>NC_052017.1:68121119-70644438 GCF_015832195.1 Motacilla alba alba | reverse complement strand
GAGCATTAATAGCCTGGGGAAAGCATAATAAAGTTGCTCCTAACTGTTGGTAACAACACATTTCTCAGGGATTATTACTTAATTAACAATAATTTGAAAGGGTAGTTCTTCTAAGACGAAGCATTCATTTATCTGGTGCATCTAAACAATACCAGATCAAAACACGTCACCTGCTAGGATTTCTCTTGGTCCTTTGGTTTCACTTGTGAGTGCCTGCTTGCCTATAGAAAATAATGTATTTACATCTGATCTACTTCTTCTGTGGTTCCATGTAATAGGAATTTCTCCCCCCTCAGAAGTTTGAGCATTTTTTTCTCATCATACAGTGTCTTCTGGGTCTGAGCAGATTATGATTTTAATTAAAAATGCTAACATGATCAGGGAAGTACCTCTCACGCCCACTCTTTCCACGGCCTCTACACCAGAATGAGGCAACTCTTTCCCCAACACATGCATTATTCATTCCCAGCCACCTCAACATGAAATTTTTGCTATTGTTTCCACTGTCCACTCGTGTAGCTTATGTTCTCCCAGCATCCTTTCCAGTGAATGGTGCCTGTACACCTCACCTCCTGGATTACTGGTCCCATTCACACACTGGCGCATCAGTTGGGAAAGAGGGTAGATCATCAGACAAAGACTGTCCGATTGGTTTGTGGTGATGTCTTTTCTTTTTCCTGAAAGTTGCTGCATGCTGTAGTACAAACCAGACTTGTTCTTTGGAGTGGATTATGTTGAAAAGAGGGCAGAGCTGCTGAGGCAACCTGTTGCACACACTGCCCAGAAGAGCACAAGGGAAATGCAGTGTGAGAACTGAGCTGCAGCAGCAATGACAGAACAGAGAAATGCAAACATAGTGAAAGGTATGTTGTAATATTACTATTTATTTTTCTCAGAAAGTGGCAGAAAGTACAATTTCTCTGTTGCTTCCTATTGTATGCAGTGGATTGCTCAAAACCAGGAAAGATTTAAAAAGCATTGTATTTTTGTGTTGGTAAGAAACAGTTCAAATTCTATGTTCTCTAATATGTGGACAAGCTGTCTGAGACAGTGCTTCAGAAATATTCGGTAGCTGTCTGTTGCATTCACTTGTATCCATATAAGAGGCTCAGAATAATTCCATTATTTGCTCCTTATAGTCTGTTCAAGGAGACTGGAAGCTTAGACCTAGGCATTACTGGAAAGTGACAGTGACATGGACAAATTACTCTTAAACTGGTTGCAAAACTCTTCCAATTGAAAAGATGTTTTGTAAAATAGGCATTAGGCACATACATTTCTATTTGTGCTTTCAGAAAATTCCTGTTCAAACAGCTAATCTGCATGTCTTGACTGTCTAGATGGAAGCTTATATTTGGAAGTAGATTAGACTGGCACTTATGCAGAGCCAAGACTTCTGTAGTGGATCAAGATTGATTACAGTGACACAGAATTTCATTTTTATTTCAATAGAATTTTAAAATTTCCTAGTTCACACAGCATCAAAGGCATCCTTCTAAATAGAAATCCATGCAGTTCTCTATCTGAGGGCATATCTTATTATGTACAATATAATCAGATTGATATAGTATTGCATCAGAAACAACACAAGCTGTTTTGAAATGGGCCTTGTGGGAAAACAAAATGGGGGATATATAACAATGCATGTGTTTCTTTGAAGAGAAAGAAGAGTTACAGTGAATGAAGCTCATGCTAATTAATAACATTGGACAGACGCTATGTTTTTTCTCTAAATACTGAATGAATATTAAACCAGAAATCAAAAGTTTTATTGTCCTTGACATATTTTTTTTCCAAGTAACATTGTTCACATTTTTCGAGTTTATTCCGTTTTTCTTCATAGCAAAATGACCAGGAACTACTGCTACAGTCTACTCTTTGAAGTTGATGGTGTGTGGGGATTATCATTAAAGAATAAACTCCTGCATTTTTTTTTAAAAGGCTGCAAAGACAGGCTGCCTGTGAAAACCCTCTGCAAGCAAAGCAGTGTGGTCCCCATGCATGGGGAAATCCTCATTTTCCTCCTCCTGCCTCTGACACTGCATGAGAGGCAGTGATTAATCTTGCTGCTCCGCTGGAGCCATCTCCTCCAGCTCCCCAGCCAGCTACACTCCTCACACAGTGGAGTGGCACTCTATCAGAGGTCTCTGACAGCAGAGCAGGACAAGATTCTGCAGTCCATGGGGCAGAGACTTTCCTCTGCTCAATTTTTGCTGTACAAACTCTGCAGAGCTTATGTTCAGGACAGGCACTGCGGGGTCTTTCATCTCCATTTCAGAATGGCTGGAGAGGGTGCAAGCCAGGCACCCGCTGGTGGCCCACAGCCATTTGTAGGTGCTTCTCAAGGCTGGAATCCCAGGTATGGTCTCTGCCAGCTGGAGCAGGTGGGAAGTGCAAGCAGGCAGGGTGGGTGCAAGCAGACAAACCATAGCTCAACAAGTAATTTGCTGGTGGTGCTTGAGGCTGCCTGTGTGCAGAACTGGGACAACCCAGTCCTCCATGTTCTGTGTCACTCCAGCAGACTGCAATGCTCTCCCTATATCAGTTTTGCAAGATACCACATCTCTGTTTAAATCCTCTCAAAATGCAGCTGTTTGCTGAGGCTTCCCAAGTCAATCACATTCACTGGTTTATTACTCTACCTTCAATATTTAACTAGAAATTATCAACAACTGACTTAATCAAATCTGGTCATTTCTTCAGTGCATCACAAACTGTGGATTTAAAGGTGTCTCATAACCCCCTGCCTTAGAGCTGGGACATGAGCTGCATGCATCTTTGGTTTGCCCTTCCTGGTATTATCAAGTGATGCATTTTCATAAGCACACCACATCTCCCAGGTAAAATGGACACTGTGCTTTCCATATGTGTCATATTTTATTGAATTATGTTATATCCCTTTATAGTGTATTATATAACATTAAATTATACTATTTAATTTTACTTGACTGAAATATTTAGAAACCCAGTCCTCTTATATTATGCAATTGGAGATCATTCTGGCACTAAAAAGTAGAAAATATAATTTAGGCTGCATTTTGCTTACTATCATGTGATTGGCAAGAAAAATATTTCTTGAAGGAAAGATATTCTAGGGGCTGGAGAAGAGGTGATAGATTTTTGACAGGTAATACTATGAGTTTATATTGCAAAACGTATCCACAGTAGTATAAATAGTATCTGAATAAAATTGTAGTTTCTGGAGACATAGTTTGTGCCTGCCATTATTCGTTGTTGATAATGAGACAATCGATAGGCTAATGATACAGTACAGGCATTTAATTCTGCCATTTCAATGCCAAACCTACAGGTGTACCTGCAAAGTATATAGGTAGGTGCTGTAATTCTTTTATGTCTTTTAAATGCATCTGCAGAACTGTAGGCCACAGCTTCATGGCTCTGCTCACCTGAATATTCTTACTGAAGTACCCCAGGAGGTGCAAATGAACCAAGAAAGTAAGATTTACCCTGAGCAAAGTCTGTTGAAATCTAGAGACTTGGACAGAAGCTTTTTTGGGGGAAAAAAATCAGTTGGGGAGGGAAATTTGGTTCCTATGCATATTGAAACCCTTCACATTGAAACATGGCAAGTCCAAGATCAAATGCTGTAATGTAAAGAGCATCACTGTTAGACATAGGCCAAAAGTAAGACAATCAATGCCAGCTTTAGGTGGATTTATATAAACAAAAAAGTGAGTTTAAAAGAGATGAAAAAGAACACTTGTACTCTTACAGAAAGTGTCAATCAATTTTTAAAAGGCAGAGATACCTAGGGTCTTTTTTCTATGTTAACTGCTTAATGCAAAGAAGCATTTCTTGCTGTGCCCCGTGATGCTGTACAGCAAGCTAGGATGGAGTCACTGGCATTCAAACTTTGTTTTATTGAAAATACCTTGTACTTAATAGGACGGGTCAGTTAATTATTTTTGCTTGAATATATGGATGTGAACCTATTCTCAGAGGTGGGAATCAATGAGAAAAATGAGTAGATGGTCCTTATCTTCTCATATAGGGATTTAAAAGGCAATGGGGAATAATGGTCTTTTACAAAGCTGCAGGGAGTTTGGCCTAGTTAGCACTTTTGTATGCTAACTTTAACTTTAATAAAGTATCAATTAGCACATGCAGAATCAGAGACCCCTTCTGAATCAATAGAACATCGTTTGATGGTCATTTTATGAAGTAAGGAAGCTCTTCAGTGAGGTTAGGGAGTTACAGAGTAGCTTGCAACACAAAAGTCCTTATACTGGGATCAAGGGTACAACCTCCTGCTTGACAGGATACTCTCTTTTAAAAGAAACACCATTTAAACATACGAAGTTCTGGATCTGATTTACCTGTCCTGAAATTACTGCTGTTACAGAAGTGGGAACCCTCCAGAGCAAACAAAGTACAGCTGGAGTAAATGCTCTATTCCCCATTAGCCCCACAGTATGGCAATCCTGAACAAACACCTTCTGATCATCCCTTCCCTGGAAAGACCTATTTCTTATGATGATCAAGAAATGAGGGCTTTTATCTTCATCTTTTTTCCCTAATTATCATGAGAAGCACTGATCATTCCAGGATTCGTTTGGTATGTTCACAAAAGTCTAACAACATTACACATGCCTGATAAGGTTTCTCTCTACCACATAGAACAACCAGCTAGTTTATTTGAGTACTCACACAGTAAACACAATTGGAACATGTGGATTCAGCCTAACAGAGGAGGAGACAAAGAGGTGAAAAGACCCAAAGAAATTATAGAGTAGACTAGATGTAATGAGTCT
Source organism: Motacilla alba alba (assembly GCF_015832195.1). Lineage (NCBI taxonomy): Eukaryota > Metazoa > Chordata > Aves > Passeriformes > Motacillidae > Motacilla > Motacilla alba. Next base: position 70,639,666 of record NC_052017.1, on the reverse strand, counting down.
TCAGACCTTTTATTTTACATTATAAGATGTGATTTTATTTGCATTTCAGGGTTGTAGATGTAAGACTTTTCTAAATTACTTCTGTCTTTTGTTTCTGATGCAAAATCAGAGATCACCTGAATAACTTCCAAGATTACCCTGAAGCCTTTTCTTAAAAGCTAAACAAAAAAAAATGAGATTTCACAGTTTCTGTCACCTGTTCCAATTTCCACCCTTCTTATTCTTACAGGTTTAGTGTTCTTGTAACCTAAATTCCTCTTGCTTCAAAGTAGGCTTATTTCACCTTCACCTGTCCTGGAAACTAAGATTTAGATCAGCACTCTTCTTGTTATACCTCTTAGTATGCATTATACTTTTTTAAAATCTGGTTATATGCCCTCACCCAAATCTTGTTTTTCCAGACTCAGAAAATACAAATTTTAACCTTTTCACCAGTCCTGTTTTTCCAGACCTCTGCTGAAGTTTCTTGCTGCTTTCCTGGCAGCAGTTTGGGAGTCTGTCCATGTCTCATTTTCAGCTGTGAGGTGCTGTCTTTTTATGTTGAGGTTGCCAGTAAAAATGCTCCACAGACACAACACAAGCAGTTTACCCAGCATCCTGTGGACACAGCACAGAGTGGCATTTTCCTCCTTTGGAACGACCCATGCAATAGTGTTTGCTCCTATTCATTTTGTGGTCATCTCCTTTCCTACAATGCTGACTCACAGGCTGTTATTCACTTCTCTATGCCTGGGAATTTGATTTTGCTCTTCCAGGACTTGTGTTTTTCACTTGTCCTCATTGAATTTTCTGGTATTGATTTCCAAACATTTCTCCAGTTTACCAAGATCATTTTGAATTCTATCCCCATATTCCCAAGTGCTTACAAAATCTCCCAGCCCGATGTTCTTCTCATATTTTGTAACTGTTAGCATAACCATTCACTGTTCTGGTCATGAAGCAAAATCCTGCAGGACCACTCAACACTGACTCCCAGTTTAACACTGAGCTGCTGACAGTGGTCCTTCAGGTTGTTTTCCAGTCTGACACTGTCATATCACCTGGGTCTTATTGCCCTATGCTGCCTTTGACAATGAGTTGTGGAGTTGTGTGAGACATTTCACAAAGGTCAAGTTGTAGTGAATTTCTCTCATTTCACATAGGCTAGGCCAGTTATCTTAACCAGAGAGAAAAATCGGGCTGGTTTTGTTGTCAACTTGTTCTTCACAAATTCATGCTTGCTATTCCCTAGCACCTTATTATCCTCTAGATGCTGAAAATTTGGTTGTTGGTTCCAGTAACTTTCCACATATTAAAGTTATAATGAAGACTGTAATTCACTAATTCACTGATTCCTCTTCCCCACTGCTCCCTTCTCCTTAAATATAGGTATAATAGTTTTTCTCTGCCAGTCTCTAGGAACTCACTTATCTTCTGTAATCACATGAAGGTATTCACTAATTTTGTCTATTGCTTTAGCTGGTTTCTGAAGTACCTGAGGGAAAATTCAGTGTGGACTGATTAATTTTGCAAGAGATTTCAAAAATGTAGGTTATATTACTTGTGAGAAGACAGAATATAATATATAATATCCCATCAATTTTCACTGGGCACTGTACCTGGCTTTTGGCTATGATGAAGTTGATGAAATAAAAATGGATCAATCTATGTCTTCATGCTTCCCCCAAATTTAAAAGAGAAGCTGAAAATCTTCAGAAAAAGGCTGGGGAAAAAAAGGGAGAAACTGAAGTTGTATTTATACTGCTACGTTTTTTTTTAAAGAGAAAAAAACAATTCTTCAGTCAAAAGGAAGAAATCAAAACTCACGCTTCAGTGCATAAACTGATTACAAGGGTCAGCAAGGAATTGTTCTCACCATTTCCATCATCTCACAACCGTACAGTCTTATTTTTTATGGTTAACTAAAGATTACGTATCAAGCAGTTGATATCACATTATTGACCTCAGCATTGAGCACTAGTGCTTATTCCCATTGTTCTTTATTTTCCACTTCTTCCCCTCTCTGAAACTTCAAATACAAAATATCTAATTAATCAGACTTCTCCAACAAAGAGGAAGAAACAAATTACATCAAGTCTGGAGTTTTCAGCTTTAACTTGAAGCAAAATTTCCATCTGTAACCATCTTTCAGGCAAATTATTTAAGTATGCATGCATGTCTTTCACATCTCATACATTTTCCCAGCAATCTGTAGTTCAATATCTAAGAAAAAAAACACTTTTCCCTTTTTCACATGTACTCTCATTAGGATTTCACTAGTGTCAGACTGGAAGACCACTCCATTTCCACTTGGGATGTACCATTTTTCCAGCTTCCTGGTGTAATCCTCTTTGCTGCTATTAGTCACAGCTATTCTGATGTCAAGTTTCTTTTGTCAGAATTTCTTTCATTTCTGAGCTATCTCTTTCAAAGCATGTGAAGAGGGAGTTTAACTATTTGGATGTACCAGCTACTGGCAATTTCCAAAGGCAAAAATCTCAACACTAGAGCAGAGATCTAGTTTGACAACTCCATCCCGGTATCTCAAAAGATTGTGGTGCAGAACTTGCTGATAAAAATGCAGATGTGTAAGTAAGAAAGAATACATCTATGTAAGAAGAATCTTGTTGCTGAAGTACACATACAGATCTAAGAAAGGACCTTCAAATTATTTGAGGGGTTACATGAAGTGGCTGCCAACAATGGGAGAAATGGGCCTTGATGTCCCTGCAGTTGCTGCGTGTAGGATTTCTCCCTGTTCATGTGCTGCGTTCAGGGTCATTAGTTCTTTGTAAACCACCGATGTCTCCCTGCCTGAAGAGGAGGTGTGTCTAAATATTGAAGAGGCATCAAATGACCTTTTAGTGACCATTAGTAACAGTGAATGAAAGCCATACCTTACTTTCAGATCCATACTCAAAAGGTTGCATTGATGTGCTCTACTGATCGCTGAAAAGGATTTAAAGCAGCAGGGAGGCTCCTAGAATTTATATGCGAATAAAATCTTTCTCTAAGACTTTTAACAGACAAGTGAAGAGGAATAGAACTACAAAGCCTGGTTTATTATGGTAATGTCTTTCCCTCATATCTTTTCCTTCATACACAATAATTTCAGCTCCTTACAGCTGCCTTGTCACAACAGCTAACATACCTCAGTTACTACAGCAGAGCTGCATGCAAGATGATCCCTTAGTCAAAGAGATTGTATAACTGCCCATACTTTCCTCAGTGGGGACATTAACCTGATTCTCATTTCTCAAATAAACCTGCTAATCCACAGGGAGCAGATAGAAATGCTGGGCAAACAGTTGGACTCAGTGATCTTAGAGGTCTTTTCCAACATTAATGATTCTATGATTCTATGGTTTTATGAAATATAGTAATCCTTGGGATCTCTCCTTTCACAATGCTAAGAGAATGTCAGTGCAATTATATTACTGCATAAGCTCATTTCTTTGGGAAATCAGACTCAAAACAGCTGCAGAAGATTCTCCCCTCTGAAGGACAGCAACCAGATGGCTCACAGCAGATAATGGAAGGATGGGAATTTTGGCCAAGAATACCTCAGCTCCTACAAAAGCTGCTATTACATCACCATTACAAATTGAACACTAAAACAGATGGAGCACGGTGTTTTGGATTCTTCTCTGAGCGATTCACCTGTACGAAACTGACAAGCAAAGAGTTTGCCAGCAAGACAAAAGATCTTTTATTTTCTGGTAAATGCTTGTTCTGCTTAGCCATTAAGCAATCCAGACAGGGAACTGCTTCATCTAGGATACTCATCTGATGAAATGGGAGGCACTGGGAAAGCTGGAAACATGTCCCAACATTGGATTATGAAGAAGATGGAAAATAGATAATATGTACTTCTTTGTGAGGGGTAGGTGTTGTTAGAGCATGTCACATTTATAGAGTACAATAGATAACATTACACCTATTCTTCATGGAAACTGCAACAGTTGAGTTTGAAGACCAAAACCCAGAGGCTGGCATGCAAAGCATGTGAAGTTATTTTTCAGGCTTTATGAACCTTTTGCTTGCTGTCTTAGAACTGGACAAATGAGGTCAGCACATATTTATTGCTTCTTACTTCATTCTTTTCAGCTTGAAAGAGTCCTGTGAAGGCTAAGCACTCATATTCTATTATTTCTAGAAACATTTTGAAGCTAGGTGATAAAAACAAGATAGAGTATTTAATTTCTAGTATTCCTAGAATTTCAGACAGAGAAGGAGGCTGTAAGACTTTGGTTTGGTTTCATATACTGTAGCTTGGTGATGACGGGAAAATGTTCATGCTGTTGGTTAGTAGTGTATGTCCTCATGCTCAGACAAGGCAATCAATGAGATCAGGGGAGGTGCAGGTGCCAGCGTTGTACTGCTGAGCAATTTTAGAGTCAAGAAATGGGAATTAGAGGAAAGACTTTCACCTTTAGAGCTATTTTCTTAGTTAATTTAAAGAATATTCTTTCCCTATGAAAAGACACCATAAAAGAAAAAAAAACAAACAACAACAACAACAAAAACCACAAACAGACAAACCAAAAAGCAACAACAGAAAAGCCCACTATCCACTGAATGCCAGTGGGTGCATACAGTAATTATGAGAGATGGCAAAATATTAATTTCTGGTTAGAAAAAGAAATTACCTGTTCACTTCTTTATCTTCAACAGCTGCTTTTGGAAATGGATTGGGGTCCATTTCTAATATGACAAAATTCTGTATGAAATTCCAAAATAATGAGGAACACAATCACAATGAAACTAGGAAGTTGTCTTCACCAGCAACAGCACATAGGTCCTTGTCAATCATTGGTTTTGATCTTTATGCATGGGAAGAAATATTACCTCTACCTGGTGCAGGCAAACAGCTGCTTCTCATATCTGTCACCAGACAGGAGATGACATATTTTCTATCTTTGGCATGTGGGGTTATCAGAGAGCCTTCTTTCTAACTATGCAGTGGTTGTGGGATACAAAAGAGATCATTTTTTGCTGCTACATGGAAATATGTCATATTGTGGGGACTAGCAGATACAAAATGCTAAAGAACATGATCTGCTACCATAGCCACCATGCAGCACAGGCAGGGACAACTCAGGTTAAAAACACATTCCAGGTGTGCAACAGGAACAGATTTTATCCCATAGCAGGGGAATGGCAGATGCCTGAATTGCTCAGGGGCCTTGAGACAAGTCTGAGGAAAGGCTTCTGGTACAGCTGCAAAGAAAGGTCATACTTTGAGGAGAGGAAGGGCTTTATGGCTTACTTTGTTTTGTTTTCTCTAAATCATCATATGTGCTACTTTATATGAACATCAATTCACAATTTAGAGTTATTTGTACAGGCTTTTTGACAGCATAGCAAAAGTAGTCAGGATGTGAGAATTAAAAGGAATTTTTGCTTAATAATGAAAGCATAATTAGTATGATTTTCATAGGTTTTGTCTATCTTTGCACATCCTTGATGAAAGAGGGGTTGTTTTATCTGAATTTTTTTTTAATTTTGCGGTGTATTTGCAATGCTACACTTAGTTCCTGTTGAAGTTGACTTCAGCAGAGTTAGTTAGACATGCATGGGGCTTTAGAAATCATCCTGTACTTCTGTACTGCTCTTTACAGTTGTATTTACAGTGCCTCACACTGAGTAAAAGCTGGGGATCAGATCTTCCCCTGATGCAAGTTATCAGCATAATTCTATTTGGAAATGTTTACTTTGTGATTGTGTGTGTCTTTTATTCTTTTGATCTTTTTATGCATCTATAACCATAGGGCTGGGATTTATACGATGGGACTCCCTCTGTCATTCTGTGGGATTTTTCATTCTGCAGACACTCCAAAGCTTTGAAGGACTTCAGATCTTGAACAAAATGAGTTCACTGATGCGTCCCAGGAGAGATTGTTGACTAGTCTGTAGATATAATTTTATGACAATGGATTGTATTTGGATTTAATGTTTATGCACCATATGGTACATTGTCAAGTTTCATTGTATTTATGAAGATCTTAATAAAGTGAAGTAAAAATAAAAATACATGTTTAGGCCCAGTCTGTTTTCAAGAAAAGTAACTAGTGCCTCTAGATTTTTCCTTTTAACTTAAACTTGCCCAGAAAGTATAACAACAGGTAATAGTAACAGTAGGACTGTCTAGGGATAAAGCATAGGAAGTTCTGGAATTAGTACAGAAATATTTAGGTCTACAGATAACTAAATTAGGTACTGCAACATTAGGATTTCTAAAATCATAGAGTCACAGCATCACAGAATGGGTCAGGCCAGAAGGGACCACAGTGGTCATCTGGTCCAATCTCCCTGTTCCAGCAGGGTCATCCCAGAGCACATGGCACAAAATTGCAACCAGGCAGCTCTTGCATATCTCCTGTGAGAGAGACTCCACAACTTCTCTGGGAAATCTGTTCCGGTGCTCAGTCATCTCCACAGTAAGTTCCTCCTCATGTTCAGGTGGAACTTCCTGCATCAGTTTCTGCCCATTGCCTCCTGTCCTGTTGCATGGCACCGCTGAGTAGAACGTAGATACATTCTATTGACACTCTCCCTTCAGATACCTATACACATTGATGAGGTCCCCTCTCAGTCCTTCTTGAGACTGAGCAGGCCCAGCTCCCTCAGCATCTCCTTGATTGCCCTCTACTGGACCTGCTCCAGGAGCTCCATGTCTCTCTTGTACTCAGAAGCCCAGAACTGGAAACAGCACTCCAAGATATAACCTCACTAGGGCTGAAAAGGAGACAAGCAGGGCATTAATTTCCCAAGAAATTTTGGTTCCTGGATCAGCAGAGCCTCCGTCCCTGGTGCATGATTTTAACACCCATTGTGGTGGTGTGTCTGGTGCAGAATACAGCCTACAGCTGCTTACTGACTGGTGCTCCTATAGGCTTATTGCAAAGATGTCTTATGCCAAAGCAGCAAGCAAATAAGGGCACAGGAGCTCTAAGCGCTAATCTGTGAAAACATAAAAGAATAATCCATTTCATGGTGGGTAAAAAACTGCACAGTACTCCCACCTCCACCTCAGTTAAAAATATCAAAATTTAGAAATTCAAGAAACAAAGTAAATAGCTCATTTGGAGAATTCTTTTTAGTCAAATTTAATTTCTTCTTACTGTGGTCATTACCAATTTATTTAGTTTCTTTTGCAAAACACTGGGGGGAAAAATCTTTAAATGTATCATTAAACACAGAAATAATTTTCCTTAGCATATTCCTAGTGCAGTGTATGTGCTGCTAAAAAACGTGACATATTTGAAACGTTTACTTAAGAAGTATCACAAGAATTTGTGTACTCTTGTACAGAGAAAGTGGAAGGAGGAGTTTAATACTGGTTGCCTCTCTTCCCCACTTTCTCAGTGTAATACTACAAATTAATTGCATTCACTCAAGCCATGAGTCTGCATGGGTTCCACTAAGGTATGGAGCATTCTACAAGAGTGCTGAGTCCACACAGCAAAATCCATCGCAAGGACCAGGCATAAAAGATATAAGCACATAATTAATTTTATGAATGCAAATAGTCCACTGACTTTCTGGGAGATCACTTGTTCATTGTGATGAGTACAGTAAGCATGTCAGTCAAGCTTTTCAAGTCTGAGCTTTTTGACTATAAAATCCTTGGCATTTATGTAAATATGTATTGAGCACAATACATTTCAATCCCAGTGGAACTCTCTGGGTGCCCATATGGTCATCCAAACTATTAGTGTTTTTATCCTTTTGTTGGAAGTGTTGTTCTCTTCAGAATTAACAAGATAAATGTGTCACTTGCAAGAAATGCCAGAAGTTGGTTCTGGCAGTTAGTTCATTTTCCTTTTCATCTTTGCCCAGAATTAGCTATTCAATTAAGAATAACTTAATTACAGAACAAATATGTGCTGGGGAGGGGGGTAATGTCTGCAGAATTGGAGCATGAAGAGTAGTTCACACTTGGAATATGCCTACTTTAATTTGCAATATGGGCTAAAAGAGAAATTAATATTTTCATTGGTGAACCCTTTTTTTGTTGAATAAGTAGGTTGTTCCTTTGTACCATGTATAGACCACAAGTAGACAAAGATCAATCAGATCTTCATGGGTCTTTATGAAGCTAAAAGTTGTATTGGTAACTGCTGATTGACCAAAAAAAGGATTTTCAGCAATGCTTGCGAGGCAAGAACAGAGAAAGTAACCTAAACAACCAAGCTGGTAATCAAATATTCATCACAAAAGCTGGGGCAAGAAAGGCATTCACTTTGGGTCAGGGATATAAACTGCACAGATACACCTACATGTTTTACCACGGAATAGACAACTGTGAGAGAAAAAATGAAATATTTAAGTTAGTCTTGAAAAATAAAGCACCCTCTGCAGAAATCTCGCAAAATTTGGTCATGTAGTTTTCCCAGACTCAATAGTTTTTGTGTCTCAGCAAGGAAAACAAGATTTCCCTCTCTTTACTGCCTTCAAATTCATTGCACATCCCCATGCTGAGTCATGAAATGTGTTTCTGTAATATATTTCATATGGCAAGCAGAGGCTCATCAATTCCATCTTTGCAGATTTCCTTAAGAATGCATTTTGAAGGGCTCCAAGAAACAATTTGCATTAAGGGAACATTGAAAGTTCAGTTCTGCCTCACTCAGTAATGCCAAGTAACCCTTCCTGTAAGATGGGTCCCCCTGATTCCCTGCAAGGAACAGAATCTACCTCCAAGCCTGAGCCAACCATCTGTGGCAAAAACCACTGTGGACCATCTAAGTCCAGAGACCTCACCAAGCTAATACACCCCAAGCACCTGGCTCTTATCCTAACCAAGTGTTGTGTCTACAGCTGAAGTGACCCTGTACTCGTCCATCACACTCATCTGCATGAATCCTCTGAGACACTCAGTCACCCATGGCCTTACCTGTGGCTCAGCCATCACTTGTGCTGCCACACAGTTCAAACCCTAAATGTATGTGAGTGCCTTTCTACGCCTCTGAGAAATGTGTTCCTAGGCCTGCAGGCCTTGCAGATGCAGAAGACAAGAGCACACACCTGGGGTTGGTGACACCGTGGGAAAAGAGACCCAAACAGATCAGCAGCACCTCAGCCCAGGAGTTAACAGAGGCCTTTTTCATCCCTTTAACACCAGCTGAGGACCAGAGACAGAAAAAAATGTCATTCTCCTTCAGTCTTGGAGAAGAACCACTGTGGACTAAACATTGTTATTAATGGTATCAATTTGCCCTTAGACAAGGAGCTAAATGCAATGAGTTTGAGCCTGCTTGCTCATAGTTTTGGAAAGGCATGAGAAATCAGAAACTCTGCTATTAACAAAGGGGAAAAAAAAAACTGTTCCACATCAATACTATTGCTTTCTTCCATTTCTACAAAAAAATATGACCATGTTGCCATGGGCTGGCAGTAAATGGGGAAATTACTGGTACTCAAGGAAGGAACATCCTTTTATGAGGATTTACGGTACTTAATGGCAAGTTTCCTGACAGTTGCCATACACCAGAATAAGATTGCATTGGGAATAAGAAATGTTCTTAGGGATATTACTGCCAGGGACCACTGAGTCATATGCTGTTTTCAAGAAAGGTTCCTCATGGAACTGCTCATTCAGATGGCTAAAGCTCTTCTCACAGAGAGCCTGAAGCATTTGTATCACTCCTCTTGACCTTTTTTCACTGCTTTTTCTTACTTTGCTTATTGCTGATTTAATGCACATGTGGATGAAAAGCATTCTGATGATCAGATTTCTTTTGCTATTGCCTCATTACAGGTATACTCGTAATTCTGCAAGTTCATTTAACAATGTCTTGATACCTTGCCTAAGCACTGTTGATCCTTGATGGCTGAACTTAATTGCAGGAGACACCTGGCACCATTAGTTTTGAATTTGTGGTTTGAGAATTCACCTACAAACACAATTCCAATTGCCACAGGAATTGGTCCATTGTGCTGTATCACCACTGCCACATAAACAAAAATGCAACTGATCTGTACAGTAGGGGGAGTTTCTTAAAGCAAAAACTCCAGGTAGGACCTTAGCTGCTGGATCATAGCCTGCCCGCAGTTTCTCTTCCATTGCAGGTTGTATTCCCTCAAATTATACTGGGAGGTGGTGGGAAGCTCTTCCTCACATTTGCTCACCAGCAAAACATGAGTTGTAAATAATGTCCCCCTGACTTTGCTGAGAATAACTTGTTGTTTAGAACACACCAAGAACATGGTGGGCGTACTTATGAGTGGAGGGCTTCAGCCTTCTTTCCCCCAGTGTAGAGGTGTGTTGGAGTTTTGGAGCAAAGGTGTCACAGGACAAAGAGAGGCAAGCCCTGCACACGTAGTTACTGGACTCCTGTGGCTGTGGGCATCCACCAGGGACTGTGAGCCACATCCCTGCCTCTCACAAACAGCTGCCAACTTTTTCATGAAGTTCCAGACACACAGAAATTACTGTGGTCCTTCTGGGCTTGTACTGCTTAGGGTCAATCCCCATTCTTTAGCTTCGCAGACAACAAACCTGAGCATATTATGTAGCCGGTATCTAAACAACAAGCTGTTCTGAACTTTGCTCTGCTTAGAAGGATTTTACCATGTTCTGTGCTTATAGTTTTGATTTTCTTTGTCATATCTATTCAGGCTTAGGTTATAAACTTTTTCAAGGTAAAGGACCCGTTAGTTTGCTACACTTCACAGCTGTATAGGCTAGCAGCACTCTGTGATCATACTTCTGGGCTTTATGCTTGGAAACATTATTTTGTGTAGAAATTAGTCTTAGGTGGTCATTTTGTCTCTACTCCCCCAGTGGACATCACTTCCAGACTTACACTGCCCTTTTCAGATTTCAGCCAACTTTTGGATTATTTTCTGAATTTCTGTACCCAGTTCTCCAGTTGTAACAGCCTTTATGCTGGGGAATCCACAACCACACTCTTCTTCTCTGTTAAAACATAGCATTGTCTCAGTCTTTACTTTAAAGTCATGCAACTGTCTAAAATACTTTTTTATTATTTTGAAATCTTTCATGGATTTCAGCTGGAAATATTTGACAGATATCTCCTGGTACATTTATTTCCACAGGATAAAACAATTAACTAAGCCTAAACACTTAAGTGTAGAATAGCAGTAAAAGGAAATGTGAACTACTGGCTTAAGACTCAAAGCTCCATGTGCCTTTCCTAATTAGTCTGTTTGTCATGAAAAAATGTTTATTTTTTGTCATGAAAAAAATAAACATCCTGTTAGTCATGAATGTTCTTTAAAGGACCAGTAAAAATACTGGACCAACAGAGGATGTATGGAGTGTTTTGACATAGTAACTTGTGTGCAGCACTAGATCATTAAGTTCAGCAAAATGGTCTGCTAAAGGTTTGCTATAATCCATAGCCTGGAGTGAGGTCACCAACTAAACTGACTTTATGGCAAGAAAAGACCCTAGACTGATAAGAAAGCGTCCTCTGATAGAAAAGCGTCCTCTGATAGAGGTCATTATTCCTTTGCCTAAACAGGTCTTTAACGACTGTGAAAGAAAAAAATGTGTTAGCATGACTTACTTGGATATAGAGTTTGTGGCCATCAGCACTGTGAAACATTTTGTGGGTTATGAAATGATTAACTGACCGTTCGAATTCTAGAAATGTTGCATTTGTAGCAGCAATCGGTTCGTCAGAGAGGAGGCAACAGAGTGTGAAACCTGAATTCAAGCAACAGAGAGGCTGAGAGAATAATTAAAGCCAGAAATAACTTGGAGCTTTCAGAAATTATACTCAAGGTTTGCAATAGAGCAATATATGTATTTATATAGACATGTGTGCATGGACGTGTGTGTAATGACAATGGCACAGTTTCCGAACAGAAAGATGGTTACCAAATATTGTTCTCCAGCTATCATAATTTTCCAGAGTGAACTGGTTTTAAATATTCTCCAAGAACTTCTGGTCATAAATATTTCTAAAAAGTATGCACTTCACTCATGCCAATCAATATCATAAAGTAACCCTACAGGTAAATTAGCAAAGTCAAGAACTCATACTTATTGACTAAACCTTGATATGACCTGTACCTAAGGCTCCAAGTCTTCAGCTTATATGATAATAGTATTTCTATTTTCAAAAGTTTTGCATCCTGATCTTACCTTTTTATATCAAGGATTAAATATTTTATAGTATATTTGCCTATTGAGAAAACTCATTTGCCTTGAGGAAAAAGGCATCCTCTTATGAATCTCCTTTAACTTTACAGGATACTGCATTTCTGAGAACTAGGATCTCTCCTGGACATTTCAAAGGACTACATAGAGGACCTACTTTATTCTCAAGGGACCCAAGTTACTGTGTTTGGACTTTTAAATCAGTCCTAGTACACAGATGTGGACTTCAGGTAGAATGAGCAATGCAAAGAACTTGTTTGGACTTGGTGTCTCCTTATATTTTTGGGGTCTGATGGACCTTACTACAACTGTGCTGTCAGGAAGTGCCAGGCCGCTCACTGAAGGGCAAGAAGACAACCTGTCAGACAAGCTGCATCAGCGTATGAAGAGGAGCTGGGTGTGGAACCAGTTTTTTGTTCTGGAGGAATACACAGGAACCGACCCTCTCTATGTTGGGAAGGTAAGATCCACGGTGGGAGGATGTCTGTAAGACCGTATCCATCTGAGTATCTGCAGATTGTGGTGAAACACGGGATGTTTCCTCAAGAGCCTTTGCTTTCTTTCATCTGCATTAATTTCACTTCTGCTCCTGAGAGCTTTTGCCCCATGTCACCTTTGTTTGGGAAGAATTTCTGTTTCAAGGGGCTGTCAATATATTTGCCTATTTCAAAGAGATCTGCTGCATCAATCATCAGCTGCAATTTGAGGTAGTGTTAGAAAATCTGCAGCAATTTTTCCAGGGACTCCTACAATGTCAAGGCAAAGCAAGGTTATATTGACGTATAAGGATTAGGAAAGAATGGAAGAGTTTGTGATCATGCTTCTGTCCATGATCAAGTCAGTTAGAAGCTGCAATTCAAAATCAAATTAAATAGCCAGTTTCCCTTGAAAACTGACATTTTAGTTTTTGTTTTCTGTAAATCTTCAGAGTCAGAGTGTCTTCTGGCTTACCACATCTTGACTACAGGTTAATTTTGTGGACTACAGAGAATTTGCTCCAGATCCGGAAGGGTAGATGGACACCTCATTAAATCCAACTATGAAGGGTCCTATTTCTAGATCCCTTATGCCCCAAGAACCTACCCATCAGTACAAATATGCGAAAAATATATTCCTGAGCTCATCCTATACATATACTTGGTAATATTTCACATTTACTTTTCTCTGTCTTCTTGAGGAAGAAGCTGATGGAAATCAGACCAGTGGCATCTGCTGTCACAATCTGTCTCACTATAACCATCCTCCTTTTTTGTTTTTAAAGACCCTGAATCACTGACCCTGTATTGACCTTTTTATTCAAAGTGTTATGGTCAGTGTCAAGTTTGCTTCTATTCTGCACCAAGGTGACAAATCTGGACAAAAATGTGGAGAGAGTTAATGTGCTTAAGTGTTTGAACAATACAATCAAGATTTACATGCCTAGAATATCAGATACAGCTATGACAAGTCGAGACTACACAGAGGTATATATGAAAAATAACTTAGAAAGGATGTCACAAAATAATTCCTTCACATTTCATTGCTTATTTTTTATGAGATATAGGCTCTGTTTTTCCTTCCAAGCTATCCATCGGCAGGAAAAAAAAATACATATTCAGAGGCCCAGTTTGGACTCAAATTTATCATTCTATAGCCCCATAGAGCTAAATTGTGCTCTCAGTCACACCAATATAAATCAAAATGGATCTGCAGGCTTCAGAAGACCTCCTCCTGATTTATCCCTGCATGACTGACAGCAAGATGTGCTCTCCTTCCTCCCACAGCAATGGCATTACTTGTGATTGCCTCCAGATGAGACCTCATTAGTCTTCATTCATCTGTGCACCTAGCTTTTCAGGTCTTGAGATCTCTATTGATTAAAGAAATTAATATTTGTTTTCAGGCAATTCCCAGCTTTGGAACAAGGGCCAGACTTATTATTCCACATTCTCAGTTACATCTGAAATTACTTCAGGCTTCCACTTGTGAGTCAAATCTTAGGTAAAACAAATGTGGGGAGAAACCAGCTCATCTTTTAGACCTGGTGTTGTCATTAGGAGCACACACATTTGGCACAGTCAGCAGCACTCCTGAGTTTGCCACCTCTCAGCTTTGCCCAAGGGAAGGACACCAGGACACCAAGACGGCTCCTCATGGCCTGTGCCCGCCATTCTGAAGCCCAAGCTGCCATAAGGGAGCTTCTCCAAGGCTGCCTGCACTCCAAGGTGCCTGGCTGTGCTCGCACCAGGGTGCACAAGGGCTAATTAGCACCCACGGTGAACAGGGCCAATTAGTCCCACGCACTGCTGAGCTGGCACGGCTGGGTCCCTCGGAAGGTCTCCTAACTCGGCAGTGCTCCGTGTCATCCTGGCACCAGGGAACTCTGCTGCCAAAAGGGGCCTCTGGGGCTCACACATTCCATGGTCTCCCACCCCCCATCGGGTGGGGAGCAGCCAGCCGAGCGGTGGGATGGGGGCTCTGGGGCTATGTGAGGCAGAGGCTTCCCCTTGCCTCACCCAGCCAGAGGCACAGGCGCTCCGGAGAGGCAGCAGCCTCCCACAGTTCATCGCCCGCCTGCATTTGCGCTGCCTGAGTCTTAGGGATCCTTAGGAAAGGGGTCAGCAGGGAATAGACTGTGGGGTGAATTAATTGTTCTGGCAGGCCAGAAATTTTTCAGCCCAAGTCACCCCAGGCTGACTCAAAAATAGCTCTGTAAAGGCTTGCACAGAATGGGGCGGAGGTGCAACAGGGCTTTCAGTCTGCTGCTGGCTGCCCACACCAGCACTCCAAAACAGCCCTGGGTCCCACACCAGGCCAGGAAGGGCATCTTCTAACTGATACCACCCACAACATCCTGAAACATCCTCATAGCCAGGCCTTGCTTTCATCCATCTGCTCTCTCCAAGTCCTTGTCAGAAGGAGAAAGAATGCACAGCACAGAGCCTGTTGTACAGCTGGTTCTGGCTGGTTCTGTATGACTGGAGCAACCAAAAAAGCACCTTGACTTGAACCACATGTCCAGGCTTGCCTAATATGATTTCCAAGGCTGCTATGATTCTGTGAACTTCCCTAGACAACTGTTAAGGCAAGGTGCAAAATATGTTCTGGACAGAGAAATGAAAGAAACTTCCTGATGCGAAGTCAGTACAATTTTTCCTTTTCTCCAGTGCTCATGGTAGTGATTTAAAGTACTTCAGCCTCAGAGGGTTCCTGGTCCTGTCACAGATAAATATAAGGCTTCAGTTTTCCTAGAGGTGGTCATTATTGGCTAATAGGATGAACCAGGGAAACCAAAGCCCCTTCATTTGCTACAGCAGGTATTTTCCACATTCAATGAGCAGCCTACACTGTGTCAGTAATTGAACTGGAAACACACTTCACCATTTGCCATGTTGGAGACTCCCTAACCCTGTTTCAAAGAAGCATTTGAATCACAGCAGCTGAATAAATGAATAAAATGCAACCTCTCCGCAGACTATCAGTGTACATCAACCACACTCGCTCATGCATCCTTACAAAAATCCCCTGCAGGTGCTACCTCCCTGGAAGCGGAGAAGGGAGAAGCACATCAAGGATGGAGTCACAGACTCACAGACTGTTTAGCAGAGCTGTGTGGGTTCTCCCCTGAGCTGCTCACTGCAGTGCTACTCTCTTCCACATCTCCTTTGCCAGGAAATGTGTCATTCCAATGCAGATGTAACATCCTTATGTTTTTTGTACTGTTCTCATCAAAAGGAGCAACGCAGGTTGACACAGTTAAAAATTTCTCAGGAGTTATCATCTTTATTCCTCCAATAACCCATTCCTTAATATGGAGGAGAAAGTAAAAATTAATTCCTCCTACTCTGTATCAAACACATGGCAGCACAATTCAATTCACCATCTTTAAAACAGAGCCAACTTGAAACTAGATCACCTTTCCAGCACAGTGACTTTTACACTTCAAACTACAGCATCCTGATATTAGGTTTGGTGTGAACTTCAGTCCCTTCAGACACCAAATTCTTTCCGATTTATTGCAGTGTGGCAGTATTATGTCTTTTTGTCTTTTACACTCCTTTTTGCTTTGTCTTGAAAGAGAGGGTTATACAAGAAGCTGCAAAAGTGCTGCTAGCATTTGTTACTGCCTAGCCTTGGTTGAGACCCAATGTTTCTAACAAATCACAGCTAGACAGAGATCCTCTTGTACTCCCAAATTCTTAATAGCATGCCATGTTCATTCCTTGTTTGCTCCCTTCACAACTGCATTTATTCCAAATAGGGCTTTGGACAGAAGGTGTAATTTAACCCATGAGTTTGATTCATCATTTGCTTCTAAGTAGTCTGAAAATTCCTGAACACCTACTGCTATTTCAAAAAATGCTTCTTTTTTTCTTTTGCTTTTCCTTCTTATTTTGCTCCTTCTTCTTCTCCATTTTCTTTTCCTGTTCCTGTTCCCTTTTTCTTTTACTACTTTCTTTTTTCCTTGTTTTTAATTTCTTTTTTATTCTTCTCTTTCTTTTCTGTTTAACTTTTGCCTTTTGACTTTGAATTTGACTTTGCCTTCCTCTTTCTCTTTTTTTTTTTCTTTTCCTTATTTAATGAGGACTTGTTGGTGTTCCAAAACACATTTTCTTCCATCAGGCCCAGCTCTAATTCCCCAATCAGGTCTAACATCTGTATCTGTCTCGGCAGCTGCATTCTTTCACTGGAGCACTAATGCACTAAAACAAATGCCTAAGATGTAGCTTAGTGGTTCTGAATCAATTTGAAAAGCTATAATAGTGTCCTCCTTCTGGAAGTATCCTGTTTACTAGCTCCTACAGTGATAATCTCTGAGTTATGGGTGTTTAGGGTAAGTAATGACAACCACTGTCTTTTTTTAAATTAATCACAAGATGGTGTTTCCTGAAGATACACCAGTTTGCAGTCCCGGTGCCTGCATGTGAATTAATACACATGGCAGCCATCTAAATTTAACTGTTTAGCACTGCCAAATATTTCTGGGCTTTTTCTTCCACCATCCAGTTAATACATCGCCTGAGAGTTGCCAGCTTTTCTCCAAAATATCGATGTTTCTCAGATGCAGTAGCCACTGCAGGGATAGAGGCAGAGGAGGAGGAAGTGAAATCCCAGTGGCCTGACACAGCCATCGTCACAACCTGCACGTTCAGCTCCTGCAGCCACATTGCACCGCTGCTGCCCTTAACACTCACTGTCCCAGCAGCTGCTTGGAGCCCATGGGCCACCTCCATACAGACCTGTCTGCAGGTTGGGATATGCCATGGAAAACCTCGGGAT
The DNA here is from genome assembly GCF_015832195.1 of Motacilla alba alba. Lineage (NCBI taxonomy): Eukaryota > Metazoa > Chordata > Aves > Passeriformes > Motacillidae > Motacilla > Motacilla alba. The sequence goes on along the minus strand of NC_052017.1, from coordinate 70,622,295 downwards.
CCCACCTCAGCTGAAAGCACTCTTGCCCTAAAATCAGGAGTGGGTCCAAGTTCTGCATAGATCACCTGACCTACCTGAGAAGCAAGTAAGGGAGACACCCTTCAGAGAATGAGTTTTTCCCGACCAGACCCTTCACTGGGGGAAAAGGTCTTTCCACTCCCCAGTCTACAGGATTGTGTGCCCTAAAACAGCTGAAGAGCTGCTTCAGTGGCACTAGAAATGCTTAGGTCAGATAAGTCATTTTGTCCACTTTCCTGTTAAAATTTCTCCTATGTAATAAGTCATTGTATATGTTCTTTATGTTTTTAAACAGCTCAGAGATGAGATTTCTTCTTTCTTTCTTGAGAGAATAGTCTTTAATCAATTGCACAAAGTTTGACTTCTGCTTTTTGACACAAATTATCCATTTCTGTTTGGGTTCTTTCTTCAAATACTGTGTTCATATATTCAGTTTAATATTCTAAGATTTTTCTCTCCAGTACAAATATTTACCTATGTTTGGCCCCATCCTCCAAGATTACTCCCATCTGTCCTTTAAGCTCATCAAAGCATCAAACACACACCTAATTCTGACCATATTTCTGAGATTATTTGCCTATATATGCACTTTAAGATGTGCTTAATTGAACCCAGCCCACTTTCACTGCTTGTTTAAAATTATTATTTATCCTTTATTCATCGCCCACAATGATAATCACACTGGAAAACAGTATTCACATTTGAACCATTTTGATTTTTGCACCTCAAGTCTCTTGCTTTCCTGTCTTTTGGTACTGAATGATTACTGCCACTGGGCATTGACCTTTATGGTCTCTTCCTCAAAGGCATGGAAGTATGAGCATACCATTGTGGATTTTCATAGTGCGAGTGAAATTAACCAATTTGATTGCTTTTGATAGTCATTCCAGTATTTCATGGGAACCAGGTGTTTAACAGAATGTAGTCCCTGGAATGATTAGTTTCCCTGTTTTAGATTATAATTAGTACTGCATTTACTCTTGCTCTTTTCTGTTGCGTTCACAGTTATCTGTGGCTGCTCAGAACTAATTAGCAGTCATGCAATAAATCTATTTGCTAATTTCCTAGAAAATCTGGAATGGTTCTCATTTCTATAGCCTGCCATGGGCATAAGCAACTGTTTCTTGATGCTTAGCTTACCTATTGTTTGACAATACTGCTTCCTGAAGATGTAAGGATCCAGACTAATTTTATTACTAAAATTTAATGGAAAAATATTAAAATATTTCTGAATCATAACACTTACTGGGTATCTCTCCCATTCTGCTTTCCCCTTGATCCCAAACAGATTCACCTTATTTGCCCCAACATTATGCTACCCCTGTAGTATTTGATTCCTCTTAAGCCATGTGAGGAATCCCTGTCTGCAGCTTTGCTGACCTCACTTTATCCCAAATCTTCTCAGTGGCCATTGTAACAAGACAAAAGATAATTATTGTGTTGAGTGAGATTCCAAAAAGGCACAGAGCCTGTTCCTGTTCGGGTGCCTCTGCCTTTTCTTTTGGCACAGCTGTGGGTGCAAAAACAGGAAGACAGGAGAGGGTTTTTAATTGCAACTATGCAATACAGACTTTACTATTTGCCTTTCAGCAAAGCGAGTTCATTAGAACCAGCTTGTGAGTCCCAGTGAGACACAAGACACACAAGACACACTCTGGACAGTGAGACCAGAATGCTTGGGATGATCACTTAGTGCTTAGTGTTTCTCAGCAGCTGCTTACCCAGCTCATGGTCTAATTAAATCCTGTTCCTTTCCACAGCTCCACTCTGACATGGACAGGGGAGATGGTTCGATCAAATACATCCTCTCAGGAGAGGGAGCTGGTGTTGTGTTCACAATTGATGATACCACAGGGGACATTCATGCCATTCAGCGGCTGGACCGGGAAGAAAGGTCACAGTACACCCTCAGAGCACAGGCTCTAGACAGGAGAACGGGCCGGCCAATGGAACCAGAGTCAGAGTTTATCATCAAAATCCAAGACATCAACGACAATGAACCCAAGTTCCTGGATGGACCTTACGTAGCCTCTGTTCCAGAAATGTCACCTGTGGGTAAGACAGATTTTGTGGAGTCTCTTTCCCTTATGAGCAAATTGGAGATGGTCACCAAAACACAAATTTCCTGACTCCTTGATCTCAGCTTCTGCCCCTTAAGCAGGAGCTGCAGGACAGAGGAGCTTATCCTGGAGTGCCTGCTTGCTGTAGAAAAAAGACAACAGGCTTTACATCAGCATCAGCTCCTCTGAAAGAAAACATGCCAAGGAAAGCCTGAGAGCTGAAAAAGGTGTGATTCAAATATGCTGTGTTTAGACAATTTCTGTAACATAGTACCCCTTCTCCTCTGACATCAGATGGTAGAGATAATAAAGACCATTAGACAGCCATTACCATCCCGAAAATAACAGTCTTAGCAACATAATCAAGTTCATACTGAGAGCTCAGCTACTGTCCAGGAGCCCTTGAAAACATGGAGACAAGAAAACAATCTGATTTGTGTGAGCCTGCACTAAACAAAGTTCAGTGAATCCTGAGATTCTGTTACTATTTGCCCTCCACTTTTATGGAATGGGATCATGTTGAAGAGACTCCTGTTATTGCAATGCAGATGACAAACAGCAGCCTTCCTATTTTCCTATCCTGACACAAGTCAGGAGAAATCATTTCCATATAAGAATTCAAATAATCACATAAAATATTGTTTTTCTGGACTTTTTTTTTCTTTTTGAGTTGTCTTTGTTTCTTTATTGCTTTTTGGCTCAGTGACATTGCTGCAGAGATAATAATGCCATATAAATTTCATGTCCTGAAGTTACAGATATGCTTCAACTTCTCATTCTTCAATATTATGTTGACATAAAGCTAGAGAGAGGCATCAAATACAGAAGTTCCAGTCAGTAATAATATTTTTAATGGTAATGGTTAGCTTGAATTCAGATTTATCTTCAAGTGCTTATCTAGTAACATCAGATTTGTTTGTAACACAAAATATTATGTAGAAGGCTAGATACATTCATAAAGACATTGTCTGACATTTTAAGGAGTCAAAACCCACACATATTTCAGTTGTGCCTCACCTTCTCCTTGTTCTTGATAAATTACATCACCTGCAGGCCGTTACTAGCTTCAGAGGAAGCAGACCTTGAAAACCAATTGAAAAAAGAAATATATATGCCTCTGTGTGGGTTGCAAAGGCACTTCAGCAGTGTGTAATCTTTAGGCCATACAATGTAAACTGCAGTCCCACAGAGAGATTATCACAGAGATACATCCCTTCATGCTCTCTGTTTGTGTACAATTTCCATCTCTCAGTCAACTTACAGCATCTATGGGCTTGCTACAACAGTTCATGATTTATGTCAGCACAGCTATGGAACTTCTTTGAGCTGCCTCCTAAAAATATTTAAAAGCAAGACAAGGGGAAAAGAAGCAAGCAGTATATAATTACTATCTCTCTGTCAACCATAACAAAGTACTGTTAGTTCAGCAATTCTGTAACTGTGGTCCACAGAGTACTTGCTCTTTTATATCTTCTTATAGAAGCAGGATGAATTAATACCTATTAATACCTATTTAGTGCTAGTGAGCTACAAGTATGAACAATAAGCACAAGCACTACGAGCATCAAGTGTAAAAGTTCAGTGTGAGAAAGCTTTTGTTAGGCATTTCAATTTACTTTGAACTGTGTACTTTTCCTGCCAGCTCGTTATCCCACAAAGTCTTACCTTGATGGTTTTTTTGTCAGGCACCTCTGTTATCCAGGTGACAGCGACAGATGCTGATGACCCAACCTATGGGAACAGCGCGAGAGTCGTATACAGTATTCTCCAAGGACAACCATATTTCTCTGTGGACTCTCGGACAGGTACGTTATTTCATCAGGCACTGAGTCAGTGTGGAAATCAAAAGAAAAAGTTGCAAGAAGAAAAAAAGGGCAGTGCATCATAGCTGTGGTCAGAGAAATGTGGTTTTATGGCTTGGAGCCAAGACAGAGCAGCACTGTGTGAGGGGTAAAGTAATGCTGAAGCTGTGAGCTCCAGAAGAAGAATGTGCTTTTTCTAGTGATATATTCCTCTGAATGACCATATTCTGCAACTCAGGATCTGGATAGGTTTGGTGCTGTAAATACTCTTGTTGGCTTCTATCATTGAAAAATGTCTTAAACAGATCTAGTTGATAACAAGCCTTAGGGGGGAAAAAAAAATCTATGAACCAGCCAGGACTGGAAAGTGCAAGCTAAAGGATGCAGTTATCTGGAGTAGTTTCACCTAAGGGTACTCTTGTTAATAACCTTACATTTATCTATAGGACACCCTCTCTGTTTCGCTTGCTTTCTCTCTCTCTTTTCTCTATACATCCAAGGTTTATATTCAAAAGTGGAATCTGACAGATTTTGACAGTTTCTAAAGGGCATCTGTAGCGCTAAGGTCAGAAACTCATGAGAGGATAGTCACTGCAGAGCCCTAGGGGACAACGTAGGAAAAACACTGAATAAACTTCTTCCAAAGTTAGCAGTTTACAGTGTAGGTGCTCTAGCCAAAGACAAACTTGTAAGTGACATGCTATTTTCTCAGTTTTGTTTATATTTACAATATAAATAAACTACTAATGGTCCTTTGTAATCAGGTATCAACCACAGACAAATAAGGCTGTAATCATAGATTTGCTGAGTACCAAATTATTTCTAAGAAAGCAAAGGATCAATATTCAGCGTCAGATCCAGAATAGATTTAACCACTAGAATGCAGCTTATACAGAAGACAGGCCCTTAAGTGCAAAAGCATGTAGTTTATCAGTATTTAACCCAGAAAAGGTCTTTTTCTCCTCTCATTAACTTCCCAGTCACTTAGACCTGCATCTCTAGACAGGCTCAGAGATGCCTCAGCCTTTACCTGCCTCAGTCAGCAACTAGACTCCCATTTAGGGTAAGCACTGTTGTGAGCCAGAAGCCATTTCCCTCTGACAAACACAGAACTGTAATCAGCTTCCCCTGTGCAAACTCACCTCTGGGATTTGGTAGCTTAAAAAATGCAACTGCAGCTCTGATGTTTTTCTAAAGTAGAGCTAGAGCATAAGTGACCAACAGCTCCTTCCTATTGATAGATAGTGATTAAAACACCCAATAGCAGACAACTCGTTTCAGTACAGCCCTCCTCTAGTAGCATTTGGAGTCCTTACCATTCACCTCCCAACACAGCCTCTTGGTTCCAGAGGTGTGCTCCTATTCTTTCACTGTCCTCACAGGTGCTGAACAAGTGTCTGTGTGAAAGCACAACTTCAAAGGAAAGTTGAGAGCCTCCTCCTCCCTTTTTCCAGAACACTTTTACAGCCTGACCACAATCATATTCCCCTAGAAGATAAAAGAACTCTCCCACTTCCTAAGAAACCATCTGGCTGTTAGAGAAAAAAAAAGGACATCACCTTTGCTCTTTACTGTTTTCTTAAGAGCACAAACCTCACTCACTTTAGTGAAAGAAATGGTTCCAGTACATTTCTTTGGAAGACCTGAGGATCTTAACCTTTCCCATAGCCTTTCCTATAGCCCTAAGGATGGGTTTTATGTTCACTGCCATCCTTAGCATTTCTTTGCTGACTGTGTGCAGCAGCATCAGATGCCCCCTGCTCTACATTGCTGCATCTCTGGGTACCTGATCTGGTTCTGAGTCCTGTTGTCCTGGACTAGCCCTCCTCTAGAGACCAGAGGCCCCAAAGATAGGCATGGCAGAGCCTGGAGTTTAGGCACTGATGTCTTCTCTTAGGTCAAGCCAAGAACGGAAATTTCCTACAAAGTGTTCATATATGGAGAAAATACTTCCCAAAATGCTAAGTATTTTCATATCTTATTTATTTATTCATGGGAGCTGAGGAACTAAAGCACTTCACAGGAGGCACTCAGCTTTGCAGGATGGGACTCGGAAGGACTCCACGCAGGAAGATTAAAGTAGCGCACTGCGAGCTGTTCCGTACCGGTCACTATTTCTTCCCTTCACACACAGCGATAATTGCCAACGCAGTATCTTTTTACTGCTCTTTTATTAAACCCATACATTGTCTTTCTGCTAAAAATAAAGACTAAATGCAGATCAGTCAAGTTAATAGTGTCCTGATGTGCAAGTGCTGCGCGTTGAAGCATGCGACTGGCACGGTGCCGGGGGCTGACACACCTGCCCGCACCCCGAAGGACATCCCAAACGCGTCGCTAGCAAGGGATTATCCCATGGCAGCGCATCCCCGGGTTGCGCTGCCGGCTGCTCGATGGAGCTCCCTGGAGGTGCTGGAGGCGTGAGGCTCCAGAGTGGGGCTGGGAGGGCTGCAGGACGAACAGCCGGGAGACGGACAGCGGGCCTGAGCGGGGCACCGGCGGCAGCGCCCGGGAGCGCCCGCAGCCCCGCGGCACCGGCGGCGCTGCCCGGGCTGGCGCTCGCAGCCTCCGTAAGAGAAGTGTTGCTGCCATCTGATGTCCTGTCGCAGTAGTGTTACCTCGAAGGGAAGGGACGCCCTGCGGTCTGGGGGAGCGGGCGCTGTGGCGTCCCCCCGCATTCAGCCCTCGCAGCCCCAGCCTGGGTCTCGAAGGACACGAGCAAAGCCCCAGGGTCATGCCAGGAGGACTGCCGTGCTCTGGAAAACTTGTCTTGATGGATCTTTTAGCAAAGCACGTCACTTCCAGCTTTTGTGCAGAGATTGTCATCCTGAGCAGGGCCTTTAATTCGACGTAGCACACTGTTCCCAAAAAGCTTTTCCTTGGAAGGCAACATTTTAATTTTGAACGTGCAGCCTGTCCTAGAGCTGATGCATTTTAACTGGCTTCTTTAAAATTCACACCTTCTGTTAACCTAGATTCCACTTGGGTGAGTTTTACTCTGCCAGGAAAGGTGGGACTCAGTGCAGAGCCTGATCTCATTCTTAACACAGGGAATAGGATGCAGGAGCAAGAGCCCTCTACGCTCTTTGTGTATTCTCTAACAGCCATTTTCTTTTGTTCCCCAAATGCCTTTCCACACTCAATCTCAGGCTTAATTAGAACAGCTCTAATGAACATGGACCGAGAAGCAAAAGAATATTACGAAGTGATTATCCAGGCCAAGGATATGGGTGGACAGCTGGGAGGATTAGCTGGAACAACCACAGTCAACATCACTCTCTCTGATGTCAATGACAATCCACCCAGATTTCCACAGAGTGAGTACCCGTGGTGCCACTACAGGCAAAAAGGGGTGGCTGAGGGTTGTTTATGTCTGCTGTTTGCTCTCATGACAGCCTTTTTCAAACTCAGGATAGTGACAACTAGAGATGGGCAGAATTTCAGATTCGATATGGAACTATCCTTCAAAAAAATGTCAAAAAGAATTGTTTGACACCTTGCCTTTCAGAAAAAGTTTCTGGCCTCCAAAATTATCAAAAACAATGTTTTTTTTCAAAGGATGGGAAATTAATTTACAGAAAAAGGCAGGAAGGAGAACTTTTGCGTTTGGACTGCTCATGGCCATTGCCTTTGGCTACTAATTGCTGCTCTGATTGTCTTTTCATCCTGTCTCCAGAGGATGTCTCTCAAATCAGGGACATGTGGTGGTGCTGGAAGTTGAAAGATAATTCATTCAACACTCCAGCCAGGCCACAGCAGGGGAGTGTCTGGGAGCTGTGCTGCCAGTGTGGAGTGGGTTGTCATACAGGCTGTTCTCCAGGAAAGGTTCATCTAAACCTTGGCAATATACAGTTAAACCCTAAGATATGTAACAGCCATACTTAATGGATGCAAAAATAGGCAGCTCCACTCTTACCAGAAACACAACTTTGTATTTACAAAAGTGAACTTCAAAACAAGATTTGCAATATTTTGCTCTTTGTTAATAAGATTTTTTATCACATTTATTTACATAATTCTGTACTGCCGTTAAAAAATCAAAAGAAGCTTTTCAGTTTTGATTGGACTAAATCTTCCAAGGGATGTAATTTGGGATTTTTAAGGAAAACTGATTCTTTCAGTGGTGTAAATCAATCTCAGGCCATTTTGGTTTTGATGGTTTTCTCATTTAGCTGAGTAATACAAACTCCTGCAGTTCTTTTTGATGGTATTCTTCTTCTCCATCTGTTACTGCCTGTTGCACTGGTAAATCAAAGTATTCCACTAAGATCAGCAAGAAGTCTCAACTTCCACTTTTCTTCTTCTGTTAGAGCAACTTCTTGAGCACACCATTGCCAGCTGTGCTTTGAAAGTGGCATGAATGTAACTGATATCAAACTCTTGATTAAGAAAAATTACAATTCATCAAACCTCATCCTTGGTTTATTCTGCCTTCTAAAGCTTAATAGTTGGTGCAGTCAACAGAGGGGGTGCAGCAAGGAAGGTTTGAAAGTAAAGCATGATGCCAGAGAAGTATTTTAGGTACAACGTTTATATTATCAAAATACACTTTTAAAGTAGCAGGTTGTTCCTTCCCCACTCTTGCTGCTAAGCAAATTAGCAATGCAACAAATGTGCTCAAGACAGTATTTTTAGGGAGAGGCAATACATTTTAATAAAATAACTGGTAAATTTGAAATAAACAGGCAAGAGCTTTCTTTGGGGCTGAAAAGAAGTTTGGAGGGACTTGAGAAAGGATTTGTGGTGCTCAAAAGTTGTTTATTCCTGCTGTACAAACTGATGTAATAAAAAGATGCCTGTCCTATTAAACATGTTACATATCCTGCTTTATATCATGGCTGCAACAGCCCTGGTGCTAATTACCCTGTTTTTCTAGTTGAAGTTCCTATCTTCAGCTGTATTGCTGTTTTTAAAAAAAAACCTATTCAACAAACCTGTTGCTATAACAAACACCTAAATAAAACTTCCCCAGGAAATTTAGCTGGGCTGTGGCTTTTAAAGGAAATCACATGGCTGTCACAGCTTTGGCACAGGTGCTAAAGACTCTCTGCAGGCCATGCAGTGTTGTGGCCTCCCTGATCCACTGCATTGCTTTGCAGTTTTTTTGGTTTCTCTTCACAGCCTTCACATGTTTTTCCTCTCTCTCCCTCTGTGCTGCTTGTGCCAGAGCATTATCAGATGAGTGTGCTGGAGTCTGCTCCCATCAGCTCCACTGTGGGCCGTGTGGTTGCTAAAGACCTGGACGAAGGCATTAATGCAGAGATGAAATACAGCCTTGTGGATGGAGATGGACTGGATGTCTTTGATATTAACACTGACCCTAATTACCAAGTTGGCATCATCACTGTAAGAAAGGTAAAGAAGTTTCCTTTTTATAGTAATTTATATGGCTAACTGTCCTGGTTACATTTTATGTGTGGAATATTCCCTTACGCCTGCAGTAACTTGGTTCCCATTATGTGACTGTAGCCCCTTTCTGGCTGTAAAACACAATTTCTTTAACATTTATTGCTAAAATATGAAAGCAGACTGCATTCCTAGGAACAACTTTTATAAAGCGGGAACAGCATTAGCATAAACATGTCTTTTCCCACCAAAGGAATGCTCTGATTCCTTATTTATCTATTTAAATATTCTCTGTAGCTTAATTATCCTACAATGCAAGAAATTAGATCAATATTTGCATTTGAACTGTACATATTTTTCACTCTGGTGTTCCACAAACAATAATAAAGCATGCCTTGGAATTATTTATAAACCAATAAAACCCTGGCACTGTTTATTTTTTTTTTAATTGCTGCTTGAAGATCCATAAATGCTAATTAGTCTAGAGGAAGCTGTCTCTAAAATGGCAGCTGTGAAACTGCTGGTACTCTGTACCACAGGCTATGCAGGAAGGCATTGAGTATTTTGCTTAGGCTCCCTGCTATGGGATATTTATTCTACAATCTTACATAAATGTTAGAAGTTCAACTCTGTTTCTAGGTTATGAAATTGTAACCATATTTCTCTCTAAGCATATCTAGTGTACTAATAAGAAAGTATAGTTTCCATTTAAATGGCCTGGGATTAAATTGTGCACTAAAATGGAACAATACAGGGGAGAGCTTTGACCTTGCAAGCCTCTATGCCCTACAGCAAAGCATTTAAGCATGTATTTATGGTCACCTTTCCCTGGCTCTTTTTTTTGTGCATATTAGTCCCTAAAGTTAAGCATATCTTTTGGAATGAAATAGATGTTGAATGCAAATTCTAATGTAATTTTCCACTTATTTATCAATGAAAGAAAATAGTTTCTTTGGAGTAAATATGTCAATAAGCTTGACCTTTGTTATTATGAATACAGTTTTGCTACATGTTCGTGTATGTCCGGAGGAGTTATAAAATGTATGGTATCAATCTTACCAGACATGTACTGGGATCAGGTACATATTGCTCAGTCCACCTACTGTACTTAAACATTTGTAATATTTTATGTATGTCTCTAGCTTTATGTAATGCTGTGATTATGCATAGCCAAACACTGGGAAAGTTGTCCTTTAAATCCCCTCAAGAAGGAAAAAAAAAAAAAAAAAATCAACTGCTGTTGATACAAAAGGATATCAAAATGAGAGGAGAGGGGAGAGAGAATTTCTAAACCAAGAATGAAAGCTTTTTTAAAAGTAAGCAAAACTTTCCCTTTATTTTTTCATGACAGATTTCCCAAGCAAAATTATTAGCACTTCTAACACAGGCATCAGAAAGCCAGAACTTACAGTTACTGACAAGACTGTTGCTTGGGGTATTGTGGCTACTTATCACAGCCTACTAATTCCACAAAATGTTGAGCACCTCCTGATGATTTACAGTTTCTTCCAGGCTGCCTGCCTGTGAGACTGCGGCTCACCCTACCTTCCTTTTCTCCCTGCCTTCCCTTTTGCACTGTCCATGGAAGGCAGGGTGCTGGGTTACCCAGCCAGCACAGCACACAGGAGAGCCCTGTCCTGTCCTGTCCTGCCTTCCTCCCCTGATGTTGCCTGATCAATCACTTTCTCACAGTGGGTCTTGCTAAATTCCCCCCTGCATGGGGCCACCTCTCAGTGCCTGTGTCAGGCAGAAGGACAAGAACAAGGAGTGCTTTCCATGGGCTGCCTTTCCTCTTGGCTGTGTTTTACAGCATGCTAAGTTCACATGAGAAGGTAACTTGCCTGCCCTCCCCATGGGACCAGCATTGGGAAGAGGTTTGAATGCACCCCATGGGAGAAAAATCTGATGAGGGGGACAGTGGTGCTGAGGCATGAGCACAGGAGAGATACAGGGGAGAAAGTCATCTTTGACAATGAAGGAAAACAGGAGCATCAAAAATGCAATGTTCTAGCACACTTGTCTGATTTTTCTCATTTTTCTAATTTGATCCAGGTGATTACATGTTTTAATAATGTTATTGGGTTTTATAGCTGTTAAGTCTGTCTGTGATTTAACTGCTTTTTTTATAACTTAGCTTTTTTGTGTACATGCAGTGTTTCTCATGCAGTTTTCTTCACGTGGGAAACAATTCAATATAATGGCCTCTTTTCTGCCTATATGTTTAGGCACCTTTACATTGCACATTCCTTGCCAGATGGACAATAAGTGTAGCTTGGTCCTGTGAATATCTTACTGCTATTTTTACAGCTCATAAATATGCAACTGGTAGACAATGATGACTCTGCAGCCAGGGATATTGCATTTGTAAACCTCATCAAACCCTAGCTGAGAAGTGCTATGCCTGCAGTAGTTGCTGATGTACCAGGTGGAACTAAAGGCACAGGAGCAAGTTTCAGATCACCCGTTTGTAGCTGCTGCCACAGACTGCACAGCTTGTACTGCCTCACTCACTGTACAGCATCTCCAGCAATACTGGACCATCATGTCCCCAGCACAAGAAACCTGTTCCCATTCCAGTCTTCATTCCTCACTCTCATGTACCAAATGCTGAGTGATTTTCTGGTTTATAATTTCAAGAATGCCAGCCTTTAGTCAGGCATTCCTGTGCAGGACATCGGCACTGGTAATTTACTGTGAAAGCATGAGCTTTCGTATGTCACTGCAACATTTCCACTTCTGAAGAAGCAAGCTGTTGGGCCAGCAGACAGGTACTGAAGACTTGGATGAATCCAGGATGTGTTTTGAGGCCCATGCCTGAGCATGGAAATCTTCTGCTGATGCTGCTTAAACTAATACACACCTCATGGCTGCAGAACTGACCAGCTGCCCCATTGAGCAGGGCGGAAAAGAAATGGGTTATGACTGGCAAAGGAGAACTTTACAGCCACAGTAATGATCTTTATACCTTTGACTTCCAATTGCTTTGGCATCCTCCTTCTTTTTTGTCTTCCTGCCCATCTCCAAATGTCAGTCTGGTGGTGGATCTTCAAATAGGAAGAGCTGAATAGAAGAAGCAAAGGGGTTGGTTGGGAAGAGCAGACATCTTACTGCAGTCTAAATGAGCTGCTGCTGTGTGTGGTAATTCTGCACATGAGGCTCAAATCCTCATGTCCAAATAAAAGCCGCTCTTTTTGAAAGCTACTCATGTAGCAAAGAGGGGTATGCCCCACTGGGTAACCCTGAGATTAGCCATTTCTTTCCTGATACAAGGTTTGTCTTGCTCAGAATCTGTGAAAGGTAAGGGAATTCACTGTGCTGGTTTTCAGCATCAGACCTGCCCAGATTATTCAAGTAAAGAGTTGTGACCATTTAACCTCAGTGCAATTGCTTGCAACTTCTGACTGCAACTTGAGAAGTGTGACTGTCTCTTGTGAGCTGTACTTCATCTGGTGGTATTTTTTTATATTTTATATTTGGACTGACCCTTCCATACTGTTATTCTGGTTTGTCAAATCCTTACTGTTATCTCTTACCAAGACTGGTAAGTAGCACATTAAATATGGAATTTTTCATTCAGTTCTAAGAAGGTTTTGGAGACACCTTATTTTCTTCAGGGATCTCTGAAAAGAAGATGGAAGGGAGATGAAAAATGTATTTATTGAGAAGTTCCGTGTCGGCGTTAATTCTATATCCATGTATACCAAATTAGTTGTTAGTAGTTTTATCTAGATAGGAAATCAAATTCAGATAGGTACTAACAGAGGAAGCTGGCCCCCTTTATCCATTGTCTCAGGAAGGAAAGAAAATGGAGAAGGGAAAAGGGAAAATGAGACCATTCTCACTCCCTGCTTCAAATAATACTTGAGTATTTAATATTTCACATTTCATATGAAGTGAAAGAGTTTCCAGAGGAAGATATCAGGGATACTTTATAATTAAACTGCTTTGAAATTAAACTGTTCTCTAGGCAGGGAGCAGATTCAAATCCTAGCACTCATTACACCTGGATGGTGAACCCATGTTTAGGATACTTACTGAAAAGAGGAGGTGAAAAAAACCTCACTTCTAGGAAGGATGGATTACGGATAAAAACTGGAACAAGAACTTGCAGGAGAGGCTGACCTCCTGATGTTCCCTGCTCCCACTGGAGCCCTTTATCAGCTTGGCAGACAGGGGTCTTGGAGACAAGACTCTGGTGTCCTTGGGGAGAAAAAAGAGGATGCTAACTGGGACCTCTGCCTTCTGTGTGAGCATCCTTGTTCCTGCCACTGGGCCCATTTTTAAGGAACCAACTGCCCCTTACCTTATTTAACTCCCATTACTGTCTGTTTCTTCATGTATTTTCCTTAGTGGCATGAACCAGGTTGTGTAAGTCACGATGTAGTGGCAGAGTGGTTGTTTATATTTTCATTTTAGCAAGAAAAATTAAAGAATATGTATTTTGAAGTGATCTGCAAGTATTTATCCTGGCCTTTTCTCAACTATCAAATAAAAGAAGGAAAAAGTATACAGTGCCATTTCTAATACTACTGTCATTCAAAACTTTTTCTGCATCTGCAAATATTTATCTTTGTTGCACTTGAAATTAAAAGTAATAATGATATGGCTCAGTGTGCATGATGGTAGATTTATTTTTGTCTCCTCAGCCTTTAAGTTTTGAGAGCAAGAAAAGCTACACTTTGAAGGTAGAGGGTGCCAACCCTCACCTGGAAATGCGGTTCCTGAACCTGGGTCCCTTCCGTGACACCACCACCGTCCACATCAGTGTGGAGGACGTGGATGAGCCTCCTGTGTTCGAGCCCAGCATCTATTTTGTGGAAGTGCCCGAGGATGTGGAGATTGGGACCACCATACAGATCATTTCTGCCAAGGACCCAGACGTGACCAACAACTCCATCAGGTCTGTCCTCTCTTTGTGTGTTGCCCCATGAGCACTCCTTACTACATCTGGTCAGTGGGGCAGTGGTGAGTGAGAGGGACTCTCTCTTTCCAGTCAGTAGTGGTCATCAGTGGGTTTGGCAAACCAGACCTCACACACTGAGGGCTCTGTCAAAGCAATGCAGGAGCTCCCAGCATCAAGCCTTGCAATGAGCCAGTCAGGCGTGTCCTGACATTAAAAACAAGACCCAGAATCTTGCCTGTGCTGGCACAAAACCTGACAGCATCTCTGAGAGCCCATTGCCATCCTGATGGCAAGGTGATCAACTTGCTTGTCCTTTTTCCCCCTTCTCTTTCAAAGCTTGCCCTTGTCAACAAGCTCAAACAAACAGCAACTTTTGGAGTAGATTGAAAGCATGCTAATAAATATTCAAGAACTGTTCAATTATCCAGTGTCTGGTCAAAGATGCGGAGTTAGATATTCCCATAAGGCTGTAAGAAAGGTAAAGGTGCATTTACAGCCATGGGAGCTTCATAGGTGGAACACAGCAAAGAGCCAAAGGAGCAGATTTGTGTGATCATAGCACTCTTTTCCATAGTGGCTGCCAGCCCCATTTATCAGAGATGGGTGTTCTTCTCCAAGGCCAGCCCACACAGAAATTTTCAGTACCTGCAGTAGCAACTAGTGCAGGCACTTTGATTATCCCAGCAGGATGCCTGCTCCTCTCATCTGAGAGTTTTAGGTGTTGAGCTGGTGTTTGACTACCCATGCATTGGCTCAGCTTCTGAGATGCCTGTGTTCAGGAACAGTCCTGGGAAATACAGGAGGGAGTTGAAACACTGAGTATTAGGATTTTTTGAAAAAAGTAAAATCTAAATGAGCACTTCTGTGGGCTTCAGCTAGAAGATCTGAGCAGACACGGAGCCTGTTCTTCTTAATGGTATTGCACTCTGTGTTGCTGGTCTAATTATTTTTTTCATCTCTGCTACTTTAATATACCTATCTTTTCTGCCTACATTATAAGGTTATCATACTTCTCATGACATTGCCTCGAATTTCTTAGTAAAACTATTATACTGTCTGCATCACAATTTCATTACCCTAAACTTTTTTCCACTTGCATCCTATTTTGCTGATTACTGTCTGGCATTATCCAAACCCTGCAATGCAAACAGCTCTTTGCTAATCTGCTTAAAATAGTATAAGAATAATTCTGAAGACTATCAGAGGGTAGAATTGATCATTGTTATTTTTAATGAGTTTTTTCTTCATTTTTTCAAGGGCTTTACAGTGACTGCCCTTGATGAACAACACTCTATAAACCACAGAATCCATCAATAAAGATACATTAAAAAAAAAAAAAAAAGTTGTAAATATGCACAGACTCTTTTGTAACTCTGTTCTTTGACAACTTCCTTCCTCTTTTCTCCCCACCTTCCTCCTTTTCCACTGCCCTTTCTTCCCTCATTCCTTCCCTTCTTTTCCCCATGTTGAGGTAAAGAAACAGGTTTTAAAAGTAAGAATAAATACCACTTCTAATGCTGTCTAAAATGCAGATAGTTAGAATTAGTTCTTGCCTCTTCTGTGGTCTCCTCCATTCATTTCAACTCCATGCAGTATCAGTCTGGCAATGTTTTAAGCTGAATTCACTTTGCACAGGGCAAGGCAACCTAAGAAAGACTATGCACAAGCTGAAATCCATCTGAAATTTAAACTGTGATCTGCCTCAAATCCTCACTTTCCCAGCATCCAGTACCTGGCTCCTACACTGTGAAATTCTGATGGCTGGAATCATGCCATGATTGTTGTTAAATGATTCAGGAAGATTGTCTAAATAGTACATTGGAAACAAGTGTGCAGGAGCAGGTACACTTAAAAAGAGAACTTAGCTGGAGAATCTAGAAATTGATCCACCTGTGCCTCTTGACACCGGTGCTGAATTCTGAAGCACTAATCACAAGGCTGTAGTCAATTTCAGATACTCATTGGCCTTAAAATGTCAGAAATAAACTATTTTTATAGCCCTCATACAAGAATAATTATTATACCAAAATACAGAAACACTCATTGTCTAAATAAATCAAATGCCTGAGAAATCTCTGTATTTATGAAGAGTGAGGAAGGACTGGGAAGGAAAGGGATACAAACCTGCCATCCCATCCTCTTTGACTGTTCTAAAAAAGAGTGTAAAAGAATTTTCCAACACCATATCTCAATAGTGTTTTATATCCTGGTTTAATAAGTCCCTATATAAAGAAAAGGCTGTCATGCTTGTTCCAGTGAATGCATTCATGGTAAAAGGAGAAAATTCAGAAGAATGAGCCCTGTTCAGTGTCTGTTGTGACTAATGCTTTCAATTCCCATCCACTCTGGTGAAAGAACCAACAAAAAGGGCAGAAAGTCTGGTCTCTGTTCTAGGCTGTGACATTTACCTAGGCCTGTGTGTGGCTTTGGCCGAAGTATCCCTTACCATGCTAACAGTCACCTGGGAAGGCAGCCTGCACAAAGTGCTTTTAAGAGCAAGGCAATGCCCATGAAGGATGCTGAGTATTTTACCCACCCTAAGAAATCATCCCTCTGACCAAGTACTGCAGTGACCTCTGTCCATCAGCTGCCTCCCTGCCCAGGTTTTCTGGCCTGCAGGCATCACCACAATCCCCCATTCACAGGTGCAGGAAGCTGGGTTCCCAGCACTGAACTGACATGACATTGGTCAGGAAGGTTCAGTAACTGTGATGAATCAGCCTCACAGAGGGAGCTGTTTTTCTGACTGGATGCTGTGAGAAAGCCACGCATCATCCCCCTTGTGCTGACACAGCTCCATCAGTAGCATGCTTCAGGATGCAGGTGGAGTTTATTCCCCTCAAGAAAGTGAGAATACAGAAGAAAAAGAAGGGAATGGTTCCTCCTCATCAACCTAGATGCACAGAGAATGAGCTGATCTGAGGCCATTTTCATCCTGTCTGAATTTGCCTAGGGACAGGGCATAATTAGTTCTCTCAGAAAAAGAAATTATACTCCTCACTGGCAGATTTTCTCTGTAAAGCAGATGTTCCTGCACTGATTTGTGCCTTACTTTGAAGCTTCTTCCTCTAAATCTTCCTGTCTTCCAGCTCCATTCAAGTAGTACTAACTGGTAAATGCCATTAGCCACATGAACTTTTTCCAGCATCTCACTCTGGACCTATGCAAGTCAAAGGAGCACATAACTAGGTTGTGGAAGAACGTGGATCTGCTTTGTACAACACTGTCCCCATTGCTGGGATACTTTGGTGGCTGTAACACATAGTTTTCTCAAGGGTTGCATAATATTTTTCATATGTGCTCTTTCAGATACTCGATTGACAGGAGCAGTGATCCAGGACGGTTCTTTTATGTCGACATAACATCAGGAGCACTGATGACTGCAAGACCTCTTGACCGGGAGGACATTTCTTGGCACAACATCACTGTGTTGGCCATGGAGCTGAGTAAGGAGAACGCAGACTGTGCATAGATTAAAGAGATACAGTAGACAAAGCAGGCTGAGAGACCTGAATTCAAAGTTCACATATTGTTATGCACTGAGTGGGAAGGCGCATTAAGTGAATTGCTCCTCTGACATCAACCACCGAATACTGCATTTTATTTTTTTTATGCTCATTTTCACAGGGTGGTGGGAGGCATAGAGGATGGCAAGTAAATGCAGAGTCCTTCTTTTTCAATTCATTAGCATTCCAGGGATTTATTTAAAATTCTTCCTGATGTGTTTCTGGCAGAGTCCTCTCACTTCAGAAAGCCAAGGCAGCTAAAGAAAATACTGCAAAGGCTGCACAGCTGCTAGAGCTCCCAGTCCTGCCTGGGAGGATTGAGTGGTGCAGGGACGGGTAGGCAGCAATGATCCTACACTGCTAGGTCACTAGTCGAAATCAGCTCTGGTTCAGCAGCAAGTAAATGACATCGCCATCTGCTTGCTACATAAATAATTTGGGCCAGAGTGCTTTGGGATCTTCGAGTATGCTGAACTCATTATGCTTTTGGGTTTTACAATGAGCTAAAACTCAGCTCAGGATTCATCTGTGCTGGGTATTTTTCAAGGCTGTGAGAAGAAGGAGATGCTCATTTCATTGTATCAGTATGAAACATTTAGCTGAGTTTGAAATGCTCACAGATGTGAATTTCATGAAGGAGCTTCAAATATATAAGCAAATAAAAGATTCACCTAGTCTTCACCTGAAATTCCTTTGGTTCACATAGCTTTGGCTCAGGATCTCAGGTCATCTGTGAGGGGCAGCAGCTTTTCTGCAGCTTGCTGAGTCATTCCTTGTGTCTCAGAAAGCTTCCTGCACATCTAGGCTGTGCCAGAGATATGGAGCACTTTGAGAGGAACAAAGTTTCAACAAGCTTGCCCAAATTGCAATCAGCCAGCTTGAAAGTAGGGGGAATATCCACAAGAGTTGGAGTGACTCTGCCACATATTTGCAGGCTGTTTCAGCATATGGTGTCTTTCTGTCCCCTTTTAAGTAGTGAAAGTGGTTGAGACAATGGGATTTCACCCCCATATATTTTGACACTACTTTTATTTTCAGCCACCAATGGCCATTGCAATACCATGAGTCTGTAAAAGCTACCCCTGTGGCAGCACTTAAGGATGAGAGCAATAGGAAGGCATGTCTTCTTTTGGTTCCCTTTCCATCAATCCTCTGTCAGTTTTGCTCTGTACATTTGCAGCACAATATTTTAATTTAGTGAATAGTTTCAAAAATTTCATAGCTCTGCACTCCTGAATACGGCCCCTAGTCCTAAAGGTTAGATCAATTCTTTCTAAGAGTGTAAATTCACCTGCCACAACAACAGTTGTGTTAGCAACATGTATGTATGCATATGTGGGAAGCTGAAGGATTACATTACAAATTAGGGAGAAACAACATAGTTTGAGTCTTATCCCAATCACACAATGCAATACATGTTGTGGACTACAGTACGCTGAACATTTAAGAAAATTCCAGAGTTTATGTAAACTCTCTGTTGTTTATATGAATATATCATTTCTTGCTATAAAGGGAGATATATTTAGAGATAAATGTACAAAATGCTACAGGTAAAAAGAAGATAAGAATACTAATATTAAAGATTTTTCTTGATTTTTGCACCTCTTCTGATCCCTTAATATTTTTTTCTTTCTGATTACAGTTTCATTTTATCATTAAATAAGTGGGGGGAAGATGATTTGGGGCAGACAAGCACAGAAAGAAAAACAAATTATTCTGTAGCCACTTAGTTTGGAATTTGTGAAGATATGTGAAAAGATGTACAGATTTACTGACAAAGAAAGCTAATGCACCAGTGGGACAGAAACATCACAAATGATGTCATGCAGAATGTAAAATTTTCACTGCAATTTTAAGCTTCACTGAAAGCTTTTCTGTTCAATTTCATGTGTTATTACATTTTAAACCCCTCTGTACAAAGTATCAAGGACTTGACACTATTTTTGAGTTCAAGGAACATAAATTTTGAGCAAAAGCATCTCTGAACTGGAGATAGAAACTGCCATTTTTAACAAGTTTGAAATAGCAAGTCTATCCTTAAAACAGTACCTTCCTAATTCATGCTACCAGTAGGGAGGCTCAACAAACTGTATTGCCCAGTTGAAAGGCACTTTTGCTGTAGAAATAGTTCATCGGACTGAAACAGGCTGAAGTCTTTTACAGAATTGTTTTGTTTGTAAAATATGTGATTAAATGGGAAGCCAGGCTAGACAGAGAGCAGCATTTGCAGCTTCACTCTGAGTCACACAATACCCAAGTCACCACAGTTCCCAATGGGAAAATGTGATTTAACACAAGTTGGTAGTGGAAAACCTGATTTTCCTCTTGAGCCGAGTGAGGAGCAGCCTCTTCCCCTTCCCACATATTACCTTTCCTTACATTAAACCTTCTTCTTCCAGATAACCCCTCGCAGGTGGGCAGCGTCTCTGTGACAGTGAAAGTCCTGGATGTGAACGATAACGCGCCGGAGTTTGCGAGATTTTATGAAGCTTTTGTTTGTGAAAATGCCAAAGCAGGCCAGGTGAGAAATGCTTGTACCACCAGGGATTGGGAAGGGTTGGTGTCCTACATGGAGGCAGCATGTCAGGAAGGGTGAGTGTTGGGAAGAGGGCTCAGCTACTCACACATTTCATCTGAACTCTTATCAGCAGCTGTCTGTGCTTCATTCCAAAGGCAAGCATATCCCACTGGAAGGAGCACCACACATAGTACCTCTTTTGTTTCTCCCACATTTCTTTTATTCTGCCAAAGTAGATTCTAGGCTCACTGCACAATACATTTCATAGCTGAAATAAAGCCTTGCCTTAGGCATGTGCCAGCAGGCAAACAGCCAGTGTGTCCTGTAGCAGCACCAAAGAGAGAAGAAGTGTAATGAGAAGTACCAGCCACAGAACCAGCTCGAGCCACGTGTGACAGACAAGGCTTACTACTAAATGTTTTAAGAACCTTAAGCACACCTGGACTTTTGGGAGCTGGACATAACTTACTACATCAGGTTCAAAGGGGTGCCAAGCAGAATATGTTCTGCTATGAAGTGGAGATGACAGAGAGTCAAAAGCAACACAAGACTTCCCATTGCACACACTCTAAAGGAGCACCTTCAAGCAAGCAGTGAAGACTCTGCTCGTCTCTCTTCCAAAACCCCATCAAAGCCCTTGAACAAGGTCACCAGCGCCAGAGACAGACGTGAGCTCTCCCTCGCTGGACCTGCTGCAAGCTCTGCTGCTGATTGTTTGTGGGGGGCCACTTCTTGCTCCACCACCAGAGTCCATGGTATGGACTGGTGCCTCCTCATGTAAAGCTGACTAGAATAAGTAGTATTTAAACACACAGACACACCTCTCATGATCTGTGAAGGAAAAATTATGCAGATAGTATCACAGTGTGTTTGCTGAAGCTTTTCCCAGCTGTGTGAAACAGAATGAAATAGCTGCTCACTGCTGGGGTAACTGTCCTTACAACTATCATATATAGGATATTTTCATCTCACCAGTTTACAGAGCTTTGCAGTAATATAGGCAATAGAAATCATTGCCTAGACCTTTTCTCCTGGTTTTGAAGAGTGAGTGTCCTAGGTAATAAGCTGTTTAAGTTCAATAGTATTATGAATGCTAACCTGTATTATGAATGCTAATTCTTTCAGCAGAGAACACTAAATTCTATTGCCACATTTTAAAAAGTTCTGAAATCAGTTTTAAGGTGGTGAAAGAGCCTTTATGGGTCTGACATTTGCCTTTGAATCCCAAAATACCTTCAAGTTAAAAAAAATCCTGGTGAAGATTTATTCCTGTCCAAAAAGATGCCAGAATGTTTATTCAGACAGTGCTCTTTGTGCTTCAAGCTGTTAGACCTACTTTACAAAGCCTCTATAAGTGAAGTAACAAATCTCTTTCTGGGTTTAGCATTGTCTTAGTTTCTTTAGTTTGATGTTATTTATTGCATATGCATTCTGCATGGTTGGCTTTTCTCTCATTTCCACTGACATCTTGGGAAGAATTTTATTGATTTAAAACTAAAAGAGTGGCAAAATAATCAACCTGAAGTCCTTTTGTACCTGCATAATGAAGCTAAAAGTAAGTATGAGCTTTCTTACAAGCTCTCTAAAGCACAATTAATCTTCTGAAAAACCTGGGCCCCCAAAAGACAAAAAGAAATGTGCAACAGAAGATAGGGATGCATGACAGGAAAGCATCTGTTATTTGAGGTGAAACTGAATATCTCTTCCTTTGTTTAAAAGTGATGTGCATGACCACAGCAAAGTAGAGGACCCCTGCAAGCTTTTGAGTCTCTTCTTGAGAGAAGATTGTACTTCTGGAAGGCAGTTTTATTTAAATGCTCCAGTTGCTTATATTTATAGATATAAAGTACATGTTATCAGTTTGATTGTTTGTTTATATTATAAATATTTTACTTCTCACCAGTTTCTACTTTTCTCTTGTGTTTTGTAGCTGATTCAGACAGTGAGTGCCATTGACAGGGATGACCCACAGGAGGGTCAGCACTTCTACTACAGCCTGGCTCCAGAGGCAGCCAACAACCCCAACTTTACTCTAAGGGACAATCAAGGTAATCAGAATGGACACAGACAGTTAGCTACTCTAATTTCTAATGGCTGAGTTGGACTTGAGAAGCTGTGACTTACAGTGGGTGATAAGACTGGCATTTCAAATAATACCAAGTGACACCTGCTTCTTAAAGGCAATAAAAAATGACATATTACTTAATACAATTGAAGGTTATATGATATTTTCTTCTCTATAAATATTCTCTAGCAATAGTCCCCTTTTTCGAGGAAATGTGCCAGTGTTTTGTGCAAATTCAGGTCTTTTGGTCAGGCTGCAGGCATCTCGGATTATTGGAGTGGAAATTGCATTTGCTCAAAAGGAGATGCTTAAAGGTAGGATAGTAACGAACTAGAAGACAAATCTGAAGGGAATTACATTGCTCTTTTTTTTTTTTTTTTTTTTTGTACTCGTGTTTTCTCCCAGGCATGGAAAAAAAAGGATGGTTTTTGTACTGTTCCAGTCTTTTCCCCGAAGCATTTTTTTCTTTCTCCTTGCACATCTTCATTTCCCTAGAGAAAGAGGGAAGTAGGGAGGACTCACAGAGCCTTGGGGAAGTAACTTGGTGTACAGCTAAAGGTCTGTGTAAGATGACCTAAGTAGAAACTGAAACACCAGTGGGAAGACTCATGGCAAATCACTGGCATTTGAGCATTCTAACCAGTGGAATTTGATTCTTTTGGGAAAGCTTTGGTGGTTTTGGAGCCTGCAGGAAAGTCCTGCCATAGCAGGCCTTTGCATGACTGCTGTTGATAGATGATCTCCATGGGCAGACAAGGTCTAAAATCAGGTCCACACCAGCCTCCATTAGGAAAGAAGGATGACCTTGAGTGACCTGGTATAGAACTTGGAAAGTCAGTCTTGAGGGGCTGGGTTTCAGTGTGAGTTTCAGTGGGTAAAGTACCACGAATCAGCAAGCAATTCCAGAATAAAGGGGGAGAAAGATTGGCCACCTGCAGCATCTATGGCCAGCCTCCAAGCCCAGCCTTGCTCCCACACGTGCCTGCTTGTCAGACTCACTTCCATAAGCCGCTATCTGGGCCACTCCAAACATATGAAAGAGCAACAGAAAGGCTTGTAAGGAATCCCCTGCATTCACTAATCAAACATGTCTTAAAACATGGTACTTGCAGTGTCTGGAGCCCTCCTCCACAGCATACTCTTTCATCCCAAAACCAATTTTTTCTGTAATGTCCCTGAAGACTCCCCACAAAATTTCTTGCATTTTTATCCCCTTCTTTCTCTCCTTGTCTATTTTATTTGTGAGTATATATTGCCAAAATAAATGAAGAAATATAACACAACTATTGCTAAAGCATTTGGCAAAGCAAGCTCATTTCATCCTCAAGGCATCGTTCTAAAAAAAGAAACTCGCAAAACTCCCAGGATCAGATGCACTTTTTCTGTCTCAGGCCATGCTTGCAATAATTTATAGTGACAGCAGTGACTGAATGGCTGTGCCTCCCACTCTCTCTAAAATACCAGTTTTCCCTATACATACATACATATATATATTTTATATGTGTATATATATATATATATATATATATATATATATATCACAAGAAGCTTTGGGTACTATTAGTTACTAATTTGAAATAAAAATGTTAAGTATCAAACCACTGACTATTTGAATGATCTGCATAGTAAACCATAGCATACAAACATTAAGATATTAGAGAGCATCCAAAAGGAGGGCCATGATGATGGTGAAGGGTTTTAGGGGAAGCTGTATAGGATGCAGCTGGGGTCACCTGGTCTGTTCATCCTGGAGGAGACTGAGGGGAGACCTCATTGCAGTCTATCATTTCCTTGTGAGGGGAAGCAGAGAGGCAGGTACTGATCTCTTCTCTCTGGTGACCAGTGACAGGACTCAACAAAACAGCATGAAACTAAGTCAGGGAAGGTTCAGGTTGGATATGAGGAAGAGGTTTTTCACCCAGAGGCTGTATGAACACTGGAAAGGTTCCCTAGGGAAGTGGTCACAGCACCAAACCCATCTCAGTTCAAGAAGCACTTGGGCAAAGCTCTCAGGCACACAGTGCCTGACTCTTGGTGTATCCTGTGCAGAGCCAGGACTTGGATTCAATTATCCTGAAGGGTCCCCTACAACACAGCATATTCTATGATTCTATGATTAAGGGTTTATTTACTGCCTCAGCAATTTGGAGAGCAGTAGTCATTTCAGTAAAAGTAATTTATGCTTATATTTTCATCTAGGGGCCACTAAGAGCTATATAAATCATGTAACTTGGGCACAGAGGGGGTAACTTTACTGTTTGTCACAGGGTGGCTAGACAAGAAACAGAACACACTTTGCTAGTCACAGCCTGTGCCCATAAACACGAGACAGGAATGCTTCCCAGGCTGTGGGAAGGCGTTGTTAAGATTGGCAATTGTGCTGATTACTTGGTTGTCCAATATAGCAGTAAGAGAAACTGCAAGACATGTAGCCTTCTTGGCAACAATTAAAACCTTGATTTATACTGAGCAACAGATAGATCACAGTTTGCATTCTGATGAGCTGTTTTACTTTTTTTTTTTGGCCCTTGCAATTTTGGTCTCTGAGAACTTCTTCAGTCTATTCATTCTTTGCATATCTTCAGCAGACAGAGAAATCCTATTGTTCTCTTTTATAGACAGGGATCTGGGGCAAGGAGAAATTAAGCTACTTACATGCTGGGTTCTCTTTGAGTTCAGTAAAATCAGTGAGAAATAGACATGTTAAGTAGCTGCAACAATCTGGGCACAAATGGTTTCTCAAGGCCTTATAGGATAAATGTGATGAAGCAGGGAATTGAGCTGGATTCTCCCATCTCGTCGGTGTCTGCTGTAGAGCACTGGCAAGCCATCCTCCTTCCACTTTCTTCCAGGTGAGACTATGCTGGGAATAAGTTAGAAAGAGAGGCATGCTGTAAGAATGAGCAACAAAATAAGCTTACTGCATTTCCAGATTAAACTCTGAGCTTATCTTCTGTTGAACCTTGATCACCGCCCTCCATCTTTGGAAGCCAGGAACTGTTGAAGACAGAAGCCTTTTATAATAGGTGCAGAATCAGGATCTGTCACACTCCTCCAGGCATGGTGTCCTGACAGTCCTTTGACATGACAATGAAATATGTCCTGGGAAAAGAATTTTAGCTATTTCTGCCTTCCTTAAATCTGTGGTCTACTTCACACATGTAACAATGCACTGAAAATGCTCAAGGAAAGGTGTGACTGTTTCCCCAACCCAGTCATGTCTAGATTGCCTGCTCCCTTGTGTTCTTTCTCCCACTCCTGGTGGAATATTTATTCATATTATTCCTAGCTTTTCATAATTACTAGAATCAGTTTTTAAAGTCTAACAGAATTGTCAGGCTAATCATCCCCAGTTCTTCTACTGATGTGTGCAGAAAGAAACCAAGCCTTTCTTGTGAGAAGAGCAGTGGTTAGTTCTGATCTCAAGATTGGGACCTACACAGTGGTTAATTCCCCTGACCTCTCCAGAGAGGTACATCATTTCCAGTGAGGCAGAAAACTGCAGGAAGATGGTGCTCCATGGCTTGTTCTCACAACCACATGAACACACCAGCCTGTACACCTGTGGGAAGATCAGTTTTCACACAAATGTGGAACCAGCCATGCTGCAATCTTCAGCTTCTCTGCTCAGTACTGGAGCTAAGGGTTGCCATCCAGCCCTCTACAAGCCAAAGGTGCTGTGCTGGATGCCGAGAGAAAAAATATTGTGCATTCTTATCAGGCCTGCTTTTTTTTTTTAATATAATGGGGCTTTCATGTCCTCACAAGCCCTCTTCTCTTGATGGCTGGGACTTAACAGATATCAAATTTGGAATAAAATTGTGTATTCCAGTTCCTGCCATGCTGCATCACATTCGAGCACGTCCTTCACACTGCGCTAGCACATCAAATCACATTGGCTTTTGATGAGTCACACAACAAGCTTTGGCACCAGTGTATTTCAGTTGCAGAGTAACAGGTAGAACAATTCTTTAGGGATGATTTGGATGCCTGCCTAGTACAAAGCAAAATGAAGCAAAAGGCCCAGAATGTAATCCTGGGAGTTACAAAGAGAATTTAATAACCAAGAACATTTAAGACCTGGATGATATGGTCAGGGCATCACAGCAGAAGGTATGTATACATATATATCTTTCAATATTAGATTATAGAAACTTGGTTTTGGCCTGAAAAAAGAATGGGTAAAAACTCTTGAGATCTCTCACTAGCTGATTTTGCACAGCTGATTTTGCCTGTCAGGTTCATTGCCTGACTTCTTTTGCAGGCAAAGTATGACCAGATCAGAACAATTAATCTTTTTTTCCCCTCACAAAGAGCAATTTTACATGAAATGAAAGTTTACTGAATAGAAATTGTGACTTCTATTGTAAGTCAGTTTAAAGAAAATGAATCTTTCACCCAGGAAAGAGAAATACAACCAAATTACTCCAGTTAGGGTGACTAAAGTATTTTCATTGACACAATATAAATGCAGGCACTTTGCCACTTTCTGCTTTTGGGCTGCTTTTCCTCATGCCAAAACTGGCCCAGTGATGAAAAGATGTGATATTAATAGCTGTGGAGCACATATAGAGGGCACATAAGTATCCCAAGGGAGCCAAAGCACTTGTATGTGCCCCAGGAGAGAGAAGGGAAAGGTTTGAGCAGGCAAGGGCTCCTGTCCGCAGCACTCCCTTTGCCCAGGAGCCATGGGAGGCACAGGGTACTGCTCTCTGATGAGTTTTGGGATACATTTCAGAATCATGGAGTCATTTAGGTTGGAAAAGGCCTCTAAAATCATTGAGACCAACTGTTAACCTAATGCTGCTGAGTCCCCCACTAAACCATGGCCCTAAGTACCCCATCTACACATCTTTTGAATGTCTCCAGACAAGGTGACTCAAACACTTCCCTGGACAGCCTTTTCTAATGCAGTGAAGAAATTTTTCTTAATATCCAAGCCTCCCCTGGCACACCTTGAGGCCATTTCCTTTTGTCCTATTGTTTGTTCCTAGGAAGAGACCTACCTATGTCTGTCCATACCCACTGCACATACTCAGAGCTGCATTGCATATCAAAGGTGAAATCAGTAAACACTGACACATAATCAGTTTTAAGCAACTTTGGGATTTCATCTTGCACCTGGTGGTTTTTCCTCAAAGTTCCAGCTCTTGGGACCACATGATTTAACAAGACACTACAATTTCACTGTAAATTTGCATGCTGACATGCAACACACTTCAGAACTTAATGTTTTTGGAGTAAAAGCTTGAAATGTCATTGACGTGCAAAAAAAAAGACCCTGAGATTCTTTTTAAAAACATATCACAAATTTAAATTGATCCCACAAACTCTGTAACCTGACATCTCAATACTTAGGTGTGCCTGTACTCTCTGATGCCATAAAATTTAAAGCACAGAGTTTGTAACTTGGGCCATAGTTTAAGTCTAGGAGACAAGTCTGATTAGTCTAGCTTGAGTTTCCCTAAATTCCATAGTTCACTGTATATGAAGCTCCTGATTTCCCTTCAGAAAGCTTCCAAATAATTTTTGGTGTCCACACTACTGTAGATCATATAGCTGGATTTATCTGCATGTAACCTGAGTATCTACACTGAAAAAAAAATCACCCAGGATTTACATCTTAGCAGTGAATAGACACATAAATAATAAGGAAATTGAACACTTCTATGTTAATATTTTAGCTTTTTTCACAGTCTACTTGTGATCAGAAAGTTTGTTGCCTTTTCCAGGCAGCAGTCCCATTGTGCCAATCCACCTGAGATGGCTGATCAGCATCCTGCATTTTCAAGCATAGCAAATCTACATTGGTAACAACCTGGAGATGCAGATGGCCAGACTGTGTGACCTCTTTTGAACCAAGGGAACAGGAAATAAAACTAAGTAGTAAAAGAAACTGCATGAAGATCATTTCCCAAAAAATGACACAGCATCAGTGCACAGAATCAGAGCTTGTAGGTCTGCCAAAGAGAAAAAGTACCTTGTGTTCTCCAGTAATATTTCCTGGCCCTAGCCTTGCAGACATGTTTGTAAGAAAGGACAATTTTCATGCAAGTTCTTTTAGTCTCTTTGATGATCCAGATCACATTGGGGACATTCAGTCCTGCACTTTCCAAAAGTCTCTGAGGCTACGAGGCTCAAATTCAGCATTGAAGAAATCAACACTCATCTCCAAAGACTTTTGCTTTGGCATCCTGCGATGAGAATTGAGAACAAGTTCCTGAATCCATTTTTCACTTTTTTAAATTAGGAAACTTGGTGCACTTTCTGAGGAATTTGAGGGAGGAGATAGACATGAATTCAAATGCCACTGGTAAATGTTGACATTTTAAAAAGCATGTTGAATATGAAGGAAAAATCCCCAAAGGTAGGAATTTCCCTTGAAATGGCCAACAGCAACTGGCTGTTAGTTCACTCTTTTACTATTTTTGTCAGCAGCATAATTTTGATTCCTTTTGATATAAGCTCTTATAAAAACAGGCAGTCACTAAATGAAGCAGAATGGTCAAATCAAAGCAGAATAATTCTGACAATGACACAAACCATTCTGGCTTTTTTCTATGGCCAAAGTACTAAAGAAATTGCACGTACTTCACAGAAAAAATGTTTCGTTGTGAATTTTCAACTTGCTGCTGCTTTAGGGTAGCAAGCTGGGTTTTTTCCTTTGTGCCCTTGTTGCCTCAAGCAGATGATCATGCCGTGTATCAAAAACCACAGAGCACCATAACATGTCCACAAAGGTTATAAGCCAGCATCTCCAAAGTGGTGGCAGCGTCTGAAACCTAGAAAAGCTGCTGAGCATAAGCAAACAGGAACAAGTTGCCTTCAATTGCTCATTTCTGTCTTGCCCTCTGAAAGCTCTCTTAGCTAAATCTGAAAATTCCAAGGTGTGTATGCCTCTCAGGTTTGAATCTAAGGCCTGAGAAGATACTGGAAGAGGGGAAGGAGAGGCAAAATTATTAGTGATGAATTGATTAAAAAAAAAAAAAAAAAGAAAAGAAAAGAAAAAAAAAAAGAAGAGATAAGCAAAAATGGATGTGGGTCTAGGGCTGATTTTTTTAACATTCTTTCTCTGCTGAATGTATTTGCTATGCATATAAGCTGTCCTCTCTGTTTATTTCCTGCCCCTAGACAACACAGCATGGATTTTGACAAGGCGCTCTGGCTTCAGACAAAATGAGCAGAACACCTTTTACCTGCCCATCCTGATCAGCGACAACGGGCGCCCGGTGCTGAGCAGCACAGGCACACTGACCGTGCACGTGTGCAGCTGCGATGAGGAGGGCATGGTGATGTCCTGCAACGCCGAGGCCTACGTCCTCCCTGTCAGCCTCAGCCGAGGGGCACTCATTGCCATCCTCGCCTGCATCTTTGTCCTGCTAGGTAAAGCCTTCACTTCTTCCTGGGAGAAGCAGACTTTTTGATTCTGGCTTGAATGCTGATCCACCAAAGGTGTAGGACCCAAACACACATACACATCTGTGTGTATGTGTCTATGTAGATGCATGCATGCCTAAAGGGCCAAATCAAGGACCCCATGGTGTAGTCAGCTGTGTATGGCTTCAGGACCTGAACTGTAGGAATGGGGGAAAACTATGGCCTGCAAATATTTCTGCCAGGTGCCCAAAGTGCTATGGTGTCTGATGTGGCCTTGCTTTCCTGCAAGGGTATGGCAGTGGGAAGTATTGAGAGCTGTGGCTTGGGGCAGGTTAGTTTCTCATCCTGATCCACAGGAAACAGTAGTGGCAAGCCCAGTTCCATTTCTTGTCTTTTGGAGAGAGATATGCCCACCTCCATCCTTTTTCCTTGAGACTCTATATTTAAATGGTGCCTGTGCTGCAGTAAAGGGGCTGAGGGTCTTGCACGAGTTCTGTCTCCACAATTAAATTTCATGCTTTCCTTGCCCAGACATTCCATGTCCCCTGTTAGCTGTTGGTATCAAAAGAACTTCAGTTCCCTTGTTCACTCTCTCAAATCATGCAATACTAGTGCAAAACACACATACCCTGAAATTTCAGGAGACCCAGTTTGAGGAACAGTGTAGTAAAATACAGGAAAAATTCTTTAAAAGTGCCTCAATTCTGGCTCTTCAAAGGAGCCTAGATACATCAGCTCAAAATTTGGGTATCCAAAATCTTTGCTGAATTCTAACTCTGGAAATAGACACCAAGTGATGGCACATTTTCAATAGCAAAGGGCTCTGGTGCCTGTACGATCACTTCTCCCCATGCTAATAAGCACAGTGAGGGCGAGGAGCACCAGCACTGCAGCACTGCAGGAGGCTTGCAGATAAAGAAAAAATTCTTTACAGCAGACTAAGGGGCTAGCTCTGCATTTTGCTGTGTAGGCAGACATATCACCATGGTGCCTTAGGACCATCCATCTATGTCACATGCAGTGGCCAGCCTGAGAGGCATCCCCAAAGCAGGCTGCAAAACCCACCCATAGAACAGAAAACAAAATATCTCTATGGCACTATGCTGCTGCAGATAAACTGCTACTGACCTCTGAGCTGGCTAGCTTAAAAGTAGCAAGCACCACTGGATATCCATGTCCTAAGTGTCACCAGGAGTTAAGAATTCAGTGAGAAAGGAGACAGATTAGGAAGACCTCAAGCTACTAGTTTTGACTGGGGAGTGAGAGAGAGAGATTCCTACACCCCTCACCTTGCAAACACTGCAGCTCTTTAAATCCAAGGGGCTAATTGGACTCACCCAGGGGAAAGTAGGGCAGAGGAAAGTCTGAAGCCCCAGCAAGATCTGTGTCCCTGCTGACAGCCCCATATTTTGCTTGGCTCCTGCAGTGTTGGTGCTCCTCATCCTCTCCATGCGGCGCCAGCGGAAGCAGCCGTACATCATTGATGAGGAGGAGAACATCCATGAGAACATTGTCAGGTATGATGACGAAGGTGGCGGGGAGGAGGACACGGAGGCCTTCGACATCGCCGCCATGTGGAACCCACGGGAGGCCCAGCTGGTGGTGAAGAACCGGCAGGACATGCTCCCTGAAATAGAGAGCCTCTCCCGATACGTGCCTCAGGCGTGCATCATGGACAACAACGTCCACAACTACGTGCTCGCCAAGCTGTACGAAGCTGACATGGACCTGTGGGCACCTCCCTTCGACTCCCTCCAGACCTACATGTTTGAAGGGAATGGCTCGGTGGCGGAGTCACTCAGCTCCTTACAGTCCGTGACAACAGACTCAGACCAGAGCTACGACTACCTGACGGACTGGGGGCCGCGCTTCAAGAAGCTGGCTGAGATGTACGGGGCCACAGACAGCAGCGGGGCTCTGTGGTAACAGAAGAGGAATGGCAGAGGGCTTTCCATGTGAAACGGTGTCCGGTTCGGTCCATTCTCATCAGATGCTTCCATGGACATGGGTGAGGCCTCATAAAAAAAAATAGCAATACAGTGCTTGGATGAGAATGGGAAGAAGGGTGTGAATGAAAGTCTCTCTGGATCAGCTTTACTCAGTTAAATTAAGTCACGTTTTTGAAACTACAAGAAACAGAAGGAAGGAAATTTTTTCCTGGTTCTTACAGCAAAATTGGAGAGCTCCGCATCATTGCTCTCTCTCTCTCTCTCTCTCTCTCTCTCTCTCTTCCTTTCTCTCCCCTTTGTACACGGCAGCTTACTGAGCTCTATACATCAGGGTTCAAAGATTTATAAACTCCAACTGTAATCTCCAACTCACTGGGAAATTGTCACCACAGAAGAGTTGCTTCCCACTGGTCATTTCTTTCCCCATTAAAACAGAAAAGAATTGCTTGCTAACAAGAGAAAAAATCCACAAAGCAGAAAATTGAAACTGGAATCTCAGAGGGCTCCTTGTAAAACTAAACTCCTCCCTCTGTTGCTAACAGAGCTCTTTTTTAATCCTTTTAGAAACAAGGCTGAGGTTGGAGGTTTTTTTCCCACGTGACTGAGAGGGCTGGGGAAGAGGCTTTGAATTTCTGCTCTAGTTTAGTGGCTGATCTGTGAGTCACTGCTGTTAACACTAATCCATCTCCTATCAAGTTTGTGTAAATTTATTCTTGACTCTTTAAAACCATGACTCTGCTAAACTGCTCAGAACAAAACCAGAAAATCTGCCTCTTTTGCACTGTAGATGTCTCTTCCATGTGCCAAATGTGAAGATTAGATTCTACCAATGAAAGCCAAATAAATTTTAAAATAAGAAAAAGCTATATTTGGTAACTACATGGGTTAGATGGGCTTTCCTAATCTGTGTGAGGTCAATCCAAGGGATGTTTACATACTGTAGATAACCTACTTGAACAAATGCAGTATTATAGACGAATAAATGGATGTAAGAAAATTACATGTATAAGTTTTGTATATTTGTTAATTTTGGTAATAAATATGATGTACTGCATACAGTACAGTACCTTAGCACCTCTTTTAATAAAAGTTAAACAGAAGGGAAAGTCTGATGGCAATTTATTGACTACTCTGCACACAGCAGTTAATGCTTATCTGCAGCTTGACATGCCTTGAGCATCAAGAAAAAAATGGTTCATCAGCATTGTGTCAAGGAGACAAGGCTTCAGTTTGCAGAATCGAGCAGATTGTCTGCTTCTTTTATCATTGTTCACTTGGACATTGCCCTTAGCAGTGAATCTGCCCAAGTACAGCCCACCAGACTAGTTATTTTTCTAATCAAATCATGATGAAGTCAAAAGAAAGTCTTGCCTGATTTTTTTGAAACATTAAGGCTGGGTCATTGATAGGCTTGGAAACCACTTACAGAGCCCTGACAAGTGTCTCATGCCTTCAGAGCCATGACAGACTAAGATAAAATATCTATTTATTCTTACTCTGCAGTCACTTTTGCGCCCAGGTTGTCTCTTGTTTGCATGTGTAAATGAGAAGAGCTAGGGAAATTACACTACCACTAGTTTCACGGAAAGTGGCAAAAGGCCTCTGAAAGCAGAACAGTCTGCAATGGAATTTGCAGGTTTATTTCTAGTTAAGGACTCTCTACACCTCCAGTTGCCCAGAAAATAGATGTGCACACATAACCACCCAGTTACCACACTTTTACTATGGGCATGCCGTGCTCAGTTCCTGTTGCAGATGTGCACAAAACATTGCAGTCTCTCCTTTTCCTAATCTTAGATTGTACCAATTTAAGACAGGAACCTTGTTTCCATAGACTCATACAAAGTCATGCATCCCTGGAGAGCCGTGCACCAAGGAAAAAAGGTTTTTAGTGACTTCTTGTTTGCTAGTCTGATGTGTGATGAAAATCTGGGCCTTCACAAATATAATATGCCAAGGGTTCTGTTTATCACCTAAACATGCTTTACACCATTGCAGAAAGAGCACTGATAATTATTTGATAATGATTTTCTTTTACTCATACTGTAGCACATGCCATATTGATTTTAAAACATTAAACTAGGACTGCAGCCATCACAATCAAGAAAGTAGTGTAAAGGACACAAAGCTACTGTTGAAAGTCTGAGAGCTTCCTTGCCTCCTGCCACCACAGATACCACAGAACACAGGCAGGAGGACATCTATTCCACCACTTCCCTGTCTGATCTAAACCTTAGTTTTATATATTTTAAGTAGATGCCTCTTTCTTCTTAAAGCCCCAGCTGTTAAAGCTCTGTAACCTTTCTAGCCAGTCTTTCTAGGCATCAGTACACTCATTGCTGAAAGCCTTCCAGGGGAAGTATAAGGCATGTACCCCTCGCAGCCATACTTGCAATGCACAAAGATGACCTTGTCCCTCCACAGAGCTATGATTTGGTATTTTTAGACCATTACTGTCTCTCCCAGTAGTCACAGTCTACAGTAATAAAAAAGCCTCTAGATTGTTCTTCATATCTTGATTCCACGATGGTTTAAATCTCCTATCGTAGGCAGAGTGGGAGGATGGGGCGTAAAAGTACAATCCTGCATCACACTGACTTCAACCTTGTGCATTTACTGAGAGTTATCCCAGGATGAGCTGCCTCACGGTCTGAGTCCACAGAAGTCTCCAGACATGGTTTCTGCAAGACAGGGTGAGCAGCAGCCAGGAACAGCTTCCCAGGGTGTGTATCCCCTATTATGGAAAGACCAGCCCTTTTGCGCTGCTGCCACAGGGGAATTCATAACCCACCTTCCTAAGCTGCATGTCACCATTAGGCTCTCTGATTGTCCTCAGGTTTGCCTCAACTTGTGATCACAGTCAATAGCTGCACAGCTTGATGTTGTGACACTTACCAGCTGGTGTTTAGTAGGCACCTGGCAGCCTGGCACCATTTTTTTCCGTTTTATGGAACAGGTGACAGTGTTTCTGCAGTCTGTGAAATCTCTATGCTAACAACCAACACTTGCATCTATCACACTGCCACAAACAAAACAGAAGAACCCTCTGGTTTTGGTGATGAGATACGAAAAGGATCCATTTTCAGACACATCAGGGCTCAGCAGGCCCTGAGAAGAGGAGACTCCAAGCCCAAAGGAAATGCGTGGTGCCACGGACTGTTGGTGGAACAAGCACACTGGTCACAAAGGTCCTCAGCCTCCTTCTCAAGGGCAGGCCTGGCCGTGTGCATGAACATTTGCAGCACTACATAAAACCTGCTCATGGTTTACAGCCAGGTAGTTCAACCTGCCAAGGTGGAGGGACTGGGCTTTTCCACGCCACCAAACACCTCCAAGGGACAGTCCCAGTTCTGCATGGCAGCCACTCCAGCCACTGCTCTGGTGTAAGGGCAGAAATGTCAGAGGACCAGGACAAGGTCCTACGTGCCCTCACCAGTGTCCCCAGTCCCCTTGTGCTCCAAGGCTGGTCTGAGTGCACACAGCTTTTACCACTATTCATTTTGGTATGTTCCTCTGATGACATTTTTTCCACGGCTGGCAGTTCTCAGGGAAAATAAAAAGGACTTACCATCCAGAAACAATCCCCTAGTCTCAGCTGTGGCTGCAAATCAGTGGTTCAGAGGAAAGAATAACAGAGCATGCAAGTTATTTTACTAATTTCAGCCACTTAAAATTTGAGCATATGGGCTAAGCAATCCATCTCAACTCTCTCTCTCTAACAAACAGAGTTAGACAAAGAGTCATTCATTCCCCTCATCCTGGCCATCTGTATGATGCTATGGCCCCCTGGAGCTGTTTGCCTCTCAGTTAATGGCCAGACCTCTAGGGATTCATCCCTGCTGCTCAGTCTGGCCCTAGGCTTGACATTCCCAAGCCCTCTGCTCAACATTTGGTTTTACAAGTGACCATGGCCAAACACTACAATCTCTGATGTTTTCCTTTCCTTTTCCTACTACCCATCTCCATCTTGTCTAGATAGGTTGCGTGACCTGCCACTCTTATTCTGCACTGGTCATCACACCTAGGCTCTGAGCAGCTGTGTTCTTTAAACCATCTGTCAAGGACTACAGATCTCTTCAGAGCAAAATACAGAATTTAAGAATGCATGAAAAGAGTTAACATAATTTTTTCTAGTGTAAATTTTCTTGCAATGCTGCCTTTCATTTGC
Organism: Motacilla alba alba; assembly: GCF_015832195.1. Classification (NCBI taxonomy): domain Eukaryota; kingdom Metazoa; phylum Chordata; class Aves; order Passeriformes; family Motacillidae; genus Motacilla; species Motacilla alba. Next base: position 70,586,583 of record NC_052017.1, on the reverse strand, counting down.
TGCTGCATTGCCCATTTATCCAGCTTTATTAGGCCCCGCTTGATTTTATCATTTCTCCTCCAGTTTTTATGGCTCTTAATCACTTTATGATACCATCACAGTTGTTGCCTCAAATTCCTTTCTAGATCATTCATTAAAGCCAGTAGTGACACAAATCCGTGGGGGACCCAGAGGTTATATTTGGGTCACCTTGAAATATAATTTATTAGTCAATGCCAGTATTTTCCTTGATGCAACTTTCACATAGCACAAGCTAGTACCTGCCATCTGAGAACAGCTCCCAGGAACCATCAAAATGGAAGGATGGATATGTCCCAGAAGCCTGTTCTGCATATGCACCACATCTTACTTGTCCTGGCCATGAGTAAGAGAAAGGAGGCATACAAAAGATGCACAAGTGATACCTTACGGAGTCCAGAAAAGTTCTGACCTGGACCAATTAAAGTTGAAGAGATTCAGTTGGTTTTGTGTTTGTGCTGCCAGGGTCTTAATAATAAGATCCCCTTGGTTTATGCCAGCTTAGATCAAACTTAGATGCCATTAGATCAAACTCAGGAGAGCAGGTGGGCTCAAGAATAAGTGAGGATGGCACATGAGGAAATCTGTACTGTTGAGAGCTAGTTATGTTGCTGCTCTCCCTTGTCCTGTGTGTCAGGGTGTGAGACAACCCATTTCATCCAGCTCAAGGAATAGCCTTTAATGTATTCTCTTCACATGAAGCTGGTGTAAACAGGCAATGGGTCTGTCCAAGGCATCCTAATTTGTGCCTGCTGAGATGTGCAGCATTCAGAGGAGGAGGAGCTGTGTTTCACTCAGTTGTGCCCCTGTCTCTCTCACAGCAGGGCATCTGGCATCAGAGAGCTCCAAGATAGTCACTGCTGCAAAACAGCTGTATCACCTAAGGGATTCATTCTCCTGCATAAAGGTCAGTGATTTGCCTCTCGTTTGGACAGTAATGCAGTAATAATCTGTATCAGTGCATCCTGTTGAAACACACAGGAAAATCAGCAGACAGCAGTGAAACTGAGGTGGAGTCAGAGGCGTGATCCTAGAAAAGCAGTAGGAGCTGAGGAGTCTCACTGTCAAACCAAGACTTTAAGGACAGAGTTGCTGGTTTAGTTTCTTATATCAACCCTCTGAAGACCTTGCCCACACCAACATGCAGGTATTTTGCTGTTGACCTCAGAGGTGGCACATCAGACCACCTGCATCACTGACTGAGCAGAAGCAGCAGTGCAGTGTTGATACTGTATTTCCCAAGAGACATTACAGTAATATGGTAGAGGAGGTAGAAGTGAGTGACTTCACAATGACTTTTAAAAAATCATGTGATTTTTAAGACCTGATGTAGGAGACAGTACACAGTCTGAATATAATTTTCAGACCTCATTTGTTATTAAGCTCACCATTAGGGAATAGACCTCTTGGGAAATAGGAATTTTCAAACCCACATCTTAATATCTATAGGCTGGTTCCATGATGACTAACCCTATAACTTTTTCCCAAAGATGCATGAGCTACAGCACTTAATACTAGAGGCAGAAGTTCCTGCCATGCTGCATAAAACCAATAACAATAATAATGACAACATCTATCACAATGGGGGTCAAAATTTGCTTCTGCTTTGTGGCAAGGGTGAAGGCTACCAGACTCATAATGGACTTTAGGAAGCTGAATCCCTAGTTAAAGGATTAGTAGTTCCAGATGTTCTAGGAAGTGTTAAAAGCCAGGCTAGATGGAGCTCTGAGGAACCAGTCAAAGGTGTCCCTGCCCATGGGAGAGGTACTAGATTTAGATGATCTGTAAGCTCCCTTCCAGCCCAGACTATTCTGTGATTCTATGATGGTTCTATGATTCTTTCTGCCAAACACACATGGGTAAAGCAGAGTACAACACAATCCTCCTCAGCATCACAATACCATGATGAGTGCCAAACTGGAGATTTGGTCTTTTCTACCATATCTAGGAAAAGAAAAATAATGGAAAACTTTTCTTTCAAGCAGCGGTGCTAACACATGATGGGTTATTTGGCATTATTTCTTTTATTTTTTTTGCATAGATTATTCTTGGGGCTTGTCAAAGGGAGACAACCTGTCCAACAAAGTCATTTCCTTATGAAGCTCAACCAATTATTCTGAAATATCATAGGTATCACAGCTGGGAAAAGTAGAAAAAATGAGGTACAAAGCAATCAAATGTCTTTTTAATGGAAACATAAACAGAGCCCCAGCCTGCATATGACTTATTCTAACCTCAGAGCAGCCTTGTGGTTACAAAACCTCTTTACTTTCAGCTTAGAGACATATTCCCAAGAAAGAAAACTAATTAATTGAGATACACACTCTCAACAGCCTCAATCTTGTGTCCACGGACCATGATCTTGCATTTAAGATGTACACTAGAATGAAGGAAAAAAGTGCATGTGCTCTTTGCATAGTGCATAGTGTATAGTGCATATGCACTATGCTCTTGTCCTGAGATTGCAAAGGGTTTTGCAAATTCTGCTACAGAATAGTCTGGTGTTTTTTACAGACAAATAAATGGGAACACAGGGAAGTTTCAAAAATTATGAAGATTTCAAAAGACATCATTGTAGAAACGGTAACCTGTCCCAACAGTCATTCTAAACAGAATTCCTCTTGCAACTTAGTAAATCATGCCTATGGCATAGGTGGCAGGTGAGCAATAGAATTTTGAGCTATAGCTCAGGTGCAAAATTATTTTTTACCCATAAGATAAACATATCTGTGAGTTAAATGATAAATATAGTCCCTCAACAGAGAATTACCTCTGCTACTAATCCAAGGGAATTTCACTTCATGATTTCTGTATATTTGAACCTATCATTTACTATTCAGCCAACTGTCCAACCACTAAAAAAATCAAAAGTCAATATTGCATTTACAGCTCAAAACAGATGAGTAGGATAAAAATGTCTGAAAGCTCTAATTAAATCTTATCATCCAGAGTTAATTGTAAAGTGTTTTCCTAGACTGTTAGAGCAGTGAACAAGCACAACATAAATTATGTGTAATTTTGAGTAATTACAGATGATGTTAGCATTTTTGAAACATCACTCACAGTGAGAGTTCCAAACTGACCGATTTATAAGATATTGTGCCTCCTTCATCTTCTCTGACAAATTTTATCCACCTCATGGTTCTTCTTGATAAATTAACAGCACATTCAAAGACATGGTAAACTGCTGGCTTTGCTTAGAACAAGACCAAATTAAACAAGCATTTTCTGTCAGCAGTTTCTGATAAGGAATAGTCTCAGTGCCTTGCCAGCCCTGACTTCATTTGCAGGTTGGTGCGACAAAAGCCAGTGTCAGTAAAGACAACAGCTCCATCCCCTGGGAGGAGTTATAGTCTATAAACCACTGCAGCAGTCACCCCAAAAACATGTTTGGTGAATGAGAAAGGAAGACTGAAAACCTTCCCTATGATCCTAGTACCATGTTTTCATATCTGGGCTCACAGAAAGCGAGGCATCTGCCACCAACACTTGGGTGAACAGCCATGGCCCTGTGTAAGCCACAGAGGGCCCAATGAGCTTTCCCAGCTCATCACCAACAACCAACACTGAGGGATTACAGGGCGTGAGGTGTAGCTTTGACTCTAATGTTGATGCTACATGCAGGTCAAGTAAATTTTCATGGTCTTCCTGTGCTATGGCTTTCCACCCAGCATACCACAGGAGTAACTGTCTCTGCCACCCACTCTAAAGTCACATAACAACATGAAGAATTTTGTTATTTATCTAAGCAGACTTCTAAGCATTTTAGAGCCCCAGACACATGCTAGATAGGATATAAATCTGCAAATTTCTTTTCAAAAAGCACATACCCTTCCAGCTCTGGGAAAAGAGGAAAAGAAGGATGACTCCCAAGCAGCAGATGTTGGTAGCATCTCTTAACACATTACTGGAAAGCACTCAAAGGTTGTACGGATGCAGGCTCCCTTAAAGCCTACCTAGAATAGATTTGAACAAAATACTGTGGCAAACTAGATTCCAGATCATTCCCTTTGTCTCACTTTATCAGCCATAGTCACAATATTTTGCTTGTCAGACCTTCTTTCCAAAACCATCAAAGCACACAATAAATATGAATAACTAAAACAGCACAGCATTCTTGATGTGTACAGTGGCTCTGTTATCAGCAGCCCTGGGAAAGTATTACTCTATTATCATAATACTATTGCTAAAGAAAATCAGCTGAGTGTCTTGGTGCAGCTCAGCAGGATTTAAGATCAATAATACAGCAGGTCCCATTTTTCCAGAAAAAAAAATGCAGACCAGACCAGATGTAAAAATTACCAGATGTAAAATTCATTAAATGTCCAAACTCTTTCTAGACAATAGAGAGGATGAATCCTCAGCAAAACATGCACATTACCTTAGACACTCTCCTGAGGACAGGAAGATTTCACCCCTAAAGGAGTGTTTCTCTATCCCCAGGCCATCATCTGCTGGCCACACAGGAGGTGTCCCCTTGGATCAGAGGTGCCCAAGGGACTGCTGAGGCTTCAAACAGAAAGAGCAGGTTTAGATTAGATATTCAGAAGAAATTCTTTACTGTGAGGGTGCTGAGGCACTGGAACAGGTTGCCCAGAGAAGCTGTGGATGCCCCATTGCTGGAAGTGTTCCAGGCCAGGTTGGATAGGGCTTTGAGCAACCTGGTCCAGTGGAGGGTGTGCCTGTCCACACCAAGGGGGGTTGAAACTAGGTGATCTTAATAGACCCTTCCACTATGATTTTAGGATCCTGACATTTGCAATCCTGCACAGCTCCAAAAAGGATGAAAAGGAGTCTCATTAAGACATCAGTGCAAGAGACCCCACTGAAGAGTAATACCTCAGAGGAACCCAGTTTACAGGTTGGGTACCTGTAGTGATGCACACGCTGCTTCACAAGTTTCACAAGGGTGTACAGCCCAGCAGGCACATCCACTGCTGGTGGACACACCTGGTGTCAGCATCAACTACTACCCCCCTGCCTCAGTGCTCAATCCGACATATGGCAAAAACCAGCTGGCCAGCCTCTCTTTTAAATTGAAAGATATTGAGGACCAGATGCAAGATAATGGCACTGGTTTCATACATAGTGTGAAGAAAACTTTCTTTAGACCTGTAGCAAATTGTTTGTTCTATAAGTATCAGATCCCTGTCCACAGGGATAATGGTTTCCTCCACCTTAGCTACTGTGCCTGTAAGGCCAGGGGAGCACCTCTTATTTTGTGTCTGGACAATGTGTACTGCAATGTATCAGAATTACAACAAGAAAAATTATGCTATTTAGCTACTTTTGCTGTTGCATCCTCCCTGCCAGCAACTCATTGTCCTGTCTCTGCAAGCAAATACTGTGATAGCAGCTAAAAGCAAAACACAGCTGTAGTGAAACATCCAATCAGCTTGCAGCCATTAAACAAACAGAATGCCTGCTCTTTCCTTTTGTTTAAAATATCATTACTGGGAACAAGTCCTCTCTATCACTGCCTTTGTGCTTCAGTGCACACGTTAGATTTTCAAACCTGACCTAGTTTTGGCTGAAAAGTTTCACTGAGAGAGCCTACAGACAGCATCTCCAGGCATGCTATTTCCTCCCTCTAATCAATGCATTAAAAAGGCTGGAGCGTCTCCCTTCGCTGAAAATGTGCAAGGCATGAGGAGCCACACTATGGTCAGGCTCTAATGTAACTTCTTGCAAGCCAACTGTACCATTGCACATGCCAGCCTCCTGCTTCCCCTCAGACCTTTCGACTTCCCTGATTCTCTATGGAGCTGACAAAGTCCAGTCCAACCCTGCAACAGCTCCAATGGCACCGCTCTGAAAACAGGAAAAGCTTTGCCTTCCCTGCAACAGGTAATTGGGGTTGGCACACTGCAGCAGTGTTTGAGTAGCCTGGCAACGTTTTTAAGGTGTTTGGATGAGCAGAGTTTATAACTGAAGTCTTTTGTGGCTGTAAGGTCCTGCCTTCAGGACCCATTTCTTTAACTGTGCTCAGGATTTCCCCGAGCTGCTTTTAAGATGAATGACAAGGGGATCTGCTGTGCAGGGGATGGGCAAGACAGAGTTCACAGTAACTAATACCTACTTTGCATTCATGACAGCTCTGACAAAGGCTGCTTAACTCCAGGGACTTGCCCTGGAGTGAATAGGCTCCATCCAGAAACACCAGCATTAGAGAGTGTCAAGATGCATCTAATTTCAGACAAAGACCCTGTGTAGGCTGCACGTATCCCAAACTGTCACTATGTGCAACCAGACTCTACCTGGTGCTTCATCAGCCCCGTGAGATCCACAGCATGTGTCAGCCAAGCACGACTGAGATGTGCAAGTGGACTCACATTTAAGAGCAGCACAGCTCATGGGAGAAGAGAGGAGGTGACGTCCCATCTCTAGGCAGCATGCACATCCAAAAGGAGCAGGAAGCCAGAGGGAAGCTGCTGTCTGATCATGAGATTTGGGGCACTCTGGACAAAAAGTACTATTTCAAAGAGCTGGGAATCAGACAGTGGAGAGAAGATGGAGGCATTTGGTTGTGAGGATGCTCATGGTTCTGAGGATATTCAGCTTATCCCTGCAAAGAGGACATTCAGAACACAATGACAGAACAACAATAAGGGGGAAATACTGATCCCGCTTCATATTCTTTTAGCTGAACAGGAAAAGGGCCATACAGTGAAGGACTATGTTAGAAATGCCTGAGCAAATATCTGAGGATGAACAAAAAACAAAGGCTTCAACAGCTACTTCTTGCAGGAATTTCTGATACAGGTGAAGAGGTTATACAGTCATGTAAAGCCAGAGGCTAAGAGAAAAAGTATTTCCTCTCCCTATATATGGGCTTGCTAATTTGAACATTTCCATAAGCCCTTCTCTGGTAAGTCTTCAATAACAAAGCTAAAATTTGTACAACAATTTTTTAAATTATATTTTTTGTATCATTAATACCAAGCATGCAGATGAAGTATAAATCACACTGCAATTAGGAGACATGAAGGACAGGTAATCCTCTTGTACCCCCATGTTTTGTTTTTTGCAGGGGCAACAGTTATGTCAGTTACAAGCATTCAAAAAAATAATAGCCCAAAAGGCAGCTATCTCCAAATTATTAAAGTCCCTTCACTCCATCATAGTAAGTTTTTCTTCTAAGAAGTAATTGCATTTTGTTTTTAACTATCCGCTACTAACAATAGGAACTTTGGAGGTCATGTCCCAGAGCTTCCAGTCATGATAAAATCTCTCTAAATAATTGAAAAGCTGAACTTCTTTCTTAGGTGGGTGTTTCTTTTTAATGAAAACACGTGTATTGCAAGAATTTTGTTATGAAACCCCCAAAGCAAGGAACACTAACCAGGACTCCTGGAGTCAGGTTTTTATTATGAAAGAAGGGACTGATTTTCTTCTTATCTCACACCTAAAGTTAATCCCTTGACAGGAGGGAAGGGCACATGGAAAGGGAAATAAGACAGGCGTAGTCTCATGGCCCGCTTTGGGGAGTTGATGCATTCTGTGAGGAGACAGGAGGTCAGACTGAGCCAGCATCCCTTCCCGACAGCAGCATGACATCACACCCACTGCACTAAGAGGACACGGAGAGAAACTGGCACAGTTTGTTAGACCAATGTTCCAATGTCCAGCCTTCATGTCAGCGTGTCCTGAGGTGTAACATGGGATGTCTCATAATGAGACACATTTCATTTGGCATCTACAGACTTCATTGTCTGGTACCAGCTGCCTCTTGGCAACCCACACCTGTGACAGAGGTATTTATGGGATTCACTCCATTCTAATATTACCTATTGCATCCCTGCATTCCTGCCCGTGTCTGAAGTCTGTAAAGCCTTTCTGCAAACTGTATTAACTCCCTCCCCATCTCAATGTAGTACCATTTGTTTCTTGGCTTGTTTCATTTCATGAACTTGCAGGCTGACTTCTAAAACCAGCCATCAAACACTGAAGCAATATAAGAGAAAAGAGGGGAAAAAAAGAGAGAAAACCCTAGGGAGGAAACAGATTTCAATTTCTCATTTCCAAAAAGCTAATATAAAAAGCATAGGAGTAGGAAGGAAGCATTTGAAAATTTAATTTTAAAAAATGCCCTGGCAGTCTCTTCCCAGCACAGCACTGGGGCTGAATTCACCTGCACTTGTAGGTGAATCAAGTGAACAAAATAAAAAGAAAACTGTAGCCTTACAAATATCCAGAATTATGCCTTAAACTCATCCACCTAGCTCCCCAGCTAAGTAAAAGTGTCGGCAAGTCCTCCACAGGTCTCTCCAAAAGCAGGGAAATGATGGCGTGTGACAGAGCTGGTACAGCCCTTGCTCTTCAGAGAGGCTTTTACTGGGAGTAAGAGGGTTGGAAACAGGCTTCACTCTCAGGTTTCCACTGTCCCTAGAACCATTCCTCAGTGCTACAAACAAGCGTAACCATGCACAATCAGAAACGCCCTCAGGTACCAGGAGGTTAAACCAGGCTACCCGTGACCTAATCAAATTAAACCAGTGTTGGCCAAGAACTTACGTTATGCTTCATAAGCCACTGAGAACTCCACCACGTTCCACTGGAAAGGACCACCTGGCCAGCATTTGGCCAGAACATTTTGGTTCTCACAGTGGTGTAACTGCCCAAAAAAAGTACTTCCCACTGACAGAGCAAATGGCTGTGCTCCCCTTGGCTCCAACAATTATTGGAAAATTAATTTGCCACAGACCTTGTAGGACATCTTTAAAGGCAGTGTGTTAAGTTTCACAAAGGCAAGGATCAGAACTTGGAGAGGAAAATAAGCAGCCACTATGAAACACAGTTGATCCTTTCTATCGAATTGTACAGTATGGTAAATATGCTCACATGAGGTGCTGTCATAGTATGTGTAATTTAAAAACACAGGGTTTGAAGATCCTCACTTTAAAGAACAGGTTCATAAAGGAATTATAAGGTTTCTTGAATGATTTGTAGCTGTTATAACCATTTTAAAGACGAGTAATACATTGTGTAAGTCCACCAACAGAAGATTTAGTAGACAGGCAATCAATCAGCCTGCATGATAACTAACTAACCATATACTAAAATGCCCCTTAGTGCCCTATTAACCCCTAATGCTATGGTCATGAACATACCCTTAGCACAAGCCCCAGTACAAGAAACAAAAGCCATCTGACATACCCAGTCCCTCAAAGCAATTAATCTCCAGCTCTTAACCTGCAGTTCAAGGATGAAGGAGACTGACTAACTTGGCAGCCTGCCCTGGAAGGTAACAGGCTCCTGATTTTCTGGAGGAGCAGGAATGCAGCATCTCCCAGAAACCCTTACCTGGGTTTCTGCTAACAGAAACCTGTCAGTTGTTTCTGACAGGATTCTGTGTCATGTGTACTTTGGCACATCAATATTCCCTCTTTGCTGGGCTGCTGGGACAGTTCATGAAGAACTGCTGCCCATGGGATGGACTCATGCTGGAGAAGTCCATGGAGGACTGTCTCCTGGGGGAGGGTCCCTATGCTGGAGCAGGGGCAGGAGTCCTCCCTTGAGGAGGAAGAAGTGACAGAGACAATATGTGAAGGACTGACCACAACCCCCATTCCCTGTCTCCCTGCACAGCTGGGGGAAGAGGAGATAGAGAGAATCAGGAGTCAAATTGAGCTGGAAGAAGGGAGCAGTGTGGGGAAGGTGTTTTAAGATTTGGGTTTACTTCTCATTATTCTACTCCAATTTCACTGGCAACAAATTAAACTAGCATTCCTAAGTTGAGTCTATTTGCTCTTGACTGAAGTTAGCAATGATCTCTCTCTGTCCTTATCTCGACCCAGGAGGCTCTCATTACATTTTCTCTCCCCTGTCCACTTGAGGAAGGGAAGGATAGAGAGGCTTCAGCGGGCACCTGGTGTCCAGCCAGCATCAACCCACTGCATCTGTCAAGAAAAGAGGTTGGTGCCTCTGTAAGGAAAGAAAATGTAATCAAACCTCAGGCCTGTTTAAATCCACATGAAATGTCTACACAAAGTGTAGACTACGCTACACTACACTAAGTGTAATCTCAGCTGGTTAAGGCTGCACTGGGCTCACCTGATGAAGGATTGCAGGCTCTGTGAAGAAACATGCTTCCTGATCAGTTTTTCAGACTCAGAAAATATTTGCAGATATTTAAAAACACATGCAATTTTAAACACACACACACACACACCTGTAAAGTAAAAAATAAATATTTTATAATCTTTCCCTTACTCAAGCTGTCAGAGGCCCCATGGTGTTACTGAGTACCCCTGACCCCAGAAGAAGTTTACATATCAATTAGCTGAACTTCTGCTGCACAGAAATTTAATTTTTCTCAGATTAGTAACCCCTCCTTCATAGCAGTGCTAGAGCAGAGCACCACAGTACCAAACTGTACTTTTCCCAGGAGGAGAAATGGACTCCCTATTTATTCTACATAGCACTGTGGGGTATGAACATCTTGGTGCTTGTATATTCAAGTGGCAACAGGAAAGTGGCTGTTCTCCACTGAAGATTCAAATTCCTCCAGGGTCTCATCATTGAATGGATCTGTAACCCAGTGAAAAAAAGCACATTCACCCCATCCACCTTCTGTGATGATCTGTACACCCAGTCACGGCTGCAGACTGGTGCAGTGCCAGTATTGTTTTTTACTGTGCTAATTCTGCAATTCAGCTTCCTTATTCTCCTGTGTATTGCTGCCAGTTCCATTACTCAGGCTCACATCACAGGGGCTGTGTGCAAGTTTTTTTAAAAACTAAGGAAGAGTAAAACAGTTCCACAAAGAAGTGAACTGAAGGCACCCAGAATTAAGAGCAGCTGGATTTTCTTCATGAAGAAAGTCTTATTTTCCCAGCCAGCTTCCTATAGAGAAGGCAAGCAGTTGTATATTGCTCAGACACAGACTACCCCCATGAGTGAGCAAGATGACAAACTTGGAAGATAAATCTGCAGTGTGAGAAGGAGCAAGCCACAGCCAAGGGGCTGTTTCCTCTCAGCCTGAAGGTGGAGGACAAGCTGGAACCGCCTCTTCAATTGAAAAGGAGGTGAACAGTTTTTTGGCATATCTCTGCTCCTGTGTACAACAATTCCTTCTCCAGAATTCCTTTTAAAATGCCTGAGCCGCCACCCCATTCAGAAATATTTCACTCAGCTAACAAATGGCACACATACAATGTTTCTCAAATTAATTAGTTTCCAGGGAAGGATGTATAACCCAAAAAGCTGGCTCCTCAGCTGGCTCCAACTGCTTAGCAGTTTTACTTCAAGGGAAGCAGCATCTCTTCTCCACACAGTCAGAACCACCAGGTTGTAAGTAGAATAAAATTAAAGACAGCCTTTCCAATCCCACGCAGTGATCCATTCAGTTACTGAGTTTGTAGTTCAGTACCTTTTGGGGCGTAGTTAAAAATAATGGGAATTAGTGTAACTACAACATGCTAGAGAAAGAAGCAGGGCTGAAGATAGAAGTTAAAACAGTTTTCCTTAGTGCAAGAGAAAAGAGCTAATAAGTAAAACTTTGACACTTTGGGACCTTCTTGATTGGAGTGGACAGGGATGATCTTGAATGTCAGATGCTTTTTAATTCTGTTTTCACAACCAAAATTAAACTAGCCATGCAGCAAATCCTCCAAACCAAAGACATTTGATTTTGCAGAACCAGATGCTGTTCCCTATTCTAACAAGCTCTTCTAATTTTTCTGTGAGAAGAGTCTCTCACATAAATTCCCTGTTGCTTTTTTGGGCATTGTATACATCCCTTCTAATCCTTCATTCTTTTAGTGAGCTTCTATGTAGAGCAGGTTCTTTAGCACTAAACCAGGCATTTAATATTGTTACTGCCATACCCTTAATTATTCCTTTTTAAATTTTATACACTTAAGCACTAATTGAGTCGTGATCTCCTTGCAAATGTGACTTAACTTGCTGTTCTCCTGATTGCTTAGGCACCACAAATAAAAAAAATAATGGCACTGGTAATTAACTGAGGCCTGACAATGTAACTTGCCTCTTAGCCCGTGACGGGTAAAAGTTCAATTGAAAAGTAAGGCATATAAATGCATATTAACTGAACCAGAACTAAGCACCGACCAGACATACAAGAAAAGCATGAGTACAAAAGAACCAAACTTCAGATTTCAGTTTGAAGAAATTGGATAACGCAGGCCAGTTTTACTTTTCCAAAGACCAGGAGAATTATTAGTATCAGATAGGCAGACAGACAACACATGCTCATATAGTTCCTGCTTTTTCCTTAGAAGAACATATTTGAAAAATTATAATGAAGTAATCATACAACACCTTAGCATTGCCTGGCAGGAAAATAACCAGGAGAGAGAAATTGCAGGTACAAGGTACAGAGCTGCAGTTCAGTCTGCAGCAAGCCACACTGAAAAAGCTGCTGCTCTCTATCTGCTCTCAGTGGTGTGGAGGTTTTGCAGTCAGACAGAAGCACCAGGTTGCACAGAGGCTGTGTGTTGTGAGAAAGGAAAAGAGAGAAAAGTATTTCAAATGGGGGAACACATCCAAGTAAGGATACAAGAGGAAAGATAAACTCCGCCACCTTTTTTACTGAGGAAAACAAGTGGGTAGTGCAGATGATGAACATTATAACTCACCACGAACTGGAGAACAGGCATGGTATAAATTGGATTTTGTGTCCTCAGACTCGATTTGCTTTGCAACTATCTCCCTCCTTTACCCTTATACTATTCATATCCAGTTAGAAAGCCTTCATGCAGCGAATTTAGTACCTCTGAATCTCCATCTGTTATACTCATAACTGTGGAGACTAGGAGGTGAAAAGGCTGCCTCATATTTTGAAAATTAATAAGTTCTATTCCTGTGAATAGCACACTTCTATTAAAATTCATGGTAATTTTCCCCACTAATTTAATTTATAAATTAATTACTTCCAATTTACTGAAGCATTTACTGGTGGCTTTTGCAGGTCATCCCAAATGAGTGTCCATAAAACCTTTTAACTGCAATATCTTGTATTCTGTACATTTTGCTTGTGACCATCTCACAATCTATAATTGAGATTCACAAGGTAGGATAGAAGAAAAGGGACAATTTTCATGGTTTATGTTCAGAGGATGGTGAAAAATTAAGGTGATCCAGATGACAGAAAAAGCTTTTGTATAGAGGCAATGTTATGCCTACAAACTAAGAGAGCTCTGCTTCATTTAGTAACAGAGAATAATAAATAGGAAAAAAAAGAATCAAAAGCTTGGATGTTACACTGTCTTCTCCTTTTCTCTCATAGAAAAAGAGAGATCAGTAGATAGATCAGTATTCCAGAAGGCAATTATGTCCTGCAGGTAAGTGGAATAAGAAAAAAATATATTGAAAAGCATCTAAGTCTACTCACATGGCAACACCTGAAGTGAAACTGCTGGAAGTTTGCCAGGATGTTTTGGAAGACCTAGGATATCACAGAAGATAGATCACATATAAATATTATTCAGTCAATATGAGGCATGCCTACCAAATTCTATGAGAAAACAGCAGAAGCAATAGTGTAAGCAAAATAAAGAAGGCACTGGGTCCACAAGTGCCGAAAGGCAACATGGGAGTCATTGAAAAGTCAGGCTTTTGTTCAACCTCAGCATCTAAAAGCCTTAAAGAGTCACCATTCCCCAAAGCTTCATTGTAAAAGAAAGATTGCAAAGCGTACCTCAGTGATTGATATCAAAGCTACATTTGCAGAGGAGCGTTCTTGGGAAGCATCGTGTTCCAGTCTCAGCAGTTCCAGCTGGCAGCTTTCACTGGGATGTGCAGTGTTCTGCAAGCCCTGATGCAGCCGAGGCAGCCCATTTTCCCCCAGCAGGTACATCATAACCCAGTAAAGCTGGGCCACTTACTGCCCAAGCATGGGGGCTGGTTAGCCAGCAGTCTCTGAACTGCCTTCCTGCCCTGGCAATATGTCTGGTTTGGACATCAATTTGACAAGTCATTGGTGTAAGCAATCATTGCAGGAGCTCCTTGTTCTCCCCAAATAGTCAATAACCCACGCCAAGCCTCAGCAACCAATCTCACACTAAGCCCAGCAAAGTAAAATGCATGGGGCCATATTTCCTTCAGGCTCACACTGAGTTATCACCCCACCACTGCAGTTTAACACAGTACAGGGACTTTTCAAGAACCCAGAGTTGGTCTCAGATATCATTTTTGATGCTGCACGTGAGTTAGTTAAAACAAAGAAAACAGTGGGAAAAACATTGTTCTCCTGTTCCAAAATGTGTGCTCTGTGGTATCAGTGCATTTGCTATTACTATGCACATCCTGCTTTACACGTATTGAAAAGATTCCCAAGAAGCTGCTCACAATTCACAGGGCTGAATTCATTCTTTAACTGCATGATTTAAAGCTGCAGGCACTTGCTGGCAGCTCTCAGAGCTCATTACACATTGCTTTCTCAGCAAAAAATGTTCTGTACATAAACCTGCAAATTTTGGATCAACAAATTCTAGGCACGTAGTTATTATCAGATTAACTCATCTAGCTGAAAGTAGCAGTCCTTAAGATGCCCACACATATAATTCTTTGGTTATGAGGAAAGCTAAATTGCATTAAAATCTCAGGAGATTTCCAAATAACTTACAAACCTGGGACTGTATATGCTCCGAGGAGACATTTGCTCTGTATTGGTAAATCCTATTAACATTTGGTTGTTCTGCACTGATGAATTAAAAGCAGCTTAAGTATTTTTAAAACACCAATATATTGTAAATCCAGTGTAAAGGAGGTTTTGTAACTCCAAAGTTTCCAAGGTCAGCTGGGAAGATCAAATCCAGTGTCTTCATTGGTCCCTAGTGTAGCTGGAAAAACAAAGGAAATGCAATCTCTGACTCTGCTTTTGATCTAGAGGAACTCAAGGACCTCAAAACACTAAGGACACTGCTTATTGCAGTGCCAGAAGGCACTCAGATGTTAGAATGATGTATGGTCTTGTACAGAATAGAAAAAAAGCACTTTATGGACATACAAACAAGACAAGATCCCCCATCTCAATCGAATTATTTGAAAACTTTGGATTCTCCAAACCCCAGTGCATTGCCCTTTGCTGCACACACAACTGCTTTAAAAACCAACCATTATTCACAGAGAGGAACCTAAGTATCCTGAGAAGAAAATAATCAGAACAGTTGTGAAGAACTGAATTTATTATCTTGATAAGAAGAAAAAAAGAGAGAAAAATAAGAAGAGATAATGAGACCATATAAATATGACACAAGTAAGTTTCAGTATTAAAATTCAAGACCAAGAATTATTAATTATTTATGGTAATGTTAAACACTGTCTTAAGTAGTCACTGATTAGCACACAATTAATGCAGCTCTTCTTTTAACTGTCTGGGCAAGAAAATACTACTGTAATGTGGAACTCTCGCTTTTAGGATCTTTTTGAAACCTCATTTAGCAAAACATATGTTATTATTCTTTTACTCAGTCAAAGATTCTAAATTGTGGTTAAAGTGGAGATTAAAAATACCTGCTCCTAATGTGGCAGTAAGATTTATTCACTTTTCAAACCTCAGTTAGAAGTTACTGTTTCTACCTCTGCCCCACACTGGGACAGACATGACTGTGCAATAACCCGCGGTAAAGGCTGCTTTTACTTCAGGGATGCAGAACAAGGAGATGTTAGGAGGAATTATTAATATAGAACAAGAAGCTGGATCAGTCTCCACAGTTCCACCCAAGAACTTTCTGGAATTGTCATTCACAGGGTTTTGGCTGCCTGAACATAAGTGTGAAGTGCTATTTGAGATGCCCATAAGTATGTAAGACATCCTCATGGGCCTGACACACATGGCACAACCTTCTGGAAGAACAGCCAGAGCACAGGAGATGGAGGGCACCTGAAAGGGCTCTAGCCTACCTCTATTTTGAAAACTGGATCTCATTACTCATCTTTTAAACCTCCTTGCAAATGCAATTTATTCAGAGCACATTCTCTTGGTGCTTGTATGTGTGACTCACATCATGCACTCTCTTACTGCATCCCTTTCACTCTAAAATTTATATCTGCCCTGATTTTGTCCTACAGCAATTTCTATTCCAGATGAAACAGTCCTGTGAACAGATCTTTTGACTCTGCTATGAAAGAATTAAAAACTTCATTCACTGATTTTCCAGGGAGAATAATTTAGAAGACTCATTCTCATAGGTTCAAAGCTCTTGATGCCACATGACACTGCCAATAACCTATATGGTTTTCCCTTTTAAGTCATCAGCTTGAATTCCACTCAGTTTGAGAGGATAGCATGGCTCAGTCCTGAATTAATTTCCCACAGTCCTATATGCTAGAATAGACTGGAAAAAATAGAATCCAGAATAAGCTTTTCCTTAAGGAAATTGACACTACCAGTTCTGATACTGGGAGGACCTGGCATGGAAGAGGAAAGTGTGAGCCTGTGATTTTTCATGCCACCTGACAGCCAGACTTTAGCAGGACCAAGAAAGCACAGGCTTTCTCATGTAAAAAGTCATCCCAAGTGTGTGCTGTGGAAGCTGCATAAAGTCACTGTGTCTGCACATGCCTGACTCACAGGCGTGATGGCACTAAAACCCTCTCACCCTTCATCACTAAACTGCATTTGGTGGAAGAGCAATACAGCGACTCAGTTACACTGGGTGTTCTCTAGCTCACATTATCCTCTGTGTATTCCATCATTTCCAGCACACAGATAGTCTCAATAATTAATAAGAAATAACCCTGGAATGCTTAGCTGAGCTAAATCCTTTGCAAGTTGCCCATCAGCCCTGTTTACTTTCATTTAGTGTCAGCATTACACCAGAAAGCCTTTTGTCCCAAAGAGACAGGACACACTTAAAGAAGGAAAGGAAAAGCAGCACATGGGCTTCCTTGTCCTAATTTTGCCTTGGGGAAGGCACAGCTCCCACTAAGAGCTCTGTCCTGCCTGCACTCAAGGGAAACATCAAAGCTGAAAACACACAATCAGCACTTTTTAGCATCATTTGGGTCGTCATTTCTGGTTTTATTTCCAAGGGAAATGGCTATGAAGCATTGAACAAAACACTCAGACAGGGAGCATGGATAGTACAGTAACCTGAAAAGTCCACATTTAGTTCCAGTAGAAGTGGCATTATTGCATGTACAGATGTTCTGTGTCCCATCAACTCACCTGACCACAGCCAAATGGAAGAGTGTGGACAATACTGTAAAGTAACTTCTTTCCTAATCAGAAAGCAGAAGATACCTGGTTGTGCACAGCACAAAGGGGCAACACTTGCAAATGAAAGAAGAGTGAGAAGGGTTCTGGGATTTTTTTTCGGAGGGGAGGTAATTTTAATTGTCATTGCAAAGCTATTTTGTGACACAGGTCCTAGGAACCTCAATGTATAGAACTACCCATCTGTTTTGCTTTGTCTCTTGTTCTAGACTTCTTTCCATCCTACTCATCCTGTTCCAACAGTGTTTCCATTAGGTTGTGTCATTGTTATTATTACTATTGTTGTTAAATTGTTATCATTCCAGAAAGTGCATTCTTTTCTTGAGAAATACTCTGTCTCAATAGGTAAAAAATATAATTATCCACATTTTCTGAGAAAAATTGAGATTTTCTACTGAATATTTTGAGAAATTATGAAATATTATTTAAATTCTTCATAAGAAAAACCATCCAATTTCCAGCTGGTTCCTCCTAAGTTTCCATCTACACTACAGTTTCCTCAATGTTAGGAATCAGTTTTTAAACACAAGTTTAATTTGGTTGACTGGTTCTTACAGTATGTGCAAATAACACTGCTCTAAATATCCATTTTTCTAATAAAAATCAAGGGGCAGATTCACACGAGAGAATCCCCTGCACAGAAGTTATTAATCAAAGGCAAACATTATGGTTGCTTTTATTGACTCCAATAGCTGTTGGTAGGTGCTGTCCTCCTGATAACCAGGAAAAGCACTGAAAAATAAGAGGGAAAGAACGAATTTCAGGAATTCACTTATAAAGCTTTAATTAAGGAGGTATATCAAGAGATTATAAAAACCTTCTTCAATTCCCAAAACTATGTCTTCTTCAAAACTCTAACTTAAACCCCACCATCCTGTGAAAAATTGTATTTACCTATTGCAACTTCTTTCCTCATGCAGAGGGTAGAATCAGGATTCTCTCTTGCTTCTTGCATTACTTACCTGTATCGCTGCTGTGTGTGCTGAACTCTGGATCTTGGGCTCATGTCACAGCATGGAAGTGACCTTGACAGGGACAGGAGGTTCCAAATTTTCAACTGCAATGTAACTCATTTGGGGGCTAAGATACTGCCAGCTGCTGCAATTTCAAATCTTCAGGAACAAAATAATCATGCAGCTGTGCATTTTGAATGCCGACAATTGCTTGTGCTCTGGTGATTAATTAAGAAGCGCTCCGAGTAAAAAAGACTCACTTAAGAATTATTAAGAAAAAAAAAAATCACACTCCCTCCTGCAGCTTGTCTCCTAACAGCACAGTCTTGTCTTAGGATGCTTTCTGTAAAGAAGAGAGGACATGTCTGTTCAGCTGTGATTCACAGGAGGCTTTTCACAGCTGACACAGGGAACTGCAAAGTGCCGTCTGTTTCACTTCCTTACCTCCTCAGACAATATCTGGTGGTGAACAGGCACACGAGAATATGAAATACGTACAGAGTTATATCTTACTGCAGCAAAGGGAACACAAAAGGGAAAAAAGTACCCAAAGAGACGAGTGTTCTCTAATGAGGAGCATTTTCAGCAGTCAGTGGGAACTTACCCAGTTACTTACTGCCCATTTTAGTTTGTACTGGTTGAACAAAGTTAATTCCTTCCTATTATCCAAGAGGCGTTTAACTCTCCAAATGAAACTGGAAAGTTATTTCAGATGGGTAAGAATAGAGAGGCACTCTGTGAAGCCAACAGACATTTAATGTGGCTTACTGTATCCCCACAGCACTATGAGATATCCCCACAGTACTATGAGGATGTTTAGGCTCCAATTCACAAACCAGCAGTGTGATGCAGAGATGCTGAGAAGCCATTTATCAGGGGCTGTGCATCAAACCAATGCCTAAGCCCAATCTTCTCACTCTGCTGGAAAGGATTAGAGAACCATAGGACTGCTTGAGTTGGAAGCAACCTAGTTCCAACCCCCCTGCCATCAGCAGGGACACCTTACACTAGACCAGGTTGATCAAAGCCCTACCAAACCTGGCCTTAAACCCTTCCAGTAATGGGACATCTACAGTTTCTCTGGGCAGCCTGTCCTGGTGACTCACCACCCTCACAGTAAAGAATTTCTTCTTAGTATCTAATCTAAACCTACTCTATTTCAGCGTGAAACCATTCCTGCTTGTCCTATCACTGCATGTCTTTATAAGAAGTCCCTCTCTAGCTTCTAGCTTTTTTGTGAGTCATCTTTAAGTACTGGAAGGTTCTATGAGATCTCAACAGAGCCTTCTCCAGACTGAACAAGTCCAATTCTCTCAGACTATCTTCATAGAAGTGCTCCAACCCTCTGACAGCCCTCCTCTGGACTCACTCCAGCAGGCTGATGTACTTCCTATACCAGGGGCTCGACAGCTGAGCACAGTACTTCAGGGCAGAATGAGCCCCCTGGATCTGTCAGCCAGGACTCTTGGTGCAGCTAGGACACAGTTGGCTTTCTGGGCTTCAAGTGCATGTTGCCAGGTCATGTCAAGCTCCTTGTCAACCAACAGCCCAAGTCCTTCTCAGGGCTGCTCTTAATCCATTCTCCCCCAGCTTGTATTTGTGCTGATGATTGCTCTGACCCACATGTGGGATATTGCCAAACTCACCATGCAGGATTTGCACCCCTAATTACAGCTCACCTCAGTGGGAAATGATGCCACAGCAAGCATCAAGGTCAGTTCCATAAATGATTGTTAAAGATCTATCCAGCCATATACACAGCCAGTGAAGTAAAAGAAATGCTGCAAGACACCTTCCCCTGCTCTGAAAGTGAGGAAAATGTTGTTCTTTAACTCCCTGTACTAAGACAGCATGGGTCTATTCATCAGCCGCAGGGAGCCAAGTCTGTATTTAGGAAATGGTATTTATAATGCAGTACTATACTCAATGTCAGTTCCCAGAGGACACTCTGTGCCGTCTCTGTTGCTCTAGTGGAAGTGAACAGCTGCTTTCTAGATTTCCCAAAGCCCTGGCGCAAAATAAATCCTTCTCCCTCCACTTAATTTTAAAGAGCAATGACGCCTGGGTGGGGAATATATGCAGGAGAGGAGCAAAAGCAAGGAATGAACTGGTTTATATCATTTAACATTTGTATTATCGGTAAAATTGTCATTTAAACTATGAAACTGACAAAACTGAAAGTGCCATCACAGATGCAAGAAAGTAACTGCCATAAGGCACAAACATCAGTTCCCTTTTCCCCTCCCCGAGCTATATTCAACCTTCCCTATTCCAGAGTCTTTACCACAATGAGGGGAAAGAAAAACGAAATCTGTAAAATCAAACATATTTCATCCAAGAGAAAGAAAGAAACTGAGAATAAAAAATACACAGGTTCACTTCAGTTCCTGTAAGCTAGCCTTCACAGGACTAAGGTCAACACTGTCTTGTTTCCATTTCAATCCTTATTTTTAGCAGGTTTATGCAGCACTGCTGACTTAATACACTGCAAACTGAAATCCAGTTTACAAAGCAGGACAACCAATTGTTTAATCTGACGAGATCACAAAACTAGTCTCAAGGTTATGTTACATTGTTTTCATTTCTGGTCATGTGGGACTTAAAAAATTGGTATTTTAAAAGCTGAGGCAAGTCTTTACCTTCTTCCACCAAGAAATCTGGAGGGGGCAGCTCCTTCATCTTTTTGTCCCCTTATTATTTGCCCTACATGTTTTTAAGCTTTCCTCAGAGTTCTCTTTTTGAGCACACACCCATAGCAGACTGAGATGTTGGTATCCAAGCTAAGACACACTAGGGGAATACAGCAAGAACAACTTTGTTTTCATGTGCTCTTATTTATGGCACGTGATTTCCAATGTATGTTAACATTTACACCACCCATCGACCTTCTGAATCATCAGTGAGTTCTTCAGCTCATGCAGGATTACAGTTATTGTGCTGCCTTTTACATTCAGGCAGTTTTACTAATGAATACAGCTTGCCTGATTGACAAAAATCTGTCTGCTGCCTAAGCTTCACCTAGAGTGCTACCTTTAGTAGCATGCTGCTCCATCTCCAAATGCAATTACAGCTTAACTGAGCAATGTCCCATCTCTCATTTCCTAACTATAAAGGAGAGAAATTAAATAAATAGTAATGCATACATTTATACACACACTTTTGCAGTGTCATACGTGCATTTGCCTTTATGCACTCACAGAACTCACACGCACAAATTGTGCATTTTATGTGTTCACATATAACATCAATTTAATGTTCTCTCTTCTTTAATCAATTATCCATGATAATCCATTGTATTCCCCTAGGTACATAGTCATCAAAGCCACTTTAAACCTCTTGTTGAAGATCAAATGGCTCTTTAATCCATTTATTTACAGTTTACAGAGTTATGGAAAATTAATCAGGATCATAAGTTAGCTACTGCAGCAAGCCTCTTCTGAAGCCTGCTATCATTACAAACACTAATTCTCAGAGACCCAACAGGACAGGGGAAGAAAGCAATAAATCTCCTGACGTCTGTTTCTCCCATCAGCAGCTGTCAATGACCGTTTCTCTCTGATCCTTCCTTGATCAAACTGTGCTCCATCAATCCATTTAAATGAATTAGCACTACTAAGGTAACAGGAGAGCTAATTAGTCTTAAACTTTGTACTTAAGTTCTTCATATAGGGTCTTCTGGTGTCTAGCAGGCTGGGCTGGATGTTTCCTTCTGAAGTTCACTGGGCACAATAATCCATAGGTGAGAGAGTATGTGGAGCACACGAGAGACCGCATTTCTCTGAACTCTGCTTAAGTTTCTCTTTAGTGTTCCATGTCTTCATCCAAACATTCCCTCCCTTGTACACAGTTCTGTACACTAGGCAGCCTACCAATGAATGTTTAATGGCCAACTTTCTGGTAATTATTAATACTGAACCATTATAATCATGCATTAACTGGATGAGACCTCACAAATTTAGGGTGTGACAGTAATCATTGCACATTAGCATTTGAGCTGTGCATATTCACACCAGTCACTGTCTACAAGATTACAGAAACTCTGCCAGCAAAAGTGAGCTCCTGCATTAACTCCTTATTAATTCTTCTAACCCCTATAATATTATTAATAATTGCATTCACCTGCACCTGCAAAAACAGCAACCCCTGAAATGCTGTGACTGCATTAGGGATGGTAGCAGCAGAACATAACTGTAAAGACAAGGAAGTGAACAAAAATGCCATTGACAACTGGTTCTTTTGGAAGTGTTGGAGTAAACTCAACATTATTTCATTAAATAAAATTGAGTTAGAGGGAGAACAGACTTCCCATTCCAACTTACCCCACAAATTACAAAGACTTCACTTTTATTTCTCCTCCAAAGATATTACAGTCATGAACTATATTTTCTAACTGTACTTAGAGCAATAAAATAGATACATTAAAGCTTTGCTAATATTGTAATCAGTTCTCATGAAGAGATAATACATAAAGCTTTTCTTTGTTAGAAAATATTTATGTATTATGTCATCCCATTCAGAAAATATACAGATCATTCCTTTTTTTTATGCAGCGCCTCCAAACAGCTTCACAAATGACCTCTTCATTTGCAATTACTTCTGTGGATAAGTGATAATCTCATCATATTAGAAGGTTGCCATAGGGTATGGCTTGCCATATAGTATCTATTTACATTATTTTGATTACAGAAAATAATCAAGGAGGTAGATCCTCTTTGAAACACAATGTGTATATAATAGCAGTATTGCTGAAAAAGTGCAAGCTGGATTCTCCTGAGAAAACAGCATTTCTGTGCTACAGCTAATTTCCAGACAGGCTACATGCTAAAACATATTTCTGTTGGTGTTTGGTTTTTTGGTCTGTTTTGTTGGAGTTTTGTTTGTTTGCTTGTTTGTCTGTTGGGGGGTTTTTATGCACTTTGGTAAATAACTTGAGTCCTGACAGACTGAAATCCTGTGTATTAAAAATTGTATTGATATATAAATGCTATTTAAGCAACTAGACTGCTTGGTATTCCTTCAGTAGAATTATTGAATAAAGGCACTTGGACCAAATCAATAGGAGGATGTCAAAAGGAGAAAATTAAAGTAGATCTTCCTAATTTAATGTGACAATTTCTTCTGGTTCTCTGCCAAGAAAAAAATCGTACCAACTTGCATTCTCGTACAATCACATACCAGTAAGCATCTATTAGTATAGTAAGTCTGGGCATCTAATTCTTCTCTCACATATTTCAGTCTGCTCTTAGAGAGGTGTTACCATGGCATGTGACATCTGCATCAGAGAGGCTAATTTTGTTTTTTCTCACATTGACATAAATCTTCAGTAACAGAGTTAACACCCAAAAAAATTCTGCACAGGGGAAAAGAAAGTTGAGTCTAGTCAATATAAATACAATACTATATGCTTTTTCTTTTTCCTGACTACAGCTCTACTTTCTCATCACCTTAATCATCTACCACAATGCTACAGTTACCAGGGAAGGCAATCAGGTAAGGACACAACAGAGCCCTTGAGAGGGGTTCAGATCACTTTCACAGTTTCCCTGATTGTGTTCAGCATGGAGAGAAAACCCTGTAATTCCTCTGTTTGGTCTTAGCATGGCAGCTACTTGCTCCTAGAGTTCCTTCCTCCATTTTCCCTATGTTCAAGCTTCATTCCTAAACTGCTCAGTCTAAAGCTGTTTGCACATCAAGGTTTTTGGCAGTTGTGGAGCTACAGGGGCACCTTCAGTGAGATGCTGCTAGAAGCTTCCCCCATGTCCACTAGAGCAAATGCCCATTGATTCCAAAAGACACCCACTGGTGGCCAGGGCCAAGCCCATCAGTGATGGGCCTCTGGGATAACAGATTTAAGAAGGGAGGAATGGCATTGTGCCAAAGCAATTGCCGCTAGAGAAGAGAGGAGTGAGAAAATGTGAGAGAAACAGCCCTGCAGACACCAAGGTCAGTGGGGAAGAAGAGGGAGGAGGCACTGGATCAGAGATTCCCCTGTAGCCCATGAAGGTCCAAGATGGAGCAGAGATCCACCTGCAGCCCCTGGATGACCCCACAGCAGAGCAAAGGAGGCTGTGACCACAGGGGGAGCCCACAGGAGAGCAGGCTTCTGACAGGACCTGTGGACCTGTGGAGAGAGCAGCCCACATTGGAGCAGGCGGAGAATATGAGGATCCTCCCACTAAGGGAAAGGAGCAGCAGAGACAATGTGTCATGGGCTGACTGCAGCCCCCATTCCCTGTCCCCCCCGGTGCAGTGGGGGAAGAAAACTGTGAGTGAAATCGATCCTAGGAAGAGATGAGGGGTGGCAGGGAGGTGTTTTAAGATTTTGTGTTATTTCTCATTATGTTACTCTAATTTGATTGGAAATAAATTAAATTTATTTTTTCCCCATGCTGAGTCTGTTTTTCCTGTGACATTAATTGGTGAATGATATCTTCCTGCCCTTATCTCAACCCATTTCATTTTTTCTCCCCTGTCCAGCTGAGGACATGAGTGATAGAGCAGCTTTGGGGGCAAGTCCAACACAAAAACCAAAGGTCCCTAGCAGAACTGACAAACATTTGAATCAGAAATCTGGACAAGTCTCAAAACTCTTCCCAAATGTATAATAAATAGAAACAGCATGGAAATCTCATTAATTGAAGTATATGAGTAACTTCAAAAAGTTTGGCACATTTCCTAAAATGGTACAAGGTAAAATATGATATTCACATCAGGCTTATTTACCTCCTATCCTTTATATCCTAAAGCAGCTTCATACCCTAAAGCAGCTTCATACAGGGTCTCATAAAGCCTTCTCTAAGGCTGTATAAGTATTCTTCTGCAGAGCACCAAACAATTTTCCTATGTGTAGGTCATTATTCCTCTTGCCTAAGGAGAGAGCTGTATTTGCATTTCCTGGACAGATGCAGGAAGGAAAACAGTGCAGCTTCTTCCAAGCACTGAAGTAAACACCAAAATATGGAGATGTAGTTCTCCAGGCTCCTGGATGCAATGCATTGTTGCATAGTATAAAAAAGTCATTGGAGAGCACAAAATACACCTCTCTCTTCCAAGACATCTATGAGAAACCTAAAACAAATTACACAATACATTTCCCAGACACCAAAAGATGGCAGTGTTTCAGAGCATTACATGTATCTGTGTGTGGTTTGGCTGGTCTTACATGTTGTGCTCGTAATGGTAAAGAATCAGCTGAACTGTGATTCTACAGTCCAATAACAGGGAAATAAACAAAATTGTTCTATGCCATTTCATTACAAGGCAAGGCACAAAAACAAAGCAAGCAACTGCAAAAGCTACTATGGTATTCTGAATATTCTTCAAGATCAGCAAGCCAAAGCCACATGCAATATGTGCTTGTAAAACAGATATGTGTGTATGCCAGTAAAAAATAAGTTTCATATTAAAGGTTATATTCTTAAAAGTCTTCTTCAACAAGGGCTGGGAAAGAAGCACTAGTGAGCTAAATTTGACTTCAGAAAAAATGTAAGAGCTCATCTTGTTGCAGGGTAGCCAAACACGCGAAGGGAAAATCACGCATAAGCCTGTGAAAGTGCTGTAATTTTCTTTCAAAGGTGCAAATCACCTGAGAATCTCAAACCTGCACCTTGCTGACCTGCATCAGCACCACTGTAACATGGAGATATCATTATAAAAGTGCACCAGAATCCTGCATCCCTTAATAAGGAAAACTCTTGTTTCCACCTTCAGCATCTCTAGTCCTACCACATTTGTAGAGAAGTCTGCATCCTTCAAATGACTGAAGAGACTTGCAAGTTCATTAAGCCTATTATAATTTTCCTGTCACACAGGTAGCTTGCAAAGTTGAGGGAACTTACTTAGATTGTGTTTCAGTATGCTGTTCTACTTCAGGCTCTCATAGGTGTTCCAGCACATCAGACAGGTCTTGAGACATGCAGGCCTGCACCAAGGGGCTACAGAAGTCTTGTAGAAGCATTCCTCATCTTCCTCTGTAATTGCCTAATTCTATTCCTAGTTCCAGAAAGCAGAGCATATGCTTGCTTTCTGTATTCATTTTACAGTTTCTCATTTCCACGTCAGTTTTCAGTAATTCATCATTCAGCTTTCCTTTGCTTTCCACTGCAGGCACCTTCCATTCCTGACACATGGCCAAGCCACCTCAGCAGTTCTTGATTATTCCACTGAAGCCTTGTACTAGCCAATTAGTTTTCAGTTCTTTCTCCTGTACTTTCTGTGAATACAAAGCTCTCACTATTCCATTTAATCATCTAATTTCTGCAGCTTTTGTCTTGTCTTCATTGTGTTGCTTCAGTCCAGTGATACCAACTCATGCTAGGGCAGTACACCTCACTTCTCTCAAAGGTGATAACTGCTGTGGTTCCTGAAATGTCTACAGTCTCCCACATCCTGCAAGGTTTCCACATGCAGTAGTTTCTTGGATGTAACCTTCCCAATTTTTTTCTTTCTTTTGATTTTACAGATTGATTTAACTGGGATTTGGTGGTGGAATGAGCATTTATCTGTGAGACTCAGGGTCATCTGCTAACATAGGAACACAAAACAGTAAGTAGGCAGGAAACTGGAGGAGGAGCAGAAAGAATTCATAGGTAAAGAAACTGAAAACCTACCTGAATAATAGTAT
The DNA here is from genome assembly GCF_015832195.1 of Motacilla alba alba. Lineage (NCBI taxonomy): Eukaryota > Metazoa > Chordata > Aves > Passeriformes > Motacillidae > Motacilla > Motacilla alba. Next base: position 70,559,807 of record NC_052017.1, on the reverse strand, counting down.
CCATTCCCTATCTCTGCTGCTGGATTTCCTTCTGATGTTTATTGGCTTTAATCTTCAGGTCTCAGCCTGCATTCTGTAAAAAGTGGGTATGACCACCCCCTCTCCTTAAAAGGTCTTTTGAAATCTTTACTCTTTAAAAGCTAAAAGGAGGTTATCTCAGCACAAGCACCCTAGAAAAGTCCAAGGTGAAAGGAAGTCATCCATGTTTATGGGAGAATATATGGAGGAGTGGAAAAATACTTTGAAAGATATTTGGTGCATGAGCACCAAGTGTTCTGCGTGCTGGGTGAGACAGGAGGCCTGTGGAAAAAACACGACCAAATAGCAAACAAAAGGCATATTGCATAGAAAGGAAGCAAATTAAGGCTTCTGCTGAGCATGAATTCCAACATTTCTTTGTTTCTGGGTACTTGGCTTTGCCTCTTTAATACTATCTTTTTTAAGTAATTTCATGCCATTTAGCTACCCTCTCATTAGTCAGACATTATGAATGCTTTTATTCCAGAGATGTTCTTGTGCTCACAGAAAATGAGTTGATAAAAATGAGTCTCCAGTGACCTCAATGCAGAATATAGGGTGTTAGCAAAATAAAAATAGGTAACAATGAAACAATTCATTTGATTTATTTTTCTATTCCTACTGCAAGGAAGCCACAGCCAGGGCTCTATGAGATTAAAGAATGACTGGACCAAACAACTAAAATATTGAACAGGCTTAGCAGTACTTAAAAGTCTGTCAGAAGAAAGTTACAAAAAATATTATCACCTGTTTCAAAGTGCTTTTATATTCCTGGGGTGGCTGTGCTGTGTTCTGCTCATCAGTTCTGCAACAATCCAGTTGCCTTGTTCTTACAAAAAAATAACTGAGGTCTGAACGTATCCACTCCCTCCCTTGACGGAACATAGCAAATCACCTTTGAGAGCCCAGGAACAGGTAGCTAAATACACAAAGCTGCCTCTTTACAGCTGCCTAGGAGGTAAAATCCCTGTGAAAAGATGAGAGAAACTGGAAGGCTCCCTTCTAACTATCCACAAATGCCATCCAGAGAAGGATGGAAGAAGCTATTGCTGGTTTATCCAGCTCATCTTTGCTCAATCTCATTATCCTAGAAGAAACATTTTCATTTCATTAATCATCTTGAAGGAGCATTGGGAAGGGAAAAAGCTCTAATAACTTGACATCACTGAATGATTAAAATGAAAATGAAATTACTAGTAGCAGCACAGCCACTCGGTAGACAGGCCGTGCCAGCAGACCCAGCAGACCCCTCTTTTTATAGCGGTCCACTTTGTACCACTTCCTTTAGAAAATTAATTTGGGCCAGTGATGCTCCACTGATTTCTCTAGAGCTCAGCCAGCTTCTGCCCACAGAGGCATGAATGCCAGAAAGCTGTTATTCATCTTCTCATACGAGTAGAGAGTCAGTATCAATTCTGACCCACCATTCCAGAGATTAATGCAAAAATAATTATAAGAAAAATTATTTCCTGAATATAATATACAATAGATCCATCTATTGTTTCCCATTCTGTATTTCATTTAGCATTTTTCAGCATCAGCAGGTTTTCCAGTAATCCAGTTTGTCACTAGTCCTTATGCTACTGTCACTGTGCTGTCCTTATCTCAACACCACATACTTCTAATACATGTTTTTGAAGAAATGTCGTTGCAAGAAAAATATGGCAGTCCAAAGAAAGCATAAATCTCAGAAAATCAAAGATGAGACATTGCATCTCTATCAAGAATTTGGATTTAAGATTAAATGCTCACATCCCAATTCTTCTTTCACTCCTGGATAATATTTTTTAAAGTATAATACTACATAAGAACATCCAAATAGAAAGACAGAAAAATCTATTTTTATGGGACAAACAGCAGTTAGTGGTTGCACTTTCATTCCTTCCTGGGGACCAATATCTAACTTTGCTACAATAAATTCTCCCATTTTACATCTCCCTCTATCAGTGTTTACACAATACAACATTCCTCATATCTGCCATGCCACAATACCTACAGTCATATTCAACAACTATTTATTGCACACAGTGTTTTATACAGTGTATACAATACCTCACAGAATATTGGAGTATAGAATAAAACAATGCTGAATTACTTAGCTTTTTTTTTTCTGCAACATCTCCCACATAAAGTGAATGGAAACAGGCCACAATGGAAGTGAAGTTGGTCATAGTTTCCTTCATATTTTCCCAGCAGGAAAAATATATTTTTCTGCTTCCCCTACTCCATCCCTCAGTGGTTTATTACACTTGTACTTCCACACCAGCACATACAACACCATCTCCTGCATTCTCTTGCTATCAGGTCCCAGCATGCCAACGCCTTGCTGAGAATATTTACCTTTCTGGAAACCCCTGAATTAGCTGGGCTAGCTTCTGAGCAGATCCCCTCAAGGGATGGTGGGTATTCATGGGCTCACTTCTTGCTTCCTCATCCTTATGCTCCCAGCCCTTCCCATTTTGGAGCAATGAACCTACACCATTAATATCCAGTTGTAGAGGGAATCCTGAGAACAGGCAATGCAAATGTATGTCCAGATGCAGTGAAAGCACCCATCAGTGCACTGCAGAGGGCCATTCATGTCTTGTCAGGTCCTGCCTCCAGGCATTTTAAGAGTTTGTTCACTCCATCCAAATTTTCTTTCAGCTTTTGCTTAGTCTCAAAAGAGAAGTGTGGAGTTTTTACCCACAGGCGCCCTTATTTCTCACTCCAAAACACCACCAGTATTTTTCAGGGCTATACACATGGTGAGCCAAATATTACAGAGCATTTCTTTTCTCTCCCAACAAAAACTATTAACACATTATCTCATTTTTACCTTCAGCATGACCTTTTCCCTTGTTTCTAATCTTCCACATCCACACAACTTCTTTGATGCTCTTTTCCATCTCCTTCAAACCCTAACACAACATTGGTGGTTTAACACTGCAATTTTGTTCTGTTTGTTGGGAATGCTTGTTTATTTCACACAATTGTCTTCTACTAAGAATAGGCTGGTTTTACAGTCAAAAACATAACTCTCTGACAAGTCTGGGCTAAGACACCACAGAGTGACCATTTCTAAGTGACACTGCAGGAGCACAAGAGTCAGAAGACACCACCAAGCCATTGTGACTACCAGGCTGTGGAAAAGGAGGAAGATGACATTTCTCAGTTGAGTACATAACATCTGATTGAGCTATAGCATCTATCTAGGAAAAACACCTGTGACTGATCACAGAATACACATCAGATTTTTTTATTGCTTTAATGCATTGAATAAAGTACATAAATAATAACCAGGATGTTTTCTTTCAGGATTTGCTTCAAAATTAGCAATTTATAGCAGTGATAAGTGCACAACTTGCTAATAGTCCATGGGTATGTATGCTTTTCAATTCTTATTCAAGTAAATAGAGTAATTTTCTCATTTTCACCTTGAGTATCACGGAGACTCTCAGCTTAAAAACAAGAATAAACCCTGTCCAAAAAGCTGAATAGGGTCCTCTTGGGGTTGTCTATTTGAAACAGTATTATCCTCACAGACAGACAGCTGTTTCAACAAAATCATTGACTTTTAGAGACTTTTTGCACTAATAATCCCACAGTGATTCAAGGCATAAAAATATCCAGAAAATGCTAAGAAAGAGGAAAGGTATCTGTTAAGTAAACATTAAAGGAAGCAAACTCTCCAGCAAAGAGCTGAAGGACACTGACTTAATCCGTTGAGTGTCAGAATAAATTGTTTCAGAAGGACGAAGAGAGCGCCGCATCCAGATAGGTATTGATTTCCATGGACCTGCAGTTTGCTTGCACTGCTTAAAGTCACATATCTGTGCTTGGGAAGTTCCTTTGCAAATCCTGTGTTCTTTATTTCAACTGCCACGAATCTCCCAAAGGAGTTAAATTGTAAGCCAGGATGTATGTGCTTTAGGATGTACCAACACTGCCTTTGAGATGCAGGAAAGGGACCAGAAGAAAAGATGTGTCCCTGCAAGAGCATTTGACAATCTCCACATCAAGAAGAGAGAGGTGAATTCAGCTCGAAGAAGAGGGCTCTACTACAGAATTTTAACATTAGGTCCAAATAACAAAATCTGGCCACCATCCACTAGGGAGGCTCAGCCAAATCATGACAAAATTCACAGGCAGCAGATCACAGAAAATCCTCTCTTTGATGGCAGATGATGAAAGGACAGGCATAAATTTCTAGCTGAATTATGCCTGAAGTAGAAAATAGAGACAAGAGAGATAAGGCAATGGATCCTGAGATTAGGAATCAAAGGGCTTGCAGTTCTCATGGCTTTAGCACTGTGTCACCTTAAGAATACTTTCAAGTCACACTATATTTATTTGACTCAGTTTCCCCTAAATATTAGATATGAAGTATAAAAATAAATCATCAAGCTATATAAATTTTCTCCTGTTCTTAAGAGAAGCAGCAATAAAGTATAACAATAAATACATCAGTTGTTCACACCACAAATTTGTAACGAATTTGCAATGTTTTATAGGAGTTTGCAGCCCCACACTAAAGAACTCCCAAGCAAGCACACCTTTCGAGTCACAGACTTTCTCACTCTGCGGAGAAAATCAGATTTAGAGTGCATGTATTTGTGGTCTGAGTACCCTCAGACAATCTCTTCTTACAAATACATCTATCAGTTATTCAGAAATAAATATTAAATAGTCACTGTTATAAAACATGGTAAGTTTTTCAGGACCAATCAGTGATACAATAAAGTACAGTGCCATGTCCTCCTGTCAGAACAACCTATGCCTAGCACAGTTAAAGGATTGGGGAAAGAAAAAAACATCACCACCACAGTGAACAAACAATTCCACTCAGGTTCCCATGCTGTAATAAAAACAATTGATGAGATGCTTTGATCCATAAAGAACAGAGTCATTGGGAAGAAAAGGAGGTGACATTGCCTCTGTATTAGTATAAAATACATTAGCATTTTATACTAATCCCAGGCAAATCATGCAGTCCTTTTGGCTGTTCCTCCTGAAGAATAATGAAAAATAGGTGTGAAAAAGCTGTTTAAAAATATAAGAGCTTTACAGGGACAAAGGCAATGAGTGCAATGCCTTTCACAACAAACACAGAAGTAATTGGAATGGTGAGGAACAGGCATCCTAAGCAGAAAAAAACAGCAATCCATTAAAAGAGAAGAGAAAGGTAAAATACTGACAAGTTGTTCAAAGCAAATTTAAATTTCAACAAGAGATTAGGTGTAAGATTTTTTGTTTGTTTTCTTTTTTATAGTGATGGTTAATAAGCATTTTATTTTTCTTGCAAGGTTAGGACTGGATGCCTGTTAGAACAATGCATGATAGCTTTCTTCAAATTATACCAAAAGGAGCAGCCAAGGCCAGGACAATTCTTTCACAGAGGAGAGGTGGGTATATAATGACTTTGAACAAAGTGTCACACCACCTGGCAGGTGTGGTTGGTACTTAGTGGCCTCATAGAGACTCCCAGGGGATATGTGGAAGTGAGGAACACACAGCAGGAGGGAATTCCAGGGGTGGCTGTGGCCTTTTACACACCTCCCTTTCATGATTTTTCCTCAATAGTTTTATAGCCCTTCTGAATTCACCCAGCAAAGATGCCTCCCAGGAATCTCTCTGTTTGCAGGTTAGCAATTGGACTTCTACCACATAGAAGATCTTCAGTGATGGTTTGGAAACTGTTGATTGTGTTCATCTTCTACCAGCTGGTCTTTGGGAGTAGAAACACCAGGTGAAACTGGGTGAGCCATCCCCTTCTGGCCTTTTCCTCTGACTGTCTTTTGGAACCTTCCCCTCCTTTTCTTACTTTGCTTAAATAATGTCAAAATATACAATAATTTCAAATACTTGTTATCTTTTTGAACAAAGCATCAGGAAGAGACTAGGAAGCACAGTGAGACAAGGGAGGCCTTTTAACATTGGTCACACAAGGAAAGAAATCAGGCTGCAGTGTTCTCCATATCTGTGATCTGAGGATCCAGAAAGCCCTTTTCCAGACCTCAGAGTTTTATCAGAGGATGCCTGGAGGCTGTCTCGCAACTTCAAATCACACAACTCACTCCCAGCACTCATTCACTTGCTTTGCCATATTGTATCAAGTATTCATTGTCCAGCTTTGAGGAAGATTGGAGGAGAAAGAGCAAGACAGAAAGAGTAGAAATGAAAGAATTGTGTTCAATGACACATTCATGTGTCCACCCAACAGCAAGTTTATCGAGTCCTGCCTTCAGCAACACAAACAAAAACAACCCCACAGATTTAACAGTTCTGAGGCTCACTGACAATCAGTTGCCTTTTACTTGAAGATAAAACTTACCTAATTTAATCTCTGGATCTTTTTACACTTTGATTAGTGAAATTGTAATGCTCTCCTACCTTTAGATTAGCTGTTTCCCATCAATAAATACCTGCGCCCAGTGACAAGATCCCTCCACAATTTCATTTTGATTAATAGAGGAGCTACTACTGCTATCAGTTACTCTAACATTTTACTGCGAAAATAATGGGGTTTTAACACACCAGCTCAAAGAAGGAATGCAACAAAAAGCTGTTCCACAGCTAGTCAAAGCAGATATTTTTCCAGACAATCACAATCATGTACACATTTTGTTCAATCTAAGACAACTTCCGGGTGCAATTATTTGTGCTATTTAACCATTTTAGTATTTTTCTGTGTTTCTTGTTTGTTTTTCAGACAGTGTCTAAAGATACACTGCTCTCAAACAAAAGAGATTCACAGGCTTGTATTGAAATATTGAACCAATTCATTTCAGTACTTCCAAAATGTGAAAATGTTTTTATTTTGTTTAACATTTTTAAATTTCTGCTTGCTTTTCATTTTTTGAAACACTACAGGGAATTTGTCAACTTTCATGAAGTTCCTTTCTTCCTCAAATGTCATTTTTCTGAAAATGTTTGGGTAGCCAGTGTCCCCACTCCCCTTTAGACAATAGGGAATTTAACACATCCACAGTGTCTCACTGGAGAATCATAAATAATCCTGGCACCACCCACTAAGAAAGTATGACCACAAAATATCAACTAGCTGGCTTATAAAGACAGTATTGCCACCCGGGGAATAATGGGGAAAAAAAATACGTGACATGTAATTAAAGGCTGGATCTCAAAGCCCTTGCCCAAAGGGATTGAGTTAAGCCTGCATAGGCAAAGACCTTAATTCTCTTATTTAAAAACTCAACCAGTATCTCCTGAATACTTTGACTTCGCAATTTAAATAGCATTAATTAATTTAGGAGTTGTGTGTAGCTAATGATGACTAATGTGACAGATCCATAATTATCTACCTATCATGGTGGTAAAGACAGATCCTTAGATAGCCAAGTTTTTCATATAGTTTCAACTGAATAACAAATAAAGAAGACTTATGCCTGTTTTGAGGCTCACAGCTCTTGGAGATAAAAACATGTTGGATAGGAGTCTGAATGTTCCTGTAATGTACACAATAGCAGATACCTCTTCACCACATTGCTCAACACCAAATGAAGTATAGGTTTCACCCATAAAAGACACCCTACACTGCTCATGAATTCTTATCCGGAACACAATAATTGCCCCTAAGAAACATCATTACAGATTTTCACTGCTGTACCACCCCATTCAGAGTGAAGTGATTCCTTCCCATCATTCACCAGAATGCTGTTAACACTAATGGAAGAATAATTTTGTGTGAACACTTGTTTTTCAGTGTTCTCATTTTTTTTCAGTATTTCCTTCTTCTCTTTTTTATTTACTACTTCTCCTTTTTTTTTTTTTTTTTTGATCCCAAGATCCCTGTTTAGAAGGATCTCAGTGTTGCTCCTGTGCTGACTTGGTCATTACATTAGCCAAGAAATTTTTGAAACTGGCAGCAGTTCTATCTGATAACAATAGCAGGACAGAAAGATAAGTAAAAAATAATGGCCTGCCAATCATTGCTGCCCAAGAAAGATCATGGTCCCAACCAGAATCTGAAGTAGTAATGGGAAATTTTTCTTAATCGACTTCTTCTTGGGCAAAGTCAGTGTGGCTAGAGGGATTTTCTTAAAGAAGATTATTTTCCAGCTCTTCATGTTAACACCCTCAGATAGTAAAAAACAGGAGAAATGAGACGGCAGTAATCTCTGGAACATCCTAAGAGGTATGTTAACAAGTACTAAAGACATGTATAATGTGTAACCTGGAACATTACAAACATTAGAAGTCTGGAATTACCATAAAAAGCCATGGCAACAACAGGCAATTAATTCACACTTATTCATATTACCATAGAAACTGGACCAACATATCAGAAATTATCTAAAATGCCTCACTTCACACATTCAAGCAGTCTATAATTTCCATAGTAATTGAGTTCTTGTAATAACCACAGAAGTATTATAAAATCTCTGTGAAACACTATGAAATCTTGACATAATGAAGGCCAAACAGAATTTTAAAAATCTGCACCACTTTTTCTTGCATTATAATATACTACAGAATAGCCAGAAAACTTTTCATCTTCCAACATGAAATTAATTTCTTCCAAGGGAAATTAATGGGATTCTGTCAGATGAAAAGAAAAATACACTTACGTCACAACAAATCACAACAAAAATCTGCCAGACAGAGCAGAGCTCGGGTACAGAGCTCAGGCTCTCTGAAGTGTTGCCTTGTTCATTTTTTCAAGAAGGTGTCCTAAGCTCAGAGTTGTACAGCCCTTTTGTTAATGAAACTTGTGGTAGGTATTTTCTAGACTGGCTACTGTTAAGGAAAGCTTTAAAAGAAAAAAATATATATACATATATCTATATAGATACTTCCAATCCTGAAAGACATTATTTTCTTTCAAAACCTATTGTTCTTGCAGGTACGACAGCAACAGAACACTATGTGAAAACTCTGTGTACTCAGGAGTACTGTCCTTGACTCCTTGTATGTGTTCATAGCTCTTACAAATCCCTAAATACCAAAAACTCTATTTGAAATATTGTTAACTCTAATATAAAAAGTGGGTACCTGGTAGTCATCCAGTATGACTAATCCTGTGTAAAGCCTTCTTAGGTACTATTTACATGGGATTTTCAGTAGTTTTGGGAAGTATTGCTAGCAAAACCATTAAAGCATAATTCAAGTAATCAACACTAATTATAAGTGGGGGAAGAATTACTGATTCAGTGGAGTTTTGAAGGCACAGACAGGCAGGACTGGTGCAGAAGTGAATGCTAATTATTGACTCGAAGAGCTGTAACAAGGAAGAGCAGTCCAGAAGAGAAATGTCCTTCTCTCTTTTGGCTCCATAGGAAGACTAAGGATAACTGCTTTCCCATGCTAAAATTTATCTCTGAACATTTCTTGTCCCCAGCACCATCAGCCCACGAGTACATTACTTATTCCGCATTATACATGACATACTTCAAAGCACATGGCAGTCAATGGGAACATTCCCATTAACTCCAATTGCCCTTGAATCAATTCTTCAGAGTAGTTTCACACCAGTTGAGCTTCACAGCTTTTGACTGAGCTACTCCTAATTTACACTGGCAGTAGAGTTTTCTGTCAGTGAATGTGAAAAGTCTTGTACGTGTCTTTTCACACAACAAAAAATTGAAACAACATTTGTTGTCTGTAGGAAAATCAGAAAGGCAATCACTTTGTGCTAAATATTTTCAAAAGATATTGTGGAAGACTCTTCTCTCTTAAAAATGTGAAGAGCTTGAAAAGAAAAGATCAGAGTATACGAAGGTCTTGCTGGACAGAGAGACAATTAGTGAAAGTGACTGAAATATTGAGAAGTTGGAGCCCTGGTTTGGATAAATACCCACTTTCAACCTTTTGATACTTCCTCAGAATACCCAAGCATTACCAATCAGAAAGTAAAACTTACAAAAGAATGTAAGTTTCTTACATTGTAAGAAGACATGTATGTTTCATACATGTACAGAATGTTCTCCTGTGCCAGTGGCATAGTAATGCTTAAGTAATCAGTTAGCCCACTTTTTTTGTTTTCTTTTACTTTTAGTTACCCTTCTTGGAGTATCTAAATTTAGGAAGCTCACATAAAGAAAGAATGCAAAATATCTATTTCAAACTCTATTGAACATCAACAAAGTTTAGTTCTTATTTGTTTTGCAGTCCTGGTAGACTGTCACACCAAAACACCCATGGTGTCTGATCCAATTAGATATTGGGTATCCTCATTTATAAATGAGGTACTCAATGACTTGACATGAGTCACTTAGCTTAGCTCTCTCATTATTACATACATTAAGTGTTACAAGGATGTCGTAAATCAATTGTCATTGATTCTTGAAAAGCACTAATTGTTGGCTGAAACTGCTAGAGTGACATAGCACTGTACCTTTCACTGAATGAGGTTCGGAGTTTCCTTTTTAATATCCCACATGATATTTTTCAGAAAACTTAATAGTGACGGGGAAGTACAAATTTCTCCAGGCTGCAAATCCACAATATAAAATATTTAAAGTGAAATCTGGGCTTGGTGACAGTTATAACATTAATCTAGCTCTCCTTCTCAGCCTTTGCAACAATTTGAGCACATCACAACCCGTAAGACAAACTGCTCTCAAAACTGACACACACTTTGATAGGTAAGTTAAAATTCAAGGCCTTATAAGAACCAACTACACAAAGCAGTAGCTTCAGTAGCTTCTGTAGCTTCAGTGGCACAGCTCCCTGCAATTTCTGCTGGCTCTCAGATCCATGTGTTCATCCCAGGGAAATCAAGCCCCCCATGGCCATCGCAGAGAGTGCAGGACACCACAGGTGCTTACAGCACACATGCAGCCCACATGAAACAGGCACAGACACTGTCACCACCCGGGCTTCCTCCTGGCAGGGCAGCTGAGATCCACAGCCCCTTCTTCAGCAGCTATCACAGCCTACTCCTTTACATTAAAATGACCTTGCCAGAAAGAAGGAGGGGTTGTGAAACCTTTACAGACACTAGTTTAGAGCTTGTGTGGTTGTAAGGCAGATGCAGAGCAGATGCTCAGTGTGGACACATTATCAAAGTCTAGCGAGGGATCAAATAAGCTGCTCCCAAAACATAAAATTCAGAGACACAGTTCCGTCTGGTATAAACACATTGTGGTTTTATACACAAGTGTTTCCACTGAAGCTGTGATGTCAGACTATTAATGGTTTCAGTTTGATATGCTGATGTCCTTAAGCACCTAAGCAGACCTACACACATGCTTTGCATCATATGTACAAGTTGAATTAGTATGCTGCTGACTCAGTGCCAGGCCACAGAAAAACCATCATTTCTACCAAAAGGCCTAATGTCATCTCCAGAAGAGGGCAGTGCTGGCTTAAACTAGCTGGGCACAGACCCTCTTCAAAGTCTTGGTTTGCAGAGGGCAGTACATTTCTTAAAGCAAAAACCCTCTGTCGGAGTCATGCAAAGATGTGTAAAAACCACCTCACCACAGAGAAAGAGCCAGTAGAGCAGTCCTGAAGGAGAAAACAAGTTTTGAAACGTTTATTAACAGCATTCATATTTTGTCCTGTGATTTGGGCAGAAGCTGGGTCCCTTTCTCACAAATTTCTGTCTTTAGAAAGCCCTAGACAGGTTAGATGAATTGCTATTTCTAGGAAAAGGAAAGTGATTGATAGCAGGGTTTATTTCTCATTTGATCTTGTAGAGCTCAGTCTGCCTAGGTTTTTTATCAGTGGCAGAAGGAAGGGCTTAATGCTCATGGTGACCTAAATGTTACTACCCCAGAGGCACAGAGAAACTTGTGGGAAGGAAGCCTAAGTTCAGATCCTCCTCTTACCTGGGTAACTGGGTAATAAAACCAGGAAAGAAACTTCACACCTATAGAACTGGCATTACTTAGAGAACTAAAGGCCTTAGACTAAAAACCATAGAGGATTGTTCACTTTCAAGCAAGAGAAAGAAAAATTCATTGTGGGAATTGTACAAAAGTAACCCCCATGCAAGGATCAATACCAGGCAAAGTCAGCATGCTGCTCTCGGAGGATCCTTTGACTGTCCTGATAACCACCCCTTCCTCCTTAAGCAAAAGCAAAGGGATGGTGAGGAGCTGTGTGTGCTTTAGGAAGAGAGACAGAGGCAGGAGGTGTTTGACTACAGGCTGAGATGATGGGTTCCCACCTTGGATGGCCCAAGCAGTTGTTGGCCTCCTTGGCTCTGAGTGACTCCCAAATTGCACATCTTCCTGTGGGTAAAGCAAGCTCAGAAAACACCTTTGGAGGATGGAATTATTCAAGCCCCAGCCAGAGACAAAACTCATGGGAAATGGAAAGAAAAATAGGAGGCCACTGCCAAGGATTTAAACAGAGCTTCATTATGTATCAGCAAGAAATAGGTGCCAGCAAAGGGGAGGGCAATCAGAAGATAGCTTTGTCTCTCACAAGCTCCATTCCTGACAGGCTTTGACTCTGATCATTTGACATTTTAAAGAGCTTTTAGTCATTTCAGGTACAGGAGGTTATGAAATGTAATTATAGGAGCTGGAAGAGGCCTGCACACCAGATAAAGGCTTGGCAGAGGTGCTTTAAAGAAAAAGTGAGGAAAACCAAAAGCTTTGTGCACAATTTAATGCAAAGAACTGGAGCACATCTGAGGCATGTGCCTCAGATCTGAGCACAGGGAAACAAATTTCTGGAGTAGTTGGGAAAACTCAAGAACTTCAACCAGAGTAAAGTTGACCTTAGGAAACGGGAACAATGGCTTCATACTGTGAAAAAACAAGATGCTACCCAAAATAAAACTGGAAAACAACGGCCACACAAAGCTCAATGTCAGGGCACTTGGTGGGGGGCAGTGGCTCTCTGGGGTCAGGGTCTGTACCACAGACCCAGCCAGAAGCAAGGCAGCTGAGAGGAGACCAGGACAGCCCCATAACCTTTCCAGGGAGGGGCCAAGGCTGGGCTGGGCCATGTGCCGGCAGATGAGGGATCAGGATCAGGTCATGGGAGCCACGGTCAGAAAAAACAAGGCCCTATAGCCCACTCAGGACCCTGACAGTCAGGAAAAACATGCAAAATTCAAGAAAACAAGAAACCCTACAACACAAGAAGCTTCTGCTCTAATAAAATGCACAACAAACAAAATGCACGACCTCTGACAAGGACCAGAACTTTGCAGAGGCAGGGTTGGGAGGGAAATTATTGCAACAGATCATAAAAAAACTAGTGGAAGTAGTGCTGTGACTGGCATGGACAAGAGGAAAACTACTGCTACCCACAAGTGCTCTGCACAAACCCCTGCTGAGTAACAGGAGACCAACAGTCCTGGGTTGGTCTTACTACACTTCAAATTTTCATCTTAGAGAATTAGGCAGGACAAGGAGAAAGAGAGCCCTCACCCAGTGTCACTGCTCATTTCTTACATCTGTGTTTTCAAGTTGAAAGTCAGTGCTACAAGATAGACTTTGGCTTAGTACTCCTCTCCTGCTCATCTAAAACAAGCAAAACTTATTAACAGTTTGTAATGTAGCACTAAATTATTGAGCTCCAAGCCAACAAACAAAACCTGGATTTCTTTACCCACAGCTGCACTGCTGGCTGACTCCTAGGAGGCTTTGAGTTTTGCTCCTTATAAATATAAACCACTGGGTGTCTAAAAAGCATTTGTGTGTCTGAGATCATTGCTTTCAAAAAGTTTTACAATATCCAGAATTTCAGTACAAACCCCCAAAAGAGGTTTTAGGTATTCATCCCCACCTTCAAGTTAATAGTGTAAGAAGCAGTCCTGTGACTAGCAAGTGAATTGCATTTTACCTTGAAGGAAATGGGAACTTTCACTTCCACAGAGTATGGCTCAGTTTCATATACAGCAGAATTCAAGGAAAGGGAGAGAAAAGAAGAGGGATCCCTAGAGGATGAGAGTAAAAAGACTATCTTTAGTCTATCAATGAGATCATAATAGCACTGCCCCATCCCACATTCTCCTGGCAACGTTTTTATAATTGTTTTTAAAAGCAATGCTTCTTATAATTACATTTGCCTTTTAAAATCTTTTTTCTCCTTCATTGTTGTGGAAAAAATCCACATAGGCAACAAAGGAATCATTTGACAGTACATGGGGGAAAAGTGAAATTATTCCATGTAAAAGTGCTTTGAAATACACAAAAGGAATGTAATAAAAGAATTGCAATCTCTTGGATAACCAGTAACATTAATAGGCACAGTCACGCAGACTGAAGTGTGATTTCTATTTTTTTTTAATCTGGCACCATGCATCAGGATGAGAGCCTAAATTATCTCCTTAATCCACATACAAAACAGTTTTCTTTTTCTTTTTACCTTATCATATTTCTTCTTTACTTAAAGGCTAGGATTTCCCATTGCTCTTTATAGAGAAAAATACTGAGCTAACAACTGAAATCCCTGCACATGCAACACTGCTGGTGTCTTATTTCTCTGGTTTAATTCAGCCAATTCAGAACAGTTTCTTTTAAAAAAAAATCTGATCTGGGATTCTTAAATGAGAATATTATGGTAGTGGCATCATACTATGAGGGTGAACTTCACCTGTATGATTCTGAGGGCAGGACACTGCTACAGCCAAAAGCAGGCTTTTCTAAATTAGTTCTTGAAAAACATTGCCTATGCTTCATCTAGACATCTGATTTTCAAGAATTGGTGAGAGGCAGACCAATGGAATTACAAATGAACCAGTCTAAACCCATTGCTTCTATTACTAACACCATAAGAACAGAACCACTGATAATGCAGCAGCGACAAGCAAGCAGGCTTTGTCATTTCAAACTGGAGGTTGACTGACACAAAAATTATATTGCTGGATAATTCACAAGGGCACGATTAATGCAGGACTTTCAGTAGATTTCTCATGTGACAGACCCTGACAGGAAAAAGCAGTGTGTGGAAAGGGGTACATCGAATACAGCAGAGAAGCACCACCCAGCATTAGCCAGGATCACTCTCTTTGATTTCATTTTAGCAACAGTTGGACATAAAAATCCTAGTCAGAGCACACATCTTTGTGTAGCAATCAGTCAGCTATTAGGTGTTACTCTGTGATGATATGGCTCACTTATGTAACAACAATTAAGTTGCGGTGTTAAATGACTGCTGCTGATTAAATGCCTCAGTGCAGGTGCTATTCAGATTTACATCCATCATGTGGAGCGTGTCTTAATGCTGATGGTATTTACAAATTAGCAGCTGCAGGGAGTGGAAAGGCAGCAGAACCTCTGTGGTCAATACCAGAGATGCTTTGCTCACAGAGGACGCACTCTGATCAGATGATCCTTTTAAAGCATCTCCTTTCACTGAGGGCGAGAAATCCCAACACTAGTGAAGACTAAAGAGGGCCAAGCAATCTCTGGTTACGTCTTTCATCTTTTGCTGCACCAGTTCCATCAGCACCCAACATGACACGGAATGTAGCAACGGAAGGCATAAGGAAAAGAGGCACCTAAGGGAACCTCAGAGCTGCAGAAAAAGATGTCCACTAAACTTTCTACGGGTTTGCCTTTTCCTCAACTTCCCACAGCCCCTTAAGGAATGCATCTGACATGTGGTTAGTGTTGAAAAGTGTCAGCATAGCTTGTGTTTTAGACATGGTGAGTACTTTTGCCTGCTAGACACAAGTCAGATCTTTATACTGGGGGACCCCTAGAGACAGTGGGTGTAACTGCTGCAGAGCAGAAGAAAGAGATAGGACACAGAGAACACAGAAGATTCTGATTTAAGCCTCCTCTATAATTTGGTAGTGGAATCTGTCACTGCTCTTGCTGTATTTAAAACTGGGCTCTCTCAATCACTTATAAAACTTAGACTGATACAAGCTCTCATGCAAACTCCTATGGCTGGCAGCAGGAAAGATTTTGCAAGGAGGTAACTCTCTTAGCTTGCCCTGCACTTTACAGTCTTTTCCTAGGAGTCTGGCACTGGCTGCTGCCAGAACTGGGGACACTGACCCACGGAGCCTTTTCTTTAGATCCTCCTGACATTCCAGCAAAGCAGTGGATGTCTGCCCTGCCCTCTCAGCAGCACTGTCTGAGGAGCCATGCTCTTTCTGAGAAGAGACACTTTGCATTTCACCCTGCTTGCAGTAAGCTTCATGAAGCTGGGACAGGAACTGTGACAACACTGAATACCCTGCCTGACAGACTGGGTCTTTTTAGTACATTTCCTTTCATCCTGGCTTTACTGCTGCTACAGTATGCCAATAGGAGAAAAGCAGGGTAAAAGCCAATGTAGATGACAAAAGAAAACCTGTCAAAAGTTAAGCTTTCCCTTATAGTCAGATGCCCTATAAACATGTCAATAGTATAGCAACTCACCTCACAGCACCAGCTGAGGATCACCTCCTCAGGCAGAGAATCACCCTCATACCTCTGCAGTAAGTTTCTTCCACCACTGGCTCATGGTTGGTAAAAAACATGAAATGTCAAGACGTCAGAAGAAAATACTTGCTGTGATAGTGAAGATGAGAGAGGATCTTAAATTTTACACAGAATTGCTAGCAACATGCTGAGGTAGCAGTTATGCTCAATATATCAGCATCAAACATCATAGCTTGCCCAAGGGTGAAATCTGCTGGAGCAGAAAACACATCACAGGGTTTCTTGAGGATATCTGTAATGCCATAGTCGGTATTCCTGGGCTGACAAGAACAATATAGGTTGGTAGACTACCCCATTCTTGTCAATGAGAAAAAAGCCTAAGAACAGCATGAGCTACACAGATAGATGTATGTCCCCAGCCAAGAGGCAACTGTAAGTAAACTCCTTGGATAGCTGGCTCAACAATGTTAAAACCACTGACCTTCAAAGAAAACATTCCAGTTATCATTTAGTATATTTTCCTCCATCCTGAGCAGGAGTCATCTGTATTTCCTCAAGTAACTGTATTCATTCTATGTTTATAGTCATATTCTTCTTGTTAATTCCATATCCCAGCTCATTTTAAATGATTTCTGGTGGGTGAGAAGAGCAAATGTAAACAGGTAAGCATTTTCAGAGTCTAAATAGCTGCTTCACTTGCAATTCTCAGCAAGAGCTTACGCAGAATAAAAGGTCTGCATCAGTCAACCCTAATATCCAACCTTAATCTTGATATATTATTGAGTTTATTCTTGTCTATTGCTGTGACAGAAATTGCTCATCTATGAGGAAGAAAATGAGCAGAGCCCTGTTATATCATTTACATGGTGTCAAAAAATGCACAAAGCTTTCCACACAAATAAAAAAAATTTAAAAAAAAAGAAAAAGTACAAGCCTTTGAGATTTTTAATCTAACCTTAAGGATGAACTACCAGTGGTTCCAATGCCACATGGGCAACAGCATCATGTGTACTGACTGGTGGTATATGCATGTAAAGAGTTATTTTAGGGGTCTATTTTACTGACTATCATACAAGACTAATATTTTCAAGCTACCAGTCCCACAAGGACATTTTCAGATATCAGGCAACAAATTGCACCTGATAACACACATAAATATTGGAAATTCTTTATAAACAGTGTCTTTGTGCTTGACACACTTACAAAATCTTTAATAGCTTTTAGTTTAATTTTTTTCAGTTGAAAAAAAATTAAGCTATTTTTGTTGGCCTGTTGTATTGCCTATTTTCATAGTTAGCCATCAGAACCAATAATGACACTGGGGTTATGTTTTCTAGACATGTTTATTGGCTGCAGCATGAAAAGATAGAATAATTTTCTGATTTTACAAGGATTAACCTGTGGCACTTAAGCAGTCTCAGAGTGCCAATGACTTAATGTGATCAGGAGCAGGATATATGAGGCTGGGCAATTCTACCAAAAATCTCAGACAAAGTGGAAGCACCATGTTACAAGAGGACACCAAGATTGCCTTGTTCCGCCTGGGAAAGAAGAAAGGGGAAGAAAGGCTGGCAGAGCTGATTTGTATGAACACATGAAACATTGTGAGCATCAGATAGGGAAAAGAACCTTTCAAGCCAAAGAACCAGAGGATAAAGACAAGTAATGAATACACTTAGCCTGTAAATTATGCCTGGCAAAGCAATTTTATTCATGAACAGCCTTCTAATGGAGGACAGAAGAAAGAGAGCAGGAAGTTCTAACTACTTTTTAATGGAGATTGATTAATCCATGGAAGAGACTGTATGATCTGTTTGCACCTCAAAAGTAGGGCTCGATGATCTGGGCAGGAGGGAGTTTCTTGCACAGTTTAAGCCACAGGGACTGGGATGGGATTTGTGCACTGTGTTACACACAGAGCTGTCAACCAAAAAACGTGTGACACGGCAACAAAGGCTTGTGATCCACTATGTGCTTGGCTGTGAATGAGGGTTTAACTCCAGCTCTGCTCTCCCTTCTGCTTGGATCCTATTTAGAAGAGCTAGTGGATGGCCAGAAGGTAGAAAACTGCTGCTGAGAAGGTCAAGCTCCAGAAGCAGGCTCATGGTACTGGGCTGACCCTTATGCCAAGGGATTTTCTACTGTGATTTCTATTACTTGTCCTACACCTTGACACCTGACAGGCTCTATGGTATTCTGCTAAATCACTCCTTCTCATGCCATTGTGAATGAATTCAGGAACTCAGGAGTACTTCTCAGAAACTGAAACTCAGCAGTTTCTCTCTTCAATTAAAACTTACCAGAGAGAGCAGAGGGCTGTGTAGACAAGTGTCAACAATACATCCACATCTACAGGAAAGATGTGGAACAACACGGGCTCATTCTCTGCAACTCAAACAGCTGTGAACAGTAGGCTTAGAAAAGTTGCTGTACTCTTCTCATAGAAAGATAAAAGACCAAATTTGTGCTGTTGCTTTTTATAGCAGCTTGCCACAGAGGGGGGCCAAAGAGGTTCCACAAGAGATGGAGAAGTGTGTCTCTATTTATAAATATTCAATGTATCAAGATTGTTTTACCCAGCGCAAAGCAACACTAAACTGCTGAGTTTACTGGGGTGAGGCCAACCTCTTCTCATCAATGAAGGCTGAACAAATGTAAAAGGTCGCTTCTAGCTTTCACACTTAGAGACTATTACTGTTCAAAGGTGAGACCTGTGGCTTATACCTGTTGTGACCCTTACCTGTTGTATGTTGCATCTCAAACCCAGAACAGCTGCCTATATACCTGACTTCACAAAATGCTCCATAGAAGTTGTTGCCACTTTCTCTACCTCTTTGGGATGTAGATCACATATTAACAGAGATTAGCATCTCATTACCTGTCTGATATTGTCTCTACAGGTATCCCAGTCAGATATTGCTGTGGCATCCTTGTCTTTGTATGGGCAGAGTACTTGAGATGTTATGTGTGACTTTCACAAAGTAGGCTTGCCTCACAACACTTGACAAGAGATTTTTACACTGAGCCATTGGATCATAACCTGTAGCGTTATTTCACACCTATTCACCACTGCACACCTGCTTGGGTTTCCACCAAAACAATCTGCTCTGGCCCATTAATCAGTTGCAGAGCTCTACCCTCTACAGTGATAGTCAGTTCCAGACACACATGGGGAATTTTACCCAAGATGTTAGTGGGCAGCCCTGTTGAGAATGGGTGAACATCAATGTAGGCTCCCAGTCAGCACCCTCAGCCATTAAAATTGATGGGAAACAGGAGGCTGTAATGAAATTTTGGAGTGAAAAAAATCAGGCTCTGGTGTAGTGTAGTACCTGCTCCACCACAATAAAGACCAGATCCAGAGCAGTGCAGAGGGCAACTACGACTCAACTACTTTGCTAGGGGATGGTTGCACCAGCACTTTTGAGGTAACACAAAGGACACAGGACCCTTGGGGCTTGTGGAACCTGGAGGAAACACACACAGGTGGCAAGACAGGGCCCAATTCAGTAGAAGATTCATCTTTCTCCAAAGAGAGGGGGTCAAATTGTAGTTAGGGTGAGGTACTGAAGAAAATTCAGGAATCAGTATTTGTTGGATCAGGAAAACTACTAATAAATGAAACAGAAGTCTACTTACACTTCCTCTCTAAGCAAAGCTGTGAAGCAATGACGAAGGGCTTGTGTCTGAAGGAGAAAGGACAATAAGTAGACAACAGCACCCTCCACTGGGGCTGGATGCTTAGCACATCTGCAGCTGCAAATACGGGTTTCCAGCATATGAACTGGGAGAGAAGCAAGGAAGACACTCTCCACCTCTTTTGACCACTCACATGTTCTCTGGGCTTGGCCTTCAAAGGCACCAGTCTCACGTATGAAGGAGGCTGGGTTGTGGGTTAGCACTTCCCACAAAGGATGGTAATTGGGGCAGACTTCCTCCATCTCTTCTCCATATACTTCAGGGGAAAAGATTTAGTCAAGCTGCTCCTATTTTAACATTACAACAGCCGGTTTTAAACAGAAGCAATTTCTGCTCAGCAAATATCTATCACTTCAGTCGTTGCTGGGTATCTTCCTATTAGATAGTCACAACAAGAAATGAAGGAATGAAGTTTTTCTTCCCTTTTCTTAGCTTACTTACAAAATTATACACCCCTCTGCAGTTGTAGTTCCCTCTGTGGGGCTGGGGATGTCAGGAAAGAACAGCTGCCCAACAGAAAGAAAAGTCTTCAAAGGCCCACTTGGTAAGAAACAGGCAGTTATCTAGATTTAAAGAGTGTGAACAGCGTTTTTAACAGGTTAAACACACAGATATATAGAAAGAGAGTCATGAAGAAAAATATCATATCCCTAAAGTACTCTGACAAAGCCTTGAGAGGAGTTACTTGGCTGCAGGCAAGGTGCCAATGAAAGTGGTCTCTTGACATGAAACAAATTCAGATGAGTCAGGAGTCAGGAAAGCTATAAGGTCACACGAAAACCACAGTGAAAGTGTCCAGAACTGGCTCTGGTGGAGGCAGAACTCACTGAAAGCCCTGCAGGAAGCACAGTGTGTTGCTAACTGTGTTACTGTGAGAACAGAGAGAAAATCATGGCTTTGAATATCATTCCAAGCAAACCCAAAGCATTCTCAACCCAGCAACTGACCACAAGAATGGAAATCTTATTTTTTTTAATGATGTGCCTTAGACACCTCTGAATTTCCCCGATGGGAGAGAGATCCTCCTTTCAAAACAAATTACAGCACATTTCACTTGTATGAAAACAACAGTGTCAGCAAGACTCTGGCTGTGTTTTTAGACTTCCCATATTCAGCGTATGAAACCATGTAAGAAAACAATAATAGCTGTATTTTCTTAAATACTTTTAGGCAGACCATTGTTTTGGGGACAGTTAGAAGAACATCATGATTCAGTACTGGTAGTGTCATGGCACATAAATAAAATTCTCACCGAGAGCATAACAATCGCTTTGTTTTGATGTGCACAGCTGAGCAAGAAGTCATCACCAAAATAAACTTGATTCAAACACACCAGAAATGTTTTTGTTTCTTTTCTTTTTGCTCTTTGCACTGAATTCTATGGCATGCAATCTGCATAGACTAGAGATTATTTTAACTATAAATATTCATTTTCAAAATATCTTTTGACTTATCTTTTTAGCCTTTTTTTAACTCTGCCTAAATATTTTTCATTGCTCATTATTTTGTTTACAGCCATGTGATAAAAAACATGAGAAGTAGATGAGCACAACTCTAACTCATTATGGGAAAGAATGTGAGATTTAATTTGCATGTTTGAATATAAGCTCTGCTTGGAAAGACAAAGCATGTATGAAATTTCTTATCATAGAGGCCAAGGTATTTTTAAGGTGTAAAGTCAAGCATACATGATTAACAGGGAGCAACAGGGCATTTGAGTAGAAACCCCCTGGTGAGTAAATGGAACTCTAGAGGCTTGCAAAGCCTCACCTTCCATTCCTTCTCCCATGAACTGCACAATGATAATTGACAGTTCATGGACACACCTTAATTTTGTTTATATTTTAAAGCCTCCTCACATAGGAGGGAAGATATTCCCTGTCAGACAATGCTTCCTCATGATTCTTTTTTTAGTCTCATTAAGGAAATATTTCAAATCACCACTTTTGCTGTAAACTCCCTCCCATTGCTTACTCCCCTTCGCTACTTTCGCATGCTAGCAGTGGTACAAAGCCTTCAGAAATTTTCGATACAGACATTAACTATCCTGGTTTCCTCAGAGGTATGAGTTTCTCCCTCTCACGCACTGTGGTACAATCTCAGGATAAGGAGGGGTGGTATTGACAGAGGAGTCATGACTTGACAAAGAACTGCTCAGGGGAGGATACGGTCACCACAGTGGAAAAGGATACTGAGAGTATTCAGGTGGTATTCCAAGTTTGGTTTTGTCTTCATTACCAAACAAGATAGACATGAAAAGCTGGTATCTGCTATTCTCAATAAAAGGCTAGGGAAGACAAAGCTCCTGTGGTTTTCACTTGTAGGCAAACTTCTAGAAGCTTACCCCACAGGTAAGGCTGAGTTCATTTTCCTATCACGGAGTAAGAGTTACAGAGGTTTTCTTTCAACTAGGGTTTTGCAGCTTAGGTATCTCGTGTTGGGAATCCACTGGGGAAAATCCCACCTTTTTGGCTACAAAACTGATACAAAAGTTTACACCCCCAGTATCCAGACAGTCTACTTGCATTGTGACCTCAAACAAAACAGAGTAACAAACAGAGCAGAGGCAATAATTTGTGGTCAATCACACGGAACAAATGTCATAATGTCACCAGGTTAAATAAATGTCTAATTTAATATGGTATGACCCGTGCCCACACACAAGCTCACTCATGGTTTTGTATTGTGCTTTTGGGCACAAACAGCACATGCTCTGCTGCCAGTTCTGATGCACATTTGTGCACCTATGTGGATCCCCACAGCAGTGTCCAATGGCTTAACCACATCATAAATACTGCTGAGTTCTCTTCACCCACCTTCACACAAAGTAAACTCATCCTAATCACAGTTGGCTCTGGTGGCATTTTAAATTCCTTTTTTAGACTGCAGAAAGCTCCTTCTTTTTATTCTTAAATGAAAATTAAATTCTTATACAACCAGACTCCAAGACCAAACTTTAAAGAACAATGCTGCTGACCTAAAGGCATAATATGAACCACTGGAGACAGCAAATCCATCACCACTGAATCAAGGCTTAGCTAACTTCGGATTATCTTCCCACAAGTGATTTCTTTATTGTTCTCATGAAAGTGACTTCTAAATTAATGAGAAATACCCTGGGTGTTTATCCTATCGAGCTCTTTCTCTTGCTGCCAGAAAAAGAAAAAAATCATTGTTTAATTAATTATTTAGTCAGGTCCCTTTTGCAAAGAGATATCTTCATGCAAGCAGCTCTCACCACCAGACTTAAACAAAATCAGCAGTCCTATCTCATTTGATTTAATAGGAGATTACAGGCTAAATACCACTTTAATATTACATACTAAACAAACACAAAAAGAATAGTTCACCCAGAGGAAAAGAGCAAGTTGGGAAGATCTGGTGTTATTTGCCTTCTGCTGTCACCAAGGAGGACACTTGAGACTTGGAACAGCAGGCCTGTCAGCACCACAGGACGTAGCTCTTGTTAAAAGGGAATACTATTTTTAAAATACTACACAGATATCTTAGCAAAATTCTAAACAAATGTGTGATAGCACACAATCCACACATAAATAGAAATGGCCAAAGGCAAAACAACACAATTGGGCCAAAAAGTGAGGTTCTTTTCTTTAGTTTTGATTCTTTTTGACTAATGTAATGCAAGAGCATTGCAACCATATCCCCACTACAGGAGAGTGACTGAGACTCATGTATCAACTTTTCTCATTGTTACATTTCTTGGCTCAGGTGCACCTTGAGAAAAGTCCTTCCCAAGTGTACTTAGCAGCTGTTCTGAAGACACCAAATTGATGAGTAACAGCAGTGCCAAGTCTTGACTACGAACAAAGAGGATATGACAAGAGATTTCTGTTATTGCAGTGGTACTTAGGTGACAAGCCTTGTGGAACAAGTACATCTGAGGGACATTTGGGACAGGCAAAACAATTCAACCAAGCAGGGAACTTGGATGACAATAATTCATGTTAAAACCTGTCAGCATCCAAAGGTATGATACTTTCTGAGAAGTGAAGCTATCAGCCTCAATCTTGTGTCCCTCCTGTTTAAAAGCCTGAGCTCTCCTTCATTTCTGAAAGGCAGCAGAGCAGCTCCTGGAAGGACAGAGAACAGAGTGCACACAAACCTCCTCCTCCTTCATTGCAGTTTTCATTGCCTTTGTTACTGCTTTCTCTCCCTAATCTCACATAGAAGAGCAAATTCCTTCTCCTCCCCATGGCTGCCCTAACACTTGCCCTAGACTAAGCAATAGTCTCTGCAGCAGAGATTACCCAGCCCATGGGGCAGAGTAGAAACTGCCCCATCCCAGGCAATCACCTCTCTCAAGAGCTATCTTTTAGGGTGGGGGGGTGGTTTTCTGACTCTTCACATTTCTCCTCTTTGCTCATCTGTGACTCCAGATTCCTCCTGTGTGAAACAATCAGCTCTGCAGTATGGAAGTTTTCTGACCAGGCTCCACCTCAGCATGAAGTTGTCAGAAGTTTATAATTCTCCTACAAAATGTCCCAGGGTTTTCCACATCACTCCTCTCTGCATGGAGAAAGGTATGCAACACCAGTCCTTATTAACTCTTCCTACCAATGATGTGCCCAGGATGCCTGAAGATCTGAGGATGAAAACCTGGATTTTGAGACTCTTTCCCCACTTCAGCAGCCTGCTTATGCCATCCCAAGGCTGTGCCTCCATGATGCTCTCAGTCAGAAAGCCCTGAAGGGTTCTCTGCTTTCTCTGAGCTCAAGGCTGGACTTTTCATCAAGGTCAGAGGAAGCACTGACCATGCTGGACAGTGAACACATATGATGGGTGGACAAAGCTGAAAGTTTTCACACCCCTAGAGTTCCAAAAAACCAGATAATACAATTCATAAGAAGCCAGGAGGTCAGGTCCAGAGACAAAGCTGTGTTGAACCAGACACACTACCTCTAACTTTCCTATTCCCAGATTTAGGTAGCACACCATTGTTATTCCCATTTTTTCCACACTGAAATCCATATTCACAACATCTCAAAGGAAAAAAATGATCCCTACCAGTCAATTTAGGAAATCAAGATATGCTTTGCTCCCCATCTCCTAATGCTCTCTTCCCTCCTTCTGCCCTTCATTTACTCACCATGAGCATCAGCTGCTTGGTGCAACTCATAGAGGACACCTCAGCAGCAGCATCTCTCACCTGAAGGAGGTCTGAAGAGCAGAGTGAGGAGAGGGAAGAGGAATCAGGTTACCAGAAAAACTCTCCTTTGTTCTTCAAACTGTAGTACAGAAAAAGAAATCAATATTGAGTTTCAGCTGAAAATAAAAAGGTTTTATTTGAAACACTCTCTCTGTCTTTGACTGGAGAAGGTATATTTTTCTGCAACTAGTAAGTTCTATATCTTTATATACTCCTTTAAGGGAATATGTAACTAATAAGGTTTTAAAGTAAACTTTGGAAAAGACATTTTAATATCAACAAATCATAATTTCAAAGCTAGCTGTTGACTTGAGCATGTATCCAAGATTATTTCTGTTCCCCAATGTAACAGTGTTGCATTAGTGCATTAAGATGAAGTGTGCTGGTTGGTTATTGAAAGGGTATTTTCTCCTAGAAATGTGTATTTCTTTTATCTTTACAGAGCTATATTAAGAGAGAGAAAAAAATGGGCAAACATCTCTCAGTATGCACTTCAGCTTTATCTGCAGCCCAATTACTAATTTTATATGTATACATTAATTTTATTTGTTGTTTCAAATGCTATTTGTTATTTAATAAATATATACAAATATAGAATCCATGTGTTAACTTAATTATACATAACATCTTTCCCATCCTAGAAAAAAAAAAACTAGAGTGCCCAGGAGAGAGGGAGGGGAAGGAGGGACAGGGAGAGGTTGGTGGCAATTGCTTTCCTGGCCAAAACACCTTAGGAGTTTGGGCAGAAGAGGAGGAGCAATAGAGAAATGGGACTGCATGGAAGGTCATACTGCTGTTGATACTTTTAGAGGCTGGAAGAAATGAGGGAAAAAGGGAAAAGTAAACACAATTGCTTCCCAATGGTACCACCATGGTATGTCCCCTTGCTCAAAAAGGATGGCAGTGGCAATCCCAGCACTGCTTGGGGCTATCCAATACTAGACAATCGTGGATTGTCCAAGAGCCAGCTTTCACATGAGCTGGATAGGGCAGGCAAAGCATTCTTCCTGGGCCATCCTGCCCCACAAAGCCACAAGCATCAAATGCTTTCTAACCTCATCTCCCCATAGCTACAGGGCAGACTCAACCCCCAGGGCTCCTCCCTGGTAACTCCCCAGCACCAGGGTTAAGGAGCCCCAGAGGGCTGGTTGTCTGAATCACTCTGAGTTTTGGCCCCAGGTGCTCTAAGAGGGATAGCATTAAGACAGGACTGGCTGTAACCAGTTTGGGCCTTCCCAGTCCAAGATAAGAGTCCAGGGAGGGGCCACTGTGGTGTTGAAGGGACTGGAATACCTCCTCTGCAAGGAAAGTCAGAGAAATGGGGCTGTTCAGCCTGGAGAAGAGCAGGCTTAGGAAGAGTCTCATGTACAAATACCTGAGGGGAAGGTGCAAAGAGGATGGAGCCAGGCTTTTCTCAATGGTGACCTGTGACAGATCAGACTTGATGGGTACAAACTAAAATACAGAAAGTTCTCTCAGAACACCAGGAAACACTTTTTCACTCTGAGGGTGATCAAGCACTGAGACAAGTTATCCAGAGTGGTTGTAGAGTCTCAGTCCTTGGAGATATTCAAAAGCCATCTGGACATGGTCCTGAGTTACTAGCCGTAGGTGGGCCTGCTAGAGCAGAGGTTGCTCAAGATGACCTCCAGAGGTGCCTCCCAGCCTCAACCACTCTTGTGATGCTGCCCTTGGCAGTCTGTGACAGAGACAACAGGCTGCATCTGCCTTGCACATTGCACCGGGGTCATGTCTCAGCTGGGGCACACATGACCTTGCTCCAGCAGCACTTCGCCTTCATCTCCAAGAGACAGCTGGGCACAGAGGAGCTTCCCTGTGCCTGCATTTCTCCTGGAAGGAAGCCCAGAGGAATTACAACGTGCATGTTCAAACTCCAGCCCAGGCCGGTAGATGAAGGTAAAATTCACTGACAAGTGTCGTCATGGCAGGTGATCCCCCTTCACTTGTTCTCTGGATGCTGCACCAGCACTGAAAAACGTAGGTGCTTTGTGTCAGCTACGCTTAAGCCACCTGACAAACTAGCTCCTTCTCCTGAGGGACAGGCCCCCATGGCTGGCACACCCAATTTTCTAGTCAATATTTCATCATTGCTTTTAAAATATGCCTTCCAGTTCATAAGAATAAATGGAATAGGCTTTCAAAAGAGAAGTTGCTGCAGAAAAAAATTGCTCATCTATTATTGCATACAAGGCAGAAATAATACTACAGGCAGTATAGAAAAATCTTTGAATATATTTGTACTTTCCTGTACTATAAGTCTTCGTTTAAAAAGTGAAGAGTTTTTTCAAAAAAATTTACCTGGGAAATTAAGACCAGGGGTAAAAAATGAACTATTTATCCTTTAGTATGTGGGGTTCAATTTAATTTTCAAACCATACAAAATTGAATTATACACACTTTTAGTTTTTTAATATTAACACAGTCTCAAATGTAATAGAAACATTAAAGGGAGTATGGCATTGTAAAACAAAGACTTTTTCAGTGCAGAAAAGAAAAAGAAACACAGGAAGGTAGTACCCACCCCACGAGAGGTTAAAGGCTTGTTTCTTGAGGAATTCCTATTGTTTATACTCACATATATTCCTTTGGCTTGGGCAGTACACCTAAATGGCATTCTTACTTCCTCTCTCTGTGCTCAAGGTCTAATAACACAAATAGAATTAGAGATTAATGTAATTTTTATGCTTCTTTTTCATCCCTGGCAAGTCTATAAAGTGATCTCTAGATAAAGTTTCAGGGCTAAAATAAATTCACACACTTTGCAGTAAGTCTAGATGGGCTGCAGAAGTAGTTACATTGAAATGCCATCTAATTACAGAAAATAAATGCTTCCTATCTAGACCCCATACGAATAGCCTGCGTCCCATCTTTTTCCCTTAAAGGGGAAATCTCAGAGCTCAGCTGTTAAATATTCTTAGGCTGGAGTGGGCTTGAAAGGCAGATTTAGCCCACACATCACTATTTCTAGAGGATGCCTTGAGCAGGGGGGGGGTGGGTCACACACCTTGCCTGCGAAGGATGGGTCACCCTGTCTCTTTGTATTCTGCTCCTTGCATTTACACAGGACTCCCCACATGGATGGGAATAAATTGGTACTTTTTAACACAGGAATGACACCTGCTGCAGTCTCACAGGGTACCAACAAGCAGGCCTGACACCAGTGTTTCATCACCGCCATCAGAATTACAGTGAGTGACAGCCAGAAAATTGTTAAGTATTTCAGCAGGATTGGGGCAGAGCTCTGATTAATATTTAAGCACCTATGTTTGCAGAAGCAACATTCTTATTTGCTTTAAAAATACTTCTCATTACAGTGTAGTCCAGCATTCATAAGGCAAAATATAGCCATGTGGCTTTTGTGAATAATCCCATCCTTCGTTTTCTTGTTTGAGACAATTTTCATAACCATATGGCAGTATCTCCGTAATTCACACTGTAATTGAACTGGAACTGCTGGATTAAGAAAATCTTCCATCTTCAATGCATACCTGCAGAACAAATTTACTTCACAACCTACCTCACAAATGGAATACTGTGGAAATTGACAGTTTTCTGATTGCAACTATTGGCTGCAGGTACTGGAATGGCAGGAGACGATGCTGTGTCTGTGAGTTTCTTCTGTTTCTGGCTCTTACTGCCAGAAAACATCTCAACCATGAAGAAAAAAAATTGCTCTCATAACCTTGAATTAGATCTCTGTCTGCAACAACAACAACAACAACAACAAAAATCTGAGGCGAAGGTATGGAAAGATATTGAAGTAAAGTTATCTTCCTAGTTTAGGTGGGAGTTTCTGGAATTCAAATAAACCAAACTCCTCTCAAAATAGTAAATGGTCTGAACCCAAGTATGGAAAATACTAGACCTGAAGTAAAGGTCTGGAAAAAAATACATGAGATGAGTCTGAAACACACCTTAAAATAAGCAGGGCTCTTCCCTCAATGGTACCTGTGCAGTAAATCTCTTACACTGTCAATTGTTTGAAACCTCGGGAGCCTTTGCTGGTGAGCCACAGGCATTACAGGAAGTGACCTTAAAGAAGAATCGCAATGACAAATTTTCACCATCAGTGCCAACATGGTTGCACTTCTATCACTGTCCAAAACACAAAAAGCAATGAAACTTAGTCTTCAATTTAGTATTGAGATTAGCTATGTTATGGATAAAATCCTGGAAATTAAAATGCTGTGAAACCTAATGGACATACCAGTGCCAAGCCAGGTCAGTGTCAGGTGAGAACTGTGTGCATCTAAGAAAAAAACTTTTATGTGTGTTGCAAGCTCATATCTTTATTTTGTCATTGGAAATGGATTCAGGGTTCAGCGACCAAAGTAAACTGGAATGGGGTTAACATATGGAACTCCAGCAGCTTCTGATGAGCAGTACTTTCAACCATTGTCATTTCTGATGTGGCCCTGCAAGGACTATACATTAATTATCAAAAAGGAATGGAATCACATATGCATGTTCTGAAGAAAGACTGTGCAGATGATATATGTGAACCGACTTGGTGTAAAACCCCACATCTTCTTGTGCATCAGTAGGAGGGTGTTCATTTACATCAGCTGAATTTCAGACTGACAGTGTTCAGAGTAGCTTTTCAGAAGGTTTTGAAATATGAGCCTTCTTAATAAAAGGGTGGATTTACTTATGATAGTTTTTATCTGCTTTACTTTCTTGCTACTAGTAAATCTGTCAAATGAGTGTTCAAGGTACTCTCTAAATTCACCACTCCAGGAACCTAACGATGATTTCATGTACCTTAAAGCACCATGCATTACTACTAAAGTGGTAGATGAAGCTATAAACAAAATTCAAATGATTTTGAAAATACCATTATTTATCTTAAAGCTGTCACTGTAGCACAGGAGAGATTGTTTCTACTCAACCACACATAGCATCATGCAAAGTTTTTATAATAAAAGAATTAAAAGGCTACCTGTGAGCATAAACCAGAATACCGTGGATCGGTTCTTAACAGAAATAGAAAGCAGAGTGAGTTTTGTGCTTGGAAATATTCCACGAATGAGTCCAACATAGTAATTTCATTTGATAAAGGAGATGTCAGTCTGTAATTCATAAGGCACTTCAGTTCTGTGAGCATTAAAAACTGAGCCAGTTTAAAAGATTGCATATATTAAGGTCCTGGTCCCTTAGTCAGGCAAAATAAAATATTTTGCCTATGTCAAAGAAATCTTTGCCGTAAGGCTTCAAGATTGTATTGTAAGGGAGAAATATTGCCTGTCTTCAGGCAGTAAAAGCCTGGTATTCAGTGAGCCAGTATGCTTCTGAAGTATGAACATGACAGGATTCCTGAGCAAGGAGTAAGCAAAGCCATTTTGGAGACACATCTGCACACTGACAGGAGTCTGAGAAGGGGAGTCTTCCCAGTCACAGAGCACTTTAAAGAAACCCTCCCTTTAACTGCAAGACCCTTCTTTGCCTAAGTACCCCTTTCAAACCTTGTTTTGAAAGGTAATTCATAAGGAATGTTCACACATCACTAACAGCATGGGGTTGCTGCTTTCATCGACCCTTGAAATGTAATCACTCAAAACTATAAAACAGCTTCTGCTGAGGAGAATGGATTTGCCTGAGGGGAGATGATTTGCACACCAGGGCCACCTGTCAACACCACAAAGCAGCATGAGCCTAATCTCTTCAGAAGCAGGTGTGACAGTGCCCTCTTGGAAAACCATTGAGTGGCCGAAGGACATATCTACCAAATCTAGACAGAGCATGTGAGCACAAATGCTTTTGCCTTCATCCACAGAGAAGTTAGGAGGCAGTCACTCAGAGCAAACCAAAGGTACTGATCTACCTGACTCATTTCCCATCACATAAGCTTGCACAAAAAGAGTTTACAGGCTATGTTTGGATGTGTGTAATTGGGAAACGGTCTTTAAGGAACCTGCAAAATATTACTCACAAGTTCTAGCTTCCTAGAAAAAGCTAGGTCTTCCTCACCCCAGAGAGGTGTCACATCATAGAATATGCTGCTTGCTCCACTGCCTGCGCCACCCGAGTGAGCTGATACAAAGCCAATGCAGGCTGCTGCTGAACTGAGAGGTACCTTCTTCATGTTCAATTCAGAAAACAATTCAGTGAGAGGGATCATTCCATAGAAAAATAAATTTCTGATGCCCCCAGAGATAGGTATGTATCTAAACCTTGCTTTAAACTCTGTATTGAAGGAAGCTGAGCAGCAAATAATCAAAATACAAATCCACCTTAAGCCAACAGGGAGGTAAAAGGCAGTGTGCTTACCCAGGACTTTCTTGTCTGACTTCCATGCAGTATCTCAGCCTCTCTGAGCAAGAGCCTAGAACTTCCAAGTCTGGGACTTGAGGACAAAATAAATCACTTGAGTGAAAAAAAAAAAAAAAAAAAAAAAAAAAAAGTTGCTTAGGTATTGTGGCATGAGGTCCATACAGGGAGGTTTTCTGCAGTAATATCAGTATTTCTGATGTCTGTGCATTTTAAACCACACTGGTTGAAAAATAAAATTAAGTGCACAGTCATTTACTGCCAAACTGTCCTGCAAAGAGGAGGCACTGCCAAGCCCTTCTTATTGTAAGATGATCTGAAATACAGAGGAGAGTTTACTTCTGTAATTGACCTGAGGAATAACTGTAACACAACAAACATTTCAGATAATAGCATATACTGAAAACAGAATATATCGAGAAATATGAGAAACTCTGTGTGATTTGTTCCTGTGTTTCTTCATTCAAATGTTAGAGGCAGTTTTAGACAGTTAAGACAATGAGGAATGAGACTGCAGAATACCAGCCCCAAGTATGTCACAGTCTTAGTGGGGAAGGCAAAATCTGGGCATGAAGAAAAAAAAGCTCCAATCTTAGCTAAAATACAGCTACTCTCTTTCCATCACCAATTTTGAAAACTCTAAAGAATTTTCCCCCTCTGCTCCCTTGGGTGGCCTACTCCAGGTAATTGTGTTCAGATTGAAATTAAGTTCTAGTAGGAAAAACCCTACAAGCTACGAAAAGCTTCTGAAATTGTTGTATTATTTTTAAAACTTTTCCTCCATCACTTAGCTATGAAGTATCAAGACTACTGTGCTCTGCTTTGCTCCACAACTTTTCAGTAAATCACTCCATTCCACAATAGGTACTTAGCAGGATAAAAACTGACTCAATCTCATACACAAACCCTTTATTTTTAGTGATTTTCCAAAGCCATTGATTGCAGTGTTTTCTTTATCATTGAAACTGAGTGTGTTTGTATCCCCAAAAGGTTTAAGTGAAAGGGATAATAAATAAGAATAATTCTCCAGATTTTATATAAAAGTCATGACTTAAAAGGATCACAACATGATTTGTTGTTAGGTAGGTATTACAGACCAGATTTAAACTGTCTTATAATCAATGGAAATTTTCCCTTAGGGCTTGAATTGGCTCCATATCAAGATACACACACAGATTCTCTCCTCCTCAATACCTCAGAAATCTCAGGTTAAATGCATAAGCTCTGTTACACCAGCTGCTGTAGCCTCCCAGCTTAAAGGAGGAAGATGGAAGCGGCACAGTTCAAGCAGTACAGTGTCATAAATCCACAGATGCCAACTCTCTGGGAAAAGGGCACACAGAAATTGATAAAGCACATATATCCCACATATACAAACTGTTTTGAAAGAGCTGCTATCAGGCTGTAAAGCCAAGCAGACAAAATAGCCCAGGACTGAACTGGGAGTGCTTGCACACCATCACAGTGGGCTTCATCAGCTCACTGCTCTGCACCCACCCACACAGCTCAGAGGTCTCTGCCCGCTCCTCCCAGGCAGCTCATGTCTGCCTGCACCTCCTGATCTGCAGGATTATTGCAAGAGCAGCGCTGCACAGCCACGGCTACCTGCCTTCTTTACACGGGCTCCATTTGAACTGATTTGGCAGCTCCTTCACTTTGGTTCATGACTTGCACAAGGTTCAGCCCAGCAGGCATGAAAAAGCAGTTATATGGAGTGGCCTCTCCCCTCAGATCAGCTGTCCTTTGTTCTGACTTCATTCCTTACATGTTATGCTTGTACCCTCTTCCCACTTAACCTCCTGCTGACAAAATAACTGTTTGCTCTATATCCGTCTGGCCAACAATTTTCCTAGAGCATCCTGATGAGAAAACCCTGGTATGCAAATTCCTCCACGTCTTCCTCTGTGAAGACTAAGTTAATGGATTTCACTTTGGGGTAGAAGACCTGATAAATGGCCAAGCCTGAGACCAGGACACCTTTGTGCCTATAATTATCTTCCTGTGTACCAGGCAAAGAACAGCTCTATCCTACACCCCTATAGGAGGAAAGCTTCACAACTCTATTCAAACTTCCAGCATCAAAGAACAGCTGAGTGTAGTACACACTTTCTGTTCCCCTTGCACTTTGAGCCACTGTTTGCATCTTTTCATCTCAGATTTAGAACTCCAAATGTCTTTTTTTCCAGTCTTTACTGTATCATTCCTCATAAACAGATGAATAATAGAAAGGGGGAAATATTGTTCTGAAAAGAGATTTTTTCCCCCCTAAGAAAGATTGTAACATTAAAACGAGTTTGTATTGTACAGAATGTGACTGGTCATTTCATTCCAGAAATTATCACATTATATTCATTAACCACAGGACAATGGTGCTTCAAGGTTAGTGCCTAAGGTTTGGAAGCTTAGAATTTAGGTGACAGCAATTGCATGAGCCATGAGAAAGACCACACTCAGTTAAG
Source organism: Motacilla alba alba (assembly GCF_015832195.1). Taxonomy (NCBI): domain Eukaryota; kingdom Metazoa; phylum Chordata; class Aves; order Passeriformes; family Motacillidae; genus Motacilla; species Motacilla alba. Next base: position 70,525,899 of record NC_052017.1, on the reverse strand, counting down.
CACTGTTTAACATGCTGCCTACATCTGCATGGCAACAATGAGAGCATTATGTCCAAATCCTGTGATAACATCCACATCAGAAACTGAAATCCTACATTTAAATGATAAGACGGTGATGAAAGCCATAGACTGCATGACAAAGCAGCATCTGCAATCTCAGTCCTAAACTCTGAGCTGATGGGAGGTGGACCTGAATGCTAAAGGAACAAGGAGAGTATCTATCACGTTTATATCCTATATTCATGACACAGAGGAGAGATACCACATCTGAACAAATAATACAGAATGATCCTGGCCTCTGAATAGTTGGTGATTGAAAGGAGTGGGCATAATAGATCCACAGAGCTCTAGACCACAAAAAGCAGTAACTAATTGACCCAGTATGCCTCTCTGTATTTTAAAAGTGACTAATGCTCATCTACCTAGTCTTGTACTGGAACCAGTATCTTGTACTTGAAGTACACATTCCAAAGAGGTGATATGAATGTGAGAAGGATGGGGAAGAAATTTGTGGGGTTTTTGTTGTGTTGTTACCAGAGCTCCTAGCTCAAAATCTGTGCTTTAGTTGCTGTCTCCACAGGTGTAATTTTAGCTTCCAGCTATAAGATCATGTCACACGCTTGTCTAGACCTCATTACTCTCTCTCCTTGAAAGAACTTCTCCACTGTAAACCTGTCACCTCTTGATTCTCATTGCTGATAAAATAAACTGAGATACTTAAGTCTTGTTTCAACACCAGATCCCCAAGCCCTCAAAAGCATTTACTCTCACTTCATTTATGCTTCAAAAAATCCTTTTGAAACAGCAGACACTGAAAGACTCTGAAACAATCTCACTGTGGCCACACGTGGGTCACATACTATTAATAATAGCTTACTTATAATTGAGTTAATAATATTAACACATAGGTCACAAACTAGTAACTAATCAGTAAATCAGCCATAACTATTACCTATGTTTCACCTATATTTCACCTTTCCTGAAGTACAACAATGTCCTGTTTCTTATATATTATCCATCTCTCTCCTTCCTCACCTCCTTTGAAAGAGATTCTAATTTCTGAATTCCAGTGGTTCTGAGACCATTACTCCACTCCACCAAAGCCTGTTTATGCCTTTAACAATAACTTACTAAGACCAAAAGAGTCCCAACTTCCAATAGTGTTAAGACACTACAACTTTGACACTTATTTCACCTATGTTTATGTTAATTTGCCACTTCCACTTCTTTCACTTCTTTCTATAACAGAAAAAACTTTATTCTTCATCAGCCAATTGCATTACTCCAGAGTTCCATTCATGTCAGCAAAAAATAAGAGGTGCAAGGAAAGCTCACAATCTACTCTGATCATTTTTAAGAATGGTTTTCTTCTAGATCTCAAATTTCAACTCATTTTCCTTAATATTAGTCTGAAAAAGTACCTACTTTATGTCACAAGCTGAGATGTTCTGCATGACAACAATAATTACTGTGTGTAATAAAGCACTTAATAATCTCTATTAGGATGTCTACTGAGACTCATTATGTCTCAAAGTCTTAGCCCTCAGAGTAGTATTTTGCAGCTCTGTAAATCTTGATGTTGACATCAGCAGTAGTCACTGGTCATGGATACAGAATAAAGCTGAAATTAAGGGAAGCTGAGTAAATACGGCAAAATAGACAGCCCACGGGGGCAATATTTTCACATTAATTTGTGGATGACAAAAATAAGAGTGATCTTTGGTTCCTCACTTTTAGTGACATGCATCAGAATTAGTCACATATCTGGATTTGGAATGTTGGTCTGAATGACTAACAAAGAATTTAGAAAATACTATGACATTTCTAAGTTGAATTCTCCAATTGAGGAGTGAATATTCCTGTTAATTTTAATGATCTTCTAAATGCAATGACTCTGAAACCCCTCAAACCAGAAAAATTAAAGTTACGGCATTCTTGTGGTTTACAACATTTCAAATCTCCAGTTCCTCCCCTTCTTTTCAAAGTGAATGTCACTTCCATTCTGTTGGTTTAGGATTTGGTTGAGGGGTTGTTTTGTTTGGTTTGTTGGTTTGCTTTGTTTTGGGTTCTTTTTGGGGGTTTTTTGGTTTGGTTTTTTTGGTTTTTTTGTTTTTGGTTTGTTTTTTTTTTTTTGTGAAGGTCATCTGTAGCAAAAGGTCCTTTTCAAAAATCTGCCTCGGGAGCCTAAAAACTGAAACTGGCACACTCCATGCAACAGAGGGAAGCAAAGACATAAGATCAATGAGCATAGAAACTTTGGAGAAGCAGCTGATCCCACTCAAGCCCAAAAAGCTCCTTACCATTTTCTCCTGACTTTGCTAATCAGGACAAAGCAATTCAGATGTAAGAGCTCATTTATAATGTCATCCTTCAGGTCAGTCTCAGACAAACAGTGCAAAGCAAAAGCACTTTGGTGTTCAATGAATCATGTTGTGGGTTTTGAATATGGAATGTGAATGAGCTTGCTGCTGAGGGAGAGCAATGGGCAGGAGCCCAAAGTGTCAACAAATGGAGAAGTAGGTGTGAAAAATGAGGTTGTTTGTGAGCCTGGTGAATGGAGAATGGTCAGTCAGAAGGATGAGAATGAACAAAAATGAGAGCTCACTTGGCTAAAAAGTGGCAGTGTTTTCCACAAAATGCCAAGGTGAGTATCTGAAGAGCAATCTACTGTCCTTTCTCTCCAACAAACAGAAACTAGATGGGCTGTAAATCATTAAGTTGCAAAAAAATTGCATTGAAAGCAGATATTACTAAGGGAAGGTGCAACTGCCACCACTTTGGGCTATCCTGGGTGAAACACTAATGGGCAGATATCTCAAGGGCTTGGAGTCTCAGCAGTTTCTGAAAACAGGATCCATTTAACGTGCCCCAGTTGGAGCACCAAAACAATGAGGCTTTGTTGTTGCTGACAGACAGAAACAATCAGTCAGGGATAAAGGAATAAATGTGAACAAAGCAAGCCCCTTGTTTCTGCAAAGATATTTATTTTTAGCTGCAGAATTCAACATAGCTGCATACAGCCACAGGTTTCAGCATGAGCAAATGTGCACAAACAGGTCTGATCCTGGAAGAATTTCCCCTTATTTCACTAAGAGCAGAAATGGATGCTAAAGGCTAATTCTCTGCCCTGAATTCTTCCAATTCTCTGAGCAGCTGCAATAATTTGACCTGTGAAGTACAGAGGTGAGAAATGATATCATCATTCAGCCCCAAGGATTTTGTGAACACATCTGACTCAGAAAGAACCAAAAATATAAATATTTTCCAAGCTCCGACCATACAGCTGCTCCTCATAATGCTGTCAATGCAGAAGACTTGAAAGACAGCAGTTGAAAGGTCATAAAATCAATACACAGAAATTCATCTCACAGAAAAGCCAATAGGAGAATAGCTGTCCTTTGTTTCAGAACAGGGGAGAAAGGTACACATCCCTGATGGTTTCTAGGTGGCAGCTTCTCTGTTGCTTTGAAAGGCCAAAGGGGCATCTTTGATTTTATACATCCAGCTTATTGTTGCCATTAGTCCCATCTGGAGACACCATTATAAGATCAGTTCTTTAACCCAGAGGTAAACACTATTTCTCCTGGACAATTTACAAGCAAGGAATTAGAGAGATGCTATCTGATCCTTGAGCTTTCTGGATGGACCATAAACAGGATTCCTCTGTACAGGCCACAAAATAAGTAGAGCTTGGGTGCCTATGGCTAAAACAGGCATAGCTGGTGGGGTGAAACCACATGGGGTGCAAACACAGCCCAAATAAACCCTGTAGTGCAGCCGTGATTAGGAGAAGCCCAGTATTCATTCCCTTCCACCCCACAGCTGTGGATGCTTTCAGGACTCTTCCAAGGATAAAGTACAATTGCATAGCATACCTCCAGCTGACAATCTCTGCTGTGGGAAGTGTCACTGGATGGATGTCAATCATTTAGTTCACAGGTAGTTTTCCATGTGGACTGCTTTGAATGGTGGTCAAAACTGCATAGGTAGGATGTCAGAGCCCACTCAGGACAGGGCATGCTGTTCATAATAAATTCTCATCTGGCTGAACAAAGACACCAGTCCACATGTCAGGGATCTCTTATCTTTTATTCTATAGTCGTTGCAATTCCAGAAACTAGCCCACTATATAATGAGAGAAGTGTTGGCTAACAAGCTCTCAACTTTTACCACTACCTTTAATATGCCCCCAATCCTTACAGCAAACCTCAGTACAGAGTACGGGGTAAGAATATGATAGCTGCACTTTGCCAAGACCAAGCAAGGGAGGAGAGAAATAAAGACAGAAAAGGGAGAAAGAGAAGGAGAAAGATCACCAGTCCTTAGATCCCACGTTGGTCCTGCCACCATGGATAGTCCAAATCTGGCGTCAAAAGAGAGAAAGAAAGAGAGAAAGGGACTGATCCACTTCCTCTTCTAGTTTATCTGGTGCATAACTCTTATGTAAAATAGGTTTTTCACACCATTCACATTATATTATTTGTGCATGCAGAGGCAGCCCTTTAGAGCCCTCCAGGAAGTGAGTCGGGCTGAGGGGGACTCAGTGGAGGCACAAGAGCACAAGCCTCAAGGCAGAAACAGAAGCTGGCTGAGAACAGTGCTGCTCCATCTCCACAGGACCCTCTCTTCCACTAACAACTTTCCTCTTGCAACAGTCAGAATGCTTGAGAATACAACATGCTTATCTGCTTATGCCCAGTCCTCCACACAAGATTACCCCAGAAATGAGGTATTTTCTTCTTGCATGAGGTGGCAACCATAAGCATAGAAAAATGGACTGCCACACTGCGGGTGAAGGGGAAAAAACTGAAGATCCACAGAAAGGATAGAGAAAGATACACAATTTGCTGTAGTGTAAGAAATCCCAGCAATTCAGTTTAGGTTACAAGCAGATGTAACCATTTGTGTACATAATGCATTTACTGCAGTGCCTTTTTCCCAGCAACCTCCCTGTCTCCAAACTCTACAGTCTAATTTCTTTTACCTGTTAAGACCCCAGTATAAAGTCTCCCACAGGACATTTTGCATATTTTCAGGTCCCAGCAACAAATAATACAACTAACCTGGGCATATCCATTATTCCTCTGCAGTGTTTCCAGAGTTCTTGAGGGGTTATGGGCTGTAAGTGTGAAAAGCTCTAGTAGCACTTGCACTTTGGAGAAGCTTGAGAAAAAAAAGCCAAGTGTTGTAGCTAAAGAGGAAGGTTCCATTAACCAACAGAACAACAGAAATATGCAAGAGTCTCACTTGCATTCAGCTGGAGTGGAAACTACCCTGGTTGCTCTGCGTCATCGTTTAGAAATGGTACTCCCCAATTTAGTGCTTCCACTGAGACTCTCCAAACTGCAGGCCCTTCACTCACTCACTCCTCCTCCCTCTTCACCTTCTCCTGTGACAGCATGGAGAGGAGAACTGGAGCCACAAAAGGTAAAGATTGTGGGTTGAGAAAAGAACAATTTACTGGAAACAGCAATGACATGAAAACGAACAATAACAGCAATAATGTTAATAACAAAGTTGTGCAAGAAACAAAGGATTTGAACATGAGTTCTCACCCCTGATAATACTCAAACTCTCCCTCCACCATGCTACACCAACCCAGAAGGGACCCCTTTCTCCAGCCTTGGAAAATGATCTGGGGTGGTACAAAACAACCTCCAGGTACCAGCCATAGCCCCTCCTGGCCATTGCAAAAATTAATCCTGTCCTCCCGAACCGGAACACTGCTAAATGCATAATGAGATCAGGAGTATCTAGTTGTGCTTGCTTCCCTCAAATATTTAGTCAAAGGAATAGAAGCAAAAGCAATCATCTTAAGAGTACAATAACAACAAATGCCTTTTTTGTTTAAAAAAAATTGATCAGGAAAAAGAAAGCATATCCATATGATCTCTCAATAGAGATTCATATGATCCACATGAATCTCTACTGATCCACAGTTCACCACACTTTTGCCTTTGAGATACCTCTGAATAATTTCCTGGTGAGCAAAAAAGGATGGTTGAAAATGCAGTGGAGTACTCACTCACAGCCAATATCTGGTCTAGAGTAATGTTCACCCAGCTCTGTCATGAAGCATTCCTCCAGATTTTCACGTGCATATATTACATCAGCATTTTATATAGATCAATTCACACAGGACATTCACATGAAATTGTTTCCAAGATTAAAGTGACATGGGGATGCTCTTTTGATGTTGGGCTACCACCATCCAGTGATTTGGAGTCACCTCCTATGAGAAGGCACATCCATCCATATGTGTGCATGCATGAAAGGGTAAAAGAGCAGAAACAGAACACTCCTCAAAAAACTGAAAAGCTCCATGTTGAGGTGAGATGCATTGAAGAGTAAAATCCCCAACCTTATTTGGTCTCTGAGCAACTGGGTCTAGTGGGAGGCGTCCCTGCCCATAGCAGGTGGTTGGAACGAGATGATCTTCAAGGTCCCTCCCAACCCAAACCATTCTGTGAATCTGTGATGATTCTGTCTTTATTTTAGATTAAAGGATTTTGCAAGCTTTTCCATGTGAGTCTTTTATAACCTTATAAAAATTATTCTGTGCTACAGGCATTTCAAGGCATTTCAAGCAATGTCATGTGAAATTTTTCAATATATATATCATTAAGGATAAACACACCTGTATATATACACATGCACATACATAAATGTCTACTTATACACATGGACATTTATGAAATATGCTTTAGCTTGCACTATTTCTGAATTTACACACAGATTTTGGAAAAACATGAAAGAACATCTATTATTATTATTTCACAAATTTTCAAGGAATACATGTTATTAGCAAATTTACCCAATTCTGACATGATACTTCCATCATACTTCCTGTTTGACTGTGACAATAAAGGCATACATCAGTTTACTAATACTGATAACTGCATTACCAAAGGACAAAAACCATGTTTGTTTGAAATTTTCACTTTCTTTCGCCTTTGAACTTGTCAATTGTTAAATAATTTCTAAAGCAATGAAAGGGTGGTTTTAATTACATTAATATACAGCTTTGATGTTGATATATTAATATACAACTCAATTTTGAATATATATGCAGTTTTCATACAAGCCATATTCTGAAATGCAGGGTAATATTTTAAACAAGTTTTACGCAGTTCATTTTTAATTCAGCCATGCATTCTCAAGTGATCAAGGTCAGAGACTCCATTTCAAAACAGCACCTGAACATATTTTTAAAAAGGTATTTTAAGATAGCTGCTGCACAAGCTGCTGCAGGAGGTGCAATATGGAGGGTTGGCAGTGGTGGGTTTTTCTTTCAGGTTTGCCCAAGTAGACTGTGCTAGGTCTCAAAGCAGCAGCATTATAGAACCTTATAGAAGGTGGGAGGGATCATTAGATCATCTGGCCTGATTCTCAGTTTCATCCAAATGTCCTCATGCTACAGGCATGCCTCTCTCCTGCAAAAGTCAAAGTATGGGGCACTCACGGAAAACAAGGTGGAGGTATGTATCATGCTCACCTGGCAGCTCTCCAGGGTCTGATCCTGTGTGGCAGACATGTGTAGGTGTCCCCAGCAGCTGAACCTCTCTGCCCATAAAGAGACAGAACACCAACACCCATCTAACCTTAAAGGGAAATATTTTTGCTGCCCTTAGCATGGTTCATTACCATTGCCACAAGCATGTGAGCAGGGCATTGTCGTCAGGCATCTCAGAGAATGCTCAGTGACAGCAGTGAGCTGCTCCATTCAATTTTATGCCTACAAAAAATTCCACGTGCTTATCAGCAAGGTCAAGAAGCAGAGCTACTCTTAGATCCCCTGCAGCGTTCAGGTATCCACGCACACTAACAAAGTGACCTCCCCACCTCCAAACAGGCCAGCAAAGGAAACTGAAATCTTAACATTCCCCTCGAAATTTTTGAGGCTTCTAACATAGGCCCAAAAAAAAAAAAAAAATTCCTGTCAACCACAGGAAAATGCCTACATTGCTTCTACTGGACTCCTGTCAAACTAATCCAGCTGCTGTGGGGCTAGAGGGTGAAGAGGGACCCTGACAGAAGGGCTACTGCACCAGCAGTTATCTGCACCCTCCTTTGCTTCAGCTGTAGCACCCATCGCTTCAGCCCAGCTCCTTTTGTCCAAGCACACTGCCAGTAGACACAGGATTTCCCAGTTCTGGGAACAAAGATAAACAAGAGACCTCCTTGCGTGGTGTGGCAGGAGACTAACACAGAGGTGCCACATCAGCAGCTGCTGCCCTCATAAAACCAGCGATCACACGAGTGAATTTGGTCCTGATGGGGTGCCAGCTCTCCACTGTGCACCTCTGCAATGCAGCTTTGGGAGTGGGTGCCTGCCTGTGGCCAAGTGGGATCTGCATTAATTTAATAGAACACAATTGTTTTGATTTCAAGAAGATCCCTTTCAATAAGTTCCAAGGGAATCTGGCCTTGTTTCAGGTTATGTTTTGCTTATTCTAGCTCTTCCTGGAGAAGGAATTTCTAACTAAGCCATTGTAAATTTGTTTTCTTGCCTAGGTACATTAGTGCTTCAAACCCAGCTGAAGACAATAACAGTTCAAGTATATAGATTTAACAACTGAACTCCACCCAAGCCTTTGTTTTGGAGTGCTATTCAGACCTTACCCATTCCTTGGTCTCTGTGTAGACTTCTCTCATCAGCATTTGAATGCACACAGAGGAAAAAGGAAAAGCAAACAAAATAAACATAATAGGGGACAAGAATGTCAGGGTGTAAGCAGAAGAAAATGCTTAATTTTAGATAAGCGCTTGGCTCAGTGTGCTAATCTGCTGTTCAGGAACACTCTCTCATGCTGAGAGTATTTCACTCACTGTTAGTCCTCGTGCTTCAAACCCCTCTCCTGACAAGGCTTCTCACCCTGTGAGCACAGGGGTGGCAGAATGAGGCCTCCATGATTTATCCACCTTCCTTGTAGAGCTGCCACAAAAATCTGCACAAGTTGCATTGCTCTCCTTGTGTAGGCATGGCTGGGATTGGTCAACACTGGTGATACATTGGTGCAATTAAAGTGCTCATCTGCATCTCTGACCAGCTAATAAGCCTAGAGATACATTAATTAGGCTGTTGAGCTGAACAGCATCTTGGGAGCTGCTTGCCTGGCACAGACAATTGTCCTGGCTTTCTAACCTGGGCAGAAGTGGATGGAAACACTGTTTTGTTTACTTAATTCTGTGTTTTGATTCCCCTGAATATGTCCTAAATTACAGCCTCCACATTTTTGTTTGGGTTGTTTGGGTTGGTTTTGTTTTGTAGTTCTTCTCAAATACAGGTAGGATGGAGAGCTGGAGGTCACTGAGTGAAGGAGACACCTCATTTGTTGAAGTCTAGGGATTCTGGTTTGTCCTGGACACAAAAGACTAGGAGACAAGACCATGATCCAGATGCCTCAGCAGCAAAAGCTGTATATAAAGCTGATGAATGACTCAAATTAATTTGTAAGAGTTTGGAGGCTTGATATTTGGGTAACAGATAGTGTCAGAGTAAAAATCACTGAATATACTTTGTGAGCCATGCCACTGTATTTATTCTACTAATATATTTTTCAGCCATGCCAGGGAACACAACCAACACCCTTCTTCTCAGTAAGGTTTCCTGAAGGATTAATTTGACCCACTGCATTTTGCAGGCAGCCCTTGTCCTGGCAGCCTTCCGACTATAGCTCCACAGCTCCCAGCTTGTGGCAGGTGAGAGAAGAACAGAGAGAAAAAAAAATGCAAGTGAGAGCCCCAGGCCAGGATAGTGCTGGCAATAGTCTAAGCCCAGCTCAGGGTGTGTGCAAATCAGCCAGTCAGTTCTATGCCTTCCTGTCAGGGCTTCATAAGCTCATTTGCATCCACTCCTCCAGCCTATTTGCTTCGCTCCCCTCCCCTAGTGCCACCAAGAGCCCTGTGCTACATCTTCAAACACAGACAGCACCTAAAACACCAGTAAAACACTACAGCCTTACTACTCCTACCCCAAGGTCAACTTGCAAGCATGCCCATTTGAAGAGGCAGAGGCAATCATTCTAATGCAGCCACAAGGCAAAATGAGGAACGGGCTCTTAGATGGGTAAATTGTTGTGATATCATCATCAAGCCCAGTGAAGGAAGAAAGCAAAGCAATGGACATCATCAAGGTTAGGAAGGCTGTATTCAGGCATTAAACACACGAAGCGATATGCTCACATCAATGAAACTTAAAACTGCCACAGATAACAAACAGCAGACAGCAAATCAGTCCTTCAGATACCAGGAGAAACTTCTGAAAAGCAGTCATTAATTTGGCTACTGTGATGAATTCCTCCATGGTGAAAGCAACAACCCACTTCACTGCTTCACTGATTCATTGCCTGGGAGGCCATGAAGAACACTGTGATAATTTAACCTGTCTTCCTGTGTAAGACTTCAGCTACCAGCAATCTTTTATAATGCCTTCAGCTGGTAGGAAAGGGGTGGTTTTGATGAAACAACATTTTTCATACTTTTGTGTGCAGCTGTTGCCTCACTCCATTTCTTGTAGGAAGCCTCCTCCCACCTTCCTGCACTGGCAATGGAGAGGAAGCCCAGCAGCAGAATCACTACAACTGGGCCTATTTTGCTTTCCTTTTGTACTCAGAGAAACAGAGACAGATCCCACCAAAAGACGAGCTCAGCAGAGCAAACCTGCCTGTTACACCAACAGGGAACTGGTTACGGCTGCCAGATGCTCACACTTTGCACGGTGACATATGTAACTCTCACACTGGAGATGCAGCTCTTGAAGTGCAGGGTTCAGGGGAGTTATTCAACCCCTAGGTAAGCCTAGTTCAGTTTCCTTCTTTCTTTCTTTCTTTCTTTCTTTCTTTCTTTCTTTCTTTCTCTCTTTCTTTTCTTTCTTATACGCCATCTGTCTGAAGCAGTAACTGCTGACACACAATTTCTGTTCCCCAGATGTTTTCATTGCTTAGCACTCTTTAAGCTATTCTAGATAACTCAGTGACATACAAAAGGCTTTTACTCACTGAAACTATGCACCAAGTCTTTGGATAAATCTGCCTTATATGAGACTTACCTAAGTGAAAATACCAAATGCTCTTATGTCAAGCTTTACTCAGAAACCCTGTTTGGTATTACTTGGTTTAAACACACTGGAAGTGTCCACTATGCCTGCCTGTTGATGGCAAAGGGGGAAAAAAATACATTGCTATTTGAGAATATTTCCATCTGGCTTTGGAATTAACAGCTGTACTGGGTCCTGAAATTTCTTCATCTGTTAGACTGCTATCTACTGAATATCCATATTTCATGCCAAATTATAGGTCTCCCTCAGGCCTTTTCTCCCTTAACCACTTTAATTTTTCACTAGTGAAATTGCCTCTTGCACTCTCTACCTGTTCTGTTTAGCTAAAAGCTCTCCTGGCCTTCAACAAAATTTCCTCTCCTCCATAGATTGTATCTCTCTTACTCTCTCAGTATTCCAAGCAAGTAGCATAACTAAGTTACCTGTACCAAGTTTTGATGTTGGCTACTCGTATTACAGCCTTGAAGAAGGGGAGCTTGTGGGTACAATAATTCATTCATTTCCTGTTTATTGTTTCAAGTAATAGCACGCTACCTTACCTAACCTAACTTACACTCCTAGCTCATCCCAGCTAAACCAGCCATGTCTACTATGCTGTCATAAACGACAGAGCACTGTATGGTTTTACCTTGCTTTTGAAACTTAAAACCCAGTCAAACAAATTATTACAGGCATTTCCTTTGGATGATGCGCCTCTACAGTTCTGCCAATTGGTATCTGTCCCCATCTTGGTGAAATTACTAAGTTGTTTAAAGTGGTGTCATGAAAGCCGTGTTACCACTCTGCTAATGAAGAGATTCAGCTTCTTGTGACTGCAAAACTCCACTTGCCTTGGGGTGCATATTGGCAACCAGTGGCACTTAAGTTCATCACTCAAGACTAAAATACATGTATAAAATTCTAGAAGAGGCTGCATTTCAAAAGAAAATGAATTGCATTAAAAGAAGCAAATATAAATTCTAATTTCCTGTGTGGTCTCACTGTTCACTGCAAGTTTCAATTTGAGTTTTTCTTCTGCTTGAGTCTTTCATTGGGGGTCATCCCCCACATGGTCTTTATAATGAGATTCAAGTACACACTGCAGCTCTTTGAAATATTTGGGACTAACAAGATCTGTCTCTCTCTTCCCTCTACTCTTCTACTTACACATCATCAAATCAGAAATTTAATTATCTTTTCGATAAGTATCACTGCATTAAATTTGGGTTACAAGGTCAGTGGAAAGGGACACACACATGCAGAATATGTGGGGGCATGTCTCATTTTCATAGGAAATCAGGCTTTATAAAAATGGAAGATTTACAAGGCAAATAAGCTGCACTTCTGTTCAGAATAACACTGACTTGAAACTTCAGAGACTGGTGAACATAAAAAGTTATCTATTTCTATTGATCTTCACTCTGGGTGTTGCAATTCCTCAGAGGTCCTCTGAAGTCACTGGATTTACCTTCATCAATACCAGTAGTGCATTAATTCCATATTTGTAAGGATGTATACAAGTTAAGGAGGTAAGAGAGCATCTCTAGATCTACACACATGAGCATAGACATGAGTGTGCATGAGCACATGTGCACTTGGGCATCACAGAGTATTCATAGGGAAATCACAACAGCTCCTGTCCGAGAGGACAGAGATTTGCACCCAAGACAAGACCAAAGTTGTACCAAACATGAAAAGGTAGAGCTGGCCAGGGAAAGAAGGGAAATGCAAACCATTTTTCTGCCTCACAAGCTTGCAATAGTGGCTTTCTGATGGACCACTTGAATGTCACCTTCACCCATCTGAAACTTGGCTGAGGATCTCAGTCTTTCTTAATTACTGCGCAACTCTATTAAAGCTCTCAGTGGAACCGATGAGTGAATGTCCTGGCCAATTTTACTTCTTGTATTTTAGAGAAAGCACACACTAGTCTGTTGAAAATAAGTTTTAGGAATTTTAATCATAGCAAATGTGTCTGAACCATTCTCATTAAAGCACTGTTTCCACCTATACAAAAGACAAGACTACAGAGGTTGACCTACAAAAGTACCATGTATTAAAACAGGGGCAGGGAGAAGGGGTGGTTAAAAACTGAGCAGTATATGAGACATTCTTCTAGGGCACACACAGCAAGCTTCTCCAGACATTCTGATTTATCCAGCACTTTGATTTCACACTTATAAATTAAATATTTGGCAAGGTTTTGACATGGTGGCCCAGCAGATCCTGTATCTGTAGAGTCTGGTTGGCCCTTGACAAGAAAAAAAGGGGGAAGTTATATAAAATCAAGTGATACATGTTCTTGCCTCTGAAACATATCAAGGACTTTAGTTCACAGCCACTGAACACTGCCAGTCTGCTTATTTAGCTAGACTATAATTAATGAGTACTGGGGAGGGAGCCTAGGGAAGGCAAGGAACCATGTACAACAGAGTGTAAAACAATGAGCAGAGACAGTGGTAGAGCTCTAGGAGAGCCATGTAATACCTGCGTGCCTGAGGCTAGACTCAACCTTCCAGTTTCTGGTGCAACTATTCTCAAAATAAGAGACAAGCCTTCATTCAGCCCTTGTTTTAATTAACACACTGAGTATGTGAATAGAGACACACATCTTCAAAGCTGGCACAGAGATAGAGAACTAGCTCTCACTTCAAAGCTGTGCTGAGGACACTTCAGCTGACATAAGGACTGTTCAGTATTTTTCCTTTGCCTTTTGTTTTAACACCTGTCAATGTTTATTTGCCCTCACGAAAAAAAAAGAAAACCACACCCCAACCATCCAACCATCCTTACTCCTCCCTACCTCCCATAGTAATACAGAAGCCTTTGCTAATGGGGACAGTGCAAAGACAGGCCCTGTGGGATGGGCTTTTCACGTCTGCTTTAGGTTACAGCTCATTTGCAATGTCTTTGGAGCAATCAGGGATACTGTAGCTGAAGTAATTTAAACGGATACCAACTGCAAGCAGCTCAAAATACACATTGGGAAGCTGTCAAGCAGCACCCTGAGAGAATCCACGTGTGTGCAGCCAGCCCTGCCCTCCTGCTGCTGCCCTGTGCTGCACCAGCCTGCTGGTTTTGAAGCACAGGAAAAATACCTCACTGCAAGGACTGCCACTGCTCCCTCTGCTCTTTCCAGCAACCACCGACCACATCTGCTCACTCCTGGGACTTAATTTTTTTTTTTTTCTTCTCAGAGGTCCTCTGCTTAGTAAGGTGTAGTCTCCAAACCAGGAAGCCCAATGGGATTCATTTGAAGCATAGCTGAAATTCAGGGGCACCTCTGCTTTCTCCCAACAGAGTTTAAATGGATACAGAACAGATGGTATAAACGTGGCCTGCATGAAGAACAGCTTTACTCCTTTTTTGTTTTTCTTAGTGTCTGGTTTTTTTTTTTTTTCCCCAAAACAATTATAGGCAAAAAAAAAAGAAAGGGTGAGGGAGGATGGGAAGAATGAGAAATACTTTTTAGAGGCTATGCAAAAGAGAATCTGAGCAGCACGTTAACCCTCAGTGCAGCATCAGACACAGTGCCCTGCCATGAGGCAGGTTACTTTGGGACATTCCTCACCTGAAGCTGACTAGAAGAGCAGCTCCTCCAGTTTGCAGAGCACCTCATGGCCAGAAGAGCTTTGCATTTCTGTCAACTTAGAAAGCTGAAGGAATCTAGCAGAATTTTACAGTTTCTTTTAAAGCTTAAAACTCCTATCTCAACAGAGGAATCCTATGCTCTTACCAGAGAGGTCATGTTGGACCATTCCAGCAAGGAGTGTTATCTGAGATATGTACTTACAGGGCCATTGTTTCAACAGAGATTAGTGGTGGGTCACATCCCATCAGCTGGCTCAACACCCATCCCTAGACACCTCCTTCTTCTGAGCTGCTAAGCAAGAACAGCCGGGTTGGACAGAGCCTGGACGATTTAACCAAAACTCCATTTCCTTTAGCAAAACCTGAGTCATTGACCAAATCAAGCATTTAAAAATCTCTTAAGGAGGTGGATAACTCGCCCTCAAAATTTTTAAATGTCTCCCTATCAAAGGCTGGTTGCTTTAGATCCATAAAGTTAGGACTGCCAGTGCATCTAGGACATGTGACAGATCCTCAGAGCCTAAGGCAGCTAACAGCTCCAAATGAGGTATAAGACTCAAGTTTGGTCTCAGAGAAGTGACAGTCACAACTAATTCCACATGCAGTTCTCTGTGGGCTCGACAGGCAGAAAGTCCAGACTCTGCACATTTCAGCAGGCATTTTAATCTTAATAGGCAGCACGTGACATTTCATTAAGGTTTCGGTGCTACTGCAGTGTTCAGCTGTTAGGAGGTTCGTGAGGTTTTACAAAACAGAAGCACATACACACATTGTGAAACTCAGCAGATCTAATCCGAGCCATGAATATGGATTTTCTTATCTCCCCCCCTCATCAAAAGAATTGGAATTGCAAAATTAATGTCACTGATACACTAAACCAAAAAAAAAAAAACCTAAAAAAAAAAGAATGATCCATTCATGTTAATAAATTATCCTATCTTAAAAATCAGATTGTGCAAATAATCTCTAGTCTCCAAGTTGCTTTATCTTGTTCTGCTGTTGCTTTTTTCAAAAATATTTGGGCTGTATTAAAGAAACAATAATCCAAAATACTGATTTAGAAAGGACCTATGATAACAACAGCAGATAATGGGGTATTGCAAATAGAACTTGAGAGCCCTGGAGATGTTCCTGCTTCTGTGAAGATTTTGTTACCAGTTTCATCACTGAAAATGCAGTAGAAATTTGCAGTCACTCATTCATACAAATGTAAGTTTCTCCTTGCAAATCCATAGGGAAACAGGATAGCCCAAACAAAGGGCTGAAGAAGTGGAAACAGGAGACACCGCGCTCCTAAGGAAGCAGCACAAAGGGATTTTCAGGCTGCTTGTTACAACAGACCAAAGAAAGAGCCCCAACCCAAAGATGTCAGCAATAACAGACAGTATCCATGGTATTAAAAAATATCCTCGTTGATGCACTACTCCTGACATTTCTCTCAATCCCTAGGGTTTGCTGGAGTTGCTGCATGCTTGTTCTGCCCGGATGGCTGCCGAAAGACATTCAGTGTTGCAATCCTTTGTTTATCACAAAACCGCACTCCTTGCTGGTAACATTTTACAACTCTTATCACGCTGTTCAATCCAGCTACAACTGTCCAAATCTTGTCTTCTCTAAACCAGGGGAGGTCAGAAAGAAAGAACACACTATATATCCATTGCAGTGAGCTGGTTTAGCAAATACAACCATTAAGCAGGGATTCAGTTTTATCTACCTGTAGGTTTAGCAAATCCCTTCAGCATTTCAGCACAGCAGAAAAGAAGTGATTAGAATTCAGTATATTTCTCCCAAACTTTTTAAACCATCATTGTTCTGGATTCCTAAGGTGGGTTTTGTTGTGGGTTTGAACTGCAAGGTTGTGGGGTTTTCCACCCTAAATTAAGAATGCTCAGCTATGTTGCAATAAGCAATTAAAAACAGAAACCACAGAAATAAGTTTTTAGACTCAGATGCTTGAAAACAGCTGCCTTGGGGTAATAAAGAGCCTCTCCCAGTCAATATACTTTCAAATTTCAAAATAAAGCCTTCCCCAAAGCAAAGCTTTTTACTTCAAATGTTCCTTAAGAATTGTGCAGACTAGCCAAGAATCAAGAAACAAATATGTGAATGTGAAGTCCACCTCTGCTCAAGAAAGTATTTAATCATCTGTGACTGAATCCCTTTGGCTTCCTCAGATTTAACATTTCAGTGCTTTCTCAGTTAGCATATTTTCTGAATTGTGTCCCCAGTATTTAAATACATCCCCTAAGCGTATCTTCAAGAAACATCTGCAACCATTATTCAAAAAAAATTAAGTGAGAAATTATTAATTTGCAATTCAATCAACAAATTTGCCATACTTGGGAAGTGCTCTCCCTGTTACGCTCATAGCCAGCCCCATGTGGTAACATGACAGACTGCTTTGACAGTCTTGTAAGATTCACCACCATTTTTAAATTCTTCAGTGAGATCATACACTTACAATGACACCTGAATTCAAAACATCTTGCAGAAGATGATTTTCCCCCCTCCCCCCCAACCCCTCCATCTTGAGGCACATCCAGATTTCTCTCAAGCAGATGCAAATCCCAGTTCACATCAAGTCAGGGCATGCAGGCACCTATAGGGCAATGCTTCCCAAACTGATGATGCAGTGACAACACATACACACTCATCTTTTCATAACTCCCAAAATAGGAATGTAAATAACCTTCAGCCTGAAACCACTCAGGTTTCTCAGTTCACGTTTGGATTTTTTTACTTAATGTTGAAAACCAAGCCAGAAAGCTACAGACCTCTAATCTAATCCTACTATTTCTTCTAAATGCAATAACTGTACCAAATAGCCACTTTTGCTTTCAGCTTTTCAGATCTAATAGATTTATTAAGACCTGTCTTCAGCTGTTTGGCATTACCAACATTGTCAACTTCATTATTTGTCCTGGGAGACACACATGCAAAGTTTTTATTTCAAACAATGTGACTCAACTGCACATACTGAGAATTAAAGAGCTGGCTTTTTTATCCCAGTTTCTCCCCACTGAATTCCTGTTCAGCTTTAGTCCAAGTCCTGAGCTTCAGTGACAATTCAGTATCCTAAAAAATTTCAGTACATCCATCAAGTCTCAGTGAGGTACAAAACTGCCCTTTTGAAAGAGGCTGCTTTCCAGCTCAAAGGTGTTGAAGAAAAAGCAAGATCTGGATTTTCAGTGACAATCTTGAGACAAAATTTGACAGAAATTACATAAGCAGGCCACTGCAAAACATGCCCAGTAGATGTTTTTGCACATACAGATCTGAATTTCCAGGCAAGTGTCTAATCGCGTGTTCATTTTCAGGTGTCCTTTCTTTCTCCACCCACTCTTCACTCTTTCAAACCAGTTAGGCCAAGTCTGTTATGTTGCCTTCCAGCTTGCAAGAGTGCTCTATGCAGTTCTGTTTCAAAAGAACTCCAGTTTATCTTACAAACTCCTTATAAACTAAAAGCCCAGGCATCTGGTTTTTCCCTTTTGGATGGCTATTCCAGCCTAGAGGAACAGAGGAATGTACGGTTCCTCACCTGAACTCCAGAAGAGGCATCAGCTGTGGAGCAGAGTTCCATCCAAAAACAGTAGGAGTTGGTTTGCAGGGGACAACTCAGAGGGGGTGGCAACTCATCCCACAGGAAGTCCAGGTAATCATAACAAAGCTTCATGTTACCAAGCTATCCCAGCACCATGAAGTACATGACCTTCTTGAGACAGAAAAGCCTGAGGAACTTTTACCAGCCCTCTTGATGAGGGCTCTACATGAGGTGCTGTGTGCATGCCCACCCCCCCTACCCAGCACAGGAATGTGTCCCTGTGCTCATATGCATAGGTGCTCCGTGCATGCCCATGAACTCCCATTTCATCCCCAAGGTTATGTGCTCCAGTGTGAAATGGAGGAGGAGAGTGAAAACAGATGGGATGGATAGGAAATGTTTTCTTCTGACTGTGAATCTTAACTAATCCCTTGTATTGACTCTGACATTCAGGAACATGATTAGCACAAAAAAATAGTGGATTTAGAACTATAATAAAAATATATTGAAGCATAAGAAAATGCTTGAAAAATGCATTTTCCGTACATTCATTAAGCATTAAATTTCACGGATCTTGGAAGGTTAGTTTTTTTTCATCAGAGATGGTCAGGGCAACTAAAGAAATGTCTTGAAAATTGCTCAACTTGAGGCTGAAGCAAGAAGCTTTGCTTGTTGACACAAGCATGCAAGAGGTAAAGTGACAAAGAGAGAGAGCACAACAAGCCCAGCTGTCAGGCCTAAGAACACTGTACAGCACCAGAAAGGTCACTAACATGTTCTAAATCCACTGCATTTGTAGACAATCTTGTCCTACTGAAGCTCTTGCTCAAAAACTTTGCCTTCAGGGCCAGCAGATCTTTCAGCAGCCTCCCAGATGCTGCTGGGATTAATCTGCTGCCATGTACCTTCTTCCCTCCCTTCCCCCTCCACCCACCCATAGAAAAGGTCTGAGAAAAACAAATCTCAAGCCATACTTTCTGTGCAATTGGGATAAGAAGGCATTTCAACCCCAACACTTACTAGAGAGGTGTTCACTCGACAAGTGAACAATCTCCTGCAGTACTCAAGCAAGTGGCTCATGCCAGTAGGCTCCATCCCCTAGGGCTAGTTTGGCTGTGGATGGTGGGTAGAGATCCATTCTCATGAGTAGGAGGGAACAACATCCCCTGCTCCCTGACATTGTTGTGAAAAGATCCAGAGAACACAGGCTTGGCTCACTTTACACAACAGAATGGTGCCTGGAGCTTTTGCTTCTGGGACATCTACAGCAGAGTTCAGACAATGTATTAATTGCTTGGTTTTGGTTCAGCCCTGCTGTGAATGTAACAAAAGCAGTGTGAAGTATCGACCACCCTTACTCCAGAAAATCATGTGCACTATCAAAAAAAGTTGGATGCCCATGGCTCCAGCAATCATGTGACTGGGAAGGGAAGCTCAAGGCAAGAGGGAACCAGTGTACCAGTCTGCACAATGCAGGCTTAACAATCCCTCATTCCTATAAGCAAAGCCTTTACTTAAAATTTTTAATTTTATTAAAACAGAAGAAAAGTTTTGTTGCTTAGTAGTCATCAGCTATAGTTCTGTATTCCATACTAATTAAAACATGAATGCCCTTTCACTATTTACCACAACCCATACTTTACATATTGCCTTTAAACACCGAGTGATGAATTTCAGCCGCCCTCTCATAAAATATGGGGCATTTCTGCCAAATTCCCTTCCACGCTCTTCATTTGATGGCAAAATAACAGAGGAACCATAATTCACTTGCTATCATTCTTTTCCTGCTAACGTTTTATTCAGAATGAGCTTCATTAGTAAAGATGAAACTTTGGACTCATGACTGCTCCATGTTTACAAAACATACAGGCTCCTTTACATCGTGGTTAAGCATGAACAATCACTGAACACAAAATTTCCTAAAAAAATCCTGCATACCAAAATTGCATATTTTGAATTTTTAAAATTCACTAAACAAAATTTCACAGAGTGAACCCTAAAGTCTGTTTGCCAGCAAAGCACAAGCCAACAATGGAAGTTGGGACCATCCAGAAAAAAACCTGAAATTGGACCCCAACACACACACCTTTCCTATTAAACAAGCAAATAAATACACATTCATACAGATTAATGTGCTCTAAAAATGCAGGTGCTTGGATAATTACCCACACATTTTAGCATAAGTTTTGGTTTCTCAAACAGTACTGGGTCACAGTAAGCTTCTGTCTTTTTGGTGGAACTGGGCAGTGACTTCTTACTCGACACCAGAGAACAAAAGCTAACCTGGAACCTGATGATTTTGGCACAAGTCCAAATGTGTTTCTCCACAAAGGAAAGATTACAAAGACAAGGCTGTTTTTTCAAAATAATAATAAAAAAAAATATTAGCAATATCACTTTTAAATGCCAGGTATTGAACCAAGGAATGGGACAGACTGCACTGCATTTTTAAAGTAGTATGACTATTGACATACTTGAGAAACATTTTAACACTGTACATTACAACAAACTATTTAGTTCATTTCTACACAAGTCAGCAAAAAAGCTAGGTGATCTAACACATATGACAGCTGCAAATTTAAAATTTTAGTCACAGTCTAAAGCCAGAACAAAAACTTTTCCAGAACTCCTACTTATAAAAAGGAATTAACATACACACCATGCGCATACACGCAGGCAAAAAATCTTGAGGTTTTACTTATTGCTCTTACACAAGGCTGTGAGCAGGCAAATGTCTGGATCAGAAATTAGGTCAAACATGCATTTCAGCAGGCACAAAAGTACAGGAAATTCATATTAACGAAACAATGTACTGTGTTACGTAGTACAGGATGGTATTCTGCTAATGTAACACTTAACGTCATTAATTCCGGATAAACTCTAGGTCTGCCTGTTGTATAATGTGTTATGCAGTGTGGTATTTTAACCTAATTTCTGATTCCTCTTTTATTCTGCACTCTCCATATGGAGATGAAGAGGGCCTTTCTTTGCAATGTCAGAGAATCCTCGGCCTCAAGAGCTTCAGTCGGGCAGGTATGGCTGGAAGGAGGTAACGTTACCACCACTGTGTCACCAGGACCTGCTCCTTGACTGCCTCGCGGTTTTGTGCATTCACTGATAACTCAGATTAACAAATGCAGAAGTTGGTGCAAAATGCACCAGAACTGTTCTTGGAGCATCTTTCACCTATGCCATAAGCTTCTGGTACACCCAACAATTGCTACAGGATAAGGCAGTAGAGGGTCAAGTCCTGTGTCTGGTCAGTTCCTCAAGAGTCTTGTAAAAGGCAGGATTTTTTGTGAACTGGCTTTCCTTTACACAATAAGCAGCATAGCTTGGATGTCAGTAGAAACCTGGCTAGCTACTGGCAACAAGAGACGAGCACATTCACAAGACACATTTGGGAATACCTGGTGTTCCCTACTGCAACCACACGAAACATGCTGCGGAGAGGTGTCCATGTAATTACAATACTTGCAAGCCAGTTTCAAGGCATACTGCACATGGGCCTTGCACAAAAAAGGCATTGAGTGTTTTATCTGAAGACTATTTTTTCCCTGTGCTATGCATACACATGACAGTAGATAAAAATCAGCACAATGGTTCCTCTCCCTACATGAGCAAACACACATCATCACAACTAAGCACTATATATTCTATTCTTCTGCTAATGGAAATCAAGGAAGAAAATGGTGGTTTAGAAACAGGGTGGGAAAGAAATCCAGCATGAAGTCGGAGGTATTTTCCTGACAGAAGTGTGAGCTGACAATGTTTATTGTGAACCAGCAACTGGATTTTGTGACAAAACTAGAAAACCAAGGATGACTATGGAGCCCACTTGGGCACTGCATAGTCGAAACTATGTTATAATATGGCATTCAGCATTGGCATTCAGCAAGAATTAGAAAGAACAGTAGGTAGACAACAAGAGGACACAGTTCAGGGAGGTTATGCCTTGTACTCACAAAAAGAAGCAGTGCAAATCAACAGATTTTTCTGTCTTATTAAAGGTCTGCCACGTGCCCCTTGATCCAATCCCTAAATCTCATGTAAGTTTCAGCAATCAGACTTGCCAAATACCCAAATTCACACTGGGCTCTATTTTACTTATGAACAGTACTACTGAAGCTAGTGGGACTGCTTAGAGCAAGGTGCTACTGCAGTGAACATTCAGGAATTTGGCTCTTCCCAAGAAATGAACTGCAATTGACTGGGGTTTCATGACAGTCACAGGTGACTGTCATGAAAGGGAGGAGAGATACTTAATTGTGTTTTTCAAATCTGTCCTTATGAAATCATCAACACTAGTTACACTGAAACATGGGAAGAGGCTCTGTTAAGCTCACCCAGACATTCTGACACCAGGACAGTCACAGCAGTTCAGGAGGGATGACCTACCGAGTAAGAGGTTAGGCTGGCCTGGATTCTTCTCCAAGATCCATCACTGCCTCTTACTAGATGACTGCATACAACAGTCCTTGGTCTCAGTTCCGATGGTGAAGCTTTCTTAGAGCAACACCCCTGTCACACCACCCATTAGTGCACAGTTACAACTCCTAGGAAAGAGGGAGGCAAAATAGGTCTAATTCTTCAAAACCAATTGAGTAAACCTAACCTGCAGAAAAAGAAAATTAAGAGCAATATGTTATCACATCCTCGCAGGAGTCCCAGGACTTCTCATGACCCATTTCTTCACTAATGGCTATGAAGGCCAGGTCATCAGGAAGTCTGCAGCCAGACTGGCGGTTAAAACAGCATGTCCAATGTTTACCATGCAAAGCCACCCTTCCCATAAAGCCAGTTAGGCAGAACTGTTTTGACTGCACTTTTTAGGTATTCTTTCTAGTCCACTTTGAATCCCTTCTTGAAAGCTCCCTCAAATAAAAGATGCTGGAACCACTTTTCTGTAGTTGAAAGAAATGGGGACAAACAGAGGCAAAAACCAGACACCATAGAAGGAAATAATTGCTTGTAAAATGCTACTTTTTAAAAACTATTGTACAACTCCCTAACTTGGTTTAATCAATGCGCCATTTAAAACATATAAAATACTTTATCAGCTACATGATTTCTCCATTTTATGAGTCTCCCTCCCTCCCCTCATTAAAAAATAATGCATGTGTGGACTGGTATTGAACAGCTCGTACAGTTGTGCGCCAGTTCTCATTTAATTCTACGTGGAGCAGTTTTGATTTTAATACACTGTGTTTAAAGAAGAGCCCGTACTGTATACTTCACAGTATAACCAGCTACATGGAGGTCTTTAATCTCGTAACACAATAAAAAAAGATCACTGTGAAGTTGCAGTTCCTTTGATAAATGGTTGAGGTGACACATGCAGTCCTCCTCAGTGCCACTGCCGCCAGACATGGGATGTGATTTTCTCCACAGGCTGCCGACAGGCCTGATGCCACCCCTCCAGGGGCCGCAGCCAGGCGGGCACCACTGCCCGGGTGCACAGCGTCCTGCAGTCACTGGGGAAAGCTGCACGGAATTGTCTTGCTCAATACCACCACCACCGACCCGACCCAACCCCCAGAGGAGCACAGCCCCCGCCGCCTCAGCCGCAGGAGATCACCGTGAAGCGCTTGGAAATGCACGACATGTTGTGGAGGACGATGCCCAGGAGGAAGACCAGGACGCAGGCCACCAGGATCACAGTGCACACCCCTGACCAGGTGGAGCTTTTCACAGCACCTCTCCGGTCCGGCTCCTCCGCTCCCGCCTCGGCGGGAAGGCCGCCCTGCAGCGGCTGCTGCTCCGTGGGGATCGTCACCACCGTCAGGGACTTCTGCTGGCTGCCGGGCAGGAGACGGCAGCCAATGTCTCCCGGCAGCAGCGCCCGCTCCTTGGAGAGAGGCAAGGGCAGCATGTAGCACCCATTGCTGGGGAGTTTGATGAAGACAGGGGTGTGCTCCGAGGTGTGGGGGATCGCGATGACGGCGATCACCTCGGGGTCATCGGGCAGCTGTGACACAGAGTACCCCGGAGGCAGCTTGGTGATCCCACGGCACCAGGGGCAGCGCAGGTCCTTCTGGCTGGTCCTCATCTGCTGCAGGCACACGGAGCAGCAGGTGTGCTTGCAGTCCAGCAGCTTGGGTCGCCGGCGGGGACTGTAGTAGTTGAAGCAAATCTGGCACTCCAGCAGAGAGTCCTGGGATAAGGTCTCCATTGCGGCCAGTGCAGGGAAGCACAGCAGGCCTTGCGGTGAGCCTCGCCCTGACACCCCGTAGGCAAGGGGTAGCAGCCTTCCCACCACTTCTCCTCAGGGCAGCACCCGCCCTCCCAACGCTGCTTTCCTCAGGGCAGCACCAGGTGGCAGCTACGGAGACCACAGGAAAACCTCCGGCCTGAAACTTTCAGCACCTGAGACAAACAGAAGAACGTGAAAGAACAGGTTATTCACAGAAGGAACAGAAGAGTCCAGCCAAAGGGGAATGAAAACTAGCACTGACTTTGTTATCTGGTGGGAGAAACAAATTTGTTATCCTTCAATAGAAAGCATCTTCCCACCACCTTCACCAAACAGCCCAGTGGCAAAACTTCCAGTCAGTCATCAGTACTGATGTACAGTACATCACTAGGTCTCTTATTGGTTTTCTTCCCCCTAATTTTCCCAGCAATCAAACCCGCATCAACCTATCAGTCCACCACTCACAATTTATGCCCATAACAGAAGTGGCTGTATAGTTCACTAGCCAGGTCCCACAGCAACAACCTTCTGTCATACTTTCAGCACTTTTCAGCTCTTTCTGCACCAAAACAATTGTTCTCATTTAATCCTTTAAATCCCTGAGGATTTTTAGCTATTTGGCTCAACTGCTAAGTCTGCATGAAAGGTGGAAGAAAGAAAAAGTATGTTTAAATGGAAGCATTTCCACAGGCTCCTGAACTTGTTCCTGTGCACGAATGAGCAATCAAGCAACTATACTGCAACACCTACATTTGCACATAATGAAAAGGAATGGTATCATTCTCAGTCAAATTAACTGTTTGCTCAGTTACACAAGCAGCTTGTTGAACATGGCCCTCTGAAACATAAACCTTCTCGCTAATGAAAACCTCACCCGGGACAAAAGGCTCTGCTTAGACACAAGACCACTGAACATCACAAAGAAAAGAAATAAAACAGAATAATAACAGAAAGATAATGCATTGAATTAAAAGCAAATTGTTACTGATCTTGTTCTAAATCCTTATAAAGGGATTCCCTTTACAATTCCCATTTTCCCACTTATTACTTACATCTTTGCCAAGAAAAAGGCATCTGTGTTTACCTGCAGTGCGTAGTTCAGCTTTGTCTGATTTTGGTCACCCCAACACAATTAATATGAAGGGGTGACAGTTTTACAACATTTTACACTTACTTCCTTCTCCTGTTTGAAGTATCAGCCTGAATTTGCTTCCAGAGAATAAAGAAAACCCAAAATATCTGCAGGGTGACCTTGGATCTTCTCTTATTGCTATGTTATTTCCAAACTAGAATTAATACCCAAGGACCACAGCTTTCAGAGGACTTTTTCCTTTCTTTACAATAACTTCTTGCTCTCCTCTCTAGATTATAGCAATGAGGTTGCAACATAGTAATCAATGGGCGATATCAGAAAAACAAATATTGTAGTTTAAGAAGAGAAGGCAGGCATAGACATGGGATTTGCAACCCAGAATAGCGCTCTGGACCTCACTGTCCTGTGCCCTGCTTCTGGCAGTTACCAGTATTTGAACAGGGAAAACAAAATTCACGTCATCTCTTCAGATGCTGATGACTGGTTTCACCAACATTGGCAGAACTGGCCCTGCTTGCAGATTTTGTAACAGCAGTGGATTTTGGCTCACAAGATGCTTTAACAAACACGCAGTGATAATCCTGACTTGGGAGGGAGCGGGGGGCAGTTAGAAGGCAGGAGCTCCTGAAACACATAAAAAGGCTGAAGGGGGAACTGGCACACACTGTCCACCAGCACTTTTGGGATGCTTTATCCTAATGTGGTACAGAGGCCACTGCTGAGAGAGACCCCCACCATCATGAAGCCCATGGGACACCTGCTCCACACCAGTGCCATGCTACACAAAGGCATCAAAAGATACTCCGTGTGCTGGGGAGCTGAACACTGCTGCAGAAGGGGCTACACATCTGTGTGTAGGCCACACTGAGAGAAGTGGAAGAAAATGAGGAGAGGTTTTATCTTCCTTATTTCCTTATCCATTACTATCTCCATATCCCTAGTGTACAGGCACACACAAAGGAAGACTATCAAGAAAGGAGCAGACATGATAACAGACTAGCATACAGCTGAAAGAGAAAAATGAAAGAGAGATATCCATGATGCTGGGCAATTTCTGGCTGAAAAAAAATATTAAGAGACAATGGCCCGAATAGAAATTAGTTACAGAAACTCAGAAAAGAATTGCTGAAGCCACCAGATCCAGTTTTCAGCCACAAGCAACCCAGCAGGTTTCCATTTTGCACAGAATTATCTATAAAAAATCTGCAGTTATAGATCATCCAAGTCAAAGCTGAGCTCAGACAGTACAAGACACAACTCCTACCTGCTTTATCTGCCAATCTATCAAAAAAGCCTCAGGTATAACAATACTGCAGTATTACTACAAGAAAAAATCACAATGCCTAGAAATTCAGAAATTAAGGCTTATCATAAAATCATAGAAGAGACTCAAAGATCATCTGGTTCCAACATCCCTGCTGTGGGCAAGGACATCTTCCACTAGACCAGGTTGTCAGAGCTCCATCCAGCCTGGTCTTGAACATTTCCAGGGATGGGGCAGCCACAGCTACTCGGTGCAACCTGTTCAGTGCCTCACCACCCTCACAGTGCACACTAATATCTAACCTAAACCTACTCTCACATGACTACTCTGCCCAAGGACGGAGTGGAAGTGTTGCTTCTGAAGATGTAAATCAGTATATCTGCAAGGTCAGGAATGGGCTTGCCACCTACATGACAAAAACTGCTCATACTTTCCCAAAACATCTCAAATCATAATCAGAGGTGTGGATCAGCAGTAATGACCAGTAAGTAGAGAGGTCAGTGTGATTCCCTCAGAACATAACTAAAGACAAGTTAAAGAGTAGCCACAGCCATCTAACCCCTTGACCTTTGCTGACATTGCCTTGTTCAAAGGTTGGACGTGCAGCTTCACAGGTGCAATGCAACTTTATTTCCAACCATACAACCCTCTTGCACTCTGCCACAGCTCAGTTTCAAGATAGAAGAAAGTCAAGCCATCATCTAGAAGAAGAATCTATTTGAAAAGAATTTGTACTACCTACCTAGGAAGCAAAAATCCATGGCAGCTCTCAGTACACTTCTACCACTTCACCTTAGTAACTACACCAAGAGGAGCAGTTTCCTCTTGGACAGGAGACCAAGCTCTTTAGCTTGTGCTCAATGCACCCTCACAACAGCTGAAGGTACTGAACTGCCACAGGTGAACAGCTCATTCAAAGCTTACTCAGACTGGACTCTTCTCTGGGCTTCAAGCACAAAGACAGAGAGGCAGCCAGGTCTGCACGTAAGGGCACAGCTGACATCAAGTATCAGCCAAAACCACTGCTGTGTCATTTGCTCTCATCATACAGTGACACCCAAGGTGAGCAAGGGGACTATTGACAAAAGAAAACAGAGTGAGGAGAAAAAGCAGAAAATACTGTCAGGGATATCCACAGGTCTCTGCAAAAGTGATAGCTCATGTATATGTGTGAATAGGGGCACATGTGGAACAGGGACTGGGGACTATGACAATGAAACCACAAACACAGAAGCAACTGGAGCTACAAGCAGTGACTGCCTGGCACACACCTGACAGCCCTGGAAGCTCTTCAGGGCTGAGATCTAACCTGTAACACAAATAATAACTAACTGAAAATGAAAATCCACAAGATCCAAAACTCATGTGTCAGAATAGTGCAGCAGGAGCAAAGACAGCAAGAAGAGACAGGCCATGAAAAGAAGCCTCTCTCCCTGCCCTGCACTCTTTCCTTTTTGTTACATCTGCCCAATATCCACAAGGTTGCTGGCAAGGAGAGGAATTCACAAGCAGTTACAGAGACCTGCAGAGAAACCTGCAAAGCTGATGGTCTCTGCAGCAGCCAAGTGGCTGAGAACATGGCACAAAGGTCCTCCTTGCAGATTTGGGCTGCCATCTCCACAAGCCATAGGTTTTTCAAATTGTATGACTCAATACCAATACAGCTCTGAAGAATAAAGCAAGTATTTCAGCTATCTGTTAGCTGTATTATCTGTTCTGCCAGTACCTCACTGGAGACCACAGCAATGATCCAAGTTCTCTCAGTTTGGGTGAGCAGGAGGCCAGGAATGCCAAGGCATCAGCTGCCTACTCCTGAAGAAGCAGAAGGGGCACTTGTTGCTCTTACTATTGACACCTTCCCAACACAATGTGGGGAGGTGCTGTGGGAGGTGAACTGATGAAGGTTGCTGTAGCTGTGCCAGTGAGAGAAGAAAGCACAAGTTTGCACAAATGCTAGCTACAAACTGGCCAGGTCACAAAAGACAGCTATTTCTGGAACGCAGTGCAAAGGAAGACACTGAACATCCAAGCCCAGAGCTGTACATGAAGTCAGAGAACACAGTAATTAATGGCAAATCCTTGCCTAGCAACACAATATTTTTCCTATGTAAGGATAGCCCCTGTGATATTAAGCAATGGAAACCACAGCCTTGAAGGGGTGATGCCTTCACTGAAGGACTCAGAATTACCTTAAGACATATTTCCTAACTTACTAGGTTGCAAAATAATGTAAACTTAAAAACCCCAAAAATATACTTCAGTAATGCCTGTGGAATCCAATACAATTCACAGATGACTAAACATCATATAACATTTTAAAAGGCTGGCTCTGGGGCATGCTGATGTAGTTAACTGATCACTGAGAGAAAGCTTTAAAAACTTTGCACAGACTTACACATGGATTTAGGCAGTCTACTTGCCGTACAGCAAGGTTGTAACAGAATTTCAGCAAGGCAGTGCATCGACCATACTTCACCTTTACCAAGAAAGGTTCATTATGTAAACTCCCCAAACACATTAACAATTCTTTGGCAGTATTACTGAGTATGTATGATTTATGAAGAAGAAAGAATCATTCGTTTCAGGTGCCCTTAGGCTGTAAAGGAGATGGGGTGAGGAGGGAGTGCTGTTCTCAATAGGAGAACTAATTGCAAGAATCATGTGCCCACAGATACGGAAGGAAATGTGGTCTACAGCCGCCGCCAAAAAGATAATTGGAAGCATTTCTGCTACAAAAATTCAGCATCAGTGAACGTTTTTCACAAATTCACATTTGGACAAAACACACTTGGGCTAACTGCAAATGCCCAGGATGTCCTACCTGACTTCCTCTGAATATCCTTCACTAAATGATCTTATTTATTTTTAGGCTGTTCTGTAGCACTAATTACCATAGTAACTGAGAACAGCACAATGAACAATTAATTTATTCATCACAACACCCTTGTTAAGAGACAAGTATTATCATCATTATATTCTTTCATCATCTAAGAAAAGAAGCCCTGAGAGACAAAGTTGTTGGTCCAAGGTCATGGAAGCACCACCCAGATTGCCCCAAATCTTCCAGTAAAATTTCATCACAACTCTACTTTTCACCTCACGAGCCACAGGGCAGAGGTGACAGATTCTTTTCTGCAATAAAGCTCAGAAACCTACACACTTTTCCCCACCTCTTTCAGCTGACAGCATCCCCATGGTATGCCTGGGATTGGGGGGGGGGGGGGGGCTTTCATTAAACATATCAGCTTTTTCACAGACTAGGAAAAACATGAGAGTCTGTGCCCCAGAACCTACCTATCGACACAGGCATAGTTCATCTACCAGGCAGTTTACAACTGAGAAACTACATGCATTTTGAGGGACAAAGCTAGCAATAAAACAGCAAAGTAAATCCATTCTTCTCTCCAGAATTACCTGTCCTCCAGGAACCTTTCTGCAAACCAGGCAGCCTACACCCACCATCCTTTCCATTTCATTATTCACAATTGCACAGAAATATTGCAGGAGGAAAGTATTTTAATTTAGTCAAAGCCTCAGCCAGTGCAAGCTGTCACTGCTCCTTTAGCTTTAGTCCAGCCCTTGCCAAGATGAGCATCTTGGTATACACCTGTCCTGGGTGCATAAAGCCAGTGGTGGATCAGTGGTGGATCACAAAAAAAGGAGCCTAGTTGCAAGGTATCATTCCACAGCATTTACCTTAGAAACTGTCACCAACCAGCCCCAGGAAGAGGAGACAGAGGCAGAAAGGTCACCTACAGGAATGTAATGAGATGTAGACATTTATGGGTTTGGAGAAAAAACAGATCAGGTGAAAACCCCAGCCTTTGGTGTTTAGAGAAAACAGAGAGAGACTCACATGCTGCTCCATGTTCAATCTCACATCACCAGCTGCGCTGCTCCCTCTTTTTATCTGCAAACTTTGACACGTCCACATTCCCTGCCTCCAAAGACCTTA
The DNA here is from genome assembly GCF_015832195.1 of Motacilla alba alba. Taxonomy (NCBI): domain Eukaryota; kingdom Metazoa; phylum Chordata; class Aves; order Passeriformes; family Motacillidae; genus Motacilla; species Motacilla alba. The sequence goes on along the minus strand of NC_052017.1, from coordinate 70,495,224 downwards.
TTTCGGTCAAATATGACCAGGATAAGCTGCACTTTGTTCCAACAGCAAACACTACTAATCACCTGCAATGTGCCAGGTCAGCAAACATTTCATCGTGCTGAGGCAGAACAGTACAGCTGTTCTGTATGATATGCTCATCAGACAGTTTCACATGAGGCACTTTACAAGTGAAAAACATTATCTGAAATTAAAATATTCCACAGAAATATGCCCATTTCAGACAGGCAGAGACAGAGAGTGGACAGCTTTCCTGCCTCTCAGCAGCCCTCTGTGCAGGAGGTTGACTAGGCCAGGTGATGGGAACATGATCTGCTCCTCACCAGCCCAACTCTGATATGTCTGCAGGTTTTTGACAAGGTCAATTGTCAAGCTGTGGTTCTCGAAGTCTCCTAGTCCCCCCTCCATGCTGGCAGAACACCCCCAGGTGTGGCCCTGCCCTGCTAAAAGGAGTGTAGTGGTACTTTTCATCATTCCTCCTGTTCTAAGTTGCCCTTCTCTCCATGAGCAGTGCACTGAAGACCTGACTGTGGTCCTAAGACATATCACATCTGAAAATTTTCCAGCGCAGGATATAAAAAGGTTCCTTGCATTTTGCAAATAAACAGAATCTCCAGCATTCAAAGCATCCCAAGGGATGATGCTCATTTCTACAGCTCACTCTGAGCACAATGCTTGCAGGGCCATCAGCACTTCCTCGGTTTTGTTGGCTGCTCTTAATTATGCCTGACTCACTTCTAAACCCCAGGATGAGAGGGATGAAAAGCCAGGTTTCTCCACTACCAAGTGAGAGATCCCTTTGCCATTCAAACCAACATTGTGAAGAATGGCAGTGCAAGGTGTGGTGTGAAAGGAGTTCTACCTCTCAGCCCTGAATAAAAGCAGCACCAGTAGCTATTTATGACCGGGACATAAGGGGCAAGTGGTTAGGTAGCTGGCAAAGACAGATTTAGATACTGTTTCCCAAACTAAAAGTGAGGTCACAAGTTAAGTCACCGAGGGCAAAATCCCACAAAATACAGGAGGAGCTACTGGTGTTAAACTCACACTCAGTAAGAGCTTTCAAATCCAATGTAACATCCTCCATCCAAGGGATTTTCACTTATATTACATACTACTGTGGCATTCAAACTGCTGAGAGAGGCATGAAGCACCTGATCACTTAAATTACAAATTTTACTCTCCCATTAGAGCTTTATGCTTCATCTGCCATTGATAGAATTTGCCTGATACCTAAATAGAAACTTAATTAAAAGATTCTTCCCTCCCTCCCCTGAGGATCTTGCATTAGACTTACAAAATACACCATAAAAAATTAATTTTAAATAAAGCTCAAATGCAGACTTTTCTCACTGATACAGGTCAGTGGGTGACTGAGTCTATTAAGGCAGTAGTCTATAATTAGAGGAGAGCGTGCTACAGCTCTCCAAGGTCACTGAGTGGATTTTGATAAAACTAGGATAAAGTCTACCTGCCTATGGGCCCAAACAGTAAGGAAAGGAATGAATGCTCACATGTTCACACACTGCCTATACAATGCAAAAACTGCAGACTCAGTTTCACACCTCAGGAAACAAAAGCTCTTTAAATGACAGTTTCAATTGCTGTGTCTGCTCTGTGCCCCCACCTCATACCCCCCACCATGGGCTTAACATGGTTTCTGTTCTCTGCACTCCTACAGCACAGCTACCCTGAAGACATGAGTATGTGACCCACCTCCACATGGCTGCTCTCAAGGCCTGGGATGGCCTGGGGTTTGTTTTCTTCAAGTGCAGGAAGAGGTTGTTTCCTTTTTTTTTGTTTCAGAAAAAGCGGGGGGGGGGGGTGGGGGGGGCGAGGGGGGGGGGACACGACACCTAGGGAAGTCAAAGTAATACATCCTTCTACATTGAAATAGATGGAATTAAGGAATCAGAAAATATTTTGTTAAAAGCCCCACAACAGTTAAGTAAGGAAATTCTCTTCTTTCATACATCATAATTGGTAGAAAAAGGTCTGAAAGAGATTAGAAGGGCACAGAGAGCTTTGTTCCTATTTTTACCTTTCTCCTGCAACCCTCTAAGTGGGCAGCACAAAGGAGTAAAGCCCCCTGTTTACCAACAGAGAATGCAGAACAGCTGTGCCAACGCCAAACCACCACTTCCAGGAGTTCATCTTCACAAGAGGGGAAGGTAGCCAACTAATATGCCTCCTTCAAGGTCAATGGCTCTGTCATTTCATAATGCAGACAAATCATGATCTTCCTGAAGTTTTGGCCTCTGATAAACGCTACAGCTACTCCAGGTCACAGCACTGGTCATTCAGGTTTGCAGATTACACCAAAAGGAACTGGAACTGATCCAAAAGCTCCTTTCTTATTGGAAACTAATCATTCACCCTGTAACATTCTGTCAACTTGTAATATTAATACCATTCTCGCTTCCTGGATTTTGGGAACAGTCCAACTCTCACTGCAAATATGGATCACAAGCAGAGTTAGATCAAGCCTGAATAATACTGATTATTTCCTATTTCATGATTTATCTCTTTGTCTTCAAACCAGTAAAATCCTCCAAGAGATGTAGCAGGCTATACCAGATAAATAATTACTTCCAATACTTTTCCAAACCACATGTTTCTACCTGTGACTATACACTCCACAAGTTCCAGTTCAGACAAGTTAGGAAGCACATGACCTGATGTTAGCCAGGGAAGGTAATGGGATGACATATGCTCTTGAGGTCAGTTGCACATTTACATACTTAACACTTGATCCATCAACACCACCAATACAGAACCTAGTGCCAGAAGCCACAGGCAGATCAAGGTAATTTCCAAGTGCTGACACCGTTGTTTCCCCAACACCACGCTGAAAAAGTGTGATCTGAAGCAACCCAAAATGGTTACAACTAAACAAACTGGTTACACATAAACTATCCCAACCAGCTCCACACAGTCACAAAAAGCCCCAGCACCACCAGGTGAAAGCGCAGATTAGTGGTGAGACAAACTAACACTAGGAAAGGCTCCTGGCTCTCTCCATGCCCATGATCCAGAAACAAGACTCCCAAGGATGGACTTCTAGAATGAAGCCAAGAACAAAGTGAGCAGATTTGCACCCAGTTTTTCCACCAGATGAACCAGCACTGTTTTCAGACAGAAGTAGTCTTGCAGCTAAGAAAAAGCAGTGCTCTCTCTCAAGGGTGATGATCCTAATCCAGGTTAGTGCTACCACAACCCTCTCCAGTGCACTGAGATAAATTACAGCTCTGGGACACTCAGCTCAGAGCTGCTACCCCTTCTGCTGTGGCAGACATGCTGCAGTGGGGACTGGCAATCGGCTCCTCAAATGCTCAGGCATGGGAAGATGAACTATTCCTGTCCACATCATGTAAAACCTACTGTTGCTTTCCTTCAGAGATGCTACTGAATTCCAAGAGCCACTCCTGTAGCTGCACGAAGTTTATCAGACCTGCCAAGCTTTGTTATACTGAATTTCATTCTTTACAGTGAGTTTGAAAGTTTAGGCCAGACATCACTGATCATACTTCTGCCAGTCAAAATCTGCTTTTGAAATATCCTGGTGTGAAAACACTCTCCATTTGGCAGCACTTAAACTAACAGTTTACAGCATTTTTGCTGTATAAAAGGAGTGCAAATGCTCAGAAAGGACTACGTTAATGCCACAATAGAGCAAAACAATCAAAGCAAAGCAAACTGCTTCACACCTCTTAATTTTTTGCTTGGTTCTGCAGTCATTGCAATGTAACAGCACAACAAACTTAGGCAAGGAAACTAGCAGAATGCCGGTAATGCTCAACACATCATCACAATCCTCACAGGCTATGGCCACAATGAGTCCTAGGCTCACAGGAGTATGGACAATCAAGGCAATATTCCGTAAAAAAGAAGGCTGTTAGTCCTGTTTATCTCCAGAAAAGCCTGAAAACATGAACTTCAGATCCCAGTTAGGTAGGACCCCTAAGCTTCAGTCTCTGATTTGCAGTCTCGTGATTTCTGCATGAGAGTTTAGAGCTAACTAAAGAGATAAAGTTTTGAGGTGAACAAATTCATCGGCAGTTTCAGATCAAATTATGCAAATACTTTCTCCTTCAGCAAAAATGGAAATTTCCATTAAGATGTCAGCTCATTTCAACTTCCATTTCAATTTGACTGTTTTCTTTCAGAAGAAATTTTTTAAAAGGTAATGTAAAGGGCAAACAAAGCTTTTTGAACTGACTCTGGAATAATTTTTCTTCTGATACGGCCGAGCCAGAAGTGTCTCTCACACCGCTCTACTGCTGAACGCAGAATGCTTAAGTTCTAGTGATACACCATGACTTTTTTTGCTTTCTTAGTTTAACAAAGGCAAATGAGATACACTGAAACTATCAGCTGAAACTATCAGCTCTAGTTTTATGTGAGTGTGCTTTCAACAATTGTGATTCCGCTTTTTTGGTCGTTGGCTTAAAAATAAAATCACAACATGGGGCGTTTTCAACATGCAAGTTACATTTCACGATGTGACCAAGAGCTGAAGAGGACTACGTGGTCAACAGGACTGCTGGTTTTTACAAGTGTTTCTTGCAAAGGACTGGAAGGATCTTACAGCAAAAAGACAGGTGGTTCACTGATTTCTTAAAAAAAAAGGAAGTCACACTCGTCCCAGCGTTCTCCAGCATACATCCCAAGATCATTAATTACTTTTGAGGCCTTACATCAGAGAAGCCTTACCACATATTTCCAACATGTATTTCACCTTGAATTCAGGGTTCATTTCTGGTCCTCTCACTACAAGAGGAACATTGAGGTGTGTCCAGGGAAGGGCAGCAGAGCTGGTGATGGGTCTGGAGCACAAGTCTGATGAGAAGCATCTGAGGGAGCTGGGGGTGTTAAGCAAGGAGAGAAAGAGGCTCAGGGGAGACCTTATCACTCTCTAAAATTGCCTGAAAGGAGGCAATTGTTGTGGCAGAGGTGGAGGTAGGGCTCTTCCCCCAGGTAACAAGTGACAGAACAAGAGGAAATGGCCCCAGGTTGCACCAGAAGAGGCTTAGATTAGATGTTAGAAAAGAATTATTCACTAAAAGGACTGTCAAGCATTGAAACAAGCGGCCCAGGGAAATGGTGGAGTCACTGTGCCTGGAGGTATTTAAAAGATGTGGAAATCTGGCACCTGGGGACACGGTTTAGCATGAATTGGCAATGCTGAGTTAATGGTTGGACTCAATGATCTTAAGGGCTTCTTCCAACCTAAACAATTCTGTGATTCTATTCCATGCAACATCACACAGAATAGCAGTTAGGAACCAAGGAGGTGCCTTAGGGACAGCTCACTACAGAAGGAAAAAGGAAAAAGTCTAGAGTGTTGCACTGGATGTCATTATCCCAGACACTGTGTGAATACACACAGCTTTATGCATATCTGCAAGATCTGACCATTTTCCACTCAATTGAGTTCTTTACCTAATTTCTGTTATAGCATTGTATCTGTGTCTTACAGTGGCACACTGAACATTGGCAATGCCAATGCACACAACCAAACTGATGCCAAAGGCACCACACTGACAACACCCATTTAGGCTTTGACCCACAGATGCAAAATCAGTGTTAAAAAAACAATCAAAAATTGCCTCTTATATGCTGCCAAAACAAGTTCTGGAGTGGGATGAAAAAAATTCAGCTCTGGACCAAGATCTGCTTTGTGACACAAACTACAATATCTCTTGCTTTACAGCCAAAAGGTTTTCAGAATCACTTTTACTGACATAATTTTTACTTTTTAGAGTTGAGTCAGTGTTTTCTTAACTTTTGCCTAAATGCCTTCACTGTCAGGTGTTTTTCAATGGAATGGTTACTGCTTTGGGGTTTTTTTTGCCAACCACAGAAATGATCCAAACATTTTACTAAAGCAAGCCACAAATTTAAAAAAAAAATGCTTCATAATTTGCCAAATAACAGCATGGATTGGAAAAATCATTTTCTATTTTTTAAACCGCTCCTTCACACTGTGCTCATTATTTTTTAAGCCATGAAACCTCTGCCAGTTTCTTGCAAGCCAAGTTTGCAGAACACCTGCCAGAGTGTGTTCTTTGCCAATAAACAGGATCCATAAGTACCATGATGATTAAAAAAAATAATGTAAAGATCAATACAAATAATTAGTATTGCTATTCCTATTATTAACATTCATGCTTTTTTTGCTCTGTGTTCTCATCTTCTGGAGCAGGTGCCTCTAGAAAAGAGCAAGCAAAGAAAGAGGTGCCAGCAGGTGGCACTCCAGAATACAAACCATTAAGCACCAGGGCTAGCAGGACCAAGGAAGCCAGTTCTGCTTGGCTGTCCCACTACGCCTTTAGCACCCCTCAGGAGGATTGGTTTAGGATCATCATCTCCACTTTCCCAAACAGCAGGGTAAAGTGCTGCCAGTCGTAGCTTTAGTGCTGGATGGGATGCAGCAGCACGCTGAGATGCACCTTGTGCAGTCCTTTCTAGAAATGAGAAAGGGACACCAGCACACCCAAAGCCCTGAGCTCATCACTCACTCCCTGACCCAGGGGAGAGCTCCCACAGGGCCCCAACAGTGGCTTTCCCACCTTGTGCATGCAGAAGTGCCAGCATCTTGCTGCCTCCCACCACTCTCCTACGCTCCTCTCAACACAGCACAGAGCTGAAGCAAAGCTGGCTTTTACTGCTTTAAGACAGCACCACCAACAAAAACCAAACTCCAGCAATTAGGAGACCAGTTCATTTGTGTTTATTTTTAGCTGTGCCCTACACACACAGAACAGCTACAGCACTCACCTGCATGGCTAGGAAGTGTCACTACAGATGGTTCCCCAAGGCACCAGGGTAAAAACACCCACCCTGCTGTGAGCCTTCAGCCTTGCCCCAACACTCGCACTCCTCCCACAGCAAAGCCAGTCACACCAGCACTTCTTCCAATCAAACACTGACTGTCAGTAAAGCCTCTATCTAGATGTCTCAGCGGCCAGAAGAAATAAATCCACCTCAAAGAGCTGTGGCCCTCCTGGTCTTACCATCTCCCATCCAACTCTTCACAGTAATCACTTGTTTCGCTCCTGCTGACAACACTCCCAATCCTTCAATGTTCAAAATTAGGCCCTTGAAAACACTGTGCAACTTGAGGGAGACAGAAGGAGGTATCCTTAAACCCAGAATGATTGTGCCAAAAATGAAATTTTAAAGAAACTGTAAGACAGTTGTTTTGTCCAACTCTAGGCATCAAGCACAGCAGTCAACATTTAGAGAGGTAATTAATTGCTTCATTTGACAAAGATGCAATTTTCACATCGTTCTACCCTAGAAAAATTTAGAGTTTAAAAGTACTGAAGATTTATACAACTGGGTGGGGAAAAAAAAGCCTGCATTTTTATCAGAAGTCTTTATGAATAATTACCTAAAAGCTACACAAACATGGAAAATAACCAGCCCTCTTACAATAACCAAAGTATTTACTGCTTAAACTCTCCTTAAAGGCAAACCTGTACCATAGGGTCCATCTGCTCATGTGGAAATAGCAGAAAAGATTTGTCATAAAGTAATTTCCTTTCCTTTCCTATATATGTCAGTGGATCAGTGGCATTTCCCTGCCCCCCTCCCTCCAAACTGACCCCAAATATAAATAGACACAAAACTGGAAAAGTTTAAGGTCATATCTGTGGATATGAACAACAAATAAAACCAAAGTAATGTGTCCTTCTCGCAGAACAGGCCCCACAATCAGTGCCATGACATCCATTGTGTATAGGGAACTCCTTTGTATTTTGAATTTCAAACTCATTTCCTCACAAGCTATAAACACCTTTTTTCTTGGTGGTGCACTAGTATCACCCACTGAAAGAGGCACAATGCAGCTCAAGGTTTATGCACTATATGCTCTGCACCAAGTTTGCCCAAAACATGTTTTTAGAGTAAGTTATCTTTAACACACAAAGATGGGCTGACAGCATGGAAAGAATGAGGCAACTGTCCATGCTTACTCTGCCTTCCTAGCTGCTATCTCGCTGTGGATGTGGACCATAAAATATTCACCTGTGGAAAGACAAGTTATGAAGCATAACTGTAACTCATACACAGAGCAGCAATGAAGCGTGTCACTAGTTAATACCAGAAGTATTTCTAAGTTCACAGTCACACAGCTGTTGCTCAAAGAACTTAACTTGAATCTCCTGTTTCAACAGATGTCCCTGAACAGATGCACGCATGTTCTCCTCAATATCCCACCCACACGATCAGGAAGCAGAACTAAAGGGTGATGAGGCTTCAGCACTCTCCTTGCTATTAGGTGCAATAAACCTCCACCTCTAGTGAGGAGACTGCTATTAGTGTGTGGACTCTCAGGAGCTTTAATGTTGCCAAGCAGCAAAAAGCAGGCAAGTGCCTTGTAAGTGGGTTCAGAAAGGCACATAAAATTCTCTGGCACTGACTAGTCAATAGAACTTTGTAAGTTACATGATTCTGTGAAATTTGGAAGAAAATATCATATATTTAATGGGGGTGAGAGACCAAAGGAGGAACATTAGCATAAAATCTTCTTGCTTTAAAGACAATAGTTTTATCCACATATATTCTTTTTTTAGCTTGATTTTTGCAAATGAGCTCAGATTTTGCAAGCAGACTTTCAGGCTCCTCAAAATAAAGAACCCAGGTGCAAGACACAGGTGTGAGTTGTACAATCATAAGAATAAAGACATATGACCTCTTTTAAGGAAAAAAAATCATTAAATAATTTCATTCCTGTATGTTGATCACATAACCCCTCTAAAGAGAGCAGTAAAGGTCACTGAAATGCACAAGCCTTTGCTGATGGAAAAATGCTATTGTATATTGTTTAAAATGACACAAAAGAAATCAGCATGAATGCTAGAAAATTAGACCTTTAAAGGAGTGAGCTGAAAAACTCCAACTCAGCATTATCCCGATTTAAAAATGCACAAGTACAGGTTATGGACCTCTGTGTCCCTCTTCATTTGAAAAAGCAACAGTATTATAATTTTATTAAAGACAAATTTGTAGATTTGTCTTCTTGAAATTGCCAGCTCATGATCATAAATTTTTTTGTTCTCATTTCATAACCACCCATTAACATAGAAGATAAGAAGGCTTTTTTCGCGGCAGCTCCTCCAAGACCTACAACCATGAAGTTCCTGTAGTTGTGGGATTGCATGTCCACTGCCCCTCACCAAAAACTGCCACTTATTTTTGGCTCACACTAACTCCAAACATAAGGACATAAGGAAGGAAAGCCAGTATGCCACACAATTCTAACTTTTCTTCCAATAACTCCTCACTACCCTAAGTAGCCCAGCTCACACCTTCTTGTGTCAGGGATGCAGCTGCATCAGAAGAGATCTGCACAGTACATCAGGACTCCAGGAGGTAAATCAGTGCGAGGGAATTTCTTCCCTAAACTGCTTTTGATTATGGGCAAAATAAACTCTTAAAATGCACATTTTCTTACCAAAATGTCCTTCACTTGTTTACCTTGCCTTTTTGCAAAGATGTTCAGGAGTACCAGTATGATAGCATGAATTAGTTTATTTTATACATTAATAAAATTATAAATTGATATATGAGTCTAAGGAAATGTATCACAGACACTTCGTAGGTGAGCATACAATTTCTTTAAAGCTGTGAAAACCTGGGTCCAATTCTGCCAGCACTTCTTTCTGCCACTGGCCACTCCATACACAGCAGTTCCACTGAGCTGGGTGAAGTTCCTTTCACAGTAACTGCTCTCAGGAGCAGATCTGAGCCAGACTTGCCCAGGAATCCTTGCAGTGGAGAAACCATCCTGGTCAAATTCCCAAATGCCAACACATGTGACATGTGTTGTTTGGGAGCAACAGACCTTCCCAAACTTTAGATAAAGAGGAGAAAGGCTAAATCTCAAACATTCAGCAAAAGCTTTCAAAGACAACCAGTGGATTTTTTAAGACCACCTCAGAATCATCCTGACATGCCCTAGATTTCATGATCTATTTTAGAACTCCCTTTCAACTACTATTACTTGTGTTTTCTGTAGAAGTCACACAAACACGGAGAGTGGCAGCTTGCAAAAGATTGTAAGCTGAAAGGCAGAAGACACTATGAAATTGAGAGGATTAAAAAATCCAAGTTTCTGTATGCTTGAAGACTTTCAGTAGGGTCGTGTTTCTGTCCGAAGGGAGTTGCTAATTAGCCAACCATAAAAGTAGCAGTGTAAGCAGTTCTAGTAAAAATAGCTCATTGGTTATTGAAAGCAAATTTGTGAGTACTACAACCTCACTGAATTCTAACTAATTTGCTATTGCTGACCAGCTTCTGTCTTCTACACACCCTTGAACTTCATACTGACACATCTCCTACTCCACAGACTATCAGTCTGTTCAATTAACACAATTCCAGCATTTCTGCTGATTTCTGTTTTAAGAAGGGAATCTCATCTACTTCAGAAAGCAAAATCTGAAGTCTGAAGAGTAGTTTATTCCTGTTGCCAGTCTAGCTCCATTCCACATGTCAGACATATTTATGCCAAACAAGAGGTCTCCTCAGGTAAATCATATCACATCCCCCTACTTGCTACACTTTGAACTCACAACTAATTTCAGTATCCTAGTATCACGCTTCGTTAGCATGGGACAAGCCCATGAAAGTGGTATTTTGTGCTTGCAAATTAAGCCAAGATGATTAATTTAAAATAGAGAAAAGTGGGTTTTCATGAAAACTTAAGAATTTTCAAATTAACACCTTATGAATTATATGAAATGAACAGCTATTCCACCTGTATTAAAGGAAGTGGTGCCTTTCTACTAAATATTGGAAATTTGGTAGTCCATTTTCAGAACTGTGAAGTGCTGCTTACTCCAGCTCAAGGTACTCACAGACAGGATAACCCTTGTTCCCAACCTCCAACAGGGACTGGGCTTCCCAGCTACACTGCATCTCCCATAACCACAACGGCAACTATACTTTAAAAGAGGAGATGGAAGTTAGCCATAAAGCTAAACCTCAAGGGAAGAATGGGAAATAAAGTATGCTAATTACAGTTCCCATGGGGTATGGTGCTAGCATTCCTAAATCTAATCCTTCAGTTCTATTTCTCAGTGAAAGGAGGCTGGGGGGGGCGGAGACAGTGTCCCTCCATAAAACAAACCAATGAATCTTGACGAAATTAGGATGCACAAAAACTATTCCAGAAGGCAATGCAGGGCAAATCCTCAAACCAGCTTAAAACCAACTGAAGAAGCAAACAGCTTCACCCTTGTACTGCTCAGAAGCTAAGGAGGAGGGATTTTTCTAAGAACATTCTTGAAACTTTGTACCAATATATCCCTGACCCCATCCTTCACCATGCAGCTCTTCCCATTTCTGCCTTAAAACAAAATCACTACACAGGACTGGATCTTTACACACTTAACTCACCAAAATCTCTCAAGGCTTTAGCTAGTTTGTCCTGACAGAAAGCCTGACAGAAAGGCCTTGATGTGGAGTCTTCATGGTGGTGGCCCAGTGCTTGACACTGAAGTGGAATGGAATTAAGAGAGGCTCATGGCTTCTGGACACTGCAAACACACTATTTCCTCATGCCACTAATACTTCACCCTCAAGTTAGAATATAAATATGTCAGGGCTTAGCAATGGGACAAGACAGCCAAAACACAGCAAAGTATCTCATTAAGCATGAGGAAAAAGCAATCCTTTTCATCGCCTCCAGGATCTCTGTGCAAGTTACCCCAATAAAAAAAAAAAAAAACAAATAAAACCTATTCAGAGAATTAGGTACAAACAATCTAGCCCGATGAAAAAAACTAGAACTAATTATTTCAACACAATCCAATAATCTAGCATATCAGTAGTGCTGATAACCTGCTCTTTTCAATGGCCCCTTGTTCTCCTTACTCTGAAAAAAAAGCTATTCCAAGCTGCAATGCACCTGGAGGAGCAATGAATGCATCTGTCACAGGGCTGGCTCACCTATGAAAGTGGCTGACTTGAGAATCACAGTACCCTCTCCAAGGAGTATCCAGTCTTACTTTCCTCAAGGCAGAACCTCAGACAGATGATAATGTTTAAATTAACCCTTTTGCAGACAGTCTTTCAACAGAGTGTCAAGAGTGGCAGCCTCAAAGGGATCTGGGAAAGGTAACTACAAAAGTAAGCCTATTGACTGCAAGTTTAAATTCCCAGCAAAGATTACACCATGATCATTAAAACTTATGGGGTACTACCTCAGAAGAAGTTGAAAAACGCATAGTTGCAATACTGGGTCTGTGATCTGCAATTTAGAAACCACCTCCATTAATACAGTTATGCACTGGAACAAGCATCTAAACTATTCATACCGATGTCACTGGAGATCTCAGCTTCACCTGCAATAGCAAGATCTAAGCTGGCCTAAATTTAGCTTCAAACAAGCATTCAGTTCAAATTGAGCTGCATGCAACAGGGTCAGGACTTCCCCAAGTCACATGCCAGTAGCAGACTCAGTGAGCCCACACAAGAACCTGGGTATGCTCACAGCAGAAGGAAACTTTTCTTCACAAAGGGTGAATCTGACTAAATTACAGTATTCTTTTCCCTTCTCACAGATTAAAGTTTCAAGTACCAGGAATTTCAGTAGTTCAGGAGAGCTTCACTAATGCCTGCTCCTTAACCCCATTCCACTTCAAAGTGCATAATTCAATATCCAGGTCAGAAAGGAAAAGTGAGTGTGAGGGGAAGGAAGCTCCTGTCCCTGCTCCAATGTTTAATTATATTAAAAATTAATTTGAAAAAGGGCTAGAATCCAGGCAGTGTAATGGATTTACCTATGAAGAGAAAAACATCCATGATCAAAAGCTGCTAGATAAAGGTGGGAACTCAGTATCAGACCTAACTCAGAGGCAGCAAGCCCTAGCTCCTCCACTGCTTACAACTCAACAGAAGGTACCTAACCCCAGGAAGGAATAAAAAGGAGAAGTTCAAATGATTTTTGTGCAACAGAAAGAGGGATACCAGCTTAAAAGTCCTCATCTTGATCTTCCCTTGTAGCCAGTTCATGTGTCTCCTTATTAAGGATGCCAGCTTTTGCAAATGCTATTCCAGCTTTTCTCTGGTCATTGCACAAGAAGCCTTGTTATATGCATCCCACAGAACACAGAGCCCAGAGGCTTGGTACTGCGGTACTTTAAATCTTTTGTGGTGGACCAACTCTGTTGCAAATGTTCCCAAGTTGCTTTAATGTTTTGAAAACCATGTGATTAATGCTACAAATGACAGCCAACCCAACTGAGCTAAACACTGAACTTCAAGTACTGTACCTTCCCATCCACTGTTCCCCCTCAGCTGAAAGAAGTCAGGAGGGTGCAGGGTTTCAGACACTCATCTGAAGTCACACATGAAGAGTTAGTCAGTATAAAGAAAAAATTGAGCTATTCAGAGGCATTTGACGTGCAGAAGAAAAAAGTCAGCAAATAAATTATCTTTAGCAAACAACCCACATGCAGTGGGCTTTAGTTTTTGACTTAATACATCTCAAAAACAGGACAAGCAAGCCGACTTTCATGCCAGCAAATGAAAGCCCCACAAATAATCACACTGCCATAAAAAGGTTAAAAAGGGTGGGTGGGAGGAGGCATTCTCTTTGCAGAATTCAGGAGCTGCATCTCCTGTGCAAACAGGAAGCCATGACCTGGGCAGTCCCTCCGACCAGGAGGCCAGACAGGGACTCACTGGGCTGCCCGTCCAATCAGGCAGCCAGCAGCACATCAGCTGGCAGGCAGCATGCTGCAAAGCTCTGGTTAAAAACTGCCCTAGCATGGCCACCTTTCCCTGAGCACAGGGGGGCAGCTTTTAAAATCAAAGCATGTGTGACTGTGTCTCCATCTCAACCAGAAGTAACAAAAATTAATTTTCAAAACAAGCTGCTTGATTACTTTATTGTTATTTTTTATGATTCCTCATTCAGAGACTGGCAGCATTACTGCCTTCAGCTAAAGCCACATGCAAGGGACAATACACCAGGCAGCTTTCACTGGTGAACTGAGGGTAGACAGGAGGAGGCACTTCCTTTACTTTCTAGAAACAGATGAACTCCCACCCAACAGTTAATTCAGACTCTAAGCTATTTTCACCAATCCCTTGAAAGTTAAATAATTATCCCATTTAAAGAAACCTAGCAATATAATTTGCATCCCACTCCCTTCCCAACAGCTATTGCTCTTGACAATATTCATCTTGTCCATGATGTCTATTATCTGCTATATAAATATTGATGATCTGAGTAATTGCCGTTCTGTAGATATGCTTCTCAAAGATATAAATTTCTCTGCCTGAAGTAGGCTGCTGACAAAGTGCTTTCCTCATTTTGCATGGCAATGAAACATTACTGGAGGTGTCACTGGGAGGGGGGGAAGAAATTAAAAAAGCAGCGAGTAATAACAGCCTTTGAAGAGGAGAAATGAAGCGATGTTTGTCTGTGCTGGGAAGACCAAATAGTAGCAAAGAACAATAAGTTAGCTAAGCTGGTATTCAGGCAGCTTAAGTTTAGCTTAGGCTGTGCCAACACCAAGCACAGCTGAAAAGGCAAGAACTCCTCCGGACTCAGTGCTGGCCACCACTAAACTGGGCAGGCCTAGTAGCGACAGGTTGTGTATAACATCCATATCCATGCTGTACTCACCCCCTGGTGGCAGGAGTTACTTCTTTTGGATCAAAATCCAACCAGAAAGCCAAGCCGAGGAGGAAGCACACCACGCTGAACATTATGCTGGGACAAACAGGCACCCAATGCCACCCTGTAACCTTTGGCAGCACAAGGCCAACGTGTCACACAAAAGCAAAGATGGTCTTGACACAACCCAACACTTGTCCATGGATACCACAGGCACAAAACACAGCATTGCTTCAATATGTTCTTACTGGTTCAGTGCATCTGCCCAGCAGGCCTTCTGAACTGCCAGGCAGTCCCCTGTCTTCCTGCAATTGATGAAAATCACTAAAAACACCCCACTGCACATTCTGGCTCATCTGATCATACTGCCTTCTGGTCTGGCAACCCGATTCTGAGAGAACCCTCCCAATGGCACATGGCCTCATCCTTCCAGACTTGAAATTTGCCTCTGGACAGTAAACAGTATGTGACAGAAGAAGGCTCTTCCTTAGTAGACAGAAACTTCCTACAATACAAAACCTGAGTACAAACCTCAATAAAATTACCCCCCTGGAATTATGGGTCAAGGGAACACATAATTTTTTTCAGTCATGTAGAATTTGGCAAAGTTTATACTAAGAGAGTTTCCTTGTAGAAATAATCTAAGGTCTTCACCAATCATTTACAGTATCTGGAAACAAACACTGGACAAAGACCTTTATTAAATTTCTTTTTAAATCTTTTGAACTTATATGTGCTACAGAAATTAAGGAGGAACTAAAACTCTGCCTGATTTACACCTGTATTACTGAAGTTTAGAAAGTATGTGAAGAGGATGGAGAAGGCAGCAGGAGAGAAGAACAGAATAGACACCAGACTCCCTACGGGAGCTGGAGGCCAGGGCAGGGGCAGGAGGTGGGTAGGGACAGAGAGCGAGCAGGAAGCAAGGGGGAACACAGATAACATGCAAGCAACATTCGGCATGTCCAAAGGTGGAGAGAGAGGAACCAAATGTTTGTAACGAGCATAAGAAGTACATCTGGAAGTCTTATTTCTCTGTTGCCTTGTTCTAACAACTACATAATAAGCCATTATACAAAATCACAGCAGACACATTTTTTTAATATATATAATATGCACATGAACAGACTCAGTCAAAGTACTTACTAAACACTCATACAATCCATCTTCTCCAAGCAACACTGAATGTTAAGCCATCTGCTTTTTCAGTGGATCCTTTGTCATATAATTAACTCCCCTTCCAGTTTCTACAGCCTCTTTCCTTTCCCCATAATTTCTACAATGCTTTGGGGTTTGTATTATACAATCTCTAATCACAACTGCTGCTCATCTCTGCATTTTGAAGGGAAGTTGCTTCCAGCAGAAAACTTAAGGTTGAACTCTTACCAGTAACACTGGGCATGCTTAACTACTACTAAGCCACATAGCATAGCCTAATTAGTCCAATAAGTCTTTTTAAAAAAATCCACATGACCTCGGTTCTTACACTGAGTCATTTTGGAGACCAGTTGAAACAGAGCCCTGAGTAATTCTCTGAGATCAAGAGCAGACTGCATTACTCTAAGTGGACTGGATCCTAACTAAAACAATCACATAATCCCCACCATATCACTTCCATTTTTTTCCCCTTTTCTGTTTTTAAGACAAGACACAATTTAGTGACTCCAATAAGTAGCCCGTCCTAACTACATGGCCTCCTATATTTCTCAGAACTACTTTGTTAGTGTACACATGCTATATGCACATGGAATGCTTTACTGCTAATGCAAATTACTTTGCATGTAAACACAAAATGCAGGTGGGCCAAACCACTAACTGCCCAATTCACAAGCACAGACTTCATGCTCTCAAGCTTTCACATGCATATTCATTTCAATGCACCGAAATGTAAAACCCCTTTAAGAAATGGGCCTGAAAATTAAAGTGTTTGCATTCCTGAGTCACTAGAAAGTGAAGTTAAATTATTTTCTAGGTAGTTCTTAATCCCAGGTTTCACTGTGAAATCACAGTCACGTAAACTTTACTAAAGCTATGCCTGTCCAGCGCATCTTTTCCTGCACAGCAGCATCGATCTGGAGTGTGACAAAATACAATCTCCATCCACCACAACTGCATCGCCAAATTTCCTCAGAGAGGATGCAAACCAGCAGCATTCCCAGCTCAGTGTGTTTTCATGAAGAGAGCAGCGAGCTTCATCACAGCTGTGCCAAAGTCGCTATGTCCACAAAAAGAAATGCTTCACTGGGTTTGTATCCGGCTACAGTCTCTCTCACGGAGATATGAAAATGCAATTTCACTATAAAAATAAATACAGTGGAGTGAATAATTTCTTGCACTGGGCACATGGCCATCTAATTTCACTGCTTCTAAAAAGCCACTGTACTACGACCTAGGAAGCAGACAGTGTGTGGACTGCAGGACCCTGCTTCTCTAGCTCTTTCCAATTTGCCTCAGCTTTCTTGGGGAGAGCAAGGCTTCCAACATGGTGCCTGTACCTCCCAGATGCTGAGCATCCTTTCTCAACAGGGAAGGGCAGGGGCACCTCCCTCTACCAGTGCAAGATCTGTAAGGAGGCTTTGCAGTGGCAGCCAGGGCACCAGGAAAGAGGGACCCTTGATCTGTGATGAAGGAAGAGCTAAATCACCAACACGCATCCTCAAAGTAGCACAGAGACCTGTGTGGTTTCAGGAGAAGCTGCACACCTCCCTTTGATAGAGCAGAACTACTTTGCACCAGCTTTTTACAGGAAAGGAGTTCACAAGAAGAAATTTTGCCAATGCCTGGAGTTTTGTGCTTTACAAAGCTAGCAAAATCCAGTCAAAAGACTGACAGAAAGTGTATGAGCACTATTCTAATTGAATTTATTTACATTATGTACTTTTGATACAAAGCACCAGCTACCAAATACATCACCCAATAATTCAAAGAAACCTAATAAGCAGTTTGAGATTCCAGGCAGTCTGCTGAAATTGCTACTCCTACAAACCTCTTTCTTCTTGATTTTTGGCTACAGAAGGTAACGTGCCAGCAATCTATCTTAGTACAGAAGTTGATGAAATTTACAAAAAAAAAAAGGCAATACAATACAGTTCATGAACCCATTTGCTTACCAAATGAACATGTTTAGCAATTTCCTTTTATGCAGCACTAAAGAAATGCAACTTGCATTTCTTCTGTTTATGATTTTTGTGACTTAAAAACCTTTTCATCTTCAGCTAATGCCTAGATGGCTCCCAGTTTTCACTTTGAGAATATTCAATCTCCAGATAGTCTAAACACATGTATCCTGACACACAAGACTAATCCTCACTTCCTAGGTGCACTACAACCAAACTACAGCTCTGTTTTCAGATGCAGTTGATCTTCAAAAGCTTTAAAAATGTATTGAAATAAGGCCAGCAATAAATTTGGGATTGCCTTGAGGAGGAATAGGAGTGGTCTTTCCTCTTTGTACTTATCTCCAAATGTTGACAGTTTTGTGGTTTTTTTCCTTTTTTTCTTTTGCAGTAAAGCTCGGCTGGTTTAAACAATTGCCTTCAATGTTCTCACTAACACAGGAGAAAAGAGGAAGAGCTGATGCAAGAAGCTTTTCCTTTTGGGCAGTTCAGAGCTTTCAGTGCTCCGGCTTGCTTGGTTTCAGTCTGCTTGGAGCTTCGAATGGAAAACACTCATGAGATCCACTGAAGGTCATAAAATGCTGCCAGAAATCAGATGCAGATAAGATGCACTAAGGAAGCAAAACAACCAAACCCCCAAACTATCTGCTCCCTTATATTACTCTTCATTTTTCTTGCTTGCAAATCTTTCCACGATTGGAACAGTGGCAAGAAAAGAAAATGTTAATGTGGTCATAGAGCAATTACTTAACCCAGGTTTTGAAAGTACAGTCAAGGACTTTCCTCTCGTGGAAGAGACACATTTCACACAAAGAAGCTCAGAATTTCTGTCATGTCTGGCAGTACTGAAACACCCAAAACCAGTTTCATCCACCTAGACAACTGCAGGCATCCCTTTCACTGAACAAGCAAGCCATGCTGAAATATAAAAGGATCTGCACCTTAGGATTTACAAAAGGGGGAAGCTGATACATCTGAGAAGTATGCAGCACATCACACCCATGACTTCAGACCCTCTTGAGGCAGTCACTGGCTTTTGCTCAGACACGTGTCACGAAGGAAATGGAGAAGAGAGGCTCCTGAACTGTGACGCTGGTCAGGACACATGAAGAAGTGCACTGCACACTTCAGAACTAAGAGTCGCCACCACCTCTAGTACTAATTAATAGCAAAAAAAAAAAAAAAAAACAAAAAAAAAAAAAAAACAAAAAAAAAAAAAAAAAAACAAAAACAAAAACAAAAAACAAAACAAAAAAAAAAAACCAATGAGCTGAAAGAAAATTAATTGGACATGCCTATTCAATACCCTAGACTAGTTTTACATGAACAGCAACTGTGCTGTAAGTTAGAAAAGGATATGCAGCAGCAAGAAATTGGAAAAGTAAGTTAATGTACCACCAGAATACAAAGTGGAATAAATTGCAAACTTGTTACTTCAAGTTGGTAAATGCAACTTTTTCATACAAGCAAACTTACATAAATCACTGATTTTTTTTACCAGCCTCTTTTGGTAAATCAGAAACTTCTATATAATTTGGTGTTTTCCTCCGTACATACATGTGTGAATGCCCATACAAAACATCATCTTCAACCTTTTACTTTTACTTTTCTCATTTTGCCACCAAGAGAAACACAGAAGAAAGAGGGTGAGAGAAGGAAGCAGAGAAGAGAGATCTTTGTATTTTGCTTTTAAAAAAAAATTAGGTGGAGTACATTTCTTTGCACAGAACTTTTCTGGTTTGGGAAAAAGCATTTTCCATTTGATTAATTCAGTCAACTAAGCATGTGACAAGTACCAAGAACAAACAGTTTTGTACCAAAGAGCCTGGCCCTTTGATTTCAGCTATTTTTAAAAAATGGGTACTTCTATACAAAGAAAGCTAATCATCAGGATATGAAAATCAGATCCCCCTGCCCTACACTGCTGATCCACAGCACAGAGGAGCATCTGAGCCTCTGGACTGCGTGCCATGGCCGACTTTGCTCCCATTTGAGAGGACAGGACACAATTAGCATTTTCCAGCTTCTCCTCCCCACTGCCACTGTGGAACAATTAAGAGTACGAATGAAGGTCTGAGCAGCAGCCCTCATAAATTACACACACACAGAGATCCTTCTGTTTGAACCCAATCTTCCACAGGTCTCTAATGAGAGCCATGAACACAATCTACTAATCATCTCATCAGTAATGCAAATAACCATCTTGACCTCCCATCAAGTGTCTCTCCAGCTTAAACACTGTGCCCTCAGACTGCGCAGCCCTGGGTGCCAAAGCTGTCATGTCCCACTGGAAGAGCCTCAGCATGACAATGCTCTGTACATCCCACAGCCTGCTGAGCACAGCCACACACCAGCAGCCAAAGCAAACCCTCAGCTACTTCTGTCCCTGGCTCTGCACACCCCTAACAGCCAGGTATTGCTCAGGCAGGGATCTCAGATCTCACAGAGGATGCCTTGCTCAGCCACGGCAACACATCTTCAGGCCCCCTAAAACAAAACACTGAATAAGCAACACAGCAGAATGGCTACAGCACAGGCCTGGCAACTAAAAAATGGAAACATGACCTTGTTTTTGACCCGCAGGGACATCACACCCTACTCTGGGGATGCCACAGCAGTTCTGTTATCCTGAACAAAACCCAGGCTCATCCTATGCCCCCAGGCCCATTTCCACCCCATCTCCTGCTTGATCCTGGTGCATCATTTGCCATGCCTATGACAGTGGATGGACCCTGTTAGAGCACTTTGAAATCAAAATGAAAAGAAAGGCATTCTTCTGTGAAACACCATTACCACCCTGCCAGCGAAGTGTGAATTGCAAGATCTTCCAAAATAAAAATAAATGGATTTGTATTAGTCCCTTACCCTCGGCATCAGGCCCATACTGCCAGTTCTCATAACATTTACAGGGAAACTGGCATACACAACAATGCAGCAAACAAAAGGAAATTCTGTGAGAATCAGATCAAAACATACCAAACAGGGCTTGATACCACAAAAGCAAAGACAAACTTCACCTGGACAAGCAACTTGTAGCTGTAGTCACTGACGTTAACAGATCTACCATGGCAGAGGGAAGAAAACAGGCTCCCAAGCATCTGCAAAATAGCATATTTCAGGTTTTCTTTTAAATAAATAATTTGGAAAGTATTGCTAAGGGGAAAATAAAAGCTTAAAGGATTTAAATATTCCAAGTAACAGTGCCAGTACTTCAGCACCTCTGGTTCTGCTGTGGCACAGTTCAGCCTCCACCAGCAGTTCCCTACCCCACTGGAAGGAGAGCTGGGCTTCCAGTGCCTCTCTCAGCAAATTTCTACTTTCTAAGCAGCAAGCGTCTGAACAAGAGAAACCCTCCTATCTGCACTACCAGCTGTGCCCGCAGCACAAACAGCACAAGCACGTACGCTGCAAAACCTCAGCGTTTGCTTGTGTGTAAACAGCGCACTTCTGGAAAGGCAGAGAGAATATTTTCAGAGTAAACACTGCAAAGATTTTGTGTCCTTTAGGATGTCAGAAAGCCGCTGCGATCCACTGCTCATCTTCCCCACTTACTGCTTGCTTGGCTAAGGTGTCTCTGGAACTCACTGAGATCACAACCACATCTATTTTCCTCCCTGCAACAATGGGAGGAACTTTTCCTCTTACAGCAGTCCAGCTCCTTGGTGTGCTACCCTGCCTAATGTTAGCTTACAGACATTAAAATACCAACCAGGTCCATAGCAGGAAAGGAAGGCAGAGGAACAAATTTCTAAACCTCACCACAAGAATGGCTGCTGCCAAATAGCTGCTGCCCCATGAAGGTAAGTAGGGAGAAATGGGGTAGGCTCCTCACTGCCCAACTGGATCCCAGCAATACTTACAAAGGTATGAGAGAGATGGAAGAAAGCATTGCCAAAGCATTGAGGCAGAAGACCATCTTCACCTCAAATGATTCATTTTCAGAAACAGAGCAGCCCTCCAAGACACCAAAGATACCTTCTCTTATGCAACTCCATCTGCAGCTGATGGAAAAGAGCACTTGCTTGATAAAGATGCCTGGACTTTGAGACTAGGACTTTAAATTCAAGAGCCCATTCCTGAAAGGTGTCCCATTCTCAGTTTTTGACTTGGGAGGAAGCAGGAGGAGGCAAGCGAAAGGACTGATGCTTTCTTTTCTTAACCACCTACACAAGTACTTTTTCAAAACATGCAGAATTACAGCATGTTATGTTTGAATTAAGGAGCCTGTGGGGAGAAGTTCTCAGTAACAGAGGAAAGAAAAGCTAGGAAAAATACTACAAAGAAAATCGGTTTATTTAAAACCTGAAGAAAAACCAAACTTAGAAGAGAGTGTTTTGGTCCAATCCTGGATGAAGCATACTCAAGTAGAACACCTGACCAGAAGAAAACCTCATGCTGCACACAACTGCTACTTGCAGATTGAGCAGGAGGGCTTCATCAGCTGAAAAAGAATCTCCCTCAGGTTAAAGGCCAGCACTGCTGGTCACCCACCAGCCAGACAGCTCCACCATGCTCACTCCTTTCCATGAGGATGAAGGGCACACAGAGGAAATTACAAGTCCAGAACCTAGGTACCCCTTACAGGCTTGAGGACCTTGACACCACAGGTGTTTGCCTCTTTTTTTCTCTAGCTGCATCGGGACAGTATTTCAGATCTGATTTACTGTCTAGACACAGCATACTATCACACAGGACAAGTGAAGAAGACTGAGAGCAGCAGAGTGTGGAAAACAGACTGGCCAATCTTTTTCCTTCTTTAAAAACAGTACAGTGTGCAGTCTACATCAACATCCTCACAAAAATGCTTGATCTGTCCTGCACCTCAGAAGCTGGCTGTTGAAAACAATCCAGAATACAATTAAAACATGGATTCTGTTAACTTTCACTTCCCTCTGCAATTTTGTAATCGGCTCATCCATCAATTTTGAAAGAACATTAATAGTGGCATCAGCTGGCTCTCCACCTCCTCTGCTGAGCCAGCTTTTTCCAGCCCCTGTCCCTGCCTCTAAGCATCTGACCACAGATGCTGTGAGGAAGAAGAGAGGAGGGAGGCAAACCAGGGGTGGAGAGAGGCCAGCAAGGCACACCTAACACAGGGGCCACCCCATAGAGGAGCTGTTTTTTTCCCAGGGGAGCTATTGCAACTTAAAGTGCCTGATGGTCTGCCTAAACATGCTTACTTCAAAAGAAAACCACATACACAAAATAGAGAGAACAAGGTTCTATCAGGGATTAAGTGAAGCCTATCCAAGCACAGACGAAATCCTAGGCACACAGGCTCACCACCACCTCCATAGGCTGGAGATGCCTATGCCAGTGGTTTTTGCTGTTTAGTTTCTCCCCCACAAAACCTGCCCCCACCTCTTAAAAGATGTGTAGATGTCTCCATTGATTCAAGCCATTTCTCCCAGTAACCTTCCAAAGGCTTGACAAAGTCCCTGGAGCCCCAAGAACATTCAGGTAAGAGCTGAAGACCAGTCCCATGTTCCTGTTAATTGTCTCTCCTCAACACATGAAGTTCAGTAATCAAATACTGGCTCTTGGACTTCCACACAGGGGCAATGCAAGGAGAAAAACCGGCTGGTGCCAGTTTTTAGCATCTGGCTTATTAATTATTTTGTAAAGATGTACAATCCTTGGAGTCATCTGAAACTTTTTAAGACACTCTGACATTATTTTATTAATCTAGTTTGACATGGTTTATAGTGATCATGGCCATTATTTATACCACAAACTCCCAAGAACACAAGTCTGACTTTTAAATTATTATCATCCCAAATGTTTCACTGCAGGTCAGCCTGGTCTGTTCCAAGACCAGATTTACTAGCAAGCATATTTTCTTTGCTGGTACATCCACTTTTCCTCATCTAGGAAAATGAAACATAAAATTCTAAAATACAAAAAGGAAGCCTATTGCTATGCTCATTTGAACAATCAGAAATTGTCTACGTCTCGTCTACGTCGTCCTTTCTTGCTGCTGCGTGAGGTTGGTATTAAACCACTCCCCACCCCACCCCCCCGAATAAAGATGTAGGAAGAGACTTGCTGTAAATTGGTCAGAAGAAAGACAGAAGTGCAGACATCTAATGACTTGCTGGAACAACAGACACCACTTTTCTGGAAAGCAGCCAAGCTCACCAACTTGCATTTCAGCTGGAAGCTCAGCCTCTAGAACCTGAACACACTTTCCTGCACTATCATGCTGCTGTTCATTTCCAGAAAATAAAAAAGCATGAGCAACTAGTGCTCCTCTCTATGAATTGTTGCCATTTCAGTATCATATTTCACCCCATAGAAAGTAGGTGACATCAAGCAAGACTGCATACAACAAAATACTGAGGAACAGGGTGGAACACAACATACTCTTTAGATATAAAGCATAAATAGAGTTGGCCTAAAGCAGCCATAGCCCCACTGCTTGATCTCAAAGTATCCCATAGTAATGGCTCTGGTCTAAAAGTAAGGAAGATGAATCTTCTAAAATGCTTGCTTCAAAGGCATTGGGCTGGCCTTCACCTACAGTTTGAATAAGCAAAAATTACAGATCTACACTGGAATCAAGATTGTACATAACTGTACCAGGCTGTCTGGGACCTCTGGAAAATGGCAAAAGACACCAGAACAACAGGCTAAAGTGATGCTACCCAAGAACATGGAGAGAAGCAGATGGCATTTATTAGGGGAGCACAGAAACAGAGGGGGAAAGGAGGGAGGACTGGAGAGGGCAAGTTTAAGGGGATGACTAGGTTGCCACACAGTGCAGAGCAGAACAGACACAGGCAAGTTATAGAGGACTTGGGAAGCACCAGAACCCATCCTTAACTGGGATCTGAGGATATCCAGACTCTGGGCTGCAAAGCCCTCCAATACAGGAACCGGACAACCTGCTGAGCATGTTATCCCACTCCAGCCACTGACCACCATCCATACCAAACAGCGCTTCCTCACTAGGCCCTTATCTCATGGGCTAGAAATTAATGTTACATCCCAAGGGTCTGTACTCTCTGGATGACTCAGGCCACTGCAGATTCATATGACAAGGCCTAATTTTTATTTATCTCCCGCTTTTCCCTTTGTACAGTTATAAAATTAAACCTAGCTGCGATATTTTTTAATACAAAGACTGCAAACTTGATCACTTCAAAATTAGGAGGTATCATCATGAAGACTGCCCATACAACCTTCACCTCACCTCTGTATATATCTGCACTGACTCTGTTTCAAATTCAATGATCACAAACCATTTGAGCTCTGGAAATCAACTGCTTTCAAAAAAAGGCAGTTAAGGTTGTGTGATAAAAGAAGCGGCTATCCCTCAAACCCTGCTTCTCTCAGTGAATGTCAGAAACATTAGTGAACAAAGCAAGAGACAACAACCTTGCATGAGGGAGTTGGACATACCACCTACAGGCAGGAATTACCTCCTCCTTGGCTTCACACTTAACCTTTTAAGAAGCTCAGCAAGTCTCTGAAACCAGTTTTCTCTTCAGGTGACCCCTAACAGGGCGGTTCCACACTCAAGTCAAGGCATTTAGGGCTAATCTACAGACACCAGCAGCTGAGATCAGCTGTCCTTGTGCTTCCAGCAGATGAACTGCTCCATCTTGCCAGGTATTCTGGGATGAGTGAAAAATAAAATCATACCCAAAGTACCTCTCTGATGTAGCCAAAACTGAAGGTGTTTCAATCTCCTGAGATTGATTTGCTCTTTGACTTCATTCCTCAACTATGAAAACACAGACAATACCTGCACCTGATATGCTGCAAGAATAACTTCTCTACCTGAGAAAGCCCTCCAGGAAGG
The DNA here is from genome assembly GCF_015832195.1 of Motacilla alba alba. Classification (NCBI taxonomy): domain Eukaryota; kingdom Metazoa; phylum Chordata; class Aves; order Passeriformes; family Motacillidae; genus Motacilla; species Motacilla alba. The sequence goes on along the minus strand of NC_052017.1, from coordinate 70,469,675 downwards.
AATTAGCAACTGTTCAGTTCAAGGTCTGGGTAGGGTGTAAAATAAATAGATGTAGAGACACATGGAGAAAGTAAATGTGGGGAAGAGAAAATGAATTATGCAGCAATTACCTATCCAGTGAAAAAGGGACTCTGTGAAAGGGAAAAAATGATGCAATTACAGAATTAAAGATTGTATCATAATGCAGATGCAAAGGGGAGTTCTGCAACATTAGTCCTGGAACTTCATTGCTTTTGTCTGCCTGATTTTGTAACCCCATTGTTCCCCCGATATCATTATTTTGTAAGCAATTGAAATGCAACACAATTATGTGATCATATGTTTATATCTTTTCATCATTAATAACATGTGGAACAACCGGCAGCCTCTGCTCCCAACATAATGGATGCCTCCAGCAGATGGCTGTGAACAACTCCCTTTCTTCCACCTTTATCAGAGGTAAAGAGCAGGGAGAAGAAAGGGAGCTTTTATGCTTCAATTCCATGCACAAACATTCGGGGATTTTGGGGTTGTTTCAGAGGAGGAAACCAGAACCAGTATCAATCACCTACTCTGAAGCTGATTGTCACAAATCAGATTTTATGAACAGAGGCACTGAGCAGCTGATGTGCTTTGCCCAAGGTCAGAAGGAAAGCTCCCAAGGCCCTGGAACCCAAATGACCCCACTAACAGTCTTCTGCCGAAGCCACTGAATCCCTCCTACCTCCACAGTAAAACTTGTTTAAGTGTAATCACTGCTCCTAACTGCATGTCAGGGAAGAAGCCCATCATCTCCAGGCTCTGTTTCTGTGTTCATGGGTAGATGCAGCCAATGAGCAACTTCAGGGAGAACATCATACAAAACACAACTGGCAAGCAAACATTACAGCTGTATGTGTTCACGCAGAATGATAATTGTTATATTGGGTCTTTTAAGTAAATTACCTTGCATACATCCGACTTCAGGCCAATTGCCAACATGTTTCTCAGCGTCTGGGTCATCCTGCTTTGTGAGGGAAAGCAGCTGCAATAGCAACAACCCAACTTGTTTTATTTGCAAGATGGTATTAGCTGGCAAGAGGCAGTGCGTCTGACACCATGCTCCCTATGCATGCTTCATGCTTTTTAAAAAGTCTTATTTGCCTTTGTATGTCCGCAGTTGCAAACATACACCCAGACTTTCTTTTAAGTAGTACTTTTACCTGGTCTTGTGGGGTGCTGGCAGCTACCACCACAAGTTTTACATGATCTTGTGCACCTACCAAAGCAAGTTTCACTTGTATCTTTCCCCATCCTCAGATAGCAGAGTTTCCAAAATCTGGAGCTATCAAGTCTCTGAGGTGCAGTCAGTCAGAGCCTGCAGCGTCCCAGGCACTCGGGTCACACCAGCTCTTCTCAGTGCACATCTTCTGGAAAAGCTCCACCATGCAAAAGTCCGCTGTGGTTGATAATGGAAACATTGCACTCCTTCCCTCTCAGTTCAACCTGCTCAGTTCAGTTTAAAAGCTAACAGAGAAAGCACTGCACCATCCCTAAAGGTATAGGGGTAGCACAATACATCTAACAAGAACTGGCAAAGATAACACCACAGCCACGTTTTACCACACATCTGCCTGCTTCAGGATTTCTGAAGCTTGGGTGGCTGGCACCTTCAGAGGAGGGACTTGCAAAGTCTTGTCCAAGAGTCCGTGATACCACAGTCACCTACCATGCAAAGCTACCGGCGGTCAGAGATGGTGTTTATGGAGGGGAAAAGAAGTGAAGCAAGAGACATTCTCTTCACTAAGTGACATATCCCTAACAGTGTAGAGAATTACATCTGGACGCCAGAGATGCCAGGCAGAGTTTTTGTGTGGGGAAAGGGAATAGCACTTTGCCTTGTTAGCATGACTTGACGCTCCACATCCTCTGTAAACCATGATGGGAAGCCAGCTATACAGTTCTTCCCTTCATCTCACCTTGACAGATGCATCTGGTTTTACTTAGATCTATATGGGTATTTGAGATTTACCTTGGCCCTCTAAGGTGTCACATAATATTCTGACATTAGAGCCTGACAGTGGTGATCTCTGCAGGGCCATGCTCTACGCCCCATGACAACAGGTATGCATTGTCTAACCATCAACAGCAACAAAAAGGGTATCAAAATGCACAGTGGGTGAGGAATCGCATGTGCATCCCATAAATGCTCGACACCTCTGACACTCCTATTTCTACTGTCAATGCCTGTCTTTTCCTCCACTCCAAGTTTGGAAGAAATGTGCTCACCACATCCAGCACAGCTATACTGTCTAGTACAGACACAGCCTGGGTGATGGTAAGTCTGCTTTTCTTAGTACAATGGTGTCCAGATTTCAGAGGTAGACCCCTCAAGACAGCCATGCCAAACCAGCTGCATCTATACTGGGATGCTCAGCAACACTCAAGCATGTCCCTGACATCTCACAGCAGCACTTCAGCCCAAGTGCACACCTACCTAAAGTAACTCTGGGGAGGGAGAGGGCTGTGTGGGAATCTGAGACTGCATTCACTTACAGAAGCTGCTTTGGGAGAAACATACAACACTGAATGTCACCAGGGTCAAATTATCACTGAATTCAACAGGATGGCTGGAGTCAGTGAACACCAGATTATCAGAGTGCCATTGCACACATGCAAAGAGCTTGCCCATGCACACACACCTCTGCTAAGTCCTGCCCCGCATGCATATTCCCATTTGCTCCAATGCTCACCTCCCAAGGTGTCCTGGAGGTCAGAGAAAGCAGGCTTGTCCAAGCTGTGGCTGTCAGCCCACAAGCCTTCCTAAATCTCATGTGGCTCTAGTTTGACAAACCAAAGGGTAGCCATGCTGCAAGGAAGAGTAACAAACAGGACTAATCTGTGGGACATCTGTATCCTCCGCCCTCCTGCCCTGCAGCTCCCTTCAATGCTGCCCTGGATGCCACACACACCCTGCAAATTGGCCAGGGTTGCAGAGGTGCTGCATGTTTGACTACCACACATGCAATGCCTGGCTGGATAGCCATAACCAGGCAGAACAGAGAGTAGCTGTAAGCAGTCTAGTTGTCATCAGAGAGAGCACTGCTTCAAAGATTTCCCAGCCACCCGCTACTCTTAACAAACTCAAGTGGGAAATTTGTGATCTTTCAGACTGTCAACCATTGGTGCAATCTGGTTGAAACTAGCCAAACAGCAAACAAACAGTGCTCATTTCCTGGGGAAACTATGTTAAAATGAATAAAATAAAACCAGATGAAAATCATGATGTTTGATTAGTGGTGTTCCCATGTTCTGCTACATCCCAAAAAACGACGTCTTACTCAATCCAGCCTGCGAGCTGCATTGCACAATACAGTTCAGCTCTGCAACTACCCAGATGTTACACATCTGGAGCAGGAAGGGGCAAATTTCAAACTTATTTACACCTGGAGGTTGCTCTGAATGGGTAATTTCTGCAGCAGAAAAAAACAGGGCAAGGGAATTTGCATCTGAAAGCAGTGAAATGCTTTGTCAGGGCTGAAGGACTACAACTCAGATCTCAGGGTGAAAGCAGCTCTCCTTCACAAGCCTGGAAATGAATTCATCCTGAAGACCTTAGCATGCTTCTCCTTGCCATCCCCAGCATCCCTTAACCCATGCTATTGGTGCTTGGCCACCATCGCTGCCTTTAGGGCAGGGTCAGCTCTGCTGCAATCAGACCAGCAAATGTCGAGCCCTGGCCAGTCCAGGACGCAGGGAGAGGCTGCACTGATGAGGGCTGGGAGGGTTTCCTCTAACCCGCTCGGTGTGACAGATCATGCTAAGGAGCTGCATCAGTTCCAAGGACTCCTCTGCTCCCTTCGCAGAGCACGGCACAGCAGGAGAAAACAGCAGCGACAAAGCAAGAAAGCAACTCCAGACAGACTCAGAAACAGCTGTGGAATTTCTCTGAAGAGCTGCTTTCTGTAAGGGGAGGAAAGCCCAGCCTTCCATCTGACTTCCAGCCCACCCACCTACCGGATAGAGGCAAAGCATAAGAACAGGAGAAAATTTAAGGCATGCCAAGATCCCAGGCTCTGGAAATTAGTTTCCCACATGCTCCACAAAAAGAGCACTCACACCCAAAATCTGCTGCTTTGAACTTTGACTGCACGCCATTTACTCAGCTGAATAACCACACTCAAGTCAGAGACATTACTTGCCTGAATATCTTCTACTCGGTGTACAGAAGGGTGCTGCAGAACTGGCTGACAAATAAACACAGGTATACAAAAGGCAGTGTCACGACACTTTTCTTAAAAAGGCTATAGCCCTAGGCCAAGTCCCAAAGTCAACAGCCATGTGGTCAGAACCACAAATCACCAGGTCTTCAGCAGAGTCATGTCAACTGATCAGGGAATCATCTAAATTCATTCATACCAAAGACCTGTATCCTCCAGGCCCCATCAACTGATTGAGGTCACAGTCTGAAAAATACTTCACTGACTTAGAAAACTAAATTCTGCTCAAAAGGATGGCTTGAGCATTTAGGAGTATAAGCTTCATTAGCTTCCAGCAAGACTTCAAGCCCCAAGCACAAACTAATGCTCCATAAAACTCCAGCAGAGAAGCACCACTGCTCCTACTCTGCCAGTACTGGTCCCAAGTATGGTCAGCTGTTCTGGATGGAACTCGGACATGATGTGGCATTTGTTCTCAGCCCTATGCAAGGAAAAACGATGTGCAGTTCACACCCTGGCAGGCTTACGAGAGGCAGCCCTGAGCTTGAAATCTCAATATGTAAGCTTGCTTTCAAGAATCCCTCTAATTTCACTGGGGCAACTCACATGACTGAAGCTAAACCTGCGCTGAAGCCTCCGTTGGACTGTGGCTGATGGAGCTTCTGATCCAGTTCATCAAGGGGTCAAGGTGAGAACCCTGAACTGAAGCCAAGAGCAGGTATGACAAAAACATATCCACAGATTTTGGCAAAGCTGAAGGACCAAGTGAGCCCCTTGGGGAAGGGTGACCAGCACCCAGAAGGATCTACTTGCCCGTTCCTTGGGCACTCTAAGCCACAGCAGGTCTTTGGACGAGAGGCTCATTCTGAGTCCTTGCATTTCCATGTATAACTTAAACACACAATATTAAGGCCAAAATAATATTTATTGTCTTCCTGGCATTTCTAATCTGGATATCTCACAGCACTACCAATACTCTCAAGAAGACTTCACAATATATTTCTATCAGGCGCGACCCAACCAGCTTTCCCCCAGAAAAGCAGCAAAAAACAGGTATCATTTTACTTTGTCTTACATACCTGGCCAGCTGTCCAAACCCTCTGAGAGACCTCAAAGCTTTGAGCCAGAGGCTTGGGCTTTTTAACTGTACTGCCAGCTTGTGCATAGCGGGAATTTTCCACAGAGCCCTGTCCCAACAGCCATGGGCACGCCAGTGCCACCAGTGCCACGGCCAGCAACAGCACAAGGCTGTCCCAGCTTTGCACTCCTCAGCCAGGACTACTTTTAAGTTCCATCTTTCATGCAACTAGTAAGAAGCTGAAATCCAGCCGCACACTATTACATAGCCAAGAACAGAGTTTTCAGCAGAAGAGGTTTTTTTCCCAGATTGCTATTGTTGTCATCCTATAGGCTCTACATTAGCGCAGACTCGCTGGGCATTTCAAAAAGGCCTGTGGTACAGAAAGGCTGAGAATAGGACCTTCGTACTCATCCTAAGTTGAAAGGCTACAAGTAATTTCCAACAGCTTAAATCAGACAAAAAATCTAAGTAGATCTGTATCAAAACTCTCTAAAACATACTAGTTGAAAACAAAAATAAAAACCAAACAAAAACAAACCATGGGCCATATCGATGAGGAGAAGGAAGACTTTCAGTGTGCAAACAAGCACAGAGGAATTACTATGTTTACAGTTCAATTAATGGGACCTTATCAAAATCCCGTTTGCGTTTTGGTTTGTTTTTTTTTTTTTTTGGGTAAGACACCTATTACACAAACACACACTCTTAATGCCTTGCCGGCTGGCACCGTGGTGCACGTATCCTGTGTATCCACATTTCAGGAGAGGCAGAGCTGCTCCCGGAGAAGTCCCTCCACCGGACGGCGTATCGGAACAAAGCGCTTGGGTGACGGATGTCGGCAGGGTCCGTAAATCACATTTTTGGCAGCTCGACCTCAGCTGGGTCGGCATCTAACGCCGCAAGGAACTCTGAGCGCTGCCGCTCCGTACAGCGGGGACGCTACCTGGGTAGAGGGGCTCCACGCCTCCCCTCCAGGCTGGTTAAAAAAAATAATTAAAGCCTTTTTCTAAAAGCCCGGCGAGATGTCTGGCACTTAATGACAGCACCCGAGTTACCGCGTATGTTCTCCGCTAACTGCCGGCATAAGGAAGGGAAATCAACCAAATAAAAAACCAAAAAACCCCAAAACGAACCCAAAGCAATGCAAAAGCACCACCGAACCTCCCGCTGGAACAAAGGACCCCACCAAGCCCCGTCTCTAAGTTATCTGGATTTACTTGCTCGCAGAGCACACGGATAACCCTCCTCCGCTCGCAACAGCGCTGGTGCGATGCAGGCGCGACCCCGCCGGCTTTCGAAGTAACCTCGGCGCCCGCCGCCCTCCCGGGACGCGGCGGCGGACGCTGCTCGGCCGCTCACCTGCACCGCGCATCGCGTCGCGGCACCGCCCGGGGGGACCCCGCTCTGCCGCGGCCACCCGAGCGCGGCGGGGCCGGCCGGGGCAGGCGCTTACGAAACCCGCGTCTGCCCCTCGCCCGGGCGGGAGGGAAGGAGGGAGGCGTGGCGGGGGGCATCCGCGCCCGCGGCGGCCCCGCTCCCCGCCGGGAAGAGGAGGAGGGAGAGGCGCCCCCGGCGCTGGATCCACCGCGCGCGAGCATCGCCGGCCGCCCCGGGGGGAGGCCGGGAGGGGAGCCCCGCCGGCGGGCAGCGGGCGCCCACTGACCTTGCCGCCATCCGCCGCCGCCGCCGTGCCTGCCCGCGGGATGGCAGCCCCGCGCCCGCCGCCGCAGCCGGCGCCTTCGCCCCGGCAGCCGGCGCCGCCCCCCGTCCCCCCCGCCCCGCCGGGGTGCGGGGCCGAGCGAGGCGTGGCCGAGGCGCCGGGGAGCGCCGGAGCCGCCCCGGACCCCGGTGCGCCCCACCCCGCCCCGGCCGGGGCCGGGCGCTGCTCCGCGGCGGCTGCCGCCGGCCCGGCTGCCCAGGGGGGCCGGAGCGGGGCGGCCTCGCAGCAGTGGCAGCCCGTGCCCTGCACGGTGCCACCCGGCCCCGCCAGCGGAGAGAAGGACGATGCAGCGGTTCCTCAGGGCTGAGAAAGGGCTCTGCGGCTTTAAGCTGCAGCGTGTTGTGCCACCTGGCCCAAGGTGAGGGACAGCTACACCTGAGCGCATTCCCGGCGGGACAGAGCGGCGCCTGCCCCGCGCACCCTGCGGAGCTGCCCCCGCGGGGAACGCGGGGCTGCCGGACACCCCGCGCCAAGCAGGTTATCCGGCTCAAGTTACTTGAGGACCATTAATCTCAGCTGGAGGCTTAGAGCTGTATTGGTAGTGTACATTAAAGTGGTGTGTACATGCGGTGTGTTGTCTTACCACAGCAGACCCAGGGCCAGGCGAGGGAATAAGGCCTCGTTTCTATCCACTGCACCAAGGCCTATGCTGGCAACAGAGTACAGGACCATAGACTCGTTTCTTCTCTCCCTGCAGAGAAAACAATCCTATTTCCATTAGCAGTAAAAGAAAATATGCATATGTACCTCCTAGCGTGTCACATGGGATCAGCAATGCCAAGCGGTAAGAGCTACAAATGGCAACAGTAGGCAGGAGTCTTTCACTCCTCATTGCCTCATCTTTTTGCATATCCAATGTTTTTTGGGGGCAAACAGTTCCAAATGGTGTGAACACAGACCTGTTGCTTATCCAGGTGTCAGGTTTGTATAGAACACCCTTCTCCTCCCCATATCCTGTAGCTCCCTGCTGAAACTGTTGCCTAGGAAGGAATAAGCCCTCTAGAATCAGCTAAATAAATCATTTTCAGAAAATAAAATTCTTTTCCCCCTTCTTCACTGTACTGGGGCTATTTGCAGCACAAAGTCTCCAGCAAGCCAGGCTTACCACTAGGGAGAGTCTATAATGCATTCACTAGTACAACTCCAGGTTCTGCCATAAATATTTAAAACTCAATTACCATTCTCACAATGAACGTTTGAAGCAGATTTTTGCATCCCACAGTGCTTCTTGATTCAAAACTTCCTAATGAAATAATTGAGATAACACAGGAGAAGTCAAATAGGTCAAATTTCAGCCATCAGTTTGAGTCTGGTCTCCCCTTCATGTCTGTCTCTGAAGTATTAGTCACTACCATCTCTGACCTCTCACGATGTATTTTACACCACAGGCATCATTTTAGCACATGCAGCTGACTTTCACTTCTCTGTTGATCAGCTGGAAGGACTGCGTGAAATATTTTACCGATCTCCCCTTCCCCCCTCCCGTTACCCAGCTGAGTAATCTGAAGAGCAAACATCCAAATTGCTTCTTCTGAGGTGTCCCTTAAAGGAACAGGGGCCTCCTGCCATCCTTCCCTCTGCTCCTGGGGGTGGGCTTGGCCCATGGCACCTGATGTGACCAACACCTTCCCCCCGTGGCCACTCAATGTTCTACAGATTTTGTTCAGAAAAAGCCTTTGAAATGCTGGAGAGGGGGGCTGTGCAGTTGGTTTTTTTTTTACAATTTAAGAAGGTGCTTATGCCAAATTCACATCAGGCATTTGTGTAACATCCTGTCTTTGAAGAGACACACCAGGTTTGGAAGGCACAATTCCTTACATGCCTCTGTGCACCCAGTCCCTACCCTTCCAGGGGTCATTTTCCCCTTTCTTTCTCAGAGATCAAGTGGCATCTGGTTCCTACAGGCAGTGCTATGGTACCAGATCTCCATGGACTCAAGGGAGGAAAATGCATTAGAAAATGGAACCAAATGTCCCTCCAACTCTGCACTGGTCAGCCCTTCTGCAAATGATGTCCACCAGAAGACAGGGGGGCTACAGAGACGTAGAAAAAGATCACACACTGTACAGAGATCCATCTCACAGTGCAGTGTTGAAGAGCATTTACACAATGACTCAATGGTATTGCTGTTATTGCTGCTGTGATTGTATCATTGTAGCAGAGTTTAGCCAGCTCAGCTGAGACCAGTTCACCCCATACACCCCCATCCAGGTTAAGCAGACAGCAAAGAATCAAGTGTTTCAGATCCCACACACAAATACCAGATCCTGGTCTGGAGGGGCTACTGCAGATTTTAGCATCTGACTCCCTCTGCTGAATGGATTCCATGCACAGCTCCTGGCAGAAGTGCTACCAGAGAGATGCGGCAGATGAGGGGAACAGGAAAAGGTAATTTCTCCCAGGAGGATCCCTGGATTGCCGCCATCGTCCCCAAGGCTGCATCTGTTACGAGAAGAGTCTGTAAGTCTCTGGGGAGGAAAGCTTGAAAAGTTCACAGCAATAGGCTTGGGAAGGAAAAAAGAAAGACAAATAGATTTCATCTTCAGATTGCTTCACGTGGTTTATTTCGATAAAACTTTTCACTAAGAAATGGTTTTGTAAAAGGCAGCAAGTTCTTTGGTACTGCCCTTTTCAGTTCCTACCTGAATAAAAAGGATGAAAAGGGTTCATCCAGTGCCAGAGGCATTAAAGACAGAGGAAAGGCAGGCAGAGGCAGCTGTGCTCTTCTGCCCTTTGCTATTCTCTCACCAATCTGGTTGGATATGGGGACATTTTTTTCACCCACCTGGATTCTTCTAACAATTTGTATAATTTTAATTTTTACATCATATCTAACAGTCAATGAGAGCAAACTGCTATCAGATACACTCACTCAAGCATACTTCCAGTACTAGGGAGGTGGGAACACCTATCATTCACAGAAATAATAGGAGCAATCCCTGCAAGTAATGGGGTAGCACTGGGATATCATAACAAAGGTAGCTAACTCATGGTTTCTCCATTATGATCACCTAAGAGACCTCTAATGCACAATATGTATGTAAGACCTCAGTGTCAAACTTTCAGTTCCAGAAACAAGTCACCAAATAATCATAAAACCGAATGGTTTTATGGGAGCTTGTGAGCATTTTAAAAATAATCAGCACATAGGGGATCCATTCCTTTTCATTTCTGAGTCAACACTGGAGGTTTAAATCATATTTCCAATATTTATTCTGTTATTAAAAAACCTAGGAACTCTTTTTAGCCCAGTTTCCTAGAGAAACAAAGTTTCTATTACCTCACTGTGTACCCTTCTATCTTCCTGTTTCCTTTCAGCTGGTTTTGAAACTGTTGGCAGAGGAGAAGAAATCAGACAGCAACATCCTTAATTTTTGTAGTTGTGTATTAAATCATTAATGGGGCAAAGAAATCTTCTTTGCAGGAATGGGGTAAAGAAGATTCTTTGAACCCCGCCCCAAGCAAGAGGCAGGGAGAGTTCAGCTCTTTTCCCTTCAGTCTGGCAGCCAGCAAGCACAAATGCATGAGACAGCAGTACCTCACCAAACTTCATAATATCCCCTGCTCAGGTAACATCTTTCAATGGGAAAAAATGAAGACTTATATGATCTCAGAGCTCTGGGACTGAGGGGGGAAAATTACATTGACCACTAAAATTGCTACTGAGTCAAGGCCTGTCAAACCCTACACCTTGCACAAAAGCTTCACAGAAAGCTGTTGCCTAAAACTGTGAGACAAAAGTACAGCCCATAGTGATTAAAAAAGCATCTATGGTGGAAACAGCTTCAAGCTCTGCTGATCACAGGTAATTGTCACTTCCCATATTGATAACCTGTGATAAAATTACAATGAACATTTTGGCTCATTGAAATCTGACAGGCTCATACACATTCCCTTGTTCTCTTCCATAAAACTCTGCTTTATTGTATGCTTTAAAAGATTCAGCAGAGTGAGTATTTTTACAGGTCGCTAACCTGAAAACAGGCACGTAAAAAGGATGCATATTTGCGGTAACTCCATTTAATAAATTGCTGCGAAACCCCAGCCCCACTCGAAAAAGAAAAAACCTCCACCCTGAAGTTAACTGGAGAGCCTTCACCCCTTCATTAGGATTAAAGGCTTCAAGCAGGAGAAGATGGTCAATGTGCCTACACTAAGAGAGCAACAAATTCTCTATTCACCAGTGTGCCATTCAGCCCACTTTTTGTCTTTGGGTTGGATACAGAAATGTGATCAATAATTTTCTCCTGATAGCAACAGTTTGTAAATGCTTATCTATTAATTATAACTCTAATAATGAATCATGGAATCATAGAATCATATAACCATAGAATGGTTTGGGTTGGAAGGAACCTTAAAGATCATCTTGTCCAAACCTACCTGCCATGGGCTGGGACACCTTTCACTAGACCAGGTTCTCGGAGCCCCATCCAGCCTGGCCTTGTACACTTCCAGGGTTTCCACAGCATCTCTGGGCAACCTGTTTACAGTGCTTCAACATCCTCACAACAAAGAACTTCCACCGAATTCCCAATCTAAACCTACTCTTTTTTACTTTGAACCAATTCCCCCTTGTCCTGTAACTACATGCTCTTGTAAAAATCCTTCTCCATCTTTCTTGTAGGCTCTCATCAGGTACTGGAAAGCTAGGTCATCCTGAAGCCTTCTCTTTTCCAAGCTGAACAATCCCATCTCTCTCATCCTGCCATGAGGTGATTTAACATCTGTAAGTACAAAAGGTAGGGAAGTTGCTCCTTCAGTACCAGCTGACTGCCTTTACACTCAAAGGGGAGATGTCCTGGAGGTAATTCACAGCAGAAATCCATACTCTTGAGTCACCTTCTTGCTGCCTGGGCTAATCTCCCTCCATAGATAAGATAGGGGGAAGAGCTTCCTGTACTGAAGTTTAGTGCCCAGAGATAGGCAGTGCAAGGAGCCCCCTGAGGCTCCCAATCTTGGGAACCACCTGGGTCTGCTGACACATCCCTTTGCTTCTTTCAAAGCGGTGGCCCAGACTCCTCTCAGTGAGTCACCTTGAAGGAGCCACAGCCCCTGTATCCCACCAACCACAGTCCCACCTCTGGCACAGTGTCACCACCGCCTGCCTCTGGGCAGCATGTGTGGATGTGCCTGAGATGTGCTACCCCATGTTGTCAGCCCAGCATAACCGAGGTGGAAGGGGACCTCTGCAGATCCTCCTGTTCATCCCCCTGCTCAAAGCAGGGGCAGCATCAGCTGGGCACTCAGGGCTGTCTCCTGCTGCGTTTTGAACATTTACTGCCAGTACAGAGAGCTGGATAAACACACCAGGGGTGCTACCACAGCAGTTGCTCTCTGTACAGTCCTGGATATTGTCTCTGCTGCTGCAGCTGTCACAAAATGAAAGGGAGAGGTTGTTTATAAGCTCTGGCAATGATCTCCAGAGCTGCACTTTTCTCTCCCCTTATCCCATCACAAGGCGATGTTTAGAAAAATACACTTATATGAATCTAATCTTTGTTATTTACTGTACTGAGTCATGCCTGTATCCTCTTAATAGTTAACAGTTCACTGTATATTAAACAAAGGAGAAAACATATATGTGAAAAATATTTTCACATCAGTGAATTTCAATTACAAAAGCCTGATTTTTTTAAAAACCCTAACTCTTCTGTTATCCAAAGCAACACTGAATTCGTTGCTGGGCACTAACTATATTGGAAGTCCATTAGTTAGACAGCCCCTCAATCATCCATGTTAATTCATTCTCCTCTGAAGTAGATGAGTTTTAAGAGAATTACAGTCCTCATATACAAACAGCACCACAAATAAATGGCATGAAGATATTTCATCATAATTTACTAAGTGCAACAACTACTTCACTGTTCAGGACTTGCATACTAAAGCATCAGGATAGCCCTTTGGCGCCAGCTTTACACAATAAATACAGGTAGTCCTATCGCTGACAAAAAGCTCAATTAAAAAGAAAATTGAGGTTTCAAACATAAGCATTTAAAATTAGAAAACATCCAAATTAAGGCTGACTGTGCAAGTCCTTCCTGCCATAAACACATGCTTCTATTACTCAAGAGCATGCTGCTTTTCACAGCATCCTGGGCTTCCCTTCAGTTGCATGGGATCTCAGAAGCACAACCTCAGCTTCCTGCTCTCCAGTGCCAACCTCGTCTGTCACCTTCCCCTGTGCCACCACCCAAGTTCCATGTCCCAGGCTCCCTGTTCCCTCATTCCTGGTCTGCAGCCCTATAGGCCACTTTCTTCTCTTCAGCACCATCTCCCCCATTTTCCTTGTCCAGCTGTAACCCACATTTCATCCCAGCAGTTTCTAGCCTCAGTTTCCAACCTCAACTCCCAGACCAGGTTTCTTACAGTGAGGCCCAAGTACCTTCTCCACTCCAAGTTTCAAGTTCCAGTCTTTCACTGCAGGCTGCTTTAGTCCATCTGTTAATGCCAACTCCACAAATAAAGCCTAGGTCCCTTTCCTCCTCATTGCTCGGGATCCAAAAGGTCATTGACACAGAGCACAAGTCTCCATGGCTGTACCAGGAGGCACCAAGAAGAGCATTGCCAGAAACCTCCTACTCAGTCCCTCCAGCCACAGACAGACCAGAGCACATGTCTCCACAGACTGAATCATCAAAGAGATCAGCAGCCACACTTAGAAGCCTCTGCCAGGAGTGTGCAAACTGCAATTTTCCAAGAATTTATAATTTGAATATGGGTATTTTTCACAGGACCCAGAGTTGAGTTGCACCACTTTTTTCTTTTTGCTCTTGCATTTTGGAAGAGGAATCACAACCAGGCAGTGATTAATGTTATGTAGAAAATCTAGTTTCAAGCATTCAGTTTCTCACAGGAAAAAATGTCATAGAAAGAGCTGAACAGCCAGAAACATCCCTCCAGAATCAGACTGAGGTATTCACCTGGCACAGAAAATGTTGACCCAAAAGATTAAGGTTTCAACAAGTTACAGAAGATGGGGAAAAAAAAAAAAAAAAAAAGTGGTGCAACTCAACTCTGGCATTAATTAAAGCAAACTGAGTAGAAGAAAGGTTATTTTCTCTAGCCTAGCATAAGTACCAGATATATTATCCTTAGGATAGTAAGAGTCCACAGTTCACACTACAGGCCTTGAGAAGATGAAATTGCACTGTGTAAACACTTTAGATATAGTTCATTAGGACCATTAGGACCAGTCACCAGGTTCAGGGTGCTTTACACCCTATGACTGGTGTTATAAACCCTGTGTTACCCCAGGCACAACACCCAGCCCATGTCCAACAAAGTCCAGCAATCATCCAGACATTGTGTCTGTCATGGTGTACTTTAGCAGAGAAAATAAAGTGAGGTATGCAAGTCTCTATGTTTATGCAGACTTGTTTTCTTGACTTTTTACACAACACATTTCCAAGCCACTGGCTGATCTTTCCAGCTCTTACCTGCAGGACAAGCTGCTCTGAAGCATCCTCAGCTGAATAATTTTACTCACACAGGGTTAACAGAATGAGAACCAAGGCCTGGAATTTCAGAGTCAAATCTGAAGCACACATAGAAAAACAAGCACACTAGGATATTTATGTGCTGGGTGCTGGCATGGCAGTGACTGCATTTCATCCTGACACTTCCTGAAAATTACATAATTTATCATTTAACACTACAGCTGCAGATTCCCCACCATTTGCAATGAATTAAGTAGCAGAGCTCTTCAGGAAACCCTACGGATTTCCTGGGATAGACAGTATGGCTAGTTAAGTACATGAATATATGAAGTAATTTTTTTTTGTTTGTTTTATTGGGGCTGCTGAAAATGAAAGCATCCTGTCTGTGCCTCGCAGACGGGAAGGCATTGCTGGTAGCCATGAAATAAATCTAAACCAATGCTGTCCCTGCCAGAGGTGCCTGGTCAAACTACACTGGTTGATGATAACCTTGCACAGCAGTCTTTCATTCAGGGCTTCATCCTGCAGTCCTTACATCCCTGGAAGAAGCTTGGGGAATTTCAGTGGTGTCTAATTTGAAATTTATTTCTGCAAGCAAATGTCTTCAGGACACACCAGCCAAGGCAGACACATTCAAACCTATGTCAGCGTGTCCAAAGTCTGGGGGACTACAGCTGCTGTTCCATGTCCACATGGGCTCCCATCTCCTGCCTTGCCGAATTCAAGATGATTCTTAGGGAACTTCTGCAGTTGCAGAGCTTCAAAACAGTCTTTTCCCAGCCTCACTCAGTTACTAGGTGTTTTTTCAAATGGCCTGCTTATGGTCTGAGAGAATAAGCTTCTTATTAAGTTCATAGAGCAGTCTCATTAGTACTCACTCTTCCAGAGCTCCAGTTAAGCATGTTTGTGTAGAACAGCACTGCTCGTATCTCATGTGAAATTGCTGCCAGAAAATAAGTGCAGAACTCCCAGTTCAGACCTGTGGGCTGCAAGGACTTGCCTAAATCCAAGTCTAATGTCAGTCCTGCAACATGGTAGCTCTTACATTTAACTCTGATTTGAAAAGAGGTGTTCAGAACCCTATTTTCATACCTTCCTTAAAGGAGTACAGACCTCCTTAGAGATGTGGCTGAAGGGCAAAAAACTACCTCTTATTTCTGAAGTCAGACGGGACTTAGACCCTTAAAGCTTTTGAAAAATTTACTATGTTGCTGTTTGGGCTGAATAAAAATTACCTGTGAGAAAGGCTTTTCTTTTCAACACTTTTTAGGCTTGGAAAAGGCTTACTCAGGAAAAGAATTAGAAAGAATAGGCTGTTTTTCAACCTCACAACTTTCCCAATTTTTTCAGATTCTCTGAAGAGGCCACTGGGTGCAGGTGGGTGTGACTTTCAGGGCTGTGAGCCTTGCAGGGCCACACCAAGTCCCATTGAAGTGAGTGGTGGAGTTTACATTGATTATGGCAGGATTTGGAGGGTCCCATACAGAAGCTGCTCTAAATCTAGGAGAGCTGACATTCCCACCCACCTATCTGCAAGGAGTGAGCACAGGACATGCAAGAAGGAAGTAAAATACGTTTCTCGTTTCTGCAAGGAAAGTTTGCCTGATTCTCATTTATTTCAATCCCAGTATCTATATTTCAGCATTAATAATGGACCAATCTGCAAAAGGAGCTCATGGAAGTTGCCAGGTTTCCACCAGGGAGACTCAAGTTTGGCTGCCCAAAGCAGAAGGGAGCTTTGGAAAGTGCTTTGTTTAAAGTTGAAGCGTTCAATACTGTTTTGCACATTCATCATCCTCAAAGAAAAGTGCTTGGCTGCCCTCCATGGAGGGAGGGGAATGTGCAGCAATGGGACCCTCAGCAGCTGCCAGCAAAAAATAATACAGAAGAACTATGAATAAATAAAATACATTTTGTTAGGCCTAATATTACACAGCTTTCTTCATGCTCTCCCTCTAAAGCTGTGATTCCCTTTCAACCATTTCTGGTTTTAGTTTTTATCATGGGTTGTTCTCTTCCTGTCTCTCTTCCTTTAAAGCCTAAACTGTGGTTTTCTCCTTACCTGAAAGTTTCTCCTCTCCATTTCTTAATTTCCTACTAATTTCTTTCTTTTAATCTTCTTTTAAAACCATTCTGATGCAACTCCGCAATACTTTGCGGACCTCCAAGCCTCTTTTATCTTACTCTTTTCTCTGCAATGTTTCCTTTCATCATTATCTTCCCAACTTTAACAAAGATTTGCCTATGTGTAGCAGAACTCAAAGTCAGAAGTGTTTTGCTTTCTCTGAATATGTTTTTACACCAGTGGTGCTGGTGACAGATGAGAAAACACAGATTATCTACTGCACTATATCAGAAGTGGAAAAATCAAGTGGTCTGCAGGCTTTGAACTCAGGATCAGCATCTTTCATGCAATGCCTGAATGGAATCATGAGAGGGACCAAATTCAGCAAAACCTTTTCTTGCTTGAGATGTCACCTTTCCTACTCATCATAGCTGCCTTAGGCAAATTGGCCTGCTCTCCACAGGACACTCACTGGCCCAGATAGTTTCAATCTTGTTGTTCATTGTGGCTTTATCAAAGTTAGATAAGGAAGCATAATTCTCAATGCTAGGATTTTATTTTATTCTTTCCACCTCATGGCAAACTCCTTCCCTGCTGCTGTGAAGTGTATTCTTCGGCCTGAACTCTTTAACCATCTTCCTCATCCTTGCTGTCTTATAAATAACAGCATCCTGCTCCATCCAGATCCAGATCCAGATCCAGATCCAGCCCCAGCCAGCTGGTTCTATCCTTTAATTTATGAGGAAAACTTCTGTGATGTGCAATGGCGGCTCTAGGAGACTGCCAGGTGGCTTTTGGCAGAAGTGCTCGACTGGACAAGGAGGGACTAAGCTACAAATCTGAGGTGAGGAGGAGCCCACCTCTGGTGTCTTGGTCCTGCTTCTCTCAGTGCAGCCAATCCTTGCCTCGCATTGAATTACTTCTGAGCTCTGGAAAAAGCTGCACTTGCAGGTTGCTGCTTGCCAGAGCCTAATGCCAAAGTCCTACCTGTCCAGACATCCCATATAACAAGAAAGTGCTGATGGCAGCATGACAAACCTCTCTTTGGAGCTGATGCTATGTAGTCATGTCTGCAGCTGAAGCCCCAGCACAGCCTCACCAGCGGGTTGGTTCTTGTGAATGCTATTTTAAGGCAGAGGGGGTGCAATGGGTGTTGCCACAGCATGAAAAATGAAACTTAAAATAGTGAATATTTACAGAGCAAGGTTATTCTGACTGTTTGTGAGGTGTGATCTTTTTCTGCTGAGTACATGTAGTGCACCATCTCCTTCCATTCTGCCACCTGTAAGCTTAGGCAAGAAAAGTGTGCTGTGGCATAGGGCTGTGCATATGGATTCGCCGGGGTTTCCTACACAACTCTCACATGCTGCTAATCACTTCTGGGATGTAGGGGTTTGGGGTTTTTTTTGTGGAGTACTATCAGAGGGAGAGTCTCCGTTTAATAGCCATGGCTGCTACTTGTCCACAGATGTTTCTTCATGCTTATCAAGATCGATAAACAGCGACAGTCACCCCCCAGTGATGCACCCTCGCCTGCAGCGATTGCTCTGGGTCTGGAAGTTGTCAAATCTCTGTTTATCTGCTGATGGCTGAACTACCCTTATCCCGAGTGTGCCTCTTTCAGGAAACAGCCAGCAGAGTACTCACACTGGCTCGAGATCTAATTTGCGCTAAACCTTCATCTTTTAATGTTGCAATACTGTAGCAGCTGCAGATAGTTTTAGTAAAAGAATTATTTAACAAAACAAAACAAAACAAAACAAAAACCACCACAATAACCTCTAACCTGTTTCATCACCATTGTCTTCTCTAGATAATGTCCCAGCAGTCTCGGCCAGGCTTCCCTGTGACTACAAAGAGGTGTTTCACTCACTAACCAGCCCTCAACGTCTCTCCTGGCTTCTTCCCTCCGGGCACCATGTGATAGCCTGGGATGTGGCTGGGATGTTCCCTCCAGAAGCTGATAGTAATCATGGTCTTTGCCTCCTCATCCTCTCCCTCCTCTGAGTCATCAGGAATCACTCCCAGTCCTTTGTCTCTTTACTTGGGTGTCATTTGCGTGTATTCATGTTCCTCGTCTTTCTGCTCTCAGCCCTTGATAGCCTAGGTCTTTGTTTGTCCCGTTCTAACTTGCCCTTTGTTTGAGGACCTGTGTGCAGGGGAAGGGGGAGGGGGGCCTGTGATGGTGGCAACCCGCTAAACTGAAGATTTTCTCTGTGCTTAGAAGGACAAGGCAGCAAAACCAAATTCCTCTTCACCCCATTGCCATACTTTGCTTGGTCCCATTTCTCATCTCCCCTCCATCTGGCAGCTCCTAGCCCACAGCAGTTGGTCGTAGCCTGGAATGGGTGGTTTTCTCCAACACTGAAGCAAAGCCTACCTATGTTGGAGGACGACCATCATAACAGAGATGTCATCAAAGTAGAAAATTTTGGATGAAAAGGGAAAAAAAAAATACCAGCATTGTATCCCACACATGAAATTGCAGAGTAAGCAGTTACTGCCCTATAAAGCTTGTTTAAACGCCCGTGGTTTTGAGGGAGTTTGGTACCAGCTTTGGCTTGCACAGTAGAATTGCAGGCCAATGCACATTCATCACTCTAATTTTGTACAGCTGCATTATTTTCACAGTTTATGGTGGCACCATCTCATTTATGAAGTACACACTGCAGTTACACATATGGCTGTATTATTTTCAGCACTGAAAGTTCAATTAGTAGTTTCACTGAGCTAAGACTGTCAAAACAGCAGCAGGAGTACACACTGTATTGTAGCTGTCCAAAATTTATATATGTTTATGTAATAAATACATCGCAGTTTGTGTGCTACAATTTGGGTCACTGGTTCTAAAATAATACCAGAAACACCAGGTGAAATTTGCTGTCACTGACTCAATTTCAACAACTGTGGCTCCAACTCTTCATTTACACCTGGGATAAATGTGGCACGATCATGGGTCACAGAAACACTGCTTCTTCCCTGCCCAGAGATGCCATGAGACAAAACACTGATGTGAGCAACCGAATCTCTTATTCACAGACCAAGCCTTTAGATACAAATTCCTGTTCACCCCATTGCCCAAGCAGTAGGGTGCCTGAAGCTGGTCTTTGGAGACATCTCTGTCATAATACTTTATTTGGGTCATTTTCCAGCACCATTAATTATTTTCCCCATTAAGGAACAGTTTTCTAGGGAAAGATGGGCAGGATGGGGAGAAGGAGAAAAATTACACAAATTTCCTGGGTGCCTGTGCATGCTGAAAAATGTGGCAGTTTGCATGTCGCTGATTTATTCCTAGTGCATTAGTCATTAGGGAGGGTAAAACCACAGTGATAACGGAGGTGCTATCGGGTGCTGTGAACAGACTGCAAACTCTACTTCAGTCAACATCAGTGCTGACTTTCCTCAGCATTTGCATACTGGCAGCTTTAGCAAAGAGGTGGCTGTTGCTCAAAGTTATGAGAAAGAGCTTGGTTCCTCATAAGCACTCGTAGTGCTTCTGAAATGCTGACCTTTCATGCAGGTGCTGAGCAGTAGGAAACTCTGAAAATCAACTTTTTAATGCTCCAGTTTCACAATAGGCAAACCAGAGAGAATAAAAACTACCTTCAGGTGCATTAAAAAACTTGTTTATAGTCTTCCAAGCTTTCTTCAACCCCTGCATGGAAGGTACCACTGGGACATGAAGTGCAGTGACGTTTCCTTCATCTCCTACGGCTGGTTCTGGTACAATGAGAAGAGGAAGTGGCCTCAAGGCTCCAAATCCAAATTAACAGATGTTTCTAGCAGTCCTGTCTTCCTCCTTGCTCCACAAAATAATGGACCTATCCTTATCACCATCCCTTACACATGGCCAAATATAAACACAAATGTAAATATAAAGAGGAAAATACTTACAGCAGGAAATGAAGACTTGTTGTGGGACTCGTCAGCCTCTGAGCACGTTTTCTTTCACATCCTGACAGAGCCTGGCATACATCCAGCTTCTGACACACAGGGGAAAGTATACCTTTTTTGCTCTACTTTTTTGGCAGTTGTCATTAATTTGGCTCGCTTTCCCCTGCAGTAATGTTGACAAACACATTGCTCATGGTAGCATTTCAGCAAGCCCATTCAGGCAATTGATGTTTCAATATTTACAGACAGCACTGCCTTATGCCAATTTGATCTTTTTGTAATGAATATGTTTTGACTTGAGACAGAGTGGGAACTTGCCTGTCACAGCCACTGCGCCTGAAAGTTTATACTCCCAGTTTCACAGTACAAAGAAATGTATTAACTCCCATATTATGTGGTTTTCTAGGTTTAAATTGGTGTGTTTCCTTCCTGTTCTGCTCATTGACTCATTTCCTTAAATCTGACTTGAGCTTGCTATTGAGTTTTAGCCTTCATACACCAGTAGTGGCTGTAACACCCGCAGTTCAGCAGGAAGAGAGGTGACAGCAAAAGACAAAAGATATTCATTACTTTCACGAGATAGTACAAATTATTATTTTCTGATGAGAGACAAGGAAAAACAACAGTGGACAGGGCAACCATGGAGCAGCTGAAGTATTTCTTTCAGAGGGAACCTTACCTGTCACTTCAGTGTCCAAACACGTCTTGTAAACACCACAAAAATGCTGACCTGGATTCACAGAGTTGTCATCAATTCTCTCTTGTAGTTGAACGTGTTTGAATGTCCCTTACAAAAGAAGAACAGAAGCCAAAGTGGTTTTTTCATGAGCTGAGGAATTTTTTGGTTTTTTTTTAGTAGATTAAACTTTTACGATTTTAATCCACCAGAGCACAGAGTTCAAGAGCAAATGTGATCTTGCTTTTCCATGCTCAGGCAGATATTTGCTCTAAGAGAAGCCTTTTGAGTGTAAATACCAAGGATACAGCAAATGTTCTTGCTTTAAAGCCAGCAGCTGTCTGCTCCCTTTTATCTAGTCCATGATTAAAGAAATATTTTATTGAATGTTCGCCCCTGGCTCTCTTTCAGCAAGAGGAGAGACCTATTCCTTATTTGTGAAATGAATTCCCTATTGTTGTAGGAGTGGTTGGCTATTTGGTGTCAGCTGGGCTGTGCCCAAGCCTCCAATGGCTCAAGCACAATTTCCTGCCTGCAAGGGTACCCATTTAGACATCTAACTACATGATCTGCAAGGAAGTGCTGTGCCTCTAGTTTTTTGCCAGTGCTTCAGCATAGGTTTAATAATGAACTGCAGACACCCTACTTGATACTGACATTTAATTGCACCTGAACTGTCAAAATGCAGCCTTTGATCGGGGCAAGTTTCAAGCTCTTGCTTGAGGTTAAGGACGATGTTAAAGGAAGCATCAGGCTGCATTTGCAAAGAACCCAGATGCTTTAATTCATGGAGAATTTGTGGGTAAAGACACTATGAGGATGAACTGAGACCCTGCCATTGGGACAAAGCTTTAGGAGTCCAGGACTCACACATAGTCAGAACTTGATACTCTTTGGCCTTGGGCAATTCTTTTACCTTCTTTGGCTCCCCTAAAAAGATAGTGTGATAACACCTCACTTCCCTCACAGGCCTTAGTGTGAGCTCATTACTTAGTGTCCTTAATATACTGTGCAGATAAAAAATGCAAATGACAGCAAAGGCCAAATTCTCTTCTCATTTATCCCAGACGATATTAAAGTGAATTGAGGTGGAGCCAGGGAAACCCGGAGGAAGACTTGGCTGTAGGCGTCAAGCACCATGACTGATCTGTCTCTGCAGAGCTCACTGAGGAAGCTTCTTGAGGAAGTTATTCCAACCAGCTCTCTGGCCTCAGCTGGCACAGAAGCCCCATGCTTATTTTATTTTGTTGCTGCTTCTTTTTTAAATTGGCTGCCAAGGACTCAGTACTCCTGTTTATGAAGCCAATGGGCTTTGGCTTGTGTTGATCTGGATGATCTGCAGGCAAAGCCATCTCCTCGGGTTCTGCAGTGCAGGAGGCATCACGTTGGGGCAGGCAGTGCAAAGGTGACTGGGAGCGACCTGCATCCAACCCAAACTCTGTGGGTGAACCAGCACCACTGTGCAGAAATAAGCCCCAGAGAAGTCCTGTGAGGCTGGGGTCACCTGGACTGGCTGCTGTAATCATCAGGTAACAGTCCACCCCATAAAAAGAGGAGCAGAAAGGCAGGTGTGATGGCCAGGGTCATCCCTTCAAGGGAAACAAAAATGGGAGACTCTCCATCACTTGAGTGAGCAGGCTTGACTTTTGAGGCTGTCCTCTCTCTGTTTTGGGGACACTGGCACTGGGTCAGGCAGGGTGAGGGGTAAAATCCCCCTGCATGAGGCAGCAAGAGCACTCTGCAGGGACCCACCAGCAGCACACATCCAGGCCCCACCTTGTTGGAACTCAGAATGTCCCACAGACATTCTCGGACGTTCCAGACCCAGGTCAAAAGCATCTGAGACCCTGGCATGCAGCCAGAGACCCCTGTGGCTTTGAATCTGACCCATGGAACAGTTTACCAACTTTGCAGGAAGATCAAGAAGTCACAAAAGTTTAGATATTGTAGTAGAAGTAGTCAGGAAGTAAAGGGTAGGATTTCTGAGTGCTGTACAGGGGGGTTTTAAGCCTTGTACGCAGGGGTCCAAGTTTTGTACATGGGGGTCAGGAGATCTAAGATGGAGGGACTTGGGTGTGGCCCTGTCCTCTTTCTTTCTCCTTCCTAACCTCCATGTCTTTGGTGATGTTGGCACTCACAGATTGGTCTAGAGTAGAAAGTCACCATTCAATATAGATAGTAGGCATTGGGGAAAAGTATAAACATGTAGTACGTAATATATGATATAAAAGATGGCACCAGCCCCCTGAGAGGGCAGAGTGCCTTTGTCTGAGCTGCTGAACGGGCCACAGCAGTTCAGGAGAAGAATCTTGTAGATAACCAACAATAAACAACCTTGAGAACAGACAACAGAAGACTACTGAGTCTTTCTTCGAAGGCACGGGTTGGAGGAGGGACTTTTCCATCTTTCGGGGTCATCCCAATCCGGGGGTGAAACCCCACACCACCTCTCCTTCTGGGGTATTTTGATTGTAGCGAAAGGCTCAAGAGACAGAGAGAGGAAAAGCTTGTTCTATGCTAAATTGACATTGGAATTGTCAAATGCTTCTAATAAATTGCATCTCAAGGAGGGGCTTCATCTGATCAGCATTTGGATGAGTCTGATACTGAAATGACATGGTATTCTATAATACACCACATCTGAGGTTGTTGTAATTATTATTACTGTTACTACTATTATTATTATTATCATTATTATAATTATTATTATTATAATCTCAGGGTCTTGGGAATCCAATCAAGAAAATATACATAGTGGTTTTATCTAGCCTAGACTGTACTAAAAGAAGACAGAACAGAACTTACTGTCCCTTCTGCCTCTTTAGTGAGAAAGGAATGTCCTCTACATGTTCTTTTGAGAAAAAAGGAAAAAAACAAACAAACAAACCAAAACACAAAAAAACAAAACCAAACCAAAACAAAACCAAACAAAAAAACCCAAAACAAAACAAAAAAAAACCAAAAAAAAAAAAAACCAAAAAACAACAAAACCACAAACCAAAAAAAAAAAAACCAAAAAACCCCCAAAAATATGTTCATGATACTGGCTCACTCATACATCAGAAAATCAAGGGAGACACCAGCAAGGATCAAAAGCTTGCCATACACGCAGCTGTGAACTTACTAGTGGGGTAAAGGACTGTTTCCTCCTTTTCTCTCAACCCCACAGTCTCTGTCTATCTGGTCCCTGCCCCATGATGGGAATAAACACATTCCCAGACAATGGACACCATAGAGTTTATCAGCTGCCTCAAAACTGGTGTGATGGTCCAGTTCATGGCCCTTTTCCACAGAAGCCTCAAAGAATAAAACACACATACAAGCAAAGGCATGGTACATATCATACTAAAACATGTCCAGGTTCAGGCATTTCCCTGAGTCATGGAGGCACATGACTTTTGGGTTCCATGGACCTGTTCTCTGCCTGGGCCTCCTGGGCCATGTAGCTGCCTTTACACAAGTTGTGCAACAGAGAGGGAGCAAAGCACGAACAACAGCCTACAACAGTATCACTGGCTTATCAACCTTGATTAATGGAGGTGAACAGCTTTTTATGGCAGGAAAAGTAGGTAATAGTGGCCATCTCAGGCTTTGTGGTGATAAATGGTATTTTCAATACCAACATTATGGTTTTCCAGGGTTATCCTCTGATACTGAGAATAAATATGCCTTTCTGCTTGTGGCAGGGAAGGGAGCTGGCAGAGCTATGCCAGAAGGGCTGCCCACGTGCCCCCATCTCTCCCGCCAGCCCTTCACACACTGGCAATGAGGGTGATAGCAATAATTCACCTCTAGCCAGGGATCCAGGAGTCTGAAAGTCACAAGTCATCGCCTCGTGTGCCTCACCAACAGCAGTGGTGCCTCAGATAGAGGAGGGGAGCAGTGGTGAGGTTGCATGGAGAAGGACAGGGAGGGATGGCTGCAGAGAGGAGCACTTGCAGGGTGGTATCCATGGCAGTGCCCAGCCATGCTCAGCACTCCGAGCTCACGGGCTGCTGGCACCAGCACCACTCCAGGGAGAACCAGCATCCCAACTGCATTGCTTCCTGTGAGGCCAGCCTATGGGAAAAAATCCCCCAGGTAGGTCAGTGGGACAAGGATTTTCTTTTTCTGATGATTCTCAGAAACTTCTCCTTCAGGTAGACTGGGCTGAGGTGCCATCCGTAGACACTGTGTCCTAGCAAAACACTTCGTTGATGCAGGGTTTCCCCACACTGGCTCTGGTTAAAAGCCTTTAAAGCTCTTGCACACTTCTGTTGCCCTAAGGGAGAACTATCACCTAAAAGTCTGATGCTTTATACATCAAAGGATGTCAAGAGTAAAATTAAGCTAGATGTTTTCATAAAGGAGTATCATCTTAAAATCCACTTTGGTGTTGTTAAGTGAAAAAGCTAGGATCTGAAGAGAAGCTTAAATAAAAGCTCCACTTAAAAAAAAAAAAAGATAAATACAGAATATTTGTACCTTGGGACATTTGTTTTCCCTTTTGAGACCCCTCATGAGCTATGCTGGTGTTCAGCTTCTGACTCATGCGCTTGTTCTGAGGAAATTAAACACCGTATCCTCGATTTTTTCTTTACATTAACATAAGATGAGCCTGTAAATGTAAGCTGTCTCCACATTTCTTACTGAGCATATTGCAGCTCCTACAATTATCTAAATAAAATGCACATAACTGTAAGCTAAATTGCCTCTTACACCATTAACTCAGGTTTTATCTGGCTGTTGTTAAGGACAACTGCATGTCACTTATGGAAAGCCAGGGGTTTTGAGATGTAAGCACAGGGGATTCATTAGTTCTCCAGCATCTGATCTGACCCATCTTTAAATAACAGGCTGGCTTTTCAGAGGGATGATCCTCATCACTTCCTTAAATTGCTCAAGCCTCCTTTAAGTGTCTTAGACTGAGCCCATTAATGCAGAACTACCCATGACTATGGGCAATCATGGCATTTGTGTCCAGCTGAAGGACTAATTTTTTCCAAATATCAGACCACGCACACTTGTATAACCACAAGAATAATCCAGAAAAAAAAAACAAAAAACAGGTTTGACTGAACAGGATGAAAGAGACACCAGAGGGACAAACTTGGTCCAGCATACACATATTCTACAAACAATAAATGCATACGCAAATATACATTAAAGCGAAAATACCACTAATGCTCATGATTCTTTCCTCCAACCCAAGAAACACTATAAAGGAAAATATTTTTAAATTTGCATTTTTGTCCTAGGTCCTGAAAGTAAAACTGGTAACTGGTAGAAAAGGAAAAATAAGCCAAATTTCACTGAATAACCCCCAAATTAGTTAGAAGCAACCATGCAAAAAGATTGGCAAATACAAACATGTTGAATTCAACTCCTTCATGTTTTCTTCATTTGCAGTAAGTCATGACCGTACTATAAACACTGGAAAAAGATTTTTTTAAAAAAAAAATCTTTTCAGCCAGTGGTGCCTGCTCAGAGCTAATGTGTATTGTGCTGTTTGCATCACGGCTGCACCAGGCTGTTTCCTGAGAGACTGGCTTTGCATTGCCTCCAGTGCCCAGCAGGACAGGATATAGCATATTACTGTCAGGATGCACAGGGCTAAGTACAACCAGTCCAAACAGTTCTCTGGGCCAGCTCAAGCAGAAAACAAAAGCTAGTTTAAAGTGGTAGCCGCTCCCAGGACTCCATTAATCATCAGTCTGCAGGGTCTTCCTCAATCCCATAAACAAGCAGGTCATCCACCTCTGATTGGTAACCAAACAGGGTTGCCTTGTTCCAATGACCTGGGAAGGAGGAGAGAGAGCTGGAGAGGAGAGCTTTGAAAAGTGTAAGGGTTTACGTGCAGCTAAAGTGCCCTTCAGACTTTATGAAAGGCTGTTATGTACAGGGGCATCGAATGTGCTATGCCACTGTAGGTCTAAGTCCTAAATTTGTATTTTATATACAGAAACTAATGTGGACTGAAGATCTGGACTGCAGAGGCATGTAATAAAGTGCTTCTGCATCCATACAATTTTTCACACTCCTTTCTGTATAGCTTTTACACTCATCTGTCCCCTGAAAAACCCGCCTTCTAAAACACCCATAACTCTGTAGTTTTGAAGAAGCAGGTTTAGCCAAGCAGAGAAATGTAAAGGTGGGAATCAAGATCTAAACCTGAAACTCACTGAGCTCAGGCTGTAGCAGGGCTTTGATCCAGAAACACCTCTGGTAAATAATTCTTTTGATTCCCATATTGTTTGGGGGGCCAAGAGGGTGCACTCTTTTCTGACAGGAAACAAAATCCATGGAACCCTCCTTTGGGGAAGGATTTTTCCTATGCTGCATAATGATAAACAGCCAGTCCTTCTCTTGTACAGCTGCCAAACCTCTTTCTTCACCTAGGCTTTCTGAAACAGAAACCTTAGTTTAGGATGACATTGGGGCTGCTTCTTTAAAAATGTAAAACCAAGGAACCAATTTCTTTCCCATGAAGGTGAGGCAAGTTTTCTGATACTTTGGTGTTAATTCAGCTCACAGCTAGCGATGGGTCTGTTCTTGAACAAAATTCAATTCTTCAAAGCATGGTTAAATAATGAAGCATGGTCCTTGAAGGCCCTAGATACTTCTAGAAGTCCTTCATAGCCTGGAATTAGTCTGGGGGACATTAGATTTTAATTGGAAAGGCAAATTTAGTCCAACATCCTAAATATGGTCCTCAGCTGTGGCTTTAGTTGACATGAAACACATTATTACAGAGGACAGCAGTGACAAACTAAACAGCCATTTCCCCTCCCACCTAAGGCAGAAATCAAGTGTAAGCTGAACCCTGCCAATCATAGCACACTATTAACAGCAGCAATTACAGATAATCACCCCAATTACTAATAAAACATTATCAAGGGTAATGGAATGGGTAATTGCTACCTTTCATTTAAGAAGGTCCAAGACCATGGCAAGACACTCTCAAGAAGGATGATTCCCAGCTCCCTTCCTATTTGATGGCACCTGCTAGGAGACCCCACAGCTACAGCTCCAGAGAAAGCGCAGAGGTGTGTCAATCCTGTTCCCTGGAAGCAGCTCCGAGGGCAAGACTGGGAGCACAGCTGCAGTAAAAAGCACCAGCAAAATAACTACTTCTTAAGCACTGTGATACCTGAGTGTGGCTGAGATGCCACATGGAGATGCCCATGTGGCTGAGATGCCCATGGACACCCTAAAATATTTCCAGCTTTATGCTTCCCAGAGATGCAGTTGAGGATCATGCTTTCAGGCTCTAACTCAGGACAGGCTCATGGCAACTCTGTGGCTTGGCTTGACCCTTAGCACTGATCTTTGGTCTCCATCAAGCAGGAGACCGCACATCCTCCCTCAGTCCCCCAAAATGCCTGGGTGTTGGCTCCAGGGACTGAACACAAAGAGCTATGGGAATTGAGTAAATCCTCACTTCCAGCCTAGTGAGCATTTGCAAAAGCAAAAGTTAGTGCAGTGGAATTGTTAGGCCAGCAGGTTCCCTGGCTGAGGGTCACCTCTTTACATGGTCATTGGGGGACACAGGAGGAAGGTATTTTTCCAGCTGACCTGCTGTCTTCAGAAGTTTGCATTTTACTTCACTCTTAGACTGATTTCCCACATTCCACATTAAATTATATATGAGTAAGTTGTAACTTGTGTGCAGGGTGACACAGACCAGCAGCAGCAGTTCCCATGCTGAAGAACAGCTCATACACTTGCTTGTTCTGTCAGAGGAGCTCTGCTGGGATGGATGTTTGTGTCCTCTGCAAAGAAACAGTGGTTGTAACTTGGTGCACAGGCACTTATTTGACTGGCATATATCTAAAGCATGAATACCCAGTTTCTTGGGGATTATTCCATGAGTGGCCCCTCTGAAAATATTTGGGTAGGCATGGAGTGTGCAGCATGGTCCCATTTTGTGGGAACAGTACTGTTTGCACAGTGTGCAGCAGCAGGAGGCTCATCTGGACAACAGAAAAGCTCAGCTTGTTTGGCTCATTTTAATATATTCAAGTAAAGGAAAGGAGTCTCAGCAATGCAGAGGATAAGCTCAGTCTTGGTCCAAAAGTGAAGTAGAGAGTAAAATTATTGCTCTTCTACATGTCTTCTAACAGTTCACACTGAGCATCAAATCTGGACCTTATCTCAATTCCCAGCACATGCAGCTTTTTTCCCCATTCAATAGAATATTTGCAGTCACAGGTAAAAGTACCTTTTATTGGTTTTAGAGTCCCCTTATATTGCTGTAAAAGAAACAGGATTTGAGTCAGTAGGAACTATGTGTTGCTGAGCACAGAGCAAATTCCCAGGGCTTTTTATTGGATTTCTCTACCTGGTACTAGGCAAATCCCCCAGGGGGATCAAAATTACTGCAAAGTCCAAGAGGAGCAAAAGTTTCACAATAAATAGCTGGCCCAGATCCAGCAGGCAGCCTGGAAGGTTGCCAGGCTGCTATGCCTGAAGTAAAGATGGCTGGAATCTGCAAGTCAGGTCCCAGCAGTGTGAGCAAATTCAGGGTAATTAGCTGGCAGGTCACTGCAGCACGCACTGGAGTGGGAGGGAAGTCACACAGGTCTGCTGAGCAGGTGGCAGAAGGTCAGGGAGGAAGAGGACACCAAAAAGGAGTGAAGAGAGAGTCTATCTGATCCATTCACAGAAAAAAAAAAGCCCCTTGCTATTAGACAAAGTAGCACAAAGGCATATGCAAGTACTTCATTACACGTCTGCCACATGCGTAAATGGTAACAACAGTATCTAGTTTAAAACAAGGGCTGGAAAACCATTAAAACACTTTAAAAAAACCCCAAACCACACACTTTAAAATATATCCTATGTTGACAATAGCATGACCAGCAGGCCAAGGGAGGTGATTCTTCAGCTCTATTCTGCTCTTATGAGAACTCGCTTGGAGTGCTGAGTCCAGCTCTGGGGCCTGCAATGTAAGTCTGGAAGAGGAGCATGAAGATGACCAGAGGGATGGAGGATTTCCTCCTCTGTGGAAAGGCTGAGAGTGTGGGGGTTGTTCAACTAGGGAGTTGTTCAACCAGGAGAAGAAAAGTCTCCAGGGAGACCCTATAGCACCTTCCAGTACCTGAAGGAGGCCTGCAAGAAAGCCAGAGAAGGACTATTGACAAGGGCAGTTAGGGAAAGGCGTCCCTGCTCATGGCAGGGGGATTGGAAGTTGGCAATCATTAAGGTCCCCTTGCAACCCAAACTATTCTTTGAAGATTCTATACATTTGCTCTATAGTTAGAGAGGAAGCACAGAAAAGGATTTTTGCTGGAAATTCTTGGTGGAAATTTTCTGCAATGTTTTCTGTGACTTACACACTGTCCAGTTGCCTTTCCAAAGATACTTTATGGAGAAAGTGGGGGCAACCACCCCATGATGCCTCAGCAAGAATGAGCAAGGCTCTGAAATCTGAGCAGCATGCATACCCTGAGAGACACAGCCATGCAGAGATTTGAGAACATCCATAAATTCCATACCCTGAATAACTGAGGCATTCTGCCCACCCTGCAAAACATCACTATTAAGAACTTCCCCACTCTGAAGGTAACCCATGCTGCCAGCAAGAACAGCCTACAAGGGCTATGGTGGAAGCTGCTGAAACTACTTCTCCAATGTGCTCCCTTTTCATAATACTGCTTTGGGGCCAACTCACAAATCCTTGCTCTCACCTGCAGGGCACACTAGGAACTACTATGAAATACAACTTTATCAGCTCTAGAAATATGGATGTCAAGTATGAGCATCTGAAACAAAACAATTTGAGAGTGGATTCCTATGAACTGTACTGGGACATAATTCTCTTTGACAGACAACCATTTTTGACAAGGCATTTCCAGAACAGGATGAGGAATCATGGTTAAATTCCTAGAGACTGATGAGAAACTCTGGGGAATAGGAAAGAAACATGCTGGCCTGGGCAAGGAGGGCAGCAGTGTTTTTTTCTTAACTTTTCTACAAACATTTCTGGGAATTAACAACATGATAGATGTAGCTGAAAGCACTGGATGGGCAGATCAAACATATGGAAGAGGTACTTACACTAGGCTAATGCAAGTTTATGTTTTCAATCTGTATAACTTTGCTGTGGATTTAAATCTCAGCAAATGGGCCTCTTCTCCTCCTAGACAGCTTCACAAAGTCATCTTCACTACAGCATCTCTGGAAATGAGATCAATAATACTTGTAAAATATCCTGTGATCTCTAGATACAGGGTATCTCCATACCATAGAATTGCTGGCAAATAAACATGGCTTTTCTATGCCACTCACTCAAAGCCTCAGGTCTGGATATCAAGTTTGCACGTGCAATACAAAGGGTAGAAAAATCAGGCACACCAAGCTCAGTTACTTTTTCATCCTTCGGCCCTAGGAGACACAGGATGTGAATGACCTGGGTTTTACAGCTCAGGAGGTCATTACTGGGAAGAAGAGTAGAGAGTCTGTTCTCCTGCTCCACTTAGATCTGCTGGAAATCACCCCTGCCCAAACGAGGCAGAGCTTCAGCCTCATCTGTGGCTCACATTGCCCTCCCCAGGAGCCACACGCTGAGATGTCCAGAAAACTGCCGAGAGGAACAACCAGAGCTAGAGTGCAGCAGCCTCTGCTGGGGCTCCTGCCATCCATCCTCAGCCAGGAAAACAGGCAGGAGGAGCAAAGGAGAGGAGGCATGACCTACCTTCCACAACACCCTGCGGAGGCAACTCCACACCAGCTCTTTGGAGAGGAACAGTTTTAGTCACCACACGTAGAAGATGTGAGACCGGACTTCTACCTACTGCCACTGCAATGTAACTTGCAATAATGAGCAGTAAATGTAAACTGTGGAGTTTCCTACCACCTACAGGAAATTTCTAGTATTAGGGAAGTGTGTGTTTGTGTTTCTCGGTGACTTTGCACACACATACAAGCTTATGTACTTTAATGATGGTTATTCCTAGGAACATAGATGAGGACAGGCTCCATTTGTCCTGCCAGAATTATAACAATGGAACAAATTAATTCCTACTTAGGCATCATGCAAGAGAATGCGAGAGCAAATGGAATGGAATGAGCAAAAAGGCAGCTCTGCCCAGGCAAGCTTGTGAAGCAAGTTCAGGAAACCCCAGCAAATCAAATCAGAATGTGGAGATTCCTCCGAAAATTCCGAGCTCAGTGCCTGCAGTGCCAAGCTGCTTGTAGAGATGAGGTACTGCTTTCCACAGATGAACTTTGCGCAACCCATTTCTTGATAACAAGTGACACCAGCAAAGCACAAAAGGAGCAACCCTTTTGCTAATTTGGGAGCATCTTTGGATCTCATTCGAGCATGGTTCCATCCAAGGAGACCATGAGATTGACAGCCTGCTGGCATGAGGATAGCAAGGTCTAAATCTGACCTCGATGTTAATTAATTTATGTCACATTCCCACCAGTGGTGCTCAAGTTCAAGTCCACCTCTTCCAAGTTAGCACAACACAATTATGCTGTCATGTTTCTACAATATCTGCTAAGAAGCAGATGCCATGAGGTCATGGTAAGCTCTGGTCACGTGGGAGCAAAGTAAATTCTCAGAGCCTTTAAAAGGCAAGAAGAGATAAAAGAGAAGCAAGACTTCCTTGAGGAAGGGATGATGTATGGATATTGCAGTGTCAGGCTATGTAAACACAGCTGCAAATCTCCACGTAGAGTCAAGCTGCTTTATGGGGTGTTTATTACACATCTAGATGGATATCTCTTTATATACTTATAGAAAACAAATATCCACATAAAACACCCTTCTGCAAGCGCTACTCAGGCCTCTTCATTGCAAAGAAATAGTTACAAGTGGGATAAGGGAATACTGTGGAGCATTCAGATCAGAGCAGTGACTACAGGTGAGCCATCCCAATGAGCTCTATGGCATTACAGTCCAGCACTCTGCAGTAGCAACATCAAAGCATCTTCTGCAGTCCTGCAAGCACTGCCACCACTGGGTCTTTTAACAGCAGTTTGAGGCCATCAATCAGCTACCAACATGCCATCAATGCAGGGAAAAGTCACCAAAACAGGCTGCAGCACTGCGGTATTATTTGGCATACAATAGGAATTGGCTCTAAAAGAAATGCAGACATAGAACTGAATAAAATCAGTTGGTTTGGCAAGGGATCAGTCTGGTTTATCAAAACATTTATGGATGCAATCCCTTAGCTTGCTTTCCTGCAGGCAGTCACCAGGAAAAGAAACATGGCTGGAGGGATACCTGACACCAGATTTTGCACCTTTATAGTAAGCTCTGCACACACTGTTCTCAACTTGCAACCAGCAGTGTAACAGTTTTCTGGTTCTCATATTTATTTTCAGACAGATCAGCACCCTAATCTCCAGCTACATCATCTTTTGTGTCAAAACAAAGAAGAGGGCAGGAGCAAACCAGTAAGAAAGGCATACCTTCTTTACAGTGTTTCTTCACTGGCACAAGTTTTACAACCAAACTTCCTGTTAAATTTCCTCCATACTTTGCATCACACTTATGAATTCCATTACCACCTGTATGTACCTTCTTTTCTCTCCAAATTCTTCCAGATTTCTTTCAGAGGGGCTATGTACCAGTCAGCAGAAACTAAGCTAGAACTAGAGAAAAGAGCCGCATATGGGGACTAGCTCCAGCTGAAAGAAAGATGACAACTTCCAAAAGAGCCATCAAGGACTTCTCTGCTCTAGGACTGACAGGTGCTGAGTAAGAGGGATGCTTTTAACAGTTCTCTTGCCACCCCTTGGCCCTATGGCACTGGAACAGTAGGACATGGAGGACTGAAGACACAGTGGTGTTTCTCTTGCTGGTGGAAACCCTTGATGTGGCTGGACAGGTATCAGTGCTAACCCAGCAAAACACAGATGTTACACTCCTGACCATCTTCTTACTGCATTACACACCAATCCATCAGAGCATGTTTCTTCAGTACAGGCATAGATGAAAAATTTGGAAAATAAAATACCAAAATAGAAATGTGGGAAGAATATCTGTAACCATCTGTTGGAGGAAACCTAAACATGAGTGTGCATAAGTCCATGGGACCTGATGAGATTCCTCTGCAGGTCCTGAGGGACCTGAGAGATGAAGTCACTAAGCCACCATCTGTCATTTTTGAAAAATTGTTGCAGTCAGGTGAAGTCCCTGATGACTGGAGAAAGGGGAATATAATCTCTATTCTTAAAAGGGGGCATGGCCAGCAGGTCAAAGGAGGTGATTCTCCCCCTCTTACTCTGCTCAGACTCCACCTGGAGTGCTGCATCCAGCTCTGGGGCCCCCAGCATAAAAAGGACACATAACTGTTGGAGCAAGTCCAGAGGAGCAACACAAAGCTGATGAGAGGACCGGAGCACCTTCCCTCTAAAGACAGGCTAAAAAAGCTGGGGCTGTTCAGCCTGGAGAAGAGAAGATTGCATGGAGACCTCATAGCAGCTTTCAAGTACCTGAAGGGAGCCTACAGGGAAACCGGAGAGAGACTCTTCATCAGGAACTGTAGTGATAAGATAAGGAGTAATGGGCACAAATGGAAGGAGGGCAAATTTAGGTTAAATATTAGGAAGAAATTCTTGGCTGTGAGGGTGGTGAGACACTGGAACAGGTTGCCCAGGGAGGCTATGGACACCTCAGTGTTCAAAGCCAGGCTGGATAAGGCCTTGAGCAACCTGATTTAGTGGGAGGCATCCCTGCCTATGGCAGGGGAGTTGGGAATAAATGATCTTTAAGGTCACTTCTAACCCCTTAATATTCTATGATTGAAGTAGTTATGTAGCATCTATTCCATAACCATCAGATATTATGGCATCTGTGGGTAGCCTTTATTATTTCTGAATTTTCTTTCTGTATTAAAAATAAAACACCAAACTTCCTAATCACACATCTTTTCCTCACTGTTGACTTCTCTCTGTAGTGGCTAACCAGATATACCAGCCACCTCAACAGAGATTCTCTTGAACTGTGGCCCACACTTAACATTTTCAGCATGGTTGCAGCAAAAAGCTCCATTTTATGATTTAGAAACTGAAGTTTTTGGTTGCAATAACAATTTTGCAGTCATTTTGTATTTTGTTAAGGGGATTCTTATAAACTGCCCCTGCATCAGGAACACTTTACCAGCAGAGAGCTTCTGGTGGAGATGCCTGGCTCTAATAAAAATATTCCAATCCTCCAAAGATTATCAGACTAGATGGGAGGCTTTTTCCTTATTTATTTTTCTTGTGGGCAGGCTTAGTACCCAACAACCCAGAAACTCCTTCAAGGACAATACAAGGCACTCTGAATCATGGATGTCTCAGACACTCTCATGCTGGCATCCCCTCCCACTGAGGGAAAAGCAGAGAAGGGCAACCAAATCCTCCCCCAGCAAAAATGAGGGGTGACAGGAGACATAAGCTGCTTCCCCCTGCTTTTCTCTCCCTCCATGTCCTCCCTCTGTGTGTGGCTCTGACGAGGGTGGTAAAAGGTGCAAGTTGTCGCGGGAGAAGGAGAAGCAGCATTTCTCACAGCTGAATTTTTGCCAGCATGAGCTGTGGTTCATGAACTCAGCCTCTGGCCCAAGGCTAAGTTCAATTGTGTCTGAAGTCTGATGAAATGCTTTGCATTGCTCTAATATAAATTTTTATTTCAGCTGAGGTTTTTTCCAAGGCAGGAGACAATTCCTCTGCCTGACTAAAAAACAGGCTTTGAGCACTGTTTGTAATGTATTAAAAGGGATTTGCTTTGTTAATTTTCACAAATACCAAGTCCATTCTGCAGGCATATAAAATGTACAGTAAAAAAACGTGATCCATCTAAGGATCACAGAGATCCTTTTCTTCACATTATGTCCAGTGGAGATGATCAAGATCCTGAACTTAAGGATTTTGTAATTCATAGTGAAAACCTTGCTGTAAAAACATATTTCTAATACTAAACGGCTCTTTATGAGAAAAATGTAACAAGATCTAATGGCTGGAAACTTGGCTAAGAAGATACAATTAATTTTAATAATCACTAACTATTGAAAGTAATTAGCTGCTAGATCAAACTACTGAATCATAATAATTTTTTTAAAATCTTAATTTCTGGCTTCATTTAATTGAAAGTACATGTTCCCTTGTAACGTACACAGTAGCTCAAACAGAAGTTACAGGGCTGAAGCAGAAATTACTCAGAAAAATGCTATGATCTGCATTAAACAGGTCAGGCTGGATGATCTAATAGTCCCTTCTGGCCCTAAATCCTATGAATTATGAATCTAGGGTGCTCTCCTAGGAGAGTTTGACAATGAGGTTATAATCCACTGTAATACTGCAGGCCAACCACAGCATCACCTCAACGTCCAAAATCTATGTTTTATGGCCATCTCTAAAGGGATAAACTTTACTTATTAGGGTATTAAATATTTCAGAGGAATGGCTAGCAGATCTGATATGTGGAAAAATTCCCTTTTACAAAGGGAGAGCAGAACAGAGGTGCACTATGAATGTCCCTGAGCTGAGGACCTCTGTCTGCCCAGCAGAAGCACCATCTGCTTCTAGGCTTACATCTTGATGTCACCCTAGCAGAGCCACAGAGATCTCAGCTAAGGATATGGGCTTTTCCTCACTGAAAGGGCAAATAACCTGACCATCCATCTACCCCATCTCTCTGTATTATAGTCAAAATACAGGGGTGAAGACTCTTCTACTTTAGGTAATGCTAAACAAGCAGTACAGCAAGGCAGTGCATGCTCATGTGGACACACTGACACCAATGCTAAAACACAGGCATGTGGATGCCCCATCCCTGGAGGTGGTCAAGGCCAAGCTGGACAGGGCTTTGTCCCTGCCCATGGCAGGGGGTTGGAAGTAGGTTATATTTAAGGTCCCCTCCAACCCAAACCATTCTATCTTATTCTATGATAACAAGGAATAAATTTTCAATTGGCCACTTTAAGCTATACAGGGGTTGCTTATTTTAGTTACAGACTAACAAGACTGCAGGTTGCAATTGCCTCTATGAACTCAGCTCAAACTTCGGGAGACTTCTCTGTCCCAACACAGTAGCACAATAAAGACTGGTTCCAAAGCAGCTCAGCTCCAGCAGAAGATGTCCCAGTTTTGTGTAGCAAGGAGTCCAAGCTAGCCAACCTGGCAGACACAGATGAGCTCTTCCCTTGGCACCCTCCCACCACCAGCATAGCAAGATCCCTCCTATACCCAGGGTCAGCCAATGCTCAGCAGCCTCACAGGTCTGGCTGGATCCAAACCATGCTCCCTGGTACAGCAGATCTCCAGGGATGCAGCATGGGGTGCTGAGCCATGATCCAGAGCTTTCCTGGACTTCCTAGCGCTACTGAGGGGAGGGATTCACTTCTGAGGATCAATAAAATCTGGGAAGCCCAAAGATATCCACTGAAATAGCATTAACATGCCTGAACCCAAATCCCTCCTCTTTACAGACAGAAGAAGAGCTTCAGAGGCCTTTTCTGTGTGGCTTATAGACAGAGGGCTGACTGATCATGTACAAACTTTGATGGTGAAACAAGTGTGTGAACATCGAGGCTTGGAACAATTGTGACCGTACAAACCTCTAAGGGAACCTAATCACTGTGGTATCAGAGCTGCTGAAGCAATGTTTGAGAGCAGAGCAGGGAATGACCCCAGAGAGGATCATCCCGGGCTCCTGCTATAACAGAGTGTGACCAGGCAGCTGCTTATGCCCGTGTGACTTGTGTTAAGCCCCTTGAAACATCCCCCTGTTGCAATAGTCAAACCACAGATCTCTTACACATAAAGCCGCTATAGAATGAGGCTGAATGCTTTTCATAAAAGCCTGATCCAAACCTGCTGAAGAAGATACTGCATTTAATTTCTGCAATCAAGCCTAACAGGCATTTTTTAATATGCCACTGCATTGCTCAGCATGCCCTTTCTCTCCCTTCACAGTCACATGGCTTTCCTACTGAGTTTTATTTTGACCTAAGGTAGCATTTTCAGCAGGCACACATCATGTGAACAAACCAGAAAATTAACAGGCTGGTGATTTGCTGCTGCTCTTGTTAAGTCAAACAGAGAGAGCACCCTTGTCTTCATAAAGCTCTGCTAGAAAAACCTCAGCCAGTGAGAAGTTAGGAAATTGCTGCTCCACTCCAATCACCCTCAGGTCTGTTTTGAACCATTCTGTAATCAAGAGAAAATGAGGGACCAACAGCTTTTCTTCCTGGCTGAGCCTTTTTATCTGCTTTGGCCAAGGACTCTTTGCTTCTGGAGAGCGTGGTCCCGTTCCTTAGACTGTGCTAGGGCTTTGCTACAGGATATATGTGGATACGAGGCAGGTGGGAGCTGTAAGCAGCAGAGCATTGACTGTCTCATCTGGGACAGGGCTTAAGGGTTCTGAATCATTTGCTTCAAGACTTGGGCAAATAGATTAAACATCATAATAAAACATATACTGAAACAAACATCCTTCTTTAAATGAGGAATAACCCTGCTCTGAGTTCAACAAATGCATGTGTTTTGTCTTGGCTCCCTTTGTGTAAAGAGCAGGTTCACCAATATTAGTTCAGAGCAATGTGTTGAACTATGGCTCATGAAAGGCACATCTACCACAGTAATGGAGCTCTATAAATAACCTAAAAACACTTGGACAGACACATGTAGCTAAAGGACTTCATACTTCAGTGGGCAAAACCACAAAATACCAAAATAATTAAATTTGTCCCTCAGAAGCCTTGAAAATAATTGGGTCAAGTTTCCCTATTTCATCCCCTCCTATTTTATAAGATAATTATGAACAACTCAGTACACCCAGTTTCTGGAAGCAAAATTCTGCACATCCTTCTTTTTCCTTTCTGCTTCCAAAGAAGCAAACAAAAGGAAGAAGAACTGAGTCTGAGCACAGTTAGGTCTGCAATATGCCACTGGCTTTCCTCCACACAACTCCCTTTAAGTCAAACCAGCTGATTAGCTCCGAGATGCCTGTCTCTGTAGAATCTCTCTTCCCAGAGCCAACAAGAAACGGAATTGTGGTTGCTTGAACCAGAACAGTGCTTCTGGGATTTTTTCAAGCACTCTCCCTGTGCAGAAGAGTCAACATAATAGTGCAACATGACAAGATGTTGAGCCACAGTGCCAAGACAACTTGCACACTTTGCATTTTTCCTATTAGAGATGCATCAGTGGTTCTGGAAGGGAAGAGAGGGAGAGGAAAAGAGAGAAAATAGTGCAGAGGAGTCAAGTCCAGCTCTAAAAGCCTTTGTGTTTTCATTTTTCTATCAAGATGAGTTATTACAAGACAGCGATGATTACAGCAATGATTTGTAGACTTTAAGTATTGTAATAAATTTGCCCTTTTATTAAAACTGTTTTCCCAGGGGAAAAAAAAACCCAAAACCAAACACAAAACAACCAGCCGAACACCAAAGCAAACAAAAAACCAGGACCAAAAGAAAAAAGGACCAGAACATTACAAACTACTACCATCCTCAACTACAGACTTCATGCTAGGATGAGCAAACAGAGAAAAAACTAAAAGCAAACTCTTCTTTCTGATCCCTCCTCGCAGTTTTTCTGGGGAATATTACCCCTAGATCACACTACCAAAAAAACCTGTGAGTTCCATTTCTTAATACCAGGAATGAAGAAATACAGAAAGCTTTGAATGCATTTCCCAATCTTCATTTTTTTTCTAAACATAGACCTGATTTAAGGCCGCTTTTTCCAGACATTTTTGATTTAAGGGAAAGAGGGTTTGTACATTATCTCTGCACCCTTCCAGACCAGGCTTCTCCCCAGGGCCAATGCAGGATGTGGCACCAGCCAGAAGTTGGCCTTGTGCTGCAGTCCCCCCTTCCTCAGCGTCCCTCCAGCTGGGTGCCCACTGAGATGTCCCTGGTCAGGACTCTCAGCCCGTCTGTGGCTGCCCCTCTCCAGCCCAGGGCGCTGTGTAGCAGGGAGCCTTTCAGCCACCCCGAGCGTTCAGGGTGCCTGCTCTGGACCTGAGCGAGTGAGCAGCAAAACCGTGCTTGGGTTGTCACCCACCTGCCCAGCAGAGCACCAGGGCCACCACTGCCTTCGGGCCCATTTTTGCAGCCCATCCTACACCGTGACCTCATCTCACAAAGAGTCTGTGACTTGTCTCAACTCTTGAATCCTTTTAATTTGTAGTGACAGAGAAAGGGGTTACCCATTGCTGATGGGCCTGTCTCTGTGCTAGAGGTATGCATATATCTGTTCAGTCATAAGGAGACAGCAGTTCATTTTCAGCCTTTTTCACTGTAAATGCAATGGTAGGTTATGGGGCAGGAAGGTGGTATAATTTCTAATGGAAATTACCTTAATTATAATTTAGAAACATTAAGAGAATTACCCTCACAAAGGAAAGTATTATCTCATAATTGTTATAAAAAACCTACTGCTCTGCTGTTTTAACACAGTCAGCTTAAAACCTCAAGGCTGATTAAAGAGTTCACTCTCGGTGTTCTTTTTTTCAAGAAAGGAGAAGATATTTGGATTGACTTCCCTCCCCACCCCATCCCACTTCTAAAGTGTCCCTAAATTGCACCACAGTGTTACTGATCCATGAGCTGTACTGTAGATGTTTGCTCTTAAAGGTCCACAAATCCTGACTGTTTGTTAGGTGACAACCTATGCCTAGGGCCCTGGCAGAGATTATTAACTTTACCATTTAGTTGGCTCCTGACAGAGATTTTTAATCCTGTGAATTACTTTTAGGAGGGCTACATCAGGAATTCCAGAGCTGCTTTATTATCTATGAATCAAGCCTTGGCTGCACACTCAGAACACCATCCCTACTTGAGAGGAGCAAACGTATGTATGTATGGGGATATAACAAATGAGTCTTTCAGACCCATCTTGACAATGAAGTTCATGGATTTACATCTATTCCAAAGATGCAGTAGAAAAAGGACCGAAGGTCACAAGTTTCTTTCCAATATAAAGCCTGACTTTAACCCCAGCACAGCTTTGCTCTATGGAACCGTGAGCTTGAAATTTGCCAGACACCCTCAAGTGATGGAGGGTGTCACCTGAGGGTGTCTGGCAATTTTTTTTCAGATTTTTTTTTTTTTCAGAAAAAGGAAAACTAACTGGAGATTAATTAACTCAGCAAACAGTTACCTTCTGTTGAGACTCTGACTCCTGCACTGAACCAGTAACATTTCTGCACAGAAACTTTCCTGCAAAAGTAGTTTTTGCTCTGATAAAAATTTAAATATAGAAACTAGGCAAAGAAAAGCTACTTTTTTAGACAGAAATCACTTTTCACTTTTCACCATTTCCTCTTTGGCCTTGGCTTTCAGTTAAAAGTGCTTTACCAAGGTACCTTTTTAAAGATCATAGCATGAACTCTGAAAGGCCGGCCTTATGGGGAAGGGCAAGGCTCTACATCAGATTTTCTTTATCTATCCATAGGGTCACATCCATAGGACTATTAGGCAAGTGCTGCAGACACCTTTGGGGGTGTGGAAGACAGGGAGTTACACACCAGATGTGCGTCCTCACACCCATCTGTGCATAAAGCTCATGGAGAAATAGGCTTGGCAAGCACAGCAAGCTCCTTCCTGCTCCGAAGAGCCCATGCCCTCTCCTTGGTGGTGGCAAAACGCCATTGCCTTGGCGGGGAAGCCTTGAGCCCTGAAAACACCAGGGCTGCAGAAGCCTCTCCTCAAGGCCACCAGCCAGGCACTGGAGGTCCCTCAATTCCTTGGGCTTGCATCTGCCACGGACACTGATGTAGAAAATAGCTGCAAAAGCAGCAACATGCTGCCAAAATGGGGAGAGCAGCAAGTATGGGATTTGCCCTTCATGGACTATGGGAATTCCAGCATCTCTTCTGCAGCTCGTCGGGCTGGGAGTCCCAAAAACCTAATAAACTGGGAGCCAGGCATTCACCATGTTGGGAAGCACGTCCTCAGATCACCGTTTGGTCATGTTTATACATTTAGGCTGTATGCAAATCTTGTGGCGAGCTATCAATTATAAATCCTCAAAGGCTTTTGCACTGTTATAAATGATATAGCATGAGAAATGTTAGAGTCACGGCACAAGTGTTTTCC
The DNA here is from genome assembly GCF_015832195.1 of Motacilla alba alba. Taxonomy (NCBI): domain Eukaryota; kingdom Metazoa; phylum Chordata; class Aves; order Passeriformes; family Motacillidae; genus Motacilla; species Motacilla alba. The sequence continues at coordinate 70,427,599 of NC_052017.1, read as the reverse complement.
GAAGCAAAGGCATACAGCCCGGAGCCAGGAATGAGGTAATTACTTGTACAATAGAAATGTAAATTCAGTAACCTGAAGCGGGGGTGGGGGAACACAGAAGCGATACAAGTCCTTACAGAGCCAGGTCCCGGGGTAAGTCTCAGGCACCAAGAGGCAAGCAGACAGGAGGAAGAGAAAGTTTTTCTATGAAGGAATAAGGCAACCAGAATAGTCACCTTTAAAGTCAGAGGAAGAGGTAACAGAATATCCCAGCCCCAGCAGCAGCAGATAATTAACTACTCCAAAAAGCTAGCTGGTTGAGGGAATAGCCAGAAAAAATAAATATTTAAAGGTAGGTAAAATATGAATAATTCTTTTCTTTTATTAACTTTATTCACGTACCCTCAGGCCTAAGTAAACACTTTTTATCGTTCAATCTCATCTACTCAAAATGCTGACTGGCGAGAAACATAAAACACAGGGTTTCCAATCCTTCTGGGGTGGAATCAGAGGATTAGTATGCTTTAACAACAAACAAACCAAAAAAAACCCAAACATTCCCGGGATATCACAAACCTCCCCAGAGAAGAGGAAAGCTCCTTCAAGAGCAGCAGGCCATGGGAGCCCCTCTGATGTTCTGAAGGGAGTGGGAAGGACCCTGGGTACAAAAGGCATGCAGCACAGATCCATGAGCAGCACTGGAAGCCTCTCTGCCTCGAGATAAAAGCCACATACCAAACCCCCATATAGAAGGAGCTCAGGACACCTACCTGAAGGAGCCTGAGGCAGAAGGAGAACGATCAGAAAGACCCCAGCAATCCCACCTCGGGCTCAGCAGGAAAACCCTTATTTCCTAGCTGCTTCCCATCATTCTCCAGCTCCTCTGTCTGAACAAGTCAGCTGAAACCCATAGCCCAGGGGCGGCTGTTCAAATGGAGAGGGATAAACCAGATGTGTTTTGGCCAGACCTGATTGAAAACCCCAGTCCTACAGTCAGCAGGGCACTAGCAGTTAAAGCTCATCAGCTGGTGAAACTCAGCTCCACATGCCCACCATAAGTGCAACTGAAGGAATTTGCATCCAGCAAGGCTCTGGTGAATGCATCCTGGCTTCCTTTTCAGTGTCAAAAATAAAGCTCGTTACTTGCTGAGGTTTGGGATAGGGGGTGGGGATGTGACAGTAAGATCCTGAAATGTTTAAATAAATGGAGGCAGCAGTGTTTTGAAGTACTGCTTGTTCCTCTCGAGGCTTTGCCCACAAAAAAGAAAAAAAAAAAAGGATAAAAAAAAAGTGTGGCCTTGTGACTTTTTTATAAAACCCTGCTGCATCAGAAAGTTTGAAATATAAACAGCTGCTTTTACTGACTACATCAGTGCAGCTGGGCTGCCTAATCCTTGTGTAGCAGTGCTTATAAATACTGCTCAGACAGGCAGGTTAGATCAGATTTTCCCATGAGCTCACCCAGGATGGCTGGCTTTCACGGACAGGCACGCTGTTATCTCTTTTAGCAGCCAGCGTTTTAACAGCCGGCTTTTGAAAGCCGGCCACAGTTTTCAAAGAGTCAGTCCTGGGGAGGAGGAGAAGGAGGTGGCAGAGGAGAGTATCTTTCATCACAAACCTGACACGGGAGAAGCTGCTCCTGGATTGATGCCGCTGGAGAATGTATCACTCACTGTCAGGCAGAGCCGGGCCATTTCCAACCAAGCCGCTGCAGAGCCCCGGGCTCTCCCCGGTGGGCACAGGCCTGTTGAGACCAAAGTGCCCCTGGAACACTGGAACCTGGTTTTGCCCGGGGGGTTAAAGTGTAGCCACAAAGGATATGGAGCTACCCTCCTCCCTCTGCATCCCTGAGAGCATCCCAGCACCTTGCTACTTAAGGGATGGGGTCTTGCCCCTGCAACGCCTCACCCTAGAAACACCAGTGGGGGAGGACAGAGAGACGGATGTGCTTATTTCAGTGAGGATTGTTCACCTTATCATACAAGCCGGGCTTTTTAACATCAAAGGGCAGCAATGCTTCCAGTTGGACCTCCTGGCACTGTGGTTCCTGCCCCTGAGGGGTATTTATCCCAGTGGCGTGGTCACCTCCATGAAGGGTGACACGCCCTTAGCTAGAGGAAAGCATCTTGCACAGAAATTATTTACAGCAGAAACAATAAAATGAAGATGCATTATCAGTAGAGCTTAAATTGTGTGAGGATGACTAATCAGAGCCCAGCTTTGGATGGCCTGTGTGGCCTGTGCCTGGCAAGAAAGCGTTAACCCAAACCTCCTCAGCCGAGACACGCAGAAAATCACCTTCAGTTCCTTTGAGCTGATCACTGCTGAGGCGCTTCATGAACAGCTAACCCAGGGCTGCAGCCCCAGGGAGAGATGAATCCATCAGGAGTGAAAGGGGGAAGCCCCACAAGAAGAGCAGATCAAGGAGTGTTTCGAGGAGCGCAGCGCAAGGCCCGGTGGTGGCTGAGCCGCCTCAGTGCTCGCCCCGCGCTGGCCTCGGTCAGGCCAGAGCCACCGCAGCTGCAGGGCACCAGCTGCCCTCGCTGTCAAAAGCCATTCCCTGGCAATCGTGCTCTGGGCATTTGGCTGATGTGTCAGGAGAGCCCCGAGGAGACCGGGGAGGTGACATTATTGCTGCCGCGAAGAAAAGTGCAGATAATGAAAACTGTGGCTGTGTCAACAGTGCCGCTGAGGAAAGGCCTTTTCCTCTCAATGTTTCTATTTCTTCAAAAAGATAAGCAAATCTCCAAGCGCTGGCAAAAGAAAAAGTGTTTTTAGGGGAGGCCACTGAAAAAATGCAGCCAAAATGAAGCCATTTGAGCTTGCTGGCTCCACTAGAGTTAAATCCAATGCATCCCTCAGTGAAGGATCCTGGGCAAAAGGGCTTTTACCCACATTTCCTTGTCTGTCCTTATAGTGATCCCAGTGGTGCCATCCCAGCTGAAAAAAAAGATGTTGAAAAAAAAAAACCCTGCATGTACACTCAGGAGGGGCCAGTGCATAACAGCTCCATGATGAGGGTCTGAGCTCCGGCCACAGAGCCAGCCCAGCACAGGAGACTCGCACCCAGCAACCCCACAGGGCACAGAAGCTCCCTTTCTTTCCTGAACACCATCAAGACTGAGGAAAAAAAAAGCCAAAGCTCAGGTCTTCATAGCCCCTTTCCAAGTTCAAGGAAGTCAGTAGTGAACAGAGGGACAGGGTTAGTTTTGCCCCATTTGGATCACAAAGTGCAGAGGCAAAAACTTCATTTGCCAAAAAAAGGGTGATCCACCTAAATGGTTTCTGCCAGAGGGCACGAGTTGTCTTTAATTTCCAATTGCCAAGCCCTGCAATAAGGGAGGGGAGAGAAGGATGGTCATTAGGAGGCCAGAGTTGTTAGCCTGTGTCCTCAGGAGAAAAGCCTTCATCCCTCTTTGCCTCACTCTCAGCCAATTTCAGCTGAATTCAAAGGAGTCTCAGAGGTATAAGTCTCAAAACCAATTGAACTTCCACATGACTGATGAGACAAAGCAGTCTGGGAGAATAGGAGGTCCCAAGGAAAAGCACATGGCCAAGTCTGGGCACAACTGGCCAGTGGGTCAGCAATGACATTTGTCTGGATGGTCCCCACCTGGACACTTGAGGAACATGGCCAGAGAGCCAGGGAAAGGGAGCACAGGCACAGCCTTCCCAGGGTCCACCAGGTCTTCTGCTCATGGGACATAACTTCAAACAATATAGGATATTGCTGGGGAGAGGAAACAATTTCAAAGTCATTTTCTGTGACTGCTTTCTTTGACAGGGCGTTTCCATGCTTTAGATAGAGACTCAGCATCAAATTCCTTGGCTGCACTTTGAAGGAACATTATCTAGGTTGGAAACAATCTCCCTGTTTTCAGAGGTGGTGGGGATTTGTCCTGTATGCTGCACAAACACACCATTTCCAGTACACCTTCCTGCAGCAAGATCCAGTCAGGGCTGTAGGCTTCATGCACCAATATCTGGCAGCTGATCACACTGATCCTTTGAGCCTTAAAATTAATTAAATGAAAAACTGAGAGTAAGCTAATCACTTTCAGTTATAATGGTTTCATATGATATCAGGATGAATACCTATCAGTTTGAGATTAAAAGCAAAAAGTAGAGAACAGAATAAAAATTCCTTCATTTTTGCTTGTGTATCACAAAGCAAAAAAAACCCCAAAAACAAAACAAACAGATGCAATCTCTTCTTTCACAGCCCATTATACAGACTCTTGGAAAGAAAATACACAGCCCTACAAGGATCTCCATTAAAAGACAGATTCAGTTCCTGTCACTTCAGACATGGAAGTGCATGCAGAAGTAATGAAGGTTTGCTTTGCTTACGGTTCTCTGTGCATAGCTGCTGGTAATTGCTCTTACTGAGCAGTGGGGCATTCTTCTTTGTGGAAAAAAATCAATACATATTTAATTCATAAATGCAAGAGAGGTGATGAGCAAAATATACAACTAATAAAGATAAATGGCTTTCATACTCATGAAGAAGTCTCATAAAGAGTCAGTGGAAAAAGTGTCCCTGCTGAGCAAAGAGAACAAAATAAATGGGAGATTATATACTGCAAACACAGCATTGAATTAAAAAAAAAAAAAAACAAAACAAAAAAACCAACCAAAAACCCAAAATCAAACAAAAAAAAAAAAAAAAACCACAAGAGAAAACAACATTAATGCATCATTAATGCTGAGTGTCTAAATCTACAGAAATCAGCACAACATAAAGGAAGATTCCTGAGGCAACATTAATTGGGACTTATTGTGGGCTCTGTTATTGATAATTACATACATTCAACTGCATAAACAAATTGCCAAAGCTGTATACAACTGGAATGCAAATAAGGGATGTGCAGTCACGTGGTTTCTCCTACGCTGCGAGATCCAGCAGGCAACACATGTAGCAGGAACAGCTTATGGGTCACCTACAGATGGACACACGTATGTATGTTCCATGGACCACCACAAGGCAAAAATTCCACCTACAGTACCTTCAACATAAGTTATTTGTGTTTATTTATTTGCAGGCAAGTTAAAGATGGGGCTAACAATGCATTCCTTTAGTGCTTGCATAATTTAATTTGTTTCATCTGTTGTATCTGAAAATGCTAAGACACGACAAGAATGTAACACTCCCTAACTGGTAAAGTACTTCTATTTAGTCATTTCTATGGCCAAATGAAAACTTAGTGTTATTTCATGTCCCATACTGCCAGTAAAACTGCAGCTGAGCTAACGTGCTCCAATCCCTATGCCTGTTTTCCAAAGCACAACATCCTGGGGACATATTCTCTAAATTCCCTGCAAAGGCTTTGGAACCACACAAATGCAGCCCGGAGAAAGAGCCTCATCCATCAGAAAGGCCAGGGTCTGTCTTGGCTCCAGCAATAACATTGTACCTTATCGGCACCAGGCAGTCACAACTTGGCAAATGGCACTCAAATTGATGCTGGAGGGGGGCATTATTTGCATCACTGATATTCTCAGAAACCCCAACAGAGATCAGATTCCTGCTGCAAGTACAAAGGAAATTGCCCTTCATGTCCAGGTAGGCTATTAACCTTTCAGAGAAGGGGTTAAGTGTGAGTGGGTTATCCTCTCAAAACATTCCCATTTCACAGGGGAAGAACTGACCCTTCTACTGAATGCTGTGGATTGAAGCAGGAAATTTGGTGTTCTGACATTTTGTTAAAATTTAAATCAAGCTCAAAAAAGCAATCCCAGACACTTTATCAAGTCACCCAAAGTTGCACACTGTGACAGAACCCAGAGGTGCCACTCTTCCCCACTTGCATTTCCCATGACTAGCCAGTCCCTCCCCACCTTTTGTGCCTCTTCTTTAATCAGAAAAAAATAACAGAAATGCTCATGCAGTGTTCTATCTTCTTCTACTTTTGCTTCCAGGCCCCCCAGCATCTGAGCATGGGGTGAAACAGACGGGGGTATATTCTGCTTAGATGATTTAACTAATCTCATGCAAATGTACTCAGCAGTCTTGGTACCCATTGTGTTTTCACCTACATAATGGCCAAGACAGCTGAATATAGCTTTTTCCAAGGATAATAGCATTTCTATGCATTATTCCTTAAAGCTTTTTGTGCTCACACACTGAAAAACAGCTCCAGCCGAGGAATAGCTGAAGTATATGTACTCAGTCTCTGTCCAGGTAATTATGCATCCTCCTCCCATGCTAGGTTAAGAAAATATGATAATGATAGGACATCATTAACATGTCTACTTCCCCTCCCCCTTTTCTTACTTTCAGCATGTGCAATAGAAAACTGCAGTTAAACATTTATTATCACATATTTTCTGACATATATTGCCTATTTATTCTGCATTTGAGAAGCGGGAAGGATTTTGCAGGCAAGACAAAACAGAAAAGAACTGGTTTAAAGCAGAAAACAATACACTTACCTCTCCTGAATTTATGTGATTTATTAATTTCTTAATTGTCTGAGTCCAGAAGGACAAAAAATCCGCCCCAAAAGTATACATTTTATACACACACACACACACACACACACACATATATATATATATAATGTTGTTTCCTTTAGTAATAGCGGCAAAGCCACTCAATAATGGTAATGGAAGTGTTGTCAGCTCCTCTTCCACATCCCTCACCAATTCTCAGGTTAATTTGCCAGTGATAAGATAAAACCCACCTCGATACACCTTCTTCCCAAGGAACCAGGATTGGTTGTGAAAACCAATGTTAGTGGTTTTTCCCCTTTTCAGTTCTGACCACATGTTGCTCCTGCCCACGCTCATGGGTTGACCAATGCACAAAGACTTTTGAATAAAGATTGGGATTTCAAATCTGAGACCAAGGAAATCTTCTGAGGAAGATTTGCTGGAGGGAGTGGGGTGTGTTGCATATGACAAGACAATCAGCGTGTGGCCACCTGAACCACCTGAACTAGTCTCTCTTGGACTAGTTATGTTCATAAGGATGTGTAGTGTTGAATCCAGTTCATCTGCTTATACAGGCTCTGAATCCAGCTGCTTCCTGCAAGAGCTCCCTCCTCACCACAGGGCAGGGCACAGTATTTTAGCGTTTGAGGACTGAAAAGAGGAAGAAGAAGGCTGAAAGCATGGCACTCTTCCTCTTCCCATGACCTTTGAAATCAAGCTTGTTTATATTTTCATTATTTGTTTATTTATTGACTTATGCTTGGCATAACTTTCTAACTTTGAAAGTGGATAATGTAAAGGCAATGACAACACACCTTGTTTTGTTTGCATTTTATTTTCCAGGTGAGTTATAAGAGTAAATGCCTCTAATGTTACATAAAGTGAAGTTGACTTAAAAGATTTACCTTTTGCTCACGTCAATACTCCTGACAAACCTGCTAATAATGGCTGGATATCATCCAGTGGTTTCTCTGTGACGGGGAGAAAAAGCACCAGACCAAGTTCCCCCCAGCTGTTTGTGACTGCAGTGGGACACGGCCAGGGATGGAGCCCACTTCTGCTCTGAATTTCCTGCCATCTGCACCCTCCTTCTCGGGGTGTCACCTCTGCTGCAAGGAGGCCCTTCCTGACCCAAACTGTCCTGTGACCCAGTGTACAGCCACCAAGTCCTCGATGCTGGGGCCAGTGGTTGAGCAAGGGACAGGTTAGTGTAGAGTCAGGCCTGGGGAATTTAAATTTAAATTTAAATCACTGCAAAAGCAATCACACCTGGGTCCAAAGTGAGAAGGTAGGAGAAATATGAGAAAGCCATGTGTCACTACCATAGCTCTTCACTGTTCCCACTGCCTCCTCTTGCTTCTCGAGGGGTTCGCAGCTCCAGCAGTACCTGCCCAAGCTTGGCTCCAAGCTTCAGCAACCACAAGCTGATCCAAAGGGCACATATCCAGTGACAAACATTGCACAATTGAACCACTGGCATTTAGGGCTGGGGAAACCTCTGACCAAGACCTAGACTCCTCTAATTAAACTTAGCTTATCGCTCTTGTGGAAAGGCTGAAGGACAAGGCATTCTCAGTGCAGTTCTCATATTGACTTTCTGTGGAGTAACCTTTATATATCTCAATAGATGTGGCCTTTTAGTGATGGACATCATTATTCTGCCTTCTTGGCATGTGAGGCAGTGCAAGACAAAAACTGCAGAGTAATTTCAACAGAGGCTGAAATTTGGTGATGTGAGTTGCGGTGAGCACACAAGCAGAGAGACTCTGAAAATGCTCTGATTTTATTTTTATATCAATTTCCATATTAAGTTAAGAGACACTAGAACTTACTGTACAAAGCACTGCTATCCAGAACTATATTTAGCTGCTCAGATATTTGTGTCTCCATCTCACTAGATCTCCAGAAGTGAGTGGATATTTTCCATCAAGGGCTTGTTATATCTGACCTACTGTGAAAGGAAAATATCTGTTTCACCACCATGCATTTTTTCATACAAGAGGTATCTTTCTGTGTCTTTTCTAACCTACTTTAACACGATTAATTTCCTTTAAAATGCTACAAACTTACTTGCTTTAATGTAACTTGGTAATTAACTGGTGGTTACAACCAAAAGAAGAAAAATGCGTGTCATTTTTAAAGAATTACATAGTGCAGGAAAACCTCCTAGTATTTGGGAGGATGGCCAAATCTCCATCCAGGACCTGAACTGAACATAAGCCTTCTGAAATTTGTCTGAGGCTTCTCATTTCCTGGGGCTTTATTTCCCCACCAATCCCAAAACAGCCATGCAGTGAACCCTGCCTAAGATTTCTTTTTCCCAAGCATGCGGGTTTCCCTGGAGGGTCCGTCTTTCCTTTACTTCTCCAGAAATCTGTGTCCTGGTGGCCCAGGACCTGATCTGCCAGCCCAACTCTGCAGGAGAATCTTAGAAGCATTTTGCAGTCCCAGGACCCAAACCCAGGACAGTTCAGGGAACAAGTTTTGTCCTGTTCGGTGGGTCATGATGGCAGCCGGTCTGTCACGGGAGAGCCCATTTACTTAGTTTGCTGCTTCTTTGTTTGTTTGTTTAGGAGTTGGATTTTTTTATTAATTTATACTTAAAGCTTGAGGTTTAGTTTTTTCCAAGTAATGATTGTGAGACCAGCTGTCGGCATTAATTTGTTTTAATATGACTCAATCTGAGCAGTGTTCAAGCTTCCTCTTAGAAAATGTAGCTGACTGAGGGTTTTTTTTTCAGGCAGCTTGCTTGACAGAGAATAAATTTTTACAAAAAGTTGCTCTACAGAGCAAGGAAACAGACTCTGTCATTTTCCCTTCCTGCTGCTCATTTCTTGCAGAAGTACCTGACATCTGGGGAAAAGCAGCCTTTTCATTAGTGGGTGCATGGCAGGCCCACGGGCAGGAGCGCAGAATAACTGGCTCTGCAATTTATAGAACTAATTGTGTTTTAAGGCTCTGTTTCAGTGAGGCACCATTGCTGCCTATCACTCCAATAAATATATTGGAACTGAATGGCAGTAACTATGTTTTCTCTCCTTGTGGCAATTTTAATTCTTTGTGAAAAATCACGGCAGCTGCGAGCTTTCTGAATACAAAGCAACGGAGCACAGGTAAGTGGAGGTGACATTCCCCTGTAGTTCACAGCAATTAACCTCAGGAGGGAAAGAAAAATTAAAATGGTCACTGGTGTTTGGGAGAATTACCTTGTGATGCATTGCAAATACCCTTGTAGGCAGTGATTTACCTTAATCTGTGCCAGAGTTATGCAAATATGCTTATGATAGGTTTGACAGCTTGATCCCTTTCTCACTCTAGGAGCGGAAGAGGAAGATGGATTGGTGTACATGCTTCTAGAGGCAAAATGTGTGATACTTGTCAGGTTAGAGCTAACTGGCATTATTTATTTGCTTACTTTGCAAGTCTGTGAATGTGCCTCACCATTAAGAAGACGAACACGGTAATGATTCTGTTTAATTAAGGGAGAAGTAACTTTCTTGCCAGTTCTAAGTGTCGCTTGATCTATCTGAGGTGTCACAGGACTGGAGAACTGCAAAGGGCTGAGGAAGCATTATTTGTGCTCAGTGCGTGGAGCTTTATGAAAGCAATTTACATATTTGCACACTGAAGCATAACTACCAGAACATAAGCGGGGTGATAAATGATTAACTATAAAAGATTGGCAGCTTGGGCAAAAATCCAGCAGAGCACTTAAGCATGTGCTTAACTTCAAACAACCTGGCCCTGCTCGCAGTGTTAGGGCCACTCTTAAGTTCGGGAATCTGCTCCTGCACTTTAGTTAAATATGTGCTTAAGTGACCAGGAGGACCAGAGTCTAGCTAAGCGAGCTTGTAAACAGGGAAAGCTTTCTCGTAGAATGCTTTTAAATCGTGATGGCAGCTGTAAGCAGGTCTGTAAACAGATCAGAGCTCATCACAGATGGAGCATCTCCAGCTCCTATTGATGAAGTGGGAATTGTCTGTTGCCTAGCATTTCTCAGACAAAGGGCAAAACCAGAGGTATTGCAGCAAAAGACTAATCTAGTCTGCCCATTTCAGCACGTTTCGTTTTGTGCATTTTGTTCTGGTTTGTTTTTAATTTTTGGGAACATAAACATGCTAAATATTTTATTGCTGTTCTGTGAAAATCACGCTCTGCTTTGGCCAAATGTTGCTTTCACTAAATGGCTTAATTGAAAATGAGATTTGGCCAAAAAAAAAAAAAAAAAAACCAACCCCAAAAAACTCCCAGAAAACAAAATCCCCAACCTCCCAAGAGTATTTTAATTTTCCAGTAATTTGAGACTCTTCTCCAGCGTTAATTTTGCACCCACCAAGAATCCTGTTAGTAACTTTGCTTCATCACAAGCCACTTTCTTACAGTGTATTTAGAAGTTCCTGAAGCTGCAGGCTGAAGAAGCTGCTCTGAAGCACAAGCGTTAAGCAAAAGTTGAAGCCCAGATGAGGGTCATTCTGATGGAGCTGCTTTTGGTCTCCATGTAACAATTCAGGAGTAATCAACAATTCTCATGTAACAATGTTTCCATGCGCCCGGGTGAAATTTACCAAATGAGTATTACAAACGAAGTCTGCTGCTTTTGCCTTTTATCTCTTCTAAAGGAGAATATTTGGGCTTATATCTGCTGTCAGAGTGACTTGCTCCTCCAGTTACCCCTCCCACCTCCAGCAGGTACCCGGGAGCAATGGCTACTGTGCATTCACCACACATTCACTCAATCCTTGTGGGCTTTTATGTCACCACAGAGTGATACATGCTGCTGTTGCATGTTCTTTCCATTTTGGGAAGCTTTTTGGCTCCATTTTTTTTTTTTTTTAATCTCTGCTGATAAAATCTCGCTTAAACCATGTCTGAAGTTCTTGGTGGTTGGGTGAAACTTAATTAAAGCATGTCAGTGTGATGGTGTCTTTCATTCAGGAGACAAGAAGGAAGATGATAATCTCCTTCTTTGGAATAAATATGAATGGGTTCAGTGCCCAAAACACAGGCTCTGAATAATTAACAAGAAGCAGAAAAAGGCGAAAATATTTTTCCAGGGCTCAAATTAAGATCTAAACAATAAGATACTGTTACTGGAGTGTGTTGCCAGCCTGAATAGCCAGGGAACAAGCAGGAAAAATAGGATCTAGAAAGTCCTGGAGACAGAAAAAAAAAAGTTGGAAATACAATTTGGAGCAAATGGCTGAAAATTCTCATTGAAATACGAGTGCAGACTAGAAAATGATAAATTATCTTTGATTTGATTCAGACTGTCTTCAAGGCTTTTGTATTTCTTTTTTCTTTTCAAAATCAACAGGTTTGCATCAAATTACCTGAATCCCTCAGCAATTTCTCCTCCTAATGGAGCTGACTTGAAAGATGCTGAACAATGATCAAACAGCATGAGACACACCTACAATGACAGCAGTCACATTTTTGTATCAGAGGATGGGGGAGCTGGAGCTTTCTCCATATCTGTTTAAAACATCAAAATGGGTTTCATGCTTCTGTAAGGGCATGGACCTTGGATATAAGCCAACAGCTGTCAACATCTGCAGGAATTTCCTAAAGCCCATGGAAGCCAATGGTCAACTGTAGATAGATCAACAGTCAAAGTGCTCTCCCAGGAGCATAAGTTAAAGGCTGGTTATTACAAAATTCAAGTGCCTACATTTTTTGTAAGTCTGCTATCATTCCTTTTTTACAGCCGGGTTTAATATGTTGGACCTATATGGAAGTTGTGGCTTTCCAGAATGTTATTGCAGGTGCCACATTGCTGCAGCTTTTCCAGCAATATTTTCCAAAAATATTCTCTTCAGCTGGCCCCTGCTCACAGAGCCTCACATCTATCAGATGCAGGAGCATGGCACCCTCCACATTCTCATCCTTTTTGCCGAAGACATCTGGGTGAAGGACCCCCACCACTCCACAGCCACAGGAAAAGGGATTGCAGGGTTTTCACAAACAATCTGGAGAAGTAATGAGCATCGCGTCCTTACAAATTAGCTGGGGTGGTAAGAGCTGAAAAAACATTTGCATTGTGGCTTCTCCAAACCAGACACCACAGTTTAAGGTTTGGGTGAGACCATGAATGTTCATTCATATCATTGTTCTCATTCAAAAACGTGAAGACTGTACCAGACTTACAACTAACAGGCACAGCATGCATTGAAATCACCAGAGCTTGTAAAATCTGATTTACTCTGTGAGGGAGAAGGGGAAGTTATTTAGTTTGAGTCATAAGAGGTCTTGATACAATCTAGGCTTCATCATTTCTGAAAAAACAGCTCACTCCCTGGGTAGATATCAAAAGGCTGCTGTGTGCATTTTTGATAATAAAAAAGCAGAGAACAATTCCTAGTGCTGAAGATTACAAGACCTTTGTATCAGCTGCTCTTCTGTATAGTTTCTCTTGCATTACACCACCTGATGGGCACTCTAGGTTTATGGTTAGCTCTTCAGGGATCCATGGATCTGAAATCAGGAAGACAGAAGCTTTGCAGAGGTTTTTAGTTTAAAAAAAAAATAAAGTTGTGTCACCCTTGGCATGAATAACAATGTCCATCTACATTGCCTTTTCCAGCCTAAGGTTTTCACCCTCTGGAGCCTTACCTGCTCCAGAGTCAGAGAGTGTGCAGCTTTGCTGCAGGTGAAAGAAGGCAGGCAGAAGGGTTTGGGGTGAATTCTGCTTTCATGTCCTTCACATGTGCTGGAAGCCTCTGCTGCTTCAGAACCCCCTTCTGAGGTCTGAATCCCATCAGGACCCCATGAAGAGGGATGATGATGCTTGAAGACCCACAAGCAGAACAAAAGAAAGCTTAAACCCATCAAAACACAGAATTTTACTCCCTACCTTAGCTGCTAAGGATGGGGAGGATGTTTTATTGCCGATGCCATTTGTTTCTGGAGAACACGCAGCTGTGGGAGGGAAGAGTCGACTTTGTCACACACCCCATGGGGCTGTGTAAAGTAGCTGAGTGGGAGAATTTTTGACACCTCTCCATGCTGGAGTCAACCCAGAAGTGTGGGCCAAGACTCCAGCAAGAGCCTCCCCTGGGGAGACGCGAGAATAGCACAGCCAATCCTGCCTCTCCATGAGAGCTGCTCTCCAGCACTCCCGGGGCCTCTGAGGGAAACCGAATTCACAAATGGCACAGAGATGCAGTGAACCAGACAGGGAAAGGGAAAGGGCAGCTGAGGTTACTACCACCATGGCCCAACCACAGCAAATGGCAAACAAGAACAAATCCCTGCAGAGCAGCACTGGGGAAAAACAATATGTATATTGCAAATATTCCCCTGTGCTCATTATCCCCTTTCTTCTCTTACAAGGAACGATGTAAGAAACAAAATTCACTTTGTAGAAAAAGGTGCTATGGAAACCATAAGCAGAAAGAGTAACTGATGCAGGTTGTACTTTGCACATTCATTTCCACTTGCCTGCATACCAGAGTATATAGATTATTCCTACTACCACAGATGAGCAGCACCAGACACAGTGGGCTGAGACACTGTTTTATTACCAGCCCCTGTGGTAAAAAAAAGGCATCAGGTTTGAGCTCCTCTGCATTCTCCCAGGGACCCTGTAGTGCCAGCAGTATGTACCTCCCAATAGGTAAGACATCCATTTGGTCTTGTCATAAACAACAAGCAGTTTTGATGAGCTTGCAGAAGGTGTGACTTATGGGTGGCAGCCCTTTGAGTCCCACATTCCCAGTTTTTCAGTCAATTTCTTCACATTGCATCAATGCCAGATGTTCAGCTGCTCCCATGAGTTAATTTGTTCTACAAACAGTAGTTCTGCAAAGCTGTCACTCCAGCAATGGAGACTGGGATGGTCAATGGCTTAGAGCTTTGTGTACTGAAGCACTGTGGACAGAGGTCTCAAGACATCAGCTAGGTCACAGAAAGCTGAGGATGCAGTTAGTACCCACAATGACACAGTATGCTGTAGATACTTGTGGAGTGAGGCTGAGGTGAGGATAGCTCTCCACAGCAGACACTCACTGGATCCTGGAACAAGTGTGGCACATTCCTATGTCTATACAGAGACTTTGACCACTGGACCACCACCTAGTGGAAAAAATTACTCCCTTAACAGTACTCAGATACTCTCACACAGTACTCTGAAGCTGCATGGATGACTGCAGGCCCATGATGCCATTTTTTTCTAGTACCCAAGAAGCAGATGGAGGTTTGTAACTGGTTTTTCCCAGCCAAACTTCCTGCAGAGGGATGACTAGTTTTCAGAGTGGTTAAGAGACATGTGACCATGGCCAAATGCCAGATGGCTGGAAAGAGCATTGGAGAAGCCCCCATGACGCATGTCTAGCCTTGGCTGCCAGCATCATGCACCATATGTATCAGCTCCCAGATAGAAAGGCCTGGCTGCTACCTGGGAGTGTGACACAGGGATATTACACAGCACAACTTTTAGTGATGCCATCATAGAATGGGCCGGAATAAACAACATTTTTTCTTTTCCTTGCTTCTCACTTGTAATCAGTATACAGAGAATCTACATTAGAGTCATTGTGCAGCCATTAGTGATGCTTACAGTAATGGAGCAGAACACAAGTGGAAAGAAAAACAAGGAAACAAAAAAAAAGCCTCCACATGGCATCATTTTTGAAAACCAGCAACTCCAGCTGCAGTTTCATGACCTCTTTATGCTGATCTAACTCTGGGCAGCTATAGAAACAATCAGCCCTAACCTTCCTGCCCCCCCTGTCATGAGCTGGCCCAAGTAATTTGACTGCTATTTAACCAGGTTCCTTTTCATCTGGATCAGCTACCTGAGTGTCATATTGCTCAGCCTGCCCAAGCTCAGGAGGCAGCAGGGGAGCAAAATCATCAGCAGCAATTCACAGCAGGATGAGCTGAAAGATGTTGTCTTACAGCAACAGCCTCACAGCACACTAGCTGTAACCTGCCTCAAGATCGTCTCACAGGCACCCTGACACGGCTGGCAAAAAGCACAGCCCGTTTCAGAGATGTTCCAATGTGTGTGCCACATCAGGTACACACAAACCAGTGATCTGCCCAGACTGATTCCATTCATGCCTTAGATTGGGAGGTGCTTCTGCAAGACATGAAACAAAGCTAGAACTTTGCAGACTCCTAATGAGAGTATGTATAAACAAACAGCTGGCAGCCCAGTTATAACAACAAGAAAAAAACCCACCTCCCCAAAAAACACAAGCCAAAAGACAGCCGCCTGTTTATTTTAAAAATAATTTTTTTGCTGTTTTCATGTTCAAGAAATGTGTACACTTGAAGAATAACCAGAGGCTTTTTTATTCCCATATTCCCACTGGTATCTAAAGGGCAACCCTCAAATGCAAATTTCAGTCATGTGACAGCATTTAATCTGTATCAGCACAGCACTCCGATCGCTGGATGGGATTTTGGCACTCTAGTCCATTAACCCTTATTTACATTCCAGAGCTGGAGGTTGGTTCAGAGGAAGTCTGAGGATGCTTCATCACATGGAATGGTGTTTATTCCTTCTGGGAAGTCCAAGTCTCTGTGTAGTTAACAGCTGGGCCAGTCCATTCATCACCATCATAAATATGGTCAATGACATCACCAGCACATAGTGGCTGATGCTGCAAGGAAGAGACAGATAAGAAAAGTGAGAGAAAAATACACATTTGCAGAGTAAAGAAAAAAAACCTCTGACATAAATAACCCTCTAAATATTTCTTTTTTTTTTTTTTTAAGTAGGCCTAATTGTTCACTTAGGACATAATTTTATATACACTGCTCTTAGAAGACAAGTATTATAGCAGTCCTGTCATGTAAAAACCCAAGTCTCTGACAAAATAAAATGGTGGGGACAACAGAAAACACAACTGAGCATACAACAAGTGAGTAAGAGTACCAGGTGTACTTTTCATTCAAATGGATAATTCAGTATATGTGAGTGAAACAACTGCAAAACTTTCATTTGCTGTCAACTATTACACAAAATCTAGAGAGACTTTGCCATCAGGCAGACATTCCTTGGTAGTAAGACAACTCAGATATTTGCCAGATGAAGGGCAATTTTCTAGAGAAAACATTATCCTAGTGACAAATAGCCTTAAGAAAAAAAAACAAAAAAAAAACAAAAAAAAAACCAAAATCCAAAACTCCACTACTTTTTCACTGAGCATTGCTAAAATCTGTAGAATTCTGTGCTGTGGAAGCACATGCAAAGAGATTAAAGAGATGAGCTCAAGAGTGGCTAATAAACACAATATGAAAATGCAGCTTCTGGGTTAGGATGTCCTGAAGCCACTAATGATTAGAAGTCTAACAAGCAGCAAGCTTGTTCTCTGCTTGCTCAAATTCTGTTACCTGAGGTTCACTGGTGTTAGAGATGGGCTATTTAGGGTCAGACTAAGATTCAATCTAGGACATTCAGCATTCTGTGTTCAATAGGTTCAAGGTCCATTTGGAATTAAATCTGGCTAAGGATGTCAAGAATAACAACAAGGGCTTCTTCAAAGACACCAAAAACACAAGGAAAACTGTGGCAAATGTCGGTCTGCTACTGAATGGAGCAGGGACCTTTGCAACCGAGGCTGAAGAAAAGGCTCAGATACTGAATGCACTCTTTGTTTCAGCCTTCACTACCAAGGCTAGCTCTCAAGAACCTTTGACCCAGGAGATCAGGGAAAAAGTCTGGAGGAAGGCAGACTTTCCCTTCATGTAGGATTACAGACCATTCAGTCAAACCTGACATCCACATGTGAAGGTGCCACCTCAGCAAGTTTACTGATGGCACAAAGCTGGGAGGAGTGGCCGATACTCCAGTGGGCTGTGCAGCCTCTCAGAGGGACCTTGACAGGTTGGAGAGATGGGCAGGAAAGAACTGAGATTCAACAAAGGCAAGTGCAGGGTCCTGCACCTGGGGAAGAATAACCCCAAGCACCAGGACAGACTGGGGACTGACCTGCTGGAAAGCAGCTCTGTGGAGAAGGACCTGGGTGTCCTAGTGGACAATGAGCTGTCCATGAGCCAGCAGTGTGTCCTTGTGGCTAAGAAGGCCAAAGGTATCCTGGGGTACATTAAGAAGAGCATTGTTACCAGCAGGTCAAGGGAGGTGATCTGGCACCTCTGTTCAGCCCTGGTGAGGCACAGGTAGAGAGCTGTGTCCAGTTCTGGGCTCCTCAGAACAAGAGAGACAGGGAGCTCCTGGAGCAGGTCCAGTGGAGGGCTAAGAAGATGATCAAGGGACTAAGAGACTGGAGCCTCTCTCTTACAAGGGGAGGCTGAGAGAGCTGAACCTGTTCAGTCTTGAGCAGAAACAAGTGAGAAGGGACCTCTTCAATGTCTTTAAGCATCTGAAGGGAGGGTGTCAGGAGGATGGATGCAGGCTCTTCTTGGTGGTGCCAAGCAACAGAAGAGGCAACGGGCACAAACTGGAATACAGGCAGTTCCACCTCAACATGAAGAAGAACTTCTTTACTGTGCAGGTGACTGAGCACTGGAACAGGCTGCCCAGAGAGGCTGTAGAGTCTCCTTCCCTGCAAAACAGCCATCTGAGCACAATCCTGAGTAATGTGTTCTGGGGGACCCTGCTTGATCAGGGAGATTGGACTAGGTGACCTCCAGTGGTCCCTTCCCACCTCAACCATTGTGTGATTCTGCAAGATCTGAATTGGGTACTGTTAAAACCACTAGTCATTCAGAAACCAGAAATCTTCCAAAACCAGTGACATTTCAGGTTAGAGCTGCAGATGAAACACTGCTGCACCCGTGTCCATTATGCATCCAGTGTGGCTTTGGTTTTTCTTTGGATTACTGAAGAAACTAGCACTCTGACATGAGAGGTACTCATTCCTATAATTTCAAAGTAGATGGCTCTTTAGGACAAACAGAGTAACTTCAGACTCTATGCAGTCTGAGTTTAGTCACAAAAAAGGATTGCAAGGAACGCTCGCTGGCTTAATGACCTGGAATTTCTGCCAGAGGACTCATTCAGTTTGAGAATGCCACAGAAGAGCAGTAAAGCTCATAATGTCGACACTATCAATCCCCACAACCCTGAGACTGTGACAACTCTGGCGTTAGTCTAGCACAACTTAGACCTGTGAAGTGGAGAAGCACCATCTCTCCACAAAGCTGGGCTGCTAACCAGTGTGAGAGAATAAAAGTAATCCAAGAAGTTCTTCCACAGCCAGGGTGCCAGTGACCAAAGGACCAAACATAGAGGACGTGAAAACAGACTTGATGCATGCTTAAGATTTTTCTGTTTCAGTTTAGTCAGACTAAAACACCTCACAAATGCCTTGCTCAAAATGCATAGGTTTAAGAAATCAATTAGAAAAATCCACCATCATAAAAGGGCTCAGACCTCAATGAGGATAATGAGTGGCAGAGCAGCATGTCTACAAGAGCCAAGCTCCTGTCCTGTTTCTGTGGGGAAGGTGTAAGAAGGGACACAGGGGGAGCATGAAGTCAGGCACAAAGCCTCCAGTCACCTGGGCAGTGCACTTTGGACTTCATAGTTCACAGCACATTTACAACAACAGAGATAAACTCCCTCAAGAGCTGCCCTTGAAAGATCATCTGGGTGTGTTACAACTTTGGTTTCAGTTCTCCATGGGAAAAGACACATTGACAGATGAAACTCAGACTCTTGCTGCAGTTATCTTCATGGCATAATGTGGCCTTGGGGACTGTACATTCACCACAGGTAGATAAGGTTGCTGACTCCTAAGGGAACAGCCACTCTGGTAAATAGCTGGACACGTACTGTCTCCTGCCTTGCCTTACTGCTAACACCTCTCACCTGGCACCAGAATTCTAGTTTTTCATGTAAGCAGCAAACACCACTTTCCTTGTAACATTCAAAGGAAGTGTGAATGAGAAATCTCAAAATCACAAACCAAATGAAGACCCTACCTGTATTCCCATAGATACTGCAAGACTATCACAAACCATGCATGGTCCTCAGACAGGCATCTGAGTTCCTATGCATCCCCAAAAGGAGTTCTTTCAGATGTGATCAGGATTTGGGCTTTCTCAGAGCAAAAAGGTCTCTTCAAACTCTCCTTAGCCACCTGTCAGTTGAGGGACTGGTTCCTCTGTACTTTTGTAAAGAGGATGTAAATGTTGCACACATTTCTCCCTTGCTATACTGCACAGGTCTGCATAGTTATGCTTCCTTTAATAAAATACCAGACATTCAAATACATATATATAATGCCATAGAGGACAATAAAAACAATTTAAATCTGCTTGTCGTGTAATTACAAACAGCCAGCATCTCTGGGGCTCTAGAAACTGGTACTGTACTGCCTGCAGGCAGCTCTGCCAGGTAAATTACTTCTTAGGCTGGGGTAATGCTGTATTTAAACAAAGAAAACCAGACTCTTACAGGTATATGCCACAACACTTGATCCCTATACAATTCAGAATCTGCACCTTTGACTGGATCTGTAGTTACAGTGAAGGAGGTAATTCTCAAAACAAGCCTTCTGCATCAGAAGTCAAACCTGAGCTAATGAGAAAGAGTGAGATTTTAGGCTCCAGGCAAATTAGATCCATGTGGAGGAAGAAGAGCCATTAAACAGGTACAAGAGAAGAGCACAATGGGGCACAGTGGGGCAATGCTTATAAAAGATGAGATGGCAGAGGTAGCAGGTGAGGGGGATCATGGATGATCCACGGTAAGGCAGCACTGTTGAAAGGAAAGGTGAGTGCCCATGTATGGATCAATGCCAACAGGGAAAGTTAGTGGCAGGAAAATTTTTTATCAGGGAGCAAGACACCTGTTTCGGTGGCAAGGAACCACAAGGAGAACATATGAGGTACTACCACCTCCTGGCTTTCTGACAGTGTATATTGGTGAGAAAAAAAAAAGAAGACCAGAAGAATCTAAGATATTAAAAAAATCAGGGGGATAAGCGATGGGAATCAATCTTGCTCCAAAACTTGGCTTTCTCCCAAGACAGGCTAATTCCTAAGATGACAAACCTGATTAGAAGCTGGAAATACAAGAAGATGAAGTAAGTCACCATAGCAATTAAAACAACTAGGAACAAAGTAAGTAAAACAAAAACAACTTGTGCAAAGACTTGGACGAGCACTCTCCAGAAAAATCCAGAGACATTATTTCTTTGTGACATGCTCTTTGAACTGTTCCCAAGCACACACAGAGACCCCAGATTTAGATTCTGAATTTTAAGTTTCCTGCTTTTCCTGCCAGGATGCCACACCCTCTCTCCTCAGTTTCATCAAAAACAAATTACAAAACTTTTGTTTTAACAGTCAAGCCCCACCACCCCAACCCCAAAATTGACTCCGTTATTCCTAAAACCTAAAAAACCCCCAGTTTTGTGCTTTATTTATGTCCCCTGACCTTTGAAACTGCAGAAGAGCAGTTAAGATCATATCTTTATCTTCCAGCAGCTATAAAGAGAAGGAATAGTACAGTATGTGTCTGTATAAAGCCATATAATAGCCATATAAAGAACCTTTAAGGTTTATCTTTACTATCAGGCTATACAACTATTTACAAAGTGCATGTACTGTAAAGATATAGTAGGCTTTAAAGGCTATTTCTCTCTCTTTCTGGAAATCTACAGACAGAGATAGATAAACACCTTTTAAGCTGCAGAGAAATTATTTTAGTGACAAAGAAGCTGAAAAACTAGCTATTCCATTTGGCTCTTATTAAAAAAAAAAAAAAGGACCTGTCAGAACAAACCTCTCATCATCATGTACTACACACTAATACATCAAAGACACTAGGAAAATTACATTATTATTTTTAAGAAATTTAGTGGTGTGTTCTTCTGGGGCATATGATGCAATTCAGGTTACCTCAAGGTATATAGGTAGAGGGCAAGGTTAAGCACACCTTAAAAGTTTGTGTAAGCTGCTGCTTTGAGTTCTGCATTCCCTGCCAGACTGTAATTCCATTATTATATCAAAACAATGAAAAGCACTCTCTGAAAGACAAGCTTACATTGATTTTGGCATCACCATTAAGAAAAGGAGCATTAAAACTTTCTAAGAAGCCATAAATATTGGTGGTAATTGATAATGTACTGAGAGGAGGGAATCAGTGGTGCGTTGATAATCTGCTGAATGTGGTAATACAGGACTGTATGTTGGATCTGTTGTTGCTCAGCATTTCATTAACGAACTGGAAGAATGGAAGAGGTAGAAATCTGCTTCCATTCAAAGACAACACTTATGTGACCTGGTGAATTCCACTGGGAGAATAAAGACATATTGTTAAGACAAATGTGAGGCATGATAAAAAGTCATGTCATATGGTTAAGGCATAGCAGAATAGGATGCAAAAAGCCAGGAGTTAGGGGTTAAATTTTTAAAAATAGAAAACATCAGTTCAGTAAACAAACCTTACTTCCAAACAATGAGATCCACTAGGAAAGAAAACATCAAGGTGAAAAAGCATTGAAGGTCTTTTTATTGGAAGGGATTTAAAGCCAGCTCATCTACATTAAACCTGGCTGTTGGAAAAATCAAATACTGCCTAGTGAGTTCCCTACTCAACTTGCATATTCTTAGTAGGAGAGAGAACACAGAGAACTTTTGAATGTGGTAATTAGAAAATGCATGGAAAGCCCATCACTGCAAAACAGGATGAGTAAGGAAACACACAACGAAACTTTACAAATGTGGCACATAAACCACTGGACTCTGAGACACTTTGGAGGAATGAATCTCCACCAGGCAATTAAGCTGCTGGTTTTCTATCTCTGATTTCACTGATGTGCTAACCAGTAACATAACACAAATCCAGATATTTTTGCTGACACACACATACACACTTCCTATCAGTATGACAAGAAAAAAAGAAAAATATGAGAGCAGCTGTCCCTAAAGACTTCTCCTATTCTCAGGAAAGCTTTGGCAACATGGAAAATGTTGCCTGTCGTAAGACAGGATATTTTCAGACCTTGCTGTCAAAGCAGCAACAGACAACACTGCACTGAGTATGCCACAGAGCTGTCACTGCACTTGCAACAGGAGGACAGGAAAGAGCTATGTTAGTATCTCACTCCCACTGGTTTTTGGGAATTACCCAAAACCCCTTGAAGCTCATCTTCCCTTTCAGGAACAAACAAAAAAAATCTTCTGCTGTTGCCTGCTAATTTTGCCAAGCCTGAGGATCACACATTAGGAATCTGCTCAGAGGAGAAAGTTCTGATGCCAAAATAATGCTCATGCTAGATAAGGGAAGGACCACTTAGCTCGACACCTATGGCTTCACTTCCTTTCTTAAGTAACCTAATTATTTTTCTTATGTGCATATACACACCTACATAGAAGACATATATAAAGAGACTACAATAAAATAACATAGGTGGCAGAGTCAAGGACTCAGAAGTGAAGTAATGACAGAGGTTGCCTGAACATAATGAATTTCCATGTTAAAAGTTAATCACAAATTACTCTTTCGAAAGGCCTTTCTCAGTGCTTTCTTCAGTGATCAAAACACACACATGGAGAGGCAGAATTAGTGGTGCATAATGAGCTCTCCTAAACTCTTCAGAATAAGGCAACCTTCCAGCTGAAATAGATCCAGCAATGCATTACTGTTGTAAAGCTCTAGCTATGAAGACCATGTATCAGAGAGGAAGCTTTTGGGTACTTGTCACAATTTATACTTTTGCTGCTAACTCCCAATTAAAAAACTTTTCGCCCAACAGAACAGAAATTTTCTGAGGGCTTTAATACCCTTATTAATCTGCAGAGGAATTCAAACCAAAGGATGAAGCCCTCTGACTTACCATAAACTGACCATAGCAAGGAAGTGGGATGCTAAAGTGACATTTTCACTGTTTGTTCCTCTGCCCACAAGGAACCTTCAGAAGGTAATGATGAGCAGGAATTTGAACATCCAAAGAACACGTGTGCACACGTGTGTCCACACGCTGCTGGGAACAAAGGGGCTCACAACAGCAAAGCACAGAGTACACGTAGACTAAACAGAATATTAACAATGGCTCACTATTCAGCTTCTGTTTAAATAACAGTGTCAAGTGACCAGATTGGCTGGATTAGAAACAACACATTCCCTACTAAGCTTACTACAGCATTTTATCTATTTTCACAACTCAGGGAAGGTAAATCTGAAATGTGTATCCCTTGTATTTGAGGTTAATATGACTGCAAAATATAATGCAAAGCAAATTCTCTAATTTTAGCTGTGATTGCTATGTTTAAACACTAAACTCTTCCCCAGCTAGGGGGAGGATGAGTGCATGGGCCTTGGTCGCCACCAACATCTTTACACAAGGCTCACTAATTCACAGTGAACAGTATATGGAGGCTTAACTAGAAACAAGATAATTAACAACTTCAAAAAATTGTTATTTTAACAGTGATTACAACTAATTAAAATGCAAAACATTAATTAAAATAGTTTTTGTGTAATTAGTCTTCAAACAGATCCTACTAACTGTATTTCTTGCCACGTTGGATTTATTACTTACTCCGTGTTGCTCTGACGCAAGTTTTGCTTGGGATATGTGTATGTATGTGTGCACATGTGTTTAAAGTATGTGGAACATCCCCAAAGCATTTGATTATGCAGAGTAATTGGAAATAATGACAAGAATTATGACTAGATAAACAATAGTATGAACCCATGAAGCTTTAAAAACGCAATGCAATGGAAGCAAAAAAGGTACTGTACCTTGTGCCAATATCCAGCCAGCTTCCATAATCTTTAACCAAAAAGAAAAAATGCTAGGAAATAAAACAACTGTGATTAGTACATCAACACTGCACATTTTGAAAGAGAAAATTAAACCCAAATTTTTTCAGGCTGCTTACTCCAAATTTCTAATTCTTCACATAGAATAAGCACAACAGCTTTCCAGGAATATTCATTTGGACCACAGTAAAGAATAGTCTAGGAACCAGAAACAGATTTAACATTGTATCAAAGAAAAACATCAAGAGATGGACTAAGTTCTGTCTAGTGTGGCTTGCAAAAGCCAGAGAAATACCAGAACTTTTTCAATAAGAAAAGCCAAGCCACCTTACTGTTTGAAATAACAACATGCCAAATAACACGTAGTGCCTAAAAGTTATCATGCAATTTCAACACAAATGTCTTTGGGCAAGTCTAGCAGTTCTCCACCTGTAAAGCAGGAATAATGCTGGGAGAAGATAGTACTTACCTATTAGTGAATTCCCCTAATTCTGGTTGGTAGCCCCATTGATTCAAGACAATAAACATGTTCTCTTTTTGTCCTGCTACTTTCTCATTTCTTGATTTAGTTCCTACTTTCTCTTTTCTTGACAGAGTTCCTACATATCTCCTACAGACCTCTTTGGTAATTTTTTTTTTTTGGTATACCAATTACATTTTTTCAAAACACTTAAACTAAAACAGGAGAATACAGGAGATGTAACACCTGGATATACTGGGGCTTGCTATACACCAATAAGTATCTGTAGTCTTCTTTTGGTTTAATTATACTGATTTTATTAGTGAAATGCTATGAATGTGGTTAATTGGTATACTATTTCTTTTCCTGTGGAAGTTACCCAAAAGCAGATTAGTCACATAGACTTATTTGAAACTTGACACAGCCACACCTTCTCCTTTTCTCACTCTACAGACAAATAAGCAATTATTTGGTTTTTACTTCCTGTTTTTCCTATCAGGTGATATTTACAGATCACACTGTACTAAGAAATAAGATCAGGAATGCTTACTCCAAGGGATAAAACAAAACCATCATGTATAAAGTGACAATACCAGCTCTACCTGCTGATTTGAAAAGGTTTCTGTTTACCAGTGGCACTGCTTGCTGATTTGAAGACAGCTAGAGTGGGCAATGAAAACATACTTTTAATCTGCAAAAACTGCATTGGGGGATTGTTCAGCTTTGGGTTGTTTTAGCTAGCTTGGTTTGTGGATGCAGGCTTTCTGAGGATAGCATTTCCTGACAGCTTATTACAAAGGGCACAAAATGTCTTTTTGGGTTTTGCTGATCTCCTGGATTCTGATAAGTCTAATGCAGCTGGTGGGTAAAGCATTTCTCCTTTTCCACCCTCTTTCAAGAGAAGCTGGGGTGGGTAAAAGGTTTGGAATTCCTGAACAATTAAATAAACTCTGCACACAGCTAAAACTGATATTCTTGTTTAATTTTTTCCAAGGAATTTGATCGTAAAGCACATGAGGAACTTCAAATGTTAACGTATTGCTTCATTTTGTCTCTTATTATTATTATGAGAACACTGCTTCTTCAGAAGCATTAATTACATGAAATTTGAAAAGCAGTGATTGGAAGAGTTTTATCTCTAAGTTATGTTAGGATTTCAATCCAATTCTCTGCCCTAGTTAGAAAAACTTTGAAGTCTGAAACAAATTCAGATCTCTCTTGATGGAATTAGGAGAACTCTCTGCTTCTTGATCTTATTTGAAGAGAATGTGCAACAACAACTTACCAAAGCCATAATGTCTGAAATCACAAGAACAATGAGGAAAAGGCTGCAAAGAAAAAAACCCAGCAAAGTCAGACCATCAACCTTTCTTTATGGATGCAGCTATTAAAAGAGCTTATTAAAACCCAGAGAAAGAAATTAAATAAAGATATGATTTCTTGCTTTGCCTTTCAAACAATCAGGTACATTTCAGTCTACTAGAAAACAATTAAAATGCATGACTAGGACATCTGGCATTTATAATTTCACATTAATAGGGTTTCAATTTTGCAATGGAGAAATGTAACATGAGTCATTTTTTGGAGAAAAAAAGTGTCTCACAAACAGCATCTGCCCATTCCTGATGCAGAGAGATGTGTGCTGGTTGGACCAAATAAAGCTGATTTAGGAGCTTCATGACGGACTCAAGAGTGAGCAAAGCTGCTTGGCAGGTACCTGAGCTGTTCAGTCCCACCCTGCTGACAACCACTCTGCTGGGTCAGAGGCTGCTAAAGGAGGTGCTTGCCCTCCCTTCCAAATCTCTGGATGCCCATAACTTGCTCTGAGAATATGCAGCATTTTGGTGGTATGCTCCCAAACCATGGGCCTCTTTACAGGTAGCAGTTAACTTCTGGAAGTTAGGCTTAGGTTAGTAAAAGGAATCAGAAGGGAGGAGGCAGAGCTATTTTTTCCCCCCCATTAACCTAATCTTCTTTTCCTCAAACTACGTGAATCCTAAATTACATGAAAGCAATTGCTGTAACTGGTTAAAACTGGTTTCTAAGTTAATGACACTGAAGTAATGTTGCAAACAGCTGACCCATTAACAAAAGTCTTTAACTAGAATACAGCTAATTTATCAGTACTACCATCATAAAACTACAAATGTTTTTTTTGGAAAATGTCCTGCTGCAGCTTTGCACGGGCATGTACTGGGGAGACACCCATACCAATGCCTCCAAATGAGGAGCTTGCTGATACTGCCTGCATCACTTGTGCTTCATTAGTAAATCAGGATGCAACAATCCAGTTGTATCTCAGACACAGGGAAAGGCTTCTCTCTGCTAACCTATGGCTCAGATAGGATGTTGCAATAATAGTGCTTAGGAGGCACTCAGCTAGAGGAATATTTTTTAATAGGCAAGCTCCAAGAACATACTGGGACAGAATATTCCCCATTGAAAAAAAAAAAAAAGAAGTCTTTCGTCTGTAATCAGGGACTTAAGGAGCAATTTGTCCAAACCACAAAAATCCACTTTTTGCCCTTCTGAACTGCAGGAAGCCTTTCTCAACAGAAGAACAAGACTAATTTCAGGGCAAGTTTTATACACTGCAAAGACAAGATTGTTGCCAGTGATGGTTTAATTTATCTAGCAGGGGCAGCAACAGCAGTAAGAAGTGCAGCACAGATTTCAGGATGCGCTGACAATCAGAGCACAACCTCTCCAGGGATCCCAGGCGCACCTTGCGGTTTCTACCGTGTTCCCAGGCGGATGCTGTGGCACTATCACTGCATTTGTTACCTGAGCACAGCTAAATGAAGCTGGCACAAACACCGGACAGAGTTACAGCCACAGCCTCATAAAGTGGCACCGAAATACTTGTGTCCCCTGGTTTATGAAGGCAGTATCATTTCCCCTCTCACACACTCAGATGCACATTCCATAGAAGTTTGCAATATCACCAGTGTTGCCAAGGCAAGCATTCACAAATTGGGAAACGCTGACCTTTATGATGCTTGAGCCCTAGAAATGGAAACCACTAGCTGGTCATCTGAGCAACCCCAGGTCCTCAATGCAGCCCTGCCCTTGTACAAGCCTTAGGGATGAGGATGAACGCCCCTCCTTGGGGGTCCAAGGACGATGCAGGCACGGTGAGCGCACAGCTAAGGCAGAGCAGGTAAAAGGGGTGGGGAGCATCGTGCTGCCGCTCCAACAGGGAGTCAGATTTTGGGCTGCCCCACCTCTCTTTGGTAGCGGGTGGTGTTGTACAAGGAGACAACAGGCAGGGTCAGGCAGAATGAAAGCAAACAGAAAAGCAGAGGGCATCACAACAAGTGAGGGCAGCTTCCTCACGCTCAGCTGAGCAATGCACAGGAGAAAGTCCCTGAAGTCCTCCTGCCACACACAAGCAGGACTTTTGGTCAACACCACACAAAATCCCAGAGTGACAAAATCACATGGCTGATGGGGACCTCCTCCATCTCAGCACCATCCATAATAGCACACGATGAGCAGAGGATTCAGTCATGTGCACTGGGTCTGCTGAATGAGGTGAGCAGGGCTGAGAAAATAAAAGTCTTGAGACAGGGAAAACATGTTTTGAGTCTGGATACAGCACTCCGTGAGGCTGGGCACCCATACTCTGAAAAGTCCTTAGAGATAGGGAAAGGACTGGCAGCCATCTGCTCCTACTGCAAAAAAATATGTAATACTGAACACATCTGGGAAGCACTCAACTGCAATGCAAGGACATCCAGAGCCTTTTGTTTTTTTAATGCTATTTGTGGTGAGGTCAGTGCTACAAAGCTATAAATTGGTTACATTATAAATGGGCTACTTAAAAAATACTATGCTATAGGCAAAGTCTGCTATAGCAGATTTTATATCTGCTCTGCAGTATAAAGTAAAAACCAGACTTTAAATTCTGCTCATTTTTAACATTATGGAGGAAAAAGGGTCATTCTGTGTATTGTCAACAAAGAATATTAAACATCTGATTGTTTCAGACAAGGCCAACACTTTAATTTATACTCATTTATCACTAAGGAAAAAACCCCTGAACTTGCAGAAATCACTGAACAAAACCCCAAGCCCTAATAACAAATAAAAGCAACAATGAGATCTAATAGGTTGTTTTTTTTTAAAATTTCCAGTGAGATTTGAAAATTCTGAATTCCTCCAAAACAGATTTGAAACCCTTACTAATGCAGAAATACACCATGTAATGTACCTCTTGGAAGACAGCTGTGTTGTGACTTGAACGGCTTCGAAAGCACATGATACCAGAACAAACGGGATTGCAACCTGTTCAAAACACAAACTACATTTTGGCTTATAGACACATTTACAAAAAGAATCTGGGCAGGTTGTGGGAACATTTTCCTGTTTTTGAAATTATCACAGAATGGGTATGTTACAAAATAAAATATTGGCTAGACAGGGTAGAAAATTTTGCAGGAAACATTTTCAGTTAAATAATAAAAACACCTTTCCATGGTCATAGCTGAACTGCAATGAAATAAGGTAATATCGAAAACTATAATTAAAGCATATCCTCACTTAATTTATCCATTTAGCACTAGTGATAAATACTGCGACAAGGCTAGAAGACAGAACTATTCAGATCCAGCATCTCACAAGATAGGCTGCAGAATTTCAAGTGTAAAGGACAATCTCTTCACAAAAATAGTCTGAATAGAGAAGGCATTCAATAAGGCAAGGGTCACACTGCCTGTCCAGAGCCAAGTCAAGCAAATGTAAATGGTTCAGTAAATTAAGAACAAAACAAACTAGAAAACATGAATGCTGCCTTTTGCTCTTTCCAAAGTTGATTTGCAATCCTTATGTTAGCAGTGTATAAAACCTGACTACTGGCATCCAGAGGGTTTGCACTATTGATCTGTGTCCTGCGGGACAACATGCAATGTACCTGTAACTTCAGCCGGCTTCCTCTGGGACAGAGGGAGCAGAAAAGCAGTGGTAGAAAGTACTGCTTATTTTAGTAATAACAAATAAATTCAGTGTCCCACTTCACCCCTTCTGGCAGAACTTTTACTCAAATACTAGAAAAAAGCTACCTTGCCTCCAAACCAGAAGTGCAATCCAATCTCTGACAGACTGAAAAAATACAGAAAATAATGGCCATTGTAAAATGATAACCTCATCAGCAGAACATTAAATACCTCTATTTAATGTAATATGGACAGAGCTAATTCTATATACATCCTCAACATTTCTGTTGATATTATACTACAGGAAAAGCTTTTAACTTTAAAAATTTTTAAAGTACTTTCAACATTTGAAATTTCCATTTTAATACAATAAACTGACCTAATGCTGTTAAACTACACTTCCCCACGCTTCATCTTCTCTCTTGGGAAACAAAATGACCTCTCTAGAAACACTACAAAGGCTGAAAGCTTCACACGTGGTTAAGAAGCCTAATGACACTCAAATATATATACATATGTTCTTTTGTGAATTGCAAAGTAACAACCATGTATGTGATAGGTTATTTATTCCACAGTTTTCTGAGAAAATCTCACCAAGCTAAGATTACTAACCTTCAGTAAAAGCAGGCCTCCCATCATGAAGGGACTGAATACAGTCAAGAAACAATAGACAGAAGCAGGATCAAAACTAGAGAAACATGAAAAAGACATTACATATCTTTGAAATGGCATTTTCCATTTAAAAACCCCCAGCCTTTAATTACCCTGTAACACACTGGGTTGTACATACATTTTTAAACAAGGCTTCCAATTTTATCTTCTCTTGATGAAATATTAAATCAGCAGGGACTGCCAACCTCACCTGTCTTTCTCTACAATTTTTCTCTAATTGTGTTTTTCAAGGTGCCATGCTGTTGGTGGGCAACCAAGCTCTCTGCTCATCCTGATAACATCTAATGGAATTGAGACAGCCTCACAACCAACAAGCTCGGGCTCTTAGGGTAGATGTTACAGAGAGCAGAAACAAAATAAATTGTTATCTCTCCACTGATTACTGCTTTGATTCTGCTGCCCTGATTTTGTTAACGAAATTTACATTCAGTACGTCAACTGCAGGAAGAATTTTTTGTACTCTGTGTCTCAAATTAATTAATAAAATTTACCTGTTAATAGAAGCTATGTTTCCAGTGCCAAAAAAGGCTGTCACTATGAAGAAAACCTAGATGCATTTAAGGAAAATACACTAAATAAAAAAATAAAACCCACATTTCTCCTCCTTCATTCCAATTTACTTTCAAAATCTATCATGAGACCACAAGAAGCTGATCCACTACTACAGGTTTACAGCACATTAAGAAATACAAAGTATTTTCTAGCTCTACCCTAGATTTCACACACAACAATACCAATTTTAAAATACACATGCTGCCTAGGTAAGGTTTTAGAGCCTGTCTTGAGGCCCTTGTGAGAAAGTTGCAGCTGGCTTTTCGGGTCTCTGCCTAGCAAGATAGGAACATCCCTGGACCACAAACCCAGCAATGCATTCAAACACATGCTTTTGCAGAACGTGATGACACAGGCATGTGTTCTGCACAACAAAATAGATGGCTTTATTGAGGAACTGACCATGGAAGAGGTTCCTTTATTAAGGAACTGACCATGGCTTCTAAAAAAGGCTAGAGGTTCCTATGCTATCCTTACTAGAGATTTTGTTTTTGTCCAAAGATTATGCTGACTCTACCCATGGCAATATGGGACTCCCATTTTCTTCCTCACTTGAGGGAGGATGACTCCAGCAGTATCTGTACAGCTAGAAGCTTTTTGATAAACACTCCCTTTTTCATCTAGATACAACACTTGCTGCTACATGAGCTCATGAAAGGTATTTTTCTTGCTCCTGAGCTCGTTGGAGCCCATTATAGCTCATATGGCTTCAGCTGAAGAATGGTTTTTAACTTATGCAAAATAAGTCAGTGAGGATGGGCTGCTGTTGCCAGAGCCCCCTCTGGTCCTTTTGCTCCTGTTATAGCTCCTGCACGGGATGATTTAAGTCTCTCCATAAACAATTTGTTACCAACTGTTCAGTAGAATGGTTGGGATTCTGCATGCAATATTTTGGAAGGATTAGGTCAGCATAACTGGAGAAATCAGGCTTCCCAAGAGTATCACATAATTTCAAGTTTAGTAACACAGCAGTCTAACAGCCTAGCGCGGTTCTGCCAGTTGAGATTTATAAGAGCAGGTCTGCAATAAAACAAACAAGAAAATACCAGTAACACATAGGTCTAATCAAAATGCTAAGCATAAGCAATCTGAATCTTTTCCTCAAAGACCAGACTCTGATTTCTCAGCAGATGCCAGATACTGGGCCTGATACAGGAGCCTTGGGATAACCTTAAGGCACACAGTTCACACGGTCGTAGTTGCAGTAGGACTGCTCTAGCAGAAAAGGTTTCTCCTCTAATACCACTATTTCTAAACATTAAACAGCATCTAAATTCAAAAAAAGACACAACGTGTTTTGAGCAGACAAAGGAGATCTGCAAATTGGTTATTTTTTCAGGAGCTGAGCAAAACACATTCAAATGTTTTAAAGTAGTGCTCACTTGTGGGACAGTGTGAGGAGCAGAAAAGGCCTTGACTCTGTGCAAGCCCTGAATTATCAATACTGCTGTCATCACAAATGCAAAACACAGCCTCACACTAGCTACCATGAAGAAAATTAACTACAGCCAAAACCAGCATAGCTACATTCCAGTGTTAAAGATGTACTATGCTGGAGCTTTAAAAAATACAGCTGGACTAGTTGACTTATTTTTACTAGTATTTAGCAACTGACAGCAGTAGCTTTACTAAAGTTAGCATATTTTTTGTTAAAATAGCAAAAGAAATTGATATATTTATTGCAAGGTGTCAGCTCTTTTTAGGTATACTAAAGCAAAGACAAACATAAAACACCTAACAAATCATTTTGCCTTCTTTCTTAGCAATTATCTGCCTTCTTAAATTGGTATCTGTTACACTTTCTCTGCTGCAAGTTCCTAATGTCCAACAACACAGTTCCAAATTCCAAAAGCTTGGACTCTGTGACTGTGACCCACCCTCTCAGATCTGGTTACCTGACAAACTATAAAGGCTGGTTTTGTAGGAACCAGTATTGAGACAACTTCCTCCCCAGATACAGTAACTCACCTGCACAAAACCCCCATGTTCTAGACTAGCTCAATTTCTCTCCCATTTGCCCATCCATCTTCCTTGCTACCAAAGAGCTCTCACTTAATTGCAGTCCCACAATGAAAGAGAAAAATGACAATGTTATCAATGGTCAGTATTAAAAAAAAAAAAAAAATCATCTGCAATATCAGTTACAGGAACACAAACTAACTGCTATGTTAGTAAACCAACAGCTCCTCCCTCCTAAGACAATACAATTTCTAACAGCAGAAATCACTTAAGATATAAATAATTCTAGGCCAGATT
Organism: Motacilla alba alba; assembly: GCF_015832195.1. NCBI lineage: Eukaryota > Metazoa > Chordata > Aves > Passeriformes > Motacillidae > Motacilla > Motacilla alba. Next base: position 70,394,631 of record NC_052017.1, on the reverse strand, counting down.
CTGGAAATATGTTTCACTACAAGCCTGCAGGAACTTTCCTTCTTGCTTCATCTGCCTGCTACCTAACATCTGCTTCCTAACATACTGCCATGCTCTAAAAATGAGAATACCTTTAATATCACCTATTTCAACTGATTTGTGAAGGTGAGCAAATTCCCTCCAGCCAAAATGAAGTCAAACAAAACCAAACTGAAAACAGAACTCCTCAGAAGAAAATTTACCTCAGCTGCAATGGCCATAAGTGGGCAAAGAGCCAGATTCTAAAACTGCATTTTTAACTACTTGATAAAATGCCTAATGTACAAGACCATTGCCTTTTGAGTGATATGAGTCAAATCATCTTTACCAGCTACTGTTCTCAGTGAGTACCAGGCTACAAATTTTGACTGCAGGTCCTTTTGAAACAAACCGTTTCTTCGCCCTGTAGTGCAGCAACCAACCAAAGGATACAAAGAAGAAGGACCTCCGGACATCATCCAGGTGGAGCTGTCGGAACTGAGTTATATCCACAGTGCAGGTGAAGTTGAAAACAGCAAGCTGGAAAGACAGCAGAAGGAATCAACACCAAATATAAACTAATGGACTTCGACAGAGCCACTATATTTTTACTGAAATGAATGAGAAAAAAACCTACTTCCCTATTGCCTGTTATTAGAGTATTATAATAAGGACTGCAAATGTTTCCCATGTTTTCATTACACTTTAATGAATTAATGAATCTGCCAGAAAGACTGTACAAGTGAGATGATCAAATGAACAGTGAAGCTTCCGCTGTTATCTACACTAAAAATGAACTTCAATGCCTTAGACTTATAACCATCTTCTTTCATCAGAAATATTCCTCCCACACACATACTCTTCCACTGCTCACATGAGCATATGGATAAAGATCCTCAGAAATAAAAGACTGCAATTATCCTCATTTGACTCATTTTGTGAGTGAAAACAGTAAAATACTCTCCATCTCCTTTACTCAGTCCTCAGCACAATATCACTTGACTTGAAGAGAAATTATCTTCATGGAATTTAAGAGGTCAGTGAACTCCTTTACATTGGGAAAAAAATCAAGTAATAGACATTGAAGACTGATAACATTTTAATTTAAAATAATCTCTCATCATCAGATAATTGAGCTGCATTCTCTAATACAAGATTTACTTTGCAGCATATATTAACAGGCATTCTAGGGGTGGTATCTTCTGGAGTAAGCATTATTGTTCCTTTCACCTGAAACCATAAGGTTCAAGTAAATGTTGACAAACAGTAAGTGAAGTGACAACTTAAAACATAATTACAGCCTACCTATGTTCTTTTCACTTGCATTTCATTAGTAAAGCATTCATCACTGTTTAATACTACTTTAATAGCATTTTATTTTATAATGAAGAGAACACCAGACTAACAGCAGACAGGCAAGCATCACAGATGCTTGTAACAAGATACAAAAGATACAGTGGGTTCTAGAGTGGAAGAGAAAATACATCTAACAGATGCTAAACACCTTCAGTCGCAATTGTGGCATCACACTAATTGTAATTGTGAGATTCAGATTCCATCCCTATTGCTTAGGATGCTACAAAACACAATCAAACAAATTATCATAAGTAAAGGTAGCATAAATAGAAAATTATGCCTATTTGTATTTCTCTTTTCTAGGCTTGAATTGCTAAAGCCTGCTCTCTCAAGTTTCAAAACTGTCTTGCTTGTAGGAGCACCACAAAACCACAGTATGTGTCAGGTTTGCTCTGGTGACTGTCTTGGCTCAGGTTTCAACCTCCAGAACTTTTCCCTAATTATTATGAGCTGCAAAAGGAAGGAAAGATGTGTACCAACAGTTCTCAAGTGACTCTGGCCACTCCCATGCACGTGTAGCCAGGAGGGCTCATCTGGGAGAAGCCAGGGAGAGCTGTGGTGCACACCCACCTGGCTCCAAGGACCCAAACCACTGTAACTGGCACTTTGGATCTGACCAAAACAGTGGCACAGCCCCAGTTTGTTCAACCCTACACCTAACCTAAGAGCTAAGTTGCAGTGTGAGCAGCATGGACTTGCAAATTGACAATATACTAAATTTTAAGGTGGAAGAAGTTGTATTGATTACAAAACTCCCTTTTCTCCTCCAGGCAAATATGAGAAGGCACTAGTTCCAAGTTGGTCTCCAGTTACTTGTCAGTCTAAACAGAAATAAGTTTCCATCCTTGGACAAAGAGAGGACAAAATCAAATTAAGATTTCTAATATCTCCTATGGTCTTTTCAGAAATCAAATTTCTTTTCAGCCTCTCACTCATGAATCTGTGATCAGACCAAAAAAAGTACTGCAACAATGTACTTACGCTGAAGAGCTACTATATCTTATCCTGAATTACCACTACACTTGACAGAGAGCTCTGTAGCCTACAGACCATACCACTGTGTCTTACTAACTCAAACTGTCTTCCGGCATTTCTAGAAACAGCTCTGATATGCACTATCTTCCATAACATGAATTACAAATCTTACTTACAAAGGCATATTCCTAGTTCATGATACAGCTTATACTGACTTCCCAAACTGAAAAGAAACACGAAGTGTTGCTCTCTGAAAACCACTCCGAATATTTATTACATCCTTAAAAAACCCCAGATAAAGCTGTTAATTACATTGATATATCTGTCAAGAGCTGTTACCTTTGGTTTGGATGAAAGGCCATAGTGCTGCAGTGCTTCTTGTTCCATATTTATCCACATAAACATCAAACCAAACAGTGCCAATGGAAAGAGAGCTTCATATCTGAAAAGTAATGTAATAATCCTAGTAAGGGCAGTTGCTGACAACGAATTAACATCAAATGCTTACATGTTTCTTTTCTTTTTTCTTCACACAAAGAATATACTAAGACTTGGTGGTATTGTCCCCCTTCTTTACCCATTTCCAAATAGCCACAGTTGGTTAAATTGCAAAGCCATAGAGTAGTTAAATGGCAAAAGTAGGATAAACAGAGTTTGCCTCAGCTTTGTCATGTTTTGCATTTTTTTGTTCAATGGCTGCCACAATGTTGGATGAGTGACTTTTTAAATTTTAACAAAACTGGAATTAAGTTAAAAGAAACAGGAAAAAACCAAACCTACTTGACAACAATTTTCTGCAAAAGGGAATATTTCTCAATGAGAGTGACTTGGAAATGAGGGGTCACAGTTCAACTTAAACAGCAGCTAGTATCTCTTTAGGACCTCATCACACAAACTCATTATGGTGATCTGAGCTTTGTTCTAAGGAAAGACACATCTGTATAATAAAAGGAGCACTACATTTCACTTCAGTGAAATGCTCTTTTCTTCACTGTATTCCAATCCTTCACAATAGCAGCATCAAGTCACACTCCAACCATGGCCACTAAGCTGTTCTAGCTACAACCCCAATCTCTGAGGAGTACTTCTGGCTCCTACAGCTCTCAGATTCCAAAGTATGAGTGTATTTATGTGAGAGATTAATTTAATTAATTAATTAAACCCCCAGATAACATAAGGGTGTAAACTGAAATTGGACAACATTTAGTTTCTCCAGTTGCACTTCATGGTATCTCCCAGGCTTTTTTCTTCCAGGATAAAATTATAGTACTGACTCTGACTGTAATACTGATACTGACAAGACTGCAAATGTTTCCCTCTTTATTTTTCCTTCTTAGACAAATATCTATTTGTCTAAAAATAAGGTAATCACTGCAGTCAATCTTGGTATTGTTTCTGTTGGGCTACAAAGCAATTTCAAACTGGAACAAAAAATTTTGAACAGACATTTCCACTTTATTATCAGAACCACAGGCAACTAAACATGAAGATGAAATAGTTATGCTGTCAGTAATAGAAACACTACATGTCCTTATAATGGTCTACATCTACACTTGCTTTCAGATTAAATGCCTTCAACAGAGTTGGCGACAAGTGGTTGTATGCAACCATGCTCTTAGGCTGCCTTCAGTATTTCCACTGACCCACCCCTAGAGAGGTGCTGCAATTATCCAGGCAATGTGCTGGGTTATCAGTACTTGATAGAAGAGTGCACTGAGGAGAGAAACACTGGACACTTTTGGCACCAGTGCCTTGGGTTCTGTTTTCTCTTATAAGAATCACTCCAAAATTTTTTCATCTATTTGGATATTGTAGGAAGCCAGCAGAGAGCTGTCAGCATTTACATGGCCTGATGCAGGGCTAAAACACAAAGAGGGAGATTGCCAGCCTCAGAGAGAACAACATTCCTGCTTTATACAGTAGCCAGCACAGGCTAAGAAGGTTGAGTGTAAGAATGTGTGTGCAGTCAGGAGTAACATTAGGCTCAAAATCTTAATGGGGAAGTGGGAGGAGGGGGAGGCAGAAGACTGGAAAAAAAAAAAAAAAGGAGATGCTTCAACTAAAATGAGAGTATCCACAGGAGGCAGCTATTGCAAAATGTCTGCTGCAAGATGTTTTATTCCACTTAATTTTCCAGTGTAATTAAATCCAGAGGATAAGTGGGAGGGGAGGCGGAAAGAACAGTTCCTATACTCCCCATTAATTATGCTCTTAAAAGCTACCAAGTCTGAGAGAAAAGAAAGGGCTGGCTGACATAGTGTTTTCTTCATTTAAAACATTCAGAGAAATTGACTTTTATCCAAAAAGAAGCAAGGTCTAGTCTTTATGGGAAACAACATCCCTCTGGAAAAAAAAAAAAAAATTACTTCCACAAAAATCTCTCAGAATGCAATTTTCCCTCATTTTAGGACTACCTGTTTCCTGGCACACATCATTTAAGCCATAACTAGACACCAGTGCTGAGCAGCTGGGAGAGATGCTATTTCCTTTTGTTTGTGAGCAGAAAAGCACACGTCAAAACAACAAAAGGCATAAACTAAACCAAGACTTTCTTATTTTGGTGCAAGATTGTTTGAACACACACCCTTCCAGCCACTGCCTTGTCTAGTTGAAAGGAATGTCAACAAACTGTGTTTATAATACAAGGAAGAACATGAAAGTTCCCCTGAAATTTTATTTAGTAAACTAAACAAGGAGATAAATGCTGAAAGCACACGTTACACCTTTACCAGAAATGTGCATGAGATGAAGTAGTTGCACATATAGCCCTGGATTTTCATATGTAAAACCAACTCAAATAGAGTAAAAATGAAGTACCCTGTGCTGAGGAGCAGGTAGGTTGACATCAGGGAGAGCAATATGCTGAACAGTCTCTCAAAGAGAAACGTGGGGCTCAGTAGCAGCAACACTGGGGAAAAAACTGCAATAAGAGGAAGAGATACATCAGTCACAACATGCAAACCACTTCACCCTCAGTAACAAGATAAAATGTCAAGATTTGAGGAAAGTTATGTACAGAAAAATCAATACATATCATATATGACCCTCTATTTTCAGAAGTTACTTTTGCTAAAGAAAATACAATGTTTGGACTGTTTTACATTCACCCAAAGTAATTTCAGTTCTTTATCGTTTTAATTCCCTGTCTTTCCATGTCACAGCCTTTATGATTTCTCATGAACTGATATTAATAAGTTTTTAGGATGATGTAGAAGCACTATCCTAAATTCCAGTCAAACCTGACTGTTTAATACTACCCTGAAAACCACCTACTATGGCCCTGAGGACCTCTGGCAGCTCAAAAACTGCAGTGACAAAGCCACTGCTCCACTGGATTAGAACCACAGAACAGCTTGGGTTGGAAGGGACCTTGAGGATCACCGAGTTCCAAACCCCCTGCCATGGGCAGTGACACATTCCACTGGGACCAGGTTGCTCAGAGCCCCATCTGACCTGGCCTTCTACCTTTTGTAATTAGATTAGGAACTGGGCTACTGCAAAAGTGAGTAAAGAGGCAGAAAAACAGGAAAGATGTCCAGTGCTTGAAGAAGGGAAAGGGAGAAGGGCAAGCACTGCTGTGATGTAATCTTTAAACCCGTTTCTTTTAAATACAAAAAACTGCATGTTTATAAAAAAGTATGCTGACAAATAATATTCATGTAATTCTTCACTGCAGTATAGGAACTTCATATTACAGAATCATTCAAAGGTTGCATCAACAGTAAGTCAAAATTAATAATCACTCTAAGGAACACAAAACTATAAGATATGGAAAGTACTCCCTGGTGATTATCATCATTGCATCCATTAGTATTTATAGTGAACATATCAATGAAAGAGAGGCGAGGAGGTTTCTAAGTCCTGTGGGTCAGTATGCTTTATTTTCTGGCTTTCAGTCTTGGCCACTGCTACAATTACAGAATAAGTGACTTCAAGGGGCTCCAAGAAGGCCCAGTTCAAGGAGGAACTCCAGGAACCTCACTGAAAGTCAGAAGAGTTGGAAATAGAATTCAGCATGGCAACTGGCCTCTCTGAATGACACTGAATATATCAGATGTGTATCACACTGACTGCAATCATAGATGAGAACAGATGAGTGGCTAGTAGGTGATTATTAGTCTCTCTCTTCCATCTCTGATGCAATATATCAGATATTAATCATAAAAAGGCCTGTAGGTTTCTGGCTGACCTACAAAAACCTCTGTATATGACCCCTGCACACAGTTGTGACACCAAATTCCTCAAAATTTAGCAAGTTGCTATGGTAAATTTCTACAGATGAAAATTTTAAGACATAATATACATTAATTGAGAAATGTCTGCTAATATTAAGAAGGTTCTGAAGAACATGGGAAGCATTTGAATTAATGTTACACCTCCTCGTTTTGCAGTTAAGTACACTGTATGAACTATACAGTGTTGCAGCTAAAGCCACTTGGACACAGGCCTGCAGGAACCCAGCTATCACTAATTCATTTACCTGGTTCCTCAAACACCAGTCTTTCTCAAAAAAAATAGGTTGAAGTTTAAATTTAAACAGTTAGGCTTCATATTAATCAGGACAAACAGCTGAGAAAGGGGGAAAAATTCCCAAGAAAACTTCTGAAGTATTAATATTACCCTGACACAATAATAAAACAGTATTATTATGAAAAAATACTCTTAACTGTGTGTTTCTAGTACTATAAATACACAGAGATGCCAAAAGAGTTCAGTAACAGTGCCATTCTTCCACAATTATGCAAAAAGACAAAGAGGAGTTGGACCACCTGTAATCCCACCAACCTTGGAAAAGCTACAGTAGAGTTTGATACTTTAATTCTTATGGTATCCCATTTGTGGTACACACTGGCAACAAGGCAGGTGCTAGTTGTGGTTATGGTAATGACAAGGCATTTCTCTCCAAGAGGAGTATTGAGGACATGTTGGATGCCTTAGTGTTTTACCTGCTTATTTCTGTGTTTAATTATGGAAAGCAATTTCAGCAAGTACACAAAGCTCCTATCTTGTATATCATATTCACTTAGAATGATTACTTCCAGTCTGAAAGACTTTGCTAAAATATTCAATACTACTGTGGCAGCAAGCAGATATTTTGAGTACCTACAGTTTACTTCACCGTTAGCTTTATTTTTATCATCACCCACAACAAAGAGAATTTCTAATATACTTTTTCCTCATAACTCTAAACCTCTTTGACTGCCTGAATCATCTCTTAGATGAAAAATGCTTCCCTTTCATCCTTACACAGGAGAGAAATATAACCTTTACACTCAACTCCTGCTCCAGTAAGCCAAGCAGGACTTCATTGATTTCATTGACTTTACAACTGTGAGAAATTCATCTACACAGAGATCCCCATTTAGCTTTAGCAGGCTGCAAAGAGTTAGGGGAGCATGATGGAAAGGAAAGGAAAAATGCAAAGAAAAACGCATTACTAAGAGAGCATTGCTCACACACACTGATCACAATCACTGAACTTAATCTTGAAGCCATTTGCTCAAACAGAAGCAGGATTGCTAAAACTGGCAAGATCTCCTTAAGTTAAAACAATGTCACCAGTATAGGAATGTACATGACAACCAGCAAGTAGGCAGCATGGACCACAGTACTTTCATTGGGCCGTGTTTAAATTCCTGATCTTGACTTGTAGCAAAAAGTTGCTATCAAACTTAATATGGGATATGTTTAGCTCTAAAACAAATCCCACTTTCAGATCACTCAGGGATAAACAATGCTTAGCATTTTCTAATGGAGCCCTATAGAAATTATTTTATATCTGAAATATGAAAGGTATTGCTTTACTGCATTCCAGAACTCCAGTAACAATTCCATTTGCTCTGTTTGATCACACTAAGATTTGTGAGTGGTGAACAATTCATAGACTTGCAAATTGCTTTTTTCTTTAATAATTAGATACTAACAGATATCAAACATACACTATCATCATTATTTCACAGGTATTTTGCAAGGCAGCTCTCAAAATCACTTCCACAAGGGTAACTGCCATCGGCTGCAGCTTCAAGTTTACATTGAATTACAGCAACAACCTTTGGTCATTTCCCTGTGCTCAACTGGATTGATGGCAGAACAACTCAGACAACCCATATCCAGCTCCAAGTGAAACAAAACGGGAATTTATGCCATTATATCCCTAAAAGTGGTCTTCAAAATATTCAGAACATTCAAAATAAAAGATAAAGCTATTTGTAAATCAAAGATATTTGCATTTTATTACAAAGTTACAAAGAATAATATTTTAGAAGACTAACACATCTCAAAAAAACTCACTTAGGAAAACAAACATACAGAAGAACGACCAGCAGTCAGATAAAGGAAAAGAAGATGTTAACGAAAAAAGTGACATCATCCCCCACCCAATCCCAGACTCCACAAACTGCCAGCATAAAAGTTTGAGAGGGAAGATTTTCTTACCTAGTGTCATCCAGCTAATAATTTGATTCATTACAGGTAATCCCTGTTTGATCTTAAGACTGTTATGGGTACTGCCCACAACATATGTCGAAAGTGCAACACTGAACATCTAGAAAGAAGAAATCAGGCAAAGAAACACAAAATTAATGTATGGATCTCTGCCATTCCATCCTAAATATGTAGATATGCTTTAGAGTTGCAAAAACACCTCATCTGAATCACCATAAGAACAGGAAGTCAAAGACAGTGTCAAAATTTATAATTTTTTATAATTTACAATTACAGGCTTTTTAAAACTTCCATCTAGATTACTTTTTATTAGCATTCTTGTTATTTATTTGCACTATTTTAGAATAGTATACACAAGTGACCGGGACCACTGATTTGACATGCTACGCTCTTTGCCAAGAGTAACTATTTAAACACTCCTGCAAGCCACAGAAAACACATGCCCCCAGTCCTGCAAGAGGCACTTGTCCTCAAAGAACAAGCAGAGCCTTTGGCTTTGCTGCAGAATCAGGTACAGGGAGAAGGGGAAGAGAAGCAGCAGCAGAACAAATTGGAAGTGGCTTTTAAGAGATGGGAAGAAGCTGTTGGGTTTTTTGCCCCACAAGTGAATTGACTGAGCCACCTCAAGCAGAGCCCTCTGCCTTGCGGAAGCAGAAAAGTTGGAGAGGGTTTTTCTCTGACTAATTCAAGAGACACCATTCAGTTACCAAGTACGTGCAAAAAACCTTTTGAAAATTACCCCATGAGTCAGTTATTTTTGAAAGGTGACAATTATCCAAGAAAATGCTTGAGCCAAGTTTTCAATTACTGCTATTTATTCACAACTCTGCAGTTCCACTAAAAGGCAAATCAAGCATGCACAGTACTTTGCAAACACGTGCTTTAAAACTGCATTACAAGATGTAATTGCAGTCGCGGTTTTTAGTGCACCAACTACACCATTCACACCCATCACTTTGTACCATATGAATAGCTGCTATTTCCCTGCTAGACTGCAGTGATACCTACTGGGATCAGCCCAGACGATACATTTAGCATCAGCATTCTTTTTTGACAAGTTTCACAGGTGCTCAGTATCTGCTGCTTCTATTTCATTTCAGGCCACAAGAACATGTACCTTGTATTTCTCCATGACACCAATAAACAAGGTCAAAACATTAGGCATCCAAAAGCTCAGGGAATTTTAGACCTCTGAAGTTTATTTTGGACACTTTTGCTGTATTCGGGCCCTGTGATATATCTTATCAAGTTCTGTTTGGTGTCACGAGCTCTGGTGATTCCTCCGATATCCCCTAGACACTGGTGAAGTCACTTTGCACTGACTTTGTGTCACCCTCTGTAATATATCCTGTGCCTTGGAAGACTTGTGATGGCCTGGAAACATCAGTAAGCACAAGGAACTGCTGCTAAATCTATGCCAGCGTCCAGGCAAGGGCTCAGCACGTGCTTTTGAGAATTCGTGTTCACATTTTAAGTAATGTTCAAACTGGTCTTGGCTTTCACCCACACCTCCAGGACTGCAGAACTGAGCAGAAGAAACTTGAAGAGGAAAACTGAGCTAAGCTAAGAATCTGTCTCCCTTCATCCTTCACAACCCTCTCCGATGTTCAGAGACAGTTCTCAAACAACTTAAGAGCAGGTCTCAGATATCCACACATGTAGATCATACAGCTACAAAGAAGAAACCAAGGGTGACACCTGCAGTCCCAACACTGCCAGCTGCTCTGGCTGGGAACTCTCCTCCGCATCAAACATCATAAGGACCCATAGGGACAATGGCAGGACAACCAGCATCATCAGCTGGGCACAAGGCTGGTTGAAAACACCCTTCCTGTCCCCTGCTTCCGCCAGAATGACATGGATTCCTACTGTCCACTTCTATTTTAAACAGCATGTAGATGTTGCACTTAGGAACATGGTTTAGCGGTGATCTTGGCAGTTAACGGCTGGACTTGATCTTACAGGTCTTTTCCAACCAAAATTATTCTATAATTCTAACTGAGAGGAGAAAACTAATAAACTGACCACCTTGGACACACATGAAGTCCAAGCATCCTGGGAATAATAACTTGGTCCAACATTATCAACCAAGGAAACCAGCAAGTTTTCAGTAGCATGGCAGAAACTGGACAACACCTATGAAAACAGATGACAAAGAGAAACTGGTGCTCTCTCCAGCAAAAATTAAGTTATACAGTAATCACTGCAGCAGTCTAGCTGATGGATTATGAATGACTCCTGTTTTCATCTTTACTGAAGCCTTAATGACCTCTCAGAGATCACAGAATCAAAGAATTGTTTAGATTGGCTTAGGTTTAATTCACCAGTGACTCCAAACATTAAATAACAGTGTTATCAGAGGAAGGCACAACCTTTGATGACTGCCTCCAAACACCACTTATGGGGGACCTGCAAAGCCTACTTTTAAGAATTCCCTTGTCAGATGCAGAGCAGGAATCTGATTGAGTGTGCTTATCTATTTGAATGCCAGTGGCCTGATCACCATTTGTCACAGTAAAATAGGTATTTTTTTCCCTGCCTAGGGAATTCATCTCACCTTTAATATTGTCTGGGAGTTGTAATCAAAACTCAGGATCTCAAAATTAGCATTTTTGAAGATTATCCCTTCCTGTTCCCACTGAAAAGTCCAACTCAAAGGAAAATACAAAAGTGGAATTAGGGAATTTCATTGACTAGGAATACCAGTATTCTGACAAGCATTTTCCTCTTGTATTCCTGTACATTTCAAAACAACTAAATGTAACCTAAAAATGTAACCTCAAAACAAGATATTTATTTAGAAACACATAGAATGCCTCTGTAATATTCTTTTATCCCTCTACATCTGAATAATCTCACCTCCCAATCCTCTTCTTACCCAAAATGTGAGTGATAGATCCCATATTTTCCATTCCCATTTGAGGTACTGAAACAAAAGTCCAATAGAGACTAGTAATTAGATGTCACTATTGTAAAATATCTACTGATTAAGAGGCAATTTGAGGAACTTTATGATCTTCTTAAAAGTTGGGAGGAAAATGAAGACATTACTTCTGGAATAAGCAGGTAGAACGTTTTCCTCTAATTAAGTATCACTCTGTGAACTTCCTGATTCTCTACATTTGGTCAAGAATAGTCTGGCATTACTTTTTTACTATAGACCAATTTCTTCATCATCATGAGATGCTGCAGCAGTTGTGTGGTGAGTTGAGGTTGACCAGCCACCTACTGGGCTGCTCCCTTACTTCCCCATGCAGTGTAAGCCTTTTTCAGACATTCCAGCAAGAAATCCATTGCCAAGTGTATACTGGAAATTTATGTTTTAAATGCTTAGGAAAGGAACTGACATCTCTTTTCCACATGTAGGCTGAAAAAATTAAGAGACATCACCACCATATTTGACATATGCATTCATGCTCAGCTGCAAAAGCCATTTTAAGTATTCATTACTCTTTCCCTTCCTCCTTTCAACCAATTTGAGCTCCCTACCTAAATCACTGATATAATGAGTGCATTGCTTTGCTCAGCAAGAAACTCCAGAACACACTAAATCATAACAGATAAAGCTGGTCCTGAAGTAAAACTATTATCTTGTAATAGGTTGAGAAAAAAAAAAAAGAAAAAAAAAAGAGGACAGCAGACATGCAAGGTATTATTAGAATCTTAAAGCTCTCTAGAACTTAATTAGCTCCAAGCATGAAAAAAACCTACCTATTTCAGGAAGATATAACTCACCTGAAAGAAGACTTAACCAACAGAAAAGATGCTCAGTATCAGTCTCACACTGTTTTTCTACAGCCAGAAACTAGAACTAGGTCAGCCCCCCAAACCAGCAAGCCTTAGTGTGCACATGCAACTAATGCAAAGGCACTGGAAGTGATATACACAGACCAAAGGTGGGACAAACTCTCAAACTCTCCAAGCAGAACATCAAAATCTTTAAGCACATCGATATATCAAGCAATATAATTATGCACAGATTTACACACAAGCAATATAATTACGCACAGGCTTTTGAGAACACAGCATGATGATGTTTAAATATGTGCACATGGTCCTCTTGAAATAGCCAAGGAGAAAACTCTCAAGAAAAAAAAAGTTATTCCTAAAAATTGTGGCCTTGGTAGAAATATGTTCTTAGAAGGTAAGTAAAAATTTGCACAGAAAAACCCTCTAACATTCAGAATTATTGAAAAGTAACAACTGACCTGATAAAAATATACTTTCAGATCTTCATTATCTCTGTACTTATTTTCATTTTTACAAAGAGATGTCAGTGAGAAGAAAGATATCAAGATGGTCAGCAAGCCAGCTGCTATTCTGCAAAAACAAATAAAAGAAGAATAAAATCTCAGAAAACATCATCAAAAATTTCTTTTGCTACTGTACACTGTTTTGTTGCACTTGACATGCCACACCAGATTCAACCCCAGGAGCGCTTTGGGTTTCCTAATTCCTATCTTGAATATTCAGTGTCTCCAGGTTCCTCTTGGATTGTCTAGCCCTGCTTTCATCCCCATGATTCCTTTTTATGACTGAGCTGACTCAGGAGCTCCCTGCTCCTACCATACAAGTTTCATTAATGTACTGAAAAGCCCTGACTTGACAGTACCACTGCCCAAGAACAGAAACACCTATTTCTCACTGGCTTTCTGATTTCTCCCTCTTGTATCTTCTCCCCCAGCATCAACTTATCTGCAACATCCTGAAGTGTCACATATATTTTTAATTGCTGCTTCAAACCTTTCCAGCTTCAAAACTACCTTGAAAAGTTTCAGACAAACACAGTGTTTCAAAGGTACAATGTTTCATCAGAAGAATAAATAGCAAGATGTAGAGCTTGGGCAAGGTGAATATAAAGAGATGTCAGAGAGGAAGATCTGTAGGTAATTTATTTCCATTTTGATTTCTAAGCTGTGCACATATGTACTAAAGAATAGAAAAACCTCAGTTTGGACCAGGAGAAATACATATACATGTATATAAAGCTGAGAGGCTGTAACACAGTCGAAGCAAATCTGTGCTGAATATTTCTAATGTGCCCAAGGAATGAGACTAAGAAGCATTTTCAAAGACAGATTTAAAACACAGTAGAAAGTATTGAGGGAGAATGTCAATAATCTTGGAAATATCTGGGCTCATAATTCTACCTGCAATCACATATTACTGCTCAAATCCCATATTTCATTGAGGATCAGGCATCCTGGCTCTGCTGAGGCATGACATCTTCTACCAGCCGGCAGGAGCCATTGCACCCCAGGGTAAATTCACTTTTTCTGCACTAACTACAAAGAGACCACAAGCCTAACACTTCAGGCCAACCACCTGGATTGCATCCAGATATGAGAGAATGTTCCTATGACCAAAGAGTGGCTCACAAGATGAGAGGAACACATAAAGATGTACTAGAAAAACAATAAAAAACAACAACTGTAGAAAATCAGACAAGCAATACCAGAAAAGAAGACTCTGGATAGAGAAGCCAAAGTGGAAAAAGAAGAGACACAGGAAACACAGAGGAAGAAGAGAGCTCTGCCTACCCTGTTTGTTTTATTTCCCTGAATATCTCATTAGGTACAGAGTGCTATTCAAGACAAACTATTCAGAATTGGATGGACAAATTCTGAAAAATGCTGTCAAAAGTATATTGCTTTTGACTAAATTCTTATTCACGTATGATAGTTGTGTTCTGACCATATTTACTCCCCACTGAAGCTTCTCCTTTAATGATCCCCTTTATTTTCCTGTAAAATGTGCAAATTTTTGTATTGTGAGGAATGTTTCCCCTTGACAAGAAATTGCAGAATAACAGAAGGACCAAATGGATGTGGCAAAATAATTAAAAGTCTATTCTCATTCTCATTAGTGAATAACTGAGGTCTCTATAATCATGTTATTTAAACTCTGAATTTCAACTCCTGTCTCAGCCAGCTTTCAATAATGCAATTCCTCACAAATACCAAAAGGCAGCCTACATTTTGAATCAAAGAGGGAATAAAAAATTTAAAGAACAAAATGAGATTCTTACACCAGAGGAATGTTTGGTTCTCTTCCTACAACAGGCATTAATGGGAATATTGCCAGGAGCACACACAGGAGAGTCCAGATCAATGCTTTTGTCTAGAAGAAGAAGGAGGTCATGTGGACAGACAATTGTCTACTCATAAAGAAATACTTCAGTGAGCTACTAACAGCTACTAGGATCTCCCATAAGCAAAGACCCTGCATCACCAAGGAGTAAAATTAGCTAAAAAAAAAAAAAAGACCATGGGGTCATCAGTATTACAGCACTTCAATTTAATACAGAAAAGAATTTCATTGATATAGCTGTCAAAATCCCATCAAAGACAATGATAATTAAAGCCAAGATTACACTTATAAACACTTTCTCAAAGTGTGGCCTTCACACATTGCAGACACCAGAAATCTGACAATTCGCCTTCTAGAAGGAAGGCATAAAACTAATATCCTCAGAAGGTTACAGCAGTTAATTAATCAGCATTGAGAGAGAATACTCTGAGAATATGGTAACATTATCCAGTCTTTGCATCTATGTGCCATTTGATTTAGCCACCATAATCATCTAAGTAGTTCCTGAAACTCTTTGGTAACATGAAAAAAACCAACCTATCCCAGGTGTTTTATTTAACTAAAAACATTAAGAGCTGTGTCATTTAAATTTTTCAAGCTCAAGTCAAATTCATATTCCTGAAAGGAAATTTCACACTACAAAACATCATCTGTGCATATCCAGCTTTAAGACAAGTTACTTGATTACTCAACTAGAACAAAAAATTGTAAATTAAACAAATACAAGACTCCATCTTGGCAGTTTTTTTGAGACCAAGACTTAGCAATTTGACTCCTTTTCTCCATCCCAGAACCCTCAGGTTTTAAGTATCCCATGAAATAAGAGATGTTGGAATCAATTAACGGAAGAAACGTCTCTTAAATTTAATATCATGCTACTTGATGAAAGTGGAGGTTTTTTCCTAGGAAAAACAACAGAGAAAGCTGCCTCTGAGAAGCAGGTGTCCCAGCTGATGGCAGACAATAATGAGTTGACAATTGCTTTTCCTTCATCTTCAATACTTTTTTAAAATAAATTATCATATTGGTTAAAGGGTGACACTTCCACCAATTGTACATATCAACACCATAGTCACTGCAACAGTTTGATAAATGATGTGCATTTCATATGATTGAGTCAAGCATTTTTTACTCATCAACAACAGAAAACTGACAGCTAACCCATAGATAGCCCCAAACTCTTAAGTACTCATATTACTTCTGCTGCATAACAGATCTATACAGATCATATTGAATTCCCTTGCTTTGCTACATGCAGATTATGACAGCGATCACAAAAAGAGCGTAACTGAAAAAGACTCTAAAGCAGCATTCCAAAGCGCTCCCAACATCCTAAGATGCAATTCAGCTGTTCAGCAAAGCAACACAATACCTTAGCTTGAATCCACAGTTGTGTGATCACTGGCCAGCCAGCAAAGACAAGAAGGCCAACAGTAAGTGCTGAGCGGTAGAAAAAGCTGAAGACCTAATTAAAAAAAAATCCAAGAGAGAGGACTGAAAATCAAACACATTAATTCCTCAAAGAGGTAGAATACAAGAAATTAGACACCCTGTTGATACATAAGGATAAAATACTTACTAGTATTTCAATTCCCAGTATACAAACCAAGAGGAATCCTGTAGATTGACCAATATGAAGTGACAATACATTTGTGGCAAGGTCCTGAATGACATGAATTCTGTTCAAAATGATGGAACAAGATAACATTCATTTAAAAAACCCAGAAATAACATATCATCTTACCATTGCAGGGCAAGGATGGGGTCAGAGGACAAAAAAATGTTAGAGGTATTGCTGGCCCTGCCTAGACCTTGTGGTTGATGGCTAGGTGCTCCTTCTGCCCAGTTTTACTTCATAGAAAATCTATAATAAAATTCTCCAGCTTTTTTCTTCCCATATTTGGCACATCTCCGCCAATGTTTGGACAAGCTTCAGATTATTCACTACCCAAATTGACTCTGAGTATATGAATATTTTTGGTTATGTTGTGTTTAATGTCTGTCATAACTGATGAAACATTCAGACGCTTTAGAGAGAAGAAAAACCTTCCTTGTTAGTTTTTCCTATGTTTTATGAGACAGCTCATTATCTAACTGCAGTTGGTCTCATTTTCTCTGAATAATACTGAGTTGGTATCTACAAATTGCCAGTCGATCAAGAAAGTAAAAGGATTCAGAAGATAACAAGCATTTCTGGGCCTGGAGTAGAAGGAGACCCAAACAAGACAAACAAACATATTTCAATATGGGAGCACATTCTTCAGCATGACTGGCACATGCTAGTTCTCCAAAAGTAGCTGGTGTTCCACAGACTTGACACTTTGCAGGATCATTTTGCAAAATAAATCAGGTGCTACAGGTATTTGCAAAGATTTTATGTTTTCATGGAAATAGCTAAATTTATTTTTGCTAATAGAAAAGATATCTTCTAGAATTGGCAACTGTATCAGTCAGTTTGGACACTACTCATTATGTCAACTGAAATATAAACCAGAGTCCTTTGGAATGTCTCAGGAAACACTTAACGAAGTTTTCTCCCAAATTTATGGGAAAAAAATTAAATTCTCTACAAAAAGGAAGTCCAGACTTGGTCTTACAAAACAGTAGTAATAAATTGCATTCTTTACTTACTCTTTCACAACTGCATACCATACTGCCACTGGCAAGAGACAGTATATATAGTATGTCCAAGGACATGTTTGAATCAACAGGAAGAAAGTTATTATCATTCCAGCAGAGGCAAAACCATAGAAGAGAACAGTAGATTTCTGAAATACAAACGTTTGGACAAACATTCTTTAAACAGCAATAAAATGTTTTAAATTACACTCTATTTTCCATTTGTTAGTTGCACAGTAAAACAAATGCTATTTTAACACAGCCACACAAGCTGCCATGTGTCCCTACACAACTCTAGACAAAGCTGTCAGCCAGATTAAAAAAAACAACAGTAGGATTTGAAGATCTAATTCTAAATGTGTCTCTTTATAAGGTCCTGCAGAAAAATCTGCATGGGAAAGACATCCTTGTACAATCTGGAAGCCCAATATATGCAATGTCATTTATGTTCAATGGATACTTGTAATCCATCTGAAGCCAGAGATGCTAAGGGGTTTGGGAAAAAGAAATCTCAAATTTAGATTCTAGAAACAGACTTGGAATATAACCCATCGAGCTCAAGTTCATAGCCTTACAGTCAAAGCATTTAATGCAAATTCCATCAGCACATTTCCTCCTCCTGCTTGAGACATTTATAAGAGAACTAATTAAATTAAAATATTAAGCATTAACTCCTACCAGAAAAAACCCCACTACTATTCAGGATCTAGGGACAGCTACAAAAGGAGGCTTGTGACCAACCTTCCACAGGAAAATCTTCCTTCCTCAAAGAACCCACCACTTCAAAATACAACAGAGGACTAGTGTTGCACAGGCCTACAAGCCCTATAGCTACAACTCCTGGTATTTCATCTTAACCTACAGGTACTGCTTTGGGCTTTTCTTAGAAAAAAAGAGATACAAGATTGGAACATTATGTACTCAAAGAAACACATCCTCAGACTGAGAACACTCTTAAGGAGAAACATCAAAGAGAGAAGGAAAATTTTAAATGGGTTATCTCAGATAGGCAGGTCAGTCCTTAATCATCAGCAGAAATCCCTTGTTTGTACAAAGAGAAGCATTAAGCAGTCTGCATCTGCCTTTTATCTGGTCATTGAACTATTCTTCCTTATTCACGGACATTCAAATATCAGAAGAATTACTGGTAAGGGAAGGTTATGTACAAGTTTTAAATAAACAACTTTATCTGTATGTATTACAACTTGACATAGCAAAGGCAGCTTTCGTGTAGGTAATGACAGACACTGTTTTCTTCTGCACAAATGCTAATTTTTTGAAAGTGTTAGGTAGACAGATACACAACTATGTTAAATATGCTGAAAAGAAGAGACAATCAGCTCACAGTTCACCTAGAGGGATTAACATCTTTTCTGGCTCCCCCTCCCTAGAACTGATGTACAACTGCCTTGATCTAAAATGACAGCAAATGCAAGTTCTAAATTATTTTTAAAATAGAACTTTTGCTAAGATATCCCATTAGCCTAAGAAAAGATATGTCATATAGAAAGCTGACCTAGGGCAATTTTGCTTTATTAGTTTTAAATTTTACATTTGCTGACATATAGACAGAATGAATACGCATATATATGATACGCACATAGTATAATTTATCACTGAATGAGTAAACAAACACAATCAACATTTTATTCCATATAGCGACACAAATACTATAGAGTCCAATATAGTCAGTCATGCATTGAAAGTGGAAATGAGATTTGCAATTCTGTGACTATTTAAAATAAATTTAAAGGTTACATTTCTTGCTAGGTAAAACAACATTCTACACCAAAAGAAAAAAAAAAAGGTGTTTTTTCATACGCAACATAAGAAGCCAAAACTTTTAAAGATGATATATACAGGATTTGCAGTTTCATTACTCAGAGGCTTCTTGATTTTATAAAGGCGTGCTTTGCAGGAGACTATTTGTCAGTGGTAGATTAGTCTCTCAGCAGATTTCTTTAAGGTGCTCCAATGTAAGCTATAAAACAAATAACTTCCCTATGTGAAGCATTAGCCTCATATTGTGATTCTCTAAGTATTTAGGAACACTAAAAAAGGTTCCTACAGAAAAGGGCCGCTTATGAAAACTGAAGATAAATTCTATAGATGAAGAACTAAGATATCAAACTTTTTTTTCTGCCAGTGTCACTAGCATAAAATTTGTCTTCAACAAGTAATATACGAAATTAAAATCTATGTCAACTAAGAATGCAAATTTTTCCTTAATGTAGTTATTAAGATGCCTGATATTCAGCCTACTTATTGTAATTATTTTGTTTGTATCTAATATCACATGCATTCTGGATTATTTCCTCCCAGTTATTTGATGAAAGAACAACTAAATCATGCAGTACAGCACTTATGAATATTTTCCATTTTAATTTTGTTTGAGTATTTTCACTAAAGGTCAAGACTATCTCATTTCAGCCAGTAGTAAAAACCTCAGGATAGCATGATAGGAATTTTCTCAGAGTAATATATTGAAGGCAGTAAAGATGTTAAGTGAGTTCTCATTCTCACCTACATTACAAAATGAATCAATTCCTTTTATTCTGAAACAAATTCTTGCAGTTTGGGAGAATTTCCCCTCCCCACAAATGCTTTAACCCTTCTCTAGTGAAATGCTAGCTTTTTGCCTATTCACCTTTTTGAGGTCTCTCTTTTCTTGATGAATGACTGAAAATAAATTCTTAGGATTTTATACTTCGTAAAAAATCAAACCACAATAATCTAGTCAAAAAGAGCTTCCTTCATCTTTAATGTCTTCTGCATACTTGCAAATCACAAAGAGCAAGAGAGCACACTGTTCTGTGAAATCACAGCTCACCTTCTATCAAAACAGGCTATACATTTTAAAAACGCCATGATTGGACTGCACAGTTGCTGAGAACAGATGTAAAATTACCAAAGAAGGCAGAAATAAAATTATTTACATGCTGGGTTTTTTTTTTGTCCTTACAGTGAAGAAACCTCAATGAAACTGGGAGCCTGAAATCTGTATTCCTCCAAACAATTATTATTACAACAGAGTGCTGTTAATACTGAAAATTAAACCTGGTTAATTAAACCTGGGAAAACTTAACCTGGTTAAAGATAGTTTTAATAGTTAATAGCTTTTTAATAGTTTTAAATCACTCTGTTTTCTCACACTTGCATTAGCATCTCAAATGGACAACTGTAGGAAGAAAAACTGAAGAAGCACACTCAGACTTACACATCTTAGGAATACTGATGCTAATCAATGGACTTAACAGTAACACCACACAGGCTTACAGCAGCTGGAAAACTCAACAGCTTGCCAGTTTCCACATTAAGTCAAAAGAAGTATAAGGTATTTAATTTATCCTGCACACAGTCACTTATCATGCATGTAATACTGAAAACTGATAGGAAAAAATAATTGAATGCTTCCAACCTACCTTTTTATTAGCTGGGATAGTCTTGGTCAAATTGGTATGGGCCTTGATAATGACCAAAATCACGTAAGTTGTCCAGCCCACAAAGCTCACTGCAATGCTCAGACCCAGGAACAATCTATCATACGTGTGGTAGTAAGACAAGCCTTCCAAAGCAAGGTTAATCAGGGTTTTGCACAGGGATACCTGGAGGCAGACAAAACATTTAAGTACCCATTAGAAGAGTGTGGGCTCCCCATTCCACAAATCAACCTAACTGACAGCTACTGGAGCTCCAGCAGCTCAACCACTCCTGGCACACATGTCCTCTCCATGCTCAGGTAGTGTTTTGGCCAGCACCAACTGCTGGAGTGCACACTGCTTGGGACTCCTGCTGGATATCAAATCAACCATCACCTGGCTCCTTCACCATCCTCCCTGGCCACGACAGTGGTTAGAAGGTGAATGCCACACAGACAGCACACCTTCAACATCACCTGCTACCAAGCATGTCATTGGGTTTTCCCACAAGCATTTGACTGTACATATTCCAGCGTAAGTTACCCCCTTAAACACCAGTCATGTGCTTCTGAAGGCACATTTACACAGGAGGAGGATTATGGATGCAGCTGAAACATGGCCACTCTCCACAGCCTGAAGTATTCCCTGCCTGGGTTTTGATGTCCTCCACTTCAGTAGTACCTGATACTGCTAGCACCAGCAGTGAATTCAGAGACTAAACTGGAGTCCCGGATGCATTTACAGAACAGCTGCTTGTAGCTCTCAGGACAATTTCAAAAATCATTTGGAAACAAGAAGGGTTGGACCCAGTCTAATCACAGGTCCCTCACTAAATACCTCCACTGGGGAGACACAACGATAAAGCCCATGGGTTTTCCCACCGTGCCATTTGGGTGTGCTGTGATTCACCCAAAGATGGGAAGCTCATCCATGCAATTTGGAAGAGTACAGTAACAAGATGAACATACACAATGAAGTTTTTTTCTATGTGCAGGTACCCAGTTGGGATTCAACAACAACAAAAAACACAGAAAAAGGTACAGCATCTACTGAAGAGATCACAAGTCTGCCAGTGGGCAAACTCATCCCAAAAGACACATATTCTGTACAATTCTGAGGGCATATTTGCAAGGTTGAGGCAAACAATCATCCATACCCCAGGTTCTGGGAATTGAAGAACCCTTCTACATTGCAATAGAGGATGCTGAGGATAACCAAGGCACAGGCACATGTCTGATGTGTGAGTGATCAAGAGTGAACTTCATATAAGCAACAATACAAAATCACAAGTTCTACTCCTGAAATGCATAAAATGTCTCCTATCAGTAAATGTGACAGCTAAGTAGAAGTATTAAGAAACCAAAAAGAAAACCTTCTCCCACAGCAAAATAGATCAATTTATTTAAGTTGAACAGTTTCCAATTTACAACCAAGCAAGTAAAAAGGTATAAAATAGATTTAGCTGTCCTGTGCATAAAATAGTAATTTATTACCCTAAGAATCATATTAGGAAAAAAGAACTGAACCCTAACACATAAAGGAAGTCTTCCTTGTGCCTGGCAGGTAAAATATAATCTTACATATTCAATATTTTCATACTTTTAAACATAGAAGTCAATGACCAAACAACATCTGTTAAAATGAAAGACTTCTTAGTATGATTTAGCTCAACAAATTCTTTCTGTGAACATCACAATACAAGCATTGGTGAACTGCACCCATCAAGTACCCCACCACACAGTGAGTGTTGGCAAATTCTTAGGAAAGTAATACTGGAACTGAGAAGCATAATTCCATGTATGGCTCCCAGTCTGACACACTGAAATGTGAAAGTAAAACCAAGCACGGCTGGTTCAGGTAGAAAAAAAAAGGATCAGGTAAAGCAGGATCTATGATGGAGCAAGATACCACACTTGTTTCATGCAACTAGCTGTCTAAGTAGTACAAACATGAACTACATTCCTCAGTTTATCTCTCAAATTACCCTTTTCTAGTGTGGAAAATAAAAACACACACTTGAAATATGTAATATTTCAATGAAATTTGAAATATTCTATGAAATAGTAACAGTTTAAGAAGTATGAGAAAAAATACAGCAAGTCAGTATTATGCATTAAAATTGCTATCAAATTGTAAAATTTTGAAGACTTACAGTGGGGTTTTGAGTTAATGAAATGTGTATGATAAGGATGAAAAAAGTTTTATTTCTCAGATAATTTTAATTTAAAGAAAAAAAATATTTACATAGAACAAAAACAGACTTACCGCTTCATCGTACTTCTGCTGCTCAATATATAGTCTTATTTTTTTTAAAAAGTTGATCTGTTCAGAAGCAGAAAGTGGTCTGTACAACAATATAAAGAGATATTAACATTTCTCCTCTTCATGAGCAGAAAAAATTAACTTTGCAATTAAAATAATTATTCTGTAATAACACCAAAATCTTCTGAACTTCATTAGAAGCAATTAGGTAATTGAGACTAATCTATTCCTCTGCATTCATCCTCACATGTGTCAACACAGCTGCTTTTTAACTTATCTCAAAATTGCTGCATTAATAGACATTTCTGTTATGTAGCTGATCCCATCTAATACTGCTGAGAACTATCTCCCTTGTGCATTGTTACTGACCATTGCTTCGGCCAGGAAGCATGGCACATAAAAAAAATTAAGCAATGTAATTGATTTGAATGTGGCTGTAAGCAGTTGATAAGACAGTAATGAGTGATTTGCTCACGTTCCAAGTTAACAGTAGATGATTCCCAAGAATCTTCTCTTTGAAAAGTATGGCTGTGTCTCCTGTTACTCAAGGAAATACTAGCTGAGCCCCCACAGCAGGGGATAACAGAGTTACCTGGCTACACTGAGGTCAGTGATAAAAAACTCTTTGATTTTAATGAATCTGATCAACAACCTAAACAACTGCTACCATTCTTCCCTTACAGAAAGCAGCAACCAAGACAAACAAGCCAGTCAACCAAACTCCACCAAATGAAGGGAGAAGGAGCTGTTTCTGCTGTACCATTTTCTTTCCACATTTAGGGACAGACAGACCTGAGAACCCCAGGCTTACCCTGGATAAGTTATAAGCCACAACACAGTCCCTGTCGCTCTTGGCACCACAGACAAACCACCATGGGCCAGCCCTCTGACAGCCAGGGAATTCATACAGCAGCTTTCCCTCACACCTTCCACAACACGGCAGTGGCACAGCACCAGCTCTCTGCATCCATGGCACAAGATGGCCCAGTTGCATGCATGCACAGATGCCTGCCTCTCTTCACCTCCTTTACATGCCTCATTCACAACCATCCACCTCATGTTTCAGGGAGTGCCAAATCAGGTCACTCCCACCATTTCAATCAGCAGCAGCTGCCCATGCAGTCACTCAGCTGAACCACGGGGGCAGGTCTTGATTTCATGCAGCTGCTCCATGGAAATGCTCATTCCTGTAGCTCCCAAACAGCCATGAATCACTTTTGCCTACAAGCCAGTCTATAGGCTGATACAGCACTTAATAGATACATCAGCAATACATACACAACATCCTTTGAGCCATGAAATATATTGCAAGTATTCTGTGCCTGAACAACCTGAATTTTTATTAGTAGTAACATCCTGGTATATTTTGATGCTATTTTATTAAGTTCAGAGCACAGCAGTATCATGCAGGAATCTTCCTGAATAATTTCTGAATAATTGGAACAGCAACTAATCTTACTTTTGACAAGAGTAGTACCTGTATTAAGAAAATGTTTATCTCTTTTCAATCTAGAAAAGAATTGAAGGGTGGTATGTATAAACAAGTAGGAAGAAAGAGATCCCATAGAAAAGGAAAAAGGGAGAAAAAGATAATCACAAGGTCACGGTAAGAGATTGATCACCTTAACTTTGAGGGGAAAACAGAGGATTTTAGAAACCAGACTTGAAAAATAGCAAAGTGAATGTTGGTTGCTTCTGCACCTTCATGATATGTGTCTATGGAAGCCAACCTTACACCTCCACAGGCTGAGGGCTACAATTAGAAACAATTCTTAAAGGAGGCAAACCAGACCCCAAGCCTTGCCTCAAGGAAATCTGTGGCTTTCAGATTTTGCAAAGTTGTTTGGTAGGGGAAAGGGAGCAAAACATCCACTCAAGATGGGAGTTTCACCATGTGTAATAATAGGAGGAGGAAAAGTAGGAGAGAATAAAAATAGGAGGAAGAAAAAAAATAGGAAGAGGAAAAAAGAAAAGATATCTTAGCTTTTAGGTAAGGATTTTTAAAAGACTCTGGAATACATATTCAGAAGTTTTATTTAGGACTTAAAACATTCAAGATGTTCCTACATTCCCTGTCTCATTTTTATTGTTTTACACATACTGTTTTCCACGAATTCTATCCTTGTCAAATTCAATGCAAATTTCTTCCAAGCCAAAATCCTATTTTACTTCATATCTTTAGTAGTTTAGCTATAACCCACTTATTATCTTTTTATTCTCACTGAATCATTATATTATTAATGAACAACAGTCTTCACCTATTCCTTCTTAGAGGACAGCACTTAAGATCTCTGTACATGGATGGTGTAACAGAATAAACGAGGTTTTCAAACAGTAAAATTTTGACTAAGTCAAACACTGAAAGCAATTATTTTGTCAAACTGGGTTACCATTGGCAGGTGCACTGTTAATTTTCAATAGCTAGCATCGTAACACACATATTACCTTACTTCCATATATATAATTTTCAAGAGGTTGAATTTACAATTGTCTAACAATTGTTTCTGTAAAATTTATGAATTTCACCAGAAACTAAGGACTATTCACATATTACTGTGAAAATGCAAGGAATTATCATTATCTTAAGATATTTTTTATCTCTGTATTAAACAAAAAAGCAAAGAAGTGATTAAAGAATTTTTGTATTTTATACCAGTCCAAAAAGGTTACCAAATATGCTGATGATCCCTCAATTCAAGAATGGGCATAGTTCACCATAAGCAATTTATCATCCATTGAGGACACTGATTCACTTCCTGAAGCTAACAAAGTAGATGAGAGATTTAAAAGAAATCTAGGGACAGCAGAATGCCTATGAAAAAACCCATGGACTTCAGAAATGGTGGTTCTAAAAAATCTACAAGACTTACCAAAAACCAAAACCACACGGAAAATTTAAATCTGAGAGGTTAAAATTGAACTGTTTGTAGCACCACTTGATTTTAACTTAAACTATTTTAAAGGGATCCAACAGAAGACAGTGTTAGGAAATAATAAACTGACCAGAGTTTTTCCCTGTGTTTTACTATACAGCATCCCAGAGGCACTAGCAAATGTCAATGTATTCTCAAGGTCACTTAATACACACATTCATGCAATTAATATTAATAGCAATGAAGTGAATTTACTGATAATTATTAGAAATATTCTCAATTCTAGAAGGAAAACTAGGTTGTATGTGTATATGCTCTTGCCAGCTATCCACCATCAAAATCCAATTCTAATAAATTCAAGATGAATAGTCTTGCTTTGTAGAACCTGTGGTCTTCTTCCATAACACCAAAATACCTGTCCCATTAAGAGGCCCACACAAAGAGAATTCAGTCAGTGGATTCAACTCTGTCCTCCTTTTCTTAAAAGTATTGCAAAACACATGCACTGTAAAGGGTAGTACTCAGAGGTTCAACTCAAAAGAAAAAAACAAGAACTCGATCACACAGATTATAAACACGCATGCATTCACAATATCATCAGGATTCCAAAGACTTAAGGTTACATTCTCCACAGAAAATTATGGTGGTCCTGGAAGAGTACTTTTATTTTTCGTTATGGCTATCAGAAATTAACTTTCTGGTTCCACAGAGAAATCACAGCTTCATCCATGAATAAACATAATTAATTATGAAACAAGATGATTGGGCTAATCATGCAAGTGCTTGTAAACTCTCCCTTCTGAGATGTTAGTTACCCTTGTCATAGGTATACCTGACAAAATTAATCTTTCCAGCACATCATTCATGCTTCATATAAGCTAAGCTATTTGACGGCAATTCACAACAAGACTGTGATGAAGTACATTCACCATAGCAATGTCAAAGGGATCTCTCTTAGGCCAATGAGTCTTGTTTATCATCACACTACAGAAATTACCATCCCCAATGGCATAGGCAGCATGCTGCAGACAAATTAGGAGATTAAAAACTCTGAGAACAGAAGGAGATGCTTTGCAAATACATCTGTATCCACCACTGCTAGTTTGTTAATTTTATTATGCCTGGTTATTTGGGTAAAGATTTATGGTAATTTTATTGCACAGTAAATTTTCCAGAATTCTGCTATAACAAGTAACCCCTTCGTGGCTGTATCAGTTGAACACTTATAATGCTGCAGATTTAATAATGAAAGTCAAGGAAGCACCACAGACCTGTAGATGAAATGTACAAGAGAAAGACTGAGATCTTTGCCTTGCTCAATGTCAGATGAAAACAAATTCATTTCAGCTGCTTACCTATACACACTCACAAACCCCATGCACCTGACTATGTCAGCTCATGCATATCTACACCCTTTTATCACTGCCTTTTCACTCTCTCCATCAGAAAAAAAAGAAAATACTGTACCATGCTACAACTCTTTGAGAATGGCAAGATTTGCAAAAGACAGTGATCACATTTCTATGACCCTTATCCAGCAGCAAATCAGAAGTAGCTGTTCAGCAGTCTTCTATCTTTTTCATACTGGCTATTTGGGAGATGGGGAGGAAAGCACCTGCTCCTCCTGTTGATGCAAAACTAAAAAGCTAAAGCATATGGACACACATCCCTAGACCCCTGTGACAACCCCATGATGGAGTAAGGCCATTTAAATATAGCATGATAGAACTTTGTGTAGGTGACCTTCTTTTGAACGCCACATAAAGCAGAGCTTCTCACATGCTTTGCTATGAAATTTCTAACTCCAGAATTGTTAGCAGTAGAAGAGCCATCAGACTGACACTGTCCAAACAACTCCAGCAACATCTACCCAAAATGCTGAATAATTATAGCTTCTTGTCCTCTTCTCCAGAAAGAAGATCCCTGGTACCTGAGTAACTTGCAACCTGAAACAAATCAGCCAGGATAAAGTTGCCCATCTCTATGGGCACCACCCACCCTGCAGAGCATCCACGGCCTCTGCCATCCAGACACTGTGGGGGGCAGGTGCCAGGGTGCCTCTCTGCTCTCTCCTCATGGGAGAAAATTGCCAGCAACACATCAGCTGAGTATGTTCAAACTCTGTTGCCACACACCTCTGTGAGAGGGCCATACTGGAGATGGCTTCCACTCCAGCAGTTCTGCAAGCAGCTGAAATAGTACTTACAGGACCCACTGTTATGGCTTTGATCCACAAAGCAATAATTTGATCCACTGCTGGCAAAATGCCATCTTGAAAATGCAGATGTAAGACTGGCCTGATGCTTTTGCAGGGCTGCTATTCAAAAGCAACTGAGCCAATGCAACAACAGGCTTCAAAAATGCAATCTCCCATGAGAGCTGCCTTCAAACATTCCCAGTGCACAACAGGACAGTACCTGAGAAAGCATCAGGTGGGTAATGGGAGAGTACAGACACAAATCTTTCTGCATTCAACACTATTAATGTGGCAGAAACATGATTGCACACTTATTTCTGTTCTACAACAAATTCACTCCAGTTAGCAACCCATGAGTGCACAGACTTATTTTTGGTGACAGTGCAATCACAAACGAACCAAACTTTGTCATTGTCCTGTTTCTTCCTTCCTGTTTACTTTTCAAAGTACGGTGCACAGTCTTGTAGCAGCAGAATAAAATGCATAAAAGAAAACCTTCCCATTTCATCATCCCCAGAGAACAATCACAAAGACATTGAATGGCAAGTGATGCAAAGTTGAGTTCATTTAACAAAATGTGAAAAAAATTGACCAAGTAAATATTTCAAAAATCAAAGTCTGGAACCATGATATTTCCTTTCTGTTGAACTTGCTGTGCAATACAGAGTACATGATGTTACCTGGGCAATGATCAGGAAAAAGAAAGCTATTACAATTCTATGGACCTCACCAAATTACCTATTTACATGAATTTTAATGGCCAGAAGCCAATTTTTTCCCATTTTCAAAATGCATTTAATTCCAGTTCTTTAGATGTGCCTTTTCAGAAAAAAAAAAGAACTGTTTTATAGTATCTGCCAAAGACAGACTGAAAGCACATAGCATCAGTTAAAGAGACAATCCTTTGCATACATTTTAGTTTTGATCAAAGAGTGAAGCTTCAAAGATTAAACAATTTGATGGGTAAGTCATGATCCTTAATCTGTTTAGATGGCCTTAATTTTACTTGTTCACTAAAATATTTTCAGGTAAGCTGCTAAAAGAGGCAAGTCCTAAAAAACATCATTTTCATAATTAGAAGATGCATGTTGATTACAGATTTTTAAAATTACAGCCATAGTTTTAGTATACTAAAGTTATGCTTTTTAAAAGAAAATGTACTCTACATAAACCTACACGAAAGGCTTTATTACAGCTTCATAAAGACCAGAACCCACAATATTCCCATTCCCAACCTAATCTAATGCCTTTGTTCCTGCTGTTCCATTGCCAGGACTTTCAGTTTTGGAGGGTCTAAATTTCAAGTGGGTTTTTGTATATCTGGATTTTCTGACCACTGTGTTAAATTTTTAGTCAGGTAGACTAGTTGTAGGGTTGTAGTAAGTTATCTTTGCAACTCAGCCTTTTTCTTTTAAGAAGCATTTAAAAGCACTGCTGGCACTCCAAAAGAAAGAAAAGGATTAAGAAAGTCAATAAGAGGCTGTGGTTTTTAACTTCTGAGGTTTTTGTTCTTTAAAGCATAATGAAATGAAAGAAGGACATACACACTTCCACAGGCCAAAGGTAGCAAAAAGTATATTTACTGACACATTGCAGAAGCCTGTCAGTACATCTATGCTTTTGTATTCATCAGATTCACAAACATGCAGAGGAGGACAGCAGGACATCAGTGAAGCTGCAGGAAATGGTCTGACTGCTAATGCTCTAACCCTGGACTGTCAAGTCTCAGGAATTAAAATAGCCTTTAATATTCACAAATCAGAATCCCTGATGTAGCATATTCAACAGCATAGCGCCTTAGGATATTTATGTAAATCCCTTAGATAACAAAGATGAGAGAAAAAGGAGCTGACAACTGAACTGCCAGCTGCCAATTCACTGAACAGAGAAGCAATTAAGGTAACTGGGCTGCACATGGCATATTTTGCATGTAAACTACTATGGCAAGAGCTTCAGAGAAGCAGAGACCAAAAGGGAGGAGACCACACTCTGAAACTGTCCCCCTGGTCCCCTTAAAGCAGAACTGAGAAGCTGGATGTAGGGATCTTCCAGGGGCAGGGGGTTTGTCCAGAAAGCCATTGCAGGACATGATGCTGCAGCCTTGGAAAGGGAAACTGCTTTTCAGGGAAGGTGGAAGATCCTTGAATAAAAGAAAGACACCATTTTTAAAGTCCCTTCTATTTTAGTACTACAGGGGAGGGATATGTGCTGACCATACCTAACAATACCCTGCCAATGCTGCGAGTGAGCCCTCACCTCTGCAAGATACATGATGATTTATGCCAATGACTTATGTATGATTTATGACAATGAGCTGGAGCTAGGTATCTGCAGTGTAGTGGCTATGCAGTGTTATCCCACAGATCCTCTTCTGCTCCACAATCCTACATGCCCATCCTAAACCCTACTGACCATTTTTGAAGCAGCTGCATCCAGAGGAGGCAGCTTGTGCTGTGCTGGGCAAGTACCTACTAGCAGGGCCCCATGGCCACCAAAACATGTCTGGGAGACCAACCATACTGATCCTAACTAGGAAACCATTGCACATCAAGGAGTCAGTGATCCACATACCCCATGCAGACCCAGGCCTGTGGTGCCCAAATACCTTGGCCAAGGGACAGACCCAGTCAGCTGGTAGGAGCAGAGGAGCCTGCAGGCAATTCCCACTCCGTAACAGGGATTACACTGCCAGCCTGTCCACATGTAAGTAAGAGGTGCAAGAAGTTCTCATGTGAACCTCCTTTCTGTCTGACAGTAGAAATTATCACCAGGGTTGACTTCTTGATAGAAAATCACATAGCAGCTTGAATAACCAAAACAAGGGAACGCCTCCACAGCCAGCATCTGTGTGGCACCATCAGAAAACTGATTCCACGCTCCACAAATAGGGTGCCCAGCACCTGAAGGGATGTACAATTTACTTGCTATCTGTTTTCTTCTGTTCATTTCCTATTATTAGAACAGCTATTTTATTAAGCTATTTGTTATTGGGCCTTTCTACTGGGATTCAGAAAGAGCCCTGTACTCTGCCCCTCACCTCACGCCCCAGAGCAGAGCATTCTCTGTTCATCCCCTCCTCCCACCTGCTGGAAATACTCCCTAACCCTCATTGCACAAAGCCTCACAAGTTCCATGAAAAGGCCAAAAGGATTTATAGTACACGGAAATAGAGAAATATACATTAATCTTGTAATATTTTTTCTCATATACCAGCCTTTTAGCTCCTTCTAAAGACCTTACCTACTTCCTACTTGATAGTAAATCCAATTACATCCAGTCCTCCTGCGCAGAAGCTGCTGCCAGTTAGCTTTTCATGTACAAACTAAAAGCTCCCAAGTCCACTGCTGAAACTCAAGACCAGCAGGATGTCTGCCTTCTAAGAGGATTGCATCTTCCCTGAGCAGCAGTGCGCTTCAGACATGGCCCATTCAGTGACAGAGAAGCTGATATTTTTGCCAAAGAACAGGCACTGACTTCTCCTTGAAGAGATAATACCTTTACTATTTAAACAGGAGGGCTTTTTGTAAAAATTAATACAAAGCCATTATTTTCATTTGAGCACTTTGTCTCTACAGCACTGCAGTTCTATCTTTTGATGAATATACACATGTCCTTAAAGCCAAGGGTGGAGGGGAGAGGGCTGCCAGTCTGGCTCCTGCCACCAGCAGGCTAAAGGTGCCCACACTGGCCAGCTTGTACCAGCAGTCCCAGCAGCTGCCTTATGCCTAGATTCACACCTGATAACACAAAGGGGACTAAATGGAGACAGGAAAAGGGAAAAGGCTGGCTGCCTTTCCAGGGTTCACTTGGAATTGATAGAAGCTGCTGGTCCTTCATTCTTGACCACAGGATGAAGGGGCTGAAATCTCTGCAGATAAATCACAGTGCTTCTGCTAAATAAAAAGTCCTCTGAAGACACAAAGCATTCCAACAAACATGCAGGGAGAATAATCACTATTAAACTATCCTTCCCTACTGCAATATTTTCACCCTTTCCTCTTGGCATTTAATGCCTAATGTTTGCGCTTGAAAGCATTATCACATGTATCACAAATACCTCACATATTACCAGTTATTTCAATAAAAGTAATTTATTTAAACAAAACAAGAATAGTATGTTTCAAAGGATGTACTGACATCTTAAGGAACCCTGCCTTGCTCAATGGTAGAAAAGAAATCACTTGCTTCACTTTGATCCAAATGTCAATTTTGTGGGAATATCTATTATTTAAGTTTTGAAAGGCCATCAGACAGAGGGAACAATCTAGTACTGTATCTCCAGTCATCAGAGAAAGGAAGAAAAGAGAGGTATTTGTGCACATGGCAGTTTTTTGAAGTTTCTGTAATCTTCAAAGACACTCTACACTCCATTTTCTTTTCTAGCACTGACAAAATACATAATGGGCAATTATGTGAAAAAACTCAGCCTCTGCATGATTGATACTTCCTTGCACCAAATCCATACAAATGTTTAAGGGAGTTATATCTTAATTCATACTAGAGGATAGAGTAAAGGAAGAGTTACATTTTTGTACGGTGAGAAATACATTTTTATTTAATAAATGTACACTCCACATTAAAAATGCAGCGACTGTCTACATAAATATGCAAGTTATAACTTGATTATGCACACAAAAGTAATTATTTGGTATGATTAATATGTAGAATTCAGACAATTAGGTTACTTTAAAAATGCAGCATAAGGTGGTACAGGATTTTTCATATCTGAGAAGATAGCTCAAGTATCTTATTTAAAGTCAAGTTTCTATTTTCTGATAAAAAAACCCAACCATTATCGATAAAAACTCCAAGACATTCAATAAAAAAGCACAGCTATTGGTAAGAAAGCAGTGATTATACTTTAGCTGTTCATCCCTTGGATTTTTTTCTGAAGATGGTGATCCTTACACTACTGCTCTGGCCATCTTACTGTGAGGGACCAGAACCTGACCAGCTGGAAGCCATCCCTGAAAGCACTGGATACACCAGGACTATGCAAAGGGACTCCTGTGCTTTTGTGTAATTTATTATCTTAAATTTCTAGTACCTGTTGGGACAATAAAATTGCACTAATTGGTTACACAGATTTTAGGGCAACACTGATGCACCATTTACTCACCACACACCCTGTCCTTCTGATACTTCTTGTAGGATTACTTCCACAGGCCACAGATGCCAACTTTAGGAATGATTTTGCAACAGTAGCATCTGGCCCCTTGGCACACTGGTCTTAGAGCTGTGCCAGCTTGGCAGTTGCCCTAAGGTACATCAAATGGTCAGAAAGCTAAGATAGTTCACTATCCTGGACATCAGTTTTCCTCTGTCAGCAGTCCTCAGATTTGTCCTCTCACTTCCTTCAAAGCATCTGGTATCTTGGCACCTCCTTTTCTTACACATAAAGGTCAAAGCATTGTGATTTTCTTTTCAGAATTCTGAGAAAAGCCTCTGATTTTGCTAAGCAAATGGTTTTTGAAAATACATCTTTTGTAGTTGGGAAAAAAAGGTAGGGAAATGGAAAGGAAACAAATTTCAGATAGTACCTTCTTTCATATATCCAACTACAACTGCAGGTAAGTATTCAGACTCAGCAAGGGATACTGCACCTTGCCTTGCAGAATCAAACACTTGGAGATGAGTTTCTGAAATGTATTCTCAACAGTTTCATAAGTAGCCTCAAGATACACTTTTACCCAGATTTATTCCTTGATGAAGGCACTTCGATAAAGCAAAAATGGCATTACTAGCAGCCAGACACATCCTTATCAATAGATAGAGCTATCCAAACTCTAACCCACCTCAAGTCTGGTCAAGTACACACTATTGAAGTTTCTATCACATAACACAATGATCAGCTCCATCCTCCTTCTCATCATTATACACCTGACAGATGGATTTCAGACAGAGATGCAATTTAGATCCAAGTAGGAAGGGGCACATATCGACTGGCCTCCTGAATTTCCTGTCCACTGGGCCAGTCACACTTCTGCTAGGGACGACAGTCCCTGTGGAAATCAGAAGCTTTGTATCAATTCAATATTCTTCCTCTGTTGCCAACACTTTCAAAATAGGCTTATTTTATCCATAAATATACGTGTGTATACTAGCTTAATGCTTTTGGTGCAATATATTCAACATACAACTCAAACACTAGTTTCTTAGTCATTGCAGCTGAAGGTCATGAACAGTTTTCTACTCAGTAATAAAATACCTGAAAATCAAACTGGAAAACAAGATTTTTCCCTCAGAATGTCAAAACAAACATTTTAATGCTATTTCTGACTGAAAAAATTCAGTCCAGGTTAAGTTTCTGTTAAGTTGCAATTTCTACAGAACACATTGTTTGTGAATATATCCTCCCCTCTCCCCTACTCTGAAAACTATACATTCATTAGTAATTGCACCTCTAAAACCAGAATGTCTCAATCTGAAATTCTAAACTCAGATTTCTTCTGGAGCTCATATCACATTTCTATTATACTTTATTCAACTACATCTTTAAATAATTTAAGAAATTCAGTTCCTAGAGATATCTTTGGTCATTTTCAGGTCACCAAGTTGCTGAAATAACACAAAATCTATAATACTCAAAAACAAAATACTTAAAATTTTCTACATAACTTCATGATTCCAAAGCACTTCAGACATGAATTACTCTTCACTAACCTCCAATAAACTATGAAGGAAAAAAGCACTATATGTTGGAGCATATACTTTTGGAGCTTCAAATTACATATTTCAGGCACCAGAAGGATTAAAAACGAGTTTAATTCCTTTGTACAGCAACTGAAAATGAACAGAGGTGGAAGAAGTTATTTGTGTCTGAATGAAAGGACAGTAGAGCAGAAACACGGCACAGAACTGTGCTCAGCTGCAGGAGCAGGTAAGGCCAACCACAGGTTAATACAGATCAGGGGTCAAACCTGATATTAAACCTGGGCTGACAACTCCCAATAGCATATAGCTCTGCAGAACCACAGCCTCCATAGAGTTACCAATGACTCTGAAACATAGCACAGCACAACAGAACTTCTCTTGCTCTGGACAGGAGGTAGGTGTCCCCACCTTAGCATTTTTAACTTCTCCTGAAAAAGTAACCACACCCTTCTACACCCTTTTATCTACCACCAAAAAAGTGTCTCAGCAAAGACAGTGTGCACAAGGGGATGTATGCCTTTCCCTCTGTATCTCATTCAGATTCAAGCATAATTTGTGTGATTATTTGATGTGGTTTGCCTTATACTAATGCAGCAGATCATGTACCTGCAGCAGAAGTTCAGGCTTGTGTTCACCACACACACATTCAGTCATCTGCATGTGAAAGAGGGGATGGATCTATAGACAGGTCATGCCTAAAACTACCTTCAGTCTTCCTTAGTTCCTGCAAGCTGGACCACTAGGAAGTTACTCATCTGTTTAAAAATAAGTTTGTGTTCAACCACTTCATCCCAACTATTAGTAAGAGGTAAGAGGTTGGACAAGACCCCTTGGTAGCTTCCCAGACATGAGCCAAGTTTTGAAAGTCAAGGAGAGTTGTGAAAACTAATCAGAATGTGGCCAAACTACTCCCAGCACACTGTGGGTGAGTATTTACATTAGTGTGTGACCATCTATGTTGAGTCTTTTTCTGTTTTCCTAGCATGAATAAACAGCATCATCTTGAAGCAACAAAGAAACTCTTCACCCCTGACAACATTCCTGTAAGGCATTTCACTGTGGTAGTGGATTCCTGCCTCCCCCACCCCCACTGGCTGCTCCTCAAGGCTGACAGATGCCTTGCCAAACAGACCCTTGGCAAGTAACAGCATGCCAAACTCAGAATCTTAGCTAACTAACACAAAGTTGTGTTTGCACACATATAATCCTTTAGATACAAACCACTTACCAAGTCTGGAACTAATTCTGGATCTAGCTGCATCTAAACTCCCTCTGAGAAGGAGGTTAGAATGTAAGGGGGTCTTCTCTGCATCTCACAACTCAACAGGAAAATCTCCATGACAGCTTTTTCTGACCCATCCTCTAAGCAGTAAATAATCAAGTGTACCTTGTCACTAAATCTTGCTAACCACTGTCGCATTTACCATCCAACATTGTGAAACAGTTATCACTCTTCTCTGAGTGAGCGAGGTGCATCACTCCATCCATGACATTCACACATCCAAGGAATTATTTTAGTCTCAAATAAAAACATTTACTGGAACAACTATTAATCCAAATTTTAATTCAGAAAAACTTGTAGAGTATCTAAAGAAAATAAATTTATTTTTGCAGTGGACCCTACCAAAGTAACAATATGTTTATACCAAGTTTTAGTTGCATTTTCAAAGTGATAAATGTCTCTGCATTTCCACCTAAAACAATCCAACATATCATAAAAAAGGAAAGACAGCAATCCATAAAGCAACTGGTAATACTTAGATCCTTTAAAGATAAATATAGCATTAAGAAAAGCACATTCTATTGTATAGACTCAGTCTTATTTCTCAAGGAAAGCTAAAATTGAAAGAGCTGAGAAATCAAACCAATAGTCATTTATCAAAGAGAACTGTCCATCCTTTCCATATGGGCATTTTATTTCACACAGATCAGTAAACTCTTTGATAATGCAGCCGTCATTGTTATTCAGAATTTGTTCTAAAGGATTCATTATGTGCCCAAGATTAACTTGACTTTTGTCTCACGGACTGTCTTGAACCTTTCCCTTTGAAGGAGCTAGAGGTATAAAATAACAGAGCAATTGTCTGTTCAGACAGGGAGCAATCATCTTTAACAATAAACATACTTCACAGGAAGCAACTCAAGTACGTTTTACTGCTGCTATGATTTAAAGATCTTAATTAACATTGCTCTATTTCCCAAAGGAAAACAGCTGCTCTTGGTGACAAGGCATTTTTGGAGCACTCCACAAACTGCGAGCAGAACTGAACACTATCGCATGCACCCATGGCAAAGCTTTTAAAAACCTTTACAGAAGAAAGGAAAAGGAAAAAGAAGCTTTAATTAGATAAGACAGAAGGGTGAGGGGAGCAGTAACTGTTCGATACACTAGAGCAGAGTTCCCAGATACACAAATCACTACAAAGACTCCTTCAACAGCCCTGGAAACACTAAGACTAGGCAACACAAATGCTAAACATTGTGAGTTCTTTTCTGGATACAATGCATTTTATTTATTCTTCATTAGCATTTAAATCACAGAACAAACAATTCTTAGTTCAACTTTTAGATATATATATATATATAGATTAACAGATTGCACTTCCTGACCCTATAGGGACTTGTTTCTCCCAAAGTATAGCAAGAAAAAAATTAGTGCAATCTCAATAGCTATAGTGTCAAAAATAGCTTAGACAAATAACCCTTGATGGAAAATAAAATGTAAAGAAGAGATTAAAAAAATAAATCTATCCTAAAGTTCTGGTGAGAAGAAGAAATTAATTGCATAGAGTTCTAGTGCAACATTTCATAGTCAGATAAACACTACCACCTAAAAAAAACTTAAGAGACTGAATGTGTTGTTGCAGCTCACTGAAATACCAAAGCAAGTGGTAAGACAAAAAAATCAGGTAAAATATACATAGTTTTACACTTACTTGAATGGTGTGAACAGAATTGACAATGTAGTTTCCTTTTTCTGACTCATCTTAACCTGCATAAAAGAGCATTAAATCATTACATGCAAGTGGCAACAGGACTAAAAATTGTATCAGGAATTAAACTACAAAAGATCACAGAAAATTTCTAAGACTTTGGAAAAGGAATGAAATCACACTGTCAGTATGCTTCCATGAAACTGAGTGTTACACTCCAGTATGCACAACTGCTCTGAGCTCCTGGAAACTCAGACCTGCTCTAAAGTAAATAAAATGAACAATGGTCCAGTCTCTGCTTCTCCCAGAAGGCCTTCTACAGTTTGCAGGATAAAAGGAAGACATGGCTAGAGGTGTTACCAGGCTTCAGTGACAACACCCTCAAGGAAACCAGCACCATTTATGCCAGACAGGCACCAGTACACTGCA
The DNA here is from genome assembly GCF_015832195.1 of Motacilla alba alba. Lineage (NCBI taxonomy): Eukaryota > Metazoa > Chordata > Aves > Passeriformes > Motacillidae > Motacilla > Motacilla alba. The sequence continues at coordinate 70,356,383 of NC_052017.1, read as the reverse complement.
GCAAACTGCCAAAGCAATGCTGTAAATCAATTCACCTGCATATGGACAAAAATAGAAGGTTTTGATGCCATCAGAGCTGCTTTGTCCAAGATTCTCCAAAACATCTTTAAGACCTCCTGCAGCTGCCTGACTCAAGTCTGACTGTTGGCATAATGTACATTCAGGAACTTCCTAAGCACACTCCTTGTAAAACCTGACAGCTGGAAGTAGCAACCCACACATTTCATCCTATCCATCCAAGGCAACATCATCTCCAGGGAGCACAAACTGTGATCAGGTCAGCCCATTGCAGGAAAAGTAAAAATCCACTTGGCATGTCTAAGCTGGTCTACTTCTGCTTCAGCAGAGAAAAAGGAAATTCAAAGGAAATGCAGACAGGATCATTCCAATACAATGCTAAAAAAAGCCAACAACAATAACCCAGCACTACAGAACAAGAGAACAAAAGTAAGCTCAAAGGAAAGGACAAGCAGGACTATTTAGTTTTTAAAATAATCTCCAAGATGCCAATTTAACTGAAAAATATCTGAGTCATCCTTAATTCTTAAAGCAGAGGTCTTCCAACTGCAGAGGTGATATCAGCATGCTTCAAACTTCACATCCAACCCCACCAGTTATTTCCCCTGTTAACATGCCAGCTCTCCACCATATTTTTGAAAGTGATTCTGCTGCTGACACTGCCACTCTGGTATCCACACCTTTGTGAACCTGGCATTTAAAAAGGGACAGAAGATGCTGAAGGTGCTAATCTCATGCAGGTCATCTCATGCTAGTTCATTGTTTCACTGTCATGACAGGAATTTCCAGACAGGATAACAGTTCTTCTGTGTCTCAGCTTCCACCTTTGGAGGATGGATTTCCCTCAGAGTATTTCTATGACTTGCCAAAACTGGGATTTTGGACAGTTTCTCACTCCACTGCTTAGTGAAACAGAACCTTTTTTATTTGGACCACTCATGTGTTCTCATAATGTAATATCCAATATTAAATGAATCAAGACATAGGAGCCAGAGATGAACACTTGCAAAGCAAAACAACAGATATAACAGCATTAGCTAAAAGTTAATTAGGCCACTAATTTAATTTCTTTAATGCACAGGAGCCTTTTACCTTTCTGATCTGTTTGAGTACTGACCCTGATTTAAGGCCTTGTCTCCCAGCCCCCATTGCAAAGGCATTATTTCCCTTCTCTGGTACCAGCATTCTACCTACATACTGCAAGTAGGTTTAGATTAACACCAATAAACATCACCATTTTTGTTAAGAAGCAAGAAAAAAGTTATTCATTTTCCTTAGAAAAAACCAACCAAACTTCTTTATTAAAGTATTTCAAGCTGTCTCAGATAAGTCTCACAGCTATTCAATCAAATGAATGTGCATTTGATTTTAATCCTTTCAACTTGGCACACTATGTATAGAGTAAGTCATACAATTATTTTACATACAGCAACAACTATTATTCAAACAAGCTGGGCTTTTTTACCATATGTTTAGTACCTTAAATTGCTCAAGAATCTGAACAGCATTGGTAAACATGCTCTCTGCTTTGAAAAGAGCACTAGTGTTCAGATACTCCAGAGGTAGAGTTCCCTGAGGAAGAAAAATACACATAATAAGTAAAAAAAAATTAAATGAAATAACAGAAATTTCCCTTAACTTAATTGCTGGCCAAATAAGCAGTAAGAACACTTCAAATTACTGCTGAAGTAACTCATGTAACTCCTTTGAAAATACTCTTCTCACACAGCTTTGCAACATCACAGGGATTGTTTGTAATATCTCAGCTTCTACAGGAACGCAAAAAACATAAGTAACAGAAGTTGTTATTAAACTATATACTATACAATAATATAAACTCAACCTCTAATCAGAAGCCATTTTTGATACCCCTAAAAGTCTTCCACCCAAAGCCTCACCTGGGCCTGACTCAATCCAGTACTTGTGGTAGGAAAGGGAGCAGTTCCCATGCCACCCTGTGTAGGGCAGCCTTCCTCACATAACCAGAAATGAGTGCAGGACAGGGGGACAGCCCCTGGGACAAAGTCTCCAGAAGAAATATTTCAAAAATATGCTGTAAACAGGTGTTTTTATATGTGAAACTTGCAGTGTGACAGCACACTAATGAAATGCTAATTGTCAATTTGGTATTTATAAGGCAACTTTTGGACTATGTAATAATACATGAGAGAAATTAAAAGAAAAAGCCATCTCACTGTTCACGAAATTAGAGGCACAAGATAACATCTGAAGAAAGTACACTAGTTTAATCAAAAAATAATTGAACATTAAATTGCAGGAACTGGCTTGTTTACAGGCTTAGCTTTCATGATCAAAATCATGTGTTATTCAAACCATGTTGCATTTTTACCAGCCCTAAAAACGAAGCAACAAAAAACTTTTATACAGCTCAAGAGTATAAAGTTGCAGATTACAAAAGGACCAGCTGCCTCTCCAATTAAAAGCCCTATACAATACATTAAAAAATTTAAATTTCTGCTCTAAACTAAAGATACACACATAACATTAAAACTACAAGCAGTCTTCACACCCTATAGCACTTACACAAATCTGTAATCCTTCTCCTCACACACCTCAAGTCTTGTCCCCAAAACCTCTTCCTTCATGGTAAAAAGATTTTTATAACATAGAAAAACATTTGTACTTCTTACCACTGAGTTCAGGGGGAAAGGCACACCGATAAGGGAAGCCATCAGTGGTGCTATATCAGCCTATGCAAACAAAAGCATTCCCATTTTAACATAGCTTCAGCCTCTAGAAATAATAAATTCAGCTTAATTTTCACATATCTGCATATGCAAAAGATAATTATGCAATATTGCCGAGTTATACATACAACTCTCCTTTATACTTTTTTGGTTTTTTACTTTCTAGTAGTCATGGCATGATTAGATTCAAAATGTGAAGCTCTGCTGCTGAACAAGCTTGAAACAATACATTTCATTTAAAAAGCAAATATAACCACCCCAGTATTTATTTGCAGGAATTCAGCACCTCAGAGAGGCATACCACCTTTTATGACTATTTATATGACCAAAAGAACGAATTTCATATTTACGGTTTTAAGCAGTATACTGGATATACTGCTTTTCACAACATTCCTTATCCCATGCTTCCACAGCGCAGATTACTCACCTTCTTTCCTTCAGAGGGAGTTTCTGCAGTTTTTTAATGCCCAGTCAGGCCTCAGAAAGGCCCTTCAATCTACACCAAGGCATCTCATAAAATAAGTTATCATTTCCTTCTATTGGTGATAATAAACACTGCCTCTTACCAGGTTATATTTTCCTTTAATTGAAAACTACACACCAAAATTCTTTGTTTCTCCAGCATAAATCTGAAAAAACTACACTGAAACCATTGGCACTGCTCCAGCCTCAGATCTACTGGGCAGACTCCAAACCATTATTTGTGGGGAACAATACACTTGGAGTGTGATGATAATTAGAAGTCTGATTTGCTATTTTTACCCATAGTCCCACGTGTACTACAGGACAAAAGCTCTGTCTTTGGGAACTCCATTATCCAGGACAAAGTAATACTCAAGACTCTTCTTTACAGTCTCAAAACAACATTGCCATAACTCCTACCAACCTTGAGAGGAAAACTAATCTTTTTTTGTAGTTTTGTACCAGGGCTTTGCTGAAAGCAGTTGATCCAGAACGTTCCAAATTTGAACCTTCTAGCAGGAGATTATTTCCCTTGTTTGAGTAGGTTTGGAGTCTGTTATTCATATATTGATTTATGTAGGATGATGAAGCACTACAGTTTAAAAAAGCTTGACTGATTAAGGATCAAAGAAATAGTTCTTCACATTCTTTTCTTCCTTGACAGTACTAATTGTCCAAATTGCAAAATATTTGGGCCACAATCACAGATGAAAAAAACCCACAGTTTACTACTATAGCAAGAAATGGTTTCAATTTCATGACAGCAGCCTGGGGGACCTGGTATATTGTATGGCACTCTACAGCCGTGTGGGATCACTTAAATAAATGGTGCAATAATGCATCTTCATGAGAAGTTGTGTGTGCAGCTGTCACGTGTCAACAAGCAATTTAAACTTATCCTCATGTGTTATTGTGGTTCTTGTTTCTAGGGAAATGGTACATTAGTGTGATCATTCACTCAAGTGAATTACTTTAAATCACACAAAACTCATAATTTAAGGGGAAAACTTATGAACTATTAAATGAGGTGTGTTTGATACCTGATTGACATCAAGCCTCTTCAAGTTCTCCAGTTTCCATTCTGCAAGAAACAACAGAGCACCTGAACAGCTAATCTACACAGATTTGAAAGGACGGTTCAAGTTCAGTTGACATTTATTATCTTGTTGCCATTTTCTGTAAAGTGTTGCTACTAAAGAAAACTAGGATTTTACATTAGGATGCTAGCTCAAGAAGGGTTACAGATGGAACTCAACAGGCAAGAAACAACAAAATGCATTCATTTCAGTTCACATTTTCTTTTATCCACCAGGATAAATTGCTGCCTGCAATTGTGACCTAGATCAGTAGAAGAAAGGCCAAGGTTTTTATTTTTTTCAGCACAGTGATGTATTACCTCCTGTGCCAACTAAAAGAATCAAACCTGGATTTAGGAGATTTATAGTATCTCTTCAATAGTTTGTAAAAAAGGCTAACCCAAGGTCCTAAATGCACTGGTACAGCGTGGTACAAACATTAAATCCTAAAGCTTTGGCACATCATACAAAAACCTGGTTGAAAATTATATTTTCCTCCTCTACGCTGGCCTCTAAGGAAATAAAGAGAAAATTGCCTATTTTCTTTGGGGGTGGAGAGTTATTTAGAAACAGAGTTTAGCAAGGTTTGTTTTTGTTCGTTTCTTTCATACATCTGCAGTACTGCATACACCAAACTTATTTTCAGCAATTAGTTCATACCACTGCTGCCTTGGGGGGTCTGAGTACAGGTCCACTGTTATTTCATCCCACAAGCACCCTGAAGAGCAGACTTATACTTTAACAGTAGTGAGACAGCTAAGGGGAGTTCCCATGGCAACACAGGGCAAGTATTAGCAGCATTAATCATCAATTCTGTTAAACTCACACCAAAAGGAACAAGTTTGCTTCCTTTTTCTTCCCAGAAAAGGAAATGGATTTATATTTCTAGAAACAGACCCATATTTCTATTATATAAATGAATTGCCCGTTTTACCTTTAAATTCAATTTTCTAAAGAAAAACATTGGAAAACTGTCTATGCACACACAAAATGTGCCTAAGGTAGGAAGAAACTGTATCTCCGCTAGAGAAAACATCTCTTTTTGTCAGAAGTTTTTTCATCTCCGCATGCCCTACTCAGATATTCCAAACTGCAGAATTGAAGACATCTGCTTTGGACCAAGAGGCACAGGACGCTGAGCCCAGGAACTCCTAAGGACTGCGACACACCTACGGACTGGCCAGTCCAGCCTGTACTCCCAGGAGTGAGGCATCTTGGCTGTACATGCTGCCCACACTGGTTTATGATTCCAGTTCACTGTCTAGGTTTCCTGTACAGTGCTCAGCAGTTTTCCACCCACTTTATAGAGGGTTTTTTTTTTTCCTTTATCCTGCCCTGCTTTTACTGCAGCCCGCTGGGCTGTCAGATGCAAACAGTCCAGGAAAACAGCAGGGAAGTGCCAGTTCAAAAAGAGGCTGAGGATGAGGGTACGTGAAGCAAAGAAAATCTCACATAAAACCTCACAGAAGCCAAACTAGTGGAGGGTACACTGAACTCCCTCAGCTGTGCCAAAGCAGGTTGAGCCCCCTACAAAGCAGGCTTGTATCAAGCACCCCACATCCTCATGCTGCAGGAGGTTGTGCCTTTACCCATCAGCTCCTCTGGGCTTGTACCCCAGGGCCAACTATCACCCCCCTGAGGAGCTAGAGAGCAGTTCTGTATTCTCTTTCTTTCTGAAGAAGGGTCAAACCAGTGGCCAAATGGGTAATACCACATGTTGGCCCCAGGATGCAAGGCTGCCATAACAAATCTTTTCGAGAGGATTGCATGAGCAGGCCTGAGGGAAGGCAGAGCACAGGTGACGAAACTGATGAGGAGAAGGCTGCCAACCCAGAGAAGACTCTGCCCTTCTGGCCATCCAAGGAACACATTCATCCCTCTGTGACAAACTGCACAAGCTAAGTCCTGCCTGCTGGCACTGCCTTTGAGGGGTATGAACCCCCCATGGCAACAATGAGAAGAAAGACAATTCACTAAGCTGCCGACAGCCTGCTTGCACTGAGCAGATCACAAGAAGTTTGTCAGCGTTAGAAATGTTCTGTCAATATTTCCATAAACACTGGGAGAAATTAGAAAGGATTGTCAATAGATGAAAGAACTTGAACATTGGAGCATGCAACTAGAAACGTAAGTCTGACACCTGCATACATCAGTGACACAGCAGTCTTGAAAACACCCTCCTCCCCTGCACACAGTCACAGCTGCAGCCGTATGGAGCAGGAAAGACAGATTCAAAGAACATTTCAAGAGAACTCTTTTAAACAGCTTTTCTTTTATATGCTACCTTTGTGAAAATATCTGGAATTGTAACAATGAAGTAGCTGAACTGTATTGACCTGTGCAAGTGCCAAGTTCCATTTCAACAATTCTCTCTTTACTTCTAAACCACGTAACCTACTAGAAGCTATGATGCAGTACCACAGAGAGAACAATCCCTTTTTAAGAAGATACTTATTATTCAAATAGAAATTCCAGCTCCCAAGATACTCAGAGCATCTCAAATCTCCAATAGAGATAATCCTTGCCAATTAAGAATCTGTAAGGTTAAGTGTCTAAACAAAGTAACAACGGGCTTGACAGACACAAAGCTACCCAAAAATAAATGAAGGAGTTTCTGATGTTTGCTTTGGGGTGCTTGGTTTTTTGTGTGATTATTTGGTTTGCTGGTTTTTTTTAACCATCAGAAGGAAAATATGAAGCAGGCACAGCAGGGTGCAGACAAAAGTCATCCTCTAAGTAAATACATATTGCCTAACAGATGAGGGCCATGTAGCTTTCCCTACTGTGCACCTGGGAGTCAGCTCAATGCTCATCTTTTTTGAAATCTCTCACATAATTTTCATCATGACTTGAAGTCAGATGCTGAGGTTTGCACTAAAGCTGCTGAGAATCTAGGAAACTGACAGATGTAAAATTCAGCTATTACAGATCAACCCTTGGATATCAAATGTCCTTAAAAGTCTAGCAGATCAGCCACCACTGACACCAAAATCAGTTGTTTTATTCTGTTTTCTCTTTTTTCCTACAACTCATTTTCAATTTTATCACAGATGTCATCATTTTATAGCAGCAGTTAGGCACAAAGAATGAAATGCTAGCACTATTTCTGAAATGACCTAAGCTGTTACCAAATACCTTCTCAAGAGCAGGGCGGAGTTAAACCCTCAGGCCTGAAGTAATTTTTGCCTGTTTTCTCTAATGTACCTTGACAAACAATCCAATAAAATAGGAAGTCATTACCTCATTGATCCTGAGCAACAACCCAAGACTGAAGGCATCTTAAGAAACAGAGGAGGCCACAAGAATGGGGCACATGAAAGAGGAACAGCCTAAAAAATTTAATCATGTGTAAAGACTCTCTAACCCCACTGATATTTCAGTAAGACAGCATTTATTGCATTATGTATGTGAAATAATAAAAACTCATTCCTTTTAAAAAAAATTTACTCTTAAATAAATGAGAAAAGGGAAAAATAACAGTGAATAATCACAGTTTTTCATTAAGAAAAGCTGTTTACATTTGCACAACAGCTGCAAGGATGCAAATGAGACAAGACCCTAGAATGTACACAGGGTTGTGCTGTGAAGTTAGAAAGGAGTCTGAACTTATCAATTTATGTTTCTGTACTAATATCATTCAACATCTGGGAGTTAAAAATTAAGTCTCCTGGAATGTAGTTTTGAATAGCCTCCTGTCAACAAAGAGAGTAAGTCTTCAATTCTATGATTAGAAAAGAAAACCAACTGATGTTATCCATCCAGTTTTGCAGTAGCTTCCTTAGGTATAGCCTGTCACCTTGTCCTTACACATCACACAAAGCAAATCACACTTACTGAAATAGAACAGAAGTTAGTGAAGCTCAACAGGTGTAATGGTTAAAAACATCTCCACTTCCACCAGAATCTTTCACTTAAGTCTTATATTTTACCTACCTTTCAAAAAATTGTCTTCAAACAACTGGGTTCTAACTTTCTGTGGATAATTTACCCCAGCACCCCAAACAATCAGTGGTGTTAAAGTTTCTGAGGGATGACCAGCTCCATGGGATCCTAAGATACACCAAACAAGAAAAATATAAACTTCAAGACATGTGCTGTAAAAACAAACAAAATCCACATGTAATAAATATATGCACACATGTACTAAGCTCTTGATGCAGACATACTAAAAGCCTGTTACAGACAACCTATTCCAGCTTCATAGCTTATTTTTATGGCACTAACAATAAGGGCTAAATTCAAGTTTCAAGTTGGGAAATCAGTATCAGTTAAGTCAAGATTAAATACATAGAACTTTTTATATTAAAACCCCCAAATTTTTAACATACAGAAAATAAAGCCATAATATTTTAAAGCCCCAACATATGGAGGAGTTACCAGCTCAAAACACATACACGTGCTTATCCTGAGCATCTCAGTGAAACCAAGAATGCCTGATTTCAGTAATATTAGGCACATGTGAAAAAAAAATCATATAGAACTGAATAAGAACTGAACTCTAAATAAGAATTAGACTTCCACTTCAAAACCAGGAAGCAATATGCATTGAAACTGTCATTCTTCTAAAAGTGACAGAAGTTCATTTTTAAGGTTTTAAAGTCTAGTAGCACATTCCTTAAAAATTGATAAAACATTACTTTCTTCCCTGGGGAAACAGATTCCCTCCAGCTTAACATATCAGCCACCAAAAGCAGGAAGGTTGAAAACTATGACATCTCAGCAGCAGTTGTACTAAAGCAGAAGCCACATGAGCTTGAAAGAAATACTGGTCATTGAACCCAGTGGGTGAGGTACCAGAGCAGTGAGATAAGCCAGCCTCAAAGGGAAGGACTTTGTTACAAAAACCCTATGTGGGTCCCTGCATAGGCTACAAGATTATACATTTGGCTTATATTTGCACAGACACATGCTCTTCCCTGTCTATAAACATGAATTTTAATAAATACAAAGGACAAAGCACACTGTTGTGCAACCTCAAGACTGTTACACGTCCGGGGTTCACCAGATGTGGTTTTTAGGGTAGTTAGGACAAGGGGTGAAGAGAGAGAGAGATTTTGACTCCATATTTCAGAAGGCAGGTTTATTATATTATGATATATATTATATTAAAGAATCTACACTAAAACTGTACTAAAAGAACAGAGAGAAAGATGCATCGGAAAGCGAGACGGGAATAGAAAGGAATGAATAACAAAGGCTTGTGACTCCCAAAGAGTCTGAACTAGCTGTCTCCTTGATTGGTTATTAAGTAGAAACACCTCACATCGACCAATCAAGGAAGCACCTGTTGTATTCCACACTAGCAGATAATAATTGTTTACATCTTGAAGCTGAGGCCCTCAGCTTCTCAGGAGAAGAAAATCCAGACAAAAGGATTTTCATAAAAATGTCGTGGTGACACAAGACTATTCCCAACATCATACCTAATTCTATCCTTACAACACTCACTGTGGCACAGCTGAAAAGCCAACTTTGCTTACTTTAAACAGCCCAAAGCTTAAGAACACACTGGTCTGGGAATTAGATTTCTGATGTTTCTCTCTGGGCTCAAAAAACAGCAACAACTGCTGTTCTTTGAAGAACATGGGAAAAGAGCTTATGGAGAGAGCACTTCCTGTATCTTCCACAGACCATGGATTATTTCTTATATCAGTTATATTCTTGTTACTGCAGGAGGAAAAGCGATATTTTGGTGAGTTTACATTTCAGCCAAGCCATCAGCTCCATCAGCATTTCACTGAGATACTGTCTCTATGAATACTTTAAGACAGATACAGCTGAGAGAGGCAGCTGTACCCACTCCCTCCCTGTTATAAAGAATTGAATAACAAGAGGGGAAGAAAAATAATTCTTTTCAGCTGGGTCACTTCCAGGTTCCACCCCCAGCACTCTGCAAATAGACTTTTTCAGGGGAAAGGGGGGAAAAGGGTGCTGTTCTTTAGCTGTCTGCTCCATAGACCAGCACACCACACAGGTACTTGTGCCAGGATGGTAGCAGAAACGAGAGGCCAAGAGGAGAGTGGGTATGGAACGCCCTGTGTTGGTGGTCACCAGTTCCATCTGACATCAATTTAAAGCAAAACCATGGGGTCAGACTGAAAAAGCAAGTGACAGGATTGGCTTTTGCCAGCAACTACAATGTCTTTGATCATGTCTAATTCAGATCATAGTCTTTTCCCTAATAGGCCCCCCCATCCTCCCAATGTTTCATTTGTTTTAAAAATGGTGCACATCCCATTCTGCAAATAACCACTGAAAGGCTGCAGCAGGGCCTGATACTACCAACCAGCTCAAATTAAAACTCCTGAACTATCCTTCAGACACTCACAACGGGCCTGAGCAGAACCTCTGGGTTTGCTCTCGGATTCACTAAAGTCAACTTCAAAGTCATTAACACTTCTGGCACAACATCAAGCTTTTCCTTCAAGACACAGAGAGATGACAGAAAACCACAGACCAGTGGTTCTCAAAGCCTCAAGAAGTTACTCCTAACACCTTTTATTCCCCCTCCAAAGGATCCAGTGCATAATGAGAACACCCCTGCAGCTCACTCTGGCAGTGAGGAAGGCCAACAGCATCGCAGGCAGGGTTAACAGGACCATGGTACAGGGAAAGGATTGTTCTCCTCTATTCAGTACCTGTTAGACAACCTCTAGACACTGCATCCAGTTTTGGGCTCCTTTGGTACCGGAAAGACACCCATCATCTGGAATGGTCTCAGTGAGGAGCACTTGCCCTGTGAGAATCAGCTGAGGGACTGGGACTTGTTCAGCCTGGAGAAGAAACAGCTTTGGGGAGAACACAGCAGAGCAGCCTGCCTGTGCCCTGCTGGGAGGGGGCTTGAGAGAGGATGGAGCCAGAGTGCCACTGTGGTGCACGGTGGGAGCACAACAGAACAGGCACAACTGACACAAAGGAAGTTCAGATTGCAGATAAAGAAAACCTTTCCCCCTCTATGAGGGCAGGCAAGCAGCAGAGCAGCCTGCCCAAAAGGCTTGCATAGGCTCCATCCCTTTGAGGTTTCAAAGGCCCTGCTGAATTAAAGCCCTAGCATCTGTGTCTGATTCAAAAGCTGATCCTGCCTTGAGCAGGTGTTGGACCTCCCGAGATCCCCCTGATCATATATATACATAAATATAAATATAAATATTATAAATATAAATATAAATAAATATATAAAATAAATATATATATAGACACCCCTTCCTAATAAGAAAAATTATGATATAATTTCTTGAAACATACAAAAAATATCGCAGCATTAAAAATTTATTGCAAGAGGCAGTCAGCTCAACGGTAAATATTATTCAAAATGGACTATTTTGCAAGGAACAGATGGTAATTAGGTTGATTGGATAAATATACAAATATTTTTGTTATCTCTGATGACAGAAAAAAATCTCTTCAGTTGAAAAACTTTAGGATTTCACACACAGAGTAACATGCTGACTGTTGTTTTGCCACGCCCATGCCTGGAGCAGCCTTGGTTCAAAAGTATCATAGTTAGTAGCTGCAAACACACAGCATTGGAAGAGAGACTTATTTTCACTGGTTGCACACTAGGACAGGAGTGTTCTTAAGATTCTTGAAAGAAGAATGAATTAGGGGAAAATGTCTAAATGAGCTTAGCACTGCAAACTTTTCTCATCTACCTTCAAAGCATTTGGCCACTGTGGCCATACCCTTCACAAGTCTCCTCTGTGGGTATCAGCACAGTAGGCCCCTGCCTCACTCTCCTCTCTGTACTCTCAGCTCCTTCACCTGTCTCTGGCACCAGCCTTCTCTAGAAAGATCACACAGCAGTCCCCTCCTTTCTGCTGTGCTTAAAAGGCCAAAATAAGCAAAAAGATTCTGCACCCCTCCCAAAACCTCTCTCTGTACAGTTTTTCACCAGCTCCTGGACAGATTTCCCACCTTTTCCAGGTGCTTTAGAGCACCAAAGTGAGAACTGTATCTCCCAGAGGGGCTGGAACAAGACCAAATTTGCTGCTGGCAGCCAAATAACACCATCTCTTCCTGCCTGAGGTGGTTTTCTGCACCAATCTTTCTACCTCTACTAGCAGTCACTGAGGAAATTAGGCTTTAACTTAGTGTCTTTTTTCTGTCCAGACATGGAATGCAGCTGTCACAGCAATTTGCATGGATTTTCATACACAAGCAACATTTAGGATACCAAATCAAAGCAGGGGTTCCAAAGCTTCTCATGGCACAGAGCTCTCTAATCACACGCCAGATGCCCATAAACTCAACTGACTCAATATTTAAAAAGACTTACCCCAATCTGTCATTCCATGGTCAGAAGTCAAAATAAATGCAGTCTTTCCATCATTTCCATAAAAATTGTCAATCAATGAAGCAATTTCTTTCACACCCTCATCAACTTGTTTAATATTCTCCTGGTATTCCCTTGAAAAACAGGAAAAAAAAGTTACATTCCAGGTGGCTCTCACACTTGGTATAAAGCAACTTATCCACGGCTATAAAGCCCAGTCCTTTGAGTACAGACAGCTTTAATCTCAAATGAACATTAAGCTAACAAAAGCCTTCCTAGATGTAAAATCTCTCCTCCTCTGAGTCTTAGTGAGATATTAAATCATTGCAGCACAGTTTGAAGATTACTGAAACCACTGTTTCAAATAGATTTATACTTCAAATCTGACCTGTCCTTGATATAAGACTATAATTTTACTACTGATAGCTGCCAGGCAAGTTAAGCAGAATGCCAAAAGTAAGGAATTCTGGAAAACTCAAACACCTTAAATGGTAAGCTGCAACATTAATTCTGGAAAACTCAAACACACTAAATGGTAAGTTGCAACTTTAAGCCGGTAACTAAATGGCCAAGAAAGATCTCACCAGGCAGTCAGTGTTTTGAGATGATTCATAGATCAGGACAGACCCTAGTTTTCTGGAATAGAGGCTAAATAAAAAATTTGTGTATTTTTAGAAAAAGTGATTGACCATGATTGACTTTCAGACAACTAATTTCCTTTCTGTTGCTAAAGTCAGTTTTAAAAATCTGTCTTTAAAAATCATAATAAATGAGCATTGAACACAGCAAGTATGAACTTCAGAATGATGTAGAAAATCAGAGAATTTTAAAAATATGGAAGGATCAAGAGAAAAACATAAAATCCTGCAAATCAGGACATGAAGATATTAAGAAAGTTCTCAAATAACCACTTCAAGATGAATTGGCAAAGAGAACTGTTAATCTAAACTCTTCTCTTTTTTCAAGTGTAATAAGGAAAGCCAAAACATAATGCCAGAATTTGCCATTATTGCTGAGCTTACTGTTGTCTATAAACTCAATGATATCACTTCAGCAGTGGGGTATCTGAAAACTGTATCAATTTTATATTCAAAACTGCATTTCCTACACATCCTCTAGATTATGTGTTGGCTGCAACTAAGAAAACTGCTAAAAATCAGACTTGAATACAGGAATATAACCGACATACTGTATGAAGCAAAAATCTGTCATTTCTGTAGGTGGGACCTCAAAAAACAAAATAACCACAAAACATTCAGAATGTAGGTGATCATGGTAACATATATGACCCCCAACACTACAACCCTTGTTTTTGGCTTGATAAATTGCACTGTTAAAAAGTCACTATATGCATTAAAAACTAGTAAGAAAGATATGATTAATATCTCAATTACCTTGAGTTTGGCCGATGAGCATGTCCATTGGTGTCTATGCCTAGCAAATGCAGGAAGAGAACCACTTTCTCCTCATTCAGTGCTGAGAATAATGTTTGATTGCTTCTGGAAGAATTAAAGAAGCTCTGTATGGAATAAGCCATTAATATATTAATCTGAGCAAAATAGAAGAAGATAAGCATCTTACTAGAACTAAACCACTGCTGTTTCCGTGTCAAAATACTAGTAATTATTAGAGTTTAAAAGGGGAAAAAAATGACTTCCCAATTTACAGCTTGGAGGACAACTACTATCAGTAAGGTCAGTTCAAATTTTCAGCTTATCTAAGACAACATTAACATTGAAGTGTTCTTTTGTTGTTTGGTGGGCTTTTTTGTGGGGTTTTTATTTGTTGGTTTGGTTTAGTTTCGTACGGGGTTTTTTTGAGTTTTCATAGGCAGAAATACATCATCCCTTCTTCTTTGCCTGCTGTATAAACAAATTGATGAACCACTCCCGAGTGCCACTTATGGCTCACATTTCCATTGATTTACTGAATTTAAACTGGAAGCACAGGTCTCAAATATTCTTGCTTTGGAAGCAGGTTCTGCAGGACTGAGATACCAAGCTACAATTTGTTTGCAGAAACTAAATAAAAACAGAACAAAACATGACACGCTTTGCAAATACATGAACTACAGAACATACATCTGCCTTGCACATGTCCTACTTAAGCATCCCTGAGGCAGATGCCAGGGGAGAATTTTCCCCTTGGAGTGAATGAGTCTTGACACGGCTGCTCTGTGTTAGACCAGCCACGCTGCAGCAATGCAAAATTCAGGCAGACAGCTACTCCAGCATCAGCTCCTTAGTAACAGCACTGCCCAAGGAAACAAAGTTGGGTAGGGTCTTAGTTCAAAAAAGCATCTAGAGAACCTTTCAGCACACTAACATAAGTGAGAGTGTCTTTGAACTTCATGCAGGAGTCCAGGGAAAATGCTGCTAGAGGCAGGGAAGCATTTCTGCCACCAAAGGACAGGGCAGTCCACCACACTGCTGTGATAGTGATAGAGCTCTTAAAATCTAAAGCTCATGCCTTGTATAAACAAAAGTCAGTGTACCCAGAGGAAGACCAAAGTGGCAGGGAGGATATCACAGTGAGCTGTGCCAGGAAACCACAGCAGTATGCAATTTCACTTTTCTAACTCCCTGAGTACACACAAGCCACATGGACTAATATTTGCATGCTCTCAGCTTCAGCTCTTGTCCAAACAAAATCATGACCAAAGTCCAGAGATATTTTAAATAAAGATACAGGAACAAAATCTGATTACATTAAATAGAATAGCAATATAATTATTTTAAGGAGATTTTCATTTCCCACAGAGATCTGTCCACCTGCACATATTTGACCACAGACTGAAGAAGCTTTCCAGAGCACACCAATAATTTGCAGGATACAATAAAACTGTTTCCTTAATTCTAATTAAATAAAAGGAAATCAAAACAAAGCATATCAAAACAGACAAACAGGAAAATTCCCAAAATTAAATCTTAAAATGTAGATCAATATTAGAAGGCATATGTTTTTCTATCACAGAATGATTAAGCAAAAGAAATCTTTCAGAGGAAGGCAAGGCCAGAGCTTCTCCTCTCCCACCAAACAAGTCCCCAGGATAAACCAAAAGCATCCCACTTTCACAGTCCCAGCCACCTCATAAGCCAGAGCAGCAGCAGCCAGAAAAGTTTGCCCAAATTCTGGCCAATTACAAACAAGAAGACAAAAGGAAGATGAGTGATGTCTTTTCCCAGAGCAAACAGCAAACTTTATCCCATGAAACTTGAACAAAAATGGTTTACTGAAAAAAAATCCCAAAAAGCAACAGGAAGTTTGCCTGGATTGATGGCTGATAAAGGTGGTGAGTTGGCAAGCAGGTACCAAACACACCAAGGGCAAAAATCACTTCATCTTGCTCTGGATGTCGCTGACCTATTTGTTCACAAGTATCCTTGCATCTCCTTATAGTCTGCTAAAGGCCTCTTCTTTTTGGTACTCGGTGTTCACAAAACTTGAGTCCTACCTCTACTCAACACTAGTTTCCCACCCATCACTCTATTTTAACTATCTTCCTGTCTCACTCTTTTTTATTCTTGCTTCCCTTTTATTTCCTCTATTCAATGCAATAGTAATATTGCCTCCACTGTATATGTAAGCTGAACCTCCCCAAGAAGTTTCAGGGATAGCAGTAATCAACTAAGAGGTTGAGAGTCCTCAGTTTTTCCAGTCTCAAGAAAAAGCAGCTAAGGAGAGGTCCCATTGCTGTATACAACCATCTGCCCTGAGGGTGAAGGGAATCTCCATCCTCGGATTGAGCCAGACTGATCAGAGGGCCTCAGAGATGACACCGGGGGACACTCACAATTTGGAATGTGAAAAACTGCAGTAAGACACAGAGACTTGTAAAAAGTATTTGGTAAACCATAACTACAGCCATGTATTGGAACAGCTGCTTAAAAGGCTTGCCCTGGGAGATGCTCAAAACTTGACTGGGCAAGGCCTGAACATGTTGATCTAACTGAACCTCCTTCATGAAGAGAGCTGGACTCAAGATGACTACAGCTTCCTTTCAACCTTCTTTTTAAATTATTCTGGCAACTTTTGTTTGATTTTCTGGCAGCTAGCAACAAAATAATGCACTGCTTACAAATGATATGCAACTTAATAAGATGAGCACAAAGTTCCCAATTAAAACATTTACAGCAAGCTGTGAACTTAATTATAATGTAGTACTAAGTAAACTACTACAACAGAATTTTAGCTATAACTATGTGAAATCTTGATCTAATCATCTCCCTCCTCAATGGGAGGAAGCAAAGAAGAAAAAAAGACTACTTAGACGGTTTAACAAATGATTCCCATATGTCTGAACAAAATACGAACTTTAAAAAGTTAAATCTCTAAGTAATTGGGGACTTTTTGCTCCCTCAAAGTGTCTTCCATGGAAGCATGATTCTTTAGTAGAGCTGATAAACTGTTGCTGACTGCATGTACAAGAGAGACCAAATAAACTTTTTCCTTTCACAAAGCTTCTTAATCATGGACAAGTTAATTTAATTGGCTGCTTAAAGCCGTGCACACTGATTCGTGCTGCTGGGAGAGTTTAAATAGTTGTGCCAGTTTTCAGATGAAAAAAAAAAAGGATAAAGGCAGGACAAACATATATGCCAGGTTTAGATCCCTTGAGCATGATCATACACAATACACTAACACATTTTAAATGAATCATAAAACCATTGCAAAGCTAATTAGAGCAGAGCTATCTGTATTGAAATTCACTGGCACAAATCAACATCCAGTCACAGCACTATCTGCAGAGCTTCAAAGTTTAACATAATTCAATTCTGGACTCCATCCACTACCCTGCACAGAAGGGACAGTCTGAAGGCTTGGGTGGCCTTTCTCCAGCTGAAAGCAGACAAAGGAAGAATGGAATACTGTGTTCAAAATGAGAAAAGAATAAAAGAAAAAAAACACAATTTTTTGCCATCTGTCTCTACATGTCCTTTTCAGTGAGAAGACATTAACTGAATATCCTACCCTTTGATCACAATAAATTGTGGTTAGGCCATTACTGGAACTCATCTCCAAGACTGAGTTCCTGGAATTTTAAACTTTTTACCCTAAAAAAAAAAAATAGTTGAATCTTCCAAAGCTATTTTCCACTAAAAATTTTCAAAAATCAGAAATGCATCAACAAGATATTTTTCCCCATTAGTTAATCTAGACTCCCAGCATTTTGCTCCTTAGTTTCTTAGCACAGATTCAAACTATGAGCACAGACTCAAACTATGATGTAAAAGTTATTTTACTGAGAATCATTGAGTCACATTACAGTGATTAAACTCCACTCCTTAATTATTTTGCCAGCTTCTTAAGAAAAAAAAACTAGAAACACACCAAAAGAAGCCCCAGACAACCCAAAAACCAGAAAGAAAACACAGTCCTTCATCTCCATGGCTGTCTGGAATTCCAGACCACTCTCAAGTTATGACTGCACTTGAATATTGCTCAATTTTCACACTGCTGTAGATAAAAAAAACCCAGAGTCTAGTCCGAGGTGTATTTTCTGTCCCAAGAAAGGGTTACGATCACCTTGTATCGGAAGGAGACAGGACAAGAACTATCGAGTGTCATACATTTTTCCTCTGCTCATGATTTAAGCATAGATACAAATAAAAAGTAGTTAGAGTTTACCATCTTCTGATGGTGAGTTACTGTTAGTTAGCATTTTGAAAGAGAACAAGCAATTTCAGAGTGGCAGCACTAGCAGCCCAAACATGAGTTAGCCATTCTTCATTGTATCCCCATCGTTTTTTGGGGCAGAGGAAGTGGCCCCAAACAAGTGGCTCTCACAATGCTTGGGACCTGGGGACTGCAGAGTAAAGAGGAAGTACATTTGGTGTCTTTTGCTTCCTAAAGAGGCAGAAACCAGGGACCACATTGGCCAACATATGAATTAAACAATGTATTGTTAAATACTTGAAATAAAACACAAAAGAGGAAAAAAAAGAGTAGGCAAAGCAAAATTTAGATTCCAGCATACTGTCATTCCTACTTTATATATAATCTCACTAGCACAGCTGAAAGTTGTTTGAGCTATAATAGCAGAGTGACCTTGCTTTCAGTAAGCCTCAAGTTTCACACTCCTGAAGCAATTGTTGATGTGTAGTTAAAGAGATGATTAATGGAATGTGTGGCTTATGCCAGTCAATCAAGTCCTATCCATCCACAGTATGGAATTTAGACGGGCAAAATAAGTCTTAAAAATAATGGTGCTGGCTCCAAGGAAAAAGTAATCAGTAATGACATATATTTTAAACATATCATTATAGCTTGAAAGGATAAATGCCATTAGGTGTTCTGAAGCAAAAGAAAGGTAGTACCACCCTCATATACTTGTGCAGCTCCAAATGACAGCAGGGTGCAACTTTATGACAACAGCTATTCAAGTGTAACTGACAGCCTAATTTGATTTGTATTATTCATATGCATTACAACACACAACATGGCACAAGTGCACATTCAGGGAAATGATGGCACTTAGAAAAAACATCTTTTCACCTGCAAACTCAGAAAATCACTTCCTTTGAAAATTAGCAAACTATAATGAACTTTTCCACCCTATGTCACTGTTTAAAGCAGAATTACCTTTCACTTCCTAAATAGATGATGATTTGGTTTATTGATTTGTTTTTTGTTTGATTTGATTTATGCTGGTTAGCTACACTAATGCATGCAGGCCAGAGATCTTGTGGAAAAAAGTTTTAAGTCTGAAACTCTATTAATATCATTATGAGATCCAGAAAGTAACTCACTTAATTGCTTCAGTGATACAGATAATTATACACCAATGCTCACTACCAGCATTTCTTAATCCAGAACAAGTGAGGCAGCACGGAATAACATAACAGGAATTAACAAATAATCAGAAATCATGTGCCTTGGAGTATTAACATGATGAGAGTGTCACAGAAAACAACAGTCATGAACCAGAACTGACCCAAGTCAGCTGACCAGAGCACCACAGTAACAAATTCCACAGCTCCAGCTCCTAAGCTGCCTCCACCTCACACCCTGTCCCCCAAAACAAACTGTGCCTGCTCTGGCAGCCACACCATAGTGTGAACCACAGCAGAAAAACAGAAGCCAGCTACATCTATAAGGAAAAGCCACAGTTTGACAAAAAATAAGTCCATAATATTGCTTATTTTGCTTTCGTAACGAAGACTTATCATTTCTATCATGCTGCAGCAGCTGTTATAAAATCCTTAACTAATTGCATTCAAGATCTTAAAGGGTCTATAGTGCTCCAAGATGAGTTTCACATTATAGGCAAACAAAACAAAGCCTAGAATGTTTTTACAAGGTTAATTTTTTAATTAGCATTGAATGACAAATACTTCCTTTAAGCATCTATTACACTTGTCATGAAAATTGACTCAAGAAATTTTTACTTATAACCCCAAGTGATAGGTCTTTCAAGACTTTCTTACTTTCTAGATCTATGATGAAGTGTTAACAGGTTCTGTGATAAAGTTAACATGCAACTGTGCTTTTATAAACAGGTAGCATAAAAAGACTCTCTACTTACCTTAACATGATCAAAAACCCATATATCAAGCTTGGCTGCATCTTCTGCTCCAAAGTCTTCACTTGCTGCTTCATAACAAAATGTATAAACATGATCTCCAGTAGCACCTGCAACAACAATATAGATGGCACACGAGATACAAGGTTTTTTGCCTCTCTCATAGTCAAAAATACTTTCATGCACAGGAGTAGAAACCTACCAAAAATGATTATCCTGAAAGAAGTCAAACAAATTTTATCCTTATTTTAAACTTTCCCATAATTAATCATTTTTGGAAGCCTGGATAACATTTTACCTCATTAGCTTATCAGCACCTCAGAGGAATGAGGAACAATGTTATCCAGTATGTCAGGCAAGGAAATAAAATGTGGAAAAGCAGATAGGAGAAAACCAAATCCCAGTTTAAGTAAATTAAACAGAATCTGGTTTTGAAACAAAGAATTTCAGTGAGAAACTTCTAACCAAGGAAGACACATATTCATAGTCTCATTTGAACACCTGGTTTGGGGGCAGGCTGTTTAAGAAAAATACACTCAGCTTTTGGTAGTTCAACTGAATCATACAAGATAAAGCCTCATCTATGAGGTCTCTTCCACAGGAAAACATATCACATATAACAAAGGTATCAGGAGGGTTACTGTATTTCAATTCCAGCTACCAAAGGCCCAGTGGAAACTTCAGGGAGACAATAATCAAAGTCTGCATGCATCTTTAAAAGAAGCATCCAAAACAGAAAAGGGAGAGCTACTCAACTATGTTCAGTCACGAAGTACAACACAAGGGCCACTGATGTGCAAACACAGCATCTGGACAATGCAACTCCATTCTCTACTCACTGTCAAGGGAGCAAAGCAGAGAAGGGAGGGGGCAGGGGGAAGACAAAGACTGGCAAGAAATTAAACTTCAGAAGTCCTGAATAGATTTGAACCTAAGTGAAATTTAATTAAACAATTCCATCAATGGCAGAGCTGCTGCAGCTCAGGGGTGCCATTCATACTATGACTACATAAACTTCCAGAGGGGAAAATGTTCTTCAATCAGTTGATGACCAGAGAGAATATATGCGATCTGCTGTACGCCATAATTATATAATGTAGTTGGGTAAGCTTCCAGGCTTGTGAATGAACCAACATCCCAGGATAAGGCAGCTGCTTAACCAAGATTATGTGGAAACCCACACAAAGGGATGCAGGTATTTCAGGCCAGGAAGATGAAAGCTGGCACAGGTTTTCTGATGCAGCTCTCCCCTGCACCTCCAGAGATGTTACTACTACTTATAACACAGAACACTCACTGCAGTTCTCAGCCTAAAAGAAAAGGAAGAAAATACTGCCAGGCATTAAAAGTGAATGCAGGAATTCCAACTGGTGGATAAATGAGTTCAAAAGAAGAAATAAGTCCTGTCCATCACTGCCAGGATGACTGACAACCTAAGAGGATAGAATGCTGTAGTGTTTTTCCACAGTGTCACAGCAAACCTGAGAAGTCCTTTCTTGAGAAGTGCCACACCAAAGACAGCACAGAGTTTGCAGAAAAACAAAGAAACACATCGACCACTTACCCATTTCTAATTTCTACCAAAGCAAAACAAAACAATCCACCCAACGCTGCACTGCTATAAAGAGAAATGGTGGCAAAATGAAGTCATAGCAGGAAAGTTTTGAAAGTACCTGCATAGCTTATAAAAGAACTGTTTCTTTTCTGTTTGTTTATTTTGTTGTTGTTTTGTTTTGGGTTTTTTTTAGTAAGAACTTCTACTATGCAAAATGTTAGGAAATGTTATTATAGTTCTATTGTTTGAGGGGGCAAGCAACAGTATGCCAGCACTTTTTTTAAGTCTGGGAATGAGGAAGCAAAGATGGGATAGAGAAGTAGAAGAAAGTCTGGGATGAAAACATCTTTTAGAAGGATAGAGCTCTGCTGAGTTTGATGATCCCATTACACTATGGGAAATAACTGGAGGTGCCAGAACCTCCCAAAAAAATAGCACCTATTGCTTTTGCTCTCTTCTCTACCACTACATCTCATGCTCAGCATCCATATTCAAACATTAGGATCAGGGATGAAGTTATCGCACTCTTACAATAAGACTTAGGTCCTGCAGAAAGTGAATGTCTCACTCTGCTAATGGGGCAGGTTGTGTCTCTGACAAGCCTGTCATGGGTCAGAGTCCAGACCAGCAGGAGAATTTGCCAGCAAATTCTGAATTTTGCTGGCACAAAAGAAGGCAAAAAAGAATGAATACACAAAGACAGTCAGACACTGAGGAGGACAGTGTGTGGCCATCAGAGAGCTGTCATCAAATACAGCCATGTGAGAAATTCTGCATTGTTTAACAATAAGGAACTAAACCAGAAGATGGAGAGGTCTGTCTGTCCAGAATAATCCTGCCAATGGTTTGTCCCAATTGTTCCCATGATCTTGATGATATCTTTCTTCATACTCAAGGTAAAACAATGACCCTAGCCTTTCTGGAAGCTTCCAAAAAAGAGAAGGGGAACCCATGAAACAAAGGGCAATCTGGATGCAACAAAGTAGTATCTACTTCCCCTTAGAGAAGCAACAGTCTCAGCTGCTTTTTCAGCATGACATTGTAATATACTCCAACCCAGACCACTGACAGAAAAGTAGAGGGCTGGATTTTTCAGGTCAAACCTTTTTCAGGTCAAATCCTGGCAAGTCTAGAAGAGAAACTCAAAGTTTTAAGGAAACAAAATAGGCATTTTCAAGCCCTGCTATTTTTAGATCATTTCAAGGTTATAATTTAAAAACATCATAGAAAACAAGGTTAAAATTAGCACAGTGAATTTGTGTGTCTTAAGTGAGTTTAACTATTAGAAACAAATACTTTTTAATCCTGCTCAAGATACAAAGGTACTTCAGATATTTTCTCAGAGTGAAGTACTGATCACAGTCATTAAAACTTTGCCAAATTTAGATTCCATGTATATCTATTTTGATATTTTAAAAAAATCTGTGAGCAATTTTTTACTTCCTTATAGAATTCTCAACCATTTTCTTGAAATATATATTTTATTACAAGAAAAGTACCTAGAGAAAATAGACAATGACAGGAAACAAAGTATTTTTCTATTCTTCCCAAAAGGCAGCAGGTGTTATACAGTCTTTATGCATCATCCAATGCAAGTGGTGAGATGGTAAAATTTGGAACACATTGGCATGATAAAATATACACAAGAAGAGTCTTGTGGCCTCGCTAATTTGCAACATGAAAACAAAGGGGCACATAGCTCAATTTCTCTCTATCTCCTTCTTGGTTTTTTGTAAAAGTAAGGATAAAGAACAAACACTTGATTCCTTTGCCTTCCGTGCTATAAAACTTGGCCTTGTTGAAAGAAAGGGAACTATCTTTTTCTAAAAGAAATTAATCTATCCTTCTGTCATGAGAAATCATGATTCATGTTCTGACACAGCATCTACTCCTCAAATACATTAAACTTTGACAACTTTGGGAGATTTCTTTTTTCCCCCTGCAAAAGGAAGCTGCATTGTTGAAAGCACTCAGAACAAGCCATATAGAGAGTATTATCCTTGCACATCTCTTCAGATAACATCAAAGCTGCTCACAAGCCCTCTGCTTATCATCTTACTCAAACAAAAGCAGTAGAAAGACAGGGCTCTGGGAAATTCTTGAATTCCCCAAATATTTTCCCATGAACATATCCCTTAAACACAAATAATCTGTGCAAGGGCAACTACCTTTCCCCTCTCCCCACCACCATCACACTATTTCCAAATACAAACTGTAATCTGAGGTCATGGGAAATTATCAGGAGATATTTTTACAGCTCATCATAAATTTATGAGGCTTAAGCAAAGAGCAGAAAAGAGGGGCGTGGGGGGGAATATCAGGATGTGAGGGGGAAGAGACATGAGTTCAGAAAAAGTTCAAGAATCATCATGAGAAATATGATGTATATTTTCTCTAAACCAATATTACATTTCACTCCTATTCTGCCTATCCCATTTTTCTTATTATTTGTCAATACCAATGCCCAGAATAGAACAGCAGCACATGCCCTTAGCTTGTCCCCTTTTCACTTGAGTCTGTTTATTCTGAGATTATGTGAAAGGGTTTATATGTACTCATTCTTCCAAGAAAACAACAATATTAAACTTGGAGAACCTTTAAACGTTTGAAGCGTTGCTGAGCAATCTCTGCATGCTCAAACACCAACTGCACTGGGCTGACAAGACTTTAACACACTGCACACCACAGGCAAAAGACCTCAGTTCAGGAATAGCACCAGGAAGCTCTTGCTTGCACACAGTTCTTCCCTTTACATATTAATGTTGTGAGTAGAAGCAGGATAACCCACAATAAGCTACTTCTTCAGCTCTCACACTGAAAAAGCATAGCTGCAGTTCTATCTCCCAGCTCACTGGAAGCTGCAGGCTTGAAGAAAAAACTCAGCTGCTGACTTGCAAAACCATAGTTTCAAACCTCACCAAAGAAAAAAATACTATGTCCTTATAACTAAAGGTGTGTTTTTTTAGTGTATTCACAAAATTAGCTAAGGTGTATTTATGTGAGTAATAAATAGTGATATCCTCATCAAAAGCCTGCTTCTTTTCCTCCACCCCATCTTCATTTCACAAACTAGAAATCAAGCATACAGAAATACACAAACTGAAAAGACTTTTTTCACCTTCTGCTCTAATTCAAAAATGCTACGTGTCCATATTTTACTACCTGATAACCATGTGTTAAAGATTCATAAAATTAAATCTTACCTTTTGCAAACATTGGCAAAATATCTGGGCTTCCCCAGCTCCAGGTATATTTACTTTCATTGAAAACTGAGTCAAATTCCACTGGATTCTCCTTCCATCCTGTTAAACAAACACACCTGCATTTAAATGGCATTGCCAGAAGATCTCATTGACTGCTAAAATTGATAGTCCATGCAAAATGTTGTGGGGTTTTTCTATAAGTTTCCCCTAAATTATTTCACAATGAACTCCAATATGTGCATCTTGATTTTAATTCCATTTAAACATCTATTATAATTACTCCCCCATTCATTATGAAGTGAGCTGAAAACCAGGCCAATCTCATTATGCAGGGTTTCAAACAGGCAAAGCACACAGCTGGGTTACCTTCTAACCAGCTAACACTTCCCTGAATTCTGCATCTCCTATTGCCTGAACTCAGTTTTTGGCATTTCAGGCAATAAGATACACACTTATATATTTCCAGAAGTTATACAGTACTTCCTTACAATAAAACCTTCAAGATTTTCTGTTTCCATGAAAAGGCACTTGACAGAAATACGGAGCTGCTCTTAACCAAGTATCCTTGCCAATCCTGCGTTTGTAGTGATTGTCAGAAGGAAGAACCTTTTCACGAGGAACATGGACAAGACCAAGTAATTCCTCTCACCTCCCCTGTCCAAAACCAGCACACATGACTAGTGCTCAGGCCTGGAAGCCTGGGGGAAGGCAGAGGAGCACACAAAAGACCAAGTCAGTTATGAAAAGGGTTGTTCCACATAAATAAGCCCCAAACACTCAGTAAAAGCTCTGGACAAGACATGGGCTTGGAGCTTTTAGTTTATTTTGCTCCTGATTCTCCAATTCAAGCTTGTAGTGGTTCAGCTGAGACGCTGCAGTTCATTTCTTGTTTGCAACACCTACCTAGCCATATCCTAGTGCATCCCAAATGATAATGGAAAACTCTGTTACATGAAGAGGTGAGGCCATAAGATAATTCTGCTTTTAGGTTCAGGCTGCTAAAATCGACCATATTAAAACTATTAATTTATGTAAGCTATTTTCCTAGCTTCAATATTAAGAGTGGGAAATTCATCCAAAATTAGTATTTTCCTTATCATCTTGGCATACAAACCACTATGCAGGTATTTATCAACAATCATCCAGGAACCCAGCACATTACTGAAGCATTGTACCTTGGAGGAAAACATTCAAAGCTTTAGGACCAGCCTACCTTTAGCAACTGCACTGACATCTTCATAAAATCCAGCAATAAGTGCAACGTGCCCCGGCCTGGATTCTGTTGGGACCCGGGTGTGAGAGATTCCCCAGCTGCCATTATTCTCTAGAATACTCCTGAAAAAAAGGATTCAAGGCAGATCACTTTCATGACTTCTCAAAGCACAACAAATTCCAGATAAAAAGAGTGACAGGTAGATGTGAGGCGGGAAATGCAAAAAAAAGCCCCAAAATCCAGATTTTCACTGATTTTCACAGAAAAAGCCCCAAACCCCAAAAACAGATTTTCACTACCACCTGCTGTGCAATAAAACAAGCAGAACATTAACCTGCAAGTAGTTCTATATTGCAACACTGCACAGAGAACATCACTGTAGTGGCCCATCAGCACTGCAAACAGAGGAGTTCAATTGGTGTTCTAATACACTTAAAATTAACATACTATTTTTTTTCTGCTGCTTTCCTCTTTAGCTTTTTTCCTCCCAACAGATTGTTTCTGCCTGGTGTTACTCTTCTTTGTTCTTTCCATTTAGCCTGAAAGTGTCTAGTTCAATCTTATCTTACTCTTTAAATACACTCATTTTTAATTAGCTCTTGTGACCATGTCTGCCTTTATCTGTGCTGAATCTTGGAAGCAACATTAAGAGAATTTGAACCCCACATAAATCTAAGGTGCAAATAATCTTGGCAACAAGAAGAAAATTGAAGTAAACCTTGTATCTTTCGCAATTACACTGAAGTGAAGGAGAATGCATTCTCACCACATGCACAGAAAGACATCAAGTGTCTAGGGTTTATGCACATACAGTAAATAGTAACAACAGATAAAAAGCAAAGAAAACAGAGGACAAAGCCCAAGCATAAGAAACAGCCTCATAAACTATTCTCATCTGCCGAAGATCTGAACAGCTGGAGCCTGTCAGGAAGCAAGAGGTGAGTGTTACCATATGCTGTTTTCTTGTCTCCATCTTCTGGAAGAACAGAAAGATTCACTGCTCACTGTCAGAGCATAGGAAAAAAAGAAAATAAAACATAACAGGACATATCTTTTACAGATTTTTAGGAAAAACCAGCAGAATCTTCTGAAAAAATTCAAAGTAGTTTTTAACAGTCAAGTTACCAGGAAATTAAATTTTGTTGTTCATGATATAAGCTACCAAATTTGCTATGTTTATGCGTTTCAGTCCAAGTAAATTCTAAGTTTGTGCCTTTAAACACCCAAAAATTTCAGGCTCCACTTAAAGCTTGCAGCATTCACCATTTGTTTGTTGGGTTTTTTTTAAACTCATCCTAGACCTCACATCCTCAGAATTACTTGAAAGCTCACAGAACTACTTGGAATAGCCCAAATACTACAGTGAGGAATATAAAGGTATGTAGAGACATAGCTCTCTCATATGTTATTCCTACTCTCATCTCAGCTAGGAGACAATGCAAGTTGTACTGAAAAAAGTAATTAGAAAAAAGGATTTATGTATTAGTCACTACAGACTGATCAGGATGTATTGCAGTAACATTCATGAAAGATTTAAAAGCAAAATAAAACACTTGTAGCTCTCCTTAGACTTACTTTATAACAACAGGTAGAAAATTTATTTAATTAGAAATTTATTTCTATTGAATTGGAAAGTAATTTTTTACCTCTGCTTGTCAAAAATAGGATGACTTCAGGATCTGAAGTCAACAATAATACATACCAGGCAGAAAAAATAACATATAAATTTGTCATTTACCTACTCAAAATTCATTTAGATACTTTGAATGACTTTGATGCCTTTTACTCAGAAGAACCACTGAAAAAAATTAATTCCCACGACAGCCTAAACATTAGCTACCCATAATAATAATGGTAAGTATTAATATGATATAGTAATATGGCTGAAACATGACAGGCAAGGAAGAAAACATCTTCCCTGATATCACCACTGCAGCAATTCAGATCACTTACTGGCCCTCACAGCTAGGACAACACTGCTGAGAACCAGATTTTTCATAAATGTTGTGGAAGAGTAGGTACTTGGCATACATGTATTATCCAGCAATCTGCTTCAATATTTATTTTTAATTCCATGTACCTACTAAAACTTTGTTTCTTTTAATAGCACATTGCTACAAGAATGGCTCTTGCTCATTTAAAGACAATCTTTCCTTATTACCAATGCAGTAGTTCCCAAGGTACTCCACTTGGATAAGACTAATAACCTGGCTGTTATGTTGCCCACTACTATAAAGTGGGTAAGGGACTGAACAATTGGAACTTAAGAATGATCATGCAAAAAAGTAAAATTTATATTAAATTGCATATACCTTGAGTTAGTATTATTGAAAAAGGAATGTTCAGACAGCAACAACTTGGCAGAATAAAAAAGGAAACATTTCCAGAAACTAACACATGATCTTGTCAGCCTGTTTGCTAAGTTAACTTATGGAAGTTATGCAGCTCAGAGGTTCAGGGACAAAACACTGAACCTGTTGCTTCAAAATTGCGGCAGGTCGCATAACAGATTTGAAGAGATGCTCTGGGCTGCCTGCTCCTCCACGTTTCAAAAGGCACAGCATGCTGCATGTTTTTTTTCTTTTCATCACCTCTTACATATACACGCTCACACACATATGCACCTCTATGCAGTATGAGAGATGAGAGAAATACAGTTGGCATTTCACACCTCTACTGCATTTTCTTCCACTTGGCAACCTACCAGCAACTTTGCTTGTTACAAGGCAGTTCTTCCCCTCCATTCACCCATGTACTTTCAGCACTGGTGACAATGCTTTACTTCTACAGATTTTGAAATAGGAAGTCCCTAGCTCCACAAACATGGTCAAGCAGAGAAAATAAAAGTGACAATTTTCCAGCAGTAGACAAGCTAGTACACAGTTTAACTTTTTTCTATATAAGCATGATAATGCTAAGTGGATAAAACTTAAAACCTCAAATCACTTAGTAAAAAAAAAAAAAAATACTCATTATAAGTTTTTCCTGGCCACTACTCACCCCTGCTCCTAGTAATGGGGCCATTACAGCATTCACACCTTGACAGTGTTGGTTGCTGGTTCAAAAGACCAACAGTTTTACTGCTAAGGAAAGAAACTGCTCTGGGGTAAGTGTGAAGTCCACTGCTAGAAGACAACATGTTAAACTCACAGTGATGTGGCAGACACCTGCCAGTGGCAGACAGCACCTTATAAAAACAATAGCAGCAGCAGAAGTAGGTACAAGTAAGCCATTATGGGCTGGCAAGCAATGTGGAAAGAACTCCTCACATTTCTGTACTACTTTTGCAGCAGTGGACTGCAGAAGCCCCAAGAGCTTCAGATGACTGATTATTTGGGTTTGCTCTGATATTCAAGCCCAACCAATTCTATGATCACACAAAAGAAGTCTTATTTAATACTGCCTTTTTATCAGTCTAGAAAATTAATTGTCTTATGCTCAAATAATTACCTTGACATAAGAAGACAGGGAAAGTTAACAAAAACTAGTTCTAAGCACACACGGATATGACTTCAAACACTTTTCTGCAGGATTACTTTTTCACAGCCTTAAACTAAATCATTCCTTTAAGCAATTAGACACACACACTGTAGAGAGTACAAGGGAGGCAGCAGGGTCATGCACACAGGAAGGGTGGAATGAAGAGGAAGTGGCAGCCTGCTGTTAGATCTATTCAGGACATCTCTTCTAATCACTCCTTAAAAAGTTTTGTCAGTAGCTTAGAATCAGAAGACAAGCACGTTAATATACTACTACTCTTAAACTGAGCATCCAGGAAGCAGTTTAAATTAGTGACTGCCAGGCTTCAGAATTGATACCATGCTGATGTGAATGGAGAAAGTTCACTCCCCTCTCAGTTACTGGCTATCTGTAGAGATCAGGGGACAATACGGACTCAATTTACACTGTCCTAGTTTTAGCAGCTTTCCTGACAAGGGACACCAACCCAAGCTCACACATTTCTGCACAGTCTAACTCTGCAAAGTTGGTTACTTCGAAAGCAGAAGGAAGGCAGTATTCAAGCCACCACAATTGCTGTTCTTCTTGTTCTCTTCTCAACATTGTGTAGAGCTGCATCCAGAAGCAAAACCCTGTAGGTCAGTATAGCTTCGGGCTTACCGCAGGTAAGGTGCCCGGGGTGTGCCATTGCTGTCCAACTCATACAGAGAATCTGCTCGCAGACCATCGGCAACAAAAAGCACGAGACGTTTTGCTGGAGGTGGCAGCGGAGTCTGCTGAGGAGTCATTCCATGGACCAGGGGAGAGCTGAAGTAGATGTCAAAAATGGAGACCAAGAACACACAATGCACGAGGAGCCCCGCAAGAATGAAGACTGGTATACCCATGGCAGCAGCCGGCTGGCAAAGGCAAAGTACAACACTAAGAGAGAGAGAAAAATAAAGTTAGGCAGACAAGACTTATCAGAATCAATACTTTTTTCATTTGTTATGGAATGGGAGCAACAACCACAGCCATCCCCAGAATCCATAATCAATTCCTGCTTACATCAAGCTTTTTTCTGCAGAAGTCCTGGTCAGAGTCACTGCGTAATAATTCAGACTTTCAACAACCATTATGTCTCAGCAACTCATGTCTGGTGTTCAGAGGTTTGTTAGACTGCTTCAAAAAACCACTGAATCAAGCCAGTTTGTTTTGTGAGCAACATCTGTGACAGAAGACTCAGACAATGCAACGTCTCCATGAACATACTACCCTCTACTGGCTGGTTGCACCACAACAGAGTTGAAGTCTGTTCAGGTAAATACAAGCCAGACAGCCAAGAGAAAGCCATCCTATAATAAACATCCATCCAACACTGCTTTTTTTCCTCCAAGTTTGCCATCAAATCTGGGCTCATTATACTCTGTCTAGAAACTGAAACATTCTTTTAAAAGAACAAAGATGCTGTGCCAAGCACAGAATGCTATTCCTCTTCTAAAACAAGTGGCAAAAGCACAATAGCTGAAGAATTATCTTTCAGGAATTATTATATTCCCTTTCTGAGTGTTTTTTCCCCGCCCTGTCATCCTCTGATGTCATATTAGAGATACAAATATGCTTAATAACAGGTACACTGGAAAATGTCCATGTTTGCCAAGCACGCTGTGGGGTTCATGCAGTGCCTCCTAAGTAAATTCGTAACTATGTAAGTAAAGTAGGAAGTAAATATGAATATTGGCTGAGGTAAGTGTGGGACCTGAGCCTGAACGAGGCTCAGTTCTGACAAAGGACTATTAGTGCTGTCCAAGCTGCTTAGTTATTTAAATATTACCTAATTATCCACCTTAGCCAAACATCACCTCCATTCACCAATTAAGAAACAGATGCTCTTAACAGCCTGGAAGGTTCAGACTACCTATGTAAATATACACCTCTCCCTAAAAGAAACAGTTTGTTTAAGAATTTAGTTAGAGCTTTTCAATGACAATATATTTATTAAGTTTATCTTGTTACTTTCAGAGTTCCAGTAGCTGAACAGAAACAGCCAGCCACCATATGGTAAATCTACCATTCTTACCAAATAAGGATAAAAGGCTTCACTACCACATAACCTTAACTCTGATCAAAACTCTGAAAGATGTTTTTTAAAACAAAAACTGAAATAGCCAGGAAAACCAGTGGAAAAAAAAAGAAACACACTAAAAAGGATTTGAAAGATAATACACAATATTACTTACTAACCCAAAGAAAATTAAGATCTGCATGCAACTTAAACATAACTTCCAATTCCACCCATTTTCCTTACTGAAACACAGATGCAACAACTCCAACTCTAATCTGAAGCATTACTATAGCAATTTCTCATTTGAGATACTTGGAGAGAAAATGAAATAAAAAATTGAGATAACAAAATACTCAGACACTGCAAAGAGACATGTAGTAGTCACATTTAAATGAACAAAAACTTTTTGTTAATCGGGAACTTACAAGCTTTTATGTCTACAAGTGAGATTCCAAGAGATTTGGAATATTTGTAAATATCAGTTTGTTTCTTTTTTATTTTTAAGTATTTGGAGTTCCTGCATCAATTTAAATATATGAAATCACAATCACAGAAATACCACTAAGTTCAGTGCCAGAGCTCATTTTATTCGATCAGTTTTATTTTCCACAGGGCTTTTTCTTTTGATGCAGTTGTGCTTGATAAGAGAATATGAACTACTCATACTTTAAACTGATGAGACTAAACACCCTACAAAAGAAAGCTGCTACTTCTACTTGTTGCATGCTCCCAGTGCTACAATTCTATAGCTTCACATACTCTATGTTCTTCTAATTAAAGTATTAGTAACCTAATCTGTTGTCTGCACTAGCTAATTGTCTTTGCCTTAAACTCTCTCTAGGCCTCAGTCTTTGCAAACAGAAGAGTTCAATCCACACAATTCAAATGTAATGCTTAGACTATAGTAGCTATAGACTTAGTGAGAGAAAAAAAAGAAAAGTATATTTCTTTTGCAACCACAGTTTGATTACATTACACCTAACCATTGATCTTGGCCTGACGTATCCTACTGCTCAACACCATCACATGGTTTCCAGACAGGCAGCTCCCAAAGAACCTGCTCGCGCCACATCCCTCCCTTCTGCCTCTACCTTAGCTTACACTGCTCCTTGAATGCAGGACTTGGTGTGCCATCACTGAGACACAACATTGTGAAAAGTATTCTGTCCCCAAGCTTACAAATAGTTTCCCACAGGAACAGAGGCTTTGGAAAGCTCCAAACTGCACTCAGCTGAATGCAAATCTCTCCACAGAGCCTGGTGCTTGACTGTTCAAGACAGCTCAAAAGGCATGGAAACAATAAGGACAACGATTTCAATAACAATTTCTTCCTCATAAGGAAAAAAATAACCAGGATAAAAGGAAAAACTGGATTAAGCACTAGCTTATAAGAAAAACCAAAAGACATAGCCTGTTGAGAGAAGAAAAACAGAAATGTATTAAGCATACACACTTTTGAGATGAGGAGCCATATGTAAGTATTTATGACTAGTGCCAAAACATCTCTGCCCGCAGGTGCCTGGCCATCCAAAATGTGGATAAACAAACTGCCACTTGAAAATACATCTTATATCTTTCTGTCAAGAAAATTTGATCCAAAGATATCTCAATATTTTTGTGTCCTGTGATATTTTCTCAGGCAATCCCTTAGTGCGGTACCTTCCACAGTCCTTGCTTTCACAGGGAAAAACACAAGTTTTGCTCAAATTCTGACTGCATCACTCTACTTTCTTCTGTTAAGTCATTGCCTGTCACACCAAGAGGAAAGACACTCTGAGTCTTGTAGATAAGAGAAGCATGTTGCAACCTATTTGCCACGTGTCATTTCTTACTGCCCACCCAAACACATCACTTGCTACAACAGAATCCTGGAATCCTAATACAGTTCTGACAGCCAAATCACCTCCTCTATAGAGTCAGCCCATCTAGTAAGCTATATATCAGACTCTAATTTATATTCCTTTCTTTCTACATTTCCCCCCTTCTGTCACCATCTTCTAAACTATACAGAGCCAATAATGATACTGTCCAACTCCCAGTATGCCAGCACTTAAACTATTCCAATAAAATATTTTTGTTCAAACAATTTGGAGTCAAAATCACAAAGCTGGTGTGGATTCTTAAACAAAGATCCTTTTCAGATCCTTAACGGGAAAGTACTAAAGATCCACTAAGCTACTCACTGCCTCTTAAATGCAAGTTGTTCACATGGAGGAAGTAGAAAATGAGCAGTGCCAAGGTGACGCAGGGGGCTCCAGGAGACTTCAGAGCTTCTCACACATCTTTGGATGTTGTACAGGAGCAGAGAGGAGAGTGACAAGATGCACAGGTGAGATCGATCTGAGAGACAGAAAGGCAGAACCAGCAGACACCTTCCCTAAAGTCTAGGAGACCAAAGAAAGAAAAGCAGCAAGGACCTTCTGACTGCAATTAATTACTTTTCCAGAACAAAGCGATACGTGCAGATTAGAGAAGGGTTTTTTGGTGGTTCTCTCCCCTCACTCTGAATTCTCAGGGAGAAAGTTAAGCTACCAGCTGGTGGCAAACGGGATGAAGAGACCTTTTCTTTCTTTGCATTCACACCTATAAAAACAATACCAAAAAATCCTGCTGTTAGCCACAAATTCCTCTCCAGCAGCCATGTCAGTGCAAAGACTATTTGCCACTATGATGGTAGCAGGGGAGAGAGACAGTTGCAATGAGCCACCCAAGACCAACTCTTCTTCACATGAGCTTTTCCCTCTTTTCAAATTCATCTGTAATGAGACAAGACTGTTTTTTTCCCAAACCTTCTTTTTGATGCCATAGAAGCTACATCCACAGTACCAGGCTGGATCAGGTCCCTCAACAATTAACAGGAAGGCTGACATAATTAAATGCAGCCCTCATTTTGCCCCAGTAATCCACATCTAAGTTGCCTCTGAAGTTATAATCTCTCAGCATTATTTATAAAGCAATGAAAACCATACTTGTACTGCACCACAATATAGTTCTTCATATGAAATGTAATAATTCCCTTTTATATTCTTCTTTCTTCGAATATAAACATACACAAAATACTGCATGGAATATGCCCCATTGGCAGGAATATTTTCTTAAGGACAATGAAGTGTCAAAACAAGGAGCTCAAGGTACATTAGTAATTTCTTTTAGAGGGGCCATGCTTCACTAATACTGTCAGGTCTGTTGATTAAAACGAAGAAAATCCATTGCAAATGTATTTTCAATAAGCATCAATGGCCTTATCTTGTACAGAAAAAAAGAAATAGACAAGAATGTCTGCTGTGCTTCTGGCTAATATTTTTCAATTAAACAGTGTTGTGTATTTTGTAATTTAACTGTCAAAGTTGTGACTGTACAATTTGTCTACACATTTAAAAATTATCTTTTTCTTAGGGCAGAGGAGCAAATGGAAGTTGGGTGGTCTGACAGTACTTTGCATGATATGCCAGCTCTAAAGGTGGTGTTAGCAGTCCCTACCCTATTCTTTCACTAATTTAGATTTTTAAAGAGCTACACGAGTCAGGAAATGCACTCAAGTCATTCCTGCTGTCACAGCCCAGACCTACTGACTGCACAAGGCTGTAATTTATACTAGAGATGTACCAGACAATTCTGAGTAACTCTCATATCTTCACCCACTACTTAAACATAGGAAACCCCAAATCCTCATGTTGACTTCATCATGTATGAAGTGGGAAAATTATAAATTCCCTTTTCTTCTTTACCAAATTTTCATTTTCTTTCTCTATTGAAGTATAACATACTCTGCTACACAATGAAACTGCAACTACAGTATTTCCACTTGCTCTGGCACTGAAGTGGTTTTTGTAATTCAAACCATCTGTTTAAAATTATTTTATGTTCAACATCTTCACTGAGCATTTTAAGGATTATAATAACAAATGACAACTGCTTTAAATTTTAAATGCGGCTCAGTAAAGCACATCCAAACCTGAGGCAAAGAGCTCAAAGAATACTTAATTTTCTTTTTAACATCACTTGATAATCAAAATGACTCTGCCTGCCTAGAAAAGTGTCTTTTGCCAGAATTTTTCAGGGAGAAATTTGACTATGGCCTGCAAAGCATCAATGAAACATCAAGTGCTCCAATACTTGAACACGCTGCAAAGCGGTCACCTCAGTGTCAGCCTATGCAATTTTCTCTGAATTATCCTTAAACATGGGAAACTGTATCCACAAGTTTCCCAGAAAAAAAGCCCATACCTGAGAAAAACACCGACGACCGGACAGCAGTGATAAAGAGAACAAGAGCACTTCGTTAAGAAACAATTACTGTTTTGAGGCATGAAAGAGAAAACAAGAGCACCACCCTTTTGTACCACTTGTTAGCCAAGTGGAGGCAAAACATGAAGTAGAAATTTAGCATTACATTCACTCAGGATGCACGCAGCTAAAAATTCAGAACTCTGAGAAAACAAAACCCAACAACAAGAGACGCTGAGTGATCTCGCTGTGAATTATTTCACTGGGTAATAGCATTTGGAGGACCTATGTCTGGTTTCAGGAGGTATCTGCAAATCCTCTTGCATATTTCTTGATTTCTAAGTCATTCAGCAATATTCTACCAACAAGTCTTCTTCAAACATCACTGTGATATTCTATATTTTTTTTTTAAATCTCAATATGGACTGTTTAATTCTTTCTTGTACCACCAAAAGTAGAAGATTCCCTTAGATTTCTACATTCTTGAATAAAACAAGAATGTTTTCCTGTCACTGTTTTTTTCTTAACCTGCTTGGAGATTTTGTAGAGAGATGCTTCATTTTAAAAGTTTTATGGGACACTTTTGGGGAAAGAACATCAGCCTGACAGTGTCTAATAAAACACATCCGACCAGTTTTCACAGGGCAGGGTCAAGGGACAAGTGGCACTTAAGAGAAGACAAGCACACAGAAGGCAGCTTGCCACAACAGTCTTCTGTCTCACTGGAGCCCTCCCTCACAAACCAAGGCTGAAGGCTCCCTGGGGTATTTTTAAAGCCATTTGCAATAAAAATACACAATAAAGCAGAAGTACCAATACAAGCATGACAGTTCTGCCCTTTAACAATAAAAGGGGCAAGGATCATACTTGAAAGTCATACAACAAATATTAAAGTAGAACACACAGGGATGAGGATGAAAAAAAAACCCAACTTTCAGCTACACTCTTGCAAAACTAATTTGCAAATGTATTATATATACACACAGAGGGGAAAAAATCTCTTTTAACAAAAAAAACAAAACAAAACAAGCAGTGCTTTATGGATGTTCTGGAGAAGCTAGTATGAAAAATGAAGGTTTTAAAAAGTTGGCAGAAGTTGTTTTGCTTCTACTAAGTCACATTTGCTTACTGAGAGCAACCATTACAAATAAAAAAGAATTATGTCATATAGCAACAAGTACATCGGTTGGATCTAACACATAAGCCTCTGAATGCAAATTTACTAATAGCTTCAGTTTGAAGGGAAAAAAGGGACCACAGCCTTCCAAGCATAGAGTAAAACTTTCATAAAAGGCATTAAAATATCAAATCAATTGGTAGTTTCCCATATTTTCAAAAGTAGGGGATATTTTTCTTTTTTTTTTTTTTTTAGAAAAAGACTTCAGAACTTTTTGGGTTCAAAAGTACTATTTAGTCACGCTAGCAAGTTGACTATAACGTGTAGCTGAACACTATTCAACCGCCCATAGCATCATCTACATTTCCGACACCTTGACCTGCCGAACTTGCATTGCAAACAAGGCTGGCACGGGCAGAGGCAAGTTAAGCTCCTCGCTGAGAACACAAGCTCACTAGCGGCCGGAGGCGGGCGCGGAGCAGCAGAGCGGCCCCGCTCGGAGCCCTGCCCCTCCCAGCGCCCGCCGCTCTCCAGGGTCCTGCACCGCGCCCGGCACCACCGCACGCCCAGGAACACGGCAAGACCCGCCCCTCCGATTTGAAAAGAACTGCGGCAGTCGAGTTGTAAAGCGTAGGAAAAACGATAAAAAGGATGGATTATGCCTCCTTTAAAAGAGCATCAAGTCATAGTATAAGCATGCACAGTATTTGTGCAAGGATACTTTGAGGTCCAGTAAGAAATCTCTATGCAAAAGAATCACCTCCTCTTGAACTCTTCCACCAGCAGCCACACTTGCAAACTGCTCACAAAGGAAGCATTTCCCTAAGCTCCCACAGGACTCAAAAAAGTCACTCAACTTATCAGTTGCTGCAGCCTGAAATATTGGCCTTTACTTCAGTACAAAGTTCTCCGTACTCCAACATCAGCCTGACTAACCAAGGAGCTAACATTATTAGCATTTACGATATATCAACTTGCAAACATCCTTTGCTGAAGCCCTGTGAGCTTGTATTTGTTTTTATTACAAAGCCAAGCCGCTTTTCATTTGTATAAGACACCTTTATTTTTCAGCTGCTGGCTCAGTCTAATAATAAATGGAGACAGAAAATTATTCCTGAAAACAAGCAGTGTTCTGCCTCTTTGCAATATGGGGAACTGCTGATTTAAAATGAAAACTCCCCAGCACTCAAACTCTTCCAGCAAATGAGCAGCAACAGAGCCACTGTAGAGAAAAAAAGAGCTCAGAAGACAAACCAAGAACTGCTACGGAGAAAACCACAAACCTGGAGAATACAGATGGACAACAACTGCCCAGTTCTCGTATTTGAGGTGATTTGTATCAGTTATTCACTTG
Source organism: Motacilla alba alba (assembly GCF_015832195.1). Lineage (NCBI taxonomy): Eukaryota > Metazoa > Chordata > Aves > Passeriformes > Motacillidae > Motacilla > Motacilla alba. The sequence continues at coordinate 70,318,153 of NC_052017.1, read as the reverse complement.
TACTCCGCCACCTATCAAAACCTGCTTGTAACTAGAAGCACATTTTCCAAAATACTTGGGACCAGCAAGGCAAATATATTTCATCAGGTCTTTTATACAAAAACAGCTGTCATGGGGTTACCTGTCATAGCAGTTAGCAGAACAAGAGGCTTTCACAGTTACGAATACTCCAAGAAAAACCAAGCCAGTATAGCTGCAGAGAGCTGTCCTGTCCTCCTCTGCTCCTGCCCACTTATTCCCAAGCCAAATCTCTTCCTTGGGCTGGCACAGCCAGGTGTACAACTGGATAGTTAAGCATTCTAGAGAATGAATTCAATTGAAAATAACCTCAAGGAAAAAAACAAAAAAAAAACCAAACAAACAAAAAAAAACCAAACAAGCAGCAGGAAGAATAAAGATTACTCTGCTGTAGTTTAGTTCCCTGAATTCCCAACACAAACCTCCGTGTTGGAAGCAGGACAGGATGCCATCTCCTCCTAACAAAAGACCTAACTCAGCATGCTCAAAGCATGTCCTCAGACTTCCTCGTTCTTTGAAGCCTGCATCCCACATTAGTTGTAGTCAGCAAGCGATATAAGGAAAAAAAATGCTGATTTTTTTTGTTCAAAGCTCTGCAAATACTAAATTGAAGAGGAATAATGTGAAGCAAACAACAAAAGCACAGAGCATCTTCCCTTCCCCACCTCCACTGTCCCTCACCACAGGGTCAGGCACCCATCTCAGAGCCTCTGCAATACCTTTCTGGGCAGCCTACAGTCCAGACAATGTGCTCCATCTTCCAGGCTACGGTGAACAAGGCCCAAGTAACTCAATACTCAAGTGTTTGCAGTGTCATAAAAGGTCACGTCTTTGATTCACAGTTTCTATTTCCTCACTCGGCTGTAAGAGCAATTTTCCTTACATATTCATTCTCACAAAGCCATAAATATACACATAATAAAGCCTGAACAAGTTTTCTAAAATACTCCTTAGACTCTTAGTGTGTTTGGTTTTTTGGGGTTTTTTTTTAATGGCAGGCTTCCAAACACCCACTGTTTACAGTAACACTTCAAAACAGCAGTTTTGGAGGTAGAAAAACACAGCGGAACTTGAATTCAAAGGGATTTTGGGGGGTTGTTTTGTTTAATTCAGGTCTTCACTTGATTTCACGGGTCATTATCACATTTTTGGTGATGCTGAAAATATTTCCGAGTGGCCCTTCACCCTGCTGTACTACCTTTACTTAAAATCCCAATTAAAAAAAACCCTTATAAAGTAGGTTTCTCCGGGTAAAGCTACACCTGAATGTAACACACAAGTAACCATTAACTAGTAATAGTTACAGGCTGGTCTCATTAAAAAACATTCCCTTGAAACTGGAATGGACAGATACAATTTCAGAGATGCAGCAGAGGTCTTTAGGCACAAGCTACCAATATTATGCACCTCAACATTTGTATTATTTGGCTCCTACAAAATGTAAAAATATTTTAGAGGTTAGAGTTAACAAAGCACTAAAATTCGTTTTTAAGGTCTAAAAGCAAACATAAAAATCATAATTGCCTTCAAGTTTCTTTTCAAAGGAGGCAAAAGTCAGCCTTCAATAAACAAATAGAGACAATGATTCTTTCAGGCAGCTCATTTTTAGAAGAAAACTTATGCAAAAGTTGGTAGAACTCACAGATCAGCATTATTTTAAAAGAGAAATCAGATTTGCTTCAGATAGTTCTCCATTATTTTGTTCCCTGTGCCCTAATTAGGACCCCAATCAGATTTAAAGAAAGCTACCTTTTTTCCTTCTAGGACCCACTAGAGCACATTAATTCATATACTTAAATATTCAGCACAGGAAAAAAATCCAGTATGTACCTAATAGAATTAACTTCTTTGAATGAAATGAACTTTATCTGTGGGAGTTGAAACAGAAACCCCCTTAAAGCTTGACTTAAACTGTGTGTTCGCTGGCTGTGAGAATGGCTGGTGCTGCACCAGAGTAATGCAGAAAGAAAGAACAGTTTACATACCCATGACCCCACCAAACAACAGAGGGAACCTGAAACTGGTCATATGTTTCAGTTCATTAAAGTCTCAGGCATTAGCACAAGATTTAACACTCCTGCCAAAATCAACATAGTAAAAGCAAATTTTTTCTACTAATTTTTCATCTCAAGGACCATAAATTTAAAAGTTCATTAAACAAAACATGCATAGACTGAAAAAAGTTGTTTACACCACCAATGATTTTTTTCTCCAAAAAAGAACTCTTCGAATTTTTTTGTACAAGCTCATGTATTTTGGACTCTTAGCCTTCTTAGATGTGTTTACATATGTTGTTCTTCAGACATAGAACTCAAATCCTTTAAAGGTTCGAAGGAGACAGCAACTCCAGTAAGAGACAAAGCAGCTTGAAGAACAACCTGCCTCTCTTAGAATGACTACTGAATAATTAACTTGCAGCTGTCTGCCTCAAGGAGACCTATATAATGCTCCATTTCCAGAACTCATGTAGCTTTTTCTGCCTCACACATCCTCTGAGGCACTACACTATCAGGTTTTCTTCTCTGGTTTCTCAGAACAGTACCCCTTTGGCACATAAACTCTTTTAAGCATATTGTTACAAGCACATTTTCCTACCTACACTCTTTATTCCTGGAATACACATTTCCGTGAAGACAGCTTTTCCCCAGCCATCCATAAATTATTTTGGAGCAATTGAGCAACAGCTGTAAATATTTAATTTAGCTTACCAACCCAAACAAACCTCTTCCAAAGCACTGAAACAGTGGGACGCTTTTTTTATTGATTTTCGGCGTGGAAGAGTGAAAAAAGTCAGTCCTTACTGGCAGAGCACAGAGAGGGGGGCAGCAATGAGTGTCTGAAGGGAAAGGCAGAAGCGAGCGCGGGGAGCCCCTTCCCAGGCGCTGCAGAGCCCGCGGGCCGCCACCAGGGGCCGCTGCAGGACCCCGGCAGGGCTCGCAGCGGAGCCGCCTCGCAGCAAACCCGCTCCGAACCCGCTCCGACTCTCCAGAAAGGAAAGCAAAAAGCACGAGGTTTCTTTAAAGGTTCTCAATTCCACCGGAGCAGCAGCGCTGAAGTGTTTTTGTCCCTATTTTTGTTGTGATCCCACTGGAATTTTTAAGCATTTTCAACACACTGCTATTTTACGTTATGCTACAACCAGCTCATGCTCTGCCTCTTGGGCTCTTTTTTGTGCATCAACAGCATGAAACAACGCAGCACTAATAAAATCCAAAGTTTATTATAGGACAGAAAGCTAAACCGAGTATAAAATTTACAGAAAAGTTACGCAAATCCAAAACTGGAAAGCAGAGTCTTTTAATGCACACCACCACGTGAATCTAAGAGTTTGGAGCGAGTACTCCAGAGCGCTTCTGGATCTCCGTGTCACTGCCAAACATCCACATTATTCTATTACCAAGAGTTCAGCCCCAATATGCAGGTCCTAGCGGATCAGCTTTACACAGAGCTTCCACTGGTGGGAATGGAACAACGTTTTCAAGGAAATTAGCAGGAACCAATGCTGGCCCTGGTTTGCAGTTTCCAGTGAGCTGAACTTCCTTCAGCAGCACACACTACCTGCTGCTACATTCCAGCTTCAAGTGTTTTGCCAGGTAACACACAAAGTAACCACCTTGCATCATTTTTTAAAACTGATAACTTTACACTTCCAGATGCACAACTTCATGGACTCATGGAATCCTTACGATCAGAAAAGACCTCGATCAGAAAAGACCTCGAGGGTCATTGACTCCAGCTGTTAACCCAGCACTGCCAAGTCCACTGCTAAAACACATTCCTAAGTGCCACATTCACATGTCTTTTGAATATTCCTAGGGATGGTGATCCCACCACTTTCCTGGGCAGCCTGTTCCAATGCCTGACTAGCCTTTCAGTGAATAAATTTTTACTACTATGCAATCTTACGCATATTAGGAAAAAATTCAATGGCACAACTCGAGGTAATTTCTTTTCCTCCCATCACTTGTTACCTGGGAAAGGAGGCCGACCTTCACCTTGCTACAGCCTCCTTTCAGGTGGTTGTAGAGAACAGGAAGATTCCCCCTAAACTTCCTTTTCTCCAGGCTAAATGACCCAGCTCCTGCAGCCATTCCTCATAAAACTTGTGCTCCAGACCCTTCACCAGCTCCACTGGTGAAGCCCTTCTCTGGACACGCTCCAGCACTCCAATGTCTTTCTTGTAGGGAGGAGCCCAAAACTGGACACAGGACGCGAGGTGCAGCCTCACCAGTGCCAAGAGCAGGGGGACAATCACTGTCCCGGTCCTGCTGGCCACACTGTTGCTGATACAGGCCAGGATGTCATTGGCCTTCTCGGCCACCTGAGTACATTGCTGGCTCATCTTCAGACAACTGTCAAGCAGCACACCCAGGTCCTTTTCTGCTGGGCCACCTTCCAGCAGAAAAGGACCTGGGAGGTCCCACAGCCTGTAGCACTGCTGGATGCAACTAGTCCAGATCCCTTGGCAGAGCCTTGTCACACTCCAGCAGATGAGCCCTCTGACCCAGCGGGAGCATCATTCGGCTCCCTGTTCCCTTCATCGGGGGCTGTACATCACAAGGATAATCAGCTTTGACATTAAAGAGTGAGAAAGAGAAGAGGTTTTGTACCACAGCCTTTTCCTCATCCTTTACCACTGCTTCCCCTTGCATTCCACAAAAGGATAAACACGATTCTTAGCTCTCCTTTTCCTGCTGATGCATCTGCAAATACATTTTGTTGTCTTTTACAGTAGTAGTCAGATTAAGTACTAGATGGGTTTTAGCCCTTCTAATTTTCTCTCAACATAACCCTACAACGTCCCTGTAGTCGCCCTGAGTAGCCTGACCCTTTTTCCAGAGGCCATCAACTTACTATCCACCTGTGCTTGCGCCCTCCCTAATGGCAGCAACACCTGGTGCTGGGACATGGCTCACACACCCACCAGGGACACGGAGTTACAGAATCGCCTAGGTTGGAAAAGGCCTCTGAGACGATGACATTGAGTCCAACCCATGACCGAACCCATGTCACCCAGACCACGGCACCGAGTGCTGTGTCCAGTCTTTCCTTAAACACCTCCAGGGACAGCGGCTCCACCACCTCCTTTGGCAGTCCAACGTCCATCTGCCCCGGTGCCCTAGCAGGGCGCTGCTTTCCCCGGGAAGCCCTACCCTGGCCCAGCCAACACAACCGGGCGAGGATCCGAACCTCCAGCCCGGGCTCGGAGGCCAGGCCGAGTCCCGCATCCCTCCCGTCCCAGCAGTGCCGTGAGCCTATACGGGCTGGGCGGCCGCTGTGGAGGCTGCGGAGCGAACCAAGCCTTGCGGCAGGGGGGAGGCACAGCCCGTGCCCAAGCCGTCCCTTCCCCTTCCCGGTGCCTCAGGATCGGCCGCCCCCTCCCCTCAGGAAGCGCGCGGCGCCCACGCGACAGAACTCACTCCTCCTCCCGCGCCGCGATCCACCGCCGCTTCCGCTTCCCCTTCCGCTCCCGGCCCCGCCCCTGCGCGGCCGCGTCACGAAGCCCCGCCCCTTTCCCCCGCGACCGCGCCCCACCGCGGGCGTGCCCTAAAGCCCCGCCCCTGTGCGTGGTCACGTCCCCTAGCGTCCCTACCTCCCCTTGGGCCCCGCCCTGCGCGGAGGGGGTGGGGCCGCGTGCCGGGGCACCGCTCGCCATTGGCCGCGGGAAGTCTCGCGCTAGCAGGGATCCGGAAGCGGCGGCAGGGCGGGTGGGAGGCCGCCGAGGAGGCGGCGGTGGGGAGTCGCTGCGGCCGCAGGTGGCGGCAGCGCCCGCGGCAACAGCGGCATCGTCAACATCATCAGCACCGTCGCAGGGGCCTGGCAGCGGCTCGGGCCCCGGCCCCGCCAGGAGGGGTGTCTGCGGCGGCATCTCCGCACAGGCTTTGCCGCGGTAGCGCCCCGGCAGCGGTCGCGCCGCGCCGGGCTGTAAGATGGCGGCGGCGGCGGCCGGCGGGGGCGGCAGTGTGAACCCCTTCCTCAGCGACTCGGAGGAGGACGAGCCCGAGGAGCCCCGGCCCGGCGGCGGGCAGCAGCAGCAGCACCGAGCCGGGCGGGCCGGCGTACCCGCAGCAGCAGCCGGAGCCGGCGGCGGGGAGCCCCGAGGAGCTGCCGGGTCTGCGAGCGGCGGCGCCGGGCGATGCTGCCGCGGGGGCAGGCGAGCTGCCGCGGGTGCCGATGGACGCGATAGCGGCGCAGCTGCTGCGGGACCAGTTCCTGCTGACGGCGCTGGAGCTGCACACGGAGCTGCTGGAGAGCGGCCGGGAGCTGCCCCGGCTCCGCGATTTCTTCTCCAACCCGGGCAACTTCGAGCGGCAGAGCGGCACGCCGCCCGCCAGCGGGGCCCTGGGCAGCCTGGGCGGCAGCATCGGGCTCGGGGGAGCCGGCGGCAGGGAGCCCGGGGCCGGGCAGCTCAGTAAGTGACCCTGGCTCGGGGCCCGAGGGGCTCCGGGAGGCGGGGACAGCCGCCGGTGGGAGCACGGGGCTGGGTGGGGTGGCTCCCGGTGTCGCTGGGCGGCCGGGAAAGGCGCTTGGCATCGCTCCCCGTTCCAGTCATTCCGTGCTCTCTAACCTGCGCGGAGGCTGTAGGAGCGGGCAGAGGGGGCTGGGGAGGTGAGCTGCCGGATCCGGTGTTACCCTGGTCCCACAGGCGTAGTTTCATCGAGCTTCTGTGTTCCTGTGAGCATCACGGGTGTTTGCCAAATGTGGGAGAAATGATTTCCAGCAGCGTTCTTTGGTGCCAAGAGATAAGTCGTACGGTGCTAGGAGAAAGAATGAGGTGTTAAGCCGTGAGTGCACACGTAAAGTCTAAAAAGTGTCAGAAATGGGGTATAAGGAGCCAGGGTGTTATTTCTGCTGGTGCATCTAAAGATAGGTCTGAGTTTCACAGCTCTTGCACAACTAATACGGTGCTTCCTACAATTAACACTACCATGTTTACCAAGTGTCTGTAATCTTTGGTTAGCCAAGAAGATAGGGAACAGTAAATTTACTGAGTTGGTAGAAGTTTAGGGAGCAAAAGGAGAGGAGTGCAGATATACGGACAGTTGTCACACAGCTGGCCTTAACAGCTTTTGTGTTTTAAAAGCAGCGCACGTGGCTTAGAATAAAATTACTTCTGTGTCTTGTCAGTGTTGCTGTCCAGACACGTAGGGTTCTACGAAGGAGGTAGCCTGTGGAAGTGGCTTTGGGAAAGAGAAGCTGACCAGCCGCCTGAGTTTTGAGGACTTAATGAACTCGTGGGAAGGTATTGAAAGGAATTCTGGGTAGCAGACAGGTGAAAGACATAATCATGTGTTTACTAAGATACCTAAAGGCATTTTGTGAATACTCCTGTATTTTCTTTAAGAGTTTCTGATGTCACAAAGACACGAAGTTACACTTTAAATTTGGAAATAACTGGTAGCCTCTGGATGGTTGGGATAATAAAGACAGCTAAACTTCAACTTGTTAGTGCACTTCAAGATCTTTTAAAAAATGTATGGTTTCTTTTAAAATTCCTGCTGTGTTGTTTATGTTCTGCTTGTCTTGTGTGTGAATAGTTAGAATTTCATCCTTCTCTTTGTCCAGCTGAGAGCTTCAGTGTGGTCTTCTTCATGATATGATTAGTGAATGTTGGAAAAACTTGTGCCTCAGGGCTTTGAACTGATAAAAATTTCTGTTTCATCCCCAAGCTGCTTCCTTCGGGATTCCAGTCAATTAATCTGATTGATTAAATATTCTCTTTTCTTTGTTAACATAGTATGTTGTTTCCAGTTATTGACACTGCACTTACTCCAGAATTAGAAAAACAGCAGCCTGTGTAGCTGTGTTGTTATGCACAGAAAAAAAAAAAAGACCTCTTGCAGTCTTGGAGCAATGTGCACTTACATAAGAAAATCTTAATTATTATTTTGCTGACCTGCTAATTGACATATGCCTGTGGGATGTCCCTATTAAAAAAAGGAGGGAGGAGGCTGTAGCAGTGGGGAGATAAAGAAGGGGGGACTAACACTTAGTTTGGAAAAGTTTATTAATACTGAAGTGCTGAAATTAAATATCATGCTAGACCTTATGCTAAAGGTGTGTCTTGAAATCTGATATCTACAATAGGTTAGAGAGTGCATTTCAAAGGATTTTTTTGTCTCAACAGTGATTTAAAAGGTGCTTCACATTAAGTGACATTGAAAGGTGACAGATGCAGAACAATGAAAAAATATTTTTATATAGCTCAAGTAGGTTTTTTAACTTAGTGCCATCAGACCTTCTTGCAGTCTGGAGTCTAGCATTGAGCTAGCAATTGTGACAGTGCTGTTCAGACTGATTCTGATTGATCAAGAGCTGATAGTCTCATGCCTCTGCTGTCATGCCATTTTCCAAGTACTAAAATGTAGATTGCAGAAGACTCTCACGGGGTGAAGATGATGATCTTTGGAAGAGTTCCCTCACTTTTTTCCTAAGCATCTGGTATTACTTCATTTAGGCAGGTGGCTGAGCTACAGTTCTGATCCAAGAATAATTCTGTACAGTTTCCTAACTTAGTCAAAATGTCCAGTTTTGTTGAGAGATCCAGATTTGTTGTACCTGTCTTTATAACAGAGTTGTGCATGTACTTTTCTTGTTTTAACATGCCCAAAGGTATTTGAGAATGAGCTACTAGTTTTCTTAAAAGAAACTATGGATGTAGAAAGTAGTGCAGGTTGGCATGATTGCCATTTCAAGGTCATGTGAATTTTACGTTTCAGTGAAAAGAATTCATAACATCATTAAAAAAATGATGATTGGTTACTGAAGTCAGAATTTGTTCTCAGTGGTTTGTACCGGCTCTTCCCAGCCCCCAAGTTAGATTAATTTCTCTGGCTTTATTCTGAGATTTTTCATAATTGGAGTGGATGCAGAAAAAGTATGGCTGGCAATTCTTATTGAATGTGAAGTATGTTTGGAATGCTGCCTGAGGATTTCCACTGAGCAATAGAAAGCTTTCGTACTTTACGTGCTGTACAGAATGGGAGAATTTCAGTACCAGTGTTCATTGCCTAAAAGGACTCTGAGAAGTGCCAGTCTAAACTCTGAGTGCGTGCTGGAATTTATTTTGGTGTGGTTTTATTTCTTCTCTTCATCTTCAAAGACTGTTACAAAAAGATTTCGCTGAAGTGTCATTGGATTGAAACAACCAGCATCATGTGGTCAGCGAGTGACTTAGAAGCTGTTTTGTCTTTGAACCATGCTTCAGAGCTCTTGGTTGCAACAGCAAATGACAGTCAGATGACTGGGATTTCTTAGTTCTTTGCAAAAACACCCTTCCTTTTTCCAGCAGCAGCAACATCACATCTGCAAACTGAGATTAAGATATATTGTAATGAAGAATGTGAACATGTTTCTTGGTCTAGCAACTTTGCTTTTCTAGTTTGAAGCGTGTGAAGGCGGTAACACTATTCCTGTAGGTTCCTAGCGCTCTGTACAGTCATCCTTCATGTCCTGTATCTCAGCCAAATGTTCCCAAACTTCTGAAAGCTGCTTCCATTGGTTTCAATAGCTGTAGTTAAATATCTGCTAGGGCGTTGGATACCACTTTTCTAATGCTATTCATGTGAGCAGTATGGTTTGGAAGTCCCTTTTTCTTACTGCATTCCAGATCTTTTACAAGGCTTTAGTCAGCACCTACGCATGAAATATAGATTTTTGTCCCTAGCATTTTTGCATAAGAAGGTGCAGTATCAGTTGAGACGCTCAAAATTTAGAAATAAAACTGTGGCTCAAATGTCTCATCTGTGTTCCTGGACCACAAATGTTTATTTGTTTATTATACGCATGACCATAACTCAAGCTTGTGCATATAGGGTGAAGAAAACTTGTTTTTGATGTGATTGACATGGTGCCCTTTGGTTGCTATGTTTGATGAATGCCCTTTCCTGAAGGAATGCAGCTTAAACTGGTAGGACTAGTGTTAGTCTTAAAATTTGCCATTTATTTTTTTCTTAAGTGCTACAAAAGTGCAACATTCTCAAGATTTGAAATAGCTTTAATGAAAATCATAAGGGGTTTGAGCACTTATGTTACATTTCTGGTTTTCAGGAGATATTTTTTTTCTAGTTACTGCCATAATAAAATTGTTTATAGCTTTCTGGGGATTTGATTCCAGTTTTATTAAACTAATCCATGAGTACAAAGATATAAAGTATTGCTGCTTTGTAGTAAGCTCCAGGCTTTGTTTATGATTTGGGGTGTTTGATTTTCCTTTGGGGTTTTTTTTGGGGTGGTGTGGAATATTGTAATGCATTGCTCCTTTTGCTTGTAGCCTTTGAAATTCAGATGGATCCTACTGGAAAAAGCCCAGTGGGAAGAGTATACAGATTCTACCTTTGTGAGAGGGGGGTGTCTTGGTGGCAGCTCTTCTCAATCCTGTATCACAAACATTGTAATTTTGTGTGGAGCTTTGCCATGTTTCAGCTGACTTTTGTTCTGAATGAAAATATAGCAGAACAGGGCTACTTCCAAACAGTTCACTATACCTCAGCTTAAATAGCAGTCTAAATAAAACAGGAAATTAAGAAGATGGCAAATAATTTTTGTTCTAATGACTACTTCTTAGGTGTTATGGTGTTGTCAGCTCGAGTCTTTGGCTTGTTACTTTATGAAGCAAGCAAAAACATCTAGCCCTATTGGCTGTCTCTGTAGATAACGAGAGGTAGACTGGCAACTTGTGTGTAAGAGTGGTTTTGCTACCTGATTTGGAATAGTGCTCCCCTGAGAAAGGATGGGATGGAAAGGTGCAGATAAGTAGATAATCAAAGCTGCTGGTAATCAACAGATTGGAAAGGCTGATAGTTATCACTTTTAATGAAGTACAAAAAACATTTTAAAGAGTTGAGGTTTGTACGTAATGCTGAAAGAAAAGGAAGCAGAGTTTGCTTCAAACCTGGCAGAAAAGAGTGATGCCTGGAGGAAAGCTGAGAGGCTTGATAGTGCTCTGTTGTTGGCTTTACTGATAGAGAACCCAGGTGAACTTTTCCTGTTGTGACTTCTTTAAACCCAGTCCATTTTACTGACACTGGTGTTTCTGACAGGTTTTCAGTAACATGCACTTACGAGCTGCTTATGTTAAGGCTTTTGCAACTGTTGGACTTGTCAAATGACTAAAACTGGGTGTGCTGGAAGCTCCCCCTGATGGATGAGTCTGAGCTTTGGCTGATGTCTTTCTTGGGCTGATTTGGGATGTAATGGTAGATTGTTCAGGAGACAGGTTAGTCCCCATAAGTATGTAACTACACAAAGAAGTAACAAGATAAGGTAGCATGATAAGCATGACAATTATGGACAAAGAAGGACAGAGTAAAAGCCTCTATTGTTAGGTAGGTAGATATCAAGTTATCCACTGAGTAGTGAGTGACTGTGATGACTATGTTGTGTTTTCCCCTGTCGTAACTTAGTGAATGTTGTGGTCCTTTTAGGATCCTCAGAGCTATGAGATGGGGAATTTAATTGCTTTTGTCCTGGCTTCGTTGTGTTCCTGTGCTAGAGTTCCTGTTACTTTTTGATGTTGGGGCAAGCAGAAGTGAATCTCTCTGTGTATGCACTGTAGCTAGTTCATTTTTCTGTGTGTTTAACCATCCTGTGGCTGAAAGCTACAGCAAAACAAGCTGGATTTGTGCTGAAGCAGCACACCATCCTTCTGATGGTTTTGCTGTTAGGGAAAGAAGAGATTGGGTTTTGGGTAGGTGGAAAGAAGGGAATTACAATGTTGAGCTAGAGCTTTGCATTTCAGAACCAACCACTGGCAACTTTTCCAAGTTCTCCCATATGTAATTTCAATTCTGTGTAAGTTATATCAAATTTCCTGTAGCTTTTTTTCCCTCTGAGAATTACCTTTTTCTAAACTGAAGATGTGACTCATAAACTCTGTCCAGCTGAGAGAATGCTTGCTGAAAATTTTACTCAGGTTTCATTCCTGATAAAAAAGTTTGTCTAGTATTTGAAAGCAAGTTATTATCAAGTAGATATTGATATCAGCTATGTTGGAAGCTGATCTGTGTGCAGTCTGTCTCTGTTAATTGAAAACTTATAAATACTGATTTCTGTGTTCTAAAAACACAGAATTAATGAAAATATGGGAAAAAAATCTTTTTCAGGACGTTCTTAAACTTCCCAACTAAATTAAGATTTTTTATAAAATCTGAGTTAGGTAGCTTATATCTATGGAGCTCTCTAAAATATAGTCTGAGGAGTCTTTTTCTTTTAAATGAGAAGATAAGTCCTGAAAACTTACACTGCTTGGTTCAAACTGGCAACTCCTTGTCTTCAAGGTGGTACTTGCATTTGGATTTCTAGTGTACTGTAAAGTTGCAGTTTTGAGAAACTGAGTTGAAATCTCCTCTAGCACAGGCTAAAACATTGAGTAATTCAGTAAAGTTTTTAGGCCTTATATATTTCTTTATGATGTGAATGGCTGAGACATGCCACTAAGTATATTGAGTGTGTTGGACACATAGTTTAAAAAACTGTATTTTTTTTTTTAAGACAGACCAAGTTGAAAAAACCTTTGAGAAATAGTGAGCTCTTTCTTCCAGTGCACTGTAGGGTAGAGGCAATTTTCTTTCTCCCTTCCTGCAATATAACTCTGCATGATAGTGATGCAGCTGATTACTTTGTTGTTGAATTGAAGGAAATACTGTTACGTAAAAAGTCACAGAACAAGAATTTAGTATTTATATAACAAGTACTTTTTCATCTTGTTTGATGTTAGAGGAGAAAGAAAGCAATGAGCTGTTTTGTCATTAAAAAAAAAACAAAAAAAAAACGTTTGGAGTAAGAGAAACCATGGCAAGAATAATCTCAGAATCACAGCATGGCTGAGGTGGCAAGGGACCTCTGGTGATCATCTGGTCCAACCTCCTCCTGCTCAAGCAGGACTACTGTGACCTACAGCTGATTTCCCAGGATCATGACCAGATGGCCTTTTAAGTGTCTCCAGGGACAGAGACTCCCTCACCCCTCTGGGTAATGTATGCCAGTGCTCGGTCACCCTTACAGTAGAAGTGTTTCCTGATGTTCCAAAGGAACCTCTTGAGTTGCAGTTTGTTCCCACTGCCTGTGGTCTGTCACAGGTCACCACTGAGAAGAGCCTGGTTCTGTCTTCTTTGTGCCCTCCCTTCAATTATCTAAACACATCATGAGACTCATCTTGAGCCTTCTCCCCACGCTGAACAGCTTCATCTCTCTCAGCCTTTCCTTATAGCAGACATGCTTTGGTCTCCAGTTGATAGGTTTGGTTGGTTTTTTTTTTAATTCTCTAGGAACCATATGGATACAAGTTAAGTTTTAACTGGAAAATTTGCTACTGTCCTAAGATAAATGTAGAAAGTGGGCAAATGAGAACTTACTGAAATTTAAATATGAAAAAAACTGAGGCAATACAGTGCTTGAAAATAAAGGTAGATATTATCCATACACTTTAAGTAGTCCTTCAGCAAGGGCAACCATTTAAGGACTAATCTGAGACAATTTTGCTTGATGTTAGGCTTTAACAGAAAGCTGGGTTACTGCATCAAATTGAAAACTCCGTGTGGTACAAGTTAATGGATGCATTTTGGACAATGCAGTCCTGCGGCATCAAGCATATGGAGTTAATGTGATGCTGATGAAGCTTTCTGATTTCTGCTAAAGCCAGCTGGGGTCATGAGCTGGAAGGAGTACCTCCATGCTATGCTTCGCCCTTAGCTGTTCTGTTTTGGGAAGGTCTGCTTGCTCAAGAGCACTGCAGCTTGAGCTACTCCTTGCGCATGTGTAAGGGGTCAGGCTGGGTTTGATGCTTTTCCTAAGGGCACACCCCTCTCGACCTCAGTGTTCACTGCAGCAGCATCCAAATCCTTTGTGCAGGGTTGGCTTAATTCTTTCAGACTCAACTAATTTGGATGCTGCCTGAGAATGTCTGCAGTAAGCCTCTCTCCAAAAGCAGCCTGTTTTGCTATGGCTCTCCAGGAGATCAGCTCAGGTGCATCTGTATCATAACCCAGTTCTGTGAGCTTGTTATTTCTGTGCTAGCGTGCACAATCTTACCTGTTTTCTACTTGTAATTTCATCTCTCTAATGAGCTTCTGCAGTGTGCCTGTCATGGGAGTGAGAGTAATACTTTTTTAATTGCAATGTGTCTGCAAAATATTTGTTTTACGTATCTGGTGGTTGGTTTTTTGTTGTGGTTGGTTGGTTGGTGGGATTTTGTTGGTTTGTTTGGGGTTTTTTCTTTTCTTGGCCAGCAAGCATAGGTTAGTTTTCTCTAACCAGCTTTAGGGGCTTACCCTCATATGCTTCCTATGAATTTTTATAACTTGCTATAAATATGAAGTGGGAAAGTGTATTGATCATCTGTTTTCAATCTGATTTTGATTGCCCATCATGGACTAGTACTGAATTTCTGTTCTTGGTAATTGGTAAGTAGATTGTTCTACAGCTTGGAAGCTAATTTTATTATAGCAGCTTTACTTAACTAAGTTTTCATTTGATGAGGGTCTGAAGTGTACAGAACATACGAATTTGGAAAATTCTGCAGGTCTCATTGATTAAGAACATCTGGGAGAGAGTGAAAGAAGCACTTGAGTTGCAAAGCAAGGTTGGTAGGTCAGGTGCTTACAGTTTTGTGCTTGATGCAATGAATTAATTTGAGGCTTTTTGTTCCATCCCCAAGTTACCATAGCAATGTGGAATGTGTTGATCTGGTAAAATTTACTCTACAAGTTCAAGTTGGTTTAAAAAATTATTGTGTAAGTCTGTTTCTACTGTAAAGGTTGTATGCTAGATCACATGTCTGCTGCAATGGATCAAGTTTGCTTTGCTGAAAGATCGAGCCTCAGTAAGCTTGGAACAAGTTGAAACATAACAGAAATTTTAAATGCAGCAGACTTCTAAAACTTCTCAAAGTAATACTGCTTCAGAGATGTCTTATGAAATATGGTACAGTTAAAATAAATTTGCAGTTTTATTTATGGGGAATTGAATAGTTTCATTCATTTATTCATATGTATTGCACAACATAGCTGTTTCAGTTGCTATATAAGGTAGTCACAAATGCAAATTGAGAATTGATGATCACTTATTAAAGAGTTAATGATGCCTGATTATTTGATTTAATGTAGAAAGGACTTCATTAAAACTCTTGGAGTTTTCACATTATCCCACTTCTATCACACATGCTTGCTCTCTCTCACAATTTGGTTTATTCACATACACGTGTGTGGTTCAGTACTAATATGGGGCTTAAGCAGGTACAAAGAAGTACAAGAGGAAATTTATTTTTCCCAATGGATGGGAAACGGAGGTTACTCCATTCCCTGTTTCCTTGGCTTCTGCTATTTTGTGCCTGTGATATTGTGCAGGGTAGCTGAAAATACACGTTATTGAAGGACACACTTTTTCTAGTAGCCCTAGAAAAGAGCAGGCCATCTGCTGTATGACCCTACTGGCTAGTTTACTCTGGGTCTGGAATGTTTAAGGTAGGTAAGATACCTCACTTGCAGACTTGTTTACTGCCAGCAGAAATAGACCTAAAATGTGTATTTATACATCTGCATTCCCTTAGGTCTGAATTTCAATAGTTATTTTATTGTATCTGTAGCACT
This sequence comes from Motacilla alba alba, assembly GCF_015832195.1. NCBI lineage: Eukaryota > Metazoa > Chordata > Aves > Passeriformes > Motacillidae > Motacilla > Motacilla alba. The sequence goes on along the minus strand of NC_052017.1, from coordinate 70,302,548 downwards.
GAAGAAAGGGAAAAAGTGTCAGACCTGAGTAATTTTCATAGAAGCTTCTCAGAGAGCATCTGTTATCAGAATACTTGCTAGTTTGCCTGTATCTTTGCATTTAAAAATTAGATTGGGTGCGTGAAAAGTAAAGATAAGCTATACCCTATAAAATATGGGTACTGTTGTCCTTTGCCGATGTCTATGAAATTTTTTCTGACCTTTGATTTGAGGACACCTTTAAGTTTTGGCTTTGGTCTCTTCATGACATAATTTGCTTTTAGATGGAGACGTTCCTCCATACAAGAAGGGGTTTATGTGTATATTGGGAGGAGGGACAGATTAACTCATAGGAATAGCACAGCTCATCAGGAAAACTTGTGTGTTTTCTAAAGTTACATGGAACTATATGGTTATTTTAAAGCTTGTCTTAGTAATGATCCATAGCTTGTTGGTTGAAAAACATGGCAGTAATAATTTTTGGAGTCTAATTTGCTGTTGTGTTTTAAGTGCAGCATATTTGTTGGTCAAATTATTCTGTTTTGTTCGGGGTTTAATTCATAATAAAATCAAACCTTAGCAATTCCCTATTTTAATAATTTTGTCCTGCAAAACAGGTTTTCAGTGCCCAGTTCAAGAATGAAGTGCAACTTATTTCTGTTGTTGCAGAGAGTTGTATTCTGGAGTCATATTGGGTTTTTTCTTGCCTAGAAGTAGCTATCAGGGTGATGATGCTAAGGAATAATTTTTATATCCGCAGTCATTCACTTATGTAACTTTCAATGTCTGGTTTTATTCAGGATAAGCTAGAAGGCATTAACCTGAGATGGCTTCTAAGTAGGGTTATACCTGACACTGAACTGGCAGGCCCTGTTTAATGTTTGTCCCTAGTGAAATCCTATGTAGTGAAAATTTAATTTAGTGAAGAGAGTGTATTATTATCAAATAAAATTACAACTGCTGGATTAAGTTGCTTGTACGATAATTCGAATGCTAATGTTAAAACACTTTAACTTTGTCTAAAGTAAAAGTAAAAAAGATTACATTAAATAAAAATTCTGTGCTTCTGGAAGCAGAGCTGTGCTTGGATGAATATTCAGAGTTCTTGATATAAATCTTTGTAGTGTCCAATAGCATGAACAATGTTCTTAAGAGTTTTTTCCAAGCCTTTGGTATTTTGCATGTTCCTGTTTGATAATGCTGCAGTAAATGACAAATACAATTGTATTAACCAATTATATAGAACGTATTCAGAGTGTTCTTTTGCTTGGTTTTGGGGTTTTTATCAATGCAAAGTCATGTTTGGTTTTGCTTCTCCAAATAGTGATGTATGAGGGTGGAGGTTGGAGTCCACCCAATGGTCCTTAAAAGGGGCCAGCTTATAGGCATTAGGTATAAGATAGCATTATATCTATAAGTTTTTATCCAGACCTTTACTATCTCAAAAAATCTCGAAAAGGTTGTATCTCCCTGTGATATGTGTGAACAGCCTACAGCTGTTTCATCCTCCATAGAACCATGTAATTCATGTAAAGCCTGGTTTAAACTGGGAAATGTGTTGTCCTAGTATGTGCAATATCCAGTGAAAATCTGCTCTGATCCTGCCTGGGAAGGATTCACTTTTAGTTCCATTTGTATGCTTACCAAAACCCTACTTCCAGTAGCCAGTTATTTCTCCAATCAGTGTAAAATGTGGTTAGCCAGCTATTTCACTCAGCAGTTTAAAATATGGCAATAATCTGGTTTCAGGATTACAGATATTTTTCAGTACAAGGGAACAATAGTTAGCAAAGTGAATCTGTCATGTACAAGCATAGTATCATTTCTTCTCTTTGAATTTCAAGGAAAAATTGTGGCTTTCTGGATCTTCATGTGTTCCATTTTATTAATTGTTAGTACATGATGATGATGTGATTTCGTGTGATCTTAGAGGAAATGTGACAACTGGGCTGCTTTATTGACTAGTAATTTTTAAAATCAATTTGGATGTTTGCAAAGTAAATTCAAATAGCTTCTAAAACATTAATTTTTAAAATATTTTCTCTTGTGCCTCCTATCAATAAGTAATGCCACTTAATTTGTCTATGCTTTTAGCTGATTTACAGTGTCATGAACATGTGAAGATTATTTAATGAGATTTTGTAGAAGACTGCAACTTATTTTTACTTAATGCACGTACTGTGACAATATGTCTAACATGAAAATATGGCTAATATGATCATTCTTGGTGCCCTTTAGGTAAACTGGTAAAAATAGTCTCCTTTTATCATCAGAGGGAATGAAACATAACCTTTTTCATATTATGTATGTCAGTGGAGGAGGATGTATCACTTTGAGATTCCCTTACATTTTCCTACTTGAGTAGTTATGCTCAACTTTCAGGGAGAGCTGAATATATGCCATGGGAACAGAAGCTGTCAGCAGAAATCTGCTTGTCATTTGGTGCCAGTTCTGGGAATAAGAAAAGAATTAAAATTCCTTTCCCCTGGAATGAAGCAATATTTTTAAAGAGTGTATAAGTTAATAAGCAAAATGTGATGTTGAACCCAATTTTTCACTTCACAAATGAAATTAAATGCATTGTATTTTTTAAGGGATTAAAAATCCTTCTTATCTTTGAGTATATGAAGGTTGGCATTCTGATTTTGCTCATCCTTTTCCAGTGGTAAAGGTAAGAGACAAGCACTGTGCACAGGCTCTCCTTTATTATCCCAATATGTCTCCTGGCATGTCTCTGGTATGAATTATGAAAACCCTAAGCCTGTTTCACTGCTTCTCTGTGCACTTTCTTGTTCCATATTGAGGTGATCCATGTTCTGCAGTTGTTTATACCTGCTTGTCAAAATTGTTCTTGTTACTTTGCTTTTACCATTTCTGAAACATGAAGCTGACAGCAGTTATTTTGCCAGTATTCACTAGGAAAGCTTTTAGCAAAAGGGAATTGCTAATTATAAAGTGTTTTAATTCAGAGAAAGAAGCTAAAATCCATGCACAGGAGACTGTTGATAAGAATGCACATATCAAGACAACAAAATGGGTTCCCGCTGCTGTGGCAGATAGGGTTTCTTTCTGGGAAAGAAGCAGATTTCAGCCAAAGTGTGCTTTTCCTTTTCAGTGGTTTCTCCACAAGAAATTGCTGTGATATTCTTTGCCAAATCACTTGAGACTCAAATTTTTATTTTAAAAATTGAGTATATGTTTTCTTCTAAAAAATTGTGGGTTTTTTTTTCTTTTTCACTTTCAGTTCAGAAAATAGTTCCCTTTTCTGAATGCTGTAGTTGAAATGCTTCCACTCCTGGAGTACAACTGTTTGTACTTCAGACAAATGCTATTTCACATTCCTCAGGTGAGCTGTGTGACTGAAAACAGCCCTTCCCTTGGATTCTTTCCTTCAAACAGCCCTGCCCATTTTCCTAACAAATGAGGCTGTTGTGCTGCCAGCAGGCAGGTGCCTTTTACACCCTCTTGATCCTTTGCAGAGCAGCTACATCCTTTATGGAAGCGTAAATACGAGCTTATAAGATGTTATTCCATGATTTTCTGGACAATGGCATTAGTTTTAGGAGTTAAACCTCTTCTGATGACTGTCTGCAGAAACAGTGGTAAGTAGCAAGGTCACAGATGCAGTTTCCCCATGGTGACATTTTAGGCAGGTGAGGTGATGGCACAGGCCTGCTGCTCTTCACTGTGGGCACTGTTCAGCAGTGCCTGTGTGCCCTGACTGTACTGATAATGACACGTCTTGGGTTAGGGGTGTGCTAATGGGTGTGGACTTTTGTAATGGGGAGGAGGATCAGCATTACTGGCAGAGTGAAATAATGGTAACAGGAAACCCATGAGGGCTGGTGTTCCTTAGCAGATCTTACTTGGTTTCATCAATCTGAGTCGAGTTGTTTATGCTTCTTCCCAGTGTCAGCCTCTATGACAAGGAAGTCCAATGTTTGCTTTTATTATGAACCTGGTAATGATAAAGCAAAGTCAAAATGGTGAATGTACAAGTTTCAACCCTGTCAATTGCTGCTGTGCATGCAGGGGTGGTGCTTAAGGCAGTGTCTGAGTGTTGAAGTCATAAACCCCCTTGGTGTTCCTTTTTCCCGTAGAACCATTAAGGTTGTAGAACTGATTGATATTGTGAGTTGTTGGAGTCACAGCTGCTGGTATGATCTTAAACAGCTTCTGTTGTCTAAATCCTGACAAAGATTGTGATTACCCCCTGCTTTTTTTATAGGCATCTGGGTTTTGGTGGTTTGGTTTTTTTCCAAGAAGTTTTTGGCTTTGGCAGATAAGTTTGTGTTTTATGCCTGGATTTATCAGTTCTCAGGGGAGAACCTTGGCCTCTGAAGTGTGCCACTAGTCATATAAAGAAGAAGTTGTGTTGCTTATGGCTTTGGATGCTTCGATAATTGTGATGTGGTTGACTTAAGTTGAAATTTGAGCTTTGTTTCTCTGATGTTACTTTGCTTCTGTTCACAGATCAATTAGAAAATTGATCTGTGAACATGGCAAGACTGCAGGGGGAAACAGTTTTATTTCTGCATTTGCCATTGCAATGCTTTATGTGAGACTTGGTTGCTTCTCTTCAACATCAGCTTTTCACTGAGATATCCATTTAAATATTGTCTTTATTTGATTTCAAAAAATTATCTTGTACCTCCCAATGAAATAAGTTGCAGCAATATTTACTCATCAAGGTGCTGGATGTTTTGAAAAGTCAGTTCTAAAAACTCTCATACTGCATGAATTCATGTTTACTTTTGAACTTAATCTCTTCAAATTTGATTCTCAATGGTTTACTGTCATGGCAGTCCATTTTCCAAAGATGATGTAAAAAGAAAGTTTGTACTGTGTTGCTAAGCTACATTGAACAGCCTGCAGAGAATTACTAAATCAGAGTAATGTCTCAAAAATTTGCAGAGGATAAGACTGGAAGCTGCATATGAGCAATGAGGTTTAAAAGCAGTGACTGAGTAGAGACTCACTGAGGAGCAACAGCTTGTTTCATTGTTTGGATAAGAAAGCATTGTAAGAGCAAAAACCCCTTTGGTAGATATAAACTGTGTACTGTGGTATATTTTATGTCCATGGAACAGACAGGTTAAGGTTTTCAGGCAAGTCTTGATGTTGTAGAACTCAGCTGGTGTTGGCAACTTTAGTATTTCTGTATCATTTAAGATTGATCTTTTAAGATATCTGTATCATTTAAGATGTAAATGCTTTATTCAGTCTTAATTCAGGTGTTCTTATTTGAGTGCGATGCTGGTCGGTATGGAGAGAGGATGTCACAAGACCTAACAGTAAAATTAACCACAAATATGCGAAGAAAGTCATTAATAGATTTGTTTTGTTTTGTTTTTTCTTTTTTTGCATAATGCAGAATGGGAGGAGAGGTTAAATACTTAATGATGTTAGTCATGACAGAATTTGACTGACAAGTGATGAAATTGCTTCTATTTCCACTGACAGATAAGAGGTTTTTTGACAGCTCTGTGGAATTTGTTCTTTGTTAATGTGACAACAGTTCTAATGTAATTAAAATTATTTTTGAAGTGCTACATAGATGTTAATTTTAAAAGGAGAGAAAAGATACTAAGGTACTTAATATAATTTCTGTGTGTTCAGTTGTGCTAAGAACCTATTTAATTTATTTTAAATTCTGTACCAAGTAATTTGTGCATTTTTATGATAAAAAGGTGAATATGTCCTTCAACAGACAGCTTCAACAAAATTGCATTTTGGTTGATGGTTTTTTCTTTACCATTCCCATGAAATGAAAAATGTCAAGATCAGATCCAAACCTTATGCTGGTTACTGAATTTCTTTATTTTTTCCTTTTTTAAATTCAGGATTTAATTATAGAGTGTGAATATTATACCTGCAGTAGCATGAACTGTGCTTCCTTTGCTTTTGTTAGATACTATGTTCCTTAAAAAACGTTAATTAAGTGGGTATGTACTGAAGTTAAAAGCTAGATCAGGAGATATGTAAAAAAGTATTTGGTCACAGTGACATGCCCTAAAATACTAAAAATGGGAAAAGGAAGTAGAGTGTTTGAGGCAATCACAGGTTTCTGTTAAAACTTGTCACACAACAGTTTGGTTTCTTTTACATTCTCACCTGGGTGTCCAAGCCAAAGTCCTTAGCCCTTGTGGAAAGGGGGAAGTTCTACAATACACTGCTCCTCATCTGCTGTGAACAGGCTAGAAATGCTATCTTAGGGGGAGCAAAAATATCTTACAGTCTCTTCAGTGAACTTGCTGTTCAGTGAACAGTGCTGCTTTTTCAGTTCAAGTTTACTGATGTATGCTCTACTTACAGATCTTCAGAAAATGCAATATAAATTGAGTCTTGCAATGTAGCTTCCAATTTATAGTTTCTGAAATGAGATGGTGTTTTGACTTTCTCTGTGACTTTCTCTATAAAAGACAGGCAGCTCTTCAGGATTCTTTCTGATATCTTTTTTTTTTTTTTCCCTACCCCTTAAGATCGTGCTGGAAGCATCAGTACTCTTGATTCTTTAGATTTTGCAAGATACTCTGATGATGGCAATAGAGAAACGGATGAAAGAGTAGCAGGTAAGTGTTCTATATGTTTTAGGAATCACAGAATGTTGATTTTACTGTTTAACTTGTTGTTTCTAGCATAAGTATATTTAGATAAATATTTCTGAAGATGACAAGATTTCACTGAGGTGTTCTAACTAGTTGCTTGGTGTTGGACACTTCTGCTGTAATTTCTGTAAATATTCAGGCAGGTGTACTGGTGTATGATTCCAGATGGCACGAGTGCAGAAATACGCAGTATACTTGAAAATTGTGCCCAGCCTTTGGCAATAGATTGCCTACTGAATACTACTGTTAAGCTGAAGCATTCACTGAATTACTCTACACAGTGGTCTGTTACTACTGTGGTTAGAGTTTTCTGACCTAAAGATCTGTTGCAAGTCATCTCTTAAATATAACTTTCATCAAGATCAAATAAGCACTTCCAAACCCAGAGCAAATTTGGGATTTACTCAGTTCCATAAATCTTCTTTGCTACAAATCTTAATTGTAATGCTTTTCTCTCCTGTTTAATTCTTTGATTGTATAAGATTGGGGATTTTGCCTTTTGTTCTGAGCCTTTGGCACTTTTAATTTCAGGATCTAATTCATCACCAAGGGCAGGACCCTCTCTTGTATTAGAAATTATTTTACTAACCACTTTTGCATGTGAGCTGTGTTTGTAGGGCTCTGTTGTAGGATTTGCAGGGGTCCCAGGACAAGGGAAGAGATTAAAATCTTGATTCCATGTTTCAGAAGGCTGATTTATTATATTATGATATATATTATATCAAAAATGCTATATTAAAACTATACTAAAAGAATAGAGAGAAAGGATTCATCAGAAGGCTGGACAGAAATAGAAAGGAATGAATAACAAAATCTTGTGACTCTCAGGGAGTCGACCCAGCTGCATCTTTTGTCATTAATTAGAAACAGCCAGCATGGACCAATCATAGGTGCCCCTGTTGCATTCCACAGCAGCAGATAGTTATTGTTTACATTTCTTTCCTGAGGCTCCTCCGCTTCTCAGGAGAAGAAAATCCTAGCAAAGGATTTTCAGAAAATATCATGGTGACACTCTGTCAAGGTTTTTTTCCAAGTTCATGTTTTAAGTTATTCACAGCTTCCACAGAGAAACCCATAAAAGCTCTCTAGAAATGGCTACAGACCTCTGATTACTTCTTGTCAGTTAGTGCTGTTAATATCCTGAGTTCATGGAAGTTGTCCACGCTGTGACTTCTTCTCACATGGTTAAGCTTTATGAAACCTGAGGTGATGCAAGCTGCCATGTCTCTCTTCCACCCTGTTGTCTCTACTCTGAACCACCAAGCAATGAAAAGGCAGATAAAGCATCGTTCTGTAAAGGATCTTCATTCTGAAATTTCATCTCTGGGTCAGTCTGAAATGGTGGGAAAATCTGATTTCCCTTACCTGGACAGTGTTGCTGAGTTAAGGGACTGGATTAAATTCACAAACACAAAGCATATCCAGGTGTTTTGGTGTTCTGCTCTAGAACTATAGGAACTTGCTGTTCTTCAATTTATATGGAAACTTCTGGGATCTTATTACTAATTTGCTACTCCCTTTTCCAATATACATAGTTCTTTTTAAGGAGGCAATAGTTGTAAATAGAAAACTAATCTTCTAAACAAATTGTGTTTAAGGAGCCCAAGCCTTTGTGAATTGTGTCCTGGAATGCAAGGAAGAAACAAGCAAAATCCCAATATTTTATTTATTTTCCTTATCATAGTAGATTTTTCCTGGTTGTAGTCAGTATTTCTTGGCAATAGTGTTACTGAGAGAGTTAGTTTGATTCTTGCTTGGAGCTGTCCTTAGATTTGGAGTAGAGACACTTATAGAAAATATAGACCAGTCAGAATTGACATCCAGTAGAACCAGTAATCTTCTGACAAAATATTAGTGACAAAGTATTGGTTACTACCAGTACAAAATTAATATAGCCTAAAATTAAGTGTTAAGTTTAAGTAAACAGTAAAATTGATCCATATTTTTGATAATTACTGTATAGTGATTGACTGCTGTCATATGTAATTGATGAGGAAATTGTATGTCAGGATTTGTACAGTTCTGTGTTCCTTTAGCGATGTTTTTCAAAGAGTTCTTAAAAAGTAACGTAAGAACTTGAACAAATAAGACTGAGTATTATTTCTGGATGTTTTTCAAGACTGGAAGTTTTCAAAAATATTTTGTTTATACTTAAAATTCTGGTTCAGTCATAATTGCTTAAAATATTTTGCCTCAATCATTTTAAAAGCTATCTTCCCGAGCAATTTCAAAAACTAGTAAGTATTAATTAAAAAAATTATGTCAACAGACGTTTCAAAAATTTTGCAAATCCAGTTCCTTCTTTAAACAAACTCTGGCTTACAACTTCTGCTTTTGAAGTTGTTCTTAGCTGCAAATGCACTTTGAAACCTAACTGGAAGTCCGTTTTGCTTATTTCTTCTAAAATTCTTTCTTTTCTATTAAGAGCTTTGATGCTTAGGAGGTTAAAATTGTAATCTGTTGTGAAAGCTTGGGGCCATGAGCTAATAGTCATATTTTTCTTCTGATAGTTCTGAAGATGAGGTTTGAATCGTTTCTCTTGTAAATGCCTTTCTCATGCTCCTATCTTTGTTTTTTACTGTTTGGACAGAACACATGATTTCCATATCAGTTCTCTTTCATATCAAATGAAAGATAGAACATACATTCGCATCAGTCACTAAATGAAACTGCTAAACTGGTTCCAAGACAGAAGGACTTTAAAACTGAGGTTATAACATACCCACTTTACAGATACTTTCGTATCTTGGCTATGTTAGAAAGCCCCAAATAAAAAAAGTGTGCATATATCATCATCCAAAGCCACCATATTCCATTTGCCCATTATGGTTAGTGGTAGACTTAGCTGCCTTCTTTTTTTTTGGTGTTTTTGTTTTAACAGTCCAAAAATTCCTGGAAATAACTGTATCAACTCTTGTTTGAAGTTGATTTTAGTATACTTAAAAGCTATTAGCCCACTTCATTCCATCTGGAATTATAATCAAAATTTGGCCTAGAAGCAAACATATTTTGAAGAGTTGTTGAAAAGAGCTTTTCACTTGGGAAATCTGCTGGAAGGAATCTAAGTGAGTCCCTTCTATAATATTATCACCTGCTTGACTGAAAAGATGCAAGTCATAGAAGCCAGTCAGGATGTGGAAAAGTATGTCAAAACTAACTGCAATTTAGAAACCATAAATTTTCTCCTTTATCTACCTGATCTTAATGAAATTGAGAGTTCTGTAACAATTTGGATAATGCATTTGTATTCCACTAAGAGATGAAACAAACCAAAATGCATCCTTACAGCTTGCAATTTACTAGATGGAAACAACTTGTTCTCTAAGACAGGTGACTTTTGAATCCAAAGTCAGGTATTAGTGCTTGAAATAATTGCTCCTAGGATAGACTCAGTAATGAAGGATTTCTTAGGGGTAGTAGACCTCCTTCAAATACTCATATTTTCCAGAAAGCAGCTAGAGAATGGAAAACCTGCTCCTTTCCTGTGTAATAAGGGTACACCTAACTTGAATACCCAACAGGATTTGTTTAAAATAGGTTGCCTGACATTCAGTCTAAGGAATTGAATCTTATGCCGCATCTTAAATTTGCCATTGTCTAAACCCCCTAGTTTGCATAATTCAAAATGTTTATTATTGTTAACCTGTCTTTGACATCAACTCAAAAGATAAGAATCCAATAATTTTTGAGAATCTAATAATTTTAAAAATACATGCTGTGTTTTCCAAGATGAAAAAATTCATTCTTTTAATCAGACTCCATTTCAATTATATGTATTCTCAGATTTCCCTGTATTTGCATTGATTTCTAGCTGGTCTTGTGTCTCCGATTAGAAGAATAAGATTTGAAAGGAAGAGACCAGTTCAAAAAACACTTATTTTTGAGAATTTCATTTGTCTAGACTCAGGTTCACAGTTTCTGCTTTTTACAGAGCCCTTTTTTTGTGTTTTTATTAGTAGGCACTATTAAATTGTGCACACCAAAATCAGAGGAAAATCTTTTAAAAATCAAATAAATTAAAAACAGAGCACAAAAGGCATCCATGGTACAACAATCACTTGCTAACATTGTGTGTGTACTTTGTTCATCCTGAAAGCAGATCTGCTTTTGTCTTCTCATTGCCTGTCTTAAGCCTGTGAAGGAGTTGTAAGCCTCTTAAATTTGCTTCCAGGTTGAAGGTCTCCAGGGGTTGAAGCTGAAGACGAGTCTGCTGTAGTTCAGGTCTTCTCTGTAGGTGGTCCTGTCTCATTAACTTCAAAGCATTAATGAGGCTACTGAGTCAAGTGTTGGCCTCCCACTTCTAGAGTGACAAGTTCTCTGTTACTTGCTTGTGAACCCTCCTGCTGGTCTTTATTTTTGTACTGTGGTAGTCATATCTTGTGCTGAAGTACAACTTTCTGATTTGGGGCTATTTGTGTTATGTGCTTGAGTGTTTCACATTTCAAGGCTGCATTTTTTCTTAATACTTCCATCAGGAAAGTGGGAGTTGGGAAACCTCAGGTCCTGAAGTATGTTTGGGACAGTGGCTTCATTGCTAGCTGTTGTCAGAGAATTTAAATTTCTTCTGATTGATTCAAAATGTTTGTAGAGATCCATCACATTTAATGGGATGTCATACATGTTTTAGAGGGCATGATTTAGGACATCTGGAGTGCTGCATTTACTTGGCAAGGAGGAAGGACTCAAAATGGCAGTTAAGGAACAGCTGAGCTTTTAACAGTATGAAAAAGAGGAAAGCTGGGTAAGCACAGGGGCCCTTGATACTTCAGAGGAAAACTATTTTTAAAAGAAAATGTCCAAATGCCATATGCTTCACAACACAAAACTACCCTTCTACCATTATCTGAAGTACTGAGTACTTCATAGTGAAGTATACAAAAATCTGTCAAGGTATTCTAAATGTAAATTATAAAATTCTAATATAATTGGAAATACTACTGCTTACACAACACAAATGCTGGATGATTTTAGAAGTACTGTGTATTTCCTCAACTCTTTGGCCTTGGCTCAACAAGACTACTGTTCATGTAGATCTCAACTAGTTCAATCCAAATTGCAGGTGGTTCTTTGTAGGTTCTTGGTAGGTATCTATGATCCAATAACTTATGAAGTCATTAACAAATATGAGTCAATAGAGTAAGACCCTTGAGAAAGCTTAATTTTGAAATTTCAGCAGACAAGCTACTCATTCCTCATACGCACTTCTCTTTTAAGGTGTATTAGATTAGCTGCATGAAAACTGAAACATTTAAAAATTGCTGATCTGAAAACCTTGGTCCAATGCATCATTGCTTGCTTGAAAGATTCACCCATTTTAAGTTAGGCTTTGTAATTTTTTTCAGGATAGTAGCTGTAGTGATTAGAAACTTTTAATAATGAAAAAGCCTTTTAAAAGCCATCATTTTAAATAAAAAGAGCCATTGAAATTTGGGTAGTTTTCTCCCCTAAGGCAAACTAAATTGTTCAGAAATGCCCTTTCCTTGTAGGAAGATTACCCAATCTCAAGGCTCTAAATTTCTATTCTTTGCTTTCCTGGTGCAGAGGAATATCTGATTCTTTCCTTTCTTAGGCTGTCTGCAGCAAAGCTTTTGTGCATTATTCTTAAGGAGTGTCAGCTCCTTCACCAGTTGCTGGGAGTTGTACGTGTTATCAGCCTAGTAAAGCGTGAAGCTAAAATTTAGCTTCTTTATCAATGCTTCTGAAGGTGTAGCTTCAGCTTTGTAACAGGAGAGGCATCAGGTCATTTATATTAAAAGTCAGTAGTTCATAATGGTTACAAATAAAGGGGTTAAAAGGTTGCCTTTCTATGTAAGAGAATGCTATAGACTCAACAAATGGGGATTACTAATGTTGATTTCATTGGTAGATATGTTGAATTAAAAATCATTACATGTTTTGGCAAAAGATCACATTTCAGTATAACTTGAAGAGCTTTTAATCACAGTTTAACATTTCACTGAAGTTAATGTTATAGCTGTTTACATGTGTAATTGTATAAACACCTATAAACTTCTTCAAATAAAATCTACATTTGTGACTGACTTGAAAGCATCAAGGTTTGTATGATGGCAATTATCACGGTGACATTAGTAAGATTGGATGAGGTACAACTGTAACAGTGCTGTGTTGTGGTGGGATTATGTGGCTGTTTTGACATGCTACCAAGTGACAGCTTCTCAAATATACTGTGTCTAGAATCTTCTACTATGTAACAGAAACATGCAGCAGAGTAATCTACTCTTAAGGTTGAATGGGTAAAGTCCTAATGACTTCTGAGAATTGTCAGCATCGTCACGATTCACTAAAAATCAATTCTTGCCGTCTGACATGGGTTTGTCTGACATGAGTTTTTTGGCTTTCTATGCCTTCAGACATGTCTTATTCCTATTTTCCTTAATTGGATTCCCGAGTTTTTATAGTTTGCATTGTTTTTCTAACTTTTTTTATTATTTATATCATTCTAGTTCAGGGCACTCCTGATCTGCAATTGTTCTGGTCTTCGAAAATATTTTACAAGAGTAAAATGTTAACACATAGTCCTTTCCATTAGAAAAATTACTTAATTTGAGTTCTTTAAAATTTTCAAAAAGTAACAAATCAGTATCTTACAACTGTGAATAAGTAACTCAAATGCAAGGAGATGCTAAAATCAGGTACTTACTTTACGATGAGAGTGTTTTCTAACTTTGTTGCACAGAAGTATTTGCAGATCAGCATTGCTGAATACTAGAGAGATTTTACATATTTTATTCATTGTATCCTCAGTTGCGCTTTTGTATTGCTGCAGTAAAATTCTGTGCATCAAACAAGTTATTTTCATGTAGCAAATGTGGTGTACTGTAGTAACTCCTTCAGTTTTTATGCAGAACTGCAAACTGAGTGAATCTTTTTTCCATGAGTACTAATTACCAAGAGTCTTGGTTACAGATGCTCAAAAGAGGAACTGGTTTTATTTGCAGCCTTCAGTAACATTTTTTACCAGCAAGGGCCAATGCAGTGTTTCTGCTGTACATTGTGTTCTGTGGAAATATTTGAAAATGCCCTGTTAAGTTGTTTCTAGGCAGTGATTAAAGATCTCATTGAAACTTTCTTGTTACAAGTCACTACAACATTTTTCCTTTTGTTTGGGAATAAAGTAGATATTAAACTATTCTAAATAGGTCATCTAACACTTCAGCGTGGTAGGTGTTCTGTGCTCATCTCTCCTAGTGAAGAGTCCTTCCTTCTGGTAACTGTATATTTAAGTGTGATTAGAATAATATGAAAATTAGTGAAATGCATGCGTTTATCACCTGGTCACCTCTTAAATAGGTTTCCTTAGATTTTCTACCTGCAAACGACTATTAAAAGAACATTTGCTATATGTTTTGCAGCAGTCCAGGGGGTTAAATTTTGAGGCCACCATATACACATGACCTCAGCATCAAAACACATGAAATCCCAGTGCACACAAGTCACCACTGGCCCTTTTTGGAGGAAACATTGGAACATGAGAAACAAGTAAAAGTGACTAGAGAAGTGGAAAAGTGAATTAAAAGAGAGTGGAGAACTAGAATTAAGTATTTTTGAATTTAGAGCTGACTCTAGGTCTTTGAAAATTGATGTAAACTTCAAGAATAATGGTGCAAAGACTTTTTTCCTTTCAAGCTTTTCTATAAGTACTGCAGAAGAGCTGCATTTTTTGGGTGTTTTTGGTCGTGTACATCTCCCTTCATTTGAATTCAGTGAACTGAATTCAAAATTCTAATCAACTGTGGGACATTCCTAAAACTCCACTTTTTTTAAATAGAAATTTAAAATTACTTTTTTTTTTTTTTTTTTAAAGTAAGATAAAGTACATTTCAGGATCTCCCATTTAAACTACTCAAATTTTGGTGTATGATTTTATTTTCCAAAAGAAGTCTGTGGTGTCAATGGGACTGTACATTTGCTTCATGGTTTAAGCTTTGCTACATGGAGACAGCTTCCTCTGCCGCCACAACATACTTGCTTTATTTAGATCTGTGTTCTTATTGCCCACATATTCCTCTTGCCCCCAAAAACCCAAAACATTTGACAGCATCAGTTCCCAAATATTTTCCCAAAACCTTACAGCGAGTCCTTGTCAGACAGCTTGAAATTTTGACTTAGCTAAGCTGAGGCCAGTGAAACTATGGAAAATGTTCACCAGTTTGCTTTCAGACCAACTCTGCTGCATGTGTTCATAAGTTCCATAAAGATTGCATGCTTTGCGTTTAATACAAACGGTATCTTTTTTTTCACACCCATCCTTGCTTTTTATATTTTATTTTTGTTTCCCTTGCCTTGGTTGGATGCCTGTGTGTGTTTAATCCAAATCCCTGTCCAGTCCTGGAGTTTGAACTACGGAAAGCCAAGGAGACCATACAGGCCCTTCGAGCCAACCTGACTCAGGCTGCAGGTGGTGTACATAAACCTTTTCTTAAGTCTCTACTTAAAACAATGTAGAAATAGCTGAGCTCATCCTCTGTGAGATAGTAAAATTTAGTTACTTCTTTTTTCCTCCCCAGAAAATGAAGTTCCTTTGCAGGAACGAAAAAATTATAAATCAAGTCCTGAAATTCAGGTAGGTGGCTGGTGATAAATGAACTTTGCATGGATTTTACTGTGAGTATAGTGTGCTTCCGTAGTTGGAAGGGAGATAAACCAAAGATCTAGTGTATTTTCTTTCTTTTTTTTTTTTTTTCCTTTCCAGGAGCCAATCAGACCTCTTGAGAAAAGAGCTCTAAACTTCCTAGTTAATGAATTTTTATTGAAGAATAGTTACAAGCTTACATCAATAACATTTTCAGATGAAAATCATGATCAGGTAAAGTTTCCTTGTGGATTTGTTTGGGGTTTTTTGCACGCCTGCTTTCCATATTCTGATCTTCTCATAAACTCAAGTGAACTTAAGTGACTTTTCCTGTGCATGCAGTTTGCTTCATATATATGAGTACTCTAAAAGTTAAATATGTTAGTTAGCATTTTCGTATACAAACCATGGTTTGAAAACACAGCAGTTTGAGGAGTAGTTTCCCAAAATTTGTAGGAAGGAGGCAGAGTGCTTGCGTTCTTTAAAGGAAGCAAAACAAGAAGTGAAATACTGTGAGTAAGATATTTCCTTGTATTCTGGTGTGACACACATTCCGTTGAACTCAAGGATCTGGATCTCAAACGTAGTCTTTTCCTTAGATGCTACTCAGTTGACTTGTGCAGGATATACAATTTGTTCATTGGTTGTTTTTTGGGAATGCGTGTGTGTGTGTGTGAGAGTACTTAATCACCTGTGGCATTGAGTACAGTATTGAATAAGCTCTTGGTAAGAAGGTGTTATCCTGGCTCTTTCCCAACATAGGTATGCTTTGATGCATTTTGCTTAAGATGATCAGTTTTATATCTCTGTTGGCTTATATTTGATGGGAAGAATGTTTGGAAGGTTCTAATTACATTCTGACTGTTTCTGGGTAGACAAAACACCCAGTAATATCAACACCCAATATGTATTCAACACTAAATGGGAATATTATCAGAAGAATTAAATATAGAATTTCATCCAGTTTTATCTGAAACTAGTCCTCCTATACTCTTCCTTCCTTTCATATCCTAATCTGTGAATCAAATATGTTGTTCAATAGAATTTCGGAATCTTCCACCTCCACTGAGTATTTGCACTTAACATGCAAATACTTGTGAGAATACAGCCCCCAAAAAAGAAAAGATGAACAGTTTATCCTATTTGTGTTCTCAACTAAGAATGTTTTGTGTTGTGAGACAATTAGCAAAAAACAGCAAAATTCTTAATTCTAGAAAGTAAATATAAACATACTGCAATTAATGTATAGTAGGCACATTTTTTTCTACATTATTCTCATAATTCTTTGAGAAAATAATCTTTCTTCAAAGAAATGTGTGTGACCAGACTATGGAAAAACATAGCGAAGACTGGGAACAATACGAAAAAGGTTTAAACCAATACTTAAATTTAATGTCATTAAAGCGACCATCACAACTCCTATGTAACTGTGCACAAACTTACTTGTATATACAGACATGGAATATTCTTGTATTTATAAGATGATAAGATGTAAATGAGAAAAGAAAGAACATAGAGTGATGGTTTCAGACAGGAGGCCCTTGTATTGTTTGCGTCTCCCTATCAGACTTCTTCAGAGCTGTTTAAGCTATATTAGACATCAGGAGGAAATTCCTCATGGAGATATTGAACATTGGAACAGACTGCCCAGAGAGGTGGTGGAGTCCCTGTCCTTGGAGGTGTTCAAGAAATGACTGGCCATTGCATTTAGAGCTCTGGTCTTGTTTGCGTTGTGATAATCAGTCAAAGGCTGGACTTGTTCTCAGAGGTCTTGTCCAGCCTAAATGATTCTGTAATACTGTGCCTGTCTTCCCTAGGGAAATTACACCTACTCTCGTGAGTGAAATGGAAACAAAACAAATATTTCTGCCTTGTATCAACTGCATTGGTTTCTGCTACAATTTGAGCAATGTTATTTCTGATTCTAAAAAGTGGTCATGTCTTAGCCAAAAAAAAAGTAACCTGTATGGTTGGAAAGGTAGCCTCTCTGGTATGTTACCTAGAGCTGCCTTTATGGTGAAACTGCTTTGGTTCACAAAGTGGATCCTTCCTCTACTATTGTTTCTTGCTGAGTGAAGCTTCTATCTGATTTACTACAATGCAGTCTTGATTGTTTTGCTGTTGCATCACCTGTGGTCAAATGAGGAAGAGAAAAGAAAATAAAAGGAAGTATATTGTATGCTTTAGTTTCTTTTATTCTTTTGAAGGATTTTGAACTTTGGGATGATGTAGGATTGAACATTCCAAAGCCTCCTGACCTGTTACAACTCTACCGTGACTTTGGAAACCATCATGTTGCTGCAAGAGATGTGGTGGACGCATCAGTTGGTGTAGAAGATGATGAGTTAGAAGCTGACACTCCTATACTTGGGACCGTCCCTGTGTTTGAAACAGCACCACAGTCAATAGAAGTAAGACTGTACAGAAGAAGTGTTGCAGCTGTTTGATGTACTGCTTAACTTTATTGTACTAAAATCTTCTGTTTCTGTCTTGTGTTTAGCAATGTTTATTAGTGCAAAAATTAGAAGATCAAATTAGTGTGTTAAACAGTGAGAAATGGTCTTTGATGGAACAAATCCAAAGACTTGAAAGGTATGTTCTTATCAACCTACTTGACTCTTGATTAATGTTGGATAACTTTTCAATGTTTTTCTAACACATATATGGAACCATAACTTAGATATAGGAAATTACTGGGGTTCTTCAGGGCAGGGCATTCTTTCCTTTTCAATACATAGTATTTGATTAAGAAAATGCAAGCGACTTCAAACTGACTATTTCCCTTTATTACCCATACAATTTAATTTTGTAACCAATTTTGTTCTTTCAGTGTAACTTCTTTATGTCTTTGAAAACAATCGCTTCTAATCTGCTTTACCTAGGTTTTTTTTTCAATTAGCTTTATGTTGCTCCTTAGAGTGTACAGCTTGCAAACACTGTCAGAAAGATGCTTGTTTTAACATCTGATGTCAGCACAGTTTTTCTTTCTGAAGAGCAAGACTAGTAGATGTTATGGTATCTTTAATAACAGGGAAAAAAAAATGCTTTAAAGTTTTGACCAAACATATCATTCTTTAAGTCATAAGATATCATTCCTATTAAGAGGTGTACTAATGCATTGTGTGGGAAAGTGCATAAATTTTAAGTGGCTTTATTGACTTGCATAGTTACCGTTTCAAAGCCAGATAGGATAGTAAATATTGATTCACCACTCTAGTATTTTATGTTTTGCATCCTAGGTAGTGTTCTGTCTTGTGACAATTTGTGTCTCAGTGCTCAGTTTTCAGCCAGGAGATAAAACTGTTGTTACTCACTTGTATCATTGATTCACTCACTCAGAGTGCAACATTTTTCCTGCTGCTAATTATTTACTGAAGTGCTCAATGAAACTAGTGCTTATTTGAACAGTTTGTGTGACCAAAGTTATTTCTGTTATAGGAATTCTTAAACATACATGAATTCAAGAGTATGTTGAGCTCTTCAGCATGTTGTGTTTATTTCTGTGCTGCAGTGGTGTGATTTGAACAGCATTTGCATGAAAGCTACAAAAATATTTCATGTTTTGCTTTTTCAGTGAAATAGATCTTCTCAAGAATGAAAACTTTTCTGTGTCAACTGTTTATGGTGTAGCTCCCCATCCTTCTTTAAAACAAGTGCCTCTCACAGTCTCAGAGGACAATGGACGGTACTTGGATATCAAGAGCTCTGAGAATGACAGTAAACATGGAAACATTGAGGAAACAAGCCTTGCTTTATCAGCTGAAGTGGATTCAAGGACTTCTAAAGATGATATGCTAAATTCTGTGCCCTCTAAAGAGACAGAGAAACTGTCCTCATGTCCTCCATCATCTAAAGCTGCAGTCCACTTTGATAAACCTAATAGGTTAGTGATAAGTTGTAAACTGCATGGTATTATTAAAAATTCTTGTAAAGTGAGTAGATATTTTTCTAACAGTGAATTTCTGCCAAATTGAATAGATCATTTGTGTTTTGAAGGCAAATAAAAGACTTAACATAGCTCTAGGGTACAGTGCTGATATTTTTATATTGTTCCTAATCTCTTTAGGAAGGAGTACATATGACAAACCTACAGTTTCAGTATTAAGTTGCAGAAATTCTTTTCACTTTCTACTTGTTTCTAAACCCAGCCCTGTTTGTTGCAACAAAAAAATTGGTAAAATCAGAATAAGGAATGGGAAGACAAGAGAGATCTGTTCTCTTTTAAATTTTAATGTAATAATTCTCTTCTGCTTGAAGTGTTGAAAAGTTGGGAAATTTTTTTTTCTTTTTCTGTGTAGATGTGTATAACTCTCCTAGAGAGCAGTACTGTTTTTCATTTACTTATTTTATAACTATCAGAAAGATATCTAATGGCATACTGCTTTTTTGAGTTTTGATTTTGGGGCAAGCCTTCACTGGGTAGCTATGATTGTTTTAACTAAATTAGGGTATTCGTGTTGTGTTACTACTTGGTGCTTGTAAGTGTTCTTGAGAAAGCCCTTTCAACCTGTACAAGTGTTTTTATAGTGAAAAGGAGAAGTGATTTGTTCATTAAGTGAGATAAACCACTGTAGTCATCAGAAGTAGCACGGACCACAAACATAGTGAGGGTATGTACAATTTGTAATTGTTACCACTGCAGACAAAGATATGCAAGTACCTCACCTTATGATCTTACTGTTTCTGTTTGTAGGGAAGCAGGCAGCCATCCAGCTTTGTCTTTTGTCCCTTAGTGAGCTTTTACTGGTTTTGATACTGTAATTTGTTTCTAGAATTATCTTTCCATCTGAAAATTCCAAGTAGAAATCCGTGTGATATTCTGTGCAGATGGAAAAATAAATGCAAGCTTGCAGTGGGGGGGAGAAAAGGAACGCCTGAAAAAAAGGAGTTGCTAACCCTGCTAGTAATTACCTTTTCTTGCAAACCCTAAGAATCCTGCTTTTTCTGGATTTTCTGTACTTCTTGCACTAAGTTCGAGGGTCAGGGCTACTTTTTCAGTGATAGCTTAACTTTAAGAATTGGACAGGAGGAAAGATTTCTGAATATAATACTTTGGAGTCACATAAAAATTTCTCTCTTAGTTGACTATACTAGTGTGTAACAGGAAAGTAGAACAGCTTAGATTTTTCTGGAAAGTGGTCAGTGGTTCGATGTAAGCTTTCAGATTTTTTTCTTTAAGTTTCTTTCATATCCTAGCTAAAAATCCAGACTATGTAGTAATCAAAACTTCGAGCTGTTGCTATATACCTGTCTACCTACTTTCATTTGGCTTGTTGCAAGTTTCTTCTTGCTCAGATTAATGATGAGTGCTGGGTGGCATTAAGTGCATGAATACTAGATTGATGGTTTGGGGATAGTGAGGGTGTATATCAAAATAGGATTAAATCACTGAGTGAGGAATGAACTCTGTATTTCCAGTGGAATTTATGACGGTAGAGGCTAGAAGAACAGCATTTGTTCTGCTGCTCACAGTTGTTTTAGCTATAACTGCACATAGATTTATTTGAAAAGTAGTTCAATGAAGCTGTGAATCCCCATTGAGTTTAATTCACAAGTCCCCTCAAATGCAGTTCACTGCAGAAATAAATAATGCACGTGTAATATGTAGCTATTTTTGTACTCTGCTTTGGGCTTAATATGTCAGCAAAGGGTCAGAGGAAAATATATTTGATACAGTGTTTTATAGACCAGTATCTAGTACTAATTTTTTTTCCTGGATTATGCCCTAGGTTTGTAATAATGCAGTATTTTTTTTCACTGAATAAACAGATTATTTGTTAAATGTTTTGAGATTTGTGCGAGAAGCAGCACAATGGAAATGCTGGATATTTATGGATTTCAATCCATGTTTATTTACAGAAGACAATTATTATCAATCACTCAAAATGTACTAAGAAGGGTTAACAACTAAGACTCTATCCTGAAAGGCAAGATCATTACTACTGTATCTATAGACTGTTTTCTTGGCATAAATCTTGCCCAGATGGGAAGAGAGAAGGGGAAGTTAGCCTGCCTTGTGTGACTCCACTCAGAGCAGCTGTGTGTGCATGCTGGCAAATGAGGACATGGCCATCACTGGAAAAATGCCTCAGTTAACAGATGGCAGTGCAAAGCACTAGCAGTGGTTTAAATAGACTGCACCACATGTGTTTATTCAACTAATTTGAGGTGTGTGGTAATTTGCACCAAATACAAGGTGTTTTCTGTATACAGCAGTCCTGGCTTTTGGAATGAATTGTCTCTTTTGTCCCACACTTATATAGAATAGAATAGTAGTGCCTGAGCTTTTTATTCATTGTACTTTCTTATATTTGGATATCTTCACTGCTGGCATCTGTTGGCCCTTGAAGAGACTTGCCACTGACTTGTGTGCAAGAGGCCTTGGTCTTTTATTGTTTTTGTCCAGCAGAGCCATCAAGGATTTTGTTAGACTTCATTAAGGAGAAGCTTTCTGGACTCCAAGTACAGCCAGCAATTTTAAGAGGATCCACACTGCCCAGAGCTTGCTGTTATTTAACCCACAGGGAAATTCAGTGACATAATGTCATACTTACTTTTCATTCTCTGCAAAGTGGTAGTGGAACGTTGCCCTTATGTAGGATTTTAATTAGGATTCCAAGTGGGAAAGGATCTGATTTTCTGTAGAATGAATGCCAGGTTGAAGGACAGCATGGGCAAAGGGCTGGCCAAGGCCTTGCCTCTGTGTTAATGTTAAGCTGCTGCTTTGCAGTGCTTGCTTATGTTCTCCCAGTGTTAAAAAAACTCTACAGTCTTGAGCAGAGTCTGTAAATCTGTCACTCAAGAATATTTTACAGCATAAGGACTAACATATTGTGAAAGAGGTCTTTTACAACTTGCTACTGTTTAAGTAGTTTAGTAACTTTTTTAAAGTGAACCTTGCGCAAAACCAAGCTGAATGGAATTAAAACAAGCTTCCTTCATTAAAATTTAAAATGCACTTCAATATTCCATACTCTTAAGAAAAAAAAAAGATTTTATGCAATAATTAAAAATTCTCAGTTATCATCATTTTCTTAATAGTGAGAAGAGGAAAACTGGTATGTTTATTGATGTCCTCTTGAATAAGTTTAAGTAATTGTTAGTAGGAGCTTTGATTCTTATGGAGCTTTTTCGGTTAGAAAAGGGTGAATGATGGTGTATTTACTGTAAGAAGTATTATGTTTCAATCTATTAGATAAAGTCTATGTCCATGCATGTAATCATTTGTGTGTTGGACTTTGTGTGCTTGTGTATATTTTTGAGGGTTCAAAGGTGTTACCAATTTCCACATAAAAAATAGGAGTTGCCTCCTCTGTGTCATCAGAGGACTCAAACAGCAGATGATGGAAATGGATGAGATGCTTTCTGTGCATATTTTGGAAGACAAATGTTGTCTTTCTTCTTTAAACATAGTGGATGAAGCAGTGCTAGATTAGCATCTAAGTGCAAGGCCTCAGATAAGGCAGAGGAAATCGTCATTACTGGGAAAAATAGGGTGCTGCTGCCTGCCTGTTTGATGTAGTGGTCAGTAATTGTTTTCTGAGAACATTTCTGCCAAATTACCCTCTTCAGACACTGCTGTTTTGAAGCTTTTATCAGGGTTTGATATGGATGCTTAAGGCTTTGAGTAGCTCGGCTGCACTGGTGCTGGATGTGGCCATGAGGCAGTGCTTGTGCAGATGAACCCTGTATGAGGGCTTAGACAACAGTTTAAGATTGATTTTGAGGTTCTGGCAGTGTTTGAATCCAAAGTTAGATCCCATAATGGCAGTTGAGCAAACTCTATTTAACCCTGAAGCCCATAACTTGACTGACTACTCAAACATTTTTATGCAATTTGCAGAATCAGAGCATTAAGCAAAAATATTGTTTCATGTGATTTCTGTGCCCGCCCCACCCCATTTGCGTAATTGTATGCTTCCTCTTGTATTGCCTAAGCTTCCTTTTCTTCATGCTTAAGTCCTATTTTTGTCTGTGCAGCAGTTTGAAAGATGTTATATTTTTTGGAACTAAAACTAACTTCTTAATTAGGACACTCAGGGTTTTTTCTTGCTACGAACTAAACACCCTAAAAGTCAAAGATAATTTTCAAACTTCTGTAGTGTGAATCACTTAAACATGCTTTCTGGGTGTCATTTTACCTAGCTGATTAAACCAGAATGAAAGGACTTGCTTTATCACCTTTCTGATTTATTCTTTCTTCCCCCTCTCCCTTTTTGATGATATTTCAGGAAATTGTCACCAGCTTTCCATCAAGCACTACTGTCTTTCTGTCGGATGTCAGCAGACAGCCGTTTGGGATCAGAGGTATATTTCCAGTTGGCATAAACTAAAAGATCTTTCATTTTGCATGGCAGCGATAGTTAAACAAGCAATAACTGCTTTGAAACAAGACATGGAAAGATTAATCCATCTGCGTGAAAGTTAAGAAATAAAGATATGTTCTCAGATTTTATGCTAAATATGAAACCTAGTGATAGTGGTGTAATTACTGGGAACTTTTGAGTCTCTACAAGTGGATTCATGCTTTTGAAAGTACTGACACATCAAAAACTTACAGCTTAGTGTATGGAAATAAATACTTTTCTAGTAAGTGATCAGCCTGCTGCAATTTTTATTATTCCTTTCAAATGGTGTTTTTCTGTTCCTGTGCTTCTAAAAAAAGCAAACAAGCAACTTGGTTTTCTAGGTATCTCGGATTGCAGATAGTGAGAAAAGTGTCATGTTAATGCTGGGACGCTGCCTGCCTCATATTGTTCCTAATGTGCTGCTTGCAAAGCGAGAGGTGAGGAGCCCTGAAATTTTGCCTTTTATTTTCATCACAATATTTTGTTGTTCATTTTGAAGATGTTGTGTCTAATTCCATGAAAGTCTATTACTTGCAATCATGTTCTTACTTTTGTGCATGCATCTCTGCTCCTAGAAAATGGTTTTACACCTCTGTCAGGTGAGTTCAGTAAACCTGCATGGTATCCTAATATTCCTTCCTCTGCTTAAGGCACCCATTAGCATTCAGCAAGACTGTTACTGTAGGTCCATCTGTTTATGCTAGCACACATGTTTTTCCAAGGGAAGACCATATCAATGTGCATTGTGAAAACAGGGGCTATGAGTTCAAACATGGTTTGGTTTGTTTGGTCTATCAATTTTGATAAGGAATAATGTTCAGGTTCTTTTGCAGCGCTACAACAAAAATAATTTTCAACAAACAAATTATGTTAATGTCATTTCTTGCAAGCTCCATGTATCAACCAAGTAAAGGTTCATCAAAAATACTTCTTTGTAAGGAAATGAGCAATCTTGCTTATATGTTTTCCTTAACTTTAAAATGAGAATGACTAAAAATTATGAACATATAATGTGTATTTTGAATGTGACTGAAGGTGATGGTTTGCATAATCATTCATGCTATACAGCATACAAAAGGAAGGAAAAAAAAGTGACTGGTTTTGTTTTGCTTTGTGTAAATATTTCACATTACCAAAGATGTAAAAAAATACCCAAGAGCTGAAGAGATATCGAACAAAAATTCAGTGTCTTTGTAGTTGACACTGAAATAAAGGGTTTGAAGTAGCAAATCTCTTTGAACAAGTTTTAGTCCTTGTTGATGGGACCTACAGTATGGTAGACCTAGTCGTGTGTTTTGCATAAATTCATTTTAAGGCTTTGAAAATTCCTCAAGAAATTTGTACTGATCCTGTAATCTAAAATTTTTATACCATACAAGTAATTATCAGCAGCTGACATGGTGAACTTGAAATATGTGCTGTGTTTTGAAAATTCATAAAAGGCTTTCTTTTTTAGGGGGTGGAGGTGTTAACTGGGTGCTCTGGAAATGCTTCTGTCTTTCACAATAATTCTGTGAATGTTCCTGGATCAGTGCTTAATTTCTGATTTCTTATTTATTCCTTTCCTTCCTTCTGCTTGGCAGGATGTGGTATTTTGGCTCCTTTTCACAGCTTTTAGCTTAATCTGTGTAATGTATTGAATATTTTTGTGACCTTTTCATCTGTTTCTTACTTGGTTCCTTCCTACATTGTTTTACAGTGAAAGTTACATTTGATTACCTGTATTTTTGCCTTTAATTATCTGTTTCAGTTTAATTGAAAAAGGTGCAAATCACAATTGAGTAATTGGATTACATGGGATGCTTAATGTTTCAGTAATTGAAATTTGTTTTAAAAATACCTTTTTTTAGTTCCCTGCCACCTTTTACTATAACTATTTTAATGTTCTTTCTGCTATAGTCGTGGAACTTGAAGGAAAAGTTGGGTAGACCATCTGTCAGTATTTATCCTAATCAAATTATGGAAAGCTAACCTAAGAACTAGGCTGTCTTCAACAAGGTATAACTTTGAGTCTTATCCGTAAACAATCTTATAATGAGACTTTTGTGCAGAGAAGTGGTGTAAAAATATACCTAAAGATGACTAATTTGGGAAAGATGTGTAACAGGTTCAGATCACAATGCAAAGTTCTCGCCAGTCTGTTCTGAAACAAGAAGAATGGTCGTGTTTAAGATCTTACACTATCAATATATGAGGATGAGAGTTAAACATAATTTTTGATGACTCCCTGAAATGTCTTTTTGTTCTTTAAGCATCCCTCATGTTGAAATTGCTTGCAAAATCTTAAGCTGAAAATTACATGCTATGCATCTTCATTTCGGAGAAACTGAGTTTACGGAGGCTGTCAGTCTCTCAGTAGTTGTTGTCCTTTAGCAGATTCAGAAACCATTTTTCCTGTTTTTAAGCATCTTAAGGTCAGTAGCAACCTGCCTGATCCAGTAGTAAGTGTTCTGGCAAATGTTATAGTTGGCATTTCTGAAATTATTTATTTTTGTGTATTGGTGCATCTTTCATTGTTCTTCAGTGTCTGTAGTTTAGATTCCAATGGAAGGTAACAAAGAAGGAAAGACACAGTATCAAGTAGGGTGGCTGAGGGGATAATTTTAATTGTTTCTAAAAAAAGCAGTTCAACTGTATAAAATCAATCATGCATCATACAGGCAAATTGCCTCCAAGTAATTCATAATCATCAAAATTCTTGTAGCAACATATAAATTTAATTTTGTTTTCATCTCAAATGTCTAGGTTATCTTAAGTCCTTGAAAACATGTATGTCAATATTTAGGTTTGTGTATGAATGCAGTCACAAATAAAGGAGATGTTGCAATCCAAGTAACAGTTAAGTGGAATGACCAGTAAAAAATGCTAAAAACCGATACTTAAAAAAAAAAGCCCATTGTTTGGGATGCAGTCTGTGATCAAGCTTCTTGAAAATGAGCAGCTTGGGTTCCTAAGAATCGATCTATGTTAGAATCTGATTTCTCCATTGTCATTTTACCACTTAAAATACATTAACAATCAAAAAAATGCAAAAGTAAAATCATCCACCTTCTATTTGTTAGCACATATACCATAGAAAAATTCCTTTGGCTAAAATGTAATTAGAGAGAAGCAGTCTTTTAAAATTTTTGTAATAACGAATCAGTTCAATACTCATTTTTCACTCATTAAGATGTTAAAGTCAATGTTTTTTTGTCAGGAAACAAGAGTAACCTTGTTTGTACGTACATCTTCCATATTCTGCAGTATATAATCCTTTACTGGAGTTTGGCCCAGAGTAAACTTTTTGCTTAAGATCTTATTACTCTTGTTCTTAATCAGCACTTTTATTTAATTATTTACATCTTTCATCTCACCCATTATTCCAGTGTTGGTCTTTAACTTCTTTTGTGCTATGCAAACTTAGCAAAATCATGATAGTAATGGTTTACTGAATATGCACCACTTTATAGTTATAATGAGAAACTGTTATTTATAGAGAGTTCAACATGTTAAGAATAGAGAGTTTTGCTCTATTGAGCAAAAGTTTTGCTTTTATTTGTTTGTAAAGTTGAAGCAAAGATAATGTTAAATCTTCAGGCTCTGAATTGATGCCATTCTCAACTCCACTAGATCTCCACTAAAGATTGAAAGTAAACACATTCAATTGCAGTAACTGCACATAAATGTCACCAAGGCACTTCAGTTCTCTGGCATGTCTCTTAAAGCACAGTAGAGTATTTTACTATAAATTTTCATCTCAGTCTTATGTTTTAAAAGCCATAAAATACTGGCTTTGCTAAAGAAATGCAAAAGAAGTCTGTGTCAGATCTTGGCAGTATACTCAATTGTTTGCTTCCAGGGGTCGTGTCTAGCAGATTTCATCATGGTTGGATATGGATAAAGGTACATAAACCTATGTTGCTGGGCATAAAAATTGTCAGTTGTCGATATCTTCTAGATGACCACTTTAATTTCCCATTATAAGGGAGAATAAAGAAATCTAAATGAACAATTACAATACTTTGTTACTCTGTAACACTTAATCTATAGAAGTCTACTGCTATTTATGTCTCTAAAAAACAGGAGTAGTATTGACCACAGCCTGTTTGCTGGTCCTTTTCTGGTATACGTGCAGTGCTGGTTTTGTATCACAAACTTTTGTATGTGTGTTTTCAAATAAACAGTAGATACAGACAAAGAAGCAGAAAGTTTTTTCACACCCACGCCCTACCATTGATTCTTATGTAAAAGCATCCCTTTGGGATCTCTGAGAGGCTTACTTTGGATCCTGCAATAATAGTCTCACCCTATGAGAGGTAATCAGAGCTTTGATTTTAATATTGGTAAGATTAGTAGCACAAAGTTTTGAGTCATGCAGTAATCCCATGATTTTTTTTTTTTCATTTTAAAACTAAAAGAATGAATTTGTAACTTTAAATACATTCTTGCCCAAGACAGTTCCTGTCAGTGGTTTGTTGGTACCTGCAGCAATTTCAGTTGCAGACAATAAGATTATTTCATTTTATTTACTTGTTGTCAAGAGGCTGAGTTACAGAACAATTTTAATACAGTGTTGGTTCATGATATAAGCATTGACTCTTAAAGAAGATTAAAAGGCACACATTAACAAAATTGATCATGTCATCCTGGTTTATATATTGTTGCCTGCAATATTAGTACATTAATATTTGGAGTAATAAAAAATATTATTATTTGAACCTACTGAAGTAACCAGTCTTGACACTTAACACTAGTTAAATTTATTCTTTGAAATAATTATTTTGCTTATACAAACTCCAGCGAGAAGACAGTAATTAGTGAGAGCAGTAAGATGTAGGAGACTTGTTGGAATGTTTAGCAAAACATTGTTATAATGATGGAAACAACACTGACAGACAAGTCCTTTCTACCTTCTGAGATGATCACTACAATGATGCACTTAAAAAACCCCAAAATTTAATATTTTTTCATAATAATTTTAACATGTAGGAAGAGCTGTAGGCATATAGTTTAATGGTATTAATTACTATTAAAAAGCCATGCTTTTTTGTCCATAATGAAGAGAGAGCTACTCCGTATGTCCATGTAAATGTTGCCTTTATTGATAACTTAACTCAAATAGTGAATCCCTTTCAAAGATAATGGAACAAGTTATCATAAGTTGGGATGAAGTTGTCCAGAGATAATATGGTGAGAAAAATGTGAGTTTTTCTTTGGAGAGACCTACATGGAGAGTTACAGAGAAGTAGAGCAGAGGGAAGATGGGCTGTTTCAGTTCTCTTGTGCAATGTGTTAGGTCAGCCTCAGAGCACTGACTGTCAGTCACCTGTACGTGTAGCTTCCCTCACAGTAAAACAAAAGTAATTTCTTTCTCTCCATTCTTCATCTGGGTAGCTCACAGGTATAAACTGCCTCAGATCCGAACTTGGCTTTTCAATAGCAGAGGTGGGACCTATGACACATAATGTTTTATTGCATCAAGCTGCAAGTGCTGACAATGTTATGAGTCAGTCTGCTTGGAATCTAATAGGAAAACAGTATCAAAGCTCTGGAAGTCACTCTTCTTGCTATGGTCATGAGTCACTAATCACTCCTGTTAACCAACACTGACACGACCTATCAAAACTCATGTTCTGAACTCAAAGGCAAAAGAGAAAAGAAGGACTTGGGGATGAACAGGATGTTTAGGAAGGATCCCAAATTAAGTTGAGGGAGAGTTGTTGGGTTTTTTTGAAACTTAAGTTCTTGCTTTATGACTGTCAGCACAAGTGGTATTCCTTCCCAAGGAAATGCAGAGTGTTTCACATAGCACTGGAAGTCCACTCCTTGATTATTAATAACTATATGGAGTTAATAAGTATATGGAGTCTCCATAACCATGTTGTGAACTTTTCTCTTGAATCTAAACTAGCCAAATACTAATCTTACTGTGTTTTATTGGAAAATTGCTACTTCCTATAGCTTCCCTGCTGGTTTCAAGAACGAAAAACCTGAGATTTGTAAAACAAATCTACATCAAAAGCATGACCCTTAGCAACAGGAAGAAATGAGGTCAAACCTACCAGTAGGTTGTTTTTTTTTTTTTCTTAATGCTCCTGAATGTCCTGAGAAGAATCTGCCCCTTATAAGTCTTTGGGAGATTTCACTGGACCTGTTTCATCCCTCTGTAGAGCAGTTTTGTTCTTCTTGTGCCACAGTCCCTTTTGCTTCCAGTTTTACCTGCCTGTCCCTAAGGGCTTTAGGGAGCACAGAAAACACTGTTCGAGACTTCTCACTGTTTCTCCACTCCCATTAATAGAAGGAACTGTAGAAGCCCTGATGCAGCGATGCAGAGAACACTCTCTTCTCCCATAGTATGCATGAGAGAATGTGACCAATGGACGAGAAAATACAGCTAATTCCATCAGCTATAATAACCAGCTTTCCACAAGGTAAAGAACCAGCCTTGTATCTGCCCATGTCAATGCTGTTAGGTTACTCATTACCTTTCAGACACAAGGCAGTAGTTTCTAGGTGAATATTCTCTGGTGTTTGCCTTTCACACAGACTCAGCTGAAAAAGGATAATGTTAACGTCCTTAAATTCCGTAAGAATACCCACCTAGTAGTACTGCATTAAAATCTAGCAGTAGTTCTGAGTAAGCAGTTTAGATTTTTGAGTAGGTACTCAAATATACTAAGAAAGTGAAATCGATGTGTTGGTTTCAACAGATGAAACAAAAATCCCATCAATGTCCCATTTCATGTAGTATATTCTTTGTAAAGTTTTTCATAGGAGCATTTAAGAATACTTGCAAGAGCAGTTGAATAATGTGAATTTAGAGTAGATTTCAGAAAGTTAGATTTCACTAAAGTAACAGATGTTTATTTAGCTTTAAGTTTTTAAATGAGCTTTATTCTTTATGGTAGTAATTTTGTTCTCTATCTACAAATTGCAATCAGATTTCCTATTTAAAAGATTTTAGTTTAATGTTTAACTAGGGGTATTTAGAATGGTGTTGAGGAGGTATTATTTTAGTAATATTCTTTCAAGACATTTTGAATTAAAGCAGCGTTTGCAGGAGAGAAAATTTTATGCAGTCAAAAAAAGAAGTGAAATAGGTTAAACCCTCTGACTTCTCATAACTTTCAATGGGCAAAAATCTTAAGTAAGCAAAAATAATGAGATCTAACATGCAGATTCTAAAGGGAAAGAAGCTCTCAGCTGAAGAAAGTTATTTAGTTGTTCATGCAATTTAATTTGTAAAGTTCCTTTAATGCAAGTCTTCAGTTCTTGTTATTTTGTGTTGTGCTACGCTTATTTAAAAACAACCCCCGTTACTCTTAAAAGTATTTAAGAAATGGAAATGTTCCAAGTATTCAAATTTATTTTTCATTTCTCCTTCTCTCCTTTTAGATTTTTTTTAAGTGATAGGTAGGATATTTCCATGTTGTCTCCTCGGTCATGAATTCTCTAACCTGTATCATAAATGAGTTGAATATTGCCAGTATATCTTCCAGAATCACAGAATGTTAAAATACAGTTCAGGTTGTGTCTTGGTCATCTTTGGAGATGGAAATAGCACATCAAGTAGAATTCTTGTAAAATAAAAAAAAAAAAAAAACCCAACCAAAAAAAGCTTGAAGCTTGTCAGGAGTTGGCTAGCTTAGGCACTGCTCTAAAATGGAGTCCTGTTTTATGTTTAATATAAATAGAGCTCCTGCTGTTTAGGAAAATACAGGTTGAGCAGTGAGGATGTAGTCAGTGGTGTTTCCACAGGTCCACAAAAACATCATGATTAGGTCTCTTTTAATATCTGCAAGAAGAAATTTGCACCTCCCTGCAAAGTCATTCTAAACAACCACAGGTTTTTCCAAGTTTTGTATAATTTCCCCAGCTAATGTTAGGTGTGTTTCCCACTGTCACCTGCTTATTTGTCACAACTTAATAATTCACCAAAAGTCCTTCTGCTGAAAATTACTCCAAAGTACAGAGCAGGTGTGCAAGGTTATCTCCAGATTACTTGCCTGTGTTTTTTTCCAGACGCTGAGGTTTTTCTTGTTCTTTTTTTCCTGACCTCCCAGTGTGATGAAATCACTTAAAAACTGTCTGGCTTCCAAATTCAGTTGGAGTAAAAGCTCACATCAACAAGGTCAAGCGAAGGGACTTCCAGACTATGTTTTAGAAACATTTGTTTCTTCTGGGAATGAATACTATGAGCTTTGTAGGCATATTTAGAAAGGAGGAGGCCTTCACTACAAAGATCCTTATATTTTCTCTCCATGTTTTACACAGTATTTTCTTTGTAATTTGTTCCTTTAAGGGATTTTAATTGCTCCAGAAAGAAAATTCAGCTTCAGAGATCATTTTTGTATGGAAAAAAAAATCATAGAACCTTTACAAAAATCAGATAATTGTCAGTCAACACAAAATCTGTCTGCAGTCACCTTTACCAATGTACGTTTCTCAATGTTTCTTTTTTCAAACTTGTGCGCAAAACTGTGTGGATGTTTCATTGGAAATTTTAATCTTTAACTCCGTGGCATTTTTTCATAGGAACTTTATTCCATAGTTGTCTGTGGAGCTTCAGTTCAGTAGGTAGTGAAAACAGTTGAAACCATGATTGTCCTCTAATTCTGGTTACAGGTGACCTGCATATGTTAATTGTAATCTTTTCAGAGCTTTTCATTTCATGTGCTGATTCTCCCCTGATTTTTCCTAGCAGGAAAATAATTCTAACCTTTGTAGACCTTCACTTTCCTCAAGTCACTTAATAAGACATCACGACTCCAAAGTATCTTTTCTAACTGTTTTGATGTTATGTGATTTTAGATTTATCTTCTTAGTTTCTTTTGCAGTAAATGAATGTATGCCCAAAGCAATTTTACTTTGTTTGGTTTTCCCCTACCCACAACTTTTTAGGAATTGATCCCACTCATACTGTGTACTGCCTGCCTCCATCCTGAACCCAAAGAGAGAGATCAGCTTCTGCACATACTGTTCAATTTGATCAAACGACCAGACGATGAGCAAAGGTGTGTTTGCGCTTGTGTGATATGGGACAAGCAGGAACCTTTTTCTCTGTGCAAGCAGCAGAACTAGTAAAAATTGGATATTATTGGATGGTATTAAACAAATTTCATTTATGCTGGTGTTTTGCTTATGTAGTGTTGACAAATTTAAGCCAAGTTCAGGACTTTCCATTTCCATGACCTGTACTTCCAGTTACTGAAATGTAAGAATGTGCTTGTAAGCTACAGTGTAATTTCAATTCCTTTTTCTGTTTAAAGATTAATTTAAATTGTTTTGTTAAAATGGTCTTTAACTTCGTATTTCTTAGCACTGGTTGATGTAGAAATCAAAACAGCTTTTTTTTTTTTCTTTTTAAACCTGTGTTAGTGATCTACATGTTTGTTCAGATGATCACCACATTTCTTTAGGGAAAATAGTGCTCTTTCTATGTATGGCTCATTACTATAAGGGCAATTAAAAAATCAGAAGAATGTAGCAGTGATCTAGGTCTGACAAATGTTAATGACTTTGTTTCATTTTGGTTAAGCTTCTGAAACAAATTACACCTTTTGTTCTATAAATTTAATTCTTCCCTGCTGCTCAGTAAATCTGACTTTGTACTGATCTTGATGAGAATATCCTTAAGGTTGAAAGACAGTACCCTAGCTGGTATGTTTCCTTCTCTTAACTGTGGAACAACTTTTCATGTTTGATCTTCCATTATTTTCATTAGAGATGTTTTGGAAAGCATCTGTATCTATTGTTGCTCTAGGCTGTCTTCAGACAAAATAGGCTTTATGAAATAGGTGGAAAGCATTTCTTTTGGAGACTCTCCAAAACTGAAGTGTTCAGGCATCTTTCTAAACTGTTCCCATGGTAAAATTTAGAGATTAGGTATAATTGAAAGCCGTGGCTTTGGAGACAAAAAAAAAAAAAAAGCTTAAATAAACAAAAGCAATTTGTAGCATAGTGGCACCATGTAGATTGAAATTACAAAAAGATGCAGTCTTGGTTCTACTTCAGAGTCATTAGAAGTCTGCTTCTGAAATGTTTTGAATGTCCCAGAGGATTGAGAAGCTAAAATAATTTCTGGTTGAAGGGGAAGGAAATTGCATGTCACTTGGAGTCTCTTGTGATTAATTTGTTACAGAGTCGGTGGCCTATTAAGTAGACTTTTCATATCCCCCTATAGGTGCATTAGGTGTGTCTTTTCCAGCAGTTAAGAAAGAAGAAAAAGCTTTTTTTTCCTTGAATTTGTTCCATTTTTATTGTGAATTAGAGATTTATATATAAAAATAACTTGTTTCCATGAGAAATCTGGGAAAAATAGTCTGCCATAAACTCTACGACAAAGCATGCATATACATAATATACATTTGCACACATAGAAATAATAATTGCTTTTAAAGGTTCCATAACCTGATGGAAAACCAGTTAAGATTCCATGAAATAAAAGAGATTCTGAACAGTAATTAATAGAACATCCTTTTTCAGAATTTAAGGGGGGTTTTATTTATAGATTTGTAAGGAAGTGTATTATGCTTGCTTTGTTTTTATCTAAATACATTTAAATAATATTTTAAAAGTCTTATGCAGTATGAAGTGAGCAAAGACATTCAGGTTTAGTCACCAGAATGATGATGTTTATTATCTCTTGTTACTTGTTTGCTTTCTACTGTACTGTACAGGCCTACTACATCGTACCTTGATGTAGCAGCTGATCAGTTGACATTTTTAATTTGCTAAATGCGAGAGACTGAAATGTGACACTGCATTTCTAAGAATTAACCCATTAAAAGCATTTTGTTTTACAATGTCAAATATCTGAAGTATGTTAACAATTATGCAGAAAGCCTGGATTATATCTCTTGCCCATGTGAGATGCATTTTGGTGCTTGGCATATTTCTGTAGTCTTGTACACTAACATTGTATTTGACAAGGCCACTTGTATCCTCATGGCTTTGCTCATTAATGTCCCATTCAACTTCTAAAAATGCCTATCAAATTCTATTCTGCAAAGGAACAAAAATGTGTTCACATAACTTCCTTTTTGCACAATAATGTTAGGTTTGGAGGCTACGAGTCATGAAAAAGTGAGATTAATGTCTGACTCTAATAGGGCAAGTATAAAACATTGCTTCAATCACCTCTTATTCAGATCCTTACAACTTTTCCTTTCCCTGAAATGCTGACTGTTATATGCCCTTAAAAAGGTTGCAGTAAAATATTTAAAACCTTGTTTTAAAATATTTTTGAAATATCTTCAAATTCTCATCTTGTTAGGCAAGGCAAAAAGAAATCTGACTTAATTTTGAGATTTCATGGAACTTTTAAAAAAATATTTAAGAAAAAATATTTTGTTTTATCCCATTTATAATGCAGAAGTGATTACGCAGTAATCAAGTGATTACTGTGTTCTGCTATTTTTTAATGCCTTAAAAATATATATTCTCTTGCTCAGTCTGTGATGAGGTGCAGTGTATAGAACCAAAGACAATAATTCAAATGCCTATTTTGTTTGCACTAGAACTGAGAATTACCACAGGCTTTTGTCTCCGTATTGCTATCAGCTGTTGATTTCTTGAGTCTTGTCTAATAATTTTTGTTTTTTCCTTAATCAAAGGCCTAGTTCTGTGAATGTGGTAGAGGTAAAAAACCCAAACACGCACAACACAGAAGAGCTTGCTCTGATTGTTGGCATAAAGAATGCTGGGATAAAAAGCCACAACTTTTTGATAGGATCTTTCTCCTAAAAATTCTTAAAGTGAATGAGTTTTTTTGATGGAGTATGATCTCTAAGGGGTTAAAAGATAACCAGCAGAATCTCTGCCTTTCAACCTTAAGGGGATGCTATTGGTACAGAAAATATTTAGGAGTCTAGACATGACACGAAAATGGTAACAAATTAATTCTGGCTTACATTTCACAGAGGAATAATAATAAACTGAGTGGTGTCCTGATCTTACTGAGGAGGTGATAAAATTGAGTCTCATGCCCACACATTATCATTTGAAACTGGATATTTAATAATTCATGTAGGCTCTAAAGGTAAATAGAATTGGTGAATTGCATTCCAAGTTGGTATTATTCCAATCCTATCAACAGGAGAAATAGAAGTAAAAACATCTTAGCAAGATAGACACTCATTAAATAAAATACCACAAATGACAATTTAGTACAGTCTTACTGAAATTTTATATATACCTCTGTGCCTATAAAATTGATAGAACAATGGCAATTTCTTGCAAAATTTAATGACAGGTATAAGTTATTATTAAAAAAGTATAAGAATATGAATACAAATAACAGGTGATCATAGATCCTGCTGGTTGATTACTTGGTTTCATTTTTTAGTGGGCTTTAGAAGATTTCTTACAAGAGTGAAGTTCAGTATTTTGTGGGAGATGACAGTAACTTGTCAGAATGTTGCAAAACTATGTCATAAAAGAAATAAGCTGCTTGCTCTGAAGAAAGTTCATTAAATCTCACAAATGCTTCTAAATAAAATCAGTTTACTTCAGTGAAATACTGATAGTATGATAGTCTTAGGTAATTTAGATCCTTTTACTGCATGATAGTATTCCGTACTAAGAATTAAATGAGAAATTTAGTCAGAGACTCCCAATCTCAGACTTTAGAAAATCAGAAATACCCAAATCAGAGATTCTCAGACTGGTTTATGGAGTAGAGAATCTGCAAGATTTTGGAAAATGCATTCTGAATATAAAACAAGGTGAAATCATAGAATAGTTTGAGTTGGAAGAGATGTTTGAAGGTCATGTATGCAAATCCCCACTCTGCAATGAGCAGGGATATTAGTGGCTTTCAATTTAGAATTTATTCTTTAAGTCAGTGTGGATGGTGTGAAATCTTGACTGCAGACAACTATCTATTGCCTGTCAGCATGCACTTTACCTAACTTAAGGAATGTATGTTATATATTATAAAACTTTATAAACAGGTTAAAACTTAAATTTATCTTTTCAGACAGATGATACTGACTGGGTGCGTGGCATTTGCCCGACATGTTGGACCAACACGTGTAGAAGCTGAACTTTTACCACAATGTTGGGAGCAGGTAACTGATTAGTGTTTGCTTTATGCTCCAAAATCAGTTAAAAGTTCATAAATTTCAGTTTTACTTGTTCCAGGGGGAGGTTTTGGGTTTGGTTTTCAGAAAGATACTTGGATGTTCTTTGTTCTCATCATATATATTTTTATCTAACATTAAAAACACCTCAGAAGCAGAAAGCTTATTAAAGACTGTTTGGAGAGATTTTAGTTACCTGCTTGTACCTGAAGAAGCTTGTTATAGTGAAGTGTAGATAAGCTCATGCTCATCGTTAGTGTTATGTAACACATTGCTAGGTAGATACCTTTATAATTTTTACTCTGCCTTCTAGCCTGTTGGAAATCCATTTTCATTCATTTCATTCAAAAATTTTATTTGCTGGGGGTTTTATGTTGTATTAAGTCTCTGGAGCAGTGTCCACACCAGCTGGTTTTCAATTCTTAAACAGAAAATCGAAGACCAAAGTACTCCTAAGCAAGTCTCTCATAGAAGGGCACCTGTGAGATGAGCCTGAAGTTTACATGTCTCTTGTAGAATCACAGTGATCTTTTTCACAGATAATCCAAATTAATAGTAATAACTGAACAACCAAATGGAAATGTTTTTACTGGTTTGTCTGAGGCGTAGAACCAGAACAACATGAGTTCAGGTGAAAATCTGTTTTATTTTACATTGAAGGAAAGGGAGTTCATCATTGCCTGAAAAGACAATGAATAACTAAGCCATGACAGAGTGGGAATGCCTGCTTTGATGGCGGAGTCTTTCTGGTCTGGTAGTTTTCTACTGTTCCTTGCATAACACAGCAATCTGTGTTTCCCAATAAAGTCTAAGCTTTAATAGCCTTAATGCTTTCTGACAGTAGAAGTACAAATTATATGCAGCGTTTGTGCTTGTTATGAATGACTGATGTATCTGTTGATTAAGTGAAGGTCTCATGACAGTAGTAGTTTGAAAGGGGCCATACAAATAATTCTGTATTTTTGCCTAATTTTGTGAGCAACATTTTGTTTTCTTAGTCCTCATGAAATTTAAACTGTGCTTGAAAAAACATACCTCAGTAAGAGCACTTTTTTCTCATCCGCTTCTTGCTAATTGCTGATGCCAAAGAGAAATGAGTCCAACTGTACAAGTACAGCATATCAGACTGCCAAATCACATGGCATAGTGCACTTATCTAAGGCAGTTTGCCAGGCTTTGTTTGGCAGTACTGGAACCAGGTCATTATTTTCTCCAGCAAAATACCAGCTGAATGTCACTGTCACAAGTCTTGAGTTTGTAGAAGGAGCTCTAGTATAGACATAATTTTCTACTTTTTGCAGTAGATGTGTAAATCATGAAAAGGATTCATGCTCTTGGTCTCCAACCAAAATCTGTCTACAGATGCAAAGGACTGGACCCTCAGGAAATTCATCCTTTTCATTGATACATTGTGGAGCTCAGTTATCAGGCTAGTCTTTTTAAACTCTCTACCTGCTCTTTTGTAGGTAAAATTTGGTAACTGACTCAATTTTGTTGAAGGCTCTGTGAATGCTAAGAGGGTCACTCAAAACTAGTGACCAGTTATTGGCTTCCAAAATTGGAATACTGCTTACTAAAGACAAAAGGAAAATAAATCCTTTTAGTTATATTTAGTTTCCAAGGGCTACTCCTCTGAACACACACCTGACAGAAATTTCAGTCTTTTTTCCTCCAGTATGTCTTTGCAATGTCAGGGGTGATATTTATATTGCCATGCCAGACTACCTAAAACCAGCTGAAACTAGTCTTTGCTGTTTCCCTCAGGTAGGCAGAGCACCAGAAGAAGATGTGTGTCTCTGCTGCCAGTGGGGAATTTGCATTTGAAAATATGGCACATAAGTAAAAGATTTTACAGAATAATAAAGAAGTTGGGGTTGGAAGGGACCTTAAAGACCACTAGCTCCAAGCCCCATCCAACCTGGCCTTGAACACTTCCTGGGATGGGGCATCCACAGCTTCTCTGGGCAACTTGTTCCAGTGCCTCACCACCTTCACAGCCTAGAAGGTTTTAAAGCAGCCTCTTATTGTCCATAATATTTTTCATCTATGAAATCTCCATACTTTGAAAAATTATTGCAGGTGCTCTATTGATGAATGAATGCAAAGTAATGATAGACACACTGAAAGAATATTCTTATGCTTGAGACTTCAGTTTAGTCCTGAAGCCTACGATTTGATAATTCAAGTCTCTTTGAAATCACCTTTTCCACACTTGATTCTTGAGAGAGTTCTCAGTAATTTCATACCAGGGCAGTCAGAGTCAGAACAGTCATTGTTGAATGTGCTGAGCCAGTCATCTCAGAAAGTTGTCAGGTTGGGTGTGTCTTCTTTTCTATGTAAATACGTGCTGGCTATTTCCAGCCACCTTCTCGTCCTTCGGATGTTTGGAAATACTTTGTAAGGCCAATTGCTCCAACAGCTTCCCAGGAGCTCGTGTGAGGCAGTCTGGCCTGTGTTTTACGGGGTTCTCTGGGGGTAGCAGTGACATTTGCTTTCTTCCAGTCCTCAGGAATTTCCCTCATTGCCACAACATTTTGCTAATTGTCAAGAGTGTTCTTTAAATTACATCAGCCAGATCCCTGAGCACTCATGGGTACATCCCCACCAGGGCCCACAGACTAGTGTATGTCCAATTTCTTTGAATATTTCCTGGCCTGCTAGTTTCTGCCCAAGGTCCTCCTTGTGCCAGAATTTGGCCTGGATTTTAGGGATCTCAGACTGAAGGCAAGTCTTTCAGGGTAGAGACAAAGAAGGCAGTGAGTACTTTGGTCTTTTTTCATGGTGAAATGGCTGCCTCACCAAGGCTATACACTACCTAGCAAGAAAGAAACAATTGCACCAAATGCTGCATATCCTATTTTATCTGAAATCATCAAAAAAAATCACATTTTACTCTCAGCATGGTACCATAGACTTTTTATTCACAAGGTATTGAAACACTTCATTGTTTCATTGTACAACCCTCACACAAACCGCTAAATCTGACTCCACCAGAATGCACACTTGATTCCGAAGTGTCAATAATAAATATTAAATTTGTAAGGCACAATTTTCAAGCAGCCTTTGAGTAAAAAGGGGAAATAACACAGGATCAAGAGGTTCTTGGTAATATGAATTGTTTTTAGAGGTGTGACATATTTATGCTGGACCTCAGAGCAGAATGCAGATGCATTTAGGCTTCTACGGATGTCTTCTTTTGACTCTGATTGCTCAGCAAGACCAAGTGTAGCTCAGCTACACTGCTTGGCTCAGAGCACTAGAGGGCACTTGTGCAGCTCTTGGAGGAACAGTGCTCCTGAATGTCTTCATAAGACAAAATCTTTCATGTCATGCCAGTTCAGGAGTTATGCAGATTCTTTTGAGTACAGCAGCCCATACACTGCTTTCCTTTTTATTGCTTATATGTACATGCTTCTCACATATATGTGTGCTTCTCTGACTCTTTCCCTACTGTAAGCTTACAGTAAGCTATGTCTTATGGGACAACTGCCTCATTTTTATGCCTCATTGTAAGAATTTGCTTAGTACCCAGGTGCAACTTCTGTGAGCTCAATCAGTGTTTGTTGAAGAGGTGCAGACACACCCCTCTAACAGGGTGTGCACCCTCTGCAGTTCATTCTAACCACATTTTGAATGCTGGTTACTGCAAAGCAAATAGTCCATCTGTTTCTCTTTACCAGATCAACCACAAATACCCAGAGCGACGGCTGCTGGTAGCAGAATCCTGTGGAGCTCTAGCACCTTACCTTCCAGTAAGTATTAATAGACTCCAAATACCTGCTAGGGAAAGCAAGGAAAAAATCTGATGCATGATGTAAGCATCCTGTATAATTTTCAATATTATCAAGTGTGTATGTTATGCATAGACAGTCACATTGTCTTCTACTTTGTATCACACACGAGATTCACTAAGTCACTTCAAGAAGGAGATAGTTCGTTTTGAAGAAATACAGGTTAATCTAGCTATCAAATGTTTCTAAAAACTATGAATATTCATCTCAGTAAAAACGAGGCAAAGAAAAGATAGTTAGGATCAATTAAGGAAACCATCTATGATAAAGGAATTGGCACCCAACTGTAGCGTTCTTGAGACACTGTGGAATGTTACATCAAGAGTGCTGCTAGTTAGAAGAAGCAGTGAAATTATGTCAGTGGTAAACTAGAATTTGATGCTTCAGAGAAAGGGTGGGGAAAGGGAACTTAAATTAAAACCCAATTTCTCCAGTTTAGCAATGCAGTGATTACTTTAAGCCTAGGCCTAGTAGTTTTAGTAGTTTTACTGCTGTTAGTTATTTTTGGTTCTTTGCGAATGAAAGGACCTTAGTTCTGTGCTTAGTAGGCCAAAACCTTTTCTAATGAAGGTACTGACATTTTATATTCATCCATCTTCTGCTGTGAAAACTGAACATGTAATATTCATAAATGAGTTTATGGTTGGAGGAACGGATTTTGTTTGTGAGCACTAATAGAAGTGGGAACTTTTTATTATAGTTGGTACAAATCCACATTTCTTTTTTCATTGGCTTTAACAAAAGTGTTTCTCATTTACAAACAGAAAGAAATTCGTAGTTCATTAGTACTTTCCATGCTGCAACAAATGCTAATGGAAGATAAGGCAGATCTGGTACGAGAAGCTGTGATCAAAAGCCTTGGCATCATTATGGGCTATATTGATGATCCAGATAAATATCAACAGGTATCATTTTGTTTGGGTTCTGTATATCATTCATTCATAATGTATATCATTATGTATTATCATTCTGTAAAATGCTTTCTATAGATACTTCATAAATAATGAGGGATGTTGTATAATAATAGAGGGTCATTTAAATTCCTGCATTTTTATTAATTCTTTCCAGATACTTTTAAAAATGGATTATTTATATGTATGTTGATTTTACCATATCACCAAGACAAAACAGAAAAACTACAAGTAGCCTTAGAATTTCAGGTGTAAGTCTTATACAGAAGCTGCTCTAACAGTTCATAATTTGCCTTTAAGAACATACCACTTCACTGCCCATCTGATATTATTAGCCAGTTTGGCATCATCACTTACTAATACAGATTTCTTTGCTGCAACAAAGCCTACCTACAGTTCAGCTTAATGCTGAACAATAATGTTTCACATAAGTGAAGATAAAGAACTTTTCTCTTTGAGTTTTTGAAGGCAGAGTGGTAAAAAATGTGTATATTAATTTTTGGGAAATAATTGCATTCTTCACTGTCTTTTACCAGGGTTTTGAACTGCTGCTTTCAGCTTTAGGAGACCCTTCAGAACGTGTGGTTAGTGCAACACATCAGGTATTTTTACCTGCTTATGCTGCCTGGACAACAGAACTGGGAAATTTACAGTTCCATCTTATACCTACACTGCTTAATAAAATTGAAAAATTGCTCAGGGTATGTATTTAGCTGTTTCTACATTGGAGAATTTTCTTTGTATTCTTCACTTGTACTTTGGAAGAAGGAAAAAAAAAAAAAAAAGAAAAAACACCAAACCTCCCCCAAACTAAACATACTCTTCTTTAATACTGTTCTGTTTTATATCCTAGTAGCATTGCTCCATGTCTAAATTGTGTAGATTTTGGTAAACTGCAGTTTTTATTAAATAAGCAAGAAAAGTAGATTTGAATGGTTAGGTTAGGTCATTTCCAGTTAGGATGCAATTTGCACATTTCAGATATAGATAGATATCTCAAAAGTTCTGGAAAAATTGTGTTCCTCATAGCTATCTAACACCATGAAAGAAGATGCTTGCATTCAGAGTACAGGTGACTTGTTTATTTAGTTTAGATGCCTTGGTCTCTGAGGCAAAGGATCCACATTTCTAAAATGTGCTGAAAAATGTTCTTTCAAAATATCAGTCTGTTCATCAGCATGAACTGCTAAAAGCCAAAGGTTATATTGCCTCAATCTTTTCAGAAGAGGTGACTTAAGAGTGGCAAAATATGCTTATGATTAGGCTAAATTGCTTTATAATTAGTGTGTCTGGGTAGCAGCTCATCACAGATGTGTCGATGCCTTGCCAGGGAATACATGCCTAAAGAACAGATCTTCCAAACTGAAAACTTGCAAATTAATGTCCTGTTTGTTTCAGGAAGGAGAACATGGCTTGGATGAACATAAGCTCCACATGTATCTGTCCGCCCTGCAGTCATTGATTCCTTCGCTGTTTGCACTGGTGCTACAGAATGCACCTTTTACAAGCAAGGCTAAACTTCAGGGAGAAGTACCACAAATAGAAGGTAAATTATTAATTTCTGTTACGTCAATTTTTTTTATATTGGTCTGCCTTAGTAAATTCTT
The DNA here is from genome assembly GCF_015832195.1 of Motacilla alba alba. NCBI lineage: Eukaryota > Metazoa > Chordata > Aves > Passeriformes > Motacillidae > Motacilla > Motacilla alba. Next base: position 70,259,647 of record NC_052017.1, on the reverse strand, counting down.
AAGTAATGCTTCCTTTTTTCACCCCTTGCTATGCCTGAAATACCTGATTATCACAAAAAAAAAAAACTTCCATCTGTTTTTCTCTACTTCTTATATGAAGCTTTTAGAAAGCAAAGCAATTTTTAATTGTACTTCCTAAAGGTTTCTAAAGAACTGATTTCCATTAACAGCCAATAATAACTCAGGAAGGCTGGCCTCAGATTCAGTTAATTCTTACAAATTTATTGAGTGGGAAAAATACAGCATAATGCAGCAGCATCACCATCTGTTATCTATCTGTGTAATATCCTAGAAGACCGTCCCATCCCTGGCAGTGTTCAAGTCCAGGTTGGGTGGAGCTTTGAGCAACCTGGTCTAGTGGAAGCTGTCCCTGCCCATGGTAGTAGGGCTGGAACTAAGTGATCTTTAATGTGCCTTCCAACCCAAACCATTCTATGACTGAATGGCCTCATGGTGAAGTTGTCCTTAGATCTGCAAACCTAGCCTGTGGAGTGTTTTCTACTGTTGTATATACTTCGAAGATGTTACTGGTAGCACCTGCCACATGCTGATAATAGTGCTGTGTGTGAAGATGTAAAGAAAGGGTAACAAAGGAGTATTTGCAAAGTAGCTAGTGGTACATTACTGTCTGATACTCCTTTGAAAACGGATGCCATGGTAAGGCTCATCTGTCTGACTTGAGTAATTTGAGGATGAGCAGTTTTTCGCTGAGTGGTTACTACTTAAATAACAAATTCAAAAATTTCAGGTTTCAGCCTAGTCTTCTCCAGGCTGAACAAGCACAGCTCTTTCAGCCTTTCTGCATAGGAAAGGTGCTATATCTTTTTGTTCACAGTTTTGTAGCCATCCTTGGGACTTGCTCCAGTAGGTCCATGTCTTTCCTGTGCTGGGGACCCCAGAGCTGGATGCAGCACTCCCAAGTGGAGTCTCATTAGAGAGAAGCAGAGGGCTAGAATCACCTTCCTCATCCTGCTGGCCATGCTCTTTTGGATGCAGTATTGGTTTTCTGGTCTGCGAGCAAATATTGCTGGGTCATGTTCAGTTTTATCATTCACCAGCATCCCCAAGTCTGCCCTCAATCCCTTCATATCCCCCAGCCTGCATTGTCCTGACCCAGGTGCAGCACCTTGCACTTGGCCTTGTTGAGCCTCATGAGTTTCCCATAGGCCCATTTCTCAAGCTTGTCCAGGTCCCTCTGGATGTTGTCCTGTCCCTTAGGTGTGTCACTGCACCACTAGCTTGGTGTCATCTGCAAACTTGCCAAAGGTGCACTCGATCCCTTTGTCTGTGTCATTGGTGAAGAGAGTGAACACTACTGGTCCCAGTATGGACCCCTGAGAGGCACAACTTGTCGCTGATGTCCAGCTGGACATTAAGGCATTGACCACTATCCTCAAAGTGTGAGCATCCAGTCAAGTCCTCATTCACTGAAAAACTGATCCATCAAATTCATATTTCTCCAGTTTAGAGAGGATGTTTTGGGAGACTGTCAGAGGCCTTACAGCAGTCCAGATAGGTAACATTTGTAGCTCTTCCCTGTTCACAGATGTAGTCACTCCATCATAGAGGGCCATTAGGTTGGTCAGGGAGGGTTTTACCTTGGTCAGTCTGTGCTGGCAATAATAATAACAACATAATCTCCCTGTATTTTCTCTTTTTAACTGAGGGTTACATAATCTCTTCAGAGATGATTGTAACTCACTGATTTCTAAAAAGCAAATTTATAACCTTATAGAGAAGATACTTAATGAGTTTCACAGCTTCTTAGCTGTTGTTTCTGACATCACCTGTGTGGTATTTTCATCTTCTTTCGTTGATGGTTGCTTGTTCTCTGCTGTTACAGTCACTAGGTTTCCCCGGCCCGTGTCGCCTCTTCAGGACGTTGCCGTCATCATTGGAAGCCGCGAACAACTGGCGGTGCTGTTGCAGCTGTACGATCATCAGCTAGAACATGAGGGCACCACAGGCTGGGAGACTCTGCTATGGGTAGTCAATCAGCTGTGAGTTAATTTGTGTCTTAGGATAACTAATTTTAAAATCTGTCAAAATAAATTGTTCCTAAACATGGTCGTGTTTAACAATTACTGAATATAAGAATGCTAAGAATGATTGCATTTGAGAATTACTAAAGAGGAAAACTTTTTATTTATTTTAGGCATTTTAATTTTCATGCTGAATTGCCTTTGTTTTTATTCAGAAAGTATCAAGTCTAGCAGAACACATAGGTAACTATTTGCTCTGAAAACTTGTTTGTTTTATTTTGCATCAGTATAGTTTATCCTCTTTTGAAGTAAAGATTGTTGTATTCCATCTCGTGATAGCAACAGATGTTTGAAAATATAGGTCAGACATTTCTGGCACTTAAACCCTTGCTTTCTTCACGGGTCAGGAGTTGTACAGAACACGCAGCTAACTTTATTAGAACCAGTAGTGCTCTGTGTGTGCTTGTATTTATTAATATAAGCAATAAATCTATACAAATGTGAATGGACAAAAGCAGAAAGTCAGAGTAGTGTTTAATGTCCTTTTGTTTCCTGATTTTTAGGCTACCACAGCTTATAGAAATAGTTGGCAAGATCAATGTAGCATCAACTGCCTGTGTCCATGAATTCTCTAGATTTTTCTGGAGACTTTGTAGGACATTTGGGAAAATTTTTACAAACACTAAGGTAAGATATTACTTTAAATATTCTACATACTTAGTAACATATATTCTCTATATTTACGGTATGTTGGAACACCCACAATTTGTGACCGTTTATATTTTCATGTCACACTGATGTTTTTCCATAAGTACATTTAAACCTATTCTTTTTAGAGCTCTATTTGTGTCCTTTTCTGGTTTTGGTAATTTTGGAATTGCCTTCTTATCATGGCCTTTTTTTAAAAAAAACTATATTCTTCATATTTCCTTTCTGAATGACAGAGAGAGTAGGAGAGATCATCCTAATTCTGGTTATTTAACAACTTTCTTTCTTCAGAGCAGCATACTGTTCATTCTTTGCAGTGTACAGAAGTACTCCACCTTTACTTGATTAAAAAATTCGAAGTTAATGCCTTCCCAGCCTGAAATATTTTTTGTTGGTAGTATATAAACATTTTTATCAAGGAATTATATATTTTTTCTCAACAAAATAACTTCTGAATAAAATTTAAAAATATTTCAAGGGAAATTGTCAAACATGAGAGGATTACCTAAAGATAAAACTCTGTTAGCAGTACGTGCTACCTCCAGAGAGGGGATTGTTGTTGTTTTGTTTTGGGGGATTTTTTTTTCTTGGTTTTGCAATTCTTTTTATTTTTCTAAGTTAATTGACATTGGCAGCAGACCAATTACCATTGGCCAATTCTTACATGACATTCATCATCCTTTTCATAGGTAAAACCACAGTTCCAGGAAATCTTAAGACTGTCTGAGGAAAACATAGGTAAGTAGCTTTTTACTGAAATAAATTGATCTTAACTGCAACAGGAAAATACTTTCATTCTCATGTTCAAGTAACATTGCCAGCTGCAGTTCTCAAATTTCTTATCTTTGTGAAATGTTGAAAAATTTTGCATCTGAATGGAATGGAATCTGAATGGAACACTGAAGTTGTAGATTGTGTGTAAGGTAAAAAAAATTTCAAATCCAAATACCTCTTGAGTATTATTTAAGCACATTTCGGTGTATATGGATTTATATGCATATAAATTCTTCATGTATATATCAAAAGGTGATTGAATCTATGATATTTAAACATGTAAGTTTAACATGTAACTTAAACATGTAAGACTTACACACATGTAAGTCTCCTATAGATAATACATATGTTCTATACTCATATGTATGTATAAAACCTCAATTCTTCCCTGTGTTTCATTAGATTCCACAGCAGGAAATGGAGTGCTAACAAAAGCCACAGTTCCCATCTATGCAACAGGGGTCCTTACATGTTATATTCAGGTAGGTTTGGGTTTCTGTTTCTTTGTTGTATAATAGTGTGTGAAACTTATTTTTAAAAAATACCTAAACATTACTGTGTTCATTGAAAACTTACTCTTCTTGTGCGTTGAAGATAGGTAGATGAATGGGAAGCTGGAAATACACCTTCAAAGTCTTCTAGTAAGGTGGTGATGCACATTTAGATCATGTGTTACCATGCCCCTCTATCAAAACTCTATTAATGTTATTCCTGAAACGGGTTCTCAGCCATTTAACTGTGAACTTGGCAAACATCATGGTGCAAAACTTACTGAAACAGGTCAATTACCATTTGAAGCCTAGTTGGAGTCTTAAAATTTTCATGTCGCCTAGTACTAAAACAAGCACACTCTAAATCTTACCTAATCTTCCAGCAATGAGCAGTCAAGTTCTAGTATACACTTATATATCTTATATATATCTTATCTATATCTTACAGGGAAAAAAAAGAAATTCTTCATAATCTTACAAATTTTTAGTCAATTATGATTTAAACTTTCAGGAGTCATAAATGTACTTAAGTACTGTTATTAGAAGTTTCTTTAAGAAAAGAATTTAAGCATGAGTATGTGCTTAGTAGATGAAACACAATCTCTTCATGTGTTTGCTTTGAAAGGCTCTTGTTCTTTAAACACATTTTTGAGTTCCTAAGAAAATTGTGAAATGCTTAATCTCATTTGTTCTTTTTCATAGTTTGTCTCCTCTGCAGCTGTAGGCTGCCATCATAACCTTAGCAATCCTTCCAGCACATTCATCACTGTACTCCCTCCTTCCCTTCTTTCAGGAAGAAGACCGCAAGCTGTTAGTTGGATTCCTAGAAGATGTAATGACCATGCTTTCACTGTCCCATGCTCCTCTCGATAGCCTGAAAGCTTCCTTTGTGGAACTAGGGTAAAGAATATACCTTGGGGTTAACTACATCTAAATACATTAGAAGCTTTTATTAAAAGCTGCTAATGTATATGTAATTTTTAATAACTGTGATGCTTTGGATTAATAAAAGGTATACTTGCTTTTTTTCCCCTGGTGTAAATGTAATTTCTAGGTTAAAAACATAGGACTTAAAAAAAATCTAAAGTGTAAAAGAGGAACACCGAAATCCAAACAAAAGATTTCCACAAAAATAATTCATTGAGAATACAATATAAATTAATTTTGTATTTACCATACTATTGTCATTTGTTCTAGATATGTATTTGCATTCTATATAATTCATTGAAAATTATGTTCCTAAAGTTGAGCTTGGGGTTCTTTTAATTAACTTGAAAAAGGAACATATTTTCTAGACTGCACCATGTTATGAGTCTTTCAGAATGAGAGAAGTATTTTGTATCCTTCAGAAAGCATAAATGCTGGAGTTTTAGATTTGTTGAACAAGGAATTCTTAAGACTTCATTTTTTAGGTAAAGAACACATCCAGGGCTTGGGAGTATTTTCGTTTGATCAATTGCCCAACTGTTTTCTTCTAGTGCAAACCCAGCTTATCATGAGCTACTATTAACTGTTTTGTGGTATGGAGTTGTGCATACTTCTGCTCTTGTTCGGTGTACAGCTGCTAGAATGTTTGAGGTGAGTGTCATCCAAACTGTTTTTCACTTTTTTAAAACTAGAGTTTATTTTTTAAAACAGGAATTAATCAGACAATGTTGCTACATTCTTAATCATTACAAAAGCTGTGTACTGTGTGATGGAGCAGGAGGTCGTTGTTCAGTTGTTACTGTATCTGTTCTCTGTTCAGCAGCACGTCTTTCTGTAGGTCTGTAGTTAAATATAAGCAACTCTGAGTTTTAACTTCTGCTTTTGCTATTCAACACATCATCAGTAGTCTAATACACAACTTACCATTTTCAGTAGGTCTTGAGTATGATCATACAATGCACTTGCATTGTAATTCAAACTAGTTTTCTTTGTACCAGATATGGTGGTGAAGACACACATGTAACCAATTTTGTATTTTTTGTAGAAATTAAAAGAATTTTAAAAGAGTTTACAATTACTTTACTTGACTCAAAATGACAGCTTCATTTTTCCCTTAATATCTATAAATTTTGGTCAGAATAAAGACTGAAATGTATACCTAGTAAGTTTGCTTTTATTTTCACATCATGCCTTTGTTTCATCAAATGTTCATTTTAAAAGGCATATGCAAAAACTCTGGGACATACTCCATTGGCTGAACAAAGAGAGAACTTTCTGTCTTTTGCACGTTAGAAAAACGTATTTCTAATCACCATTACTTTTTCCTTCTCTTTTTTTTTTGTGCATTTCTTCCATCTATGTCTCGTTTGGATAGCTTTGGAGTGGGCCTCTAGCTGAACCTAACATCTTGTCTCCATTTGCAAAAACAAATCTAAAGTCTGCCTCAGAAAAAAAGAGCACTTAACATATACATCAGCTTTCTTTAGTGACACTCTGCAAGTGAGAGCAGAGAGAGCAGCAAACAACCACAACAAGCTCCATCCTGAGATTTCAGTTGTAAACATTCAACAATGTCCTTTTTTTCTGGTTTTTTGGGGGGTTTTTTCCCCTCATTTTAAAAAGGAAATGGCAGTTTTTGGATACCCTTAAAATCTATTTGCCTATTTTCCCTCTCACAAAAGCATTTTTATATCCTATTTATAATAATAAGGTCTTTTTCCCTTATAAATATCAGCTATATTAAATATGAAACACCTCAGTTACAACAGGCTGTTGTCTTGATTGCAGTTTCTTTTCAAATTCAGCTGATTGTTGATTATTTTTAGGCAGTCTATGCATGCTATTTCATACCTTGTTTCTTAGCATATTTCAATTTTTACCAAAGCCTAGGCAGCTTTCTTTTAAATGCTTTTCTTACTTGAAAATAGTAACATATTGCTATTTTCTGGATAGCCATGGCATACGTATTTATACACGGTATTATGTAAATTTGGGAAGTCACCTTTGCAAAGAGGTGGTAATAGTTGGTTTCACTACTGGAAGATTCCATCACTCAAGGAATTTCTGTAACCTCAGAGGCTGCTGAATGGCAAAGCCCAGTGATTAGATAATAGGATGAAGAGTATGTGACCTGCAGGACAGCTGTGTGAGAACAGTGAAGATTCTGAGCAGCACAGAGACTGCAGGCCCGACTGCTTTACCAAAACCTTTACAGTCTGTTAAGGGTTGGAAGGACACAGAAGTGATGTGGGGCCTTTCCACTCCCTTGCTCCTTTGGGGCTGGAAGCTTTGTGCTACCATTTTTAAGCTGTAGTATGTATAAGTAATTATCTAGAGGAATCAAAAAAAATAACAATTTACATTTTCTGTCTCACTCTAACCTTACATGCTGCTACATGGCTTTGCCTACCCAGCTGTTCCTGTTGCTTTTGTATTAATGTTTGTAGTCAGCAGCTTCCCATTTGAATGTTGATGCAAACAGATTTGATTGCTCTGATTTGAACATGAATAAGTCTAAGTTGACTTATACATCAGCGTTCTTTGCTGGTCTGTTTGGGTTCAGGGCTAGGGACACATCTTTAGAATGACACTTGTATTATAAAGCATGTTTTGTTTTCTGTATGATGGACTGCATCTGTTCACCATGCTTTACCATACTTAAAAATGTGGCAGACCAGACAGGAATGAAGCTGAGATCATTCTAAATTATTTACTAATTATACAAATCCCAAGCATTTGGGTTTTTTTCAAAGCACTGTATAACTGCTAGGCTTTTCTCTAAATGAAGGTTCATAAAGAAAACTCAAGTCTCTGTTTGTCCGAGATTGAAAATTATAAGCATTCTCTACTTTAATAGAAGTGAAAATTAGTGAAGCTATGTATTAGAGTAAAACCATCCTAAGCAAACAATGATGTATGTCCTTAACAGCAGTTTGAAGAGTAGCCCATGACCTCAACAGATTGGCATTGGAGTTGTTGCCAATGTAAATAATTGTGAAATGTATTAATGTTAAAATGCTGTAGTTGAACTGACATCCTAATACTTTCTGAGTAACAAGTATCGGATGTTGCAACTTTCCTACTCCAGGTGCTTTGCAGCAATAGTGTTTTATGGTCTTACACAGCTTCTCCCCGTTCTTCCTTCTCCGGTAATTGTCTGTGAGACACACTCTGTTCCATGTCTGTGTGCACTCATGCTTGCACACACATACATGCACACATAAATGTTGCTTAATAGGAGCAACCCCTTTATATAGAAGCTTCTGAAAAGTCAGGTTCCTTCCAATATTTTACAGCTTAACTTTGGTTTAAATTCAGAGTTGATAAAGCAGGAATGCTCTATTACATAGCAGAATGTAAAATCTTTTCTAGTTAGAGGATGTAAATACTGTCTGGTTTTGGTACTGATATACTGACAGGTACTGCTTTTCCCAGGGGAATAGCTTAGAATTTAATTTGTGTTAATTATGCAATATGAGTAATCAAAATATAGCTGAATATTAAAAAGACATTTCATATTTCTCATATAAACTTACTGATGTTTATATTCTTCTCCTAAAATCAGCAAATAGATGCACACTTGCTTACATGAGACACAAAATGGAAATATCTAATCTTTCCTCTTTTTATTAATGGAGACAAAACCCACCATTTTGTTGAATATGAAAAAAGTAGTTACTTGGTTTGAAAAATAAGTAGGTTTTCATATGAAGAAAGCATGTAAAGGGCATTTGCAACGTATGCAGCAAATGCTTGTGTATAACTACATAGGTAATGTAAAAAAATCACCTGGGAACATCTGGATTCAAACACCTTTGTTGTGTTCATCTATAATGAGTTCTACTGTGATTTCAAGCTTTTAATGTTTGGGATGCACTGCAACAAATACATCTCTTCCTTAGTTTGCAAAAACACTTGAGGAAATAAATTTCATGGATAGTTCAAGGATTCTCCATTTTCTCCCTGCACAGATCAGCATGCATACTGTTTGGATGGTTGTTAAATATCAGGAAGTCCTGAATGATTTTCAGGAAAACATTTTGGCATCTGGGAAGGTGCTGTTTGTCTCATTGTAAAAGGCATGAGAGGTGTCACTCAGTGCGGGGAAATCTACACACATTTGGCCTAATCAAGACTTCTGTGTTGCATGTGACAGCCACCTCCTATGATAAACACTGTTGCGTTAAGTTAGGAACTGCATTTACATGAAATCATCAAATTCAGATTGACATCGCTTTAGTACTTAATTATACATAACTTTATTAATATTTATTATTGTATCTGAAATAAAACATGCAATTACTTGCTAAAGGTTTGAGTTCAAGTTTTAAAATATCTGAAAATAAAGAAAACATTGTATTGTTGAATTTGTCACGTTTGTGCTGATTGCCAGACCACTTTAGCTTTCTTCATGCCTTTGCATTTATAAAGCTCTAGTGTAGCAGTATTTGCTTAGCTTCTAATTTTGGTTTGCTTTTTGTGTTTTTCTTTCTCTCTCTTGGTTTTGCCGTTCTTCTTCCCATGATACTGTGCTCGCTCTTTCCGTGCATCACCTGTGATACCCCCCTGCTCCGACCATTCAGCTGTTGGTGAAGGGGGTACATGAAACTCTGGTAGCTCAGAGAGTTGTTCCTGCTCTCATTACTCTCTCCAGTGACCCTGAAATGTAAGTTCTCTGACTGTCTTATATACCTAGCATCTCTCTTAATACTTAGAAAGAAATAACCATCAGTTATGTCTCTTAATCTAGCTGAACAAAAATGGAATGACTTTTAAAGAAAAGTAATCTTTAAATCACTTATTTCTAAATAAAAAGGTATACTGCAACACCTGGAATTCAACCATATAAAAATGCTGAATAAACTTTAAATAGAAAATCTAAATCCATGTGGTTGATTTTTTGTTTATATTTAATCATGTTCTCAGTTTTCAAATTTGCTTACATCATTTCTAGCAGAAAGCTGGATACCACTATTCTGTAATGCTATCAGCTTTGCTACTGCAAAATTAAGTATCATCTGCATTAATGAAATGCAAAGTGGTTTTGTATCTCAATTCCGATAGACAACCGTGGCACTTAATTTCATGGACATTCTGATGTGGTATTTCTTTCAAGCTAAGGAGGGATGCTTTGCTAATCTCACTAACAACTTGTTACTAACAGATGCTCCAGCATGAATAGAGTCTTAGTGGCTTTAATGTCTTGTGTGGGTGACTAAACCAAGAACAACCCCAAGAGTCTGCCTGCCCATCCTCAGTCACAGCTAACCCAGTTGTTCACGTTTACCAAAGCGTTTTTTATTGCATGTTGACTGGTTTACAGCTGGCTCTTCGAGGCATGAGTGAAGCATTAGTTGACAAGCGGGTTGCTCCGGCCCTTGTTACCTTGTCCAGTGATCCTGAATTGTGAGTTTCAGACTGAGACCTTGAGTTAATCCTGTCTTTTTCCTGGTCTGCTTTCTTTTTTTTTTTTTTTCCTTTGTCCTTGCTAGAAACTAATGTAACTTAAAAGTACTAATTTTTAAATTTTTATTTAGTAATTTTGTTCTTGGTGTTGAATACGTCTTAAAGACCCTATTCTTCTATTGTAGTTCAGTAAGGATTGCTACAATCCCTGCTTTTGGGACCATCATGGAAACTGTTACTCAGAGAGAGGTAAGACACCTGTTGTCACCTGTGTTTTTGTAGCATAAGAAGAGGATGATTTTTTAATAAATCCAGAATAAAAGAAAGGGCAAGTCATAAATTTTTTCTTTCTTTTTTTATCATATTCTCTACCAAAGTGCTTTCGGGTTTTGCAATGGCCTTTTTTTTTTCCTCTCTAAACAAATCAACCCTTGTAACTAATAAAAACATTTCCTTCTAAATCTCAACCAAACATAAACAAACAGAGACAGATAAGTAGAGGGGAGGCCTGTGCTAGAAGATGGGAAATCCCATGCTCAAAATGTTTTTTTAAAACCTTCTCCAGTACAGTTGTGAAATCTACCTCCATTATTTCCAAATGAAATAGTTCTATTTTATAATGGTGACCAAAAACATCCATATATTGTTCTGTTGTATATTGTACTTTTTTTAGGTGCTTTAGGGTATCCTGCTTGGCTCCCAAATACTTTAGAAGAGCACAAGACTCTTGTTGTTCCAGTCAAATCTGCTGGTTTAGCCCTTGGTTTAGTCCAAGATGGCACTGAAAGACATAATGACATTAGCAAAGTATTCCTTGGAAATAATGCAGAGATGCAATTCCTCCTCATTTTTTGAAGGGTAATAAATAAGAATTCTGAAGACAGTCAGGATTCTACTGTAAACAGTAGAAAACTGGATTTTGTTTCATGTAACAACTGTGCAGTCAAATTTCTTCTGTAAGTCCTTGCAGCTTTTTGCAGAGCTTGCATTCTTCCCGTAATTTCAACATATTCTAAAAGAATGTGTTTGAGGAAATGTGAGTAATGTGAGTCAAGTCAGTGATGACTCACATGTACTCGGACGATGGAAAAGTTAGAATTTTGCAGCTTGGAATGCATGCCTATAATCAGTTGGGAAGAATATTGTTTTGTTACCACACAGAAATTACTGTATCCATTGCATTAATTATGATAAGCCTTAGAGTACAGAGGTGATAGCGCTTTCCAAAATATATCAGAAAACATGATTTTTTCAAGTTTGAATCCAAATTAAATACCCATCTCATTTTTTGTTTTCTAGCCTTTAGTTGAAGAAATCTTTTTAATTCCATTGATTTTATGATAGTTACTTTTGCATCTCCGTCCTCTGCAAAAAAATTTTCAACCTATTAATTGAGATACATTACAAAAAATGCTATTAATTGATTTCTAATTAAACAGGAAAACTTTGTAGTTATTAGTTATTAAGTAAGAGGGAAACTGTAATAGCAGGTAAAAAAAGGGAGTATCTGACTCAAGGAAATCTCAGGAGGAAAAATTAACTATATGGGAGCGCCTGTCTGTTGGTAAAAAACAGATCAGATTAAAACCCTGGTAACAGTCTTTAAAAGATAGAGGTGCATTGAAGAGTTTGAAACATCTTCTTAGAAAAAATCTGGAAATTAGAAGAAAGTCCAAGATCTGTCATCTGAAATACAGAAAATTGTAAACATACTCTGAACTGATCATAACAATTTTTAGCATCTTGATCCTTTTGTATTCTTTCTATTTCTCTGGGAATATTTAAGCTTCTGGAGAGAGTAAAAATGCAGCTGGCATCTTTCCTGGAGGACCCTCAGTATCAAGACCAACATTCTTTACATACAGAAATCATAAAAACGTTTGGAAGAGTTGGACCTAACGCTGAGCCCAGATTTAGAGACGAATGTAAGTTGCATCCATGGGAAGACGCAGTCTTCTTCTCTCTGTCCAAAAGCTAATAGGTATGCTGGTTACATTGATGGGGTTTTTCTTTCTTTTCTGTAAACTGTTATTATTTCAAAGGTATTCCAAGGTACTTTTTTATTTTAGGTGGTGCTACCACAAATTTTAATTTCAAGTTTGAGTCAATCCATTAAATATGCAAGGGCAATCCCATCAAAATCAATTGTTTGCAGTTCTTACTCCATGCTGATGTGTGAAGTTTCAAATGCCTGCAGTTGCCACATAGCACCTGTTTAATGCTAAACAAGTCTGTGGAAAACAGTTTCAAATACTTATTCCGGTATTTACTTTTCCAGTTGTTATTCCACACTTGCACAAGTTAGCCTTGGTCAACAACCAGCAGTCTGTTGATTCGAAGAGATTGGATATCGCTACCCACCTGTTTGAGTCCTACAGTGCTCTTTCCTGTTGTTGTATCCTTTTTTCAGGGGAAGTCTAGCTGTTAGCTCTCTGGTGGTGAGAGAAGTTTACTATTAGAGAAATAACTAAGTTTGTCTTTGAATCTGTGATATAAAACATGATGAATTCAACATAAGGGGGAGGTGTTCTGAGATGGTGAATATCACAGATTAGCCAGACACCAGGTGCCCCCCAAGCAACTCTCTTTCCCCTCCTCAGCAGGATGGATGAGGGTGGGGGAGAAAATCAGATGGAGGAAAAACTTGTGTCAAAATAAAGGCAGTTTAATAAAGCATAAGCTCTGTATGGAAGCAAAGCCAAACAGAAGATTTAGTCTCTACTTTCCATTAGCAAGCAATATCCAGCTATTTCCCAGGAAGCAGGGCTTCAGCACATGTAGTAGTCCCTCCAGAACACAAACATCATAATAACAAAAGGTCTCCTGCCCCGCCACCACCACTTTCTCTTAATTTTTATATCTGAATAGGCATCATAGGGTGTGGAACATCCCTCTGGTCAGTTTGGGTCAGCTGTCCAGGCTGTGTGCCCTCCCCCAGCCTACTGATGGGGGATAATGTTTAGAGAGAGCACCGATGCTGTGTCATCGCTGCTCAGCAGAAGCCTCAGCGCTGGTGTGTTACCAACACCTTTCTAGGTACCAGTGCAAAGCACAGCACTGAGGGCTGCTGTGCAGAAAATCAACTCCAGCTCAGCCAGACCCTGTACAGTGGAACGGATAGTTAATTCAAAAAACAAAGCTACAAAAACAAAACTCTTGATCTTAGCCAGTGAATCAAGAAAAAAATCTTAAAAGGATTATATGGATGTATGAAATACATGATGTTAAATATGTTTCAGATCTTTTTTCCTTTTTATTAGCCATGAAGTGTCAAATGCTGTTCCACTTTCTTAGTTTTGCTGCTGCCCTTGTGTTCCATAAAGTAACATTATCAGAAGATAGAAAAAAAAAGAGTATAATTTCATAAGGTAATCCTTATAATACCTTAACAACCTGGGTTTTAGTTATTTCAGAGGATTTAATGGTCAATCACTTTTTACCAGGACTGAAGTGTTTACGAACCGACATGGAACATCTCTCTCCAGAGCATGAGGTGAGCAGTAAACTATGTTTACTGAGTATGAGATGTAGGTGGCAGAAGTTGAAATGTGATGGCATTTAAAACCAGAAGTTAAGGAGAGCTGCTCATAAGTGGTTTCAAAGCATGACATTGAGGAGGTTTTTTTGATAAAGGTCACGTGCTTTCAAATCCAGTAAAATCTTGTAAAATATATTTCTAAGCTGAGGATCTCTGCAGACAAATACTCAACCATTAGAATTGCATGTAGAAACATAGATCTTCCTAGACTGAAGAAAAAGGAAATGTTTTTACCATCTTTATGTTAATCAAACCAAGGATGCACTAAAATCATTGGCTACAATATATCCAGTTAGGTGAAAGTTTCATTTTCTTTCACCAATTGAATAACTGATCAAATTATTGTTCAGTTATGCTATTACATTTTTGTAGTTAATGTAACTTTTAAGGTTTAAAGACATAATCAGTTCAAAAGACACCCTGAAATAGAACAAGGAGTTTGATTGAGTTTGAATCTTGTAGTCAGAGAAGGAACTGAAGACTGGATTTAAAATAAATCAGTAAGTAAAGACAGCTCTCAATTCTTCATGACTACATTCTGCATTTCTGTGCTTAAGTGACTTCAGTCATGATGCCAAGTGCTTTGGCTTTTTAGCCAGAGAGCAATATAAAATTAAAAATACTTACTCCTCCTCCAGTGGGTTCGAAAACTCACTACAGGCTTTACAATTTTATCCCTTTTTTTTGTAGAAAGGGATATCTAGAGCTTGATCAGCTTCCCACTTCAATAGGATGTTTGTAGGCATCATGATAGAAGCTTCTGAGACCCAGTGAGTTCTAGTGTCTGTCTTGGAAACCTTCTATCTGGAAATCATGTTTTCTGAAATGAATGTCATTTACTGTCTCAAATAATTAGACATTTGCATCAACAGAATTAATCACTATTTTGTCCTCTATGGTGTTATTCTTTATTCAAATGGCATATCACTTGACAAACTCACATTTTCTATATCACAGAGCCTTAGCTCTAATGGCTTTAACGTCAGTGCAGAGTTTATGCTCATCTTGGAAGGGTAACATTGTGGAATTGGCTTGTGTGGTCCTGTCTGGCAGCATTTACCACTCATACCTCATACTTGTTTTCCTTTCTTTCATATAAATAAAAGTGTAAGTTGGGCATTCAGGTCAGACCTTCTCATCTTTAAAGGAAACATTTCAGCTTGTGCAGACATTCAGATACTTTACCAGCATCTCTAGTTCAATGTCAAGTCCCTTCTTCCTCATTTTCTACTTACCTTCTATGGGTTTTCAGAGTGGATTTGAGTTGCATGATAGTGAGTCAGTACTTGGTAAAAATATTTAGTCCATATACTGCAGTACTGTTTATAAGACTTCAGCATGTTAAGTCTCTTAAGCGTCTCTAAATATAGAGTTAGTACTCTAAAATATTTCTCTTTAAGGAGATGTGATTTCATAATCAGTCCTATGACCAAACAAGGACAACCCAAGGGAATAGGTCTGAGCAGTAGGTGCAAAGCCATAACATAGAAATTTAGAAATTAATTTTCGGCAGAGGCAAGAATTGCTCCACTTCATCCAAGAATTACACAGCCTTCCCAGAAGGAGCTGTGCAATGGATGGGAAAGCCATCCTGTTATTTAAAAGATCCTGGGTCCTTGATTAATTATTCTCCCCTTTGATCAAGGCTTCATATTGTTGATATTTGGAACATCTGAAATCAGATGTACAAAACTGTAGGAAAGCTCCAGTGCACAGGTGGAAATGATAAGTAACAAAAATTATGGTGGTTGTGCTTCAAAATGTCAAGGCTTTTTTGATACAAAACAAAAACATTTTGTTTTGTATCAAAAACATTTTTTCACTAGAATTCTGAGTGTATTTCTCTTGTACCTGTGTACTCTTGAGCATTAAGTATTTGTGTAACATTTTATGCAAATTGAGGACAGCAAATGTAGCAGGAGGAGTTGTAGTCCTGTTTGAATGCCGCTCTCTGAAACACTCAAGGTGTGTAACACCTGCCACCTAAAATGTTTCAAATGCTGAAGTAATACTTGTGGATAAATAGATTGAGCAGTGGCACAGGTCTGCAGACCAGGCCACAGTTGGTTGTGCTGCAGACTTGACAGAAACCAGCATTTTAATTTATGCAAATACATTTTAAAATAGTTATCAGTTGGTAGTTACCATTAGTGACTGATCTGTATTTTAGAGATTGAAAATAGTATTTTTCCTTTGTTGTATATATTCAGGTTTGGTAAGACAACACTAATTTTAATTGCTTGTAGCTTTGAGATTTTAAGTTTAGTGTCTCAAAAAAAGTATTTAGCTTTCTTCTGAGCTGTGGCAGAGGAAGTTTCCATTTATGCAGTGTGTATATATGTGTGTATATGTAGATATTTATATATTTATAGTTTCATACTTTGCATTCTAACTTTTTTGCCTAAGTGTTTCAAAGCATGTCTTGGTTTGAAAAGACAGGTGTCTGCTAAGGAAGGCAGGAGCCTCTCTTGAAATAGAAACTGTAAACCCCTCCCTCTGAATTTTTATAATTTTGAAATTAAGGGGCTCTCAGGCAAAGATATGGGAGTAGAAATAACAGTTCTTTATTAGGAAAAGTAAAAATAAAAATGCAGCAAAACAACACTGACAGAGTCAGAATATGACCTGACACCCTGTTTGTCAGGGTGTTGGTAGCAGTCCCATTAAACGGTGGCTGCAGTCCTCCTGGAGTGACAGGTGTGGTTCTGTTGCAGCAATGATCCTGTAGAAGGGTGCAGTTTTCCTCTGATGGTCCAGTGGTTGTGTAGATGGACCTGGTCTTTCTCTGGGAATCCAGTGGGAAAAAAAAGCTGCTTCTCTGGGAATCCAGTGGAAAAGGCTGCCTGTAGTGTTCCAAATCTCAGATTATATCCAGGAAGGAATGCTTGGCTCCTCCCCTTGGTTGGAGCATCTCACACTGGGGTGATGTAATTTTATCAGTCATTCAGTGAGATTCAGTGGCCCATCAACAGAAGATATCTCCTGGATAAGAAGGAAGGATGGGTTGTGGAAGAGATAAAGAAAAACTGCCCAGTTAACAGAAGATAACTGTCCCACCTCTAACAGATGGCAATAGAATACACACCCCCGGCCACATCTTGCGTTTGCAACCTAAGACAAAACACTTTTGTCTTAATGTGTTAAAACAGTACTGTTGTGAACAGGGCAGGGATTCATTTTTCTGTCCCATGAATTAACTGTGTGATTTTATTTTAAAGCCTGCTATTGGAAATCATTTCCTTATTTTTGGATAAGTGTAAAAATGTCAGTGTGGAGGTGTCTTCAGTCTTAAATATTCTGCAGAAACCTTTAAATCTGTACTTGCTTAAATAAAAGGAAAAAGCCATGAGTCATAGGAACTCTGGAAGACACCAGTGGAATGGTATCAAGTTGATTTTAGCACTTCCTTCTATTAAGATATTGTCCTAGGATACCATCCCACTTTTTTCTTTCCTTGCTTTTTCTTTCATGCATAATGTTCATGAAGATACAGCGTGTCACAGATGTGGGTTTGTTTTAGTGCTGTTTCTAAAAGCCTGGGGCAAAAGGACGGAGTCCTGAACTTCTGTAACTATTTGGAAAACATTTTCTTCTTTAAGTTATTTTGAACATTTTTTGTTGTTTCTAACCACAAGGCATTATCAGATAACTGGAACTCAAAGGCACTTGAAAAAAAAAAAAAACAGGGAAATGTTCTGCTAATGTCAGAATTATTTGCAGAGTAGATTTCATAAGAAGTGTTAGTGTAAAAGGAAAAATGTCAAATGTCATGTATCTCTCTTCCTTATGTGTCTTAGGTTATTTTGAGCTCTATGATAAAAGAATGTGAACAGAAAGTGGAAAACAAGACCGTCCAAGAACCGCAAGGGTAAGACTTCCACTTCCCTTTTTCTGTGTGCCTCCAGAGTAGTGTTCTGCAGAGTGTATTCCGTAACAGTGTCCAAGGTTTGTCACCTGAAATCCTGCACTGACATATGCTGTATTTTAAGACAGATTTTGGAAACTTTAATACAGTGGTTGTTTCTGTCTCCAGTGTAAAACATGAGACAACAATTATTTTTATAGGAATGATGTTCTTGGTTCTTAATTTTTTGTTCATTTAAAGCTGAATTTAAATTTCTGTCCTGAATCTGAGAAATCAGGGGGTGCCTGGCCTAAGCTTAGAGCAATGTATGTAGCAGACACTTTGCCACCTGTGGAGGTGGCAACCTGCAGGCTGAGGGAATTGTTCTTGTCCTGGGAAGGGCTTGCTTTAGGCTGCTGTCCTGGTTTGCACTGGACTGGTGCCCACTCGAACAGTTTCTCCAGTGTATAAACTGGCCCCTGTGTACGTGTGCTGGTTAGGCAGTAAGCTGACATTGGGAAAATGCCACCTGTGTTGCCCTTTGGTAAAACAGCCTTTCCACAAACACAGAGTAAACCCAGCTCTCCAGGGAGGCAGCAGACACACAGTGCACTTGCATCCACGTGCTTCACATGTAGAGATGGTATCATCTGTGTGCACTTCCTAAAGTAGCCAACAGACCCACCTTGGATGTGGAAATTTGGAATGCTCAGTGCAATTATGATGAATTGTATGTGCTCTTTTGCCTGCTTATTGCCTGGAATGGCATGCCAGTAGGTAAATTCTTGTGGATTATTATAAAACTTAACAAATCCTTAGCAGTGTTGCCAAGGAAGTGTGTGAGAAGGTATCTGAAAAGAGAATCTGTTCTCAATCCCAGTGCTTTGTCATGAGAATTGAGACAATTACTGAAGCTTGTTCATGTCATGCTTCCTTATCTGTAAAAAACTGATAGAATTTACTTCTTGAAAGAGCTCACCCATAGTCCTGGAAGCAACTGGTAGTCTGAGAATGATTAAAATAAGAAAGGTGTACAAGAACTCAACGGAAGAAATGTAAAGTAGAAAAAGGGTCACTCTCTCAGGCACCAAGTAAAATATTTCAGGCTTTACTAGTAGTAAATACTTTGAAATGATAGTCAGTACTATTAAGCCATTGCAGAAACAGATAAATGCAAACCTCATACAACATCCAATGTATTTCTTCTTATTCTTGTATTTCTTGCATTTCTTTATGAATGCAACTGCTGAAAACTAAGATATGAAAAAGATGAGTCTTTGCAATCTGTTCCTTTGTGCTTTAATTAGCCTTCCCCTTTCTTATTCAATGTCAGGCTATGGTTGTAGTCTTGTAAGGTACAAAATTAACAAGAAATATTTTACCACTGAAGAAATGACCTTTTCATATACGTAAATATCTCTGTTTTCTTGCTAAGTGCTTGCTAATTTCAGTTCCTAATTTCAATGACAAATACATCTTTGAGAAAGGATTTAAATACAACTGGGAGATAAATTACTGGGGTTTGTTAAGAGTACAGCAGTGCAGGCACAGAAATCAAAATGGGTGCAAAAGCAATCTTATGTTCTTTTCCCCTTGCTGTTAGAAAAACTTGGTCAAATAATATGGGATCAAAGAAATATTTTTTTTCAGAAGATTAAACTCTGCATTTTTAAATATTGGATAGCCACTTTTGTCAAGCATTTTGTTTGACAATTAACAAGGTATTTTAATCATGGGTAACAACTTACATTACAAACTGATTGCTATAAAATGCCCATTAGGAATGTTTGGTTTTGCCTAGAGCTTCCCCATAAAACAGGCAGAACTGTGTGTGGCATCTGATTCATCTAGACACCAGGAAAAGTGTTATGTTTACACATTATTTTTATTTGTGGGTTGGGTTTTGTTTTGCTTTTTAAATAATGGATTGTTTTAAACAAGATATACTATTGCTTTGTTGAGTTCTTTGACAAATTATTTGATTTCATATTAATTTTTGCTATGTTTAAATATTCAGTTTGCATAGTAATGGAAGTACTTTGGAGGCTATTTATTTTGGATATTTAAACTTTTAAGTATGCAGGATGCTGTATATTATGTTTCTATTTACAGTAACAGTATTAGAAAACATGAACTTCTAGACTCTGTAGTTGTTACTGTTTCATTTTTGACATCAGATGGCTGATATCCCCCAAACTGTATCAAGAACCAATGGAACACCTCCTTGTTTTCCTCAATCTTATTCAGGATCATTAGACTAATGAAGCACAGTTTGTTTAGAACTACAGGCTTGTCACCAGTTGCTAGGCTTTCTTTTCTGAAGGGAGCAGTTTTATTTTCTTAATGCTGCTAATGCTTGGAAGGTACAGTATTTCCCAAATAAGTTTTCGTAGCTACACACGACTCTAGGATACCTCATAGTCTGAGATAGCTTCTTGTCCCTAACTAGCTGATAGTGAGTGTAAACTGTGACTTAGATAATTTATATGCCCTTGCTTTATCATGAAATCAAAGGAAATTGCAGAAGGCATCCATCTTACTGTAGCAGTAATTTCCCAGCTGAGTTTTATCAGCTGGAAATATGTGATTCATTAGTTGACTGGAGATGTTTAATCAAGCCAAAGATGTCTGGCTATGTGATCGTGCCTGAAATAAATATTTTACTTTAAAAGTTTATAATTAAACTATTTGCAAATCCACAACACAGCTTTAGTGAGAAGCTTCCTTTTATTTTTAAGGTACTTAAAAAAGAATCAGAAATCATTATTACAAAGCACCTTTTTTCTGTGGTGTGAAATGGGAGAAAAGTACTGGTGTATCCCTTCTACCTTTGAAGAAATCAGTCAAATTCTGTTGAAACAATTCAGAGTTAACTTCAGTTTTATCTCCTAGATGCAAGTGTGTCTAACAGAACTGTTTATAACTTTTCAGACTGAAAAGTCAGTTCCTGGAATCTGGCCTTTGCCAGTAAGACAGATTTTGTGGTCTTAGCTGTAATTTTGAAATGCAGAGTCCATGCTGAGTTCACAAGAGAGAATTCATTTGGTAATGTTTTCTAAAACTGTCCTTGTCCAATGTTGATAAACGCTTGCCCTTTTGACTACAAATATAGAAAGTATGGAATATTTGTGAATATTCCTGCTATGTACATTTGCTCTGTCTTAAGACAGATGACTCCTACTGTGCTAAACAGTTTATATATATCTGAAGTTGAGCTCACTGATTTGTTGTTAATTAAAAAAATATTAAAATCTGTTAATTTCACATAATAGGGATAATTTCTTAACATATTATTTAAAGTTTAGCATCCTTCAGCTTCAGCATTGATTGGATTGCTCCTTCCAGTCCAGTTTGTGGGAAACCTGTGAACTCTCCATTGTCCTATCTAGTATGTCTCAATTAGGAACATCCGAGCACAGGTAACAGGAGCCACATTCACAACAGCCAGAAGCAGCAGCTCCTTACCTAGTGAGGGGCTGACCCAGTAGGGCTCAGGGTGGGGTTTGCAAGAAATTTATAAGGATATCAAAGGAAAACTGATCAAGTAATATAAAATAAAGACTTACTGAGAGTTACTAGGTTGACAGTCCTCACCAGTTTTTAACTCTGCTCAGGTGAAAGTAGTTGGAAAATAAAGAGTTGAAAATTAAGGAGAGAGGCCACTGTTCTGTACTCACCTTGCTTTTGCTCGTCTCTACACGTCTGCTCATGTCACTGTTGGAGGCAGGTTACTTGGGTTAGAGAGGTCTGTGTCGCAACTGATACTGGTGAACTTAGACTAAATAAACACAAGGATGGACATCTCTGGTGAGAAGGCAAAGCCAGCTTTCACAGAGGTATTTGTCACTACAGCAATTCCCCAGTAAGTAGCGAATGCTAATGTGGTGACATCCAAAGGTACTAAAACTTAGTGCACAAAATATTTTACTGTTTTCACAGGCACTGTGAACACATTATAATAAACTTAACAGTGGACCAGGTAGTGATGGGTTTTCAATTTTTCTTCACAGACTGGTCTTTTTTGTTGAAACCTCTGAAACACAATTTAGTTGCTTAATAAATAACAACATAATGTTCTTTTTAATTTGTAGTCTCATGCCACTAAATGTTTTCCTTTCCTAGCTCAATGTCAATTGCAGCGAGCCTGGTAAGTGAAGATACAAAGACCAAGTTTTTGAACAAAATGGGCCAGCTGACTACATCAGGTGCAATGTTGGCTAATGTGTTCCAGAGGAAGAAGTAAGATGGGAAAAGGAACTCCCAGCTAACACTAAGGTGGACCTCACAGAGACTGGTTCCTGTACTTGAAGTACTTGCCTTTTAATTTCTTCTGTCTTATGTTCTTGTAGTATAATTTTATTCTAACCTCCAAAGATATTTGCACTGCTTTTGAATATCGCTGTGTATCTGTTAATTTTGGGTTAACTGTGGTTGATATAAAACTGAAATCATAGTCTGTACCAAGTCCCTGTTCTGTGTTCTTGTCTTTCCAGCATATTTTTTTATATAGTGGAAGGTTTTGGTTTTTTTTATTTTCTGACAGGATATCAGCAAATATCTGTATTATACATGGAGCTATTCTGACGGTACTTAAAATAATGTAAATTTGAAGTCATTGTCATGAAGTAATAAAAGTGGAGATTACTTATGTATTTAAATTATGAGAGAGTAAGGCAGATTTTTTAATTATGTTTCTAAAAAGAAGAGGAAGAGCCACCAGCATTTGTCTGTGCTTCTAGGGTTGTTTTTGTAAGTATTGTGCATCTTGAATCCAGAGGAATTGCAGTGTCTAATGTATGAGACTGCTTGCACTGCATCAGTCTGCAGGGAATGCTCATGTTTCACATGCTTTATGCCGACATTGTAAATGCTGTACAAAGTCCTTCAGATAAAATTCTCACATCTATGTGGTTTTTTGAAGGATTTTTTCTTTTGTAGGGGTTTTTGTTTTATTTTAAAGCACTTTACAGGTCTACACATCCACAGGCACATCCATTAAGTAAAGGAAAAACAAGATAAATGAATAAATGTTTATAAACGTGTAAGCTACTACACAGAGTCCCCAGTACAGTTCTGCAGGCAGAGGGAACCTTATGCAGGAGAGAGACGGCTTTCATCTTGCACTCAGTGTGCAGTTCTGTGGACTGTGAAAACTAAAGATATTTTGTTGTTTAGATTGAATTTCAGTTCAAATTTAATTTTGGAGTGTTTGAAATTATGCTGAGTTTGATGTGCAGTTTCTTTAAAATGTTAAGTAGACTGCCTACATACTTTTTGAAAATGACATTACAGGGAGTATATTCAACTACCAAATATTTTTGTTAGCAAGGAAGCATTAACAACTAAATCCTTCTCTTCTTATTCAGCACTTTTTTCCCCCTCTTTATGTCAATGTAATCTTCTGAAAGTAAACTCAAGTGCATGCATGAACTGGTATGAGGTAGCAAAATATAAAAGCTCAGGCATTCTCTGACACGGTACCATTCAGCTGGAAGTATGGACATCTTTGAGGACAGGGAAGCAAAAAAGAGCAAGGTATTAAAGTATTCCCCCTTGAAACAGAATATGGACGGAATAACAGGTCGGGTATCATCCTTAGATGGAGATAACTTGAGGCTTCTGCCTGCTTCATGTCTGTGCCCGTTGGCTCTGCATACGCTGTTCCTGCCACGGTTGTGTTGTGACAGGGCCTGCTGCTCACGTGCGCGCCGTCGGTCCCCTTGCACTGCACTGATGGAACATTGCTCTGGAGGTGACAGACAGCTCCATGCCTTTGTGTTGCTCGTTACCATGAAAGTACACTTTTAGCAGACTGACTCTGAAATGGAGACATTCCTGAGGAATGAGAAGTGGTGACATTCCTCTCTATTGTTCTGTTGTCAATAAAAAGTTTTGTATACCTGCCTTGTCTTGTTACTTCTGCTCTTCTCTGGAAAAGGTAATCACATCAACAGAGCGTTACAGGACAGATGTCCAATGTACAGAAATTGTTTAGCCTTAACTCTTTTAACATAGCAGGTGGTAGACTGAACTTGCTCAATTTCCTTGGCTCCTAGACCTGTGGCTTTACTGCCATTTTCATTCAGGGTTTCCTCCTATGTCTCCTGTGCCACAGCTGTGTTTTGGATTTTTCTGCTCTTTTCTGACTTCTCAAGCAGTTGCAGTGCCAGAGACAACTTTGTAGCCATGAGACTGAAACGACAGGTCCATGGTTAAGTTGCTGCTTTCTAAAGCAGGGCAGCTGTCTGTGAGAGTGGCTGCTCACCTACGCTGAACTTCATCCACTGTTTGGAAAACTTGTAAGTTCACACAAGCCAAAAAACTGTGACAGAAATTTAACTTTGGAGAAAGTGGGATGAGACTTCAGTTTCTTAGTATAAATGTAGCATCTTTACCCCCATAGGGTAATAGGTCTAGTCTCTCCAGCCCCTTGAAAGTGTAGCTTTTGCTACTCACGGTTCTACTTCACACCAATTGTAGGAATTTGAGCGAGGATCACAGGAAGACCAGCACGGCAACTACTGAGGTGAGAAAATTACTGTGTAGGCAGCAAACTTCCAATGCAGGTTGTCTTCAGCAATTTTGCCTCCTAAATTTCAGGTCTCTGTTAGTATATGTTGGTTGCAGGAGTTTTTCAGTGTATATTAGTTTTCAAATGCGAACAGACCTTCAAAATTGCAAGAAGTTGTTCTGTGTGGGGGACTTGGTGATATTTGGGTTTTTCTGATTATTCCTCCTAACTCTTGTCACTGTAGCATTCAAGACTGGAAAATAAAAGAGACCCATTTAATGAGAAGAATTACGAGAATATTTTAAATTAACCTCCCCCCCTTTCCTGTTACTATTCAAAATAAGTAAACCTTTTGGGAGAAAATGTTCTGTTAAAAGAAAGCAGTTCATCCCCTAAGGGTTGTCTTTAATTGCTTATGGCTCTGCCTGAATAAGGATTCTGTAAAAAACCTAAATGTTTGCTTTATTGGCATTGCCTGACCTTCTTCAAATTTTTAGCTTTAAATGTCAAAGGTCTCATGCTGCCCCTAGTGAAGTTTCAGACAAAATCTTAGTATCTTTATTTAAAATATTGACTCTTGTGTTCTTAAGCAAAAATGATCAATAGGCTGAAGGTACCCGGCTGCCTCAATATATGTTCTCTGTAGATTAAGCATAAAGCTAATTGGTATTATGCCTATATTTGGTTCTGAAAGATTGTTTTCTAGAACTCTAAATTAGGCAAATTGTTCTTTTTGTATCTTCCAAGCAAGGTGAATAAAGGGAGCTCCAGTAAAAAAGCTGCTCAGTCTTCTTCTATTAATCTCTTCCTACTCCCCTACCGCACCAAGAAGAAAAACAATCCTGCTATTACTGTGTGTATATTCCGGTTAGGAGAACTAAAAGCAGTGTTTGAATGGATTTGGGGCTAGAAAAGGTGAGGAAGCTGATGGAATTAAAGATTAAAAATTATCCATGAAAAACATCTGTTGTGAAGGCAAGGAGCAGTTTTTGTAATATATTGTGGGAATTCATTGCCACATAGGGGATGATAAGATGATTCAAAAAGATTCTGCAGAAAAGTAGAGTTGTGGGATATTTCTACTCTCTCTGTTGTGACATTGTTAATGGCATTTCTGTATTCCAGGAGTCAGTGGCTCTATATTTTAGTGCATTTATGAAGGTGTGTACAATGCATTCCAAGTGTTTTAAGTAATTTCCCATATGGAACTTACTGATGATGATATTTAAGTAAACCATGAAGTACCAGCACAGGTTCATGGAGCAGAAAGTCACTGACATGTTGATACAGCAAACTGATTGGCATGGCACTGATCCAAGGTGGAATCACAGAAGTTTGCATCAAATGTAAATGCTGATAAATAACAAGAATGAAGGCAACAAGATTTCAAGGAAACTGGTTCATTGCTTTTCTGAATGCATTTGACTAACGTTTCTAGTAAATACATTCAGATCTGTAGCTAATTTGGTTTAGACTATGAAATTGGTCAGCGAAGGCCCAGAGGAGCATGGTTGTTGAATAAAGCTGTTCAGGTCCTGGATGTCAGCAGTGTACACTGATATATCGTGTGTCAACTAATTCAGATGAGTCACGATGAATGAGCAATCGTTTTTCCAGAGAAGCTGTTTCTAAGGTTTAACTTAAAAGCTGTTTTAAGGTTTCCTTAGGTTTAATGCTGGCCAGTTTTCATCCATACAGGTAAGCTGTAGGAAAAGATGATCCTGCTTACAGAGTTAGAAACAAGCAAGTCAGTGGCAAACAGCCTCTCTCTTTGGAAGCATCTGCACTACATGCTGAACTTGAACATCCATCACACTTCCAGTTTGGTGAAAGACTTCCTTAGACTGAAGATTTCCATTTCCGAGAAACTTCTGAGCATGAGCAGTTCTACTGCAGAAGTGAGTGACTTGAAACAGTGACTTACCACTTGGTGTCAAGGGCCAACACCATGGCAGTGGTCAGTCTGGTTCCTTTCCCATCACTGGGATTGTGTGTGCTCACCACTGCCTCCCTCCATCACCCCAAGTTAGGCTGGCCTGCTCCCTCTTGACTTCACCACCCCGCAGAAGCAGAGGGCTGTTTGTTCTACCATTTAAATACTGTTAGCAAATAGGGCTGTTTGCTGTGTATTTGAATATTTCCATTCCCAAAACTATTGTGACTGTGGCCTTGTGCTGCTGCTCCTTGCCCTGCTTACAGAGGTTTTTTTTCCCATTCCATAACACCTGAGAGGCCTCTCCAGGAGATGGAGGCAGTACAGTGGAGTCCTGCTGATGTGCCAGCAGCTGTAGCAGAGCGTGTGCCTTGCAGGATCATGTGGGTTGTTCTGAAAGGCATTTGCACCTTCCCTATAACTACGCTACAAGGCAAGGGGAAGTGGTGATGGGGAAGAAGCAGCTGCAATGTTTAATAGGCAATAAGGGTTCACATAGGTTTGATCCCTTGCTGACAGATGAATGCACTCCATTGATCTAAGTATGAGTTACCTCAATCAGGTGAGTTTTCAAAGGAGTTTGGGATCATTAAGTGTGCTGTTAGATAAAATGGCAGGGTGGCTCTGGGGAGCTGGTAATGGGATGTTGCCAAGGGGTTAGGGTCTCAGTCCGCCTGCTGGTAGGTGTTTGCCAGCCTTAAAGACTCATTTCCAGGGCTTGAGGAGTATGCTGGGCAGAGCAAGCTTCCCCAGGCCATGCCAGTATTGCTTTTGTCCCAAGGATGAATTTATGACTCAAATCTTAGAGGTCAACAGGTATCTTATAAACATCAAAGTTAAAAATTCACCATGACTTTGTATTTCCTCCCTGGAGTATGCAGGCATAGCTGTTGCCACAGTGGCTGGTGATAACCTATCAGCTCAGTGTCTGCTTGCACGTACTTCAAATATCTGACGTACTAGCGGTGGGTGGTTGGGAGCGTTTTTCTTTTGAATGCTGTGGACTTGAGGTTTTCAGACAGGCATTTAGCAGTGGTACATTTTTGTGGGATTGTAAAAGGTGTGTTGTGTAAACCACACCAGTGTGACTAAGGAGCTTTATTATAGTTGCTCTGTCATGGGAATATTTGTGTGTTTTCAAATTTCAAGGAGACTGGGCAAAAGAATGCCATGGAAACTTGCCTTTCACAGGAAGAAAAGAGTTTCAAGTTGACGACATGATTTTGTGTATGGGTTGGAGTTTTTTGTAAAGAATAGATTTTATTTTTTAAATTAATTTATTTTAATAGCTAGAGTTCTCAAATAAAACTAGAGCCTCCTCTGCTAAAATGTGCAGATATTTATCTACCTTTTTTCTCCAAGTGTAGAAAGCTCCACATGCTGGGTCATACAGTAGGGCTCCCTCCCTGCAGTGGGTGATGAGAAAGCAGCCTTTCTCCCTAGTCCCAGGACAGACTCTCTGCATGGATTGCTGGTACTCCAGAAGCTGCACTGCGATCCATCTGCCCCACAGGGCATCCCCCTGATTTAGAGGGATCTTTCCTAGAGCTCTGACTTTACACTGCACTTCCTTTCTTGCTCACCTGCTGCGAGGCAGGTGCTCATATTTACACAGCCTGTATTTAGTCTACAGACTGAAACCTCAGGTAACCCTTGTGACACACACTGAAAGAAAACCATTGATCGTGATCGATCAAAGCCCTTCATCTCATCCTCTATCACTTAGCAGCATGTGAGAGGCAAGGGAATGCCTTCCTGTACATGAGAAAAGGTTTCCCAGGGTGCAACCATCTGCCTTTCAGTGTTGCTTCTCTACCCAAGTTTCCATCACGTCACTTTGAAGACCTGGATTTAACACAGAGCATCCTGGTTCTCCCTCCTGGGGAAAGGGGCCATCACAAGGTGTTGGTGTCCGTGTGCAGGTAAGGGGAGTACAGTGGCATGGATAAAGTGAAGGAACAGCTGGGGACGTAAACATGAGTATACAGGTGCTGCTCAGATGCCCTGGTGTATCCACCAAACCATACCCGGCCTTTGCTTTTTGGGTTGAAAGTTTTGGGAAGATGGGAGACAAATTCAGGCATTGGCTGGGACTGAGCTACCATTTATCCAAGCTCCTGTAAAAGAGGAGTTTTTACACTGATGCTGAAGGGGTTTAATTTTCCCACCACTACAAAACTTGCAGTTTTGATGTAGATAGCAACTTTCAGAATAGCTTTTAGCAGGTAATACCCACTTTTCTCTCTCTAGGAAGGAAGTAAGAAGAGATCCATACTGACCACAGCCCTGCTAAGCGGTCAGCCGGGCTCACGGTTTGTTTTCCATGGCAGGCATCGCCAAAGAAGGGATCCTGGAATTATCCAAGGTATTATTTTCATTCCAGAACAGGCGGACAAACCAGTTTTGGTATAAATGTTTAGGTTTTATCTGTGCTACATAAAATGATATATGTGATAAGTGTGAGAGAACTGACAGTGCTACACATTCCCCAGTTCATATTTTATAGCATTCACATTTTAGTTTCTAACAATCTACTGCAATCCACAATTAAGACTGTAAAGCACCCAGTAGCGGCTTCTGCGGGTTTTGGCTCAGAAACATAAAATTTAACTCAGAGGAAAATGTCTGAGCTTTCAAAAAGAGTCTGTTTTCGCATAGTGGTAGAAAATGAGAGAAATTTCAGCCCAAACAATAAATATTTCAGTCAGGTTTAGGGGTGAGAATACAAAAGTAATTGAGCTGATGTGCAATACTGACTGCTCTGGAGCTCCTCCGAGCTTTACTCGATGCTTTCAAAGTCTTCACTTGACACCTTCAGAGCAAGCTGATAACACATCTAACCTCTAGTGAGAGTGTGAGTTTGCTCTTGTAAATCTTTGGTTAGAATGAGCAGCTGGTAAATAAACACAGCCTATAGCCTTGGTGTTGTGCTAAATGTGAAAAGGGGAAGAGACTTAACAGACTGTTCTGTTTAAAAAGAAACATTTCCTTGTACCATAAACACAAACATTTTAAAACATCTCGGCTGGCACAGAACTGCATGTTTTCAGCAATGGGTGGATGAGGCTCCAGCAGAAGGATCTCACGCTGGTGGTGTCCCTCCCTCTCAGTGGGCTCCCTCCAGGACCAGCCAGGGCTAGCTAGCACTGCTGCCAGCAGCCAGGCACACACCTTTGCACATGTCACACCTTACCTTGCAAAGCCTCAGTGAAGTCTGCTTTGCCTTTGTTGCCTACCAGGCAAGCTGGCTGCCTGTGGCCATCCCTCCTGTTCCTCACTCCCAAGTCAGTTCTGTTCCCACCTGTCCAGCCCAAGTGTGGTGAGACCCTGACTCCTCAAGCAGGGTGACAGGGCTCTGACACCGCACTTGCAAGCTCGATGGCTTGCTGAAGCCCATCAGCATGATCCTTGCCCAGTCACCTCCAGAAGAGTGAGGCCAGCAGGAGCAGCGGCAGGCTCTAAGCCAGGCACGTCATGCAGTGTTGCTGTGAGCCACAGCCCACTGTGGAGCATCAAACTCTCCTAGGGGCCACCAGTGCCCAAACAGCCACGTGGTGTCAGAGAACGAAGCCAGGACCTGCAGGAGCACAAGGACCTCAAGCAGGACCTGCTTAAGCAAAGATCAGGCAGGGCCCAACGCTTGCTGAGAACAGTGTGGGGGGTCAAGGGACTTCAGGGAGATTAAAAAGGCTTTATGGTGCCTGGAAACTATCTAGGGGTGAAGGCCATAGCTTGATCTTGCTGTGGAGGCAGGCCCTCCACTAGCTACAGGAAAAAAGCTCAGCAGCTGTTTCTGTCCTGAGTGAAACCATTCCTCTGAGCAGAAATCAAACAGCACCACCGAGGGAGGATCAGTTTTCAATATTCTCTTCATCTTTTGTGTTTTAATGTATTTGTTTATTTGAAAACAAAGCGAAACTCCAGGTTATTTTCCTGGTCAAGGGTTAAATCTAAATACATAAGTGAAAGAACAACTTCCTTCTTTGCCGAAGTCAGAAACACGCTCCCAAGCTCATTTCTCAGCATGTGAGCACAGGGCAGGTTCTGTGTCCGCAGGGTCAGCTCCCCTGGATCCTCAGCCTGTGTAAATAGCCGGGCCCTGTCCTGCCGCACCACAGAGAGTTCCTGACCCTCTGGGAGAGCAGGGACATCGCGGCCGTGCCGGGCGTGCCACCAGCTGCAGCCACTCGCCTCCAGGCAGGGCGGCTGCCGCAGCGCTGCCGGGGGAGGCTCTTTCGGGGGTCAAGAGGCCGCCGTGCAGCGTTCCGAGTCAGGTCGCAGGGACTGGCCCCGTGCGAGGCCTGGAGTGGTTTGGGAGAGCTCCCAAAGCACATCTTCCGCTTTTCTTCCCCTCTTGGCAGCAATCCCGTCCGCCAGCTCCCGACATCAGCTAAAGTTCGTGGAGGGGGAAGGGAGGGGGACGTCGAGCTGTGCCAGGACGCCGAGGCTGGCACCCACACGTTGCACGGGCACCGAGAGGGGACAGGGAAGGGATGGGACAGGAGCTCCCCTCAGGGCTGGACGCAGACCCAGGGCGGATGGGGGGCGAGGTGGGAGGCTGCCTGAGGCCCAAGATGTCCTCTGACAGCGGCAGGCGATACCCGGGGGCGTGAGGAGAAGGCAACAATTCCAGGGGAGATGACAGCCCCCAGCCCCTTTCCTCCAGGAGAGGAAAGGGGCTGGGGGCTGGAACGGGAGGGCGCAGAGGCGGGGGCAGGTGGACGCACGGCCCTGCCGAGAAGACCCGACCGAGAATGCAATCCCCACCGGCCGGAGGAGGGACGTGGGCATGGTGACTAAACTTCTTGTAAAAAGGGGTGGAGAAAGGAAAGGGAGGGACAGAAGCGAGGGAAAAAAAAAAAAAAAAAAAGCCCTGCATGTCAAGGCTGAGGAAATGCTGTGGGAACTACAGCCAGGCGCTTTTTTTTTTTTTTTTTTTTTTTTTTTTTCTTCTTCTTCTCTCTTCTCCCCTCGTGTAGCTGAGAGGAAGGAAAGGAAGAAAGAGAAGTAGTCAGCTCAAATGCGCCTCGCTGCGCTGCCGGGGCGCGGGGGCTTGGCTGGAAGGATCTAGTTTCCCTTCGGTGGCAGGAAAAGGAGCCACGGGAGGAGGCAGAGACGCACACCCAGACATGCCCGTCCCGTCAGGCTGCTGGCTTCTTCTCCTGTGCCTCGCTGCCGCTGGCAAACAGGTAAGGCTGGGAGCCGGCGGAGGGGGAGGTGGGCGTCGCATCCCGCCCGCTGGGTTGGTTTGCTCGTCCCGCTGCTCGGGGCCGTCGGCGAGGTCGGAGCCCGCGGCATCCCGCTGAACAGCTTCGCCTGCCTGGCCCTCCGCTCTGCTGGTTTGGGTTTTGGTTTTGTTTTTATCCCAGCAACTCATAAGTTTCTCTCGCTTCTGTAAAATCAAAGTAGTCCAAACCCAAAGTTGCAAAGGAAGCCAGGGGATCTGCGGGGAAAACAGCCTGCTTCTGCCCAGGGCAGGGTGTGAGAAACCAGAAAATACTTGCAGTGAGGTTGTTGAGGGATATAATTTGCATGTAGAGTAAAAATAAGGCAGACTCCACCCTACCGAACAGATTTATTCGAGAGAGCGTGGGCACACTTGTCCCTCAGGCATGGGACGCGGGGTTTTCGCAGCCCCGCTTCAGCTTTCCAGCTTCCCCGGCGGGATGAGTCCCCTCACGCTCTGGCCGTCCCGCCATCCCAAATGCTGGCAGCCCCCGCGCGGCCCCGGGACGTGGGACGGCGCTGTGACCCCGGGTCCGCGAGTGGGCGGCCGCCTAACTCGCCCGGAGGTTGATGTGCTGATGATCGTGGCAGAACCAGGAACGCAAGCCCGGAGCCGGGTCAGCTGCCCCAAGGGCAGCCCTTTCCTCTGACGGGGGAAGATCTGAGCGAGGTTTGGCTCTGCGGTTGTTTGCAAACACAGCGTGCTCTGGTCGCAGCTCTGTGCGATGCCAGGTGGCTGCTGGTCAGCGTGGTTCACTTGGGATCGTGGCTGGTCTTCCCCTGCTGTCGGAAAGACCATTTTCTACAGCCAGCTCTTGCTCAGCCTTGTCGATGGCGTACATCACATTTCCTCCAGCAGTTTACATCGGCAGAAGCTCGCTTTGCTTTTTCTAATTATACAGCTTAAAAATTATCCTTCTCCCTTGTGGTTCTAGACTGGCAAGATTTACAAATACCATGCTACCCTTTATTTCCTCCATTAATCATTTTGGCAGCCTCGCTACCATTTGTATTTATTTCATTGGAACTTCTGGTATTTTTCTGTGTGTCATTATTCTTGATAAGTTATGTAACTCAAAGTGCTTCCCTCAACATGGGGATGTAACCAGGTCATGGCTGGGTTCCCTGAAAGCAAGGTGCAGCTTCAAGAAAAAAAAGATAAAAACCCAAACCAAAACAGAAAACCCTCTGCTGTCTACAGCTTTCAATTTCATGTCTGACCACACAGTCCTGAGAGCCTTTCCTTTGGATCTCTGGTCCTAAATATGTTGCCTAAAACCACACAGGCCTTTTTTTCCTCCTCTAAAACGTACGTTCCGTTTTGTCCACCCTCCCTCTCAGGCTTCTCTCAAATCGCTGCTTTCCAGGTGTCGTCCATATGTATGTGAATGAGCCTGCAAATTTCAAAAGTGACTTTTACATCACAGTTTTCAGAGGGTTTTCCCTGTCCTTCAGTATCCTCCGTGTCTCTCTTTTTTCCTTCCCTGGTGCTCAGGACTGATCAGTGCAGCAGGAAGAGCAGACCTCAATGCTCTTCATTCCTTTACTTCATTACATGCCTGCTTCATTCTGGAGCCATTTGGGTTTAGTGCAGTTTTTCCTTTTGGAATATCCTCATTGCCTGGAACTGGCTCAGCTTTTGACCAAACCTTGGAAATTCAGATTTCCATGGTATAGCTCCTGGCTTGTTTCAGGTACCGTGATGTAGGAGCCAGAGCTCCTCATCATTTCTCACCTCTTGATTCATAGCCTTTCACAGGACACAGAACAAGGAACTTGCATTTATTTTGGGCTGATGTGTAAAGTCTTTCCACTGCCTCCAACACGTGCTTAATTCTGAGTCTGTGTTTGTACAGGGTGCAACTTTGCATTGCCCTTGCTTTGGATAAGTAGCAGCACAAAACTGTAGGAAGCTCCAGGAAAGCTGTAGCGTAAAGATAATGATAAAACAATTTTTCAAAGAGCTCATTAATTTCATATTCTGCCTTCAAGAGTGAGCAGAACCTACAAGAATGTGAAAGGCAAGTTTAGAGAGGTGCTGCTCTGGAACAGCCTTTCAGTTTCTCCTTTGTCTGACTGATTTGAGCAGTGGTTTCTTAGAAGAGAGTTGCTTTCTGATGGAACAAATGTGAGAATACCTGTGGGAGGGTTGAGGTTTTTCTTATGCATTTGTGTTAGTTTAGACTGGTAAACAGGGTGGAATAGTGCTTGAACGGTGATATTTGCAATGTATTTCCTGCAAAGAATGAGAAGCATTTAGAAATATAAGTTATTGCATACTCACTCATAATTCTGCTGAGAATAGACATGATCATTGTCATCATTTTCACCAAAGAGGAAATGGGAACGGAGAATTCGTGACTTGCTCTAGGTCACACCAAGCATGGAGCAGAACTTCTGGGAACAGAGCTCAGCCCTGCTTATCTTGTGCTTCAGCCACAAGATGATATTTCCAAGTGATTTGTTTTGGGCACCTGTCAGAGGTATTTTGCTCTCTGGGGCATGATCCGCTCAGCTTCTTTGCACAGAATAGTCACATCCCTTTCCTTGCTTAGCACCAGTAAAGAGTATCAGATGGGAGTCAAAGTCTCTGAGAATGTGCCTTTGCAAATGTGCAATAAATCAGTTGCACCACAGATTCATCCCCCCTTGTGTGGCATGGAATGTGTCCTTCCACTACTCTGTAACATCTACTTCATAGATAAAGTTTGCAAGCACATTCTTTTGCAATGTAGAAAAGTTTTGGTCAAAATACCGATTTTTCCCTAACTTCCTAAAATGCACAGTCTGTATGATGAGAGAGGGGAAAAAAGAGCGTTAACAGTGACTATACTGTTACATGTTACACTGTGGGCTCTCCTGGTCCGTTATTCCTGCTCTGATCAGGGCCAAAGGAATCATTCAGTAGAGCAAAAGTTCTACAATATCTAATCTAAACTCCTGGATATATTCTGCCATAAACAGGGCTTTAAAGCTACTGTAATTCAATTAGTTCATTTATAAAAATTCCCTAGTAGCAATGGTTCCCGTGAGGAACACTAGCAAGCCTTCCATTGTCTTGCAGCTTTCCCCAAAACATGTGAAAAATCTTACAGCACCTCATATCAACAGAATATAATGTATGTAAAACTACATCAAACCACAATTTAAGAGATCTGTCCCACTTCTCTTTTCGCTTTAAGCATCTTCTGCCTGATGTAATTTCTTCTTTCCCACCAGCAGGACCAAAACAAACCTTTGCCACATTTCACAAACTGGTAGAATTCAAAGCTTATCAGACATCTCGAGGGTACTGACCGATGTCATCTAGGTCACAGGGCTTTCTTTATACTGTGCCAGAAGGAAAAAAAAAAAAAACAAAAAACAAAAGAAACAGGTCAAGCAGAGAGATTAACTGCATCCCTAAGGACCTTTTTTTGTTTCTACTGCCCATTACTGTCTATAACCCTCAAGCTTAGAAAAGTGTGATGTAACTTGACAGCTGGGCAAGAACCAGTACAGATGGTAAAAGGGATGCATGTGTAACTATGATACAGAAGATCA
Source organism: Motacilla alba alba (assembly GCF_015832195.1). Classification (NCBI taxonomy): domain Eukaryota; kingdom Metazoa; phylum Chordata; class Aves; order Passeriformes; family Motacillidae; genus Motacilla; species Motacilla alba. The sequence goes on along the minus strand of NC_052017.1, from coordinate 70,224,764 downwards.
TGGAAACCTCAAAGCGATGCCCTCCAGCATCACTTAACACTATTTAGCACATCCTTTAGCACACTATTTAGAGGAATCATACTTGAGTCACTTTGCTGCACTTATCCATCTGTCCCTAGGAGTTCAAGTGGTGAAAGGCTCTCCTGTAGTAGGTACATGTGCAGATGCAAGGAAAAGGCAATGCTTGCTGCAAGGCTGTCCCGCTTCTCCCTGCCCACTTCCTCTCTGTATGACCAGGTCTCCAGGGAGTCTTTGAGGTGTCCAGAGCCAGGAGGGTTCCTGCCACCACATGCCATTACCACAGAATTCAGATCTCCCTCCATCCTGTGCCCTGTGCTGCAAGGAGCTGCTCTGCGGCAAAGGCTGCCGGACACTCGGAGGAGATGAGTGCTTCGGGAGCTGGTTGAGCTTACACAGGAGGGAAGAGGGAAACAGAGATAGCTGGTTCATCATGTCATCAGCTGCAGCTCTGCTCCATGCGTAGACTGTCCCCTTCCTTTCCATGGAAACTCAGCTTGCAAGGCAGCACTGGCTTCTGCTGCAGCCACACACCGTTTTTAAGGATGCCTTGGCTGGCATTGCTTGCATGGAGAAGCAGCTGCTCTGAGAGTGGCTCATTATTGCTGATGGAAAACGCAAAGGCAAATATTTGTGTGTAATAAATGCAAGATAAAAAAACTAAGTGATGTTTAACCAGGTTGCACTCTGGACTTGAGTAGGCCTTGGTCTGTGCGACACAATAGCCTGCCTGCAAGAACTTGCCCCTTTTTATGACTTACTCTTTGACAATGGTCCAAAGTTCATGTAGTAGAAGAAAAACTCCACAAGCAGCAATGGCTGGAAGTCACAAGGTGGGCTGCAGGTGGGAATCCAGCTGTGCTGGCACTCAGGGCAGCCTGCTGTTGTATCTGCCCTGTGGGAGCAGGACTTGGTGTGATGCTTCGGCACTCTGGAAAACAGGTTTCCTGATTTGTCCCTGTCTGTGTGTCACTGCAGTTTGCTATCGTATTTGTGATGGGGTGCCTTCTGGAGGGCTCAGCACTGCACAGCAGGAGCAATGCTGACATCACCCTGGCACTCCAGGACATCCTGGTTTGTGTCTCATACCTGTGTAGCCACCTCAGCTGCTTTGTGCAGGGCTTCTGATGGTTACCTCTTTTGTTTGCCTTCTCAGGGTGTGAGTTCTCTGGGCATGGCTTTCTTTGGTGTTTGTGCAGTGCCCAAGATGTCATGGCTGCAAAAGAAGCCAAAGAGTCATTAATCACCTTGGGATAGCACCCCATCTGTTTCTCACCAAAGTCACAGGGAGGTCTGCCCACGCAGGCCCGGGAAGGGAGTGGATACGTTGCCTTGGCTGGATGCCACAGTGTAGGCTGCAGCATCCAGCCCTCACCCTTGTTCTCTGGATCTTCTTCTGCCCAGGACCCCAGCAGCATCCCTGTGGCAGAGGCACATTCCCCACACCACTTGGCCAGATGTGTTTGTGCTGCCTCCCAAAGGAATCCTTGCAGCATTCCCAAAGGAGTGGCTGGAGCAGGGCCTCTGGCAGGGAATTGCAGCATAGTGGGCAGGCAGAGAGCTGAGACCCAGGGTTGCTTCTTAGCCTCTGCAGAACCTTCTGGCTGCCTCCCCTCTTAAAATCTAGATAAAAGCGACCAGAAAAGGCTGTGTTTTGGTAAAAGAGCCAAGCTGGCCGGTTTAATCCACCCTGCAAGAGCCAATTAGCCAAGGAGGGGGAAAAAAATGAGGTCATTCACCCTCACCACTTTGTGGCTACTCCAAAAGAAAAAAAAGTATATAGGGTCTGTTCAAGAATGGCGAAGAACAACATTTGTGACTGCAGATGGACACAGAATATATTTAGTCAGTGGTCAAAGGGGAGGGAAAAGAAAAGAATCTTGTATGGAAATAAAAATACTGTGAAGTTTTGTTAGGCAACCCATTAATCTGGAATGCAGAAATACAGATAGGGAAAAATGTGCAACTAGGTTCATACGAAGTCCTAAAATTGCTTATGTAGCACACAAGAAAATCTATTTCGAGTGCATTATTTTGCCACAGCGAAGAGTTTTGCCTTAGGAGCAACATATGCTCCAGTAACTTTGCATTGTTTGGTTGCAAGGATGAGATGGTTCCTTGAATCTGCTCTCACAGGAAGAAGAGCTCTCCCCTGCAATACCACATGTTGTAAAACAGCCTGCTTATGGAAAGCAGCCAGGGCCTCTTCCAATCAGGGAAGAGTTTTTCCATAGACATTACTGGCCACAGCCACCGGCAGAGCTGGTTCCTCATGACTGACAATTAATCAATTCTCAGCCCAGTCCCGAGCTCTTTAATAAAGGCAGCAATTCCTTCACAACGGAGAAAGTGAAGATGCAGTCATGCAGTCCTCCCTCTAAATCACACCGAAGCAGAATGGTCAGTGGGTGTTAAATTCACTCCTCCCGACAGCCATCATCCCAAGCGAAGGCTGCAGCCCCACCTCTGCCCTTTGTGTTTCTGCCTGCAGAGTATTCAGCAGTTGTTCCGCGGACAATGCTAAAATCCCGAAGGAACCCAGAGCAGAGCATCAGGTGGTGAAAGCAAGCTCTCTTCTACAAGCTTTCTCATTCTGCCCAGCAGCTCAACTAGGATTGTGGGATCTCACCTCACATCATAAGAGATTAGCATGTTATGTTCCACTCTGAGGGCATGCTGGAAGGAAATGGTACATAAATAAACGGATTTTTTAAGCATAGAAAGTCCACATTGGACTCCTAATCTGGCATCCAGCCCAAAAAATCTGTCATGGTCATTTCTTCATTAATACTCAGCTTTAACTGAGGCCTAGAAAAATGATCTGCTGAACTGAAATGCAAGAGGAGCATGCTCCCCCTAAATCATTGTGGCTTTACTGTTTTTTTTAATTTTTTTTTAATTAAGCATGAATGGGTGTAGAGTTACTCATGATGAGTCATTGAGACAGTACCTAGCGTGGTAAGGCTACTAAACTTTCCTTTGGAGCAGTGCTTTCGCACCTGTTCGATCTAGAAGAGATTTGCCTCTGCAGGCCTTACCACAAGCACACCTAGGTGTTAGCTTTGATAATGTCATTATTCTGCAGCCTTTATTTCTGCTTGTTATGGACTGTTGGTCTTGCTGTCAAGCTTTTTTGTTAAATATTTTGATTTGCTTAGCTTTTGGGTTCTCAGTCTCTGATTCACCTTCAGAGTATTCTACCTAATAGCTGTTAGTCATTGAATTGCTGTGGCTGTGGGTGCACGTAGATTAAAGCATGAATTTTGCAGCAACGTGCAGGCAATATGCAGGCACTGCTGACTGCCCAGGCAGTGAAAATGTTAAGTGTGCCCCTCTGGCTGCGGTGTGGAGATGACTTTGAATGTCAAATGTTGTGCACGTGATGGCAAGTCTTCAGCCCGTAGAAGCAGGCTGGCTTATTCACAGCTTCAGTCAGTCCCTGTTTCAGCCCTGCTGTTTCTCACCCCCATTGCCTCCCATCTGATATACCTGAGGTTCCTGTCTGCCTGCCCTCACCCCGCCGTGAGAGCCGTCAGTGTGGCACTTCTCCTTTGCGTAGCTGCTGGCCAGAAATAGCTCTGGTGGGTTTGAGATTGAGGAATGCTCCTTCCCACTGGTGGAGCAGCACCAGTTGCTCAGGTGTTTGCTTTTGGTTGCACACTGGAACAGAGGGACAAGGGGAATAGGCAGGATAGAACTTCTGCCACCATTTGCCCAAGTCCTGGCCACACGTTACGGTTTTCTCGTCACCTCTTCATTATTGGTTTTATCCCTTATGCTCTTTCTGGCCTCTTCAGGCGTTCAGGCTGTAGCAGGGTTTTAAGGACCTATTTTTAAAAGTGAAATAATATTTAGTTTAAGCTGTTGCCATTTCCCGGCTCTATTTTACCACGTGGTGGTAGTTCTGTGATGTGGTTTACTGGTCACTGGAAAGTTGACATCACCAAAAGCATTTCATTCACAAGCTAAGATTTTTGTGATGAATTACAGGCCTGCAAGCAAATAACTGGAATTGCAAAGCTGTGACTTGGGTGCTGCTTTGATTTAATTTTTATCAGCAGTGAAGACTGTCCATGAAGGAACTGTGGCATGCAACGTGATCATGATTAAGTCTTTAACACAGGACTCCTCTTTCCCCTTGTACACCCACAACTGTAAAATTTTCCAGAGTTGTTACTATTATGTGCCTCAACAGAGTGCCTGGGAGCACCAGCCACAGCAGCGCCCATCGAGAACCAGATTCTATTTTTACTCAAATAATTTTTTAGGCAAGCCTCTGAAACTGGCAATGGGCTGAAGAAATCTGGGGTCTGGTGAACTGTACTGCTGACCCAAGGCAGATAGGAGGCTGGAAGGTTGTGGGCACAGTTGGTACCTGTGAGGGGAGAGGCGGTGGCTTCATATTTGAAGAAGCAGCAGCAGATGACTGCAGAGGCCCTCTTAACTGTGCAGGGGCTACTTCAGTTCAGGAAACATTGCTCAAACCTCACTCCTATTGACAAAGGCTAATAAAGCCCCAAATCCACAGATTTTTTTCAGTTTTGTAGCAGGCAAGTCTAAGGACCTCAAAAGCAAGTGGCTTGAATAAACCTGGGCTCCAAAGTATAAAGAAGAAGTGGTGTGTGCAAGGCAGGACATACCAAAGTTGTCTTTCCCATAGGTACTTGGATGCTGTAATAATAAATGGAGAAAAAAAATGTGCTTTGCTCAGTGAAATGATGACAGATGACTTGAATACTCTCCAGAAACAACTACACTGATCAAGAAGGTGTCATCTTAAAAGACAGTTATCCCTTGATGTGTCTCTTCACATCTCAATTTTTGCTAAACTGAGATTATCGCTAATGAGCAATCCTCATTGAGGCCTCAGGTTCTTGTTCAGAAGTGTCACGGGAAAAAGATTGTGGAAACCCCCGACCTTGTTCTTCCAGATTTTTTCTTTTAAGGGAGAGAGGCCCATGCAACTTTATCTTTTCTGAAATGTGAAGAGTGAGAAGAGTAATTTTAGCATTCATGACATACAGCTTCTGCTGCCCTCTGATTGCTCAAGGGCACAAAGTATAAATATTTCCTTAAGCCTGAGGACAGGAGTCTGAATGCTGCTGGTTCTCCCCTTCAGAAGCACCTGTGTGTGTGTTTTTTAAGGTGTGAGTAACACAGCGTTGCTTTGTAGTGCTGTCATCGATGTTCTTCAACCCTAAAAGCACAAGCACACTCTTGCTTAGTGTCCTTTTCAACAAATAAGCAAGAATAAAAACCCAAAGCTGAAAAGTTCGCCTGCAACTCAACACCAAAATACAATCTTTCTGCAAACCTTGATGTAAGCATGCCTGTTTTCCCAAAGAAGTCAATGGTGATAATCATGTGCTTGAAGGTAAGCAGGTGTGCTTTACCAAACTGGATCTACTAAGCTTGGAGGAGGTTTGTGTTTTTCCCCCTGGCTTCTTCCCCTGTTGGATATACTTATTCTGAAGTAATACTGATCAAATAGGAAAGCTTCCTGGTTTTTTAGGAACCGGTGCAAATCTGGATGCTTTGCACACTTTTGAAATGACAAATTAAACTTACACAGGATACCTAGAGCTCTCTGAAGCACTTATTTATGCATGGTGGTGGGATTTAATGAGTACTTTCATCAATAGCTAGACCATTAAAGGAGTGACCAGCCTGGGTGTAATCTCATTTAAGCACTTCAGAGGAAGTTGGCACTTTCTCTCTCTAGATAAGAGCTTGATGGTGTCCAAATCACTCTGACCCACAGGCCAGCATCCGAGGAGAGGAAGGATGTTCCAGGGGTAACGGAGCAGACTTGAGCCTTGGGAGACTTGGTTTGGTTTCCTGTCACCTCTGTAAAGCCAGATGGCCTCCTGGTACAAGTTCCTCATCTGCAAATGAATTGCACTTCCCTGTCTCAGAAGGACACATTGGCAGGAATGTGCTGGTGATGGTGAAGCATCGGGTCATCGTGCTGCCAGCAGCACAAATACTTCTCATCCTCCAAAGGAAGTTAATCTACAGTTGGAGACAGACACATCTGCCTGGCAGAGGGATTAACATGGGATAGCCTGACATCAACAGAGCTGTGTTAGCAAAAATTCTTGAGTTTGGCTCCCACCATAAGAAAATTCCAGGTTGCTTTGGTTTCCCTTCCTGTCCACTCTTGCTTCAGTTTTCATGTTTGGCAGGTCCAACCAGTCCATACCAGGCTAGAATCCCTCACCTTCACCTGGGGGTGAGCCCCATGAGAGCCTTGTCTTTGCACCATTGGGCATAAATCAAGAGGAGTATTGCAGCTTTATGAATGCCGTGGCTTGTGTGAAAAGGGGAAGGACACAGACACAGAAGAGGCTGCTTATGCCATAAAGTCTGGTGGTATAAAATGATGTCCAACAGGTGGCTGAGCAATTAGCCTGATCCCTTCACCTTGGTTCCAGGGCCCTGCTGCTTCTCCTCAGGCTGACTTGTGATTCTCAGAAATTACTCCAGACCCTTTAGCTGAATGCTCCTTAGCAGATTTGCATATCCTTCCGCAAAAAGGATGACTTTGCCCTTGTTTGACACTTCAGTAATTTTTTTAGTCTTTTTGTCTAAAGAGGAACTATTAAACGGGGGCAAACGAGGAAGAGGAGGATATTCTGTAACAAAAAGCGAGTGGCTGAGCCTGCTTTTGGTCTCACCACGATTGTTACCTTTGTGGATGGCTGGGTAGAGAATCAATTGCTCAAGACACTCTTTGTGCTTGGTTCCACATCATCACCTCAACCCTTTGCTGGCCATCTCAGTGTTTTAGCCTGAAGTGCATTACAGAAAATGAGCTCTTTGAACTATGGGGGTCACTGAGCTGTGTCACTCTTCAGCTGCCAGGCTGGCCCAACTTTCCTTTTCCTAGATTGCATCTTCCCTCACCAGGGCTGCCTGTTATCCTGTGCCCCTCCTTGGAGGTGCTGTGTAAATGGGGAATGCAGTGTTTTTTCCAAAAAGTCATTATCTAATCACAGGAAAGGTACTGCTAATGAATGCAAAGAAAGAGACAAGGAAACAATGACACAACAGGAGACTAGACTCTTAATTTGACCCGGGATTGTTGTGATGATAAAAAAAAAAGACTGTAAGTTGTTTATACCCTGCAAAAATACAAGAACTCGAGACCTCTGACTTGTGCTACTTTTTCTGTTCCAGACACAGCTAGTAGAGTTTTGATAAACACAAATCATGCACCAACCCATGGCTCAAACTCTAAGCCAGAGGGTGGTGTTTTAAAAAAAAATTCAATCTTTTTTGGTCATCTTAAATATACAAGACCCTTCCCAGCATTAGAAGAGGACAAGGTGCTCAGGGAAAACTATTTTTTGAGAGGTTGCTATTGCTTAAACTAGAAAAGGAGAGAGGAGATGTAAAGACTTGGAGGAAACAAGGGGAGAATGCTGAGTAGAGGAATGGGAACCAGCACCAGCAGTCATTATCATATGCTAACCAGCAGGGTTATCATATGCTATTAGATGGCAAAGGCTCCCTTTAACCAGCAGAAGAAGCTTTATTGCAGCTTTGTCCAAGTTTTCAGGGCTTCACTTCCAAGAGTGAAGAATTCCTTGCTATGGGCTGGATTTTGAATCACCTAATCTAATTTCAAGAGGAAAACTGTGAGGTGTTGAGTTTGCCTTGAGGACTCTGGGCTGCCAAAGCAGGGTCAGTGAAGGGCTGGGCGCAATGCTTGGCTGGCCAGGATCCCCAGTACAGGCCATGCCCTCAAGCCTGGGCTCTGCACGGGACCACTGTGTGCACAGACAGCTGAGAGCTGGGAGGGAATGCAAAGGCACATGAGGGCCAGAGGCATGTCTGCTGCCCACTTTGCAGGTGCCCTGTCATGTACCCATTTCAGGTGGGTGAGGGGGAGAGGGGGTGCTTTGTGTAGATTTGTGTTGGTTTTGGTTTAGATTTTTGAGACACAAAAAGCTGTTGGATAATTGCATCCCCTTTCCGGACGGCTGCCTCAGTTCCATGAGACCACCTCTGCAGGACACAGTGGGAGCCATAAAAAGCTGCAAAATATAAGCCCAGTATTTTATGGGACCAGCCAGGAGCATTTTGTATCCTAGTGGGAAGCTGGGAACTTCTTCTTTTTCAGGAATATAAATCATTCACTTTGCTTGTTTGCTTAATGCTCTACATTAAAACTGGCAGTTTCCCAGGTCTTGATCTGAGGTAGTTTCTGTGGAAGAGACTACAGAGGTATCTCTATGCCTTTTTTTGTCTTTACAATTGTTTTAAAGTCATAGATTTTAAATAAAAGAGTACTGTAAGAACAGGTTATGCAGCAGGCCAAAAGTTCATGACAAATTGCAAGACAGGTTATTTATTTGTCACCTGGCTCTATTAAAAATCCCTGTGTGTACATTATCAGGTACATACTCTTAGCATGTCTACAAAGCACCTTTGAAGTCACAAATGTTAGGTAAGTTTTATTGCTTGGCTATCCACAAGAGATAGAGACAGAATGTCATCCTTCTCTCTGCCAGCACTGGGCCTGGGTAGGTCTGGAGCTCTCCAAGTGTATTGGTTCTCATGTCCTCTCTTTCCTTCCCTGCTCCAGCTGTCACTACAAATCACTCCACCGTGTGAGAGCGAACAACACTATGAGTACTCTGGACGGTGCTGCAGGAAGTGTGAGCCAGGTATGTGAGCACTGCCTGGGCTGTGAGGCTGAGAGGCTCCTTAGCAGCTGCTCCATGGGTGAGGCAGCCGGCTCTCCTGACTGCTGATGGATTGGCACGTGCCCTGCAGGTGCCTGATCTCAAGTGCCTTCCTAGGGCAGGAGTGGTCCTGCTGGCCTCAGGGAAGGCCACAGCAGCTGTTTTGTTGGGATAGCACTGAACCACTGTGGGAGACAAAAAGGAGCTTGATTCTCGTGCTCCCAGGCTGTCCACTTCACAGATGTTTCAGTGCCACACTAAATGGGGACCAGATTGACAAACTAAAAAAGTGCAGGAAGAAATGATTGTCCACAGAAGTGTTAGCACCCAGTCTCTTATTTTTCTCCTAACCTCCTTAGACAGCTGCTCTACAGCTTCCAGATGACCTGCTTGTCCTTTTCTCAATCACAGGGAAGTATTTGTCAGCTAGATGCACTGCTACTTCTGATAGTGTGTGCCAGCCGTGTGGCCCGAACGAGTATATGGATGTCTGGAATGAAGAAGATAAATGCTTACTACATAAAATATGTGATCAAGGTGAGCCATTCATAGTGCAGAACCTTTTAATCCAAATTAGTGAAGCATGAAGGTGGTAAAGTGGATCTAGGGAAGTTGATGTGTTCGGGTGCCCAACACTGAAGGCTGAGCTTGCAGAAGAGCCTGGCTGAGAGGGAGGTCCCCAGACAGCAGAGATCCTGTGCTGTGCAGAGCACCATGACTGCAGTCTCAGTGCTGCTGATAGTGATTATCTTCACTGGGGCCATTCACCCCTGTGAGCTGATTTTAGAAGTTGTCCTTTTGCCCAGCACACTCTGCATTCACTTCCCCTAATGTGTTTGTCTCACCCTTGCAAATGCTGTGTTTATTTTCTACAAAAGCCACAAGGAAATGTATTGTTTAGAAGTGCAGTGGGTGAGGAGCCCCGTGCTGATCAAGGGTCTCCCGTGCTTCCGGAAAGACACCATTTCCTCTAACATGAATGGTTTTGCATCTGCCATTCAAGCAAAGCAAGTAGGTAGAACAGGAGGTTCAGAAACTTGAGGCTTGTTATCAGAGAGAATTTTACTCTCATCTGCTTTTTCTTTTAGGGAAGGCCTTGAGAGAAGTGAACCCAGGGAACAGCACGTTCCAGCGGCAGTGTGCTTGTACGATGGGCTACCACTGGAACGAGGACTGCGACTGCTGCCAGCGAAATACCATGTGTGCTCCTGGACTTGGAGTCAAGCCTCCTCGTAAGATACAGAAAGGGGATGTACAAAGTGAAATGTCCAGCTCAGGCCTACTGGATGAGGCTAGCATTGTGTGGGTTGTGACATTAGAGAGGGTCCTTTAGACTCTCAGATGACAAGAGAAGATGCATGTCTGAGTTGTCATTACTACTGTGTATAAACCTCCTGAACTATTCACATTTTGAAGGCTTCTGCCTCCATAGTTTAAATAGTATATTGGATCAAGTGACTTCTGCAACGTATCACGTGGACATGGCAGTAGTTGCAAGGTGTCCAGTACATTTCTATTGTTTGCTGAGGTGTCTGACTGTGAGTCACTAGGTCATGCGTTGCTCCTGTATTCAGAGAAGCACTCTTTTGGGGGTTGTTCCTGAGGTCAGATTTGCAATCTGGTTTTGTGCAATGACTTTGCTTTGCCACTTTTTAATGTTACAAGCAAGTTAAAAGTGATTAACACTTTTCAGGTGTGTTCTGTTTTGGATCGCTAGTAATACAAAGGTTATTACAGACATTTAATTAATTAAAATTTAATTTAAACCAATGCCCGTGTTTTGTGAGTAGAAAACAGACAGTTAAGTTCAGAGTGAACAGTGGGAACACCTGCACCAAGCGTAAGGAACCCCAAAAAAGCAGCAAGTAATAGAGTGGTGGAGGAAGAAATGGTTTATGTGTCTGGAGAACAGTTGCTGTTTTTTCTCCAGCCTAACAAATCCTGATGCAGCATTTTGTTTACTGTGGCTTCATAGAAGTGACAATACCAGTCAGCATCACTGTCTGTGGCACAGCATCATCATGAGGGAATAAATAGAAGGGGAAGAATAGCAGCTGTGTGTTATTTTTCAATAAATAATACAAATGGCTCCTGGTTATTTCTCATTTTGATCATGTAGAGAAGTGCTCAGGTGAGACTTTCTGGGGCTTACATGGGGCTGTCATTACTGCCCTAATATAACCTAAGACCCCCACTCTTTATGAATGCTTTTAGGAGGATTATGGGAGGAGAGTGGGGCGGGAGGATGGGGAGCATAGTCACCTTCCTCTCACTTGGAAGGAGCCCACAGAAACTCATCTATGACATTTTTCCTTCCTACACACAGTGCAACAAGACAGGGACACAATGTGCATACCATGTCCCAAAGGCTACTTCTCTAAGGTCTCTTCATCCACCGACGAGTGTAAATCCTGGACCAAGTAAGTTCTTGGGTGTTGTAAATGGACCACACCAGCCAGAAGACAGGGAGAAGCTTGGGCAAAAGCATTTCTCAGTGGGGTGTTCTGGATTGCCTGTAGAGCACACAGTGCATCAGCGTTGGCTGTGCAGGGATGAAGCTTGAATTGTCAGGCTGAAGCTTGAATTCTCCTTATAGGAGAGCAAGAGAGAGCAGTGACAACAGAACTCCTGAGCCGAAAATAAAGTATCTGAGGTTCTTAGGGGTGGAGAAATATCATATTTTACAGCAGAAAGTCCTGCTCTGCATAAGTGTAGGAGGCACAACAAGCTTCCTTGAGAGAACCTAGCCTCTTTGTCTTTCTTTTTTAGCTGTACAGCTCTAGGAATGGAGGAAAGTGTGCCTGGGACTGACAAGTCTGATGCAGTTTGTAAAGAACGGAAGATGCCTGAGCCATCAGAAGATGGTTTGTGTCCTCATAGGGGTTGTCGATTGGAATGCAGCAGGGAGGAGGAGGAGGGATGTGATTATTAGAGGTTTGGGCTGGCTTAAATCCATTTTCATTGTGGGTGACTCTAGGGAGAGCAGCTGTAGACCAAGACAGTGCTCTTGGAAAATCCCATCTTTAAAAATTGTTTCAAGCCTGGTGACTCTAAGGCCTATGTCCGCTATTAAGCTGAGTTTGACACCTCCCAGTAAAACTGCATGGCAGCATTGCTGTTACAGCCATGTTATACCCGTGACTCCATCCCATTTACAGCTTCTTCATTTTTATGTGCTTTCCACGCACACATTACGTGTATAAAGACTAGCAGCTCCTCTCCTTGCTTATTTTATAGCAATGGATACAGTCTCAGCCTGATCCCTCTCAGGTATCCCTTCTTGCCCACTGTTCATTTCCTTCTTCAGTGTGGATATGGTACCAAGGAGGTTGCTTGCCTGACATGCAGCGATCCATCATAACCTGAGATAAAGGACAAATTTTTCCACCTGTATCTATAGTCTCCATGAAATGTGTGTCCTCTGTCCCCTGAGTGAGATCAAGCTCAGCCCAGTGGCCTGCTGGCAGCTTGCAAGGCAACACTGAATGAAGCCTGGCCAGACAACATTGCTCTGTAACACCAGGATTCTGGTTTTTATGGAAATGTCTTGGTACTAGGTGCCATCAGTGTGGCTGCTTGTCACAGAACTGCATGAGTGCTAGAGTTGCTGTTCTTATTATAGAAACTAAAGATCAAATAGGAAAGGAAAAACAGCCCTCTCCTGTAGAAGAGCAGGTAAAATGAGCAAAGATTGTCTTACTGTTGAGTGCAGGCTATGTTGATGGCACTATCTCTTTTACACCCTGCAGGAACAAACAGGATCTTGTACGTGTTGATTGTCATCTTGTTTTTCGTGACACTAATTGGCATTGTCGTCTTCATTGTATACTACAAGAAGAAGGGGAAGAAGCTGACAGGTACATCATAACTAATGGTATTCATGGGTGTGACAACTGTGGCTCTGTGCACTCTGATTTCATGGGTAACCAACAGATTAAGAAGCTCAGGAATGACACTGGAAGTTCTATGCCGTCCCTATATCTGTCCATATGCATACGCTTTATCTAGCACAAAGTCATGCTAAGAATTCCTTTCCTCTAGGCAGGCAGTAATTTACAGTGTATTACACTTGACCCATGGAGTCACCATCCTCAGGGCAGATAGGAGTGTGGCTGGAAGGAGGAGGGCTGGTGCTGGGGGCTTTCATAGCAGCCTGGCTGCTCTGCAGCACTCGGCACAGCTGGCCCCTTGGCTGAAGGGAAGCAAGGACAGATAAAAGTCCTGTCTTCTTCACCTTACTCTCCCTCCCACCCAAAAACCTGCATCTGGACAGGTTAAAATATGGATTTCAAGGCTGATGTGTATTTGAGAATATGATGGAGATGATGTTTTTAGCTGAAGACTGAAGTTCTGATGAGGTATTGAAGAAATACTAGAAGGCAATAGTACGAATAGTTAAAGTAGAAAAATAGAAAAATTCTAGCCAAAGGCATACTGGATAACAGTGGGATAGTGAGTTTGTTATTAATAGAATAGAAATACTTTCATATTCCTCCACTCTATGTTAAGCCCTGGGTCTCTTTAGTGAAGGACATACAGAGGTATTGTTCTGTTGGTTCTTAATTTTTTTCCCCTAAACATGGAAAGCTTTTTCCATAATTTCCTTTTCCAAGTGCCAGCAATTTATGAAAAGTTTTGGGAGCAATGGAAAGGAAGACAGAACTCACTTCTTGTAAAGTATATTTCAGCCTGTGTTTTAGAAATAGGCTGCCTCTGCCACACTAAACATGGGTTGTGCTAAATCTGGAATTTCTGGGATGGGCTGGAGGAAATGGTGACTCTCTCGCAAACCAAGTACTTGCGATGCAGAGCAGGTTAGGGGGGAATGCAATTTCTTTGGCTTTTTTATTGCCCTGCTGCTCTGCAGTGACAGAGCAGCATTTGCCCCTCATTTGCATGGGGAATCCTGCTCTCCTGGCCTGGGAGAATTGCAGGATCAGGAAGAAGCCCTTCCTGCTTGTTGTGGCTACTGGTGATAAATCAACATCAGAGCAACAGAGTCATTGCTGGGAACTGGCAGTGGCTTCACAACTCATCTATCTTCAGCCATGCAAAACCATTGTAGACTTCAAATGTTTATGGGACTTGAGCCCTTCAAAGTCTCCTGAATTTCTAAACAGAAACCAAGAATTGCTCATTGCTTCAGCTGTTGCCCTACACCATGTTGGACTTAAAGCTTTTCTTTGGGAATACTCTAAAGAAATTGGAATGAATTTCCCCATTAAGCATACCCTGATTAAGTAGAGTATGCTATATTTGAGGCTGCCATCCTGCGGTTTCAGTGGCTTACCCTCTTCTCTCCAGGCTTCTCACTCCTGTCTGGGAAGGGCCTTTGGGCCATCCATGTGACTTCTCTTGAAATAGACCATTTCTGCTGTGAGCAGGTCGTTGTTGGACCAGTCATAGCTTGGTGTGACATATGACCAGGAAAGAAACCCCATTTGATGTGGAACACAGTTTGACCGTGGTCTATTTTGGGAGTTTGGAAACATTTGTTCCACAGAAATATATCCCTGTTCCAGTTACAATGAATCCTCAGCTAGACCGGTGCTGACTTGAGCAGGCAGTAAAAACAGGCTTGCTGGTTTTATTTAATATGGTATTGCGGGTTGTGAATGACTGTGGGTGTTTAGGTCTGTGGTTAACTTAAGTGCCTGCTATATGTTACAGCTGCTCTTTTGTTTTCCCTACAGCAGATCTACAGAACTGGGCTAATGAAGTGTGCAGCCAAATAAAAAGAACAAAGGTAAAGTCAAATATGATAGCATTTTCTCTTGGTTTTGAGTTTTCCTCATGGCATTCCTCACATCCCTTCTGAAGTGGATTCCATGGTAATCTTTGGCTAGAAAACAAATTTTCAGTTCCTCAAAAAATTGTTCACAGCTTTGGCTTTTTCAGTCTGGTTTTCTGTAAATGTGAGGCATGTGAAATCACCATTCACAAATAGCTTCTGAACCTGCTCTCTGGTTTCAGCCAGTTTTAACAGAGATAAACAGTCTCATGATTATTTAATATTTATGATGAGAAAGTTAATCATCAACCCACTGGTGGCTGAACACCTGAGACTGCCTAGGAGAGAGCCTTTCTAAATCCTAAGTGTAGGAAAAGCTTCAGCTGACTTTGCCCCTTGTTACATACCAGAGTACTCACAGGGAAGAAACTTGGATTTGGGTCATGCCAAAAATGCCAGGCATGCAAGGGATTAAACACAGAGCCATCAGCTAAAGAAACTGTTTGACTCCTTAATTCTAGGGAGGAAGAAATCCTGCTTGTGCATTCTGATATGAAATAAATAAGAGCTTTTGCTCTGGAAGAGCACCAGCTCCATGCTTGAAACAGATGGTAGCACTGCTTCAAGTTCATGTGTACAGCCTGCTTAACCCTGTGGATGTGGACTGAGGTGTCCCCAGTGTCCCACCACCCCTTCTAGGAGCTGTCATGAGCTTAGCTGTTGAAAGACTCCAATTTCATTGCTTAAAAGAAAAACCAAACATACAAAAAAAAAACCCACCTTTCTGAGCAGGCAGTTCCTCTTTTGTCTCATAAGTCTTCATGCAGCCTCCTGTCTTAGCAGCTGCTCAGGTCCTCTGGGACAGAGGAGTGAATCAACAGCAATTAGTGGCTGGCAGCACTTACACTCTCTTTTCTATCCTGGAAGATCTGAACAGATGCTACAAATTAGAGGTATCAGTTCCCAAACACCCATCTTTAAAGCACAACTTGTACAAACTGAAGAAAACCCCTGAAGTGTTTCCCAACTCTTCTTTTGGAGCTGCTACCAAAAATGTAGCTTTACTTAGTCAGTTACTGTGACAACAGGCTGTCACGGGCCTTTGCATTTTTTTTGTCCTAACCTTTCAGGTTAATACAACCTTGCTTGTGTTTTCTTCTACCTTGTCTCAGAACTTCTTAATCAACCTAGGATCTTTCTTCAGTCATTGCTGATATAAAAATTCAGCCCCCAGTAAGGCCTTCACACATATGGGAGTGTTCCGAAAACCGAATAAGCAGTTTTGTGGGTCTTAATAATGGTCCATAAGGAACAGCAGAATCCAGCAACTCTTCTAGGTTTATTAACTCTTCTTGAGTAGCCTTGAAGAAGAAGCTAGGAATCGTTGTCTCACAAGATTGAGTGTTATTGCTCCCCAGGCCACCAGATTCCGTTCTCAACGCCTGCTGAGCCCGGCATCACCAGTCACAGTTTCACAGCAGAGTAGAATTGCACATCAAGACTCAAATATAGCAGCACTGCTCAACCTCAGCAGCTCCACACAGAGGAAGGACTGTGATCTGCCTTTTCCTTCTTTGTCTAAAAAATAATTCTGTGTTGATCTATTTGTTAAAGACACTTTTAATTTCTTTCAGGAACTCCCCAGAGATGCACTTGTTACTGTGAACATCACAAATGCTCCTGTCCCCCAGACTGCTGAAGGCACATGTCTCCTGGTCCCCTCGGGCTCTTCTGTCCCTGGAAAATCGTGCTGCACCTCTGGTCACTCTCCTTGCAGGAATGAGAGCCCCAGCACAGAGCCTTGTGAGGCAGGAGAGTTTTCTGTGGTAACCGAGACTGATGATTACCAATTCCCACCAGTTCCCACGGAAGACGAGTACATGGATAAGGATCTCAATAACACTGATTATTTATCTTTACTAAGCCAGACTGCCAGTAAAACGGTGTCATCATTTCCAGAACCAGTGGAGGCAGGGGAGAATGACAGCTTGAACCAGTACTTTTCAGGTATCGGGAGCACAGAGGATGTATCAGTCTCTCAAGGCTTTCACCCTCCCTCCAACACAGATGGGGCACACATTGCCACGGACCAGTTTCTACAGAAATCTTGCCAACATGCCCACAGTTGCCCGAAGGAAACGGGCAACAAAGACACAGATCATTTTGCAACAAACTGTGACTCAGAGAAGATCTGTGTAAGGTGTGGCGTTTTGTACAGAGAATCTCCCCAAAAGTGTTACAAACCCTGTCGTGCTGCGCCTGACAGCACCTCCACCTCCTCAGAAACTGGTTCCTGTGCCCAGTGCACCTGTGGTTTGAATTTTCTCTCTGCTGGTCAGAGCACTCTAGCAAACAATCTTGGTATGGAAGATGCACCTTCAGACAGTACCAACATGAAGTACCAGAACACAAACAGAAGCACTTCAGGGACACACAGAAGCACTTCAGGGACGAACAGCAGCACTTCAGACCTCCCTCCAGCATCTGGTAAGCCCATTAGGCTTCACTCATACACAGTTGTATAGGATTGTCCTCTTTGCTAGATGAGTAGTATTCAGAGGATCTGATTTAGGAGAAGAAAATTATTATTTTTTCACTTAATTGCCCTGAAGCTAGTCTGAAAAAATATCTGAACTTCTAAGGCCGTTTGGTTTGTTTTGAATTCTGCAAGAAGAATAAACCCAGCAGGGGACTATTGTTCCATCCTGATCTAGCCAGCAATGCAGAACCCACCTTCTGGCTGTCACTGCAGAGACCAGGCAGTTCTGTTGGCAGAACACAATGTAGGTACCTAGAGGTTGAGTTAAGGAAGGATGCATAATGCTCAGGCAGATACTTTTCATTCACTGGTGTGCACACATATTTTTGCCATTAGATTTAGGTCCAGTTAGATTTATACAGTGGTCAGTTAAACTCCAGCTGGAGCTGTAAGCTGGTGGCTGTTACTGGGTCTAAGAGATTATTACAATTTTCTGCTTATGGCTCTTTCTCTTTGTTTTTATTTGCTGGGATATAAGCATTCACATGGAATGGTTTCATACAGACACTGTTTCTCCATACACATATGCTTTCTTCCCTAAACAACTCTGAAACACTGATTACTTTACTAATTGTCTACCAATTTATTAATTTAGTAAATATAGAAAAATTGTCAAATGAAAGGGAAGAAAAGCGCTGAAGCAAAACCAGCAGAAGGGAAGTTACGCGTCTTCTCTGGATTGAAACCTTCCTTCCTCAGACTTTTTTCAGTACAAGAGTCTGCAATCTGCCTGTCGTATGTTATTAGTCATTTTAGATTATAATCTCATAAAGTTGGATGGTCTATTTTTATTTCTATCAGTGCACTGCCAAGCATAATGAGACCTTAGTGTTGAGTGGGACATCCAAGCATTACTGTAATACCCACAGCAGTTGTAAGCTGTTACCCTTCTTTAAACCATGTTGTGCCTTAAAATTTCTTACAGAGACATTCTTGTCAGTCTGCCAAAGCCCCAAAACAACACACTTGAAGGCCCTTCCTCTCTCAACATGCATTCCATATGGGAATCTGAAAGTGTGTAGCATTCATATTCTGAAGAGCAGAAACTTTCTGCTGCTTCAGTTTCCTGAAATCTTGACGCAGTTTCACTGTCTGGTCTGTACAAAATGCAGCAGGAGTAAAGAGAACACAGATTATAATTTTTGTTATTGTTGGACTCTTGAGGTACAACTGAAAGCCAAGTTATATTTGGTACTGCTTTTCTTTCTAAATATGACTCAAAGAGAAAGAGAAAATATTAAGGAACAGTAGAGCAAATGGGAGAGCTTGGATATAAGCGCTGTGCTAGCAAGTGCCATCTTAGATCTGCAGCATAATTCTTTATCTGGGATTTTAATAGTGTCTGTGCCTTTGGATATGTACACGCTATAGTGCCATCTGGTGAAACCTGAGCACAGATATTGTGTTCCTAATTTGCCAGTTTTTATGTATGACTACAGGAAGATACCAACAGAGCTGTGGGCAGTATCAGAGTGTGGGTTAGTTGATCTGTGGGTAACCTGGCTTCTTGGCAGAGTAATTTTTCTGCCCACACAGAATGGCCATGCTCCCCTGGCAATGCCTGGTTGCATGAGGACCGGGACAGGGCTTAGCTACAGGTTCCTCACTGAAGCAGCCCAGGCATGCCAGGGCTGCACGTGTGGGTACATCAGCATCTGTCATTTTGCTAGGCCTTGTGAAATGGCCAGATGGAATAAATGTGCATGTAAAATAACTTTCTGTAAAGCTTTTCAAACTGGAGCCACCAGGCTTTGCACACAGTTATGCTAAAACAGAATGGTACAAAAAAAGGTGGGTGAAAATGGGAAGAAAAAGACCATGGTAAATTCCATGAAGTTTTGGTCTTGGTTCACTAACACTCAAAATGACAACAGAACTGGTAAACTCTGTCCCTCCTGTGAAACAATCCTAGAGGACCAAAGTGGACTTCTGGACAGGTGCCCCTTCCATGGCTCACCACTGGAGATGGAGTTAAGCCTTCAAGCAGTTCTTCAAAGCTGCTCATGAGTTCTTCTCACAAGCCTGGAGGCAGTCAGAACATGAAGGATCACTTCAGGCCCACCTCAAATCCTGTGCAGGGCTACAGCGTAACACGAGTGCAGGAAAACTTAGCTGACTCATAATTGGGACTGGTTTTGCAAAGCCTTTCACTTCCAGATCCCAAACCAGCCTGGTTTGGCAGTGACAAACAGTTCTCACCACCTAGAGGCCATTAAATGTCTCAGAGAAAATTATTTGCCTGCCTTGTTCCAGTTCTGAGTGGACAATTACCACAAAAATTAATCTGTCTTTGTTATTAATATCAGATAGTCTGAAGAGATCAAAAGGCTGAAACACTGCAGAGAACAATGCCTGCACTCTGAATGTGCCCCTTATAATTTTCTGGTTGGGAGCACTTTTCTTGCACAGTGGAGGAAGCTCTTGTGTCCATCTTCTGTGCTTTCAGGCCTTAAATATCCTTTTGTTTCAGCATGGTGTCTTCAGAAAGCACAGAAGGTTTGCCAGCCACATTCAGATAAACATTATAAATGTGTTAATCTGCCTTTTTTTCCCTTCCCACTGTTACATATATTTCTAAATTTTTGATCTCGTGCTGAGCACTGGTAACTTTATTCACAGCACCTTTTGCAAGTGATAGGCAATCTGTTTAAAGACAAACAGTTATTTTTGTACTGCCATTATGCCCAAGACTTTTATTCATGGCAAACAGCCACACTGAATCAAACATAGGGGAAAGAATCAGCAGGGAAAAACTCCCGCAGAGAAAACCCTTATGGACATCTCATGTTAATCAGCAGCACTTGGGAAGAAAGCAGAGAGCCAGCAATGCAGTGGTTTAGATGAAATAAATAAGATTGCTTAGGAGGGCCTATTAGAGAGACGCTCGAGTGCTACCCAGACTCAGCTCTGAGCAGGCACAGATCCTGACTCCACACAGCTGGTGACCAGTGCCCAATGCTGGTGTGCAAACAGCACCCATGGCCACTGGAAAAACAACATTTCTCTGGGCTAGGCCATGTTTATCTGCAAGGAAAATGGGAATGTCTCAAATGTTGAGGAATGTAATGAAGAAAGCACAAAATACCTAAAAAGAGTCAGATCAGTCTGCAAGTAATGACAAAGTGAAGCACAGCAGGAAAAACATGTCTTAGTAAGGCTGTTGACAGGCTAGGAAAATTTTGTTGGTTTCTTCAGTTTGTTTCCTTTTCAAACTTCAGCAAGCTTGTTAGTTTGATGTTGGAAGTTTGTTCTCAGTTATTTTCTCTCTGCTCCGAGGAAAGTTTATTTATTCCCAGAGCCTGGTCCTGCTGTCACTTAGGTCAGCAGCCCAGTCTTTGAATAGCAGAAAGATTGCATTTGCACTGAAAAATCTCTAACCTCAGGCAGGCTGACTGAAACCATAACTGTGTTAAGTTGCTATGATATAGACTCTGTCTCTTCAATGGCATCAGTCTATATCCAGCTAAATCTATGCAGAGGATAGATGACTGCTAGAGTGTAGCTTCATGGAGGATCTGGACTATATAACATTATTTTATAAGCTCTGTGGTTTTTGGACACTGTGTGACTGTGCGATCGGATGTTAAGACTTTCAGTATTTGTTCAGTAAGCCTGCTACCTAACCCAAATGGTAGGATTGATTGGGGGTTTATTGCCTCTTTGGTAAACAGTGTGATTTCTGGGACTCTAGGAAGAAATGCATCTCATAATCAGAAATAATTAGCATTTCCTCTCAAACCATAGGCAGATTGGACCAGCTTTGTGCATCAGGCAGCACAGGGGACATGAGATCGTCACCCTCTCTCTGGCTTCCCGGATCACAGCTCAGAGGGAAAATGTTTCCAACCCTTCCAGACAGGCTCCTTGGGTATGACAGACTTTGTGCTGTGGAGATGAAAATGGAAATAATGAAAAGGTTCAGTGGAAGGCATTGATTATAAGAGCATCCTCATGTCACGGGGGAAAAAAGTAATGGAACAAGAACAAAGCCACCACAGCAGATTAAGTTCACTGCACTAAGTGTCCACCTTGTGAGGGGAAAATATTAATCATGTGTGTCTTCTTTTCTCCCCCGTCCTTCCTTAGGAAATGTGACTGGAAACAGTAACTCCACCTTTATTTCAAGTGGACAAGTAATGAATTTCAAGGGCGACATCATTGTTGTCTACCTTAGCCAAAACTCTCAGGAGGGGACGACGGCCTCCTCCGGGCTGAGCGAGGAGAACGTGGGCAGCCCGGTGCAGGAGGAGAACCTCAGCCGCTGCGAGACTTTCGCCGGCAATGCCCAGCACTACAAGGAGAAGTGTGCGGAGCTACAGGGCGCCCGTCTGGCCCCGGGGAGCGGGGGGCCACGGTGGCCTGGTGGATCCCTGGCCCAGGAATGGGGCCCGTCCTGTGGTGGACAAGCCTCCCAGCCCGTGCAGGAGGAAGGGAAGCTGGGACACTTCTCGGAGAAGGTGTTGAACTGAGGGGACACGGTGTCCTTGCTGCGGGCCAGGGCACCAGCACACAGCCCCCAACAGGGTGTGGGGCTGCTGCCGTGCTGCCAAAATCCCGGCTGTCGTGACAGACTGGGAGACTGTTGCTGCCCCTGGTGTCTTCTGGGAAATTTTACAGCTGGAAGGACCCTCATGGCGCACGTGTCGGTGGTGGTGGTGGTGTTCTGGGTGGAGGTGGCCGATGGGGACGGGCACACGTGTGAAGCCGGGTGCACTGCCCCTGTTGCAGAAGCAGCAGCAAGGCTTTCTCCTCTCCCCTACAGGGAGATGGGCTCCCTGCCTGCCCCCCCTTCCCTGCCGCCTCTCCCTAGCAAGTGGCAAAAGGGAGCTGAGATCCATCAATCTGGGACTCTGTGAGGAGGAGAGCACTGCTGGCCAGGTGGGCAGGATGCTTCTGGAGAGGGGACAGTGTGGCCAAGGACCGGACTCATGAGGGGCCCTGAGCTGTGCCTCAGGGTTTCTTTTTTGCAACTAAATGTACCCATTTTGCTGGGTCTTGGAGGTGGAAGGAAGCCATGGTGCAGCTGCGGCCTTTGCCTCCCTGTGGTGATGTGGCATGTGGCATCATCCCTTTCCATATTTCCCAAGGAAGCAGACACTCCAGTCCCAAATCAGCACCAGAGCCAAGGTCCTGGACTGCCCCTTATTGACTTGTGGGTATAAATAGGTGTGTGTAATGCTGCCACAAGAGTATGATAACATGCAAAATACAGCTGATATGCCTTAAAAGCATATCAATCTCGAGCAAAGAGCATTTATAGTGACCCTGGTTCACCTCTGCCTTGTTGCACCTCTCCAGAGGAGTTCAAACCTCTGGAGATGAGAGTGATGTATACCTGGTACACTGCTGCAGGAATAACATCACTATAGTTTAAGACAAAGAGCTGCTAGCAGAAAGAGAGAAAGGAAAAAGGGTCTGTGACAACCAGCTGTGGATATTTCCAGGAGTTACAGGAGAGGGAGGGATTACCCAAAGGTGGAGAATTCAGTCAGGGTCAAGCACTCGTTTTTTTATCTGCCCAAACAATTTTGTCATTCCTTTTGCTATTTTCATTAACAGGCAAAGATTTACTTAGGTAGCATGAAGCTATTCCCAGAACTTGGCCTGTGTGAGCTGAAGTCACAGTGTAGCCTCTGTCGAAGTGACAGCTGATGAGCAATGGGACCAAAGGTTTGGCATTAAAGAATAATAGTAGTTGTATTTAGAAGGGAATCTTGGCTACTCAGCTGGCTTTGGTTCATGTCCAATATCCTACAGCCTTCTCCAGCAGCCACTGTGGAGAGAAAGATGAAGGGAGCAGAGTCTCAAGGAACTCCCAAAAGAAAAAATAACATTTTTAATGATTTCCTGATAAGGGATAGTTTTCTGACATTCTCCTGCAGGTATAAGTGCTGCAGGCATCTATCTGCAGCTGGAGCCTTCAGGAGGGCAAGTGTTCTGTTTCCTGCCAGACAGCAAAGGGATCTCTTATCTAATGTAGCTTTGGCTTCCCTGTTGGAAAAGGTCTCTGGTTGGGAGGGCTTCTTCTCGGGAAGGTTTTAAAAGTGAGGGGTTCACTGCTTAGCTGCTGTTTTCAGTAGTACTGCTCTGTGGGGAAAGAGTACCTATAAAGCTGACAAGATGATCACTGTGTCACAAAGAGCTTCTCATGCATAAAACAAAAGGATGGGCTTAGCCACCTTCACCTCTCAGGAGAATAATTCGGCATTGTTTATATATCTGGGATGTAAAGTTCAGTACAAATGTGCAAGACTCTCTCAGGTGACTGGCAAAAAGGGCAAATGAGCAGCCAGTCTCACTTCCACCTCTATGTGGCCTTCGAAAAACTAGATCACCCTAGCCTAGACTCAGACAGGCAGGTAGAGTGTCCCATTCAGTGATGGCCCAAGCTATCTCTGCCTCCCTGAAGGTGTGTAACTGAGGCTCTCTTGTCTGTCGGATTCTTTTGTCTTTCCTGCTGGACCATTCACAGCCTCGTTCTAGTCTCTTCTGGAGTAGTTCTGTATCCCCTTGGCACTGGTACAATAGGGACAAGGAAGCAGAACCACCATCACCTTCAGGAAAGGTGGTATAAATATTTTCTCACTTCATCTTAATTTTTTCAGTTGCTTTTTTCTGGAAAGCATTCTGCAAGACATCAGTCCTGCTGGAAAACATCCAACCAGCCCCATTTACAGGGCAGGCAGAACTGAATTCTTCCCCTCATCTCTGGGTAAATTACCCAGGTCTGTCTTTTTCTCCTTCTGCAGCTTCTTTCTTCCCTTGGTTTGTAAATGCCACCAGAGAGCAGGCTTAAAATCCTGATTTGAAGGGAGATAATGGGAATTTATTGTGTGTCCTCAATGAGGACACATTTTTCACTTGTTAAATTTCAGGTTCCTACTGAGCAAGAATTGAAACTAGGATCATAAGCAAGCATGAAGAAATGAGTCCTCTATGGGAAACATGATGCACCAACAGACCCAGTTCTTTTTCTTCCTCCAGAGTCTATCCCAAAGCAAAAAAACAATATCACAGCCATTAGCATGCTGCATGTTCCCTGGGTCTCTTCCTGACTCCTCAGATGGGGATCCCAAAGGGACTTCTTTATTCTCATGATTTCATTTGTCATCAGCTTGGAGCTGGGAGTGATTTTTAGCATCTGTTTGTACAACAGGGACCTGTGCATTGGGCACTAATTTGGAGGCTTCTGGCTGCTACTGTAATACACATAATTAATGATAATAAAAATCTGAAATATCTATTTGAGAAAAGGTGAAGGTTTTATTTGAATAAAGAGGGAAAATGAAATACCTTATTCTGTTCTGAAATACATTATTCTGCCTCTGCCTGTTTAAAGAAAAAGAAAAAAAGAGCCAAATGTGAGCATAATCACATTCGTAGTTAGGCTTTTGTAGCATTTTCTGTATTTTGAATTGTTTTAACAAGAAGTGCTTACCTTCCACAGTGCATTCTGCAATGCATATTTTGCACCTGCACTGAGCCTGATAAGCGCTCTCAGAGACTTGTTGTGGTAATGCTTTACTGCTGAGAACTAGGCACTGATTCCAGCTCATTCCTAAGTTTTCTCCTGCTCAGAATGCATTTTTACAAGTCTTTTAGTTTGAGGAGTCACATGAATTATCCTTGGTGAATATACTAGGTGTTCTAGAAAGTCAGCCACTTTCAGACCCCGCGGGACAGGAGTAATTCTGCATATTGAAATGGGAAAACAGAGACACTGGAGCAGCCCTTCTTATTCCGATGGAGCACAATATGGCATTGAAGATCAGTGTAGACAGTAATTGCTGTTAATCTGTGTACTTTGCTGCATGATCACACAGAGACTGGAAGTTGCTCTGCAAGGCTTACAGCATAGCTGGGAGTAGTACCACTAAAATGCCATTTCTACTTGTCCATTCAGGTTTCCTCCTTTTCATCATGTTGATGGTATCTGAACAATTACACCCCTGTGTCTATCATAAAACAGAACCCTGCTGAAAGATGTCTTTGTGCTTATCAGTTATTTAATAGCACTCTCATTTTATCAGATACCTACATGCACATTAGGCAGCAGTGCCCCTGTAAAAATAATCTACCATGACTGAAGAATTCACGTCTGCAGCACCTTGGCAGACCCCAACATATACCCCTGTTTCCCATTGTTTTCTCTTTGATAGTGTGGTTGCTTGGTTTTTCCTTCTGCCAGGCATCCAGGTTGGTTGTGGCCTCCAAGATGATTGTGCTTTCTCTGCAGCAAGTGTTGCTCCAGTCTTGCCTTCAGGCCCTCCAGCTGACTTGTCATATCTGTTATGTTGTAAAATGTGAGCATTCGTAAGCATGAACTTTGTGAAAAAATGCTTTATTACAATTCTCTCTGGCTTTTGAACAAGGCAATGACCGCACAACATTAAGGAACCCTGTTGCGGTAGGTGAGGATGCCAGAGTGTCCAGTCGGATGTGTTTTTACACTGCTTTTTTATTTCTTGTTCTTCTTCTGGCTAGTTGGTTTATGGTTTCTTTGTTTTGGCTGAGGATTACCACAGCTCTTCTGGTTCATTTCTTAGCCTGCCTCACCACTTGGTCGATCCCTGGGCCTTGCACCAGTTCTTACTTGCATCAAAGCTGACAGGTTTGTTCCATCATGTTTCTATTGGTGGTCTCACATTTCTGTACAATATATGCAGATGTCCATACATTAAATTGCTCCTATTTCAGCTTCACAGGAAACTGTTGGAAAGGTTTCCAAGGTGAGCAAAGGAGCTCAGGAGTGTTTGAGACCGCCTGTACAAGTGGGACATACACAAGTCAATGGGACTTGGCAGAATGCATCCAAAGCTTCTGGGATGGCTTGCCAGCATCATTGCAGAGGCACACTGCAACATCTTTGACAGGTCGTGGAGTTTGGGGGAAGTCACATCTGACTGGAAAAGGGCAAATATTACAACCATCTACAGAAAACAGAAAAAAAAAGAGATTTGGGAAATGACAGATGAGTCAACCTCACTTGAGTACCTTGAAAAATTAGGGAGTGGGCTCTCCTAGAAGCTATTTCTGGGCATGAAGAAGAAGAAGAAGGCAACTGGGAGAAGCCAACACCTTAGCTAACTCAAACTTTTCCTGCTGTCAGCAGTTTGTTATTTGCTTCCTCATGGATTCCATAGAGACTTGGAAGCATGACTTTCCTCAGGAAGATCTAGGCAAAGAAGGTGTAAAGAAAATCTTCAGTTCTCTCTCTGTCATTTGTTGCTAACTGGCCAACCCCACTCAACAGTGGACCTACCTTTTCCTTGTCCTACTTGCTAACACACAATACAGGATGTTCGTATTTTCTTGCTATTCTTGACATCTTTAGCCAGCTCAGGCTAGGACTGGACTTTAACCTTTCCCTCTGCACGTCTGCGTGCCTGAGTGATATTTCTGTATTCTGCTTTGGAAACCTGTTCCTTTTTCCATCACTTTCATGTTCCTTTTTTTTTTTTTTTTTTTTTTGCATCTGAGCTCTTTCAGTATCTCACTGTTTAACCAGGCTGGTTTCTTGCTGTGCTTGCTTAGGTGGATGGACTGCTCTTGTGCATGGAGAATGCTGTCTGAAAGTCTCCCAGTGCTCCTGAACACCTTTGCTTTCAAGGCAGACTTCAGGGACACCTCCTGACAGCTCCCTGAGCAAGATGAACTCTGCTCTTGTGAAGGTCTGGGGCTTTACTCTGCTATTCACCTTCTTCACATTCCTTAGGATAATCTCTCACCAGTGCAGCCAAGGCTGCCACTGCCAGTCTTCAATTGTTTGAGGAAGATTTTATCTGTTTCCACATCAAGTCTTCCATAGCAGACACCTACCACAAGCACTTCCTTGATGGTGACTCCAGTGATTTTGACCCAAAGACACCCAGCTGATCTGTCCTCTTGCCATTTCCTCAAATCACTCTTTTATGTAGCGTAGAATCCCTCCTCCTCTTCCACCTTTTCTATTTTCCTTCAAAAGCTTGGAAGCTGTTGCTTTTTATTTCTAATAGAGCTATTACCTTAGCTGATTTCTAAAATGATAGAAAAACCTTTAACCAAGTTCCCCACTGTTGTGCCTTTGTGTGGTTATAGGTCAATAAACCTTATCTTGTGCCTGGGAATGGGGCTTCAAATTTCCCACCTGTAAGAAAAGGAGGATGAGAGGTAGGGGCTGGAGCTGATGTGAGGAGCAGAGGCTGAAAGATGTGTTCCCTCTTCCCACTGCCCTCTAGACATACAGGGAGAAGAACTTGCTGCTGTTGGAAATGGCAGCCTGGCCAGCAGCATGCTGGAGGCTCTGTCATTCCCGGTGTCCAGTACCAGGTGTTATCCCATGAGACCTCAGTCTCCTCTGTCCTGCAAGGGAGGAAGCAGCTGTCAACTCAACCAGGGTTTCCATCAGAGGAAATCAGGCCTGTGTGTGTTTCTCTCAAATAAAATCAGTGAATACAAAATGAACTGAAATTTGCCATAAGCAGCACATGAGGACAAACTGCTTCAAATGCAGAAACCACTGCATCAATAGGCTATTCCTATTGATCGTCACTGGATTATAAGGGAAGGCTATTTATACAATTATTCAATTTTTGAAGCACCTCAAATGGGTATCTAGAAGGTGATTTTTAGCATGCAGGCCTGCCATTATAGTTCCCAGTCACATATCCTTAGGAAGTAGCTTACTTTCTTTATTCTCTCTGGTTTTGTTCAGCTCTAACATTCATTTATCTCCCCTTTAGTGTTGTAGGCACCACTGAAGCACAGAAGTCCTTGCTTCCTGGTGGGAAAGACAAAACTGCTTCCCCAGGGGACTGGGGAAATGCCTTTTGCATCATTTCAGTTCCTTGTTGGGTTTTTTGCAAGCTTAGCTGGTCATAAATGAACTAGACAACAGATGGTAGAGCTCATGCTGTAACACAGAAAATTTTAATTTAACAGAGGTTTCCACTTAAAAATGCAGCTGCCCACTGGTGTACGGCCAAATTTTCTTCTGAGAACATACTTTGAATGTGTTGGAGAATGAGACTGATGCAAGTAGCTCTAATGATTGTCTCAGCAGGCTGCTCATAAATGTTTCCTGCATCCCCTGTTCTTTTCATCCACACCCCATAGATCCAACCTGTTTGCTGGATGAGCCACACTTCAGGGATACATTAGAAACCTGTCCAGTTCATTGTCTTACACTTACACAAAACAATCCTTGCCAGGATTTTGTCCCCTTTGTCTGAAAGGATGCTCCAAGTATGACAAGGGCATAAATAATAAATCCTCTTAAATGCTTGGGTTTTCTCAGTCAGGCTGGCCTACTGTATTTAAATATTGATACCCTTTGGGTCTGTTCTCTTCAAAGTCATGGTTTTTGACAGGTCCCATTTGGGTCCACCACACTACACTTCTGTCTGCTCTGTAGGAAGTGCTACAGCTGGTGGTTTGTTGATGAAAAATACTAGAAATCAGTTGAGTATTTTTTTGTTCTTAATTAGGAGGAGATGGAAAAACACATTCAAGAATTCTGTCCCATTAATAATTTTTAACAGTCTTATAAGACTTGTTTCCTTTTGGATCTTCATGTTTTGGTTACTTTGACAGTAACAACTCTTCTATGCAAACATTTTTTTCCCTTGCAGGATAACTGTGTGTTGCTGAGGATGGCTGAGGGGCAGGATTGCTCTAGATTAAAGATGAACTCTATTTCTAAGTGAACTATCTCACGTGTTTCCTTTACTGGATAAATGGACACAAAAAGCTTTTCCCTGCTTTGCTGTGACCAGAATATGCCTGCTGCAGGGACTGCAGAGCTGTTGACATGATTCCCTTGGACTTCATGCAGACACAATAAACAAATCCAATCACAGCCACAACTTTTTTAGCTTGCATGTGAATAACATCAGCTGACTGTGTTTCAAAGAGCAAAGATATGCCTGGGTTTGGGTGTTTTATGGTTGGTGTTTTTTTTCCCCTTCCCTCTAGTTTTCTTTCCCTGTCCTAAGCTTATCATTCCTTTTTCGGTGTAAATACAAAGGTCATGGTTTCAGTACGGTGGGTGACTCATTCTCATGTTTGAGCAATGTGATCAAAATGGAAACTTAGAATTCCCAGTGTGGTGTGTGTCCTGTGCCGCCAGCCTTCATGAAGAATGCCTTTGTGGATGCTGGCTCTCCTGAAGGGAGCCGGTGTCATGTGTGTGATAACTTGAGCGCGAGATCGGAGCAAATGCTTTTAACCGGACAGTGCTGCATATGGAAAAATAAGGCAGATCGCTTTGTGCTGTCGGGTGGGTGCATGTGACACCTTTAGCAGCCGTGGGCGTGTGTGTCTCTGTGTCTCTGTGTGTCTGTGTGTGTGTCTGTGTGTGTCTGTCTGTGTGTGTCTGTGTGTGTGTGTGTGTGTCTGTCTGCGTGTGTGTATGTCTGTGTCTCTGTGTGTTTTGTGTCTCTGTGTGTTTTGTGTGTCTGTGTGTCAGCCTGCTCCCAGCGCTGTGTGCAGGGCCGGGCCGTGCCGTGCCGGGCTCACCCGGGCGGTCCCTCGGGAGCCGCGCCAGCCCCGTCCCGCCGTGTCCCGCGGGCCGCGCGGTGGCGCCGCAGGGCAGCCGTGCCCTCAGGAGGCGGCGGCGGCGGCGGCCGGAGCGGGGCCGAGGACGGCTCGCAGTCAGTCTCTCTCTCCAGAGGCTGCTCTTTTCCCCGGGGCACGGCATCTCCCAGCAGCCAGAAAGGAGAGCTTGCTTGCTGTCCGGCCAGCGAAGCGAGGCGCCGCCAGCGGAGCCCGGCCGACAGCCCTGAGCTCCTGGCGGGCCATCCCTGGCCTCGGTGCCCTCAGCAGCCCTCGCCTGGCCTCGCCTCACCCCCGGGCAGCGCTTTGCCTGCGGGCTCTGTGAAACTGCAGAGCCACAAGGTCATAGGGGTCCTGAAGACCCCACTCTTTTTTCACAGAAAGAGTGGTCAAATACTGGAATCATCTGCCCAGGGAGGTGGTGGAGTCACCATCCCTGAATGTGTTTAAAAAAAGACTGGATGTGGCACTTGGTGTTGAGGTGTTAGAACATGTTAGAACACCTCAATAACATGATCTAGTTGAGGTGTTAGAACATGGGTTGGACTTGATGATCTTAAAGGTCTCTTCCAACCTAAAAAATTCTGTAATTCTGTGATTCTGTGAAGAGCCAGCCTGAAAGGAGACACGGCTGTACATAAAACAACATATAACCTATCCTTAAAGTCATAGAACCAGAAAACAGCTTGGGTTGGAAGGGCCCTTAGAGGTCATTTAGTTTCAGTCCCCCTGCCATGGACAGGAACACCTTCCACTAGACCAGGGTGCTCAGAGGCTCGTCCAACCTGGCCTGGGACATTTCCAGAGGTGGAGCATACACAGTTTATCAAAGACCTGGTCCAGTGTCCCACCATCCTCCCAGTGAAGAATTTTTTCCCAATATCTAACCTAAACCTACTCTCTGTTTAAATCCCTTCTTCCTTGTCCTGGCACTACATGCACTTGTAAAAGTCCCTCTCCATCTTTCTTGTGAGCTCCCTTAGATACTGGAAGGCCACAACCCCGAAGCTTTCTCTTCTCCAGGCTAAATAACTCCAACTCTCTCAGCCTTTCCTCACAGGAAAGGTGCTCCAGCCCTCTGATCATCTTGGTGGCCTCCTCTGGACCCGCTCCAACAGGTCAATGTCCTTCCCTCCTGCTGGGGACCTGAGAGATGGATGCCCCAGTCCAGGAGGAGTCTCACCAGGGTGGAGTACAGGGACAGAATCACCTCCCTTGACCCGCTGGCCACGCTGCTTTTAAAGATGGAAACACTGCAGCATCCTGTGGCAACATAGTGACATGTGTCACTTCCTCTATAGCTAAATAATTCTTCCTGCTGTCTAAATTAGATCACTGCTGCCATGGTTCAAGTCTGTATTCTTGTTTTCAGACCATTATATAGAAAGACAATATACTATTCCTGTGCTTTTCAAATACATATTTTAGCCTGTGTCACCCATTGACCAAATCTTACGTGAAATGTATAAATGTTGTGCTCAAAGCCCACAGGATTGCGGTCACGGAGCTTAACAAGGGTCTATAAATAGGGTGACCAGGGCTCTTCAAGGAAATGTAAATATGGACTCAAAATGGAAAATGTATCTAAATCCCTGAAGCTGCTTTGAAATCCTTAGCCAAGGGGGATAAACAGCCACAACAAATAACAAAACTGAAATCTGAATGGGAGGAATAATAACTTATGGACAGATGCTGATGGTCTTAAAATGAGATCTTATCAGCTGACAAAGTCAGTGGGACACAATGCACATAATTATGTATTTTACCAAATGGATAGACTCAGTAGCTCAGCGAGCTGGGCTGCAGCCAGCACTGTGTGCCACTCACTAACATGCTTTACAAGAACAGACATTCAATTAGTAGAAAACATAATCTAAAGAGGAAATTTTTGGTTTTATTGGTCCTGTGCCAGCTAGAAATTAAACCTTTGAAGTCAAAGACTGTTTTGTACTAGAATTAAAGCTTTCTTATCTGACTCTTGTTTTACTGGGACAAGAGTTGCCTCCATTTGAAATAATTTCCTAAAAGTCTTCTAATTCCCGAGCTGCCTTTGAGAGTAGAAATTCTGACAGAAAAAAAAATCCCTTTTTGTAATAGAGAGAAAGATCCCTTAAAATTTACTCTATTGAAAACTACTATATGGAACTATTTTTTTTCATGCTGAGTCTAACCCAGGCCTGCTTTCCTGAAAAAAGAACTGCATTCTGCTTAATAAACTCAGCACAAAAAAATATTATTCCTTTTGTAACTACTATAACCTCTCACTTTTGAGTCTGAATGATGACACTTTGGGTTTTAAAGATGAAATACGTCTGTGTGGTTTTTATCCCATTGCCATTTCTGTAAAACATGATGTATGGCTAAAATCTGGCTTACATGTGAAGAGCATATATATATACTAAAAATGAAAACATTAATATAAGACTGTAAATTTATGAACAAGGACTACATATTGTAGGCAAAAAAAAAAAAGAAAGAAAAAAAAGCATGGAAATGTAACACAGCTACTAACTACAAAAAGTTACATTTTTAAAGCAAATATTGGTAGCCTAGTAATATCCTGATGATCTTTCATTGCCCTAATAGCAATCACACACTCTTAAAAAATAGTAGAATATTTGTGAACAAATTCAGACTTTATCGAAAATAACACAAAGAGATTTGGGTTTGCTTTTAACAAAGCAGAGGCATTGCATGGTTGCTTAAAGAGTGAATGTTGTATTGCAGTGCTGATAAGTAATATTAATAGTATATAGAAAATACATAGTAAAGAAAAAACATTAATTCTGAATGAACTTTTTTCTCTGTTTTCCCCAAAGTTACATGCATACAGATTTAAAGACAAGGGTGCCAGAAAGATTTTCCAGCTGAACATCTTTTCCCGCTACCTGACACACCTGAGGTGAAGCATTTGGTGTCTCACAGGAGGCTGGTGAGCCTCAGAAGCTTCGTGGCCATGGAGGAGTCTGCTTGGTTTCTTTGTGTTGAAACAAGTCTCAATAATCCAGTCCTGTAAAATGCAGGTCCCATCACACAAAGCCCAGGCTGCTCTTCTGCCTATGTAGACTAAAGCAGGGTTAACTGTCCCAAATATCAGGGAATGATAGGTGGGTAGCATTCAAACCACTCTGTATGGCACTATAACGAAGAGCCTAATCTTGGGGTTATAGCCTTACTTCACCCTGCTCCTTGAGAGGGCTTAAACCCTCATCCCATTAGGATGGGTGGACCTTGGTCACTCCATTTTGAGTAGACTTAGGTCTTCTTCTGCCTGTGCTCAATCTAGTTTTCAAGTCAGCTGTGAAAATCTTAGCTTCTTTTCTCAAAAGATTTTGCCATAGGCTCCAGTGGCTACAAATAAAGTGATTGTGGTTCTGCTACAGAGAAAAGAATCAATGTCACTTTTTAGACTGACAGTGAGAAAGACACAGTCTGCAAAGAGAGCAAGACTTGAAGGGTCTTTTTTCCCTCCCTAAAGGGATGTCTGATTAGGGCAGCTTATACCCTCTAAGGCTGTCACAGTAAGATGCTATGTGCAACATAGGACTCCAGGATTCTGCAAGCAGCCCAAATATGACTTTCCCATTGGAATCACTAGGGATCCTGCATCTAGAAGCACTGCTTGTGTAACTGGCCCACACATAAATAATGGCACATGTGGAGAGAAATGCTCTTGGAAAGGCCTCACAAAATCGAAGCCTGTATTTTACTTTCTGAGTAAAAGTCATAATGTTTCCTCACCTGACATTTTTGCTCCTCCCCCAAGCACCTGCTTTGCTAGCAGCCCTTCTACCCCTCCTGCCCACAGCAGAAAACCTGCCCTTGCCAGTCCTTTGCAGCTGCCTCAGTGGCTGCAACATTAGCAGGCAATTTGGTGACTGTGAGGCAATCACCTCCAACAGTTTTACAGGGAATAAGGCTCCAAAGATGGGTTTGACTTATCAAAAGGGAACTTCTCCACAGGTAAAAAGCTATCTGACTTCTGAGTAATTTCTCTCTGACTTTAGATTGCTTCTCTGTTTTCTATTGAACACACACTGATACTCACTGTTTAACATACACACACCCCTGTTCAGCACACAGTGATGCACCAGTATTCTGGTGGATCGTGTCCCCCAAAATAATGACTTGCTCCTCTATGCTGAGCTGTGGTTGTGACCCCATTCCTCTACTCGCCCTCCCATTTCAAACACCCCCCAGCTAACAGTGTCTGAACAGCAGACTGCAGAGGTGAGCTTGCAACACCGCTGTTGAAAGGTCCTGGAACGACATTGCCTGCTGGGTGGAAAAAGTTTGCAATTTTTCTAAAGTTTCAGAAAAGGTCACTGTGTTTTCAGAAGGTCTTGCTGCTTAGTACCATTTGCATCTACATGGAAAGAGATAAATTCTCTATCAGTTAATTTGGGTGAACTGCTAGGGCTCTGGTTACCCACACAACTTGTAATCCTGCTTGAATCTGATTATGTTTTTGACATTCACGCTTCCTCCGTAGATTAAGGTTTTTTAGCTCTGACCTATATTTGCTGAGCCAGCAGCTGCAGCTCTGTTTCATCACATACTTGTTACTGCCTCTCTGTTGCTGGCTTTCAGTCCCATAATGAAGTGGAGTGGAGCGTGTGCCCCAGCTCCCAGCTGCCAGACCTCATACATCTTGCTACGTGGCCGCTTTCATTCAGGTTTCTTTCAGGCTAAGGTTTCAGCCAGTGATGGGGGGTGACAAGAGAGCCAGCACATGGTCCTTCCAGTGTCTGCACTGCAGGTACAAAATAGAAAGAGTATCCAGGCAGTACCTCCTAGACTGCTTTCACAGCAATTTCCACAGCATTTTAAAATGTATGGGCTGTGTAAAAGAGTTTCCTTCTTGATATTGTGAACTTCCCATCTTCTAATTTGTTGAATATCCCATCTTTTTTATTACAGAGAAGGGAAAGGAGAGGCTCTTGATATCTCCAGATCATTTCTCTTTCCCTGTCTTTGCTCTCAGGGCCCCTCCTAGTTTTCTGCTTCCTAGAGAATACAGTCTTACTCCTTCAGATTGCTCTTTAATGGGAATGCTCTCTTACTTCCTATACTTTATGAACGCTTGTGATACTTTTTCTGAAATATTTTAATCAGTAAATGCACAATATTATACCACAGTCTGCCCAGTGCTTAGTCATTTGAGATGTCTTAAAACATTTTCCTTTCTTTTGTTGTTGTTGGTTTTTTTTACTTGCAGCCCATTCTTTAAGCCTTCTCATATATTGTCAACATTTTTGATTGCATGGTAAGTAATGGCTTTCACTGAGCTATGCATTGCCACCTGGGTCACTTTATGATATTGAGGTAGTTAGTTTAGAGCCCTTACGGTGCTTGAAAATGCTCTCACTACTCCTCCGGCGTGTATTACTTTACGTTTACTGAGACTGAATCTCATTTCTGTTCATCTAACCAGTTCTCATCTCCGAAGAAAGATAGCAAAGAATTCCAAGAGGGCAATCTGCTGGGAAAAATACAAACTTACGTTAGTTACCAACTAGCCTGTTTAATGAGGAAAACATCCTAAGGGAAGCAAAACTCTGTGCTGACTTCCCTCGAGCAGCCTGCTGAGGTGAAAAGGTGGAGACTTTCTGGTTTAGACACTTGGATTTCATATGTAAACAATATTATAAGGCAGCGCCCTTTGTGGTCTGGAATATAGTGTCGCCAGGATTCGTGAATGATGCTTTTCATTTGCAGAACCGGGGCTGGTTGGCTATTGTAACACCCTGATCTTGGAGATATTTTTAATGAAATGCATCATTTGAAACAGTGGTGCTGGTTTCTTTCGGTAAATGTCTGTAGTTTTGAGTCAAATATGAAATGAAGGCTTTGTCCTAAATTTCTGTGCAGGAGTAATCCTGGTGAAGGATATTCAGACAGCACACAGATCCAGCTTTTCAGGCAATCCTTTATTCAGGATTTATTAACACAGCTTTTCCTGCAAGCCAAGGAAAAAAAAAAAAAAAAGTCAGACATTTCGGGCACAAACATGTCTTTCTGGCAGTCTTGGATGGTTCACTTTCAAATCTGGGAACACCCACTCCTCCCTACTGTCTGGAGCAAGGAGGTCACTGGGGTGTTTCAGTGCACTTTAATGACTTTCTGCAGGGAAGACAACCCAGCCTGGAAGCTGCTCACTTTCCAACAGATTAACTAATTATTCTGAAAAGCATGAAAATGATCAGTTAATGAGAACTGTGCATCATTTTATGATCTGTTTTGTGCACTACAGTACATTACATCACCCAGACACGGTGTCAGTTTTGCCATTATAGTGTTGATATTAGGACATGTGTTCAGGCTCACAGGGATTCTGGTCACTACAGCTTTTAACCTCATATATCCCCCTTTTAGTTAGAAATCTATGGAGGACAACTAGTACTTCCCAACACCTTCTTTGTTTTTGAGGGGGAGAGGTTATGGGAGGGTAGGGTGGTGGGGATTGATGACTTAGAGTGAAGATAGCTCCAATAAAAATACTGGGCAATCCCCTTGAGCATCCCAAGTATTTTGGTACTCTGGCCAGTAATCCTGCTGCAAGGAGATCTAAAGAGGTAATGCATGCATCCAGATGCTTAAACAGCCTCATGCCAGGGTGTTGTCCTGCTGTGGCCTCCTTTGCCTTTTCTTGCCCCACGGTGCTGTTGTACCCTCTGCACCTGCCTCTGCGTTACAGAAAAGCTATTTTAGAGCCTGCCAAATTCAGTAATGTTGATCTATTTCTTATCCCTCTCCCTGTAATAACTAGTTGCCGTAGTTACCTCATGTATCTAAGGCAACCAGATGTTACAGACGGAGGCACTGAAATAGCATCAACAAGTACAAAAATTAAATGGTTCAACTGTTTTGCCTGAGTTAAGCCACACAGGGCTCTTTCCTTCTTGGCTCTGGAATTTGCTTCTTCCTCTGCTCAAACCTGCTGGCCTGTTCGCACCTTTCTACTGCAGCTGTTTGGAGCTGTAGACATCCCAGTGTCTGGGATGGAAGGGAGTGATTCCCCACTCCCCTTCCCCCAGGACTGATGGTCACTGGACGGCGTGACTTTTCTATCAAGGACATATTTCTGGGCTTAAAACATATTGAAAATGTGGCAGTGGGGGAGCAAGGGGTGTTTACAGTTAGAGCAGACCTGGAAGCAATGACCTGATTTTATTCAGTTTGGGAAAAATCTGCTCACAGAATGAGGAGGATTTATCTCATTAATGGTTGGGAGTTTTTTTTAATAAGAAAATGCTTGCAAGACTGTGAGGTGGTTTCTGATTTCTAAGTACTGCCCCACAGAAAACCAGTGACTTCTGAGACATCAACAGTGGTGCTGTTTTCACACCAAGTTGGTCAAACTCAAAATACTAAGTGGCTGATCCCTGTTCCCACCTTACTAAGGAGCTCGCTGAGCTACCAGAAAGAAAAGTAAATTGTTTCTTACATATCATTATTTTCCTTAATAAAGTTGCAGCTGCTCCAAGTTGCCCAAAGAGTTGGATGTCTGGAATGAGTCTTCCTTCAGGTGCAATACAGCACATGGGCAATTGGAAATACAGCATTGAAAATGCAGGAAGCACAAGGTGCTGCAAGAAATAAGAATGGTAGTGCATGCAGATGTTGAAAATCCCTGTTCTAAGATAATTGCCCTGGGTGAGTAATATTTATAAGCTGTGAGCCAATCCCAATGGGAGTTGATTTCCCGAGTGTTATAGCTGTGCATCAGTTACAGAACTTTTAAAGACTGGTGAGCAGGAATGGTTGTCTCCCCTCCATGCCCTTCCAAAAAGGCCATGAGATTGATGGAGAGGGACCTGCATGCCAGGTGAGGTAGGAGAGGAAGGAGCATGCACTTTGCCACATGATGCAAGCAAAGGAAGTGTATCACCAAACTGCAGTGGAAGGTGTTCCCAGAAACCCTTTTGGAGCATGTGGTCCCCTAAAGAATTTTTCTCCAGCTACAATGCTGTATGGAGGGCTTTGCTTGTGTTCCTAAGCTGCATGCACAGGCAGGGCTGCTGCTTAGTTGGTGACAGCCATGCTGGGACAAAGGGTACTTGGAGGAAGAGGATGGGTCTGTGCCACACAGGTACCCCAGAAAAGAGAGAGACAGACCCCCTTGGAGAGTGAAAGATGGGGGTAGGCTGGGTGAAGTTCATCAGTCCTGAGCTTGTACAGCTTTTTGTGTATCTTAACTAGTTTTGTTTAAACATGAAAAAAAAAAAAATCCAGACTGGAAAATTTTCAGGTTTTTGAAAAATAAATTGCAATGGAAAAGGAAGGGTTAAGCAGGGATGCCAACCAGGGATGTATTACAGGGAAAAGTAAAATTAATTCAGTAAGGTGCTGCCTTTATTCTATCATGGGTTTCATCTTACAGCTGTTGTCTTTTCACTCCCTCATTTTTTCAAAAGCTCAGATTTCCATGTGAGAGCCCAGGGAGGGCACATAAGCAATTAATTTCACATGGTAAAAGCACCTTCCTCTCAAGGTTGTAAAAGCAGAAATTAGACATTACACCCTTCTAAGGCATCTTTGTCAGGCTGGAAGGAACCAGGTGTTTAGTGTTACATTAATTTTAAACCCATAATTAGTGTAACTTGAGTCCTGGACCTCATCCAGTTTAATTCATTGTATTCCTGCAAACGAGACTCCCCTGCTGATTTTATGTGAATGCAGCAGGCCAGGTCTTCAGCTACCCAAGCCTTTCCTTAGGATGTTTGGGGTGCAGGAAATGAAGTGTCAGGGAGATGCCATATGGGTTTCTATATGGCCTTTGCAACAGAGGCGTGGTTAACACAGGCTGTGCTCCGGCTGCTCACTGGCTATGAAAAGGATGTTAGTGGCCCACAGGTGATGGGTATAAGAGAGCTGCCTTCGGCTCCTCAATGCCCTCCAAGATATAAGATCCGCAGAAGTTGTTTAATGAGGTTTTTGCTGCATGCCTTCTTTGTTCTCAATCCAGTGGATCCCCTTTGGAATGCTTATGTTTGATAGAGGATTTTTCATTTCCCACTCTCTTTTGTGCAGCTGTGCTGGTGGGGTTGCTTCTGCTGGAATGGGAGCTATAGCTGTTGGCAGGGAGGAGGCATTGCAAGCACCTTTTATTTTATCTGGTTTGGAGAAATAAAACACCGGGATGAGCACTGAATAAAGCAAGTGGGACTGCTATAACAAATGGCATAAGGGATTGCTTTTGTTTGCCCTCTTGGAAGCAAATTGGTATCACTGGGAAGTACTTCATGTTGGAAGATGCAAAGCACACTGGCTCAGCCTGGGGTGAGGCAGGGAAGAGGATGCAACCAAGCCATACCTTGACTAGCTGTTGATAATCACAGAGTTTTTGAAGTAACTGTTATTAAGCAAAGAGTGTTTTGCACCTTATGTGTGTGTGTTTCCTCTGTGGAAAGCTGCAGGAATTACAAGGGGTACTCTGGAGGAGCGGTGCCTGCCCAGGCACTGGCTGTGGCATTGTGGCTCTGGCACTGTGGTACAAGATCACAGCCTAGTTGTGAAGCCAGTCAGTGTGGGTCAAACCTGCCTCTGGCTTTGCTAAGTTGAGGCTAAATATGAGCTACCTGATTTAACCCTTGCTTTGTACAGCTGCTGCTTGGCAGGAAATATCTGGGACAGGAGCAGAACTAGGGGAGAATGAGAGGACATGTTGGGGGGAAAGAATTCGTGTGCTTCAAGCAGGATTTTAATTTATCTGAGCACTCAATTCACCAGAAAGAGACAGAAATGCTATTGTGCCAAAACCACTTGGGAGCCCGCCCTCCTTCCGGGAGAAAGCAGTAAGGTCAAAGTGAGGGGAAATGGAGGCCTGGAGGCGAGTTTCAGAGGGAGATCGAGGTGCTGGAATCTGCCGGGTCATCTGCAGTCAGACACAGCATAGCAAGTGTGAAGTGCCATGACTTACCGAGTTTTTACTGAGCTTGGTAGGATATCTGTTAGCCCTGTGTGAGCAATTAGTGCTGATTAGCAGTTCCCTCTGCTGGCTGAGCTAACGAAGTTATCCCTTCGGCTCTGCAGGAGTGCTTCTGCTGCTGCAAGGGTGCGTTAGGTTGAGCTGCGTGGAATCTCCTTTCGTGAATAATAAAACCGTGGTTCACACTACTGCCACTGAAGTCTTCTCTGGTAATAAAAAGAACAGAGCAGCCACAGACTCTTTTTCTAGGAGTGATTTTGACAAGCATTTCCCTCAGAGCCATTGCTGATGTTACTTTGCATTCGTTTGGCCACTGCATTATTTTGTGGAGTTTTTTGCTGTGTGAGTGTGATACATGCTGTGTGTCACGCGGCTTTGAGCAAGGATATAAGTCTACTCATTATTTTTTATAAAAATAGTGGGTTTGATACTCCATTTTTGAAACATATCAAAATATTCTTGTTTTTTTTCAAGGAACAATAAAACAGAGCACGAATTTGACTTCTACATCTCTCAGACAAAATGGAGATGTGGTGACTTACCACATCATTAACAAGTTGTGATCTAACTGATACAGACCTCTGAAGGTTTATGTCATCCTGAAATAAGAAATGAAGTCAGGTTCTCAGCATCTAAGGCATCTTCCCTTCTGCCCAAATGAATCTTTTTGATGTGGTTCCTCAGGGCAGGAGAGCTCATGGCAAAGCCAGTGTCTGCTCACAGACTTAAACAACATCAGCTGCAGTCACAGCTCAGTGATCCTATGAAAACAATTTTACAGACAGATGTGCTTTTGCTACCTTTCATGTATTTAATATTCTTTTTTTTTCCTTTTTTTTTTCCCTTCTTTTTTGCCCAAACATGGCCTGTGAATGAGAGGCCTCTCCTTCTCTTTACATTTTTGTCATTAATTTGCCAGGTGCTTTTAGACACATCTGCCCGCTTCTGCTCTCTGTGGCAGGGGGTTAATGTTAACTCACCTCTTGCAAAGCGCTTTACAAATGAACATAAAGAAGGCTATGAAACTGTTAAGTAGCTGTTTTCACTTCCAGGGTACCTGGCCCAAGCCCAGTGTCTTAGGCAGTTGAAGGCTTTCCACGAAGAGATTCCTGTGGGTTTCTGCGAAGAACCCACCTCCCCTTGCCACTAGCCCCCACCATCCAGTCAGGAGACAGGCCCGAGGCAAAACCACTGCCTTTTTCCCCCTGCCAGAGAAATCCTGCTTCACCCTGGCCCCGACTGAAAGCTGAAATATGTGCTTCCCGTGCCGTGGCTCGAGTTCCTCAGGAAAACTTCAGCTACATCCAAATTAATAACTGAACGCAAGCATCCCAGCCTAAGACCAGGCTTACTGTGGGAACGACTGGATGCTGGCAGCGAGATTGGCTGCCGCGGGAGGTGAGGACGGCCAAGCTAAACAACCGCCGTCTGCTCC
Source organism: Motacilla alba alba (assembly GCF_015832195.1). NCBI lineage: Eukaryota > Metazoa > Chordata > Aves > Passeriformes > Motacillidae > Motacilla > Motacilla alba. Next base: position 70,183,889 of record NC_052017.1, on the reverse strand, counting down.
CATGTCCTCCTCCTCCTCCTCCTCGAGAGCAGCAGCCCTTCCACTGCTCACCATGAGGCCGGGATTGGGGTATCCTGGTCATTGGCCCCGCTAGCCAAGAGGTGAGGAAGCCCTTTCCACACCTGGCTGCGCCAGGACTTTGGGATCTAACGTGCCCCAGAGGCACGGGATGCTCAATGCACCTGGCTGCGTGTACTATAAACCACTTTCACTTTCTTACTCGAGCGGTGGGAATTTGCATACAAAAAGCCCCATTAGGCCCCATCAAGGGATATTTAGGTTGCTGGTGTTAAATTACCAGAAGCAGGCAGTTTAGTTCTGAGTAGAAAGTGTTTCCCACTTAAAAGTGAAACGGTGTCATAGGAAGGTTTCCCTCACCTGTAAATAACAGTTGTACTGCTTTGCTTGCTGGGTCTTCACCACAATGTTAAAATTGAATTTTTGTAATGACAGGAAACTGAGTTTCAGGAAAGATAAAATTTCATGGTTTGTTTTTTTTTTCCCCAGTGTTAAATATTTTTACACAAGGTGTTGAGCATTATTTATAGATTTATTGTTTCACCATTACCAAGTGAAATAAATTTGGTTTATGCTACAAATGATATTAACCAACCAGACAATCACTTCTCTACAAGTCCTTATCCCCTTTGTGGTTCAAAATACTTGCTCCAATGACTTGGTCACAGTTAATTATTTTCAACTAACTCCTGATTCACTGAAGCTCAATGGAGGTTCAAGTCACCCCTTGTTTTATATGTTGGAACCAGGAATGTGTAACCCTCCCGGTTTAAATGGGCTAGGAGGCTTCATTGCCGGTGAGAAAAGCACCCAAATGGAGCGAGCACAGGCACAAATATATTCTTGGCATGCTTTTCCTCTGGTGTGTACCTGTGCTTTTTGTGCCTTAGTCACAGGGGAAATTCAGAAGTCCTTGTGTGAAAACTCAGAAATATTGGTATGCAAATAGAGAAGTGTGACTAAGTAGTCTCACTGCTTCCACTATTTCACATGAAAAGTGCAGTATTGACAATGCAAATGTGGCATGCTCTGTGTGCCCTATCAAGGCATTTCAACCCCTGACTGTGTGCTTGGGGTATATGGAAGCATCAAATCTAAGGTAAGAGAAGCACTTTTCCTTAATTAAACAACGTTGAAATTGGTTGCTCCTTGGGATTTCCTACTGAATTAATTCTTATGCTGTAAAAGGGATTTTCAGCTCCTTAGGTTGAATGAGAGCTGCCTCTGAGATGCTTTCTGTCAGAAAAAAATACCCAAATGTACACAGGGAGGCTCAAGAGGAAATAGGCTGGGAAAAGCATCCTAGGAAAAGGGACTCAGCAGCAGCAAACCTGAGGTGGCGCAGGAGCCCACAAAGTCCAGCTGAAAACCACTGTGGGGTTTCTGGGACACTGGTAAGGGCCTCACAGGTGTGTTCAGTGTGGTCCTGTCCCATGCTGGGGACGTGTAAATCTGAGCACATGAAGATGATCATGCCAGTAGGGTGATGGAGGAAGGTTTTGGTCTGGAAACAGAAGACAAAGGAGAGAGCAGGCAGGTGGGGAGATGCTCGGCCAAGAAAGATGAGAGAAGGGATTAATAATAAGGTGCAGCAAGAAACGTGTTGGATTTCAGACAACGACACATGCTGTCAATAAACCTGTGTGTTTTAGAGAGAAAAGGAATGAAAATTCATTTTGAAGACCCTAAAAAAGAATAAATCTTTTGTAGCAAAGCTGTATTTAATTTGGTTATAATCCAGTGAATTGAGATATATTTCAACTTGACTGAAGACTCCCAAGCACAGCTCATAGGAAACCAGATCACTTCTGGCAGAGGGAAGAAAAACTGTCTGTTAGAACTAAGTTCTCTCCACTGGCATGTTTATCGCCAGAGATCAATGAAAACCAGAGGATAAATAAAAGCAGATTTTGAAAATGAACCAATAGACATTCAGGCACCAAAAAGCATTTCTTTTTCTGTGTGTCTTATTTTTCTTCACTGGAGAAAATCAGACTGAAACATGTTTTATTGACAAGCATGTATCTTATTTGCACATTTGCAAGACCGATAAATAAGTGGCCCAGTGTCATGTAGGTCTCAGATTTGCTGCCTTTTCAGACCTATTAGTTTGTGGAGACTTGGATGTGGTATGTCTTTCAAGGTGGGACACAGTGTTCTGCTTTAACAGGAAGCATGTGGCCCAGCTTTAACCGCATAGCAGGACTTAGATGGGAATAAAATTACGAAGCAGCATGCTGATGATTTTATAAAAGCTTAACTGTATTTCCCCAGGGTGCCTTGGTATTTCTAAGGGAAAAAGAGAGTAAACAGTATGTTTGTATTTAATAACAGAGATACAGGGGCGAGAGCGTCCCACATAGGCATAGCTATATTGCTCCCAGGATCTTATGCAATGTAGAAGCAGCTGTGATTAGTGTCCTTGCACACATCTTCTTGTGTGCCTTTCTTTGCTTTAGATTCAAATGTACTGGAAGAGTTGAGCTTCTATTCAGTGTCTGCCCCACCTGACCTCTCTCCTCTGTGCTCTTTGCCCTCTATTAAACAACACAGCGTTTTGTTTCATCCCCTGCAATATTATTGCCATATGTTGTCTGTCTTCCATGTCTCCAACTGCTCCCACTTGGCCTTCCTCCCTGAATTTGATTCTGGGCTCCTTTTTCCCTTCTTTCTGCCTTTTTCTGTGCCCATGCTCTGAGTAACACTATCCCTGTCCCTGCCAAAATGGACAGCCCCTTGAGGTGATCTTCCTATGACCCTGCACTGTCCCCACTTTCTGAACAGCTAAGGAAATTAACAACACCAGGTTTTCTCTGACACCACTTTTCCTGCTTTAATGGAGTTTATTGAAGGCATGCACAAGGCTTTTATTAACTGGTTTCACTAGCTACCTTAAAGAACCCTGCTTTTTTATGGTGCTGATAAAAGAAAAGAAAAGGACTAAGCCACCAGGGTGCTGAGACCAGGACATTGTACACAGATCAGTATGATTTCATTGGTTCCATATATTTGCCCATTTATTGTCCACTCCATCTGGCCTTATATCTGTGCTGTGAACTCTCCATCCTTTTGTTCTGGATTTGTGCTGAGTACAACGGGATCCACACCCTTAATTAAGATCCCAAAGGTTTTCTATAGCAAAATATTTAAGAAGAGGAAGAGTAGTTGAAATTTTTCTGTTACCAACAGTTGTTATGGCTGGAGTAAGACTTTAATATAGAATTCAAACACAGAAGTCTTTTATTTACAGACTATTCCCGTGCTTTTTGTATATAAACATGCTTTACAGTGAATTGTTTATAATCTCAGTAGCTTTGGATCTGAATTTCCTTTAGAGAAACAGCAAAGCAAGAAAAAATATGACCAATACAGAAAGGTGGAAAGATGTTTTTGTCATACACTGTATTTGAACTAAAGCCTCTATGATAGCTGCTATGCAGTACTCAAACATTCTGGCTGCGAGACAGAGAGGTCAGCATGCCTGTCCGTCTACTGATTTTATTTTATTTTTTTATTTCTTTCCTGAGAACAGCACCACTAAAGTCCTTAGATATTAGTAGAAAGGTGTAATGCAGGGGAAAAATGAGGTTGGATGAAACAAAGGCTTGATTCAGTGAACTGTCATGGTAGAAGAGAAGTTATATTTTTTCTGGTTAAAAGAAAGAATCTTATCAAGACTGTCTCTTTGATTTGCCCATACTATTTGAAGCAGATTCCTGGTATTTAATGAGCTACAAACACAATGACAGCTATAATTTGGCTAATTGAAAGCGACAGGCAAGGATTCTTTCTCAAAGGCAGGAAAAACCCTACTCATTTCTCTTAATAGTTGGTTGGCCAGTCTGGATCTTCTCATCAGCTCAATCTGGTGAAGTACTTCTCCAGCCGGGTCAGTGACTAGGCCTTTTTCTGAGAGCACATCCTGGCCATGTGACAAATTGTCATGCAGAGACCTGCAAGGCAGCCATGCCCTGACTGACACCGCAACCCAGAGCTGTCTGGTGGAATGCCCTATGGAGTAAATGGTGTTAGATGCCTTGGGAGGCAACGAGTCCCCACCAGCTTGTCAATTCTGTACATCTGCACTGCTGAGTTTTTGTTACTCTCATTACTTAAGGCAGGATTAGAAATGGCCCATGTGTGTATCTATTCCAGTCACACCATTATGTGCTTCCTTTATGCTTTTGTTGGACAAATCATCTCATCAGTTTAATCCCACCACCTCTTCCTTGCCTACCTTGTTTCACTGCTTCCCCTCCATACACACGTTCATCAATAATTTCTTTATGTTCTCATTATCTACTCACTCTAATTTAAAACTAAGATTAAAATATGGTCAAAGCAAGCAGCTTTCTTTTCTTCCTTCTTCTTTCAAGCCATTATGTGAGCGAAGGAGGGTTCTCATTTTGCTGAACTAAGTCAGAGTTGGGAGTTACTGGTCTGAGTTGTGCTCAAGCCTCTGCAGCTTAAACCAGGTACTTAACATCTCTCAGCACCTCAACCTCCTACCTGCAACGTGAAATGGCAAAAAAGCCAAACTGTTCTGAACTTTACCATATTGCTCTTGGGAACTTGCTGTAAGATCTTATGACAGAAGATTTGTAGGGACATGAAATGCTTTTTTTTTTTTTTTTTTTTTTTTCCTGGGTGCTGCTAATGGATTGGAACTGCACTTTTTGTAACCACTTACATTTACACCAGTCAGTAAACAGGGTAACAAACAGAAAAGGGGAGTGGTGGGAGCCATTTTGTGTTCACACTGCACACTTGAAATGTGAGTGAAAACTACTGATTGGGACAAAGCCACCTTGTGATAGCATCCCACCCCTCAGTCCTGTGTAATTTTTCACCCTTCATCTCTATGGCATATATCCATTACTTCTACCCAATTGTTCAGTTAATTTATGCTTTATCTGATGCAAATCCATGTCACTTTGTCCTGACCACTTCTCCTACCAGCCCCCCATGTAGGTGAGCATTCCTCAGTCCCACTGCAGCACTACTGTGTCAAAGCAGTCCCTTCCCTGTCTGCTGGCAGATGCAAATGGTCAGTCAGACAACATGTTGAACTGTGCAAGTCCAAAGGAAATGGATGCCCCTAGGAATTCTTAAGCATTCATAACTTATCCAATTCAAGTAAATCTGTGTCTTACAACTCTCACAGAGCAGGATAACTTACCTGTACATTAGCACATACATTCTTATGTGAACGTCTCCGAAAAGGGAGCCCAAATAAAATGTGTTCTGTGTGTAATCTGGCTGCCATCAATCAAGTATTGATTTCAAGAAAACCCACAACTACACACTGCGCTATTATAAAGCTATGTAGTTACAAATTCAGGAGGTCATCCCACAGAGTCAGTGAGACCTTACCAAGATTGTGGTTTGATACCAATCAAATTATCTTCAAAGACTTCTAGCATAGGAAGAAGTTCTCCCCTCTCCCCAACAAAAGTGAGGAATAAATAAGCTCCCCCCTTCCTTCACTTGAGACTGGGAAGATAAGCTTATTTCCTCTCTCTCAATAGCTTTAGAAACTAAAGAACCTCATCAAGTTAAATAGAAAAGAGAGCAGCAGAAAGCACCACTACATTGACTAACTCAGGGTTTTCTTATATTACTCCACCCAGCAGTGCATAAAGAAAAACTCCTTGAAATAGTAGAAATCACCTAACCAAAAAAGTGTATGGATTGCCATTCCTTCAGCCTTCAGGTAATATTTAACATAGTAACACACACACACCCACCCACCCACACACACACACACACACAAACACACACACACACACACTCTGCCTTCCCCCATCTTCTGCTCCCTGGAATAAGAAACCCTGCCAGGTCCCTTCATTCTCCCCAAACTCTGTGAAGAATGGCCATGAACTGTCATGCGGAGCAGTCGCACTCCTCCCAGATCTGTGCATGCACCAGACATTACAGATCTGTCAGTGCTCTGCCCCATCAGACAGGAATGATACAGTGTCACAGTGTCATATAATACCACCACGGGCATCTTTTCCTGCTCCAGCTCCTCCCAGCACTTGGGGGAGAGCCCCCGATGGGGGAAAGATCAAAGTGCCTTGGGCTCAGCTCCTGAGGTCACTGCTCATCTCTTCTGCTGGAATCCTGGATTGGCACCAGGGCCGTGCACTTCAGCTTATCAGCACCACACATGGCCAGGTGCCCAAAGTGTTGATCAAAACTAGACATGCAAATTATTAAACCCACCACCGCTGCCACCAGAGCGCTGTACAAAAATTCTTGTTTTCAATATGACAAGTGACTGAAGTACCACTCCCTTCAAAATAAAAAGGATATTGAAAATAGAGACTGAATAGTTAAAAGCGTGTAATAAGCATGTAATAGGGGATAAGACCTCTGCCAAATCAATTGCGAGTTTAAGTAAGCTCAGATTTGATAGCTCATTACTATTATGTCTGGGATGTCTGGTGGTTTCTGCCAAATACCAAGTTTTGACCTGGAAGAGACTCCCGGTGTAGAGCTAGCAATATCTCTAATGCAACTACCACTGAACGAAGCCAGCAGATTTCACTCTAGGCTTAGGAAACATCTTGGGTTTAGACCAAGCTTAAGCTGGTCTAACTGAGAGCTGGAACAAGCACAGGTCCAGGCAGGCACTTGCTTTGCCCTGACACAATTTGTCTCATGATGAGAACAACTGAAAGAGCAAACCAGAAAATCAACAGACACAAAACTGAAATTAACAAGTTGGAAAAAAAGAATCCTGCAACTTTTTCCTCACTCAACTGCCTGAACTAATTTGCAGTAGAGAGAGAAAAATGCCAGCAGCAGTCACTTTTGTCCAGCAGCCTTACACAGCTGAGGTACATGAACAGGTCAGACACAGGAGCAGAGCTCAGGCTTCTCTCCTGAGCACTGGAAATCACTGGCACCTTTTTTTGTCCTATGCTTTCCTCTTGACCTTCCTTTCCTTCACAGCCTTTCTATTTTGTCTCTCTCAGTGTGGCTAACACCTGGCTGTTTTGCATTTTTCTTTTTCCAGCTGTTCTCTGTAATTCTCTCCTGTAAGTGATGCGACCTGCTTTCCTGTCAGCTACTTTTCCCTTTGGTGAGATCTGGAATTTGGAAGTTTGAAAGACTTTTCAAACTGTATGCTAAAGACAGCATGATCCTAAAAGGCAGCATTTCCCACCAAAAATATACATGTCCATTATACCTATACAATAAACAGTATCTGGAATTGGCTAGTTTCATGAAGTTTGCAGAAGGACAGGGGTTCTGACACATAGAATGATGATACAAAGATTGGTGCAGGGTCTATTTATTTCAACTGTTCTTATTTTATTAGCTGTTCCTTGATGACACCTATGCTGGTCATCTTTGTAGGATTCTTGGCACAGAAAGCTACATCTATAAAAGCAAACAGTGCCCAATATTTATTCTGTGGGTGTATATATGCAAGCTCTGCTTGAGATTATACTCCCCGTGTTCCAAGTCTTACTTATACAACAGCAATTCTGCACCCTCATAGACACATAAATGGGTTCTTAAGAAGACACAAGTATAATTTGTAGCCAGCCTCAAGACATTAATTCCCTCCCACCATTTGGAAATGTGTTATCAAGCTGCATTAGGTTTCAAAATGATTTTTATGCAGCAGAACAAAATTGTGTTGAGGCATCTATTGCAAGATCAAAAAAAATTCCAATGTTTGTTTCTGTTTGTGCCCTGGTCAGCAGTAAGAAGGTAATGCTGTAGTTTTCAGGAACCATCAAGAATTTCATCACAACCAATGCATCCCTACAAATCATTTCAGCTTTGACAAGACAACATTTTTCAATGCAAATTCATTTTGTTGGATGTTCTTGTTGGTTCCAATTATCTCACTTCCACTTTACCATCCTTTTTAAATGGCTACAGGGCAGTAAAATGGATCTTCACGTTGAGTGTCAAAAGGCTTGGGCAGTAGGTGTTAGGAATAATTCCTAAAAAATTGTCCTGCTTCTGCTGTGTCCCTAATGACACAGTTTTAAATAGGATTTCTTGCAAATAATATCATTTATGAAAAATACTTTTCAAGTCTGACACCATTCTCTAATTCACACTGAATGAAATGCAGGATAATTTTCAAAAGCTTCACTTTGTTTTGGTTTTTTTTTGTTTGGGTTTAAGTCAAAAGTTCTGACTGTTCTGATATTTAAAAGGCAGATACTGCTTAGGGATAAATCAGTCTACTTGGGTGCCTAAATTCATTGTATCACATTATCTCATTGGCAAAGTTCCTGATCTGCAGGACTTTTAATCTGCAATTAACTGCACACAGTGGACCAATCCTTCCAACCTTCTCAGGCTAAAGCTTTGAGGTGGCCACAGGAGAGACAAGGCAGTGGGAAACAAGCTATTAGATGTCGCCTTCTGGGTCTTAGAGCCAACAAGTTAACCACTGCTATTCTGATAATGTTGCATGGCAGGGTAAGCATGTGTTCCTCAGATATGCTATCAAGGTTTTTCAGCCTGCAGGTCTTTTTATTACAAGCCAACGTTTTTGGCCAGGACAAAACAGGAGAACCAACAGTGTTAAAACGTGCACTGGGTATACCCACCCTGCAGTGGCGATGGCGTGTGGTGCTGGGTCAGTGTTTGGCTTACCAGAGGCAATGAGGTGGAAATTAATTTCTCACTTCTGTCATTATGCCCTCCTGCTTTCCTGCCTGAGGAGATCTGCCCAAGCATTAGGTCCATTCCACAGACAGGAGACAGAAGACAAGAGACTGGAGGGTTGGTGCCACAGCCCGGGGCAGGCTGTGAAACTCACTCTTTGCTTCCTTCAGAACACACTGGCTCCCCTGAGGCACCGCTTCACCTCCCACTGCCCCACCGGGCCTTTGTGTTTTCAGACTTGCATTTTAGTTTAACTCTCAAACATTTTACAGGACTTCCAAGTAACCGTTCCTACTCCTCAGCACAGTTCCAGTTCACATACTCTTCTTTAATCTCTGTTCATCATTAAAGATCCCTTCCTCTAGAAACTTCCTAATTTCCCCATTCTTGTCCTCTCCAATTGCTCCCTCCAGCCATCACTTCTGAAGACAGAATTGCTGAAGAGATTGCATCCACTGGGACTGAATTCCTAAATTATGAGGCTTAACCGTGTTTGCTTCAATTTCTATACCTTGAAAAAGAACGCACTAATTTCCCACTGGTCTCCCAGGAGAAGGTTAAGATCAAGTAAATAATGTTTGAAAAGCTTTTTGCAGATGGCAAAAGGAGTCCAAGCATTTCCAGAGAGCTGGTGAGAGGAAACATCTTGTTAAGCTGCATGTCTCAAATCTCAAATAACAATTATTATTGTTTTTCCTCTTGTGGTTACAAGCTTATTTAAAGGCAAAAGTACTGTTCAGGTTTTTTGGCACTTGCTGTTTGAAATTTATGTCTCTGTCATATTCTTTCAGCTTTTTTCTTGAGCTCGTTACTATGCTCTCTGAGTGCTTAAAAAACATGAGCTCCTAGGACAGTAGAATTTTTAAATTACTCAGAATGTGATGTTCAGAGGAATTGAGGGATCTGGGAACTCCTTGGAATTCATTAGATGCCAGATTTAAACTACACATCCAAGCTGGATTTTCACATTTCAAAGATTATTTTTTAACATATTTAAACAGAGCATTCAGGACTGAGGAAGGGCAATCCCAAGAGACTCTTTAAAATAGGAAATGTAGAGAAGGAAAGAATTGGGCAGAATTATGTTGCAACTGGCTTCTGACACTGATTAGTAATTATACTGGTAGAAAATTAAACTCTTGAAATTATTCAAAATGCATGCACAGAGCATCCTTTCCCAAGGAGCTGGAGTGCCTTTTTAAGGATCCTGCAAAAAGCTGCAATGGTAATTCATTTGATTTAACTGATTTTGCCACTTTTCTCTGGGAGGTGATAAAGCAGGTTTGTCAAGACAGATAAGGATGCTGTATTGTGGACTGTATGCTCACAGCGTTTTCCAATTTGAGCTTTCTATCATCAGGGCTTTCTCATCTTCAGGCAAACTCAAAGCATTACAGATTGCAATTCTTCCAGTGTCTCAAAGTGCATCAGGCATATTAAAGATAGAGAAAGCAACTTGTCCTGAAGAGAGGATTTCTTAATTACTATTTTATTATGTACCTTATTATTTTCTAGAGGCTTTGATCAATGCTTTGGCCAGTGCACAAATACAGAGGAAGTCTCTCTGTTATGGCCAGTGAGTTTATCACCAAAATTGAATGCAGAAGTACAGCACAGAAGAAAAGGCAGTTCTTGAATGGGGACTGGAGGCAAACACAGTAGTCCACATTGTCCTGGAGGCAGTGTGATTTCTACACATATTGTCTTCCCTTGCATTGGGCAGTGTTGGGACCTCTGCAGGAAAGACACTGAGCAACCTCATTTGGTCAGGGTTTCAAGAGCAGAAGGGATGGCTGGAACAGGAGGGACCCAGAGATTTGGCACAAATCACAGCAAGAAAGCATCATTTGGTCCAAGAACAGATTTATTAAGGGAATGGATTTCATAGCCCATCAAAAGACTTTTGAAGCTCATTGATATCCAATGGAAAATATTTAAGAAAGAAGAGCAGTTGTGTATACAATGGCTGAGAGAGAAGAAAACATGGGATAAACGCAGAAAAATCTTGAAATTGCTCAGTTGAGAAGAAGATGCTAGGAAGTTTTTTGATGGAAAAGTTTTTTAATTTAATAATTACAAACCAGCCTATTGCCAATGATTCCTCAAGTAGGTTTTTTGTTCTTCAGAGCTTGCAATACTTCACAGATTTCTGAAAGGGTAGTCCTCTTTTAAACTCTGATTGCTCTTTCAATACATGCTAGAGAAAGCTAGGCATGACTAAACTATTATTTGAAGAGTAAGTAGATGATTTTGGATCATAATTATATCCTGTTTAAAACATCCCTTGAGGCAGGGATGGAATAGGGTAATTTGTGACCCTTCCTTTGTCTTCAATTACTAATGACAGCCTGAAGTGATTAAAAAAAAAAAAAAGAGTAAGGCTTTGGGTTTCAGCCACATGAAGCACTCTCTTTGCTAAACAAATCACAAGCATCACCACTTTTACATTCAAGTTGAAGGTAAGCGTGTGCTGGAGTGCCCTTGCTGAACCAGAGTGAGAATGAGGTGAGCACCCACTCACCTCATGGGTACGGAAGATACTCTTTATTCTCCACTTAGAAATCACTCTTCTTCCTTATGAAAAAGAAACACAGCTGCTCCTGAGCCTGGGCACTACTGCCAAAACAGCCAAACCACCCAGCCAGGGGAGGGCCTTGTGGTTGGAGTCTGTGATGCCCCAGGGGGTGAGGCTGAAGCCTGGCTGAGCTGAGTGCATTGCACTGGTAAATGCAGGCACCCAAGCTGCTCTCCAGTGCCCAGACATGCTTTAGATATTTTCTGCACCGCAGTCCCCTACTTCAGCTTTATTTGGGATTTGACATGTGGACACTAAATAGCAAACCTGATGCCTGGGACCATTAAAAACCACCAAAGTGGGGCTATTAATTTTAGTAGGAACCAGAGCTTATGTAGGTTCCTTTTTTTCTTCTGTAGGAGGTATCCACTCAGCTATTCATTGAATTATTTATTTTTTCCAGAGTAAATTTGGTGATTTTTTTTTCAGATTGTAAGGCATCCTGCTTATATGCTATAGTCCTAATAAACACAGATCAGACTTAAAGAGCTTCCGTAAATGTCATTATTTTGAGGCAACCTACTCATTCTTCAGAAGTGGAAAGCCAGAAACACCTCCAGAATGAAACACCTACACACGGAGAGATTTCCAATTCTTTCTTCTATTCCCAAGATGTTGCCAAATGGAGAACTCTTGCTTTACAAGCAGGGATTCACAGCTGAACATCCCCAAAGAGCAAACAGGAAAACTCTCAAGGACGATTGAACTATAGGCACCTCAAAATAAGTACATGTATTGTGGGAGAGAGCAAGTGAATGCTGCTGCTTTGATTTTTTTTTATTTCCACAACCTACTTTACCATAACTGAATGTCAGTGTGTAACATCTCCTCTGGTGAGCACTCCTGCACTGTTTTCAGGTTAATGCATGCAGTGGGTACAAACAAACAGCAACAGCATACCGAGGTGTGCTGAGGTTTGAAGATTTTTTTAACAGTGATGATGTGTGCCCCGAGGAAAAAAAAAAGTGGTATGGAGCTGAAGACAAACAAGAAGTAGCAGACGCCTCCCGTAGCACTGGGCTGTGCAGCTGGGGTGGTCATTTTCCACCAGACCCAGTATGATCCATAGGCTCATGACAGCAACTCCCGCCCCAGAGGAAGATCTCTCCTTTTGCCCTTCAGCTGGGCTTCCTGGCAAAGACTTACAGGATCCCAGCTTTGTCTATTTGTCTCTGGCAGCTGCAGCTACAATTCCTCTTGTGAGGGCTTCAGTGGGGCATAAGCCATTCTTGGCATGAGGGGGTTCCCTGTCTGCAGGTGAGATGCCAGGCAAGGTTTGAGCTACGTAGAGCACCACACTCTGAGCACTGTCGGCGATGGCTTTGCAGAGTGACGGCGAGAGCTGTGTGTCTAATTTGGGGAGCAGCAGATGGATCATTTAAGACAGAAAGAGACTGGCACTACCAGCAGAGCAAAGGGATAACGTGTTCCTTCTGCAGCACAGATCTCACAAGTGACTCATGACTCTTCTACAGCTCACGCTGGCATCCCTTGGTCTTTGTGACTGTAACTGCACATTTTAAAGGTCAGAACATAGTGCTTTCTCCCTGGTACCTTGGAATCCATACAGGTGAGGGTTTTGCTCTGAAGAACCTCCAGTGTACATGGTGGTTTCCATATGGTTTGATCAGCAGGTTGCTCTTCTCCTCCTTCTGGCCCAAGCATAGAGATTATGAAATAATCTAGCCAATAAACCTCTCAGTTTGATTCCCGGGTGCTCGTTGCGTACATAATTATCATGTACATGACTAATATCAGGCAGGCCTGGTGCCTGAGCCACACCCACATTCCTTCTGCCAGCCCTCATTTCAGAACAGATTTCAATTAACTTTCATCAGATGTTTAAGGTGGCCTAAGTATTTTCTTCTTTGTGTAGGTGTTTATATTTCAGTGCTTTATACTTAAGGATGTACTTCACTGCTAAATAGAACAGAGAATGGTTTGGGCTTGTGCTTAAATGGTCTTCTGACTACTGGTCTTATTTAGGTGGTATTTCCTCTGACAGCAAAGCCCTGGCATCAAATGAGCTGTGTGTGCAGGCTGCTCACGTTCACAAGTTAGTGTGCTATACCCTGTGAAAGCACACACTGATGGTTCACTGTAACAACCTGGAATCACAGGCATTTCACCACTGTCCTTGCTGAAACATTAGAAAGCCTGAAGCTGAATGCTGTTGAAAAGCCCATTGCTTTCTTGCCCAAAATGGAATTGTCATCTAGATTGGAGTAGTGGCTTTCTGTGCAAATTTCAGTTCTGGGTACAAGGCATTCCTGATACTGCACAATTTATACCAGCCTTAACTCAGGGGGACTCAAGTCAGTGCATGCTGTGCTCAGTAATGGTAAAATCCCATGGAGAATTACAGTCAGTGCAAGGAAACCACTGGCCAGAAAGAAGACCCACAAGATATGGCTTCTGCACATTTAACTTTCCTCAAATTCTCTTGATAACTTCACAAGGAGAAAAATAAACCAATACAGACAGCTGTGTGTTTCACAGGCTGGAGCACTGCACTGAAGTTGAAATAGGCCCCTCTATTTTAGCAGCTTGGTAATGTCTCCATCTTTCACAGGTTTCTGAGCTGAATCCAGCTGAAAATAGTAATAACTCACCTTTGACAGTTATGTAAAAGATAGACTGCGGCCTCAGTTCGGCTTCCCTTGAACGGGGAGCTGAAACTTGCAACCGTGTTTCATAACAGTACCTTTATTGGCAAGCTTGCCAAACAGGCCTGGGATAGGTGACCTTTGCAAATGAATAACCAACAACTTTGACTTTAGAAATAGTCTTTCATAATGAAGCTGATCCTGGGAAAACACCCTCTGCCTCCACTGAACTTTTTTTCAGTAACTTTAAATCCAAAATTATGTTTAAATCATTTAAAATGTGCTTAAAATTTTATGTTTATTCCTACGCTGAATGCTAACAATTAGGACTATGGGTCATCTTCTGCATTTAACTACTCATATTGAGTATAAAGTCCTAAGTGTCTTTAATATGCACGTCTTCACTGCAGACATACATATTTTAAAAAGTTCTTTTAAAAACGTATCTTCAGATTTCAAACAAAAGCTTGCTCTACTCCTGCTGAAAAAGTTTGAAAGAATAAACCAGCTTGAATATTTAAAATCCACCACAGCAGTAAGAATTAAAAAACAAGTAACAACAACCTATCAATTTGACAGGCTTTATTTTTAGTGAATTTTGAGTTGTCACATTCTCAAGGCTTTTTCTTCCAGATCCCAGGGCTAAAAGGTAGCTACCTGCTATTTAATGAAAGGTAAGTTACACAAAAAATGCCAACTGTCATGAGATAAAGGACAAATCATGAGTCAGCAAAATCATTCCAGAGCTTTATCAAGGAACTTATCTTTTCTCCCAGGTTGTTTTCTTTTGTGTGACATTTGTCTGACATTGTCTGAAATGATTTCCTTACACCTTGGGAGTTTGGCTGGGAGACCTGACAATATTACTGACAGTGGATTAAACACATCTGCAAAATTCCTATAAAGAAGCAATTGAACATTCTACAGTCTGGGAAAGGAGAAGAAAGGGAATAAAAGGGGAGAAAGGGAAGAAAGGAAATAAAGGAGGAAAGGAGGATAGGAAGATTTGTTTCCTTATTTATGTATCTTCTACCCCCTAGTATGGGCATCCCTGCAAAGATCCTCACTGAGGATCTTTGTTACAGCCTTTGTTAAAAGTGAAAATACTTAGTAACAGAGAGAGTACCCGGGGAATGGTATCAACATGAAAAAAAATCCTGATATATATGAAATATATATATATATACACCATTTGATATATATATATATTAAATATATATCTATATATCCTACAATGTCCCTATCTGATTTTTAAATGGGCCACTGATCAACTTCATTCCTGTTCTTACAAAACAATCTTAGCAGATCCTCAGTAGCAGTAAATGAACAAACAGAGACTGTGAAATTGATTTTATATGTTGCTGAAAGACAATATTTTTTAAAAAACAAGGATTAAAAACAAAAACACAAAAAGAAATGTATGTTGATAGAGCTGAAGGTTGCTTTGTTGGTTCCTCCCTTGGCTTTAGCACTCAGTCCAGTGTTACAGGGTTTTAGTTTTAATTTTTCTTAATGATTTTTTCCCCCATCTAAAAGCATTGCTGGGGAAGCCTCTTCAACTAAATCCTGCAAGGTCAATGACCTCTTTGGAAGAATTTAGTGAGGAAGGAGGTGTCACTCCAAAGACACACTGTGTCTTTTGACTGCCTCTGCTCAGTGTGGTGGCACACAAAGTACAGGAAACAGCCTCTCCAGGGCTTGTGTGTCTTCTGGAGCACAGCTCATGCATCCCAGCAGTGATCCCTGGTCACAGCCAGGTGGAAGAGCTAAGCCAGGAGGCTCACAGAAGGACCTGTCTGTAAGGACATTTCTAGACTGGCAATGAAGCCTCTGTGCACTCAGGAAGCTCTGAGACTTTGGTAAACAGGGGTTATGATGTACAGATGAAAAGAGAGCAGGGGGGGAAGACTCAGAAAAGTCACTGTTCCTTTTGCTGCAAATCCAGTAAGGGCAACCATGGCTCACTTGGACACAGCTTCTTGCCCTTTGTCCTGGGGTGTCAGACCAGATCCCTGCTGTACTCTAAAGAAAGACATTTCCCAGAGAAGTGGCTGCTCCTGAACCAGCAGCACTGTCCTGCTGTTCCTCTGCCTGCTCTGTGTTGCATCAGAGTTCATCTGGCTTTCAGCTCCGACAGATTACACACATATTTTTCCCTCTAAGGCTCTGTACAGTTGCTCACCCTAAGTCAGCATGACTGTGGGCCCAAGTAATGAAAGACCTATGCAAGCTGTTCATTTTTTAAAGAAAACCAGGTTAGAAAACCTCCAGGGCACTTGCACTAGGCAAGATAATTTTATAGTAGCTTTTGCCATTGTACTAGCTTGTCAGTGTTTGAGTACTTCCCCTCCGTGTTCTCATTCCATTCAAAGTCCGCAGTTTCACTTTCATTTCTCTTGGGCACTTAAGTTTCAGTTCTCTTTCAGCACTGCCCTCTCCCTTGCTGACACCTCCCTCAGCTACTGAATTACTTGTAAACCCACTTGGAATATCTTTGTCTTCTTTTTGCTTTCTCATAACATTCCTTATCCTTTTTTTTTTTTCCTTTCCAGACTTCGCATCTTTCTCGTCTGTTTTCTTCAAATATCATAGTGTAAGCCATTAAGAAGGGAAAATTAAGAAGAGCTGAGTTAATTAGGTTCTTAAGCTTTTTTGTGAAAGTAAGAATCAGCTTGGGAACTGTCACAAAAAGGAATGGGCTTCAAGCATTTTCTGGATGAGGAGAGTGTACGTTTAACCACTACCCTCATGAATTTGTGATTTACCTCACCTTTGTGGATTTTTGAATGGACCAGCATACCTTCTCTTTCTGCCCTCCCCTTCTGCTCATTCCCACAAAAATAAATTCTTCTTTCACTCTCCATGGTGTTATCTGTTTGGAACTATGTCACGTTTTATTTGAATCACAGATCGTTAAAGTAGGAAATGCTATTTCTAACATTTGGATCATTGCGATTCTGATCTTGTGAATTCTATTCAGACTAAATATCTGTGCAAATTACTGAGCAGAAACCTCAAGCCTTATTTCTGTACTTCCACAATTCCAGCTTGGCACATCCCCCACGACAGTCCCAGTAATTTTTCTTTGGGAAAAAAAAACCCCAATAATATGACAAGAATTGCTGTAATTCTAGAATTACTGCTTCACAATGACGACATAAGAAAATATTCTACTGTGGTATTATGACAGCTGCTTTGACAAATGATTGCAGGGATCTGGAGTGATTCACAGGTCCAGCCCAGCCATAACCAGCAAACAGAATCCAATAAAAGAGGATACAACAAGTTGATGAGGCTTCATGACACTTTTCTTCACCTCCCTAGTCCTGGGACCAGCAAAGAATTGTTGGCAGTCTGGGATGGCAGGGTAAGATCTGACCCACTTCCCACTCCCCTCTCCACTCCTGAAGATTTGGTGAGGACAGTGCCAGTGCTCCTGTGATGCCGGTGAATGAGGAGAGCTGCGCTGAGTCAGGGTCAAGTCCATTTGTGTCACCAGAAGAGGACTGAGCAGCCACTAGGAACTTATAAACCCAACATGAGCTACCTTCAAATTAATAACTTAATGTTTAAAAATAGAATACATGTTTGCTGTACATACGCAAAAACGCAAGAAATGGTATAGTCTGTGACCACCACCCAAGACTGCTCTGTGGCAAATCTGAGTGATGCATACAAGATTATTATAATCTGCATGACAGTTTCTTAATTGTTTGATAAAGCTCTACATCGTAGCACCATCGGCTTCTGGACAAACAGGTAAGGGGCAGTCAGCTCCGGCAGTTTACACTCTGCGGCTGTAAGCAGCTCAGGGGTGCTGCTCTGCATAATTGTAATTAAAATTAATTTTATTCTTCACTGTGCTGTTAAAGAAGCCACAGGCTTGGTTCTCCTTTTAAATACACTTCCTTCATGTAACTGTGGGGGAATCAAAGTGAGGAGCATTGCAACTTTCTGACTACTCAGAGCACTGCTTAATCTTGTAATTGTAGGCTTTTCATCGTGGAACACAACAGCTGGGAACCCAACTGGGGGAATGAGAGCGCAGCAAGCCTGCTATTTCCTAACAGAGTATCCCTAAGCCATTTTACTATATTTTTTCTGCAATTTTTCCTTTATTTCTCTATTGTTAAAAAAAAAAAAAAAAAAAAAAAGGCTGGAAAGACACGATACTAGAGCAATAGTAGTTTTAAAAAAGGAGATATATTACAATAGCAGAAATTTCAATTGCATTAAAATTTAACAAATAGGAAATAAATTTAGAAAGGCCTGTAGCAGCCATGTTTCCACACTCATCATTGTTCCACCACCGGCACGGCACAGCTCTGGGCCCGCTCCCGCCGGCTGTGGTCAAACCCACGTGGCTCCGCACACCAGAGCCACCAGCCACCGCACGGCCTCATCTCAGGGAAATCTTTTATCCAGGAGACAGGGAGGCTCGCTCGGACTGCTCCCAGGCGAACTATTGACCCGTTCCCATCGGCGTGACCGACGGGACTCACCGAGCAAACCCGGGGCCCCCAACCGTTCCCCAAGCGGCCGCCGGTCCCCGGGCCGCGCGCGGGGCGGGGCCGCGGGGGCCGCGCGTGCCCGGGGCGCGCCGCGCGCGCAGCCCCGCGCGCAACGCACCGCCCCGCCTCGCGCCCCCAGGGCCCCCCGGCCGCGGGCGGGCGCGCGCGCTGACGCGGGCGGCGCCCATAGGCGGAGAGGAGCGCGCGCGCTCCGCCCGCCGCCCCCCTCCTTCCCCTGCCCCCCGCCCCGCCGCTCCCCCGCCGGGAGCTCGGGCCTCAGCCGGTCCCGCCGCGCCGGCCCAGGGCCGCGAGCGCTCCGCCGCCGGCGCCTACCGGCTCTGCGCGGGCGCCGGGCACAGGCGGGGGAGAGGGGGAACCGCCGCGGGAGCGCGCCGGGGAGAGGCGGAGACGGGGAACGGCCGCCGCCGCGAGCGAGCCGAGCCCCGCCCCGCCCGCCCACTCCCCGCTCCCCGCCCGCCGGGACCGTTTCGGCCGCCTTTCCCCCCGCTCCGCGTGCGCGCGCGTCGCTCCCGCGCCGGCCGGGCCGCATGAGCGGCATGAGCGGCTCCGCCTGAGCGCCGCGCGCGCCGCCACCTCCCCGCTGCCGCCGGGTCCCGGCGGGCGTCGCGTCCCCCCCGCGCCGCCGCCGAGGATGCTGAAGATGAAGCTGCCCCTGAAGCAGACGAGCCATAAGGCAGCGGCGGCGGAAGATGCGACGGCGGCGGGGTTGAAGGAGCCCGGCGGTGCCCTGGACTGTCACCTCCCGCTGCAGCAGCAGGTGCCCCGGGCTCGCGGGAGCGCCTCCGCGGCCGCGGGGAGGGGGTGCGGGCTGGAGAGGCCGAGCCGGCTGCACGGCCTGGGGCCGGGGCCTGGGCCCGGCCCGCCGCCCCCCCCCGCCTCGCTGGGCGCTCCGGGCGGCGGCGGTCCCGGCTCGGCGGCCGCCCGCACCGACAAGGAGACGGTGTACGAGTGGTTCGGGCTGGTGCTGGGCTCGGCGCAGCGCTTGGAGTTCATGGTGGGGCTGCTGGACCTGTGCAACCCGCTGGAGCTGCGATTCCTGGGCTCCTGCCTGGAGGACCTGGCCCGCAAGGACTACCACTGCCTCCGCGACTCGGAGGCCAAGGCCAACGGGCTCAGCGACCCCGGGCAGCTGGGCGACTTCCGCGACCCCGCCGTGCGCTCCAAGCTCATCGTCTACCTGGCCCTGCTGGGCTCCGAGAACCGCGAGGCCGCCGGCCGCCTGCACCGCCTCCTGCCCCAGGTGGACTCCATCCTGCAGAGCTGCCCGGCGGCGCGGCGGGCCCCGGCCGAGGAGGAGGAAGAGGAGGAGGAGGAGGAGGAGGGGGACGTGGTGGTGGTGATGGACGGAGCCGCCGAGAACGGGCAGGCCGGGCTCCCCGCCGCCCAGGGCCTGGGCTGCGGCGCGCAGGAGGAGCTGCTCCTGCTCTTCACCATGGCCTCCCTGCACCCGGCCTTCTCCTTCCACCAGCGGGTCACCCTGCGGGAGCACCTGGAGCGGCTGCGGAGGGCCCTGTGCGGGGACCAGGAGGAGGAGGAGGAGGGCTTCGGCCGCCACCCAGCCCAGGTAACGGCGCGTCCTGCGCCCTTCCTGCTGCGCCATCTCAGCGGGTGGTTTCGTCCTTCTTCCATCGCTCCCTCCTGTTTTCATAGGAGCGGCTGCTTGCTTTCCCCGAATCCCCCCCATTGGGATGTGGTCCCTTCCGTCCTCCCCCCTACCACGGCAGTGTCAGCCCCGGCCGCCCCCACAACCTCCTGCGGAGTGTCTACTACAAATTTCTTGGCGGGGGGAAGGGCTGATTTTCCTAGCCTGCCATGCTTTCTGGAACGCTGTTTTTGTTTTGTTTTTTTTTTTTTTTTTTCTGGAATTCAGCCGTGCTGGAGTGCAGGGTGCACAGTACTGAACTGGCTGCCTCGTATGCTGTAGGTCACTGTACGAAGCAGGAGTACAAGCAACAGCTTGACTAGACTTGTAAAAATAGAAATAATAATAATGCTAGATAGAGACCAGATTGCCTAAGAGCGCATTCTCTAGGGGCTTCAAACCAAAAGAACAAGTTGAAATATTTTTTTATATGGAGTCTGCTTCCTTGCCCCTTCACAGAATGAGACACAGGCTTGAATTTGGCAAGAATCAGGGCAGCAGTCGGGTCACCAGCTCTAAGGCTGGTTCTCTGAAACACCAGGTTCAGTGAGATGGGTGACAACATTAGGGAAGGGGTGGTGATGATTCCACTAAAGAAACAAATTAAAATGTCACAACTGGAGCTTCTGTGCAGAGAAAAACTGATTTTTTGGGTGGCTGTCAGGAAACAGCAAAGCTCATCCTGAAAGCAGATGTGCCACTTGTTGCTAGGATGTGGCTGTCACCAGGGATGAGGACTTGCAGTGAGTGACAACGGAAGCATTCTCCTGTGCAGTAGCTCTGTTTAAGCAGAGGTTTTCCTGCCGTGCCATTCACTGCTGCTCTCTTGATGAGCATTGGATTTAAAAATTGCCCCGTATTTATGCAGCCAAGCTGTCCTCATGGAGCTCTGCAGTTTTTGGTCTATAGATGGCCTCTCGTGCCAAGGGGAAGGAAGGGCTGGAAGATGGGTGTTTATAGTGCTGTTCCACTGAACCCATCAGGTTTTCATGAGTTACTTGACAGAAAAGGGTACAAAGCAGTAGGGGTTGGGGCTTGGGATTTTGTTTCTAAGTTTGCTTGCAGTGCAGTCCATTTCAGCCGCTTCTAAAAAACTTCTACGTTGCCTGCTGTATGAAAGGAATGGCTCCTGCTGTTTGCTAAAGATGGGGTATGCTCTTGAGGAGTACTCAGAGGAGACAGGGATCAATTTCTAAGCCTTCTGATATTATATTTATTAACTAAATGCTTATATCATTTAAAGGCCAAAATGGATTTGGCAGGTCATAAACTGTTATGATAGATGTTACAGAACTGAAATCACAGTGAATTTGGAACATCGGTCCAAAAAGTGTTTATTTTGGCTCATTGGTCTGCATCAAGTCTAGTTCTATTCCAGAATTAATCCTGAAAGTCCATCTTTCCGGAGAAAAGATTGAATTGCAGGAAGTGGTAAGACTGAACACTGTCCCTTCTGGGTTTAAAGTGCTAGTAACCGGAAACATACTTCCTGCCTGGAACTGGCACAGCAATTGTAGTTGCTCAGTGTGTCCCACCAAAGTTGGGAGAGCAGGCTCCCGTGAACTACTGGAATTGAAGTCAGTTTTGTGCAGTGTTCTGGCTTCAGCACAAAAGCAGCTGTCCAAGTTGTGGTGGTTTTGTTTACTCGGGGAACACTGAGAGACCCGAGTCAGCTTGGCTGAACATGCACATCACATACTCCGTAGTCGACACAGCAGTGGAACGGCAGCGCTTCCCTGGGCTTTCCTTCCCCTCCCCCCTCTCTTAATGGCTAATTGTAAATACAGCACAGCCTTTCTGGGAAATAATGGCTGACAGGGAACAGCGGCATCAGTGGGTTTCTGCTGAGTATTTTCAGTCAGCGTTCCACGGGGACGGTGGGACCCTCGCAGATGGAGGAGATGGAGCCAGTGGCGGAGTTAAAGGCTTCCCTGGCAAAATGCTGCCGCAGCATTACACTGAACTTGATTTAAAATCCTGTCGGGCGTCCACAGGCCTTTTCTCCTTTAATCTCTGAAATTTGAGTGCCTTCAGGGCTCTATGTCTGTGAACTGGAACGGTTCATAAAGACCTCCCTGAAATTTCATTCGGCTGGGCTCGTGTCAGAAGGGCTGGGCTCCATCTCCGGGAATAACCCGCTCCGTGCCGGGCAGCCCAAGCAGCTCCACTCGGGAGCCCTCGCAGTGGTCGCGGTGCTCCTGCGATGCAGGAGCAGGCGGTGCTTGGGCGGAGGACGGGCACTTTCTCGTCCCCCGTTAGACGGGCACAGCCGGCTGCGGCGAGGGCTGAAGGACTGGCATGAGAGGGGAAGCGGGGATGGACACGGCGCCCCAGCCCACCGAGCACCGTCATGGCCCGGGGAAAGGGGGTGACCCCTCTCTTTGTTTGTGGGGAGGACGGGTGGGTCACGTATCGCCCGTGCCCCGTGAGGGCACAGCCCCGCTGCCCCGCCGTGGCGGCGGGGGCGGAGGGCGGCTCCGGCAGCCCCCTGCGCGGACAGGGACGCGGTGACTGCCGGCGGCCGCCGCTTCCCGCCCCGTCCAACATGGCGGCGCTGGCTCCCGGTCACGTGCCCTTGGGGCGGCGCCCGGCCCGGCGGGAAGGGGCGGCGCCGCCGTTGCATAACAGGGGGCTCGGGCCGGGCCCGCCGCGCTGCCCAGGGCGGCCGGCGGGGAGCGTGTGTGCGGCGGCTGCGGCGTGCCCGTCTGTCGGGCAGAGAAAGCGCAGCAGCGGTTCTGTGCGCAGAGGCTGCGAGCTCTGCTCTGGTCTTCCCGCGCTTAGCGCTCCCGGGCGTTCTCAGCTCCCGCGTTCTGACCCGTCGCAAGGTGGTCTCCGAGCTGTTGTTCACAGTGTGGGCCGTGAAATACTAGTATATTCCTATGGCTGGCAGCAGCCAGGCGTAGGAAATCATCCTGCAAACGTGAGGGAGTTCACAGGTGGAGCAGAATCAGGTGGTTTGTCAGTTCTGAATTCTTCAGGGCAAAGGACTGTGCTATCGCACGTGGAGTATCAAACTAAATGGCTCGGTTTGAGGTTTTGAGGAGCTGTAACATCTAGCTTTAGTGGACACCAAGGCTTGGGAGGTTCACCTGCAAAGAATTTGTGGGTGATTTACTAGAACGTAAACCAATTTGCTGTTTTCCCGTTGTTGGGGTTACATTTTCTGCTTAGGGTCTGTGTTGTCTGATAAAATTGAACTCACAATAAAGTTGCTTTCATGACAAAGTGTTAATAAGATTGTTGCTATTTTTAGTGTCTTATTTCAATGATTCTGGAAAATGTAACTTTTTTAGTGATATATTTTAACAAATTGAGCTCAAAACGGGAATTCAAAAGTTGTGGGAGGTAGGATTGTTGGAGTGGGATGGGCAGATCTAGGATTACCTTACACTTTATAAATTTGGTTTCTTTACGAAGTGTTCTGAATTAAGGTTAGGGAGTTTTTATGCTTAAAGTAGAAACACTTGATACTATTTTCAAATCCTTAATTTAAGGTGTGATTTATAAGAACATCTTTCGGAAAAAAGTCATTGGTGTGTTAAACATCAGAATATCAACTTTGAATCTGAAGTATAAGAATAAATCAGCAGTATTCGCTGCTGAATAAAAGAAGCATTAATGTGCAAAGATCTTGTTGATACCACTGTATATTGGTTTAAGTAATAGAACACATAGCTTAACTCAGGTGTTGATTATTTTTGTTTAATAAGTGCATTGTTATCAAAGCAGTTGACTTTATTATTTGTCTTTCTCCATCCCATCAGATGTCTGGGATCAAAATGCTGAAATACCGAAGAAGCTCTGAGTATCTAAGAACATAATAAACATGTCTTGCATTAGGCACTGGAATATTTATTCAGGCATACTTGACAGGAATAGAACCAAGGTTCTGTTGAAATAAGCAATCTCCTGGAGATAATGGTTTGTTGAAGAGTAATATAATTAGTTGACTGCAGGATTCTTCACAGAAAAAAGTGTCTACTTACAAACAAAGGGGAAGTTTCTATTTACAGAATATATTTCTTAGTGCACTTCTATTTATAAGATATTTTGTGTGCAAATTAGAAGAGTGCTTTTATAATTGATCTTCAGTCACTTGCAGCATAATAAAGTAGTAGAATTTAATTTTAGAATCTAAGAGCTCTGTCTGCAGTGCACTGTTTTTAGTGTCATGGAGCTGAGTATAAGGAAAAGTATATCTTCAGAGTCTGGTTTAAATAAAAGACCTAAAGATAAAAAATGTCATTTCTCTCTCGGCAAAGATCTTTTAAATGGTGGTGCACTCCAGGGAAATACAAATGTTTTACAAGTTTTGAATACTTAGATGAAAAGTATTCCAGCTGCTTCAGAGAACCTAACAGCCTTGTCTCTGAACAGGAATTTCTCTGTCTCCAAACGGGAGTTAAGAATTTCCAGAAGCATTACTGGAAGTCTTCTGGAAGGGAAGTCATAGCTAGATAAAAACAATGCCTAAAAGAATGAGTTCTATCTAGATGTGCATGCTGATGTTCCAGGAAATTGCAGAGTAAAAACTTTCACTGCTTTGAGCTGTTGTAGGTGTTTAATTCTAAATATGAGGTGTTAGTACAAGTGTGTAGCCTTTCCCAGTCCCATTATACTGAGTTAATCAGTCTCTTTGTTGTCCCTGACAGTTTGTTTTCCAGCAGAGTAAATGAATACTGAGGGTGTTGAAAATATACCCATGACTTGTACTTGTACCCAATGCTTGTACTTCGATTGCTGTAGTTGAGCAGCGGTCCAGTTTTCAGGGTTGCCCAATGCTGACTTATTTATAAGTAGCAGGATCTCACTGGGCTTGGAGTGCAGAGGACTCTCAGCTTTTTCTAAGGAGCTGCAGAAAAGGGTACAGACGGCAGCAGTAAGATGGTTGAGTCTGTGAACCCTCTGAAGTCTGTAGGATTCTGCCTGCTTAAATCTGTCAGGTTGTTTGTTTGTCATGATCAGTCTCTAGCCACAGCTGTCCTAGAAAAGACTACAGCTGATTCTTCATTACTGTAATTAAAACAAAATACCTACTTTTCCTTTAAGGGTTGGTGAATTTCTGTAGTGTCCTCCAAATGTAAGGGTTTATACTTTTGGAAACCAAAACTGGAAGAGATCTGGCTAGAAGCTGCGTTCCTTTGTGAGTTTATTGCCTTTCCTCAACCAGTTAATCTTGTCTTTTTGGGAGAAGAAAATAAAAATACTTTGAACTGCTAAAGAAAATTTAGTGTCTTGGGAAGTGTCTTAGGAGCAAGATAACCACAAGACAGAGATTTTCTGTTGTTTTAAAATGTTGTACATAAAAGAATAGTTTCAAAATATGCTGGAGTCAAGGATTGGACAAAATTACATATTGCCCTTTGATAGTAATTAAATGTAGTAATGAAGGCATGGTCCCTTCTCAGTGCTGACTGTACTTCAGTGAACTACTCTTCCGGGGCAAATGTTTTTTTAAATCTTCCTATCACTCTAGACTCTTATAAGAATAAGTTTTTGTATTAGTCTGAACTCCTGCATTCAAGTAATTTTATTTTTATTCACTCAGCTGACAATAGCATAAGTACTGATGTTGCAGGGTTGTTGAATGAGCAGCCACCTGGGGATAGAGTAATGCTTGAACCGATGCTTGGCTGGCTCTTGCTTCAAGTTCTGTACTGTGTCACGGACTTATTGGGCTGGGCTGAAACTGCTTTAAGTCCTGTCAGAAGCTCAGGTGGAGGTGAGACTTAGAACACACTGTTTCTAGCAAACACGGGGTGCGTTATTCCCCCAGCGCTGTAAATCATAGGTGTAGCTGCAATGTCTTGTACTTCAAATGTAATTGCCACAGGCTGAATTTATTCATGTGATGTAAGAGGGCTGGTATGCCCTTTGTCTCAAAATTGTTATGATTCGGTAGTGCTGTAAGTTAGTCAGTATGTGATTGCTGAAGCTGTCACGTGGTGCCATTTTCTTCTCAGAATCAGCTGGTGTTTTGTCATGTTTGTGTCTCCATTTAGTGTTTTGTTGCAGCCTCTTACAGGCAAACTCTTAACATAGTTTTGCAAAACAAATATGCTTTAAAGTACTTTTAGGCACCTGCGCATACTCTCTATGCAGTCCAGCTTACTAGATATGAGTTAATAGGGCAGTTGCACTAATCCATTTCAACTGTATGTTCAGCCAGTCAGGCTTTTACTGCACATATTGTGGGATTTTATGTCTGGTCACAGAACCATGAAGGGACTGAGATTGGCTGTGACCTCTGGAGGTCATCTTGCTTAAGCAGGGCTACCTACAGCTCATTCCCTAGGACCACGTCCAGATGACTTTTGAGTGTTTTCAAGGATGTAGACTACACAGCCTGTCTGGGCAACCTGTGCTCAGTCACCCTGACAATGAAAAAGTGTTTCCAGATGTCCAGAGGGAACCTCCTGTGTTTCAGCTTCTGCCTGTTGCTTCTGTCACTGGTAATTGCTAAAAAGAGCCTGGCTCCATCCTCATTGCACCCTCCCTTCAGATGTGTGTATACACACACACATACATTTTAATACGTATAGATCTTTTTCTGCAAAGCTACTCTATAGTCTGTTAGGTCCCCGAATGTGTGGTGCCTGTAGTTATTCCTGTCCAGGTGTAGGATTTTGCACTTTCCCATGGTGAACTTTCTGAGATTCCTGTCAGCCCATTTCTCCTGCTGTGGTTCTATGTGGAATAAGCATTATTGTTCTGGAGGTTGATTCTACGTGTTAAAAGATAAGTTGACATGGAAACATCTAAGTTGTGTGTTGGTTTGGCCAAAAGAGAGATAATTTGGTGGATCTTTGTGGTCAGGCTGATTCTGCTCTTGTAGAACAGAACAGCTTCTCTGCATCTTAGAGCAATTGGATGGTGCCTTTGCATAGTTCAAAGTTTGCAGATTGGAGCATGGCTTAGCAGCAATGTCTGTTGGGCATTTGTCTGCAGTCTTGGTCTTGCATTTGCCTAGCAGCTTGTCTGAGACAGTACTGGTTTTTTTTGGTTAGGGGACAATCTGTTGTATCAACAGTGGTAAGCATTAAACAGGTTTTGAAGCATTGCTGCTCTCTGTTTGCATTTGTGAGTATTAAATGCATATGCTGGATTTCCATTATAAAATGGCAAGAATGTTCTATCCCTGTATCCAAGCCACACCCCACAGTGGTGGGCTGCAGGTACAGTTGCTCAGTGTTGAGTAAGGCTTCATCTCTGCTGCTGTAGTCATCAGGAGAGGGTTCAGCAGCACACGAATATGCGGACAGTTTCACCTGGTTGTTGCTTCTGGAGAGGTGATGTTGAACCTTTACGCTACCGCAGCTATGTAGCGATACATCTGCGTATCACAGCTGTGAAGCAGTGAGAGCCTGCAAGGTTTGTTATAAGCAAATCATGGCTTTGGTCTCGTAATTGGCACCACATCTGTTAATGATTATTCTGACATTACTCAATTTTGTTGAAGGTGCAGATGCTGTAGTTGATAGCTCACAATCATGAGTTAGACCTTGATTTTTTCCAAAATGCCGTCTTTCATCTGGCTTTGTTTGTCAGTTCCCACTTGTAGATGAATGAACGAGCTGTGCCAGTTTGCATCTGCACAGCCTGCAAGGCTGAATAGTGCTGTCCCTCATAGCACATTTGCTGTAGTTCTTGCAGAAAAATAATATTTCATATTTGGGCATGTAGAACTAATCAAGCTGTCCAGCTGCTGTAAGTGTGTTTCCCATGTTAGTGCTCATCAGAGCTGATGAATGAATAGTTCTTTTATGAAAGTGCAGTGCAAGCATCAGAAGACTTACGTGCATCAATCGCTAGCTCATGATGATTAGTAGGCTATCCAGTAACAGATTTCACTACATATTGCCAAAGCAATGCCAGCATGACTTTGTTTGATCAGTCATCTACATTGATAGAAGGCAGAGTTTGGACATCTGTCATGTGTAGGTTAGCTGGGATCTGCTCAGCTCACATGGCATTAGACAGAGCAACATCTTTCTCAGTGGGGTGGCTCACCACTCAGATATTTGGTACTTGCGTTACAGACGAGCACCCCTGGACCTTGGGACATAAATACTTCTGGACTCCTCTTCAGAAGGCTGATTGGTAGCTTGAAATAAGCCCCAGAGGGAAGAGGGGCCCCAGAAAATTGATTGATATTACAGAATAATTTCTTCTGAGCTCATTAGTGATGCATCCCAATGCGGAGGAAGTCAGGCAGAAATAGTAGGAGGCCTGTGTGGATAAGTAAGTAGCTTCTCAACAAACTCAAACATGAAAAGGAAGGCCACAAAGGGTGTAAGGCAATGACAGATACCCTGGGAGAAATATAGACAAGCTGTTTGAGCAGCCAGGTTAGGAAAGCTAAAGCCATGATAGAACTAAATCTAGCCTGGGATGTCAATGACAACAACAAAATCTTCTGTACGTACGTGAGTGGTAAGAGAAAGACTCAAAGTCAATGGCATATTTGGTCACTTGGGATATGGAGAAGGCTGAGATACTCAGTAACTTTTTTTGCTTCAGTCTTCACCAAGTGCTCCAGCTCATTGAAGTCACGGCAGCAAAGGCAGGATCTGGGAGAATGAGGAACCACCAGCTGTAGGAGAACATGTTGAAGACCATCTAAGGAATGTGAGGGTGCTCAAGACAATGGGATGTGATGAGATGCATCCATGGGTCTTGGAGGAATTGACAATTGAAGTATCTCATCCTCTATCCATCATATTTCAGAAGTCATGGCAGTCTAGTGAAGTTTCCACTGACCGGAAAAGGGGAAACATAAGACCCATTTTAAAAAAGGGAGACAAGGAAGACCCAGGGAACTAGAAGTTGGTCAGTCTCACCTCTGCCTGTCAAGAACATGAAACAGATCCTCCTGGAAACCATGCTAAGGCACATGGAGAATAAGGCATTTGATGGCAAACATGGCTTTGCTGAGAACAGATCATGCCTGACGAATTTGGTGGCCTTCTACATTGGGGTGGTAGTGTTGATAGGAGGATTGACTGACATCATTTCCCTAGACTTGTGCAAAGCATTTGACACTGTCCCACATGATGGCCTTGTCTCTAAACTGGAGAGGCACGGATTTGACAGATGGACCACTCAGTAGATAAGGAAATTGGCTGGATGGTTGCACTCAAGGAGTTGTTTTCAAGGGCTGCCTGGTCCAAGCAAAAACCTGTGACAACTGGAGTTCCTTGGGGTTGGTACTGGGATGGGTGCTGTTCAACATCTTTATCAGTGACATGGACAGTGGGATCAAGGGCACCCTTGGCAAGTTTGCCAATGACAGCAAGTAGTGTTTTGCAGTTGTCACACTGGAGGGAAGGATCCACAGGGACCTTGACAGGCTTGAGAGAGGAATCTCTGTGAACCTCATGAAGTTCAGCTAGGCCAAGTACAATGTTCTTCTGGTGGTTTGGGACAATCCTAAGCGCAAAATACAGGCTTGGCAGAGAATGAATTGAGAGCAGCTCTGAGGAGAAGTACTTGAGAGTGTGTTTTGATGAGAAGCTCAATGTGACATGGCAATGTGTGCTTGCAGGCTAGAAATCCAACAAATTCTAGATATTAGGAAGAAATTCTTTACTGTGAGGGAGGTGTGAAGCAAGAGGTTGCCTGGAGAAACTGTAGATGCCTCATCCCAGGAGGTGTTCAAGGCCAGGTTGGATGGGGCTCTGAGCAACCATGTCTAGTGGAAGGTGACCCTGCCTATGGAAGAGGGATTGGAGCTAGGTGATCTTTACGGTCACTTCCAACCCAAAACATTCTGTGATCGTATGATACAGTCCTGGGAAGTGTCTCAAATGATAAGGCTTTTTTAAACTTAGTACTTGCTGTCAACCATGTGAGGATAGATCTGTTTCATACAAAACTCTGGTCTAGGTTGTAAGAGCAGATAATTTGTAGGATGCTCTCTTAGCTTGTTTCACTTTCAAGGAGAAATGTAGTTAATCCTCCATCACGGAGATCTGTGTGATTATCAAATTAATTGTCTGGCAGCTGGTTTGGGGCTACCCACATTTCCTGCTTCACTATTTTAATCATTAGCAGCAGCACTGTGAGTTGCAGTGAAGTCTCACAGTGACAAAGGCTTATGTGAGAGTTAACCTTACGCTCGTGTGTGTTGTGTGAACATGGAATATGTTGTATTCATTGACAGGAAAGGACGAGCACAGCTGGTTCTGTACAGCATGACCTTCCTCAGCAGTGTACCAGGCTTTAAAGGGCTTGTGTTCCTGGTGTGACTGGCACCAGGTAGCAACATGATGCCACTCTTAATATTCTTTGGCCCTTCAGACTTTGCAGTCACTTGTGCCCTAGAGTTGTCTGCTCTGACAGTGGCACCTGTTTCAGTTACTTGTGAGTTTGATGTAGAACTGTCACAGCAGGTAACACTAAAAGTGAAGGGTTGTAATGCAGCTTAAGACAGGATCTGGAGCTTTAGAGGCTGTAAGATAAAGCTGTGACTGCTCTGGATTTCTCACTGTCTATCTCCTGCGTTACAATAGCTATTGTGAAAGCCAGCAGTCACAGAATACGCAGTGTATATTACTGGTTAACTTTGGACATGAGGAATTCTGCAAGTGAATAAATTATTATAGTTATTTTATAATAATCGATATAATTATTTAAATAAGGTTTGAAACATGTACTATTTTGCAGTTTGAAGGGGGTCTTCAACTGTGGTTGTAGTTTGCCTGTTACAGATTGCTGCCATGGATAGAAAAATAACCATTCTAGAATAATTCACTGCAAAAGTATTTGAATGTGTTACAGAGATGATATATGTGCTTGGTAAGAAGCAATTTTCTAGGATTAGAAGGTGTAGCAGCAGTATTTAATGCTTCTTTGACATGAGCTGAACAGAATACTTTTTTGAAGTAAATCCTATTTCTGTTCATCTCCTAAAAACTGCTCACAGTTTATTTGACTTTTAAGATAGCAATTATTTTTTAGAATGGACTGTAATTTGTTTTCCATTAATCAAAACACAAATATCCTGACTTTGAATGCAAGAGAAGGTCTGACCTCAAATTTGATTGTTTTTAGATCAGGAGTTAACCAAACCAAAGTACTTCCACTGTTTCTGCCCACAGTTGTTATGAAATGTCTGCTGAAACAGTATCAGTGGGGTTTTTAAGAGTTCTGGAAGTAGTTCTCTCCAGAGCATGCTTGTGTGGTGGCTTGTTTTGGGGCTTATTTTAGTAAACTAAACTTGAAAATATGCTAAAGCATAAAAATTGCAGTCTTATTGACATAACAGCTGTTTTCCTTTCTTACCCCATATCTGACATTGAGCTCATAATTTATTAGATGTTTGCTGAGATTGTTTACTGAGTGACTGGGGGCTGGTGTGAGTTTTATCTTGAAGAAACAAAGCAGGCTTTATATTTTAAATCTGATGGCTTTGAAACCTGAAATTACCAACGCACAGCTCAGAGCACAAACCATACACCGGTTTGATGAAACAGCTGAAATGTCCTGCAGTGCAGTCTAAAGGCACTTGCTAACTGTGCTGCTGGTGGTGTTACTGACCAAAGGCTGCCCAGGGCAGCCTTGAGGCCTGGTCTCTTCCTGGATCTGCATGTGTTGGATATACTGTTAGGAGTTGCCACAGTTTGTACCTGCACTGTAGATGAAGTAAATCTGGTTTAGTAAGATGAAGCCAGCTTTAGCTGATATATCTGTCACATATGAAGAAGTTTGTTGAAGAACTGGCAGGGGATCCAGATGTCTTTTGCCGCCTCTGTGCTTTCTCATTCTGGTCTTTCTGTTGTGGCACTCTTGGGGTCCTCTTCAACAAAGACAGCAACTAATCTTGGTTGATGGTCTGTCTTATTACATTTCTCAAGTCCTTAAAATAACCCAACAAACCACATGTATTCTAGCACTTATTATTATGCTCCCTGCATTTAAAAATAAAGAGTGCTCTCTGGAGATTTATATTTTATCTCTACCCATCTTTTATGAAGGTCTTTCAGTGTTCTTCATCGTGAATGAATAAATCTAGTTTTCATGCAGACCAGCTCCTAAATGTTTGTGGTGCATTCAGTTTTCCCGAATTTGCTATTTCATCAGCTCATATGTTATACTACTTGTTACAGATAAACAAAGGTGTGCTTTACTTAAAAAAGATTAATCCACACACTTGCTAGTAACTTCCTGATTTCCTAGCTCTTTGTGCACATGCCTTTCTAAGGCAATGTGTTGTTTGCTTGAACATGAAATTAAGTAGCTTCATTTAATGCCACTGTATGTTCTAAAATATTTCTGAGTTTTAGCTTGGTTGGTCAGTTTGTTTGTTTGCTTGCTTGCTTTTGTTTTAGCAACACCTGGTCATTGAAGATTGTGTAAATTGATACATTAATGTTTCATCTTAATTTGGAAAAAAATTATATAGGCTCTTGTTACCCTAGGGAAACCACTTTTAGTCCATGCTCTTCTAATACTTTTTTCTTATTTATCATTGTTAGCCTAGATTATTCTTTATTCTCTTGCTTATCTGTCCATGCTATCTATCTCCTATGATTTCTTGTTGTGTCCCTTCTTGTGCACTGTATTAATATGTCTTGGTATATAATTTTGAAGTCTGCATGTAAGTGGAGGGGGGAGATGAGCTTTTAGTCTGTCCTTTTCTCTATGAAAGTGAGGGTGTTGGTGGCAACTGCTTGTGTTTGGAATGTTTAGTTGGTAGGAGATGCATGGATTTAGTTGATTAGAGATGCATGGACTGCATCCTCATAGACTGTCCAAGCAGTTACTCATGATTCCCTGTATAGAAGAGGTGGCAGGCTGAAGGTACAGGGCATGAATATAATTGAGGAGAATATATTTAGTGTAGTGAGTTGATGACTTGACATGTTAGTAGTTGAAAGAGTTCATGCTAATTGTAAATTATCACTGAAGTTCTGAGCTAATGGTCTTGAATTGTCCAGCTTGAGATACCCTGTTCCTTATCCTATTCTGTTTTTAAAATAAGGTCAGTGAAACACTGGAGGTTATAGGTGACATTTGATAAACACATAAATAAAGAAAGAACTGAAATGGCTAATGAGCACCTTTTTGCCACTGTCAAGAGCTTCAGGTTTTTGTCGTGTGGAATAATAGATAAGGAGTTTGTGCGTTTTTCTGTAATACCTGCTGTTTAGAGCAAGCTTTGGTAACAGACGTTCTACTAAGACATTTCTTTTTTTTCTCTTTCTTGATTTAGAACGACTTTTCCCATGGTGACTGCATGTCAAGTAATGAGACCAGTTTGCTAGAACGAACCACAGCACCTCATGATGGACTCCCAATGGCTTCCCACAGACCTCAGCGAGAAGGTATGTTGTCTGAGCTTCCTTTTGAGGAAGGCTTTTAATGGTTTCCTTGAACATTAAACTCTGCTTGGAGCTGTAGACATCTTGTATCTCTCTTGCTGTTAATCTGAACAAGAAGCTGCAGTGATAGGTAAGTAAAATAGTTTCTCTTCCACCTACTTGGTCTTTGTTATAACAAGTTGTCATTTGTGTTAGCTGCTAACTGCTAGTGAATGCCTGCATGAAAATTAAATGCAAATGGGCTTCCCACTGAAAAAAGGGGTAGGATTTGGGGGAAAACAAGAACATATAATGCAATTGTATTAACAGTATTTAGATTTTTTAAGCAAAGCTAAACACAAAAATATTGGGAAGCAGTTCATAGATTTTGCTGCTTGATTCAGAAATTTAAAAAAATAGCAAAGAAAACCCACATATTAGCAGGTGTTACAGAAATGGCAGTTTGGAGAAGTGAAAGGCTTAATAGAAGTCACTGTTTAGGCTCTGTTAGGGAGAATAAGAACAAGGCTTCTGAGCATAAACAAAACTCTGATATGCCATTGCCAGCACAATTTCTTCTCTTTGAAGAAACTAAAAGTATTGAAAACAGATTTATTCTCACCCTTTATTCTTCAAGAGGATTAGCAAGTTACTTGTCAAAATTAGTCAACAGATAGTCTGCAGATAGGAAGGAGCCAACAATATGGAAAAACCATTGCTATTCATTTTGTCCTCATAAATGTCCTTTTGTCTGTAGTGTGGAGATTTAAATGCACTTTGAAGGCAGGCAATTTGAGATATTTGATTCCTTGAAAAAAAAAACACAAGAGAAAGATAATGGCAGATTACAGAAAATAAACCTGTTTCAAATCCTTTTATGGAGTTCAAAGTGTTCATATTCATGAATTAGAAACCTAAAAGGAGGAGTCTCTTTAGTAACACTCAAATTGAGTAACAGAAGCACAAAAAATTTGAATAACTTAATCTAGCAAAGAGCTTGAATATTTTTTCACATTTGTATTATCATAGTGAGAAACCGCAGTGAAGGATCAGAGTACCTTTGTGATATTTGCTACACAGTTATGTGGTAGAGATTCCCTGCTGCAGAAATCTCCTTACTGGTTAGAAATACCACTGATAGGAAAACTCAGGTTTTATTCTCAGCTGCGATGAATATGAATTTTTAAAATCTTGACTTAGAATGAAAGCAGTGTCATGTATATATGCTCTACTTAATCATCCTGGATGCATGTGCTGTGTCCTGAATAGAGTTAGAGATGTGACGTGCCCCATTTGCTTGGGTATTCAAACTTTTCTTCTGGCCTAGCCATTTAGTATATTTAAAATGTCATTGTCGAGACAGAATTATAAAAGAGTGTGTTGAAACTGTAGAACTAAAGCTGTGCAGCAACAACAGTGTAATTACCTGTTTTATCCTGTATTACGATGAAGTGTGCAGCAGAAAGAAGTTAAGAAGTTGAAGGTACTGCATTGTGTAATAAATTTTTTTATACCTGAGGAGAATTTTTTAGCATTGAGAACCTCAATAGTTTAAAATAAGCACAGTCTCATTAGGGAAAAAAAGCTTGTCTGTGAATGTTAATGGTCTTAGTTTCCTAATTGTGTATGCTAAATATATGCATGTAGTGGAATGCAATTTAAACCACTATTCTCAGTTCCAGTCATGGGAATCAACTTCTTAATTAACTTATGAATATGAATTCCCGTATCAATTTGAATGTTAGCCATTAAGAAATTTTACTGCAACAAAACTTTGGTTGTGCCATGTTCCTTCTTCTAACAGCACTTTAATCTATACCAGACAGGTAAAAATTAAGGTCACTAAACATTCATCTTTTCATAAAAAGTTGATATTATCTGGCATCCTTAGCTCATCTCAGATTTCTTTCCTTTGTAATAATAAATCTTTATTAACTGGTAAACATGAAGTGCTTGTCTGTCTTCCTAACTGCCAGCTAGAGGATTACAGCCATTGTACACCAGCACATTCAGTATTTGTCTCTCTACTAAGAAAATGGGAAGCTGTAGCACTATTACTAGGTTTATTTGCTGGCTTATTGTTCCTTTATGGAAATTGCCAATACTTAATTCTCTTAAAAATAGCATGTTTGATGGGGATGAGACTTGATTTGTAACTGTAATGAAATTAATTTAAAAATGTTTACATTGTATTAGATGATAATTAGCTAATAGCCATTAATAAATTTTGCAACATACAATTGCAGAAGGTTTAAATTTTTTTTTAGAAAAAACACTGTTGTTATGAGTAGTTCCCAATATATCCCATGTAAACATGCAGTTAAAAATTGAAAGGAAAACATTAACTGTTAACACTACCCACCTCCCTCCAAAAAAAAAGGAGTTGCTAAAGCATTGAAAAGAAGCATTGATGATGTAGGGTAGGTGGAGCTGCTTTGAATTAATTTTTTTTCTTTACATGTAAAGATGTGTTCAGGCTTGCACTAGAATAAAATTCTGTTGAATTCTTAGGCCAGCATAGCAGCAAAAGTGGAAAGCCCATCTCGGCTACATAAGGGTTTTTATATGGAGTATTACCTGAACAATGCTGTGTGCCCTCAAGAAAGTCTTCAGGCCCTGAAAGCCATAATGTGCTGCAGTTTGCCAGGTCACAGCCAGAACTCGCCTGTTGTTGTGTACAGTAGGCTGTGGGGCAGGAATGTGCAAGTAGCAAGTACTTACAGTACCTTTTTAACTTCTCAGTTCAGTTAAATGACACTCTTTACAGTACAACTGTCAAAGCTTTCTGCTTCTTCTTTGTTTTCTGTTTGCTGACAATCATTTCTGTCTCCTTCAGGCCTTCTCTAACTAATTTTTTTGACCTAAGTACTCTCAGAAATGTGGGCATTTGGCCTTAGTTTGCCCTCATTTACTACTTGATATTTCTGATGCCTAGGTGTAGAAGGTACCTCTGGTTTTTATCAGCACTTGTTACTTCTTGGAGTACAGATACAATTTGACTTCCTTTTATTGTCTTTTCACTTATAGTGGTTATATTGTTGTAGTTATGTGACATTTGGTCTGAATAAGCTCTTGGGTAATGCATAGATTCTCATTATATGTGCCAAAGGGGTTGTCATTAGGCTGAAGAAATACTTGGAGAGAGCAAGGTTCTACCTGCTCCCAGCAGTTTGTTGCAATAAATCAACTCCTAAGGAAAAGTCACGCTGTGTGCATCAGGATTTAGCCTACAGGCATGCTCAGAGAGCCTGGGAAAGTAAGGAATGTTTTGCAAACTGTCATTTTTGGAGTGCACAATAAGGTGTTTTTCTTTCAGCTGTACACATTGAGAAGATAACCCTGAAAGACGTATCAAGAAAAAGGGCTGACAAACATTTGGAGTACACATTCAAAGTAAGCAAATAACCTCCAGGATGTTAAAATTATTGTCTATGTACTGCAGATACATACGGCTTGTTTCAAAAACCTTCACAGGAGCCAATTTTGAGATTCTTTTGAATTCTGCGTGCAAATCGGGTGTTTTAAGTAATTGTGGGCATAAAGTGTGAGGGCATAAGGTGGGAAGGTGTAAAACATCAGCCATAGCTGGGTGTGTGACATCAGTTCAGGAAACTTGGCTTTTTCTAATTCACAAGAATTTTAAAACTAGTCAGTCGTTTGCTCAAGTGGCACGGGAGCACAGTTGTGTCTGCAGCTGTAGATTGCTTGGAGTCATATGGTCATCGTGGCTCTTGTTTCTCGGTGTTTACCATATGAGGGTGGGTCCTGTGCTTTTTGAGGAAACTGGAGGTTGTTGCCTTTGTTTTGGACTTTGTTTCTTAAGGCAGTACCAAACAAGCTGGAAAGCAGCCAAAAACTGGACAGCCTACCTAGTGTAGTCTTCATCTATTGTAGTAGCTAAGGGTAGCATGTGTTAAATGATAGTTACTGAGGCTGTTGGTGGTGATGTTGTAGTTGAATCAAAGTAGTAATTTTCTTAGCAAGGGCTGACCAACACTATGAGTCATTTTGCCAATAGATGTGAATCTGGTATTATACTAGATTTGAAGTTCAAGTTAAATGTTCTCCTTTTTCACCCAATAAAGAATGGTTCACATCAAACATTCTAACTGGTCATTTGACATTGGGAGGTCTTTGAAGAAGCAAACTTTAAAAAAGCTATTGTGAGCTGAAAGTTGATGTGTTGATCGCAGAGTT
Organism: Motacilla alba alba; assembly: GCF_015832195.1. Classification (NCBI taxonomy): domain Eukaryota; kingdom Metazoa; phylum Chordata; class Aves; order Passeriformes; family Motacillidae; genus Motacilla; species Motacilla alba. Next base: position 70,146,378 of record NC_052017.1, on the reverse strand, counting down.
TGGTATTGTATTCTGTGATGCTGTATTCTCTAAATGGATGCACTCTTCTTTTGTTGAGGACAGTAATATGTGGAATGTAGCCTTCAAAGTCTTTAATGTTAACCTGGCCAAATATTTCAACCACATCATAGATTTTTTTTCCAAATAATCTGTGAAGTGAGTATGAAGTAAAATATAGTAGGAGATGGGGAAAGTTTGTACATAATGCCTATATGGATTATCAATATTTAAAGTCAAAAACCTATTTTAAAGATACAGCATGTAGACAGATTTGACAGTGGTTTTGAATTTCTTTGTTAAAGGGGGAATGTGGAGATATTCTGGCAAGTATTTCAGTAATCTTGAAACTCCACCTCAGTTCTTTTAAGAAAGAGTTTCCTTTCCTCATCTGTGCAGGTATATTCTGTGCTCTTCACTGTAGATAATTTTGTGCTTGCCCAGACACTGCTTTTTTAAGGTTGTAACAGCAATTGCAGTCATGGCTTCCCAGCTGAGAACACTGAGGGTAGTTGGCATTTCTGGGGACTAAGTTGAAGGCAGTTGGTGGGTGAGATTACTCTATCAACTCCTGAGAGTAAATGAATGTTTATAATTGTAGTGCCCACTCCTGTTACCCTGATTCTTCCCATGTAACTAATGGGAATCTTTGGCCCAGAAGTGGGCTTAAAGCCAGGCAGCACTCATCTAACCAAGCTTACTTATTTTTTACTCAAAACATGCATGTGAAGGTGCTGTTTTACTACTTGCATGTCATGTCAGAACAATTAGCTACTGAAATTTTATATAGGTGTATGCCAGAATGTTGTCTGATTCTTGAGTGCCTTTTTTTAACTTGTAGTACTTTTCATGACTTGTAGCCTAAAACAACTTCTATATGACTGTGTGAGATTGGAGTCTGTGGCAGATAAAATTATTCTATAGGTAATATAAACAGAGGTTTTTTTTGTTTCATTTTGACTGGTAATGACAGTGAGAGCTCAATCCAGTATGTCTGACCTACAGTCCTTTTCTCTGGTACCTGTTTTTTGTGGTTAATTATTTCTGTGTGATAGAAGTCCCATAATTACAGAGCCTTCTGCCTGGCTTCTTTCTGAGTCAGTAATCTTCAGGGACTTCATTGTGTTTCCTTGAATTTGCCTATGCTCCCTTTAGCCACAAATAACTTGAAGGTGATCCTAAAATACACACTCAAAATTAGTATGTCTTTGAAAAAGTACAGCCTTATCCCTGTTTTGCCTGGTGTTTCCTTAATTGCGAGTGTTAACTCTGAGACCGCCAAATTTATGGAATTGTTCTGACAAGCTAATTATTACGAAATTCAGAAAAAGGAACTTTCCTCATTCTTTTTTCCTTCATTCTAGGTAACCTGGTCCGATTTTTCTGTAACATGTGTAACAAAAACACATCAGGAGCTTCAGGAATTCCTGCTAAAAGTATGTATTCAAATATGAAAGTAGTGTTTATACATCAGGTTTATAACTTCAGAAGTAGTCTAGGAGAGCTGTGACTTCTGGGGTGTAATTATAGAAACAAAAGCATGCCAGCAGATTTTTGTACTTCACTATTGTATTAACCATTTAATTATATATATTGGAATTAAGGATCTTGACAGAAGAAGCAGCCCTGGAGAATGTTTGGAGAGTTTCCCAGGAGCTGATAGTTTGTCTCATCCAAAATGGCACTTAGAAATAGAACTACCATAAAACTACCCGATGAGTTTTTAACATTCCCCACAGAGCTATGTATAGGTACAACCACTGATTGTTTGCTTGTGTTCCTGCTAGAAGGACCTTAAAGAGTATCATTTGTTATGTTTAATTAGTGAGACACAGCCATAAGCAGAAGTTTTTTATTTAGCTGTTGTATTCTTCAGTAGAACAAAGGCTGGCCTATTCCTCATCACAAGGACTTCAACTTGAGGAAAATCTAGCAACTATATGTGCGTGTGTATCCACGTTAAAAAAAACTAAAAGTTCTGTCAGTTGTTTTCCCCTCTGCTCTGATCAGAGAATACATTTCTGTGCATAGGCCATGTGCAGACCCCATCAGTGTGATGACCTCGAACTGTGTGTTCATTGCCAGTGTCTAATATTTTGGGTTCCACCTCTTCTGGGAAATTATTCTATATTTAAACTCTTCCCTACTCAGGGCATAATGAGAGATCTGTTTTGGGCATGTTTTGATGGCATCTGGTGTTCTTAACTGCAGTGTTAATTGTGAGTGGAAAGCCAGTCGCTGTACAAAGGTCATTGTCTTCTTCACTGTTTAAATTATCAACACTGTTTTCCGGTATTCTAAAAACTAAGCAGTGAATATTCACAACTGCTTTAATCTAGTTGAATTTCAGGTTCTAAGAGTTCCCAGAGCTTGGTTTTTTGAGGACTTAAATTATGGATGACATGTCTGGTTGCACGTGGGTTATCCCACAGCTTAGGGTACATGCATCTGCACCTGAAGAGAACCCTAAAAACAGCATTTCATACAGGGTCCTGTGCAGCTCTGGGATGAGCATTCAGATGCATGCCCCCTGTTCTCCCACTTGTGTAAGACAAACATCAGTGTCTGAAATGGACCTCCTAGAACCTACTTGATTCCTGGAGGAGCCAGGAAAACAGACATGATCCAGAGTGTTGAAGAGTTGTGCTGTTTGGCTGATGTAGGGTGTTCCATGTGCTGACTTGATTGCTCCAGCAGTGTCTAGGACATGGCAGAACAAGAGAAAGACAACCACAAGCTGCTATGAGCTTCCTGAGGTCTTCTATGGAAAATGTGCACAGCTGAGTGCTGGTTTGTGCTGGTTTGATAGCCATAGGTATAGAAGTAAGAGAAAATGGTTAAGTAAAGTAGGACAGAACTTACTTGCTTTAAAAAACATAAAGTACAAACATCCACTTCATATGCCCTTACATTTTGGCTTTTTGTTGTTCTTGTTCCAATCTACATGGCATTGTTCAATAGTGTGCTCAGGTTCCTAGAGACAGAAAAGAATGGTCAAAATACTTGATGGAAAATTCCAATGCTGCATGTAATAGAAATAAGATAATGGTAAAAATTGTTTCAGAATAGAAGCATTGGTGAGAAAACTAAGGTAGTAAATGGCATAACTTGGATGATTTATATTAAAGGCTGGCTTCTCTTAAGTGATAAGCATTGAACTTCAGTTCAAAAAAAGCATTTTTCAGTGGCAGTTTATTCTTAATTGCGCCATATTAATTTTTTTTAAAATTTAGATGAACAAATTTGATCAGCTTTGATGTACTTAAGTACAATATTTGGAAGTTCTAAAGGTGCAAAAACTTTGTTCTGGGGAATATTCTTCATTTAAAACAGACATGCTCTTAAATAGCAAGAATTCTGCCTTGTCAACTAGAACATCAGAAGACCTCACTTTGTAGTAATGGCATTGGAAAGTTACAATGAATTTTGATAAGAAGTTTCAGTGTTAACAGCAACTGGGGAGGGACTCTCTATTGATTAATCTCAGTGTTTCCCACTGAAGCCTAGTGTAGTAAATAACTGAAATGGTTTCCTTTCTACTCCCATTTATTTAAAGTAGTTTAGTCTAGCGAAGTGATGACAGTGAGTACAGTGCATTCAGTCATGCCTGGTTATTTTTTTTGTGAAATTTTTAGAACTAATTTCTATATGTGACAGATTTAAAGAAATAAATTTTAGAAAAGGCTATAAACTATCCTGAAAAAGACCATACTATTTGGTAGATTTCCAAATGTATTCTTTCAAATAGAGCATTAAACAGTTTTATGCCTGGATTTTGTGTGAGGATTTACAGCAAAGTGTTTCTCTTGCAAAACTAGATGATGTTGATTTGTTGTACCTTTGGTCTGTAAAATACATCACTCAAACTGAAACAATTGAGTTTCTTGTTGATACCAAAAGGTATAAAGATTCATAGTGCACAAATACAGTCTTTAAAATGTCAACTACTCATTTTTCACATTAACCTTTTTCTCAGCTCCCAAAGGAACTGTCTTCTGAAGCATTTGACAAGGCTATTTTAAGAGCACTAAATCAGGGTTTTCAGAAGAGGGAAGAACGAAGGCATGCTGATCTTGAGCCCATAATCAGGTAAATGTTTTAGCAAATAGCCTGAAATGCGTTACCAGAAAAGTGATTGAAGTCAAGTTAGAAGACTTCTATGGACAGCGGAAATTCTGCTACCTAAACCTAATTTGCAAAGAAACTGGGAAGGCAGTGACGAAATAGATACTCTTGACTCTTAGATTTTCTTTAAATTAAGATTTTTACTAAAGTTCATAGAATTACTTCTTTGGAAGTAATTGCACAATTATGAAAATATTTGTCCTAAGCAGAATTTTATAGTAATGATTGGCATTTGTGGAAGGATACTACCTCCTTTACACAAGGATATATTTAGAAATATTAGAAACAGTAACTCAGAGTACATATGTTCTGCTTTTTATGACAGGATAGAGTGAGAGATGGAAGGGAAATTAAAAGGATTAAACTGTAATAGTGAAGTATGTATATAAAAATAAAAGTAGCTCATGTATTTGTAAGAAAATGGCCCATATCTCATGACCTGCTATTTAGTGATGAGAGAGCTTGGTGGTCAAATTCTGTAACTCAGAACAGTAATATGAATTTGGGTTTGCCTACTTGGTTTTGTTTTTTTGTTTTTTTTTTTTTTCTGGTTTGGTACAGATGCCTTGGTATTGTTGTCCTTTTCAATCAGGATTGTTCAACCTTGTCAAAAACAAATTATTCATCATGTTAGGCAGTGTCTCTTGAGTTGGGGTAATTGGGGAATCAGGCACCGCTTTTCAAACTCCTACTCATAATGTTCTGTTGGTTCTAGCATTTTGTCCTAATATTTTGGTTAAAGATGATGTGGAGCTATTCTGAGCCTCAACTATCCCCTTGCCAATTTTTTAATAAATCTTGGTCTGTAATATTTGTCTGTCTTTATAGGCTTGATTGTCAAGCCAAAAATTAATCTCTGTGAACAGTTTCGGCTAATAAGAATAGTGGTTTTAAATCAATAAACCTGTTAAACAGAGGTTGACTGAAGGGAATGTATTGTAATACAGAAAGGTTGTGAAGCCTCACTGCACAGTAATTACAAACCCAAGAGACTCACTTCGAAGATAACCTTTGAACATACCCCACGGTTAGAGTAAGCAACTGTAATTACAATTTGCAGGTTGTGTTGTGACTATACAGGAATGCTACGTGAATAATCTCAAGAGAATAGCATTACTGTATTCAAATTCCTTTTTCTTTCAGTGTCAGTTTTGGCATAAATATATACTTATTTGGGGGTTTCAATATGTGCCCATTTGCCAAAAATTGCTCTCCCCTGCCCCTCCTCCAAAGAAATAGAGCTGGGTAGTGCCTCTTGGCAAGTAATATCTGAAACCTTTGTGTGTGGGAAATGAAAACCATTAATTGTTGTTCTTTTTTCTTATTTGAAGCTAATAAAATTTCCCACTGACATCTTGGTAACTGACTCAGACCAGTGCAGAGCAATGTTGAGCATCCCTCCCTTTGCTCTTGGAGATAATTACAAAATTCAAATACTGACCTTATAGGTGACTTCAACTTTGTATTTAACTGTACAAATGTATTTAAGAAAGAGATGCATTGTTTTGGGAAAATAAATGTGTTCTTAGTTTAAAAAAAATAAAGTTGAATATAGAGTCCAGTGCTTTTGGACTCAATCCTAACTCCTCTTTAATAAAATGCTACAAGTGGCTAAAATGTTTGAATGAGGAGGACTTAAAAGCACCTTTTTAATTCCCAAAAATCATTACCAATTGCTTATATTGACTGTACTCCAAGCTTACATTAGCACTTAACAGCAAAGCTCAAAAGTAGCTTTTAGCATTGTTGAATGTGCAATTTGAAGAGTTTGGACTTCTTAAGAACTGCCTATTTTGCTTTTAAATGGTACTGTAGTAAATTTTTTAAATGTTTCTTTTTCTTAGTCTAACAAACTCTCACTTAAATTTCAGGCAGCTATTTTCAAATACATCGCAAGCTTTTCTGCAGAATCAGAGAGTATACAACTTCTTCCAATCAATTTCATCAGAATCTTTGCACACTCACAGTAAGAAATATCCTAATACTGTTTTATATAATGAAAAGTCTATAAAAAGCTAATCTTGCTGCCGTGCCTAAGTGCAGTTTTACAATTTTTTGTTTGTGTGTTATATTCCACTGGTTATATTTGAACTCCTGGTCAATGAATAGTTTCTTGAGCAGATGCTTTTACTTTGGACAGTGGAAACGTGCTATGTAGCCTCAGCTGGTGTTCTTTCTTTCATTCTTTCTTTCATTCTTCTCTGTACCATCATGCTCTTCAAATAGGCTGTTATGAATTGAGTATGTTTGGCATTTCTTCCTTTCACAAAATTTTAATTTTGCACCAAAAACTTTGAACTGACCCAAAAAAATCACATCTGCTTTTTGTTTGTTTTCTTTTGTAGATAAGCATCTCTCTTGATATATAAACTGAGATTTGTTTGAGTACATAAATGATGAGATGTCCCTAATCTCAGAACCTACAGAATTGTGTTCTATCATTTGCATTGCAGAGATTTCTTTGGTGGCCATCTTAACCTACTTGTGTATTACAGTTTGTGTGACCAAAGCTTGGCTTCTCTGTATGGATGCCTTAGGATGATGTGATCTTTGTTTCCATTGAATCTTTCCTTATTTCAGTGTATGTTACATGCCATGACAGTTAAGGCACGGACTGGGAGGCCACTGCATTAGAGGTTGCCGAAGATCTTAGTAGGGAATTGAATCGATTGGAGGTTCCAAACAGACAGCTCATATTTGTTTGGGAAAGGATAGAGGAGTGACAGCTGACTTCAGTTTGAAATGGTGTGTGTGATCTGTGAGGGATGTATTCTTTCCACGATGAGATAGAAACACTGTGGTTAGGGTAGAAGCTGTAGGTCACTTTGTAACATTTTTTAGTAACACTTAGTACATTCTTACATGGCAGTTTTGTAAAAATGTGAAACTAATAACAATCAAGGTAATTGTGGAACTGGCTTGAATTTACTGCTGTAAAAATTGACGCCTCTGTACTGAAAGGCTGCGTGGGGAGTAAATAGTTTCCAAAGTCCAGAAAGATTCATGTTAATGATGGGCACACTGGACAGGATGTACATATTTTAGACTGGTGTAGACAGATGTAGACTGCATCTGGTTGGGAAGGACTTGCAAATGCGATATTATACATGGTAGTAGTGTGAAATGGTTTCAAAAAAGAACCAGTGCCAAGTTCCATCAAGACAGAGTTGACTGGGCAGAAATGATCTGCAGGATAGGTAGATCAGAAAGAGAATAGACAAATGTCAATTCTGTCAGAAGTCTTATAGATTACAAAGTGATCTTAAATGTGAGATAATTTTTATAGTAATAAATAATTGAGCACATGAAAATTCATGTGGATTTGTCAGATGTAGAATATATGACAGGGTGAGGAACTTAATTGCTTAGCAGAGTGGAGGAAAGACTCAAATGGAAGATGATTTAAGTCTTCAAATACCAGAGTCCTAATGTAATGAGGATGATCTGTTCTCTCTGATGGATCAGACAGAAAGCACTAGGCTTAACTTCTTATGAGGAAGATTAGGACCAGGGGCAGGCAAGAACCTTGTGATTACCAGACAAGTCCAGAATAGTGAGGCAGGTCTGAGGTCAAGGCAGAAAAGCAAGTCAGTAGGTCAGGGTTAAGAACAGGATCAGCAAGATTCATGTCCAGGCACAGGTGTGCTGGCAGTGCACCCCAGGCAAGGGCCTTGAGCTCAAATGCAGCTCCTGAGCCAAAGGATGGAGGCCCTGGGTGAGGCATCTACCTGTTCTTTTCCCAGCAGTCACACCCCGAATTGCAAAACTGCAGTGTACCAGATTGGATCTTCACTGTGGGCAGGTGAAGCCCATTGGCATGATTCAGGCCCTGACATTGAGTTAGATATTAAGAAAATATTTGATGAAGAGAATTACTGTGATAAATTTAAGCATAGTTGTTTTTCTTTTGGGAAGGGAGACTGGATGACTTGTCCATGGTAGCTCATAGTCACATTTCCTGTGGTGCAGGCTAATAGAAGCTGTACTAAGACAAAAGTACTCACCCCACCTGTTGCGAAAATCACCCCAGTTAAGTGGCCCTTGAGGGGGTTTTTTATTGTTGGTTTCTGTATTTTTCTAGGTTTTCCTGTTTGGGATTTCTGTAATCCTGCTCCTTGTTGCTGCAACTTGGTCGTAGTTGCACCTTTTGCATATGCTGACAGTGTTGGGAAAAGAAGCATATATTTAAGAAAAAGTCTCATCTCGTTCTCGAATAGAACATGCAGAATTAATTGACAGACAAAGCATTTGTGGCTTAAAATTGGTCTTTAGTTGCTATACAGAGTCAGGGATAAAAATACCTTTTCACAGAAATACAAAGTTATTTAGCAAAACCTATGTGCAAGTAAATTCTATGTTTGTGAAAGGTCTTCATACCTTAAATAATAGTGGGGTTGTCACACTAAATATTCAGTAAGCTTAATTATGCTGCTGTGGTTCCATTAGGGAGGAAATCAATTAGCTCCCTCCTGGTTCATAAATTCAGTTGTTTAGACAATTTTTCAGGTTGGAGTAGACTTTTGATTCCAACATGATCTCTGGGGATGTAGTATCTTCAATGCAGATGATGTTCAGAAAGATCTTATCAACATTTCAAGCTCCTAAGCAGCAGCTTTGAGATGCTTTTACCTGCACTAACTTGGAACTTTTTGAGAGGAGAAGAGTAGAATCTTAAAGTTAGATTATTTAAGAAATTAAGTCCTTTCTCAGATCATGGAAGTGGTGTTTTTGCAACAAAACTGTTAATATTATTCTTACTTATTTTTCATCCTGTCTGGCATAAAAAGACAAAAAATGGTGTGTGAAGACTGTGCTAAGGTCACTAGAAGACTTTAGCCCAAATTAGGTCGCTTTTGGCAGATGAATGATTTGACAGTGGAGGAGTGCAATTTGTTGCAGAAGAATGCTAGTAGCTATCATTGCTCTCCTCCCATTTCCTGTTGTAACACAAAATGAATATAAGGAAAAATCTGAAGTGCAGCATAGTAGGAATATCTCTAATAATTATCACAATTACAGCCTTTTGAAATTGTACTATAGCATTAAAATTATTTTCGACACTATTTTCTTCAAAATAAAAGCATCTCTTAAGAGCCTTTACTCTTGGAGATGGCCTGCTTTGAAGAAGGCAATGTTCAAATTGCTGCCACATGCCAACCAGTAAGTTCAGTCTTCCATTTCCCTAGCTTCCAGTTTAGTGCAAACATTCAGGAACTGTCCAGTTGTTCGAGATCTATAAAGTTACTACGTGAACTTTATTCTCTGCAGGTAACTTACAACCCTCTTTGAAGACGGTTAAGACAGCAGAACACTTCAAGGAGGACAGTTCAGAAGCTTCAAGTCAGGAGGAAGGTAGTTGTGTACTCAAAAGTGGTTCTTGGAGATACTTTACTACACTCAGTTCTGGCAATCATACACTTGACTGATTTCTCCATTGGTATAAAGTGGTACAAAAATTGAATTAAATCTGCAGTACAAATGAAAAATTTTTGTGTACTTTCAGCAGTTTACTTAAGAGGTTGTTCTATAACTCAAGAAGTGGCAGCATTCATAGACTCCTCAAAGGCAGAAGTTCACAGCTGTGTTGAACAACCAGAAAAATATACCTCACAATTTACATGAGCCAAGATTATTATAGACTTTCATGTCTTTACCTATTTATTCTTCAATTACCAGGGTTCAGAGTTAAGTGCGGTATTCCAAGGGTATTTCAAGAGTATTTCAAGACTGTTCTACATTAAATACGCCAAATTTGTCTAGTTTCTAATTTTACACAGAAAGAAAGCTCAAGTTTTCCTCTTCTTATTCTTAACCTATGCTGCTTTGATACTCTGGACTGTTACTAAGGTTGGGACTGTAGTGAGTATTGATTACAGTCTGAAAGCCTGTGTTTTTCAAATGCGTCAAAAACAGTTCACACATGGAAGCTGCAGCCTGGTGACTGGTCAGTAATTTCATTCTGAAAGGAACAGCAAGCCAGTTTTGCATTGTTTCTAGAAGGAAACAAGTACAAGCTCCTGGTAGGTGGAAAGAATGGGAAAGGGGATTGATGGGTGAACACAGACCACTGAACACTTATGCAAGTAATGACAGCACTCTTATCCTCTTTCACATTAATAATTCATAAGAAGTTTGCTGTTGAATTTCTGTGGATTCAGTAATCTAGATATGCAGTTTCAACAGCTTTTTCTTATGAAAATAATAATTTCCATATTGTTAAGAGTTCAGAGCACACCAAGTAAATTTACAATATATTTGCTCAAATAGTCTTTTATATACTGCTCTTAAAATACATAAATATTTTCATCTGGTGAAACGACAAATGCATTTCAGAACACCTTTTGTGCCATTTTAGTGAAGTGTTTGGTAGAAGTTTAAAAATCATTATTTTTTTTCTCAAATTTTTAAACTATAATTTGAACTTAGGTGTAGCACTGATAGGAGTTCAGACAAAATCCTAAGTACCAAGAGCACTGAGATAATCAATAGTTGGAATTAAGGAAAGTTGCCTTTGTTAAAATGTAACAGTTGCCTTTAAAAAAAGGGTAGACTGTATCTCTTTAAGTTCTCAGTTTTTCTTCATAGACTCTTTAGAATGGTTTGGGTTGGAAACCTTAAAGTTCCAAACCATCTGCCACAGGCAGGGAATCTTCCACCATTCTGGGTTACTTGGAGCCCCACCCAGCCAGGCCTTGAGGCCTTATCTCTTTTTTTCAGGCGTAATTTGCAAAGCTTTACTTGCCTAGTGAATTTTCAGGTTCAGAATGCAGTACTTTAGTGTAGCACTTGTCTTCGTTTGCTAGTCAGAATGAGTGACATAGTTTTGAGATTAATTTCAGTATTCAGTAGAAATAACAAAATGCTGTGTTTTTTTCTGACTCATTCCTTTCTTCTCTCTCTGTTCTTTCATACTGGGTGATACTCAGTCATGCATTCAGTGCTTAGAATTAAATACAGAGGTGAGCAAACATTGGCATTGTCATAGTTCCTATCTTTCTGTTTCCTTCTTCTGTGAAATGGAAGGTAAAGAGTCTTGTTTATAGAATCTATACAAACTGATTTGTCTTCTATGCAACACCTGCTAATTTCAGCACTGTAAATTAAGCCTGACCTGTTTAATGGAGATGCCTTCTGCTATGTGCCTGGTAGTGATGGAAAGATGAATTTGCTGGATTGATTTAAAAGATTAAATGGAATTTCTGTTGAAATTATGCTTTGGGTTTTTTTTTTTTCCAGATGTAATGCAGCACACAACAGTTCACAAGAAACATAATGGAAAAAGTCCTGTTGCCAAGTAGGTACTAGGGTGTAATGTGACCATGTTACATGTCTGAACTTCCATTTGTTGGTGCTTTGAGAGTATGTGTCTTTTTAGATTAAAGCTTCTTTGTGGAGCTTTTGTTTGTTTGTGGTGGGCTGGTTCTGGTCTTATTTTTATGATTTAGGAGGTTGTTATTAACTTCTGAACTATTAGAAAAATAGTTCTGAGGACCCTATTTCTACATCTGTAGGTCTAGGTCATTTGGATAGCTGTTCTTTCCCAAATTTTGTGAATCTTCACTATTTGAATTGATGTTTTGATTGTGTTTATGACATGTGTTTATTGATTTGTGTTTATAAGATATTACATGCCATAATCTGTATGGCATGTATCTTTCCTATGGGCACATACCGCCATGCTTGTACTGAAAATTTCCAGTGCTGTTGATTTGAAGCCTAGGTAACCTCAAAGAGGAGCTTACAGGAGAAGGTAATCCATTCTTGCCCTTGCTTACTGGCAAATGCACACACACCTTGCTGGTTTGTGTCCTTTGTAAGTGGAAGCAGTTCCTAACCATATTAAAGTAGTTTATTTATGCCTTCAGATTCCTGAAGTACCTAATGTGAATTCACTCATTAATGTATTTTGATTAGAAACTTCAGGTATGTTTGGACATAGTTGTGCGTAATTCAACTAAATTAAGGGAAAGGAATGAATACAGAATTTATTGAGATTTACAGTTTTGTTCAGTGTTGATTTGTCTGTAAAAGGTATTTATCTTGTGGTGAAAATTTACCTGGAATTCCAGTAATTAGAATATAAACATAGCACAGAACAGTGTTGGTTAAGATCCAGTGATCTTTAACAGACAAAATTCTTGTGAACTCACCGCAAGACAACTTAGTGGGTTTTGTCTGTTTTGGTTTTAAACTGTCCTATTTTCAGCTTATATTTCCTCAAGAGGAAAGTGTAAACTTGACAAAATCTGTGATTACAACGGTGGATATACAGTCTAATACAAAGTCATCAGATCAGGATCCAAATTTAGTAGCTTGTGGTTATTAATAAAGAAATTCTTTTTTTTTATTTGTTGTATAGTGAATTACACTAAGGTTGACCATAGTTTAAGATCTATCTTTCAGGTAGGAAAGAGAGGGACAGACATTTCCGCAAAGTTCTGAGAAGGAAACTTTTTTAGCTAACTATTTTCTGTTTATCTAAGAGGGAGAAATGTATTTACTCCTTGACTGCTAGAGGTCTGTTAGTCCTCTCCTGTTTGGTTTATGTGTCTGTCTCCCTAAAATCTCTGCCTTTTGTTTATGAGTTTGTAAAGAAATGGCACTGAATGAAACTTTTCTGTTTTAAATACCCATAAAGCTGTTGAGAGTCACAAGCAATTCATCTCAAAGAGCATTGGTACCTTGTGCATCTGTCTACCTCTTTTTTTCATTCAGTATTCCAGCCTTACTCTTGAAAAGTTGAAAAATTTACTGGTAGGAATGAGATCACACATACAAAACAAAAACTTCAGAAATATTATAGTTTCTATGAAATTACTGCAAATTTGCCAGTGAAATAATTTACCTCCACTTGGCTGAAGTTTCTAAAGTGACCTTGCTTCGGTCTTTGCAATCAGGGGTTTATGTCTGTCTTTTGGGACCTGGAGTTCTTGCCATTTTCTCAATTTTTCTTTTTTTTAAAATATTCTGTTGTGTATCTTTTAAGTAGTTTGAGCCCTCACAGAGATAGTTGGTAAGTAGCTACTGGAATTTCAGCATGTCTTGTGCTTTCAATTGAGCTGGATTTCTGCCATCATGGAACTGAGTAACATTTCATGTTGCAGTGAAGCAGCCTGCCAGCAGCCCTGAATTAAAAGGCACTTTCAATTATCAGCATAAGTATTTAGATAAGAATTTTAAAATGTTAACTATTTTTTTCTTTTTTTCTTTTGCATCCAACCTGCAGTAAGGCATAATTTTGTATGAGATGTGAAAAGGTTGTAGGTCCTTGTGCCTTATAGACTCTGTCAAAACTCTGACTATTTTCCAGCAGCTTTAGTTGACCAGTGGTCTCAGACCTAGTTCAGTATTGCTTCTGACCGGCTGCTATAGAGCAAAGCTCCAGTGGAAATCACTATGAAGTCCAAAGTAAATGCCAAGTGTAACTCTCCTCTCCCAGCACTACTCAAAACTAGCATTCCTGCAGGTAAAAATGCAAAGCAAGATGACCATTTTGAAGTTGAAACAAACACAGCTGCAGTATGATCTGTAGTAACAATGTGCTCTGTTCTTTAAATATCTCATGAATTCTGAAACAGGGATTACAAAGTAATTCCAGCTTTGTCATTAATGATAAGGAAGAAAGAAGATGAATTCAGAATACATTTCTATCTGGAAAATTGCCACACGTCTGGTATGAAAATAGCAAAGTTTTTGTGTATAGAAATATCCAGGGAAACTCTGCCCTCAATTACTGTTTTCTACAAATTCTGTTGTTCTGAATTTTACATCAAATTATAGTAGACAAATGAAAGAGGAACTCCAATTATGGTCAGATCATAACTTGAGAGCACAAGAACTGCTGTAATTTACATCTTTTAAATCTCTTGAATATTCCTAGGATTTCCTGAAAGCGAAATTTCCCAACATGATGCAAAATATGTATGTTGGTAAGACAACCCTGCAGGTTTGTTCACATCAGTATATCTTTTGGGGCTTTTTTTTTTTCTTTTCAGCAGCACTAGCAGTGCAAAATGTTCTTCACTGGATAGCCTTAACATTCAGCACTCGGAGCAGAATGGGGTAATGGACTGGAGAAGGAAAAGCTGTATTGTCCAGCAGCACCCAGAGCACTGTACTAACCTACTTGACCAGGTGTGTTGCTGTTTATTCTTTAAAACCGTATTCTGAGAAACTTGAGAAGACTGTCCACTACACATGATGAGATTTAGCTTTAAAAGAGGAAAAGTACTCCTAAAATTGTACAAAATAAGGGTTGAAGTTGCTACTGACTTATCTTCATTAGAAAACCTTTCATAATTCTTGACCACACTCTCAGAAACTGAATATTTTGTTTACGAATTTGTAAATAAAATTCCCCAGGAGAATGTAAGTAATCAGAAAAGTCCAATGGTAATTTCTGATCTAGCACTTTCCTGTTACTGTAGCATTGTCATCAGAGAGGATTCCAGAACACTTGGGCAATTTCTGTTATTGCAAGGAACAAACTAGAAACAGTATTAGTAGCTAAACTGTGCTACAGTAGGTACAACGGGTTAAACATATTCTTTCTATCTTACCTGCATTATTTAAGTAATAATCTTTGAAAAATACTAATAGGTAGATGCATATGCACTTTTTTCTGGGATTTGTGTCTCTTCAATGCTCAATATCTTTGTGAATATAGGTAAACAGAACAATTATTTATAAATAAAATTATCTACTACTGGAATTGAGGGAAGGAAGCTTGCTCACTGCTTATGTATGCAAAACACAGAATGTTAGAATTGTTTGATATTACTCTCATTTATGTTTGGAATTTGTCTATTGATTGTTATGTGTGGAATAGCAAGCTGAGCACAAATAGTTTCCTTATTTCATGAAGCAGGGTGGTGAATTGAGGTTGGCTTCTAAACATGAAATGGTGGGCTACATCAAAGCTTGAAATAGTGCAAGCTTGAAGCAAGAAAAAGGTTAATTTACTGAAGCAAAGGAAAAGCTATTTAAAGGAAGTCCACATATAGAATTTTCATAAATTTTACTTCCTTGCCAAATATGAGTTGTTGGTAACAGTCATTGATAGCATACTTTAAAAATTGTGTAGGTCCTATGTTTTTTCTTATGTGCTTATGTGCTGTATTCTAGAGTTTAGTTTAGCAGCTTAAACCTCCAGTTTAAGGCTAGGTACCTGCCTGTCACTATGTAGAAATAATTTGTCACATGTATTTCCCACCCCCAACTATCAAATAATTCCATTTATATCAACAAATTTTGTAGCTCCTCAAGCTTGGTGATCAGCCTTTTTAGCAGGTATGTGATGAAACACATTTGTTTCTATCCTCTGGAGGAAGAACAGCATGCAAACAATACTTTGATTGATATCTCTGGCATACTTGCAAGTAGTAATTTGCTGAATGTTTTGCTGATTCTCATCTAAACACTAGACATGATACATTATTTTATGGGCTCAGATGCACTGAACAAGTGGTTCTTTGAGTGGTTATAGCACCTGTGAGCCCACTGCTCTTGGACTTGTGGACCTGTCAGTCTAGAAAGAGGTGCTGTCTTGGCTTTCATAATTGTTTGACTGGTGTCTTTCTATTTTCTGTTTAGCACACAGTGGAAAAACGAAGTCTGTCTACAGTAAGCAAGAAGAAAGGAAAGCCACAGCTGGAAAAGTAGGTTTCTAATGTAACTGGTAATCCAGAAATGAAGTGTAATGCATTCATTCTGATAAACAGAGTCTGCAGACAATTAGGTGCTTTCATTTGCTGTGCTGGCACAAGAGCTGGCATGGTGTGAGGCAGGGCTACATAAAAATCCTTATTTTATATTCTGTAAAGAAGTAACTTGAAAAATAGAATTTAAAGTGAATGCCTTAATTTCTTATAAGAAATTTAATTTATTAGTTTAATAAAAAGATGAAAGAGTGGAAGTATGTTCTTAACCAATACTAAATTGCCTTTTCCCCTTTATATTTATTTGAAACTTAAAAGATGTAAAGCTGTCCAGAATATACTGAAAATCAAATGAGGGTTGACAGCAACCTTTAGCATTATGAAGTGGGTGGTAACTGGCTGAAATGTCTTATTGAAGATAATTTACACATCAGAGGGCTTCAGAACTTCCTGCAGGCTACACAACTCTGCACTGTGAGAAGTGAAAGCACTTCCACCCTTACCTAATACTCTGCCTGCTTCCAAGTATCCAGACGCTGTTATGCTAGACTTGTGTAGGGCTGCATTACACACATCAGCTTTCAAAAATGACTTTACTGTTTGCTGCACCTGTTCCTTTTTGGTATCTTTTTAATATATAGATCTTTATTCATAGTGTTTAGTAATGCTGCTTGTAGCTTAGCTCCTGATATATTGCAGTAGCAGCCTCTATTTAATTATTATTTGTTGTTACATCTATTAAATATGCATTTCTGGCCTGGAGTCACTGCCTTTGTTTCCAGCGTCATTCCATGTTCATTCACGGTTGGTTATTTGTACTCATGCATTTGCAAAAAAAGCCATGAAATTATTTACACAGGGAGAAAGCAAAGAAAACTGACTGCAGGTTGACTAACAGGAGCAATGGAGTTCGAGTTGCAGCATCGCAGCACATCCGTACTGGGACAGCAAAAGGTAAGGTGCTTTTTCCAAAGCTGTAAGTAAGAAACAGAACTTGCAGCTGAAAGCACAAGTCTGAAAAATGTCCTGGTGCAAGTTGGTATGTTGGCAGTCTAATCTGTGCTTTGACTTGCTGAATAGAACACACTAGACTCAGTCTTCTGTATCCAATTGCCTGGAGTGTGTCTCTTCTTGCATAGGTGGCAAAATACTAGTGGAGTCTGCATAAGTCGGCTTATGGGGAGGAGTAATTGCAAAAACAGCTACTGTTGGGCTACTTCCATATGAAATTCAGCAGTCTGAGTGTGTAGACATGGAGCATCTTGCCATTGGTGTGCTCTTTGTAGCCTACTAGTGTCTTCATCTGTTGTGTAATGGCCCACGAGAAACCTGTATAAAATGTGTAGTGTGAACCATTGATGAACTGTAGTGTTTATACCAGGTGACCTCTGAGCTACAACACAGAACTGTGTATGCTGCCCTAGCAGGGTTGTCAGTTTAGGGTAATCCTAAATGTAGTGTCTAGGCTAAGACTTGTGTACCTCAGTCACTTATAAGAAAAAATTAAATTTGTGTTCCTTTAGTAAACTGAGTCTTAAAGCTTTATTACAAATTTCTGAAGGTCTGTGCTACCCATTGACTTCGCCATCTTGATGTTTTCTAAATTCCCGATATCAGTTGTGACCTTGCCTGTCTTGTTGTAGTTTTTGTGACAGAAAGTTGCCAAAGAGTTCGCCTTTTTTTTACACCACCTTATTGGCACAAGTGTTGAAAGGACTCTTAAAAGTGCCTTGTTTTTCTGTTGCTTCCATTTGTGATACAATCTTGATTAAGCTTTTATTCTTTATTCTCACTGCTTCTCACCTTGGAGGGTTCCAGCTGGATCCAGTTCAGAATTACTGATGTGTTTTATGGGCAGGTGTTTTTACCTTCTACAAACAGCATTTGAGTAAAACTTTTAAGAATTCACTGTTCACAAAATTAACAAAATTGGAACAGTTTTGGAAAGCTATAGCTAAGGGCTGTTAAGCAGAAAACATACTCTGCAGAAGAGCTCTGCTGCATGCATTTCTGATTGGTTAATGTTTTTGTTGTCAGGCAAAGCACACTGGGCTTTTATGAAGTGACAATGACTTTAGCAGGTGATGTGGTCTGTAAGGGGAGACCTTATCATTCTCTACAACCAGCTCAAAGGAGGGTGTAGCCAGGTGGGGATTGGTCTCTTCTCCCAGGCAAACAGCAACAGGACAAGAGGACACAGACTTGAGCTGTGCCAGGGGTAGTTTAGGCTAGACATTAGAAAAAAATTATTCACAGAAAGAATGACGGGGCATTGGAATGGGCTGCCCTGGGAAGTGGTGGAGACACTATCCCTGGAGGTGTTTTGAAAAAGACTAGATATGTGGCACTTGGTACCGTGGTTTAAGTGGTGTTAGGCATAGGTTGGACTTGATGATCTCAGAGGTCTTTTCCAACCTAGGTGATTGTCTGATTCTGCAAAGTTTGTAGGGAATGCTTTTCCATAGGAATTCTGTTTGCTCACTACCCACCACTCTACAGATGTGAAACTGCCTCCTGTGAAACTGTTGGCTGGTTCAAAAAGAAGCTGTAACCCACAGAGGCTGGAAGCCATTAAATCCTGCTCAGAGACGAGCTTTCAACCCAGATAAAAACATCAAAACATCTTTTGAGATACTTATTGGATAAATAGTCTATGGGGAAAAATAACTGTCTGAATCTCTGCCTAGGTGTATATATCCAGGCTTGGTTTGAAACGCCCTATTTTTGAGTTTGTCATTCTTAGCTGCATCATGTTTTCTTTCATTTTTTCCTCCCTATTTTGAGCTTGTCTGAAGCATTAGTTAGTTACAATGGTAACTTTTAAGACTGGATACTTTGTGATTAGCACTTTAGACTCTGGCTCTCAGTGATCCCAGGTTCACACTGAGGCTCCAGTTTGTATTAGGTGTTCAAAGTACTTGTTAAAATAATTTAAGCAATTATGGTTTAATCCAGGAAATTATTTCAAGAATTGAAGCATTAAGGCAACTTTCTGGTGAACCATCCAAACCTGTTAAACTTCCAGTAGCAATAAAAAACAGGGGGAAATTATTTTATTTATAAATTATTTTAATAATTAGTGTTCTAATTTTTGACCTGAGGTTTTGCTAACCAAGGTCTTGCGGGCTGGGGTTTCCAGCTTGTGTCTGTCATAGATTCTGAGAGAGGGTGCATTTCTCATTCTTCTTCCCCTCTGAGGCTGAACTTGAAAGCCAAACCATAGTAGCTACCCACCCTGAAAGGTGTTTTCCAGCAAAAGAGTGTCCCGTGATCCATTCAGAATTTAGAAACAGTTTACTGCTTTTTCTGTTCACCTCTTTAAACAAGATTTGTTGATAGAGTTTGGTTAAAGCCTGTTCTAGAAGAGTGAGTTGTGAAGTGGTGCATTGTTTTGCCATGTCCTGCTGAGTTAGCTTCCTGCCTGTGCTGGTGTCACTGAGGAGCACTGCAGCTCTGCCAACAGAAATGCTGGATTGCTACTGTTCAGAGGAAATCAGTGTTGTAGTAGAGTCCAGTATAAACATCACAGAACTCATTCAGGATCATCATTCTTTTCACTGCTTTGCATAAATATCAATTTTCAGTATCACCTTCTTTAACACCAAGGATCACAAACTTAGGGACGAGACCAGTCCCGAGTGCTGGGAATGGAAGTGATGGGAATACAGGGGACAGATGCAATTAAGTGGGAACAGGCAAAAATATCAACTAGCGGGAAATGTGAGAAAACCAAAATAACCTCACTTCATACACTGAGATCAAAAATAAAACTGGCAACTTTTATTTGTAGATCTGAATTTGGATGCTGGATCTGGTCATGATACCTGTGGAGAAACATCATCTGAAAGTTACAGCTCTCCTTCTAGTCCACGACATGATGGGCGGGAAAGCTTTGATAGTGAAGAAGAAAAAGACAGAGGTTGTATTTATGGAGAGTGTGCATGACTGCCTTTATTCCTAGACTAATCTCTTTATTGCATTTATTTTAGTTCATTTTTCAGTTTGATTAGGTACTTTGTTTTCTGAACTAGACACAGAATTCATTTTTCTTTGTGGATTTCATGACTGGGCGTTTTGAGGGCTTCTAGCACTGTTTAAATACCACTGAGTTTTAGGTTACTAAACATATGTCATAATTTTTTGGCCTCAGTGGTATAGCTCTCCTGAGAAATTTCCACAGTACAATAATGTGTAAAACTTTGGCCTGAAAGGGGCTGGGTTTAAATGAAATTATGTGTGGCATGTCCGGGAGCTCTGTCTTTTTGTACTGACAATTTGCCACTCCTCCCAAATTTAAATAATCTGTGTTAATATCTTTCTAGACAGATGCAAATTCCTAATTTACTCTGTGTCCTACTCCTCACATTTGCGGATATGCACATGTCAAAGGCACAGTAGCTAGTTGGGAGGGAGATATAGGCAAGTCATGAAGATGGACCTAGCTTAATTTGGATGAATGAAAGGAATCTTGAAGTTGTCACAGTTTGGGAAGACATAACTATCGTTCATGTCATCAAACTCAATAGGTTTTATATGGGTAAATGGGTCCAGGGCATGATTCTCTGTTGCTTGAGGTTCATTCTTGTGACTGACAAATGCTTTTGTCCCCACAGATACAGACAGCAATTCTGAGGACTCTGGGAATCAAAATACAGCCAGGTTTACAGGCTACAGTGCTGTCAGTTCATCAAATATGAACAAATCATCTGCTCAGATCTCTTCTGTGAATAATGAAAATGGGAGCCTTTCAGAAGATCCTTTGAATGCAAAGTTTCAGCATATTTCCTTCATGCCTGCCTTACACTGTGTGATGCACAGCGCTGCCCAAAAGCCTGAAGCAGTTGTCCCACCGCCCATATCTGCAGACGGTAAAACCATGGGAATGCTGGTTACCACACCTGTTGCTGTCTCGCCGGTGAGAGAGGCTGCAAATTCCCCTCCTGTGGGAATGGGCCCAGTGACCTCTGGTGAACCTGAGAAACGCCTTGAGCTCATGGCTTCCCCTTTGCCAGTCCCATCCTCTTTCCTTCCACATTCTGTCCAGCCTGGTAGCCCTGCTTTGCATTTGGCAATACATAGGTTGAAAATCCCCTCTCCGCAGGGATCATCGGAAAGTTGCACAGTTAATGGACCACAGCAGCCGACAGGAAACTTAAGTATTGGATCACCAAATACTGCCTTTATCCCAGTCCACAATCCAGGTAGTTTCCCAGGATCCCCAGTTCCTACTACAGATCCCATCACAAAACCTGCATCCCAGGTGGTAGGACTGAATCAAATGGTGCCTCACATTGAGGGAAACCCAGGAGCAATCCCTCAGCCTACCAATCTCAAGGTAGTTCTTCCAGCAGCTGGTCTCTCCACAGCAGCACCGCCACCTCCACCAGCTTCGTACGCTTTGCCAGGCAGCCCTCACGCTACCAGTGTGTTGCCCAACCAGAATACAAACGTGCTGAGCACTGGAGCAACTTCCTCACCGCCTCAGTCCGCCGGCCTCGGTGTTGGTCAGGTCCAGTCCACTGTTCCTCCTGCAATCCCGACACACACGCCAGGCCCTGCCCCCAGCCCAAGCCCCGCTCTAACACATAGCACTGCACAGAGTGACAGCACATCCTACATAAACGCTGTTGGGAATAATAACACTAACGGGACAATGTTACCTCCGCAGCAGTTGGGATCTGGCCCTTGTGGTTCTTGTGGACGTAGGTGTAGCTGTGGGACCAATGGCAGCCTTCAGATTAATAGCTATTTTTATCATAACCCACTTCATGGACAAGTCTACAGAGTTCCATCTTTCTTCACTCTGCCATCACTTTGCAATGGCAGCTACCTCAATCAAGCACATCAAAGCAATGGAACACAACTTCCGTTCTTCCTGCCTCAGTCTCCGTATGCAAACGGGCTTATGCATGACCCAGTGATGGGAAGCCAAGCCAACTATGGTATGCAGCAGATGGCAGGATTTGGGAGGTTCTATCCTGTATATCCAGCACCTAACGTAGTTGCCAACACAAATGGGTCGGGACCCAAGAAGAATGGGAACGTTTCATGTTACAATTGTGGTGTAAGTGGACACTATGCGCAGGACTGTAAGCAGTCATCCATGGAGGCCAGTCAACAAGGTAATCATGATAACTCCCAGCGGACTTGCTTTTGAGTTTGGTAGTTTCTCTTTACCTTTCTGAATGTGCTGTTTCTGGTCTTGCAGAAAGGTGTGCGTGCGTGTGTATGTTTCGTGTAAATGGTTGTGCACTAGTGACCTGCTCTAAAACTGCAAAGTATCCTATCTCTGCCTGAAAATCTTGTAGAACAGTGCGAGGGAACGGGGCTCACAGCGTGAAGTTGAAAATGGGTTCAGAGATGGAAAGTAAAATGATACCAGTCCTAAATTGTCATTCTTTTTTCACTGGTTTGCTTTTGGCATTATGTTGAGACTTGCATGTTGTTTCAATTTTCCCATTCCCATTCAGTGGGGTGCTTTTTGAGAGAATTCAATGGCAAAAAGAAATCAGTTATTGTTTATGATATGACCTTGGATTCCTTAAACTTCTGAGAATAGAAAGAAAAGCCAATAGACTGGCCATTTGATATTTAACATTTTCTAGGGCTTACCTTTGAACAATCAGCCATCCTTCTGTGCCCCGTCATGCAGTACCTTTAACTTTTCAGACAAGTTGCAGCAAAAAGATAGAAACTGATTGGAGCTAAATATAAAATGAATCGCTTCCATTTCTCTCTCTGTCCAGAAGAATGGGGAAAACGCAGGGTTTGCATCGAGCACAATCTATTTTTGATTCCTGCCCTTGTTCCCATTCTGACTTTAGTATTTTGATTGGACTGGAACAGGAAAGATGAACCTTGATGGGGACCATCTTTTCATTTTTCCAGTAGAGCTCAAGTCCTATATCTACACTCTATATCTTTTTTTTTAAACTTACAGTTCTAGCAAGAGGATGAAAGAACATAGGATAAAGTCTGAGGACCTACTTTAAAAGGACTGGAGGATGATAGTGCCTTTTGAAGAGCATGTCCATTTTGATACCTTGTAGTGGTTTTGTAATCCATTTTAATTGTGAGCAGTGACTTAGTAGTTCTCTTTCCTGTTTTAGGCACTTACAGACTGAGATACGCACCTCCCCCTCCCCCTTCCAATGATACCTTGGATTCTGCAGACTGAAACAAGTAAACATTGCCTACTTAAAGTGAAGCTTGGGGAATTGGGGGAAGGTGTGTGTGGGAGGGGGAGGTTGGTCTTGTGTTTTGGGACATTCCCAGTTTTATATTCTTTTGGAATTTTTCATTGCTTTTGCACCTCTGTTCCATACAAAAGAAGAAGGCTGAGTCCCTGGTCTCCTCCTGGTTCTACAAGAGGCTTGCGTAATGCATGTAATTCACACACACAGCCAAACAATCAGACAGAGCATTCGAACCATGCTTTTGCACTGAAGACTTGAGACATGTGCAATGTTTACTGCAGTTTTAAAAAAAAATTCCTCTGACCTCTGACATCACTGGTGGAGCAGTCATGTGGTGAAAGAAGAAACTTGGTCATGTTCCCCACCACAATCTTCTTCCCTCCCTCCCTGTTCTCCTTATGCTGCTGTTTTCTTTACTTTCCCTGGTTGTCCACGTGGATTCGTTGGACTTGCATGAGTGTTTAGCAGTTCATACAGACCCTGCCCATACTCTAAATTTAATGCTCATGAATTGAGGGGAGATGTTCAAACATCCTATTAGCAGAGTCCAAAGGAAAACACGACAGTGTCTGTGTACTATACCTGATAATAATACAGATACGCAGCTCTCGAGAGGCCCAAACAAATGAAAATACATAGAGCAGGAAGGGGCTGAAACTGTGCGGACTGGAACAGATTTAGAAAAATGAACGAGCTTAAATTGACAGATTTTTCTTCCCTTGTAGCTTTTTAGCCTGTATGTTCAGCAACAAAGGTGAAAAAATGGTATGAATGTTGTACTCAGTGTGTTTGCATTTGTAATGAAAGTTGACAGCATTTTTTCCTTTTTTAAAGCTATTCTACATCGTGTCAACACAGAATGAACATTACTTGATTGAGTATTTTTTTCCTAAACTATTACAGTGTTGCATTGTACTTAGAATGTAAATGTTTTATTTCAAACTGAACAGAAGCTATGGTTTTCTACAAAATAGTCAGGTATTAGTATTAGAACCTGTCTACCAAATAGGAAAGTCACTATTTTATAACAATTTACCACTATGCGTAATTACGGTATAATGTGAAAGACTGAAATGAGTGTTAAGATGGTATTAAACATGTCAGTATCATGAGTAAGTAAGTTTAATGCTGCTGTATTTTTTATTTTATTTTTAAAAGCCAATATATGTACTAAATTGCTTCCAGGTAATATTTGATTTCCTAAAGTGCACTGAGGTTATCTGGAAGACGAGTGTGTTTTTTGACTGCTGCATTCAACACCGATGAACAACTACCACTGTATATCCATAAGGTTTGGCATTCCTCACAGTTCATGGCAGAAATGTTTTTTTCTTAAAATCAGACCCAGTGTCCGGTAGAGGGATGAAATAAAAATCAATCTTTGGTTCAGCTGTCTAATAAATTGCTAAACAAACAAAAAACTTGAAGAAAAAAAAAGCTTGATTACTACATTTCTTCATAGATAGCATTTATATTTATAGCACCAGTGTACATTTTGAAACTTTTTTCTTGGGGGGAGGGGAAGGGGAGGGAGGTAGATGAAAGCTTTAATTAAAAAAAAAAAGTTTAAGTAGTAAATGAAAATTATTTTGATTAAAATTTTTATTTGATCTGGGTATTTTTGGACCACTTGAAATGACTGAACTGCGTTTGAGTTGAAGTGAGGGTGTTAAACCACCAATGGACTTGTATTGTGAATTACCTGCCAGTTGTACTTTATGGAACTTATTTTATGATTTAAAATACTGTACTGTAAATAGGAGGTATGTTACCTTCTCTTTATTTGTATGTTTACCATATACTTTGATATTTGAAATGTACTGGAAAGGTCACTTATATTTCTAGAAGAGATTGGATTTTATGCAACCTTTTTCCTTGAATTAACAGCAATAAAAAAAAGAAAAAAAGTACCCGTGTGCGTGTACTGTCCTTTATCACTGAGAATGATGAATCACTGCTCCTGGGTATAGGGATGGGATGATGGAGGTGTTTTGGCAAGGTACCATTTTGGTTGGAATTTGTCACTTTTGATAAAAAGCCAAGAGTATTTGACTTAAACTGAGGTCAGTCTTGTGTCTGAAGTCAAGATATTGTATCTTGATTTAAACTTCTTTAAGATATAGGACATCTTCTGGTAGAAACAGGTTGCCCTTGTGTGATAGGCCCAGGACTTGGACCTCAGCCCTGTCAGAACAGGTAAGCCTATCCTAATCTGATGGCTCCTGGATTTGGGCTAAAATCCAGGTTAAACATGCTTTTTTTTTTGTTTTACTGCCATTCAAATAATGTGTGTCCTAGTCCTGTAGTGACCAGAAAGCGAGATCTTCTATTTCTAAAATAAATGGAAGGGCAACAGAAGTTGCTGGGAGTAGGAAAGAAGCTTAGAAAAATTTGCCTGATTGCAGGGCAGTTGAAGGGTCTGCTAGGAATGCGGTGTCTGGATGTGCTCAGGTTGTTCTTAGGAAGAGAGAGGTACTGAGGACTCAGATCTCACTCTGCTGTAAAGAGTATTTCTAATTCCTACTACTTGGCTGCAGTTTTATCTGTGGAGCCAAGGGCCACACACTGCTTTGGATTTTTATCCCAGATTTTTTTATCCCCTTGAATTTTTTTATCCCAGAACAACCTACTTCTGGAGAATCCAGTTCAGGTGAGGAGGAGGCTGAAAGTTGCCCATGAACCCAACCTTTCAGGCAATTCCCATAATTGTGGTGGGGTATTGAACCCAGGAGTCACACAGACACCATCACACAGTTTCCATTACAGCAAGTGGCCTGTGTCCCTTCCCTTGACTCCAGGGAGTGCCAATACCTGTCCAAGGAATTTGTAAATGGTGATACTACTCTGAGAATGCCATCTGCTACTTACAGTGCCATCTTAAGTTGCTGGTACACTCATTTGCCTCTGTGCTGCAGGCAGCCCTGACTTTGACAGATCCTGGCTGGACTCAATTCAGAAGTGTAAAAATACCCTGTGGCACAGCAAACAGCAGAAACACCTCATACTTGTGGTGCTAGATTTGCTGGAGAGCTGATAGCACTTGTACCTGGCTGTCCTCTCTGGCTGCATACTGTTGTCTGTGCATTCAGGTTTCACTCCAGCTGCAGCTCCAGAGATTCTCCCTCCAGCAGAGTGGCTTGGAAGCTGCTGAATGCCCAAAAGATAATTGAGAAAATCCCACTAGTTGGTTGGCCTGAGCAGCTATCCAGGCTGCCCAGGAGTGACTCCTGAGTACTGTGCTGCTCCTGGTTTGCAGTGCTGCTCTGGATTGGAACCATTTTGTTCCTAAAGCTGGAAGAAAAAAATGATGAGGTAGGGCTGGGGAGGATTGGAAGGAGGGAGCACAAGGGAGCGTGATGATGCACAATGCTTGCTGTGGCTGAGCAGATGGCCTTGTTTTCCCAGCTGAGTGACCTTAGGATGGCAGGGATGGCCTGGTGCCTAGGTCTTGGCTTAGCTGATACTGCTGGAGAGGTGAAGGAACAGAGCATCTCTGTGTTCTGCCAAGCCAGAGGGGCAAGTAAAAAGGTGGGAAAAGGCACATTGAGAACTGCAGAACTTGACCAGTGCCAAGCTACATGAGTTTTAGAGAGATGGAAGTACTATCGTGGTTTGTTTCAGCTTTGCTCATGGTGTGAGCCTCTGGAGGTGTGCTGGCCTGGGCCTTCTGAGGCTGCTCTCCTGAAATAAGTTTGCCTAAATTCTGTACACAGGGAAAACAGAGCTTCCTGCTCAGGGCTGGTGGCTGCAGCTGCTGGAATCGGGCACAATATAATGGCCACGTGGACTGCCCTTGTGCTTGGGGGAAAGAAGAGGGGTCCTAAAGGCACAGTCATGAGTTTATACTATAGCTCAAATGCTGTCTCAGTTTTGTGGAACTAACCTATAGTCCTGTGCTCCTCGCATGAGGGAGGAAGGGAAAGCACATCTCGGAGCATTATGCTGGGGGAGTACTTTGCCTCTCTGCCCATGGCTGCATTCCTCGACCACCGATCCGAGTAGAGAAGCAGGGTTCTTATTTTTGACCAGCTTTTGAGCTGACAGCAGCAGAGAGAGTCAAATTAAACTCTACATGTGGTAGATTAGAGATCAGAATGTATGAACACCTGTATTTGATCCCGCTGAAAGGCCACCTATGCCTGCAGCCTGTCACAAGCATTGATCAGTAGCAGATATTTCAGAAGAAAGTACTTCTAATATGAAGAAGAGCAAGATGAGTGGTAATTATTGCAAACGTTGCCTAGAAAAATAATGTGTGTCAGGTTCATCCTCACAATAGGTGGCAGCATAACTCCACCAGTGGAATATATGGGAACTTCTGAGGTACCACTTAAGATCACAGAAATCACAGAATTTTCTGTGTTGGAAGGGCCCCACAAGGATCATTGAGCCCAGCTCTTAAGTAATCAAGCCCACGACATTGGTGTTATTGGCACCATGCTTTAACTGAGGTAATCTCAGATGCTTCAGTTTAACTTGGTTTCAGCATCTTCATGCCATGTAAGTAATTTTGACCTGTGATTCTCTAATGTTCGTTTCTGCTGAGTTTTCTCATGTTTATGTATTTTCTCACATGATGAGCATACTACTTGTTACCTCTCAAAAAAATAAGAATGGTAACTGTGTGGCCAGCAGATTGAGGGAGGTGATTCTCCCCCTCTGCTCCTCTGTGGTGAGATCCCAGCTGCAGTAGTGTCCAGCTCTGGGACAGCTCCCTAACTTAGAGAGGATGTGGACCTTGAGTCCAGAGAAGGGCCATGAAAGATGATCAGAGGGCTGGAGTGCCTCTCCTGTGAGGAAAGGCTGGAAAAGATGAGGGTGTTCAGCCTGGAGAAAGGAAGGCTCTGGGGAGACATTATTGTGGCCTCTGATACTTCAAGGGTGCCTAGCAGGAAGGTGGTTTTAAAGTAAAAGGAGGATGGTTTGGATTAGATACTAGGAATAAATTCTTTACTCTGTGGGTGGTAAAACACTGGCATGGGATGCCCAGAGAGGAAGTAGTTGTCCCATCCCAGGAAACATTCAGAGTCAGGTTGGGTAGGGCTCTGAGCAACCTAATCTAGTGGAAGGTGTCCCTGCTCATTGCAGAGAGGTTGGAATAGATGACCTTGAAAGGTCCTTGCCAACCCAAACCAGAGCTAGAATAGCCCAGGTGTCATAACGAGTATTGAAGACGCAAAGAATTGCAGCTGGATGTGGAAGCTGTGTCTTAAGAACTATTGAGGATTCAAATGGTTCTAGATACTTGCATTCATACAATGAGAATTGCTTTCTGAGCACTGTGAAGCTTATTTTTTTTTTTTCGGGAGTAATTCCTGAGGCAGTCTGGTTATCTTTGAGGGTAATGTCTTGCTTACCTCTCTCTACTTAGCCTGAAGGTCCACAGATCAGACATTTATCTGGAATATCTCATGCTCAGGAACATTCTGCCCTAAAGACAGAACATAATAAAACTATTATTTTTAATGTTGATATGTGTTCCCTGACTGATGTACAGGGTCACTGTTACATGAATGAGTCAATAGCACAAGGTACAAAAGCAGAGGCTGAAAAAAGTGCTGAACTTGGAAAAGGAAAGCTGTATCTTAACCACTTGTGCATTCATCTTAGAACTTTCCTCTGATCTAAAATGTCCATTTTTTACTGACTTTTAAAGTACGCTTTTTTTCCTGAGGCAGAGGATGTTGAAGATGGATACAAAGATAAGAATTAACTCCTACCAATGCTCACTGGTGTGACTATGGAAAGATGCAGATTGTTGCATTAAAAATTACTTGCCACTTAGCTTTGGAATTAAAATACTGCTTAGGAACTTATTTTTTAAAAAAATATGGGATACATAATAAAATATAATTTATATAATAAAATATTACATTAAAATAGTATTTTACATCATTTTTAGTTTGATGCCATTTCAACATCTTCAGATTTTTTTCTTCTTTTTACCAGAGCTAAGATTTGAAACTGATGGCACGCCTAGGCTGAGTAAATATAATGCATGAAAGTAAATGTGTTGCTATCAGAATGCTCCTTTCCTTTCCTTAAAATGTTTTTTACAGGATATGTACATCTTTTGCTCAGCAAAAGAGCAGACAGCTTAGCAGCCTCAAGATTTCTGGATGAAAGCATCATGGGACTTCTTTTAATTGCTCCTTTAAGACCAGATTGGCTCTGAGGTACATCTTGCCAAGGCCTCCTGGGTATTTCAAACCAGGCATATAAATCCTGGCCTCTGTCAGTGTACAAAATAAAGATCACAGATGAAAAGAGCAGTAACATGAGGAGAGGAGGGCAGGGGAAAGCAACAGCAGCACCAAAAAAAAATAGGAACAGGCATTGGGGAGAGACAATTTCCACACATCACTTGATTTCTTACCACAGCTCAGATCAATTTCATAGCACAGAACTTCAAAGAGCAACTGCATCAATTTGGTACAAAACCAGCTGAATTCTGCATGTCACCACAGTGCAGTTGGCCAGATCAGACACATGACAGAGGAGATGAGTCCTTCCAGCAATCTGCACAGGGCTGAGTTATGTGGACATGGGACAGACTGGAACAATACATTCAAAACCTTATAATGTGTTCATAATTGTTATGGCTACACAGAGCTAGCTAAGACACTCTTCTGAGTGTTGTCTCCCTTTGATTTTTTTTTCAATTTCTCATTTATGTGTTTGCTGGGCTTTTTTTCATCTCACTTTTGCTCTGTTAGCCTTTCTACATCTCTTTCCCATGTGTGCTAAAGCCATGCACATGATGAAGGTGGCAGAGACTGTAATGGCTTAAACATTGTTATGAAGGATGTGGAGGGCCATTTAAAATGCTTTAATCTGTGATAGGGAAACTTCCAAATGATAGTACAACTTGCTAATTCAAAATAAAAATAAGCAGGGTAGCTATCAGAGTTAGAGCCTGTGCTGGTGCCTGCCATTGCAAAGGCAGCTAAATGGGAGCTGGGACTTTGCACTGCACACTGGAAACATATTTTTCTTCCTTTCTGAGGAAGGATATCTCATTTCTAGCATGTTCTTAGTTGGAGGAGGCAAAGAAAAGGATGTTAGACAGGAAAGCAAATGTGCTTGGATACTCTACAGCTAAAGCTTGATTCCCAAAGGCTGTCATGCCTCCAGCACCACTGGAGAGAGCAGCTGCCCTGAGGTGACAAAGCTGTCACTTTTTCCAAGCCAGAGATGTCTAGCCAAGCTTAGAGAGAGAGAGAGAGACTGGATACTAACAACAGCATTTTCCTAAGTTTTGTTCTTGCCTGTGGAAGGGAATATGATAATGCTTTTATTGTCATCTATTGCCCGCAGGTTCTTAATGCTGATGCCTGCGTCGGACAGCTGGTGGGAAGGTGCTGTGCTTCACTGCCCAGTGCAGACCTGGCAGGAGCAGGGCACTCGTGTCCTGACCAGCACTCTGCCTTCGGTTTCAGGATGCATGGACTGCTGCCCAAAACCTGGCACGGGAGCTTGAAGAAAGAGAATGCTGATGTTCCATTTCTGAAACTTTTTCAGGCACTGTGTGAGGTGTGTTTTCATTTGCACCAACAGCCCCATCAGCAAAGACAACAGGAGCAGGAGTTGTTTAGTTCACTTCAGCAGGGACCATCCTGTGGCTTCCAGGTTACATCTCAACCTGCATTTAGCTGGTGATCTGCCCTCACTTTCCTGCTCTTTCCAGAGCACCTGGGACCCCCTTGGGCAGGGGAATGCCACCTCCTGGACAGTGGCAGGTGACACGCACAGCACTTCAGAGCAGGTTTTGACTTGCACATGGGTGGGGGGCATGGCACATCTTGCTGGCAGAGGAGTGGGTGCTGTGATCAGGAGCCATGGGGGGACCACGACTGCTTGCTGGTGGTCCGTGCTAGAGAAGCTTCATTTACAAACTTCAATTGTTTCTGGTTTTGGATCTATTTTAATAGCACCTAGCCAGTGGTCTTGCAAGCAAGTAGAGCCTGAGTGGAGATGCAGTAGGTCGAGTCAGCCTGACATTTTCAATGGTGTGTGTAGGCAGAGTGTGGGCTCCTAGAAAGTTTAACCATTTATTTGGGCCCTTACTTTCCTAATTTCCAAAATTGCCTTCTTGATTAATGCCCTAAAGTTTCATCTTTCAGTGCACATCTTTAACCAGTTTTAGACAACTTCCATATTCAAAAGACTTTAGTGCTTCAGGCTTTCTCAGTCAGAGGACAACAGTGGGAGCCCTCTCCACTCCCCACTGGGTGTTGTCACTCACCCTGTATTTTTTAGCCTTTTTTTTGTTTGGAAATGTATCTAGTTTCCTTCTGAACTCTTTAAAGCTCCTTACTTCAATGACAGATACGTGTAACACATTCCATATGCTCTCTTCCCTTTGGTCCACGAGCTCTTCCCGACTGTCTCTGATGGAGGGACATGCCAGGCTCCTCCTGTTGCCACTTAAAAGCTGGGAAGCTCCCTTGGTTCTTTAATAAAATTAAACAAAACTAATTTTGCTTCAAACGCGCTCTCTCTCTCGAGCCGCATACAGCCTGGCTTTGGTCTGCTTAGGTGTTTGCATATTGTGCCGTATTGGTCCATCCATGCCAGGATATTATTTTTACAGCTGGCCGTGCCTTTGATAGGGGGAAACGTGAGAGTTTAAAGGCAGCAGAGGGAGGAAGGGAGGGAGGGATGGTGGGGAGCCACCACAGCTGCCTGCACCGTCCCCGAGTGGGAGCTGCGCTGGACCCGCTGCTGTGCAGAGCATAGCACCAGCGGGGTGGCTGCTCGGCAAAGCACGAGGGGAAAACGAGCCAAAGCTGATGCAAGATGAACAGCTGGGCCTTGGGGGCACTAATGGGCCTTAATGAGCCTGCCCAGCCTCCCCTGGGCTCAGCAGCCCTAGTTTGGCTCAGTCAGGGGCTTTGGTGCTGCTCGGTCAGTGCTGACTGTGTGCCTCATCCCGGCTAAGTGCTGGCCAGGTCTTCCCAGGTGGCTCTCAGGCCCGTGTTTTGGGTGCTTCCCTCTCCTACTGCTCCTGCCTAGACCCTGGGGTGGTCCTTGGGCCTGCCCCATTGCTGCTCTTGGTCTGGGGCTGTTGATGGACCTGTGTCCAGCTGCTGGCTCTCCTGGGGAGCTGTGGGATGGCTTGGGTCCCTCTCCCTCATGGGGCAGCCTCACTGTCCTGATCCCCCTGGCAAGCATCTCTTCATCTCGGGTGAGGTCCCTTCTGCAAGGTGCTGTGTTAAAACTCCTCCCAGGTAAGTCATGGTTTCTTTCTTACTGGTTCTGTCTTGGCTGTGGACTGAAAAACAGCGAGTGGCAAATGAAGATGGAGGTCACCCGGATTGCAGAGGGCAGAACACAAGAGGGGGAGAGGGAAGAAAACATAGAAAGACTTGGACTAAAATGTAGCTAATAGAGTCACTCAGTATTGTTTATTTAAAGCTGGTTCAGGTTCAAATTCAGTCCCAGGTACTCTGGAACTGATTCTGGTCACACAACAAATGGAGAGCCAAAGGAACCTGGTGCTGGTTGAGCTGGCTGGAGCCCTCCAGCGAAGCAGAGCTTTGCCAGCCACACTCCCACACGAGTGTTTTTGCAGCAGTGAGGAAGCCATTGAACTGTGTGGTTATGGATTTCACTGCTCACTTGGGACCTTTTAAAATAAGGTATTACATCGTGTGCCTGAGGCAGCAGGGACAGGTGAAAGAGGGCAGATTTGGCATCAGACTGCAGCTGCCTTATCAAAGAAAGTAAAATAGATTTCTCTAATTTACAGATACTGTAGTCTCAGCTAGAAACTCACTTGCCTGTGCTTGTTAGTGTCTAAAATGTCACTTTCCCCTCCTTGAGAAAAGGAGCAGCAATAATCCTGTGGTGCCGCCTCACAAGTGTGAATGCAAAGGCATTGAGCAGTGGTTTGTTTATTGCCAGAGACATTCTAATCCTACAGGCTCCTTGTTGCTACTCTAGGGCTTTGCCTGCCCTTTGTTTTATCTGTGGAGAGCAGGGTGGTTCAGGCTGGGCTCTCACCAGCGGGGTGTGCAATAGCACCTGTGAGGAACAACCTGGGCTCAGCTGGGCACACTTATCCAAATGAAAAAAAGGTCATTTCCCCCTTCATCTCCACTTCCATTGTGCTGCCTCTGTTGCGTCTCATTCAATTTTTGGCCACAAGCCATACTGTGCTACCACTTCCCATGCTCTTGCTTCACTTCTCTCACAGTGAGGCAATGGGATCAGCCACAAAATCCCTGCTTCCAGGCCCGCTGCTAGGTGAGTTGGACAATACTTTCTCTTTCCTGGTTATGCCATTTTCCTGCAGTTTCCCTCCATTTCATCTCCTTGTGAGTCTCATATGCTGCTGTTTGTCTGCCTCGTTGTGTCCACAATGACCTTGCTCCATCCTTCTGTTTTGGAAATTATTCCACTATTAATTACTTTATGTATTTTTGTTCTATATTGTTTATTGTAGCATCATGTTCTGTTTGGATAACGTCATGTTTTGGCTCAAAGGGCTTTAAAAGTTCAGAAAATGTAGTTGGAGACAAACTCTCTCTCCAGATTCAATTTCTTCTGAACATCAAGCAGATTGCCCTTGTCTTCACACCAGTGGGGAGACAAGGCCTGCCTGTGTCCAGGACATGGGACACTGGACAGGAGCATCACTGTGGTTTCTGTCCCTTGTGGAATTGAAGTGGAAACTCGGGCATAGGCAAGGTGGTCACTGGAGCTAAGTGGGTGGCAGGAGAGTGGCTGACCTCTAGACTGGCGTGGCACATGGTAGAACTGCACATGTGTGTTCTGGGTCCTCCTGCTGCCCAAGGGACAAAGCAGGGCTAAACTTGGCTGCCCAGGAGAAGCACGAGGCTTGGATATGAGCACTGGTGGAAATATCACCCAGCACAACAGGCAGACCTCGGTAGCTCAGCAGTGCTCTTCCACTGCCTGGAAACTGTTTTCTTGTCCTCCCTGAGGTGCTTGGAGCATCTGCTTGGGCCAAAGGACCTCTGAAGCCACCACCAGCATTACAGGTTGATGCTGTCCTTCCCTGCCAGGTTTATATATTTTTTCCATTTTATAAAAAAACTATGACTCGTGGTTTGAAGGTAGGCTGAGGGTGCTTCTCCTTCCCTCTAAAATTTTACATCTTCATGCTGAAGTGACAGCTGAAAAGGGAACAGCAGCAAAAAGCTTCCAGATTAATGCACACAGACAAATCACAAGCCAAGCAACTTTCATTCCTTCCCTGTCTCTGCCTTCAAGGCTTTTGTTTGTGTTTCTCGATGGTTCTTGTTCCCTTCCAACTCAAAATATTCTGTGATTCTGTGTCTTCAGCAGCTCCCAGCAAATGCTGGTGAGGTGGGAATATTTCTTCATCTCCTGCCCCAACCCAGCCAGTGCTGCCAGGTCTCAGAGGTCCCACAGACTGTGCTCCAGCTGGTGGCCTGTCATTCCCACTGCTGATACAAATATCCTCTTTAGGCAGGCAAAGCAAGAGCTATGGGACATGCCCCTTTGATATTTGTCATTGCAATTCTTTGATAAGCTGCTGTCTCCTCCTGTTCTACTTAATGCTCTTTTTTTGGTGTAAATAGGGGTCTG
This sequence comes from Motacilla alba alba, assembly GCF_015832195.1. Taxonomy (NCBI): domain Eukaryota; kingdom Metazoa; phylum Chordata; class Aves; order Passeriformes; family Motacillidae; genus Motacilla; species Motacilla alba. The sequence goes on along the minus strand of NC_052017.1, from coordinate 70,111,826 downwards.
GATTAAAGTAGTCCAGTACAGACATCTAGGATCATTTGAGGAACCTTGGTACAACCCAGCAGGCCTTCAGCTGCCTCTCCAGGCATGTGGATGTCTCGTGTATGTCCTGAACCTTATTTTCCATCTCTGCATTGCTGCCACAAGTACTTGTGGGTGGCTCTGGTGGCAGTGAGAGACCCAGGGGCAGGTGGCTGAAGGAGGCCCTTGCTGCACGCCCTTTACCAATGGGCAAAATGACCCACTATGCACTGATTGCCAATTTTATCTATTCTTATCAAATTTTCCCCCACTTGTGCTACTTACAAATGGAATTGCATCCAAATGGAGGCACACCTGCTGGATCCTGATAGCCAAGCTTTACACCACTGCTTCTGATGGGGCTCCTCTCTGCCTCTGGTGCTGTGCACTCCCCTTCTCTTTCTAGTGCTTTTTCCTTTGCTCTAAGCATGTTCCTGGAGAAAGGGTGAATGCAGCCATGTGCATCATTCCCTGTCCTGATCAGAGGGAAAGCTGTCCTATTCTCCCAGTATCCAGCTGTTTGTGGCATGGGGGCTTTTTTCTTTCTGAGTTTACAGCCCATGACTCAAGGAGGTAGCTACACTATGTGGACAGCCCTTAAGATTCAAGTTATCTGAGCACTGAAGAGTTCTCTCTGTAATTACTTCCATGGCTCCATGAGACACAGAGATGCTTTTGTCCCCCACCACACTGATTGTGAACAGCGGTGTGAAGCTGAAAGTGTAAATCCTCTCATCTCCAACAGGCATTTGCTCTGGGAGAAATGTGTCCAGCTGGTGTCAGGAGCCCAGGGTTACATCCCTGCTCCTGAATCCGGCCCCTTGGATGGCTGTGGGATGGGGCTCACAACAGAGCTGGGCTGCACACAACTGATCCCTCTGCCCCAAGGTGGATGAGAAAGACTCGTGGGGGATGGCAGGGTGGGCCACAGTGATCATGAAATGGTTGACTTTGCTCCTCTGGGTTATGAGGAGACAGGAGAGAAGAGTTACTACCCTGGACTTCAGGAGAGCTAACTTTAAGCTACCTGGGAGCTATTTAGCAGGGTACTCTGGGAATCTGCTTCTGAGGGCCTCGGAGTTCACAAGTGCAAGTCAATTTTTAAGAATCACTTTTCAGACGCACAGGATCAGGGAATTCCACTGTACATCACCCCTGCAGAGAGTGAAGTGTGTAAGTGGGGATGGAGGGCCACCTGTGCTGAAACTTGCAGGTATTTTGCCACTGTGAGCTGTTTTTGCTCATCTTGGTGAGATTTCTGCTCAGAAACCTGTGTAACAAATCAGGTGCCCTTGTCCCTTAAGCTTAGTCTCCTCTTTCCCCCTCTGAAACCTGGATAAATAAAAGTTCCTTTAAGGGTCAAAATAAAAAATGAGAAAATAGCTGTGCTGTAAGCAAAACTGGCAGCTCTCTTACCCAAAATTGGTGGTGGCTTCTGCAAAGGCTTCCAAAGTCTCTTCCTAAGAGGTGCTGGGCTGTGCCTATAGGACTTACGGCCAGCTTTGCCACGTGCCTTGTCTGAGGTGCAGCCTTGGCTGTGCAGGCTCAGCTGGCCAGAAACAGAGAGCAGAGCTAGCCCTGACTTCTTGGATGGGGAAATGAGTACAACAGCGATTGGCTTTATTCTCTACTGCCTTCAGCCTGCCTCGCAGAAGGGTTTTAATGCTCTTACTCATGGCAATTGCTCCTGCAAACCTTGGATTGGTGATTTTGTGAGTGGGAGACTAAGCATTCATTTGCTTCCCGCTCAGGGTCCCTTTGCCAGTGTAACCCTCCCACTGCCAGTGCTGCTTCTTTGGCTGTGTGTGGTCCTTTTGCCGAGTCCTGACATTTTTTATTTTTGGTTACCATCAGAATGGAGCTGCAGAATAACTGCTCTTTCACTCCGCTCTTAAATAGGCCACGCTGCTTGTCTGCATAAATGTTCTCTTCATGCATGCTGCCATTCTGCCTTGCAGGCTTCTTGGAAGGGGAAAAAAAAACCCAAACCACTTTATTTTTCAAAAGGATGCCTTTTCTTCCTCATGAATTGCCCCTGCTCTGTACGATAGCCAGCAATTGGCCCCGAAGGATGAATAATAAGCTGTTTTGCCAAGGTGCAATTCAGCCATAAGGCATCCCATATATCCTCGGCTGTCCTGTGAGACCTTTCAAGCAGGGGATGGAAGCTGGGGCGAGGCCACCTCGGCAGATCCACCCCACTCAAGCACTCGACCTTAGAGCCAAAGCCAGGTTTTAGCCGCTGGTGTGCAAATCCCAGGAAGACGAGCGGACGAGCCGCAGATGCGAGTCAGTCTTCTCCAGGAGGAAAGCTTTTGCTGTCAAGCTGTTCAAAGGGAAACATCCTGAGGCTGAAAACTGCTGGTGAGCGCTGGCTCCTGCTCCAGAGGCTGGCCACGTGCCTCGGCTTGCCTCAGACCTGCAGGGAGCGAGGGATGGCGGGCTGGAGGCAGAGAGTCCCCGGGGGAAGGGTACGGAGGAACGAGCCGGGCTTTGCCAAGCTGGCTGCAGAGCCCCTGCCCTGCTCGCCCCTGCCTCCCTGCCCAGAGGCAAATGGGCTCGCCTCAAGAGCGACAGGACCCGGCCAAGGAATGCGCAAAGCTCTGGCTCTGCCATCAAGCGCGGCGCCAAAGGGTTTGCCCTCCTTGCTGAAGAGCTTGCGGCAGAGATCACGCAGCCGATCACGTCTGATAGCGTTTATGCGACCCGATTATTTATCGGAATAAAAGCCAGCTCAGCCTTCAGTCCCGGCCAGCTTTTACTGCAGTGTTTTCCCAGTGCTCGGAGGCCGCCCTGAAGGGAACGAGCAGAGGAAAAGGAGCACGCACCCTGGCGGGCTGAAGCCTGGGCCACTCTCGCAGAGCCGAGGCGGAGTTGACTACGAAAGGAAAAGGGAAAAAAAAAAAAAAAAAAAGGAGGCGTAAGTCAGACCATGCTGGGGGAAATGAACCACGTGGAAGAGAGGATGCATGCGGGAGCAGCGCCCGTGGCCGGAGGGGCGAGGAAGGCGGGATGCGAGAGGCTGCCTGGCGTGACTCCGCGATGTTGGGGACAGGAGGAGCGGCACCAAGGCGGAGCGGCCCGAGATCGCTGCCGCGGGCTGTGCTCTGCTGTGCAGGCAAGCACAGGTTCGGCCTTTTAAAACGGTGAAGAGGAACGTAGAGAATCTTAAGAGAATCGTGAGACTCCCGTGCAAGGCTTGCAACTTCTTCCATCGCTCACAGCTCACTGTAGGCTTCTGTTTCAGACTGCCCCAGCTCTGCTAGAGTGCTAATTAGGCTGAATCTTGTCCTACTTCTCTCAATAAAAGATTGTTTGGGAGCCTCCCTGCTCTGACAATTTAGAAACCAGCCAAGAAGAAGGGAACAGCCATGTGGGGTCAGCTGGAGGATCTTTCTGAGTGTCATTTGCCCAGCAATAGTCAGTAGGGTATTTCAGCAGGAAACGCAAGACCTCTTACATTTAGAGAACCTAGATCATAACCAAACCAAACAAATCCTCAGCCTCTCTGGAGGAATACATTAAGCATATGGGAGGCCACATCTAAGTATGCTGTGTCCAGTTGTAGGGTCCTTGGTAGCAGAGCAGGTCCAACAGAAGGATGTGGCATACAAGGAGAGGACAAGAGGACTGGGTTTGTCCAACCTGAAGAAGAGAAGGCTGAAAGGAGACCTCAGTGCTGTCTGACACTACCTTGCAGGAAATACAGAGCCAGACTCACCTTGAAAGTGCGCAGTGAAAGGATGAGAGGTACAGAACAGAAGTTATGTTCAAGGAAAACCCAATTAAACATTAGCAAAAAATTTTCACAAGGGTTGATGGTCAAACTGTCTCCTGCAGGGATGTGCAAAACTCTCCCAACAAAGGCTTACTCTGACTTTAAACATGGCTGTGCTTTTGGTAGGGATTGGGCCAGACAGTCCCTTCTGACCTCATTTATTGTGTGATCTTATGTATTATTTATAGGTATACCTGATTCTTTTGATTCATATATATATATACCTGTAGCCCAGGCAACTGCAAGTGTAATGACACTTGTAATAAGACCCCGTTTTCACTTCCTTGTGGTACTACCAGATACCACCCATTTATGCTGAAATTGCCAGTGAAGCTCTTTGTGCAGAATCTTTTCTTTCAGTAGGTTAATCTCTTTTCCTTTGCTGTTCCAGTTTCTGTGCTGCATTTCAAAGAACAAGATTTCTGACAAAGCCATGACCAAGAGCCCGGAGGTGGCTTGGCAGCCAGGCAGCACCTCCAGCAGATGTGGTTATCAGGGTTGATGCTCCAGCTGTGAGGATGATCAAGGTTCACACTTGAGCTCAGCTCCTGGGTCTCCTTTCTGTGGTGGTCCTTTTTCCCAGACAGTGACACAGACAGCCACGTGTGGGTGTCTCTGAGTACAGCTGGGGTTGGTGGGAGCCCTGCTCTCACATCTCCAAAATGTGGCCCCAGCCCCCAGGGGTTTGGTGCCCAGAGGGTGCCTGTGGCTCGTGCTGTGGTTCTGTACCCACACCTTGGGGACAGTCTGACCTCTTGGTGTTGAGGCCAATCAGGCAATTACAAACCAAGGCGTGGCAGCTGGTCCAAAAGGAAGTAGTCCTTCCCTTCTGCCACCCACAGAAGGCCAATTGCTCTGGATCCATCGCTCTCTCAAGCCAACAGCATCATGCTTGGTTAAAATGGCTGAGACCTCCATGCCATCCTCTGTGATGCTTTAACCATTTCAGGTGGAAAGCACATCTCAAATGAAGCTGCTGGGGCTCTGGGCCATGAGCAAGCCCTTCAGCATTACTGTCCATATTGCCCTTTTTGCAGCCTTTCCTTTAATGCAGAAAGTGGCACTTAAAATGGACAGTCATACTCGGAGGACCAACACTCTCACTTGTGAACCCTATGTGAACCCAGGAAAAAATCAATAAGGGGTTTTAAAAGACCAGCAAAATAGCATATCTGTGTCAGCAGATCTGCCGAGCAGGTTTAGGGTTGTTTTGCATCTGGGACTGAAAAAAAAAAAAAACCAAAACAAAAAAACAAAACCTGTAGGATTGACTGCAGGTGATTAGGTTTTGTTTTAAAACTTTAAACAAACATGAAAATCTCAGCATAAGCTTCTCAAAGATTAAGCACTCATCAACTTGGGAAGAAAGAGCACAAGGCTGGGATTCAGGAGATTTAGGATTGCTGTCTTCTCTGCCACTGTGCAACTTGGAGACTGTGTTCTGCTTCACTCAAGCCAGATCTTCCACTGAAATCAGAAAGCATAAGTTAGCCTGGGAGCTGAGGACTTAAACATTGTCAGGAGACATTTTGTGGGGCTTCTCTCCTTCCCTTCTGTGAGGTGTTGCAAGAGCTCTGGGATGAGGACTTTGGTCCACATGTCCCTGCACTTCATGGCCTTTTGATGCCTTTCACTATGGAGAAGATATTTTTTTTTTCCACCATCTGGTGGTGTGCACGCTTTTTCTGTGCCTGGAGATACTGACTGCAGCTTGAGGTCTGTGGCTGTAGAGAAAGACAGCAATGTCAGTGACCCAGGGTGGGCTCTGGTGATGTACAGCCAAGGGCTCCAACGAAGCTGAAATGTCTTGTCAGGCTCTGTGACTGGTGCCAGAGTCCTGTGCTGCTGGGACCCGCTGGCAGCAGGGTACACACAGCCTCACTCCATGCTTGGCTCTTCATCCTTGTGTGCACACCCACAGCATGTGTGGGAGAAGGTACACATGTTAGGTGCTTCCTCCTTTTTTTTTTTTTTCCCCAAAAAAAGAAAAAGTATTGAGCTTGCTGAGAACAAAAACCCCTCATATTATCAGACTGCACATTCCCACTCCCAGAGAAGGCTGCAGCAGAACTGGCACTCACTCTGTCCCACAGCCCCGGGCAGCGCCAGTGACCCCACGTGCTCATGGACAATGGCACCTGACTCGCTTCCTTCTCTGGGTGGAGCAACACCTCTTGCGTGGCGATACCTCTGCTGACCCTGGGTACAAAGGTTGGCCAGTGCTAGAGTGTGGCCAGCAGGAGCAGGCTTCCTCCTCCTCTTTTCATGTGACATAAATGGGAATGACCCAGGGTTTATGAATCCCAGATGGAAAACGTCAGGAGTGGAAAGCAGAGCTGGTGTCCACAAGCAGACCAGAAGCCATGTTTCCATTTGCAAGACTCATTTTCAGCAGGGCATGTGTGGCCATTTGGTACTTTGGGGCAAGGGCTGGTAGGTTTTCCTGTGAGTAAAACAGCGTCCACCCGTGCAGTTCAAACTGAAATGCCATGTCTCTCATATCTTCCTCTCTAACTTGTGTCTTGCTCCTTGATTTTTCCCCCTGATTTTGCAGCATCTGTGAGGTCAGTTTTGGCCTGTTTTGGTCCTTTGCACTGCACCTCCTGTAATCGATTGCAGACCAATTTCTTGTAGTCACTACATATCCGAAATTTCTGGTTGTTGGGGGTTTTTGTCAATTGCATTTCATTTGATCATATCTCCTTTCCAGAGTGTTTCAGGAAATCCTTTCGGGAAGGGAAACGAAATCTTGTGATTTCAATGGGGATCAATTGGGATCTTTGGGAAAAAGAGGATTGTTCTCCGTGTGCCCAAACAAGCAGGCAGTGTTTGCTATGTCTCTGCACACAGTGGGGCAGGAAGAGGGATTTGCGGTGTAGAAATGCACCCGTGCTCGCAACACAGCTTTGATTGCACGGCTGTATCATAGATGGGGGTGATACCAACAATGTTGTGTAACAACAGAAGGTTTTTCCAGAGTTACACAACAGCTGGATCCCGTACTGTAGATCAAGACACTGTAACTAATTTATTCCAGGTAACAAAGCACACCCTAAACAGTGGAAGCTTGGTGCATTACACAGACACCCCCCCACCCTGCAACTGTCCCAGTATGGATGACAACATTTTAATTTGTTTTGGATCAAGGGTAATGGGCTTGGCATAAGTGAGGGGACAAAGGTAACCCTTCTGAAGGTATGCTGTGTCTGCTCCAGTGGAAGATGCAGGGTGCCTAATAGCTTTCCACAGCGACACCATTTGTGAGCACAGGGAAAGAAGTCAAAGTGGAAGCAAAATCCACGTGCATTGGATGATGGTGACAGCTCCAAAAAGCACACTTCTTTATGTGGTCAAAGTAAAACCTAAATTTCCCACTTTGAAAAGCCAGGAAAAGCAATCCTTATCAAACTTGGCTTCCTCAAGATATACCAGATGTATCCAGCGCCATTCATGCTGCCGCAGGAGCACATCCTAGGGGAAAAAAAAACAAAAAAAACCAAAAGAAAGATATGTTAATCTTGCTTATAGAGAGAGGCATGATCTAGAAGAGACCTGGTGAGCTCTGTCCTAGATTTTTTTCCCAGTTGCTTCTGGAAAAATCCTGCTGTACATCTCTTGCAGTTGCAGCACCTTGGGTAGTTCTGGAAGACAGGTGAAGTTGCCATTTTCCGCCATGTGCCCATAGACTCTTCTAGAGGACAACCACCTCCAGGCAGAGACACCTAAGTCCAGCTAGGAGCCTCACAAAACCAGACTAGGAGGGCTGAAGTCTTTTCTCTGCATAAAACACATTGCAAGGCTTTTGGCCAATGTGCTGCGGCCGACACAGTCGGTGTCGGCAGCCTCTCCCCTTGCTGCAGAAACCCCCTGCAAGGCAGCCATGGCCACAAACACAGATCTGGTAATGGCTCCAGGGAAAACAGAAATGGATTTCTGCTATACATGGGAAGCCAGAAGGAGCCTGGTACTGGAGTCAGGTTGGGAAAAATGACCAAGAAAGAGGCCACACTCACGACTGAAGCATTCAGCCACTAAATGCCCTGCTAAGGAGCTGATGTCATGAGGATTGGGAAATCCATCATATCCTGCTGTGATATGATGTTTACTTGGCTCTGGAGCTGTAGCATGAAACTTGTGCAGATGCTATGAATTGAAAGTGTTTGTCGGGACTTACACATCACTGCAGTGAAAACCAAAGTCAGGAGTTCTCCTCCATCACAAGAGTGGGTTCACACAAAGTCGTGAGATTTCATCTCTTGCTTTCAGTTGCCTGCATTTTATATCAGCTCCCTGTGATTAAATGAAGAATACAGCATGATTTTATAGCACAGCCTGTGCTTCTCATAAAATCTCTTGGCAAGAAAGAATTTTTCTCTAGATACACAGTGAAAACAGCAAGGCTTTTTCTGTAACCACAAAATAGTTGTTCTAGATCCACTACTGAACCACGAAGAACCTCTTCCCTTTATATCTGTTATTTCTTGGCAAACAGTGATCACTGCAATGAAAAATGTTTGAAAGACAAAATCTTGTGATGGAGTTTATCCAAGATATTTTTATGCTCATGGGGCGCATTGCTGACAATTGCTCTGTGCTTCATGACAAGTTCAGAGAATAGTAAACTACTAGGAAAAAATGTTTCCATTCCAAAAAAGAGCATTTATGCCCCTCAGTCAGAACCTGGCTGTACTGGTCAAAAGAAATAGTTGTCTGTATATTTTGTAAAAGCTTTGAATCCTTTTTACTTACCTGCAGTTTTTAAACTCTTCTTAAGAGAAATAAAGGGCAAAGCCCCTTTCCAAATTCTGAGATCTGGGTTGGTTTTTGTTTGTTTGTTTGTTTGTTTGTTTGGGGTTTTTTTGTGGTTTGTTTTTTTGTTTTTTGGTTTTTGTTTTTTGTTTTTTTAGCAGAAGAAGCACCAAATGCCAGCAGAGGACATTACCAGGATTCACGGCATCCCAGTCAAAATCTGCATCCTGCATCAGGCAAGCCAAATTCCCATTAGCACCTGAGGCTGAGCCAGCAATACAGTTCCTGTTCCCCCTTCTGTCCCTTTTTTTTTTTTTTTTTTTTTTATTTTTGAGCTGTTTCACCACCTTTGTCACCCCCGCACGTGGGGTCAGCCTAAAGACTGTTGCCAAAGGAAAGCAATAACCTCTGAGCTGATACCCAGAGGAATGGCTTAGGATCATCTGCTGGGAGCAGAAGGCATTGCTCCAGCTGCAAAAGAAGTTCTACAACTGCATGTGTTACAACTGGGATGGAAGAAGTTAGAGAACCACCCTCATGTTATAATTCCTTGGCTTCCTTATTAGCTCCTTTTCAAACCCTAAATGACCCAAATGGAAAGAAAAGTTGCCTGTGCTTTGCTTACCCACAATTAGGAAGGAAACAAGTTTAAACTGTGTGTGTTCTGTCTGTGGCAAAGGGAAGACTCGTCCCCCCAAATCTGCCCCCGAAATTACTCTTGATAGGACTAAATGGTGTTTTGCAACCGGGCTCTGGGCAAGCAATGAGCTGCCTTCGGGAGGCTCTGCTGCATGCCACCACCAAAACGCCAGCGTGCTTTCGCATGTATCATGCCATTGTTATTATAATGGCAATTAACGAGCTGTAAACAAATTATATGTCTCGATACAGCCCTTTAAATGAGCTGAGGTGCATACCTAGTGGTAGGTAAAAGGTAAAACAACAGCACTAGACAAGTCGTTTCTGGAGCCATTACAAGTAATTTGCAAGTGCAGGCATCTCAGTTTTGCAATCTCACTCATCTCCATTTCCTTCGAACCCTGTATCTTGCCAGCGACAGCAGGCTCTGGCTTCTCTTTTGGAAAGATTCGCCTTTACTCAGCTCTCTTGCTCTGGCTGTGCTTGTGCAAGCGTCGACAAATGTTTAACTCTATTGATATTTCTAGCCTGGAGTAAAAGAGAAAAGCAAGCCTTCTATGGACGAGGATTAATATTTTCTTCTAAATTTGCCCTTTTAATTATTATGTGAAGAAATTAGGGTTATATTTGCCTAAGGGCGCTACTTTTGCTACACGCTTTGCAAGCGCCTGAAGTTGCTGCTCTAAGCTTCATTAGGCAATTTTAGCAAATCGTGGCACGTTCCTGAGCCCTGGCTGCTTATCCCGCAGCCTCATGTTTCTGTGGGCTGCCCTACTGCTCCCTGCAGCCTGGCAGAGAGCTGCAGTACGGAGGGACCCTGAGGAACAAGAACGAAAGCAAAGAGATGCACTCGGCAGGTGCCTGCCAAGCAGGACCCCTCGAGTCTGGGCTGTGGCAGCCAAAAAGGTGTGTGGGTTCCTGGCAGGCAGCTCGGGGAGGGAGGATAGGGGCACGCAGACAAACTGCAGGAGATGTCAGGAGCCCCAGGCTCGCTGTAGAGAAAGAGAAATCCACGCGCCAGCAAACAGTTGTTGAGGAAAACAGCACTAGGATGCTGGGGGCAAAGAGCCCGGCAGTGGGAAGGCAGACTGTGGGATTTAAGGGATGAGGCAAGGCAGTTTGTTCCCGTTTGTCTTTGAGTTTAGGGGTTCTGAACAAGCACAGGCCCCTGCACTGTAACGCAGCCCAGCACAAGGAGTGACCTGGCCCCACAGGCCGTGGGTGCTGTGTGGACCCGGAGGCACAGCAAGCCCCTGGCACGCTGGGAGTGGCATGACAAAGCCTGATGTGGCACAGTGGCTTCATCTCCCTGAGAATCTTAAAGGCCTTTTGAATTGATAAACTATTCCCATGACATTACAGGATAATATATTTACTCCTTAGTGTTTTGGGAAAAAAAGACCAAAAAAACCCAGCACAAGACAAGCCCAACCTTCTAGCACTGTGGCTTAGAGAAATTATGTGAGCTCAGCTGATCTTACCAGTGGGAAATATTGGCTTCTCCCAGAGCAGTGTTTGCTATAAGAAGGAAAAAAGTAGGATGAAAAAGGGGTTGAATAAGAAAAAGGGAAACACAGAGACTGTTTTACAATAAGGGCTTAGGAATGTTTACCTACAAGAGCAGCTCATGTCACGGCCAGGGTGAGCAGGGGCCAGATGCTGGGTTTCTGCTTGTGCACGGCTGCAGGTGCCTTGAGATGGGAGCAAAACCCTCTTCCAAAGCTTTGCAATTTGGGGAAAGACGGGCACACAGGCCACGCAAAATGTAGGTCAGGGCCACGGGTAAGTGCTGGGGTGCTCTGCAGGGACCTGTGTGATGGACTAACCAAGTCGTACAAAGAGAAAACATATCAAGATCCTGTACAACTGGCCTCAGCTTGTATCACTCACTAAATATTTGATGAATGCTAACTGCCTAACCTACTTTACTCCTCTCGCCTACTGCAGCGTTGACTGTCTCCTCCATTTTTTCTCTATTATTGATGCATTTTTGAGGAAGACCCTGTCTCATGACAAAACAGTGATCTTAGATGTGAGACAAAAAAGGAAACACAAAAAGAGAAGGTACAACAGACAACCCCAGGATCACGAAAGCAATATGCAGGCAAAGGAAAATATAAATTGAGAGGCAGGGCACTATCATCATTTTACAGTGGAATGGAAACCAGCAAAGTCTGGTGATGAAAGTGTGTGGAGAACCACATTAATCTTCCATCCCCCCCTAAAAAAAAAAAAAAAAGAAAAGAAGAAGTAAAATTGATTTCACCCTGGGAATTGCACAGGCACGAATCTTACTGATATAACTATATGGAAGAATTGCCAAGGAACTTCATTCTATATGAAATTTCTGATTGCGTAATTTTAAAGTTCCATGCTAATTCGTGCTATATCTAGTTTTGCCACCATAAATATTAATGAAGGAGAGAGAAAAGTGGGTGCAGGCAGGACTGCAGGTAGCAGAAGGGTTTTTACATGACAGGCACCTCAGTAAGGTCACTCAGTGCATGATTCTCCTCCTCCTGCTGAGAGCAGAGATTGCTGAGTTAAGGTGCTCTCTGGCCTTATCAAAATCAGGGAAAACAGATGAGGAGCAATAAAAATAAAATATCCAATGTTTTATTGGATGAAGCCCCACAACAGCCCTTGCTCCAGTATTTCAGAAGCCAGGGTTCAGTTTAATCAAGCATAGCTTTCCTGAGCAGAGCTGCTCATGGGACTTCTGGGGATGCGTAGTAGCAGCTCCGTCAACAAAGAGCCATTTTTCTTCATTATTAACAAAACACGGTTGGCTTGTGCTTTTTGGAGGAAGAAATAGCGGGTAGAGTGGCAAAGAGAAGCCACTGGCCTTTTCCAAAGATTATGTCAGATACCTGCACCCTGGCATTCCTGTTACCCATTCCTTGTCTCTCTCTGGGCTGCCTTGGGCATGTTTCCCTGCTCCCTAGTTCAAAACAGCACAACAGCTCTGGCATTATTAGTATGGCTGAGCACCGAGTTTCTGCAGGGCTGATTTATGCTGCAGGAAAGTGTTTTTCACTCTGAACCAACTCCTTTCAATGGCACTGTGAGAAATTGCCCTCATCAGTCCTACGAGCTGGGGTGGGACATGGTGCGCCAGGGATGGCCACGTCTGTGTGGATTTGGGAATGCACAGATCTCTTGTGCTGGCTCCATGAGCAAAGCCTGGACCATGCTGTTTCCACGAAATCTGCTGATTTACTACTTTATTTTACTTACAGTGACATGTACCAGGGCATGACTCACTTATTTGCTCTCCAAACCTTCTATTCTTAAATTGTTTCAGTTTTCCATTCTCAGCACAGGAGGGAAATGCCCAGGAAGAGGACACCTGGCAAGCCAAGCACGCACAAAGCATTGCCCCAGCATGCAGGAGCAAGAGAGGGCCAAGGCGTAAACCGAGAGGGATTATCAAGGGATACCAGGAACCACATTCTAATGTGAATCACATCAGGAATCCCATTCTATAATTCTATAGTCTCAAATTTCTGAAACAGGAATGCTTTCATCGCGCTCCTTGCTGTAGAAGAAGTGTTTAGTGCCTTTAGTTTCTGCTTTTCTTCCCCACAACTCCAGTTGCATGTGGGCAGATAACACAAACACCAGCAGCACCAGTGGGAAAGATGGCTGACTCTAACAAGGAAAGAGTTCACGCAGAAGTTAATTATTTGCAAATTGGCAGCAATACTTTGACCTCGGATACTTGAAGACCTGGCTAATGGCACCTCTGGGCCATGAGTAGTTAGTTGTCCATAAGACTTGATGGAGGATGAGTCAAACTGTGACTTTGTAAGGAGATGGACAAATAGGGCAGCTCCCTTAAAACTGAGAGCAAAGGATAAATCCGGCCAACTTCATGTCAATGCCCTGGAAATACTGGAGCAGATAATCAAATGTGGGCTAATTCTCACTTGGTGATAAAAGGAATGAGCACTAAATGAGCTAAAGCAAATTTATTTCCTTTTAAGGCAGCCATGAGTCTTACAGAAAGGAGACACCGTGTCACGTATCCTGTCTTCCAAGTGCTTTTGACTGTGTCTCTGATGCCATTCTCATCATAAGTAAGCTCAAAAGAGAAATTTACAAGAGCTTGTCACACGGCTTGTCAAATTGTAGCAAGAGAGTGAGTGACAGCAGGCGCAGTGGCCGTACCAGGAACAGCAGGGCACACTGGTGCCGGGGCTGGCATCGTCGCTGGTGTGGCTGAGGGGATGCTGTGCTGGTGTGGGGGGAATCACAGGATGCAATTCAGAACAGGGACAAGCTCATATGAGATTGTGCTACCAGGCAGGAACAATGGACAAATCCAATCAGGCAACAGCCCAGATTGCTTCTGAGCTGGCTTGCGAGCTAAAGCCTGGGAGCACCGTGTTTCTGAGACAAAGGCAAACACCACGCTGGGATGTACCAACAAGGGTACGGCTGCAAGGTGCAGGCACAAGCCCTTTTCCTTCACCCTGCTGCAAGTCAGGCTAGTTTTGGAGTACGGCTCTTCCAGAACTAGACCACCACATCTGGACACAGGGGCAGCCATGTGGCTGGCAGGAGGCCTGGAGAAGAACACCTATGAGGAAAGTCCAAAGGCACTGCCCTTGTTCTGCCTGAAGAAGGAAAGAAGGGTATTTCAACACATGGGGCTGCAAAGCGGAAGGCAATAATTCTGCTCTCTGCCCGTGGGACAGCAAGGTGGTTTCGGGTTAGTCACTGGGAAATAATTAGAGCAAAAGACAACCTGTTGGAACAACATGGATGCAGTTTATATATTATTGTTGACATTATAGTATAAGTAATATTTTTTTATGGTATCTATAATACTCTAAGTCAGTAAGAGACAGTAAATATCCCACTGGGATCCCTTCCAGCCTTCATTCTTCATTGAGCACAGCTCAGAACTGAAATTCTACATGTTCCACATCACTTGTAGGAGAAAAATAACCCATGCAGAGCTCAGCATGAATGCCAAGTAGGAAATGTCCCTCACCGCAGTGCACTAGTCCATGTTCTTCAGGCCATAAGACACATACAACTTTGGGGTGTCTGCCAGAGGCTGCAGAGAGTCAAGATCTGCAGAGACTTAACAGCACCAGGGCAAAATCTGAACCACTCCAAAGTACTAAAACAGCACAGGCCAGGGACCATGAAGAAAGATTTGCCTACAGATCAAGGAAGAAGCAAAACCAGTATCCTTTTGGTTTGGGGACTCTTAGTGCAAGCTTTGCACATACTTTCAACTGCACCCCCTTTCTGAACAAGCCAACACAGAGTTTAGGCCCTTACCTAAGCTGGAGCTATAAGAGAAACAAAGTAATTTGTGACTTATACCCTAGGATGTCAGTGTCTGTATCTTCTCCTGGCCCTGTGCCTGAGGCTGACCAAATCTGAAACTTGGATTTGGAGGGCAGCACCAGATGTTCCAGTTTGCTCCAAAGGGACTGATGGCAAGAAGAAATACACTGAAGATCTTTTTAATTGTGGGTGCATAGCTGGCCTGTGCAGAGCTGACTTGTATGTCCCTGCAAACAGTGAACCACACTCCGGGAATTACTCTTTCAGCCTTAACATTTTCACCAACTATTGGAAGGCATTTTGATAATTACGTCAAGCATAAGGAAAACATCTCTATAGTTACTCAGTAACTAAGATACTTTGTCAACACAGAACTGACAGGGTTTTTATTGCCTAGTTAGTTACTTGAAAAAAAATGGAATTATTTACTACAGAGGCATTCAATATATTTTATTTGCTAATGCTGCATTTCAGTGCTATGGCCATGGAAATCAAGATGATTTAATAGCCCAGAGCTTGTCATGTTTGTATCATGGAGGAACTTGTGTAGGAAAAAAAAATAATGCTTGCAGGGAATACTTTATATACATAAAGTGTATTTTATTTGATGGCAAATTAAATTGACAATCAGAAGTTACCAATATTGTAAAGTTACTTGTTATCATCTCCCAATTAATTTCCAAATACATGCATCACTGTGCAGGAACTTGCTTGCATTACTACAGGCATTTGAAGGCCCTTGAGTTTATTCAAGTCAGATTAAAAAAAAAAAAATCTGGTAAATATGGCAGAAGGAAAAGTAAAGGGTATTCACAAATGCCACCTTCTGTCTGTGGGTCAGTGAAGTTGCCTCCTCCTAAGCATCAAGAAAATGAAAGCTGTGCTGTGAGAAAACAGCTGTTTAGGAAGATCCTTTTAAACATACATGCCGGCCTACCGCTGGGAGCTTGGCTCTTTTGAATGTTTTGCTACTGCCTTTTGATTTATTATGTGTTCCGTTCTCCCCTGGCCCCCTGCCCACCATTTCAAAATGAATGAAAGAGATTAGCTGTGACAACAGCATGGGGAATGTGTGCACGAGAGAGGTGAGCCTAGAAGAATGGAACAAACCACAGTATTCGATATTCTGCAGTCGCGTTTAATTAGGGTAATTAATTGTTGCTCTTTCGCAAGTAGGAATGAAGTGCGCGAAGCCAAAGCCGAGCGGCTCGCCGGAGCTGGAGGGAGGCGGCAGAAGCCCCCAGCTCCGCCGCCAGCTGCCGAGGAGAGCCCCTGTCCCTTCGGGGTCAGCTCCCTCGCTGCCCTCGCACACCTCGCCACGAGCACACGCTGCCGGGGCCAGCCTGCTGCCAGGGCTCGGCCACTCCTCCTTCCACCCCCGGGAGTGCCCAGGTGCCGGCGCTGCCTCGGTGCCAGCGGCAGCTCAGCCTTCTGCAGGGGCCTTCGTGAAAACTCCCTTTAATTGTCAGCGAGCACGGAGCATGGTGCAAAAAAATTTCAGTGGAAACGAGGAAAAGAGGAAACCATAGGAAAAGGAATTACAAGATCCCCTGCTGCTCAGAAGCAGCTCCCTTGCTTTCTAAAGTAGGCTGCATAAATATTGATCTAGCCGGGATATGCCCTACATTCATTTGCACAGACATTATAAATGTGCTTGAGAATGAGAAATCAATCTTGTTTTCCTGAGTGGTAACCATGTACAGCCAAAAATGTGTACAGATAATGCAAATCACAGTTCTCAGGCTTGCCATTTAAACATGGAGTCAGAAAAGGTGTTCTTGGTGAACGCAGGAGGAAAAGAGCTTCCCTATTTGTTTATTTTCAGGTATTTCCATTAATGCCTATACAGACCACCTAAAACACATGCTCACTCCAATTCTAACTATCGTCTGTCATCTATCTAATTTTCTGTATTTTTCCTGCTGAATTTGTTTAGGTTACTGTTTCGTAACCTCCTCCAAGCAAGGTGAGGTACAACCTTAGGCATCTCCATAACTTTATGTCTCCCTCTGTCATCAGCCAGCCTTCTGTCTGGCTGAGCACCGCAACAGCGTAGCTGGGAAAATCATATCATTAGGTTGCAAAAGCAGTAGAGTTCCTGCACTAGAGAGCCACAGGGTGGCTTCAGAAGCACTGCATGATTAATAATTAATATGTAATTGTTGGATAATCTGTTCATACAGTCCAAGTGTAGGAAATATATGAGTATTTTTTTCTGGAGAACACTGCTACTAAAATAATGAAATTTTAACAAACCCCCTCTTGTTATAACACTACTTAATAATAGAAATAGTGTAAAACTGCCATATCTTGCTAGACATTGCAGTGAAATATTCTGCCTTTTTACCAAGCAAAGTGTATGTGTTCATAAAGTAGATGTGGCAAATGTTAGGTGACAGAGATAAGGAATTGCATATCTAGCTGGATTTTGAAAAGAAAATGATTCAACTGTTTTTTAATATGTGATCTGCCTCCTTTGAGCTACCATTTGGCTGATTCCTCTGCTAGTTTTATTGGCTTGACTCATTATTTTCAGTTATTTTCCTCTCAATTTACACATTCTAAAAAACATCACCTTTACAGAAAGCATTAGAAATCGTTTTATTGCTTCAAAGACAAAAACCTTCAAATTTAAAATGCAGAGTCCCTTTTCATAAACATAACTCCAGAATATGATGCAGTAAATGGAATGAAATAAGCTTTAGATGGTGAAAATGGTATCTTTAAAGACCTGGCAAAGGCAGGAAGAAAAGATGAGTCAAGTGATCCCTATTTCTTCTAATGACTCGCCATGCTGACAGAGCTCATCACCATTGGCCTCAAAACGAAATAATTGTCATGCTGCATTTCAAGGCTGTGATTCAGGAGCTGCGGGACACGTCTTTCTGTTTCACAACATCGTTGTATATGGAGATACTCAACTATACTGTGAGGTTGCTGAACTTAGAATATTCCTGCATTACACAGGTAGGGTTTTTTTGAATGCTGACTGAAATATGCAGAACTTGATAACCTATCAATTTACTCTCGGTGACTAATGATCCTGCGTTAAAATGCTGGATATTCCTATAATGGGCAGATGCTCCACTTTATAAAACATGTTTTGTTCAGCAGTACATTCAATGTGATTTGTAGCTATGGTGCAGAAGCAATCCAAAATGATAAATTTGCTTACTGAAGGTAGCTGTCAGGATATACTAAGTGGAGGAGCAGAAGCACCAGCTTTCAGAAAGCAGTGTCTTCCAACAAAATTCAGCCAAAGACACGGAGCTTAGAGAATAATGCAATGTTACAGCTGAAGTACCAGGATAATTGAGCCTATAACATCTGCTCTAAATGTAGTGACACCAAAAATAAGCCTTTCTGCCTGTGTTGTTGTTCCTTGTTAAAGCAGAGTGCAAATATGCAACATGACCCCAGCACATCAGGGAATTTGGGAACAGAAGAAGCTTGCTATCACAATTACCCTTCCCCTGCCAAAGAAGGAACTTTCTCAGCAAAAATATAACAAAGATGTTGCTTGGTTTGTTTTCCAATAACCTTTACAAGAAAGAAAAAGGGATCATTATTAATTAGCTCCTTTAATAAGGAATGTCTGGTGACTGTTTTAAAACTGGAAGAAAGCATTAGGGGTAAGGATGATTGATTTTACCTTGATTTTTGCCTTGATTTTTAGTCATAAAAGCAGAGAATGGTATGGGTTGGAAGGGAACTTAAAGATCATCTATTTTCAACCTCCCTGCCATGAGCAGGGATACCTTCCACTAGCTTGCTCAATCAGAATGTGCTAAGTTTCTCATAAGATATTGTATTGAATCATTCCTGAAAGAAAAAGGGGAAAGGGAGGCAGTGAAAAAAACATGGGTGTGTTGTAAGGACTAACTCCCCTAAGACTTTCTCTTTGTTCCAAATTACTATTGAGTTTGATTAACCAAAACTCTTAATTTGTGTATTCCACTCCATTGTGATCTCCCCTGGTTTGAGTGGGAAAACCAATGTGGGAAACCAATCCCAGATCCTGTCCAGCAAATCCACTCACAAATACATGCTGCTGGTTTCCCTTTCACAGTATAAACACAAAGGAATATTCAATTAAATTGAAAAAGGACACATTTAAAACTGATAAAAAGGAAACAATTTTTTTTTTGCACAGCATGCAGTTACTCAGCCATATCCCTTCCTACCTAGTATCATCACAACCAAAATCTTAGCAGAAGTCAAAAGAGGACTGCTAATACATGCATAAAAATAAACAAGAGCTTTGGAGGGGATTTATACTCATGCTTCTGGAGTAAAGCCAGCTTCCAATCACTGAAGTTTTGGGAATAGGTTTCTAAGACTGGCTATCCCCCACCATCTACCACAACTGTCCTTTCATTTTTCCTTGAAGTGTGGATTAACAGCCCCTTTGCAGCAGAATGCTATCTAGAAGGACCAGTAGTCTAATCCACTTATGCTGCTGAAAAGATGTAGGTAGGAAATCCTGCAAATGATTTACAAATCATTTCAGTGTCTTGGCTCTTGCCAAAAAGCAGCCCTTGTTTAGGTATTTGACAATCTGTCGTTACACTCGTTCAACAGCAACCACATTGACAACTGATTCCTGGCTGAGTGACTCAGCCTGCTAATTCCAGCCTGCCAGAACTTCTCTGAGGTTTTGTGCCCTGTGAGGCCCTGGCTGATGTGATCTCACTTTGACATTCACCCTGCTCCTGGAAGGATGATCTGAGGAGGCCCAGAGGTTATCCACCAAAGCACATTACTTACTAATACTTCCTCTCTGTAGTGAGACGTGCTCATTGGATGTCTCATACAGAGGCTTTCCAAATTTCTTGGCTTTCTTCAGTCAGTGCATCCCTTCCTGGATGGTCATGAAGCAGCCTGCATTTTTGCCTGCCTGACCTCTGTCACTCCATGGTGACTCCAGAGCAGTGTGACCACTCCTCTGACAGCTGGTCTGCACCACTGATGACAGAAGGAGAGTCACTAGAGCCTTTCTAGTAGCTGCTTTCTGCATGTTCTTACATAGCTTCCCTGAGAGCTCCTGGGCGGGGTTGCTGGTCTTGGAGACCTCCATGGTTTGTCTGATCTGGAAGAGCCTTCATTCTCAGAGTAAGTGAAGAGGAGCAGGCATACCTGGTGGCAAATTCTCCCTCATGGCAGCAGAACTCTGGCTAAAGCACCTGAGAACAAAACATCACACACTGGGAATCAGAGGGTACTTTTTGCAAGCAATGCCACCATGTGGGGGAATGATGTGATAAATGGGTTTCCAGCAGTCCCATAAAAATCTGCTGCAAGGCTTCAAGTTCCTTGTATGCTGGGATCTGATATGAAGAAAATATAAAAGGGCAGCCAAGAATGGTAGGACACAAAATACTTGGCTATCACCCAGAAATGCCTGCAGCCCAGCTGTGCTAAGCCGTGGTGGATGTGAACCCTGGCCAGCAGCCTGGTTGCAATCACTGTGGAGAAGAGTTCTCTGAATAGCTCTTGTGTGCTGGACTATGGACCACCCTCATGGAAAACCCCACCACCTGGGCTTCTTTCAAAAGCCTGACTGCTCACAGTCACAGGTACCAAGGCAGCTCCATCCCTTTGTCTCTTCAACTCTGCAGGAAAACTCTTCACCGCGTGCACCACCTTTTTTTTTGGTCAGAAAGTGGATGCTGGAAAGCTTTGGTTCCTAGCAATATGGCATTCCAGATCCACTACTAGTGCAGGACAGATCTGTTTGGTGAGGCAAAGAAGTGTGTCAGGTTGCCGGAGGGTGAAGTTTGTGCCATTATTATGAAAGCATGTTATCAGTACCTGTTGGCAGAAACAATGTTCCTAAAAATCCGGCTGACTTTCAAACACAGCATTTCCCAACTGCGGGGGGGCCACCAATGGGTTTTCACAATGGGTTCACTGCCTGTCTTATGTAGAGGCTGATGAAAATTTAACCCCAAGGCATGTCTTGATCTGCAGAGTGCTTAGGTCACAGGTACTGAATACCTTGGAGAACATGCTACCAGTGAGAGTGCCTGGGCATGTATGCTTTTGGGGAAACTAAGAGCTTATTCTACTCTAGCAATTGCAATTCACATCAGTTTGGAGAACCTGTTTTTTACCCTTGCTCTGCCCAGAACAGGTGGAGTCTCACAGAGCATTCAGATTTGTTCTTGGCACTTAGAAAGCAACAAAGGACACCTTTAGAAAGCCAAAAGCAGGATGATGCTGCCTCTGAAACAGCTTGGATGCCAATTATATACTCATGACTGCAGTTTGGTGTATCCTGACCAACATCTGCAACACTAACAATGCACACTTTCACCTCAGTCAAACCAGGATCCTAAAATATCAGCTGTTCTTCCTTTCCTATGGTTTCCCTTCCTGACTGTGCCAGGCCAGCTTCTGCACAGACTTACAGACAGAATGGAGCAGGGCACCACAGTGACCCCCACTGTGGGTTACTGCATGGGGAGCCACATGATCTGTCGGCGAAATGACAGACTCATTTTCCTGGAAGTTTTGTTTAGCCTCACCCACGAATACCCAGCCCATTCCCATCGTTCCAGTGTATTGCAAAGAGCTCTCTTAATCTCATGCAACAGTGTGTCACAGCCCTGTGACTACGCAGTCATAGCTGGAATGGCTGAGCCAGTGCGCCAGGGAGGGGTGGAGCTCTGAAGCCAAGGCACCTTTGGTAGCCCCATTCATGTGCTGCTGACACGGCACATGAAAGCGATTCTGCACACAAGTTCATGGCTACCAGCCTACAAGTCAATGGGCATTTTATCACTAGAATAGCTAAGGAAGAAAAAAACAAAAAACTACTCTCCTACATTTAATTCCTTATGATCATTTTCACCAAAGCTCAGATATGTTTCCCTACAGTTTTCCTGAAAGCCCTTCTGAGAGGGGTGCCTGGGGAGCCACACAAGTGACAGTGAGCTATTTTAGTATTAACTTCTAAGTTGATCCTGCCAATATTTTAACTGTATAAGGCTTTATTTTGTAAATTTCCTTGGAGGATTTCTGTATTTACTGTTACCAAGAGACACCTTTGGTGTTGAAGAAATAAATTTAAAAAGGCTGCTTCAAATGACATAATGTGCATCTTTGTTTATACTTCAAGTAGAGTTCTGTAGATGCAGCTGGTGATAGCACTCTGTACGAGGATAAATCATCACACATATTTTGAGGGTTTAGCTTCCCCTGGGCTAGTCTCACTTCAGTGCTTATGACATCCACAAAAAAATAACTTGCATTTATATGATTTTTACTGTATTAAAGGGATACCTGAGATTCTGCAGGCAAAATTTGTTTTAATGCAGAACATTCCCATTATCCTGCTGGCGGTGCTGTTCCCATCACCCTGGCAAACCGGAGTGGCAACACACCATGCAGAAGAGGCAAAGACAAGTGAGTAGGGGCATGACCTTTCTAAGCCAACTTTGTTGCCAAACCTGCCCTATGGTGGAAACATATCCCCAGTCTCACATGAAAGGCCTTTATGCACAGCCTTTAAACAACAGACAGTAACCTTCCTCCGAGATATTTACAAGGGAATTAATGGGAGATGACTAACCTCGTGAAAAGCTGATACCAAAAATGTTGGAATCTCTTGGGTCACTTCAAATGCACCAGTCATGCTATTTAGGGCTTTATGTAAAACCATCACATTCAAGTCACTGTGTTGGCTGCAGCTTAATGAATCCACGTTAATCCATCTCTATCAGTAGTGATGAATACTGTACCTTGAGGAGTTGTAGAGCTCTGAAACAAAAAGGGCTTAAGACACCATATGAGGAAGAAAGATAAAAAGAAATAATTACAAGGAAGGATTTATAAAGTTCTGGAAGAGAATCTTTTAGTGCATTAATATCTAACAGGCAGCAAAGCTCTTTTTCTTTAAAAAAAACAACAAACAAAACAAATAGCTTAAAATGGAAGAGTTGAAGACACAGTAAGAGGATTAGTGTATGATGTTGCTGAGTCTACTGGCAATTACAAAGTCTGGCTTTACAAATAGTATCAACACAAATTAAATGCAAAATTTGTAAAATACTTGTTTAATTTTAAAACACTATTCAATACAACACTAGAATGTATAACATAGACCTGTAATCAATCCAGGTATAACAAAGCTGAAGTTCTTTTTCCTCAAGTTTGTTCCTCCCCATGTGGCTTTCAGCTGCACAGTTAACTCATGATCAGCTGCTCATTGCCTTGAACTGCAGCAGAGGTGCTGCTGTTTCCTTTATTTCCTCATGTGACAGAAGCAAGAAGTTTGTGCTGCAGAAGAAATTCCAAAATTTGCTTAGGAAGCTGCACCTCCTGACTGTTTAACTGCAATGCTAACAGAGCCCAGCCTGTGCATGTCACAACGGGAAACATTTGTGTAATCAAAGGATCTCCACACCACACTGCTGCTGCTGGCCTAGGAGAAACCGTGCCTTGCTGAAAGCAATCCAGGTTAGCTCTGCAAGAAACTGAAATTCAAGTGGCCAAGTACTGCAAGTGAGAATCACCCTCACTTGAACAACCTCACAGCTGGATTCTGCACCCCCCTTCCAGCCCCTCTGCCCAGAGGGAGGGGGGACAGGACTCCAGCTTACCAAGAAGGAAGTTTCAAAGCCTGGCACTTCACTTTCAGAACATGGGGACCTGATTTGTGCCTATCACCTTTAGAGGAGTCTAATGTGCAGCCAAGAAGGTCCTTGCCTCTTTTTTCCTCTCTCCCTATTATGAAAATATTTACACTTGCTCTCCTTTGTGACGTGCTTTGAAGTGCACTGCTGAAGAACATGTAGTAGTGTTGATATTACTTGCATGGAAGTGGTTTTGGAATCAGAAACACAGATCAAACCTTGCTGAAAATTATTTAGGGAGCTGTAGGTACAAATAACTTCCTGGGTCATAAGAATCCAGTGTTACTGAATGTTTAAATAAAAGAGCAACTCTAAGATCACTTACAGCCTCTAAATTATATTTCAGGTATTGAGTAATGGAAACTCCCCTGTTCAAGAATAGTTCTTAATCATATACTCAATATAAGAACACTTCTAAAAGTAAACATTTCCCTAAATTAGCACCATCTCAAATACCTTACTACCCTGAAGGCCCTACATGCCAAGATGAGCACAACTGCAACTGACACTATTGCGCTCAAGTTCACAGCTGGAGCAGCAATCAGCATAAAATTTCAGTTCCTTGTTATCTGTATATCCAATTGGTTCCCATAGCTGTGGCAATTGCAGATATGAATGAGGGGCACAGGTGCATATCTAGCATTTTGAAAAATGACATTAATCCCTACTGATAAAGTATTATTTTGAGAACAGTTTCCATATGACAACATTCAATTTCTCTTTAGAAAGAAAGTTATTCTTACTATATTGTTTAATTTGAAATGGTCCCTTTGCTCATCCATCTCCTGGTCTCTGAATTACACATACAGCGGCAAATGTCTTTTGTTTCAGCATTTTGACATTGAAATAAGTCTCTTGCTTTGTCATCTGTAGAAAAATTCTCCATTACTACAAAAACAGACTACTAAAGAAGAGAGCTGAGTAAGCTCCCTAACACTCTGCAGGGTTGAAGGACATTAAATTCTTTCTTTCTAAGCTCCCTCTCCACCTTCACAAGTTAACTGGAATCACTGAAGTGATTCATACCTTCTTGAAACACAGATGAATATTTAGCAGCATCATTGAAGATGACTTACAGCAGAGAAAGTATAAATATAATCTTTCCCACACTAGCATTTCTTAGCACTCAGCTTTTGATCCAGAACTGACTTGTCAGTCAATTTTTCTGTAGTCAAGGACTAGGGATTAAGCAATTCCTATTTAATGATGGCATATTATTTTGCAATGATATCTTTGAAAACAAAACTGAAACTGGGTATTCACTGTGTATTTGATATAACTAAAACAATCCCTTTGAGTATAGTTCATGGTAAAACTGAGCCTACAAAAGCTGTTTACTATGCCACTGCAGCAGACATTTCTGAAAAATTAGACAGAACAAATAAGCCATCATTGAATTGTCTGGCAAAATATTAACTATAGCTAAACCAAGACGTTACCAGAAATGAAGGGGTACAATGCTAACAAAGAAGAGAAAAGAACAGAACCAGTAGCAATATGAATCAAAGCTGGACCTGGTCCTTTCTTCTACATTCATAATGAAAGAGTAAGGAAAACCACAGACATCAGCTGATGCCCATAATCTGTCCCTTCCCTTGCAGAAACATCTAATAACAGCACAGTGTATCCCTGAGGGCTTTAAAGGAATCTGTGAGAACTGGGGGAGGCAGATTTCAGAAGAGGCTGAGCAGGAATTAACACACTCCAAGCACCACTGCAGTTACTCAGTCAGCTCCAGGGATGTGTGTGCAGCCCAATGCCTCCTGCTGTAGTTGTAGCAGCTGCCAGCAGAAACACAGACAGTGAAGATCACAACAGCTCCAGCTTCTGTGAGGATTTCAGATAAGGTCTGGTAACTCTGGACATAAAACTGTCCTCAAAAGTCTTCTTGTGGTTTCAAGACCTTCTGGCATTTTCCTGCACTTATGTGTGAGAGTGTACAATTTGTTCATTCAGTATAAAAAGTTTTGGTATGGAGTAATTTATAGTAATCTCAGAGTAAAAATTACTAGTAAAAATAATATTAATAAAATTAATAGTAAAAATTACTTTTTATTCCCTCATTTTTAGTTGTCAACTCCTGTAATCAGAAAATTCCTCCTCAAGAGTGCCTGAGTCTGGTCAGAAAACTGCAGATTGCAAACCACCCTGTTTCATTTTACCTGTCTCCCAAACAGCTGTAATTAATCCAACTTTAGAAAAGGGAAATGTGTATTTCACCCTTCCACTTCCTCCCGTCAAACATCAATTTCACAAACTCCATTCCCATGTCTGACAACACCAGATAATCCCTATCAAAATTCACAATTTCAGGAGAGCTTAAGAGTATATATGAGATACCTGGAAATGGAAAATAGCAGAGCTTTCTCATAAGCTGGAGAATTCAATTTAAATATGCGTATACTTAGAGATTTCAAGCACACTTCCCTGCACAATGCAAAAATAATCAGACTGGGTACTGCAAACATTTGGAGGTGCTAGGCCACTATAGAAACTGTCGCCTTCATATTCAGCAAAGTATGAAAATCAACCACAGGCTCCCTTTTCTTCTCACAGCTCAACTCAGGGGCTCATAGGATGCTGGGAGCCTCGTTGCAGCCTTCTGCTCCTGAACAAATGTCGTGGGGCAGAGATAAATCCAACAACTTCCCCGCTCCCTCTGGACTTTAGTACAGCTACTTTGTTTTCTAATTGCATAAAGCCATTTAGGAGTAGGGCTGCTGGCAGCGGTGAGTTAGCCTGGCAAGGGGGAGAGCAAGCTCAGCTCAGTCCCCGGCCACTTCTCCGAGTTGTATCGCAGACGGCAGCTGCTCCGTGCAGCCTCGTGAAGAAAATCCAGAGCTGTGGCTGTAACAGTCCAACCCACGGAGGACCTGGCCCAAGGCTGTCCAAATGACCTTAACTGCGTGTTCCTACACTGTGGGATTTATCTCCACAGAGGACACAACAAGAGCATGTTTAAGTCTACCCAAGAGAGAAAACAAAGTCTGCCAGGGAATACTGTTGCTGCTTCTAAGCACCTTGGGGTAAAGGCTCTGGAGCTGAAAAAACCAAACCAAAACAAACCCACAGCTATTTGAGTCAAAGGGCAATGCAATGCTGGCATGTGAGCAAATGTGCATAGACTACCCAAGTGTAAAATTCAGGCTGAAAACTGGAAGGAATGACCCAACAGGGAGGAGAGGGTGGCCCTGGGACAGTCTTCCAATTAGGGCAGAGGACGAATCAGCTGAGCTCAGTTCAAATGGATGTTCAGCTTGTTTATCTGCTGTGTTAGGGGGACCTCAGTAACATGTAGGATGTGGCATCTCTATCCACAAGGGAGAAAACTGGAAGCCCCAGGAGATGTCTCTTTGGTTCTGGACTTTTCCTGTGTGGATGAACATTCAGGTATCTGAACAGTTTGAGAAAGGTAGATCTTCTCTCTTGCCACTCCCACCAAAGAAGAGAAGGGCTGGAAACTGTTTGCTAGAAACATTTCAAGTATCATCATTAACAATAATGTCCCCAGAGCTTGCTGTCTCCTTCTGAGTGTGTGTGTCTGGGTGTGTGTGTGTGTCTGTTTGCATGTAGAACATTTCCCTCACACATTTAAATCAGGGGGACCTGGTAAAACCTCTATGAAGTAGGTGGCACAAGGGTGGTGCAAAGCAGTAGAAATAAATCAGAATATATCAAACAGCCAGAACCAGAGCTCATCTACTCAGTTCTGACTTCTGCTGAATGTCACCACTGTCAGAGGAGGTTTTGGGCAGCAGTTTAAGTCTTTAATGGCCAAGTGCTGCCATCATCTTCTGTCAGTTTGTGCTCTTGAATTCCAAAGAAGTTCCTGCTCGTGATTGCAGCTCTAGATACAGCTCTGCATGAACTTCACAATCAGAACAGTTAATTTTTAGATTGTTCTGTTCAGAAAGTGGGTGGCTTTCACACACATCAGCTTTGTTGTTAAAAAAAAACTTTAAAAAGGCAGCTACATAATTCTGTTGTAAGTTCTTTGCTGTGCCCTGTTTCGTCTGCTTCTATGTTGTAGGAACACAGTAATGTGAAGTGTGGAGAAATAATTTATTAGGAGAGGTAAACCTTAATTTTCTTATACTTCTGGTTTATTTCGGGGTCACATATTACATGTGTGCACTAGAAAGACCAACCAGCTAAAAATAATGTTTTGCTAAGACTTTATCTCAGGATGCCTAGCGATGATTTATTGTCCCTAATAATGACATAACTGGTCAATTGCCCAGAACTTCCAATTTATTGCAGTCTATTGCATTTTTCATGAGTATCTGGCCAGATGCTTTGGTGTGATTTTACAAAATGTATTAAAAGGAGAGATCTCAGGGAGTTACAGCCCCATCCAGCCAGCATTACTCAGCTAAAACATCTCCACGAGCATAAGAGATTTCTCTGAATTCCGTAGTACGGTGTCCCTGCAGTATAAAAACTCACATGTTTACACTGCTTATTCAATATGTCTGATTTTTCTTTTCAGTGATTTGTTTTAAATCATGGCACATGTTTTTTTCTTTTTTTTTTTTTTAATGTTTCTAATGGCTACTTCTCAGCCATCTTCCACAAGTAGGCACGTTAGGTAAATTTAGTCCCCAAAATACAACGATAGGCTAATGGCACTGAAACCTTCTGTGTCTACACACGGCAGGCCTTCTTACGGTATGTGCACGTATATACACATACATGTTTCCACCCACATTTCCACGTCTCTCTCCATCTTGGATCTGGAAAAATCATCTCCCTTTCCAGAGGGGAAGACTGCCTGGGCTCAGCGCTCGGGTTCTGCTCCCCGTGGCAGCCAACGGGGAGAACGCGTCAGGTTGGGCAGAGCGGGGCGAGCGCGGTCACTGGACCTGCCAGACCCTCCGACCAGACCTAAGGAACACAAACATGGAGCGCGGGACAAAGTCCTGGAATAATTTTAACACGGATTCAGCCCCGCGCCGTGAGGGAGCGCCAACACCACCGCCGAGCTGCGGCCTCCCGCCCGCGCTCCCGCCCCGGAGCCTGCGCGGCCCCCGGGAAGCCGCGGGACCTGCCGGGACTTGCGGCCGCCGCGGGACTACAGCTCCCAGCGGCCCCCGCGCGCCGCCCGGGCCGGCTGGGAGTCACGCTGTGTTTATCGGCGAGGCCCCGCCCCGCCGCGCGAGCGGTGGCGTCACCCTCGCGAGCCTCCCTCGCTCCCCGTGGGCTGGTTAATATTCATGAAGCGCGCGCGCGCGGGGAGCGGCGGACGGCGGCGGGATCGCTCGCTCCTCGCCTGCCTCTCTCCCTCCCTAATGGCGCTGGCGACAGCCGGGCAGCGGGACTGAGCCAGGCACCGGCGGAATGCTTCCCGCGGCTGCTACGTAATCCCCCCCCACCCCCGGGACGCGGCGCCGCGCTCCGCTCGGCCCCCCCGCGCCGCGCCGAGCGGCGCTCCCAGCAGGGCGGCGGCGGCGGCGGCATCCCCGGCCCCGCGGCGATGGAGTCCGCGCAGCAGCGAGCGGCAGAAGCCCCGGCGGCGGGAAGCGGGCGGGGGCAGCCAGAGAGCGGCTCCCCGGGCAGGAGGAGTCAGGCGGAGAGCGGCGCGGAGCCGTCGGGCGGCGGCGGGCAGCTGGACGGCAAAGCAGCCGGCGGCCCGCGGCGGAGGCGAGGGGGAGCCGGCGGCTTCGCTCCTCCCGCGGCACTGGCGGCCAGCGGGACTCCGGCCGCCCCCGGCGGGGCCGGCAGCGCTAACTCCCTGCTCCTGCGGCGGGGGAGATTGAAGAGGAACCTCTCCGCCGCCTCCCCCTCTGCCGGCGGCGCCCCGGCCCCCTCGCTGGGCACCCGCAGCTTGGACAGGAAGGCGCTGCTGCTGCTGAAGCCGCCCCGGCAGCTGCAGCCCCTGCAGCCCCCGGAGCGGGACTGGGTGCGGCGGGACCTGCAGCGGGGCTGCGTCCACGTCTACGAGCGGCACATGAACTGCTACCTGCGGCCGGTGCTCTGCACCCTGGAGACCACGGCGGCCGAGGTGGCCGCCCGGCTGCAGCAGCTCGGCCACCGGGGCGGCAGCAGCGTGGTGCGAGTGCTGGGCAAGGCGGGCGCGCCGCCGCCGCAACCCCCGCCCGAGCCGCCGGCGGGCCCCGCCGAGGCGCCGCCCGAGCCCCCGGCCGAGGGGCTGCGGCCGCAGCCGGATGAGAAGCCCAGGAGCCGGCGGGGGATGCGGAGCGGGCTGTCCGGAGGAGGCTGCGGGGAAGCGGCGCGGCCCGACCGCCTGCCGCTGTGCAGCGGCGCCGAGGAGAGCGACTTGGCCAGCGACCGGCCGAGCCCGGCGCCCTCCGACTTCAGCCCCGGGGCGCCGCCGGCCGAACTGTACCTTGCGGGGCCGCCGCTTTCCTGCCCCTCCCTGCTGGGAGAGCTGGGGCCGGCCGGCTCCGACACCGAGAGCTTCAGCCCCAGCGCCGAGAGCGTCTCCGACCGGCTGGACCCTTACAGCAGCGGCGGCGGCGGTGGCTCGTCCTCTTCGGACGAGCTGGAGGTGGAGCCGGTGCCCACCGACGGGGTAGAAGAAGCAGGTGCGGGGCCGGGCCGGGGCCCCCCCTGCCCGGGGGAGCTGCCCCCGGGGCGGGCGGTGGGGGTGCCGGCGGGCGCGGCCGGCGGGCGGGAGCAGCCGGCGGGGCCGCCCGCCCTGTATGTACAGCTGCACGGGGAGACCAGCCGGCGGCTGGAGGCCCACGAGAAGCCGCTGCAGATCCAGAACGACTACCTCTCCCAGCTGGGCTTCCGGGACCTGTGGCGGGTGCAGGAGGAGGGCATGGACTCGGAGACCGGCTGCCTCATCCGCTTCTACGCCGGTGAGCGGGGCTGGGGGGCGACCGTGGGGAAGGGGCGGGAGCCGCGCCCACCGCCCCGGCTGTTAGCGCGGCGGGCGGCGGGGTGAGTGGAGGGCGTGCGGGCGGCCGGGCGCTGCTCCTCCGCCGGGCCGTCCTCTGTCACCGAGAAGGTGGCCCGGGGGCGTCCCCTGTCACGGGGAAGGCGGCTCGCGGGTGTCTCCGCGCCGCGCCTGGGAGGGGCCGTGCCGGGAGGTCCCCGGCGGCGGCGGGAAGCGCTGCCCCGAGCCGGCTGCTGGAGAAGCCGCGGTGTCAGCGGCGCTCAGGCTGCTCCAGCGCTGTGCCCGGGGCAGCCTCCCTTTCTTTCAGCGCCTCGGTAATGGAGGTCGCGCTTGTGTTGTTTTCCCGTTCCCAGCAGCGGCACTGGGCGTTCGAGGTTAAATCAGCCTTAATCTACTACTCTTTTCCCTAGTGACGAGGAGTTGCATCGGTGCCGCTGCCGGGCACGGGAGGTCGAAGTTTCGTTCCAAATGTTTGCGGGATGCCGGCAGCTGGCTCACGGTTTAGTGGAGCGGTGTGCTCGCTCCGGGGAGCACCGAGCCCGCCCCATCGCGGAGCCGAGGGCACGGCCGGCTCGCTCCCAAGGGGGAAGCCCCGCAGTTCTTGCTGCTGAAATAGGTTACCACGGTACGGGGCGCACGGCTGCCTGAGCTGAGAGCGCTGCATTCCTGCAAACAAAATCCTGCGCTTGACTTTCTGCGTTTTTGGCATCAGTTTTTCCCGTTAGAGTGGTGGGACTTCACTGAGAGACTGAGGGCAGCAAGCGAGAGAAATAGGGAAGCACAGGTCATGGTCTTTGGAAGTGGGGTGGTCAAAGCCTTTATAATGAAAAGGGAGAAGCTTTGTAATGCAGCTTTGCTGTTACAACGTACAGTACAGAATTTGGAGAGTGTTGCGTGGAAAAGTTAGCTCCCACGTTGTAATTATGCAACCTTCTGCAGTTTTAGGGAGGTTTAAAAAATACCTTGTGTGTCAGTTGAGTTGGTTTGTGTAAAAGACTTACTGTAATCTTGGAACTTCTTGGGTTTTAACTATCCTGTACATCTATTCAAAAAGAAGACATTGTTTAATGTCAAGTGTGCATTCAGACACCTTGTAAGTTTTCCTGTGAAACAGGTAAATGTGATATCCTGAGATGAGGTCATGCTAGCAAAGTAGCACATGCCATCCATCCCCTTGCTGGGTTGGCTGAGCAGAATGGTCCTTCAGTGAACCGTGAGAATTCAGTGCTTTAACTCTGAAAAATACAGAGATTCTTTTCTCGAGTGAATTCCACTCAAGGAGTCGGTAATGGTGGGGTGGGAAGGAGAACAGTATGTTGGATAAGTGCCCTTTTTTATTCAGAAGAGAATGTGGGAGTGGTGGAAAGTGGTCAATTCAGCTTTTCTTCAAATTTTTCTGATTGTACAATGACCGTGGCATAACAAGTGCGAAAGTAGTATTTGTTAAAGGAATTGACAGAAATAGGTTAGATGCATTTGTGTTAAAAAGTAGCTTAAAATACTTTTTTTTCAGATCATGATCGTGGTCTTTTGTGTTTCTTTGCCTGCTCTTGCGGATGGAAGTCAGCAGGTGATGCTGGGAGGGATGTTGCTTCCTTTATTTCCAGTCCCACCCCACCATTAAATGGGGATGCACACACTTGTTTTAAATTGGGACAGCTGTGTGCCTCCTTTTCTAACAGGATGTGTTCTAAAGAAAACACAATCAGGAAACATAGTGAAGTCTTACACACAGTTAAGCCTGTTTGCATGTCGTTTTAATGCATTAAATGATTAATTATACATGCTAAATGAGGATGTTCCAGCTTTGTTTTATTTCAGTGTCTCAACTTGACTGCTAATGTAGCTTGTACATTTTAGACTTCCTTGTACAAAACTACTGGATAGAAGCATATTTCTGTGAGCATACATAGGATTAAATTAATGCAAATTTCTTACGCAAGTTCATATGCTAACAAGGATGCCTCTGTACTTCAAAAGTTCAGCGTTTTTTGAAATCCTTATCTCTTTGAGGGGATCTGTGATCAACATCTAAAACACCTGTGATCAGGTGCTTGTAACAGAAAGGTTGCAGCATCCAAGGTACCAGACCAGCCAAAAAACAGCTAAGAAAATATTACTGACACGTAATTATACTGATTTTATGTAACTGTCTTGGCAAGTTATCTCTGCTTCCTTATTTTATACAAACACAACCCGAAGATGAAAGGGCGTGAAGGAGAGACACTTAAAAAGAATACTCACCAAATTACACTGGAAAAGGGAGCGATTTTTTTGGCCCCAAAGTTAAGTGTTTTGCTTAGGAGAAATACCTTTTTAATAAATGATCCTCCAGGATCATACCCTAAGGAAAGCTTTATAACAGTGATTTCCTGTTTGCCTAGGACTTCGTTGATTTAAGTGGCCTGGCTTGTCCCAATGGATAGAGAACCACTAGCATCTCTATCCCTGTAATTTCCTGCAAGCTATCTCAGTAGGATTTGGTGATACTTGTCTTTTAGTGATATGAAATTATATAAACCTAGGTTGGATTTATTGCATTGCTTCTAAAAGGAATTCTTTCACCTAATCCCCCTGGAGTAGGGAGAGAAGAGAGCAAAGTGATGACTTTGGTTTTTTTTTTTTTAATTTTTTAAAAAATTTTTATTTCTGAGGAGAGACAGTTTTAAGACTGGAAGATGATTGTACTGAAACTTACCATTACAAATTCCACATAAGACAATATAGCAAATAGTTGCAGTGATTGCTGTAGGCTGGTAATTTCTCCTGTTGTGGAATCTAGAAAACACAGATTAAAAAACTATTGCTAGGAGAACTGCAGAGAATCAGATTTTTCTGCTATGACAAAACAGTTTTCTTAATAAATAGCAGTCCACAAATATTCTGTAAATGAAATATCTGGTCCTTTAAAAACCCTCAAAACCAAAATGGGGCACTAAGAAGGTAAAAGTGCTTCCTGTACATTGCCTTGGTTTGTTTCAGAATGTGGTTAGTGCATGTTTATTCTGGTGTCTCTTCTTATTTTCTTCCTCAAGAGAGTGAATGTGGTTGATTTCATCAGTGTCTTGACTCTTTAGCATTAAATGGATAACTCCACTGCTAAAACAAAATCCCTTACAGCTTTAAGGGGCTGATCCTACTTCCTGTAACATCAATTTGAGCAAAACTGGACATTAGTGATTGGTCAGGCATGTCAATTTTTCTCTCTGTTGAAATCCATCTTAACAAAAGATAATGTCCTCCAAATTTGAAATACTTAATCTCTATTTAAAAGGACATGGTTAAATAGCTTTCTGCTGAGATACTGTGTGATGGAGTTATGGAACTGTGTAAGAATCCATAGTGCAATTACAGTCGTGATATTGTCATTGGGAGACCAATTATGTCAGACTTCCTAAATTATTTGTAAAACCTTAAGAGTGGCTGTGATGCAGAAGACTTCTTGCAAACAAGTTATAATATTCCTTATTGCTTTGTAAAAATAATTGTTGTCACAATGGCCTTGACATCCCGATAATTTGCATGTAGAAGGAAAAACAGACTAATACAACAATCTCATTAAAAGCTGCACAACTGCTTATTTGTTTTAAATCAAAAATAAGCATGAAATTATATGCAGGTGCTGTGTTCTGGAGCTTCTGCATGGCAAGAAGCGTGAGTAATATGATCCTGGTCTTGGAGACTGGTTCAGTACAATGGATGTTTGAGGCTTTTTTGTTTTAGTGCTGAAAGGTAATGTTTCTGATTCTGGCACTTGGCCACCATTAAATTCTCTGCCCCCCTGATGTGACATAGGGCTTCTGCACCTGCCAGTGTCATCAAATATATCAATTTTTCAGTAGGTGACTGCCTATAGGCAGAATACTAAGAAATGCCAGATGTAATTAAGGGTGTTAATTTTGCATCTGACTGTCAGATGCTATTTGGGAAGAGATCCTTTTGGCTCACGTGGCCTTTTAGAAAGCTGTGAAGAAAAATGAATCCAGCTTGGTCTTGAAGTATATTATAAGCGATGTTGTTCTGTCCAGTAAAGAAAAAGGGGGGGAAGATCTTGCGTCAGGAGCGGTTGCAGTGCTCTGAGCAATTGCATTTTCTTGCCTTCTTTAAAAAATGTACACCTTGTAGTTGGGGTCTTACTGAGACTTCCAGCTAGATGGATGGAGGCACGATTTTAGGTGCTTAGTTTAGAAGGTGCCAGACGCCTGGCAGTGCAGAGCTTTGTGGAATGTGTTGAATTGCTGGCTGCTGTTTGTGCTACTTGGTGAATAACTCAGTTCAGCTATTTAATACGTTGATAAACTTGATTTAAGGTGACTAAGCGCCGTTATGGGGGGGAAGCATGCCAGAGACACTCTTTTTATTATTGAGTGTGGGAGAGCAGCTGTGCCCTAAAGAGCTGCTTTTGGAGCACTTGACATTGTTCTGACATCTTGTATCTTTAACATGAAAGGAATTAATTCGCATTAATGTGAATGGATGTCTTTTTGCAGGTGTGATTGGACAGGAGAGGTCTCTATGAACTGGTTTGAAACTGAAGGGAAAAACAACCTCTGCCTAGGGCTGCTATGATCCTAATTTTTTTTTTCTTCCTAACCTGACTTGGATGAACATTCTTTACCTTGTAATCATTTATGTGTTGGCATGTCCTGCAGAGAGAAGTAATACCTAAAATTTTCCTCTTTGGGAAACTCATTTTTCAGCTACATAGCAGTTTACATCTGGGCTTGGTCCATGTTGGTCCCAAGATAATGACATTTCTAATCCTGTTCTGCAGGAGAGTTTAAAATGGTTGCATTGCCTTTGGCTGGCTCCACCTGTTCACGTGCATCGTTTGCTTATCTTCTGTTGGAATGGGGTCTTTCTGAGGTAGGCAGCTTTCAGGGGGCTCTCGGGCTCCTACAAAGGAGGAGCCATGCAGATAATGCTGGAATGCTGGTGCAGCCACAGCTGAGCTTTGGTATGTGACAGCTGTTAAGTACAATGGTCTTTGCAACTTTTAAATTCTGTTGTACTCTTGGCTAGAATCCATAGCTTAAGTACGTGTTAAGTACCGACACGGGAGATTTTAGTGTGATGTACATAGCAGTTACTATATATACAGAATATGTAGTACCTAATTTGGTACATCCAAGAGCTGAATTTCTTCACTGCTGCAGCACAGAACATGGCATTCCTTTTTCCTTTCTTTTCTCTTTAAGGTATTTTGATACTGTCACTATTGCAATTTTTACCAATTATTTCCCCCCCCCTCCTTTTTTTTTAATGGTATAAACATCCTCTTGAGGATGGAATTGCTGATATACCTAAGACCCCTTCTCTAATTAAAGCATCCATCTGTTCTATTAGTACACTGACAGACTGCTATGCATCTAAAGGACTACATGGTTCTTGGGAAGGTACTACTTAATAGTACGAAAAAAAAGGATTAATTTGATCCTGTGTTAGCAACTGGTGTATACTTCTTAACTGTCAAAACATACTTTTATAGCTAAAAAATCTCTTTGTAAAACAATATAAAGAGGAATTTACTTGTTATTTAAATAGTCCTGTAGAAGACAGGCATGCATAAGATAACCTGCCTGAGCAAGTCAATTTGAAAAATGTATGCATGCAGAATTCCATAGAATAGAAGTTTAGAGATGGAAATCCTGCAGACTGTTACTTCTTATACTCAGCTTTCTGATTTGGAGGGAGCCTGTGCCTCACATGCTTACAGCTTCATTTCCCTCTGCATTTAAGGGGTGATCATTTTGAATAACTATTTAAGCTATTAGTTTATCAATTTAGGGCAGGGAGAAAGAAAAAGAAACCAAAGACTGACCATCTGTTTGCCTTGGACAGAAGCAAAGGTAGTTTGACTTAATCTGCAGTGTTTCATTGTTTCACTGCTTGTGAAATGGGGTGCACTGGCATTTTAGTTCAGATCAAAGTGCTCATGTACTTGTTTTCGGCTTCCTTTGAGTCAGTTTCATTGCTGTATTTTAGAACTTGTGCTCAGATGAGGATTTGCACTCTGGGATGCCATTTGTCTGCCTCTGTATTAACTGTATTCTTTAACTCAGAGAACTGAATGCTGTAGCTACCTTTGAGTGTATTTTGGTAAAATATTTTGTGTGTGTGTATGCAAATGGAATAGATTTTGATGCTTCAAGTCAGTTGCAGTTTGTGTGGGGGAACTTAACCCAAGTGAAAAGTGTGGGGTGTGGTGTACCAAAACATCTTCAGATTTGTAAACTTCACTGTCTTGGCCATATGTTTCCAGCTTAGTTTTTACTTCTCTGAGATGTTTAAGAGAAGTGCAACTGACCTTCATAAACAACGAAAAGGTTTTAAACTCACTGAAAAATTAATGTGTCTTAACTTTTTCTTTAAGAAAAAAAACTTTGTCTTTAAGACAGTAATTCTGAAACACTAAGACATTCACAGGGTATTTAAGAAACATCACAGGAGGACAATGGACCTCATTAAAAAACAAACAATGATATCTTTCGTATGAAAATCATCTGAGAGTTTGGAAAGTGTTAAAATTACAACTGCATGGTAGTGTCGGAATTGTGTGTAGATTTGAGGTAGTAAAGGTCTATAAAGTTTATGATTTTTCAGTTTTGTGCTTCATTCCAAAATGACAAGTTTTATTCTTTGTGTAACTTTTGTCCTTAAATAGCTTTTCTAAACAGCTGAATTAGCTGTAGTGTTGCCTTTTTTTGTGAGAATAATCTGTACATTTTTCACTAGAAAATAACCTGTATTCATTGTAGATTAGTTATTTTTTTTCAATAAGTCTGGCATTTATCCACCATGGTATCCTAATATAGATACAGCTTTCTAAAAATAACTCGTGGCAGATTTGAATTGAACATTTTCCCACTGATTGCTGTTACATACTGACATCACCTTAGGTATCTGAGAATTTTAAACTTAAGTATTGCTATTTATGATATATTTTATTTAACTCCTTGTCTACTTTTTTATCATATGTGTGCTATATGATAATAAACTGTGGACATAAAGAAAAAACATTACTTGCTGTTTGGAATGCAGCAGCTGTTGTACCATCACGGAGGGATGCATGTGGGTTTTAAATGAATAACAATACTGCATTTTGCTGAGCTTCTGATCGAGATTTCAAGTTGGCAGAGTGAATGGTAGAACTGGTTTTCTGTGGTGTCTGTGCTGGCACAGCCACTGTGGTGTTTGTTTTTGTTTTTTTTTTTTTTTAAGAAGGCACTGTCAGTAATT
Source organism: Motacilla alba alba (assembly GCF_015832195.1). Lineage (NCBI taxonomy): Eukaryota > Metazoa > Chordata > Aves > Passeriformes > Motacillidae > Motacilla > Motacilla alba. The sequence continues at coordinate 70,074,601 of NC_052017.1, read as the reverse complement.
GCCCTTTGGGGTCTTTTCCATGGATGTGGTCACCAGGGCCCTCTCTTCTCCCTTCCACTGTCACATAAAATCATTTAGTTATGTAAGTGGATAGTCGAAGTTCTTTATGCCAGTTGTCCCAACCAGGATTCCTTTTGCTTCCCTGGTTAGCTAGCTAGCTAGTCCTGGCCTTGGGGTCTGATGCCTGAGACTTTCTGCTCCCATGGATGGGGTCAAATATGTGAAAGAATGGGAATGATACATAATCTCTTGGGGGTTTTGTACCCCCCTTCCTGCTCCATCCCCCCATTATTTAGGGGGCAAAAATTGTTCTTTGGAGGACATTGCATTTAAAAATGACAACTGTAAAATCAGGAAGAAAGACCTCCTGGAGTGAAGTGATTTAATTTCACAATGTAGCATACTCTTCTTTGAAGCTTTTTCTGTCGATAGGGAAGTAAAATTTCTTCCAGCTGGCTTTGACTTATTTGGATGGATGCTGAAAATACTCATTGCTCAACTAACTGTGTGTTCCTCGATTTGACAGCTAAGAATAACTATTTACATATTGATGCAAAATACTGAGTTTCAGGGAATCTTTCTCTCCAGTTTTATCTAGTTTAGTTCTTGGTAGAAGAAAAATGAAAATTGTGTAAGTGGGCAAGATTTTTAGAGTTTACATCGGGGTGTTTTTGTGGGCCAGAGGTAGATTTGTTCCTCTGCAGGGTATTAATTGTTCTTGGTCTTGTGCAGTGGCAACGGGAATATTCAACTTTACTAGGCTTTGGATTGTAGTCATAATTCTCAAAAGCCCATAATAGCTACTTGAACCGGTTCTTCTCATCTTCAAGCACTCCAAATACCGTGCCAACTTATTTAAATAAAGACAAAACAATGGGTCTTGGTCCAGGGGGTAATGAGGAGCTGGAATGCCTTTGAAGTTCAGAACCCTGAGCTGTAGGTGTAATTTACATAAACCTCATTATGTAATCTGAATGCAATTTCTCTTCCTGTTTGTTTGATTTATGAAGCTTTGTGTCCAAAGAGAAAGAGATAGTAAGACCTGTAATTAAGATACGTGCCAGGCCACTCCTTTTCGGAATGTGTGCTCTGGGGAGGAGAGAATGTAGATGTAGCATTAAGTGTAGAACAAAACCTGTGATTCAGGCACCTTCAGTTGTTGAGAATAATTCTGACTCTCTTCCTTTGAAAAAGCTTCATGCTTCTTTAAACAATAACTATGCCTAGATCAAACTGTTATTGGCTCTAATATAAATGGTACAGAAAAGTTTGGAAGTCCTTACCAGCAGCAATTTTGCTTTTATATACACCATGGAGGAACTCTATCTAAGCAGCTCTCATGAGTTTTAGAGCTGCCTTGAAAGTTTTAAGTATCTAAGTGGACAGTGTGTTTTCTGATCAGAATTGTGTACAGTGACATTTTGTTGCTCTCATTCAAGCACTTGCTTTGTCTTGCTGCCAGATCCTCTCTGACCTTTTTATTACAGCAGATAGTAAGTAGGAGCACTGCATTTGTGCTTAGAGTCCCACAAGCAGCAAAGCTAACAATGTGTGCAGTCTACTTGCTTATTAGATGATTGATCAGCTGAACCAGTGACTTCTTATCATGAGTTCTTTTATGATTATTGACTCGAATTCATACAACTTCAGAGGTCGTAAAAGACCTCCAAGGTCATTGAATCCAACCTTTGATTGAACACCTCCCTGCCAGCTAAACACTAAGTGCCATGTCCTGTTGTTTATTGAATGCTTCCAGGGATGGGGACTTCACCACCTTCCTAGGCGGGCTATTCCAGTGCCTGACCATCCTTTTGGTGAAGAAATTCTTCCTGATTCCAACTTGAGTCTCACCTGGTGCAGCTTGAGGCCATTTCCTCTTGTCCTGTCACTTGTTGCCTGGAAAAAGAGACCACCATCCACCTGGCTCCTTTCAGGCAGTTTTAGAGGGTGATAAGGTCCCTGCTGAACTTTTTCTTCCAGCCTAAGCAACCCCAGCTCCCTCAGGTACTTCTCATCGTACTTGTGCTGCAGAACCTTCACCAGCTCTGTTGTCCTTCTCTGGACGTGCTCCAGCCCCTCAATGTCCTTCTTGCTGTGAGGGGCCCAGAACTGGACACAGGATTCAAGGTGTACCCTCACCAGTGCTGGATACAGGGGGACAATCCCTGCCCTGCTCCTGCTGGCCACACAAGTGCTGACACAGGCCAGGATGCCCTTGGCCTTTTTGGCCACCTGGGCATACACTGGCTCTTGTTCAGCTGCTGTCAACCAGCACCTGCAGGTCCTTTTCCACCTGGCAGCTTTCCAGCCTGTAAGCTCTGCATGGGGTTGTTGTGACTGAAGTGCAGGACTAGGAAGTGATGAAGGAAGGTATTTTTCCTTATTGTGTGTTATTTAGTGGGACAGACAGACCTCTAGGGGACATCAGTGAGCAATCATTTTATTTATGAAACTTTTTAGGTTGTCTCAGGCATAATTACTGTGTGTCACTGTTGACTTTCTGCATCTACGTCTGTTTGCTTTCATGCTGTGAAGCTTGTCGGAGGAAATAAAGACGTTAATGACAGAGTGTTAGGAATGAAGTGGTGGAACCTCTGGAAGATGGCTAGCATGTCTAATGAACAGAAGTTAACAGTCAGGAGCTCTTGGTTTCTTCTGGTACCAGTATTTCATGGCCACAAACACTAAAGCATGATAGTTTGCAGGTTGCAAAAAGGATGTGTCTCAAAGAGAAGTTAATCATATATGTGTGGGAGATGCAATTTAACATTTCAGAAATACAAACAGGAGTTTGTTGAAAGCTGTGCAGTATGTATGCAATTATACAGAATTGTTCCTGAGTTGAGGACTTCTAATGTACTGTCTTGGTAGAAGCATGGTTGTGTGGATTAAAAATGGATTATTTAGAAGTAGGCCTTGTGGGGTTTCACCCCTGGATTGGGGTGACCCCGAAAGATGGAAAAGTTTCTCCTCCAACCATGCTTTCGAAGAAAGACTCAGTAGTCCTCTGTTGTCTGTTCTTTAGGTTGTTTATTGTTGTTTATCTAAAAGATTCTTCTCCTGAACTGCTGTGGCCCGTTCAGCAGGTCAGACAAAGGCACACTGCCCTCCCAGGGGGCTGGTGCCATCTTTTATATCATACATTACGTACTACATGTTTATACTTTTCCCCCAATGCCTGTTATCTATATTGAACGGTGACTTTCTACTCTAAACCAATCTGTGAGTGCCAACATCACCAAAGACATGGAGGCTGGGAAGGAGAAAGAAGGAGGACAGGGCACACCCAAATCCTTCCATCTTAGATCTCCTGACCCCCATGTACAAAACTTGGACCCCTGCGTACAAGGCTTAAAACCCCCCTGTACAGCACTCAAAAATCCTTCCTTTCACTTTGTGACTACTTCTTACTACAATACCTAACTTGTGTGTGTGGCTTGTAATTCTTCATAGAGAGTTGGTAATTTGCTCCATGGGCTAAGATCAAAACCCCACGTGTGTCTTTGGCTGCATGGCAGGGTCTCAGAGCCCTCTGCCAGCGGCTCTGGCCATCCAGGGCACCCAGAGGGGTGTCCTGGGTTCCAACAAGGCCTGAGTTTATATCCTTTCAGAGCAAGGAGCTAACATTTTTGTCTTAGGTGTCAGCTAATAAAAGAAAATACTGACCAAAAAAATTTGAAATGTCCAAGCTCTGGGAAGTTGCTGGAATGTGTCTTTTTTTTTTCTTTCCCCCCCCCCCCCCCCCCCCTTTTTGTTTGTTTGTTCTGTTTTTGTTTTATGGGTAAGGTGGGTGGGTTTGTTTGATGGCATGAAAAACATGTTCCTTCTCTGTATAAAATAAAGAACCTATAGTCTGTATATTATTCCCTGTGAATAAACAAAGGTTAATGTGGTACATTTCAGGCTATCAAATACAGAAAGTGCTTCCATTTCATGATTTCCAGAACAATGGTATCATCTGTATAAGCATATTCATCCCTGCTAAGATTAGACTATAGCACTGAGAACTGCTTGGTGTGTGTGTCTTTAATCTCCTTAATCAAATGACAGTGTTAATTCCTGCTAATACGAGAAGAATACATTAAATGATTTTACTTATTTTGCTTTACAGGTTATGTATTCAATGTGTCTCTTTTAAGAAAAATGCTTCAGAATGCTTCTTTCTTCTTTTCTGAATCTTTGTGGTAAAAGATCCTAGTTTATTTTGAGACTTGCAGCTTCTTGTAATTGAAATCTAGAATGAAAATATATTGATCAGTATCACTAGATACTGTAATACAGAGATTAAGATAGCTTGTTGCCTGCAGTGGACTAGGCCATATTCTTCTGTGAGTGTCGGAGTAGATGTTTCTCTGCTGGAACTCGAGGTATGTTTGATGTTTAATTTGCAGCACGGGGTGGGATGTGATCCTTTGTGCAGTGCTCTACTGGAGCGTGAGCAGTTTCAGCACATCTTGCTGCTTCAGTTCTATGTTAGTAGGAGAGTTTTGAGTTCCTGGCAAATAATTGATACTACTTACACTGTGGAAATGGGGAATGCAGATTTGTCACCTTGGTTGTGAACAGCACTGTCTTGAGAGTGTCAGCAGATTGCAAAGCAGAGATCAACTGTAGATCCTTTCAGCCCCGAACAGGCAGCTAGTTACTTCTCCCCACTTTTGCCTTATTTTTTTCCTTCTTTTTTTCTACTTGTCTTTTTTTGCAGTGCTTTAATTTTTCTTCTTTTTCTGTTTTTCCTTTTTGTCTTTTTTTTCCTTCCCACCTTCTTTTCCTCTTTCCTTTTTTCCCCCCTCTTTCCTTTTCCTCTTCCTACTGGAAGTTTTTGGACATTCTTCGCTGCATTTACCAACTCAGCCTTTTTGTACATTTTGAGCCTTCTTATTGAAGGTTTTGGAGGGTTTCTTTTCAATATGCATGTATCAGCAGGCCTCTTTGCATGTTCCTCATTCTCCTGCGCCTGTATCTGTGAGGCTGTGTATTAAACAGTTCCACTGCATTACTTGTGGAGAAGAGCATTTGTTCTAGTATGGCTAACACAGGCCTGCAAAAATAAGTAAGTAAAATTCTCTCCAGAGTGACAGCACATGGCTGTAACAAATTGCTGTCTATATGTCAACTATGTAGGATCAGGCAACAGTGTAGTCAAAAGAGATAAAAAGAACAGAGCCTTAAAGCAGTTGAAGGTGTACTGTTCCTTTATATTACAGGAATAAGCATTTGAAAAGTTTTTAGATTTTTTTTTTTTTGTTTCAATGAAAACTCCTGTGTCGCGTGTCCTGTTCTTCATCCAGCAGAGCATCTCTAGCAAATGTAGGGTTTTAAAAGGTGAGGGTTGTGGCCTGGGTTGTCTGTTACAAGAATTTGTAAACTGATTATAAAATCAAGGAAAAAAAAGGCTGATTTTGCATAGTAAGAACTATGGCTGATGGTAGAAGAATTCATGCTGTTATAGCCTTTGAACCTAGAATTGGATGTACTGATTCTTTAGCATTAGACTGACTTGTAAACAGTGGTATTACATGCAGCACATCCTTAAAGCTTCTGCTTTTTAGGAATATATACAGCAGACATGGAAGAGATTCAGCATTTGTCACTGCTCTCATGTTTGTTGTCACCAGCTAAGCTAGGCACGATCAACTAGACAAGTTAAATAAAACATGCAGTTAACAATCATTGTGCTTTCTGAATTGTGAACAAAAGTGGTCCTAGGGAGTATTGTACTGGGAAAGTTAGTCTCCTCTTTTAGCCCTGAAAAAGGGCTACAAAATTCCTAGTAGGCAGGTCCCAGGACCTCAGTGTTCAGACTTCTGTCCAGAAGAGGGTTGCATGCCAACCATATGAATTTCAGTGGGGTGAGTGCCAGATTCTGCACCTGGAATGTGGGAACCTGAGATATGCACACAACCTGGGGAATGAGAGGTTGGAGGGAAGCCTCACAGAAAGAGATCTGGGGATCCTGGTCAATGGCAAATAGAATATGAGTCAGCAGTGTGCCTTTGCACCCAAAAGGGCTTAACATCTTCCTGAGGTGCATCAGGCACAGCACTACCAGCCAGTTGAGGGAGGGGATTGTCCTGCTCTGCTCTGCACTGGTGCAGCCTCGCCTTGAACATTGTGTGCAATTTTGGGCACCACGGTATGAGAAAGATTTCAGGCCATTGAAAAGAGTTCAAATCAGGGCTACAAAGGTGGTGAAGGATCTAGAGGGGAAACCTTTTGAGGAGTTGCTGAGTTCAACTTGGTTTGTTCATCCTGGGGAAGAGGAGACTGAGGGGGAAACCTCATTGTAGCCTACAGCTTCCTGCCGAGGAGAGGTTGAGGGGCAGGCACCGATCTCCTCTGTGACCAGTGACAGGACCCAAGGGAATGGCATGAAGCTGTGTCAGGGGAGGTTTTAGGCTGGAAGTCAGGAAACCACCAGAATATGGTTGGACACTGGAACAGGCTCCCCAGGGAAGTCCCCAGGCCTGCCAGAGTTCAGGAAGTGTTTGGTCATCGTTTTCAGACACATGGTGTGATTCTTGTGGCTGTCGTTGGCTGGGTGCTGAGGAGCTGGACTTCAATGACCCTTGTGGGTCCCTTACAACTCAGAATATTCTATGATTTTATATGTCCTTGTCCTTGGTGAAACAAGAACAACTGTAATTTTAGTAGAGGTGAACTGTTCTTGCATCTATGTGTTCTTTATTTTGTGAGATTCTTAACCATGTTGCAGTTGAAGCTGGGGAATTGCCTTTCCAGATGTGGTATTGTTAGCTCGAGTTTGTTCTTTTACTGTGTGTGTAGGTAGTCTTTAATTAGAGATGGTATTTAACATGCTCTTCAGTAGGTTCTTTGGCAATTGTACCTTGGCACTATGGATTTCTGGTTGCACTGGCCTTTTTCTTCACATTTGCTTTGCATTTTTCATATTCAGGTTTGACTTTAGCTCATATCCCTAATTTTCATGTACAGCATCTTCTCAGTTGAAAATCCTTGGGACTGTTCTCTGTAGACATGACTATACTGCTTTGCTGCAAAATACATAGTTGTCTGAAGATGGTTGGAGACTAATGTCTAACTTTCATACCTAATGTAGATGCTATCCATACCAAAACAAATGCTGTGGCCTACAGTCATTTATGTCCACTTTTTATTTTTATAAACCCACCAACCTTTTTGTAGCAGACATGTCTGAATATAATGATGTCTTCATCCATAGCTGGGAAATAGTGCAATACCCTTACTTTCCTAATGAAATATTAGACAAACCTTGTCTTATCATTCATGCATAAACATCCTGCTCTGTCTTCTTGGATTCTCTTGTGCATTTGCTTCTCCACACTGGAGTTACAGTTGTCCTTTTGGCAGCTGATGCTGAGGAGAATACAGCCCTGTGGGACTGTCTGCAGGCAGGCTCACCTGGCAGTTTTGCTCTGGGTGGGAATATTTGCTTCCCTTCTTGGTAGTGAAAAGCATGGTGGTGGCTGGTTGCAGGTCTCATTAGGCCATGCCAGCATGGCCACTGCCATGAGCATTTCACTGTGATTTGATGAGATGTAGGGCTGTCACCTCTCTGGCAAGGCACAAGGATGAGGTGCTGCTGTCTCATATGTACCAGCCTGGGTTCCCAAATTGCAAGCATGGCTAGCTGAACTGTAAAAATGAGTGCACAGTGCTCTGGGTCATTTTGAGCTTTCCTTCTGTGTGCTATTTTTGCCCTGTCCATTTTCTCATGTGTATGTGAGGCTGTTGAGAGATTTGCAGTAGAGTCCTCAGTTAGAGGAAGCTGCTCTGACTTTGTTTCCTAATGATCTGTAAGGCAGATGGCTGAGCGCATTTGTTCCTTGGTAGTTATAAAGGGGGGGGAAGGTAGCATGGGATGGGAGGGAAAAAAGGAGTTTTTGAATCTCTGTGGTTACTGGTAGTTGTTACTCTTATTAATGTGTGTGCTTTGGTTTTTACTGAAGGCACTTCTGAAGTAAAAAGAGGGTTTGAATGCTGATGTATGAGTTCATCCAGGTAACGGAGATAAATACGGTTGTAACTTGTTTGCAGGTGTCATGAGTCTCATGGTGAGCAAAGAGCAAGGGTAAAAACCCCATGTGGGAGAGAAGCAGGGCTTGTCTCAGGCTAGCTGGTGAGGACTCTTGCCTGCAGGTAGAGCAGTGAGTGCTCTGCCACCATCGGTAGCTCTGCTGGATCTGGCAGCAGTGTGGTGGTGACATCACCCTGAGGAGAGGGAGAAGGTTAGGCAGAGTCACTGGGGCTGCTTGTTCTGCGCAGGCACTCGGGGAAAGGGTTTCTTTCGTATGCTGTCTAATGGATTCAGCCTTTTATGTTATAATATAATTAAATAACCAAGCCTTTGTGAGGCTCCTGAATTCCTTTAATTTAGCGGCAGCACAGAAGCTGAATTCAGAGTATTCATGGGCCTGTACTATCTCCCTGACTACTTGCCAGGTCTATTCATGCTGTTCTGAGTGCAGGAAGTTCTCACATTCATTCAGGGTTGGGGGTTGGGGGTGGAAGGCCTTGTGTGGTTGGCTTTTTTTTTTTTTTTTTTTTTTGTAAGCAAGGGAAATGGTTATAAGGAAAATTCTTCAGCAATTCCCTGGGACCAATTTACCAACTGTTAATCTGTGAGTAAATAATGGGAACAGTTTATACACTTGGCAGCTCTTGAGAAAGAGCAAAGAATCATGAGAAGTTCACAGTCCACAGCCCCAAGATAGCTGAATCCTTTGGTATGTTCGGATTTGTCTGAACAGGGATAGATTAGCACTTTTTTGCTAGCACATGTAATCTTAGATATTCTGAAGTGCTGAGTTTGATGAGGAAAACTTTATGCTGGCATGTGGTGGCTGGCTGTTTACATTTAACTTGCTCAAGTTAAATAGTTCTGTTTCTATTTGAGTATTAAGGCTCTAGCCAATATGTTTGTTGTCCAGACTGTTAGTAATGGTCTCTCAAGGAGGGCATGAGGAAGTGTATTTGCCGCCTGGTGAGAAGAAAGCTGGCAACAGGGGCTTTCCTTTGGTTTAGGGAAGGGGAGAGAGAGGAGAGAAGAAGGTGAAAGAAAACTGAGAAAACAATTACTAAATCAAAGCTAGTAGTCAAAGCTACAAAATGCTCTGCAAACTTAAGCATTCATTTCACTTCTCAGGAGCTATCTCACATCTCTGATCTGTGGTCTCTAATCTTTAGATACCACAATGATAGATTTTACTGACACGTGTAAAGGGCATTGGAAAAGGGAAAGTCACATATTGGTGTGGGTTTTCTGCTGTTACAGCTGAGACATTGAGAAAAGCACACAGCTATCTAGGATGAATATAGCAGGATTTGGGCAAGTTGCCATTTTTACCAAAACAAACAGATTTGGGGTGGTACAGACCCTTCTGGTATTTGCTTGTTAACAAGTTTCTGGATTGTCTGTTGCAAAATGGAGAGAGAAGTGCTTGATTGGACAGTGGATATACATGATTTGGTACCTGAATAGCAAGAAAGTCCATAGATGAAAAGCTTTTTATGTAGTCAGGGTGGGCTATATCTAGCATGTTTCATCTGGAAACTGAATTGGAGGTGGGGAACCCAGAGTTTGTGTGTCTGGCTCATAGCATGTAGTGAAGTATGTGTTTTTATGCTGGTGTATAAAACCTGCAAGCCACTGTACCCTTAAAAATAATGTTTTAAACTTGGATTACCTTAAAGCTAAGTAATCACCTTTATAAGGTTTCATCTTTATTGGGATCCTGGCATGTGTAGAACATAAGCATTGCCCTGTTGTGAGACTTAATTTGAAACTCTGATGCTTTTGTAGTACGGCTTCCTGTTCTCCTGAAAACTGCTATGTGTTTTTGAGTTTCATTCTGTTCCTTTCTAGTTTCTGTAAGGAAAAGGATTGTGCTTATTAGCCTGTCAGTGAGTATTTTGGCTGTTTTTGTTCTTTTCTCTTTCCATGCTCTAGCTTGCAAGTTTTAGAGATCAGTCTGAATTACTTTTCATGAGATAACAAGTCTTGTGAATGAAGTAGCTTTCCCAAGGTGTCATTGGTTCTGGATTGTGGCCTGTTAAGAACATTTACATATGGATTATGGCACCTGTTACCACACGTGCAACTGAGAAAGTAGTGCCAAGTGTCTGGATTGTTCTAGCAAAAACGAGGAAGAAAGGAGTAAAAAATTTTTGCTGGTAGATAGCCTCTTCATACTGCTTTTTTTCCCCCCAACTTTTAAACTATGAGTTTTGAATTCTGTTTTCTATTATAAATACTGGTGCTGAATATCCATGGCAGCTTTCCTTTTAGAGCAGCTTACCATTTTAAGCTCTAAAAGTACTGTGGCAGCTTTACTTTTTACAGATTTATATTAAAAACCTTCTGCTTGCCTGTATGTATAAAATTACATATTATGTGTAAGGTTTTAATCTCTTCAAAGTTAGAAGGTCACTACTTAAACTTACTTTGTGAACCCAATTTCATAACAAGACTAAAAAGTGCATGCTAGCACAGATTTGCTTCAAGGTTGGTTTTCTGGTATTTTTTCAACACCTTGTGAAAGTCTTCAGCAAAATGAAGATAAATAGCTTCAGCTATTCCACACATTCTTGAGTACTGGAGGAGGGGAGTGTGTCAGTGGAAGGGAGATTTACAAGTAAAACTCCTGTTGCCAGGCAGCCATAGAAGTGCGTTGGCATCACTTGGAAATGAGTGCAAATTATGGGTTGCTGTGGAAGCAGAGTGGACAATGGAGATAAAAAGAGTGTTAAGAGAAACTTGATTATTTTGAAATTAGCTTGTTTCACCTTGCAGGATATTTAAGTTAAGGCAACTATCTTTGAAAGTCTGACAGTATTATGAGTAAGAGGAGAGCTGGGCTGAACAGAAAGCGTAATTCCTATCCTTTTTTAATTATTATAGCATGTTGTGTTGAGCTGATGATTGCTGTTACAAAAAGGGGTGTTGGAAAGTGTGCTTATGCTATTGCTCCTCCTAGCTGTTAGCGTTGTGAGTAGATGAATGCTCAAGAGCTGTCTGTTCTGTTGGAATGCCAAGTCTTTTTGTTTAGTTTCTTGCTTATATAAGCAAATCAAGCACTTGCCACAAGATGCTTTGTGCAAGATACTATCACCTGAAAGTACCAGTCTCCATAGGATTGTCTTGTTCCCTCTGCCTTTATAATCTGGTATTGGGGACCTATCACAGAGGTAAACTAGGAGTCAAAGGCTTATTACGGTGTGGATGAGTTTTACATATGAAAACTGTCTTGGTTTTCATCGAAAGCCACTTCTTTTGTGCCTGATTTCCCCACCATCAGTGGTGTAAGATTTACTCTGTTGAAACATATGCCTTTGTGAGTGTGTGTGTTAAGCAGAAGTTTGTAAGATAGTAATTAATACTGTAGCCATCATGTGAATGGAAAATATTTCTGCAAACATGTCTATATATCTAGATACTTAAGAGGATAAAATTAGGCTTTGGAATTTTCCTCTGGTCCTGTTCAACTTAGCCAGCTCTTAAACATTTTATTACACTGATAATAGTTATCTGTCATTGTTTCACTTTTAATGTCAACATTGTACTGTCTTTTGCAAGAGCATAACATGCAAACTAGTATAAACCTGGGGCAAATCAGGACAGTCAGATGGAGGTTGTGTTCTGTCACCTGGCAAGCTTCTGTCCTTTTTTTTCAGTTTCCCTGTGAGTTTTAAAACTGTTGTAGTCACTGTGTAGCACCTTTCTTGAAAATATTTTAATATTTCTACTTTAAACCCTCAAAGTTGGAAAGTATGGGCAGATATATATATATATGCATATATATATATATTCATTCAATCACGGGTCTTCAGTGTTTGCATTTTATGATGACTGTAAAAGACACTGAGTTACCTGAGACTCAAAATTTCTCTAGGATTCTTATGTCCATACAAGATAAAACTGTATAATCTTACTGATGCAACAGTACCATGTTCTTCTTTTGGCTCACATATTTTTGTGATTAAAAAAAAACTGTGAAGGCAACTCTAGTGGATACACCATGTTGTCAGCTTTTATTAATTTTTAAATTATGTTTAACTTTTTCTTAAGTATTTTGAGATGAAAAATTGTTTAGGAGGGCTTTGGGCAAGATGGCAAACTTTGTGGCATCTGGTCCTTTCCCCTTCATATTCCTGATAATGATGAGAAACATTTTAGCATACAAGTTTCTTCCATAGTTTTGATCTTAAAACTACAGGGGGAAATGGTGAATTACTTTTTTCCTCTTCCCTTTCATTTCTGTATTACACCTAGAAACCCCTGGATTTTTGTTCTTCTGTTGGGAGTTCTCTCTTGGAAGCTGGGTGCTTGCAAGGTGGAGGTCTTTCTTCTGTGGCAAGACTCTAACACTATGGAAAGTCACAAGAGCAGCAGCCTTCTGGTTTCTGCAGTGTGTGGGTGAGCACTTTCTTCCAAGGAAACCTTCCAGCAGATTGGCTGGACATGATGCTGGACTGCCGTACCATTATCTAAAGTAGTCAAGCAGTCTTCCACTTTAAGTGACTGGACAGTCCCGGAGCTGCATGCAGGTTGTGAGTACCAAAACAGATGTTTCATGTGGCCCTGATGTTGGAGCATACAATAGCTTGCATTAGCAAATTGCTGGGCTAAATAATCCAAAAGTTCAGTAGCTACAAATCCCTTGTTTTCCTGTTAACTTGTAATCCAGTTGCAAGAAATCATTGGAGCACTTTTCCAGAAACCTCATTTGCAGCTCTTCCTTTTTTTTCACTTCTCCATGGGAGAAAAAACCAACAAAAACAAACAAAATCAGAATTTGAAGATTCTAAATGTAAATTCCAGAAGAAAAAATGGAGGGGCTGGGAGAGGTTTGAAAGGCAGAAATTATTTTTGGTCTTTATTAAAACGCAAAGAAAACAAATTGTCTTTTAACATCTTTAGCTTTTAAACTTTTATTTCTGCCTGGCTTCATAACATGGTAGGTAAACACTACCAATCAAGTGTGTTGCTGTAATTTTTGTACACTTTAAACATTAATCGGGCTTTATAGTGTTGCTTTCAAGCTCAGATACAGTTATCTAGATGACTGAGATTAAATATTTGTGATTTTTGGAATTTTACCTCAGCTTTTTTTGGGCTGTGTGTACTTTCTGCTTCAGAAAAAAAAAAAAAAGTGGTCATGGGCAAGGGTGGTGATGTTGTCGTGGTTTTAGGGGCAGGTAGTGGGGCATGCAGAGAGCAAATAGAGAATTTCCTAAGGGAGGAGGCCGTACAGAGTGCTCTGCCAACTCCATTGCCCTATTGCCTGTTAAAAATTACTAATTATTAATTAGTGTGGAAGAATGGATATTCCTTCTTTTTTTTGAATAAAGCAAATTTGTTTGCAGCAAGGGAAGGGTTCTTGATTGGTGTTGTATAATGTACTGTCCTGAACCACTGTTCTTGGAGGCTCTGGGGAGTCAGTCACTGCTTGCACAGCTTCAGGCATCTCTGACCCTTCAGTGCCAAAGGGCTGGTCTGGGCTGAATGAAAATGAAATCTGTTTCCTTTCAAGGGATTTCTGTACTGAAGAGAGCGCTCTATTACATTTCTTCTAGAAAGCTTCCTGAAGCAGCCACCATTGGAAATTCTGGGGCTTTGTGCTCAACTTTTCTGAATCTGCATTAAAAGAGCACCCTGTCTGTTCTTATGAGGCTGCTGGGCATGGTTGAGTGAAATGTATGTTGTCTGTGCCTTGAAAAGATAGTTACTGTTTGCTATGTCTTCCAGCCCATAGAAATGAGTGGGAACGGGATAAAACTTTTGAAAGGCGGAATCTTGCTTTGGCTGAATGGGTGGGTGTATTTAGCCATGCTGGCTGGTTTTTACTGTGGTGTGTGTAACACTTCTGTACCCTGTTAGCACAGTCTCTTTTACTCCTCCCTGTGGAGTAATATGCAGTACGATAGGCTAATCTTTATAATGGATGAATCTTGTTTTGATGAGGTTTTTTTGGTGGTTTTTTTTTTTTTTGAGGTTTGGGTTTTTGTTGTTGTTGGGGTTTTTTTGGGGTTTTTTTTGTTTTTTTTGTTTATTAGTTTTTTAATTTCCTACGTTCAGTTGCAGTGACAAGGCCTTGCTTTGACATCACCCAGAAGTGTGATGCCTTTTGAGCTTTGTGCAGTTTGCGTGGGCCTAATGCTGCTCACCAGGACATGCCACTTTCAGGGTTGCCTTCCATAGGCAAGTTCTTCCATCCTAATGTCTGTAAGACACTGAGTCTGAAAAACATAGTTTTGGGGGTCAGATCTGTAGCTCAGGAGGCAGTGCTTCTTACCATCTTTTTTTTTGCTTTATTGGCACTTGGGGGCTACAGAAAATTCTTAAAGATAAATGAATGTGTCAGTACCATTTACCTGTGTCTCTGGGCATCTTTTGTACATCTGAACAAGGAGTAGTGCTGTCTAGCTGTAAACTCTTGTGTGTGGGCATTTAGTTTTTAAAAAGGTTTGGTATAGTGGTCACTGCAAAATCAGAAGGTACTGATGTGACATTGTTTTTATAACATCTTAAAAACCTGTTTTTTGAAGTATCTAAAATAAGGAGTTTGCCTGTATCTCTAACATTTGTTGAATTCTCATAGACTTCTAACTTAAGCCTTCTTAAAAATAAATGTGCAAATATTTACATGGTACCTTTTTCAGTGGGTGTCCTCCCACGACTCCTGCTGCATACCATCCGATCCACCTATCACACGATATAGTTAGTAAGGTGTTGAACCTCTGGTGTTATTTTATATTAAGTATGATAATAATGTAATTTTAGCACTAATAAATTAAAAACTTGTGACTCTAGTCTCTTTCACCCTTGTTTATTTTAATGTCTGGATGCAGGAAAAAAGACAAGTTGTGTGCAGTTCACTGACCAGCTTTTGTAGGGATACAAAGGGACAAAGCTAGAACACAAAATCCACAGTATCTTGTTGTTTGAAGTTTGAAACCTTTCTGTCAATTAGGCTTTTTTGTATAGGAATCATGAAATGTGTATGAAGGCTGCACATATAAAACTTCTTGTCCAAAACAAAGGGAACTGCATCAGTATGATAGGTAAAAGAAACTTGTCTTCTTATTTTTAAGAAACTTACAAGGGGAAAGTTGATCCTGTCTTTCGCTTTCCCTACCTAGTGCTGGGCTGTCAGCTTGCAGAGATTTGCTAATTGTGTAATTGGTGTTTTGAATTATGCTTAATTCTGCAGAAAGCTTTCTTACTACAGAGTATTATATGATGTGTTACAGCTAAAGAAAACATTTTCAAAACTTACAAATGACTAGTAAAAATTGTCCACCAGTGATGTGGAAGAATTTGAAATCAAGAAGACTGCACTTTTGAACACAAAAATTGAGGGTTAAGCCTGGATGCCCTAACTTGCATAACTTCTAAAGACTTAAGCTCCAGGCATAAACAAAACAATCCGTCCAAAGTAGCACTTGGTGCAGATTAGAGAATCGCTTGGGGGTAACTTGCACAGTAGTGGTAGTATCATGTTGACATGTCGCTGGCATCCTCTGGATCCAGAGGTCAGTAGGAAGTATTCAAAAGTAGGAGAAATTAGTGGCATGACACCATGACAATGGTACGGTGTTAGGAGGTTGATTAAAACTGAGCTTTTTGCGCTGGTATTTGCTTCCCCCCCCCCCCCCCCCCCCCCCCCCCCCAGTCCCTCCACTGTGCAGATTGCTAAAATGTTTGGAGGGAAATCCTTTTGCTTTGTGGAGTGTTTGTTTTTCCTGGGAGACCCTTTGAGGAAAAAAGTTCTTGTGGCCTGCCTTGCTGACAAAGCAAGTAGACCATCAGATAGAAAACTGGAGCGGGAAGAAGGAGTCTCTTAGATCTTTTGGAGTTCCATATTTCTTCTAGGTGTCTGGGCAGTATATGTGGCATGGGGACTTTTTGGGGAGGGATTAAAAGAGCCTTATTTTGGGCAATATTGCCTTGCTGAGGTTTGTCTAAAATTAATCAGCTTGTGTAAGCTGACCAGTTACTGAGTAAGCTGTCCAGTTACTAGTGTTGCTGTATGAAATAGGTATGTAACCCCTTTTGCAGCAATTCTGTTGACATGCATGTAAAATGCTCACAGAGAGTTGACTTCCAGAGTAGAACATGTTGGCCGTAAAATATATATTTAAAAACACAAATTAAAAATGGGTGGTTGTTATACTAATCAGATGTGCTTGCTAATATTTAAGGCAAATATATTATGAGAGATTCAAGAAGGTCTTTTCTCTGTCTTCATTACAGTGGTACTTACACAAGCAGTGCTGGGTATGTTCTGTGCTTATGTGTTCTCCTAGAATCATGGCTAGAGAACAGCCTACTTGGCTAACAGGGTAGCTTAGGCAGCTGTTTTTTATTTTAATAGGAGGATTGTGTGTGTTCAGACACTGTTTTGGAAGAAGCTGGGTTTGTTTGTTCGAATTTCTAGAACAGTACTTTATTGCTTTCCTTGAAATTTACCTTCAGACTATAGCCAAAACAAATTGGTGGCTGTTACCTGTTCTTATGCTAAGATTCTAATGCTAAGAGAAAAACATATTTAAGCATAAAGATGAACTGGGGGAAGGGGAAAGAAAAAGGAATGTATGTGTCACCTTGTCCCTTTTTCCTCACTGATCTCCATGACAAGCTCTATTTCTAGAAGGAAGTGCTCTCCTAAGACTATATTAAGGTGTTCATGTATAATGGGAGAAGAAATGTGTGTTGTTTTGATCCCCTCAAAAGTACAGCATTTAGTGGAGTTCCATGTTGTTCTCCTTGAATGTAGGTGCCTATCGTAGAAAAGGACTGCTTCAAGTAATTGAGAACGGGATTACGAAGCTGGAGTTGAGGTGACTTTAGATGCTAGCAAAATGGAGTTTGGGGAGGATTTGATCTACACCTAAATGCTTGGGGTTGAATGCAATCCAAAACTCAGTGCTTTCATCCTATCTAATACAAGGTTGTTTCAGCCATCTCTGAACTGAGACTGCAATGTAAGGAAAATAAATGTGATTTGAATCTGTAAATGAGCATTTTTTAGGGGTATGTCTATCTCAAAGTTTCTCAACTACTTCTTGTAATGAGATTTTCAGAATTTGCCTTGGAGACAAATGAGCTGTGTAGGGAGAAAAGGAGACATTAGTTTGTGCATATTATACTCTTTCATAGATGCTTAGCATTGTTTTTCAGTGCTGGCCACTTCTTAGCAGTTAGAACTTCAAAACCACGGTTTTAAATAGGAAAGATCTTTTCTTCTAGAGAAGAAATGAATGTGATGTTTTTCTGCTGTCAATGGGATGAGTTCTACCCCATTAAATATAGCTTCAGAGGTGTCTGCCAGGGTGTTCCTCCTACAGCCTTCTTGAATAAGCCAGAGTCTGCTTTCATGTGTTTGAGTACCTACCCTGCTGCTCTGCTTCCTCACTCCCATCAGGATCTTGAGCTCCAGTGTCTCATGGTCACTCACCACAAGCACAGTTGCTTTTGACTGCTGTAAGCCCAGTCAGCTGCTCTTCAGTCAATAACAGATCAAGCTGCAAAGGATAGGAAAACATGTATTAAAACTTCCCTGAAGTGAGTGAACATGGAAAGTCAGATTTTATATCTGAGTAATTTTGCGGGTGTTTCCGATATCCCTGCTTGAAGAAACAGCTCTGAAAGCACTTAAATATCAGATTTGCTTGCAGATTTACTCTCTTTAACTTAAAAATACTGTCATAGATTTACCACCTGCATTTAATAGTTTACTTCTGCTGTTTCTTTTTGCTGTAATTACAGGAAGTAATTGGTGACTAATTTTGTGTTTTACTTACTCTTCTCTCCCTTGTCCTCCAGTGTAGTTTTGGTTTCTTGTACGGTGTCTAAGGCCATTGAAGTGTACCAGAACAGTGCTAGGAGGGAAAATTGGGTGACTTCCTGAAATGCAGTAATGGAGGGGAAGATGTGTAGCACCCTGCCACTGTATCTATCTTAAAATGGTTAAAATAATGTGTGTGTATATTTGTATCTATGGAGGAGCAAAAATACAAATGTAAAACTGCAGTGTTAAAATCAGGTAACTTTGGTTCCTTACTAATGCTTAGGTTTCTGACCTTTTTGAGTCACCCGGCACACATAATTCTTCTGTTGCTGCCGAGACAGCTTTTAATGATAAGTAAGTTATGTAGATAATAGGGAGCTTGGAATACTTTGGATGTTAGACTTCAGGGAGGGTACCTAGAGTCCTCTTCTATAGGACAAGAGGGAAAAGGTTCAGTTTCATAAATACTGCTATTGGTATTAATAAGACTTTATGTGGTTTCAGGATTCTGCTTTATTCCATGGTTGGTCTAGTTTGGTTGATCCTTTTTATCTAGGTGTCTTCTGTCTGTAGAGGGTAATGGTGGGTGTCTCACAGTAAACCTGTCTCTAATGAGGCTCTTGAATTTTTGTTCAAAGGTCCAATAAAGTGAAATACATTTTATTGTCTTTTTTTTTCTTCTGGACTCGCTCGGAGCTTAAAATGTTATCCCTTTGTTAACCATGTGACAGAGCAGGCGCCTGTCTGAGGCTACGGGCTCAGGAGGAGACTCAGAAACATTTGCAACTGGTTCTGACTTTGTTACATTCATGAAACATTGTTTTAAGTGAGACGAAACTAATTGGTGCGTGAGTGATGACTTTGGCGGCTGAAGGGATGAGTCCGCTCATGAGACTGTGTGAAAAACTCAGGAGTTGGAAAGAAGTAAATTGTTCTAATCAAAGGTTGTATAGGAGGTGGAGGCACTACAGAGCAAAAGCCAAGGTTATGGCGCTTGGGTTTTTGAAGATAGACTTCTTACAGGTGAGCTATGTTTTTATGGAAGTTGGCTGAATATGGTGCAGGAAGAATTGGAGGCAGAATTAGACCAGACTGTTGAGGCTTTTCCAAGAATAGAAAGCAAGTGGAGTACCATTTGTATGTGTGGAGCTGGGGGAAAATGGGATGCTGGATTAAACAGATCTAGCTCAGAGGTGTTGTTTGAGTTCTAAGGAACTTGTCAGTGGTAGGTCTTTTACCCAGATTTATATATGTAAAGGCTATCTAATAATAAACAGTAAACTTATAACTTAGATTGTGAAAACTGCATATTAATGAGAAAAATGTCTTTTCAGGTTTTTAATGTTTGTGTTGCTGAATTGAAAATTAGGTCTCTTGTGAATTGGAAGTTAAGATTCATTAGCAGCTCTGTGTGGAAATATATTTTCTTGTCCAAATTAGTACATTTGTGTGCAAAATTGCTTTCAAGCTGTTTTATTTAAAACTTTCTGTGTCAGTGGATTAATTTCTTGGTATTTTTAGAATATGGTATTTTGCCTTGAAAAGATATTAACTGTTTCAATGTTGAAGAACAAGTATCCCAAGGAAATTTGAAGTAACTTCGTCAAACATTGGCAAACCTTGTAAAAGAATTCTGCTGCTTTTGCAGCAGTAATTTGAACTGCAAGGCTCATTCTCCTGCTCATGGCTGCTGTAGGTCCTCTCCTATTCTGCAGCTGTTTTACTGAAGTAAGGGAGTGGAGAGGTGTGCTGTGAGTCATTCCTGTTAAAGTCCACTTGATCTGTCGCAGCATCTCCTGTAGAGTTCTTTTTCTTCATTTTTACTGATTAAAAATATAAACAGGAGATGGAGTTTAATAGCAGACTCTTCAACCGTATGATCTAGAATAAAGTAACTTTGCATTCTTACAAAAAGCACTACATACTATATGACTTCTCTAGAGGATCCTGTCCAGGTAGATTTTAATTTTAATAAGAATAGTATGGAATTGCCTTTTATTTTGATTTTCAGTTATGTAAATAATATCATGAAAGAGTCAGAAATGGAGGCTAAATCCATGTGGATTGGGATTTACTTCCAAGTGGTTACTCTTTGTTTTGTCTTACAAATGTTATGCATATTCTTTAAAACAGTTTACACAACTTTTATTAAGGGGTTCTTTAATCTTTCTCAGGACATGCTTAAGATTTCTCTTACCTTGGGTAGCATGAGTAAGCACAATGTCTTCAGTAAGCTGTGGTAAATAGATAAACCACTTGTGTTCATTAGTTTGCAGAACTGGGCATTCACTGTGATAGAAATTACACTGGCTTTATTTGATAGTTTTGATAGTAATGATATTTATTCTAATTACAGGTGAAATCAGTCTTTATTAGTGAAAAAGCTCAAAGCTTACCAAACACTTGAATATGCATAGGTTGAAGTACTTGTCTGCCTGCTTTTTCTAGCTAGAAAGTTGTCCAAAAATGTGCCTACCTGTATCCATTTGCAGTATGTGAGGTTTAATTCATATCTGTGGAATGGTGCCAGAAAACACTCTTAAGTCACTGACTTCTGTGACTAAACAAAAATAGATTTTAATTGTGATGTATTACTGAGTGCAGATATCTGTCTTCAGTTTGGCTTTTTTATTTTCTGAGTAAGGCAACCTGCATATCCTATTTGAACAAGTACAGAAGACTGGCACCATATCAATGCCCTGTTGCAGTGGTTTTGTTCAATTTTTATCTGTATTCCGAAGTAATGAGCCAATATTACAGCCAACACGGAGGATTAACCTCTAAAATACTATAAATCCATTGACCTTACAGAATTAATACTTTTCTTTATACATGTGATTAAAGTCTTCCTTTTCAATGTGACTCTAATGTCTGAGATGATGATTGTTCCCTGCTAAATTCCTTAATGCCTTAGCAAAGGCTTAGATGGCAGTTTTACCTGCTGCTGCCCTTAACATAAATTACTCCATCAGGAACTTCAGTGTAAACATAAAAATAAGGAGTCTCAGCTGCCAGGCCCTGCTGGATTAAAACCTGAGTGCATTTCATGGGTTTGTAAGCTGAGGAGTTTTCAGGAAGAGTAGAAATTGAATCAAAGTGGTGTTGTTTATTTAAAAGAGAAAAATAAACAGCATTTTGGAGGTGCCATTGCGCAAATTTTTAAGCTCTTGAGAGAATACTTGAGCTTTTCTGTTTAGTGGTGAACATAATTGATTCACCTTCTCATTGCACAGAACATAACTCAATTATGGTAGGAACAAACATTGTCTCCAGAGATGCAAGCTTGAGTGGATATGTGAGATCCTGGCCTCCATCCAGCAAATGATGCCATTACTTCTCTTTCTTCTGGTGCTTAAAATCTTATACCAGAGTCTCTCTGTGGGAATTAATGCAGACAGAGCAGAAGGTGAACTAAAGTTCTCTATTCAGTTTTAGATACCTCAATAAGGCACTGCTGTCAGTTTAAAAAGTAAGATGGAAATTTGTTTTTATTTGTGCTCTTTCAGGATGCTTGCTTACTTCTGTTGGGTAAGCAGAGAGTTAAGGGTATTTTTTTTTGTGGTGACTTTTTTGTGTTTGATTTCTGTTTTGTTTTTCTGCATGAACTCTGTTTTGGGACCTTTTTTCTATACTATTCCTGGTCTAGATGTATTTGACATATTTACCAGAATGGGTTTCTTGCATGAGTCCAGTAATGAATGTGTAATCTCTTGTCTTAGCACTTCAGCTGCAGGTCTGTGAGGGTTTTGTTTGGGTGTTTTGTTGTTGTTAATTCCCAGTAGGAATCAAGTTTGACATTCTTGACTTGAGAATACAAGTCAAGTGTTGAGGCTTCTTTCAGAAAGACTTGTGAATCTTTTAAGCAGAACAGTTACTGTCCTTTTCCATAGTAGCTCTATTGTGGCTCTTAGTCCATTTTATCTGCTGAAACCAGCAGGGTGGCAGAGGCATAGCATAAATCAAACAAAGGCTGCAAGAGACATTTTGGGATTTCTTTAATTAAAAACACAAAGCAGAGATAATGGTATAACTTAGGTCAGAAGGCATCTCTGGGTCTCAGCTGGTGTCACTTTAGTTCAGAGCAGGTCAGGTCTGATTAGATAAGGTTATTCAAGGTTTTACTTGGTGAAGTTTGGAATTATTTCCATGGAAATGGGACAGCCTGCAGTTGAGTTTCGTACCACTGATTTCCAGCCTTGCACCTGGTGTTATTGTCCACGTAGTTCATATCACTAGCTGAGGATGCTATAGGAGACCAATCAAAAGGTGTTGCAAAAACGGCAATGAGAAATATCCACTGCTTGTCCTTTGCCTGTACATGTGCCTGCTTGTGTCCCTTGAATACAATCAGGTTGGCTGAGTGCAGTCTAAGATCATCCCAGTCACATCCTTGTTCAGGTGCCCAGAAATGGCTTCCTGGTGGACGGGCTCTGTTGTGACTTTGGTTGTGCTGACAGCCCCCAGATCTTGTTTCTTACAGAGGGATGTGCTGTTTGCCTCCCAAAGAGGATGGTGGGGCTAATGACCTCCAGACCTCTGCTCCAACCACTGTGTCTGTGATCTTAATCCAGTGCGATTGCCAGGGAACCTGGGACTGGCTACTGCAGTTTATGCTGCTGGCACATGGAACTTCTTAAAATTTGTACTTTCTAGCTTGCAGACTGAGCATTATTTCACATGTGTGGTTCCTTACTCAGATTCTTTTTAGGCTTAGTTTTTTTTCTCTGAGAAATTACTTCAGAGCAGCAGCAGTCTTGTCTTCAGCATCTCATTTCAATGGTGTTTTGGTTCACTGAGGAGATGAACCTTGTATGGATTTAGTAGGGAGCCATAGTTCTCTCATAAAACTTCAGGATCTGAATTATTGTTAAATACAGAAGGTTTGTTTTGAACCTGCAATAAAATATAGGGAGTACACTTGATTAAAGATCGTATGTATCTATATACTGCTGCAAGCGCTAGCTTCTATTAGAAACACAAAATAGAAATTTTACCTGTTCTTAGGAAGTTTCAGTAAGAGCTATAGCTTCAGGTCATTTGGCTCTAAGTGTATTTCTTCATAGAAAGAGCCAAAATACAGACAATTGTCTCCTGAAGCTATGAGTGTTCTCTGGCAGGAAGTTGCTAAGCAAGAGAATTCTTAGATCTTGGAATTTTTGGTGGAAGGAAAAGTTCAGCTGGGAAAGTCTGACTTCTACATAAAATGTTTTTAATGTTAAAATGAAATAATTATCTATTATTGGTGCCATTGTTATGGCCATCTGTTGAAAAGTATAAGCACTGGAAATGGAAATAGAATTGTTCCTTCTGTGCCTGAGATGGAGAAATTAACCTTGACTAAGGGGGTACTGTGATTATTCAGGATTTGTAAGCTTGCTTAAACTTGTGTTTGTGTTTCTGGCAGTTTGGAAAAATTGGTTTGCCTTCATGAATGTACTTCTGGCTTCAGGGGTCAAACTTGCGAAACTGAGCATGAGTAACTTGAACAGTGCTTGTTTAGTCTATTTGTGCTGCTGGGGTTGAGATTGTAATTACATGTTCAATCCAGTGTGCCCTTCTGGAAAGGTATGCGTGTTCTGCGCGAGTCCAAACAAGCATTTGTATTCAGCTATCTGCATTCCTTCAGCCAATGTGCAGTCTTTAAGAATTAGGGACTTAAATACACCTACCGTGGTAAATTAAGTAGCACAGTTAGTCTCCTCATTTGTAACAGAATATATTTAGAAATAATGTTTATAAATGTTTTACGCATGTTTCTGTAATAGAGGAAAGTGTGAAGTATGTACTGATGTTATTTGAATTCCTTATTTGAATTTCTTACTATCTCTCAGTGAAAGGTTACTCAGGGATGTAGTAGAGTAGCTTCTGAAGTCCTATTATTTCTGTTTCCTCTGAAGATGGGACAGAAATCCTCCAAGCATGGGATAGATGCTGCTTTTTTCTATTTCCCATGCACTATATCAGTGTTGCTGTCCTGCTCTCCTCTGCAGAAGCTAAGGTCATGCAAGTAAGGAGGGAGCTGGGAGCTCACGCCAGTCTAACTGTGGTTTTTTTCAGTGTTATTCTTAATGTAAACAAGGTAGATCTTAAGATGCTGCATGTTGTTTAAGATGATGGAGTCTGATTTTTCTAAAATCTGCCTGGCAGTGTGGGATAACAGTTTTCTCAATCTGAGTCCATACGTGGGTAAATTTGGTAGTGGTTGTAAAATAAAGTGGACATTGAGGCACAATTTGAGTGTGTTAAAACTTCTGATTTATGAAAATCTAAATCAGCACTGCTATAGGATGTGTGGGAAGGAAAGGAATCCAGATTTCTCACCTGGGTAAGATGTGGAAAGTTAATAGCTTTTGCTTCTTAAAATTTGAGATTGAGCTTCAGTGTGGAGAAACTTGTGAGATCCGACCCCAGCCAAAAAAATGTAAATACAGCCATAGGCACCTTAATTATGTTTGCTATGGGCTTTGTGAGTTCATAACATTGTTTCTGATGTTAAACACATGGGTGCTCTTCACAAAGCCTGTGCCTCTGCTGTATAAGATGCAACTTTACTTACTAGCAGTAGACAAGAATGATTTAAATTTTTTTTTCTGCTGTGTATTCGCTGACCAGCTACACCTAATGCTTCTTAGATGAAGCTTGGATAAAAATGTACTCAATTAATAGATTACTGGGTCGTTAAATTGTGAGTTGTGGGCCAAGCCTTGGTCCTAGTCCTTGCTTGGATTTTCATCTGTAATTTTTTATGGTTAGTACTTTCGAGTTCTGTCTTGAGCACTTTTGTGCTGTCTGTTCTGTGTGTGATAGGCTTAGATAAATCCTAAATTGTAGTGCTGATGGTAACAAACAGCTATTGTACTCTTCTCTCCAGAATGAATGTCTGCTGTGTTCTGTAATTACTCTGGGGTAAAAGAGGACACTTGAGTTCTTAAAGTAAGCTATTTTCTGCTGCTTTCCTGGGTAGCAGTCATCTAGGCTGTAGAGAGTGTTTGTACTGTCACTTCATGCAGAAGAGTGATACTGGTTTATTCCAGTCTACTCTTCCCCCTTTGTCTAGCAGAGTCCTTCAAGTAATGGGAGCTCATGCAAGTTTGTTTATAGTTGGTTTTGAGACAGTCTGTGAGGTGAAAAATGGTGTGTAGCACTGCCAATAAGAAAGCTATATTTTAACTCTTTCTGTGGCTGGGACTGACTGAATATGTGTTTCTGTCTGAATGATTCTGTCCCTGTATCACTGATGTGTGGTTTCATGTGGAACAGTTCTGTATTGGGACAGTTGAGCATCCAGACTTTGGGCTCCCAATCATCAGTGGCTGTTGCTAGTTACTTTTTTGCTCAGTAACTGGGCATCATCATGATGGTTCTGTCTTCCCAGAAACAGTTGGGATGTTCAATCCGTACATTCCTTTGGTACTTTAAATCTTGGCCATTCATTTCTGTAGTACTTGGAGCTGCAAGAGAGCACGTGTTGTCGGGAAAGGAGAGAACAGTTCTTGATGGCATTCACGACAGCAATGTAATAGGTGGGAATATGGGTTTCTCTGCTTTGCTTCTGTGGCTTTCTTCCTGAGTTGTTACTCCGTGCAAGAACTAATGAGCATGCATATGGTATGACGGATGCCTTACATAGACCAAAATGAATATTTCATCACACCTCCCAAAAGATAATGTGTAGTCTGCTAAGCAGCTTTTTTTACAGCAAGCAGCTCAGCTTCCCGAAAATATCGCAGCTTAAGTATTTGTCTCTTTGAGGAAGAGAGTGCTTGGGCTTCAGACTGAAGTGGAGAAAGTGGTGTAATCTTGTTCTTGCTCACCAACTGGTGTGGTCAAAGGGAAGCTCTAGATCTGATTTTATAATGATGCTTAGTTACTGGGGTTATCTAACTGTACTTTTAACGTTTTTGATGGTAGTTATTTGCAGGCTTTGGCAACCTAGCAGCTAGCTTAGAGGTAAAAGATGTCTTGTGATAGAGTGCTGAATGGGAATTTTTTTTTGTTAGTTTACTTGGTTGTTTGGAAGTGTGGGGTTCTTTTGGTTTTGTTTGTTTCTTTTTCTCCCTATCCTGGAATGTTCCTGGAGATAACATCTTCCTCCTCAGACTGCTTTGTGACAGGGTGAAAACACTGAGAGTGCACTCCCTGGCTGTGGTCTCTAATCGCAGAAGCACTGAAGTGCTGGTTAGTTATCCTGAGAAGTTACTGACCATAGGGCTGGAAATCCTGTTCCTTGAGAAATGGATGCAGTTTCAACAAAGGATTGAAAGAAATTCGGTGTTCACTAGTGTATTTTCTTCTGCCTGCCTTCTCCAAGAGGGGAAATATGAGGTTTGACAGGAGCAGTAGCTGATTTTTCATACATGGGTCCCGGCTTTTCCCAGACATTCAAGTGCAGGGAAGCATCATTGCTCTCATGAGGGTGCTGACAGGAGCAGGCACTGTAGAGTGTTTTCCATGTCACTGAGCACTGTGAAAGAGCTGTGATGGAGGTGTTGTGCTGGACAAGGTCTATTCCCTTTCCATGGGCTGGCACTGTGGAGTTGTTTGAAGTCCCTTCTGACAGGAGGCTTGGGTATTATATGAGGGCAGTTGTGATGCCTCCTGTAGAGACTGTGCTACACAGCTTTTTGTGATCAGTGTTAGAGGCAGCTGAGGTGTCGTAGTGGTGTATATGAGCTGCAGTTGCTGTCTCTAAAAATGCTTCTGCTTTTATTTTAGGTAGTCAAAGGCTGGCCCTCTCTTTTAAGGTGTATGATTCAAGCCTACTTTTTTCTGTTTTGATTGATTTTGTCCTTAAGAAAAGAAATGGAGAAGGCTTTCTAATAAAACACAGACCATGATATCTGGATTTGCATCCTCTGCAGCAAATAGCTAAGATGGCAAAGAAAGAAGGTGGGGTCTTTGAAGCAATTAAAGGACTAAAATTTTTCCATTTTATGGCTTGTACAGTAAAGTCAAAACTGGTAGTGATCCTGCATTTGTTTGCTTTGTCAGATAGCTTTCCTCTTAAAGAGATAGCAATGCAGTTGCTGCTAAGGTAGCCAAACTGTATGGGCTTATATTTTCCATCCAGAGTATCTGCTTTATTCTGGATTATTTTAGAAGACCTCAAGAAAAAATATTTAAACTACTTTCAGGAAAGATTAAAGCAATTAAATTGTCTTCCTGTGGAAGAGGTAGGCCTGTATGTGTTTTTGGTGAGGGGAGGAGTGCTAACAGCTTTAGCACTTCGGTATTCTGGTGAAATAAAATTTTGTAAGACAGTGTGTATTTTACTCTTTCAGTGAAAATCTAAAACTTCTGTATTACTTTGCAAGCAACTGAAAATCTTACTGTATATGTAATTGGTCGAAATACAGTTTGGAAACTGTATTCTTGGAAGATAGCAGCTGTGTCAAACATTGAGCTCTTCCCCCCCCACGAGCTGCAAGGAGGATTTAGACTTCATATAGGATACATATATGCTATTTTTATATAACATGCTAGTGAAAACAAGGATATCCCTTTCCTTTACTATTTTTTTTTATCTTTTCAAAGGCAATGTTTGGGGTTTCAAGTCTTGAGTTGCTGGCAGAATGGAATGAGAAACCATCTTAGTATAGCCCCTAAATTTGAGGCTTTTTAGATATCCACTTTATTCATGTGATGGTGTTCCATTGTCAGAGTGTTTGGCAGGTTGTAGATCTTCATTTCTCAAATGTGTATGTCCTGTCCCTGTATTTCCATCTTTACTTGAGCATTCTGCAAAGGCTTTGAGGTGTAACCAGCTTCCTTGCATGATATGTCTCCAGTGCTCTGTTTTGCCCATATTGGAGTCTCATTAACTTTCATGTAGGTTTAGGAAATGACTTATGCTTCACA
The DNA here is from genome assembly GCF_015832195.1 of Motacilla alba alba. Classification (NCBI taxonomy): domain Eukaryota; kingdom Metazoa; phylum Chordata; class Aves; order Passeriformes; family Motacillidae; genus Motacilla; species Motacilla alba. The sequence goes on along the minus strand of NC_052017.1, from coordinate 70,046,951 downwards.
AAGGCTTCAGGTGCCACTGATAAACTCTTTCTCTTGCTCCAGCTGTTGGACTTTGTGTAGACTAAGGGATATTTCATCCTAAAACAAGAGGAGGAGTTGCTGCATGATTTCTGGCTGAATACTTAATGCAGTCTTACAAAATGAGTGAGCTTGATGTGTGTTTATTGTGGAAGAGGGTCCCTTGGTATTTATTATTAAAGACAGGAATTTAAGTCTAGTTTTCTTTACTGCAAAAAAAGAAAGTCACTTGTAGGCTCTAGACAAATGATTTTTTTTGAACAAGATTTTTTTTCTAAGCTAGGCTGTTCCAGGCTATTCTTGGGTTTTTATTGCTTCTGGTGTTTCAAATTGAGACCTTTCATTTGTAGCTAAAGAATCTGTTGTAGGCATTTTTAGACTGCTTGAGATTTGGAAGAAGTGGAATTGTCTCTCTGTCTCAAATCTTTCAGGCAAATTGAAAAATTAAGGCAGGGAGCAGTTGATCCAGCCCTCTATAAGACAGGAGGCCTGATGAACATACAGTGTGGGGGTTTTTTTGTGTTATGTATAGTGTAGTACTCAGCAGAACTTCCAGAAGTAATTTTCTTTGTACTCAAACCTGGGAAAGCACTAATGTCTTAATCAGAATGAGAGTGGATTAAACTTCAGAATGTAACTGCACTTGCTCTGACACACAAAATGAATAGATTGTATGGTTCTGGCTTTGTTAAATAATTGTGTGGTTTCTCTCCAAATATAGCTGCTTAAATTAAAAAATAGAATAGGATCGCTTTGAGAAATTTAGTAATGAAGTAATGAAAAAGAGAAGGAATGCAGGGAAAAATCACTCCTTTCAGCTTCTCTTCAGCTCTTCAGTGAGAAAGAATGGTATTCCATGTCTCTGGGAATTCTTACTAGTGTGTGCTCTTGCTATGTTAGCAGTCAAAGAATAATGGGGAATTCTTGTAATTGGTACCTCTCCTATTTAGGCTTACAAAGACTGGTGACAGGTTTTTAAATTAAATTGCAAACCCATGTCTGAATGTTCTTAAAGAACTCGTTAGTACCACGAGCTGCTGGAATATGGGTTTCTCTCGTAAAGAAGAAGTTTTGCCAACAATAATGTCTTGACTGCTATGCAGAGAGTCCTTAAGATTTTGTTTTATGAGGAGGGTGAGAGAAACTTGGGTAGATCTCAGCAAAATCTTTAGCAGGGATTGGAGAAAATCTGAGACAATTCTTCCTAATTTGCTCCCTGTTGTTAGATTTAAGATCAGTTTTCCTTTCATACCAAATAGTTCCTTCACCTTTTGTTATGACACAATATGAAGAGGAGATTTTGCTGAACTTGCCAACATAACTAAGCCAATATTGATCAAATTCTTAAGCTGCTTCTTATTTAATTTTCTGTAGCTTACTGGGAGACCACTGTGATACCGAGAAAGAAAAAACTTCAGTGAGCTGACCAGGATTGGAAAGTTGAAAGAATAACTTTTTTCAGGCCTGAAAATGTTGGGACTTAAAAAGATATATACTTGATTTTCCTTTTTCACTTTGCAATTATATTTCACTTACAGAATATGAAAGTATGTCAGAGCTTGCTTGTTGTTCTAGTCAAACTATGCTTTTGTCCGAAAAAGTACATTAATGTGTTTTAATTTCTGAAACTTTTAACTACTTTGGTAAGGCAGAGGAGCATTGTGAAACTAGAAGATTATGGTTGCTAGTCCTCTTCCAGTTGTACGTGGAATTTTTCAGACATATCTAAAGATGGTTTCTTCTCATTCAAGCCATACATAGAGTACATACATGTAGAGTTCATACATAAGCTTTGTGTAGATGGGATTCTCTCTTGTCATTTCATGAGGTTTTGTTTTTCCTGTGCGCCTCTCCATTCTGTGTTCAGCCCAACCACCTTTTGCTGAAACTGATTGTTACATGTTGCCAAAGAATAGCTCAAAGCAGATGACAAGAGGCGAGAGAGACCTTTTCTTGCTTTGAATTATTCAGCAGTGGGCCTTGAGTTGACATTTCTAATATTAAACTTTCGTAGAGGCTTCTATCCCCTGGTAATCTGTCTGGATTGCTTGATTAGTAGACAGTATTTTTTCATGGAAGTAATGAAATAATTTAGTAGGAAACCCTATGCATCCTTCTGTAAAAGGCTTCAGTCTGAATATCACCTACTTGCTCTGAAAGGTGAGATAGCACATCGATTTTTGTCAAATTGGCCACTATATGGCAGGTGCACTTTGAATGATCACCAGCCTTTTAAGGGGACAGGATGAAATAACATTGGTATTTATTAAATGCTGTATGAGTATATACTATGCAGTATGAAATACTATGGTTATTTACTGACCAGAGAGAGTCTTCATTGGCCCACACCCTCCTAGGACAGTTTTCATCTGGGATCCTGGAGTAGCAAAGCTTCAATGACTTGCACAGAAATCCCTCTTAGTGAGTAGCAGGCTGATTACCATTACCCCTCTGGCTTTCTCTTCAGGGCTTGGTTGGCTTTTTGGCAAATAGGAGATGTGATTCTCTGTGTGTGGGTTTGTGTGTGTGTGTGTTTGCCCTTTTGAGTTGAGAGGTGTATCATCATGGGCAGTGCTGAGGAAAAGAAACAAACTCTTCCTTTATAATGCCATCGGCCTTCTGGGAAACCATTGCTGGTATGTCCATTGTGTCTTGTAGAACAGCATTTACTGAAGGAAAAGCTGAATAAAGACACATTGGTATTGGAGCACTGCAGCTGTCTCTGTGTGTCTAACTTGCTTATTAATATATATAGCTTGACTTTATCTGTTGTAAATAATAAACTATGTTAGAGAAGTAGCAGGAGTCTCAAGTCAAACTTTGTTCTGTAAGATGATCAGTGTTCTTTAGTGCAGGGGTACTGTACTGATAGCAGATGGGGGAAACAAAGGTCGACAGTCATAGCTGGAAGACAGGGATAACTTCTGGTGTTTCTCTCATAGCAGCTGGGACTCTAGAAAGCAGGAACACTGCAATGAAGGGTATGGAATGGAACAGACAGAAAAGATGAAAGGGAAAATATGTCTAAGCATACAAATTGCTCAGAGTTGCCACCTTTTTTTTTTCCTCTGTTTTTTTCTTTTCCTCTACTTGCACTAAGTGTACACAATTTCCATAGCACGGGAACAATACAGGCTGTGAAAGCAACTGTTACTATTTCAAGGCAGTATTTATTGAAACTGTTTTAATTTAGCTTGTTATTTGTCTCACCTAACTTGCAGTATTTCACTTGATGAATAAAACAGATAAAGGCTTTTTTCTTCTCTTGTTCTGGAGACAATGACTATAAATGTTACTTATTTTCAATTCTGTCATCCTCGAGGGAAGTAGTCTGGTGTGCAGTGCTTTAAACACTGTGTGTGATAGCCCTCTAAATACTCCTTCAATAGCTGCTTGCAGAACAGTCTGAAGCAAATGAGGAAATTCTACCATGGAGACTGCAGTTTAAAACGGACCAGCCCAAGTCTGCCGCTGAAGGAACTCTTGCTATTTCTGTCAGCAGAGACTTTGCTCTGTCAAGGTATCTTATAAAGCCTGGGCCACATCAAAGCTTTAAATCAGTTGGTAAAAGCTCTAGTGCTACATCAGTACTGCAGAGCCTTGTCAACTCAGTCATATGCAAAACAATTGCGATTTTAACGTGTGTTGGAGTGTCATCTTCATAGACTTGAAAGCGTTTTTTCAATAACAGCATATTTTACATTTTTAAAAAGAAAATTTCATTTAAAATGTGCAATGTTGCCCAGAGCTAGGCTTTGCTATCTTGTTTTCCAGTTTCCTGTTTCTCCCCTGCAAATGAATTTTAGAGGTGCAAGAACTGCAGAAACAGACTTGCATGTAAATTGTCACCAGAAAGAAACCACGGCTGTCATCCAGTCCCGAAATGCCCAGGTTTCATCCAATTATGACATAAGTTGTACTAAAAATACCACTGTTGTAGTCACACTTGGAAAACTGAAACACTTGGAAAACTGAAGGGGAAGGATTTTTTTTTTTTGAGCCATGTGCATTGTAATTGTTCACCTTTTGCAGGCAAGTATAGAAGACTTTCTGTGCACATATCAGGCTTGTAATGACAAGGAAATAGTTTGTTGAGTGCTTTATTTGTGATAGAGATGCAATGACTGCAGGCAAGAAAGTGTCTTTGTAGTTAGCTTCATAGAAACAGAGTGGTTTATATCCTTATTTTTTATCAAGACACTTACTGAATTACTTAAACAGCAGGTTTTTAGCAGTTATTTGTTTCTTGGTTTCTAGATCTTTCTTTTTAATTGTACTTTGGCAAATCAAGATACCATTTCTTAAGACCGTGGGAGTAGTAAAACGTCCCTGTCTGGAGGAAGGAGCTGAGCAATGAGAGATGATGAGATCCTGCTTCTACCACTGACTCACTGTGGCCTGGGGCAAGGCTGTCTCCCTTAACTGTCTGCAGAATGATGATGATAATTGGGAGCATGTGAGACAGTGAATGTGATACTGGACAAATGAAGTGTTCCATACATCTAAGGAGTAAGTAAGGCAGAGGCTGCTAACTAGAAGATAAAATAATTTTGTCTCATTTCCAGAGAAAGACCCCCTGTGTTCTAAGGTTTGTGCTTTACCCAGGTAAACTCCCTTTTTCAGTGTGAATGTTCTTTTGCAGAGTGGAAGATTCTTCCAGCCTTTCTTTTCTAATCTTTCCCTTGTTTACTCATGTTAAGTTTTAGCTGATAATTTCAGAAACATTGAAGGTCTAACTGATGTAGCCTCAACATCTTAACTATTACTCTGTACAGCTGTTTTTTTTTATATGACAGTAATATTTGCAAGTCCAATAACTTCTGTTGATACTTAGCAGAGCTTGTGAGCAAGCTCGAGCTCATGAGCTCTCATTGAATACAGTAAGATGTCTGTATAACAGGAGATGGCGGCTATGGTGCTCGTGGAAGGAAGGAACCATATGCCACTTGTGAGGCCTGGTGAGAAGAACTTCACTAATTTCTTCATGTCCTCTTGACATCTGGGAAGTAGGAAACTCTTTCCTTGTTGTTGCTCTTAGTATTGACAGAGTTGATCTAGAATATCTTTGGGTGCAGCTTTGACAATTTTCATTATAATGCTCTGACTGGAAATGAAAATTAATGTTTTCAAAGACTTTTTTCAGGGACGCAAGTAACTGATGACAGACAGTTGTCCACACCAGCTTCATAATGTGTTCCTAACATGAGTTCAACTTTCAGATCCTAAAAAAAAAAAATCAGTTTATTTTTTGGTAAGATGTCTTCTTTAGCAAATTGAGAAAGTTGTAGTTGTTGGGTAAAAATCTTGTTTTCTGAGAAGAGTGCATTTGGAGTGTGACTGAGGTTAGAGGGTGTAAAAACAGTAACTACAAAGTAGAAGCACTTTGTCTGACAATTAATTTGTTAGTTGCGTTATACATGAAGATTCAAGGCATGTGCTTCACAGGAATGTGGAGGCATTCAGAGGAATGATGTCCTTGAGAAAAGTAAGCTGTCTGAGACAAGCATGAGTTTTGTGTGTGCCTTTTTTTTTTTTTTGGTGGGTGTATGTTTGCTGCTTGTATTTAGATATCACCTGGCATGGTGGATTCCTGTGCTGTGATGAGGATTCCTAGGTGCTACACAGTGAAGTAAATACTCAGAAACAGTTAAAGCAGATGGCTTAGGTGAGAGCTGTTGAGAACAAAGGAGACATCAACAATGTGGTGACAACATGGTGGACAAGAGTAGTGAAATATCTTTAATCAAAACTTGCTGACACGTGGCTTTTTCTTTTTTTTTTTTCTTACTTCTCTAAAGCAATCAAAAGGGTTCTGAGCTGGTCTGCAATGACTCACTTAAAGTCACTCAGTTCTCTGGGATTCTGCATATAGAAAGTCCATCCTTCTAAACTCTGTTGACCTTCCTTTCAGAGTCACAGCAGTTTTCAGGAATGGCCTATTCATTTGAAGAAAATCAATGAAGTTTATTCCCTGTGGCAAAGAGTGTTGTTTGGTAGGTTCGCAAAACCCAAGGCCAAGGTGTGAGACTACCCTTGGGCTGTTTTGTTTCTTTTATGTTCCTAGCATTCTTACATGCTCCTAACTTGCAAAGGACATCGTATAAGAAGGGGAGACTGAACATAAGTTCCATGATGGTAAGGGAAGGCAATACATTAATTTTGAATTAATGTGACATGGAATGGTCTGGGATGGCTAAAGGCACCTTCAGTGCTAATTGTGCATTGTCTGGGTTATCTGGCTCTGTTGCTGTGTTTTCCGCTCCTAAGGCTGGTTTGTTTGATCCAATTCAGATTAAAAAAAAAAAAAAAAGGTCTTTGTGGGACTCTGCTCCCTTAAGATGTTCTTAATTTGAAAAATTAAGGCACTACTTTGCTTATATCTGGAAGGGACTGGATTTGTTCTTGCAGAAGTTCAGTCTGGTATGAGAACAGAGGGGAAGGGGATACTGCTGTGTTTTGCTTCCTGGACCAAGAAACAGAAAGGGCACTGTATGCTACTTAGATAATAACATTGATAAGAAGGTTAAGTCTTTTAAATTCTAACAACATATCTATGTGTGTTATCTTGTCCAAAAAGATTTTCATAATCCTTTTTATTTTAAAGAAAAAGGAAAAAGTGGGAAACATTAAGAATGGGTATCAGCTTTTTCTTTGTGTGGAATAATAATTTAAATCTGAGTTTAGGGGAAAAACAATCTTCAAGTGCAAAATCAAAATCAGCTATGCAGGTAGGACAGATACCACAAATTTCCAAATTTCAGAATGGTTCCACGTGATATGTCTTCTGTTTCCATTAATTGTATAAATTACTGAAAGAAAATGTTTATTAGCAAAGCACATCTGGTTTCTTGTTCTGAAGTTTTTAAAAGAACTGGAAGCTTTGGTGTTGAGGCATTATACATCTGGGAGGATGCACTCCTCTATAAGTGAGTCTTTTTAGCATCTGTGGAAATCATTGTAACAACTTAAACCGTGGCTTTGGTTGAGATTTTTTTTTATTTGTTTTGTTTTTGTTTTTGAGACCCTAGCCTTTGAAGAGTGCAGAGTGCCTGGTTTACAGATTTGGTGTAACAGAACTACATATATTTTCAGCTCCCTGCTGATCAGCGATGTTCTCTGCCATGAGCCTGCAAGAACAAATGATCAATTGCATGGTGAAAGGAACTTCTTATGAGCTAGTCCAGCTTCTTGCTTAAGCTTTACAAGCCCTTTACATGAAGTTTTGTTTGGAACGACTTTCTGTTTTAGAAAAGTTTCTAGCGCCCAATCAAAACTGCAGTGTGTGTGTGTGTAAAATGTACTCCTGTGTCCTGCAGGATTCTTGGGGGGGCTTTAAAGCTATTTTACCATTAAGAAAGCACTTATTTTGCTTTGTGTTGTTGTCTAACATGTTTAATTTCAGCTTTCTTCATTGTGTTTTGTTACATATTTATCAGATTGAAATTCTTAAATCTTTCATCTAGTAGAGAGGAGTCTTGAATACTGAATTGCCACATATCCTTTTAATCGACTAAATAAATCACTGTTCATAGATTTCACTTAAAGATTGATCTTCAATATTTTTATTTATTTTCCCCTTTTATCAGATCTCATTTTAGTCTTTAAACTGTGGATTTCAGAGCTGGCTTTTTGTTTCACTAGGAGTTGTACCAGTACTACAACATTATTAATCCTATTTACTATTGTCTATTTATATTCTCAAGGATGAAGTCAGCCCTTTTGACTTAGCAACATGGAGCTTTTCTGACTCAGGTGGGAAAACAGACTAGACTCATATGTTTAAAATTGCTATACAAGGATGTCAAATCTGACCTTTTGTCAAGACCACCATGTGTGTCTTGGGTTAGTACATGCTAAATGTATTTTTCATTGTTGTTGGGGGGGGGGGGGGGGGTTATTTGTTTGTTCTCCCCAGCTGCATAGAAGTTAAAGGAGGTATTTCTAAATTAAATGGCTTCAAAATGTTTCATACTGGCTGATGGCTAGCATTCCCACTTAGCTAAAGAGATCTGAATTTCATCTAGGCCTGTTAATATTTTTCTGGAAGCCGGGATCTGTTACTTTTGCAGAATTATGTTTTTCAACTACTTGTAAACTTAGCCTATGAGAAACAATTTTAATTTTTTCCCCTCCCCTCCATTCATAGCTGCCACCACATTACCTATTCCATTGGTACCATATGACTTTCTTTGGTTGAACTCTCTTTAAGAGGAGTCTTTATAGGATCACTTGCCTTGCACCTCGGTGGATTTACAGTGATACTCCACTTAAAACACCACCCATGAAACTGGCAGTCAGCAATCAAGGTAGTGGCAGTAGTTGCTGGGAAGGAAATCACTTACCAGTTAATGAGATGCAGTTATTGTCCTTGGTACGCTGGCTGTCCTTGGTACACTGGCCTCTGAGGCCTGTCAGAGGTGTCAGCTGGTTTGCTACCTGAACCTGCATGATCATCCATGGCTTCTTTACACACTGACTACTGTATGGTTTCATCCTCTGCTGCTCATCTTGTTGGCTGTGTATTGATGACCAGGCCTTCCTTTATTTGCTGCTCCCTCTGATTTCTGTTACACTTGCCACTGAAAGCATCCCTGCTGGCTCTCAGGAGACTTGGCTCACCTTGAGCCCTCTGCATCTTTTATGGCCTGCTGACCAGTTGGTTTCATAGTATTTCACTACACCATATGAAGAAGCTATCAAAAACTTGCCAGAAGTCTTTAGCAGAATTGCCATTTTCAACTGCTTGCAAAAGATGTGTGTTTCTGGAGCGATGAGTTTATATCTGTTTTGGCTAAAAACAAGTTGATTTGGTAAGAATGGTAATTTATTGTAATCTAATGAATGGTAATAATTTGGTAATTTATTTTACCATCTTATAAAACAGTATGTTGAAAGACTGTTTTTCAGCCTCGAAGGCCTTAAATACCTAGTTCACTTAAGAAAAAGGTGTGGCTTTCCTCCAGTGCTGATTTTTAATTTTCTTTTTTTCATTTCTTCTAATTCAGTAGCATTGATAGAACAGATAGGTTTAGGATGGGAGTAAGGTGGAGAAACCTACAGAGCAGAGTTTTTTTGTTTTTTGGGTTTTTTTTTTTGAGTAGAGGTGGTGGTGGTGGTTTGGTTTTTTTTTTTTTTCCTTACATGTTTTGGTTGGTTGGGTTTTTTTAAGCTTCAAAGTGTAAGCTGACTTTTTCAATAACCAGAGTTAGGAATTTAGCTTTGCCTAACTGTTAAAAACAATAAAAGTGGAACACAGGCAAGCTGACATTTAATAACATATTGTGCAGGAGCGCTTGTGAATAATTGGATTGGGTTCCTGCAATGCTAGGCATTGTACAAAATACTAATTCCTGCCCTTGAGATCTGTGTATAGGCAGGACAAAACCAAGGCAGTACAAGCAAGTGTAAACAAGCAGAGTGAGTGGGGCAGGTGTGTTTGTTAGGCAGCTGTGTTGCTTTCTGGTCTTGATTAAGAGTGGATGAACGTAATGGAAGGAAGTGAAGCCGATTTGCAGGGGAGCAGGAGGGAAAGGTGGGAGTAGTGTTGCAGTCAGCTATGGAGAAGCTGGATTTAGAAGTAGTGGGGGAGAAATCACGTCTGGCATTAAGAACCAAGCCTGTTGCCTCTCAGTCTATTAGAGGGAGGGCTGGAGGAGGAAGAGGAGTGAGGATGAGGCTGGCTCACAAGGCCAGAAGCATCCTTGCAGTCTGAAATGCTGCACCATGAGATACATTCCTTCTGTCCTTTGGACTGTGAGAGCTACTTCCCCAGCTTTGTTTACTCTTCAGTGTGAACTGTGGCAATAAAAATATTTACAGTAATTAGAAAAACTAATCCTTTATGAGAAGCAGAGGCAGTGATTATACCAATTACAAGTTGTCCTTATGCACTTCCTGGTGTGATGAAAAGCAATTGTTTATCTGTGTGGTTCTCCCTCACCCTTTCTTCATTCCCTTGTTCTTTGGTATTTGAAAAACAAATTTTTTCTCCCCTGCCTCTTTTACCAATGGCTGCTTAGTAACAAGGATGTTTCTGAAGATCTTGCTTTAACTGAGAGAAGTTGATCAATATGCACTGTGGAAAGCTGTGAAATTGAATTTTCTGTCACTCCTGGCTTGACATCTTGCTCCCACATTGCCAGCAATGAACCTGGAAGTACCTGTGCTCTGTAGGACATGGAAATTCCCCTGAGGTCTCTCCTCTTTTAAGGGGCCTAAAGCTGAATCACGGTTGTCCCTCTTGTGGTGCCTGTGAATCATTATAGCTTTCCTAATGATGGAACACTGGTCTCCTGTGGTCTGCTATAATAAGATGAGTCACTGAAATGTTGTTTAATTGCAATTGAAATGTTTTAAGGTAGTTTTCTTTTTTAAGTTCTTTTTTCTAGAAGTGATGCTCGTATTCATTATCTGTTACTTAGAATATATCTAGTTCTACAGCATCCCTTCCTGTAGATGTAAACGGTGTGAACTTCAGAGGACAGATTTCCCTGGTGTTCGAAGGCAAAGGTGATTATCTTGTCTCCAAAGAGGAGCTTTCTTCAAAGGTCCTGGGTTGATTTTAGTGTAGGTAATTACAGTGAGGTAATTAAATGTTTTCGTCTCTGAGATGGCTGAGTAAATACCTGGTCCATGCTCTGTTGCTTCAGAGAAGAATACCTTCTCTTGTTTAGTGTAGTGGATGGAGCAGGCTGCTATGTAACCTCGCAGTCCTGTGATTTCTGTATCTTGGATGCTGTTTTTGTTGCATTGTCTCTCCTTGATCAGTGGTGGAAGAAGGCTCTTTCAAACACTCTGTAGTTGTCAAAATAATGCCATAGGTAGCAGCTTAGCACTGAGAAGAAGGGGTCTTAGCTATCAAAGCTGTGAATCTGAGAGTCATAGTAGTTTTGGGATTTTCTTTTATTTCTCATGCTCATGCTGTTGTAAAGCATGCATAAAATCATACTTTAGGTTGGGAGGGCAGGAGATATGAACAGTGAAAAAATACATCATCACATGGGAGGATTTTGTGGATGGATAGTGGCTTCAGAGAAAGTACCAAATTGGGTTCACCTCTTTCTTACAGCAGAGAAGTGAAGCTATGGCTCTGCTGAACCAGGATTGCTGCAGGGTAGAAAGGGTGTTGAAGTAAATGCTCTAGGACTCCAGCCTATGGAGGATACCTGAGCCTCCAGCAGGGAAAATACTGCTAAGCCTAGTAACAGTGGTTTTGCTTTTCTTCACTCTCTTTTCGGTAGACAAGTCAATGCCCCTTGGAAGAAGCTACCAGGAGTATAATTGGCCCAAAACTAACTGCAACTGTAAAGCAATCTCTGGAATGGGATATTCCACCAGGGAGCTGTGGCTGTTCCATCTGACTCTTCAAATTAACTCTAGAGCACAGATATGAATTTTGAGAGCAAGTGGCCTGGGGGCTCAAACAATAAGTAGCAAATTGAGAAGTGATATTTTAGGAATTTTGTGAGTGTAGGGGGGTGAGGAATTAACGTGCTTAAGGCATGCTAGTATGGATGAAAGTAGTTTTTCTGTGGAGAGTAGTTTTAATGTGGTGGTGTTGGTTTTGTTTTGTTTAAAACTTTGTGACACCTTGTCACTTGATTTTGAGACGATTTAAAATTTTTATCTGAATTCAGTGAATTTTCTGCATAATCCCAGCCATTTGTTAAAGCCATTATTTAAGTGAAAGAGCAAACCTTCATGAGTTTGAGTATACCTTGTCATAGTTCATGGGTTTTGTAGCCTTTGTGGAACAGAAGGAGCACTTGTTCCAGATGCTGGAACAAGAATTTGCAATAAATAGTAAGAGAAAAGGCATCAAGCATGATGATTTGGAATAATGCTTGCATTCACTTATTTGTATGTAACTCTGGAAACTTATCTTGCATCTCTTAAAAGGTTCTATAAACCAATTGATTTAGAAGTAGATTTAGTACTAAAAGTAGGTGATAAATTTTGTCATGGAAATTAGGTACTAATAAACCCTTGAGGAATTCCGCTCTTGGTATACTCAGCTTACTTTGTGTTCACCATTTTTGTCAATGAGTTTGTACAATCTTTTAAGAGATGTAAGGTAAGTTTCCAAAGTTTTTGACGTGCGGAAAGTTATATACAAATATATAACTGTTCCTTTTTCTTCTCTAGCACCTGGGGCCAAAACCAATGTTAGTTAGCTAAACAGAATTGCAGACTGTTTAACTTGCAAGATATCTGTTGTTTTGGGGGCTGTTACACAGTAAAACCCAACTGCCGCTTTTTTTCCTTGCTTCTGAAAGGCTTAAAACTTTTTGCAAGTTATTTAAAATGAAAGCCAACCTAGAGCAAATTTATGAAGAACAAGTGGATGAGGGAGCACAGAGGTGCCGCTGCTGACCTTACAGGTGGGATGGAATGTGTCTGTTTACAGCAGCATAAAAATAACCCACCAGGACATGTTGCCGAGGCAGGAATAGCCATGCGAGACTCTTGTCTTAGTTTATATTATTCTTATGTGAACTATATCAACTCACTCTGTTAATCGATGCATTTATTAATCCAGTAAAAACTGAAGTTAAAATATCTGATATTTCCTTGAAAGAGCTAAATGGTGTCAGACTTCTGTGAGAAGTGTCAGACTATCTGATGGAGATGCCAGACTGTAACACTCAGTTTCCATGACCTTGCTTTTCAGTGGCATTCCTGGCTGTTGCTGTTTTTCCTGCTGCTTAGTTAATACAGTAGCCCACTTTTCTGGCACAGCATTTTCAAGGCACTAAACCTATGGGCAGGGAGCCTGTAGAGCATTCAAAAAGCAGGATATGAGCCCCTTTTAGCACATTCATGTAATGTAACTTTCTGCATTGCTGTACATTTCATCACAGTGGCCTCTCAGCTCAGCAGCCTTTCTACTTTACAGAAAGATTTGACATATATTTAAATCAGCATGCTCTGCTTTGGTGTATCAGCTGGGAGGCTTGTTTGTTTGAAAGGAATAATACAGAGACTTTTGTTGCCAAGGAATAAGAGACCTGCATTGACATCAAGGTCTGTAATGTGCTAGCTTTAGTGCTGCAACATTTGGTGATGCCTTGTTTCACAGGCAAGCAACTTGTTGAACAAGTTTTCCCAAATAAATACAACTTAAAAGATAATGAAGGCTTGTGGTCAATTTCTTCCTTTTTGAAACACTATCTGAAGTAGGTTTTGTGCTTCTCTTTTATAATCTATACTGGTTTTGTGGAAGTGTTAGGGGGTTTCCCTAGCTGTAGTTTGGAGACCAGTATGCACTTTGTACGTGCCCTAAGTGGTTTTTTGGCATGGGAAAGGTTCAGATTTAGCCCACGTGATTTGGGTGTTATATTCAACTGGTTGTTACTCTTTACCTTTTCTGAGTTTGTTCCCAGATCTAAAAGATTACTTCAGCTGTTGGTCTCTGATTTGGATGTTGAACATGTGACTAATCATATGTAGATGTAGAACTTCTTGCCTGAGTGTTTTCCTGCTACATGTCCAGTTATTGGAAGGTTCTCCTCTGTCTTCTGTGTTTCCACTGAAAATCATGCATTGCCATCACTTCTGAAGACTGATTGAAGTGGTATCATTTTGTATAGTGGGAGGGATGGAATGAAATTTTGTGTAGTGATCATGGTTAGTTTGGGAGTTTAGATCAAAAGTATTTGGTTCATGAGCTTGCTGCCTGACCTATTGTTATCTCTCTGAATTTTAACAGGCGAGGGAAGTCACTTGCACTTAGCAGGTGTGGAAGTTAAAAGGTTAGAAGATGGGCGAGAGTTCTGAGAGGATTCAATGAGCAACAGTAGCTTAGAAAAACTAAAAGAAGAAAGCTGTTTTGTAGCAGGGTAATTTCATGGTCTGACAAACAGTGTGTTCCCACAAACAAGTGCACTGTCATGGCTGTGGGTGGTAAGGGAAAGAAACACTGGAAATTAACTGCGTAAGTGCGGGTAGGAGGGATGAGAATACCTTTGGAATGGTCCTGCTGCTGAACTGGTGACATGGTGTTAAGAATCCATGGTCTAGGAAAAACCTTAAGGGAATGTGCACTTTTGTATTTCAAGTGCAGAGGCAGTATGTGAGGTGGCTGTATATGGAATCAATTGACAGATATTTTTTATATCATTTTGGTGGTGGACAGTGTTTGTTCTGTTTCAGTATTGCTAAAGTTAGATTGTTGAGGAGCAGTGTGCAGCTGGTGGCTGGGCATTTGATGGAGATTTCAGTCAGCAAAGGGAAGCAACTCAGGGAGCAGTCCTTTGGGTTGTGAGAGAGGGAGGGGGAAATTGTTGCAGAAGTGAGCTGGGGAGATGGCAACCTTGTGGTGAAACAATTGGAACTGCTTGTATGGCAGAGAAAGAGCCAGAAATAAGTCACCTCTCTGCAGAGCCCACATGACTCTGCTTGCCTGTACATAAAAACAAGTGGCTGCAGGAATTTGCGAAACTCATGTTAACGCTGTTGATGCTACTCTAATGAGACCTAGCTTATGTGCTTTACTGTTGAAATACTTTTAAAAGATAGTATTCCGTGCTTCATCACTGCTGACAAAGCAGCCCCATAACAGCAGCAGAGTGACCTAGACTGCCTAATGCAGCAGCAGCATAAACATACACTGTTTCCTCCTACAATGTGAAAAGTGTGTTGTTCTGAGTAACTAGCATGCTTGCTGTTCTGTCTGCTCTGGCTGATGTTGAACGCACCAAATGTTATCTGTGCTAGAAGTTTTGAGAGTGGCTTCCCTGTATATTGCTTGAATGTGATACTAGTCAAAGTATTAGTTGATGGCTTCAAAAGTGTTATGAGCATGTCAGTTGTAAAGTAACTTCTCCCCTTACTTTAAAAGATGAATTAGGTTGACTGTCCTGTAAAAAAAAAAATAAAAAATCACACTGCTACATTGATAAGTCATTATCAGACAAGGGGTTTTTAATCCTTCCTCCCCCACAGTGAAAGTGACTTTCAGTTCAAGGCAGATGGAATTGTAATTTATGCTGCAAGCTCTTGTATGGATGTGGAGAAATGCTGAAATAATTCTAAGCATACATGATCTGTTGGAATTTTAATTAGAAAAAGTGAGACTTGGGAAAATTGACAGCTCTTAGAAATTAAATGGGCAACTCAGCATAGTACAAAAAGCAGTAAATTTATATTTTTTGAGAGACTGAAAATGTTTATTTGTTGTAGGTGTCAAAGGATGGATAACTGTTCAACACTAGCTGTTGACCAGGTATTTTTATCATTTGCTAATTGGAGTAATAAAAGCCTAATTTTTATTTAACAAATTGTTTAATTTTAAAATTTAATTTTAAAAGGTTATTTAGCATTTTAATTTATTACATCAAATAATTTATCCTTTAGTCAGTTTTACTGTATTTTCTGTAAGCTTTCAGTTTAACTGACGAGACAGAATAAAGTTTTTCCTTTAAAGAATGTAGCATTGCAGTTCTCTTTATATTGTTGTGAAACTACTGATGAAAAAACCCAAAAATTTTTTGGCATTTCTTTTGGTTGTTTTTTCTTCTTCCTATGTAATAAGGCTAACCCTTGTTAAATCTTCTGGTGCCTTGATAGTTGTTCACGAAGCATACCTAACTTTCTCACCTTATGACTGGTACTGTTGTTTCTGCTCTTTGCCTCCACGTCATGCCACTGATGCTGGGTATGTTAATGTGGCTTCTGTAGGGTTACTTCTGTCTGCGTTCCTCACTAATAGCTGTGGAAGTTGAGTGAAGAAAGACATCTATAATCTGTCACATGGCAGCTCTTTGGTAGGAAGGCTGAGAGAGGAGGAGTGCAGACTTGTGTTTTAATCCTCACTTTAGTTTTAGACAGCGTAGTGAATTGCAGCTGAGGAGCATTTGTGGCTTTTTTCCCTCCCTGCTAAGTTGGTCCTGTTGTCCTGTACCCCTTGTACGGTGTGGATGTGAGCCTTGATGTCCTTTTGTTGCTTTAATAACAAAGCCTGAGAAATCAAAGAGATTAAATATCCTGCAGCTGTCCTCTGATTGTGGAGTTTTACTGCTGGATTTAAGCTATAAAAAGGGAACCACGAGTTACAGGACTTGAGTGGATTTCATGTAGTTTAAAAACAGGACCTAAGTCTTTTCAGTCTGTAGGAATAATCTTTTTGTCATGAAGACCAATACTGAAATTAAGCTGAAGTTGGTGTGAAATACCCAAGTTTCTGAGGAAGGATTTCAAACGAAAGGTAAATGGACAGGAGCAACTCGAACCAACAAAATTTTAGTTGCATTTGCTTCAGAGTAGCCTATTTCTCATTCAGCCGTGACATAAATAGGGATTGTATGTATTTGAATTTGTGTAGTCTCTGGCTGCAGTAGGTGTTAACTCAAGTGAGATATTTGAAGAGCAATATTGTCATTTCTGTTCAGCTGAGAGTTCTGCTTCCTCTGCTGCAGAGAGGATCAGCTATTTCTGTGTGGGCAGTGTTTGCTGATGCTACATCTGAGGTGGCTCTGAAAATACTGAACATCAGCAGCCTTCAGCTTTTGGGTTTTTTTTCCTTTTAAGGTGGTGAAGTTGATTTACCACTTTGAAGTTGCCAATGTAGTTTTAGGAATCTTGTTTTAAGTTATGGCTGTGACTCATTACTCTTTTTCTAGTTTAAGAATGCACAGGGATTTGGGGACAAAATGATTGTTTATGGATGTTACAGAAGAATGTTGTCTCCAAGAAACCACAGACAAAGATTTTTATTTGGAACACTTCAAACTCGCAGGTGGTTCCTTTTTTTTTGTGCCTTACTGAGTAAGTTTAGTTTTATGTTGTAACAAAAATAGCTTTATCTAGTTCTTAATAAAACAGTGTGCTCTAAACTTTAAGACTCTGCTCTTGCATAATCCATAAACTTGTGGATGAGATGGGCCAATCCTCCATTTTCATCGAAAACTTAGCATTACTCATAGGCTGTTTTTTGCTTAGGAATTGTGATTTATTTCTATTTTGTATACAGCTACTTTGAAGTTCTGTTGCAAGCATACTTCATCCTAAACATCCTAAACTAGCTCAAAAAAAGAAACTTTATCTGAGCTGGATTTTTAGCTGCAGAAGTTTGTCAGCATCAAGACCCTTCAGAAGATGGGCTTATCTGTCTCCAAGTGACAGATTTGCTTTCTGTTCCTGAAAACCACAACATGTGCTGTGGAATCTCATCTCTGTTTGAAGTAAAGATATCTTTCATCTGAGCATGGAGCTGTTTTGTTTAATGCTTCTGTTTGCCACTGGCATTTCTAGAGCAAGCAGAAAAGTACATGTGCAAGTAAGACTTAGGATCTGTTTTCTGGTTGAGAAATGAACACGAACAAGCTCACTTCAAGCTTTCTAGCTTTGTGTGATTCTGTCTTTTCCTGTAGGCTTTGGAAGAGATGAAGATAAATCAGTCTCAAAGAGAACTTTATATTGGAACAAGTGACTTCTCTTGCACTTGAAAACTAGAGTAACACGTCAGCACACCATGTAGAGCAGAGGGGTCTTCCATGTATGTGCTTTTCTGATAGCTGACACCAGGTGGGTGTCATTACTTGTTATCTCTGAGTGCCACTTTTCATCATGGTGTGCATTCCCCACTGTGCATGGTGGAGGTATGCTGGCTCCTTTGCTCCTGAGAAGGAGCTTTGTGCCCTCCTGGTGATCTCTGCAGGACAATCTTGGATGAGAAAATTTGTGCTCTACAGCAGATGGGGTAAGAAGCAAAAACCACTTCTTGCAAATCTGAAGCAATATTCTTAGATTAGATCTGCCTTGAGCATCTTAAAACCCTGACAGCCCGCTGGTGCTTTACACAGAGGTGACTGGCCTTGAAAATTCATGTTAGTGGTGGGAAGATGGAAAAAAAAGGAACCAATGGGAGACCATAGTGAGGAGGGGTCTATGACACTGTTAGTTTTGGTGTAATATTACTTTTTTCCCCCTTTGCTATCACGTGACTTGGCATAGCATTGGTATTTCAGGTGCTAGGATGTGTGCTGTGGCATGTGGAAAATAGTTTCGTGTGGCTGTGAGAACAGAACATACCAAAAAGACTGATCCAGAAATAGCCAGTCTGGTCAGAGAATTGGTATTCAAGATGCCTGTCTGGTGTATGTCTATCCCTTTCAGAAATGATTTTTTAAAAGGTGGGAGTGTTCTGGGGTTTTGCTTGGTTTTGGGCTTGGAGTGGGGGTTTTTGAGTTTGTTTTTATTCTTGCTGTGTACAGCAATCTGGCTGCAGTTGCTGGATTAATTGGGGTTTGTATATGGGATTACTTAAGTAATCCCATATACAAAGTATGGAAAATTTATTCAAGTGGTGAAATTAAATAGTACTCACCCCTGTAGTACTGAATCACTGTCCAGCAAAATCTGATGCTACCTCTTCTCTCCTCAAATTCTTAAACCTAAATGAAAAGCACCAAATATGGGGTCTCATTTTGGGTTTTAATATCACAGGTAAGGAATTCCTGAAACTGCATGGCTTGTTTTTTAGGGATTTGGTCCTTTTTAGAAAAGAAACTCAGGGGTGTGAAATGGAGTCACAGAATTTAGGTAGAATCTTTTTTCCAGTTTTTTTTTAGGACCAGTGACTTGAGCATTTAGGCACCTCTAACCCTCTTGTGTATATAGATGATGGTGGAAACAGCACTTATTGCTTGAAGGGATGGGCACCCTCTAGTAGAGCATTGTTTTCTTCAAAAATGCCATTTATTAGCCTTATCTCTTGACATTTCCTTTCTTAAATAGAAACTGAAGTGCAAAGAATTACTTTCTTGAACACTGGAGAAGAGTGGAACTAACTCCTCCACTGTCATCAAGGATTCTTTGAGGAAAGGATGTCTTTATTCACAGTGTAGACTCTTGTCTGTTTCTACATCTACCAAAAAAGCATCATGGTGTTGATAGAGGAGCTTGGTAGGGATAATTCCTGTGCAGCTGATGCAGTAGACTTGAGAGTTTCAGTTCAAGCAGTATGTATTCCTGCTTGTGTGGTAACTTGTGTGGATCTGTCAACCCTGTCTTTGAACTTAAATATGCACAAATTTATATGTGAGAAAGTAATAAATCTTGTTTAAGAAGGCCTATAGGTGGATAAGTAGACTTGGGACAGGTTTGGGGCTCTGGTAGTTTTTGAGGATCTCATGGTGGAGGAGACTGAGTTGAGCTGGTATGTGGGGCTTGCAGAGCAGCGGGGGTAGACATTGAAGCTCCGCTGTTGTATCAAGAATCAGAAGTTTCAGTAACCTTGAAAATACAGTTTTCTTCATAAATGGGCAAGGGGAGGGTAGTGATGTGGTTAAGTTTGTCAGTGTTGTCTGGCCCAGAGCCATGAATTTTCTTGACCAGTTGAAGGAACTTATTTTTCTCTTTACAGTATCAGGTAGTGAAACAACCACAAAGTTTTCCATTTACTTATTGTGAAAGATACACATATCTTCCCCCCACTACCACTCCTCACCAAATAGTGAGCTATGAGAACCAGGTTTAGGGTTCCAGATAAGATACTATCATCCCATAAACAATAATGCAATTTTTTTTCCAGTAATTTTTGTCTAGCCTGCATATTGCACCTTGCTGACTGCACATCCATAACCTATGTGGTTACTCACAGCAAACAAATCCAAAGGCTAACTTGCTTGATTGTTTTCTGTGGAAAACTTTCCATCTTAAATAGGTAAATTGAAAATGACTCAAGAGGAGAGCTCTGAGGATGTACCCAACCAGTTCAGGGAAGCTGCTTGCTTTCTTCAAATCCAAACAAAGAGCAGACAGTGTATATTTGAAAGCCTTTTTGTCATGATTCAGATCACTTGTCCTAGTTTCCAAGCCAACTTGATAATGTCAGCTTGAGACTTACAATGGGGTATGTCAGTATTTATTCTACCTCTGCTCCACTTCATAACATCGTAGTCCCATTATTTCATCCCTGCTCTCCTCCCATTGTTAAATAGCTTGATTCTGTCAAGTTGAATAAATATCTAAATTCTGTCCATTGGAAGGCAGCTCAGTTTCATCAGCAGATATAAATGTGCACAAGATCTCGAAAATGGAGCAGCACATTGTGGCCGCCTTTGTCTGTCTGTAGGCTACCCCTCTGCACAAACCCACTAGAAGTGAGATGAAGTGATGAGAGCTACAGCTCCTGCTCTCCATGGGCTCTACCTTTTGTGCTCTAAGTGAGCAGGCAGTTGTGAGAGGCCAGCACCCGTGGGCTATGCTTTGGCTACCCATGTGCTCATATATCATGGGTGATGGTAAAAGAAAGTGTTTTAACTGCTGATTGCCGCAGACATGCTGAAGTAGCATGGTGCATTTTGTAAATATGATTTGGAGCTAATGAAGCAGATCAGAGTTTTACATAATGCCATTGCTTCAGCACTAATATGACTAATCTGTTTGGACAAGTAACGATGAACTTCTGAATGGCTTATTGCAGGATGCTTGAGTAACTCGGTTAGAAACAACAACCTTTGTACTGGCATGATAATCTTTTTATAAGAACAAGTGGCTCGGTTCTCTTCAGAAGTGTACTATTTTTGTTTCAGAGCAGTGGGATGACAAGTCTTGGGGTAATGCATTAATAAAAAGAGAAAAAAATCAGCCGAACTGCATTATAATAGCAGACTGCAAACTGTTATTTGGATCATTATCTGTGGATAGAGAGGAGAGTGGGACTAGGGATGCATAGTGATGTAGGATGTCTGTTGAGGGATAGCTAAAACTGCTAGTGGCTGCCCGTAGAAGGTTTTCACCTTTTGCTTGAATAAAAAGTTTAAGTATTTTGTATTTTACTCCTAAACTAAGAAATTTATAACAAAAAAAAGAGGCCTAAGTTACAATGTGCTTGGATTTTTACAGAATCTAGACAAATCTGCATTCATTCCAGGTTGAGGGATCTGGTCCCAGAGTATTTTTGTGTTTGGTAGATTCACAGGTTTCTTTTAACTTCCTGACTTTGTACTTGTGCTGTACTTGAGTAACAGCACCAGAAGATTAAATCTCTTATGATGAAGACCGAATGTACTTTTCTCTACAGATCAGTGTAATGCTGTTGGCTTGCCCTCTTTAAAATGTTACTTCTGGTCTGCTACCCTGCAGTGCTGGCTAACTCTCTAGGAGAGGAGACAGCAACTCAACTTATATAAGTATGTGAGTTGGTCGTAGCTATGTAATTTTAATAAATTAAAGTTGTCTTTTGTGAATTAGTGGTATTGTGGCTTTATGCTTCTCCTGTAGAAGCTGGGTAGGTTTTTTAAACCTTGCAACAAGATGACATGCCACAGACATCCTGGTTCGGTGAAAAGTGTGAAGCAGCCTTGGAACTTGCAGCATTCCCTGTTGTCCAGCCTGGTATGTTCTTTGTTTTTGTCAAAGGTACATCTGCAGGAAGAAGCTATCTATGCCATGCTGGATAAGTCTTGTGCTTGATAGTGTCTTTTATCTTTCAGTAATATACCTCAGAGAAATGTGTCCTAAATGTGTTCTGTTCCTCTTTTATTTTCATTAAATAATAAATTTAGCATTGCCTTGGAGCATTGCTGTCCTTTAGCTTAAGGAGAAATTTAGAAGAATATACCAAATAATGGCCTTATTCAACCAGAATCTTTTTATTTGGGTTGTGTAGATAAAGCTGAAGGTGACTTGATAAACAGTCCTGTGCTTTGAAAGGACAGATTTCTGGAATGCGCTTTTTTCATTGTTGCCATCTTTCTAGCTAGATCCCTCTTTAAAACTGCTGCTGTCACATTTTTACCTTTCAGCAAGTTTCCTTTACAGCCGAGTTATGAGCCAGTCTGATGCATCTCTGGGGAGATTGGATTTAGTCACAGGGAAACTCACTGTTGCAACTATTTCCAAGAAATATAAATGTAGTCCTGAGCTATTGTACTGAGGTTATCATTGTGACAGTATCTAGTTAGGACTGTGAGGTTTGCAAGTAGATTTTGAAGTCTAACTTCAAGTATTGAATTGTATTTACTTGGTTCCAAAACAAATTTCTTCCCCCCAATGAGTGTTGGATGAACACAGCTGCTCTGCTTGCAGCTTGCATAGAAAGATTTAGAAGCAATTTTGTGCTTCTTTCTTCCCTCCCCAAAATGATAAACAATGCATAAAATTTAGAAGTCAAGAAAAGTAAGGGATGGAAGTTTAGATTTCAATCCCATATCCTGAGGCCTAGCACAGTGCTCTCAGATAATCTCCACATTCTCCACAAGCAAACGTTACTGAGGGAACATGAGAATTTTCTTTCCATGCATTGGATTCTGTGTGGTGAAAACTTAATACCATATGTAGTTTCAGAATGTCTTTTTTGCATTAGCTTTAAATGTCTTAGAATGGGTCATCTTCATGTTCATTATGAATTGACTGCTTCCAGTACAAAAAAACTCCAAAAAACCAACCAAACAAAAAATCCAGCACAGCAGTACACTCTTCTTCAGAGATAATCTATGCTCTCAGTTTAAAATTACTAAGTTTTATAGATTTGACTATTTCAAGTTAAGCTGTTAAGAGCAATTTCTCTTTCAGATTGCACTTTGAAGAAAAAAAATTTCTCAGTTAAAAAGCTAAGTTGTCAAAAAGTTGTTTCCTGTAGTGATTAGGTTCTGGTGAATTGATGAGTTTATTTTCCAGAGATACTCAAAGGATTTTGAAACTACATGAAGTCCTCAGACTGTACTTCATGATTCAGTAAGACAAGACCTCTGTGACAGCTGCTAAATCATTGCATCCTTGGAGCTGAAATCTCCAAGTTCAAATTCAAGCAGAGCCTATTTTTTGGAGAACAGTGGCCAGTTTTGTTTCTGTAGCAAGTTCTGGTTGGCTTGCTGTGCATGTTACTGAATGTTAGAATATGCTGGCCAGCATTCCTTAGTGCTGTTCTACAAATTTGAGGGCCTTTTCCCTACAGTTTATTAGACAGACTTTGAATAGTTTATTTCAAATGCAGAAATTTGTCAGGCCTCAGTGACTGATATGGCACTCTTGGTTCCAGGTTGGCCATTGGTCTTGTAATGTGCTTTGTATAATTTTTACCACGAATTTAAGGTAGCTTCAGGGAAGTGATCTCTGCCATGTTAAGGAACTGTGGTCTTGGTTTATGGGATAAACCTTCCTAACAGGACGTTGGGCTGTTTGTGTCATTGCTGGGGAGGAGCACACGAACCACTGCTGAAGCCAGCTTGTGGAGACAGTGATGAGTTCTGCTCTGGAAGTAGCAAAACCTGAGGCAGAGGATTAGCGAAAGCATTTCAAGGAGATGGAAAGAAAGTGGATTATAGGATAAAACAACTGGCCAAGAATTGCTGAAATGCCAAGTTGTGTAAATGTTTGAGTACAGTTGCTATGCTTGCTCAAAGCCTCTCTGCTTGTGAGCAGTCTAAACAACTGTATGCTTTTGTAGGAAAAAGGTGATTAAAGTAAATGTGAATCAAAGTGTTTTTAAACTCACCTAGTGATTTCTCACATTATATTAACAATTCTAATAGTAACTAGTTCAGTAGAGCAGTGAGAGAAAGTATGTCTAAACAGCTTTTCATACTATGAGTTAGTATGCAAAATGCAAATTGGATGAGGTAAACTACACAGTTCCTTTCCCTTAATTACATTCTGGGTCACTGGCTTATTTGCTTCAAAAACCAGCAGGAGGCCACTATAAAAACTCAGATTAGAGTAGAATATTGAGCAAGACAAACTGGGGCAGTAAGGAGAAATGTTTTCCTGCATTGGAGGTGCAATTCTCCCTCTCCTTCCTACTTCCCATTACACCTTTGCAGATGTTCCCATGGTGTAAGACTGTTCTCAAGCCTTCTTCTCCTCATCTAGGTTTGATAGCAAAACCAAAATAGAGATGCCAATGTTCCTTGAAGTGGAAAGCAGATCCTGATGACTGGCTGCCTTTTTCTTATGTTGCCAAGCAGTTGATTCCTCAAGTTTTGGGGAGGTGCTTCTGCTGGTGGTAAAGGTTCCCTGCTCGGTGTTCCAGCCAGGGAAAGCCTTCTCTCAGGGCAGGGTTGGATATTGGGAAAAGGTTCTTCCCCTGAGGGCTGGGGCACTGGAACAGGCTCCCCAGGAAAGTGGTCAGAGCACCAAGCCTGGCTGAGTTCAGGAAGTGTTCAGACAATGCTCTCAGGCACATGGTGTGAGTCTGGGGATGGTGCTGTACAGGACCAGGAGCTGGACTTGAGGATCATGATGGGTCCCTTCCAGCTCAGCATATTCTGTGGTTTGATTGTTTTTCATTTAAAATGCTACATTGAATAATTTTATGGTGTTTCATTTTAGTCTCATTGTCCTTATGTAGCTGAATGTCATCTGTCTAGCAATCTAGAAATCATCTACCTAAATGCTTAGAAATTGGAATATCTCATTAAATCTGTTAAGGTAACAATACTGTATATGAAACTTCCGTTAAAAAAAATTCAAAATGTGAGTTCTACAGATCTGAAGTATAATAGAATAATGTTCTTTTGGAGGTTGGCAGTGCTTGGCATTTGTACTCAACATGCTTCCCATGTGCAAAGTAAGCAGTTTGTAATTTAAATTAATTATTGTTTTGCTCCTAATAATAAATTTCACTTAATAAATTCTTGTTGCTGTGATACTATAAATTAAAGTGCTGCAACTGTAATATATCCTTGACTTCTTCCTTTCCTTTCTTGCTGAGGTGGAGATGAAGATATCTGGAACATAAATAGAAAGTGTCAAAAAAAAAAAAAAGTCTTAAAATCTTCAGGAGTCTCAGTTCTCCCTCAAAGGAGGGTGAGTGGGCAGAGGAATCAAAATGATAGTATTTTGGGAAGGATTCTTTTCAAAATCTGTCCAAAAGCTTTTCAGATTTAATCCTGCAAATGTTTGTGAATGAGAGGATCACAGACCTTTCCTGTGGTTTTTCTGACAGCAAAGCTTCATGTGTGCTTTAGAGAGAAGAGCTTTAATACTGTTCCTTGTTGTGGATGTGTGGCTGTCTCCACTCACACAGTAGATCCCTGGAAAGGAGAGGTGGATGAGGTGGTTTTGATCCACCATCTCTTGTTCCTCCTCTGTATTCAGGTGAGATAGCACCGGAGAGGATTTCTGCTATTAGGGTTTGTGATCGTAAAGTCCTGGCCATTTGCATTCGTCTGCATGGAAGTGACCTGTGAAATGGCTTTCAGAAAGACAAATGTAATGTGATCCCTTCCTCTGTAAAGAGCCAGGCACTTAAGACAATTGGTCAGCAAGAGTGGGTGGGTCAAAATGGAGAGTCTGCTTAAATGAGATCTTGCATATTTTAGGTTTTGCCCCTGATTACAGGGTGGAGGGTTCAATACAGTTTTAATAAGATTAAGATGTGCTGAACTTTGAAAGGATGTACTTTGGAGGGGAATGGTTTTAGTTTTGTTGCCATATTTTCATTTTTAGATGTTAGCATTGGGCAAGGATGGAGGGCAGAAGAGTTTCATTTGCTCAGCTTTTTTCAAAGTAAACAGTTTAACTGCTGTGTCTCTGTGTAGCCACAATATTTTTTGCAATGGTAGAGAAAGCATTCATTTGTAGGGCAGAAGAATGAAATACTATTATGGTCAGACCACAATCAATACACTTAGATGGACTTACTTATGCTGTCTATTATGCTGAACACTGTTAAACAGGACTGCTCTTGTGGTATTGAGAGGTCTTGGATTCAAATGCCAGTAAAGCTGATGCTCGACTTTCAGGATGGGGTCCTCCCATATGTGGGTGGGCTTTTCAGACTCCTCTGGGTATTTTCACTGAAAGGAGGAGACTTTGACGAGTAGCCCTAGCTCCAGGTTGATCCTACTAGTGTTGTACAAAGGACTCATGGTGGGTATTTATGGATCCTTTTCCAAAATTATCAGGAACCAGAGTTAAAGTGGTGCTCTGATGAATTTAAATTTCTGAGGTTGTTTTTAGAATGCTCACTTTCCTGTCAAAGCTGAAATTTATGAACTTGTTTTGATTTCTCCTAGATAACTTCCTGAGGCCTCAGGAGCTCCAAATCAGACTGTGTACTTGGGAAACTGGACGTTTGTACAGGCTTTTTCCTGCTCTTGCTGTGGATGTGGGAATTTTCAACATTTTTCTTATAGGGATGTATAGCACCAAAGAAGAAGCTTTTAGCGTGTAGTCAGGCTTATGAGCTAGTACTTGTGATTATCCTTTCACAGACCCATGGAGTGCTTTGGACAGAAAACTGATGGGTTTGGAGATGACTCAGATGTGTGATAGTTCATTTAATTTAAAAAGGGAATGGAAAAAGCCAATGTCTTCTGGTTTTTTCCTCTCCTTTGTAATAAAACCGTATGATGTACACTCCTGGACAATTCCCATATGCTATCCAGTTACTCCTAGTCTCTGAGGTAGGAAAGAGAAGAAACTGTGTCAAACCTGATATCTGTGGGCATGTGATAAATCTTCTCTGCCTGTTTCTAGGGGTAGAAAAGCATTGAGAAAATGTTCTCTTTCATGTTTCTTCATAATGCATATCTCTCCCCACTGTTTCCTTCTTCACACTTTATAAAATCAGCTTTCCTTCTGTCTTGTGTTGATTTTTTTTACACTCAGGAATGCGGTCTGAGGCACAGAATTTTGCTGCTGACCCACGTTTAATGTATATCAGCACAATCCAAGCTTTGTCATGTAAATTGGGAAAAAGAAAACACTTGAATGATTGAAGTCAAGTTAGCATGAATCAAAGGGTCTGTGTTCTTTAGCAAGGAAATAAGGTGGATGGCTACAAGCAGGCAGAAATCCAGGTAGTGAAGCTTTCCAAGGGTATCTGCAAATCCTGTCTCTCCTTTTTCATCATCCAGGCTTCTATGTGATTCTTTGAAGCTGCTCTTGCTGATAAGAGAGAAGTGAAAAAGAAGGGCTGTTAAGGGTGGTGTTAGGAACAGTCTCTGCAGTGTTGTAGGAGAGGGAGAAAGAGGTGAGAGGGAGAAAGAGGCAACCGAGAGTGTCCTGGTGGCTTGTTGCAGCTCTCAGTTCAGCTGAATATGTACTCCATGCCTACTTACTGAAGTCAGAACCAAAACCATTATGGCTCTGACTAGCCCCTTAAAACAAAAGGTTTGTATGAGCATACTACATAAAATCACATGCACGTATAAATATTGATGTCTACTACATAGGAAAGGCAGCCAGGGTATAGACATAACGTGTATGAACTAAGCTTACCTAGCAAGTTGTGAACACACTACCTGATACGACGGAGTAACATTGGATTATAAGGTCAGCCAGAATTCCTTCTAGCAATATCTTGAAATCTCATGCTAATGAAGCTGAATTTTAATGACAGATAAGTCTTTGACTAATTGCTTGTGCTGTTTCTTCTGGCTTTTGTGCAATTTAAGCAGTCACTCAGTCTTTATCTACTAGTTCCTCTCTTTTTTATTTATTGGGTATTGTGGCTTTTGATTGTAGATGTTGCCAATTCCAAGTCCAGAATTCTGGCGTTCTCTTTGCAGGGCTAAACTTTGGAGGGACTTGACTGGACAAGTTATAAATTTTTCAGTATAGTTTCATATCACAGTTATTTGTGATTTTTTAAAGCTAGACATAGTTGAGATGTGCTAGTAATAGCCTTGCAATACTCTACAGAATTGATTTGATATAAGCTGTTTATCAGTTGGGTCCTATAATAAATCTTGAGTTTAGATTTTGATGTATGCAACAGTGCTGGTACAGTGGTAGGAAGTGTCACGCTTAAAATGTTTTACCGTAACAAGGATTTAGATTACTATATGCTTTTAGATATGTAGGATGCCTGACTTGTTTCTTCTGATGAAAGAACAAGGAGAAAAATCACTGTACTTGGAACTTGAATACGTTTAACATAGAAAATGGCTTAATCATCTTGCAGTTGAAGGAATTGTAGTCTAGAATACTCTGAAAGGTGACATTTGTGTTATGTAAGAACTTCATGCAAAACAATTCTTGACCTAGCATGCACATGTGCTCCTCTGTAGCTTTTTAAATATGTTTGACTACCCACATCTTCCCTCCTTGGGGCAAGGCAGGTACGTTCCAAGGGCGCATGGGGATTTGCTAAACTTGTGCTGGTAAGGAGCATGGATTCCTACATTTCTATTGTAGTACTAAGGCATACAGATGAGCTCCTGCCAGGGGCTGTCATTCTTCCTTCTCAGAGGAGTGTGCGTTCAAGTGGTTATTTTGAGCTTACATTGCCATGCCTCATGTTGAGCATCTAACACTGATAAAACCTGAAAGCTGCTGCTAACTTCAGTGTAATTTTGCTCTTCAATTCCATCAAGACTCAAGCTTTGCCTAAAACAGTTGGTTAGCTCAGAGCTTTTGCCAATACAGCAATTGCTTTGGAGAGGATAAGTATCCTTTGGGATGCCAGGGATTTTACTCCGCTTGTGGCTTTATTGTGCGTTGGGAATATAACAAGTAGAATTCAATTTGTGCATGACTTCACCAGAAAAAAAGTGCATTTTCAGCATTTTGTTTAGCTGTGCTTATAGGGGCTGAATTGGGAAGAAAGGGGAAAGGTCAGTTGAGCATTCACTGGATCCCATCTTTCAGAAGCTGTACATGCTGTCATAAAAGTCATGGCAAGTACTGGTGAGTTTGTAAGTCTTTTTTTTTTTGGCCCCATCTATTACATTTTCACCTCTTTAATATCAGTGCATAGAGCTGTATAACTTGAAAGTGGAGTTTTTTGAGGCCATCTTAATAAGGGATAACTTGAAATGTATTGCTAAAGTATTCTTTTAAAGAAATACATGTAAGGAATTTGACTAGAATTTAGCACAAGTCTTCCCAGTGTAAGACTAACTCTGTTTTAAAATTACTTTGACCAAAAATACTTGGTAGATTATATTACTGAAGAACTTAATCAGTAGCTTCCTTAAATTAATCCTAAGTTCAAGATAGGAAAGTTGTTTTAGATAAGACTCCCTGGAAGCCTCTAGACCAATATTGCAGCTTTTTGCAACTTTGTTAAAGCAGAGGAGGAAGATGACATTTTTTTCTTGATGGTACATTTTCAGGATATTTCAGTTATTTCTCCTTGGAGAGGTGACATATGGTTCTTTCCCAAAAGAGCTGGTATTGAGTTTTGCTCCTGGAGAGCAGGTACTCTCTCACTTTTATAAGCTTTCTTCAAAATGAGATGTTTGAACAAAACAACAGAATTCAGCCTACATCTCCATTGTATTTTTAATACAGAAGTTAAAGCAAACTTCTGCTTCCAAGCAGAAGTTTGGACATCAAGTGTGCCTTTATTTTGCTAACGTAAACAACCCTGCCTGCATATAACTTGCTTGGATTTCTTGCAGGCAGGTGAAGTGAATGGAGATGCAAAGGTCTGAGAGTTTGAATATGAAGGACCCATGTTTCAGCTGCAGGAATAGTCTGTAGGGATAGATGGGAGTGAAGAGTTTAAGAACCGGTGGGTTTTCAGTTTGTTGGGGGTGAGTCTGTGTTCATGGATGTTTGCATGTACAAACTGAACTTCAAAATCTGTCAAAATAACATTGAAGCAGCTGGATCTTGAGTTCACTTGCTAGGCCAGAACAATTGCATTCCAAGGCTTTGTGTTTGCTGTCTCTGCATAGTAATCCTGATTAATTTCCTCTGTGCTTGTGTGCTTTTAATTGCAAATAGTGTCCTGTCCACTGCTACATATCCTGCTTTAGCTTGTTGCCTTTATTAGGTCCTCCTGGTGTAGGAGTTGTGCTGGTTAACAATGACTCTTCAATGAATTCTGCCCAATCACTGTTAGATTTGCCTTCAGAAGCTTTTGCTTATATATGCTTATATACTTTGATACTTAGTTTTAGACATTAGTGATATTACAGCCATCATCCATGGATCTACATGACATTTGATAGAAAAGCTTTTCGGAGAAGTAATTTTTGTTACATTTTGCCTGTGATATCCTTCGAAGTGTTGATACCGTGGTTTTAGGACTCCTGTATCAAGATGGTGAGAACAAGGTAAAGGGAATGATCAAGTGAACAAAGACTGAACTCTGTCTCAGTAGGGAAAGAGGGATATTTTCTGAATTATTAAATACATACAAACCTTTCCTCCAGGGAGGATTTACTCTGAAGTGGAAGGCAGGATTATGGCTATAAAACTATTAACTATGTTTTATTCTATCATATGATGTAGTGGTAATCCTTGCTTTTAAGGGTGATCTTCCTGTAAAGTAGGAGGAACATCTTTTAGAAAGACTAAAGGCTTGTCTGTGTTCTACTCTGCCAGTTTTGTCTCATAGTGAATGTTTCCCTAAAGGATGAGTTTAACACAGTTCAGTAAAATTCATCATTTGGAGTCTGCTTTTCTTTCTCAGGTGAAAAGGTAGTAGAGCCTTCAAGTAGTAGAGCTTGAACTGCTAATTCCTAAAGGAAACTTAACTGCTTCAGTTTCCCCCAGCACCCATACCATACAGAGTGCAGCAAAATGAGGAGATAATGAATAAACTGTGGAACTAGGCTGATAGTTACATGCCTTTAAGAACAGTATAATGGTGACCAAGTTCCTCCTTGACTGAGCAGTATAGAATCAGTCTGCAGCCTTGTGTTAGATCTTGGAGCAATCTTTAAGTGTCTAAGTAGATTTGAGGGAAGAAATTCAATTGCTAAATTTGGAATAATTTGACAGGTGAAACTTTGATATGTATTATTGGTCTGTTACTTTTGCAAAAGCAGCCTGCTAGTAGAGACTGTGAGGTGAATCCTTGGTCTTAGTTAAATGTAAAACCTGCTAATTCTGTGCCTTTGTTCCTAAATTAAGACAGTAGGGACAAGAAAAAATATTTCTAATAAGCTTATGTCTGTGTGTAGGTTTTCTTTGTAAGTTTCAAATAAAAAAAGAGCGGTACAATTGTTTGAGGTTTTACTTGTATTTTTTTTTCTTCCTTTCCTACCCTCTTTTTTCTTTTCTAAATCTCACTTGCTGCTTTATTTTTATACATCTCATTGCACTGGGCCTTGCCTGAAGTCATCACTGCTGTCCTTAGTTTGACGAGAATGAAAGGGGAAGCAGCCTTACATGACTGAAAAGCTTCAAAAACATTGCAGGCAGTACTTTCATCTGTATTTAATGAAAGGGCTTGAGCAAAAGTAGAAATCTGCAGAATGATGTGGCAGTAAGGTTTCAGCAACAGCAATTGCTGCGGTGTTTCCCAAAAGGTGGGCAAAGACACTCAAGGGCTTTCTGTGTTTTGAGCTAATTGGGGCCTCTTTGCACTTATATTTAGGCAGGACCAACGCTGAGCTTTGATTTGCGGGTTTGCAGGCAAGGTGGGATGAGCTGTTCTGGTTTCAGTTCAGTGGGGTGATGGGGATGGTGCTCCAGATGTGAACTCAGGGGCTGCCACCCCCCCTGCTGGCCTCCCTGACCAGCTAGGGAATAGTCCAGCTTTCCCAAGTGGATTCAGATCAAAATCTTTGAAACTGAATTTGGGTTTTTGGGTGTTCTTTTGCTCCAATGTGTACAAGAATTGATATTTGCAGAATATTTCTGTGTGTCATATCTTGTTTCTGAAACAAGAAAGCTATGGGTGGGTTTGATTACATATCCTCTCCAGCAGCAGCCACTGTGTCACAGCTCTATCCCCTACGTGCCGTTCCTCTGCTCTCCATGCTGAACTGCTCACCATGAGCTGTCCCTAAGGCCTCTCAGTCAAAAGGAGAAGGAGGAAATGAAAGTAGCCTGTTTTGTCTGAAAGAGCTCGGGGACACCTTGCGAGGAACACCTGATGTGGTGGGGTTGATGCAATGCTGGCCTCGTGTTGGGGGCCCAGTACTGTGCAGAGTAGGATGATGACCTCTGTAGCTGCCCAGCTGTAGCAGGAAAAGTACATCCCTAAATTAGGCACTCAGAGATAATTCAGTCACTTCTGAGAAGTCTCAAACTTCGACACTATTCCTACTGAATAATAACTTAAGCCTCTCTTACCACTGGCAAATACGCGAGATGGCTTGGGGCGGGCAGTCTCTCCAGCTGGCCGGGCTGCCTGCACCATGCAGGTCATGAGGAATTTTTAGTTTTCATTCCATCAAACCAATATTAGTAATAAAAATAAGACCTGCTGCACAGAAGTGAACGTGTTTCTTATGTCAACACTTTTCCCTGCTCTTATTTTGGTAATGTCTTAAGTTGATCTTTAGAGACAGACTTTATTGGCTGTACTTTTCAAACAGGGGGGGAATACTGAGTACTTGCAACTTAATCAGCCGTATTGCTGAAGAGAGGGTTTTTTTTTCTCCCCAAGTACTTTTATATCCCATAATGAGCTGGTATTTTATAACTTCTGATGGTAATGTATTCCATATGCCTTTCATCGCTGGGATAAAGAGCTTTACTCCAGAATCCAAAGCAAGTGGCTGTGGGTATTTATTAAATAAAGTTTGAAGTCTCTGCACCAAGCAGGATGTCAGTGTGTTGTGTATCCAGAGCTTCCTCGGGCTGCTTGTGGTGAGATGTTAGTTCTTTAACATCACTGAAAGATAACTCCTGTCCCATCCTGCTTCCTATGAAGCAGGGTAGGTTCTGTGATTCTAAAGACAGTCCTGCTGTTTCAATCAAATTCCTTGCTTTTCTTTATCCTTGTGAATACAGCTAGTTTCCCTCCAGGACTGGGGAGGAGTTAAAACAGAGGAATTCAGCCATGAATATCAAGATAGCCAAATGAGTGGTCTGCTCATAATTCCTTGAGGCATCTCTTCTAATGCCTTGCACAGAACAAAAGTCCTGTTGTGGGGGTGCTTAGGAGTTGCTGTAGTCTTGGAGACTTGACAGGAATGAAAAAATAATCTTTTTATGGTTTCTTGCTAAAATACTCAAACTGCTTTAGCTGGGCTTAGCATTTGAAAAACATTTTCTGGTATGTGACTCTTCTGGATGTTCTGGCTTATTTGCCTTCACTCTGATCAGTGCAACAATAATTATATTTTGAGTTTTTGGCAGGATTCAAATTTATGTTTCAAGTTGCAAAGGATCATCATTACCATTTTATCTGCATGACTGTTGGCTTTGGTATATTATCACAGGCCCCTGTGAAAACTCAATTGCTTCCTTCAGGGTTAGTTAAAACTGAAGAATCATCTGTATGTGAATCTGTACAGCCTTCTAAATCTTGAATGAGAGGTCTGTGAGTCAGATTGAGGAACATAATTGCAGAACTGCTGATGCTTTTACTGAAAACAGTGCTTCTACTGGCACTGTTAGAGGCAGGGTACCTCAAAACCAACAGATTTTGGTGGCAATGCTGTAGTTATACTGTAATTTGTGGTGTTTGATTCGTGGCCTAAAGGCGTTCTGCTGTAGTCCAAATTGGTCCCCATCTTTCTGTACACATCGAAGAAAATATGTCATTTGCCTTCTGATTTGATTGTTTTCCAGGTCATAGAAAAAGCAGGTGCAGTTCTGAGCCTTTCCCTTGTCCTCTACTCCCCAGCCTGTCAGGGAAGAGCCCTCTTGCAGGAGACTCTGCCACCTGCTGCTTCCCTCCCTGAAGTGAGGAATCTAAGCCAGCCTTAGATCACTTCACACTCTTTCCAAACCCCATCCTACTTCTGCTGTGGCAGAGCTCACTGTCATTTAAACTTTTCCTGCTTTTATACTCTCTCGGCAGCTAATACCTGAGCTCTTTAAAGCTCAGTCTGTCCAAGCTTATTTTTCACTAGGCAAGGCTGCTACTTTTCAAACAGCTTTTGCTCACAGTTAACCTGTAAAAAATACTTGGGCAGATTTATGAATCTAGGAATTTAGTTCCACAACTAGTTAGTGTGTCCTTGATTAACCTCTGTTTAAAATCAAAATAAGCCAGTAGCTTTTGACGCTTTTTTCCCCCACTTACATGATAATAGTATCACAGTGTTTTATCAAATATCAATGATAACAGTCCTTAAGCAGGAAGAAAACTGAATATGTGAGCAGATTGCATCTCAGGCAACAACATGTGATCCAATATTAAACATGAGCTTTTCAAGTTACAGAATCAGGGAAGAGCCCAGGTTGGAAGAAACCTTGAAAGATCATCTGGTGCAACCAGATGGTTGGTTATGTAGTGAAGTAGACAAGAAATGGAAGAGAGAACCCATTTGCTTTAATGAAATTGGTCCTGTGTTTATTTCTGTATGTTCTCATCAAGAACCTTCTGGCTTTCACTTAGCAGAGGACAGTACTTGCTGGGAAAAAGCACCTTAAATCCTTTGAAGGGTTCCTTTGAGTTTAAAGGTTTTTTGGGTTTTTTGGTGTTTTTTTTTTTTTTGTATTTGTAGGAGTAACTGAAGGTTCATATTCCAGTCATTTTCTAGCCAGATATGAAGTTCGAGAGAAAATACAGTTCATATCTAGTAGCAATACTTCTAGTGATAGCTCTCTTCATGGTTTTTTAGTAAACCTTTACTAATTATATTAATTGTTGCTGTATCTTGTGACTTACAAACTCTGAGAATTTACATGAAATTTTAGGAGCTACTTTTTAGAGACATCTGAGTAGTTTTACAGGTCCAGCTGTGCCTAACATAATGTACTTAGTCCAAGAGGGTCTGGTCCTAGAAAGCAGATTTCTCAGGCATCTGAATTTATTTTCCCCTGTAACTTTTTCCAAGACAAGTTTTTCAGTACTCCTTGTGAAGTGTGAGTACCTAGTGTGGAGTCTTTTTACCACGGGACTAGGCAGTATAATGCTACTACTTGATTGTCCCAGAATACTGTTGTATTTCCCACCAAGCTTCTTGGCTGCAGCACTGTAGCCAGAGCTCATACTCTTTGCTCTCCACAATGTTCCTAAAAATTTTCTGAGGTTTGGTGTTTTCCAGGACACAGGCCTGCCCAGATTAAGTGCAAATTATGCCCTTTGTTCCTGAATGTTTGTGAAAGTTGCATTTGGTTATGTTGAAATGCTAAATGAGCTTGTCTTCCCAAGGGATTGAGTTTATGCCTTTCAGTCTTAAGGGGTTTCTATCAGCAGCATGTTCCACTTTTGCTGGGAAGTTAGAGAGCCCACAGTCAGAAAACAGACCTGGGAAGATGATCATAAAACAAAATTTTAGAGGTGCAACTGCACACGTCCCTGACAGCTATTTCTTGTGCAGTTGTGCTATCAAGCACTTTTTACTCCATTACAGAGATGTGGTTGTTTGTGTGTGTTAATTCTTTAATCAATGCTCTGTGGTATTTTGCACAGGTTAGATAAATTCTCAGTTACTTTAAGAACTAAATGTTTCATATTCCAGATGTAGTGTTTGATTCAGTTTTTGTGTTTGCTAAGGCTGCGTTGCTCTAATTTACTCACTTGTATTCTCTATCAGTTGTCTTGTGGCTTTGCATGGAATGGGTGTCCCATTTCCTCTGTCAGACAAAGAGTTAATCCTCAGCTTCTGTGGTTGGATATGAATTTGCTTGGCAGTGTAACTACTGCTTTCTTGGAGTACCTATTTTTGAATTTGATGCTGATACCTTGTGGGCATTAAAGTTTCAGTGTTTCAGCTTCAAGCAACAGTGATGTTCCTGCAGATCCAAACTGGCAGACATTGGTAGCCTAAATGCTAGTGTTTATTAGAGCAGAGCAAGGCTTGAGGGTAACTGTGCCAAGTGTTGGCTCATTAAATTGGCAGGAAGATTCAAAAAGGCTGCTTTTAAAGATAAGGACAAGAATTGGCATGGGCTAGGCAGGGGTGAGAGAATGGCAGTGGATAGGGCATGTGGTAGGTGTCTTCTATCTTTCTGTAGATAATTTGAAGGCAAGGGCAGACTCATTGAGACAAATGAGCTGTCATGCAAGCAGGAATAATAGCAAGTTGAAATAATAATGTGCAGCCCTTGTCACTGCTGGAGATCAGTAGGCACAGCTCTGAAATATTAGTGTTAGAATAAACTCTTTGCTTTTCTGGAGTCCTAATGAGTTATTAATTCCTTGTATTTAGGAATTTTGGTAAATATTAGTGCAGGGAAATTAGTGATTTATCTTTTATCGTGATGGGGAAGCTACTTGAAATTAACATACCCTTTGGTTTGTTTATCCAGGGGAGCTCCCTCCCAGGGTTCACCAACACTGGTGTTCTTACATAAATTTGAACTGGTTTAACCTGAACATGATTAGCTCTTGTCTCTGTTTGCAAGATACTTAGATGTATTTGGATGACTCAAATCTGGGCTGGACTGTTTAGGGTTTGATAGGGTAACTTGTTGTAGATAAATCAGATTAGAATGAGTAAATTATGCCTCCTGTTTATATCCTGAAAGAGCAGAGTGAGATATGCTTGTCTTTGTGTTGCTGTTGCTCGTGATGTTTTCTGTAGAGTAGAATCTTATTAATAGATTAGATTAGTAGAATCTGAGACATTTAAAGTAATTTAACAGATTTGGTCTAATTGGTAGTTATTCTAGTAATCGGGGTTACCAAAAATAGTGAATTCATTGTAATGTGGACAAAATAGCTTCACTCTTTCTGAATTTTTACTCACACCAAAGCAGGGTTTTCAGGGGCTTTCATGTAGGTTGCCCCTGCTAACGTAATGGCTGAGTGTGCTGCCTCTGCTGTGGGGTTTGGACTGAGCAGTGTGGGCTGGGGGAGGTAGGACCTGTGTTCTTTGGGAAGCTTTTGAAGCTGTTTGAACCACACCCTGAAGGATAGCCAGTAGAGACATGGAAATGCAAAGATACAGGTGAATATGCGCTACATCACCCCCTTCTGCAGTTACCACATGCCTTATGAACTCAACAGGAACCAATTACTTATTGTTGCGGATGAACATTTGATTTCCAGGTTCCAGAGAGATGGCTGATACCATTAATTGGTGCTTCCGTGGTTATTATTTAATGTGACGGGCTCCTCATGATAACCTGTCATATCCTTCTACCTATGGAAAAAGATTGTACTGAAGCTAATATCAAATTACCTGCTTGCATGGTTTTGAAGCTGTACATCATTTGCCATGCTGCAGTTTGTAGCTTGAAATTTTCTTGATCAAGTCTCGGGATGACTTGAGTGAAAGAGGCAAAGATTTTCTGTGATTAAGTGGATGCTTTTGTTTCTATTTCAGGAAAGCCCCACAGCACTGGCAGCTCTGAACGGATTCAGCTCTCAGGAATGTACAATGTTCGAAAAGGGAAAATACATTTGCCAGTCAACAGATGGACAAGACGCCAAGCTATCCTTTGTGGAACATGCCTAATTGTCTCATCAGTAAAAGAAAGCCAGACTGGAAAGATGCATGTCCTCCCTTTAATTGGTGGAAAAGTAAGTTATTTTATTTTATTTATTTGCTTGGTTAGCCCGTGTCTCTTTATGAAGAGAAGATGCATTCAATTAGGGTGATTCTGATCCTCCAAAAGCTTGTTTCTATAAGTGGGATTTTCAAAGTACATAAATGACTTTTGATTATGGTCGGTCATATTTAACAATTTAGAATGTTTGAATTAAAACTACAAAGAAAAGCAATGGATGCACAATCAGTGTCGTCTTCTTGTGTGCAGTGTTCAGTGGTTTATATATGCAGTAGCATACAGCCTAAGGACACATGCAGGTCTGTTGTGTATGATCTCTGCTGTTCCTCCTCATCCAGGTTTTATCCATGCTGAGTTATTCTTAAGTTCTGAAAATTAATAAGTAAGGGCATGGGCTTATTCTGAACATCGTGGGAGTTCTGAGTATTCAGCATTGTATGAGTAGTGGTCTGTTGTAAGCTAACAGCAACAAACATTTTTCTTTGTGAAAAGCTGAAACCAGACTTTTTTTCTGATAGATTACATCTAAAACTCAGGAGTTCCAGACTGAACACAAGGAAATTTATTTTTTTCTCACTGGAATGGTGACTGAGCACTGGCATGGGTTACCCAGATGGGTGATGGCATATCTATCACCCCTGGAGATACTTAAAAACCATCTGTACGTGGTCCTGAGCAACTGGCTTTAGGTGGACCTGCTTGAGCAGGGGGTTGAACCAGATGACCTCTAGAGGTCCCTTCCAACCTTAACTCTTCTGGGAAACTAGTGAAGACAGTAAGATTACAACATTGCTGTTTTAACCTAAGTACTGTTTAAGAAAACATTTATTGGCTTGTTTAACTGAGATAATGGTAAGAGAGTCATAATCTTGAGGATGAATTTGCACCTTCAAGTAATCCTCCTTTACCTTACGTACTGGTAACTTGAATTCTAAAGAGTTAATTGGAGAGAAACAAGCTTCACAGTATGATACATGCAGACTAGAGTTGATTCATTAATATTCTATACTAGCAGTGTGAAAAGCAGAGCTGCCTTCTATGATCTGTTTTTCCTGCCTCTTTTATGATTCTTCACATGATTCTCCAGCTCTTCCTGGGAGATACTGAAGTAGAATCATTGTCCTCTTTTGGCATCACTCTGGAGAGTGAATTGTATTCCTGGCTGTAGGTTGCTGGAAAGGACATGATTAAGGTTCCCATCAGCCTTCTCTTTGAGATAAATGTTATTTTCATCTCAATATTTTTTCTTTTAATTTTAAAAGGGAAAAGATTATGTACGATTTTAATTGCTTAATGTGGAATTTCTAAGCAGCTTTTGCACAGAAATGCCTTATGTGATATAAAACATGCAGACTGTGTTAAGCAGAAAGTTGACAACAAATTTTAAAAGAAAAGGATAACTAAGCTCAGAAAAATGTACTGGGCTTCTGCTGACAAAGCTTGGGAGGAGGGTGCTTGGCACAGAACTAAGTGTTTTTTAAATTATTGCTCAAAAAATATTCTTCCTCATCCCCATAAATACTCTGCACTTCCTGGTTTGCAAAGGCTTTCCAAAATGCTGTACTGAGACATTGAGACCATAAGTTGTGTGGGACTTCTCGTGTATGGTAGCAGAATGATGTACTCTGGGTGTTTTTTAACAAGTTGAGAAATGCCAAAGAATTTAATTGGGCTCTAAGAGAAGCATTTTGTTAAGCCTGTTTTTAATAACCGGGGAGTAAAAATTGTATTTTTTTAGGTTGGATAAAAACAGCCTTAAATGTGTTTCACTGGCAAACCTTTTATGGTGTTCAGTTTCTATTAAAATGTTTATGTTCTTGGTCGTTTTCTCTGTTAGTTCTGTCCTTCTTTTCTCATTCCTGCTTGTGTAGGTTTCATGAATATTTGACACCCAAGATTCAGCTTGGGTGTTTGAGATGGTTAGTCCGGCTCTACTTGATGATCTGCTCTTGGGCACACTTTAACTTTGCCTTGGGGAGTTCTGCAAAGAGAGTTTTGATTCTGGTTGACTCACAGTTTTGTCTCTGCTGTAGGTGGAAGAAGTGAAAAAGCACCAGCACTGTTTAGCATTTAGCTCCTCTGGACCTCAAAGCCAGACCTACTACATTTGTTTTGATAACTTCACTGAATATCTGCGATGGCTGCGACAAGCATCAAAGGTGAGAATGCTGCTAACTCTGGTGTGAATGGGATGTTTGGAGAGTTTCCCCCAGTTCAGTCTTCTCCATGCAGCAAGACTGTTCCTCTTCTAGGTTGATTTTCAAGAACTGCTGTTGCTG
This sequence comes from Motacilla alba alba, assembly GCF_015832195.1. Taxonomy (NCBI): domain Eukaryota; kingdom Metazoa; phylum Chordata; class Aves; order Passeriformes; family Motacillidae; genus Motacilla; species Motacilla alba. The sequence goes on along the minus strand of NC_052017.1, from coordinate 70,007,451 downwards.
CTGTTCGTGTTACATGGAAATACTCAGATTGAGAACTCACGGTAGCAGGCAATAGGGAGGTGAATTTTTCCTGCATTTACACCAACACTTCTTTCTACTGCAGTTGTGTAAGCAAAGTGCTATACTGAACTTCTTCCATTTTCTTATCAGGTGGATGGATCTGCTGACATCATTATAACAACAAGGATGACAAATACAACTCTCAACATTTCAGTTAAAAAGCTTTTTTTCAGTGTTATTAAAACCTAAATTAATGTCAGGGTTTTTAAAATTCATTCGTTACATAGAACCTAAATATTAAATTGCTAGAATAAAGGATTTTTTTCCTGCTTTGAAGTGTTGCTGAACCTCTCTCTAGTTTAATAACTATTTGATTTTTAGGTTATTTGTAATAAGCAAATAATTTCCTGTCAGTGAAAAAAGGTTACTAACTAAAACCTTTGTAAAGTTTGTAAAGTAAATTTTATACTGGGCTTAGAGCACAATAGGAATTTAGGGCCTGCATTTTTTCGTTTAACTCTTCAGTTCCACTTTCTCTTGTTGAAAGCTATTTTTGCAGTTGTCTGTTTTATCTCTTAATCCCTGCCACTTTTCTTGCTAAAGCTTTGTATATCTTGAACCACTATATTTTTCATACTTACTACAACTGAAGTTTTTTTTACTGTGCTGTCAGCATGCTCTGTTCTGTTTTGTAGTTGGCCCTAAACTGTTCATTAGTTTTGTACTTGGTAGGACTCTCCATGCTCTTTACTAAGTAAAAGCAACTTATTTTTATGTAGCAGTACTTGGAGACACTCATGTAGCACTAGATCTGTTTTGTCTTTAGATTGCAATAATATATTATCCAGCCGATTACAATGATACAGCCTAGACTGTGGGCTTTTAAAAAGGTTTGATTGGTTGTCCAACTTTCTTCAAACAGTAACTAATGCACCTTCTAGCACATGCATCATTTAAAATGTCTTCTAGATTTTTTTTTTCCTAGTAAGTTTTAAAAATTTTTTCAAAGAAGCTGTTCTGGCATATCTGCTTAGGTCTGTTAAGCCTCAAGGTAAAAATCCTCAAGGCATGTTTTATGAGATGGTGAGGCACGGTCTGTCAGGTTTTTGAGTCCTTGCCGCTTTGGGGCTGTCTCTAGGACACTAGTGTCCTTTCATCTCCAGAGGGTTTGACATCAGATAAATGAAAGGCAAATCTAATGAGCGAGGAAAACAGTGGAAAACAATGAACTTCAGAACTAGAGATAAATGGCCAGAAAGCCCCTCTGAATTACTGGCAGCCTAAGCTTGTTCTGTGCCATGCTGTGCTTCTCTCTTTCTCTCTGGTTCACCCAAATGACTAACAGCATCGGGATGATAGCCAGCATGAGAACATATCCCCATGCACTCATGATAACCTCCCATTCTTATGTAAGTGTAGAAAGAAAATAAATAGTTTCAAGTGTCTTTTCAGACGGTCAGAAAATAAGAAACTCTCTATGCTATTCTTTTGGTTGGTAAAACATGCTTCGATGAAAAATAAAGGCATTTTAAACCCCAACTCCCCAGCCCTCAAACCTGAAAATAGGCTTTCTGCATTCATGGATTTTCCACTGGTATTTTGCTACTTCAAGTTGTTTTTTTGATGTTCGGGGTTCCTGTCCTGAGACAGAAAAAACAGAGACAAGGAGGATTGTATGCAAGCCAGTCGTGTGGGAAGTGCTGCACAGTAACATTGTTTCTGAAGAACAGAAACAGGGAAACCAGTAATGCTGCAAAAGTAACTCAGATTTCCTCCAGCTGGTGCTGTTTGTGTCAAAGTGCTTAATTATATGGTGCACCACACCTGATTTACATGTATAAAGCAATGACAAAAGTTGAATCTTCAGCTCTGTAGTTCAGGCAAACTAACATTCTTACTCTGGGAAAAACCCCCAACATTTATATAAAGTATTCTGCCTCAGGTGTTTGGGAACTAATCAAGTTCAAAGCTGCTGAAACAATCATGCTAATTAAGAAAATCCTGCATAAAGCACTGTGTTTCTAAAAGCAAGCACATTTAGGAAGGGAGGTATTATGGCTCTGAAACTTCGCTTCTAGTTGCTTGCTATGGGCTAGGTCATATGGTGCTTACAGATTCTTCCCTAATACTGGTGTTGTATACAGTACTTGCATTTTTGTGAGTTGTTATGAATAATATTTAAGACTGTATTTTAAATATAGATGTTGTTTAATGACATTTGTTCTGAAAGTGACATTTGTGTTAACTTATATTCAGTGGTAGTTCTTCAGAGTAGTTCTTCTCCTTTGTGCTCCTGATATGTGCTGCTGAAAACTGAGGCTTCTGATTCTTACTTAATATAATGAAAGCTTTAATTATCATTTTTAATGTGGAAGGAAATCCCTGGTAAAATATTTCAATAAAATTGCTCAAATCAGTTTTTAACGATGAAAAAATAAATCATATCTGTCTTCTGTATACTTCAGAAGAGCTAGAAGATGATGTTATTTTAAGTTTTAAATAACAAGCTCAATCTTGAAAGGAGGCTTGCAAAGAATGCTTGCTCTGCAGTCTTTCTCCCCACAGAATATTGGCAATGTTGACTTTTTAGTGGTGGTTCAGAATGAGACAAATCCTAATGTATCACTCCTGCAATAAATATGTGTATGCTAGAAAAGATTTGAATTTGTGTTTGTGGAGACTGGGGTTTAATTTAATTAAAAATAAGCATTGCTCCTGTATAATCAGATTCATTCTAACGGTGGAATCTATCATAGCCAAGACCGCTCTTGTGTTCTGCCTCTGTAAATTTTTGGAAGGTGAATAGCTGTTAGGATTGATTTTCCTATATGTATGTGTCCTGAGGTGAACAGAACTTCTGTTTTCAGGACAGACTACAATTATTGCACAAATACTGACCTAAATATTGAACTTGGTGACATACTTATTCCAAATAGGCCACTTTTAGATACAGTGATTTAGTCTCAAACAGAATATTTTTAAAAGCTGGAGATCTGTCTTGTTCGTTAATATTGATAGTTCTATACCACAGTACATTTCTTTCCTTTTACTTTCCAAAAACTGGAGGGCTAATTAAGGAAGCTTAAAAGGAAAACAACAGCAACAGATTTGGTCCTTTGTGATCTAATGCATTCGTTTTCTTGCCAAATGTTGAAAAGTAAGCTTATGCAACTGGGAAGGGGGAGCAGAGGGGAAAGAAAGGAACATCTTCACAGCTTTAAAGAATTTTGTCTGCATAAAGTTGTCATGATGGTTCTGGAGCTGGCACAATTCGCTGGCACAGCGAATCTGCCACTGTTTGCTACTTGAATGTCAAATGCAGAAGGACAGGGCAAAGAATGTGTGTTCTTACAGTGAGGAGGACGTGATGAGGGGCTTCCTTATTTGCCACTTCCAAAAGCTAAAAAGCTGCATCCTTAATGTAGAAGAGAGAGAGGTGTTATGCATATGATGTTAGAGAGTGGTGGGATTTGCTGTTGTGAGGCTTTTATTTGGGATGTGGTCTGCTTTTGGATGCTTCTGACAACTAAACCTAGCAATTTTTCAACATGTGAAATTTCTGTTGTGAGCGTTGCCTATGACACAGTTCATGACATGGATGGTTTGGGTGGAGTATAAAAAGATTAGCAGTCCTCTATGTTCCAAGGCATGCAGTTAAAATGGGGTGTCAAGGTCTGCCTTGGAAATTCAGTATTGCAGAGCTTATGCCAGGATGCATTACAGAATTTTATCTTCTTGGAAATAGTGTGCCCCAGTGGGCATGCTGGGATGAGTTATGTGACCCCACAGAACCTCTGTTTCCCCTCCTGGCTGCAGGAGAGCAGGAAGTGTGTCAACAGCTTCATGTGACCATTATTTCTTTCTTAGTGCTTGGTTCTGTGGGGCAGGTTGAGGAAGAGAGGTGATGAGGGACAAGGGCTGTGAACAGTGCGTGTCTGTGTAGGTAGGGAGAGATGTACAGGCACAGAGCCTTGTGTGTCTGCACACCATCGACCAGAGTTGGGCAGCTGTTGCTGGAAATAAGCTGTCATGTGGGGCTTAGATGCCTACACACAAAAGAGGCCTGCTGTTGAAAATAAAAGGAATGTCCAAAAATAGGATTTAAAACCTACAAAATTTAAGAGTTTTCTCTTGTGGGCTTTTATATTTTCTTTTCCCTGTTTCAGTCATCTCTGTGTTAATATCTGTCGTGGAAGCATGTGGTGTTCCAAACAACTGTAGCCTGTGAAAAAGGAGAGATGATGTCAGTGTACATTATGTTTAAAACATGGTAAAAATAGCAAGAATAGCAAATTCAACTGAGAAGGGCGTGCTGCCGTGTTGGCCTTATTCCTTTCATGTCAGTGCAGAATGCTCTCTTCATACATTTACTTGCACTGTGAAGCTAGCAGAAAATAAGAGCAGATTAGAATTTAGCTTATACTATACAAGTAAGTAATGCAGGAGCCTCTACAGCTATAGTCTCCATCTTTCCTCAACTTGTGTAGAGATCTACCTGAAGCAGCAGTGCAAAATTACTAGTTTGGCTTGTTGCTTTTGTTTTCTCTAAAGTTATCTAGTTCTGACCATCTACCTCAGTCTTCTAATTATTTTTTCAGTACAAATATGACAATTGTGTACAAAGACTGTTGTAAAAAGGGGAGTGTGAGCCCTGTAAAGCTGATCTGTAAGTCTAGTGATATGATATTTACTTTTGATGAGGAGAAAAGGTTTTGAGTTCTGACCACATGCTTGGTGCTACAGACCACATTTATATATATAAATTGTACAGAATTTAGAAAATAATCCCTGACCTTGACTGCAGTTCTGCAAAATGATTTCCAAAATAGGAGATGAAGACAATTAGTTTTTGGATGTGTTTTACAGAAACTGTGCTGAGGAAATGCAGTAAGCAACAATTGAGCATTACTGCTAAAGATGTACCTGCTTTTCAGCTGTGCTTCATCCACCTTTGAGACAGGGATAGATCATCAACCGTGGGACTGCTTTTTCCTTCAGCACGAAGATTCTGCTCATTAGTTAAAGTGATGGGAAATAAGGTATATCCACTTGTGCATATAGCTTCATCTTGATTTCACATACTTTCAGATGTTAGTGTTTGTCTTTCTCCTGTCAGCCATGATCAACCAGGAAAAGTTGCGTGAGAAACTTCCACACCAGCTTCATTGTGGAACACAGACTTTGCAGAGCTTTTCAATACAAAATACAGTTCCAGTCTGTAAGGAAGACTTGAAGCCACGAATCTCATTGTTAAGTTAGCCCTACATTGTATTTGCCTTGACTTGCCCTCTAGGTGATTGACCTATTTCATATGTATTTCTGGATACCGTAATGAGCTGTCTTCACAGAGTTCATCACTGCAGTGGTTTTTATTACCAAGCTTCAGTTGTTTCTGGAGGCATTAGGGACAGCCTTTTCTAATGCTTACTGGTCAAAATGGGCTCAGAATACCTTTCTGCAGAGCTTTGATTACAGAGCAGCCCCAATGGTGAGTGTAGGGAAAAATCATATGCAAGGATAAAGTGGTTTATTTTAAGATATTTGGGATGTTACTTGTTAAAGTGCTGACAACTTTTATGTCACTGGGTGCACTGTCTCCTCTCCAAGTGTCTGTTAAGCCCGCTAAGCAATGGATAACCACCTTCTCGAGGAATACTGTGGAGAATTTTACTTTCTGTGCAATTTGAATTTCTAGAGTAGCACTTTTGCTTTTACTTTTCGCTCTTGGTTATCACCTGTGGTCATTCTACAGATTATTGTGTACAACAAGCAGACTATTTGTGTTGCAGTTAGGGGTTTCTGGCATTTCCTTTTAGCTTTATTGTCTTAGTCTATGTGTTTGAATGTACCATTGTGATTTGGGGCTGCCTGATTTTATGTGTGTTGGGAGCAGGTTGGAGGTCAGGAACCTGTTGGCTGGTCACTGTGAAGGTGACCATGAAGTAGTTGTTTTGTTTCTTATGCCAGTTGAGCTTGGAAGCTGAAAAATGAGTCTTTATTCTAATATGACCTAAAAATTAGTTTAGTGTACTGCCAGCATCAGTGAGCATCTTTTGAGAGTAGCCTTTAAACAAAGCTCATTTTCTTTGTGAATAGCAATTTGTGTTTCTTCACATTGAGACTAAGCAGCACCATTAGCCTCTGGGAAAAGTTGATTCCACATCTAGTCAAGGAAAGAGAACCCAGGAAGATTTTCTTGTTTTTTAGTGGGTCTTTTTTTTGAGCTGATCCTTACTTACAGGAAATATGGTGACTCTAAGTTTAGTACAAGGAAACAATTTTTTCTCCTAATACCATAAGATGACAATGTTGAGATAATGCTTTCACTAAAAATAGATCCCTAAAAATAAACACACAGCTTCCTTTTGGTGGTGATTACAAATACTCAAACATAAACAAACCTCTGATTTCCATGCGGAACTTGACTTCCTTTTCTGTGTGTGTGCGAAATCTTCAGTATTTGGGCCTTTTGCTCTGAAGTCATATCTGGTCATTCTTGCTGTTGATGGCTTCTTATCTCAAGTGTGAGAGCAGAAGATTGGTCAAAGCAAACTTGAAGCCAGTTTTTTTGCTCTTTTGATGATAACACTTGAAAGTTTTCCTCCTCCTCTTTCCCTGCAAAGCCTATTCTTTTGTGCCTTTTCTTATTAGAGGTTAGTTGACATTTTGGAAATTAACTTCTGGGTGGGTTTCAGTGTATTCAGTGTCTCTTAATGGTTCGGGAGCGGAAGCCTGGTATTTTGTCTCAGCTGATTAATTTTGCATGTCTAAACAGTTCAGCTGATTTTAAAGTGTAATGGTGACTTAAAGCTCTTGATTTTTGTTTTAGAGAAATTACAGTTTCACTGTTTTGTTTTGTTTTTCTTTTGCTGGAATTTACAGAGTCTGTGGTTCTTGTTTTGGGCTTGCTGCCTTCAGTTAATAATGGTTATTGAAGTATTGCAGCCAAGAGTGAGAACAGAAAACTAGGTATCGCCCACGCATCTGGAATAGCATTCAAGTACTGTCTTTTGAAGCCTCTAAATCAGGTTCTGGTATTATTGAAGCTGAATTTGTGCAGCTCTTGCATAATTACAGAAAAGCATCACCTGGAAGCTCAGTGAGGTGTTGTATATGTTATCTTTTAAGGTGTGTTCGATCCAGAAGGATCCCAAAGTGCTTTCAGTAATCTCTGGAAGTGGAAGAGTAGAAACAAATGGGAGAATGAATGTAATGTTGCTCTTAATGAAGCTCAGGGGAACCAAGTGTCCGCGGTGAGCACATCCCATAAGGCAGGAGGGGATTGCAGGGACTGACATACTGCACAGAATTTCGGTGTGTGTAAGGTGTGATAATGGAGCTGATCTTGAAACTGAATGGCTGTAACACTGAAAGGTTTTCCAAGCAAAGTCTAGCAGCAAGGAAGAAAGGAGAGGAATTATTAGCAAAACCTAACTTTAAGGACATTTATTCTCCTTAGACCTCTTCTGTAGTCAGTGGAGAAGGATTAAAGTCTCCAAGGAGAACAGGGGATGAGTGCTGGAGACCAGATTTTGGCTACAGGCCAGTAGAGCTATATCCATGATTATTTGTATTACAAAACACTTGGGTCAGAAGACCTTTCTGAATTACAGTGGAATAATGGCAGGAAAAGAGTTCATCTCATTGTAGAATTAATCCATATGATACAGCTGTGTCAAAGAACCTAGATGAGCAATTCAGGACCCAGCATAATCTCTTGCTTAACACAAAGAAACCTTACCACCCTCTCCATGTGGGACTGGGGAGACTCAGACAAGTGAACTTCCAGTGTAAGTCTTACTGGCAAGAGTCTGAAATCTATAGTATATCATAGAATGGTTTGAGTTGGAAGGGACCTTAAAGATTATCTAGTTCCACAATTCCCACCATGGGCTGGGACACCTTCCAGTAGACCAGGTTGCTCAAAGCTCCATACAATCTGACTTTGAATACTTCTAGAGATGGGGCACCTGCAGCATCTCTGAGCAGTTTTGGATTATCTTTGTGGCCTTCCTCTGGACATGCTTTAAAAAGTTCATAACTTTTTTGTGTTAGCGACCTCAGACCTGGTTGCAGCACTCCAGGTGAGGCCTCACAAGGGCAGAGTAGAAGGGGAGAATCATCTCCTTTGCCGTCCTGGCCATGTCTCTTTTCATGCAGCCTGGCCTGTAGTAGGCCTTCCTGCCTGTGAGTGCACATTGTTAGCTCATGTCTGGCTTTTCATCAACCAGAACCTCAAGCTGCTCTCAGTGATGACTTCCACCAGTCTGTACTTACATCTGGGGTCGCCTCCTGACCCTGGTGCAGCTCCTGGGACTCGGACTTCCTAAGCTTCATAAGCTCTTGTGGGCCCACTTTTCAAGTTCGTCCAGGTCCCTCTGGATGGCTTCTCTTCCTTCTGTTGTGTTATCTGTAAGCTTGCTGAGCATGCACTTGATCTCACTGTGTCGTTAATAAAAACATTAAAGAGCACCAGTTGCAAGACCTGTAATCCTGAGAGCCAGTACCCTGCACCTGACAGAGAGCCATTAACCACAGCTTTGGCTGCATCCATCCATCCACCAATTCCTTATCTGCTAAATAGTCCACCCTTCAAATCCAGGTCTTCATGGTTTGGAGATAAGGATGCTTTGTGGGAGTGTGTTGAAGGCCTTAGAGGGGTCCAGGTGGATGACCATTGGTTGGTCTTCCCTTGGTGACTGCTGCAGTCACTCTGTCATAAAAGGGCCACTAGACTGGCCAGGCATGATTTGCACTTAGTGTCTTGTATGTGCTTTAGCATTGCTTCCATGAGGATCTGCTGCATGATTTTTCCATGCTGAAATGAAAAAATGCTGAAATAAAGTCCTTGCTGGAGGGCAGCTCATTGCAAAGTCTGAGTGCTTGGCAGTACAGTGGCTTGTCTTTGTAAAAAAATAAATCTAGCAGGAATAGTAAGAAGAAAAAGGGGTTTTTCTTAATTTTTTTTGAAACTATCACCTCTTTGGCAGTATTTACAAATTAATTATTTTCAGTCAAGCTGTTCTAAGGATGTTAATATTCCTTGCTCCACCAAATGTAGATTCACTTGTCTGAAATATAAAGTAGCTTAATGCAGCATCTAATTACTGTCACTTAACTCTAAGTTACACCTTAAGCCTTGTCCTTGCAGGGATCTTAGTGTGAGCATCCCCGTGTGACTACCACCAAGGTACAGAGTTGTTACCATTCCCTGGGTAATAGTGATACCAGTACATTATCTCTAAAAGAAGACTACTTTTCCTCCAGGAGGAACAAAAGTGCTCATATTCTGGTAATGACTTCAGATACTACCCAGCATTTCCAAATGATAGATGATGAATGTCACCTTTTTTGTCAAATTCTTGCTCTCAAGATCTTTATGCTAAACTTGAGACACTGGCTTTCACATCTTTGATTTTTTTTCTAAACTCTTTTCATGAAAAGTAAGGGAGCCCAACTTCTGGTTAATCCCCTTCACATTTTCCCCTTCCCACACATGTTTGCTAATGCTGTTTTCAGTTGTTAGAAGTTTGCACAGTGGCCAAAAGTAGAAGTGACCCGTCTGTTTATAAAACTTTGTACAGAGATAAGGAGAGCAGAGAAGTGACAAGTTTAAATTATTTTTGTTCCCCTGAGTCTTGCTGGCATGAGGTATTTGTACCAGAGGCTCTTGGCTGCTTCACCTGCACAGGAGAGATGGGGCTAGAGTGCCCTGTGAGTGCTGCCACACTGGCATGCACTTCTGCCCTGTTCTTAATAGGGAATTACTGCTCTGACCTGTTGCAGTGACTGTTGGGTTTGTGGATCTGAGTGACAGACTTTGAAAAAAACCCTTTGCTGGGTTTTATATTTTCTGTGCAAGGCCCTTAGCTTGAGTTGCCGTATATCTGATTTACCATTTGAAAGAAAACAAAAAGGAGACAGGACAGCCAGTACCCTTTTGCCCTTGGGCTGCATCCATTTTACCAGTTATTTAAAAATGAAAATAACATGGCTTTAAAGAAAAAGCAAATGGTTTTTTCCCCCCTCCCCTTCATTAAGTTTTCTGGCATTAGATTGTTTACCAGGCTTAAGAGTTGCTCAGTTCTTGGCTGTGGCTGTGGGCACCAATGTGCTTCCTGGCTGTGGACTTCAGCTCAGGGCAGGGAGGTCTCTCTGCTGAGCAGGGCTTGGATGTTTGAATAGAAAGGAGGATTAGGATTTGAAGCCAGGTTAGTTCTGAGGTGAGGAGAGCCTGTTTGCTCAAAGTTAGTTTAGGTATTTCAAGACAATGTATCACTGTTTAGTTAAGGCTTATGCAGGCCTTGGTGGGATGTGATGATTATCAAACTGTTTAAAAACAAATCCTGAGGGAGAAAAATTAAACTGCCTTTGTATTGCATGTTTACAGCAGGTATAATTTAACACTGTCAACTCAGTTCAAACAGACTGGGAATTTGGCTGCCTCTGCAGTGTGGGCTGTTTTGCTATTTTGTCTTCTGTTGGAAGTCCTAAGCAGTAATTTCTTATCTGAATAGAACTATAGGTAATGGGATGGGGGTAAACAGGAAAAAGACATAATTACATTGGTTTAAATTCACACCACCGGTCACACCAAAAGATGTTCTTGTGTAAACAAGACTTGTATTTGTCCATACAGCTGGGTTCAGCTGTGCCCATTGCAGACATCCATTGTCAGCAAGAGATCATTTTTGTAGTATAGCCAAGGCTTTAAAACAAAGACCATAATCAGTCTTGTTGCATAGCTCAGTGACAGAGGTGTCATTATACTGATGGACAAAGCAAAGTGGTTTTTCAGCCCTGTGTAGCAAAAAGCAACAAGAATATGGATTGATGGCTAGTGTTTTTCTGCTTTTTTGTTGCCAGCTGATAAAGATTTACAGTGAACTCATACTGTATTTTCACAGGTCTTGGAATACTGTTTCCTTTTTAAAAATGATAAGTAAAGAACAAAATAAAATCAGAACACTTTGGCCAATCTCTTCTATTTGAAGTGTTGACTGGAATCTAGGCATCAGAGGTACTGCTGGCTTTTTGGAATAGTTGTTTTTATTTGTAGGTGTATTGTGGCACAAGTAACACATGTAAAAGTGAGTTTTCATATTGGGGAGATTGCTATTTCTTTGGCATGTGTGCAGCTCTCAGGTGGGGAGGAGCAGAAGATATACTGCCCAAGGGAGGGAGAGCACTCTGCAACAGGATTATTTGTGATGGTACTTATAGAATAAATCTGCACTTCATTGCTGCTGTGGGAAAATGAAAAGCACAGTTACAGGTTTCTGCTGTTTGCAGTGGGTAGACCCAGGGCTTTTTGTAGTGCATGTGCTATGTTGTATATCACTTCTTTAAAACAACAGTTAGTTTGCCATATTCATCTGAAGACTGAAAAAAGATAAACCACTGTAGGCCTAGGATGAATAACTGAGGTTGCAACAGGAACTGGAAAAAAAAAATCTGCCTTTGGACTTTGTGGTTTGATGTACAAAGTTCAGTGTGGCCTTATCCCTTTGCGACTCCTCTGGTATTACAGTGGAGGACATTGCAACACCATGACAGACTGTAAAGTGTTTAAAAATCATATCCAGGGAATGGAAAAAGCATATTTCATATTGTTTATTTATATTTTTTGATGATTAAATATCCCAGCTGAAAAGCAGACTTCAAAGGAGTGTGAGATCTTGCTTTGTGTTTGAGCTGCATGGGTGTCAAATGTTGCATGTCTTGCAGGGACAAGCATTGACTCTACAGCTCCTGCTGTAGCTCCTGTCATTGAGAGCTTGTGATGTACCATCTTCTGAGAAGGTCATTGCCCCAGCTATTTCCTCAGTGTTACTGGGGCTGGAAATGCAGCAGTGGTTTCGTGTAACACAAGTGTGAGGGGTCTGTGCAGTTTGGGATATTGTGAGAAGACATTTGAGAGGGATTGGTTTGGGCCATGGCAGCTTCTGCCTGTGGAGTTTTGAATTGTGCTGCTTGTGGTTTTATTTTTATATATGTACATATAGCATATCAAACAGCTATACTTAAAGGTTTTCCACAAGAAAACACCAAACAAACCATAACAGGCACATAATGCAGGTTCCCTTTGTATCCAGAAAGCCTTTCCCTCTAGCAGTGCTACCACACCAACTCTCTTCACAATTTTTATAGGATCATGGATGTGTTGAACAACCCAAATAACTTGTTGGGATATTTATTTACAGTGGAATTTTTTGATTTTGTTTTCTTCCAGTGGAAGCATGACTTTCTGCAGATAATGTCCTTTTCTCCAGATGCATTTTATTCTTTGAGTGTGAAGGATGTGAAGGATATCCTACTCAGCATTTTCCCATCTTTTATCAGCTTATCTCTGCAGTGATTCTCCACAGTGAGTCAGGGAAACCCAGTGCTTTATTAAAGAACTGCATCATCTTTTAGGAAAAAAAAATTAATCGCTTTTAATAAACAATAGCAAACTCAAACATGTGCAGTCTTGCTATGTTCAAGTCAGTTGTAGACAATTGCAAGATTGATTTCAGAACAACGATTTCAGAATTTTGATACTCAACTTCAAAATAACTGGTGAAAACTTCTAGTCACCGAAAGAAATTACTAAAATTATGTTCTCCTTTGTTACTCTTATTTTTTTTTCCTCTTGTTGTTCTATTCTGTAGGGATTTGTTATTGAACAGTATTGAGCAATGGAAAGAGAAGTTTTATCCCTGCCTGTGAGAATAACTATGTGTGTTTATATGAGCCTTCCTTGTAACAATTTGGGAGTTAATTCTTAGAGTACTGTTTGGTAACAGAAAGACTTTGATAAAATTACAGTTGATTCCAGAACTAAGACCTTTTAAAATAATGGTTTTAACTTTTACAGTTATCTCTCTAGTAGAAGCATCATTAAGTATTTGTCAATTACATGAAAATATTAATTAAATGGTTTGTATAATAAAGTGTTCCCTTTAAAAAAAAAGTCAAACAAAAAATAACCATACGTTCAACCTGTATAAACAAAATTACTTTTAACTAGATTTATTTTTTAGGGTTTGACAGTTTTAAGAAAGGATTTGCATCCTTTTTTTGGGGCAACGGTAGAATTTGTATATTTGATTTTGTTTGGCTGCATTATCATGATTCCCACTCAGAGTTACCATTTCTGGTTCTTGAGATATTTTTAGAGTAATGAGCCTTACTAAGCACTGCTGGATTGCTTATTGCTGTTCATATCACATTCCAAACAAGTAGCTGGAGCAACAGTGTATACAAGCATTACACCTGAAATCAAACATTCCTCCTTTTAAATTTAATGTGTGTCAGCAGTGTGATCAGAACTGTACAGTACTGGGCATAAACAGACTGAATACCCAGCATTCAGAGATGACTGCTCAGTATAGCCTATGAATAATTCTTGTCTCATACTACAAGGAGAAGAAAAATACTAGCGACAGTAACAAAAGGGCTGAACTAATTGAGTAACAAAATTTCACGAGTTTAATGGATGTGGGAGGACTGGATTATTAATGGCTGCGTTGGAGAAAAATGCTGCAGTGTCTGTTCCCCTTGATGCTTATGGCTGTGTGTTTATAATAGCAACCACTTATCCTAAGGCCTGTGTACCTTGCATTGGAAAGGAAAAAAAATTTCTGTGGCCTTCCTTTCAGTGGCAAGCTACCTTCTCAACACCTGATGGCTTTAGTTTCAGAGTGCCTTGTAGCAGGGACTCTATCTCTGCCCAGAAGGTTGAGTGATGTGTCCTTCATCAGAGTTGAGAAGCTCTTATGTCACTGGGCATTGATGAGGAGTCGTTTGGTCTTTTTCTTTTTGCCCCTTAAATGTGGTGTTTGTACCTCCAGAATCCCAGCATAACAGGCTAGTGAAACGATAGCTGCTTTTGGTGTGAGCAGCTGACAGAACATCATAACTATTGGAGCACCATTGGTGTGGTCACAGAAATCTAAAATGGTGGTGAAGTTATTTGTTTCTCTTCCTTTGGTCCAGCCATGCCTGCTCCAAAAATGCCTCTCCTTCTTCTAGCATTTGGTTCCTCTTCCTTGCCTACCATCCCCACTGCCTTGCATTACTGTGTGGTGGTGCTTTGCCATGTAGCATGTCTGTGACACTGCTTTGTGAAAGAACATTTTTAGTAGTGTAGGACAGAAAATACAAGCATTCTACATTGCAGCCTTGTGTTTGTTTTTGATTTTGCTGGTGATATTTCATTTATTTTTAAGTTAAGTTTAGTAAATAAGTAAAACAGGAAAATGTAGTTCACCAAGGTGTATCCTAGAGATATGGAAAGGGGCAGTGTTGCCATTATTTGAAGAAATTGCCTATAGGTCTCTGTGCTCTGTGGAATGACACTATCTATCTATCTATCTATCTATCTATCTATAGTGCTAGCTGATATGTTTTTTTTTTTAGCCTCTATAGATTGTATTTGTTTTACCTTCCTCTTTCTAGAAAACAGTGTTAAGCCTCCAAATCTCAGCTTTGTTTTTGTCATATTTTTTATCACTTTTGGACAGTCTTCTAATTCATTGAGAAGAAATGAGTGCTTGGTGCTTTGCTGCTGAGTTATTTTTTCTCTTCAGTAAGGTGTAAATGGGATAACTCTTCTCCTGTCATTTAATACCCATCTTGGACGTATGACAATGGTGATGACTGCTAACTCCTCACTTCCGCTTACTTGGAGGCAATGCTACCTAAAGGACTAAACTAAAGCTCATGTCAAATATTTTTTTTCTGGTTGTCAAGTATTGCATTACTTCATAAATGAAAATGGATTCATTTCACATATTAATTTGACAAACCTTTGCTCTTTTCTCCCTGCTAGTTGTCTGTGGATCTGGTTTAAGTACCGAGGCCAAGACAGAGATCATGGCATAACTTGCAGCAATTACGTAAACTGTGTTAGATCAGCTATATATGCCAACACTGTCTTCTGCTGTGCTTTAAAAACATTTTATCTTGTGCTGGTAGGGGTGAAGGAAATCTTTTTTTTTTTAATACTATAATTAATATATTGGTGTTGTACTTGACTTCCAGGTTGCATCACAACGCATCAGCTCAGTGGATCTTTCATGCTGCAGCCTGGAGCACCTGCCTGCCAACCTGTTTTATAGCCAAGACCTCACTCATCTCAATTTAAAGCAGAACTTCCTAAGGCTAAACCCCAGCCCATCCACAAGTAGAGCGCTTAGTGAATTACAAAGGTAAAGTACTGTGGTTCACCTACCCTTCCTCTGTCCTTGGAGCCATGATGTGCAGGAACTTTCCTAAAAATTACTACCTCTTCTTGTGGAACATTGGCCTGACTGTGTTTTTATTTTCCTCCTGAGGCCAGACTGTAGTTCTTCAGCCTTTGACTCATGTGAGTGAGTGTGAATTGGTGAGCTGCCCATCAAAGGCAGCCATTCTAGGTAGGAGCAGTACTGCATGTGACCAAGTTGAAGAAGTTTTTTGTTACCTCCCCCCACCAAACAGAAGAAGCCCTGATTTCACAAATTCTGTCTGGTTCCTGTCTTCCTTCTACTCTGCTCAATCCTAATTCTTCTTTCTTAGTATCTGTGACCTTCCAGTTCTTTCCACTGCAGCTCATCCAAGAGTGTAACAAATGGGTAGACAGCAGCGTGATTGATGCTCTGAATGATTTAATGTCTGTGTTCTGTGGAATCAGCAGCCTTTCTGTGTTCACAAAGATCAATGTTCCCATACTGAATATAAAGCTGTGATTTTAGTTTCAGTGGTAAGTGAATTGCAAAGTACCTCAGGATTGTATTTGTGGATGGTCCTCTTCAAACAAAATGTTTTAAACCACATTTCTAAATCCCTTCCTCTTTGAAAAACAACCAGAAAGTACAAGATGGATTATGCGGGCTGTTGTATTTTTATATCATTCCAATTTCATTTTGGAAAAACAAAAAATCTGGCATAATGAAAGATGAATGAACCCAGCGAGTCTGCTTCACAAACAAAGCAGGCAGCTATTCCAAGACGTTGTGAACACAGTCTGGAGAGGAATTCTGACTGGACTGTGACTGTCAGCATAGGTCTCCAGATAGCAAGTGGAATTTTAGCATTAGCTAGTGATGAACATAGACAAAGAATCAATGTCTCTTATTTTAATGACTTCTTATAATTTTTCCTTTTTAAATATCCCAAAGTGTAAAGAAGATACTTGATTATGCTTTGTCCATGTACCTACAGTGAATTTCTGTTTGGAGTAGATTTGGATTTGTCCGTGTACCTGCAACTAATTGTGTTTGGGATTAGAAAGCATTGATGATTAATGTGATAGGCAATGTTCATTCTATTCTCTGTTTAATGTGCTCTTGGTATTGCAGTTGTAGGAACAGCTGATGAGTCTTGCTGATAGTTAACAAACCATTAAATTTTTTCTTACTAACATGAAGCTGAACATAAAAGAGTGAAAGAGTTCAGATGACAAAATATAACTCTCCTGTTTTCTGAGGTTCTTCTGAGATGAGGAGAATCTGGACAAGTGGCATATACCTGAGGTGGTGCAAAACTGATTGTCTCTCATTCTTCTGTGAGCTGGCCCTATTCTGTAAGCAAGTAATATTCTGCTCTGCTTCCATTGCTTTGAGCTTGGCAAAAAGGCACAAGGCAGATCTGGGAACTTCTGGAGAAAATAAAAAAATTAGGCTGCACAGCAGTGTTTTGGTGTATCTGAGTTGGTGCATCAGAAATTCCTGCCCTTGATGTTTCCCTTTGTCAGCTTGATGTCCTCCAGCCTTATCTTCACCCAGGACAGGTGGCATCACCCAGACAGTGAGTAGCTGGAGGAAGCTGTTGCCACTGTTTCCATTGCTGTGCCAGTGAGGAGGGCTCTGTGAAGTAGCAGTAGTTCCTGCTGAGGGTTCGGAAAAGTGATGCTCCACTGGTTGTCTTTTGCCTCCATACTGCAGCAAAAGCATGAGCCTGACCCTGGTGTGTGTTCCCAAGACATTCTCCTTCCTGCCCTAAGAAACACAGAACTGGCTTCTCCTTTGGATGGGAAAGCTTGAGTTGTACTTGTGTTCCCAAAAAGCTTGAAGCCAGCTTGACTGCTAGTAAGTCTGCTTTTCTCTAGTGAATAAACACAAATATCTAGAAAGAGGAGAGCACCGTATGTTTTGAAATCATTAGTGGAACCTAGTATCAAAATATGTGTAAAGTGAAGCTCGTTGTTCCTGTGAACACACATCTGATTTAATTATTTTTTTCGTTTTTAAACCAATTCCATGAAACCATTTTCAGATTTATAGGGGTTGCACAAGGTAAAACTTCACTGAATAAACCAAGTCTTTTTTTGTTCATCGTGTTCTTTCAAATCACAGAAAGCAAGTACAGCTCTGCTGTTCTGATTTGGTAGTGTTGGCTTTTCTACAAAATTTTCAATTGCTAAATTGGAGCTGCACATGAGGCACAGCACCACTGAATCAAGCCTACAGGTATTTAGGGCTCCAAAATAGCCATGTGCTTGGATGTTTGGAACAAAACACATTGGCATTTACGTACCTACCCTTCCTGGTACAATTTTAAAGTAAAACCTGGTTAGCAAGGCAGTTTAGGAGAATAAGTCTTGCTATAAGCAGTTCTTGGTGCTGCAGTTCCTCTTAATAAATCACTTTTGGTGGTAATTTAATGAGCGTTGGATTTCAGAACAAGTGTGTCAAAGACACAATAAAATACCAACTTTTCAGCCACCCACTGAGTAGACTTGCAAGCAGCTGGGTCATAGTAATGACATGCTAACTAGTGCACTGACACGGCCAGTACAGTCAGGAATGTATTGAGGGAAAAAGAATTTCTATTTTTGTTTATGCAGTTGCTTCTTTCAGTTGTTGAAATAATATCACTTGTTGCATTTACGAATAAAATGTTTAGTCCTGATCAGTACATGGCATCTGAAGGTGTACAGAGCTGTAGAAGTACTTTTTTCCCAGTAGCTGCACTTCTGCTTGCTTTACTGTCCACTCAGCCCCTTTTTGTTGCTGTAGATGCTCTGCAGCTGTGAACTTCCATAACTGAACACTCTGAATATTGAAAGGTAAATACAGCAACCTCTATTTCTCTATTTTTTTTCTGCTTATCAGGGAATACATATTTCATTCTATGTATACAAGTAAGCCAAGTAAGCCATACAAGTAAGCCATCTGAAAATTCATCTGAAAAAGTGGCAAATGATGCTACTTGTTCTCCCTCACAGAATCTTTTTTAAAACTACAGGAAAGGATGTTTCTCTTTTGGAGATAAGAGGATATTCCCCTGCTGAAATGCTAAGAGTTCAGGCTTGCTAATTTTGCAGGTTACTGTTGCTCTGAGATGAGGCACAAGAATGGACCATAGTCTTTATTTACTGTTGCTCTGCTTCACTGTACTGAGAACACTTTATATTTATAAGTAATTGTTTCAGTTGGTGTTGTTGGAAAAAGTAGTTGGCATCAAGAATATTATTTTCTTGTTAATGTTGAAAAGTAAGTTATGAGTATGAGGATTTTTAAGATAAGACTGTTGCAAAGAAAAATAAGAAAAAGAAGAGGGAGATGTAATAAGATACAAAGTTGTTTTAAAAATAAAAAAATCATGCTTGCCAGTTTTATCTAAAGAATTAATTATTCTGATTGTGGTTGTGAATTGTTAAGAGTGATTATATAGATTTTTATCTTAAGATGAGTTGGTATCATTTCTCTCCCAGAGCCCTTACAGAAATGCACTGCCTTCTGTGGCGTCTCAGGTGAAACTCTTTGAGGCTAGTGGCAGAAATTTGAAGATGCATCTCTAGGTTATGAGAAGGCTAGAGAACTCCAAATTACTGATGCAAGTGTTTCTGAAATCCCTTGCAATTTTTATCTGATAACCCAGGATTTCAGGCAAACTCAAACTAAACCCTCCTTACAAATTCATTGTGCAATAAGGAGGTAATTTAAATGTAATTATTGTTCAGAGAACACTTGAAAGCAAGGGGGGACCAGTATTGCTGGCAGTCAGTTTGAGATGCAGCTTGATCTTAGCTTGTGCCTTGAGATTAAGGAGCAGAGAGGAAGGTCTCCAGCCTGCCACTTGCTTGGCCTCAAAGTGCCTTGAGGTACTCCTTGTGATTATTGCTATTAGTGTATAAAGTTGAATAGTTTAAAGAATGTCAATTATAAATCTACCCCCTTGTCCATCCCCTCAGGGACACTGCCAGTAGATGCACTAGAAAAGATTTGAGCTGTCTCCTTTCGACACCCGCCCCCCCCCCCCCCCCCCCCCCGCCCCGTTTTATTTTGGGGGGTGTATGTTTGGGTTTTGAAGGTTTTTTTTTCTTTGTTATCTTGTTGTTTATGGGGTTTAGGTTTTGTTGTTTTGGTTTTGGTGGTTTTTTGGTTGTTGTTAGTGGTGTTTTTTTTGGGTGAGTGCTTTATATTTTGGGTGAGGTTTTTGTTGATATTAGAATGATTCCTAGTATGTGGAGCATGCTAACTTTGCTTGTTCCATGGTGTGTGAAGATGCAGGGAGCTTCTTGCAGCTGTTGGTCTTGGAGAGGAGGAAACCTTACTTTCATACAGTTTCTTCTCTTTCACTTAAAGTCAAACACTGAAGTGCATCTATCTAAGCAGAAGGGCAAGAGGAAAGGTTGGTGTGGTATTGACAGTCAGAGGTCTACTAGTAAAAAACCCCATCCAGTGCTTGCTGTATTTAATGCTACACTTATTTTCTCATCTCTGTAGCTTTGGAATTTAAAAAAAAATATATTTGTTATGCTAAAGATGGCACTTGGAGTTTGTGGTTTACGTAACTTCACTGCTTTTGTTTTATCTAACTTGTAAAGACATTGAAGAAAGAGTTTGCTTTTGTTAGTGCATCTTTTCCAAACCTTCATGACTGTGTTCTCCTTAACTCCTGTGTATCTCTGTGATATTAAGAAAGTGCCCTCGTGAACACCCAGCAAAAATCAATGACATTTAATTAAAGAAAAATTAAATAATAAAATTAAGTCTCTGCAAACGACTAAGTGGGGACAATTGCAAAATTGGTTTAATGTCTGAAACACATTGAATTTTTTAAATTTTATTTTTAATTGGAACTGTGAACTTAATAGTGGTATGAGAAAAATAAATGGCAGTAAGATATATGCTATAAAATAGCATTTTAAAAAATAATATGGTCTAAAAGTAGAAATAGCACTTGGATTAATTGGTTTCACTTTAGTGAACTCTAAGCTAAGTACAGCAGTCTCTCTTCCAAGCTATGTTCCAACAAGTGAACATATATATGGAATCCAGTTATTGTGTATCAGTCTCCAATTTATTTGTCTAGTTTTTTTGGATATGGCTTCCAAAGTAAGGGGCTTCTTTTTGTGTAGTTAAACATGCTTCAGTTTGCAAGTCCACCCCTGGTTAATACTTTTGTATTTCCATCATAAATTTCCAGTAGAGAGGAAGTGAACATATTTTCACTACTTTTACCTAAGAATTTTGACCTTCTTCTAAGGTCAGTCTTTCTTCCCATATGAAGCTGTGTGTGGTAGGTATGTGCAGAAACTGCGATCTGCATTGTGTAGTAGTGTAGGTTCAAGTTATTTCCACTAATAAAACCATACACTTGGTTCTCTTGTCTTTATGATACTCTTACCAACCATGTAATATAATAAAAGCTTTATTGTTTTTAAGTTTGGAGGTAGTCTGAATTTGACTTAAAATCTGATTATTTGTTCATTTGAAATGTATTACTAATTTAGGACTTGTGCAATGACACCTTTCTGGAAAGAGAATGCTATGACAGTATTTCTGGCACTAGGCTGGCAACTCTCTTAGGCAGTAAGGCCATGGAGGGTAATCCAACACAACTGCAGAAAGAGAGTAATTTGCACCTTTTGTTTCCAAGGAGGAATTTGTCATGGCAGAATTTAGGGAAATTCTCTAATTCTCTTTGTGGTTAAGTAAGTGGCCACAGTAGCAGGTGTTCGAGAAGGTGACAAGTTTTAGTTTGGTTCTAAAACTTGTCACAGCACTGCAAGACGAACATCGTTGTTCTGCTCAGAAGTGGTGCTGAAAATGAGGGACACTTACGTTGATGTTTGAAGGTAATATTGAGCGGTAACCACAGGACAGTCATGAGAGGTTCTGGAGATAGGTTTGGAAAAGTGATTGCTTTCCTTAGATTGAGTTCTTTATTAAGCCATGCCTTATCTTGCAGGTGTAGAAAATACCGCTTTTTAATTGTTTTTGGTAAGAGCAGGACAAGACCAGTTTTGTCAGCTGACCCTCTTATGGCTGGATTTCAGTGATGGTGTATGACCACCAGCTGGAATACACTATTTCCCTTGCCCCAAACATAGTGGAACACAAATGCTGTACTGTGTAATGGAAATTCCTCCACTGTTCACACCAGGTAGATCTGAATTTGAAATTAGCCTGTCAGTCAGTTCATTGCTCTGCTGTGATACAAACTTCTCTTGTTAGTCCCTCTCCTTATTTTTCGTATGTCAAACTAAAGCCCTTCCTGAAGTGGCAGCTTCAGGATTAAATAAGTGGGCAGTTTTTGACTCAATTAGGGCAATTAGTGTTCAGTCATATTGCGTGTTTAAATCCAAGGGTTGACAAGTCAACATTTTGCTCTAGCTTAAGTAGGGCTATTTTTGTTCAGCAAAGTGAGTGTTTATGTATTGGCCATTACAATAGAAAACTTAGTAAGCTAACTGAGCATAGTGTATTGAGAGATGGTGTTCTTCATTCAGGTTGACTTTTACTAAGAGATAACAAAGTCTGGAACCATGGAAGAAGGACAAAAAGGACTTGATATGAGGTTATTACACTGTCATGCCTCAAACAAGCAATGTTGTGCCTTTTTTTCTTTCTAGCAATGCTATGTGGGCAGCATTGATGTGTGTGCCTGCTTCTGATAAGAGTAAAGATTTGGATGTGAGAAAACAGCAAAGATGTTTCTCTGTAAAATCTGTTGGAAGCCTGATACTTTGCAAACTCAGCTGCAGCAGAAATCTTGAGTCTTGAAAATACTTCTCTCCTACGTTATTTATATTGATGTGATATACAAGTGATACTGGTGTGACTGACTGTAAATCTGTCAAGATATAAGAAGCGCTATAAACAATTCAGCATTTTAAATGTGCAGTGTGGCAGTGCTCCATAACGGAAGTGCACCGGCATGTTTGTGATGTGCATAGTGTGAAGTGATAGCCAAAGATGAGAGGTAGACTTAGATCTTAACTTTGAGCAAGTGCCTGCTAGTTTGGCTCAGTAATGTTCTGCACTTGACAGTGTTCCATGAGAAGAAATATTACTTTAGCATTTTCTAAATGAGCATGCTTGCAATGGGGGAAGAAAATAGCTCTTTCTGGCCAGATGTCTTAAATTAGTGTCTTAACTGTAACTAAGACTATGGTGTCTATCTTTCAGCATTTCTGTAAATGTGATTCAACAATGAACTTTCATTTGTGGATTTTTTTATGTACATTTTGTGCATTTTGTATGAGCATATCCAATACTGGGTGTACTGTTCATCCTCATGTATGCTGTTAACCAGTTCAGTTTGTGTCCTGAGTAGTTAGATTACTCACAAAAGACCTTTAATAAGCACACATTACAACATACATTGAAGTAGTAGAGATGTAATCTAGGTATGTTGTGTAGGGGGAACTTTAATTCTCCTTCTCCTCTTTGACCTAGGGCAGTTATGCACAAGAATGTATGCAGAAAACCTTGAAGCTGAACATGACACTGGAGTTATTGTATTTCTTAGCTTCCTTTACCACCTGCTGCCCCAGTCCCTTCCCCTCTGTTAGTTTGATCTTCTGTAATTTTATCTCAATATTGTGTTTGGGATCTTCTAGTAGATTGTTTAGTGGACAAAAGCCCTGAGACTATCCTTTTGAGATTACAGAATGGCACAGGTAAAGGCTGTAGCCTCGCTGTGGTTGTTAAATGAGTTAATTCTTTTTTCATGGTTGGCTTGAAAATTGGAAAGGTTACATTTTGAATTTTCTCCAGCAGCTGAGTTATTTTGACTTAATCTTCCCGTTTTTACTTCTTTTGTACTTGCCTAAATACTGGGAGAAAATGTTCTAAAGGCTCAGAGTCCAGTACTTGGAGCACTCTTGTTTGTATTTTCAGCTAACTTTGAGAATTATGTGGAACAGCTGTTCCACCACAGAAACACCCCAAATTTCAAGGCAGTATATCTGTGCCCTAAATCTACAGTTATCTTGAAGATAAATGCAGGATTGTGTGTCTCAGTTCCAGGTTCAAGATTTTTAAGTCCTTTCTCTCAAAATAGAGGAGTATGAAGGTATAGTGTTTAAAATGTGCATATTTATTTTTCTGGCTAGCAGCCCTTATTAACTTATCCTTGCCTCCTTTTTAATTTACAGTTCTCCCTTTAGAGATAGACTAGTCATTGTTTCTGCACAGTAGCATTTTTTCCCCTGCAGCATTAATTTGATTGCAAGATTTCCTTTAGTCTCCATCTAACTTTGTTCCAAACTTCTTCTGCCTCCAGCATGGCACAGGGCGTTCAAAATTTGTGATAACTCTGGCTATGTTTTTTCTATGTTTTTTTTTTCTTCTGCCATCATTGCATCAAGATACCACTAGAGAGTACAGCATTCCCTTGCTTGCTGCAAGCCTGTGTAAATGCTATATGTGTTTACAGCCTGCCTTTGGGGCTCAGCAGCCCCCACTGAAGTACCATACAAAGGCACTGCTTACATTTTCAGTTGAATTTTAGTCAGTGACATGAGTTTTGATTTAGGCAATACTGTGTGTGCCAGTTGATTGCAGTAGGTGCTAGGGATTTTTCAGTCTTGTTATTAAAGCTCTTTAACCTTTTAATGCTTGATGCATTTGCTGTCCATGTTTCCTGGTTGGAGGAGGACAAAGTTCTCTGAGGTAGGAATGGGCTGATGCAGAGGCTATGGATACATTGGCCCATGCTGCTGGAGGTTACTTTTATGTGGAATAGCAGCACTCATGGGTGCAGTTTTGCTTCCATCACCAAGTTATATAAAAGTCTGCTCACACAAATAAAGGAATTGATCCTTAATGAAGGGAAAATTAAGTCCAGATAAAATGTCCTGGTATAAGCTGTGCCAGAAAAGAAACTTCCGCCCATCTATCGGGATCTGACACAGAACTTTTCATTCATCCTTTTACTTGGCTTTAGGCACACCTCCCAGTGGTTGTCAGGCAACCATAATAATGTTGCTGAACATGCAGGCTGGCTAATTGGATTGTCCCTTTCTTGGGTTTTTCTGTTTAAGTGGTTTTGGTCATTTTTAGTAAGGCAAACACATGCAAGTTGCTTTTTTTTTTTGCTGATGTCATAAACCAAGGGGCTTTGAGAGTTCTGTGACATGTCAAGGACAAAATTTTGCCTCTGTCACTACAGAAGCCGTGCTAAATTCTGTTTTAATTCAGCACATTTCCCACTTGTATTCCAAACAGTCTATTCTAATGAGAATTTTTGCTTGGAAGGCAAACATGAATGGTCCTGAGCACACAGGTCAGCAGCACCACAAAAACTTAGTGTTAAAATAATCTGAGAATTTCCTACTACCACCAAAAAAATGGGTTCAGAAAAATAGCAATGCTTTAGTACAGGATGAGATGCCGCAGAAGTGAAATATATAAGGATGGCAATGGATTTTTTTTTGTTACACTCGTTGGAAAATGCATTTAATGTGTTGTTCAGGAGGGTCTGTTTCTCTTTGTCAGCTTAACATAAGTGAACTCTTACAAGTGGTGTTGAATTTGAGTGTCTGGTTGTTTCCTTGGTTGTTCTGAGCATATAAACTAAAAATGCATGTGGTTTGTATTTATATTATCAAACTTGCCTTATATTAATCATTGTGAGGCAACTTAGTGTGAATTACTTATTTATTTCCTTTATTTTTTCTTATCTCATTTTAGATTCACCAAATTGAAGAGCCTTAACCTTTCGAATAATAATTTAGGAGACTTCCCACTGGCAGTCTGCAGTATCCCAACCCTGACTGAACTCAACGTGTCCTGCAATGCCCTCAGAAGCATTCCAGCAGTTGTAGGCGAAATGCACAAGCAAGTACTTTCTTAGAACTTTCACATACGCAGCCTGACAATAACAAAGGCAACAGGCAGTTTCATGACTCTGCATACTCCTGCTATGAGAAACAGTTTAAATGTACTGGGTTCTGTCAGAGCAGACTGGCTTGTAGATCCATATGGAAGCAATTGTGGATGGAGGGAAAGCATGCTTTGTGCCTCAGAGCTCTTCCAGTCTCCAGCATTTGACACAAGGGTCACCTTCACGGTGAAGAAAATCTTTTAACCCTTCTTGCTTATGTTCTTCAGCTGTCATACAAATTGTAGTTCTAGAGATAGAACTGTCTAACAACCTACACTTCATAGTTGCCAAAGCTTTTAATTATTTGGTGGATATCATCTGTAGCAGATGTTACAGCGTTATTCGTTAACATTTTTCTTTCTGCTGCCCTTTTGTACATAGTATGTCACTGTAACTGCAGCAGATTTGTGTGTTTATAGGAAGGAAATGTGATTTAACAGGTCATTCATTTTCTTCACTCTCCCTTCCCCTCTTCTAATAGCTTGCAGACATTTTTGCTGGATGGCAACTTTCTCCAGTCCCTTCCCGATGAATTGGAGCATATTCATCAACTCAGCTATGTGAGTCTGTCCTTCAACGAGTTCACTGACATTCCTGGAGTGCTGGAGAAGCTGACTGCCATGGAGAAGCTCTGTATGTCAGGAAATTGCATGGATACTCTGAATCTACAGGTGTTAAAAAGGATGCCTCATATTAAGCATGTGGATCTAAGGTAGGTATTCAGAAAAGGGAAAGAATAAGTGAGCCTAAATTATTTGTGTTGAAATGGCTTCTCCTTGGCTGTCAGAATTGCCTCTGGGTATAAATCTCTTGTGTTTGTCCACTGAACCATGTTTCTGGTGGTGTTATGTAACTCCCAGCACTTCTCATGACTTAGCACTCTTCTTTGAGGAAGTTGAAGCATTTAGGGGGATCAATAGATAGAAAAATGAGTTTTAGGGGAAATGAATGTTTGTACCAAAGGATCAAACAAAACAGAGCCTGGGACATTTGTGATTCCTGCATTTTGTGTTGCTGCAGTGTTAATGCAATAGACATGATAGTCCCTGGCCCAAAAAGCTTCTATCTGAAATGTTACAGATTTGTGAGATGAAGAAAAGGACATTAAATGTGAAAGGGCAAAACCAGATATTTTAATATTTCTTGGTGTGTTAAAAGGCCTTGTCCACAATGAGTAATGTTATTTTATTGATACCCTCAAAGGAGTCCAAAGAGATCCTTATTACAAATGGCTCTGGTACGAGGCAATTCTCTATTGTTATGGTCTTTGGGGAAGACAAATTCTGCAATCAGCTGGTCAAGGCTCAATTCAGAGCCTGGACCATGAGGTCCATATAACTGTGAATTTTGGAACCACTTAGTTAAGCTAAAGTAAGATAAAACTTATTTTACTGTACTGCCATGTAGCTGTCAAGACTTTGTAGTGCGGGAAGGGTCAGCGTAAGTTTAGCTAAAATAGATAGGTGAATTCTGAAGTGCTTCCTGTAGCGTTAAAATGTGTCTGTGTTTGTACATATGTTAAAAGTAAATAAATTGGCCTCAGATAAGGGATCTTGTGGCTGACCTGGCCATGAGTTCCAGTGGTGCAGTTCCAGCCTTCTCATTGTCTGCTGCATCCTTTCTGCACCTAGCAGTGAACAGTGGTTCTTTGTGGCAGTAACTGAAAGAGTAAATATTGTACTTGCTATACAATGAAGTGCTTTGCTTCAGTGAAATCACAAAGAAGCACTGCTTGCAAATTGAAAATGTAAAAGGTAAGGTGGTGTTGGAGGGGACATATTACCCTTATTCTTTTAACTGGAAGATGTAGTTACTCTAAAAACACAACTGTTAAACAGGGGGCAATGCTTGGAAAGTAGGAGCAACAGGAGAACTGCAGGTATTTGTCATCTGCTGTGGAGAGTGCTCAGATGGCTTAGCGGGACAGCAGAAGTTACTGTACTGATTTTAGTGTTCTGCTCAGAACTGGGAATTTGAAACTGATCTCTTTGGAGTGCTCTGCAGTCTTAAACTTTATGAGGTTATAGATAATCTCATTCAGTTATAACTTCTGGGGAAGTTGCTGAATATTAACAGTATCAATGCACTGCAGTGAAGATGTGTAAAACCCGTTCTCTTCATGTGTCAGACCAAATCATCTTGGATTTTTCCTTTGTTTTCTTTCAACAGCCATTTTCAGGTCTCTGAATTTGCTTGCTATGAAGCATGGAGAGGCAAGAAGCAAATACATGGGAATTCATAAATCTCAATTTGGCCTTTCAATAAGGCAAGGGTCTCCAATACATGCTGGTTACTTGTATGTGCTGGATTTTTCCAGCAGATGATAGGCCAGCAAGAACTGTAGAGGTTTTGTTCTTTTCCAAACTATTGGGCACAAATAACAGCTAGATCATCTTTTATTTTTATAGGCACAGTAACAGTAATACTTAGCTTCTTGCAGAGCTTTTCATCAGTGCTTTTCAAAGTAGCTTAGAAAGGAGCTTGGTGTCATCATTCCTTTGTCATGATGGATAAAGCTACAGAGCATAGCTATCTTGCTTTTCAAAGGATTAAAACCGTAATATAACAAAGGGGAAAATATTAAAATCAACCTTGATCAGAACCTGAAAGCATGCTAGTTTAATCCAGTGCAGCTGATTGATTGTAGAGCGAGCAGTGGTTTGTCAGCAGGAGCCTGCCTTATAACTACAACTCATCTCCTTATTTTGTCTGCAAGATTGAATTCAATTAGAAGATTGGAAGCCGATGAAATAGATTTTCTGCATCATGTGACCCAACTGGATCTGCGAGACAACAAACTTGGGGAGCTGGATGCAACAGTTTTTAACAACGTGGAAGTGTTACACTGTGAACGGAATCAGCTCGTGACCCTCAAAATCAGCGGCTACTTTCTCAAAGCTCTGTATGCTTCCTGCAATGGTGAGTGCAATTTTCAGGGCAGCTGTGGTATTGTCATTGTTCCTGGTTCTCTGTAGGATGCTTGTGGAGTGCACATAATCAGGAGGCTCTTGACACAGTCCTGGATAAAAGATTTCACATGTGCTGTGTAATGCTACTGGCAGTTCTGAGCTTTGGAAGTGACTTCCAAGTAATAACACAATTTGGAGGTCTAAGAACTGTGAAAATCTTAGAAATTCTTAGAAACCCTCAGTAGGGAGGGTTCTTGAATTTGTCACTTGTTTTGGTTGCGTTGATGTGTTGCTCTACTAAAACCAGTAAGGAATTTACTGCTTTTCTCTGCACTGAGAAAGTTTGGACAATTGGCCATTTGTGACACAACCCAAAACTATAAATGTTTGCTTCTCCCTCTAGCTGCTTAGCCTGTCCAGAAAATGATGAAATTCATAATGGTAACTTCATTTCCTCGTATTTGATAATAAAAAAAATGCAGCCTTCTGCATATGCAGTTGCATGACTGCTGTGTTTTATGAACAGGATCTGTTTGATCTGTCTCTGGAAACTGCTATTACTTAAAATACTCAGTTTGCACCACGATTTTTATAATTTAGAGTAGTTCAGTGTGGAATAAAGAAAATGCAAAGTAGGAGAATTGTGCATTTGATGAGCAGTCTGAACTGCCTTTAAAAGGCTGTCATCTTAGCACTATCTAAGCCTGTGCCTTCATTAAGTATTCATGCCAGGATCTTTGTAGCTGAGAAAAGTTAACATAATCTGAGCATGTGCTGTTCAATGTGGGCTGAGAATCCAAGTCAACCCATGTCTTGCAACCAACTGCCTATTTGGTCTTGCTTTTCCTCTTGGCTTGTCCTCTCATTACCCTCGGACTCCTTGTTTTCATCTCATTTTCCAAAGAAACTGCTTGTTACAGTTGCACTTTAGGTGGTTTTTCTCAGGCTCAAATAAATGTCTGTTTGGGTTTTGGGTTTTTTTAAACTTAACACTAAGCACTAGCTAACTGAAACCTTAGGATATGAACTATATTATGATTGCTTCAATAATAACACAACTACAGCTTTACTAGCTGTAGTTCTATTATGAAAGATCTGTAAGGCTGCCTGCAACTGGGAACTCCACAGGCATGCCAAGGCTTATGTAATGTGTTGACAAATACTCTGGATCTTGCCATGACCTAAAGGACTCTGGTATTCTGTAACTTGCTGTTCCAGAGTGGGGAGGTTCCCTTCCCATGCTTGTATCTCAAGTGACCGGTGAGAAAAAAGTAGAGCAGTTTTGTGACTGACTCTTCTGGGCAGAGGGTGGCGGAGGTGGAATTACAGCTCTTGTGACAGAAATGTTAAAAATGAGAATTTGCCATGAAACTTTAAAAATCCTCCAGTTTCTCGTCCCTGTTCAGTTATGCAGTGTCAGTCATAGCAAGTACAATGTAACATAGCAAATGTACTAAGACATAATAAAGAAACAGAACTCACAAGGGGTTCACAAAGGTCCAGATCTTCAGAAATTTTTTTAGATTATTGATGTGGTCTGAAATCTCTGGGTGTTAGGTCTTAAAATAATTCTTATGGAACAGTCATTTAAGTGCAAATCTTTATCACCACTTTTCTTGTTATATATATTTTTTCCCCTAGAACTTGTTCACCTTGATGTGTATCCAGTTCCTAATTGCCTGGCTTATATGGATATTTCTAGGTAAGAGTATGTTTTTTTCTTGGACCAGTGAAATATAAATCAAAGAGATGTACGGAACAATGACATTCATTGCCATCTCACTGAGTAAGAATGGGGGTAGGAATTGGACCTTGGGATAAGAAAAGACAAATTTCAGAGTTAGAGGATGCTTTTTTCCTGCTGGTCAGTTCTTTCCTGTTTCCTTTTTATAGATTTACTTTTTTTTAAATTACTGCCCAAATCAAAATTTCTATTTCTTTATGGTTAAAGAGTTTGCATGATTTAAAGATTTCCTGTCTTATGGAGTTAGAACATGATGATTCAAATGCACACCAATCTGAGACTTGTTCAGAAGTTACTTTCTGGATATGTCTGCAGCATCAGCCCAGCGTAGGTGATGGTTTGATAGTTTAACTCATCAGTTTGGCAGCTCCTGCAGCTCCTCATAGTTCTCTGCAGCCCTGGCTGCTGCAGGGATGTCTGCAGTTGCCATTTGAATGCATACATAAATTTCACCTTAATGAGGGAGGTGGGATAAGGGAAGAAATGGTAAAGGGGGTGTTTTAGTTTGTTTTACAGTTCCAGGAATGAATCAGGAAAACATTTATACACGTGCCTAATGGCTGTCTTATTTAAGAAATTACTCATCTGCATTTAAAGTGATAATCTCATTCATTACAAAACCTGCGTAAAGCGCTCACGCTGTTGAGGGTAATCATAACAATTAGTGAGCTACCTGGGCTAGCGGCCATCAACTTGAAAGTTTCATCAGCCCTGAGTTACTCACAGTGTCCTAAATGTAACACACTAGTGTGACTAAATAAGGGATTTATTGAAAAGCAATCTTTGAAAAGCCGTGTCCTCCATTTATTTAGTAATGGAATTGGTGCAGAATGCATGCTTTTGATCACTAAACCCTTTTTGTGCTTCATCGCAGTGATGGCATCGTAACTAAATAGATAGGGTGTCCTTAGCTTCTTGGCTGTCTTGGAATTTGGGAAATCCATTTCAGATCAGAAAGGAAGCTATCTGAGAAGAGGGGTTGGGTTGCCATTGCATATTTTGATTGACTACTATTGCAGGAATAAACTAAAGGATATGAGTGCATGATTGATTTATATTCATGCTTCATAGGCATCCTATTGCTGAACTTCAGGTCTGTGAGTGCCTGACTATTATCTGATGCTCAGTTTGCATCTGTGTATTCTGACTGAAGGAGTCATTGTGTGAATGCATTTGCACACAATCTCCTCCATGTACCTTGTGCTGCTAATTTTTGTCCCTAAGGCATGATGCAGGAGTACCCCACAGTGCCTATTTGCATGTTTTTGGTGCAGTATTTGGAAACCCTTGCCTCCAAAATGTTAGTTTCCAGAAGGGTTAGTTTCTGTGAAGATAAATGCAAGAAAAGTAGAACAGTTGGCTTGAAAGATACTCACAAAAAGTTTTTGTTCTGTTCAGTGAGATAGCAAAAGAATTGTAGAGGGGATTGCAGTGTAATTGAGAAATTGAAGAGATATTTCAACTGTGTAAGGTGTGAATATCTTCTGAGGAGCATCTCAGAAATTTTCTTCTCCATGGAGAGATTTCAGCTTTGGTACTCTGATACTCTTAATAGTCCCCTGGTAATTTGGAAGCTTTTTTTTCCCCATTTTCTTAGTGACTGAGCATGTAGGGAGATAACACTGCTGTAAGCTTTCTTGCCCCCTCACTGAGGCCCTGACTGCACTGGTAATGCCCTTGCAGAAGGACAGATGATACAATCTCTCAGGCAACATGCTATGTAGCAGATTTGTTTCCTGCAGGTATCTGTATCTCTCTTGAGGCTGTGTTCTTAATAGCCTTTACATCTCAATTATAATTTAGTTACACCTCTTTGTGTTCTTTATTCATAGAAATCACCTGGAAAACCTGCCTGAGTGGGTGTGTGACAGTAGGAAACTGGAAGTGTTGGATGTTGGCCACAATCAGATACGTGAGCTGCCTGCCCGGTAAGTCTTGTAGACCAGTTCCACAGTGTGGAGCTGGATAAACAATTCAAAAATAATTGCTGACTCAGTGTTTAGCATGTTCCAGTGACTGTCAGGGCTGTTTTATCTTTTGTTTGATTTTATTTTTACCTTGTGGGGTGTCGTCATGCCTCGAGCTTCCACCTAGCCTTTCTTCTTTTACTTTCATGCAGAGAAAGTAGTGCCTTTGAACTTTGAAGCTGTTCATGTGGCTGTTCAGGCAGGAAAGTACTTCATTTTTAATACTGAATATTAAATATTTACAGCCATAACTTTACATGACAGTTTAGAAATCCAGCACTTGTAATTTAGTTTCAGTGATGCTTGGAGACTCCAGTTCACAGCCCTGTTTGAGTGAAAAAGGGTTTAAAGAAGGGAAAGCCTCATCAAGTAAGTAAACTCCTGCAAGAAGAACAATTGCCTTCACTACCAAGATGATCTCTTTTTTCCAGAAGTCTAAACTTAAAATTGATAAATATAAATGATAAAAAAAGAAGTCAAGAGGAAGCAAAATAGGAGTTGAGTTTAAATAATAAATGAGTCTTGCTATTATTTGTTCTAGAGAGAGCTGTCTGTTCCAGGTGAATTGTATTGCTTAGGTGGTGATGTTTGGGCATTTTTAAATTCCTGCCTTCACTGGAAGAGAGCTGTCATTTTAGGTTGTTCTATACACTTCGAAAGAGATGTTGTGTAAGATGATGTATCATGAGCTACTAAATCACAGAATACACTGAGTTGGAAGGGACCCACCAGGATCATCAAGTACAAATACTTACCTTTAGAAGCTGTACAGCACAGAAAAGCATCAGAAACCAAGAATGATAGTTTTTTTCTGGGTCAGATGAATGTGTAAGATAGTGTAAACTTGTCTGTTTTAATGTCAGAAATGGGAAAAGACCAGTTTTCAAAAATACGGGCAGAAGAGAATGTGAGGAGATTTACCAAGCAAACATCAGCAGGCTGATGTGCAGACTGTTAATCCCTCTGTTTTTTCATGCACACACACACACACAAAAAATGAAGCTGTGCCTACTAAGAAGGTGGGGGTGCAAAAGTTCATTTTTCTTTCATTTGCACTTCATAACAACCAGGACTTTCAAGGCATACCGGATATCTCTGGGAGATTAATGATTAGCTGAAATTAGGTACAGTCAACATCCCACTTGTCTCTCCTGCCATCTTATCATTAACCCCAGGAAATAGCTTATCTTTGAAAGTTCTTCTTTGTAGTATATGTCCAGATAGCTTAGCTCCTAATAAGTCAGCTCAGTTATAGGGTCCTGTTCCATTCAAAAGTCAGGCTTTGCATATCTGTTAAACTTGAGGGGAAATTTGGGTCTGGACTCGAATGCAAATGGCTCAACATGCTTAAGTATCAAGTAAATGCAAGTAAAAACTGAATGAGTGTGTTCAGGTGCTCTGCTCTGTACTTCTACATAGAAAAGCAGTCTGATAAACCTGTGAAGTGAGGTTCAGCAGGGCTCTCCTAGGCGGCTGCTTGTGACACTTTAACACAAATATTCAAGCCTTGAGTGACCAGCATATTCCTGGTGGGGTGGATATTGCGTCTGATCTAAACAAACTACACTTGATGCTGTGTGTTTGCCTCTTGAAACAGAAAAATAGTCCTTGAAGACAAAGACTTGAAGCAGTTGAGATAGAGGTTTCTGTACTAGCATTTGTCTCAATTAAGGGAAAAGGGAAAATATCCCCTGGACTGTAGTGCAACGGTTTTAGCTTTGAAAGTACTGAAAAGATAACAAAAAAGGGTACTTGGTCTTAGCTATGCAGGATAAATTGATAAAAATCATATTGCCAAAGAGAAAGGAAATGCTTCAATTAGAAGTTGCCAAAATGATCTTGTTGCCATCAGTGAATAGATGTTTGGATGTGTTTTTGTTCCTTTTTGTCTGTTTTTTTTTTGAAAAAGATCTATCTGTATTCAACATTGTGTTCTCTTGAAGAGTTGCTTAGTAAAGGAGTTGGTAGAATGCTTACACCAAACCATGTTTTCTGAGAAGATGCTGATGATGAATGACGTGCTTGTCCTTAGAATTTATTGATTTCACAAAAACTTCCAGTGGGAGTTGGGCAAGTGGGAAAGCTGCCTGTATAGAAGAGCAGTCCCAGCGTCCTGCTTCCCCACCCAGCTTGAGAATTAGGCATCCCAGGCTCATCAGGAGCTTGTTTAGTCAAATGCTCTTCAACCTCTTTTCAGCCACACCAGGTCCTTCTTTGCTTGTCTGACTTAAAAAATAAGAGAAAGCAAATTTAAAAAAAACCCAACCAAAATCCCCTAAAGATTTACTAAGTTCTTCTGAATTATGGAAAGAGAAAATCTCTGAGGATTTTGGCACAATTTCAGCTTTTTTAAAATGGTGCTGCCCCCAGCCATCCCCAAAAAAACTCCAAGGGATTTTTTTTTTTTTTGCTGTCAACCAGTTCTGTTTTCTACCCTGATATTTGGTGTTGACAGTATTAGCCAGTCTCAAAAAATAGAATACAAAGGCAAATCCGTAACTGAGAGATTTTCAAGTAAAAATAGAGCAAACCAAAAAAGGTTAAATAATGAATACATAATAGATAGGCTTATCACTTTGGTAAGTCTTTTCACCCTGTGTTGAGCCTTCTGGAATGATAGGGCTGGCTGTTGACTTGTATCCATGGTCATAACTCAGACAATCCGGCCAAGTGAGATAACTGTTAACACTGGCATGCAGATACTGAGAGTG
Organism: Motacilla alba alba; assembly: GCF_015832195.1. Taxonomy (NCBI): domain Eukaryota; kingdom Metazoa; phylum Chordata; class Aves; order Passeriformes; family Motacillidae; genus Motacilla; species Motacilla alba. Next base: position 69,973,034 of record NC_052017.1, on the reverse strand, counting down.
ACGGTATCTGTCAAGGGGAAAATACTCAGCATGCTTGATTGATGATTTTGGCACAATAATCCCATGACCTGATGCATTGTAGGGAAGGGGATGGGAGGCTCGTTATGTGTATTTGGGTCATTGTGACAGAGGGAAGAAGATTTTTGCTTTAATGCTGAATAATTTGAGAGTATTTGATTGAAGCAGGTCAGCATGTTGCATGGGCTCGCCAGATTAAACAGTACAGTGGCAGGCATGTAAGACAGATGTAAGACATGTGGCAGATGAAGAATAATCTTTTTTTCTTAATTTGCTGAAAGTGGTTTCTGTTCAAAATTGAGAGTTGCTCTATTTTTGGTTTCTTTGGGTGCATGCCCTCATTCGTTTGTGTATCCTATGAATTTAAGCTATATTGTTTGATCAGAACAGCTATTTTTCTCTTTATGTTGCCCTCTTCTCCCTTCCCCTTCTCTCTAGCCCCACAAAAAATGGAGCAGGGGGGTGGGACTCGAGGTCATCTATTGGTTGTAAAAACTCAAGAAAGTAAAGCCGATTAGATAAATTTCATTTGCTGTAGAACTGGAAAGGAGGCTTTATGTAAGTCTGGTATTAACAGAAAAGAAAAATTGTGGGGGTGGGGAATTGCATTGGATTATGAGTCAGCACATGATGAGTAGAGCACTATAAAGCTTGTGGGGTGACTGGTGATTTCACCCCCACTTCTGAAGTGCTAGCATTAGCTAGGGGGATCCCACATGTGCAGATTTCTGCAGCCTTTGTTAGCAATTACCTCCTTCACTGTCGTGCTTCTATATTCATGTTTTATACAGTGACATAAAATAACCCTTTGTCACTACTTTCACTCCTGAATCATCTGTGAACCTCCTTCCCTGTCTCTGAAAACCTTTTGAAGAAGTTGGTGTAGAGTGGGAAGACATTCTTGGATCTGTGCGTAATTAATTTCACGTCTGCTAATCAGTTGGCTGAATCACTTTCTTGTAATGAGCCATGATACCATATTTAAATTATCAAAGGAACTCTTCAGTTTAAATTTTTCTCATTTTTGGTGGTTTTTATTTCTCTTAAGGTTGTTTTACAATAGTAGCTTGCGGAAGCTACTGGCGGGACACAACATGTTAGGAAGGCTCCCAGATCGGCTCGAGCGAACGCAGGTGGAGGTCCTGGATGTGCAGCACAACCAGCTCCTGGAACTGCCATCTAACCTGCTTTTGAAAGCAGACAGGTAAAATTATAAAGAAATTCGATCTTTTTGACTTGCATATGATGAATCTTGCTTGGTCTGTTACTTCCTGGTTCAGAGGGTAATCTGAGGTTCCTCTAATTTGAAAGTTGCCAAGCTTTGTGTGGTAAGAACAGATGTCTGCCCAACTCACCAGAGCACATTCTTTTTATTCTGGTTTTGTTTCCTTATATGGTTGCTTCTTTTTTCCCACTAAGCTCCTGCTGAACACCTACTTCTTGAAATCTTGCTGTAGAGTTAAGCACATGCTATTTTCTACTACATATACTGAAATGGTTTAGTGGCAGTTTCTTTAAATACATATTTCTTAGGCTTGTTTGATGAAGTGTGAAAGCTTTTTTTCCCCCCCTTCAGTCAGAGGCTAGAACTTATTTATACCTGTCAAACAAAACAAAATCTCTGCATAAGGCTGTCAGAATAATTAAATTATTCCCCTGTCCCTACTTTTTTGAATTTTTTTCTATGCTTTTTAAATGTTTGTCAGTAATTTAGCTGGTGTCACCACTTGATCTGCTTTCTGGATTCTTATTTTTATGCTGCTATTTCTTTAGTATCAGAGTCTTCAAGGTTTTGGGTTTTTTTTTTCTGAATATGAACATATCCTTCAAGTGACTGTGATTGAAATATAGGAGGTTGGTGGCATCATCTGGGGATGGTGGATGGGCTGGCCCCACTTGGTGTCAGCATTCCTTGCACTTCTTCATTTCCACATATAGTCATGGGATTTCTGAGTGCTCAATGCATGCATAATTTAACAGACAGTGCGATTGTGTGCTGTGGGGGGGTTTATTTCTGATTCTAGCTGTGGCAAAAGGAATGCAAAGCTCCTGACTTTCTTGAGAGGTGCAGAAGCAAAAGAGGTGGTGATCTTGCTGGCAGAGCTCCTTTCCCAATTAAGAGTATTGCAAAACCCCTCCTTTTATACTGTTGTTAATTCTGTCATGAGCATCTGGTTAAGTTTCCTGGAACTGACTTGGAGAATTAGGTTGGTGGTTGAGATGCTTTTTAAATAAACTCTTTACCTGCTGAATATGTTAACTTGGAAAGAAAAGAAATCTTTAAGTAATTTTCAGAGAGCTCCTGGTATTTTGAAAGCAATGAGAGAAATAATTTTGCAAAATTTGTATTAAAAACAGGTTGTAGGTCTAGGATGTAGTGTACCACAACTTTGGCAGAGAGAGAACCTGATTTTTTGGTACTGCAGCTCATCTGTAGTCTGGGTTGGGGTTTTTTGTTTGTTTTGTTCATTTGTTTGTTTTTTGTGATGCCAAAATGAAAATCTACAAAGCTAAAACCAGGGCTGGGAATAGATTCCCAGAAGTTTACTAGGAATATGCTGAGAAGAGGTAGAACTAAAGAATACTTTGAAGAACAGCGTTAAGTGGCTCATTCAGGCTTGGGGAACTTTTTTCCCCTCTGCAGCTTTTGAGCAGTATAGGGCTGGTGTTTTCAAAGTCTTCTACAGGTCTTAACAAAGTCATGCACCATCACAGGAGAGAAACAGAGCTTACCCATTCTGACATCTCATCACCAATGCAGCCTCCCTTGCCTGTGATGATAGTAGAAGTAGATGCCCAGCCCAGGTCAGCTTGGGTAGTGTTTTCCCTGTTAATCCCTACTCTTTAACTTGGTTTAAGATGGTATGGCTTGTCCATGCTGGTTCTCCCATGACTGCTGTAAAAGTGAGAATTCTGAAGGAAAACAGCAGTACAGGTTAATATATTAATGTACAATGCCAGAGTTTTAAGCCTGGGATTTCCTACATAAAACTTCTTTCCTTTTGTTTTCAAATGGTTGCATCTATCAGCAGCTAAGTGTCAACAGAAATGTGTCTGGAAAGGCATTCAGGAGATTGTTTTGCTTTTAAAAAGGTAAAATGCTTCTCTTCTCCAAGCATTCCCTGGGAAGCACAATCTGTACTGCCAGACGTGCCAAGAGAACTGGCTCTCCTGAGTGGTGTGCCATGGTCTCTACCCAGCGTGTAATATTGGACAAATCACTTTACCTTACAGTACCTTTATCTCTGCATAAAATGACTTGCCTTTTACAGCTTTGAAAAGATTTGGGCTTGTTTTGGTTTGGTTTTTTTGAAAGGTGCTTGGGTCTGTGCAACTGACAGATGATATCTTGTCTGGATATGAAGTCTCATGCTGTGAATTATAAACACTTTCTCAATCCTGAATATTTGACAAAGTGGGTGTGAATGCCTTGGGCAAACTTTAGCACAAGCACTGGTGGGCTTTGACATCTAGAACATCTGAGAAAGCAGAGGAAATGGGTGCACTGGTGCACAAAGAGAGAATATCACTTTCACCAAAAAAACAGCAACCAAACCCCAAATACTGAAAAACCTCGCTTCTCTTCATAGAGGAATCTATAAACATTGATTTTCTGCCTTAATCCTTCAAAACACAATGAAAAGGTGTAATTTTTTGCTGAAGAGTATGATTAGAGATATTTTGTTGGTCTGCATTTTAATTAATTTTCTATTTTAAACTGTTAGTCAAGGAGATATTGAGGACTAGCCGATGACACATCTCTCTGACCGAGATAGAAGTTGGTTCTGTTTATTGCACTGAAAGTATGCACATCTTGATCATGTTAGCAACGATTTCTCTCGTGGGGTGGGGATTTTCTTGGCAAGATCAGTGCTACAGAGGCAGCCAGATAATCTCTTCATTTCTCATTACCATATGCTGGAAAAACAGAAAATTCATGCTAGTGCTGCAGCTGATGGGGAAAACTCCCAAACTGAGTCCTGAACCTTTTTTTGTGCACCTACATTCCTGGAGCCTTTCATTTCTCTCCTCTGCTGTATCTGTTGTGATGCCTTTTCCACTGTCTGATTCTTGTACAGACATTTACTGCCTTCCTTAAGCAGCTTGCATGCAAACTACCATTTAGTGGCATGGGAGCTGTTGCACCAAGTGCTCTCCGGATGAGACGGATGAGTCTTCAAGAGATTTAGCTGGGCACAGTAGAAAAACAGTGTTTAGGGCAGGGTTAAAAATGGGGAAGCACAGTGGTAAGATGGGCAAGGGTTTGTCTCTTGCCTTTCCAGTTAGAATGAATGTCAACCCTTGAAACAGCCATCAGACTTCTTTAAGCATTTGTGTGGTGAAGATTTGTAGCTGTGATGTGCACAGCTTAAACCTTGGGTTTTGTTTTGCAGTGTCTGGTAGTGGCCAGCTGTGGTGGTTAAGCCAATGTCAGCTATTCAGAGCTTGTCTAGACTCTGTCTGCATGATTTTTGTTTTCAGCTTTGTTCAGCTGTTCCTACCTCATTTGATTTTCTGTTTGTTTTGAATTTATTTTATTTGTTTTGGTGGGTTTGGCTTTTGCTAGAGTTCTGGAAGGTGACCCAGTTAAATTTTCTCTCCTTTGATATTTGCCATTTCCACCCACTGTAGCTGCTTCTTTGTGATGCAAGGATTCAGTCCTATCCTGGATGCAGGGGAAGTGTGAGGGAGGAAACCAAGTCAAATGAATGCCAAGCGCTGTTTGAGTGTTTGATGCACATGCTTGTGTTGCAAAAATGCTTAGCTACATTTGTCTCTTTGATGCTAGGTTTAAAGATTGCAAGCAGGTACTTTAGAAACTTGGGGAAATCCCAGTTTATAAAATAGCTAAAGATAGGTTAGAAAGTAAGAGCTGACAAAGAGCAGCAATGAAATGGTTTTTCTGGCAGTCCATCAACAGGAAGGGGATTCACTTGAGTGTTTCCGTCTTTTAATTTATTTAATTTATTTTTTAAAGAAGAAATACTCTCTTCTGCACAGGCTGGCAAAACAGTTTTTGATTTTTTTTCCCCCTTCTCTCTTTTTCCCTCCAGACATGCTTAGCTTACAGGATTCTTCCTCACACACCTGCTACCACATTCATGAATTATTTTAGTCTTAGGTAATCAGAAATTGAGGGCATGTCTCTGCAGAGGACACTGAAAAAGAAATTTTGTATTTTGATTGCTCTGTACTGATGGAGATCTTGGGGCATAGGCCAAACTGGAGATTTGATTTCTCTGCATATTCTCTTTTTGCAACTGCAGTGTTCTTTCCAGCTCTTATCAGTACTTTCAAGCTAAACACTGTGGTTTTGGCTTGCTGCTGCTTCACCAAAGAATGCCGTTGTCTGTGTTCCTCTTTTTAGTGTCAAACATTCCTAAGCTTTTTGGAGAACTTACATTTTTTCAGTGATGGCTGTCTTGCCCAGCAAGGCAAGTTTGTCAAACTTCCTCAGAAAATAGTAAGGACTTCAGAGATGCTGTGTTCTCCCAATCATCTCTGTTCACCTTTTGTGTGTGCTAGAGGTAGGCATTGGTAGGCAAAGTTCAAACCTTTTGCAGCTTTATTATTTATCAAAGATATTCTTCCTCTGCTTTTAGAAGTTCAAATTGAGATGGAATCTTGTGAGTATGAATAGGGAATGGATATGACTACATATTAGGTGTTTTTAGTTGAATTAAATCCATGCCCTTGTTTCTAGCCTGTTCTTTGGGACAGTCCTTTTTCTCATTTTTGTCTTTTGGAGAAGTTAAGTCCAGCAAGGGACTTAGTACCCCAAAAAACCAAAGGTGATTTATTCCAGCCAGAGATCACTGTTTGTTATTATTCCAGAGGAGAATATTCACCTTGTCAAAGCTGAAGAATTCAGACATCTCCCTGCCAGCACCTTCATTTCTTTCTTCATCTGCTATGCTCTTTTAGTAGTTGTTAATTCATGCTTTCCTGGCTGTATTGTGCTCTGGTATGTGCACAGGCTGCTGAATCCAGGTCTTTGTATGACGCTGTAGTTTTTTCATGAGCTTGTGGTATATTGTGTGGGTGGAATTGGAAAGGGGAAACAATTAATTTTGGACTGAGCTTTAATACTTGACATTCTGCTTCCATCTGATAAGCAGAATGAGTGGGAAATCGTCAAGGAACATGAATCAGTTGAAGTCCATGCACGAGAGAGATGGGAACAGTTGTGCGCAAGTAAATCTCCACTCCTCTGGAGGGCGTTTATAAGATGTGCCTTCTACGGTAGCAGCTGGCACATTGCACAAGAATGAAGAAATAGGGAAGTGGAAATAACCTGGAGGAGGACTTCTGTGTTAAATCAGTGTGAGGGAAAACCTGACGGGCAACTACGGTTTTAGGTTTTGCTGGGTTGTTTTGGTTGTTGGGATTTTGTTCTAGGGTTTCTTTGGGTTGTTTTTTTGGGGGAGTATTTTTGTTGTTGTTTTTGGGGTTTTTTGGTTTGTTTTTGTTTTTAACCTAAGATTATAGTACAGAATTGATAAATCTTTGGTACTAGCAATCTGATGGTTTATTCTGTTCTCTACCCAAAGAATAGTGTCTCTATTTTATTTTACTTTATTTCATTTCATTTTTATTTTTAAACCTAGACTATATCTTGAAAGAATTATTATGTCAGAATGCTTTTTGCCATTTTAATGTAACAACTGGTCTAAAAACATGTAAGCAAGCAACACACTCATTTCCAAAAGCTTATTTAATTCTAATTATGCCATCTGGAGACAGAGATTAGTATGTGACTATTCTGACTCTGACTGTCAGTTGTTTAAGGTGAGACACTCTGCTACCACAGGATTCCTGTGTTAAGTTGTTGGCAAGACTTTTGCTAATCACCTAAACTTTGTTCACAACAAGGCAGTAGCCTGTAGGTTAGGATGATGGGGATTTATTTCCAATGTCATTGTAGCACTCCCTGGAAGATTTAGCAAAAGTTTAGGGTGAGGGGATGGTATGGGTGTGCAGAGCATCAATTCTCCTCTCTCTCTTCCCCATTAGAAAATACATGCATCAAAACTTATTTCTGACAGGAACACACAGATTCCACTCACTTCTATTACCAGTGAGAGAACAAATTGAAATATCTTGTTACATTTCACGAATGTTGAAAGTTTATTAAAAACAGAAGAATGGTTAATTTTTTCTTTTGAATCTAAAATGGCTACAGTATAGTACACTGTATTAATTTCAGCTGTATCAGAGTAATGTACCTTTTCTTAATTGAAGCTTCTAGTTGTACTTTGGGCTAGTAGTTCTTGATCAGACTTCACAGCCATGGGCTATGACACTCTCTAAATCACCTCTTTGGCTGCTCGTACCTGTGAAACACTGCAGGTTATTCTCATGCAGCTTGCAAGAACAAAACTAAGATACAGGTTCTTCTTCAGAAGAGCATGACCTATCTCAGGGTGTGTTTTGCTGTCATCTCCTATCCCCATCTTTCTTATGACAACTCACTTTTTCCAGCACCCTTAAATCTAATTGTTTCTTAAGCCTTTCCAGCTTGAGCTGACCATTGATGACCATTTTGTACTATGAATGGTACAAAAAATTCTGTGGCTTTAATGTTAATCAAAGTGCCTTTATCTTGTGGAGAGGGAAGACTACCATGCACACTTGATTGAAGTTGCCAAAGTAGAAACTGTCTGTACTTTAGTAATAGCTGTACTTGCTGCTGTTTAATTAAGCACAGGATCTGTTGATGCGGTACGCTTCGGTTTAATGATCCAGCCTTGAATGAGCTTAGTATATTTTTAGTTTGTAGCTAAAGGGTGAAATTGAGCATCTTTTTAGAATAAATAAATTAATTAAAAACCCCTTTCAGCGTCTTATTTCCTCCTCTGTAGTAATCCTTCCTCTCCTCTCTTCCTCCTCTGGATTTTTAGCACCCTTGTGAATAATGAATGAGCCTGAGGATTAAACTGTGTTTCTCTGAAGTGGATTCCTCCGTCTGTGTAAAACAGTTAACCTGGTTTCAGTTCTGTGCAGTGCTGAGAGGCTTTTGCTTCTGATGGAAATAGTGGGTTTTTTTAATCCTTTGGCATTCCACGTGACTCCTGTAGCATGCCTGACCCTTATTTACAGCTGAGCAAGTCTGAACCAGCTGCTACTCCTGCAAATCCACTTCATTCATTAATAGACCTTAAAGGTCAGTGTGGACTCCTGCATGCATGGGAGCAGCCATCAATATTTTATCACTTTCTCTTAAGATCAAGGACAGGAACACACCTACCTTTTGTGTCCTGGTCACTGGGCTTTACAGGCTTGATACAGCACATTTATGAGTCTTTTTTCTTGAATGCAGCCTTGCTCTCTGCAGCTGCCTGTTCCCATTAGTTGGTAGGAGCAGGACAGCCTGGTCTGAACGCAGTCGCTGCCGACTGGCAAGCCCACACTTCCTTCTGCATTGCTCCAAGGCAGCCTTTTCTGAAAACAGAAGGAAGGAATAGAGGTCCCATATCTGTTGAAAAGGCATAGTCATGCCAGAGTTGATTACTAAAGGATAAATAGTCTTATTTTTCCATTTGTTTGGAATTGGTGGTGAGAGTTCTAGCCATCAAGATACCTACAGTGCTGCTGTGATCACCATACTCCCCTAACACACATGAATCCTCTGCCCACAGAACTTTGCTGGCAGGAATGGACAGTGCCTATACCTCCACAGGTCTTGTTCCCATCCTGGAAAAAGCCTTTGGGGGAGAAAGAATAGCTCCATTTCTGTGCTCCTTTAGTTGTTGTCCCTTGTGGTGGGACTACAAAAATGTGGACTTCTGCTGTGTTGGTGAGCAGGGGAAGGGCACTCAGAAAAGCTATGCAGAGATAAGGCTCTCTTGCTGCACACATCAGCAAGCAAGGATGGAACTTTAAAATTTTAATTTGCTACTAGCACAGTTTCTCTTTAAAATTGAAAGCATAAATTACTGTTTGTTCTCAGGTTTTGGTTTTTGTTGTGATTGATGAATCTTTTTTCATTCAAAGAGTACTTTTCATCTTTTGCAGTTGTTTTCAAGCCTGCATGTTTAAACAAAATACTGTCTGCACCTTAGACCAAAACTGAAAAATTGGCTGGGTTTTTTACCATTGACTTATTTCGTCACTTGAAAGGCAATTCTCATGGTTCGTTGATGATGAATAGAGAACTCATTTTTATGTGTAATGAGTATGGAAATGATGTGGTTCATTATTGCTCTTACCTGTAGCTACAGCTGTAGTAATATTGGAGATACAGAGCTCTTGATAACAGGATAGTGGCACTTCAATGTATTCCTTTTGCTGATGTTTTGTTCTTACAAATGTGGTCACTAAAAACATGATCAGAAGTTTTGCTCATGTAATGCTAGACTTTTGGTCTGTTGTGAACTTGTTGCTTTTGACCTTTACCTTATGACTATCTTAAGTTAACTTGTAAAAATAGAGGTTTTTATTTATACTTCTAGACAGAACCTGCAGGATGTTTGACTAAACTCCCTTATGTAACTTCTCTTTGCAGCCTGAGATTTCTTAATGCCTCTGCCAACAAACTGGAAATGCTTCCTCCAGCCACTCTTTCTGAAGAAACCCATAGCATCTTGCAGGAGTTGTATTTGACCAATAACAACCTCACAGATAAATGTGTACCCTTGTTAACAGGCCACCCACACCTGAAAATCTTGCACATGGCTTACAATCGCCTACAGAGCTTCCCTGCAAGGTAAGGAACTCATTTTGCTGCCTCTGGCCCACGGGGTGGGTGGGCATCATGAAGTATTTTCACAGCACAGGAATGTGGTGGCAGGGGCTGCATTTTGGGTGTAGTGGTACCACAGTGGGTGGATTCCCCCACTTATGTCCTCCTGCACATTGCTACTCTCTCTTGCAGTACAGACACAAGTGGGTGATGCTTGTTGTTACTTGGTGAGTTTTGTGGTGCTTGAACCTCTCCTCAGCTGGACTAATTCAGCATGGTCACACAATGCTTTTGGAAGTCAAGCAAGGAGGTCTTCTGTTCTCCCTGGCTTGGTAACTTTGCTTACACCTGGTGAGCTTCTCCTCACAAGAGATTTGTGAGCACAGCCATCTGGAAATGTCCTCTGGAAGTGGACTAAACTCCACTAGAGAAAAATCCTCTCAACTCCAGAAGGAGATTCTGCCTTGGCAGCAATTTCTGTGCTTTCAGTTCACTCTGTTTTAATCAGAAATCTTTCAAGTGTAAGATGTGCTGTAAAACTGATGGGGTACAACCTTGAAAAAGAGATGCCAATAAATTATGAGACATCTCTGTCCTTGTGCAATATTCTGAGCAGCTGGGCTTCAGCAGCAAGAAGAAAGAGATGAATTTAGGGGGATGGGCTGAGTGGGGTGCTAGAAGAGCAGGAGGGGAAAATTTGAGGTGGAGAGATGTAGTGAAAAACTAGAGTTGAAAGAAAGGGGGAGAAAGGAGGAAAGAGTGAAAGTGAGCTGGTGAGTGGGGGGGATGTAAGCAAAATAAGTAATTTGAAAGGTAGCATTAACAAACACTGACAGAAGAGAGGTACACGTTTTGTTCCACAACTGTGTTGGCATCTGACATGAGGAGAGATGACAGGCACTGCTGTGAACAAGAATCAAAGTCTGTGATTTTGTCCTCTTAATGTAACAAAACCATTACTCTTATCAGCACTTCAAAATAAAATGTGCATCTATTAGAAAAAAAAATCTCAAATTCTTGTTTTCTTAGCAAAATGGCCAAGCTGGAAGAGTTGGAGGAAATTGATATTAGTGGGAACAAACTGAAAGCCATTCCAACAACTATCATGAACTGCAGACGTATGCATACTGTAATTGCTCACTCCAACTGCATTGAAGTCTTCCCAGAAGTCATGCAGCTTTCTGAAATAAAGGTATGGAATGAATGTGCTTTGGAAGAAGCAAGTGTAATGCAATTTTACCAATTCTTTTCTGCCCTCGGTCTCCTATTGCTATGGGATAGTATATTCTCAGAGAGTATGGGGATCTGACAGCTGCGTTCTCCTCTGAAATCATATGCAAAATATTTGCCCCTGTGCACCCTCAGAGTGGAACGAAGAGGGGCCTCAAAATCTGATTTTACACTTACCTTGGTTGCATTGTATCTTTTCTGCCAGATAAGTGTTAACTGTCTTCCTGTGACAGTCTGTTTTGATAGGACTTAAACATTTGGCAAGAGCTGAATGTAATTAACTCTTGCTGCCTTGGCAATTGGTTGATTCTGTAGGAATGGACTTTGTTTAGAGCACGTCTTAAAAAAAAACCGCAGAAGCTACAAGGATAGACCTCAGGGACAGAGATAAATTCAGGGAGCGCAGGATTTGAGTATTTAGGTAATCAACTTTCATTTTCCTAATTGCAGTCATATTTTGCACAACAGGAAAATTAGCTAATCTGTCTCCCGTCTGTGTTTCCAGAAGTAATTCTGTACTTTTTTTGATGCTTCTTTTTGAGGGAGGCGTTCTTCACTTGACCACACTATGAACGCTATTCCTTACCTTCTGTGAAATGAGTTCCTGCTTCTCGCCTGGCTCTAGTGCAGAATAGTTTGCACTGTGTGCCCTTTCTGCTGGACAGAGCTGGGAGACTGTTGTCTCACAGCCTACAAATCTTGTGATACAGCAGAAAAATCTGTCCTTCTTTTAGGCTGAGAACTGATTACCTATTCAGGGACTCAAAACAACTGAAGTGTCCTTCTGGCACTTTGTGAAGTCAAAAGGCTAAGTTCCCAGCCTGCTGTGTGTGCCTCAGTGTCTGGGGTCATGGAAAGCAGCAGGAGCAATAATTCTGTTGGACAAGCAAGTATATGTAAAGATGAGCTTTGTGGTTTCAGCCAGGAAATCTCAAACAAACTCGTGGGTTTGAATACTCCTCCCTCTTTGGAACAATGGCCAGAGGAAGCAGAGGGCCATTTAGAATCAATCAGAAGTAAAGCTTTTTTTCTAAGAGGAAGAATTGGGGTGGGGAAGTGAGGCTCTGCATGGTAAACATTTCTTTAAAAATGTGAGGGTGGTGTTAACAAAAAAAAAGATAATGTAAACATACTGATAGGGAGCAGTCACCTTTTTCATTTTGTTTGTGCATCTTGGTGAAAACGGAATGCTTTATAGAAGTGTCATATTTAAAGTGCTGCTTGGCCACATTGAGCAGCAAAATGCTCTTGGAAGAGCTGGCAGTTTCTTCCTGCCGGTTCCCTATGGTTTAGTTCTCTTCAGCAGAAGAAAGAGACGTGGACGTCACTAAGTGGTTTGGGAATGCAGGGATAACGTGTGGCTTAATCTGAGAGAGCACAATGTTATTTGACTCCACCTTTGTGGAAGGAAAATGCCTGGTCAGTACTCAAGCCTAGTTTTGACTTACATGAGATGAGTTCATACAGTTCCCAGATGGGAAGGTACCTTGTTAGACATAGGAGTTCTGGCGTTTGGGTGATTTCTCTAGGCCAGGGTTGGTGTTTATCAGTCTGGAGATTAAGCATGTGCTGCCTTCCTGTATCCATTTATTGCCCATACACGAGCTCCCTCTTAGATATGGGGTAGCATTCAAAATATGCTGAAGTGCAGAATTTATTTCTTTAACTATGGATTTGGTCACTTGGTGAAATAAGCTTGTTTGTAGAAAAGCACCGAGTCATCTAGTCTAATGTCACCTCTGTGATTATATCATATTTGATGATTAATTTTAACTAAAGTGACATTCACTCTAAACTCCTGGGGAAACTGTTACCTGAGGTAATGGCTGTTTCGCTTCTGTATTTAATTAGCCTGAGAGGCTGATGTATTATGTTTTTGGTGTCAGTGTCACTGGAACAGTTAGTAGCAGCAGTACTATGCTGTCTGAAATGATTTCAGAAGGAAGGCTAGGGTAAATGATGATGTTTTTACAATTGCAATAACTTCAGGACTTCCAGACACAAGGTCATTTTAAAGATATAATTGTCTCTAAGCCTTTTTTCACACTACAGTCGAGGCTACAGAAGTTGTGTGCTGTCCTCTCTTTTAAAGACCCCAGTGGAGACCTTGGAAGTACCTTGCACAATACATTTTTAGGGTTTTTATTGTCTTTTATGACAGGTATTTTTACCGTCAGAGTTAGGTTTGCCCTGTGAACACTGAAATGTCTTCTGTGAACAGCTGAGCAGCTGGAAGCACTCACACCTGAGTCAGTGCCCCAGCAGACTCTTCCCTGCAGCTGTTGTGTGGCTTCCAATTTCCTTGCTTTACAAAAAAAAGCCAAATAGGATAACATCGGTATGACCACCTTCAGCAACAAGTGGAAATAACCCAAGTCCCTTCCAGCCTTGAACACAGCAGTTACAAAGCTGTGAAAGGAGCAGCCTAAGCAGATGCTCCCTATTGAACCCTGTCTTCCAGCTGGCCCATTCAGTGCAAAATCCTGTGTGCAGTTGCAGTTGTTCTTCTGGTGATGCATGGGCGGGACAAAACCAGCTTGCATTAAAATAACACAGAAGGAAATTGGGATAAGTTAGGAAATAAACTTTCCTGCTTGCCTGTGGAGTAGAACAAAGACTAAATTTAACACAGCAAGTCCCTCTTAGCCTAGTCTTCAATGAGTACAAGCAACACCTAAGAAATTCCAACCTGATAAATACACCATCTTCACTAGTGCCTAGGAGCCAAGGGATCTGCTGTAGAGTGTCACTGTCTTTGGCTAACTGGGCATTTAAGGAGGACAATGAAATTACTGGCGCTTGTACTTTTTGTTCCAGCATGCTCTTCCATCAAATATGTAATGGCATGGAGGTGTTGAATACAGCAGGGCCTGCTGGCAGCTTCCTTAATCTGCAAAGTAATTACTGGCTCTCTGGAAGCAGCAAGCAGTTGTGCAGAGAGAAAAAGCTCACTGGAATAACTGCTGCTAAGCTGTCTACTGTTTTGTTTGCGTGACTGATTTAAACTTTGATTTCCTTATCAGGCTTAGATAACATCAGCAGTTTGTTCTTCATAGATAAAAAGTTCTATAATAGACAATCTCAGGATTCAAGATTTGGGTCAGAAATTTTTATTTTCATTGCGCTTTTTAAATAAAATGTTTGGAGACTGTTCTTTTCCAGGATTTAGTAGGTTATCTTATGTCTGCTTCCAGCTCAGGAGCCAATGTCTTTGAATATACCTACAAAAATGAAAGTGCCTCTCTTGTATTGATGGAAATTAAATAATGGTCAAAATGTGCAGCTTGAAAATGTCTCCCTCTGCCCCTTTGAGCTCTTCTATTAAAGTTTCTGAAGTCTCTCCCTTTTGCAACTTGAAAGTAGGAAGCGGCCTTTCAGTAAGATGTAGATAGTTCTTCTGTCCTCTGTTAAATACCAATCTGCTCTGTTCTCTCAGAAATACTTTCTTTTCCTCAGTTTGTGGGGCATACTACACTAGTCATCCTTCTAGTAGTTTGAGATTTGATTTTGTTCTCATATGCCCTATTTTTCCCTGTGTATTAACTTCCATTTGAATATGCAGCTTTAAGCAATGTTTGGGGACTTTATCATTATAGTGCACTTGCTCTAGCTAATCTGTACTTAGATGGTTGATAGCCTGCAAGTTTCCTTGCAGTTTTGTATTTTTGAAATATTTAAACTTTTTAAAAATCTTTTTATTGATTTTGTATTTAAATACAAATCCATCTAAGATGACACTAATTAAAACCATGTTTAAAACTGCTCCAATATTTTCTCCTCCTACTCCTCTCTTCTGCATTTATTAATAATACTGCTTTTTTAATATCCCTCAGTAAATACTGAATTCCTGGGAGACTGATGCCAGTGGCTTGGAAGCCCCAGCTGTACTTACCTCCATTTCCTTTGGCTGTGAGACTGTTTTCATTAATAACATTTTTTTCTTAATTACTTTGAAAATCCACTTACTATCTCTGTGAAGAGCAGACAAAACTTACTGGTTTTGTAACAAGATGACACCTGACTAGAGATGGAAATGGAAGGAACATATTTCTAGGTGTCCCAGACATCTGGCAAGATGGCTAAATGCCATGTAAGAATTTCTTTTATAAGAACCACTTACTTAAATAAATGGTCTTAGGTCTTGATTGCAGCCTTTATTGTTCATGAAACATGCATTACCACGTTTAGTCAAAATTTGTATGATCTTGATGACAGCTGAATTCTCTTGCTTTTTTGGCTGCTTTTCTTTTGCAGTGTGTGGACCTAAGCTGCAATGAACTGAGCGAAGTCACATTGCCTGAAAACCTGCCTCCAAAACTGCAGGAGCTGGACCTGACTGGAAATCCCAGATTAGCCCTGGATCACAAAACCCTAGAGCTTCTGAAGTAAGTTACCTTCCAGAGTGGGGAAGGAGAAGAACAATTCTAGATGTGAAAACCACAATACACAGAAGTGGAATCTCTTTTAAGGAGTATGGTTCCCTGTTGCCAGTGAATCAGAAAGTAACAGATAGTGTGAATAGGTCTGAAATTGATGCTTCATTGAAGAGGATGACTTTACTCATTTTGGTGCAATTGCTTTCAGCTGTAACTCCTGGAGGGGTCTGCTAGTCTGGTGTAACTGCTGTTGGGCCAGTTTGATTGCATTTTTTTCTGACACTAGATTCAGCCAAAAGATGTATTTTATACCACTGATGAGATGTCAGTAGCTGCTTGCTGTATCTTTTTGCTGTATTCATCCTGCTTGGGTCTGTCTTTGCCATTGTGCTGCTTTTTTACCTCTTCACATACTGTTTCTTGTTTCCCTTCATATCTCTCTGCTTCTGTGCTAGAAATTATATGGATTTTTATATTTAAACTGCTAAAGACTCGCTCTATTTGCAGAGAAACTGGTTCCTTTGCTTTGGGACCCTCAGTTTCCTTCCTGTCTACCTGTTTGTTTCCTGCCCTGGGATTTAAGTGTCATCCATAACTGAAATTCCCTAAGTGCTTTGTCCCTTCTTCTGCAGTGTGATGAGGAGCTGTTGCAGTAAACTGGATAATCTGTGGACAGTGGTGCTGCCTTGAACTTTTCTTATGTCCTGCTGGAAACTGCACCAGCTCCAAATCTTTTTTTTATTCTTAAACATCAAATGGTTCCAAGAAGGATTGATATACTTTCTAGGAGTTGAGCAGTTACTTCGTGTTGTTTGCTTTTAAATGGTTAAGATCAGACACTGGAGTAGCAACTCTCATCTGTTGTGCAAGCAAGGGAAATTTAGAGTGTGAGTTTACTTTTAGCTTGAATCAGCCGATTTCCAAAATATAGGTGGAAATTTGAGTAATGATGATTTCTCAGAGATAAAAACAAAATTATTATTATTATTATTATTATTATTATTGCCGTATTCTGCAGCAGACAGTGAAAAAAGGGGCATGCCTCTATTTTAAGAGTTGTTCTTTGCATACAGGAAATCTTCCTGAAGAAGCAGTGTGTAATTTTGCTCTGGTTCATAGGTGAAAATCTGTGCATGTTTTATAGAGTTAATGAATGGTGCCAAAATTTAGTGAAATACTAGCTTTTCTTATGTATAACCTAGAAGGCAAGATGGTCACACATTCTCTTGCCACTTTAGTATTCAGGCATCGTGAATGGTAGCATTCTTGTACAAATTTAAATTCAAAGTAGTTGAAGAGTAGTGTGGCCCAGTTAAATGCCATATTTTCACTGGCATATGTGTGGTCCTTGATTCACAGGAAACTTTTCCCTCTTGCATGTGCAATTTCCTTGCTATTTGTTTTGGCATTGGCTGTGCGGGTGGGTTTTTTGTTTGTTTGTTGGTTTGGGTTTTTTTGTTGTTGTTTGGGAGTGGGTTTTTCGTTGTGTTTTGGGGGGAAGTGTATGTTTTGTTTGGGGTTTTTGGGGGGTTTTTTGGTTGTTGTAGAATTTGGGGTTTTTTGTAGTTTCGGGTTTTTTTAAAAATTGATTATTCTTAAAACCACATGTCCATTTTGTTCATTTGTGTTCATTAGGCATAATCAGGTGTTTCAGGCCTCCTGAGGGGTTTCTCAGTGTCTGATATGCTACCCTTACTTTTATGGTATTCTGCTATAATTGGCTGTGAGGGAGGAGGTGCTTCTTTCACTTGATTTTTGTGGCAGGCACAAAAATACTTGTGCACTTGGTACTTTTTATATCCTCCTTCTGCATGTGAAAGGCAGCTCTCCATCTGTGCCCTGGCAGAATTCAAGCAGGTAGTAGGTTAATATGTATTCTCAGTGCTGGTGAGAGGAGTCCTGTCATGTATGCTTGCTTTTTTAGTATGTATGGAGACCTTAAAGGAAGCTTGCATACTTGGGAGGATGTTGGCAAGTGATTTATTTGATGTAAGAATTTTCATTAGCAATTAAAATGAAAATGAAGAAAAAAAAAGATGCCATTACTCTGATTTTAAGAGACAGCATCTAGTTCAATTGTAACAGTCATTTAAATTTAAGGGGAAAAAGAAGCCAGGCTGTCCAGAAGCCTTAGCCTGTATTGCCTGCATAGGATGTTCTCCTGGGTGTCGTTCCCTTCAGGACACATGGTGCGCCTAAGGAGGCTGGAACCAGTGTGTTGAGGTAGTTTTTTTTTTTCACCACTGCTGGGAAGCCTTGAGACAACTCTGGGTCCTTGACCTGCCCAGGACCCAGAGGTCAGTCAACCCAGTTAAAAAAGAAACAAAAAGAAACTTTTGTGACCCAGGTTCCTCTGCCCTAGAGATAAATGCCTTGTATGAGAAGCCTGCAATGCAAGTGTATTTGCTCATGTGTGTCCTGCTTTGCCAGTGCAACAGAATTAAAATCTCTGCTACTTTAGAAGAGACCCAGGTTTTCAGTTTGATTTGGGGTTAGTTAACCTTTCTAATAGTCACGGCAAGATGTTTGCCTCTTATTTGTCACACAGAGGGCTGCAAATGAAGAACTTAAAACACAAGTGGTTCCAACGTTATTTATGTAATTTTGCTGGCTTTTAGTCTGCCCTCACTGATGTACATCCTGGTTATTAATGTAAAAAGAAATCAAACTGGATGTGACAGTACTTTAGGTTATTTGAGGAAGGCTTTGCAATGCAGAAAATACTTTCCTGTGTGTTCAGGTCAGGTGGAGATTTAGAGGAAAAAACGAATGCTCAGAGTGAACAGTTAGACCTTTCTGCTTGTGTCCTTTTATGCTTCATTTGGTTCATGAAAGGTTTGGGTGCTTTTGAAGTGTCTGCAGCGTGTGGGGAGCTCACTTTTCCTGCCTTTGGAAGAGAGCAGTAGGGAGCAGGGGGTAGGTCATCTCTCCCAGCAATGCAGGGCTGTGAAGAGAAGAGTATAAACAGAGAGGGCTGGGCCCTTTTTAAGTCTTTACTATGCTCCGAGAGATACTTGAAATTCAGGCTAAAGGCTATGTTGGTAGTAAATTGGAGGGTAGAGGATCAAGGGCCTGTGTGAAAATTGGACTGCACAAATGGGGAATGCAGAAGGGCTATGCCTGCTGGCAGGACCACAAGCTGGTTCTTGCAGGTTGGTGCAGGATCAGGATGGAGCTGATTTCTGTTTTGTGGGTGTTTTCATGAAAGGCTGTTACTACACATAGTTGTTTCTAAACAACTATTTTCTTTTTTTTTTCCATTTAGGGAATGCTGCAGGTCATACAGGAGATTTCATTTGAGTCCAATGAAAAGAGCACAGAAACTTGTTAAAATGTGTGGAGATGCATAAGTTTTAAAAGTCACTTTGCTGAACTGGCTTTCATCAAACTAGTGGCAAATTAGCTTTGTATTCCTGCAGGGTCTGGTTTGAACCAAATAGCTCAGGGGTGAAGGCAGGGAAATACAGGCCAGCTAAACAAAATAGTGCAGCTGACACCCTCGTAGTGGCTCAGTTATTGTTGGTTGTATACAGGCACATAAAGGTAACCACTTTTAATAGCAGAAAACGAAGTAGGGCATCCAGTGTCTTACTAAGAACTAAGAGTGTAAAGAGGGTGTTCTTTTCACATTTGAAGTTGGATCTTGTCATCAAGTCCATCCATTGCATCTCTCTCCTTTCCTTTCTCCTTGCAGCAATATCCGGTGCTTCAAGATCGACCAGCCCTCGGCCGGCGACGCGTCGGGAGCGCCGGCGGTGTGGAGTCACGGCTACACGGAGGCGTCCGGCGTTAAGAACAAGTACGGCCTGGCACGAGTTCTGTTGTGTGAGCGCCTCTGTGCCGAGGCAAAGAGGTCTTTTCCTCAGTGCAAGTTTTGGGGACGTTCTAGGGTTTGCAGAGGCCAAGCCACGTCCCTCCATTTGTGTACCGAGCTCTCCTGCCTGGCTCTCCCTTTGGGTCTTTGTTAGGGAAGTTGCTAAGATACAAGGGCAGCCGACACATTTGGTCTGTGAAAGACTCTGCTACTTGCAAAAGATCTGAGATGTTAAAAGCATTTTCTTCTTTGCAAAGCTTCTTTATCTTCAACCAAAGGTTGTTTACCAAGCAAATCAGAGATACTAAAGAAGAGACAGAATGGCCAAAACTCTGAATATTCATAGTGTGTGGAGTTCCTGTGACTAAAGGCAGCACTTGACAAATAATGTACCAAGAGTCTGCAAGTCTCTGTGTTGCTGGCAATGCGATGAATTTTTCTTTGTTCCTCAAATACCTTTTTAGAAATCTTCTGCTGCCTAGGTTTCCGTAGCAAGTGCCAGCAAGCCTTTCCTAACTCTTAACTGATTTAACACACAACTTGGTTATCAGCACGCTAGATCCCAAGGATGGCTTTGGAGCAGCATGTGCAGTTTAAATTTGTGTTGTTTCAGAGATACTTTACCTCCCATTTTTACAATAAAAAAATTCATGTGCTGAAAAGGAGGAAGAATCCTTAGGGATTAGCTTGAACTTCCAGTGTAGTTCTCTCCATGTCTTAGCACTGTTGGTGGGCCTGACTTGTTCCCACAGCTCAGAAAGCAGTCCTGAAACGCCTGTGACCTGAGGTGGTTAAAGCTGGCACTCAGAGCAGGCTGCATTTCTCTGGTCAAAATGACAACTTGAAAATAATACTGGGATAGAACCCCTGATATTTTCCTGCTTTCTTTTTTTCCCTAGGCTGTGTGTGGCAGCACTTTCGGCCAACAACTTCTGTGACAACCGGGAGGCCCTTTATGGTGTGTTTGATGGGGACCGCAATGTGGAAGTGCCCTATCTGCTGCAGTGCACAATGAGTGACATCCTGGCAGAAGAGCTGCAGAAAACAAAGAATGAGGAGGAATACATGATCAACACTTTCATCGTTATGCAGAGGTGAGTGTTGGATCTGAAACTGTTTTTACCTTGTCTGTGCTTACAGTGCAGTTTTTGTTTTTGGGTCAGACACCTGCTCTTGCTTCTAAGAAATGTGAGAGGGGGGAAAGAAGCCTTGGTATCTCGCTACAGTGTTTCCTTTTATTGTTTGTTTTGCGAATATTGCCTCAGTTCCTTTAAGGTGTGGAGAGAAAAATCCCAACACCTCTCCAACCAAACAAAAAATTCCCAACGCACCTGCAAAGTTACTAAAATGCTCATGACTAAGTGGTGGGTGGAGGTTAATTCCTTTTTGGTATCATCTCCCGAGTATTAAGGTTTACAATTGGCCATAACTAAGTCAGTGGTATCAGTGTCTTGATCATCTTTTCAAAATTCCTTGCTACAACTGCCCGCAAAGCCTGAACTCATCCTTGCTGTTTCTGAGTACCAATTCAGGTTATTTAAGGTTACACAAATATTTAAAACACATAGTCTGACTTCTTAGAAATCCCTTTGGCCTTTGAATATTATTTGAGCAGGACCCATCACAAGCTCTCTGGAGCTTGTGATACAATAGCTGTGAGTGTAATAGTAGTTCTGTGTAGTGGTTTGGAAACCGTGTGTGCTGTTCTGGACAGAAGAAGATGTTGTGCCTAGGGAGACACTGGGTGAAGGAGGAATATGAAGGGAATTGAACAGAGGGGAGGGAAGAGGTCAGGGAAGCAGAGGGGGAAGCAAATAAGCAGCTTACGGACTGAGTAAATGGATCAAATTAAAAGTAGCATTGCTTCTCATTGAATTTCTGCATCCTTGGGAAGGAAAAATACTGAAGTTGTTGTATTGGAAAAGATAGGGAAGCAGTAGGGAGGCATTGAATCTTACAAACACAAGGGAGAAAACACTTCCTTCCCATAATTGCTTGATTGCTTGTAACAGTGCCTCAGACTGCTAACTGAGAAGGTGGTTGCCATATACTTAAAATATTCAAAAATAATAACAAATTTGAGTACTGGAAGTACTTATTAAGTGGTTTTGTTTCCTACTAATGCTAATGCAATTTACGAGGAATGTGGCATTCCTACAAAAAGCTCTTTTTTTTTGGTTGTGTGTTTTTTTTGTTTGTTGTTGGTTTTTTTTGTTTTTGTTTTTGTTATGTTTTTGGGGTTTTTTGTTGGTTTTTATTTTTTTTGTCTCAAATCAAAATTGGCTGTTTCTTTGGAGAACCAAAAATAGTATTCATTCCCAAAAATAGTATTCATTCCATTTGCATTTGGCCATTCACTGATGCTTACAGATGATATGCAGCACTCCTAGAGTTTAGAGTTTTCTATTTGTTAAAAATTATGTAGAAAGCATGTTGAGGCTTGGTTACAAATTTAATTGTCCATTCTGTCCTCAGGATTCTGATTTTTTTTTTGGGGGGTCATAATTTGATAACTTTTAGGACCATTATCCTGAAGATATTGCAAAACAGTGAACCTCTGCCTTCTGCTTTTGCTCTAAAGTAGAGGGTTTTACAGTCAGAATTATTATTTTTATAATAAGTTCCATAGCTTCAGAAGCCAAAGCTCTATCTGACCTTTAAAACGAATATCCATTAGATGTAAAGGAAAAGACAACTGTGAAACTCTTAGAAGTGCAGAGATGTTTTTTTTCCTAAAATTGAGCATATTTGAGTATCTGCATATGTGAAATAACACCCTGCCTGAGAGTTGGACGTGGGATCACTGCAGTGCTGCTGCTGTAGTGTCACAGTCTTCAGTGGAGACTTTTGTGTCTCTCCCAGTGATCCAATAGAGCCAGTGCCCCTGAATGCTTCTGGTTGTGGAACAGCGGCTGTTTCTCCACAGTGCTCCTAATACTTGTTTTCCAATTAAAGAACAATCACTGTTTTGTTTGAATTCCAGGAAACTTGGAACAGCTGGACAGAAACTTGGAGGCTCTGCTGTCCTTTGCCATATAAAACATGATCCCGTGGACCCTGGTGGATGCTTCACGCTAACCTCAGCAAACGTGGGGAGGTGCCAAACCGTTCTCTGCCGGAATGGGAAACCTCTGCCCTTGTCCAGGTGTTACGTGATGAGCTGTGAAGAAGAGCTGAAGAGGATTAAGCAGCATAAGGCCATTATCACAGAGGTTAGAGAACAGCTGGGGAATGTTGCAACTTGCAGCTTCTTTGGAGAGCATTTTCACAGCAGTGCATGAAATTACATGTTGATATCAGTAACCTCTAGGAGGTGGTGTTCATGGTGTGGGTTCCTCAGTTGCACTTTTGCTTTTCATTCATACCATGCAGTCAAGTTCCTTTTCCATTCCACTGCCGTGCTAGACTTTGATTAACTTTCAAGAGTGAGCAGCTGTGAGCATGTTGTATTGAAACAGGAAAGCAGATACTCTGCTTCTAATGGGAGAGGAATTGCTGTGTTGGAACTGTCATGGAGAGCTTTTCCAATTAAAAAGGATGAGAGGGCAGAGCACTTGGAGCAATGCCGTCCTTCCCTTAGGAGACTCCTTGCTCCTGGCAGGCTGACTTTGCTGTCTGAGCTGTGTTCCCAGAACTGCCCTTTGACAGGCTGCTCTTGAAGAGAGCACTTGCCCAAGAGGAAAACTCACCCTGTACTCAGCTGAACCATGAGAGAGGAGAAAACTGTTCGTTCCTTTCTTAGAAGCTTGAAGCCATTGCTGTCAGTTTTGCTTTGCCTTGTGTGACACATGCAGAGGCATAGATAAGTATCGAATCCTCCTAATGGTGGGGGAAAGGGCAGAAACCTCCCTGCTGTGTGCCTGAGAGCAGAGTGGGCATGTGTGTGGAGTAAGTCATGTGCCTGTTGATCTTGCCTGGGAAAGGTGAGGGCTGGGATCTCAAACATGACAAGTTGAAAGGGAATTACTCCACCATAGTGTGCATCAGGGAGGCACGCTCATTCTGTGACTCCATAGAGGAAAAGGGAAATTTCTGGGCTGAATCTTCAGATGACTCACTGATTTCATGTACACTGATGGCTTATCACTGCTGTCAGCCTTCTAATGGGAAAGTTAACAAGCTAACATGGAGTCTTTTTTTTTTTTACCTGGGTGATTTTAAAGAGGAGGCTTTTTTTAGTCTTGGTTCACTTTTCTGTGGTTATCTGCTGTATAATAACCCCTACAGTTATTAGCTGGACCCAAAGAGTGTAAATCCTCACCTTTGCCGTTCTTCCTGAATATGCAATTAGCAGGGTGCAGCTATCCCCAGCAGGCTGACAGATAGCCAGATTTGCTGTTTCAGACACTTGCTCTGCCTATTCTGGCAGCTTGGATTCTAACCAGGACAAGATTCTGGGATTTGGACGTGCATGGGGTTCTTTTCTCAAATGCGTCCATTTTTCCTGCTGTTATCCCTTCAGATACTACTCCTCCTCCCTTTGGAAATGTCATATCTAAGTGGAAATGTAGTAAGTAATTGGGGCGTGTAAAACATTTCACTACAACTCAGCTGACTGAGAAATGCAGACTTGCTCTCTGCTACATTTGACTTGCATGCTTAATTTAAAGGGTTTTTTAAAATGAACCTTGGTTTCTAAAGTGGTGAGCCAAGATGAAACCTACAGTTGTTACAGCTGCAAGAGAAGACTTGTAACTGAATGAGCTGCCCCTATATCAAGTGTGTGTTGCTTTGCTCTGTGTAAAGCCAGATACCGTGGGTGGAGGAGGGATAAGTCTGACTCACTGGTAAAAGATTTGTCCAGTTGGCTCTTGCAGCTGCAGGAGCAGAATAGATGGCTCTTTGTTGCAGCCTTCTGCTTTGTTGGTCTGTGCATAGGTGGTGCTGATGACAAATCAGTCGGGTGTAGGAGGCACAGCACAGGATTGCAAACCAGCCCTTGCTGTGCTCTAATCCCAGCTCTGTCACCTCCTTGCAAGTCACTTTGCTTGTCTGTCTCCTTGTCTGTGAATGGCAGTGTTGGGGGTACTGCAAAAACAGCCATCAGCAGAACACAAGGAGAGGCAGGTACTTGTCTATCTTGTTGCCAATTTCCTGTCCTTTCTAATTTCAGGATGGCAAAGTGAATGGTGTGACAGATTCAACAAGAATCTTGGGGTACACCTTCCTTCACCCAAGTGTTGTGCCACGTCCTCACGTCCAGTCCATCACCTTAACTCCACAAGACGAGTTCTTCATTCTGGGGAGCAAGGGGCTGTGGGACAGCCTCTCGATGGATGAAGCAGTCGAGGCTGTCAGAAACGTGCCTGATGCACTGGCGGCCGCCAAGAAGCTTTGCACTTTGGCCCAGAGTTACGGCTGCAACGACAGCATCAGCGCTGTTGTGGTTCAGCTCAACGTGACAGAGGACAGCTTCTGCTGCTGTGAGCTCAATGGAGTCCCGCCCCCCAGCCCAGGCATCTTCCCCCAGTCTGTCAACGTGGTCATCAAGGACAGGCCCACAGACGCGCTCGGGATGCCGTCTTCGAGCAGCGGCATGGCTTCCGAAATCAGCAGTGAGATCTCCACCTCGGAAATGAGCAGCGAGGTGGGGTCCACAGCCTCGGACGAGCCTCCCCAGGTGGCCATGAACGAGAACAGCCCAGCGTACCCGGGCGAGCAGCGCTGCATGCTGCACCCCGTCTGCCTGTCCAACTCTTTCCAGCGGCAGCTCTCCAGCGCCACCTTCTCCAGCGCCTTCTCCGACAACGGCCTTGACAGCGACGATGAGGAGCCCATCGAGGGGGTGTTCACCAACGGCAGCCGCGTGGAGGTGGAGGTGGACATCCACTGCAGTCGAGCGAAGGAGAAGCAGCTTCTCCAAGTGCCAGTGGAAGCCAGTGACGAAGGGATCGTCATCAGTGCCAATGAAGATGAGCCCGGCCTTCCCAGGAAAGCTGAATATTCTGCCACGGGCACAATAGGGCGGCGGCGGGGCAACGGCTCTGTGGCACCACACGAGAGGAGCCATAACTTAATTGAAGTTGCAACAGATGCGCCTCTCAGAAAAACCGGGGGCTACTTTGCTGCTCCAGCACAACCTGATCCTGATGACCAGTTCATCATCCCACCAGAGCTCGAAGAAGAAGTCAAGGAGATTATGAAGCAGCACCAGGAACAACAACAACAGCAGCAGCAGCAGAAGCAGTATCCGATGGACCACCTGGCAGACTATTATGACACACCACTATGACCCACTCTATTTACTGCTCAGAAATAAACTAACAAATAAGGAGACTTGACTGTGAGACCCAGTGGGCTTGCATTACAGCAGGGGTTTTCCTTATCCTTTTCCTTTATATACTTCCTTTTCCTTATCCTGCCACTACAGATAACTGCAGCTTTTCAGTTTGTTAGGTTTAATATTCATTGACTTTCTTCTAGAGACGCTTGACTGGTAAAGTTTAAAATAGTTAACCCTCCCTTAACATATCAAGTGTAAAAACAGGAAAACAAAACAAAAAATAATAAAAAAATAAAAAGGTTTAATATATTGCTGAGAAACAGATGATGATGTAATATTTTTTAAAATGGCTTGTTTGTTTTGTTTGAAAAGCAGGGCAGTAGCCAGTGCTAAATGATTTAAGTAATATTGTAATACTGTATTTCTTTGAGAGAAAAGGCTTTTTTTGGTCTTGAAAATGATAGACATTTGTAGAATATGGAGACTAACTCCTAGGAGTTGCTTTACTCTTTCAGGTGACTTTAGTCACTGAGATTCACTAATTTTCTCTGAGAGAACAGTTGATTGGGAAATTCCTGTAAATAGCTTAGTGTTGTATAGTGATGCTTACATGTTTTGTAGCCTTGGCATTAAGGACACAACCTGAAAAACTGACCTTTTTTCTTAAGCGACTCTTTGGGCCATGGTTGTTAAGCGTAATGGACTGTGTGGCTGTGTACAAGTTAGCTAGAGCCCAGGTGGTGTAGACTGTTCAAAGAATCCCACTTTTTCCTCCGGTCTCTTTCCTTACTTTTACAGACACGTTTTGTTTGTGTTCCTTACTGCTGCCACAACCAGCATGATTGTATAGAGCTCATTTGCTGTAGAACATTTACATACCAAGAGTTATATTAAAGCCGAATGCACAAATGAACATGTCATAATTTTTGTTATAATAAATATGAAATTTACACCTGATGTCTGCTTTTATGTCTGACTAGCTGAGCAGCAGCTCTCAAGCAGCAGTTTGCTGTGGTTCCTCAGCATGCTGCTCAGTTAAACCAAGAAGTGTTGAACTTTTTCAGCTCGATCACATTTTTACACTAACTGCAGAAGCTCACTTGTATTTTCAGAATTCAAAGGTTGTGCAAAGTGGCCTTTAAAAGATACAAACCAACTCTCTGAGGAATTGCCTCTTCTATTTTTTTCTTTCTCGGTAATAATGCAGCACTATTGATTTGCCCTTTGCCACAGTATTGACAGTGCCAGAAGACTGAAGAGGAGCGGTGTGCTCTGGCTTTGTCCCACTAGGACTGAGTGACTGAAGATAGAAATGATGAAGGGATAACAAAAAGTAGAAGGAAAGCATTGGATACTGAGAGAAGAGAGAAAATATGAGGAGAAGGCAGAAAAGTGAATTTAAAACTACCTATGTAAATTTGCTCCCATGTGCTGCATGAACATGAGTTTGATGGCAATCAGACTTTGGTAGCAAAGGGGCATATTTTTGTGATTCCTGTGGGAAAGGAGAAATGCCCTTTCTCAGTCAACTGCTCCATTTTACTTCTCACTCTTTAAAAGCTGAAGTAGCGTACAGTCATGACAGTGTCTTGTTCCTTCTTGGCATTTGGTCTGTATTTGGGAAGAGGACTATGGTGACAGGCTGTTGTCCTTATTCTGTTCTAGGCTGAAATAGCCAAGTTAGAACGGGATTGCTGTTAACAGAAGATGTTTAGTTACTTTTCCTTAATAACAATAACAACAGAGGAGCAAACATTAAAATACCGGGTTTGATTAATGTTTATAGCACTGTGTACTGTAGATCTAGAAGATTGTATTTCATTGTAATTTGAGCTTCAAAATCTCTCTTTCTTAAAGAAAACTCATTAAATAATGTATTTAAACAAAATGGGTTTATGGTTTATTGGTCAGTAACTCTTAGGTGTTCTTTGGTAAAGATTTGTATATTTCAGATTTTGCTGAAGTGATTAATCGTCCTTGGGAAAGGTTCTCTTTTTTTCATTCTGTTATGATGCTGCTTGAGGCTGAAGGTGATAACTAGCAAGGACACTACCTTTATTTTCCTGCTGCTGGTGGAGGAGTAACCTTGCTGTTGCTGTCTCTGTTTGTGCTAAGGTGTCTGCTGTGCTGTACTTGGGGTGATTCAGAGAGAGGAGCAGAGGGCAGAACAGGGGTGGAAGGGGAACCATTTCATGTGGGCTAAACCCTGGCTCAGTGCTGATGACTGATACTCCCCTTATCTCGTGTGGATAGAAGGATATGCACATAGGCTCTGTAAAGACTTTTCCTCCATTTGAAGGACAGAGTCCCAAGAACTTGCCAGCCTCTGTGGCATTCATTCCTTACAGGCAACACTGTGGTTTCCCTCCTTACGCCCTTACTTTGAAGCGTAGATGGTCAAAACTAACAGCCCACTGAAGGCTGCCCCTTTCAGCCTGGTGTCTTCTGTAAAGTTAGCAGTAGCATCCTGGAATCAGGGCTTCTGTGGCAGCAGAGTGACAGGATTTTGGTGGAGGAAGTGTACCTTTGGATTATTTGTCCTGTCTTGAAAATACGGCTGTGATAGTAGCCTGTCTTAGCAAGTCATAATGTGAAGGATTGATGCGTTCATAGAGTGACTTCATCCCTCTGCTGGGCTTTGTGTCATGTGTCGGGCTAGATTGCTAGGTTGGATGGCTTGCTGCATGTTTGTAAATAGCATTTCTTTTTCAACAGGGGCAAAAGGTATTTTGTCCTGGCTTTAAACTGACTTGAAAAACAAGGCACAGTGTTTGCAACTCATTATTTTTTCTGGACATTACCGTCCTCTTTCACAAAAGCGGGTTAGTGTGTTCTAACCTCATGAGGGCTGAAGCTAAGGTCACTGATTGCATCTACATGCACTAATACTGCACGTGATTTTTGGATTATGTTCACAGTGTATTTTGCACAGTTTTGACCTACTGGGAACTATCTGACTCAAAGAGATGTGGATTGATTTGCAGAACTTGACAGCTGTAGCAGGGATGATGGTTGGGAGCTAAAAAGAAGGCTTTCAGCCATGGAAAATGTACAACCCCATTACCTTTATAATCAAACCTTGCATGTCCTTTGAAATTTGCTGATAGTTGTATCTGAGACAAGCAGAAATGCATGGATAAGAGGAGGTAGATGGCTGATGGCAGAGAAATGAACATATATACATTATTTTCTGGAAGATAATTTTAAACGAAGTTGTGGTACTATTGAGAAGTAACTTAGTGGCTTCTGTGCTTATAAATGCCAGCCTTTTGTTAAAAACCATAAAAGCTTTTTTCTTGCTTTCTGCCCATAGTGCTCTAATGTAAAATATTTTGTTGTGCCAGAATAGCCTGTTGGCATCCTGCCTGTGCATTCAGCGTGTGGCACCACCATCTCCGAGATGGCAACCACCATGGTGGCATTGTCTTCCTCTGCCTTACTGGCCTTGGAGCGTGCTGCTGCATCCATGTGGGTTTTCTCCCTCCTGGCTACAGAATGTGCTGCTACTGTAGTGCCCCATAAGTCTTGCTTCAAGTAATCTCTTTGTACCAAGCTCAGCTTCATCAGCCTTTGTGTTTACAGCTCTTACACGTAATTTTCCAACAAATTGCACATATTTATTTTTTAAGCATAACTTTGCTACTTAGGAAGCGTGTCTGTGTGGGGCTGGGTGTTAATGAAGTGTCACACTTGGCTCTGAAGGTAATTTCTGCATCTCTGCACCAGTCATGGATGGTGCCTCCTGAGTGCAGCCTTGCTGGTCTGGGCTTGCAAACATGCGCTTGAGTGGGTTGGTTGGGATAACCCCGTGAAGGGTGTTGCTGGTCTGGGGGGCAGGAGGGCTTGAATCAATTCAAGCAGAGCAGTAGTATTCAAAGGAGTGAACAGAACAGTACCTTCAGCCTGATCTGCCCGATTTCCCTGGACACTGCCAGCCCCTTAGTGGAGAGGTGTGCTTTTTCTAAGAGGAGAAGGCACTCAAGCCAAACAGTTCTCAGCAGTGCTGTTGGGTGAGATCCCTCAGAGCTTTGGCTGCAGGGGGGAGCTACATGGCCAGAAGGTTGTAAAAATATCTTTTGGGCTGGGCTGGAACCATGACGGTCTTGGCGTCTGTTAAATGACTCTAAGTTTACTTTTCTCTGTTAACCTGCTGTACTGCCCTGCTTTGTTAGTTCAAGTGACTTGGTTGGGGCTAACGTCTGCTATTGTTGCAGTAATTGCTTTGTCTTACAGATTTGTTACCTTCGTGCTTGCACTGAGGGTTTCATGGGGTGCTAGTGAACCAATCTCTTTCCTCCTGATTGCTTGCATTTTGCCGTGCCTTAGACTGATGCTGTAAGTGTTCAAATGCCCTACCTAACAAGACTGCTGCTTCTGTGGAAAGCTGAAAGTTAAAATTTGTCTGCTGCCTGAGAGCAAGTGACTCTTTGCAGCCATTTCAATCAAAAGGTGGGGGTGGAAAATCCCCAAATATTAAATAGATTAACCGCAGCCCCAAGGCAGAATCAGTATACCATTTATCTGGGACATCAGTGTGGAAAACGTTCCTTGTTTACTCCAAGTCCCTGGTTTAAATGCTTGGTCCCTGCTTTTATCCAGACCGTTTTATTTGTATTTCCATTCCTGTTGAGGTCAACAGTTCATCCTTTAGATCATCCTTTCTCAGGCTGACAAGTTTGGATTCACCTGCGGTTGACTTGGATACCTCGTCCTGCCTTTTATCTCATGCCATGAGCTAAGCTTGCCCTCTAGGTTGAGACTGAAGCAGGAGAATGAGGCAGACACTATCTCATCTTTTTCCATATTTTTTTAATATTGTAAGCTAAAGGGAGACACTTAAAAAACTGCAAGAGCTCATCAGAAGCATGACAACATGAGGAAGCTATTGTATAATAAATGCAGTGTGACAGAAACCTGGGGCAGGCAGGACCGGTCTGCTCCCTCATAGTGAGGGAGACCCAGGAGCTAGTGATCCCCTGAGGCTTTCTGCTGTAGGAGACTCAGGGTGCCTGATTTACAATCAGAGTGTGGATTCCTGCACGTCAGACTTTGGGGGAGAGGATTAAGTATGCAGTCTCAAGGCTGGGAAGTAGTTCCTGCCGGTGGATGAAGTTCAGCTGGCTCTTCTTGCCCTGTTGCCCATCAGGGTCTCAGTGCCAATGTCCTGCTGCTCATCACAGCCTCTGGTGCGTGTTTGGTGGTTTTGTTTGAGCTTGTTCTTCTGTGTCTCTCATTAAAATTAAGGAAACAGACATAAAAGGCATCATATCATTTACCAATGGTTCTGTAGAATTGTCTTTGGAGGTTTGTGTTTAGGGCATGTAGGTCACTTAGGGGCGTCCCAGGGGCTGTCAGTGGGCAGGGACGGGGCTCTGGAGGCCTTCAGGAGCTCCCAGTGCCAGCAACCCTGTGACAAGAGCCTGGGCACCAGACACAATGCTCTGAGCGCAGCAGGCTCTTCTCCCCTCGTCAGATTCAGCACAGCTGCACCAAAAGAAATAAATGTGTTTTAACCATAAAGTTGTCAGTATTGACTCGTGGAACAGATGGGATTGTTTTGCTAATTAAATGTATGCTGTTGAATGCTTGAAAGGAAATTGGGATGCAGAACTATGAAGAGAGACTGGTATAGCAGAAGTCTGTGACTTGTAAGATGCTTTTTCATTTTAATTCCTCTTAAGGAGAGAGACACTAACATTTTGTGGAAAAAAAAAATCTTGCAGTAGGTGCACTTGCAGTTAGTACCTTGGTCCTGAAATTACAGTATATATAGTGACATACAGTGCACAGAATAGTGCATAGAATACATAGTGAAGTGCTCTGCTCAGATGTATTTAAAACTGGGTGGCAAGGAAGATCAAAAACTGCTGTGTCTTTTTAAAGTGGCCAAAGCTGTCCTCCTGAAAGGAGCAAATCTCCCTGAAAGCAAGCTTTGCCAGGTCACCTATGGTAGTTGCATTTAACAAGGGTAAAGAGATTTTTCTGTTCTCTCATTTCTGTTGGGCCAAATTTGACCACAAATTTTCAGAATTTGTTGCTTTGCTGTTCAGAATCAGCTCAGGTATCAGCAGAGTCATTCCCTGGCATTTTTCGAATGCTTTGGAGATAAGAACGTGGGAAAGGATGTCCCCAGACCATCCTGCACCATCAGAAATAGGGATGTCTAGGAAGGGGGGATCCATAGCAAGAGACCTTCCCCACTCCCCACAGTGGTCTGTGGGCTTGCACGTGTTTGAACCAGGACCAATGTCCTTGTGAAGATGATCAGAGATGGCTTTCAGGCCTCCTGTTTTGTTTTTTTTTTTTTTTTTTTTTTTTTTTTTTTTTTTTTCTGACGAGGAACGGAGCGTTTATATTTGGGGTGGGGAAAGGCGTATTCCTGCTGTCCGCATTACTTGGGAGCTGCAAGGGCTCCCCCTCGTGTTACCGCGGGACAGGACCAGCACTGCTGCATCTTCCTCCTTGCCGGTGGAACGGCTGCATCCCGCACCCTCGTGCTCCCACCCATCGTGCGAGCCGTGCAGGAGCACCAGAGGCCCGGAAAAGCTTTTCTTCTGATAAGCATTGAAGGCAGGAAGGCAGCAACACAGACATAGCAGGAGTCTGCTTCGCACAGACTGAGAGCTCTCAGAAGCCTCCTGAGTGTTACAAGTATTTGCTGTGAGTCCAAACAAGAATGTGAGGGCTGAAGGAGCCAGAGAAGCCACACACCTGCTACTGCTCAGGAGAGCGAGTGCTGCCAGGTAAAACAGGGTCTTAGCAAGATCTCAGGTAGTCTTGGCAAACCATGTGCAATGAGATCTTGATCGCAGCATGTCTTATTTATTTTGGACCAATAAACTGCCAAATCTTCACTGTAAGAGCTGATTCACAAGTCAAAAAATCTGAATCCCCTTTAAGTAGCACAAGTGCTGAAGCATGTCCAGAGAAGGGCAGTGGAGCTGGTGAAGGTCTGGAGCACAAGTCTGACCTGAGGGAGCTGCTTTGTTTAGGAGAACAGGAGGGTCGGGAGATGTTATCACTCTACAACTGCATGAAAAGAGGGTGTAGCCAGGTGGGGGTCGTCTCTCCTCCTAAGTAACAAAATGAGAGGTAATGGCCTCAGGTTGGACCAAGGGAGGTTTAGAAAAATTTCTTCACCGTAAGGGTGCTCAGGCATTGAAGCAGGCTGCCCAGGGAAGTGGTGGCATCACCCTCCCTGGAAGTTTTCAAAAGATGTGGCTGTAGGCACTTGAGGACACAGTTTAGTGGTGAACACAGCAGTGCTGGGTTAATAGCTGGACTAGATGATCTTGGAAGTCTTTTCCAACCTTAATGATTCCGTGATCGGGCCACCTTGTTGGGGAATTATTTTTGCACTCTGAAGCAAGGAAAACACCCTGTTTGCACCTGTGTGCATCTGTCGCATGAGCCTTTCTACATCCTTCTGAAAAACTACCTGTAAAACACATGCAGGCATTTCCCAGACTTGAGCCCTTCAGCATGGCCTGAGAGTTTTGGGGAGTGCAGTAGCAGGTGCAGATCTGTGTGTGAAAGTCATCCCTGGAAATCAATAGACCATTTGTAGTAATGAAGGGCATCCTGTGAGTTGCCTGTTTTGCACTGTCACACGCCCGAACCAATTACATCAAACGCCTTGACAACTGGTGGACCTTGCGAGGGGTCTCATGTTTTATTTATGATGGGTGATGCTGAGCATCTGTGACAGTTTTTATGCTGTGCTGGCGTTAAGCTGCTGCAATACCCTGAGCGCCACCATTTCTGGGAGATGGATGATTTGAAGGAGAAGAGTAACGACAAATGTCACAGCTGTCATAAGCACTGCACTTCAGTGGTGCCCTTCAGTAACTTACCTGAGTTCTTGAAACAGAAAAGGAGGCGTCCAAGTTCGGCAAATGTGATTGAGGGATCTGAGTTACTGAAGGTCTGATGTGTTACCTGTAGCTTTGCTTAACTCTGTGGTGAAGGTAAGTTCTGGTGGAAAACTACCAGAAGAGTAACTTTAATGAAGCCTAGTTTGCACTAGGAGTAAAATACATGGATTATGAAAGAAAAATTCAATTCAAACTGTTCTTTAGTGCTCTAATCCCTGTATGTATTCTCATCAATTTAAAGCAGTTTCCCATGTAAACTGAGACACCAGCTTTTCTTAATGCTAAGCCTTGAATTCAGTTTCTGCTGTTGCACAACTGGTTTGTGTCCCTAGTTGCTTCTGCACATTGGATACACTCAAACTCTTCTCTGGAAGACTCATGGAGAAAGCTTAAATTGGGATAAAATGTATTATTGGCTGGGAATGTTTTCTTTTAATTTTCTTTTGTCATTAAGAAAATACGAGAGCTTCTTTCTGCTTACTTGAAGATTTCCTTTCTGCGGATGGGTGCAAGGGTCCTTCCCCCTTACAGCTGCTCTGCAGCAGGATGGCAATGCCCTAATACATGCAGATCTTCCAGCAGCACCAGATTTCCAATTCCAGATACATGAATTATTTGAGAAATGTAAAGGTTATGTAAAGCTTGTTTGGAAGAGTAAACATCCTCTCTCCTCTTTGTTGTCCTCCACCCCCCTACTTTTGCCTTTCACATTGAAACAAGAGACCTGTGTCCTTGGATGTTGATTTGCTCTCTTTTGGACAAGACTTACCCCAGACTAAACTGTTTTATCAATTTGTTTGAATAAAGGACACATCTAGGAAAATAGGTACTCAAAGGTACAGCCCAGCATGATGGAATTTTCATGGCAGTCTACTCAGTGTTGGGATGCAGGATCAGGGGAGAGCATTCCCTCCCCTCCTTCCTCCTCTCTACTTTCTTTGTTTTTAATCTTTCTGTCCTTCTCAGCGTAAATGTCTTATGTCCTTTGTTTCCTCCTCAAGATTAGGGCATGGAGACACATTTTTTTCAGACAGATTGTTTTTCTCTGAGAATCTTCTGTGGGGAGGGGTCCCTCTGTGGGTAGCTAATGCTGGGAGGCTCAGCTGGAGGCTTTTCTCTCTGACTGACCAAAGCTGTTTGCTCACGCATTGAAGCAGAGTGGTGCAAATTGATGGTTTAAATCCAAAGGGGCTGGCCAGGAGTCTCACAGGTAACTCTGAGATGAATGGGGTACTCAGCCCAGTTCCTTTCACTAGTGACCTGTCATTTGCAGCGGGGTTTTTCTTCTGCCAGGCAGCTCCAGTTCACCCTGCAACCTGCATCCATTTCCTCACGTCTCCAGGGATGGTGGCCATTTTAATCCTCTTTGTGAAGGTTCAGAAAAGGCTTGGTGTGCCAGAAGGCTTCTTGCTGTACCCAAGGCTTTGAGGTGATGCTGTGCTGTTTACCCCCAGGACAGCCTCTTGGAGAAGGGCAGGTTCAGCCTTTGCTATCCCTGCTTCTTTCACAGCAGGTGAGGAGCTGTGGTGGCCACAGAGGGCAAGCTGGATACAGCCTGAGGATCCCCCTTACCAAAGAGGGACTGAGGGTGATGGCTGTATGCAGTCCTTTGGCTGCAGGTGAATTAGGCTGTCAGGGGCTGTGCCAGAGAAACAGCTGAGCTTGTTTTCAAGCTTGAAGGCTGACCTTGAAGGCTGCACGCAGGCAATGCAGACACGTGTGCACAGGGCAAGCAGCAGGGAAAGGCTCAAAGGAATGGTAGGGCTGACAGGAGCCTTTTGCCCTGCCTTTGTTTCCTGGTCCAAATGTGTATTATTGTCCTGTACTAACTGGCAGTCACTGCTCAGAGGCAATGGTCAGGCACAGCCATCTCCAGCAGAAAGTGGGAAGGCTAATCTGCCCTGGAAGAAGGACCACCTGCAATGGCAGCTGGGGAAGACAGCCTGTTGTGGCCTTAGTCACATGTGTCTGCTAGAAAACCTCTCTCTTCCCAGCTCACACAATCAAGACTTTCATGACTTCTGGAGGACATCAAGCATGGTGTTATGGTTGGAAAGCAGGGTGGTTTGGATTATTCTGATGGCATTTGGCTTGTCCTTCACCCCAACAGGTAGGACAGCTGCTTCTTTCCTGCTTTAGTCCTCTGAGAAGTATTTCTGGGTTTTTCCCCTCTCCTCTCCACTTCCTTCAGTGAAGGTGAATGGAGGAAATGGCACTGTGTATTACCTCTTCACAATTATTTCCTAATAATCTTTCTTCATGGTGTCAAGGAAGGAAACATTCAAGGCACAAAACTTTCAGGAAACTCAATCACTGGGTTGTGGCTTTCTTTGGGGTCCCTTTGCTTGCAGTATTTCGGGACCTCAGCATGTTGATGACATCAGGCTGACAGCTGGAATGCTTGAGGGAAGGGATGCCATCCACAGCCACCTGTCAGGGTTTCCAGGCCTAAGGAGTGGGCCAACGTGAACCTCACGAAGTTCAAAGAAGGCCAAGTGCAAGGTCCTGCACCTGGATTGGGACAATCACCAGGATCAGTACAGACTGGGTGCTGAAGGGATCAAGAGCAGCCCTGTGCAGAAGGACAGGGGGGGATAAAAAATGGTGCATAAAAAAATGGATTTGAACTGACAGTGTGCTCTTGCAGCCCAGAAAGCAAATCATATCCTGGGCTGCATCAAAAGCAGCATGGCCAGCAGGGTGAAGGGGGGGAATTCTGTCTCTGGGCTCTGCTCTGGTGAGACCCCATCCAGAGTGCTGCATCCAGCTTGAGGTTCACCATCACAGAAAGGACATGGACCTTTTGGGGAGAGTCCATAGGAGGGCCAGCTATGATCAGAGGGCTGGCTATGAAGACAGACTGAGAGGGTTGGGATTGTTCAGCCTGAAGAAAAGAAGGCTCTGGGAAGACCCTTTTGTCTTTCAATATATAAAACAGGGCTGAAAAATGTGGAGAAATGTGGAGAGAGCCTATAGTGGCAGGACAAGGGGGAACCATTTTAGATTAAAAGAGAGTGGGATTAGTTTTGTTATAAGGAATAAACAGGCTGTAAAAGTTACAAACAAGAGGGGATGATGAGGGTTGCTTCACCCAGGGAAGCAACTGGGTGAAGAGCTGAGAGGATGTGACTGGGACTCACCTGTATTCAGCAACTACATTTTGAGTCTCCATGTAAAACACATTAAAATTGCTCCTGCTAACAGGAAAGGGAGCCAAAAAGTTTGGACTGTGAGGGACCCAGGTGTCCAAGGAACACCACAGCAATAGTGTACAGTGGAGCTCTGTGCACCATTTTCCAAAGACTGAAATACCTTGCAGCAAATGAGGCCTTTACCACAGACACAAGGAATAAAGAGACAAGCAAAAAAAAAAAAAAAAAGAAAAAGAAATTGATGCTCCCTCCCAAGACAATTAGTGCTTTTACACAGCAATGCCAGGCAAGCATCCAAAAATGAATGGGACAGAGTAAGAAGCCCTGAGATTAAAATTCGTATTGTGCATGCATTTAAGGACTGATTTAAATTTATGCATTCTTACTTGCAACATTTTCTAAGCTTTTGAATTTGTCACTTCAAGGTGCTGCTTTTCTGTTGTTTGTGTAAGTTAATAACAGTGTGTCATTGTGTAACTAAGCCTGCTTCCAAACTGTGCAGGGCGTAGAGGTAGCACGGAACAGGAGTGCAGGCAGAAATGCCCAACAAGTGGTCAGCTGCAGCTTTAGCTGCATGCCAGACATCCCTGGAACAGACTTTGCAGCTGATTACAGCATACCAGAGAAGGTCTGGGCTTTGGCAAAGAGCTAGAAATCAAAGTCCTAATTTCCTGACTCTATGATGATTGTGAGTCATACTCAGTTTGGAAAAACTCTATTCCTGTCTCTTTATAAGCATAATAATGCTATGGAGCTTGTTGGTGTTCAAAGTGTTAAAGAGATGTTTAAGGAATTATACAAATGACACTTATTGTAAAGGCTCAGAAGTAATCACTTCTAATCAGAACCATAACATTTTCTTGTTTGGCCTCAAACACAATCCTTTGAGATCTGTGTGTGTGTGTATACATATGTGTATGTATGAAGTATGCAGTAAATAAGCTCTACTGTGGTTCAAAAAAGCCTCATCTGGGCAATGACTGTGAGCCAGACAAAACTGAAAAGAATTAAAATGGCCAGAGCTTTCCCTCCTCTCAAGCTGACAGATCTTATGCACTTGAAGAACAGCCTTTTCTTTCTCCCACTCCCTCATCTTTGAAGACCAGTGATCTATTTCATCTGCCTCAAACAAAGGACTCTTGAAAGATGTTCTCTTAAATTTATTTTCTCAACCCTGGGGCATACAATTACTGCTGTTCACTCATGCTTTGCCTGTTTAGATATTGGAAGGATACATGTACTTTCTGTCATTGTTACAGCATTCCCAGGGCAGGCAGCATGTTCATGATTCAGGCTCTGCCCACCACTGCCTGCAGAGTCAGCAAGCCAAACCTCGTTTAGGTGCTTACAGACACAAATGGTATCTTTACTAAGCTGATACCTGACTAGTGTGATGCCTCTCATGTTCTGATCTGTGCTCAGTGAGATGGGAAAACATAGCAGGAAACTGGATAAGGACCCTGAATGCTGCCTTTGACATTGCAGCTACTTCCCCCAGCGGCATTCCTCAGGGAGCACATGATCGGCATGTGTAAACCCCCGTGACTCCAAAGATAAAACGCTTCACTAGCCCAGGCAAAACAGGTTACAAGTGTAACTTCGGACAGGATTCAGAGAAGCACACGGGTGTTCTTTGCTTTGTAAGCACTGTAGGATAAAGGAAGAGGACACACTACAGACACAGGATCTGTTGAAAGCTGCCCATCCTAGCTGTGTATTCAATTCCCTGTGTCATGGGAGAGGGAAAGGAAGTGGTTGTTAGCTCAAGTTTGGCAGCAACGCAGTTGTAACCTGTTAAAAGCCCACTGCTGTTTGGATTTGCTCTGTGCAGGATGAAAACATTACAATGAAACGCATTTTAAATGCAGGAGTCCAGCCTGAGAGACCGGTGTAAAAATCCTTGTTAAAACAGTCACTCAATGTCAGTTTTATTACATCATGTTGTAGCAGTATGGTTACAATTGGTGATTCAATACACACTTCAGCGCCTTGTAGGAATATATACTGTGGGCTGGCTGCCTGTTTGCGAGTGTCCATCCTTTGCTGAAGCGTCAGTTCTCTGGCACAGTCCCAGAGCTGATTTCACACTAACGTGGCGAGAGCCTGGACGTTGTGGGAGCTTTCAGAGGTCCTGTGCACGGCGTGGTGGTCTCTGACGCTTCTGTCTCTAACGCTGCCCTTGGGGCTGTGCTGAGCCTTGGCTACATGGCTCTGGAAGGCCCGGACGGTGCGGATAGCAAGGATGCAGAGCACAAAGCTGGCAAAGTACAGGCAGGAAGCGACGACCCCGAAGAGGCCGACGGCCGCGTCGCCACCCTGGACGTCGCAGTTCATGGAGGTGTAGCCACGGCGTGCGTAGAGCCGCTCGCGCCTCCTGCACACCTCGGTGGCGTTCACCTGCCTGACGAAGTGCAGGTAGAGCCCCACGGCCGCCAGGTACGCCAGGCCAGCCAGCAGGCTGAAGGCACATTCACCTACCAGCAGCCCTGTCCGGAGCTGATGGATGGGTTTTGCCCCCACGACGAGGAAGACGAGGGTGAGCGTGGCCGCTGTTAAGCTGAAGGCCACTCCGCCGTACACGCAAGGGGCTCTCATCTGGGTGAACTGCATGTCCAGCTCCCTCACCTCCCGCAGCTCCGTGCCCTCAAAGGGGCTGTAGGCTGAATTCAGGTTAAAGGATCCGAAGCCTCCGAGGGACGTGAAGCCTGCAACGGAGGCTTGGGAAGCGCCCACGCAAATCAGCACCAGGAGGTTAACCGTGATTTCCACAAACTTCAAAATGCCTGGAAGGAGCAGAACAATGGGAATAGGTGTCAAAACCCCATCTTGTGCAAACTGTGGGTGACAGAAGTACACCAAAATCATAGACAGAGAGTACTGAGATATTCCTCTTGGTTACAGCTACAGAAAAGCACTTGGAAAAAAAAAAAAAGGGAAGCCTGAACTCTCACGGGTACATTTTGGAGGCTGGGCAAATTACTTTTTTTAATTTGTCAGTGTGCTTGATAGATGGATCTTCATGAAGTGAAAAAAATCCATAAAAATTTTACAGTGCTTGTGTTACTGCCAAGGCAAGCGCACAGTGATTATATTTTGGCCTGTAACTACTTGGCATAAACACACTGAGCAAGAAATATCCAGTATGAACAAATGCTGAGGTTGAAGCTGACAAAAACCTAGAAGCTTCTAAGGACTTGAAAAATCTTGCAAGTTGCTTCAGTCCTTCAAAACACATTTACTATTTTAACGTACACCTTTTTTTTTTTTTCTGTGAAGGTATTTGTTAATTTAAACGTACTATCAGATGCAACTTGCACTTTATTTCCTTCAGAGACAAAACTCACTCGTAACTCTGAAGAAGGAGTTTCTGATTGCACAAAGAAAAAACCCAAAAAAAGAAGGAGGGTAAGGATGCAAAACCCACCTTGTATGCAGAAATAAATTAAGTGAATTTGATACTAGGTCATATGCACTCTTTTACACCCTGACCTTCAGAAGAAAGCCTTATAACTTCTGAGTTGGTTCTTCACTTTTTCTTATGTTAGGCTACTAGTAATAGTAACCAAGTATCTTCAAGGGAAAATATAGAAACAAAACCCAGAACTGAAAAGGGGAGAAATTACTTATTTTTGTGGTAGCTGCCTCTCAGGAAGCTGCCTCATGTTTGATAAATCTGATTATTCTGTGACAGCTCACTAGGGGTCAGACTAAGATTAGTAAACATGAGGGATGTTGAAGCGTAGCACAGCTAGAGTTGCCTACTGGGGAAATGAAAACCCGTAGCGTGTCAGGCATGTTGCTCCAAAGTTCTGAAGTTAATTACAGAATTGCAAATCTTATTATTCCATTGCTGTCTGACAGCCAAGAATGTAAGATGCTTGACACAGTGGTCCTATATTTGTCTTGAAAGTGGAGCAGGATCTGTGGTTTGCACACAGACTTTCATTTTATGCTACCAGCGCTGATCCACATGGCATTTCCCTCTTGAGCAATGGCTCAGTTGTTGTCAAGGCTGTATGGGCTTGAAAAGGAAGGGCTGAAGCAGAACACAAGGGAATTAAACAAATTCCTCTCTTGTGTTGCCAGATGCTTCAACCAAAGAAAGCCAGTGACAGCCACAATGACGGATTATCAGATATTCCCATTCTGCCCCTTCTTACTCCCTCCACAGAGGGCTAAGGTAATGAGTCCTATCCTGCTGCCGCTTGCTCTGCACATGAACGTAGTGTTAGTTAGACCAGACAAAATTTTTCCCCTTGTTCAGGAGGAACCAAGAGAGCAGTTCTGTGTATGTGTTCTTCAGAGGTGATGCTGATTTCTGCATGGCAGTGTGCCTTTTCTTTGACCCTTCTGCACAACAATTTCTGTGAAGCAGGGCAATTACTGTGCTGGTTACCAAATCTCTTCAGGAGGCTTCAAGTACTTCAAAAGGAGGTATTTGTGGAGCTAAACCTAGAGAGAAATTTAACTTTTGGCCCTGGAGTTAGGATTCGGAACTTATTGTACCGAATTCAAATAATGCAGCCAAAAGACTCATCATTTTTAATAGGTAAAGAGTCATCACTTTACTAGGACTGCTCATATTATTTTGAAAGAGTAGTAGGTATGCAGAACATTAATTAGAACTCAATCAGGTGGGGTTTTTTTTGCTCAGTTGAGTTCTACATTATACCTTCCAAATACAATCTCAGGGTCCTTAGACAGTGTGACAGTGTTGGATGCAGGAGGGCACTTCCCTTTTTAAAGGCTGACTATTGATTTCATAGATGATCCAGCAGAAAACAGTTCTTACAAGTCTACGTGGAGGAAAGACTATTTGATTAAGGGAAACATAAATTTTAAGTATGTTTGGCCACTTGGTAGTTGGGCACTCATAATCAGTCAGCTGCTGACTTCAGAATTTCCTTTTTATCTGTGTATACTGAGGCCCCCTGACCTGCCGAGCATCAACTTTTCCTCTACCTCACCTTGCTGAGCTTTGGAAAAGGCAATTTTCCGTTCTCAAAGTAGTCACTGCCTGCTGCTAACCTCCCCACATTTATAACTTACCCCAATCCTCTGTAATGCTGCTCCAAAACTTTTTATGTGTTCACACACATCCTCTATGCCACCCCTTAACTTTGCTGAGCTGACTGATAATGGGATGATAAATGTGATCAGTGCAGGTCTACTGTATTTTTAACCACAGCAGTAGATGCTTTAAAGGCATGCCTGAAAAATTTCCTTAGACAGGGCTTTCAGGTTGGACAGGTTTTGTATGTACCTGCACAGTTGTGACACATGCCTGCTGTAGAATTGATTAGACTGACTAAACAATGAAGAGAGGTTCAGCAGCAGCTACTTCACCAATCACTTGTATCATTTGGATTAACATGGATTTTTTAAAAGAAAGTGCAAGAACAAAGCCTCCTGTATTAAAGACAATTTTTAAATGATAAGCAGGATGTAGAATGAATTACAGGTCTATGATGACAGCCAGCTGGGTTTATGAACATAGCAGACAATTAGTGGAAATGCCTAAAACGTTGTATAATCATCAGGGCTTTGATGGAAATATTAAGCCTTACACTATGTTCCAACCCAGTAACCCTAAAAGCCTCTTGCAGTCCTAATCTGCGATAGTTACAAGCTGATAAAAAATCCTACACGTATAACAGAATAGAGACAGATTAGAGAAGTAAGGAATAAAAGGACGGGTAAGTTTTGAATCTTAGCTCTGCCAAGGTATGGTGACACACATCCTAGCAGTGACCTGTGTCAAGCAGCATGCTGCTGGTGGAAAGGATTGAGTTACAAGTTACGCTTCCAAGTCTGCCCTGCCATTTCTACTTTCACAGGCCAGTTAGCCATCTTGAAGTTGTATCTGCAGAAACCAAAAGGTCTTCCTATAGGGAAGTTGCTTATCTCTACAGTAATTCCCTAATCCCATGCAACAATGAATGCATTGCAAGATTTAAGTGTAAAATAACTAAAGGTCTGAACGGCTCAGAATTCTCTTGGTTTAGGGTTTTTTTTTCCTTTCTCAGGTTCAACATCTTTGGATTTACCTAAAATGTTACTCATTTGTATTGAAATCAGCACACTTGTATTTGTATTAAAATCAGCACAGTCAACAGCTGGCTTTAGGAACTAACCCTCTCCTTACTGAATAAGTTACAGGAGTCCTGTCAGGGCTCCTGGATTGCTATTTCCTTTCCTGTGCTTCTTTCCTGCACTGAAGGTGAGGAGAAGGGCTGCAATCTAGAAGCGGATGTTGCCAGAGATTTCCAGAAAATTGTTTCATTAGTTCTATAAAATCTAAATCTGCAGTGGATAGTAACTTCAATGTATCCTACTTGTTAATTTTGCTTGATTGCAGTTGTCTTTTGCTGTGAGTACGCTTCCTGCTGTATCCAATGATATAGCCTTCCAATTTATACTGTTTATGTACTATTCACTTTTTCTTTCCTTTTCTTTTCCTTGCTGGGATATTTCCATGGCATCAACCACTGAACAATGGTTTTATCTTTCTGTCCAATGGTAGGCTTGTCCATCCAGCAAAGCTGACAGGTGGGCTGGTTAAGGGTACAGACCCACAGGCAGCTGACTTTAACAGCTCCCACTCTTGGCTGGGCAGTCACTACTTTTCTCCCTTACCCCTACATTAGGCCCTTCTAAGAGTGGTTCAAATAAATTAAAATAGCAGGAAACTATTTAACTCTTTTCTTTTGTGCTGCTGGTTTTGTTCTGCAACTTTAGCCTCTTGATGTGACTCACAGCATATCTGCTGAGCAATCATGTTGGCATGAGTTTAGCAAGGGCAGTAACAGCCAGGACCACAGAAGGACCAGAAACTCCCCTTCTCAGGTGAGGTGAGCTGTTCAATCCACGTGCTCTGCCTCATATGACCACACTGTGGCTGAATGTGTGGTACCCAGCAACTCAGCTGTGCACTCAAGTTTCATGTCAGAAGCCCTAAAGAGGAATTTCCATCCAGGCACTGTGGCAGGACAGCTCTGATATTCAGGTGTGGGGGTCATGTTGCGTGTAAAGTAGACGTACATGAATGTAAAGTAGAATGGTCAATTCTTGCTTGTTCCTTTGTTTCTGCAGCTGCCATAAATGAATTTGCAGGACAGACAGTTCTGGCTCTTTCTGTTGAACTCCCCTGATCCCATGAGGGCCATACTAATGGAAAAGGCCTTCAAA
This sequence comes from Motacilla alba alba, assembly GCF_015832195.1. Taxonomy (NCBI): domain Eukaryota; kingdom Metazoa; phylum Chordata; class Aves; order Passeriformes; family Motacillidae; genus Motacilla; species Motacilla alba. The sequence goes on along the minus strand of NC_052017.1, from coordinate 69,929,477 downwards.
GTGTCTCCCTCCATGTATCTGGGACAGAAATCACCGTCTTCCTCTGCTGAATGCACATGGACTCCTCCTCCTGTCTCTTTTTGTATCATTCAGTCCTCTTCAGTGAACATCACTGTGAACTTCCAGAATATTCTATGTCTACCATTCTCCATTTTGGCTTGCCTTCTCCCTCTACTTCCTTTGCAGACCACGTAACACTGGGACCAGCCAGACCCAGGGGAAGTCCTGGGGGTGTGTGGCTGCCACCCTTGGACACCTGGATCCCAGTGTCAGGACTGGTGACACACAGGTCCGTGGTACCCATGTCACATCCCATTAGGGGTCGCTCCAGGAGAAGGGAAGAGAGGAGTTAGAAACTACAACACACATAAAAAAATCTTTCTCCAAGCCTTTTTTCCTGCAAGTTGTATTTTGATTCTTTTCCCCCACCCCCAGTTTGGGTAGCTTTCTGCTTTTCAGAGGAAATCTTTCTTCTTGTTTTTTTTTTTTTTTTTTTTTTTTTTTTTTTTTTTTTTTTTTTTTTTTTTTTTTTTTACCCCTAAGAAAGGAGAAGACAAGTATTTTGAACATATATACCAACTTACAAAAGCAGCAGTCAGTGCTGAAAAGAATCTCAAATGGAGAACATCTCTTGCCAGTGCAGGTTTAGCATCCCCCAGAGACGGAAGGCACAGCTTAATGCAGCTTTGGTCACCCCTCTGCTAAACTAAGTTGGTAGCAGGAGGAAAAAGATAAGGAGAAGGGGAGAAAATTTCATTATAAAGCAGTTTTTGGCTCTGCTTTTGGAAGGGGACAAAATGTGACAGAAATGAAGAGAAACCAAAACAGAGGAGGAGAACGAAACAAGGAAAAAGAAATGAAGACAACAGTTGCAAGAGAGCAAAGATATAATATGGATGCAAAGATGGTTTAATACCTTTCTAACAGTATTATTCCTTTTATGTAAAAAATAAGATCTTACTGAAACCAGTAACAGGAATTCAATCAGCTTCACTAAAGCAGAATAAGGGCAATACACAGCTTTTTCATAAACAAAGAAGTGCCCCCCAAGCCCCCACATCACTATTATTTTTGCAGGTCTCTGTGTTCTTCAGCCAGTGGTGGGACTTAGCTTTCACTTAGTCATGCTAAAATCAAAGGCAGAAAAAAACAACCCAACCCTAAAACACAAGAATTAGGCAATGTAACACCAACAAAATCTTGGCTTTTCAGAGGACCCAAGGGATGCACATACTCAGAGCCAACTGCATTTAAATTGCACGGATGTGCCCAACACACTTATGCTCATTTGAGATATCCATCTTACTGGAAATCACTGAAAAAATAGTTTAAAACTGGGAAAATTAAATTATTTATGTGCTCTAGAAAAACAAAAACCTCTATTATTACCTTTTAATAATTTGTGTCTCTTTAGTCAAGATAATCACTCTGTTAGGAAATCTCAAAGGATGACCAGCCTTGGTTTTAATGACTCAGAGAAGTCCTGCATTCACAGAGTGCTCAGATCCAAATGTATTATCCTGTTTTTTCTGTGTATCCTTTTCCCTTAAAGAACAACTATCCCACCTGCTTTATTCTTTCTGCTTAATAACTTCCCATCTTCTAAAAAGTGCTGTCCAATTTTCACAGGAAAGGGTGGACTTAAATTGTAGAATTACTACATCATCCTCTATCTCCATATTTTCCCACCACTGTAAGACAGTTTCAATGCAACCCAGCCCTTGCCTGGGAACAACAGCTATGGTTTACTTGTACCCAGTAGTTCTTTAAAGCATCACTTCTAGAATATTCTTGATTTCTCTCCTGCTAATTGAGCATGAGTCATCTTTCCTAATTTTGGAGAGGGTGGGAAGCAAAAGATCTTGCATTTAACTGTAGTATTTGACAGTACTGCTTAAATATAACAACTGTAAAAGGCTGTATTCTATTTGTAGCACTGGTAGGTCTCTGTATGGTCACCTCACATTCTACATTTCAGGAAATGGCCTTTTTTTTCCTTTTTTTCCTAATGTACCAATAGTTCTTTCAAGTAGTAAACAAGTGTCTTGGTATTGAAACCAGCTTGCAGGAGTTTTTTTAAAAGGAGTTCAGAAAACAATGAACCGCTCTTGTTCTGTAAGCCAACTTTCCATGGCCACTCCCTCTGTTTGAACTGAAACTGAGCCACCTTTAGAAAGTACAAAGATTGGGGTGTTATTGCTCTTTAAGTAATCATAGTCTGGCTGAAGGTGGGTCAGGTTGGAGGCACCTGTGAACCCGAACTTCTCATTCACTTCACTAATTGTACGTTGTCACACTTGGTGAGCAACATTCCTGTCTGGGTGGATTTTTCTCCTTTAAGAGAGCTAGGCTCACTTGCTCAAGAAATAGAGCTACATTCAATAGATAGTCTGTCTGCAGTATCAATTTGCTTTGTGAGCCACTTTTTAAAGAGAAGAGTTTCCCTTTGTTCCCATAATCTGGGTCAGATGTAGGGAAGACAAACCTGGTACTCTCACAGGAAAGACGGCGTAACTCTTCTGTAATGGCAGCAAGCAAACCTAACTAAGATTTGCCAGCACGGGAAGCATGGACTGGAGTCTAACACACACCTAACAGCTAATAGCAACTTTGCCAGCATCTTCCCCTGCCAACTTCATTGAGTCCTCTCAGTTGCAGCTCTCCCTTCTCTAAAAACAATTGTGTACATGTTAGCACAATGCCAAAAGGTGGATGAAAATAATTTCATATGAAAATGTGGGCAGAGTGAAGTCCCGTGTGTTGGCAAGGCAACAGTTCGCTAAAGGTAGGATTTGGCATCTACAAGTAGTGCAGCTCTCCTGAGTGTTTTTATAGAGCCAACTGCTCAAGGCTGTTTGTATTTCACTGTAAAGAGGACTGAGCTCCAAATGAAATACTTTAACATCAGAACAGGAAGGAAGGTTACCTGCAGCTCTGCTGCTGTATCTTGTTACTCTGCTACTTTAATTAAGCATTTTGAATAACTGGGATTATTTTAATCTGCACAGCTCCATCCAATTCCCACTATTCATATCGTCTGTCTTCACAATTACAAGATTAAAAAACTTGATGGCAACTTCAGCCTCTCTGAGTCTGAAGTTAGCCTCGCTATATTTAGTCTCGTTAGTCTCGCTGTTTTTAAAATATACTTCGTAAAAGATAGAAGGGGAAGCTCTCTAATTACAATGAGACTATAGGGGACCCTAGTGCTCCCTTCTTAGGCAGAAATACATGGATATTAACTGCCACAGGAACAGTGTACGGCAGCTTTGGGCATAATTTAAAGGAACTAAGCACAGCACACTGCGGGGGCAAAATGTGAAGATGGTGACTACAAAACACAACAGTTTCTAATCCTGTTGGGTGCCCCCACAGGAATGAAGGTGTCCTGCATTGCCAGAAAGATGCAACGTGCTGCTGAACGTACTTGTCAAATGCTTGTTTTCACACACAGAGTTACCTGCACTATGCACATTTAATGACCCTTCAGTGTTTTTGAATGTGCATACCTGAAGCTACAGGAGATTTCTTCACTTCAGTCTAATGCCTCTTGCAGACCACTATTCTCCCCCAACATCTCCACAGCACTGAAAGGGATACGAGTCCTCCACAAAATGTTTTTCCCCCTCCTGCTCCCATGTCTGACTCCAAGAGGAACAGTATCACAACATAACACAGCAAAGAAACAACAGCAGCATTATGGCTGAGAACAATGGCATAACTCAAAGCGAGTTTCTATTAGTGTGAACCCTGTGTCTTGGCTAACTTTTCATCTCAGTCTTTTTTTCTAATCTGTATTTCCCAGCATGCATAGCTATAGGGGGGAAAAATTGACTGTGTTTTGTAAAAACAAAAGCTTATAGATGTTTACATTTGAATTAATGCTGGCTTGTTAGTGCATGAATGTATCCTGGAGAAAGTCATTGTTACTCCCTTATTCTATTTCCTCCTCCAAATAAATTCAGTTTGATATTTCCTCCTGGCTATGCTTGAAATTGGAGACTTTTCATGTTGTTACAAACCATAATACCGTCTTTTTCTGAGAGGAAATTAGTCTGAAGGTTTTAACAATTGTGGATGTTAGAATGTAGGCTAAAGGCATGATTGTTTGGAAGTGCCTACAATATGCTTAAGAAATCTAACACTATTCAAGGAGCAAAGCTGTATTCATAGCAGCAAAGAACAGGGATTCAATTATACTTGCTCCCTCACAAACTGTTTCGTAACCTTTTCACTGTTGTCTCCCTTAAAGGCCAAATGAGTTGAAAAACTAAAAAAAAAAAACAAAACAAAAACCACCACCAAAAAAAAAAAAAAAAACCCTAAAAAAAAAGTTATTTGCTCAGGAATCATGACCAGCACAGTACAACTCTATAGAAGGCAAAAGCACAAGTAATTTTCTGAGTCTGACCAACGATGGCAGAAACTTAAGTTTATCTTCACTGTTTAAGCGAAACTACAGGAGGCATTATCCAAGAATTGCATTGCTCCACGTCTTTCACACCAATACACATAATAAAAAGAAAATTAGAAGTTTTGAAGGTCAAGTGACCAAATATCTGAGACCAATTTATGAGCAGCAATTCACTCTTGGGTTCAACTCAGATTTTCCTCTCACTGAGGTGAAGGATGGCAGCCAGCCTTGAACACTTTTTTCATTCCATCTGTTAAACAAAACCACTGAATCTGGTTATATTTTAAATACATCTAGGGGGGTTATTTGAAAGGCAAAATTATTACTAATTTAGGTTCTCTACATAGAAGAAAGAACTACAGAAATTTTGTCTGCATTGTGAAAAGAAAATTGAATGCTTCCTTCTGACAAAATTTCAGCCTTAAGAATCCCCAGGTCAAAAAGCTCTTGTTGTTTTCAACATGTGCTGCTTTAAATGGCATATGTAATATATTGTGCATAAGCAGTAAGAAATGGCTACTGCAAGCAGCAGTTCCTTAGTTAATGAAAGATTTGTCTTTATCACAAACAGTTTATTTCAAATTCCCATAAATTATATCGTGCATCTAGGCGGTTTGACACCAGTCTAAAAGCTGTTCCCTAAATCTCCTTCACTACTGCAGAAACAGAAGGTGACACACTTCTGTTTCTACTGCCTTTTGATCTGTAATCTGCAGGCCCACAAGTGTAGCTTTCCTGTGTAAAATTACCCAACATACAGAAATTAGACATAAAGACGGCATAGCAGGGACTAGTCAAGAGTTTTATAGGGAAGTCACTTAAAAGAATCAGCAGATATATGAAGAAAGGTAGTGCTCTTAAATTACACAAGCTCCTGTAAGATAAACAATCACTTCACTGCTTAGCAGTGGTTAAAGGATAATGAAAAGGAAACAGCCAGTTTTCAGGCAACTAGAGTTAAGGGAGTAATCTCTGGTTTGTGCTGCCTGTCACCAGTATGCCCATGTTGGCAGTACAGTGGGAGGGGATTTGCAGAGTCAGGTGGAGTTGAAGACACAGGGGGTACAGGACAGGCATTTTCTGGGGAGAGAGAAGTACTTCATTTCGGCTCTAGTTTGTTCCAAAGGACAGAGTGCCTGCTAGTACTTACAGCTCACCCTTTCATTTAGTTTTGTCCAAAGAAAATACAGTTTGTGCACCCAGGGTTTGCTCTGCAATATGGCCCAAAGACCTGTAAGTGGAGGTTCCAAGCATGTTCAGCTCAAAACTACATACCAAAATACTATGGTGGATGCACAGACTAATGAACTGAAAAGACTGAAAACTGAGATGGTGAAGTCTGCTTTAATAACAATAATCATAAAAATTTCTTCACGCTTGCCAACAGTAAAATTGGTAGGCTGCTAAGAGATCAAGCTTTGAATGAGAAATTAATGAAATCAGTGTTTAATAAGCAACCTCCACTTCATGGTTGTACAGAAATACCCACAAACACTGATGCCCCTGTGGACAGAGCACGCAGATGGGTTCTAAGCAAAACATTGCCATTTCAGGAAGCTTTCTCTGAAGACATCAGCTCAGTGTTCACTGATAGTCAAGCACCACACAAAAGGTAGGAAGCGTTAGAATAGGATTACAGAACCAGAGCCTTTATGCAGATGTCTGATTCTTTCTGGAATTTATATGGAATTTTTACTGCATTTCTGGTCAGCCTATTTCAAAAAGGTGTGGTAGACCTGGAAAAGGTATAAGACTGGAAAACTGACCAAAACTGGCTATCCATGAAGAAGCAATAGGGGCACAGGGAAAAAGGGAAGACTTCACTCAAAACCATAAATCTCATAGAGAAGCTGAATATACGAGATTATCACTACATATTTAGAATACCATCAGAATCAGAAACACCTTCTTTAAAACATTTTAAGGAATGAAACAGTAGTACTTCAAGTGAAACTCTGGAGCTCCTTATCTTAAGGTAATGTGAAGGTCAAACATTTAAAAAAGCGATTCAGCAGAGAATTAAACAAACTTCATAGGTCTGTAAAGAGGTATTAAACACAACAGATGTGAGTGCACTCTTCCAATTCAGGAAATTCCACCAATCCAAAGTCTGGAGTCTATTCCAGAAGACAGCTTACTCTCTACTGGTCCAAACTTTGATGGTCCTCCTAAGTTTGTACTTTAGTCCATTTTCTGGGAGGAAGAGTGATGAAGTGCCTTGTATGATCCAGCACTGCTATCCATGTGATCCCACCTGAATGGCTTTGAATAGGTAACCCTCATATAATGTTTTAACAGACTTTTTTCCCCCCTTCTGTTTTCAAGATGAAAGGATTAAAAATTAGCAGAATGTTTTGAAGTTTCTTAGATGGTATCAAATGTTCCTACCAGCAAAAGGGGTCAGTATCAGTTTTTTCTTCCATTATATTTGGACTGGGTATATTGTCCTAATGTGGTTGTAGGGGAAAAAAAAAAAAGGGGAAGGGAATAGGGAGGGACGGGGGAATAACAAAGATAGGAGAATGAGGTCCTAATGCATCCTAGGGTCCTAAGCTATTTAAAGGATCCCTAAAAAGTCCAGCTGTTTATTTCTCAAATTCAGCTTGAGTTTTTTGGGATATAGCTGGTAAAAACATGGATGAACTATCTGGGTGAAGCAAATACTATCCAGAGCTCTAGTTGTATGGAATTCCTCTCTAGTTTGCTAAACTGCTTTAGCAGTTTGCTAAACTGCTCAAAATGCATAAAGAAACATAACCTAGGTGTGCTAGGCAAAAGATAAAAGCCCCAAAGCTCAACTACTTAGTGGACCGTCAGAAACTAAGGTTCACATTTCAGTTGTTGCTTTGGGAAAGATTGTGTTTCATCACTTGATTTCCCAGCCTTGTTTGAGTCTAGTTTATTTTAAAATTATGGAGATTGGGAAGGGGAAATTTCACCAGAGTGCAGATAAATCACTGGCAAAAGAAGGTTAATAAGTTTTTACAGGAACTTTTCATGCTCTAAAGTGTTGCAGCTCCCATATACTGACTTCTTAGTAAACAATCCATGTAGTTCACTAACAGCATCTACCATAACTGCAGGGAATACAGAATTCTGCAAAACAATTCCAGTAAAGTCTGCTAAATCTTGATACTTCCAAAAACTGAACAGGGTAGTAACATTCTCATAATCTTATATCTTCAATATATTTTCATTTTTTGAAATAAGGCTGCTAATAAAAGGGTTTATTTTCTGCATGATCTCTTTTCCCTCCTCCACTGCAATCTCAGACATGAAATTTTTTGAAAACACAGAGCAATACCTGGGGGAGGGGTGGGAGTAAAATCATCATAGTCAACTGATGTATCCAAAACTAGGACATTTTAAAAATCTTAATTATCTTTAATGCACTGAAATAATGAAAAGCAAATGCAGGGGGGAAAAACCCCAGATATTCACATTAAGCTATCCGTAAGTCCAAGCAACCAGTGAAACTGGAAACTAAAATTAGCCTGCCACTCCATTTTTCTAAAGCTCTGATAAAATAGGGCATGGAGTTTTATGCAGCTTTTCAGACAAGTTAAAATAATTCAGTTTGTTTAAAGAAAAAACTGATGATACAATTTTATCATGGATAAAGTATCAGTATGGCTCCATGTCACTAAACCTTTACTAACAGTTGCAGTTACATCTGAAGATGAAAAACAAACCACATACTAATACGCATAACATATTTTTAACACAAAATAGTTCATCTCACTCTTACAATTGTTCCCATATCTACATACAGAGAAATATTAAATTGATTGTGCTACTTAACTTTCCTTCATGGAGAGAAGAAATAATCTAACATTATGTGCTTTAATTTACTTCCAACAGCTAATCTCTTCACTTTTCTCTCTACTGGAGGACATTGAATGTCTATTTATAGACATCAGCCAAAGACTTTGCACCTAGCTGCAAGTTCAACTCAGACTGCAGTGGAGCTTTCCTACAGACAAGGTGAGAATGATCAGTGCCCTGAAAGAGGGAAAACTTTCAAGGGATAATGAATATTTTAACGACTTCTTTTTTTCAGTTTACAGGAATGAGTTTACTAAGGCTGATTTCCTCCCACATTAAGGCTCATTTCTGTCCTTGTTGCAGTTGCTTTCTTCCTAAGAAAAACCCAAGTTATTTCTCCAAATCTGTTTTATTTGATTTATGTGCAGAAAAAAAAATTGTCTCCCTCAATGATGCTTTATAAAGATGTCTGAGTGATAACTGCAGAAAATCCAGATTTGATAAAAAGTGTGAGAAGAATGACTGGGAAACAAACTAGCATCAAACCTTCAACAGCCATCTCTAAACTGCTCACAGATGCAAATGTCTATTTTATTCCTAAATCCCAAAGGCTAAGTCTTTTTGCACAGACTGGCTGATTACACACATGACCTGCTGTGGTGCTCTGGCTGCATATTCCAGAGATGTATTTTCAAGTTTCTAAATATGTGTATAAATATTGCCTTTAGATGTCTAAAATGGCATTACCCTCAGTTATGCCATTCATTAACTCTCTTGGTCCTTCTGGCCTTTTTTTTTAGTAGGGTTTTTTTTTCCCCATTTGTTTTCTTTTGTTTTAATATTCCTCTAGCTTTACTTTGTTGTGCCTCTAAACACAGAAACCAAATCCAAGAGAAGTCTTTGGAAGGAGAGGGGTGGATGGCAGGCAGTAAGAGTCTCACATACCTCTTGTTGTGCATACCTTTGAACACTTCATTGAGAAGCTTTCCTTGGGAGGATAAAACTCTGGTGGTGGGCCAAAATACTCCCGTGCTGCTCCTGAGGTTTTAGAGTAAGGGTCTGAGCAAACAGGAGTAGTCCTTGAGTGCTGGCCACCTCGGATGTCTCTACAATGGAGTAAACAGCTGATGGTTATACATTAGGTCACAGTCCCTCTTGAACATGAGAAATTAATGTTCTAATGTTCTTCTGAACATTAGAACATGAGAAATTATCAGATGCTCCTGTTAGTGGAAGGAACTAGCTTGCTTCACAGACATCTGACCTTTTTTTTCTTGCCTCTTTTGAAAGCAAATATCCCAAAAACTTGCATAAATCCATGTTCACAAGGATATTTCCATTCAGTGGTCCTTATTTTGGAAAAAATTGTACTCGCTGGGTAGGCTGGCTGAACTGCTTAGCTTACTGGCAAAAGGTAGAAAGAAGAAATAACAGCTTTTTCATGAAAACCAAACAATTTAGCTAGTCCATAGCAGGCCAGATAATAGAAATGAGAGAGATTTTGGCATAATAAATGTGCAAAGTAGCACAACTATTTAATGGGTGTTTGTACTTCCAACTAGTGTCTCTCACAAAGATGTCTTTTAAAACAATAAAAGCTATTAAAATAAACAGATAAAGATTTTAAACTAGGGAAAAAACCAGCCTATTTAAATTTTTGAGGTCCTCAAAGATATTTGAAGAAGAATCTAAAATCAACCCTCCTCCCCAAAAAGATCTGTTTCTCCTGTCTCCAATTAGTCTCTTCATTGATACAATGGTCCAGTTTTCTGCAATGACATACAGCTCCATATCTGAAGCCTGATGATTTTTAAAGTTGGTGAGATTTTGGTTATTTTATAGGAAAAGTGCAATTTTCAATTTAAACTGAGCTAATACTCAAGTTAAAAGAAACATTGGCTGCAAATTTTTTGTGTGGCCTAACAGAAATTTTCTCCCTCATTTTAAAGAATTGGAGCTTGCCTTTTTCAAGGTACAGCTGCATGAGTTTGTTATTAAAGGATATTTTAAGTCTCATTCAGCATTATTATTTTTAAATGTCTTCTTTGTATTCTTTTTTAATCTTGAAGTTCTTATCCACAGATCAGCGTTTTCAACTGTAGTTTTGTTTCCCAGTATCGCTGCACTTCACTAAGGTTTATCTTCATCCAATTCCAGACTCAATATTATCTCGTTCATCCACATTAAATCATGTTCTTTGTAGTTCTTACATTTTAATTAAGACATTCAATAACAAGACCAATGCTAACATCTCCATGTTTAGAGCTGCCAACAGCTCTATTTGGCTGCAACATTTCTGATTTTTCTGACCTCTGTCCTGTGTCTTGTGCAACTACCAAAGCATCCTGTGCAGCTGTGTCACATAAATTAAATAAGCTGTGTGATTTATAAGACTTCCAGTAACTTGAAAGCAATCCCTTTGGTACTTCTGATGCAGCTGCTTCTCTCTATTGTTTCCTGTTACTTGCCAGAAAACAAAACAAGACAAAAAAATCAAACCAACCCCCTCTCCCGCCTCAATGTTCAGCAGCAGAGTACATTTAGGAAAAAAAAAAATCCTTTTTTTAGATGTCTTTTTTTCTCACTGTGGCCTGTTCTGGCCACCTTTACTGCTGTTTTCCTTGAGGATTTTACCATTCTAGGTAATTCTCCTCAGCACTGGGAGGAAGGTTGCTGTAGGAGTTTCAGACAGAAATGCATTTGGAAAGAGAAAATACTCTGGCTAGAAAGTCTAGTTTATCAGGGATGAAAGTATTAGGCACCCAAAGTACAGCTTCCACAAAATTCTTCCCATGTATTTCATTACAGGGTCTGCTGGTCTTCTGATCAATCAGCCAAAGTTTTCACCAAAACCCATGAGAACTCCATGAGAAGCAAGCAGAGGAAATGCCGTTAGGTTAAGCCAAACTCCTTCAAAACAATGACAGAAAAGTTTTTCAATCAGTTTTAGTGGGGTCTGATGGCCCCCAGATGCGTGACTTGACTCTAAGAATTATCTTCATGGCTGTTACAGATTTGCAACTGCAGCTTCCCTTCCTCTAATCCCTGGTGGATGCAGGGATGCCTGTGAACCTTTACAGCCCATCCATCAATTTTCGATCTCCAAGTCCAAACACATAAAACTAACAGCAAAACCAAGAAATCCAGAGAAGTGCTTTATTAAAAAGTGGTGGTTTAATTTATTGCTAGCCTTTCACACATTGCTTGTATTATGCTATACATGAAAGAAAAAAAAAAGCCCACATCAAACCTCCAACCCTTTTGGGTTTTTCTTTTTCTCTCCACTGTGCTATTAATGTGTTACTGGCATTAGCTGCTCTCACTTCTAATATATTCAAGACAATTTAGCTATATTGCCTGCCAATCTCTGCTTTTGCTAAGGACAGGCCTTCAGTCTCTGAGGATGATTCTTAGGCTGGTCATTATTCCCATTTCTCACCAATTTTTCATAATTTAAGAGAGACAGAAAAAAAATTCATTAGCTATTTTCACGATGCAATAGTTTTAGCACTATCCAAGTGTAATGTATTACAATTATGTAATGGCCGTAAGTATTGTAGTCCACACAGCGCTCTTCTCTGCTCCTTTTATCGTCATCCTGTTTTCTTTACGAAAATGCATATTATCAGGGAGTACTTTAGTATTTCAGCTTTTCAATTAAAAAGCTTTTCAGCTTTTCCATTATATTTATGTCCTCTCCCTGTTTGCCTTTATTCTTAAATTCCCCTACAATCACATCCCCAGAGACTAAGTGGCAGAGATGAACACTCTGCTGCCATGGCAAATTTGCCAGCGGTGTTTAGACCTACAGACCTCTCTCCTACAGGGCAGCCACACACTGGCATGACCTAAAAGGAAAACAGCCTAAGCTCACGTCTAGAGTGTTGCAGCCAGGCCAGGCTGGAAGGAGAGTGCAATATCCTAAGAGTTTATTTGGCACTGGAAACCCATTTGTTGATCTGCTCATTGTGGTGGTAGGGGCTGACCCACTCTCAAGTGCTGCCAACAGCCTTAGACACTTCAACAAGCACTCATCTATTGACAGCGACTACTGAAAGTAATTTTATTTCAGATTAACAGAACATGTTCACAGCAACTTGAGAGCTCACAAAGTCCCTGTGCTGGTCTCAATCATGTAATATTCTTATTTAAGCCGTGCATATTTGGCAAGCCACAGCTTGCCATCACCTGCTGACCAGTGTCTTCAGGAACTGTACTGAGACTCACAGCCACATTTCACCTACTTGTCATCCAACCTGATTCAGATCATCCCACGAAATTCACATCTCTGCCTGTATTACACAGCCTATCTTTCTGTCCTGTCTCCAGCTCAAACCAAAGAAAAAAGGTTAAATTTCTAAGTGTAAAATAGCTCCCTTCCAAGTGCAGTATGCTCATGCTTTCACAGCTGAGTAAAAGCTTTCTTTACTATTGTAAATTAGGCCTATTTAAAAGCAGAGAGAAGGCAGACATTATAGAACTGCTGTGATCTATTTCTCTGAGGAAATAAAGACGTACCTTGCATTGTATGGGTATGGTTTTCTTGTTCTTCTGTCTTCCTTGTATCTATCAGATCTATGGTTCTCATGGTGCCAGTATTGCTTATCTTGGTATCGACTCCCAGCATGAGACATCTTGTTTTTCTGATGTATTCTCTCCTTCTAAAATAACTTCCTGAGCCAGAGAAATAAAACGAGTTCATTTTATTGCTCCACTCAAAAGTTATTCATTGACCAGCACTCACGTCCATTAAAGGCTGATTCAAAATTAGTATAGACTTCTTTAAGAAGTGAAGGAAGTAAAACTCTTTAAACTACAAAGTAACTTCATTAAAGCAGGAAATTTTTCTTTACCTTTTCCTTTTCATCAAGTAAGTGCAATGTTTCTGTACCTGACATATATTACACTTGGATTATTTACTAGGTCTGCTCTGATTCTCCTGCCTTTGCTGCCAGGGCAAGGGATCGTGTCCACCAAGAACTGAATCTTGTCTTCTGCAGTGTTGTGTCTCAGGTAAAGCATTAAGCCCAGCAGGTGCCAGTGCACTGCACGAGTGTGCACACAGCTGCCACTGGCACAGGGAAGTCTGGAAGAGCAGGCTGTGACCTTTGTCCTGGGAGTTTCTAAGAGGAGGGCACCCGTGGGTGTAAGCAGAGTCACTACCAAACTGCCTATGATTTACAGAAACATTAGGTACAGGCAAAGCTGAAAGTAAGCTGGCAAGAAGCTATACCCTGATAATTCCGTATTAAATGCTACCAGTTTGTTATTTGCTGAAAGTGCCTTTATATTTTCAAGTGTGATACGATTAAGCCCAAACCTGTAAAACAGGGAAACAGACTTCAAACACCTGAGCAATCTTTACACTCATATGCCTTCATCACAGCCCTTCAACATCCCTGCAGAAGTGTCTGCAGTCGGTTTAATTTGCACTGATCAAGGCCTGACAATCTTCCTCCATCTCCTTTGGGTGTTTTAAAGTAAATAAATACAAACATACAAAAATATGATATAAAGGAATAAATTAATTTTTGTTTACACCTAAGAGGGAAAGAGACAGCGCCCTCCCCCGAGGGCAGGAGCCATTCCGCAGGGAAAGATTCCTGGTGCCGCCGCCGCAGCGCCACCGCAGCGACCCGACCCGAGACCCCCGTGGCGCCCCGGGGGTCGCTCTGGCGTGGGCGCTGCCCCGTGACACCGGGACACACCGGGCACCTCCCGCCGGGCACCTTCGCTGCCCCCCGCCGCCGGCTCCCCCGGGGCCAAGGCCCGCGACCCCCGGCCCTCACCTGAGGGAGCGCCGAGCTCCGTCCCGCCCCGCAGCAGCTCCCGGCGCCGCCGGCACCGCCCTCCCGGCCCGGCCGCCTCCCGCCGGTCCTGCCCGGGGCGGCCCTGCCCGCTCCTGCCTCGCCAGGCAGCCGGGAAAGGTGAGCAGAGTTACCAAATCACAGAGTCGGTTTGGTTGGAAATGACCTGGAGATCTCTGAGATCATCAAGTCCGGTCTGTGATCCAACACCGCCGTGTCAACCAGACCAAGGCACTGAGTGCCGCCTCCAGGCTTTCCTTAAATACCGCCCGGGATGGTGAGGCCGCCACCTCACTGGGCAGCCCATTCAAATGTCTAATCACTCTTCATGTGAAGAAATTCTTCCTGATGTCCTGAATCTCACCTGGCACAGCCTAAGGCCGTGTCCTTTTGTTCTGCACTGGTTACTCCGGGAGAAGAGGCCGTCCCCCATCTGGCTACACCCTCCTCCCAGGCAGCTGTAGAGAGGTCACCCCTGAGCCTCCTTTTCTCCAGGCTAAACACCCCCAGCTCCCTCAGGCACTCCTCATGGGATGTGCCCTCCAGACCCTTCACCAGCTTCCTTGCCCTTTCCTCCTCCTCAGTGAAGAGGAACGAGGGTCATGGGGATGGGCTGCTGTCCGGGAGCACAGGACAACCCAGGCTTTGTTTAATTTAATGAAATGATGTCCCTGTGCCCTATGCCCAGTGCTGGGGAAGAATTTGGTAACCACGAGAGGATATAAAACCTGAAGATTATTAAAGTTGAAATTCAAGGTCCTTACAGGTTGCCTTATTGTTTTTCTAAAGCCACCTTCGTTGACTGGCAGGGTTCAGGGCAGAAAGCCCCACAGAATGGGAGACTGGGGGGGGGGGGGGGGTGTGAAGAGAAGGAGGTGAAAGATAATGGGTGAAACTTGTGCCCAGGAGCAGGTGTGTGGGAATGGCCTGTGTTGCACTAGACAGGTTGCGCAGGGAGGTAAGCAACTCTCCTCTGGTGCAGAGCCATGATTTGGATAAACAGCCATTTGAGTGCAAGCAGTCTCTCCTTCCTTGGTGCTCTGCTGAAATCCCTCCCTGTGGTGTATCGGCAGGGGCTTTGTCGCCTCGCTGCCAGCCTGTGATGTTTCTCTTACAGAGGAACAATGTGCTGGTCTCCTCAGGA
Source organism: Motacilla alba alba (assembly GCF_015832195.1). Lineage (NCBI taxonomy): Eukaryota > Metazoa > Chordata > Aves > Passeriformes > Motacillidae > Motacilla > Motacilla alba. Next base: position 69,914,347 of record NC_052017.1, on the reverse strand, counting down.
TGCCTTCTGTTGGCATTTATAATCTCTTTTTGGAGAGAGTCTGGACAGGCTCTTGAACTGGAATTGCAGCAAATGGCTTGTTGGTTGTGCAGTCCTGTACACAAAAGCAGCCGATGCCTGGGAAACAGGATGATGGTATTAACATGACACCATGCCCAGCTAATATTGAGCTTTGGAAAGCTTCCCTATGCTGTGGCACTGTCCTGCACAAAAGCTGGGAGCAGGAAATCCCTTTCCTTCCCAGGGCTTTCACAGCAGCAAGCTCAGGGTACCAGTGCTTCATGAGTTTGGGCTAAGATATGTAGCTTTTACTGCAGTCCCATGGCAGAGGTAAATCCAAAATCCCCTGTAGGTAACATACAGGTAACAGAGGAGCTGCTGTCCCTGAAATGAGGAGATAGCTACAGGAACTGAATGCTCAAAGCACATGTTTTGAAGTGCGGTAGGAGTGTGATTCCCTGCTCTGGCTGAGCTGTGTTAACAGCTTCTTTTGCTGTTTACCATTCTCACCTTGCCTAGACCTCTTCTGCTGTTCCTGCCTTCAGCTGTACACTTCATCTTCTTCTCTCTGTCTTGCACCAACTCTAGTGCTTGCTTGATCACATAATGATCCAGTTCTGCTTGCTTTCCAGCCAAAACCAATTTACTTTCTGCTGTTTTAGTGAGTTGAATTGGCTTTGTGCTGCAATCAAATGTGCACTGGAGCAAGGACTTGGCAGAAGCATATGTCCCACAGGGAAGAAACTGGGGGAGGGATGGGGGAAGAGGGCTACCTCTCTTGGCAGCAGTGAGTGGTGACTGTAACTGAAGCCCTGATGAGAAGCTGCAGATTGAGACACCACTACCCATCAGTCACTACGCCTTCTCAGTTTGGGGCTGTCATCTGGCTAGCTAAGGCAGCCTAACAGCAGGAGTGTTTTACTGTTTCGTAGCTTTGTTTGTTTCTAATTCCTATTGTTTCTATTTAAAGGTTGTTTAAGCTAGTTTGGCAGATCTTACCCCAAAGATTAGGGTGCCTGCATGAACTCTGTTCTCCTGTCTGGATAACAAATATTTGGGAAATTGATTCATCATTTGCATCCAGCAGAGGATATCTGCTCTTGATGGAGGGTATGAGGAATTACATTTCTCTTCTGGTGGGCAGGTTTAATACAAACAGTTGAAAAATCACAAGGAGTCATGGCTGGAAATAGATTTTTTTTGTAGGGGCTGAAATATAAAAGTATCCTTGACAGGCACAGTTTGCAGCATAACTAGTAGTTTTGTTAAAGCATTTCTCCTTCTGGGCTGAAAGGGTTCAGGTGTGGCCATTTTGGTTTGGAAGACTGGGTGGAACTGAAGGGATGCTATTATGAACTGGGTAAAATTCAGTGAAGCTGGTGGGCAAAGTAAGTATTTAGAAGAGTTTAAAGTCATTATGGAACCAGGTAGTTGAAATAATGGGGTGACAAGCAACACAGAATTACAAGGTGAGATGTACATTAAAAAAAAAACCTTAACTCTATGACATAAGGGTTTTTCCCTGGAGACTCATAAGAAAATACAAGATAGGTAGGGACTGCTGGAGTTGCCTATATATGACATAAGAACCAGTAAAACAAGCCGCAGAAAATCATGCTGACTAGGGAGAAACATCCAAATGTAGGAGTAGGATTGTGTTTCTAAGGAGAAAATCATGAAGGGATTAGATATTGTTCTGGCTAAATTTAAATTACAACCACCAAGGAAAAAGATCAGATCTTTTTTTTTTTTTTTTACATTATTGCAGGTGAATGGATGCTGTGTTGTATGTAAGCAGATGGGTTTGTATCAAAGATGCACTCAATTCTGTCATCAATTTCTCTTTGTAATATAAATAACCTTTGGGACTGAATTTTGGCTAGCTGATGAAGTCCAGAGGGGCTGATGTGCAGAAAATGAAGTGTGAACTGTTTTGATTTTTTTTTTCCCCCCAGTAATTTACTCGAGTAGGTCACATCTGTGTCCTGGATCAATGTAGTCCTGGATACATGCTCCTGCCTAACAAAACAAAACAAAACACAATGAAACAAAACAAAACAAAAAACCTAAAACCTAATCTAGGTACAGGGTACAAGGTGCTATAAATAGATCTCCAGGGACAGATTTCTCCAGCCAGCCAGGCAGGGCACCACTGGAGTCTGTTCAGTCTGACAGGAACACTAAGCTCCTGAGATCAGCAGGACTAAAATTAGCTTTGGAACACTATTTTCTACCCTTATGCTGCTGCTTTTATATGAAATCTGTTGTTTATTGTTATAAACAACGAGAAAAGAATTTGGATTGAAGGCTTTATTTTTTTTCCCCTTTCTTAAGGAGATTTTGAAATCCCTGGTCTTTGGAATGGGAGGTAAATTCAGTTTGGGGACTAAGTAATTGGTTATGTGTGGTGAAATTTTTTCTGTGCTAATGACAAAAAGAAAAATCTCAACACAAAAAATTTCTTCAGCAAAAGAAATGTAAACAGTCATGACTGATTTAATATTATATCCTTGGTGTGTGTTTTTGTCTTTGGAAATGTGTGAATTGTTTGGTTGGTAGCTGTTTCTCTTACAAGGCTGAGTACTTCCCAGCATCTTCTGAGTAATTGTCTAGCTCTGATTTAGAGATCTTACAACATGGCTTTCTGAAGAGAGGGATTTTGTCTCACTGAATCTAGACCCTGACTGTGGAATAGCCAGATTCTGGGACACATCCAAAACAGGCTGGAGGTAGTGAGGATGTTTCTATTGAAGCCTTGAATCCTAAAAGGCTGTTATCTGTGGGCCCCTTCATATTTACATCAGCTTGAAGTACAGAGCTGTAACACCAGCCTCAGTAGTGCTCTGCATCACCACAGCTGTCAGTTTCATGCTGGCTTTCCTCAAGTTCTTCTGTTGCTGGCCACCCAAGATGTATCTGAAACCTTATCATTAATTTTCTTTTTCTCTGTTCCTAAATGGAGTTGTAGTAGGCTAAAACCATTTTTTCCCTTCTAAAATGTTGAGCAAAACATAAATGGCTTTTGAAATTTGAGAAACTGTTAGCATTAAAATTTCTCCCTCATTTCTTAACAGCCCATTCTCACAAATTCCATCTGTGTTGTGCTGAACTTGGGGGAACCCTTGTCTGTGTAAATCTTGGAGACTGTCTGCAACCCCATACTTAGTTTTCTGTAATAATTTACCACTTCAATGTGAAAATATGTCAGGACTAAAATTTGCTTTCAGAGGGTTTTAAGACCCTATGTAGATCTCTGCAGTCTTGACTTCTCTAAAATTCACACTGGTGGACCTTTGGGCGGTGCTTTTGTCTTGACCATTCCAGAGGTCTCAGTAGTCCTGGGCTTCTGATTCTGTGTGCCAGTTTGCAAATTGCACAAAATTGCAGCGAGAGCAGCTATCTGGGAGCTCAGGCCACTTCCATGTCTCTTGGCATGAATACATTGCATTCCATTTTATATTATTAAAATATTTATGAAGTTTTATTAACATGGTAGGGGCTCTTGCTCTTTCACAAGAGGTAGCAATTACGAGCAGTCTGCCTTCTCTCTGATTTAATCTACTCTCCCATCTAGTGTTTTTCTTTTCTCATCTGGACACAGATAAAATCCAATAACAGGGTATTTATTTTGTGGACAAAACCATCAGAGTTTGAGTCAACACTTGGGGCAGTCGTTGGAAAGATTTCTCCTGCATTGAAAATTTATGAAGGTACCGAGGTGCTGGGTTCAGTAATCGAGCCTTAAAAGGTATTCAACCGTTTTGTGCCTGAAGAAAACGCATATTCCTGTGCAGCTCTGAGCTATTTACATCTGGATAGTCTGTGTGGGGCTCTAAACCTCAGCAATCGTATGTGTTAAGAAGTAAAGGAGGTATTAAAGTTAGGTGTCCTGTTCATGCAAACAATTTGTCATTCTTTCTTTCGACCTTCTGAAAAAGAAATGCAACAGTGGCATCCTGTGGCCCAAGGAGTTCATGGCAGGTGGGTTTGATTTAGGGCAGAATCTGTCACCAAGGTCTTCCTTCACTGAGCGGGAAATAGATTGAGTTGTTTCTAAGTTAGTTTTCAGAAGAAGCCCACAATATTTCAACACAGTGCACATTTAAAACCTGAAGTAAAAAGCAGCTATATACTTTTCAACCAGGATTTTCCACCACTTTATCTTATTCTGCTTATTTTTCTGCTTAAGACCTTGATGTTTGAGACAGAGAGGATGATTTCAGTTACTCACCGAGGAGACAGGACTTCTGCATTGCTGTCTTTGTGCTGATGAACATTTCCTCCAAAAATAGGAATAGAGGAGAGACTCCTGTTTCTAATTAACCCACGGTTTACTGCAGCATACTGGGTCTAAAAATGAATGCTTCAGGGAAGCCAAATGAAAAGAAGATAAATAAGAGCTGTTTTCCCTTGCGCCTACATCATACCCAAGTGCTCACTCCTGCACAGCTTATGTGGGTTACTTGAGTTTTTGGAAGTCCTGGCTTTAACTTGTTTAACTTGGACAGGCTGTGATTTGCTTACCTCCTCACCAGCAGATATTGGCAGCCGTGACCACCAGGCTCTCTCCAAAAGCCTTCAAGCATGCCAGAAGGCACCTTAATGACGAACATACAGACTCACCTGCAGTCATGTGGGCAATTGGCCAGCAGGCTGCTGATAGCCTCACTTTTGCTGCTTCTCCCCCTGGTTTTATGGTGGCTTCTCTTCTGTAAGAAAGGAGGTGTTAAGGTGGTTTCTTTTAAAGCCTCTTCCTTCCTACTTCTTACCTTTGCACATTGAGGTGTAAGTTGTTGAAAGGCTCAGCATCAGGAAGGAGTGGGGGGGAAAATGAAACAACTTTCTTCGGTTTAGTTTTTCATTTTCTTGTATCCAGGAGGCTCTGCACGTTTTGAGTCATGTATCTTGAGAACTGGAAAAGCAGAGTAGGGGCAGCTGTCCTCTGCTGCCTGTGCATGGAAAAACTGTGGGCATTCAGTTTTCTGTTGTGCGGGAAAGTCACCATGTGATGGCTGAAGCAGGAGGCAAGGGAACAAAACCAGAAACAGGCAGGGGCTCAATTGTTGCCTTTAATGACAAGTAAGTACTCTGAAGATTTTTGTGGAATTGCCTAACTGAGCTTGCACCACACTTTCTGGACGGTATTAATCCCCGGGCTGCCTCTTAAAACACGGACATGCATGAAAGCAAACAAATGTTGAGACTGGCAGTGGCTCCAGAGATGTTAACCCTGCTCCTTTTTGTCAGTTAAACTGACAAGCCAGATAAGAAGAGCCGGTGTTGGTATCGTCTCTTGCATAACAAACCACTCTCGACAAAAGAAGCAGCCTCCTGTCAAACGAATTTCCTTTACAACTGCCGAGGGGACTATTTTTAGTTTCATCTGCCATTCTTTACTCCTTAATCATCGGCTTCGCTTTTTCTCAGTTTTTCTCCCTTTCCCCCCTGCACAGCTAGCTCCGGTACCAGGTACTGCTGGTAATTGGCAGAGGAGGAGGTCACTGGGCTCTCGGCTGTTCCCTGTTAACGTGTGTCTGTATGGGATGCTACTGACCTTGCCATGTGGAGCTCAGCTCTGGCCTGTTTCCACCTTCAGAGAAGGGCAAACAGACCACTCTGAACCTAAATGAGGGATGTCAAAGACCAGCAAGTGAACAGGATCAGTTCCAGACAGGAAAAGGTTTTTTAGCTAAGGCTACGTTCAGAAAACATGTTTTAAGTTGCTGGAGTAGAGCTACAAATGTCCAGTGTTGAAGTGACATCACAGACACACTGCATCAGGCAGCAAATTCTTCATATACCATTGGCAAAGCAAAGCAGTGCCTGGCTTTTCCACTGGAGAGAAAATTCAAGTGCTTTGGGAATGATGGTGTTTATTTTGTCGGTCTTTACTCTGTGGTACTGGCTGCTTTTCCTATTGGTCTGCTTGAACCGCTGCATGTTTGTAGCCTTTGGAGCAGCAGAATAATTCTTCTCTTGTGGCTGAGATATAAAGCAGCAGTCCTGCCTATCTGTAACCCATTAGAGATTTTGTAGTGCTGTTTGCAAGCTTAAGAGCATCTTAAGGCTTTAGTTATTCAGGAAGCAACACTGCTTTGCTCAGTTGAGCATACTAATTCAGTCAGGTCCATCATCCTCCCAGCATCTTTCTTAAGCCTAATTCAAGTGAGTTTTTATGTATTCTATACCTTCTTCCTCCACAGTATGCAAAAGCTTCAAGTAGTGAGTGGTTTCATGCCTGTGGTGATTCTGTAGAGTACAAGTTTTATACCCATTTTATAGCTGGATTTGAGAAACACAAAGGCAACGTGAATAGTCCAAAGTCAAGAGGGAAGTCTCTGGCAGCAGAGGAAATTATGGTTGTGTCACCTGAGGGAACTTAACAGTACTGAAGTTAGTGTACTAGCTAACGATTTCCAGGGAAGTGCCACAATTCTCATAAACAAGGAATCACTAGAAATGGTGAAAAGGTTTTATCACTGCTATTTTCTTAACAAATATGAGTTTTCAAATTATACAAGATGTTTGCAGAAAATGTAATTATTTTGAGAAAGTGAAGTAAAATTTATTGGATTCGAACAAAAATGGCTTAGGTTTATAAGGTTTATAATGTAAATGTTCAAATTGGTCTTTCCCCCCAGTATAAACAAACAAACAAATAAACCCACAAAAGCACCAACCAAAAAAACCAAAGCAAAGCAAAAATAAATTAACAAACAAACAAAAAACTGGAAAGAAAGTGAAAGAGAGACCTGCTTTTGCCAATGAAATGAGTATGCTAATCTCTTGTTTATGGAAAAATAAAACTACATCTTTTTCCAGGCTTTCCTCTCTCCAGTCTTAGTATTTTCTTTTTTCTTTTACCTGACTAGTACAAGTGTGACCAATCTCCTTAACTGTAATAAACATGCACCAGCACTTTGAACATCACTCATTAGCCAAGGAAAATGAGAGGGAGAGAGCTGGGAAGAGGTCTTATGGCTGATCACAGTGGCTCCTTGTGACTTTGGTTGCTTTACTGTCCAGTAGAACAGGGATCTCCTTAGCAATTCTTGCTGGCTCACGTCCTTCATGGCCTGTCTTCTCCTTGTGCAGTAGCGCCCAGATTCATGCACCTGCGCTGGGACCCACCTGGTGTGATCCCTGTATAGCAGAATTATCTGTGGGCTTCTCAAAGGCTAGTTATCCCTGGCTGTGGCATGCACCACTGTGCAGCCTACAGTCTGACATAAAATTTTTCCTGTTTTTCTTTTCCCAGTATGCCATTGCTTTTGACAGTATAACTCTTTACTTTCAGCTTTCTTTATCAGGACATTTGTGAAAATCTGTTTCTGATTCTGCTCTTTTGAAATCTCTGAATTCGATTTTGGTTTAGGAGCTGGAAGTAGGGAAAACATTAAAAGCAAGATTAGTTATGCATATAGCAAGATTAGTTTATTAGTTATTAAAAGCAAGTTATTAGTTATTAGTTATTAAAAGCAAGTTATTAGTTTTGTATTTTTGAAGATGCTTGAAAGACTGCCAGAGAGCTGTCAGGTTAGTGATGGCTTGTGACATATAAAAGCAGACAAGCAAAGGTTCATAATAATTCAAGATCTGTTGAAAACCATATTGAAACATGGCTAGCAGTGAGGGTTTTTTTAAGAGAAAATTTTCATTATTCATATTCAGACTCAGAAGTGTATTTCAGCCCTCATTGGGGGAAAAAACTTGTGACTTTAGCTTTATGGGCATCCTTTGGATTTTGCCTCTCTTGCTCAGATTTTCAGTGTTTTCATCCCATTTCATCTGTCACATCTCTTACCTAGCTTTCTGGCAGGCATATTCCTGCCAGAGATATTCCTGAGATATTCCTGCCTTTAGGTGTCTGCACATGTGGAGTCCCCATTTCCCTGCTGCCTGGGTATGTGAAGCCTTTCTTTCATGCATTTATCCACTTGTTCAGTAGTTCACTTCCCTAACTCTCTAGGCTTCTGTTGCTCTACAAAAATGAGTGGTTAGTTGAAACTTCTGGATCAGTGGTGTGAGAAGTAGCAAGAAACTTCTTGATGAAGAGCCTAGAAAAAAATCTTTTAGGTTCCACTGGGTGGAGAGGGCCTGACCTTCAAAATTTCCCACGGCATGTTAAGAGGATTTGGGCAAAGATCTCAGGGAAAAATGAGAACTCTGCTTTCAGAATGGCCATGAAATGAGAAAGACAAATTAAAAAACAAATTTTCCTCTCACACTGTGTAAAGGGCTCTCTGCTGAACAATCACCAGCTGAATGCATATAAGAAGCTGCCAGCAATCATTAAGCTCAATTAACCATATTCTTGTGGCCATGATACATCTGTAGATTATTTAAACAAAGTGATGGTGGGCAAAGAGGAGAGGAAAATTGAAGAAAAGAGGTTCTGCTGTGAACACTCGTACCACCATCACCCAAGCAATGCTGTAATACCGAAACTGGGTCAGAAACACCCTTCCCCCTCCATGCTGCTGTCAAAGTTATTTGAGTGTCTATTGAAACCCTCACAATAGAAGAGTTTGGCTCCTGCATTTGCTGAGCAAAACTGATTTGTATTTCTTAGTTCAGAAAAAACTGCTGGGTAATTTTCTCAGCAAGTACAATGCGGCGGTTTAGTAGATCCCTGAAAGCTGATTTCTTGGTGATTTGTTTTTTGTTGAATAAGACATCATTACTTTTATTTAGTATTTCAGAATTGACATGCTGAATCTGTGTTTAGGAGCCTTAAACCTCTCTCTTGCCTCTGTTAGTTTTAGGACTGGCACTGGTAGTCTTCCTCCAAAGTCCAAAAGATTGTGGAAAGTCTCTTGAGAGGTTGTCTTACTGATGATTTAAATCTAAGTTAATTTCTTTATTTGCTTCTAGGATGAAGTAAAATATATTAGTTTGGAAGTATGGCTTGGCTAAATTTAAACAGCGCTCTTCTGGACTCTTCCCACTCCCCTTTTTAATCTTGAATTTGAGTCTTTCATCCTTGTTTACAGCTGTCCCATTAGCAATCTCAGCCTTCCGGTGTGCTCTGTCTGCTCTGGGATTTTTCTGTCTTGTTTTTCTGGCTTCTTTCAAAGAGTCCCTGTCGCTCTACCTTGTCCTGAAAAGAAACCAAACTACATTTCATGCTCGTAAGGACAGTGTGCACAGATTGTCAGCAAGCATGGAACTTGGGTGTTTGGCTATAAGTAGTGACATTGTTTGGCAGTTGTTGTTAGCCCTTATTCCAAAGGAGACATGAATGAAGTGAAATAGTGGGGTCCAGAATTTGAACCTGTTTTCTGAGTTAATAAATTCTCTAATTTCACTTCCCGTCCCTGCTGCCCTCAGCATGCAGGGAGGAGTGAGCACATATACCCTCTCACAGATTTTTTTTCCTTATATAAATTGTAATTTCTTTCCTGAAAATTGCCCAACTTGATGGACACTCTGGAGCTGGCTGGGGGACTTAATTGGCCATGGTACCCAAAAGGTGTTTGGGCCATGGCTACTGGGAGTTGCACACCCAATGTAGTTGTTGTATCATGTGTTAAGGAGGCATGTTTGGGAGTGACGAAGGAGGAGGAGATGGAACATAATTTCCTTGTTTTCTCTGTACCTCAGTCTACTCTCTGAACAAGGTATTTGTTATCAAGCAAAAGTGAGAACCTTTGTGCCCATTCATATCTAGCTTATTTCTGATTCTTCATCTTATTGTGCGTTTAAAAGAAAAAGGAAAATAAAGGAAACAATATCCCGGGTTGGGTGTTAGCTTGAACAGTGAACATCTCTTGAGCTACCTTTCTTAACAGGCACATAGTTACCTATGTCAGCCTCTCTTCCTTGCATCCTAAGTACCAAGAGGAAGAAATTGAAATTCTTGCCATTCCGCCCGATTGCCCAAGTTTTGGGAGAAACTCAAGAAAAGAAGCTGTTTGCACCCTAAAGTCTGACGGCAAAATGACTTCTCTTTTTATCAAGGCTAATCACTTTCCAGCCCTGTCTCTGGCAAATCCTCTCTCTGTAATAATCAAGTCAGTGTATATCACATAGTTTTTTGACAGAACAATATTTCTTAATAATTTAGTAGCATTGTACACACACAAAAACAGAGTTATAATTAGCTCTCATCCCTAAAGTTGGAAGAGCTTTTCAGTTCATTGGAGGCTGCTGGCCAATTCTCTTATCTAATTGGATGAAGTTCCTACTTTCTCCCATTTGTATAATGTCTGCTTTTACACAAACTCATTAAGTGCAGCTGTACTCCAAATTTCTAACAACAGCCCCAGTGAAGACGAGACAGAAGTTTAATAGCTGTTCTGTTCTCTCTTTTTCATCTGATCTTAATCCATTTTGGTGGTTGACGTGTGCCCAAACATCTTTTCCTAGCACCTAATTCTACCCCCTTATGCTTTTTATTATGAATTATATTAATAATTAGAAACCAGACAAATTGCATAAGATTGATCTGTCTGTTTTGAAACTGGAGACTTTACAGCTTGCTTTCAAGTAAGATAGATTTAAAGCAATTATTTGTTTCTGTGAGGCATACAGAAGTGATTTTTCCCCTTAATTTGAAGCTGGCATTAAGATGAAGTCACATAATCACTACACTATACTTTAGATCTTCAGAGACATTAAGCTGATTATACAGGTAGAATAGCAGCATCATAGTTAACATATTAAGGTTTTTCATTTAGATGGATTTTTGGGCAAAATAAATACATTTTCAACCAAACAACACCACCACACACACTTTTGTCAGTCTGACTGCTTATTTTCTTATGTTGCTGTGTGTAATTTTGAATTTCTACTTAGCTGCGTATACAGAGTAATAGAAAGTCTTCATTTGCCAAAATTCAAATTTGTCTTACAGTACTGCCTACATACATTCAAATGATATTTAAAAAGAAACGTTTACCACACACTTCCAGCAATACAGATATGTCATTAGTATATCATTGATATTAGAGTGATTTTATAACTCCTATGGATGTTTTTTTCCCACTGAAGAACTATTCCAAGGTTTACTGGGGAACTTCCAGCTGTATAATTTCCTTTCCTTACTGTGTTCCATTTTCCCACCAAACAAGGGAAGCTGCAGGACAGAGGGCAACTCAGAGAAGATGTTTTCTCACAGCATTGATTGTTTCATGAGGACACATATCTGTGATGATAAAGGCTCTTGTTCAGATAGCCGGTGATAGGAAGACATGGGTGACAATAAGGATGACATTTTTTGGCACTGGGGGCTGAAGTTACAGCTGTGTATGTGCACACGTCTGCAGTGCAAAAGAGGGGAGACAGCAAAGAAGCGCAGTGAGACATCAATGGAGGGACTCCAACTAAGCCTAAATTGAATAAGAAGGGAAATTTCCCTCTGTTGGTGCTCCAGCTGCTAGCATCAATATTCCCTTCGGGTGTAGTGCCCTCCTGGCTCTGAAGGTCACCAAAGGCTTGACCCTTACAAGGTTCACAACGCCCTTAGCTCTGTCTAGCATTTAAAGATGCAGACATCTGGCAAAATCCAAAGGCCAATATGAATAGGAAGGACCTGCTGAACCTGACTTCCTCTACCTTAGAGTCTTCCCTCAGTTCAAGTCCTCATAAAGAGCTACCAGAGTTGAACATTTTGTTTCTATTCCAGTCACTGTATGAAGACTGAGCAGTGTTGTAACCAAGTCCTAGTCAAAAGACCTTTATGTCAAAGTTGGCAAAATTCAGGAGTGCAGGTTGAACATCAGTCTTCTCAATAATGACACCAAGAGGCAGTTTAATTCTTTGTTATAATATAAAACTAATCTTAGCATGAGTCACGAGTAGGTTTTTGACTGATAGGTGTCTCTGATCAAAAACTGAAATCTGTGAACATCTCTTGTTTTCAGATAATTGGCTCCATCTGTAGACATACTCCCTCCTAGTCTCAATCCCTGTGCAGACAAATACAAAACACGGGCATTCTTGCTTAGAATCCCATTTGTTGTCTCCACTGGGCCTGCTGCCCTACACATACATAAGATAAGCTTGTCCTACATTCAAAAGTGAGAACATTTAGGTCTTTTCTACCCAATAAAGACAATGTCTCCTAAGAGTGCAAGATTAATTTTTAGAGGAAATATTTATGTATTAAAGGGGCTCTTATAATGCTGGAACATTTGTTTTGCCAGCTACAGTCATCACAGGTACATCATTAAATTTACAACAGTAGCTGCTCTCTGCTAATTTTGTAATGTTTTGACAGAACTTAACACATGGATGTATGTTTGTGCTACTAGTCATCGGTGAATCATACCACTTAATTGGATGGGTCAAGAAGATAAATAGATGTGGTCTTCAGGAAATGAAAATGGCTTCTTTCATTTGTGACTGAGTTTGTTTATACACTGCTTTTGTTGGAAGTAGCAATTTTTGATGGGTTTTATGGAAAAAGCGGTGACTTATTTTCCTAACACTTGAGTGAGTGGTGATAGTTGTTGGAGGATGTGATGACAGAAGAAAAGCGGGTTTTAATTTCGGTTTTGAAGTGGGTGGGGGTGGGCAAGTGGATACTCAAGACACATTAATGAACTTATGTTGACAACTGCTAAGTGTGAAGTCTGTCATGTATTTAATTGCAATGAATGTGTCTTTATAAGCAAACTGCATTGCAGACATCTGTGCAATTGTCAGCTGCAATTAAAGGATGATTCAGCAGTGGACATACAGTTGAAAATGAAGGACAGAATGATTTTTTTTTATGTGGGTGTGTATACTTCTGTTTGCCAAAAGTGACATATCTTTTTGACTAGCTAATTCTTTCCAAGTATCTACTAAAACAAAAAAATTATTTGACTTTTTTTTTTAAATTTTTAAATACAATTTCTACAGTAGGGGAGAACTTGAATATTTTAAGGCAAGCAAATTGAGATTTTTTTGGTCATATACTTGTTGGTGGCATTCTGGAGATACATAGAGAAACTACTTCCAGAAAGACTTGGGAAAGCATGAGGTAATATATCACTTGTCAAGTATGCAAAATAAGCAAAGCAAAGGGTAGTGCTTAGTCTGGGGCACATCTCTGCTTGCATGTGCAATGCTCACATGTGCAATGCTCACATGCTGCAGCTGTGTGTCAGGGTCCATTTTCCTAATACATTTCTGACTGTACTTTGGATTTTGATGTTGCTTTCAAAGGAGCTTGCAAGGGACAGCTGGGGTTTCTCCTCACAAGGGATGAGCAATATTCAGGATGGCTGTCTGATTTTTCCCCTGCCACATAGCTTCCCATCGCAATCAGCCTGAGCTTAAGAAAAGTAAAGGTATTTTAGGAAGGATCCAGGCTTTTCTCAGAGAGTTGAATAGCCTTGTGTAGCAGTTAAAGGTGTTCTGCAGCTATCAGTACTTGCAGTGCAAGTACTGAAAATTTCTCTTCCTAGCTCCAGTTAATATCAATGGGAGTTTCCCAGCAGATGATGATTGGAGTAGTTCTCGAGTGGGTAACATGCTTTCAAAAGCGTGTGATGTGAAGAGGAGGTTAAGCCTATCTGAACCTTGGATGCTGTCTCATCTCTTCTTGGAGGTTGCTGTATAAATTTTTCTTTTTATACTTCTTGAATATCTTTTATGACCTCTGGACTGCCCTGCCTTTCCCCCTCCATCTTGGCAGAAAGCAAGAAAGCAACTACAAAGTAACGGCACTGAGGTCTAATTCCAGAACTGGAAGTTGTTATTTGGATGTAACTAGAAGCAGTGCTATTTGTCCTTGGTTAAAGATTGATTTCATGTCCCCAATGAAAACACAGGGGTAAGGAATCATGCTGATATAGGTGGTAGGCAGCGGGAATGAAGGGCTTATTAGGTACCTGGTCTGTGAGGTGAAGGAGTGAGGAGGAGCTGAAAATGAGCATCTTTGTTTAAAATACTTCTGTTTCTTTTCCATAGCCACATTTTTCAAGTGCAAAAGGTATCAGCTTCTTTTAGAGTTGTGAGTTGGAGGAGGCTGTGCCTGCCACTAGCAGTAAATGACTTACCTAATGGGAAGAATGTTTGCAAAGCCTGGAGAGAAATAACAGCTGCTTTTTTAAGTTTAGAAAAAAAACCAACAAAAAACCCACCAAAACCCCAAAACCCCAACCCTATAACATTTCAAAACTGTAGCATGATCGGGGATTTTTTTAAGGGCCTGGATGAAAGGAAATTAGTAATGTGTAGGGGGTGCTGAGTGGCCCAGGCACCTCACCTGTTTTATTCCTAGCTGCAGAGGGAATTCAAAGTTCGACACCAGATGTAAAGCAAACCCAGAGCCACATGAACTACTAGCCAGCTTCCTTCAGCAACATTAATTTACAGTCTCATGAGAGAACACTTTGGCTTGCTGCCAGCTTTGACTTCAAGCAGCATTGTCGGACGACAGAGCAGTGCAGGCAGTGGTCCCTTTCAGGCCACGGCATCTGGGCACTGGAGCAGACAGCCCAGGCTCCTGGCTGGGCTCCGATGCAAACATTACAGAGCACGTCTGTGCCCCAGCTCCCTGCTGAAAGGCAGCATTAATTATCCTGCAGCTCCGTGGCTCTGCGCCGCCTGCCTGGTGTATTACAGGGTGCTGGCATCTTTACGCTGCGGAAGTGGGCTTGCCAAAACTCCTGTCTGAGGTTGGCTGACGTGTTTGGCATTTCTGGGCCCTGCCGGTGGGTTCCTCTGCTGTTTGCTGGGAGGAGGGCAGTGGAGGGGGTGGAGGCCAGGAAGAGGAGCTGTTTAGCCAAATTCTCTTGGTTTGCCATTGGCAGTGCTGTGGTATGACACAGTAAGAGGTAGGGAGGTGTGATGCCTCTCAGCTTTTTCCAGTGACCCTGTCTTTAAAGAAGTGCATTTCCAAAGTTCCTTGATGCCTGTTGGCGTGTTTTATGAGACTTGTGGATTCACTTTCCAATCTTTCGCTGTTTTCTTTTGCCTTCTTTTCAAACTATCCAGTCATATATGGATATCCCATCCCTGGAAGTGTATGTGAAATCTCATCTAGTGAATGGTGTCCCTGCCCGTGACAGGAGTGGACTTTGAAGGTGAAGATGATCTTTGAAGGTCCCTCCCTACCCAAATCGTTCTATGATTCTGTGAAAGGCTGTGCAGTTTGTATGCTAAGCATTCATGCTTGGGCAACTGGAGGTGTGTGTTGTCCCTCTAGTGACTGGAGGGTTGAACCTAGTTGAGAGCAAGAGGCTTTTTGACAAGTGACTTGTTTTGAAGGGTTTTTTTAGTAAAATTTAAGTAAATCGGGGGTGATTACTTCCACTGCAGCAGTAATGTACAGTCTAATTTTTCTGTTGTTTTTTTCTGAACACAGCATTTTCTCCTTTCACAATTTCTGATGTAGTTGCCCCAGCAAAGACAAAGGGTGTATCAAAGTTGTTGCCACACTAATATGTAGACTGCATTCATTGACTTTTTATGTGTTTGCATCTGATGTGCTCATCAGTTCATAAGATTATTGTGGGTCAGTGGAACAATACATCCAATTTTGGGATTCATGATAATTGACTAAAAGAGTGTTTTTTGGAAGACTATAAAGTAGTTCTATGGCATGCATTTATGCAATTTCATTACACAAAGTGCTTCTCCAGTGTAAGCTTTCCCCTGCTGGGTCAAGCTGACTAAATGTTTTCTCCACTGCTGTAAGTAAACTTTCTGCAACAGGGCTTTTTGGTGAATGGATATGGTGGATTGACCCTGGCTGGATGCCAGGTGCCCACCAAAGCTGCTCTACCACTGTCCTCAGCCAGGCAGCAGAGAGAAAATATCATGAAAGGGTCCTGGCTCAAGATTAAGGGCAGGTAGAGATCACTTACCAATTACCATCATGCAAAACAGACCTGACTTGGGGAAATTAGTTTAATTTATCGCCAATCAAATCATGTTAGTATAATAAGTAATAAAACCAAACCTTAAAAACATTTTCCCCCCCAACCTCTCCCCTCTTCCTGGGCTCAACTTCATTCCTAATTTTCTCTACCTTCTTCCCCCTGAGCAATGTAAAGGAACTGCTGTTAGGAGTTGTATTCAGTTCATCACATGTTGTCTCTTTCACTTGTTCCTCCTCAGGTGGAGGACTCCTCACACTCTTCCCCTGCTCCAATGTGGGGTCCCTCCAACAGGAGACAGTCCTCCACAAACTTCTGCAATGTGGGTCCTTCCCAAGGGCTGGAGTTCTTCACAAACTGCCCTAGTGTGGGTCCCTTCCATGGGGTGCAGTCCTTCAGGAACAGGCTGCTCTAGTGTGAGTTCCCCCAGGGGGTCACAAGTCTTTACAGCAAACCTCACGGGCTCCCACACTCTCTATGGGTCTGCAGGTTCTGCCAGGAGCCTGCCCCAGCACAGGCTTCTCATAGGGTCACAGACACCTTTGTGTATCCGTCTGCTCTGATGGTCTGTGGGTGAATCTCTTCTCCATGGTCTGTGGATGAATCTCTCCTCCACCATGGACCTCCATGGGCTGCAGGGGCACATCTGCTTCACCATGGTCTGCACCACGGGCTGCAGGGGTGCCTGAAGCACCTCCTTCCCTTCCTTCTTCATAGACCTTGGTGTCTACAGAGCTGTTTATCTCACATATTCTGAGTCCTCTCTCCAGCTGCAATTGTGCGGTTTTCCTCCCTCACCTTAAATAAGTTATCCTAGAGTTGGTGCCATCGTTGCTGATGGGCTCAGCCTTGGCCAGCAGTGGGTCCACCCTGGAGCCAGTGGACATTGGCTATAATGGACATGGGGGAAGCTTCTGGCACCCCTGTAGTCCCACAGCTACCAAACCTTGCCATGCAAACATGATACAGTGGGATAAAGCTGTGCTAGTCTAACTAGATGGTACTGGATCAGGTGTCATTCATCCTCCCCACAGCCCCTTAGCATGGTCTGTAGCTGCTTTGACAGAAATGTGTCTCTCCATCCTGGTAGTCTGCCAATGCAGAGACCTCCATGATATTCATGCTCACAGTAGCACAGCCTGAAAAATGCACTTTGAACATTATTGTTAATAATCCATGAGCAATGTCATCCACATATATTGCACCTTACCTCCCAAAGGGTCGTTGTGTTACCAGAAGGGTAAGAAGAGTAATAATCTAGAAGTCACAGGTAGGAAAGGGAAAAGTTTACTTACCGGATATATTAAGGATCAGCAGATTTTTTGGAGTGGGAGCACAGGTGGGGAGAAATTGAAACAGGCAAAAAACTCAAGGATATGATTAACAAGGGCATTGGAGAGCATCTCCGACCACATAGGCAGAGAAGTGCCTGCAGCTTATCAGGTGGACAAAGAAAGGGAAGGAGGCTCTTTTTCCATCTCATCCCCAAATAAACAGATTGGCTGACTTCTGTCTCTGTCACCTGTGGCTTTATAAAGGTTTGCATCAGTACTGCTCCAAGTGGACACTTTCAGATGCATGACCAGGACCTTTTCTGAGTCCAAATTTTCACCACAACCAAGGCATTGAATTCCCACTATTGTGATTGTGTTTGTAGTAAGAGTTCTGGAGGACACAGGCAGAAGAGGGCAGGCTGATGTGTTTCTCCAGGATATCCAAGAGGTAACTAAGTACATTTAGTGGGAGTTGCATAGGTCAGTACCAGAATAGGTACTCCCACTGGAGACGAAGTGGCATCTTCCAGGGGAACTAATCCAGAAACACTCTTCAGTGTATTTCAGGATAGCAAGGAGTGTGTCTGCACCTTTAGAAGTCTTTAAAAAAATTAGACATACATGTTTTTTACTGACATGTATCCCTGACAAATCCCCCTAAGATTTGAGCGATCCATTCTGGACATTTTCAGTACTTGTGCTCAATTGTAGTGAAGAGCAGTGAACTACAGCCTATGATGGAATGCTTCAAGAGCTGCTTGCAGTGAACTACAGCCTATGATGGAATGCTTCAAGAGCTGCTTTGTTGTTTGTCCATCTGTGCAAATCAGTTTCTTGCAATGCACAAATCTTGACTCCGTTGTCTTTTGCCCAGGGTAACGTCCTCAGAGGCAGTTCTGGATACCAAAAAGTTAGTTCCAAGCAGAAGGCTAGCTCCTCCGAGGGTCAGTTGTTATGTGAAACTTTATTGCCATGCATGGTACCCAGCCATTCATAGTGAAATGAACTTCCCTTTCTACCACTTGTAGACTCCCATTAAATATTTAATAATTGAGGAGGACAAAAGCAGGAGCTATAGGTACTATGGGATGGAGAGCCTGTTGCTGCAGAGGGACAACTGCACACTGCTGCTCGTGCAGTTTCAGTGGAGACTTACAGTGCTTGAAACCACTCAGGAGTGTTTTGAGGAGGGAGCTTTCTGGTTTTGGCCCAGCAAAACTTTTTTCTTAGGGTGCTTCTACCTAACTTTCAGACAGCCAAAACCCACCTTAGTTTTTATCAGGTCTAAGGGCTCATTTTGTCTTTATCCAGACCTCTTCTGTTCCCCCCATCTGCTCACTGTGCTTGGTTCCAGTGGTAAGGTAAGCATTTAATCCAGGTGCTGATCTGTTCACTTTTAAGAAAAATTGGAGTTATCTGACTGGGCATAAAGAGGAGAATCTCTGAACTAATTTACCTGGTTTTGCTGAACTCCCTGTGGAAACTTAATCCCATCTTCCTTTATTAGGTTTTAGCTAGAAAAATGCAGTTCTGGGGCTGCTCTCCTCCAATACCTTGTCTTCTTATTTCACAAAATAATGGCAGAGAGAAATGGTAGTACTTGCCCTGCTGCAATGTGGTTTACCTTCTACCTTGCAAAGGTTTAGTAACTTTGCTCTCTGTTGGACAGTTAAAGCCCAGAGGACAGAATCCAGCATTGCATTCTGTTGTGTTGCCTCTTCTTTCAGTTTCAGGCTGACTTCCTTCACCTTCTCTGTCTTCATGGACGCAGACAGAGGGGTAGATGTTTTGCACATGTGCCCGAGTTGTGCTTGAAAAGCATTTAACTATGAACTTCAGGCACTATGAACTTCATGCACATAAAAAGTGCATCCATGACAGTGTACACATTTGGCTGCAAAACCCACTCACGAAGATGGTTAAATTCTTAAAGCAGTTAAATATTCATTACCTGAACACATTTAGCTATGTTCTACCTGAATTAAAGCCACAGAAGGTAAGAGGCAACCCCTGTGAATCAAGAGCCAGTTAACAGGAGCCTGTAAGAAGCAAAATACCTAAACACTTTTTGGAAACTGGTCATAACTGTAGGAAACCTTCAGCAGTAACAAAAATATTTCTTTTGCTCCTGTTGAAACTTGCTAATGTGCATTTCCAGCTTATGGTTGCAAGAATGAAAACCAGTTTTAGCAAATAAATGGAAGAGCCTTGCTGCACTTTCTGCAAGGCATCAAATGAATGGGAGGGCAGAAAGGGTGATGCTGTCCTTGGGTCCCAAAGCACAGCCTACACCGGGGGGGCTGCATTTCACACAGCAGCAGCTGCTCAAACCTGGGTCACTGCATCTTCATGAGCAAGGCTAGCGAGTACTGGCCACTGCTGAGCAGAACAGGTGAACAGAACTATCTGGAAGGAAACATTATGTGTCATTTACGGGATTATACCCAAAATGTTTGAGTAGCTTTTTATTGACTAATCCTAAACAATGCAAATGCAAAACAAGTATCTCACAGTGTGCTTTTATTATTTTTTCACAATATAAACTAGACAGACATGGAAAGTTTAATGGCAGCATGTTCTTATAACATTTTAAAGACAAAGAACAACATAATCATATTAAATGATGATAAACTGACAAACTACATAACCATACATACATCATCCAAAGGTACTGGATAAACAATATCTGCTTATGTACATTTATGCTGGTGATAATTAAAATTCAAATATTCAGAAGAAAAGGAAAAAAACTGCTATTTAAATTATAAAAATATATAGTTTTTGTGTGGAACTCTTAATGCTGTATTACTTTTTGAAGATAATTTCATTGTGTGATGAAGCTGCATTAACTTAGTATAGAAGTGTGATTGAAACCAAATACAGATTAAATTAGCTCCTTTGTCTACCTTGCATTTAGCCTTGTTGGAAAGAGAGATATGAATGACAAATAAAGCTGGGCTTTTGCAATGAGAAAGAATTTTTATACCCATAAATTAAAATATGTATACTTTTTCATATAGTACTGAGCCATAACCTCGTAATAGAAATAAATCATTTTGCTAGTTTGTTCAGAGATAGAGGAAAAAGAAGAAAGGCTTTAAACATGCTACTTCACGATACTTTTAATCAATAGGTTTGTGAAGTGCAGGTGCACAGCTAAGCAGTGTCATGCTTCAGGGTCAAAGCATGCAGTCCAGACTCTCGCTGCCTCAGCTGGGGAGACTGTGTGGACTGGGGGGACTAGGACCGTGTTCTTTGAACTGCATCACCTTCGTGTTACCTTCGCACATCTGGTTTCAGACTTCTTTCTTCATAATTGCTCCTTCTTAGTGCAAAACTACTCAGGCTATATAATCCCCAATCATAACAGCAAACTGATGAACTTTAACAGACTAGATAATTTTATAATAATTTACCAGTAATTTTGTAATTGCAGATTTTTAGTAATCGTAGCCATGTAATGCACACATTTGTAGCTGCTTTTAGTTAACAGTTATTTTCAGACCATCTTGAGTGAACTCCTGCAACATGTGAAACTGAAGATTTTCTTACATACCAATGTCATTCTCCGTATCTTCCAGCTCCCTTTCTCATCTCTCTATATATATCCCTGTTACCTCAACAGCCCCATTAGTCCTTTGGTGGATCCAGTGCTTGTTCCATTATGAAATGTCCTCTGCATCACCTCTAATTTCAGAATACTTTTGCACAATTTTTTCATCTGTTTCTAAGTTACTGATTTATGACAGATCTCAGGTGAGCCTACAGATTATTTTTTCAGAAGGAAAATATTTTTCTTCATTATTTTTTTAAAAAATAGAGTGAAAAAGAATTAAGGACACCTAAGCTGAATATAGCAAAACCCAGTACTTCTTTTTGATGCCTATGCATTTGCTGTTTTAAAAAAGTATTAACAAAGTTCTATAGTGAAAAATAATTGTGGGGTCTCTGCAAGCTTTTTCTCTGCTCTTATATCATCCTTTTTCAATGGAAAGGATGAAAGAGAAACAAATTCCAGGTAGCACTCATCAGCAGGGAGATGTTTCAGTGATCTCTTTATTTCCCTCCACTTCTGACCTCTTCCTTCCCTTTTGACCTCTGATTCTCTACACCTAAACACTTCAGAAGTGTCCCTCTTTTTAATTTTTTTTTCCTTTTCTTTTGCTTTTTTCTTCTACAATTTGGATATGGTGGGAGTGGTCAGATATCTGTGCACACACAGTGACAGAGGATGGGTTTTCACTGAAACATAGTCTTTGAGCATGGAAGTCTGTAAGGCATTTTGTGGAGAAAAAAAAATCTTACATGGAAGTGTAATGAAGAGTAGGAAAGACAGGAATTATTGCAAAAGAAATGCAGGAGTGAGAAGAGAGGATTTTATTTAAGAAGTTCAAGCTTTTATATACATTCAATGTTTCTAAATGTTTTCTTAATAAATGTATTATCAACTATAATTATACCTAATGCAGCCACAATACTGTACTATTCTGCAGTCAGGATGGGAAAACTCCATCAGCTCTTTAATAAAATAAAATCATCAACAGTCATCATGACTCTTCTCTTTGCCTGGTACTAACAAATACACTGGGAAGTCCAGTGAGTAGACACAACAGAACACAAAATCCTCAGTATTCATTTAATTGTGTATCATGTGTCATCTTCATATTATTTCTAAAGCAGCTTTAAAAAACTTTAGCCATTGGAAGGTATTAAAAACCAAAACCCCATTCAAATTATCCTGGTATTATAGCAGCACTGGAATTGATATTTTTTACTTTTGACAATGTAAACCTTTAATAAAACAAACAATGTTGAAACAATTTGAGGTCTAATAGTTCATAAACTTTAATGGGCATATGGGCACAAATTGAAACGAAGACTAGATTGTGAAATGAAACATAAGCTCAATAGCAGCCAATTCCAATTGTGCAATTGGCTGCAAACTAATTCAGTTTGTAAGCTGAGATAAAAAACAAAGCCCACACTCAATCCACAATACTCCTCATTTCCTCTGATTTGAAATATTTTTCACAAAACCCCTACATGACCATGCCCACTTCTTAGAGAAGCAGTCTGAAAGCACTACAGGTACTATTTGTCTGACGATAGGATTTTTCCTTTTCCTTTAATCAAGCATAGTTCACATTTTTGTCTTCTTAGAAATATTTCCTTTCTACGTTTCTATAAAATTAAGTAATTTCAAATCTGAAATGTAAGCTTGCCCCATCTTTGCTCATACAAAGTGTAGGTGCCACGACTAAATAGCAGTAAAAATGCTGAGATGTACAACTCTTAAAAAAACCAACCAAACATAAAAGCAGCTTTGAAGACACAATATCAACTACAGCCTTAACATTGAACATATTACATTCCCGAGTTACTGGAGATATTTTGCATATAATGCCACAAAGTTATTCAGCTGAAATCTTGAGGTTGGAGCTTTGGAGCTACAGTTTATTCACTGTGTGTTTTTCACCCTTTGAGCACTTATGTATTGTATGGTACATTTTATCCAGAGCTTTGCAAACTTTCCTTTTATATCTGGACATCCATTTACCCACAAATCCCAGATTTCGAAGGCTTCATAGAAAAAATAGAAGCGCAGGATTTAAAACATTTGAAGCTGGACATTTCCATGCCTCAGAGCAGCCCCTGGGACTCGACGCTTCAGAGTCTTCGGTTTCCAGGGGACTCCTGGCCCCCGTCGAGCTCACGGAAAGCCCCGCTTTGAACACAGGTCTGTTTATAAAACTGTGTTGTGTACTCTGCATTAATTTCACATGCATGGCATTTTGTAACAGGAGCAGATGACTTCACGCCTCCCACTCCCCCTTTTCCTTCACCCTATTTTCACTTGAGATGACAGTAGGCACCTGCACAAGAGAGGTGTCAAAGAGTCTCTGTCCAGAGATAGGATTTTGAGTTTCTTCATCAACTTTGCTTCTGTAGAAAGTCTTAGGAGACTATTTGCATGAAAATATTTTGAGGGCGAGGGGCAGGATGATAAATCTCACTTTCCTTTCCTGTTATGAGTATGAACTTCATTTTGGTGTCCAGTTTGATAAACAAGGATAGTCAGAGCTAATCTGTAACTTAGCTGAGGTCTGCTTTTTGCCAAATAAAATTAAGATCTTTTTCAACTTTCAGGGATTTAGAGACCACATCTAATTGGTTTCAAAACCCTGGAGGAACTCTGTAAGTAAGCAGGATTAGTTGCAGATATGAGCCCACTAAAGTGGGACACAGGTCAGGTCTTCAGACTCCAGCTCTGCTCTGTTGAAGCAGGCACTTAAGGTCTCCTGATGTTTCTGTGTCAATAGCCACAAAAAACATTTTGCTGCTGAGAAAATCATTGGAACAGCAATTTCCTGCGAGCCCCAAAGATTTAACTTCACACTTCTATTAAAAAAAAAGGTGACATGTATTGTGTGGGTATTGTGATTATGATGTGATGGCACAGCTGGTAACTTGAAAACACGTGTTTAAAAGGCATAGGCAATCATATTTCCAACTGTTCTCCTGTAGGGATAGCAGAGTGTCCTTCAAGAAGTTTCTGTCTTGACTCCACATATGTACCATGCTGAATTGTTTACTACATCAGTTCTTGCCAGCAGGACAGGGTGAGAACTTTGTTCATGCTGACCTTGTCTTTTAGATCCCTCTTGGAAAATGCTAGGAAATTCAACACAATTTGGCAGTTTTTAGCAGCTCAAGTAACTGCCCTTGTAAGTGTAAGCAGGTAGGTCTTTGTCAGTATATTCGCTCTTCAGAGATAAAATAATCCAGCCAGCGGCATTAATTAAAAAAAAAAGGAACGTAAAATACTCTGGGGCTCATTAAAGTTAAGAATAACAACATGATGTGATGACAGATACAACTTGCTGAGGTTCTGAAAATAGCAGGTTAAAATGTAAATATCTTTTAATAAATAATTTTCCGGCAATGTAAAAATAAATGATATTTCCTTTGGCAGTAATAGCTGATTTAATCTTTCGCTGGGAAGTTGCTTTGCTCATAAAATATTGTGCTACAGAAAAAAAAATATTATTTTGTTGTTTTGAAAGACTTTTGTAATCCACAATAAACTGGGTGACTCTACTTATGTCCGAGATAAGCGCCAAGAGTGATGCAAGCTCCCACCAGAACCAGACTTAGGATAGTCTTCAGAGAGATCCAGGAGAAATCGAACAAAGGCCTCATACTGTTGCCATACAACTCCACAAAGGCATCCTAGAAAGGGAAATAGTCAGAAAAGGAATATCAGAATTGCAGTTACCGGTTTTTTGGGGGACAAGGGGAATGGGGAAAGGGAGGCAACTTCTTCACCCTTGGGGATCACCCAACAATCCTCCTGGCACAAGAAGACCACACAAACCTATTAAAACAGTGATTTGGGAGGTCTGTTTTGTGTGCTTAAAAGAAGTTCTCCTGCCTATTTCTTTATAAATATTTCTGAAATTACTTAAGGTTGTGACTTCTGCTTTAGGCATGCCCAGTCTAACAGAAAAGACAGAACCAGCATTTTAAAATATAAATTACCACTATTTTGGGTCCTAAATGTTGTCTATACAAACATACGCAAAGGAAGTAGATGAACCTTCATTCTCCAAATCTGTCATTTCCACTGGATAAGGAGCATCTATATTGCAGGTCAACTTCATTGAAAATAAGGCAGTATTTGTTTGGTTCCCTGGGGATGGGCTCAGAAGACTTTGTGTAGTAGCCACAGATGTTTCTTCCATATGAACTGAAGGTGATAGGGTTGTGTTACACCTATGGTAATCTTTCACAACTGTCACCAAAAAGGGTCATGCCGTGGTCCAGTGCTCCAGGAAAATCTGGTTGATGCACGTAGGCACCAAATGGAAAGGCTGTTTAAGTAGCAAAGATAAAGTTTTAGTGACTCATAAATACAGTGGGATTTGACTGGACAAATGACTGGATTGGTGATACTCTGCACGTAATGCCTTTCTTTCAGGCTGCAATTCCTAACGAGCATGATGCTTCAGGGCATTCCTCAGAGACAGATAAATCATACTGTTTGGCACGAAAGCAGTAAATAGCCAAGCTGAATGACTTTAAAAATGTGACAAAACTGATAGCATCATTTATGGCAACTCTTTTACTGTGCTGCCAATTAAGGTTTGCTCCCAAGCTATTGCAATAAGCCCATGAAACAGCTATCTAACGTGATAGTTTCTGTCTCTACTTTTATTACCCTAAGACTTCCCATTTTTGGTAGAAGTTCACATTCTCTATTAAAGTTATAGTGCCTTTAGCTGTTTTGCAATGTTATTATGCTAGGAGTTAACCTGTCTTCTAATAATGCATATCTGTCTCCTAATAATGCATGCATATATTGTTATGGTTTACAGCAGGAACTGAGGAGAGAAAGATGTCCATTATTGATGTAAACCTTCCAACCAAGTTAATGACAATAAAATTTTGTAGTTAAATTAGCTTCCCTCATCAGGCATCTCTAGTTATTGTCAGAAGAGCCGCGTTTGTGGTTTTACCACGAGAGGGCGTGTAAGGATTTTTAATATTTTGACTTCTATTCACTAGACGCTGAGCGAGATTCAAATAAATAATAGATATTTGCTTCCAAAATGTGTTATTACATTAAGTAATATTGGTGCATGTTGTAGGTCAGAGTGGATGTAAGTAGGTGAGGCTTGATAGCAGAACAGCCACAGGCTCTGGCCAACCGAGTGACGTGAAAACACGTCTGCCTCTTGCTATTTCTCAACGCTTGTTCCTTTAGGCAATCATTTTCCAACTTGGATTTCCAAAGGTATATTCTTAAGTGAAAGCAGCTTAACCTTTTGTGGGGAGGATGGAATGTTTTAATACAAACTCCTCATTTCAGAGAGAAATTGGCAACTTTTGCTTAGCTGCCTGTTTTTTGACATAGACATTTGCAAACTCTGGCCTTAATATTCTGCTGTGCTGTTGCAGAGCTGAAAAAGCGCACTCAGTTTGCTGTGCAGCTCTTTGGAAAGCTGCTTTTATTTCTCCTTAAGGCTATGAAGTAACACAATATCCTAAAATGTTACAGACTGGGCTAAATCCTGTTGTCGCCAGTACAGACTCACTGACTTCCATGGGAGCCTTCTCTGTATAGGGAGTTCAAGATCGGGCTTTATAAAAATACAGCAAGGGTAAAGTTCAACACTTGGTGATATTATTATGGGTGGAAAAGAGAGGAAATGAAAAAAAAAAAAACCTCATGGAAACGCAAGTCATGTGAAAACATTTAAATGTTAAGGTTTTCTTTCTGTGGGGAAGGTCTCACTTCTGTATATTCATGACAGTTGATGCATACACAGTATCAATATCAAAATGAGCGTACTTTGTGCCTCCCTTCTATCCCAGTTTAGGAACATTTCTCCTAGTTTTTCTGTGAGACCATTTCCAATGATTCCATAGAGCTTCTGGTACTGGGTATTGAGATGGACGGAAGAGAACAGCAAAACTTGGACACCAGACAAAAATATGGCACAACCTATGGCTCAAAAGAGGAATGTTAACAAAAAATGTGCAGCATGCAGTACTTTTTTGTCCGAGATTATTACAACAATAACATGAACCCAACCTAATGGTGTCTGTACTATATATTACAAGTAGCTCTTTATGATCGTTCCCCCTCCCCTTCTCAAACATTCTGATTAGGCCTATTTCCGAAGCTTGTTTGAACAGCCTGTCACTATTTGTTTAAGTTTCAAACCTGTTTTAAATAAACACATGTCCATTTTATGTACTAAAACAAGGGGGGTGGGAGGAGGGAAGTATGACCCGCTGCTGAAAACTATTTTAGCACAAAGAGAACCCTAAACAGAATTTTAACCTTTCATAAGGTTTTGTCTTCTGTAAACTCATGTATTTGTCACTGGATTTTTGTCACCTAAACTGCTCTGTTTAAAATAAGAGAATCTCTGCTAAAATAAATAAGATTAGGAAAATTGTTTGAAACACTTGGTGTCCTTTGAAAAGCACTCCTTATAATGAAAGCAAGGGTCCCCTTGGCAAATAGACTGAGGCAAGTTCTGGCTTGGTCAACCTTTCTGGAAGTCTTACTCAATTGGAAAGAAAATCGTTGCAGACCTTGCTTTTAAGACCTTCAAAATTTAATGGGAAGTTATATCCTGGATGTAAAATTATATCAGGGCCGTTAAAAATTATATGGAAAAGAACTCTTCATTCAGTTCTGTAACTTTTTAAAAAGCCATTTCCTAAGAAGCTTTTATTAAGTCAAATCAGTCTGTTGCTGGTTTACTGTGCAAATTTGTGTTGACCGTTTCTGTGAAGCAAGAAAGGTGGCAGTGGAGAAGGGAAAGATGGTCTGCCGGAGCTCCTCTTAGGCACCAAAGCCCCCGAGATGCCTGCTTCACCTTGCCTGCTTTGACTGGAAGCCATGAGGATTGCCCCAAGGGCACCCCTCACTGCCTTCTTGCCCACTGGACTATATATAGGGAGGACAGAGTGTGTTCCTGGCCAGAGTTCCAGGGATTTGCAGGGAGCCCAGGACAGAAGTGAAGTTTGTCACTCTGGGAGGATTAGGAGGTGTAATAGTGCACTGAATCAGGGCAGCCTCAAAACAAAGAGATCACATTATCCCGCTCTTCTGCTGGCCCAAATTCGGCAGCTCTGATCCAAGAAACAAATGTCATCTTTAATTACATGGGAATTCTTTGCTTGTGGAATGAGCCAATTTTGTTCAGCCTTGGTCCTTTCACAGCTCAGCTTGCACCCCGGCCCGAGAGGCAAGGCACAGCTCCTCGGCCACAGAGGAGGACGTGCTGCCCACAGGCTGAGTCCAGAGAAGCATTATGGATCTGACAGCTCCTTACCCTAAATGTGGAGGGAGAAGGCAATTTCTGCCTGGCATTTCTGACCGAGGGGGCGGCAGGGAGAGCGAACATGAGGAAGTAAACGCTTCCTTTTTCTACCTGAATCAAACAGCTGGTGAGGAAGTGACTTTATTTCCCTCGTTATCATTGGTTTGGCAGGATATCCTCTTGAGCCACATTGTATTGAATGAAGAGCCAGAGAGACTTCCATTTTACTGTACGGGAATTGCCTCGCAGCTATTTTACGCTGCCCTCTCTGTGACTCCAAAACAAACAAACAAACAAACCCTCACTAGTCCCCGACTTTTGAAGAAACTTGCATAGGTCTGAACAAGGCCACTTTGCCACCCACTATGGGGCAGGAGAGGGAATGGCACACACTCTGATGCCAAGGTTTGGCAGCTGAATGACTTTACCTCACCCCCTGCCTCCACACGAATGACATAAATTCTCATAAAAGCTTTTGTTCCTGCATGGTAACTCATTTCAGAAAGAGTTTGGGGAGTGAGGGAGGGAGGGAGGGGGTGGACAGAGCTGGTTAAATCGTCCCATGTTTTCTATGCCGTGAAACCTCATTAAAATGTCATCTTGCAGCTAACAAGAAAAGTTCTTGGAACACAAAAAGTAGACAAATGTGTAGCTGTTCTTTTCCCAAAGAGTTTATGAGTCTTTTATGCAAGCCTAAGTCGTGAGTACAAATAAGGGCGGCTCAGCCACTGGCTGTGCTGTGCTGTGCTGTGCTGAGGTGTGGTGTTTCACAAGGTCCGTATCTTTAGAGAGGCCGATATCCTTTTACACCTGGGAGTGCCAACATGCTGGTAGTCCTGCCAGGTGCACATTAACAAATTATAATGGGAAGGAAAAGAAGGTGTCACCACGCAAGCCCTGCTGATCATGGAAAAAGAACCTGCCTGGGGAGTGGCTTTGGCACATGAACCCCTGAACTGATTTCCATCTGGGGTTTTTTCTTGCCCCCTTCACCTTTGCTCATGGTAGAAATTGGTTCTATTTTGGAGACACAGTTCAGTGGTGAACACAGCAGGGCTAGATTAATGGTTGGACTTAATGATGTTAGAGATCTTGTCCAACCTGCTATGATTCTATTATTCTGTTTTGTATTCTCTGTTTCTGCAAGACCCGACACAGTCTAAGGTCTGCAGCTGATGTATTGGATGCTGGCTGCATACACTTTTTAATTTTGTTTCTCCGGTGTTGTCTGAGGTGTCCGACTTTGAACAAAACTTGTTTTCATCACAGTAGTCTTGCCTAACTTCTTTGTTCCTTGTCCTTTATATTATTTGTATAAATTCCTGCATCAGTGAGCCTGTGATTTTGGGACTCTCACTGTAAGGCTCTGTGAACTGGCATTAGTGGAAATAGTATTTGCATGACTGACTGAACATGTCAGTCAGATGGAGACATCTAAGGAGCAAGGACTGACTGTGGTTAGGTTTGCTCATGAAAATGATGCATAGGCTTAGAAATACATAAATGTGAGTAGTTACAGTAATGGTGATGACTAGTCCTCCTGTCTGTGCTCCTAAAGAGTGACCCTGCTGGCAGGTGGGTTTTCTCCAGACCCCTGCGGGATGAAGGGTAAATCCAGGCTTTGAGGAATAGTCAAGCCACATCTTTAAACACAGGATTTGTAAGGTGTTGATCACTCAGCTTGGATGGAAATCCAGCCGGTGTTCAGACTAGGCCACATTCTTGTCAAACCAAGTCAGCATGAGAACTGTTTCAGTAATTTAGTCTTGGCATCTCTATTTAATTCATTTAGACGTGGTTCTGCAATATGCAAAAGCCCAGACCTAATGGAGGCTGCCTCGTTCTCTTATTCCTGGAAAGGCCCACACTATAAAATGAGGTATTTCTGGCATTAGGATAACAGCTGTAATGTCACCGCAGCAGCTAGCTGGTGGTATTTGATGGGTGCCACTTCTGAGGAAGCACTATTAGCAATTATGAGAAAAAGAAGGCAAGAAGGCCTTCTAGACAAAGTACTGTGTTCAAACAACTCAGTCAAAGCTGCTCTATTTGATCCTTCACAATTTTGAGATCTTTTGTAGGTTGATAGTCCTACTCAA
This sequence comes from Motacilla alba alba, assembly GCF_015832195.1. Taxonomy (NCBI): domain Eukaryota; kingdom Metazoa; phylum Chordata; class Aves; order Passeriformes; family Motacillidae; genus Motacilla; species Motacilla alba. The sequence goes on along the minus strand of NC_052017.1, from coordinate 69,884,324 downwards.
ACTATTTGCTGCTTTATTTAATTTTCTGAAGGTATCTTACTTAAATAGAGTGCTAGAAACTGTTCTTCCTAGAAAACAAATGTGTCCCTACACATGAATCTCAGTTGCACTACAACCAAATCATTAGTGGACCATATTCTTCCCCAAATTATCAAACCTAGTCTAAAGAGTTTACATTCCCCTGCAACAGTAAATTTAGTGACATCCATTTGTGGATTTGTGAATCCCTTTGAAGGAGAGAGCAAGTGTCACAGAGCTGCTGGGGAGACTCATCTCACACTGTAACGTCGCTCTTGTACCAGCATCCTCCAAAAAGAGGCTGGATGCATTAAGACCCCTGTCAAATCTTCAGAATGGCTTAAAAAAAAATGACAAAATGGAACTTGAGTGTCAATGCAGGCCTGTTTTTCTCTAAATCGTACTTAAATTCTCTGTCATGTTTCTGACTGGCTTTCAATATGAGTGCCCTTATCCTGCAAATAACCCAGCTAATTTAAAAGTGCAACTCTGAAGATTTGTCTACAGTGGGTGCTGCACTGACAGTAGAGGGAAATGTGAACACATCCCCCATTATATTCCCTGTCTGCTTCAGCTGCCCGGGCTGCTCTTGGGCTGCCGCAGAAGAGTTAAATCACGTAACCGCCTGGGAAATGGGAAATGAAAGTAACTGCTTGTAGAAGTGCTCAGGGTGCTGTGGCACAGTGTTTGTCCTCCAGGCCATGGAGGCTTTCATTTTACAAGCGCATCCAGCGGTGCCAGGCTCAAGGCACAGTTATGAGCGGAGGCAGAGAGAGGCAGCAAGGTGGCAAAGCTGTCAGCCTGGGGAGGGACCTGGCTCAGGGTGGCCTTGGCCAGAAAAGGCTGAGTGCACGTGTGAACCAGATGGGTGAAATCTGACTGGTCTGAGCAGGTTGTCCCATCAACTGCACCACGAGGGACCAGTCATGCGTTTTTCTGCTGCTTGTTTTAACATCCCTCAGGGATATGCTCCATCTCATGTTTGTTGTTTCAACACTCAGTTCTGATCCAAACTCCTTCAGCTTGACAAACTCGTGCTCAGCATTGAGCAAGAGTAGCACAGAGCTGGAGTGGTGGCCTGGCTGTTCCATGGTGTTCCGTGGTGCTCCATGGTGCTCCAGCAGCAAGAGGCCATGCAGAAGTGCCACCCAATCCTCGTGTGATTCGATGCAGGCACTTTTTTTTTCATAAATCTTGTGACAAGCAACTGATTTACAGGGCCAGTGAGACAACACAGCTAGCATTACGCTAAAGTAACCTCACGATAAATCCGCAATTTAATGAGTAAGTGCAAAAAAAGGCCATGCTGTAGACTTCAAGGGACAGTTACATTTCTACCACCAGCCACCTGGAAAATACGAATTTGCCCATGTGTTTTCTTTGGCAGCCTACACCTCATTAGCAGCTGAGACCATTTCTGCTCACCTGAAAAAGCCTTATTTGAGGCAGAGAAGAGGCAGCATTTTTTGGTCATTTCTGTCTTTTGCCATTTCCTAAGTCAGCCCTCCCACCAGGAGCTGTGGGAGGCAGATAGGTCCTGGCAGTCTGATGGAACGCTGAAAATTCTCCCCTTCCAATGTAGTGTACATGAGAATGGGGCCTCTTGGTGTCTCGCTCCATGTTCTCATCAATTCACAGCTAAGTGATAATGGGAAATTAAAATAAGGGGAAGTTCTCTGCTCAGAAGAGCTTGTTTTTAAATGGATGCCTTCCCTCGCCCAACTTTTAGTCTTTTCTGTCCTGTTCACCACTTGCACAAAAATGTTTCTCTGGTAGAGAAACTAAGGGTGAATGAGCAGGGAAAGAAATGAGCAGAGTCTGCATAGACTGAGGCAATTAGAAATTTGAACAAAATGAACGAAGTGGGACAGGTGAAAACTGTTGTCAAAAAAGCTGAAATTTTAAGCCAAGACAGCTTTATGCATTACTTGCCTTATAGATGGGGGAACTCGTAGGGGTTAAAGTGGGCTGGTAAATCTTCAGTTTTTGGGTTAATCCAGAAAGTTCTTTGGTAAATGTTATCAGGTAAGAGCTAACAAGGACCACTTGAAAAAAAAAAGGACCAGTAAGAGTGTAAGAATACAAGCCAAGTCACAGAGTAAAGGACGTTGTTTTGCTATTCAAAACAGCTCAAATTTATTTGCATACACAGTTGTAATTCATTAACTATGACCAATAGATTTATTTAAATGCCACCCAACAAAACCAAAATATGAAGATTTAATAAAAGGCAAATCATCTCTGCCTCTTGACCACCAAAACCAACACCAAAACATGTAACAGACATCCTGCAAGAGAACTGGGATCTTCTCCCATTCAAAGGAAGTACCACCAGGATGTTGGAAGGCAACACACCTCCTATCCATATGTATACTTTAATTCTTCTGTAACAAGAAATAATGTCTTGATCATATAAGAAAGGGCACAAATTCTGCATATTTCCTTTTAGCAGAAAGCTCTAAAACTGAAAAATATTGGACACTGCCAGCAGGAGAAAAAATGCTATTCTTTAAGTATTTCAGGGGCTTTGCTGGTGTCACTGTTCTGGCCATATTCCTTGATGGAAACATGGCTTATACCAGCTGCAGCAGCCTGCCAGCATGGTTGAAGTACCTCCCAAACAATGTGAGTTACACTGGCAAAAGGACTCCTCTCTGGTCTAAGTCTATGTAAGTCTACATAGTGGGGAAGGGAATCATGCCAAAATAGCTATCTTTGTAGGCTAGGGATGTGATTTTTTCCCCATGAGATAGTTGTGCTGGCCAGACTTTGTCATGTAGACCCTAGGAATTTTTATTTGCAAAATAAGACTGTAATTTATTTTAACCAGATGTTCAGCACTGATCTGTGTCTGTGCATTCACAGCACACTCCAAGTAATTTTTACTGTGAAAGACATATACCTTGGACACTGCTGAGATTTTAAAAACATAATGCTTAAGCTTTAAGACTGTGGTGGGCTTTCCTTTCTTTTTGTTGGTAATGGGTAGCTCCCAATGAAGTAAGCTGGTTCTGGGTGTTGAGTTTTGCTCCTATCAATCAGATTCCCCACAGGCCCTGTATGGCAAAAGTCTCAGCTCTCCCAGGTATCAGAAATTCACATCAATTGCTGGAGCAAGTCATGCAGTTCCTTACAACCTAATGGTTGCTGGGAGAATAAAGCGAGAGCTGAAATGACCTAGGATCTCTCTTTTCTCAGTAAAAAGCAGGAGGTACGAGTGCCAGTCCTCTGAATAAACAGATCCCTCTTTGTTTTCTTTCATGCCTGGTGTTCTTGAGGGGAGGCAGGGGCTGGTTCTGCTACAGGACAGTGATCATCGGAGTGGTCACGTAGCTGTCATTGGAGCCTGATGTACCAACCACTATCAACAAGTTACACATACACATCCTTGGGAACAGCTGAAATACAGCTTAGCCCGCATTCCTATGGCCAGTCATTCAAAACAGAAAATAAAAGGATTTAGCTAACTGCTGCTTTTTTTTTTTCATAAGCCTGCATGTCCTTGCAGATCATTCACAAAGGGCTGCACATTTATATTTCCTGTTGACATCCTTTGAAAGGGAGAATGCCAGTGGAAATTGGATCTTTTAATCAACAATTTTTGTGGACAGCAAGTCGGATGAAAATTCATGAAGGATTAAATTCTATCATTGTGACCTTGAACTAAGAGCACAAGGAAGGAGAATGTTAACTTAGGCAGGAAAGATTGGTAATTACTCCATGTGTTGGCGTTTGCAAGTTGGAAATTTCATGCAAAATTTCAGATACTCAGAGGAAAGAATATAAAACAAAACCAGGACTGTCAGCCAAGGAAACAAAAAAGCATCACCTATGAAATCGGCCTTGAAAGCTTCCTCAATTTCTAAAATAAATAAGACCCCACAGATCAGAAACCAGAGATCAAAATTGATATAAAGTCCTTCATAAATGTCATAATTTATTTTTTTAATACTTCTAAGAGCAGGTGGGAGCACACAGCAGAGCACAGTTCTACAGAGGATAAGAGAGAGCTCACCTTGCACTCATCAAGCTACCTCAGGGTCCGGGATAGCGGTGCAAACACTGTGGGTATATTAGAATAGCACTTCAGGCAGACTGAATATTCCTGCTGTAAAACTAGCACAACTACTGCTCAAAGGCAGCTCCAGAATCCCCGTGCAGCGCTGCGCACTGCCATGTAGATGTGCCCCGAGGCAGTACCGGAGAAAAAATGATGGATCCTGCTCCTGCTTACGGCATTGCCTTCCCCATAGAGCAGCGTGAGCTGTGACTCTTGTGCCAGCAGCTGCTGCTGAAAGCAGCAGTCTCTCCTGCCCAGTCACTTCAACGTAGCCTCAAGAATTTCATTAACACATTAATCTGCAATTAAAGAGCTGCCCTTGCTTAAGAGCCAGAGGAAGTGATTACAAGGGCTGAGGAATTCATGTGTGGTGGAAGGAGAGGCACTAGATCTGTAAGCAGGTACAGCAATCATCTAGAGGATGACCACAAGTAACTCCTGTGTGCAACCACCTCCCGCTTCTGTCCCTCTTCGGGTGATGTCCCTTGCACATCTCGACGCTCTCTTCCTTGGAGTTCTGCCATTGCTGCCAAAAGGCTTCTTCTCCCCCTAGATTTTCCATCACCAATATCTGCTGCTCCTAGCCTGAAGTGGGAAGGCCCGAAGATGGTTTCCATCAGTTTTGCAACAATAGGGGCTTTCTGCCACAGTGGTAACTCTCAGCTGGCTTTTTATGGCTAGAATCCAATGTATAAGTGTCATAAACCCACCCAGAAGCTGCCTTCATAACCTCCTATAATTAACTGTTGCTGCTATAAGTTTAGACAAACTCAGGATATCACATGCAAAATTCTGTCTGATTTGCTATCTAATCATCTTCTATCTAGGTTCTTATACCACACACATTGCTGTGGTATCTGAGCATCTTGATGCCTGGATGCAAGGCAGATAAACCCTTTTCAAGTTAGCTATGCTGCAGTCCTGACACTTCTACACTCTTTCAGCCCACACTTTTGCTACAAGCGAACTGCAAAGAAGCTTCCTCAAAGATTAGCTGAATGTACCAGCTTCTCCTGTCTTCCTTTCCCAGATAATGTAAGGTTGGGAAATTTGCCAAGCATCATGCTAAACTGAAAGAGACATTCAAATTGCAGTGAGTGCATGAGCCAAGGGAGCCCAGCCTGCCAGAATGTTATTGTAGTGTTCTCAAGAAGTTCTCAGCATTAAGACTTCATTTCGTTGTGTGCCTGTCTGTCTGGTTAGGAGATGCTCCACTGGAGACCCGAAAGTCATTGCTTCCTCAATATTAAATACAAGTCTCTCAGCTAGCTACAAACCATTTGTTAGCTTCAAACTTTTGAGTCAGTTTTGTTTCTTTCTCTTTTAGGATTGGAGGTGTTTGATCCTGCAGTCACCATCACTTGAAACAAAATTTCTGCTTTCAAGAAGATTTTAGATATACCCTTTTCTGATGACCATAGGTTTGAAGCAAGAACACAGACAGGGACCAGCAGTCAAAAAGATGAAAAAAAGTGTATTTTTTCTGAATGAGAAATAATAGATATGGGTTTGATTGATTTAATAACAAGTAAGGGAAAAGTTCAGAACTTATCTATACTTTTAACAGTAAAGAAGCAATCCTCCCCCCAGGAGGAACCATTTATACTGATATCAAAATGTATTCTGACTCATTAACTGAAATAGGTTGCGCTGCTGGGAGACAGTTGTATCAGCAAGATTTTGTCTACAGAAGGGTTTGCACCAGTATAATTTACATCCATAAAAAAAGTCAGATACATCAGCAACAGGGGCACACAGTAGAGTGCAAACTGGGCATGAAACATAGGGAAGAATATGCAGATCAATGTTTTGGGCTATTTTTCATATTTGTGTTGTTAAAGTTCCTTTATGTCCACAGTGAGAGCAATTAAAATACAAAGACCCTCAACACCCACCTAGAGTAACACAAGCATCAAGAAACTAAAAGAAAACCAAAGCACCTTCCTTTTTTTAGGCTATTTACTCCCACAGCTTTAGCCACAGAGTTGGGGGGAGGAGGGTGAGGGAAAGAAGCTGAAATGAGCTGGTAATCACAGCATTAAGTTGATTTGACCATTAGAAAACTTTAATTTCAATGTTCCCCATGGCATTTGTGGTATTTATTTCCTTATTTATTTCTTGAGCCTATTAAATACTTTGACCTAAAGAAAGAAGAATTCATACAAGCAAGAAGATTAAAGGTTCAAATTAGTTAAAGAAGAAACAACTCTTTTGATTCATTACAGGCCAGTGTTCTCAGTGTCACCAGTGATACCGTCATGTACTAATGCCATAATGTACTGCCATGTACTATGCTTGAAGAAAAAGACATATTCAAGAACAGGTTATAGATGGCTTTTGATTGGAAAACAACACACATCTGCTTTGCATTCTTTTTGCCCAAGGTTTTCTGTCCCATCCAAATGGCCCTTCTACACATGTAAGAACCATGATAGGGACAGAGATTCTCTTCTCACACTGACCTGACCTTGTATGTTGGTTTCAGTCTAATTTTGCCATCTGTGTTCACTTCAAAATTGTACCTCTGAATTTGCATTCCTTCTACACATTGAGGGCTTTTTATATGCTTTGTTCATGTAGTTGCTTTCCTTCTGGTGCGTGCTTCTTCTGCCATTTCTTGTGTGATCCCTTCTTTCTCTGCTGTTTAACCTTAGTTCCTTCATTACTTCTCTTCTCACTATTCACTTTCAGGCATTCAGTGTTGCCTCGCAGAGTTTCCACAAAGCATTTGTCCATACACAAGTTATGTCTTTCCTTGATGGTATATTGCTTATTCCTGTCTATGGAGCACAAGTTAGTGGAGACAAATACATGATTGTCATTGTGCCAGCTAATCATGCTTGAGCCGTGGTCCCAGCAGGTTTTAACTGCAGTTGGCTGCTACAACGCTGAGCGTAGCCTAGGTGGATGTAATAGCCAAGTCACCACAGGCACTGTGCCAGAGGGACTCTTCAAGGTTGTGCTGTGACACAGCGGCAACCTGCAGCGAGACTAGCCCTGACTAGTACTCAATGACAGCTCAAGACCCAGTTTGTGACTCGAAGAAACCCAAGCTGAGGTGGTGTTCCTCTAGAAGCAAGCAGGGGTCGGGTAGGAATGCTTAAAATAAGGCTCAGTCCAACACCAGTTATGCCAGGTTTGCTGCGAAGTGAACACAAAACCATGCTCAGAAAGCAGGGATACCTGGGCACTGTACAGCTGGAGACCTGCATGCAAAAACCTCCTGTGTGGAAGGCACGGCACACCTGTATGATTTATCAAGGAGCTGGTAGCAGCTGAGCCATGTGAGAAGTTCTCTGAAGGCTTTCACACTCCCGGGAGGAGGAGCATCTTATAAAGCTGTACCTTATTACTTATTGGTGAATTTTTAAGAGTAGATTTAGGAGGAAGAAGATGAAGTTGCTCTTTGTTGAATTTTTACATGTTAAAATACATATTTATGTCACAGAGGTTAAAGAAAACAAAAAGAGCATCACCTCAAAGAGGTGAAAGTTCGATCCCTGAAGTGCCATCCCAAATTAGGTTTCTGGTACACCTCAGCGTTAGTACTCAGTGAGTTAGCTACAATCAGTTTGTGATTAATACCCGAGTTAAGAGTACTTTCTTCCTTCTGTCTCTCACTTTTTCAAGATAGTGTTGTGTCAAGTGTTAAGAAAATTGCTCTTCTAATTTGTGTGCCTCCTGATTTATTTGGTCAGGCTTAGGGGAGTAGCCCAAGTCCCCATTACCACAAATCTGTTAACAATTCTTTTGAGTTCAACAATGCTCATTCTGTTTCCTTTTCTTAAGCTGGATATTAGCAACAAAGACCTGCTAATGTCTTTACTTTTCAAAAGTTGTAAAAATGCTTTGGAATTTCTTCTTTAGCATTCATTTATTTGTCTTCAGAGATTCAGTTGCACAGCCCTTCCCACTTACAGTTCAGCTAAATAATGTTCATGTTATCCTTGTACACAGGAGTATTTCCTCTGCCTCCGCGGCCCAGTCTTTCTTTCCTGAACAGTTTGTAAGTAGATAATTTTGTTTTTCTACTACATTTCCCTACCACCCTGCTATTAAAATCATCCTCCATGGCAAAATGCTCTGATTGTTCTTTTGCTTTTAAGCTTGTTACAGTTGTCTAAATAGTTATGCTATTCAACTCCTTTTCTGATACCTTCCCAGTTTTCCTGAATTCCCTTTTATACATTTACCAAAATTACGACTCTCCAATGGTTGTAATTGGCATCATGTTCTCTGAATTCACAAGACGCTGCCATATATACAGATGTCTTTAATAGACATATCTGACTAATATGTTCCCCAGACGCTCATAACTTCTGGCTTATTTGCAGGATCTACTTCTGTTCTGGTCCTCTCCATTTTCTAGGCTCTCCTTCACTCAATTACTGTACTGTCTATCTAACAAACTAAAACACCTTTTTGCACATTCTGTTCTGGCCACACTGAGAACTGGCACAGACCTCACTGCTTCATCAGACTTGCATATGAAACTGGGAACAGCTGAGTCAAAGCCATTTGCCCTGTCTTGGACCAGCGTTTTCTGTCTAGCCAAATGATGTTACTTCCCAGACAATTTCTCTTACTTACTGGTAAGAAAAGTTCATCCAGTGCCTCATGGTTTTGGCTGAAATGAAGAAGCTTGCTGAGCTCATGCTCGTCATGACCGTGTTCCTGGGGACAACTGGGGCTGTTTGCCTCACCAGTCTCATTCTGACCAGTGGCAAAAGCCAGCTTTAGTTGCAAAGAGTCGCATTGTCTGCCAGAGAAGGATGATCTGACCCCCCAGTCTGCAGCCATAGGGGGACTGGCTTCTTGAAGCAAAGCCTTGGCCAGTTCATGCCTGAGAGCCACCCTTCCCCTCCCAGATGACCTTTCAGCTTCTGAGCTTCCTCAATTTGTCACAGACATTTGTGGGACTTCAGAATATTTGAAAGTAGAGAAGCAGAAGCTGTGTCAGATCAAGGGTCCTTAAGGTAAGATATTTTAACCAGTTCCATAATCAAAATAAGAGTTACTGTCTTTTTATCTACTTGCTTATGGTAATAAAATGTTTGCCTTTTGGCTGGGCAAACAACTGTCAGTACTGTAAAGCCCACGTGAGTTCCTTCTCGTTGTCACTGCAATGTATCCCACTCACCTAAATCTTGAAAAAATATGCTTTCAAGTTAGATTCCTAAACACATGAGTAGACACCTGAGTAGACTGAGCTTCGCAGTGGGGACCTCCTGCCTTGGTGGCCTGAAGTTAGGCACATGACAAGTATTGGAAATCTTGGGCCGAGAGATACACTACAAAGCTACAGTCTGGAGGGGGACAGGGAAAATCAGTTATATTCCTGATCCCATTTCTAAAATTTTAATATTATGCATTAATAATCATTGCACTGATAATAATTTCTTAATGCTGTTGGGATTTAAGAAATCTATTCTAAAAATTGTGTTTGAACTTTCTGCACTCTTTATTTGACAGGGATGAGAGTAGAGCAATAAGACTATAAGAACACAGGAAACTTTTCAATAGGGAGAGCACTGGAACAAGCCATTTGGGAATGTAGCCATCTAACTGAACAAGGAGTCAGTGAGTGACAGGGAGAGAGAATGTGCAGATGGATATTCAGCACTCCCGGTCCTCATCATGCAAGCAAGAAATAGAGGAATTTCAATAACATAAGGAAGGACAGAAAATTCAAAGCTGGTAAGACAGCATACTTTTGCCTGCCATCCTCAATTAGACCATCTTATTATATAAAGTATTTAAATTAGATAATTGCTACAGAATGCTGAGACAAGAGTTTAGTGAGCTTCAAAGAATAAGTAAATATTTCTACAGTAAACAAAAGCTGTTAACGGTCCAAAATAATAGGGATAGTAGTAGTAATAATAATGGTGGCAATAACAATAATAGCAATAATAGTTGTTATTATTATAATAATTATAATGAAAGGATTTTGTTTGAAGGATTAAATAAATCTCTGATTTTTGGGATTAGTGTGAGAACTTCAAAAGGACCATACAAGACAGGGGGAAGGGTGGGAGATGACATGATCCTGAATCTACCTCTTGGGCATTTCTTTGCCTTCATTTGAAGCAGGTGGTGCCCCGCGCAGGCACAGACACGGACACAGTCTGTGGTAGATTGATCATGATGCCAGTAAAGATGGACAATTTTAAATAATTATGTGTTAGCTGAGCAGGAGATTTTTGTGTCCTTTTGTGTTTATAAAGATATCCTTCTATTTTTTTCATGTTCATCAAACAAAAAGACTTTGATTGAGACAAAATCTATGGATTCCTAAAGTAAGAACTGTAAAGAAATTTGAAAAAGAATTCTATACAAGCAACATAGCATCTTTAACTTAAGAAAAAAATTCCAGTATGTCTTTTTATCTGCAAAATTAATGGGATTGTTTAATATTAAAAAAATGCTGTAAGTTAAATGCAAGGCATAATGAAAGATTGAGAAAAGAAGTCCAAATTTTAAGAATGTGCAAATTCTTTAATCTTAGTAGGAACATTTTCATAAACTATTTAATGAAAACTAAAAAGTGAACAGAACAAAATTTAGGTTTTGTTCATGTGCTTTATCCAAATGAAAGGAATAATAATTCAACATATAATGACAGTAACATAAAGGGAAGAGGCTGTGTTTAAAAAAAAAAAAAAAAGAAAAAAAAGATAGTTCTGTTCCTTACTTAACTGAAAATAAAGCAAAAAAACCCTGGCAACAATACAGAATTTAACCATGTGCCAGGGTATAAAATGCTACTGTTTACGTAGGGCCGCCTTCACTCCTTTGTCCAGCCACAGACACTGTGACGGGTCAGTCATGGGTTTTTAACTGAATTAATCACAGCAGGGGAGGACGCTCTTCCCGGCTGCTCTGAGGACCACCCCTGCATTCCCGCTCTGTTTGAGGATGGAGGGAATGCTAGAAGTGGCCACATAAGTGTCGCTGATGGTGCTGGGGCAGAAAAGGATTCACCACACCATAGATGGGCAACTGGATCCTGTGGCTGGAGCCAGGGACAGAGGGGCAGGCTGAGCACAGGTGTCCTCATGGAAGGCCACCCGTAGGAGCAGGGACACAGACTGTCTCCCTTCACATGATGGTGCTACAGAAGACAGCAAAATCACATCAGTCTGCAGGAGTTTATCAGTCTTTGCTTCTTCTCTCTCTCCCTAGAGGACTCCTCAGTTTATTTTTATTTTTCAGCCTTCCTTGAATCTCTTTCATTTCCTCCCCTGCTTAATTATGCAGCACTATATTATATAATTTAGACAGACGTACGTGAGCACTTTTAATGACATCAAGTCTTTTAAAACTGCTTCACAGAAGAGAATACAGCTTGTTCATCTGTAGTGTGCCACGGGGTAACACAGTAGTGTCTTTCCCACCATCAGCCCTCCCCCAAGTACTTTCACTCACCCCTTTTCAGACCACTAAGCAACCACTGCCAATCACCCTTCACGCCCCATCCCACCACTTTCGCTCTCAGTCATTTGCCCACTGCCTGTGAATCTGTCAGGACTTCACCAAACCATTACAGACACCCACCCCTTCTTAATCACCTCCTGAACCCTTTCATGCGGGCAAGGATATTCATCAGTTGCTCAGCTACAGCTCTCGGTACTGAGGCCAATGCAATAAATTCAGAGAGAGAGAGAGAGAGAGAGAGAGAGAGAGAGAGAGGAAAGAACCAAGTGATATGAGCACTAGGTGGGAAACTCCTCAGTCAGAAGTTTAAGCAGGTATGAGACTCTCGGGACAGTTGGGGAGTGCAGGAAACTCATCTGCTTGAAGCACTTCTGTAATGCAACAACTACACCCAGAGGCAGATCCCCTTAGGTTCAGTAATTACAATGACTGAGAAAGGAACTCTTCCAGGTGATGCAGAGAAACAGCCATATAATGTGGCTATTCCCACATTGCCCTCCGATGAAACCTCTCTTCCCGTCTATCAAGCATACAGGGGAAAGTCCTTGCCTACCTACCTGAACCAGAATCCCTCATTTAATCTTTGTATCTCGGTGTATCATCTGTAGGTGGTGGTACAAAGTGCTTGTCTGGGGCCCATGGAGAAGTGTTCCTGGAAGGTGAGTGCTACAGCAGCTGTGGAGGATCACCCACAGTGGGAAATGACAAGTGCCTCTGCGTGTGTGCAGAGCTGGGAAGTCCCCACAAATGGGGTGTCCATGCTGAGATCAAGCACAGACACTCTTCTCTCTGTTTCTCTTGTAAAAACGGTCATGGTATTTCCCTTTGTGAATTGTGTATTGTGGCAAGTCATTTTTTAGCTGTGTTTATCTTAAGTGGTTTTATATTCCCGCATTATTTTGCTATAGTAAAAGAAACTTCTATGTGCATATCTCCTCAGTTTTTGAGTGGAAAATAACAACAACAAGAAGAAATTTCTCAACAACTCTTCAACCTGAACACTGCTTATCTTTCCTTTCAGCCTACTGTTGAATGAAGTACCATTTCAAGCTAAGGGAGGCACTATTTGACAGAACAAAAGGCATCTCTCCATGCCTGTCAAGCTCAAGGATATCTGGAAGATACTATATTCAGATTTACTATATTACAGAAGTATTATGCAGAATCCAAAGATACTTTTCCCTGGAAATAAATCTAATGCCTACATACTGGAGATATACATATGTGTAAATGTATATACATATGCATATTACACATATGTATGTGTATATATATAGACACACAACAATACATGTGTGTGTATGTACGATGCTGAGCAGTCTGAAGAACTAAGTGAAAAATCAAGACCTGTGCAAGGAAATGGAATCCAGTATTCTGTTACTGTTTTCCCAGCTAACGACCATCCTCTAAAATACTCTGGTTCATTAGTAGAGTCCACCACTGAGTGGTTACCGATGCAAAACATCCATGTTGTAAAGGCTCAGTGCCAGAGCCTACACTTCCTGTAAGCACCTGCTTCATCCACAGCCCCGAGGTCAATGGAAAGAGTTCCCATGCTTTCATTTGACTTTGATCAGGTCCTCAACATCCTAAAGTGAGTCTTCCCACCGTTCAAAGAAATCACCTCCCAGCTGTGAAAAGGACCCCAGAGCTCAGCTTGTTGTGTTACCAGGGGTATGGGGGTAGTATCTGCACAGAGACTGGGCAGACCCTGGAAGAGAACGGTCTGGACCGTGCACTGAGGGTTTCAATTACAAGGTTCATTTAACCCAGAAAGCCTCCTGCTGCAGAAGGCCACAGATGTTTTGTTACTCCCCCTTGGTTCTTCCTATCTTGACAGACATCACAGAGACACCGTGCATAATAAGGGTTTATTCGAGTTTTCCGCTTGGTACTGTGCCCTGACCCCAGACCACTGAAGAGCCGATCTCAACCCGGCTAGCAGATGCCTGTGTGAGATCTTAGAGTTCTTGTTCTTCACAAACTCTTCTTAGCTCCATCTATTGCCAATTAAATCTCCCAATTATGATGCAAAGAATGATAGCAGCATTTTCTATGTCTACACACTGCCTAAACTGATAAAATGCTCAGTATATGTTAAGAATATAAGTGTGCTCAGTCCATTCACAACACACAATAAGTGCACAATTCAATTAACTAATGCAATTCATATTTCATTAGGACAGAAGCTGTTTGTGACCTTAAATGGACAACAATTTCATGACGGCACTGCAGAATTTTAATTAGATAGGAAAATAACAAAGACAAATGAAACAGAGGGAAAATGCGCTGCCTGGCAGAATTGTTCCAGAGAACCTAAAAACAAAAGATGCAGTTGTTCTGCTAAGTTCTTCTCCTCCTTCCCCCTTACTAATGATGCAGAGAACAAAACATTATCGCCTTTCTTTGCCTTTCGTTTGTAGAGAAGGCTGTCTCAGCATTGGTGGTATGAACCTGGTATGGTACCGAAAGGCACAGGCAAGAGAAGTCCAAGGGCCTGGTTTAGCTTTTGTTCATGAGTACCTAAGGGAAGAGCAGCTCCTTTAAGAATAATAATTTTTGTATCAGTTTTCCAAAAAAGGCCTAAATATTGGACCCTGAAATCATTTGTGAAGGAAAGTGGTAAACCAATCAACAACAGACACGATTAATAAAATTGTTAGTAATATTAGGACAAAATAACACCCACAATCACAGTATATAAAGGGCTCTGATTAAAGCAGAGAAGGATTCAAATATTAAGCTGTGATTGTTGTATTTCTTTTTGATCTACTCTTAAGAAAATGAGAAAAGATTAACAAGGTTAGTTATTACAGTCCTGTAGTAATTTTGTACTTAATCCAAAGTATTACCATATATGCTGACCCTTATGTGAGAGAAATGGCTCCCTACAGTCTCTAATTCGGTTTCATTATTTTACTACACATTACCAAAACTGTGTCTCATCTTACAGAAACATAAAAGGATGACACCCTTCAGTTTTTAGATATTACATTTAAAGAGATGACAGAAGGATGAAACTATAGATCAGAGTTCATGTTCTGCAGAACAGGCTCCCCCTGCCCCCTCCTTCCCAGACTATGATTCATGTTTTAAAGATAAAAACAGTAAATACATTTTGTACAAAGCTGGCCAGATTTTGTGTTAAAGGCAAGATGCTTAGAGGAAGCAGTTGGATATGTAGCAAGATGTGTCTGTTTAATCAGGATATTTGTTGATCTGGGTCAGTAACAGGATGGTTGTTTGTCCCTGGCCAGTGGGTGGCAATGGCAGCAAATGGCTTATAGTAGACAAGGATTGATTTTGATAAACATGTCCAGATGGGTATGATTTAAATCAGTAAATATATTGCTTCATATAAAGAGATATTTTCAAATTAATTTTAAACCGATGTTTGCATCTACGAGTCAGTAGATCCTACATATACACTCTTAAAATAGTATTTGAACCAGGGGAATATCGGTAAAGAAAAATAGCTTTGCCTTCGTCAATCGTAACACCTTTGATGCTTTATTTTTTCATGATATATTAGACCAAAGCCCTGTTGTCTGTATATTAATATTATTTAGTAGTTCTTTTTTCAAACTTATTGTGATCTGAAGCTAGTTTTACTGGAAGAGATGAAGTTAATTTATTGTCAGTCTTGTAAAGTAAGTTTTTAATGCAATGAAAGTATCATAACAGCTGCTAAATGAGAGCGACCATAAAAAGGGAGTTTCCAGAACTCACTGATATTAGCTGCTCACCCATACATTCCCTTCCTCTCAAGTTTCAAGATGAGATTATTATAAAAAACAGGCTGATTTGTTACCAAAAAAAAAAGAAAAAAAAAAAAAAAAAGAAACTGTCTGAACAAATCTGCAAATAAACCAGCTTGGGGGAATTCCCATGTCTGTGTCTGACCTCCATGATCAAAATAAGGCATCCTCGACCTGATACAAAATTCTGCTATTTTTTAGTACTTAACTCTTCACCTGATAGGGTATCTGAGCATCACAGCTCATGCTCCAGGAAAGCTGTGCTTTAACTGTGGTGGGCCCAGCCTGTGCCAGACCCCTCAGGCCGGAGGTGTGACTGCTCAGGGATGAGCAGCGGGAAGCAGGGTGGTGGCCATCACTGCTTCCCAGCGTCTCACCCAGCCCCTGAGCACTGCACTGAGTCCTCACACCATGGAGAAGCTGGGCCCAGGCTATTTATCTGTGATAAGTGCAGCCAGTTGTGCAGCCAAATTGCTCTGTACGGCTTCCTTTTTATTTTTTTCCTGTTAAGTTTTTGGCTTGGCTGATGGAGGACGGAGAGGAAATGCATCCCAGCAAAACTGCCTCTCTTGGATTTGCTGGGGCCTTGTTCCAGTCTGCCTGCTGGCCTTGGGCTGACTATGAGCTGCGACTGTTTTACTTTTTTTAGACTTTTCTACACTTCAATTTACAAATATGATGCCAGATTCTTTTCTTTCCCTTACAGTACTGCAAAATGGGAATCACCCCGCAGCCATTCTGGGATCTGCTCTGCACAGCCAGAGATGCCACTGACAGCTTTTAGATAGGAGGAAGCTGAGGCTAAAGAGCAGAGAATATTTCTTGCCCTACATTGTTCTTGAAGACTATTTCTGGCACACAGGAAGGTCTCACAAAATTACCATCCAACTTATTTTAGCTAATTCCATATGTGACTTGAAGTACTCCAGAGGTGTGTGTCAAGCCTCGGAGAACTGATGGCAAGTTTCGCTCTCGGATTAGACATAGAAATAAATGTATGACACTCTAGGGGTTGCCTGGAAGTCCTTTTCTTATAAACAGAGGGGAAAACAGCCTTCAAATGATACACAAGAAAATTAACAGGAGTGGGTCCAAATATTGTACTCTAAAATGAACACTTTGATAATCATAACAATGTGGTTTGAAAAGCATCACTTTAAAAGGTCAGCTATACCACCCTCTGACTGCACATTGAAAGCATAGCGGATATATTGAGTCATACATATTGTTCATTGTCATTTGCATTTGGTGAAATCCCTGCATTTTACCCAATTTAGTAAGCAAGCACCGCCTCGGACTCCCTTGGCAATACCTCTAAATGTAGTTACTGTTTGTTGGGCTAAAACAACATCTTGTCCCATCCTGCACCAGTAAATCACTCTTCGGTCTTTTGATCAATGTTTGCCTTTTCAAGCCTGTGAGTCATTTTGCATTAATGGAAAGAGAGGGAGTGACACACGAGAGCAATGTGGGTATTTTGAGCTGCACCTCTGGGATACTTTTGTGCACATTGTTCTGAACAAAACGACCATCTGTATCAGTTTGCTGACGGCCACTAGTGCATCAAAAGATCTGACTTCCTATCTTTGTGGATAAAGACTGGCTTAATTCTACAAACACCAGGCAGAGTCGTCAGGCGACACGTCATGAAAAGCCCTTGCTGAAAACAAGCACACTTTTTGCAACCCAGCATTTTTTTCAAAGTTGTCCTCAGCATCTGACCTCATGGCCTTTTCCATATTTTTCTGCACATCACCCATCACTGGTCAACTTCCCAATAGTCATGTCAGTGATGTTTCCTACCAGAATACGGCGGAAGCTGTCCTCACCCTTCCGGGGGCTACACCTGAAGAGTAAGCAAATTTTGTGGGTGTTTAAGGCTTTTTAAATTTTCTATGAGCAAGGTAAAAAATGACTCATGCCTGCTTTGGCTGGAATATATAATTGGTAAACATTGGTGGGGAGCAATCGTATTTCTAAATTTGTAAATATAAACAGTGCATAATTCACCAACTCTTTGGTCCTGTGTTTTTTGTGGGAAGGGCAGGGCAGAGGCTCAGCCTCACAGTGGGCAGGTTTGGTAGCTACAGCCAACAGCAACTGAGGGGAGAACCAAGAACTGTCCAACAACAAAGAGACTAGGAGGAGGTGGAGGAAAAGAACAGAGGCACCTTCCTGTCATAGCACTGACCAAGGCTTTAAAACCATTGAAAAAAAAATCCCCTCACAAAGATGCATAGATATGCAAAGCACAATGGAGCCTAATCCAAAGATCACCACAGGCAAAGGAAAATCCAGGAAGGAAAAGTCATGGATGTTCTGGATTGAGTTCTGCAGGGAGGACAGTCAAAATACATGTCCCTGCAACACACAGACTACTTTAAAACTAGTTGGTTTGCTGACTGAAGGAGAATTTAGACTGATTGTGTAAAAGCACATATATAGCATGCACAAACTCATCAGGAAAGAAGTCACCTTGAAGGGCATTTATAAAACCTAACACTTTTACAGTGCCTTCAAAATCATAATGTTGCTAATAGGGATTTTTGTTAGTATTCAATAATTTGAAAACTAACAATGATGAATTTGTTAGCATTCCATCCAATAAGGTATGCAAGTCATATGCCTTTCCTTGTCCCTGATAGGGACCAAAGACCAGTGCTAGGAGGGTTTCATTTGGACCCCTAACCCAACCTGTACGAGCAATTCTGATGGAAAATCTGGAATGGGAACCCACTGACTTGCTCCCTTCTCTTCATCAACCACCAGAAGGAGCACACAGGCTGCTGAGGGTCACCTCTGTGCGTCCTTCCATTTTGCTGGACTGGGGCCACTGGGCTGCCATGCTCAGCACTCTGGTCCCCGCAGTTATTCACCCACTGACCTCCCAGTCCCAGCTGAGGATTCATCTCGCACAACATTGCTCCCCTGCTGCTGGGCCACAAAGTTTCTTTGAGACTCTGCACATCCCTCCAGTGCCGCCTGTTCGGAGTTACCCGCTGATGAGTAATAGCGTGTAAAAGTCAATTACATTCATATTCATAGAGCTGCTACTTAAAATGTTAACGATGAGGAAACTTGCCCTACAGGAATGAGGATGGGGGCAAACTTTTATTAGCCCCACATGAGCTTTTATCTGTTTTAAATGTTACATTGTCCCAGGGAAAGAAGTGCCATTGTTAACAGCATTGGAGGCAGTCAGCTGCACTCAATTTAAAATTAAAAGGGGAAGAAAAAATAAATGAAAAGGGAAAAAAACCAAGGGTCTGCCTGACGCACTGTAGTATGGCAGGCTATGGTAACTTGCCCCAGAAACTTTTATTGAATCCAGCCTTTCACTACAAAAGAATTCATTAACCGCTTCATGATGCAAAGTCTGCTAAAGACATTATCCTCAGTGACCAGCATGGGGCTGTTCCATACACTGTGAGCACTGCTTTCACTGATCACTGCTGAGTCCAAGGTCACATCTACGAGTCAATGTTATCCAGTCCTGGGCATAAGTGGGATATCCATGCTTCCAACTTGAGATGGCTCCACATCTCTGCCCACTGTAGCACTGCTCAAGTCAGGTCTGGAGAGCTCAGCTCAGGAGAAGTGTGAAGATGGTGTTTAAATCAGCTGGTATTGAGTCTCTTGTGGGCTGAACTTCCTCCCCTCTCTGTACAAGGACTATCAGGGGCACACAAACCCCTCCTCCTGCCTTCCCCAGCAAATTACCTGTGCCACACACGTATTGCACAAATGGCACAAAAACCACTGTGCCAGCCACCAGCTCAATTCTGTATGGCTGGGTACACCCACCCTTGGCGTTGTGCAGGATCTACTCTAATGAATTTATCCCAGTGTAAAAACTCCACAAACAATAATGCTGCATGAATGTAGCCTCTGTTATTAGGGGAGCCCCACCTTTGAAAATGTTATTTTAAGGGCCGTAAAAAAAGGCTGGGGCAAGAGGAGCCAGTGTGACTCTGGGAACTGCTAGAATCTTCACATCAGTTCATGATTTCCATTCACTATCAGTCAGTTTGCACTTCACTGGTAAACGTGGTGCTGAAAGAGATGCACTAGTGGATGTTTGTTATATTTATGAACCAGGTGGCCCTAACTGCCCCAATTACACTCGCTGCCTTCCATTCATCACGCCGCCTTAATGAACAGAGAGGCTGGCGGATGTCAAACAACCAGCCAGAAGAAACAAAAGAGAAGCCAGGCACAGTGTAACCCAGCTTGAAACAGCCCACCGGTACCTCTCACGTGGCTGTATCCATTCAGCTTCCCTGCAAATCCCAGCGTGAATGAACCACAGCCACTGCAGAGCAAACAGATAAGAGTCCGGAGGAAGTGATCGATATATTTAGATAACGTGTAACAAGAACACAGAGAAACCTGCCCCCTTTTCCATGCTTGGATGAAGAGGAGAGGAAAACTAAAAATCTCTGTATTGGCTGCTCCAGGCTGAGTGATTCTTTGACACTATGGTTAATCGACACCACCGTAACCATGGAGTTAGCCTAAGTTCAGGATAACACCGTGGCTTTATTAAGAAACTCAAGCACAGAAATACAGTTGGAAAGTCCTAGTTCTCCTCAGCAAATTAATCTTTTGAACTCAGCCACCTGCACCTTTGCGTTCACTGTTTCTACAGAGTAGATGCTGGAAGTGTAAAAATAATGCAAAATATGTTAGTTATGCTTGAAATGGTCAAATGAAAATTAGAGAAAAACCCAACAACTTAAGAGAATATGAGAGGACATTAAAAGGTATGTAAATATTTTCCATAATTTTGTAGCAGTATGCTAAATACTGTACTTTTTTTTTGCTCACACACTGATTCCAGTGCTCATTAATTGGAATTTCTTCAACTCTGAAAAGGACCTTTATGGGATTGAGAAAAGAAAAACTAGGACAGCACTGAATACGAACTAGCTTCTGCGACAAGAGCCACTTACGTGACCAAGACTGTGCTCAATTGCCTTTGCTGTTTTCTTGCAGAGAAGCAGCTGAGCAGTTTTAAATAATAGAAGAAAAGAGTCTGTTTATAGAATAAGCTGGAAATGAGACTCTACCTGCAGAGGCTGAGCACACAGCCAGCCTTCCTCTGGCTTCACTTTAGTTTGAGTTTATTACAAAGCTAAGTTCTCAAGCTGAAAATAATGTTTTTCAAGCTGAGAGTTAGTCTTTGCTAACTAGGGTATAGTTCAGCAAAGAGGGTATAGTTCATCTTTTTCTTCTCTAAATGACATACATACATAAAGACACATGTAGGGACACACAGGACAGAAAGAGTAAGTCTGTCTGTATAAAAACCCCTCTATCCTTAGCTGAAAAATTTTCTGCTCTGCCAAATTCATAATACAGTGCAAAACCAAAATCTAGAGAAGAATATTTTGAGATTTATTTAGTTTTCAGGGGACTTTTTTCCTTATAGATAAAATAAAGACTGTGAGCTTACCTGTGTAAGAATCTCTTACTTTTCTGTGACTGTATGTCTGTAAGAAAAGGTGTTTGGCATAGGAAATGCACCAGTTACTTGGACTTTTGTTAATCAGATTTTACAGAAAAACTTAGCAAATTGCTTATGGGAAAAAAAAAGCCCATCCCATTAACATTGTGGCATCCATGTTTGTTCAAATGTATTTTTTGTAAGCACACACTCTATTACCCACCAGAAAAAATACTCAGCCAAGCTGCATCCCAACACTGAAGTGCAAGGCATGTACATGGGTCTCTCCCTCTGCTCTGTTCCTTTAAAAACAATTTCTCTTCAGTTCACTCAGGTACTTTATTTATAGCCTGGCTCAATATTTCAGCTGTGGTTTTAGCTTCAGTTTTCATCCACTGAGTCCAGTAGATTTCAAGTGCTGTTTTAGCCTGTGAGGTGTCCATCGTCCATCCCTTGTGCAGATTTACCTCTTGGCAGCAGGCAACAAGGAACCCTTCAATGCCAACAGCATACAGCAGGCCCACAGAGTGATTCATACCTTAGTTGTCATCTTACCCATGCCAGCCCCAAATTTAGGCAACCCCTCTCAGTCACTGTAAGCATTAATGTAGTATTTTTTTAGGTCTCTAGGTGTTGGCTGCCTATGTGGCTTTGCTCTGGCTTGATCTGGTATGCATCTACACAGATCACTGTCAAGATCAGGACTTCCAAAAAAGACTTGTGTAATCCTTATGCTGCTACTCCCAAGAATCAAGGCGTGCTCTCTCCCTTGATCACTACGAGGACTATAATATGACCTGCAAGACTGCTCTATAAAAGAGTATCTATTTTCAAGTGCATCTCCTTCCTATTGAAGGCCTTCCATTTTGTTTAAAGTATTTAAAATTAGTCCCTAGAAGATGATAAATCCCACATCTTACATCTGGACCAGCATGAGCCTGCAGAGTGAATCTGCAATAGTGTCTAATACAGTTATTGCAGGCAAAATGAAACAGTATGGAGAGGAGATTACATAGATGTGGGCTTGCTACATAATTCAGGGCCATGGGAAGATTCCTCAGGGATGGCCACTGCAGCCCTCAACAATTTCTTTGTGAAGACCAGACCGATGCATGTTGCTTATGCTTCCAGATTGCAGGATGCAACATTCACAGTAATTATAACCCTAGCATTTGGACTCGTATCAGAAAAAAGCAGCTCATTGCCAAGTGCAATTGTAAATACCACTTACATTTTTGCAAAGCCTAAGCCAACAGATAGATCCCTACAATCCAGAAAATGCTGAGCTACAATGTTCCTCATTTGCCTGCTAGAGCCAGGGATGCCGTAATACCACAATGCTAA
This sequence comes from Motacilla alba alba, assembly GCF_015832195.1. NCBI lineage: Eukaryota > Metazoa > Chordata > Aves > Passeriformes > Motacillidae > Motacilla > Motacilla alba. The sequence goes on along the minus strand of NC_052017.1, from coordinate 69,862,261 downwards.
ACTGCAATCATGCACTTTCCCCCCCTGAACATTCACTTTAATGAATCCTAAATTATCTGCAGGCATAGTAATGATACCAATTGTCATTCTGATCACCTAAGACAGGCACATTATCACCTGTCTGAGCTAACAGTGTGCACAGGGCCAGGGTTTTTTCCCCAGATCAAAAATAAAGTTTAGCAGAAAGTACTGCAGAATGACCAACAGCTGTGACAGTCTCTAGTTAGCAAAAACTAACTCTCAGCTTGAGAAGCACTATTTTCAGCTTGAGAAGCACTATTTCCAGTCAGGTGGGGATTTGTGGGGCAATTCCCACACTGACTGAGACAGCGGCTCCTTAGAAAGGAAGAAGTAGCATCACACTAGTGAGACATCAGAGGCCTGTAAGAGAAGGTCTTGTAGAAAGGACAAAATCATCCCCAAGCCCTTCTGCCTCCAAGCCACCTGAGAACATCCCCCAAAACCTCTTTCATAGGACAAAGATTTGAGAAAAAAATAAACCAACCAAACAAAAGCACGAGGAACAACCTTAGCTGCATCTTGAGAGAGGCAGAGGAGGATATTGTACACAGGGACCCTGAGAACATCTTGCCTTGTGCAGGTGCAAAAGGCCCCTCTTCCCTGCCCACGCGGGGAGTCATTTCCAGGGGTCTGCCCAGGTGGCTATGTGCTACTACCTGCAGATAAAGAACCCCATGCTAAAGTGTATCTTAACTGCACAGCCCAACGCCCTGCATCTGTTCAGCTTGGATGGGTTCAGTGCTTCAGTTAATGTAAGCTCAGGCTAGTCTGAGCCTGTTAAGTGCTCAATTAAGCCTGATCCACTGCACCTCTTTATTTCCTGCGTAGCTGGATTCTGTTTTTTCCATGACACAAGCACTTCCCTAACCTTTTGGAAAAGGCATTTAGCTGAAAAGCACAGAGTAGTAGGAAGTTGTTTGCTCTTGGTATGCTGTGCCGGAAATAAAGTCAACATGATAGATTAGTACTGAGTGAGTGGAAGTTGTTTTTCCCAAAATGTCACAGGTGTGTTTCAGAAATGATTGATCTTGAGCATCAAATAAAGCACCAGCAAACCCACCAAAACATACATCATCTATAGCAAAACAAATGCCATAAAGAGATGTGCTATAAGCTCTTGCTGAGGCCTGTAAAGCCCAATAAACATTTGCTTGTCACAGTGCAGAGCAATGGTTACAGCATGCAGAGGAAATTATGTCTCCACCACAAGAACTTAAAACTAGGTGAATGGATCAGATCTTCATCTGGTGTAAGTCAGAAAAGCTACAGACATTTCAGTCAGGTTTTAGATGATTACTCCTAATGAGCTCTTGTTCCATGATGTCTGCAGAGACGCTTGGTTTACAAGGCCATGGCTTTGAAAATTCATAATCTTCCTTTTAGGCTTCTCCATCAGGAATTCCTTATACAGATTTGTTGTTTGATCCTCCACAGGAGGAAAAAAACCTGAATAACTCCCCTCTCATTTGACTACCGCTGACAAATTGACAAGGGCATCGAAATTAAAACTCTGTTCCGTTCAATTTGGGAATGAAAGAAGAACCTGCTTAGAGGTTGGGGAGGTGGGGTTAAAAATAAAGCCCACACAGCAGATTGCCTCCAGCAGCTCCCACAGGTCCTACGAGCTCCTATGACACAGACAAACTGCATCTCCCGAAGCAGGGATGACGGGGAGTCTCCCTTGAGAGCTGTAGCTGTAGTTTATGAACATGCAACTTCATTAGCAGCCGGTGACCCCATTAGATGGGGCTCTTAATTTCTTGGCTTGGACAAAACTCTCCAGGGATTATCACAGCTGTATGCCGCGCACAGAGATCTCATTGCTGGGGCAAGGAAGATAGATTTCAAAGTCACCTTGAGAAAAGCTCAGCAATTCAAAGATCATCCTGTGGATTCACAGAAAATAAAGTGTTTAATTTCAGATTTTGCTGAATGAAATTGCTGTAACTTGTAGGAAACCCACTCGAACTCCCAGGTGAGGAGCTGACACAGAAAATCACATGTAGCCCAACAAAGCTCCTCTTTCTATTATTAGGGGAGAAGGATGAGACTATTTATTTCTAACATTACTTCATACTGTGGGGGTTTTTTGAGAAAAAAAATCAGAAACAGAAGGAAAGCTCATAAGCAGCTGATGACCTGCTCCATGTAGAACAGTTACAGAGGAGCAACTGTGCTCTTCACAAAGGTCTTTTGATGTAGGCAGCAGGCCGTGATTTAAGATGGGCTGGGTTTGTGGGGTGGTAATGGCAGGCCCAAACTCTTTTGTCAGTTATCTCAAACCACAACAGACCTCAGAGTTCTGTTCTCTGGGAATTAGGGTGTTTGGGAGGCCCACAGCGGTGTCTGGATAGCTGGGGGATGCTGCTGAGACCCGGCACTGCCTTATCATCCCTTTATGAAACAGAGGAGAGGGAATAAGTGACCCTGCAACTAGAGGTCCTAGTGGGATGGATGGATGGATGGATGGATGGATGGATGGATGGATGGATGGATGGACGGATGGAGCAAACTCAGTATATCAGGCACTAAGACTAGGAAGACAGCAGAGATTCAAGTATCTACTGATAAGAAAGGAGCTGTGAGAACAGTGCGGAAGGAAAGGTCATTCTGATGTCATGTTTTTCAGTATTCAAATCTGTCAGGTCACAGAGGCTTTCAAGCAGCCTGTAATGCTTTAAGCTGGATCACTCAATTAAGAACTGTTTACAGCTTTGACCCAAGTTTAAATTTTGTCTGGAGGAAGAAGCAACAGTAGTACCATTCAGCAAAAGCCTGCAGTGGTAAGAAGATGTGGTGAATGTTGTACTAACGGAGTTTCAACAGTGTGCTCTGGCTGTAAGGTTCTCACATCTATTTTGGATATATATGTTGTCATTAGTACATGCCATATTAACTGCTATTCCTAATGCGTTTGTCTGGCATGATTTTCTGTTCCTTTCCTTAAAATCTCCTTTTATGGCTGCCACGCAGTAGATCTGTTATTTTTAAACTACTGCATTTTTTTCCTCCTAATACTCATCTGATTGTTCAAAGTCTGACCATGGACTCTCAAAATACACATCTGCATTTTTCCACAGCTTCATGCTGAGTTCAATCTAGATTTTTATCAGCAGAAGGATTTCAGCCTGGGAGGTTTCATGGCTTCAGCCCCAGTGGCTACAGGTGGGAAGCATTGATTCATGAGCAAGCAAGTTCGAAGGCTGCAAAACAACCTCCTGCCATAGCACCGAGGCTGAGCAATGAGCTATCTGATGTACTGGAGTTTCCAGTGAAAGGCATTTTTCAAGATGTATCAGCAGTCTTGAACTGCTGGTATGAGCAAAGGGTAGTTTTTTAAACTGCCCAAAACTCTCCCTTTTTCCCATTTTTGTGCTGTTGTTCTACTTGGGAAACTTCTTTCTGTTGTCAGTTTCTTAATGCCGACGCTTTCATTTAAGAGAGCTGCTCTTCAAAGCAGCACCGTGGCTGATGCAGAGTGGTTCAGCTCCACTGACTTTTCACTGGAGTTGCGCCAGCTTGCACCACCTGAGACAGAGCCCTCCCTGCATTTTCAGAATCAGATCTGCTGTATTTAGAAGCAAAAATCAATTTCAACAGTTTCTTAATCTCGTTAGCTCTATAAAATCATGCAGCAGGGCAGGGAATGGCAGCTGGCAGGCATCTGTTACAGAACAAATTTTACCAGTGAATGGAACATCTTCTCAACCATCTGTTTGTAATGTGTAGAGAGAGGAATTACCATCATTGGTGACTTCAGCCTCAGAGATATTTGCTGGAGATCTAATGTGGTCATTCAAAAAATACCTTAGACGGTCATGCACCCAGCACACTTGAGATGAGTACTGACCTCATTCAGATAGACAAAAAATAAAAAAAGTTTACAGATTGAAGATTTAGCAGGTGGCTGGGCATAATGACGACCATATTAGGATCAAGTAGAATCAAACATCAACCACGGAAATGTATGAAATAAATTTAAATGCGTCAGTGTACCCAAACTTGACGTATTAGCATAACTGAGGGGCAACAAAAAATAACAACAGAAATAATTGATAAAAGGATGGTTTTATAAAAAGACAGCCACAATTCCACAGGCAAATTCATGACAAAAAAAGCCTAAAACTGCTAGTCTAGACAGAAAGGCATTTATACTAAAGAACATACAGAAGCAGTGTTAACACAAGTACAAAACACGGAGGAAAACCAAAAAGACATATCTAGTTAGTAAGGGATTTAGAAATCACCACAGGAGCCTGGTGTGAAAAGATGAATGCCTTTTTCCGTGGTCCCAAGCCACTGAAAGGTGCATGAAAGGCTTACCCATGGGGAAGCACCAATTGGGAGCCATGCAAGAGACTGCTGGGGGTACACAGCATGGCGCAATGTTGTGTTTGTCTGTCCTGACTTGTATTACCAGGCCCATAGGTGGCTTGGAACCTGCACATCACAGGAGACAAGCCTATCACTATGATCCATCACCTGCATCGATCATCTGGAGTATATTTCTGGGCCCATCTGGGGATGCTTCATTTTCCCCTCCCTTTTTGGCTCCAAACACTGCAATATAAAATCTTGCAAGCTTAGCAAATGAACGTGTGGGTGAAACTTATGCATGACACACAGGCAGGTAGGCCAGGTGAGTTAATAGCCACTGTGTTCCTAACCTCTGCAGATGTAAGGAGACTCTTACTCTTTCCCACAGATCAGAAACAAGTTTAACTACCCTCTAGCAAGCTCATTTCCCAGCCAGGTTGCAGGTGGCAATGTAAGACCTGTTCTTCATCTCAAGGCAGAAAGGCATGCAAAGCTGCACTGGGGTTGGTCTGGAGGCTGAGGAACTGTGCCAGCCCTAACAAACGCAAGCTGCGAAGTATTTAGATACAACTGCAGGTATCACATCATAAACAGATAACTTTTACTTGGCTGTTTTGCAAAAACAAAGTCCAGTATTTACAAATCTCTTTGTGAAGGCACATGAGCACTCCAAGGAACTTTGCTGACTCACTGAGCCTTTGCAGTGAAAGGAGACCACAAGTTCTTAAGGAGCGGCGTACGTGTGGCAGGAGACCTCTTGGATCAGCAGATGAGGATGTTTATGGCCACCAGAGTGTCATCATTAGACCTGAGCCCCTTTCCGAAGGGAAAAAATCAAAGGCAAGACAGTTCTGCCATAGACTGTCAATAGTGACAGCTCTGCAAGGAGGGAGAGCCGGGTGGGTGTTACAGGAGGAAGGGCTAGGCTGCTGTAATCTTAGGGTGGGCAGGGGGAAAGAGTGATGTATTTTAGCATCTGAAGGCTGGAAGGTTTTGCAATGAACTTCAAAGCTCATCAGCTGTAGACAAGGCACGGGTTGCACTGGGCCTGCAGCTAGTAAAACAAAATCCTGTGGCATGGAGATCCTGAGAAAGATTTCTTTCAGCTAAGGACATCTTCACATATCCAAGCAGAGGGTGCCAAATCCACAGGCTTTCTAATCAGCCCCTGCCATTACACATGCCTACCTACCTTGCCTGAGGAGAACCTTATTCGTGACAGCCTCAAGCCAGCAAGCAGCTGGCCTTTGCGTCTGGCCAAACCCATGTGTGGAGCTGGGGTTTCTCTGCTTGGAGCAGAGGGAATTTTAAACATTTAGGAAAAGACTAAGTGGAAATCAGCTGGCTAAGCGATGAGCTAAACCAGAGAAGATGTGGGAGACAAACCATGCCCTCACCCCAAGGCCAAAGTGTGGGGTTAACTCAGGATTGCAGAGCAATGCCTGGGTCCTCAGGGAGTTCAGACACTTACATTTGGAAGCACTTACTTTCCTTCAAAGAAGAAAATATAACCCAGAGGCCTGTGCTTTCCTCTTCCTTCCAAAACTACTTCTCTCTGATCTAATCCAGGGGGTCTGGGCTCACCCCACTCTGCAGGGATATGGGAGGACTTGGGATCATCCCTCTCCCAGCCCAAAGGGATTGTGGCCCACTCGCTTCATTTCAAACTCAACACTGTGGGTTTGAATATCCTGAGGAGAAAATGCAGCAAGCCCCACCTGCTGTAGTGTTTTCACATCTCACAGCTAATTTGTTGAGACAGAGGGAGGAACAATCCCTATAATGGAGCAGCAGATGCCCTCACCCAGGAACCACTGTGAGATCCAGCATGAATTGCAACAAAGAATGGCTGCCCAAACGTGCATCTGTTCCCCACCACCATCCACTGGGGTAGCAATGCTGTAAGGATACCACTGCTGCCTACAAACCCTGCCTGTCCCACTTTCCATCACTGGGGTAGCAGCAAATTGCAGATCCCCACACTCCCTGTGTGGTACCTTAGCCCACGGAAATGCTGCATAATGACTGGAGCACTCCCTTTACAAGTGTGCACACTGTGCTTTCTTTCCTTTGTTCAAAAACCAGCCAGAGCATTTAAAGAAAAATAATGTCTTTATCCTTGGTTTCTGCAAGTAGGATTTACCTTGTATATCTAAAATGTCCTGTAGAACACCAAAAAGAATGCAAAAGAACTTCTTGCAAAAATTATTTATTTTCATGTGTCTTTGAGAAAGATCATTTTATATGTTTGTTACTTTATGTAATCACAAATGTGTTACAAGCCAGCAGATACAAGCAACAGAGTTTACTTAATATGGGGGGGGGGGGGTTTTAACAATTTTCTTACATTTTTCAGGAGTCTTTCTCTATACCTTTTATCACTTTACTTGGCTTAAAATTGGAACTATTGCACTTTGACCTTGGACTGATTTGTTTTTCTAGACTTTTGGCCTAGATGTTCGTAATACAACAACCCAGGTTATCCAATATCTAATTAAACACAGGTGGAGCTTGAATTTCTTACAGGAAGGCAGCAGAATCCATTTTGAGCAGTCTGAAAGGGATAGGAGTGCATTGGCAGGGAAGTGAAGATGGTGAGGAAAAGAGATCACCTTGATTAACTTTGTCTGCTACTAACAAATGTATTCCTAAATAACCAATCTGTATGTGAAATTTTTGGGGGGTTTGCTAGTATCTGTTGCATTGATTATTTCATTATGGGTGAACAGGTTTATCACCTTGAAGCATCCCCACAGCACTCACTTAGACGATATAGCTAGCTCTTCCTTACCCACCCCTGCTTTTTCTCTGTGCTTTGAATGTATTTCGTATAAGGTTACTGCTCCCTGTAAAAAGCACTGTGCCTCTCACCTTCTCCTGCATGCAACTTCACCACTGACAAAGAAAAATTTTAGGCTTATGGTACAGAAAATAGAAGAGAAATGAGTTCTTTGAGTTCCACTTATATACGAAGCTACTTCTAAATAAGAACAGCTCTATTAACAACCCTGTCCCATATGAACCATGCTCAGGTCCCAAAAGTGATAGAAGCTTTGTCACTGCAACCTTGTCTCAGAAAGCTGCACTCCAAAAAAGATCTCAAACTCTGCACCAGATTACTGCTTTGGGCCTCAGTTCTGCCCCCAGCTCTTGTATTTTTGCATCTTTTACATATGGAACCACAGAAGAAGAATGGTTTGGGCTGGGAGGGACCTTAAAGATCACCCAGTTACAACCTCCTGCCACAAGTAAGAACACCTTCCACTACACCAGATTGTTCAAAGCTGCATCCAGCCTGGCACTGAACACTTCTGGGGATGGAACCTGTACCAGTGCCTCACCACCCTTACAGTAAAGAATTTCTTCCTTGAATCTATCCATCACCCTTTGTCCTATCCCTGCATGTGCTTGTAAAAGGTTTCTCTCCAGTTTTCTTGCAGGCCCATTTTAGATGGTAGAAGGCTGCTGTAAGGTCTCCCCAGAGCCTTCTCTATTCTAGATGGAACAACCCCAGCTGCCTCACCCTGTCTTCATAGAAGAAGAACACAGATGTAACAGCCTTAAAGACAATTGATTAAAGAGGTGACACTTTCCCTGACACAAGAGCATGAAGCTGGACATCAAACAGGCAATTACAGCACCATGTTGTGAGCCATCCTCCCTGCTTCCTTATCCAAACACTACTGGGATGTTGGATTTATACAGAGATTACTATCACAGGTAAGCCAGGCAGGTGAACACCCATGTCTGTTGGCTGCCAGTGGGTGCCTGATACACCTCAAGTCCCTTGACTGTGTTACATCAGTTAAAGGCACACACTTGGTGCTACAAAACTGAAACTCCTTTGTGCCATCTTTTCTTGGATTGACTCCTCAGCATTCTCACTGCCTCATTGAAGATATGAAGCTCACTGCCTCATTGCCAAGCATCTTGAGCATAGCTGGATCCAGGATACCACCCAGACAATTCCCCAAGACCAGAGTGATACCAGCCTTCCTATGGCAGCAGAATGCTGGTGTGTGAGCCTCTCTCTGTAGGATCTTTGCAATTTGCTATTGCATTAGCAACACAGAAAACACTGGTGATGACAGCCTGTGTTTCTGTAAGGAGGCAGTTGTTCAACACTCATGGGCATGGTATAAGCACCAAGTATGGACACGAACCTTGCCCACATTACCCTGCCAGTGGCCCCAAGACATGAAGTTCCCATGAAAAAATGTCACTGCAGTTCCAGCCATCAATCCTTTGGGACCTCCCCCGTGCTGGGGGCTGGCCAAAACACAGGGATGCCTGCCTGGCTGCGAGGGCACCAGCAGCACCACCACTGCTCAGGGCGCAGGGGCGAGGACACAGCTCTCCTGCAGTCAGGGGCGAGGTCATGGGCGCTGCAGAGGTTCTTCCTTCCACGATCTCCTCCGTCTGCAGGAAGCTTCTCTGATGCGACGGGGCGATGCGGCGCAGCAGCAGCCCGCGCCTCCCCCACTTCTGAGAACCCCAGCTTTCACCACTACCGGCTTTCCGTGAGGCCGAGTGCCACAGCTGGCACAGCGCAGCACCGCACGGCACCCGCCTGCTCTTTTCACTGGAATCCCCTGCTTTTGGCTATTTACATCCTTTTCTTAGAGAGAGACAGGAAGCCAAATGAATCAGAGCCATCTATGGTTACCTCCGCCCCAGCATTTACCAGGCTCTCGGCGGTCCCCGTGCCTTGATGCAGATGCCTCTGTTTGGGCTCGTGCTCAGCCCACTGCTGAGATGGGGCAGGAGGGGACCAGAAGCACCTGTGTCATCCCTCCTGGAGTAGTGAGTAGGGACCAGGAATCACATTGGCCCTGGGGAAACAGGGTGGGGGCAGGCAGAGGCATCCCATGCCCTGCTAGCTCCAATGGTCCTGTAAGCATTTCCCACAGGAGGCAAAAGTTGGGCTCTCCTCACAGGGGCTCCTGCAGAAAGCACAGACAGGACAGGTCCCAGGGCAAGCCTGCAGCATTCCTGCTGCTGCAGCCAAAGTCCTAATCCTGGGTCTGCAGGGGTGTACCCCAGAGGAAGAGAGGAAGGATGTAGGTGAAACATTTCATGGTAAAAGTTGGTTCCACATAAAACTAAAAAGCAAGTTGTTCCTCTGAATGAGCACAAAGTATATGAAAACACTCCATCAGAAGAACTAAAGTATATCCTTTGCTCTTTCTCTTGCAATACCTGACTGACACACAGGGTTTAACACCTGCTAACTCTGCTGTGCATCTTCTGCGGAGAGGTTTTCTTCCCTCTCAAACTTCGAACAACAGGCAAAGTGCAAAGCAGCAGTTTAACCAGATGCCTCTGATCAAGGAAATAAACCCCATAAGTGAGGATGGGGCCCTTCCCTCCTGTAAGTGAATCGCAGTTACAATCTTTTGCCCATCAGATGTAGGAGGCTGCCTCTGAACTCCAGTGATGCATCTGTGCACTCACAATTGCTCTGTTTTAAATGACACCTCTTGCTTCAGGGAGTCATTTCAGCTGCCAGAAAAAAATACTGCAAGGAGAAAATGAACATAATATTTGGGCTACCTTTGTCCAATCCTGTTGTCTTAGGCCTTATTAGCTGAGGGTCAGTGGTGCAAAGGAGCTCAACCCCCACTACCCTAAGCACAGCTGTGCTCAGCTGTTCGGATCCTTCCAGACCTCCTGGGACCCCTCAAAGTTACCAGGATTTCTGGCTGCAAGGCAGGTTTCCCACCAACTCATGGAGGCAGCTCTCTGCTACACCAAACTCGCTCATGACATATGCATGGGGTCTGGGACACTAAATCAGAGCCAGGCATCTTCCTGACAGCTTTAGAGCCAGGCTCGGCAGCACCGTGCCTAGTGCTGCAGCACCTGAGGTGAGGCAGGCGGCTTGCTGGGGACTCATAGAGCACAGCGGGGAAACTCAGATGACTGCAAATGGCTCTTGCAGAGCCTTGCAAGTATTTTCTATAGAGGTCTATCCAATTGCCTAGTGGGCAGCAGTGCTCAGGGGAGAGGGCAAGTCATGCTGGGAAGCTCCCCTGCCACCCCAAAAAATTCTCTGTCCCGCAGGCTGCCAGCACACGCTCATTCTGCCAATCACAGTTCCCAGATTTTGTTTTGGCTCACACTGCAGGCCCCAGCTCTTGTATGGGAAACCAGAAGTGTTCAGGACTTCTGAGGTCCAGGCCCTTTTTGCCAATATAAAAAATTTACCAGCATACTGGGAAGGTCAGAACAATGCACCCTTTGTGTCTCAGCTGAATCTGCAAAACAAAGCGTATGTCTTCTCTTTTCCTCTTCTTTTCATTAAGGGAAAAAATTATACGTAAATTACGGCAACAGGACATCCAAAAAAAACCCTCTCCAACCAAAGGAAGCCTAAACTTGCAAAGGCAAGTACTCAGAAGTTCAGAGGTGCCAGAACTGAGACTGCTTGCTCAACACCAGAAGCAGAGAGCGACTGAAATAAAGGACATTTGTCCTGCCTCTCTCACAGAGGGAAGACTTCATTCTCTGGCCACGTCGCACTGCCATAAAGTACCTGGAGAGAACAAATGGAAATATTTTCTTAAGCGGCAGGGGAATGCCGGGGAGAGGTGAAGCCAAGCAGCTCAGAGCCAGGGAGCTCCAGCCTGGACGCAGTCCCTCCCGCACCCAAGCACTGTCCCACTGCGTGACCCAGCAGAGACAAAACGAAGTTCTGAGTCTGATTCAATCCCGCCTTGTTCTAGTTTTCCACCAGTTCAACAGTCATTACTTGAAAACAAGCAAGCCCTTAGCTATAAAAGTCAGATTGCTTTTCTTTTTAAGGGAGGGACAGAGGAAAGAAAAGAGAATAAAGGACCCTCTACCAATAATCCATTATATGGAAGCATTTCATGGGAGTTGCATTGCATAAAGGCCAGCAACAAAGCAGTGGCTTTGGTCTTTCCTGAACAGATAGAGCAGACGATGCTTTTTATCAGCATCATAAATATCAAGTTGTACTTTTTGGAACTTGCACTTCAATATATTTCTGCATTGTGGTGTAGTCATAACAGCTTGGGCTGTCAACTACTCAGGTCCTGTACTAATTCTGAAACTAAATATCTGTGCTTACAAACAAGCACCACAAAATACTCTGGCAGCTCAAAGCCACAAAGCTATACTGAGTGCACCCACCTCCCAATAGCTGATTATGTCACTGAAAATGCACCTTTTTTTGGAAATTCAGGATCCGTACAGGTGCAACAGGAAAGGGTTTGTTTCACAGTTTCATTTGCTCTGTGGTTCTAGTCATTTGGTTTATCAGAGGGTGTGATTTATTAGAAAAATACAAACAGTGAATATAAATTAAAAATGCAGTGACCTTTCACTGCAAGGAACAGCAGTATCACAATGCATTCCTGATTAGAAAAGAACATCAAACTACCCACATGCTGGTAGCTGAGCAACTGCAAAGCTGACTGTTTGCTATCTACAAAATCATGGTATTTTTAAATTTTTTCTTTAAAAAATATAAACAGTCTGTGCTCATGTTCCCAAGTGGAAAAAGTGTCTGAGGACCTTATTTACAGACTTGGAAGGACAGCCTAATCCCTTGTCCTTGCAGCCAGTTTTAGGAACTTACAGGTTTTTCTTGGCAAATACTCAAATGCAACACTGCTGTCTTGCTCAGACTAGCTTTAGTCAATATGATTTCTGTTAAACTCACCTGCAGCGTGAATCGGGCAATTGTTTGGCCTTATTGCTACCAAACAGCTATTTTAAAGAGTAATCCTTACAGTTTACGAAATGACAGCGGAGGCCTTGGCTTAGATATGCACCAGGAAGAGAGCATTTTCTTAGAAAAGCATAGTTCTCAGTAAATGATAAACCACAGAGCTACTGCTGTGCACATTAAACCACAGAGCTATATTTATATAGAATTAAGGGGCTGAAATCCCACCTCCACCTCCACTCCCCAGCTTCTGCCATCCAAAAGCAAGGATTCTGAGATGCACATCTGGCATTTGGACTCCTAACACAATCTCCTGACCCACCTATAAGGCATACACGTTACAGCCACGGGGAACACAAACTCTTTTTCCATATGACTGCTTGATTTAAGGCATCTGTAATGTCTTCACTATTTATTATTATTGATCTTCTGGGCTATGGTGATGCCAAGAAGCCTTACTGTGCCAGCTTCTCAGCAAACTAAGAGTCCCTTCCTCACAGAGCTGCAGTCCAAAGAGACCGCAGAGGCATCAGGAGTCAGAGGAAACAAGTGCTCTGATCCCAAACACGAACAGGAGGAAATAAATCAGTCTCCAAAACAAGCAAGCATCCCGATTCAGAAACACACTTTAAAAATGCCCACACTTAACCCTTGGCAGGGACCTGTGGGACTAGTGAACTCCACAAGCTACTGCTTGTCTGGGCTTCATTATATGTCTCAGGCACAACCAGTGCTACCACCAGAACTGCCAGGTTGGCAGGGACACTTCAGGCTCACTTCATTTTTCCAGTGGAGAAGCATGAATAGCCCTTACAGAGTGTTGGTATCCAAAGGTGGTATCCATAGCTGTGCAGCTGCAAAACAGTATTTGGCGAAGCAGCTTCTGCCCTGAGGGAGAGAAAGGCAAGGCTCATGGAATGGGACAACAAAACAGACCATGGAGATGTTTTCCTATGCCTGATCATACAGCAGATTCTCCTGGAAACTAGACTGAGGCACATGGAAAATCAAGAGGTGGTTGGTAACAGCCAATGTGGCTTCACAAGGGGAAATCATGCCTGACAAATTTGGTGACTTGTTATGGAGCTACAGTGTTGGCGGATGAGGCAGAGGAACTGACGTTGTCTATCTCGACTTATGAAAAGCATTAGACACTGTCCTGCATGTTATCCTTGTCTCCTAGTTGGAGGCATGGATTTGATGCATGGACCACTTAGGGATAAAGAACTGGCTGGATGGCTGCACACAAAGAGTTGTGGTCATTGGCTCGTTGTCCACAGGGAGACCAGTGACCAGTGGTGTCCCTCTGGGGTCGGTCCTGGGGCTGATGCTGTTCAGCATCCTGTTGGTGACATGGACAGTGGGGCCGAGGGCACCCTCAGCAAGTTCATCGACGACACCAACACTGAGCTGTGTGGGGTGGTCGACATGCTGGAGGGAGGGGATGGCATCCAGAGGGACTGGACAGGCTGGAGAGCTGGGCCCGTGCAAACCTCCTGAGGTTTAACAAAGCCAAGTGCAGGGTCCTGCGCATGGATCAGGGCAATCCCAGGAACACCACAGGTTGGGCAGAGAAGTGATTGGGAGCAGGAGAAGGAGAAGGTCCTGAGGAGAAGACCTGGTGGTGATGGCTAATGGAAAACTCAACGTGAGCCAGCAGTGAGCGCTCCCAGCCCAGACAGCCAATGGAACCCTGGGCTGCATCCATAGGAGCGTGGCCAGCAGGTCAAAGGAGGGGACTCTCCCCCTCTGCTCTGCTCTGGTGAGACCCCGCCTGGAGTGCTGCATCCAGCTCTGGGGTCCCCAGCATAAAAGGACCTGGAACTTTGGCAGGGACACAAAGCTGGTAAGAGGACTGGAGCCCCTCCCCTATGAAGACCGTCTGAGTTGGGGCTGTTCAGCCTGGAGAAGAGAAGGTTGCATGGAGATCTCATAGCAAACTTCCAGTACCTGAAGGGGGCCTACGGGAAGATGGAGAGGGACCCTTCATCAGGAACTGTAGTGCTAGGACAAGGAGTAATGGGCAAAAATTGAAAGAGGGGAAATTTAGGTTTAATATTAGGAAGAAATTATTGTCTGTGAGAATGGTGAGACACTGGAACAGGTTGCCCAGGAGGTTCTGGATGCCCCAACCCTGGCAGTGTTAAAATCCAGGCTGGACAAGGCCTTGAGCAACCTGTTGGGGGGTGTCCCTGCCCATGGCACCAGGGTTGGGACTAGATGATTTTTAAGGTCCATTCCAACCCATTAACATTCTATGTGATAAGCTGCCAGCAACATTACTTCTGAGGGTTTTTTTTTTTTCACAATTTCAGATAGTCAAGAAGAAATAGGAGTTAACAGTCCTGCACCTGCACAGTGCAATCCAAATCTGGGTTCCTCAGGAGAGACTTGTGGGGCACATCCTACATTTCTCCAGGCTTACATGTGTCTGACCGTTTCTAAAGAAAACAGGAGAGGAGGCAAAGGGCACACAAGTCTTGTCCCAGCACAGCCTTCTTGAAGGCATCTGCTTGAAGGTAGGAATCACAAGGTAGAGAGACTCAGCTGAGGGCTCTGTTAGCAAACTCTAACACTTTAAAAGCAATACAGAGCTTTCTAGATGACTGGAAAGACTTCTAATCAGTCTAGGTTTAATCCTGCTGAAGGCAAAGAGCAGCTTCACTGAAGCACTTAGGGGCAGTGCTTCACAGGAGTCGGGGGCTGTGTGTTACCTGAACAAGCCCCACTCTCAATCCCAGCTTGCAAGGACTTTTTTCTCCAGCTGACAAAGGGAAGTCAAATAAACCCTACCTGTCAGAAGAGGCTTCAGGTGACCACAGTTGGACAGTTTCTGGCCTCCATTGTTAGGTGAGTGCCAGGATTCAGCAATAAATCCAGCAGAATTGAAAACTGTCTCAGTATTTCAAAAGTAATAAGTAAGATACTCTTTGCAGAGTAAGGTGGCCACTGGCTGTACCAAAGCCTCAGAGCGATTGCTAAAATTTTCCTTGAATTTATTTGTAATTTTGGGCAGTATTAGCTGTAAAATGACAACTGCCTACATCTTAGTGGTACAGAGTCATGCAGGGCATGCAGATACCAGTGGGACAGAGCCTGTGATAAGCAGTGAGTAACAGAAAAATCAGTTTTCCAGCTCCCTGAGCCCTCAGGAAAGTTAAGAGAGCTATGATCACAGAGGACAGAAACCAAAACACAGTTATAGGCAGGACAGGGGCCGTGTAAAAGCAGGATGTGCAAGCTCAGCCTGGCAATGCCTGCCAATGGCCCAGGGGCAGAGCTGCTCAAGGAACAGCCTTGAGGAGCTATTCAGTAGTTTGTGCCATGATCTAAATAGGCTCTGGGCACCACTGAACTGCATAGTTACTAATTACTACCCTCATTGGCTTGAGTTGGGCAAAGATTTCATGCACTCCTCTCTGACCCCACAATGCGGACAGCTCTGGGAAGAAAATGGAAAGACTCCAGCAATGACTAGGAAAAAACCAAAACCATTGGGTGACTCACTTTTCCATATCAAACATGATTATTTTGTATCTATAAAGATATTTAATCCCACAGAGACTCCTACATCAAGTTCACTCACTTCACAAAGCAAATAATAATTTTCCCCTCTCAAGCCAGCTGATTTGGAGGGCACCTGTTATCAAAGTACGTAGGGCTGGAATGAAGGTGCAATTGCTTGTTTGACCTAGGTAGACCAAGACAAAATATTACGTACTGCAATTTTCAGGCTGCTGAGGAATGAGGCAAACATGGGTTAAAAGTACTCAACTGACCCAGTGTGGAAACAGAAGTATAATTCTGGTACCAATGAATTCTGTATTAGCAACGTATTCACTGGCGGGAGGAGAGGAACATTTCTGTCACATCTCAAAGGCAAGTGGGAAAGCAGCCTTATGCTGGAAATATAAATACTGCTTCAAAAACCCTTACTATATCTAAAGGGGTTTCTGTTTGGGGATAATTATCTTTCTTTCCCTCCAGGCACTGCCTTAAGTAAGTGCTTTGAGTAACAAGGAAAACAATGACTAAAATAATCACTGTGTGCTCTCTGTAAGCTCACAGTGCCCCATAAACTCCCAATGGGAGACACTTGGGACAAGTTTTATTCCCCGATCCGCACCACCTAAAGTCAGCGAGTGCTCCGTTCCTGCTCCTCTGAGAAGAATTTCACCCATAATATTTAACTACAATGAGGAAATCCATCTTATTAGATATTGGTGGACTGGAAAAATGCCCCAGGTATTTTTAGACGGCAACCTGGAGGACACTCCAGATCCCAGGGTTTACCGTGGCTAAGCTCTAATTTATGAAGCAAGAGTTTGGCAAGAAGAACAAAAGCACGTGGACACAGTTATTGCACATCTCATGATCAGTTCTTAAATGGAAAAATGGATGAGATACCTGAGCTTGGAATTAAATTATTCCAGCCAAAGGAATACACAAATGGAGTGGGTCTTGAAAAATTGCAAGGCATCAAGAAAACATGAGGATTCCAGTCTAATGCTACATCACTATATTTTACAAAACTATTATCATAAGAAGCAGTTTACTAAGCAAGGGAATACTTGTTTCTTTTATTCAAAACAAATCAGAGTGGAATAAAAAGCCACCTAACAGATGAGCAGCTTAAAGATGGGGAGGGGGCTAACAAAATCTCCTGCTCATGGACCCAAAATTATGAGTTGGATAGAGCATGCCACAGAACCAGTTTCTGATGAGAAACAGTTCATGCTTGCCACTCAGATTAGCTAGCACTGAACATGAAAAGTTTAAATGCTGCATAAAATTAATGGGCCTGTTGGTGTTGGTGGTGCTCTAGTTTACATCTCTAGACCAACTGATGATATGCTCTTGGCATTTCTGTAACCTCAGAAACTTGCAGATATAAATTTAAAAGAGTTGCTTAGATCTGTAGAAACTTTAAAATATAAGTGCCTGGGGAAGTGAGGAATCCCTTTTTTAAAGGAAAGGGATTACGCAGAAGAAATGTGAAGAACTGTAAAAGGGAAAATATCAATGGAAGAGTAGCAAAAGCCTTCCTGATGAGATAAGTTCAGCTGTAGAAGGAGTAAAAACACTATCACTGGATGCATATAAAATTTTACTAGGCTGTCATAGATGTCTTGCATACTCACTCACAACCTTTTCTGGTTATAGTTTCCCTTGTAACAGATGGATAGGCATGAAGGAGCAAAGTGTTTTCCAAACACTTCTCTTACCAAAAAAGTTAAAGCTTAAGACAGCAGAAAAACTTTTCACTCTTGAAAGAAACAAGCTGAACAAAATCCACACCACCACATGACTTTTCAGCAAACCCTACCAATTTTGCACAGAGCAGAAGAGGTAACTTTACCTCTTTGTTCAGGTAGTAACAGATGGGAAAGCTGGGAGAAGAAAAGCTACCCAGCTGTCTCTGGAAATTTTAGTGGCATCAACAAATTCTTAGCTTGATTCGCCCCCATATCACCAGCTCCAAATAATCCTTCCTTAACTGTGGCACTGGAGGATCGAAGAAAATCTCACCTCTGTACAACTGCGGCAATTGGAAGAACCTTATTTGGATTCCTCCCCCCAGCTCCACTTTGCGCTGAGAATACATGGCTTCAAGAGCATTCACGAAGGGATTTTTTTCCTCCTCTGGCTTAAACAGTGAATGGCAGAGCTCCGAGTCTGAATAAACAGTGTGGGTGGTGACTGCTCTGTGAGGCCCATGTAAAGGATGCAATCATTTTCTGACTCTGTTCAGCATTAAATCATGTGAAACTAGCTTGATTACCACACATAACATTGACTCTGTTACAGACTATAACGTACCGTGTATCCTTCCCTAACTTTGCAGGGGAAAAAAATAACAATTAATTCTCCTAGCTTCAAGTGTTTAATTGTGTATAAAGTTCATTGACCTCACTAGTTGCTGTCAGATGATCTTGCTAAGGCCTGTGAAAAACATCCCAGGAATGCAGTGATGTGGGCAGAAACAAAGTGAGTTCATGCCACAAAATGCTTTAAATGGAACAAAATCAGCAACCATCCGGAGAGCCTGCACTGAAAACAGGACTTCGGAATAATCGTTGATTTAACCTCACCTAAGCACAGCTAGTTCTTGAAAAGGGGCTATTATAAATCATAGCCTTTAAAAAAAAATCCTTTAGGGATCCTGCATGTGACTACATGAAGTAACTTTGTTTACTGGGAAATCTCTGCAGCAGACTGGGAGGCAATGTTTTGGAATGACTGGAAAAACTGGGGCACGCAGGAGATAAGCTGGGAAGTGGGGAACCTGCTTTTGTGCCCTGTCCAGTTCCCATTAAGGGCAACTGCAGATAAGTCGTTTTGCCTCCGTGCAACTCAATTTCTTCCTCAATAAAAATGGAAATAGGTCTGCTTATCTACATGAAGACATGCTATGCTTTTTTCTGTGCAGGGAAGCCACTATTAATGGGAGGTATTATCATGTATTTGACACATATGTGAGCATCCTGCATAGTTTTTGACATCTCTCTGAAATGCAGCTTCTGAGCTATGTTTTAAGAAATCTTTCTCCCAATGTACCCAAAGAAGTGTGTTGTGTTACCCATTTCATACATCGTTTCCAAATGAATAATTCAGCATGAATTCTGCTGGTAGTGCCCATTAAAATGTAAACTGCTCCTCTTACCTACTTTTCACAATTGACCTATGCAGTTTCAGAAGGATGTCACAGTCCAATTTTCTAGGAAAGCAGTGTAAGAACCACTGATTAGATGGCAGCTTTTGTTAACCCATAAATCTTAGCACAACTTAAAAGCACATCTGCCGAATCTCTGTCCAACTGCAAGGCCTTTGGGATGGAAACCAAAGGTACCTATGGGCATGGATGGCATTTTTACCGTCCCCACTTTCATCTCAGGGTGATGCAGCCAGATGAGCCCCATACCTCATCAAGGCTGGAAATTGATTTCTCCCCTGCTTCTGGTGTTTTCTTGGGAGCTTCTGGCAGAACCTGACAGTTAAGTAACAAGTTCTCTAAGTGTGACCAGGCAAACATCACAGCACAGTACTTATTCTTTGCATTTATTTCACATCCTCTCCCAAACTGCTCTCACCATTCCTTCCCTCCTCCTCTCCAAAGGCTGATGTACATGATGAGGGAAGGTATGGCTCATAGACAGGAGAAAGGGGATTGAAAAGCTGGTCTGCAATGATGATCTAGGACATGCTTTCATCTTATCCAGTATGTTACTTAACAGCAGCTGTCTCTTTGCTTTGGTGAGGGGCACCATTGGTGGAATCCTTTCCCATATACTTCTGATATTTTGCATATCTTATGGCGGCTACAGCAGATAAGCTCCTGAGCAAACAATTCTGGTGAGACCATTTTGCATTTGGTTATTTGGTTCATTTTGGTGATCATAACAGGCTTGGATTATAACTTCTACCATCTGGAATTTAATCTTCTTCACAGACAGTTAAAACCAGATAATAGCCATATTAAATTGTGGATTATGATTTCTCCTGGTATTAAGTTCTAAAGTCTTGCCCCAGAAGGGTATGGGATTAAGACAACCTCTACTATTAAGTACATTGGAAAATATGTAGTTCATAATTTCTCATATCTATTTTATCTGCTCATTATGAATGACAACAGTGGCCTTAAAAGATAAGAAAATGCTCCAATCAAGCTCTGTACCCAAACAAAGTATCTGTGGGAGAAGGGGGTTCAATTAAATTTTTCTTCCCATTGCCCCATTGCAAGTGTTTGGATGGGAGGGGAGGGGGATGGAGAAGGAAAAAACAGAAAGTGTGATGCAACTTCATGTTTATGGGAAAAATATTTGGAGGACAAGATATCTATGAAATCAATGGGTTCCAGGCCTCAGCCAGCATTTCATGCTTTTCCCAGATGGTGACATATTGGAATGTTTTCCCAAACAGCAAGAAGCCAAACTGGAGTTTTTGCAGCTGCAAATAGGTAAGAAAACTTTAACCCAGCTCCTCAAAAAGCTACAAAATATCAAACAATTTCAAGGTATGTGTGAAAGACAACTGTAATACACAGTGACATACCATTCTTCTGGATTGTATTTTTACTAACAGCAGAGCAAACTACCTAAGTAGTAATAATAAGAAATAGGCTTCTGAGCAACACCCACACATTTAAAAGTAAAGCAAAGACTTGGGTTTAGTTCAATCATTTCCAAAGTTCAAGATAAATAATCTTGAACAAAGGACTTAATGTAAGTGCAACCCTATTTTATTACCCAGAAAACTACACTCCACCAGAATAAATTGAAGGGAAGTCATGGAGTTTGCAGCTTGTCAAAAATGGAGAAGACATTAAACTTGCCTTAGGGGAAATACACACATGTATATATTATACACTGTGCAATCCTTGGCCATTAAGATTTCCTCTTACCTGAAAATGCCATTCTCTCTTGTTAGGAAATGAAAAATACAACACTAGTAATCCAAGAACAGCTGGTGAAAACCAAACAAACATAGGAAACCATCTGCATATCAATTCAGAAATTCTTACCACATAATTCCCTTCCTTCAGTTTCATTTCAGGAAACTTAACACATCCTGCAAGCAGGAGTTTTACCTGAGAAAATCAGGTACTTCAGTCACGTTTGATACTAAATAGCACCTTGAATCCTTGCCTTCTATCTCTTCCCTGCTGTTTAAATCCAAAATTATTTTATCAGCCCAGCAGCTAAAATTTCCTTGGACTAGCAACCCCTGCTTTGCAGATTCCAAATGCTGAGTTTCTGAACTGTATGAAGAAGGGGGTTGTTATGTCTGATAGGTCCTGACATAATCGACAGCAAAAGCATGCTGAAATTTGAATTAAGATGACAAGTATTATCTATATATACATGAATAAAGACTTTTATTTATATAAGGTTAGTATCCTCAGATAGTATGGAGCTAGAACATTGTTTGGATAATGGTACAACAATATAATCCCAGTGTTCCTGTGGGATACAGCATGTGTTTCTATCCGTGGTGATTTATGAACTATTGGACCTTAAAACTCTTGCTGCTTCTTTCCTTTAGCAACCTTTCACTGGCACAGGTCCAGCTCTGAATACAACCAGCACACAGCCTTCGACTATCAAAACTATTTGGTGCCTGTTCATGTCAAGGTGAGGGTCTGCACAACCCACCCTGCAAGGCCGACTGCCGGACTCACTGAAACAACCCCACCATGTTCAGCAGAGATATCCTGATTTACACCCCTTCAGTATCTTATCCACAATCCCACAGCAATCCATTAAAGAAACACTGAAAAATCTAAGAACAAACAAACAAATCAACCCTGCATTCCCATTAAGATAAAAATGTGAAATGAACATAAAATGAAGGGAGATACTGCTGTCACTTCAAGGAGTGAGGATTAAAGGACTCCAGCCTCATCAGATAAGACTCTGGATTTTCTTGTCTAGCACTCTTGTTTTAATCCATTTTCCAGTTCTATATGAAATGAATTATAGCTAGATCTGCATAGCGTTTAAGGACATAAATCTATCCTACAGTGTATTTGAATTTAAAATACACACAGCCTAATATCTTTCATGCCTGAAAAAATGGACGTGAAATCTCAGGGGGAACAGAGCAATTACCTATTTCAGTCAACGTGTGAAGAATAGTCAAATAAATGGGCTAACAGGCCCACCAGCTGGAAAAATTAAACTGAAAGCCTGCTTCTGAATATATGCATTATATCACCCTTAGCCAGAATGGCTTTAATTATTTTTAAATATAACAGTGGAATGAGAAATAGGAAAATCTTACAGCCCTTTTCTCCCACAATGGAGAAAGCCATGAAAATTGCCATCATTATAATTTTTGTTGCCATTAGATAAATGGGTAGTCTTCCAGGTCATGGTAATCCTCCTTGGCTTTTTATATTATCTATTTAGCCCGAAGATCCAAAGATATTTTTTTAAGTGCTTGTGGATTCTGTCACTCATACGTCATCTGCTGGTTATGGAAATAGAATTGGGCCCATTTTGCAGGCAGGGACAAACACAGCTCTGTCAGTGACAAAGCGTGACACTGTTGAGCCCATGCAGTCAGGTCTCTGCTCGGACCATGAAGCCACTCAGAGAAGTCATGGAAAGGAGGGTGGGATGTATTTTACCTAGCTTGAGCTGCCTTAAAACTGCAAGTCTAAACAAAGTGTTCATGTAGACTTGCTCCCTGGATGATTCATCTCATTTCGCACCACCTATCTTAGGACCGGATGAATCACCTTTTCAAAGTGTCTGTCTGTTGGATGTCTAACTTTTAGATACCTCAAATTCATCCTATGCAGAAAAGCATCATCATCTCCACTAAATACTTGATAAACTCTAAAATGCATCTTTCTAAGGCGAGTAACAGAAGAGTTTTATCTAGTATTCTTTGACAGAAATTACAAAAATATCAAATGCTTAATTTTCATAATCTCAACAGTTTCTCTTGACAGAAAGCAAACAAAAAAGCCCCTATGTTTTAACAGAAAATGCTTCAAGAAGAAACTACTACTTTGTCAGGCACACTACACAATTGAAATCAAGTCTCTCCATTCAGATGGTGAGGAAGACAATGCAAACACATAAACAAACTTTGCAGCTAGCATGCCTTTTTCTGTAGTTCTAGCTTTGTACATATGCCTTAGGAGGGGCTGAAGTTACATTTGTGTTTTCTTGCCAGATGGGTTTCTTCTCAAATGTGTGCTGTTTTAAGACCCAATCTTGCCTGAAACAACATATAGCTCCTAGGTCAAGCTCACTTTGATATTACAGCTGGACACAAATCTCTGCTGCTTCTGTCTCTGTTGCTCACTTTACTTTTTAATGTCCAATTCCAAAGAAGATGGTGGAGCTCAGTACTGATCTAGCTGCAAGAAATATTTGCAGAGATGACAGAGTTTCCCCTCTCGGGGAGACTCCCCAGTGATTCCCATGTGACCAAACCCCTTCCAAACCATGAACTTAAAAATAGCATGTTGGGTTTTGGAAAAAATGTTATTCCAGGGGGTTTGTGGAGCCTCAGGTTTTGATTTTTTTAGGCTGCACTGGTGTTAAGCTTTCAGAAGACTCCTCCACAATCGAAAAACTTCTCGGCAGCCAGCTCCACAAGAGAAGGTCTTAGGGACATGGGTCAGGATGAGACTCAGCCCTTATAAGGAAGGCTTGGCAATGCTGCCAACGTACATGGCAGCCCAAAAGGCCTCTGAAACCCAAGAGGCGTATCTGAGCAGACCTGCAGACAGATAAAAAGCATCTTTGCTCCCACAGTGGCAAGTGCCTCAGGCAAGCCAACAGATAGACTGCCTCAAATTCAAACTGGTGAGTTTCTATTTCATGACTGATTTCACTCTTATGGGCAATCCCCAGGGTGAAAAATTCTCCTTGTTTTATGCCAAACTGCTACCAACAGGTTTTAGGGAGGTTCTGCACAGCTTGGGGATTTTTATTCAAGTGTTTTAAAGCCTACATGATGAAAACCACAGTGACTAAAACTAAAAGCCTGGGCATTCTGCACCATATGTTACTGCTCTGCCATAGAAAACTTTAGGGCTTTAGGGTTGGCAACTGGGAAATGATGACCTCCTGCCTGTGAAGTTGCAAGTCATTAGTGCACTTGCACAACTGCACTGTTCATTCTTTGATTTCACAGGCAGGAGGAAAAGAGGTGGTTTTCGTTGTTAAATCTGTTTCTCTAAAAAAACCCATATTTTAAAACCTCTGAGCAAAAAATGGACTTAGTGGATGTGCAGAGGTCAGAGACGGACTTCTCTCCTTTGCCCTAAAGTGCAGTTTCCTTGCTTTAAGCAGTCGGGTCTTACATTGTTCAGTTGCAAAACAAAGCTTCTGGATGTGACCTGATGTGACACATACAGTCAGAAAAAGATCAAAGCTCTGGGAACTGCTCCTGTTGAGTTATATGGACAACTTTATTGATAACAGCATCAAATTACTGCATTGCTGATAATAATAATGGAACAAATCCCTCGCCAGGTGTACAGGCAGGGCCAGTAGTTATGGGTAAAGCTGAATATAGCTATGCATCTTTCCACCAACTCCTAACCTTATAATATCTTCTCTATATAAACAGCTGACAAAAAATATAATATAGAGGCCCTTGAGTCTTCCTTTGCTTAAGTTCTGAAATCTAGAAAAGAGATTATATTATATTTTACTTTACAATGAATTAACTCCTTCTCAGCATGTCTGTTCCAATGCCAGGTTTGTGAGCTATGACATGACAGAAAAACTGCCAGTAAGTGCTAATTTAATGCTAAGGAAGATATTTCTCTAAAAATGAGGCAAGGAGAGGGTGATAAACCCCAAAACATTGTAACACAAGTTTTACTGAAGTATGTAGGTAAGTAAAAAGTGAATAAAGAGTGGTAAAACTGAAGGCACTTTCCCTATTCTGGGTGACAAGATTATTTGGGATTAACTTCTGTATTGGATGGATGACTCTGAGTACACTGTGGGTAAGAAGGAAATAATACACATTCTTGTGGCTACAAACACTAAACCAAAAAGCTAAACTGTCTGGCTTTATATTGCTAAAACACTGAGTTGAGGAAAGATTGCTAAAGTTTTGTTGGTACAGACCATGGAACTAATCTTGTCTTTTTCTCAGTGTGTTTGTCTCATGCTTTATCTTTTCTTTACTTCCTACTTTCTCCCCCTTTTCCTTTTCTTCCACCCTTCTCTCTCCACTTAGCATTCAGTTTCTTTGTGTCTCAGGTACAGCAAGGTTGGTTAGCAAGGAAATCCTAATGCAACCGTGATGCTTTCCTGTCACCCTTCATTAGTCATTAAGGTTATAAAACCATAAAGAATGATATTGTTATTGTTAAATAAATTCTGCTCAGATTAGATTTCAATAGTTCAATCTTCCCCTTTTGTTTCATTCTTTAAGAAAAAACATTTCCTTTTTTTCAGTACAGTCCACGGAGGGCACAAGAACATCTACAGATTATCTCCAAACAGCCTCTCTTTTTTTTTTTTTTCTTTTTTTTTTGGCACTGCTCAGGCTGCAGTGGTGACAGCCCCTGAGGCCACCTTGGTGGCACAGGGTACTTCTGGGATACACCTGTGGGGCAGTCCACCCTCCCTTTGACCCAGTGGCATTGTCCCCTCTGGTGGGACACTGGCCACTGAGGTGGGCAACTGCTTTCTGAAGGCTCCTGAGATAATGGACTGCATCCCTGCCTGTCTGTATCCACAGGGAGAGGGGAAAGCACAGCTTTGCTGCCATCACTGTGCTGCCACGCTCAACAGGAGGGCAGCAATGTCCCCACCCCAGGATGCAGACAGAGGTGGGGTCACCGTGTTTCCCTGAGGTATCTGGCAAATGACCCAGAACTTAGAAGGAGCCATAAGTGGAGAGGATTTAGAAACTCAATCCAAGGCTTGAAAAAACAGTCCCTAATATCTCCTCTTCATTTTCATCCCGTGTAAAGCTCTAAACACACTAAGGCTATCTACATAAACGAAGAGAGACTAACATACTGTGTCTACTGCTTCCCCTTTAGCACCCTCCTACCGATTCCGTACTCATTTCCATCTGTGCAAAGTGCATGTAAAACAACTTCACCCCTTGCCAGCTAGACATTGAACTGTGGGATTTGAATCGTTCTGGGTTCCTGGGCCTCCTTAGGTACATAAAAGCCGCGTCTGCGCCTCAGGAGGCGGCTGAATCGCAGCCTTTGTGTGCTGGGCACAGGGGAAACGGAGCCTGACTGTGGGCATGTGCCAGCCCCTGCCGGGTAAGAGCTGGCATTGTCTGCCCAGCGCAGCCTCGACATTTCCACCAACCACACGGAGTAAATTTTCAATGGCTGTACATAGTAAAATGAACAAATCCAAATTTCCTAAAAGTGGGAAGGTCTGTGATCAAAATACACCACAGAAAGACCTGGGTTTCCTAGCCTGGTGCATAGAGCAGAGAGAGCAGCACATTTGGAGCATACTCAAACGCTGAGTTTTAGACCATCCTCAGCTGCAGCAACACATGCCTAAGAAAAGGGCCAAAAGATGCTCAGCATTGCAGTGCATCACCTGTGGGTGCTCAAGGGGGATGTGCCCAGCAGGACAGTTTTGGGTGAAGCAGCTCCATGCAAAACAGCCTTTGCTGTGTCCTGTTTCCCCTGGACAGATGCATCTCCCTGTCACAGAGTAGTGACGGGCACCAAGCGCACTTGACACAGCAGAACAGAAGCAGAGGAGCATTATGGCACATCAGCAGTTCCAGGTTACATCTTCTAAAGTAGTAAGAAAGAGTAACTTGTAGTCTGCTACATGAAAAAGTCTTCCAGCAAAGTCTTTCCAGCTACAGTGAGATACATTTAGCTACATATTTGCAGTTAAGACACCAGGGAGATAATCTATGTACATATACTTCCAAAGAAACTTTGGACAAGAACTGGAATTTTCATCTGCAAGTAGCATAACAACTAAATATTTAAATGGTTAGAAGGCCAAACAATTGCAAACAAGTCAGTAACAACCACATTTCTCTCAGTTCCTGACATCACCCACTAAAGACAGCTGTAAGACAGGACCTGAGTAAGCCCCAAGTTATTCCTTTAAACTGAACATCCTCCCCATCCTCCTCCTCCTCCTCCTCCTCCTCCTCCTCCTCCTCCTCCTCCTCCTCCTCCTCCTCCTCATAATAATAATAATAATAATAATAATAATAATAATAATAATATAATGTTCAACCAAGCAACAGCTATATGAAGTACAAATATGTATACCTCTCTCAGAAAATCTACAAAAAGCCAGTGCTTCAGAGAGCTCACCATTTTTTCATGTAGCAATCAATAAACACTTCTCTGATAAATTGTTATGCAAACTGATGCTTGATGGAGTTTAGACTAACTAAATAGTCTTGTGTCAGAGTCAGACTCATAGAAGAGCCTTATATGGGTACCCAGCATCTCAGCAAATGCTCCCAGTGCTGCCTGTTCAACTGGTGCTGTGCCCTGCAGACAATCCGTGACCGCTGGCACCCTCACAAGCCCACACGTGGCTAGCAATGGCTGAGCAGGCTAATCAGAAGCAGCCAGCGAGGTTTCGGGGTGCGAGGCTGCTGCCCTCCCCAGCCAAGGAGAGAGATGGGTGCAGGGGGCATGGGGAGCGACATCACGTGAAGGAAGAAGCGAGGCTCTACAGATGTCCTGCCGGGACAACGACACAGTGTTCCTGCTACATCCCGAGCGCAAACGTGGTTTGTGTGCGTTCAATGAAATTGTTTTTGTATACAAAGAGGATTTCAGCTGCTGTGAGGCAGATGGAAGGCGCTTTTGGCCGCACTGAAATGTCTGGTACTGCCTGCGTTCGGAAGCATACACGGGGCAAGAACAAAATACACTACTGTGCAATGTAAGTTGTCTGGTAAAAAATTAATTCAGCACAGAGCTACAGGAAAACTGAACTACAGGAAAACAAGGAGGAGTGCATGGCTTGCCCTGCCACTCTGCCCATTCCTTTCTCTTAGAAGAAAGAGAGCTGCTCACACTGCTGATCGTGAACCCAGGCAACTCAAAGCAAGGTGAGGGGGCGGCAAGTGCCAGAGGGCAGCAACAACCATGAGAAACTTCATTTAGTTGAGTTTAAACTTGGAGTTAGAGAGCAGAGCAGAGTGAGCAGGGAGCCTTAACCTTCGGCAAAGCACCGCTCTCCTCCTGTAGTTGCTGGCAGCAGCTCTTCACCCTGGGCTGGGGGGAGGCACCTCCAGCAGACTACAGCTTCCCTTCCCTCCCTTCCCTCCACTCTCCTTTCCCCCAGGAGCTGAGCTGCTTCTGCATGCCTTTCAGGATGGCACAAAAACAGGTGAGACAAAAGGCAGTCCTGCTTTCAGAAAGTTGGAGAAACTCTTTACTAGACCAGCTAGTTCATCCTACTAGGGTGATTGCATCACTTGAATATCTGGTTTGCTAAACTCTTTTTAATTGGGAAAGTGTTTTTCTATTAAAATTTGCAGGTCTCCATAGATCATTTACCTTCCAGTACCCCATGCCTGTTAAAAATCTTTCTCACAGCCTGGTTTTGTATGGTGCTAATGTCAATCCACATCAAAGTCCACAGGAATTCTACACATGTGAATCCAAGTTTAAGCAAGAAAAAAAAAAGGGGGGGGCTCAGATTTTTATTACGTGAATTTTATTGGAACATTCCCTTCATGTCCCTACATACAGAAGAGCGTCTGGATTGAGTTACAGCTGCATTTACTCCCACACATCTGCTCCCTTATTGTTATAGTTACCTTTTCTCTGGGGATTTAAGAAACTACTCCCCTGAAAAAAAGCCCTTCACCTTTAGGTCCATGATGACAAAGATCAAAAAGCCTTCAGCATTCCTGCACCATGACATGAATTATGCTCTGCAGCAGTTTAAAAATTGCTTTTCTAATTCGAACACTGCTGCTTGACCGCTGGGTTTCCAACAGCAGCGTGCAGCAGGGACGGTGCCCTCGCTCTCCATGGAGGTGTGCAGCTTTGCTTTATAACCCACAGCACGTCTGTGACTGGCGTTTCACTGGAAGGGGTGTGAGGCAAGGTATAGCCAATCTCCCTAGCAACAAACATGGAAACAGAAAAATAAACTTTGGATGCACAACACTCAATTGATTTCACAAGTTGCTGGGCTGGCTGCGTGATGGAAAGCAATCGGAGGACAGCTGAGCCCGCCAAGAGGGGATGCCAGCCAGATTAAAGGTACCCAGCACTTAGAAACATAAGGGCCCAATTGTGTCAAAAATCTTATTTTAATAGAATAATACAGTATGAAGCAAGATACTTCCCTACTTTCCAATTGCTCTATTGTGCAGACCCTCAGGAGAGCTTTGAAGACCAGATTTTATCTTGGTCTCACTGCAAAGTCAAATCCCATCCCAGCTGATGGCAGGAAGAAAGTCCTGGTTTATTTCAGTGGTAATGAGGGCGGGCACTAAATGCATATGTTGATGGACCTCGTGCAGGAAGGCAGACAAGGATGCCAGGGACATCAGGAACGAAGCCCTACAGCAGCGCACCTAAACATACACGCTGGCAATGAGGGCTTAGGCAAAGGGGGAGAAACCACTGCTCCACTGCAGCAATTACAAATGACAAGGCTATTACTGACATGAACAAAAACACATGGATTGCTTTCATTAGCTGGTTATGGCCAGCTAGTGCATATTTGGGGCTGGAACTTGAACTGGTTCAAGGACAGACATTGACTGCATTTTCTATCCAGAAAAACACAAGATAGGTCCCAGAAGTAATCATCTTCCAGGGAGACAGTTCAGAATTACTTAGTTCTAAGTATGGATGGATATGATTGCAAAGAACCAAACTGGTATATCAAGAAACTTGTGCATGGCAGGGATAAAGGCTAAGACCAAGGGAGGCACAGCCTATCTGAACTATCTCCTGACAACCTCACTAGTGAGCTAACATTACTGGGAGCAGAAATGACATGGCAGAGGGAGTGCAGGCTGCAGGACTGCCTTTGCCCTGCCCAGCGTGATGACTGCTCTGGGAAGATGCTAGTTAGTCTGAACAGCAATGTGCACATTACCCTCCCAGCCATACAGTAGCAGTCCTATCTGAGACCTGTAAGTAAGGAGAAACAGCGTATTCCTCAGCTTGTAAATTAATTTAATTCCTGGAGTGCACTTATAGAGTAATGCCTGAGGCTTATGAAGGCAAAATGGAGCTAGAGACAGCACATTAGTCTCTGGAGAGACATACCAGCTGTTTCGTGTCCTGATGGGGGTAGGGTGGAAAACAGTTGTATACAGTCTGCACCATCCACTTAAAATCAGAGTATTTCCCCCTTACTTTCCCATACTATTGAAAATCATATACCTGAATAAATATAGGGAATTAGCAATTCACAGACATGCGTTAAGTCCAAATCCCGCACCTCCGAGGTGCAATGCTAAAATAGAAACAGCAGCCTTCTCCTCCTACAGAGTATTATCAAGAAATAATGATTCTCTGTGATGAAGAAACAGATTAAGAGGGAAATTAAAGTGCAGATTTAATTTCAATAGTAGTGCACTCAAGTCAGCTTGTAAATAAGGCAATCTCACCACCTAAATTAGGCATCAATAGAGAATTAATGCCAGCCTTAGGAAAACTTTAAGCCTTAAGAAAAGGAAAGGGTAGATGAGTGCACCCTTATCAAACATAAATCGATAATCAACCCACTCAAAACCAGATAGGGGCTGATGGCAGGCAAATTTAATTTTAGAAGTGTCTGAAGAGTTGTCATCTTACTGAAGGGGCAGGTTGGCCTTAAAGCTGGGATCCTAGTGCTCCTAAACTTTGTGGAGGTCTCAGTTTTTATCCAGACATTATAACTAGCCTATATATCTTTAATAAGCTATATCAAGAGCCTGCATTCAGATAGCTTATCAAGTTGAAACACCTCAGATGCAAAGTTCATCTATGGATCCCAAAGCTTGATTTCCATAAAAAATCCCCTTCCAAAAGCTTATAGTACATGCTAAGAGGCTCTGCTTTGGTGTCCTCATTTCTGCCTCCCAATGAGTGGTGGTTGGTACAGTACTGAGTCAGAATATGATGTCTCCAGCTCAGCTTGAATCAGCCAGGTAAGGCACAATGCAGCTGATTGCTTAGAGCACATAATTATAGCATCCATGAGCTGCTCAGAGGATGCTGGCACTGACAAAGTAGGAAAGGCTAAAAGCATCATATTAAAATGTCATAAAACATTCATTTTACATGATTAGAGAAACCGGTAATTAGCATTTTTCTTTTAGTGCTTGACTTTTTATTCCAGCTGCTCTAATCCAGCTTCTTTCCATGGCAATTATTGCCAGGAAAGCTGAATTTGGCTTTCTTTTCATGTCCACTTTAAAACCTGCTCTGTAATCCGTCAGCTAGGCAGGTCTCACAGGCAGTATTTGAAGGTAAGTGAGGGGGGTTTTCGCCCTATAGTCAAATTACGTTTATAGTAAGCCTTAATTGTAGGAATATGTCCATACACCATTAAACAAATCATATCAATATGTTTATTCTCTGTTAGTCTAGATTTATCTTGCCAAGGCTGAAGCTTTGTGTAAAAGGACTGACCCCAGGAGTGCATATGTCAAGCTGAATTAAGGAAGAGGAAAAAAAATAGAGCCATATCTAAACTTCCTTAGAATAATAGGATGTTGATTAAATTGTTAGAAAGTTAAATAAACAAGCGATTTTTTTGTAATTGTCCTTTGAATGCCTCAGACTTCCACTCCTCTGAGCTGTCTCTGAAGGTGAGGAGGAGAAATGGCCCATTGCTGGAGGGCACGTAGATTTCAGGAGGCAGCCGCCCTGCCAAAGCTTTCTGAGTGACATTGGGTAAGTCGCTAAAGCCTGGGGCATTTTGACATCTCATTTCCATCAAACTAATTGAGTTGTTGTAGGAGTAAATAGAGAACAGAGCCCGGGACTTCTGTAGCAGAAGGGCAAGCTAAGGTCTGCTTCAATGGGCAGGGCAAGCAGCCACGTTACTCCAGCCAAGAGCCGTGCTGGGGCCCTGGGCTGGCCTCCTGGAGAGCAGGCACCAGCACCATCCTGCCAGGAGCACGGACAGAAAACCTGGGTCAGGAAGCTCTGAGAAACAAGGCATTACATGGCTTTGGCTGTGCACTGTTTCGAGAGAAAAAGACAAAAGCCATCAAGTAATCCCCAAATCTTCTGACCAAGAAAGGGTCAGGTGCTATTTAGACTGGGGTAACATGGCCATGTCTGTGCCACAGACACAGAACCACTGCTGTGTGGGGTAGAGACAGTGTATTTCAGAGGCTTAAGCCATCATCCATCCCTTTTTGGGGTCATCACTTCTTGCTCTGGCTTTAAGAGAGCAATCTACATTCATTACTTGCAAACTGCTTGCCACCTTTCACTTCCCTGAGGAGGCAATATTAAACCCTCAAAGCCCTAAATGTAGCAAGATTTCCTTGGCACTTAAGCTAAATTTTGGCTTTTTCAATGTCATTTCTGCCCCTGCTGTGCTCTGACTGTCAGACCTCATTACATGAGTTGTGCTAACCAAGAGTCAGTGGCTCCAGCCACCCATGGCTGAACTGCCTCCACACCACTGGAAAGCCACGCAGCCACCTTTGTGTGGCACCATGCTCCAGCCACTGTCTCCACCCCCCAGCAAGTGTGTTACCTTGGGGACAGCCCCACAATCACCCACAGACACGAATTTTGACCTGGAATTGACTAAACCTTCAAGCTGCCCTTAGTGGGTAATCCTGATCAGGTGTAGGGTAGTCTGCATCCCCTCACCATGACCCACAGCCACTTAGAAAAACAGGCATCTTTCCTCATACACGTCCTTTTTAGCACTCCCCCACTAACCTGCTTTTGTTCTTTCCTGAACCCCTGCAGAGCTATCAATCTCTCTCTGACAAAAAGTGTCAATTTTTCCAAGTGCAGCAAAGTCATACAGAAATGCAATAGCATTTCTTGGCTCATTAATAATTCCAGAGAGGTAGCGACATTTTTCCTCCTTTGTATGACTGACAAGCTGGTTTTTCGTTTCATATTAAATACCACAGGTAGACATTAACTAGCTAAACAAAGATACTCTTATTTCCCTAAAATGACGCTTTAAATATTTCAAGTTCCAATCACATTTCTGGTGCAACATGAATTCCTAATAAAACCATTAACTAATAAATGCTCCTCTTTGATATGTTAGTAAGAAGTCTCAACATGTCCACGTGTTGCCATAAAGTTCTAGAGAAACTTAGAAAGATGCTTGCATTATTTACTCTTAAAAGGATCTCGCCAGTATTTGAGGAAGAAAAACATGGAAATCAATATCAAGGAACATAAACACAAACAAGGAAGATATTAAATTAAGCCACAGTTGAAAAGTTCCTTCTCCAATGAGTACATGGTGTGCAGCCAAAAGCCTATTTTTATACTACAGAAAGTATTTAAGTGAGCACATCTGCAATAGGCTTCTGTGGGAACATATACGGGGGAATCTCGTTCACACAACGTACTCAGGTGGATTCCCGTTTAGACAGCAGACTTCCAGAGCACTGCAAGTGGCTTCTGCCCACCACCCCTGCCACATACACTACAGAAAACTGGTTCAGCCCAGCTTCCCAGCATTTTCAAGATCTCTACACATATGTCTGTGGTTTTTCCTATTGCCTCTCTGGTTTTGCTGAAAGGGAGCGTGACTTCCTACACGTCAGCTTTCCCCCACCACTTCCCTGTGGCAAGCAGGCAAAGGTACATCTTTTTGCCAAATCTTGAATCTGCTGAATGTATCTGAGAAGAGTGCCTGCCTTGCTCTCCTCCAGCACATCCCTCTCCTTTTGGGAGCCCCTGGCCCTCCCACACCCAACCTGGCATTCTGAATCGATATGAAGGGCCTCCCCTCCCCGTTACAAGCAGCTCCCCAGCAGCTGAAATTATTCCAGAAGAGCCAACTGCAATGCAATGCCCAGGGGAAACAGCAATTCCTGACAGATAGAATCTCCTGCCTTCAGATACAATGTCAGCAGTGCACTTGGCTTATCTTAGTGACTGATAAGAGGAAGTGGCAAGGTAATGTTGGACCTCACAGGAAAAACCTGAAGAGTAAAACTTTCACAGCTGAGCAAAACCAGTCCTCTTTAGTCCTTCTTCTCTTTAGCTTGCAGAAATGGCGAGCTCTGTAAATGTTTTCAATAGACTGCAATTCCTTTTTGTGCAATTATAAATATTTTAACATATGACATCAGTACAATATGTTTTCATTGTGTTTAGATCTCTTTAATTAGGATGGGGCCTGAGTTCTCCTTGCTGCCTTTGGTACTTGGACTTGGCAACCAAATTTGTTTTGTCTCAACTTACTGTTCTTTCTTTCAGTGCAGAAGGAGCAACATGCACTTTTTTATTTATTGTTCTTGATAATTGGCTTCATTTTCAGTCAGAACTGATCTGATCATCATGGAAAAAGAAATAAAACACATAAAAAAACCATTAAGGGATATTTATCTCCAAGTTAGAAGGGTAGTGAAAATATCCAGAAGGATGAGATAAGTGGTATTTCTAATCTAACGGATAAAATCCCCACTTAAACATCTACAGACGATGATACAGCTTTCAAATGCAACTATTTATGCCCTTTTATTTCTGGACTTTGCACTTAATGCGGCGGTTAATTTACAGCAAGCAAAGGCAGAATTTACAGGACTGCAATAAACCAGGAGCCCGTTCCTGACATAAAAGAAAGTCACTGACACACCGTCTATTCCCTCTCCATCACACAGGCCACAGCTGCACGCTGAGTCGCACCTGGACAATGTCATCAGCTGCAGTGCTGGGCCACCACCCCAGGTACCCACCACCCCTTCCCCCTTGGCTGAGGACAAGAAGTGTGTTCCACCCCACCCAGTTGCTCCAAAAAGCCCTCAATTCCCTCCCAGAGACAAGTCCCACCACCCTGAAGCCATACTGGGAAACTCTGGGATTATTCATCCTGTAGCTGGAGCCCCTGTGTGCTGCTTAGTAATGTGAGAAGTGCCAGCAAAGGGGACTTTCCATGGCTTGTTTAATGTTTCCTGGTAATGGCTTAGGTGACAAGCAGGCCCAGAGGCTGGGCAGAGGGGACTGCTTTAGTGGGACTTACACGAATATGGGCAGGAAACTTCTGTTTGGGTACGTCTGACTACCAGAATTAGTGTACAACTTTTGCTTGCTTATTTGTGGTCATCGAAATTGAGCTGCTGCACCGCATTATTAGTCAAGGCTGATACTAAAACAACTGAATCTTTTGAACATGGAAACAAGCTAGTTAGAATGAAAGATTACAAATTAGTAAAGTACATGGAGTAAGAATGCAACTCCCTTTGCCAGCCAATACAGCAAGGACAACTGTTTTCTTCCCCGTAAGCAAGCTGATCAGGAATGCTAAGAAGGGCTCCATTTGCTCTTCAGAGAGAGAGGCTTTTAAAGTAGATTTAAATGTATTAACTAGCATACCAAGATGCTTTATGAGAAATCCTGGCAATAGAATTACTGAGGTTGACAGCACATTCGAAGTGAGAAATTAAATCATAAATGGTGTTCCCTGTCTAATCCCATTCATTTCAATCAGTACAAGAGCAAAACTTATCATAGAAAGAAAAAGAATTAAACTATCATGATGCTTGGGGACTTTCTGGTCCTTTTCTTGATGTCTCCTAGAGGCATCGAGAGGAAGTTTCATTCTGTGATTCAGCCAACTGGCCAAAGACTTCACGTACCTGGGCCTGATTCTCTGGTCCCTGCCTCACTTCAGGCACATCAGCTCATGGTCTGATCCAGAAACAGCAATTGCAAGCATTTAAGCAGGACATGGGCTCTTCATGTCTCTGTAAGACCCACAGTGAGAACCAGAGAGCCCGGCTGGGCACCACATAGCCCTGGAGCTAGGGAAGTTGCTGGATCACCACAACTTCACTTTTCAAATCAGCCCAACCCAAGGAGGTAGGACCTATTAGCAATGGAGCCAAACCAGCAGAGCATCCCTACCCATGCGCAAGACCAGCTTCTCCCACCTAATACAGCTTCTTTCTTTCCTCTAAGCACAGAGCGGTGGCCATCTCCAGGCCAGCAGCTGACTTCTACCTAGGGAGTGGTTCTGTCTGCCTCCAGTCTGATGGAATTCAAGGTGTCCACTACCATGGAAAGCCTAACCATCTGAACCAGTCTGGGGAAAAGGAGACAGCACATTACAACCACAGATGAACTCCAAGAGCTGAACTCTGTACAAGATGCCTGGGAAATCAAAGCTTACAGCTTGTTCTCCTGGAGAAAGAACAGAGCTGTGAATGTAACAAAAATACACACTCTGGGTCTCTTTGAATTAAAAGAAAAGAAAGGATTTCACTATACAGCATTAAATGCAAAAATATGACATGAAAGTACTGAAGTAGCAACATGAAAGAGACGGATATTTACATTTTAAATCTCCAACTGTTGCACAACTTAATTGTTTTTTCTTTAAGGATACAAAATTTGCATACAGAAGAGGGAAAATGTTTGGGGGATAAAAATAAGGAGGAGTAACATGATCTTCAGTTCAGATCTTCCACGAAGTATTGAAAGAAACCAGAAGGAAAGCAGAGGCAAAGCTTCCAACAATACTGTAAGTTACTCAGTAAAAGTCTTCAGGAGCACATGTCTTTGAAGTACCACGGGGAAGGCTCAATCCTATTACAGCCCTCCTGAGGAAGTGTTAATCTTCTAGACAAAGAAACCAAGGCTCACTTTTTATGAACTCCCATGTACTTTTGATTGCTTCTGGCTTGGTTTATTTGTTTCTTTAAGGCTCATCAAACCTGATTTTTTTCCTGAACCACTAAACCTACAGTTCAACTCAAAGGCAAATGGAAGCTGCTATGAAAAATCAGGCCACTTTATTTTGGGAAGGGTGAGTTTATGGGCCTGTATTCCACTGTTATTGATTAAATGCCAGCATTGTGGAAATCAATAAAACAGCCTATCACCAAAAATGGCACTAGCACTAGGCCTGTATTCTTGATTTAGAAATTGCTGGCTATGATTAAAAAAAAAGGCAGAAAAGAAGACAAAATGCATGTTTTGTGAGTTCATAAAAAAGGCAGAATGCTAGGAGATAAGCTATATTGATAAAATGTAATCCTTTTATGTTGGAATTATAAAGGATTCAAGGTTTATATTTCTGGTGCTTTAGACTGCATTTATCATAAATAAACCAAAGTTACTATAACATCGTGGCACTGTCTGTTGGTGAAAATTTATAAATCTGCCCATTTATTAGGATTACTGTTATTACTTTAGGGGGAGGGCAATCAAATCCAAACTCTGGGCTTTTTTTTTTTTTTTTATCTTCCAGAGACAGATGAACAGCTTTTGGTTGGGGATATTTTTTTGGTATGAAAACCAATTACTGGTCTTGACTGAAGCTGAGTTCAATTCTTTTTTTTATATTCTGCAGTGCACTTCTGAGCAGCTTTTGCAAGCTATGACTAGAGTAGAGCATTTGCAGTCCCTCCAACAAAACAGAAAAAGTATTTGTAAGCTCATTACTACCAGAATAACAGCACGAATACAACTCACACAGTTTGTTCTTGCAGCAACGAAGAAGAAAATTCACAGTATGAGCAAGGGGAAAATCACAGTGAAAATTTCTGTTTTATACAATCAGTTAGGGTTTTCTTTTTAGTTTAGGTGTGGATACGTTGCATCAGATGTTTTTCAGCATCTCCGCCTTCTTGCAGAAAGGTTGGCAAATCCAAAAGGCAAGCTGTCCCAGAGGGCAGCATGCGTCTTATACAAACCTGTACCCCTGCTCAGGAGGCCTTCAAAATGGGATTAAAGAATTGAAAGTCATTTTGCATTTCTTTCTCCTTTGCAAGGATCAGTGATACCATCTTCACCCTTGCTCTCAGTGACCAGGGGATCGGCTGCCTGTGGTTTGCCCACTGTTTCCCCCAGAGCCCAGCCCTGTTCCCAGGAACATCATCCTGCCTCCTAACCAACAAGAAATGCTGCACACAGTCAAATGATGAAGGAGAAGGATTTGTGACTTCAACATGGACTCTACCTGGTATCCAACACTAGGGCCAAGACTTAAAACCTAGCAACTGCATTTGCTGTGGCACTACTGCTGTTCTGCATGCACACCGCAAGCTGCTCCAGAGTAAGTAGAGAAAAAATGCACTATGGAATTTAATTATTACATTAATTTGATTTTGTTCAACAGCAAAAGGGAATAAAAAAGACATACGAGAGCAGCTTCAGACATAAACAAGGAGCGTATCCCATTTTGGACCAGCTCACGTGCTGTGTATGGCACAACATGTAGTTTTCTTCTCTTTGTTTGTTGTTTTCAGTTTAGGTTTTATCCAATTATATATCTATTGTGTGACAGGCCTGGCATGAGAGATCCCATTTACAGGAAATATTTCTGAGATCACAGGCCCTGCAGGCTAAATGCAAACACTGGAGCAGATGGTAACTGATCCAGTAGAGCTGTACCTAGGGGTGCTGGAAGGGGGAAAAGACTTGGAAAGTAAAGCCGCTAACAAAATAACCTCGCATTATTAAAAACTACAACGAAATCAGCCCAGCGAGCAGCTAGGGACCTCATTAAGGATGCCTCTGACCACTGCTGCCGACCTGCTCGTGGCAAGGGGCCGGGGGTGGGAGGAAGGGCAGGCAAAAGAGGGTGCTTGCTTGTGGAATGACTTGCTACCTGCCCAAGAGCAGAGCAAAGGGGGTGCTCTGCCAATCGAGTAATCACCACTGAACAGCGGTGAAAGTCGTAGGGGAGAAAGAGGAGAGCTAAATGTTCATCCACTCTTTGACACAGTCGTTCCCAGGCTCTCCCTCAGGCACGGCTGCAGGATGCCGAGACCAGCCCGGTGAAAGGAATTCCCTCCCCTCCCTAACAACAGTGTCTGTGTCCGGCCAGCTGCAGGATGCTCCATTTCAAGCAGGTGCCCTCTAGACTGCAATGCCTCTTGGGTTCATAAAGTTGTGCTGAGGCTGGGTCAGCAGGAGGAAGAGCTGACCAGGTTAACAGGCAACTTCATTGCACAGGTGAGCCCAGGTGGTGAGTGGACTATTACCCTGGGGAACAGTGCAGATTAAGGAAGGAAGCTTACATTAATATTCTCCCTTTCTTGCAGCAAAAAAACCCCAAAACCCTTTTGATGATAAATTTGCATTTATACTAGGGTTGTAGAAGTGCTGTGACAAGAAATCACAGCCCTAATGAACTGTACTGTAGCAGGAAAACAATTCAACTAGAGACCTGCAGAAGCAGGTCACTCTGTCTCCCTATATATTTAAGTAGCATCTATCACAGTGCATTTCCAACCTCAATGATACCATGACAGTATCTCAGTATATTGACATTAGCCTGGTCTTGAACACATGAGGAGAAACTCAGAGAGACTGGATGATAAAAGTGAGATTCCAGACCAGTAAATGGGAACAGCTGACCAAGGCCCTTGAGAAACAGTGACTCATTCACAATCAGTATTTCAAAGATTGTTAAAAGTTACATCATTTCATAAGGCAGAGTGCAAAATATCAGCTTAAGTACTTCACCTACTTTATTTTCTGGAGAGGGACTAATTATACCCACTTAAAACACATCAATTGTACTGTTCCATCTGTACTAAGCTGGGTTTCATTAAGCTAGCACTGGTCCCTCACCTATGTGTTTTTTGTCACTTCTGTTCTTGCCCCTTTTGCTCTCTGTCTGCTTCTCACTCATTTGAGGACTTTTTCTTCCATCCTTTAGCCTTCTGCACTTTTTCACAGAGCAAACAAGCAGGTTTGCTCTGACTTTCCTTGCAGACGATGCTCCCCAAGCCACGGGAGGGTCCCCAAACTCCCTCTCGCAGTGGTCAACTGCTTTTTTGTTCGAAGCAGGGCACAGCATCCAGCTGAGACTTCCCCAGCGTGGAGTCGCTGTATAAAGGTTTCTTCACACATCTTGCATCTCACTCCCCTCATGTGACTTTTTCACCTTTTGGAATGCAAAAATAAGCCTTGATTTACATGAGCAGTCCAATTTTACCAG
Organism: Motacilla alba alba; assembly: GCF_015832195.1. Lineage (NCBI taxonomy): Eukaryota > Metazoa > Chordata > Aves > Passeriformes > Motacillidae > Motacilla > Motacilla alba. The sequence continues at coordinate 69,822,676 of NC_052017.1, read as the reverse complement.
GATCCTCTAAAACAAACCTCCCTGCTGCTGCTGAGCGCTGTTTAAATCAAGAGGCCTTCACATGGGTGAAGATGTCTTAAAGAGAGATCGGGATGTAACTCTGTCACAATTATTATGATTTGGTAACATTTAGCAGCTGTGGTTTTTTGCTGCAGACATCAGTTTTATAGCTGAAACTGTTCCTTTAATTTTTTTGCAAGAGTGTTTCACTATTTTTTTTTGTCATTGTTGTTTCCTGGACTCCTAAATATAGCCAAGTGGAATAACTAGCACCTCTGTAAACTGTTGGTTAAATGCCACACTGAGTTTCATTTTGCTCTCTAAAAGGCCATTTAAAACACATCAGACTTGTAGAGCTCAAAATTTAGGAAATTATTTACATTCTGGGAATAACTCCTAACCATTTCCGCAGGCTTTTCTGCCTTTAATACACATTAATGCCATTCCCACCAAATAAAAGTGTGGCCTGAAAAATACCAGGTATCAAAATAAATGGCACTTCAAAGTTTAAGAAACACAATTGAGAAACAAAGAAAACTGTAAAGGCTGCTCTGCTGTCCTGAGGTGTTTTATCACCAGGGTGTTAAACAGCAAGTAGTCTGCTTTAGGCTTCACTGGACGTTTCAGGCAAACTCACTGGTGGCAAATGAAGTCACTGCTGCTCTTAACCCTATGGAGCTCATTTATGTCATTATTTAGTATAAAGACGCACTACTTCAAAACTAAAAATGCCATGGAACTGAGTGCCACATTCCTGCCAGAAGGGGAAATAAGACGTCCATCCCTCTTGTGTTTACATGCCACAAGGTGTAAGATGGTGAATGACACTGCTCTTGGACACAAGGCCAGGAGTTATGGAAGCACAGGTTGGAAAAGACCCCCAAGATCACCCAGCCCAACCACCACAAATTCCTCACTCCATCCTGACACAGAACCACACACACACCAGAAAGCTGAGGTATGTGGATCAGTATTGAAAAACATAGTAAGTCCTCAGAGGTCCAGATGCCTGTGCTACATCCCTTTACTCCAAAGTCATTTGAAATAATGGAAGATCTAAAGTCCCTCTGAGAATAAGACTGCCTGACAAACAGAGAGTAGAACTTGCTTATTTACTCAACTTTCTGTCAACATTTAAAAGGAATTATCATTCCATTTTGCAGCAACTAAGCTGTTTGCCTAAGGTCAGAGAGTGAATTAACGTTAAACTAGATTACACAGTATCGTAGTTCCCATTCCTGTGGTCAACCAGCTACCATCTGATTAGGTCACCTCAGCACATTTAATTTAAAAAGAATGTTGAATCTAACACTTTGCCGAAGAATTGCTTGGATCTTCAAGAAAAAGTCATGTGAAAGAGAGAGAGGGAACAATAAACAAGACAGCTTCCTACGTCTCAGTAACTTGCAAGTCCAAAGAGACAAAGAGTAATTCAAAGTCCTGAAATACCATAATTTGCTGCAGAAAAAGTCACATAAAAACTCTTGGCTTTTGGGAACTGCAGCCCACAAGGCCTGATCATTGCTGCAGCTCAGGGTCGGGGCAAATAGCTTTGGGGAGGCTGAGCTTTGGGGAGGTTCAGCAGTTACTTTCCCATAGCACCAGTCCTCCATGCAAAGGCACTGCAGCCTGCCCAGAGGCAGGATGTTATGAAAATTAGGTAGAATGAATACCACTCAAAATGACTTCTTGTATTTTTCAGCTTTAAAACAAGCAAATGGGCTGTAGGACCTCTCCAGACACCCACATGAAGAGAGCCTCTCAGAAACACCAACCATCCTGTGCTGGAAGGGAGACTGGAAAGGTTTTAAATTATGAACTGCATTCCTCTTCCAGGTGCTGATGAAACCCATAGCACCAAAACAATTAAGATATTTTCTAATTTTTTTTTTTAATATTTGCTGAAAGAGCTGGAGCATCTCAAAAGAAGAGAAACACATGTTTCTGCAAGGCCCAGCTATTCCTTCTGTTACCACTGGCAAAGCAGCAAATAGCTGCCTGCCCAAACAAAACTAAGGCACCTCACAAATGAGCACTGTTACCCCTGCACTTTCAATATTCTCAAAGCATCCTGATCTCTGAATGTGTACTTTGAAGCAGTAGGAAACATACAATGATTTTGCTGAAAATTCAATGTCATTTGCTGACAATTCCAAACATCAACTAGCCTTCTATACCTGTGAGGTTATTTAAACAGAGCTTGTTCAGTTTGTTCAGAAGCTAAGAGCTTCTGAAGTCACCATTCAGATCACCACTACGTAACATAAACTGTGACAACAGGTCTCCAGCAGGCCCAAATCAAGCCCTGCAGCACATCCACAGAGTCCACTGAAAGAACAGAGCTCAGCTTCATGTGGGATTACTGAAGAGCAACTATTTATGAATTCTTCTATGAGTTGCCACTTTTTGCTCTGCAATAGGAGTGCTCTGTTCCTCTTCAGCCAATACCAGTGCTGCAATACCCAAAAGACTGCTGAGGAGTAATGTGGCCTCTTTCCAAAAGAAAAAGACTACTGGTTAATGGACTTGTTCTGGAGCAACTCTTCCATACCTATTTCTGAATAACACAAGTACAGAAATCATAGGATATCTATGACATCAAAAATGTCAAGCTGTAGTCTAGTGAGATATGTTAGTCCCCTATGCACAGGTCACTACAAATATGAACAGTACAGGTTAACTAACACTCCTGGATGAGCTGCATAAAAAGCTGTTAAGAACTTGGAACAGTCACTACATAACTTTAGTGATCAGAGTCTCTGCTGGCAGAGCCACCACGTGTTTTCCAAAGGAGATCTCCCTGTGGTATCACCTTCCATCTGTGGTGATATACATATATATATATATATATATACATACAGGGTTGCATTACAATCAAAGAAATTATAATTATGTACTTAAATAAGCTTTTCTTAATGGACAGGCAGCAAAGAAAAAGAATGTATTCATCCATCTATGCAATGTGGTCTCTGCCCATGAAAATCAGAGGCTTCATAGTTGCATGAGGAGGATGTGGGATGCCTTTTCTCCTGTCCACTTCCCCTGGCTCCTGTACTCTAAAAGGTCTTAAAAAGCTCTACAAGCTCTACAGTTCTGTTGGTAATTTGGCCAACCAGTTTTATTGAGCCTCTCCTCCAAACTCCCACACAGCAGAAGTATCCAGCTCACATCCGCATCTTGTGTGCTAGCATGGAAGAGAGCTTGAGAGCTACTGCTACACCCACAGCTGTTTTCCGTGAATCTGAAGAACACAATCAGCTTAAATGTTTCTTTGAAGATAGACCATCCTTTTCCTGTGGCCTAATTTAGACTCAACATTAAAAGCATATAAAGCTAAAACTGGAAAATCAGTCATAATTAAACTTGTAAAATACAGAATCTATTTTTCATGAAACAATCTCAAATTCTACTTTATCCCCCCCTCATTCAGACAGTTTCCTACTTCAAATGGAAAACATTATAGCAATGACCTACTCAGTTATGAACTCCAGCATTTCTGATCTGTAGCAAGTAGGACACCACCTGGGCTGAAAAAAAGATGGCTTCGAATCTGACTCAAATTGTACCAAGGTCAAGTGAGAGCCTGCTAGGACTGGGATGATGCCCACACGGACTGCAGGTCTTCTGAGGCAAGAGCATGAGTGCAGAAGAGTGCAGAGGCAATAGCGGGAGGACAATAACCATTGGCCTTTCGATGAAAACAAGCAGCTGTTGGGCGTTAGGATAAGCTACTAAATAATGCTGTTTATCGCCAGTGAGTAAGCAGTTTCAGGGCATGCATGGTAGAGGAAGTGTCATAGTGGCAACATGCACAATTTTGAAACATGCAACATCTTTGATGCAGCAGGAGAAACCAAGGTTGTGATATACTCAATAACCTGTTTGGCTCAGAGCTCAGGGCCCAGGTTGAGCCCAACTGACAATACCACCTTCACACAAAGGCCGGGTGTGAAGGAGCTCCCAAAATGCCACAAGGCAAGAAGTCTTAACGGGTCCTTGCAAAACCTGGGAACTGTGCTATCCATTCTTCAGCACCATCTGCTGGTACCGTACCTAGCATCAATTGGGTTATCTGCCTGCAGGTCACAGCTGGCGCCACTTGCCCATTCCTACAAGACAACCATGGACCCACTAGGTCCAGGGTCCCTCTGGCACTAACAACAAGGTGGATATATCCCAATGACACTGCTGGAACTTACCAAACTCCTTCCCAGGCTGAGAAATCTAAAGCTTAGACTTGAACCGTCTCATGTGACACCAGGAGCCTGGATTAAGTCTGTTCCGGCTCAAGAAATGAAATTATGTATTCCCATGATCAAGGAGTTCCTGACCATAAGTGTGACACTGACCTATAAATATCCTTGGCTCTGCTGACCAGAGTGCTATCTGACAAGTGCTATCTCTCTTCATACCTTTATCACCTTTTGGCCTTCAGTCACATCTAAGTGGCATCATCACACTGGAGTGACCTGGATGCCACTACTTGACGCACTCTAGAGTGGCTTCAGGGAGACAAGAGTCCAAGTGCAAGGCACAGCAGCACCCCCAAGGATGGTGCCCATGCTAATCACATGCAAACAGACTGGACTTGCACGGGGGAAGTGCAAACCATCCCAGCTGAGCCTCCCCTGATTGGAAAGGTTTGTGTCTCACCATGCAAGCTCTGAGCAGCACTCAGGAAAACAGCCCCCAGCAAATACTGCAAGTGCGGGTCACAGCTGGTTAGGCTGCTTCTGGAAAGCAAAGCAGTTGAAGGAAATATTCCCATTAATAGAAAGAGGCTTTCTGGGGCCACGTGGACAGTTCTGGAGACCAGAGTCAGTACAATGCACAGGCTCTCATCTCTGCTTCAGTGTCCCCATGCTCTGTTGTTTCATTGCTTAAGCTAATGTTGGGAAAGTGCTGACAGGGATTTCAAAGGGGAGTTTCTGGTCTAAACACATTGTTGAATCCAGGCCCTTGGTAGTTGTTTTGTTGCACAAGAGAAAGGAGGGAAAACATTGAATAAAAAACCCACTGCAAGAACTTTCCCAGGGCACAGGCGCAATCACACCGAGGGCTGAAGCCCGGTCAGTCCTGCGCCCTGCCACCCCAGCCACCAGCTCCTCCACAGCACCCCGCCACCCTTACCGCAGCCTGCCACCTGCCCGGCACCCAGCTCCAAAGTGGGGACATTTCCCAGCGACGGGTACTGGGGTACTTTGTAGAGCATAGTCAGAAGAGAAGATGAAAACTACCGCTGGCAAAAATAATTCCAACTGGGATTTTTCAGCCTGTTTTGGGAAGACACAGTACATGTAAAGACCAAAAGAAAAAAATCATCTTTCTTATCCTACTGCCTAAGAAAGCACCTTTGAAGAACCAGAACAAATAAAGTTTACCCAAAAGGGGAATAAAGATGATAACTACTGACATTCTACTTTAAGCCAAGTTTTTAGATCTGAACATGGAATTTAAATATACCATACATAATCCTGGGAGAAGTGAATTTCAACCTCCGTTACCCATGTTTTTTTCTTGTTTGGTTCAGTCATTTAAAGGAACAACTTTCCCCTTGAACTCTAATCATTTTTGAATGAATTATTAAACAGCCTGACTTTACAAGCAGATTTCCTTTTATATACAACAGCGCACAAATAAAAGAGGAAACTGATTAAACAGGGAACATGACAGTATTCACTTGACAGCATACTTTGTAAAAACCAAATTGGGCATATGTGGTGCATGTGTGCACAACTGCTGGCAAGGAGGGGTGGTTTCTTTTTCCAGTCTTCCTTCTCATTTAGAATAACTGTGTGCTGTTCTGGCACTTTTAATTTTAACATTATGATTCAGCTACATATGATAATTTTTAAAGTGGGCAGTGCCTCTTTAAAGAGATAAAATATTTTAGCTTGCAATTATATTTATTTCTATAGTTTTATTTTTAACTAATGAAGCTTAAGTTGCATTTCTGAATGGCTTGCATTTTATCTAAAAAAAAATACTAGTAACTACAGAATATATAACTTATTCATTCTCTCTGCAAATAGATTCTATATATTATATCCATAATAAAAAAACAAGAGGTGCTGCCAGCTCTCTTTTGAAAACTCCTGGCAATAGGAAGTCTATGTTCTGCAACTTCATGTACTTACTCTTGACTGATAAAAGTCTCTTTTTGAACTCAATTATAAGAGTGCAGTACCTTGAAGGGACTATAATGGAGTAAAATATCTAAAAATTACTAATTTTTGTGTGAAAGCAACCACTTCTATAACAGCAGGGATGTGGCATAAATGGGAAGAGTTTTCCCCTATCTCCACACCTTAAAGCAAAGCTGCTCTGTGAGTGGGTGGGCACATGGGACCAACCACAGTTTCATGTCTGCTTACACTGAGGCTCACTGATGACCAAGGAGCCAAACCATCCATCCCCCTGTACTCTTCACTTGGCATTTCTCACCTGTATTACCTTTGCAAGAAAGACTTTGCCTTCCAAGAACAATTCAATCTAAAATGCAACAGGCAGAGTTCCCTTAGCTCTGCACTTCCTCTGTAACACATTTTATTTTCACATCCTTTCTGTCCATTTCTGCAGAGGGTATACACATCCAGTACCTTACATGTTTGTCTGTATTAGATACTTTTAGCTTCTCACATGACTTCCATTAAAAAGAAAAAAGTTTAAGAAAAAGATTTATGAACAGCATGAACATACCAGCCAGCTTGCTTTCAGAAAATTACAAATCTATGCAAGAACATGATGACAGGATGATTTTGAATGAAAATAACACCAGCATAATCCAAGCCTGGGAAATCATTCCTCTGAAATTATATTCACAAAAAACCCCAAGGCTGATTTTTTTGGGTGCAAATTGGACTGTGAATCTCAAACTACATGGCCACTCAGAGTAACCTCGGTTACCTCTGTAAAACTCTCCTGCACTCACAGGACCAGCAGGAGCCTGCCCAACACCAAGTTCCAGCTGAGGCTCACTGGGAAAAGCGCTGCGATGCCGATGCCTCGCCCTGACCCTCGGCACTGGGGTGAGCTGTGCCCACAGCGAGGAGGGGACCTGCTGCCAAGCAATACACCCGACACCGAGCAGCCAGATCACATACCCTGTTACCGGCACCGAGCAGAGGACGCGGATCCTCTCCGGCGTGCGATCCTGAAAGCTCGACTGACGCGGATGTCCAAGGACTGCCTGCCAAGATACTGACTGCTGCACTGGGCCCTGGGGTCATACATCAAATGTTCACATGCACTGACAGATGTTTATGTTGGTCATCCTGATTTTACTCCCATTACATCATTTACCAAGCTACTGATGTTATCATAAACGATTAAACAAGCCGGCAAAGGGGACTCAAATACAAAGCTGATTCCCTCGTGGTATGAGGGCATTACCACTCCAGACTGTGTCCTGCTCTTAAATCAAATTGAACAACTGCACAGATTCTTTAATTCGTTTGAATTCTGTATGGAAAAGTGCTCTTTTTTCCAGAAGACTGATTTCATTCATCATTTGACCATGACAGGATGAATGAAAGGTATCAAAGGGGGGGGGGGGGTGTCAGACTTGGAATCACAAATTATTAGTGTAAAACTAAAAACAGTTTTGTACTTTAATTAAGGAGCTGCTCAGACTGGGATTCATTTAAACTACCTTAGTTCTTCAAAGTCTGCTGCATTATTTAGTGCTTCCAGTCACTTCTGGTTTATGTCTGGACTATTTTAACATACTGAAAATAACTGAAAGTTCTGAGGGAGCAAAATTAATAAGCAGAGGAAGTCCTCAATCTAGTGTGTACATAACATGCTTGCTGCCTGCCATTGAAATACAGTATTACCAAATACAAGGGGTTAAATTAAACTCCGTGACCACCTCCCTGCTTGTTTGGTTGTCATTAAGTGTGGGGAGGGAATAGGAAACACTTCACACATCTTGTTTTCCGCTTCTAATATATTTTTGAGTTTTCTAGTGCAGGCTTTGCTTGGATGTGTAATCACTGTGGAATGGCTACTATACTCTTGCTTCACTGCATAATACTTTCCCTTCCTCCTTCTGTAGGATTCCTCATGAAAATAGGCACTTTGTGTTTTTGGCCCTAAGGACAGAACATAATGTACTGACTCTAGGAAAAAAAATTTTAAAAAGAAAAAATCATTAAAACATTTTCCACTACTTAAAAAAACCTCGACACATGAAGTACTACTGTATTTCTGTTACACACATGACTTCATAGATAGATGTGTGCATCCACACACACGAATGCATTCAATTTTCAATTTAGCTATTTATAGAACTCTATAATTTTTCCTGGCTCAAGTTTTAGTAAGTCTTCCCTGATGGGGTTCAGTTCACACGGTTTCGCAGCCCTTCATTTTCCTTCAAGTTCGTATCCATGGAATGCCCCTTCCCAACCCTGCCTCCTCCTAGAGCCCCATTTAATGTTTTGCTGATTAAATTGGCCCTTTGCTTTACTGAACTCATCACAAAAACCAGCAGGTTTTTTATTTCCTAAGGAGCTCTGTGTGTCTTGTCAATTTTTCTTCCAATCTCCTAACAGCAAAGCTCAGGGATCCAGTTGTTTCTGTCTACAACCACTTCTTTCTTGCTGATAAAACATGTAAAGCATACCTAGGAGGTCTTGGCAGAAAGGCACATAAAGGTCTTCCAGCCATGCTGCTGCTCCCTTAAGTAGGAATGATGGAGATTTGGGTAATGTTTGAGAATCATGGAGCCTTTGTCCAAGCTGGCAGCAGGGCAGAAGTTCTGGAAGACGGGCATCTCTACGATGCTGCTCCACTTTGCTTGTTCCACTTGCAGTGAGATGGGCAAAAAAGAATGAAGTGTTCAGAGACCTCAAGACAGGAGAACCTTTTCTTTCCTGTCTTCAGTCCCCTCACACTTCAACAAACCATCCTGTCCCAGGGTAAGGATGCCCCTAGCTGATTTAGGATAGATGGATCTGATGGTACTTCCATCTCTTCCCATTCTTTCCAGTTTGCCAGGTGGGAAGGCAAGGCTGAACTGCACTGCAGGCCAGCAGCTGTGTGAATGCCCACTGAGAGCTAAATGCCCATTTATGTAACTTCTAGCTAAGCTCTGCTTTCTTTTGGTAAGAAAAGCCATCCTGCCATGTCAAGGTGCACTGCTGGAATGCACAACAGCGACAAAAGGGAATTGCCCCCTCTCCCACTCTCCAAAGCTCAGCTTACTGGGGCCGGGTGCATACAGTCTGCATAAAGGACAGAGAGGCAGTGCTCAGAAAGTAAAAAGTCATTAAAGTGAAAACCCATGAGGCAGATAACAGCTTGCTGCCAGACTTCTCAAAATTTAAGTGTTGATTGTTCAGAATTTATGTCGAGATTTTTCTTAAGAATGCAATTTCCTGGCACATGGTACAAGTCACTCTAGACCTGCATGTCAGCACAGCAGGCATCCTGTTGCAAAGGTTATTATGGAACTATTGAATGTTTTCATGCCAAATTTGTCCAAATTAAGCCGAGGGGAATGGAAATACTTTCCCTGGATAGGTGGTGGTTGCATTAGGTGGGTTTGTTTATAAGGAGAATAAAAGTTACAGCTAAATATAAAAGCAGATATATCATAATATTGTCTGAGAACTTGAATAACATGTCATTCAGCCTGTGTGCTGTGGAAAGAACACGAAGGTCAAGTCTAAAATAAGATCAGTGACTGTTTGACAATAGAAACATGTAGGAGGTAGAGCTGGAGAATTTTCCACATTTTTTTCAAATGGCATTTTTCTTTCAAAAAATATCCTTCTCTACCTTGCAACGAGTCTGATGCAAAAAACCTGTTGAACTTCATGCAAAACATACTGCTGAATTCAGTGTGGTTTTGATCAGGCCCCTGGCAAACCTGTATTAGTAATTTGTGCCAACTGTTTACTTTTTTGCATTATGCTTAGTTGGGAAAATGAAAGAAAGCTGCTCTGTTGCATTTGTGTTTTTAAAGAGTTTCACTTTCTGCTTTAGCCCTCTCATTCTGCTTCCCTGGAAGTCAGAGACTTTAGTGAGTCTATTGCTACCTTTTAAAGGTAAGCACACCTGAATTCCCAGCATGGAGGAGCGCACAGAATCCTTGCCAAGGTCAAAAAGAGAGAGAAGGGGAAAAAAAAAATCCCAGTCAAACTACTACTTGGAAGTATTTTATAAAATCTAATGCATTCCTTTTTTATTTTGTTCATCCACCAAAACCTAGGGTGAAGACATGATGTTAAGGTCTTGCCATTTGCCAAAGTGCAATGAAGGTGGGGATTTCAGCCTCTTCCCTGTAGCAGGCATAACAATCCCTCAGCAAGTCTTGCAGGAGAAAAGGAACTTGCAATCCAAGTCTTGACAGAGACATCCAATTCCCTCTACTTTTACTTCAGTCAGTGATGTCAGACATACTTTTTTTTGTCCCCTACATTCACTTTCAAATACAGTTACAACCACTTCCCTGTAAAATGTGTTACAAAAGGAGTCTTGCAAATGCCCTAATCCCCCTGCCAACAGTTCCAATGGCAAAATCCCATGACTTTAAAGCACAGGCAAGAGACAGAGCCCAGCTCAAGGCTAAGGCCTGAAGGCAGCTGCCCTTCCTTTCCCTCTGAGCTGTGGTACACAGTCCATATAGTTTCCAAAGCCAATGTTGAAAGATTAATTGCCAACTTGTTCCTCCATGGGAGGACTCTCAGGGTTCCTGGGAGGAAGGGCCTGGCAGAGGAAGGAAATGTGGGGGTAGAGCATCCTCTCCTCAGCTCCCGCAACCTGTCCTTGTCCGCTGGAGACGCTGCACCAAAGCTCAGGGTGGCAAGGTCCCTGTGCAGGGGAGGACTTGTCCCCTCTGAGGAACCTTCCGTGAGGCAGCAGGAGAGTTGGAGGAAGGAGCCAGTGCCTTGTGGCACACCAGGCTTACCAGGGGGTCAGGAGAAGCCCCAGGCACAGGCTGGCCAGAGCCTGCTGTAGGGACAGGTCCTGCTTGGGCTTGTGCTCAACAGCCCCCTTCCGCTTGACCTCCAAACCCTGGGGCAGACACAGCCAAAATTAGTATCACACTGAGGGCTAGCACATGGTGCCTTAGACCCTAACGATCCCACTGGGAATGCAGTATTGTTCTGGCCCTATTAACAACCATTTGCATGTTGTCTAATGGCTCTGGGAGGAAAAAAATAAAAATAAGAAGGGTGGCAGGCCCTGAGGGAAGAGAAGAGGAAATGGGACTGCTGCCATTTTCTTCCGAGACCTGGCAAAGTAAGAAGGCTGACTTTCTTAAGGAGCCAGAGGTAAAACCATTCATTGCAAAATTATTTAATCTCTAACTTAATCATTCAGCCTTCATTGCTTCAAGGCAGGGTTTTGAGAACACAAGCCATTTAACTACTCTGAAGAGCTCCTGTCAAACCAGCCTGATGGGGACCTTGATCATAGGAAACTGATTTTAGCGGGACTCTGAGTCTCTCCCAAGGCACTGGTGACAGTGATCTTTCAGGATGAGGAGCTGCTCTCAGCAGAAAGGTCTGAAGTACAGAGGCAAGGGACATCTGCACACAGCACTTCCCCATCGAACTTGAAGCCTTACATACAAAGAGCAGTCAGGAACACTGAGCTGCCACAGTTCCAGTCATTTCCTTTTGTTGAGAGGAGTTTCTTTAGGGATCAAAGTCTCCTGAAAACCAAACAAGCTGCCTGTCCATCCCTTCCAAAAGAACAGGTAGTTTATTCCAGCTGTCAGCAACTGCAAACCAAACAGCTCCTCTCCCACTGTCAGTTTTTGCTCTAGGCCAGTTATTAAAGTTAAACAGTTGCGCTTGCAAGAATGATGTATTGTGTCTGCAGGGGGGAAGAGAAGCAAGCAGAGAGATGGGGGAAAAAAAAAAAAAGCAAGCAAGTTTTCTAAAACAAACCCTAGGCCAGTTTACACAGCCTAACAGGGCCAGTGCTGCCTCTTCCTTCGGTCCATTGAACTCCCACAGAAGTCCCAGCCTGCAGGATGTACTACCATGTCACAAGCATCCTTCTCATTGCGTTGGGGAAAATAAAGTTGTTTTTTTTTTAAAGGCAGGAAAAAAAACCAGTCGCTTGTAAAGTAAATACACTATTCCCTTGTGAAAGAATCCACTTCAATAAGTATGAAAAAAGGTACAAAGTTATGCCTTGGCAGGTTTCCCCAGCACCTGCGCTACCCAGACTGAGAGCAGAGTGGAAAGGCCCCCTTCTCATGCTCCTAGAGCACCAGGAAGGCTCCCCAGCTTGCCCCTGGGGCTGAGGAACAGCTTTACTGGCCAAGCTGAGCAGGACCAATTTCTAGAAAACTGCTGTGGTCCTGGTGGGACACTACCACCCCTGTCCCACACAGGCACACTCAGAAGGATGTGTGTGGCATCCCGGGCTCCCCTTTCAGTGAGGATGCCTGGGGAGCTGAAAAGCACTCGCAAGGAAAAGCCAGAGGCAGCCTTGCTCCAGTTTTCCACCACCGCACAGCTGTGCCCAACCACGCACTGTAACCAGGGCTCTGCACAACACTTCACTGATCCCTTTCTGGGTCTGTCCACACGCTCACTGCTGTGTGAGGCTAGACATCACAGGTTCTAGCACCCACACTGAAAAAAAATACCTATTGACTCCAAATGGGCAAGGATTCCACACATTCAGTCCAGAGCCAAATACATGGATTTTCTACTGCAGGGATTTTTTTCAGACAGCCATGAGCTACTGCAGAAGCCTGAACAGACTCCAGGCCGACTCATTTACTTGCAGCCTTGATTGCCACCTGACATTTCAAGAGATTGGTTTATTTTCTCCCTTGTCAGGGCGCCCTGCTGCGGCACTCCAGCCCCGTGAGGAGCAAAGCCTTTCCCTCAGCCAAGCTCCACAGCAGTGCTGCTAATTACTGCAGATCTGGAAAACAGAGAAAGGAATGGGTCAAGCTGGAATCTGGAAATAACACAGGCATTAGGATTCCTTCTCAGTTATATCTGGGACCTTGCACATCCAGCAGCAGACAGAGGATTAGATATTTGGAGAGTGTGATTTAATGTGATGTGCCAGATCACTTCAGGAGAGGGACTTTGGATATGTCTGACTTGAGCAAAAATTTGCAGACACTTGGAGCACAGTGTAGAATTTGCTTCAGTTATGAGCGAGGGAGTCATTACTACAATTTTTTAGAGTCAGTTTTTTTTTATCTAAGCTGTGAGTTCATTCTTGAGACTGAAACCTCAACAGGTTTTATCTATCTACAGCACTGACCACTTTATTCTGCTAATAGAAATGCCAACTCATTTACTACAGTATTTATCTTTAATTTATTGCTAACTCTTTTTTCTCTATTAAAAATAAGAGATTAGAAATAGGATCCTCTACTGCGTCTTATAACAAGTCTGAACATGTGAAGAATATTTTTAAGAAAGGAGCTCATGCTGCTAGAGACAAGCCTGCAATAGTTATTCCATCACAAAAACAGAGTACAGGACTGTCCCATAGATTTCACTGGACTCCTGTCTTTGGTCTTATTCCATCTTTCTAGCGACTCATGCAAGTCTCTCCAAGGCACGTAATAAGAATTTTGTCTCCTAAGCCTCAGTTCAGCAAGATAGTTAAGAGTAACTTCAAGCTCATGGTTAAGCCAAAAGGTTTGATTACAATTCACTTTTCAAAAAAAAAATTTCAAATTGCTTTTGCTGCTTGCATCTGAACATTTAATGAAGCTTGTGAATGGAAACACAAGAATACGAGTGCATGAAGATACTTCCTACAGGTGCATATGATATACCTATACTACTCCTGAAGTGCCACAGACAGCTTTTTCATACAGTGGGAATAGCAAAGCAAAGACAAATTCCTTCTTGAAACACCAAATGAACTATGCTGATACTTAAAGGAAAACACAAATACTTTCACTTGCCATTTCTCACTGCTCATCCTTCCCCTACATAAAAACTAGAAATCAACACCTGAAAGCCATCTTTTTAATCTGCTTCCATCACAAGGATTGCTAAATATCCAAACAGTGGAACTGAAAAAGTTTAAGCTAATTTCCATTGAACTTATTTTCCTTCTTTTATCTTCTCTCCACTCAAATCTCACCCAAGATACTTTCACAATCTGACTCACTTTGCTCTTTCTCAGGCTAGCAAGTTCCAGCAATGACAAAATGTAATGCTACAGATTTGAGCTTTATTCTAAGCTCCAAATTACTAAAAAGGACATTTTGTGCAAAATTGTACCTTCTATCACTCCTTTTTTTTCAAATTATAGACCATCAGCTCAATTCATGATAGCACGATGGGCAACAACAAATTTCCCATACCTTGTGTGCTGTATAGCAAGAATACCTATTTCATATATGGGTTAACTGAAAAAGAGCAATATTAGTGATTTGCCCCATTTCCTATCGTGTACTCAGTACTAGAGCAAGAAGAGGAAGTTAAGTTTTGACTCTTAGTTACTTTCTCAAACAACTGTGTGATGGCCTCTTTCAGTCACTATGCGGGGTAAAATGAGTCCTTTCCTTTTTCATTGTACCTGGCCCACATTCTTAAATTAGTCACTGGAGTGTCCTGAAACCCACTGAGCTGCCTTTTCAATCTGCAAAGCGGAATCATTCTTTTTATGCTTCCTAAATAAAATAGCAATAAAATTATGTATACACTGAAGGATGCAGACTATTTCTTTCAACTAACTCAAAATCATGGAATCACAGAATCATTTAGGTTGGAAAGGACCTCTAAGATCATGAGTCAAACCACTAACCCAGCACCTGGTTCTTTTCGCAGAACTTTGATGACAAATACAAGCAGGATCAGCTTGCAACTTTAAATGAGAAATGGCAATGCACAACAGAACTCCAGTCAGCACAGGAGTAAATTCTGTGATGTGGGTGCTCTTAGGAACACACCAAGTGCAGTTACAATTATCTTAACAAAACACATGCAGGAGTAAGTATTCCCTGGATGGATGAGACCAGCAACGCATCCGTCCCAGTATCCCTGGTCACTGACCAACACCAGGTGCTCTGGGGGACAAGTAATGGAATTGATAATTTTGAAATAGCATTACCTGGAGAAAGCTCTACCCCCAGCACCTGGTGATCTGATTTCAGCAGCTAATGTTAAATTTACCCCAAGGTGTATGACTGCCATTTCAAGGAATTTGACTCAAACAGCAGCACAGATGTTTTCCCTACTCTTGTAAATATGTATCTAAACCTTTCCTGAATGCAACTCAGTACTTTCACTCACAGCTTTCCCATGAAAACAACTTCCAAAGGTTAATCATGTGTTGCAGAAAAGGCTGGTTTTCTCTATTAGCTGAAAACCTGTGGCTTTTTCATTTGATCTTATTTTTCTTGCCGCATATACAAAGTAAACACAACTACAATTGTCCAATTAAGTGCCTCTTCCTGTTCCTATTGAAGTCAATGGCAACACTTTCTAACATCAGATTTGTTTTCTTACTCATTAACTGTAAAATCCAGAAACTGGCAAGGAACTTTCCAGCAAGGGGGAATTTTGCAAAGTCTATCAATATACAATAATTATGACAGCAAACTAACATTAAGATAAAATAACAGAAAATAAATTCCAGACTTTCAGATGCATTTGGAAAAGTTATCTGGTTTCATAGTCTTTTGGGAGCCAAAAGGAAAAAAAAAAGGCGAAAAAAAAAAGCCATCAGATTGTTAATGAGACTGAAAGCCAGAGTAAAATAAAAATCCCTCAAATCTGTCATCAGCATTCATGTTTGCCAAGGCCTGGATGTTATCCTGCTGGGGAAGAGAAGATTTATGGCATTGCACACCTTCATCCATCCTATTATTATATATGAAATGGAAAATAAAACAGGCCGGTACTGCCCTTAGAAATAATCAGTATTTTGCTGCCACTGAGTAACAAATGTTGTTATTATTATTACTAAATCAGCAGGAGGGCAGCCACGAGGTGCTCATAAATAAATTATGCTTAAAAAATCAACAAACCAAACAGGGCTGGGCTCCACCCTCCCAAGGGTGTGAAGGAAAATAAAACAGGGATGGAGGCAGGCAGGGCAAGGCCAGACCTGGCACACATAGTTCCTGAGGGCCGGTTGGCAGCGCCCAGCACCCTGACCAGCACCCAGTGCCCAGTGCCACCAGCAGGGGTGGAAGGGGGCAGTCAGGAAGCTGAGGACTCCTGCTCCACCTTGAAGCAGAAAGCAAAAACAGGCAAGGAACCGGAACGTCTCACCCTGATCACCAAAAGGGATGGAAATGAATCAGGCAAGAAGTAAAAATCCTCTTTGCTAACAGGATAGTCATTATTCAATCAAGTCTTTCACACTGTTTTTTAGCTCCATGACTTCCCAGGCTGCTGACCTAGTTTGGGGCTACCCAGACATCAGGTCAGAAGCCAGTGGCCACTGCCTTACCAGAGCCCCGGGGCAGGACCGTGATGATAAAAGGCTTTGGGCTGGCTCAGCAAGGGGGCTGCAGAGCAAGATGGGAGACAAAGACACAGCACGATTGCCGGCATCTGGCGCCAGCAAGCAGAGAGCCACCACTTCAGCCACCCTTGCCCCAAGGCCCAGCCCAGCACCCCTTGGTGGCGATGGCAGAGCACAAGGCTGGCTTTCTGTGCACCAGGCACAAACCACCACACGAGACCAAAACCACAGCAGAGGTTTCAGAGCGACACCTGAGTGCCACTCCCGTTTCTGCATCCACCTCCCTCCACCATGCCAGGTCCAACCTGCTGAGAGATGACCCTCTCTCTCATCAAGGACACCTGTATTGAGCACGAGGGCTTAATGTTCGCTGGCGATGCACTACAAAGTTCCCATGCTGCCTCAGGAAGCCCGGGCCCTGGGATCTGGCCGCTGGGAAAATGCTTCTGCTCCACATGCAATTTCACACATCACTGCATAGGTCTTGTGATTCTCCTGCTAGAGCTGTGCTTTGCCGTCGGAGGAACGCTTGTGCCTCGGCAGAAAAATTCAACTGGATTTTCTTCATGGATTACCAGCTCTGAATTTCAAGCTACATACTCAAAAAAACTAAGCTCCTTACTGTCCAGCAGAGCTAATACAGCAGCTCGGGAGATGCCTGTGTTAGTGCACGCACAGAACAAACTTATTTCTCAATATTGAAAGTAAAGTAAAACTTTTTAATAGGATTGCTGTTTGAACTTTACAGTTCTTTGCAAGATCAAGGCAAATGACATCATCTCCACAAGTGAGACCCCTGGTTCTGAAATTTTAAAGGTCACAGTCAATATATTTTTTTTTGTTTTTTTAGAAAAAACCCAGACTTCTGAGAAAATATGCAGCCCACTGTTTTTGCAAGTTACAGAGAAAGCTATTATAAATGAAAGGGACTAGAGAACCACAATAATTTTCTCTTTCTGTCCTAGCTCTTCTCCTTGCTTCAGCACAGATCCTCCACAGAATGCACTTCTTTCTCTTTAGCAACAGCAAAAAGAAAAATATTTTGATAATATTTTGAGAATTTGATTATAAACCCACAAAGCCACAAAAACTGGCAAAGGACCTAGAAGGTGCAACACTTGAAACTGCCAATTCACTTAGTTAACTGAGTGGATTTCAGATAGTTTCCTTTTGCCAGTCAAACAGTGACTTGGGGTTAGCCCCACTGGGGATTGAGTCGTTACAAGGCCGCGCGTCGCCGCTAAAGAAAGTCAAAGCTCCTCTGCTCCATGCTCTCCTTGGCAAAGCACGTGGCACCCCTCTGCAAGCAAGGTGAAGTCCTGCGCTGAAAGAACAAGAGGCTTTTGCTTGGGACTTGCACACGAAGCAGCGTGTTTTGCAGGTGGGTGCCTGGCAGAGCAGCCCAAATCCAGAGCCCAAAAGGGATGGGATTTTGGTGAGTGCCCCACGCAAAAGCTCTGGAAGGGCCCTATGCCACATCGATCCATGATCTCTAGCTCTGTCCTGGACGCAGATTCCTCTGCCATCCCTCACCTTCATGACACAGCCATCAACCACTGCAGGACACAGAGATCCTCCCAGCTTCCTTTCCAAGTTGTGCCACCAACCAAAGAATTAAATTAATGATTTAATAGGTACAAAATAAAAGAGGTAGCTCAGTGATTAGGACAGTCAGCTCAGGAGAAGAGAAAGCTGGGGTCTTGTTGTTCATCTAAGAAGCATTTATTCATTTGGCTGTGGACAGCCACCTGAGAAAACACATCAGACTGCAGGAATTAGACACCCTAGCTCTGCCTCCTCCACCAAATGAAATCTCACCTCGTAGAATCAGAAGGAGCCCTGCTGCCAGAGGGGAAGACACCTCAGCAAAATCAGCAGCCATCTGGAAGGTGAAACCTCCAGAAATGTTGGAGATGTGACGCCCCACTGCTAGGATGGAGAAAGTCCCATTGCCAAAGCTCAGGACAGACCTAAACAAAGGAGCCTCCAGGAAAAGTGCGGACTTCTCCTCAGATGCTTTTGCAAGCGAGGATGGCACCTAAGTGACAGCAGCTGGGCCAGAGGGTGCCTGCCAGCTTTGGGACATGGAGGTTCTTGGGAATGGTGCCCCACACAGCCCCAAAGTGCCTCCCTTCTCTCATGGCAGAAGCAGCTCCTGACTAGCTCGGGTGAGGAACAGTGAGAAGCCAGGGACTTCCACCACCACTCTGGCTAGGCAGGCACTAGGAGGATATAAGTATATAAGTGCTTATGCTCTACCTAAGGTCCACTTCAGACATCTAAATCCTTCCCTGTATGTGGTCCTAACTCTCGAGCAGAATATAAAGAACCACAATAAAGGAACAGAATGACATGAAAACACATGGCCATTGCATTCCCGGTTCAAATGCAAATACAGTAATTTAAAATTAAGTTTTCTTGGCTGAATTTTTTCTCTGGTTCTCTCACCCGGGCTTCTTTTCATACTTTACATCAAAAATATACATTTCTGTGTAAATATGATGGTGCCTGTGTCTCCTTCTGTAGTGCTCATGCTCTTGTTTTTTTCTTGAACAGACTGGGGAGAAAGCCATATGTTGGACTAGAAGTGTCCAGAGCTAAGCATGGCTCCCACGTCTGTTAGGTTTTGTGCCCAAAGAGGGAACCCATCACTGCAAGACAAACTTGCAGTTGCTTCTCCCACACCAACTGCATCCCTTCAGTGTTCCCCATGTCAATGTCAAAAAAAGTTGCCAAGTGTGACAGGCCACTGCCAAGCCAGTCCTTCTGCAGCTCTGGAAATTAAAATGAAGCCATTAAGTTTTTAATCAGAGAGCACATATTATACCAAGTACCACAAAATTGCAGAGATGAGCTAGTTCTCCTCTTTTTTCTTTTTAAATACAATTAAGATGTTATCAGGCCAAAGTACAATATTGCGGTATCCTGGCCAAAGTGAAAATCTTTGAAAGCGGCATTTATTTGCCACCAGAACCACAAGCTAATAATGCAGATTACGTGCAGTCCCCATCTGTTGCTTTTTCTAAGTTTTGAACAAACCCATGAGGCCGTGTATTGTAAGGGCATTAACAACCCCAGACACCATTATCAGTGATGTCTAGTGCCTAAAATTTATACTCCACCAGCTATATCCTCCTCCCACCCTGCCCTTCGATATGCTTTCCTTCTTTGTTTCCCTTGCAATATAAAGAATTCACATCCTGAAAACACACTGCCAACTTACAGAATGGATTCAGACCAAACAGACAAATAAGAAAAACACGTCAACCAAATTTCAGACCTGAGTGTAAGGCACAGGCCCCTTCATGAGACACAAGGCCCATGTTGCCCAAATTACCCACTGCGTAAAATCTGCTCTCATGACTAACTTCTCTGGTACTGTGTAGCCTCTAATAAACTTACCACTCCACAAAATACCAAGGAGGCAAAATATAAAGGAGGAGAAGGCTACAGCAGCCAGGGCTCCTGCCTGTTGTAGCACCCTGCATGACAGGGAGATCTTGCAAGAGGCTGTGCTGAAGTCCTACCAAGCATGACCACACACAAAGCTACTCTGGAAGAGCTATTTATGAATAAGGTTCATACACGGCATATGGTGCAAGAGCCAAGTTGAAGACCGAGCGCATATATTAGCGCATCCTTTTACACTGACAGATCCTGAAATCTAGAAAAAGAAAAAAGGAAGAAAAGAAAAATCCACTCCTCCAGGCCCTCCTTGATTTCTTCTGCCTGGAGAGAGGATCCCAAAAGCTGTGTTTGCAACTTCATGTTAGTCTTTTGTTCTTTGTAACCAGCTGTAAGGTTTTGCCTGTGTTTAATAATGCTAGGGCTCAAAGGTACCAGCCATATACCAAAGAGACAAGCAAAAGCCACCTTCAGGTAGTATTCTGCACATCTTCCATGTGTACATTTGTACATTACAAATAACAAGTGACAGTAAATGGTATCATGTGCATCCAAATTCTGAAGCTTTTGTTGATAGGAAACCTCAATAAACAATTAAATGGCTATTGATAAGAAGTATCCTTTCCTTTTAAAGGCAGTCTTTTCTTACAGTCTGAGTTTCTTTTACTTTTAACTGTCGAGCAACAGCTCTCGCACTCACCTCCTCTGGCCAATCACGCCTGGTAACACCTGTCTTTTCACATTCTCGGTTTTATTCATTATTTATGTTTCTCTTTACACAATACACCCACAGGACAATACATCTCCAGCACACCCACAGGACAATACATCTCCAGCATGCTTACGATTTGATCCAAAGCTCACTGGAGTCAACAGAATGACTTCACTGGCTCTGGAGCGAACCGAGGGCCCCAGCTCCGCAGACGGGCTTCCAGCCTGAGGAGGGACTTACGCACAAGTTAGGCATCCCAGCCCAGAAGTGCAATCGCAAAATCCCTAACCCTTTAGCTGCTCGTCTCTGAACAAGCCAAGGTCTCCAAAAGCCTGAACCATTCAGGTTTTTTTTTTCCTCCAGTTATCTGTTTCGTGAAAAAAGACCCCCATAACACTAACAAACCCTCTGTAGTGATCCATGAACTAAGGGGCCAGGGCATAGACCTCCCTCTCCCAAGTGTGGTCCCAACAACCAAGTGCTGGAGTCATGCTGTGGGTATGTGTGTATATACATAAATGTGTGTCTGTATATGTGTGCGTATTTGTATATAATACACAGACACACACACACACACACACAGACACACACACACACACATTTGTTGCTCCCCCTTCTGGCCCCATGAATCTTGATTTTTTTTTAATTCTTGATGGAAGCAGAGGAGAGCAGGAGAACAATCCTGCCTCCAGTGTGACTTGTAGCCAGGGATCAGCAGCACTCCTCTGGGAGGTGCGCAATGTGGATTCCTGCTGAGAAAAGGGCCCCAAAGCCTTGCTCCCTCTGTTACAGCAGCAGCAGATGTCCTCTGCATCCCTGGACACGAATCCCCTTTAGTCAGGTGGGGTCAGCAGCAGGGAAGGCAACACCTTTGTTTTTTAACAGAGATGGTGAGGCAGGCAGCACATTATTTAGCCTAACACTGATTTACCAAGAGACTCAGTGCTAACAAACACCAAACATGTTGAAAAACATGCTGACTGGGAAACATACAGAAAAATTTACATTTTTCTACCTATACCTCTTAAAGGTGTGCTGTGTAATTGAGTCAGCTTTCTGTATTTCACAGGAGACCGAACCTGAAATTGCCAGGGTCCTCCTATCTAGCTGACCTCCATTTCTAGGTCAGTTATGCCAGCTCTCAACATAGATTTCTTTTTCAGTATAACTTTTGCCATTTCTCCCTCCAAAGCAGTAATATCATAAGCTCTACACACACAACAGGTTTGGTTTGTGGGAGAGCAGCTGGGACCACATTTTGTTCCAGTACATCAACTAATAAAGGAAAAAAGGAAAGAAATACCCTTCTAATTCAATGCAGTTACTTGTTCTGGAAGGAGAGGGAGAGAGAAAAAGGAAAAGCTTTTAACTGACTACAAGTGAAAAAGCTGTCCATTTTCCACAAGTGGAAAGCTTCCCTTTCTAGTTGATGCTGAAGCCTGCCCCAGACAGAGGTGATCTCTACCCCAGAAACACAGCCACCCATCAGATCACAACAAATACTCATTTTCCAGAACAATCCCACAGACACGGCTCCCAGCACCTTTGTTTCATCTCAAGACAAAGATTTTTCACTCTAGACATATCTTCTCCCATAAAACCCCACTCCAGTGACAACTACAGCTGCAGACACTGTCACTGATGGCCACCTGCTTGCTGGTAACACCAGGATCGCATGTTTGTGGCACACCAGTCTGGTACATCACCCCTCACAGGTAGGGATACTGCATGCACACACACACACACACAGGTGGCACCTGCTGTCCCGACACTGCCTGGGACCAGCCACAATGCGTGTGCCTCTTCTGCCTGGCAGCTGGATGGGCATCTCTGCTGCCCCTCCCACTCCATTGTACGACCCTCCTTGGCTGGGAACCTGCCTCCGTTCTGCCAACAGGTGAGGGCAGACAGGAGAAGTGGAGACCACGGGAAAGTGGACACCGCTGATGAAGACAGAGCCTTGCTCACCCCTTCTGCTCACCCCTTTTACTCACCCCTTTTGCTCACAAGCTGTAGCTGTTCCCCTCACCTCAAACCACTCCACCCTACCCCACATCAAGGTGAAACGTGACAATTGGCAAAAGGCCTGCACTGCTTTGGCACATCCCACTGCAGACACCCCCTGGGCAAACCTTTTACTCCCACGAGTGCAATCTCCCGGTCACTGTCCAACCCGGGGTCCCACCAGCCACGGGCCGGAGCCGGGAGAGGAACCGAGCAGTCGGGGGACTTACCCAGCCTCCGTTGTCCTGGATCCAGTTGTGCAGCTGCCGGTTCAGGTACTCAGTCATCCAGGCGGCGATGCTGTCCACGAGGTGAGACATCTCCCGGTTGACGCTCTCCACACACATCACACCGCCAAACTCGAAGAAGGCCACAATTCTGCCCCAGTTAACCCCATCTCGGAAGAGCTCCTCCACCACCGCCACGAAGCGGCTCCTGGCCGTGAAGGGCGTCAGGTGCAGCTGGCCAGACATTTGGGCAAAGTCCCTCTGGTAGCGTCGGGAGAACTCATCCCCCGCCTGGCGCAGGACGAGGTGCACGACCTGGGGTGCGGGGCGCAGCCCCTCGGCCGGGGGCGCGTGGCTAGCAGCAGCCGAGCCGGGGGGCTCGGGGTGCGGAGACACCAGCCCAGTGTGATCAGAGGAAGTCCCAGCAGCAGCAGCAACCGCAGCAGCAGCAGGAGCAGAGAGACCTGGAGGCAGGGATGCCCTGTCCTCGCTGGCAGGCCAGTCGTATCCCCTCTGAGAGAGTTTATAGTGGATGTACTTCAGCACTATCTCCCGGTTATCGTAGCCTCTTCTCCCCGGATGAGCCATAATTCCCACGAGGAAGCAGCAAGAGGAAGGGAGAGAGGAAGAAGAGGAGCAGGATGAACCCAAAAAAGTAAAGCAGCCAATAATAATAAAATTAATAACACCAAAAATTATAATCCAGTTATTGTATTGGACACGGTTTCATTCATGCTGGTGTGGGGGAGTTCTCGGGGTCTCGGAGGTACTTTTGTCTTCTCAGTGTTTCCTCCTTGGTTTGAGATGCACGGCATAAATAGGGATTAAAATGCTGTAAATACTTTACTTCCAGGTGCACATTTATTACTTATTATAAATTTACTTTAGGACCATTTCCTCCTCGGTGTTGAAATACATCTTAAAAAATATTATACCGACTCAAAATCAGGTGCATTCTCCCCTAGGTGCTGGACTACCACGGACACGAAGGAGCGGACGAACACACACTGCAAAAACTGCAATTCAACACAATTTGCTAAAGCAGCCTTGGATGGATGTTAATCCAATGCACTTTATGCTAGAAACCTCAACATTAGGTTTTGGGTTTTTTTGTTACACAAACTAAATTTCCTCTGTAAAGTACTTACTTGGACTATAAATATGTTCCTCTGTCAAGTTTCCTCTAAAAGAAAAATAGCAACAATAAAATCCAAACATCACAAGTCTTCAGAAGCGTGAAGTTCTGGTTGCTTTGATGCTTCAAGTCAACAAGGGGATGGGAAAGGGGCAAAAAAAAAATAAAATTCTACGATTTCAAATGTTTTTTCCCAGACTCCTGTTTAACAGACATCTCCAAAGATGTGTCAAAGCTCAGAAAATCCCGCCTCGCAGACCGAGAAGGCGAACAACCCCAAAGAGACGGAAAATCCTGGAGACCAGATGAACCACATTTGAATCCAAGCTCTCGCAGAAGTGCTCTGTTTTTCCCTCCAGTGCAACGTACAGACATATGCATTTACGTAGTTTCATTCAGACACCGATCGCAGGAACCCGGTGCTTCCACACACACGCACGCACACACCCAAAAAATTTTAAAAAAATTTTAAAAAATGTATGTATTTAGGAAATTAATTCTTTTTCACAAGAAAGAGCGCAAAAAAATTAATTAAAAAACGAAAATAAAAATAAAGAAGGAAAATTGCTTTTGACTGCTGCCATTTCCCGAGCAGCTTTGTATCGGCGGAGGAAGAGCCCCTGGCGCTGCCGAAGAGGGGCGCGGACGGGGCGTGTGTGCGGTGTGACTGGTGCCGATGGGGACCGCGGCCGCGGCGCCGCTGCCCGCCCGCCCGCCCGCCCGCGCAGCCCCGCGCACCCCGCCGGCTGGGGGCGGCTCCTCCGGGCGCTCCGCGCTGCTGCTGCCGGCGGCGGCGGCGGCAGCGGCGGCTCCGGACGGCGGCGGCGGCAGCGGCGGCTCCGAGCGGCGGCGGGCGCGGGCGGGGAGCTCTCCCGGCGGCGGCGGCGGCAGCGGCGGGGGGAGCGGAGCGGAGCGGCGGGGGCGGGGAGAGGCGGGGAGGAGCGGAGCCCGAGGGGGAGGCTCCGGCCCCGCGCGGCGTAGCCGGGCGCGGTGGTTTCCTAGAGCTCCGCCTCACGCTTCATTCAAGAAAAGGGGGAAATGGGGAGGGGGGGGTGCTTAAAAAAAAAAAAAAAAAAAGAAAAATAGGCAGCGGCGGGGGGAGGCGAGCAGCCCCCCGCGGTCCGGGCCCGCCCTCCATCGCGGCGCGGGCCTGGGGCCGGCGGCGGGGCGGCGGAGGAGGCGCGGAGCGCGGCGGAGGCGCGGGCGCGGAGGGGCGGCAGGCTCCGGGGCCGCGGGCCGTGCTGCCGGCCCGCGCCGCCACCGCCGCCCGTGCGGAAGAAGCGGCGGCGGGGCCGGGGGCTGCCGGCCCTCCGCGGCGGAGCGCGTCCCGCTCCGCGCGGATTCATTTAAATAATTTTTTTATTATTTTTAAATAAATGAAACGGGGATGGAGATAAAAAAAAAGAAAAAAAAAGGAAAAAAAAAAAAAACCCAAGTCAGAATACACCTTTTTTAAAAGCAAAGCGGCCCGCTGCAGGCGTTCGGGGCTCCGTGCATTTTGGTTCGAGGGTGTGCGCTGGCCGCAGCCCCTGCGCGGCCGCGGAGCCCGTGCGCCGCCGATCCCGCCGGCCCGGCAGTGCGGGTACCCCCCTCCCGGCGGCGGCCCCGGCCATGCGGGGTCCCGCACACCTGCTCCGCGCAAGCCGCCCCCCCGATCGGTGTCCAGGAGATGGGACAGGCAGGCAGTTAGGTTTTAGGACTTTTTGTACAAACGGAGCTCAGGTTTGTCCCTGTGCCCCGGCCTGAAGATTTTTTTTTACATTGAAGAGAGGCACTGAGGAGCTGCTTGAAGATGAGGTCAATCCGGAGTTGACCAAAGAAGCAGAGTTAACCTTTAAAGCTGATTAAACCCATGGAGCTGGGAAATAGCGATGGCTCAGCCCCCTCGCCATCCCGAGCAGCGACATTGGGGGCCAGGGATGTGTGCTGCTGGTGCCCTCGCTGAAATGGGGCACCATACCGGGGAAGTGCCAAGCCGAAGGGGCAAAGGACGTTCCCGGCGCCTTTCTCTGCTCAATACAGGAGGGGAAAAGAGAGGTTTGGTAAATTCTTCCAGGTTTTGTCGACATAAGGGTGATTGGGATGATAATCTCATGTGTAAACTACCCCGAAACTAAAAGGAATAACATGCATAAACAAAGCTGTGACCATGAGTTCTCTTGAACAGGGGGCACTGGGAATGAATGCAGCCTGCCTTCCAAGTCTGTTTTTAGAGATGGCTCCTTCAGGAACGGACCGATCAGCGTATGTCACAGGGCGGCTGCTCCTCTGAGGAAATGGCACTGGTGTGGGAAGGGTGAGCAGCTGTCCCTCCAACAGAAGAAGGGGAAGTCTCTGCGTCCAAACGAGAAGGATTCCCCTAAACGGAGCTCACCTGTGCCCTCGGTGATCCAGGGTTTTGTTTCGAGGCCGCACCGCGAAACTGGTTTCTGACATGTACGAAACAGCGCCTTTCCAGGTGCCTGAGGAGGCGTTGAGGGTGTTTAACCCTTCTGGCGTCTGTTTTTTAAGGGGGCACGGGGAGGCACTCGGCACCATACCTAGTGCCAGCATCCTCCCCTCTCTCCCTCTCTTCCTGTCTCCTCTTCCTCTCCCTCCTCTCTCTCCTCTCCGGCGGGCGGCTGTTGCCACCCAGCGGCCGCCGCTCGCCCCGGGCTCGGCCCCGACAGCCGGGACCCCGCTCCGTCCCTGCGGGAGCGAGGAGCTCGCTGGCCTCACACCCGCCCGGGAAACTGCGGGAGCCAGGCCGTGCCCTCTCATCTGTCCTGTGTGCACTCCCGCCTGCCGATGTGTGAAACGGGATGGCTGTGGATGGTTGAGTTCTCGGGGGTTAAGAGGGACAGAGATTGCAGGACAGCAAGTGAAATGAGTTCAGATAAGACTGATGATGCTCTGAGAAATCGTGGACTAAGGGCTGTACCTCACCAGGGCGAGTATGTAACTCACAGCATGGTTTAATGATGGACCACAAGCACGTCTCATCTCCATCCATATGAAAGACTCCCAAAAGTAAGGTGCTTGCGATGAGCTGAGGGATGGCTTCTGATGGCAGAAATGCAGACAAGGGATCTGTCAACCAAGTAACATCATCACCTTTATATTCTTTCACCGAAAGAGAACAAAGAACAAGAGGTCTCTCAAAACTGAAAGTAACCTGACATTTCCATGTAACGATTTCCATGGTTTAAATGGAACAAGTGATACAGGAAATCAGAACGGCCATAACCAGCCTGGATGCTCACTCAGTCTGTCACTGTGCTGGTGATTGAGTCTAATGCAATTGGTTCTGCAACTGAAAATGCATCAGACGGAGATGTTGAGTAACACAGAAACCCTGTCTAGGTGCACAATGATGTTCTAGCAAGATCAGTTTTAAAGCCCAAAGAGTAAATCAGTGTGGGACAGATGCATATAAAATCAATGGGATTTTGTAAGGAGGAATTGAAAATATCACGGATTTTATGGTATTTAAAGGTATTTTGCATGTAGAAATGCAAATGAGCATTTCACTAAATTTCATTCCAGCTAAATAGACAGAGTATACTGAGGACACAGTCAGTAAGAGTTTCATAATTTATAACTGATTCCTGATGGGAGAAAGGTACAGCAAAATTTTATGAGATACCCTGTTTGAAAGGGATTTAGTGATGATGCTTTTTCCTCACCAGCTCCACATTCAGCACTTTGTTATGGGAATGATAGCTCCCGGCTTTTAAAAAAAGTTTAGTAGGAAAATAGTAGTCATGGTTCACCAGAAAGCTTGCTAACACCAAACACAGCTGAGATTGCACCAAAAAATATAAAAAACACAAGGGAAAATCCTGGGAAGCGTTTGCTTTAAGCAAGGGTATTAGCATTGAGACATGGGAAACAAAAACTGTGCCTTGAAGAATGAAAAATTGGGACTCTGTAAAAAAGCAAAACAAAATTATGCACATTTGAAGCCTTGTTCTTAACATTAAATGTCAAAAGCATTGCATCTGACCTGTATGGTTCTAATTGAAGGGAGCGGCATCTTAAAAGCAATTATGCTACCTGAATGGGTGATAAACATCTATTACAGTGTCACGAGTTTGCATCACAGCACTGCTTTTCACCTTGCTTGTTTGTCTGAGCTCAGCAGGATAAAACAACAGTTAAGAAGACATCCAAAACGAAGGCAATATGGTTTTGGAGGGAGATGGAAGAAATGGCAAGAGAAGCTCAGGATTTATTAAGGAACATGCAATCAGTGCACAAAGTCAGCTAAGAAATCACGGGGCTTTTAGGTACCAGAATAAGATGCTGACTAGTCAAGATCTGATCCTGCAAGTCCTTCTACACACATTTACCTTTATGTGAGTCAGCCCACCAAAGTTAATCAGACTTACAAGAATTAGCTGTATGAAGAATTGGAACTTGATTAGGAATACAAGCTGCAGCTCACCTGCAGAAAGCTCTTTTGACACTAAAGAGAGGTGAAAGCGTTGCCATTCAGCCATCAGTCAGGTCTGGTAGCATGAGGGACAGATTATTTTCTTGAGATGGCTTTCTTAGCCATGCTTGGCAACTGACCAGACAGGATCCTGGAAAGCCTGCTCTTTCTTCAGTGGCCTCCCAGATGCCCACTATACAGCAGATGTATTATTAACAAATGATGTAGAAAAGTTTGTAATGTCTGGCAACTCTAAACTTCCCAACAACCTGAAAGCAGACACCTTTTCCCTGTACCTTTGTGTTAACATCAACAGGCTTTCAGCAGCAATCCTGGTTCCTGGTGACCTGCCCACCCTTTTATTTCCTTGGCTCATGCGCAGGAAACTTAAGAGAGAAGCAAATGATTGTTTAAAGCCCTGCCTGAGCAGGCACGAAACAAGCAGGATGTGTGTTTGCACTCACAGTGAGCAAGGACATTGCCACATTTTTTTCTGAAAATCTGCAGGGGTTTTCTATTCTGGAAGAAAATCAAGACCACCATCACCACCAACCAAAACCCACGAAAACAGTAAACTAAATTTGAGTGACCTGAAAGAAGCATTTAGAGCAATATAGGTAAATACACTTACGACATCAGAAGATGTCCATTGCCTTATGTTGGAGCACAGCTTAAACACTGGCTTTACTGAAAGAGTCCACTAAGACTGTGCCCACAGGAGGGGAATTTGCACATATGCAAATCAGCAAGCTGCTCCTCACACAGCCAATGGCTCTGTAAATGCTTTTTGGTGCCGTGTCCAGTGAGGTATTTGTCTGTCTGTGCCACCCACTATGGCCGTGCTTCCCTCAGTTCCAGGCATTCAGTGCTGCTCCCTCCCAGGCCAGCATTCATTTACTCTGCATGCCTTTTGTTCCTGCAAGAGCTTTCTAACTTGCCCTGAGTAAAACTAACCACCAACCACATGGCCTTTCGTGTTTGTTTCTGTCCGTGAGACCACAATACCCATGGATCTATGGTATCTGCCAAACTGGATGAAGTGTCTTGAAAGCAATATTCTTGTAGAGACTTGCATGGATGCACATAACTCTCTGCTATCAGGTGCCACCATTTATTGCTTAGACTCTATCATCTGGTTTGCTCAACGTGTGGCCCAGCATTGCTGCCTAGGAAGCAGCTGTCTGTTGCATAGAACGCTTTAAAAATCAGTTTTCTGCATGCAAAAAGTATAGGAAAAGGTACTACTGAGGAAGCCTGGATGCATAGTTTCCTCGTTCTTAACCAGGATGGTGGCAGGCTAACCTGAGCAAACTTCCTCACTTCTTCAGAGTGCATTCCTGAAATGGGAGATTGCCTTTTATCCTGCTGGTGTTGCAAATGCTGCAGGTGTGGAGTGGATCCTTTTTGGCTGGAAGCGCTTACAGAGCAGATAATGCTACTGTAAAACACTTAAAGCACGCCCAACCTGCAATTATGGTTTATTTCATGGGGTTTAATTGCGCTCATCAGGAAAGGCAGCTGGATGAGATACTTGGATAATATCCTTAGGGTCCAACATAGCAAACAGCTCCTGGCTTTCAGATGCCTTTTACTGTACTCATCCCTCAATCATCTTCACTTATTGTCAGGATCCATAAGCCCCATGGTTTGGATTGGAAGGAGGCAAACGGCCCGGGATATCTCTTTCCTTGACATCTCTTGTGGCAGTACTCTTGTACTTCTCTATGTGGCAATAGGGTCTTGCCTTCACAAGAGCTGAGCTGTCCCGTCACCTTTCGCAAGACACCAACCTGTGCTCGTGACTGAGGCAGTGCCGCCCATGCCCTGTCTTTCTGCTCTGTGGAAAAGGATTGGACACCAGCTTCCCAGATGAAACTGCAGAGGAGCAAAGCACGCAGGTTTTGCACGAAGGAATAGGTAATCAAAAGAGTCTTCTAGACAAACAGGAATATCCATCTCTGATTCATAAACTTTTATTACACCTGTTAAAATTTCTTCAAGTGAAAAGGGGGGGAAACACTTTTTTGAGTAAATGCTTTGAAACAAAGACCAGCACACTTAATTTTAACAACTTTGAAGCACCTGTTAGCTTTGAAAAGTCTGTTCCCCTCAGCTGCAAGTAACCTATGTCATTAAAAATTTCATTTTAGACCTAATTTTATATACATTATTTACAGTTGCTATCTTTATAGATTTAACACCTTTTTTTGGTCAGGGGAGTTAATTCTTGGTGCTTGGTAGCATGATTGTGCTAATCATGTATGTTTTGCTCTTATGTTTATTTACATTGCTCTAGCAGTGCAACTACAGAATCAACTTCAGAGTTAGAACTGGAAAGGTTTAAAATTAACATGGGGATTCCCCTCCAAGCTGAAAACAAACTTGTTTTCAAACTTAAAAAAAAAAGAAAATTTCAGACTGGATTGGTGGTATTCTACCACAGAGGAGACTTAGTATTATATCCATCATTATATCCATAAGGTTTCCGCAAACACCAAACCTTCCCAATCAAGTCTATGAAATGAATCTCCCACATCAAATTAGATTCTGCCCCGCCTCCCCTCCATAAATTAGATACGCATCTTTTGGGTTTAAAAAAAAAAATAAAAAATTGCTCTTTCAACTTCCTTCAGTGCAAGTTTCATCCAAAAGCTTACCAGCATTATTTCCCCCCACCGCAGACCATCACCCACAGTCAACCTTTCCCACCAATTTAGAGCAACTTAGGTTGAAAGTAGTAAAAGAGAGGATGAGAGGCATGGCAAGACAGACACCTTTTGAAGTCTCCCTCCAATGACAGAGGAAAGGAAATTACTTCATGAGGTTTTTACTACCAGCTTTTGACAGACAATCACGCACACACCTACTCTACAATGTGCCTGGTACTGGCTGGGCAGGAAAAAACCCAATTAAATGGAACTACAAGATAATCTTATTTCACTTACAAGGCTAAATTATGAAAAAGATTGAGGAGAAATCTAGTCTGCTACTTTTACTGAACTGGAAAAAACAGGAGCTCCAGCTGCAAAATGGCCATCTCCCATTTAAAACCTTAGAAAGCTGGGGAATTAAAGAGATTAACATTAGCAACACATTTTAGACAGCATACGCTTTCTTCAATCCATCTTTGATTCTGTCTCTCTGATAATTTATTACAAATGTCTCTTTAAAAGATTGAGCATTTGTGATTTTGAATTTACTTTGAGAATAAGTATCTTGGCACTATTTTTCCCTTACTATTATGCTGGGAGCAAGCTACACACTCAAGCCTGTGGTTCCTACCACAGAACTCCAAAATAATACAGTGATTTTCTACACAGCTGCATGCTCAGTGCTGGTACAGAAAGATATCTGCCTGAACTATTACTTCTATTGTTTTCCACTAGGAAGAATGAGCATCGCTTGGCTCCTCAGGATTCTCAAGCACTTCCAGAGAGCACAAGCACTGGCAGTACCTCCAGCAACAAAGGCATGTTTTGTCAATTTAATTTCACTTTCATTATAGTTTGAGGATACTGGCTCTGCTGACAATGCTCAGTCAAATTTTTTACATCCTTTTTTGCCTCTGCCCTAAGCTGCTAAAATGGAAGGACATGTTGCCCCCTCTGCTGTCCTAAAAATTAGGAGACTCCTGCTGAGCTAATCTCAGGTTCAAAAAAAGAAAAATCCAAACTAAAAAAACCCACCACACCAAAGCCCTGTAAATGAATTTATCCATTACTCTTTATCCTCTCAAAGAAGTTAAAAGTTACAGGCTTTGTTGATTCTCCATTTATTTTGAGAAATATAAAATATGAAAACTAGTTTACAGTTCTGGCACAAAAAAGGATGTTGCAATAAGCACAAAGTTTCTTTTTACAAATAATGCTATATATCTTTACCATTTAAAAGTGCCTAGAGTTTTTCACAGCAAATAAACTTTATTCACCTATATATTTTTTCCTCATTAAAATATTAAATCTATTTAAATTGCACGTGAACACCTTGGTGAAGTAAACTAAAAGTAAAATTATAATTAATCTGTATATAAAGCAAACAGTCATTAGAAACTACATGGAATGGAAAAGACTATCAAAGCCTAAACTGAATCTTAAAGGCTGACCAAGAAAACAAGAGACAAGACAGCAAATTATATGGCACAAGTGTTTAAATTACTGACAATTAGACAGTAAGTAGAAAGTAAAGCCTATTTGAAGATCTTCACGGATCTAATACACTGCTAAAACATTTCGATGCAGAGGTTTTGTAACATTTAAACTGGCAAGAGTTTTTCAACTGCTAAACATTTTTCCACAAGATTACAAGGCATCTCCTTCACTTTATATTGGACCTTAAAATGAGTACATTGGTAGATAATGTGCATAAGAAAACAAAATTTACACCAAAGGTTGCTGTAGTTGACAATTTACCTTGTTTTGACAGTAAAACAGTGGAGAAGTCTATTAGCTAAAATTAACATCATTAACCTGCAACAGCACAAACTAGAACAATGAAAAAGATTATTCTTCTTGCTTTAAAAAACATACTTTGTTCCAACCTCCACAGTTGCTGAGGGGTTCAACCTACAGTTTCACTGTCAATACAACCACTTACACTATGCAAAATCAGGTCTGCAAAACTGAAGTGTCTGTAGATCAGGGCCATAACTTTCACCTGGTAGTCTTACTTATCCAGATACTTGCACTGAATTCTATCAGTCACGACTGGGAGGTGAGTGGCGATCCAAGATGTCCAACCTGAAAGCTTTACAGGCCCAGCTGCCATAGTGTTGTGTGTGCTCTGACCTTCTGGGTCATGTTTCTTAAATGCAAACCCTTTAACATTCCAAGTTGAAGATCCAAAAATTCAAGTATCCAAAGGCTTACTGGTTTT
The DNA here is from genome assembly GCF_015832195.1 of Motacilla alba alba. Taxonomy (NCBI): domain Eukaryota; kingdom Metazoa; phylum Chordata; class Aves; order Passeriformes; family Motacillidae; genus Motacilla; species Motacilla alba. The sequence continues at coordinate 69,789,488 of NC_052017.1, read as the reverse complement.
AAGTCCTGACCTTCAAGCTTGTGCTGGTGTCAAGTCACCTACATAAGCATTTCTTTCAAACTACAACACAACCAATTCACCCATTTTGGTATCTTTTCCAGGTGGTCAAAAGAATATTTGATTTGCATCAAAACAAGAATAACATAGATCATAGGGTCTGAAGAAGTGTTCCAAGGCCAGGCTGGGTGAAACTTTGAGACACCTGGTCTAGTAGAAGGTGTCCCTGCTCATGGCAGGGGGGTTGGAACGAGATGATCTTTAAGGCCTCTTCCAACCCAGACCATTCCATGATTCTATGAATAGCATTGTTATGTTGCTTTAAGAAACACAGCAATGTTGACAATGGATGTATGATAAATGCTCCTTTATGTCACTCACATTAAGCAGCACAGGAAACACAAATGCACACTGGATTTCTTTGCACTGAAGCCAAGCCGTTTAAAAATGCAGGAATACACTATATTCTCAAAATCAGTACTATATTATAGGCATGCACAAATTCACATATCTAAACAAAATCAGGAGGCAGGACCTAAAACACAGGCTTTGTGAAGAATTCAACAGTGCTTCAACATTTGCAATCTAATGAATTTTCACCACTTAAAATGAGAGTGCCAATGTGATCCTCTCCAAAAAATATGTTTATAACCAGGTATTAAAGCAAGTTTAGACTATGTGAAGAAAATTTGAAAAGTGATCAACCTAATTCAGAGGGAAAAAATAGCCTCAATAGATTACATTCTAAGGTTTTCCAGTTAACCACCTATTAATTTTTATCTCAGTTTAATTGAATAACTCTTCTTAAATAGATATAGAGAATCTCTTAACAAAAACAATCCATTTTGCCTATTTTGGTTGTTAAATATTACTGTCAAAGAAGTGAAAGTGCCCAGTTTTACACATAATTTTAGATTCAGAGTACTGAATGAAAATGGAAATATGACATTGAAAACACAGCAGTGCTAACAAATACAAAATATGCAGCTTTTGAAAAAAAAAGCAGCTCACAAGGCACTTATACTATAGTGGTCCATTAAATAAACTGTATACATAGTGCACCCTTAAAACATCATTGTTATGCATCAAGCTTTTTCAGTGTTAAACAAGATTTATTAGAAAAAAACACTGGGTTCTGTGTATTCTGAAGCAGTTATTGAGCAGCCTTGTTTCATATAATGTAAATGAAACAAATTAGAAGTGGGTCATATAAGGAGAGTATTTTATGTAATTTCTCATGTGAAAGCTTTTCCGTGCAGTGATAAAATGCAGTGTGGAAGGCCATTCTGACACTCCTGACCCCTCTGCCCTAAAAAGCTACATTCCTGCTACTGGAAGAGCCCGGCATTTTAATTACAATTGATTATATCATCAACTACTGGTTTGGCTCATCATTTGCAGCTTTGAAATTAATGTTCATAACAGTAGCATTAAGCCACTTTCCTTTCCAGAGCAAAACCTGGCAGATTAGGTATCTGTAAAAATTCTACATTGTTTCAATGGCTTAAAATGCTGAGTTATAACTGACACATTTGATACTGGTTTGATTTTTTTGTTGTTGTTGTTCACAATGTACTTCAAAGGCCAGAAGAGCTACAGACCCGACCACATCTCCTAGCATTTCTCTGTGGGAACGGGTTCTTCATCTCCCTTTAGAAAGTATGCATATATTAAACCATACTTTTTAATTACTCCCACACTGAGAAAGCTTGGATCATACAAACATATTTGCGATCTTCAGGTTTCCACAGTCGTATGTTGGACAGAATAAGGAAAGCTGTCATTGACAGAAGGATCTGTAGATTGGCCAAAGGAAAAGTTAACATTCTAAATCAAAAGCAGTCCCAAAATGTTAGCAAAAGGTACCAGCTTGTTCAGGGGACTTCAATCTACTTCAGCCCAGTCTGTCATGGTACTTATTTCATCCATAAGCACCAAAGTGAGAAAACTTAAGTATTTGTCCAGAATTACCGCACATAGTCCATTCTCAAATTCTACTCTGCAGATTACTTACGAGCTCTCCAAATTCTTTCCAACTCAAATCACCAAAAAAAAAAAGATAGCTAATCCTCATTCACACTTTTGCATAGTTTGGCATTTTCTGGATTTGTACTTTTGTTTTTTCTTTCATAGCTTTTGAAGGGACTCCTCTGTCACACATGCAAGAACTTCCAGCCTAAATCCTTCAGGAGCAAAACTGAGTCCCACTTAAGCAGCAAGCTGTCCAGGACTGCTTGACATTCTTCTTTCCACTCAAAGTAAAGATTACTCAGTTTTATCTGCACTTTCAGATTTTTCCCTTTGCATCATGCAGCGACGAACTATGCTGTCAAAACTTCCTAGGTAAAATAGGCCAATGATGCGAAAAATGCCCATGCAAACAACCTGGAAACAGAGAGAAACAGCTTTCAATTCATTTTGGATCCCGGATTACACCATATTATTGAGTCATAAAATTAAAAAAAAAAAAGTTCTAGACAGGCATGTTATATTATCTTCAGAAAACAAATTTACCAAACCAAGCTAACTATGTAACAGCTCAGGACTGAGTAGCAGAGAATACTCTCAGCTCAGTCACCAACTTGCTGCTTCAGCTTGAAAATACTACTGCAGTTTCCTAAACCCACGTGCCACAGTATTAACAGCCATTTGATGAAAAGATAATCCATTTTTGCATCATGTTCTACATTCTGAAATCATTTTGAACTACGAGAAATTATGACAACAGGTACTTCCCAAATCCTACCTGCTGAAGACCTTCAGTAATAGAAGTGACTGGTGACATTCCACTTGTCAATATTGACAGCATGTAACCATCTGATCCAACTGAGCTGTTGAAGTTCCCTTGCTGGAGGGAAGGATTAAGAAAACAAAAAGTAATTTCCCCAGTTGTGGCAAAGCATGATGTGTCTTATTTCAACAGCTACTCTTGATGGACACAGATAACTGATATCACTAACAACAAATACTTTATTGTAAAAAATATTGCCACAATTAAGAAGCAAAATACTCCAAAATATTTTGGGCTAGACAGCAACATTTCAAAAGGCATTCATTTAAAAATGGAAAAGGAAGCAAACTTCTCTTTAGAGAGAGTGTGCTAAATTACTGCAGATTTTTACAAGACATAAAGGTTGTAAATTTCTTCTTGAGGCATGCTTACTTCTGTATAAAATACATGACAGTCTTCACAGCTGTAAGCATATTTCAGAAATGGAATGAAACCCTGACTCTATCAGATCACCAACCACTACTCTAACTGTATGACAAATACAGCTTGCCTTTTGTTAAAATTAGCTTGCTTATCACATGATATTTGCAAGGGGGTGTATCTCAAATGCTAGGTAGCAGGTTCTCTTTCACCTACATCAAGGATTTTTAACTGCAAGACACAGCTTGCTAAGCAATTCAGAGGAGAGAAAAGGGGAGGGGACGATACCAGGAAGAAACCCCAAACAACCAAACAACTTTAATTACTTAACAGTAAAATTGCAGTTCTACAGCTCTTGCTCCCAGGCTTCTCTCTTTTGTTTTCATTTGACTTTATGCCAGACAGACTTTCTGAAATATTGTGGGACTAAGTCTATGGAATGTGGAAGTGAAGGGAAAAGGTGGAGTTCCTGATTCAGGGTTAGGGGTAAATCTATGCAAAGTAGTAGAGGTTATTAGATCAGATTATTTCCCAACATACACCTGAGAGTACACAAACACCTTCTTGTTTCTATTTCAGTCTCTCTGCTGATGGCTGGAGTGCATAAAGACCATGTCTGAACTATTAAAAGATCCAAAGTGTAGAAAGTATGGTATAAATGTACCAGATGCTTAAGATGAGAGAGGAGATGAATTTTCCTTAATCACCAGAGAAGAATACTCTGTTGAGGTAGTACTTGCTTTTAAAAGAAAATCAGACATAATTTTGTGTTTATGTGCTGTATTTGTGAAAACACTGTAAAAACTTCATAATTGAACACCTGCTGTAGATGTAAACCATGTTGAAGATCAAGAGAATTTGGAACTGCAAAGTAATTGCAGATTTTAGGATTCAATGGGTGTGCTTTATGATCATGAAATATCATATTTGTTTCTGTTCTGAGGTGCTTTATTAAGCATGCAGGCATTCCCTAGCACAAAACATTGAAAAAAAATCCTCAGAAAGGCAATACACTAAGAACAGCATTTTATGTATTTTAATCACTCATAATACATACTTCAGCTATTAAAAGCCAAAAAAGGTCAACTGCCTTCCTTTATTGTAAAATTATTTTTATATGAACTCATCTTCAAGAAAAATAAGAGAGTACAACAAGCTTTTGAGGTTAGACAAATGGTATTTGATACATAAAAAGTCAATAGAGTTTAGTGCCTTCAAGTCAGTCATAATCCATCTTTGAGACATTGCATCATACTGATGCATCATTTTAATCTGTCTGTGTACAACTTCAGATACCTTTTACTTCTGAGAGACTGTATAAAATCGTTTGTGGGCACAGTGGCAAAAGAAGAATAAAGAAAACAGCTCTTGTTCAAACTAACCTAAGAGAAATGTTTTGTGCTAATTGCTTTTGCATTTAGCTTAACCATTATCTTATGGTCTCAGTCCCAGTCTCTTCAACACAGAACATGCTCAAAAAACACAATTTACTTACTATGGCATCTTTCACTATAACTCTGGCAACTTGCTCTGCTTGGCAAACAGATGAGGTTTCAGAAATCAGCTTCGTCTCCAAGGGCTTTAATAGAAAAACACCAGTTTAAGTTTGACTAAGCACACACAGAAGAGAAAAACATGAGGGTCAAATTTTGGGTCTTTTGTCACAGATGACACCGCTGCTAGCAAGTGTCACCTAAAACACCAATTTAAACAAAGGTATAAGCATGTTCATAAATAACAGTCAAATTTCACAAAGGGAAATGACAACTTTTCCTTGAGTAGTACTTTTTTGTATATAGTTAATTACTACCATGAAAGTGAGGGTTTTTTTCCCCCAAGTATTTTATTTTCAGTAGAAGCTATCAAAATGCTTTAACTATTTTTCCTCAATACTTACACTCATTCATTAACGTTTTTTGCCAGAAATGAAGTATAAGATAGGCCTGAAATATTTTCAGATCCTATAAAACAGCTTGCCTTTTTTTTTTAAGGCCTACTCTAATACTGGGATTAGTTTAGTTCTCGGTTTATTATTTTTAAAAAAAGCACTTCTAGGGAAAAGTTGAGCAACTACAGGTTTCTCATCATCAATTCGAGGTACTACATTAATTGAATTTCATAGAAAAAGGCCTATTGCCCAATATTTGCAGAATTATGAGTTCTGATTTCATCAGCCAAGGTCACTGAATTTTATTTATTTTACTATGTGTATTTTAAGGGTGGCCAGGGGCACATCAGTGCCTTTGCCAGCACAAATCACACACAAAAACCTTTTACATGCATTCCTACAGTGATATGGCTCATGTCATCAGATCTCCATTTCATAGCCCCTTATTTATTTTTGAGCTTACTGGCCAGTATCAAACGAATCTGAACGAGATATAGGGATATCAGCAGTAATTGAAATACCCTAAATCTGGGAAAAAAATAGCAGCTGTTCAGGAGCGACAGCTCAAGTTAATGACATGTTGGGAATAAGGCAGGCAGAAATCAGCCATTAAATGCTTGATCTGGCTACTCAGTTGGCCAAGGCATGGCTGTTATTTGTGAGGCAGCCACCTCAAAAAAAAACCCCAAAACTTACTGAATAAACACAGGAAAGCTGTATCCTAGCTCCTGACATATTCTTCTACTACATTCAATAATTACAGAGGAAAAGAAGGAGGTGCAAGATGGAGGCATATGTTCCAAGCAGTATTAAATATTAATATTAATTCAGTAGTATTAAATAAATGCAACAATAAATGAGTATCTGAAATGTCAGAGCAATGCAATATTGCAGAGATTTAAGGTACACTATCATGCTAGGAGCAAGTAATCAAAAGAGGTCATGTAGGCTAAAACAAAGCATAATTCTCTCCTAAAAGACAAAGGACTTTTTTGACAAATAAGATAAATCTCTCTGAATCTCTTTCAAAGAGAAATCTTAGATGAACAGTACATTCTCCTGGTGCCTGCTGGTGCCCTGAAATAGGCTAAAAATCCTAGAGAATATGCAAGCTACACAAGCATCTGCAGATGTCTAATTCTGGCACTTTATGCGGATGTGTGGGAGTATACATTTAATACAGAATATCTGTATCAAGAAATGATGAAGTAAGAATTGTGTTATACAATCCCTACTGATTCCTATTCAAAGGGTGAAAGACAAAATGGAATTAAAACTCAATTTCCAATTGTATGTGATAGTGCATGTTAAAAAGAGGATAGCCTTAGACAGCAGATTTCTAGTTCACAGTATGCAAATAAAAAATAAAGAGATTTTTTTTTCTGGTTACCTGGTGCTGTAGTCTGAACAAGGGGCCCGAACGTGATTTTTGGAATTATACTTCACATGTATGGACATGGCAAATGACAAGAAGTGACTAAAGGTCAAAACTTTCACTTTTAAGGTAATCAAAATGAGAAAGGCCTCCTGCTGCTGACACATCCTTTCTGAAAAGCAATACTGTCATTTCCACTATGAACACAGTGCCAGAGACTTTCCTTTCTACTGTACTACTAGAGAACAGCCATTACTGAACTGGGTCATCACATGGCTTCATACAATGTAATCTGGTTGCAGGATCCCCTGAAGGAAATGAGGTTTACTTCCATCTGTCACATCTAGCACAACAGCCACACATTATCGAAGATGCAAAACAAAAATATTATTTTTGGTTAATTAGGCTTTAGTATCAAAACAAATAGTGATTTTACAGTTTACCATCCCACAGCAATATTCTGACTGCAGGCAGGACCACTTTGCAATGTTTCAGATCTTAAAGGCAAGTATTAAAGCCTCAGAACAAGAAACTACATAAAATTATTCTACAAGCTATATAACTCTGTGTAGTTAAAAACTGGTAAAATCGAAGTGTTTAAGAGTACTTTTTAAAATCTTAATATAGTTTTAAAATGCTGATTTCAAAAACTGAAGGACAATTTACCTTTGTTTTACTTTCTTCTGCAAAGCCAGGAGTATCAGTATCTGGAGGATAGGCCACTGTTATGTAGACATTGTAAGGTTTTACCTGTGTTTTACAAAAGCATTAAGTGTTATCTTAATACTGACAGCCTTTACATGTCCCTTATAATTTCATCAATTTCTCTTGTAATTAAGAAGTTCAGCAAAAAACAATTCAAATTACTTCTAGGGTTAAGTACTCAGCAATTTCAAGACTCGCAGCTTCGTCAACTGAGAAACAAAACAGCAAAGATTTTTAAAAGGTGCTTTTTCTAAAAAAAAAAAAAAAGTCCCTAAAAACTTTGCAAATTATTTGATGAATCTTGGTGGTTTTCAAGACACTTAGAAAGAATATTAAAGCAGTTTAGGTCTATAATATTACCAATTTAAATTTCTGAAAGAAGATTAAACCACTGTCAAATACCAGTACCCAACATTTATAAACACAAGGCCAAAAAGGCTTTCAGCAAGGAAAAAAACAACAAAAATGTAAAATTCAAATTTGTTATCTTTAAGAAGTGTACTCAAGTCTCAAGTGTACTCATTTTCAACCCATGGTATAAACTTGCAAGGGGTCAAAGTCTAAGGAGACAAAAAATAATTGGAAAATGTGAGGGAAAATAGAAGGTCTTACATCAAGGATTGTATTTATTTATGTATTTGTATGCACATGTCATAGAATTATATTACTTAGTGCAATCCTATTCAAACTTCTATAATGTAAATCTGTACCACAATACAAATGAAAAAAAATATTCAGAGTGCTATGATAAAGCAAAATGTTGTAAAACTTAGAGCATTTTTATTTATATTATGAAACACTCTATATTGAAAACACTTCCTGAAATACCACACCACACACACCCATAAAGACCCTATTTTTAGTCTTGAATAATTCAGTCTTCACAAAAGTATCTGTCACCAATCTGAAGAAAGACCCTGCATTCACACTGTTCTATTTGGCAGACCAGAAGTGATTAGAGGCAGTTTTACCCCACATTCTTATCCTGATCAAGGCATTTGACAGGGACTATGTAAGGGTCTGGAACCAAACAAAGGCATTTTATATATAAACACATAATTACTCAAATATACATTCTTGACAGGAAAATGACAAAAGTAATTTTCAAATCAGTTTTATCTCTTACTGCAATGTATTTACCCACCTTGTTCCACTGAACAATGAAAATAGTGTTTGTTTGGTTTTGGTCTTGTTTGGTTTTGGTCTTAAACATAAGCTTAGATCACTGCAGGATAAAAAGCTCCTATATATCAAAATATAGAAGGGTGAGTGAATCCAATTTTTGTTTTGGTGGACAATCCTCAAATTCTACCTTAGGAGTTTTACAGTTTCATATGGTTCACATACCATTTACCATGAACTCTCAAACAAATTGGCAATCACTGGCCTGTCTCTCATGCATCCATGTGATACCTTCAATATCATTTTGCACTTAGAACCTCGAAGAAGTCTTTTAATCAGAAGTCTTAAAAATCTAGTCCTTTTAATTAAAATAAAAGATTTTAAAAATGTCTGCACATGTGGTCATACTCAGTTTTAGGAACAGATTCAATCTATTCCCTCTTATGCAACTGATATCAGGTTAGTTTCTGCAACCCATGCAGAGCAATAGGACTATACTGCTGCCAAATGAGGGCAAATAACACACAGATATTAGCAATGCTGCACAATAGAAACCCGCCCCCCCCAATCTATTTAAATGAAAATGAGTTGTGCTAAACAGGACAGTTAAAACAAACTCTGTTTACAACCAAAATTACTTGAAATCATCGCACACGTACCTCCATTTGCAGGGCTTCAGCCAACCCTCGAAGAGCAAATTTCGTGGGAGAATAAGCTGTATATCCAAACAGGCCTAACTGGCCAGCCTGAGACGACACAAAGACAATCCTGCCCATTCTGCGTTCCTTCATGGTAGCGATTACTGCTCGGCTTGGGTAAACACTACCCAGGTAATTGACTGCCATTAATCTCTGTACAAACAATATCAATATTGGAGCATTTGAGCCTCAGATCCAGAATTCTTCAGCTGCTTGGTCTTATCTATTAAAAAAACCTCTACTTCAGTCTGCTTTAATAATCAAGTTCACCAGATCTGTTCTGGCAAAAGAAACAACTGTTTTCTATCCTACAGCTTCATAAACTGTTTTATAGCTAAAAATCTCACTCCAAGCCAAAAGAAATCCCGTAAGTCTTAATAGCATCCAGGATACCGATAATACTGTGAACCATATGGCCTTGAAGGAGAAAGAATAATATTTCAGGGAAAATCTAACCTGAACAGCCTCCAGGAAGCAATCCATTTATGCATGATGCATGAAAACATACTGAAAGTTTAAAGAGCTTTCTAAAATAGGAAACAGGAAAAATGCTATGTATCTACATGTTTCAGAGATTTTATTCTTTGCCAGGATAAAGGGAACTCTTTAATTTCATTCTCTACAAGACATAACTGCTAACCTATACAAGCAAAAAAATGCTTCAAACTTATTATAAAATTATGCCCATTTAGTATCTTCAGATGATTCAGCATTGTCTGTAGATGAATGGAGGCCTGAGGGCTGCAGGCAAAAAGTAACCAAAATACAGGTATTTTGGGGTGGCTTTTTTGTCTTTTCATCAGAGCAGCAGCTTCTCAAGCTGAAAAAATTTGTGCATCTCAGAACTGAACACTGATAACAGCTGCATTTTTCTTAAACAGGTTAAAAATATTTTTGAAAAATCTTCAACAGAAAAAAATGAAACAATGTGAAATCCTTAGGGGAGAAGTTAGAGGCAACCTTTGCAAATCTGAAGAGATTCTGACAGCTAGCACAAGTCAAGTGTAGCACTGTTCAAGTCTGCAGACAAAGGAATGCAATCTAATTGTTAGAATGGTTAAATAAGAAATCATCATATGATGAAATAAAAAAGTATGCTCACTCACTTCAAAAGAATTCACTTCAATATCCTCAAATTTTCCTGTAACTGATGTTCCTGCACAGTTTACAAGCATGTCAACTGGCCCCAATTTCTCCTGAGCCTGGAAGAAGGGACAGAGGTTAAGATATTCTTTAAGAGCAAAACCAAATAACAAACTATATCCAACAGAAATACAACACACATAGATAAGCTTCTCAAGATATGTAGGTGAATCAATTATTTTCTCACCTGTTTTAGAACATTCTCCACCTGTTCATAGTCTTTAGACACATCCACGGAAATACAGAGTACAACCTAGAAAAGTGAAAGCATATTTTCACAACACACTAAGTCCAGTAATTGTTAACTTAGAGCCTTTCAAAATGAAACAAGCCCAATGTCATATCTTTTCCACAAAAAAAGCAATATATTCTGCACTTCTTACACACTGGAGAAAGCAGTTTCTGCTACCTCCAAGCTCCTCCCCCTCACACACAGGTTCTAATATAATAAAGATTACATTAAGAACAAATAAGCAACTCATGATCTTCAAAGCAGTGACTCACGTGCAAAGTACAATTTCTAATTTACTGTACTAGGAAACACCATTGACCAAGTTATTTACATGAAGTAAAATCTATTTTAACTAAGACAATCAAAATTCCCCAGTGATATGTTTAACTTTCATCAGCTAAACATATGTCAAACCATTTGTATGGCTTAGGCTCATCTTTATAGAAAAAAATGGTTGTTTTGACCTCATAGCAAGGCACTGTTGCAGCGTTACCCTGAAACGGCAGCACCAGCACTGCAAAAAAAAATCTGTTCAAAAATTTAGAAAGCGAGTGTTAAAACCCCGCTAATTTTAGTACTTGCAATGCACACTACCTCCTTATTTCTTTTTTTTTTTTAAAGAATAATAGTAAATCTAGTTGCATAATATTTAATTGGGACGCCTCAAGGACAAAATGAAAATAAAAATTCTATGAGAAACTGACTCATTGCACAGTGTCATAAACATCTAAAAAAGTGAAGGCATGTGTACATATTTACATCGTCTGAAAATCAGACATTAAGAGGTCTAGTTTGAAAGATATAGAAAAATTAGAAGAACCAGGGAAGAAAGAAGCAGAGGGGAAAGGTGGGCAGGCAGGATGAAGGAAAACAGGTGATAGTGGTATGTTTTTTTTGCAACTAAAAGTTAGGCCCTGTTTTCCTTGGAAATTACTGACTACTTTCAGCAAGATGGTCTCAGAATCTAGGTTTTCAAACACCTTCAAATCAATTTCTGGCCAAAAAAAGCACTGCTTCTTTTGGGTTACCACTTCCAAACTGTAAGACTCCTGCATGTACTGACAAATAAGCTACTCTCTCTGCTAAGCCATCAACAGAGCTCTGGGGCAATTCCTCATCTTGAGCAGAAAAGCCATCTCCTATTGCAATAATAGGAGGGACTCCTGTATTCTTGTTCCAGCTTCTATCCTTTCTGTTACTTTGGTCAATTAATTTAAAAGTCAGAGATAAAATAAAACAAAGTCATCAGTAGTTTGTAAAAAGTATGCTCACGACCACTTATCATGGAGCATGTGGGCAAACAGTCACACACAAAAAAAGGCTCACCACAGTGTAACTAACTGCTTTGGCAGCCAGTGATTCGTCAGTCCTGCCCCTGGTCAGACTGTGACACTTCTTAGCTGCATAAACAGAATCTGCCTGCCATTCCTGTACAGCAGGTTGGCTATTCCTGCCTCCCAGCACTGTGTGTAGTTGGACAGCAGAGTAAACTTGTGGCACAAGTTATTGGCAGGAATCCCCTTAAGGCATTTATTACATTTTGGAAACATTTATCTTTTTCGTAAGTTTAAGACCAAAACAGCAGCTGAATGCAAACAACACAGAATTATCATTTGGATGTCTTTGCCAAGACCAGTGAGAGGATGAAGTAAATCATAAAAATTGGAGCAATTTAATAATTTAACAGATTGCATAGATTAGTTACACTGTGAACAACACACTCGGGAACTACCACAGCTTTTACTGACTACTGTCACATTTTACAATTCACCTCTTTGCTTCTATTATCATACATTCTTTCTGCTACCACATACTAATTACTTTTACTCCAAAATATGGACCATAGATCCACATCTAGGACATCAGAAGTTGTCTTACGCCCAGCCATGCTCATTATATTTTGTTCTAAATATTGCGTGATGTTGGATCATTAATAAAGCCTTCCCTAATGAAAGATCAACTCACCCCCAGTAAGGTAACTGAGAATATCCTAGATTAGAAAAAGGATTTTAAAAATAGTGGGAAAAAACTCTAAGGGTAAGGATTTTGCTGCAGTGCACACCTACATCCAGAGAGGCTGCACCATCAGCACTCTAAATCACATGCAAATGTGAAACATTAAGGGTAGATATAGGCCAGACTCTAGTTGTCAATGCAACTTGGTTTCAAGTGTGTATCCAAGAGCTGAACAGTGACAGTGCATGCCCAAGAAAACAGTAATCTTTTCTGAGGATCGCTGCCTCTTGACACGGGACCACTCAGTGTCTTCAACAACACAGACAACTTGATCTGCAGTTAGTTTGCAGGTGACACCAAGCTTGGTGGCGCAGCTGACACACACGAAGGACAGGATGCCATCCTGTGAAACCTGGACAAGCTTGAGAAGAGGGCTCTTGGGAATTTCATGAAGTTCAACAAGACCAGGTACAAGGTACTGCACCTGGATTGGGGCAATCCCCCCCTCCCCCCCACATTGATGCAGGCTGGGAGATGAACTGATTAAGAGCAGCCCTGATGAGAAGGACTGGGGGTTGCTTGGGGGTGCTGGTGGATGAGGGGCTGGACATGACCCAGCCATGTGCACTCACAGCCCAGAAAGCCAAACGTGTCCTGGGCTGCATGCAGAGCCCCGTGGCCAGCAGGGCCAGAGAAGGGATTCTGCCCCTCTGCTCTGCTCTGGTGAGACCCCACCTGGAACACTGCATCCAGCTCTGGGGCCACAGCATAGGAAGGACATAGACCTGTTGGAGCAAGTCCAAAGGAGGCCACAAAAATTACCAGAGGGCTGGAACAACCGTCTTACGAAGACAGGCTGACAGAGGGGTTGTGTAGCATGGAAAAGGCTTCAGGCAAACCTTACAGCTGTGTTTCAGTATCTAAAGGGGGCCTACAAGAAAGCTGAAGAGGGGCATGTAATGATAGGACAAGGGGAAATGGCTTCAAACTGAAAGACAGTAGGTTTAGATTAGATACTAGGTAAAAATTCTTTACTGGGAGGCACTGGCACACGTTGCCTAGAGAAGCTGTGGATGCCTCACCCGTGGAAGTGTTCCAGACAAGGCTGGATGGGGCTCTGAGCAATTTGATCTAATGGAAAGTGTCCCTGCCAAGAGCAGGAGAATTGGAACTAGACAATCTTTAGAGTGCCTTCCAGCCCAAACCATTTCATGATTCTGTGATCTACTAAAGGTTACAGTCAGTGTATGTTACCTATACCAGGCATCACTTTTCTCTACAGCCTTTCAGTAATCCTTTTCTACAACTTCTCTGTTCATCTACTGTCACTTTACAGCTTTTGATCTATTGTTCCAGTGCCAGCTCTGCCCCAGACTCCCTGCCTTCTCCAGTTCTGTTCTTTCCATTCAGGTCAGTCAGGCTTCCCTGAGACCATGTCCACAACCCAACAGCTACAGAGGAGCCAGCCTGCGCACCACCTCTGCTGCCAACTGCTTAACCTGGCTGCAAGCCTGAAACTGCTTCTGCAAAAAAACTCCTAGTCAGTCCACACTGGAGCTTGCTCAGCCTTGAAGGTGCTTTTGGAGATTTTCACTGAAACTCCTAGGTACATGCACCAAATAATAGTCTTTTTAGAAGTCAGCATCTATCAAGCTAGGACTAGATTTTAACAAGAACATCCTGACACGGTGTTTGACATGAGATTAACTGTAATGCTAAGCTTGGGAAACTGCTAGAGCAGCTAAAAGAAAATGGTTATCAGGATTTTTTTAATGGGCAAAATACAGCTTCTCCTCACCTCAAATAGCTTAGATTTTCAAACAAAGTTGATCTGAGTAAGGCAGCATGCACAGGAAGAAAAAAAAAAAGCTTGAGCCATTTAATAAAAAAATAAGGAAGCAAAGACAGAATCTTATCTTATAAATGGAGGTATTAAAAATTTTGTATCAGCTACTATACCAACATTTTTGCTGGCAAATATTCAGCTTTTTCATTGCTTCTTTTCAACAGACTATCTAATTTATCAACTCAAATCTCTAAAGTTCTTGAGAACTTTGAAGTAAGTTCTCAAGTGTAAGTAAATTATCAAATCAGGACTGAGGGCCCCCTAAAAATTATGGACAAATAAATTGCATTTATTTGTGAACATGAAAGGAACTTAGCTACTAAGTTACTTTTATGATCAACAAAGTTCTGGAACACAAGAAATCAAAGATGTTAATAGTGTCAGTACTATTTCCCCTCTCCCCTTCATTATCAGTAGTAAGAAAAAGATATTTTACTATTTCACCTCAAGGTTGCATGTTTTGAATGGAGCAAGCTTAGCTATTCCAAGTTAGTACTTCTGCAAGCTCTAAACCACTGCCCTCATGCACAAGTGCATTATCTATTCAGCAAAGCAGCTTCTATGTTTAGCAGTCTCTGAACTTCACAAATTTAACTTGTGTAACTGGTACAGGAATTAGTCAGGAAAAGGAACAAAAGTATGACATAGTGAAATAAACCTGGGAACAAGCAACTAAACTTCTTTCCCAAGACAGATGCTGTATTTATGAATTGCAAAAAACATGGTATTTGAGGAAAAAAAAATATTGGCTCTTCCACTTCATTTGAAAGAATAAAATGCTTATCAAGTGACAGTAAATTGCAGCTATCCAAAAAAGCGTTCTACACCTACAGATGAAGACATCTTTTTCTAAGAAAAGCAGGCTAATGCACTAGCTAGGCAACATCAAATATAGCAAGAGCTCAAAACATCTCATGTAAACAGACTGGTATTCCTGAATCCAAATACCGAGTCCTCACTCAGTTTTGTCAAACAGCTTTGTTTTAAACACAGAACCAGTGAACTGTGCTGTGTGTTGTAGTCACTGTCTTAAACAAAACACACAACAGCCCCTCTTGGCAGTGACCTTACCTGCTTGTCATTAACAGAGTATTTTTCTATTTCCTTCTTCGTCTGCAACAGCTTGTTCTGAAATGGACACAAAGACAACTGAAACATAGTTCTGAGAGCAGGATTAGTCCTCGTACTTCAATAAGGCTTAAGCCCTAAAGCCCCCCAAAGTTATCCTCAACTAGTTAAGAGCATTTGACTGTCATTTTGAAGACTTACAAAGATATGAAAACATGAAATTTATCAAGAACTCACTTCTCTGTTTTTCACTTTGTGTTCTAAAGCCAGTAATGACCTCCATAGATTTAACACTTTTGTTTCATGCTACAGAGAACACCCAAAACTGTAGGTATTGATTCTTCTCATTTATTTTGGCTTTATTTTATATTTATGTGATATTACATAAACCTTCCTTCAGAATAATCACTGGCATGAAATCACCAAATCCCAAAAATCTGGTAAATTCAAAGTGTAATAATCCTTTCAAGAAAAATTCTCTTAATTCTGACTACATTCAAGATTATGTAAAGTAAGTTCTGAAGTGTAAGTAAATTATCAAATCAGCTGGGACTGAGGACACCCAAAAAATTAAATGCTTTTATTTCCAGAATAATTACGGTTTTTTGCAACAAATAAAACAACAGCCTGCTATGAAAACAGAGTAATTCCAATTAAATTCCAAATACCTCTTAGTTAAAAAACAGCACTAAAAAAAACAACAAAGCAATGATTTTTCTTCCAAAGCTGTCTTGATGAAGAGTTTTTCACTAGTAAAAAATATGATATAATGCTGATTAGACACCAGTACATTTTGTGAATTTTAGAGATGATTAAACTCCCACATGTCACTTACTGTAGGGAAATTCCACAGTTTTAACCAACATAGGGGTTTTCCTGATTTTGTGCTCTGGCACAAATCTAGACAATGATATAACAAATGCCAATAACAAAAGCAACAGCGCTGGTGAAGTTTTAAATCAAGCTGATCACAAATTTCTTGTTGGGCTATGCTTCTTAAAAATGCAGCCACCTCTGCTATTCAAATGCATTAATTTGGAATGCTTAGGGTCCCCTTAAAATACACACTGAAGTAGTATGAATAATCATAAATTCCAAAATTATTCCCCATCTATACAGATTTTGTGAGCAGTTTAGCCAGTAAAATTACACATACACTTACCTCATCCCTTGCAATCAGTGTTATGAAAGCACCTTGCTTATAGCATTCAATAGCAATACATTTTCCAATTCCACTGGAGCCTCCAGTTACCTAAAAGTTGTTTGAAAATATCAGTGTTAGTTCACTATTCTCATCCATTCTCACATATGCATGAGCTGAATCACATGAAAATTCTAAAAATTACTGAGGTTAAAACATCACTCGATGAGATACAAATGCAGGAGATGCACTAAAGTTAGCTTACTTAAGGAGTATGACTGAAACATAAGATCTGAATAGATCAATGAGCCTTTGTTTCTACCCTAAAACCAGTTTTACCTCAGTGGTAATTTTTGGTCATTTCTGTTGTCAGGCACACTTAGACCACTGCCACGTGGGTGCTCTCACATGTTCTGTAGGCTACTTCTAAAAGTGTCTTCTTAGAATTCTGAAATCACTATGAATGCCATGATAGTGCCATTACATTACATACTGTCCCTTCATACCTAGCTACAGTAGAAACTACTTGTAAAAATCAGCTATTGCAGATTGTTTTCTGAAGATGTCACCATGTAAACACAAACAGAAAACATTTTCTTTCTTATTAAAGGAAAAATCCCATTAATTCACCAATTTGCTCTTTGTCGTGTATTTTTCAGTCCCCCAGTCAGAGCCTTCAACTGCTCCCATTCCATCCTGCTATTTCAGTTTACTGGGGATGCCAGCACCTAAATTTCCATAACCTTTTCTTCTTCCTCCAAGCTGTAACATCTGGATAGTCTTATATGCAAACAAGAAGTTAATATTTCATTAACATTAGACAAATACAGGTTGATGGCTAGAGTCCTGCATCATATGCTGCAGGAGTGTACCCTGACAAATTATACCGACATAAAAGTGACCACCTTACCACCTCTCTCACTACCCTCAATAAACCTACTTATGAACTGCCTGTGGAACAAGATGTAGAAGACAATCCTGACCTCTCTTTTCGACTAAAATAAAAATGTCTGCCTGACATCTTTAGGTGACTTGGATTAGTATCATTCTGCATGTGCTATTGGTTCTATCTTCCTTATATACCCAAGTTATCTGAATTTTCCTTAAGCAGCATATTAAAACTCATATTGAGAAAATATTGGAACAAAACACCTAGAAGCAGTTATTTTAAAGAAAAACACATTGATGAAATGAGTTCAGAAGAACTGGAAGAAGATGAAATTCAGATTTCTTCGGAAATCATCACCTTTTGCTCTTTATCAAAACCTTTCCAAAGACTCCAGTGAAACGTTACCTCCTCCAGTTTAAGAAAATGGAGGCATTAAGCTAATTAGTGTACCAGCAAAGATCCCGATCTCTAACTACACATCCTATCAAAAGCCTTGTGTTGTCTTCTCATTAGGTAATGTCTCAGTTTTGTTTTCAGAGATGCATTATCCTCAAAATTCTTTCCACTCCCAGAGGCAGTAAAGTCGGAAGAGTCAGAAATACATTCCCATGAGTCACTAAACTCTTCTTTCATTTGAGTATTTTACTACTAGCCTTCAAAAACAGCTTAGTGCAAATAAAATAATCCTAGCAAAGATTTTCGACACAATCCACAGTTTCTGGCTGGCTCATCTTGAGCCGTAAATGGGCCAAGAATGGGCGTAGCCCTCACAAAGACTAATTTCGGCACTTTAGGCTTCCTCTGTTATTAGAGAGAACTGCTTCAGATTAACTTCTAACTGACTCTGCAAGATCAGCTTCACACTACCCAAACCTTTGAGGATAACTCCAGGATGTGTGTCCTGTTCTGGAAATGCAAAACCCTGCCTGCAGTATTACGAACCAACGACAGCTTTCAGAGTAAATAAGTCCATAAGAGTGCGAGTGTCAATTATTGATTTGTCACTTCAGCAGAATCACAGAATTAATTTAATGATTTATTAGGGAAAGAAGCAATAAATACACTGAAATTCTTAAAATAGATTGCAGTATTTCAATACATATCTGAAAAGGTGAAAATAGTTTTGATACATTCAGGCAGACCTCAGATCCACAGTATTTGAGAGATGCTTCTACAGATCAGCAGCAGGTACACCAGCACTAATCAATGGGCATGGAAGACTGCTCCAATTCCAATTTTTGGTGAGACAGCTGATTACTACCAGCACAAACTGGTGACTATCAGGAACGGGTCAACTACACCAGTGCTTGAGGAATTCTCTGCACGTGAAGGTACTGGCACCAAGCCTCCAGCTTGTCAAACAGTGCTAACGTTCACTTCAAAAAGACAATGTCTGAAGTCATGCAAGGAACAGAAAAAGGAAGTTTTTATTTACAGTCACACCCAAGAACACTGGATAGAGCTCATGTCAGATTGGTCGATGATAAAGTGCAATATCAATTAGCTGGGAACTTTAGCATTTAGGTGGGAGGCTGCTACAAGCACGTGGGAGGTTGTTACTAATACATCTTTAAGGAGCATTCACCACGAGTGCTACTGTAATAGTAAAAAAAAAACAAACAACCAAACACCAGTGAAAAGTTTGCTTTGTACTATAATGAAGTTAACCTAAGCAAATCTATGAGGTCTGTTAGGAATGTAAGTTCCTAACATGCTCAGAACTAACAGAAGAGCACACACCTACTCTGTTAAAGATAACATTATTACAATTACTTACCCTTGTGGCTAATGGTTCTACACTGCTACTGCATCACATTAATTCTGGACATCTGAATTGTCACCGATTCCATTTTTAAATTTTACTGTAACTCAGCCTCAGAGGAGTTACCAAAAATAAAAATGTGGCCACTGCAACTCAAATCACAGATTACTATTTTGACAAGAAGGCACAATTAAACCTTAGCATTAATTCAGATGTTCAGAATGCAGCACTTGAGCAGTGTTACTAAGCTGTTCCTATGCTTAAAAAGAACAGGTACCAAACTACGTATGCCAAAAAGTACCTGGCTCCAACTTGTTGAGCTGCGATCCTTGATAACAGAGTTCTATATTTAAGAGTCACAGGATTTATTTACCCCTTATAAGTGGAAACAGTGGCATGAGGTACAGAGAATTGATCTATTAGATCTTCAAATCTGAGATACTGGAAATTCACTTCATTTGATGACAAGTCCAAATCCAAATTAATTGAACTGTCAGGAATGAACAAGACTAGATATGGCATCTCCAACAGAACTTAATAACTTTCACTGAGAACTGAATGCAAGCTGGCTTCATGCTTTTAGACAGTGCTCTGATAGAAGGATCTACTGAAACGGAACATGCCTTTAATTGGCTCTGAGTGGTTAGCACGTCTGACTAGACTCAAAATGACCTCTTGTCCAACCACTCCGATGTGTCCAAACCACAGATCTTATCACTCCCAACACAGGAACGATGGTGCTGAGACACCAAGATGGGCCTTCCTTACAGCTGACCACAGTCACCAGGCCGGGTTCTGCACAGAAGTGGGGAAATTACTGGACTAGAGATGACCCACATGCAGGAGGGTTCAGCATGATCATCCTAAACTACACCCACATGAAAAAGGGCCCTTGTCAAACTGAATGGGAGGCAGTTCCAAGCAGGTAATGTCTTTCCATTTCCTGCCATCGCTAATCCGAACTTTGGTAACTGCATTGATAACACTGAGACCTCAGGGGTTTGGGTTCTTCTCAGAAATTCAACCTGGTTTCAGAAAGATGAAGGCTGAAACAAGGGGAGAAGATCAGCGTTCATATTTCTGCATGGAGTTTTTAAACATCACTCAAGAACTCTTGTAGAGAAACTTGAGAGAACATGTATAGAGAGCAAGTGTAACATCCCTAAAAAAGGGCAATTAAATGTGTTCTGAGTGAGCTCAATGCAAGCAGTGGTGACTGCCTTAGCCTATTTTCATACTCCTGTCTACTGTCACAGCCAGCTACCAAAATACTAGCTTATTCTCACAGAATCTGCGACATGTACTAGTCTGTAGCCTAAGACCAAAGGAGAGAGATAAAACCAATGGCAAAATAAGTAATGTATTAAACTGCCTTCTGAATCACAAAGCACAAAGAAGTTCCACACATGAAGCCACATCTCTACAGCAAAAAAGTAACTTTTACACCCTTTCTTTGAGAATGTTTTCCTAGTCATGCAAGAAGTAAAAAAGTATTAAGCATCTAAGAAGTATTTTGTTTAAAATAAGCTAAACCTAATGCCAGAGCCAATTTAAGAGCAGAGAAAGCCCTTATCATTTAACGTTGCTAGCTGGGGTAAAGAAAATACATAGCAGATAAGGACGGGAGGGGGGAGAGGGGGTGAGTAACCCACAAGATTAGATGATGAGTAATTTAGAGTTCTCTAGACTCTCACTCTGAATAGCACTCCTTTTCTAAGAAAAAGGGACTCTTATAATTCTACGATTTCTCCAGAAACCACGTCTCGCCTAACACAGCAAGGGCTTCTGTCACGCAAATGCACAAATGACTGAGGGAGAGGACAAAGAAAAAAAAACCTCAAGTTTTCTGCTTCAAATTCCTATCCCAAATGGCAGCCAGATTCAGTTATTCAGCCATAACTCAGACATCTCCTAACCATAACTGCTAGGAATAAAGAGAAATAATTATTCAGAAGGATTAAGAGTGAAAAGAATGCTGACTTAGGTTGAAAATTCAATAACTGGTATGTAATAGCCTCTGAAATTGCCCAGTGACCTTCCTTCAGAAATGTAACAGATTTCATTATACTTTCAACAGACCTGTAGAAAGAAATGTTTCTAGGGAAGACCGACTTTTTCTGCTTCAGTAAAGCAATTTATTCAGGTATATTTTGAAAAATTATAGTGTGCAATGACAATCACTCACCCTGTTGAAAGGGCTCAACCAGCTATATACACAATTTGCAGGTCATTCTTTTATTTATTTCAACAGTGGGTTTAGCTGAGGCCTGATACTTAAACAGATTTTGATCTTTTTCTGTGAGAAGTCTTCAAAGAAGCCCTTACATAATGTTACGGTCCTTAAATATTTTCATGAAGTCTCTCAGTCATTTCGGTAGCACAGAAAGTTCACTCCCACCATACGATTAAAGAATTCACTTTACATACATAACATCGAAAGTCTTCTTGAATAGTATTTCTGATTTACATTACCATCATCCAATACTTTTCCTAATGCACGATAATGGGGAATCTGAAATCCACAAGTACAAGTGTCCAGCATTATTAACAGCATCTACACATCCAAGAACTAGTGACCTTCAAACCAACTGTTCCATATTTCATTAGTTTGCATAAACACTTTAGGAGCATAACTGAAGTCAAAATAAAACAAGCAGTCCTACAAGTGGTGACATCAATAAAACTGTTTGCCTGCAGATTTGTATTTGTAGTTGGATGTATCTTACAGTCTTTCTGTAAGATTTTTCATCATTGATTTATTCATAAAGTTAGTTTTCCAGCTGAACTCCTAACTTTACAGGATTTGCAAGAACACTGTTTTTCAGACTTCTACTAGTACCAAATTGAGCTGCTAATTAGCAGCAATGGTTACAGGGAGGCTTCTCCAACAAGAACAGTCTCATCATTTTCACTGTGAATTTGTTTAAATGAACCCTTCTGATCGAAAGAGCCAGCACAGTAGCTTTAAAAGAGTTTAATCACGATATAGAATGAACAAAACTTCATTATATCACTGGATATATAAATAAATAAAACCAACCAAGCAAAATCCATTTCACTTTTTATGCTTGCTATTCTATTTCTTCACCAAAGTCACAGAGAGTGTGTAAGTCTCCTTCACCTTTGCCTTAATAATCATTACTCCTACAGGGAAAGAGCCATAACCCAAGAACCTTAAGGCAACCTCGAACACACCTCACACAGAATATGATGCTGTAAAGCCAGTTACAGCACCCAAGTTAACACCTACTGCATAAAGCAACTGGGGAGCACTGTTGCAACTTGGAAACATTTTAATCATTCTGGGGACAGCTCCATCCTCCAAAGAGGAACTCCAAAGGATAATAATGAAAAAACCAAACCAAAACTACTCACTTAACAGTAAATTTAAACAAACAGTAAACTGCAGCTTCTCTGCACAAAACATACCCAGGAGATTTGGAGGTAAACTAAGAAAGCTGATTCTAGGACCCTGAATCTTTTGAACCACTTAACTAATTTGCTGTCATGTGCCCAAATTCACTATTTTGTGATGCCTCAGAAAACAACTGGGTAGTATTCCCCTTTCTTCTGTCCTCCTCTCCCCAAGCCACAAATTCATATAACTTCCAGTGATGTACTACTCATGGACTCTTTCAACAGTATGCTCTTCCAAAGACTTCCTTCTACCATCTTGTCAAAATATCGCTCAAAGACATCCATATCTATGTGCTTAAAGATGAAAGGGTGCCCAAGTGTCATCTGACCACTTCCTTTGTATTGGTTTTTCCATTTCCTTATACCTGACTTTTGGTTTTTTTAGACCAAGGAGATCATAGATTTGGCCTTTGGTTTATGCGTGCGTACATACACCACGTCATTACCCTACGAGATGCTAAAAGAAAACTCGAGGTAACCGGTGGCTTTGGAGAGTACAAACGGAATGCCTCAAAAAGCCAGAGCTGAGATTGAAGATGGTGACTCAGACCATCGCCTTAAGCCAACCGGGACACGCAGCGGTTGTCAGAGCCATCGGGACAGGTCATTTCCTTATCACCCGGGACTTGTGGCTCCCGGTGTTTTGGTAGCTCGGGGTGCCACCGCCAGCTTTCCACGATTCCTCTCGGACCCGCGGGCACCCCAAGGCTGGCGCTGCCCGGCCGCCAGCCCCGCTCCGGGTGCCCCCAAACCTCCTTTCCCCGCTCTCCCCGTTCCTGCCGCGGGATTCCCTCACCCATATCCCCGGCTGCCAGCGGCGCCGGGGGGTATGCCCGGGGTACGCCGGGGGTATTGCCCCCAGCCTGCGCCCCAACCTCGGAGAAAGCGGCTTCCTCACCTCCTTCCCTCCCCTTCCCGGCGCAGGGCGGGCGGCTCGGGAGCCATCCCGCCGCCGAGGCCGAGCGGCAGCGCCCGCCCGCTGCCTCCTCCCGCGGCGGAGCGGGACGGCGACCGCGGACCCCCGCCCCGAGCCCCTCCCGAGGGGCGCCGCACTCACCACGACGTGCGCGCCGGGCAGCTTCAGAGACTTGGGGCTGATAAGCGGCGACACCATGTAGAGGAGGAGGACGAAGGCCACGATGAAGGCGGCGGCCAGGAGCAGCATGGCTTGGGCTGCGACGGCGGAGGAGGGGCAGCGGGCGGGCGGGCGGGGGGCCGAGCCGCTCGGGCGGGTGCTGCGGCGCGGGGGTCGCGGGGCCGCCCGTCCGCTGCCCGTGCCGCGGCGGGACCGGCGGGGACGGCGCTGCCGCGGCGGGAGCGGGAGCGAGCGCGGCGCGGAGGAGGCGGACGCAGGAGGAGGGGCCGGGCCCGGCCGCCGCTCCGCCGCCCCTTTGGCTGCCGGGGCGGGGCGCGGGCCCGCGCGCCGCCATTGGCCGGCGGGCGGGGGGCGGGCGCGCGCGGGTTGGCGGCGCGGCGGGGCCGGGCCCGCGGATTGGAGCCCGCGGCGCTCCCGGGGTCAGGGACGGAGGCAAAGGGCGGCGGGAAGCGGGAGCCGCTCCCGGCGCGGCGGGCGCCCCCTACGGGGCGATGGCGGCGCTGCGCGACCGGCCCCCCTGGGTATCTGCCCGTGGCGGCCTCTCCGGAGGGCACCGAGGAGCGGCCCCGGTCAGGAGAGCCCGGCCTTGGCGGCGGTACCAGCGGCAGGGCAGCGTGAGGGCGGGCCCGGCCCGGCCCGTGGGCTCGCCGCTGCCGCCCGCCCCGAGATGGGCGGTGCGCGCCGGCTCGCCGCGGGGGCGTGGGCTCGGAGCTCGCCCTGAATGCCCTGTCCGTGAGGAGGGAAGGTCCCGCCTCAGGACGGAAAGGGGAAAAAGCCCCTAACGTTGGTTAACCATAAAATGGTAGAATGGTTTGGGTTCCAAGGGACCTTAAAGATCACCTCGATACAGCCTCCTGCCGTGGGCAGGAACACCTTCCACTAGAACATGTTGCTGAAAGCCCCGTCCAGCGTGAATGCTATCAGTCATGAATAATCCACAGCTTCTCTGGGCAACCTCAGTGCCTCAGTTCCAGTGCCTCATCACCCCCGCAGTAATCCAGTTCTGTATATCCAACCTAAATTTCCCCTCTTTCAGTTTGTACCCATTCCCCTTTGTCCTATCACTACAGCTCTTGAGAAAGAATCCCTCTCTGTCTTCCCTGCGGGCTCCCTTCAGATCCTGGGAGGTTGCTCCGAGGTCTTTACACAGACTTCTCGTATAGAGAACGAAGCACCTGTTCGTACACCAACTTGTTAATACATCGCCTGAGGTTACCAATTGACATGACGAAAATTGTGGAGATGTGTCGGAACGTTCCTGCAACTCGGAACGAGATGAGGGCAGAGAGCTCTTCCTTCTATGGGAAATATCGTGTGTCAGTGAGGTAGAAAGCATAAACCCTTTAAGCAAGATGATTAACAGACTTGATCACGGCATATTTTAAAGCCTGTTTTACATCATCGCTCCAGTAAAAACAGATGCAGGTTCTGTGGGACTTGGTTTGCACAGTGGTTGATTTCCACTGGGTTCTGCTGGCTGCAATTGAAGCTCATGCTGCTCTCTTCTTCTAAGTCCAAAATTCTTTTCAGCATAGTGTTCCCTGCTGAGTGAAACTACAGGTTTTTCATGTTATTCACGTTAAAAGAAGATAAAAGCACAGTTTTCAGCTTTAAGGCAGAATATTGGAACAAATATTCAAACAAACAAACAAAAAACCCAGAGCACTCTAAGTAAAATAATTCCGTATATTTGACTTAGACATTTAGATATTTATTTAGGATATTTTCATTTAAGTTATAATTATTTGTAACTTTAAAACTCAGATTACTTTTTCTCACTAGTTAATATGCAGTAATTAGCTTGTACAAAATAGTTCCCCCCCAAAAAAACCCCAAAACAAAACCAACCAAACAAACAAAAAACAACAACAAAAACAAAAAACAAAACAAAGGAAAAACTAAAATCCCCTAGGCAAGAGGGTGTGCAGAAGGGTGTTGAAAGTAATATTGTAGAGGAGGAGATTAGAAGTAGTGAGTAGGTGGAAATGGAAACAGAGTTGTGGGCAGGGATTATGCAGTTTTTAGGGTGAGAACAAAGGACCTGTATTTGATGCAGTAAAAGGATGAGAAAACCAAGGATAAGTCTTGAAATGGGATTGATCTGGAATATGTCTTTGATGGCATTTTGAATCCAGTGCTTCAGAGGTGGAGGCACAAGGAAGTGAGAGGGATACTGTGCATAATGAAAAAATGCTAGCTGCTAGGGTGACATCCATGGAAGTTGATTAGTGATCCATCTAAGAAAAGTATGTCAATTATGTTGTTAGCAGAAGTCAAAATAGGATGTGGACAGGAAAAAGCAGCCACCAAATGTGTTTATTTCCTCTTTTATATATGGGACAGTCTATATGTGCTGTCTTTCCAACAACATCAATTTGACACAAAAGAGGAGATTAATCAGATAGTAACTATAGACTGTTTCCTATAGACTGCTTCTAGACTTCCACCACAAGAGACGTTGAGGCTTCCAAAGCTCAAATGTCAGCAGTACAGAGATAGAGCAAAGCAGACAGAAGTAAATTGGTCTTTCACCATATAACTCTTGAGATCCAGGTGAGGTGAGGACATGAGTGCAAAAAATCATCTGCACTAAGTTCCCAGTAAAATGAAGGTTAAACATTGGTAGGGGACCTTAGAATCCTTGAATTTGTGATATTGCCCTGGTCAGTCACAGTTAGATGTTCACAGGGAATTTCTCTTGTAGTAGAATTCTTGGAATAAAACATACTGCTTTTTTCTTCTGGCTAAGAGGCCATTTTAGCAACCTTGGGATTGACAGTACAGCTGTGATAATGTTTGCTCTTGTTTTGCTCTCTGCATCATAAAGTGGCATTGACTTCTGTGTGAGAAAGGCATTCAAAAGGCATTCACCTTATTAGCTCCATACAAGTTACCAATGAATTCCCCAGCAAAGCTTTTTGATTATTTTAAATAATGCCAATGGAAACTGAAGTCTGCCCTCTCTGAGTTACCTGGTTTGTATTCATCTCACATGACCTCATTCACTGAGGAAATGCATTCCTGGCACAAGGAATTGTTTACAGTAGAACTGTTTTCTCAATGACTGTGGAGCTGGAAATTGAATGCTAACATAAACATCATAACACCACTCCAAACTGCAGTTATACATAAAGCAATACTTAATTAATCTGACCTTCATAAACAACATCACAAAGTGTATAATTTTCAATAGTGAGCCGGCCAATGTCTGTATATACCCTGAGGATGGGGAGGGATAAAGAATGGATAAAACATACTTATTACTTTGCTAATTAATCTGCAGAAGAAGCTTCAATACAACAGTGATGTGTTTAGAGAAGGACAGAGAATACAATACAAGTAGATGAAAGCAAAGTATAAGAGCTGTTGCAGCTGTGGTTTTCTGCTTCCTCAGATTTGTTAATTTAAATCTTTCAACAGAGTTTTGCAGTGACAATTTGTGGGTTGAGATATTCAATATGAACCAAAGTGTGACAACTGTAGAATCAAAGTAAACATGTTTTCCATTTAAACATTTAAACATGGAAACAAGTTTTTGAATTGATAACACTGCAGGACAAATGGCTGATATTAGAAATATCCTTTTGCTCTTAAAAGATACATGCTCCCAAAACACATCAACATGTAAAAGAAATGTGTCACGCTTCCAGAGGCCTTTGGGAGAAGGGATGAAGTTTTGGAAGAGCATGGTTGCAGCCTCCAGCCTCTGGAATCACTTGTGCCTGACTATTCATCTACTGAATTTTCTGGTTGTTTTCTGCCTGTTGGGAAAGGCAGGGGAAGATCAGGATCTCATAGGCTACACTGTGAAAAAGCTGGAGATGCCTTGGTGAGATTTCCATCCAAACCCTCCTACTGCATTTAGAGAAAGAAATAGCAGTGAGAGAGTAATTTCCATGGCCAAGCAAAATAACTTTTTAATTTTCTCTTTCCAAAATAACTTGCTTTCTTTTCTAGCCTTTCCCTTACTCTTTTACTCTTTTTCTTCCTTCTATTTTCTTGTAGCAAGCATAGATGTGTCATCTAACAGCCCTCTTAAGAAATTAGCATTAATGGTTACATGACATAAGAGCCATGTTAGTAATTCTGAGATTCCTGGGAAACTCGAGGTTTTAGAATAATGGCAGTGCAAATAGGTGGTTCCTGTCAAGCAGCTTTCATGATCCCTTACCTCTTGAAGAAGAATAGTTAATAGGAACTCGAGAGCTGCTGTACTCCATCAGAAAAGGATCTAACATAATATCTGTCCCTGTCCATTATCTATAGAGGATACTTGGGAAAGAGGAATGAAATGATGGCCAGTATATGGTGGTGACAAATGTAGGGTGACTGAAATGTGTATCACACCAAGTTGTCTGCTTGGCTGCACTTTTCCAAACAAAAAACTGGCCCCGCTATAACTGTACAACAGCTCATGTGCTGGTGCTGGTGCTCGTGCTGGCAGAGATCACAGAATTGTCTTTGTCTTTCAGGGCCACACAGCTCCCAGAGCAGTGCTCAGGCCACAGCACCCTGTCCAGGTACCCCCTCTGCTGGAAAAATGTCAGCCTAATCCTGTGGGTCTCCCTGGAAGGAATTTTCTTGTGCTGCTGCACTCTGTGTATCTCCCGGGAGGTGCTTGTTTGCAGCAGGGCTGGATCCCAGTGTTCACAGCCACCAGCCGATGCCACAATGAACATATGCAGGGCTGATGGCCCAGGGGCTGCTGCAGAATCACTCCCCAGGGCTGTGTGCACACAGGCAGGTGGTGCTTGTAGGCAGCCGGGGCTCAGGTCGAAGAGGGGCTGCCTGCTGGGAGCAGAGGAGGTGTTGGTGCTTGATCAGGTGCTGCAAAAGCAGGTGACATGTACATATATAGCCCTGGCACCAGCCTGCTTCCCCAGGGCTGCTGCAGCTGCATTGGGAGGAGCGCTGTGGAAACAGAAGTGCTCAAAGCACTGTTTGAATCAAAACTTTGTCTTCATACTGTACTTCAAAACTTATTTAACTGCTTAACATGTTTGGCATAGGTGTTAGAAAGAAAAAAAAAAAGGAAAACAATATTCTGAATTAACTACTTGTAAATTATGAACAATTATATGTTATAATTTTTATTTTATTCTGAAGAAGTAACTCTACTGATATTTTGCATGCTGAGCACTAGATCTATTGAAATAAAATTATTGACAACACAGTAGTAAAAGCAAGTAATTTGAAAAGACATAAGTTAAACTTGGGACCAAGATGATCTTGAACTTCATTTAGTGTTTCTTTTCGTTTGGTACACCTACTTATACCAGACCTCACATGGGAAAAATTTGCTGTTCACACTTGGACATGAGACTCCTTTAGTTGCTAAATATTCCTAGGGATGCTGTGGGTTGTGGGTTGGAAGAGAAGGCTGAGCAGCCTACCTTCTCCTCAGGTGGCATGGAAAAGTACTGCTGAAAGCGAGCAGGCACAGGAGGGAAGAGGATGTGGCTCGTCCCTGCACTGAAAGGCTCAGAGCTAAAACGTACTTAAGTATGTGCAAGAAGTGAATGCAGGCCTTTTACACAGGGACATCCACTTTGTCTCTTGACATGAGCACCCTCTCTCAACTGGTCTCATCACCTAAAAATGATATTTAAGCAGATGATTACAATGCAAGTTCATGTTACAAGATAGCACAGCTAACATTACAGATAACAGCAGTTGTCTGACTAGATGAAGCTCTAGAGACACCAACTGTGTGTTCACCTGACACTGTAACAATACCCCCAGTGCCTCACTGCCCCTCCCACCTTATTGCACTTATCCCCGGGAACACTCTACTGGGCCACAATCACTGAACATGTATAGGAAAATGCACTTTAGGATTAGAAGTGATACACTGTGGAGTTTGAAAATGCAGTTCTACCAAGATCACCTTCCTTTCCAGTGTAGTATGATTTTCTCCTGAGTGCTGGGTAAGGGGGTTCTTTTATTCCTAATGAAAGGCAGTCCTTTTCCTAATGTGCAGATATGCCATAGTCTTTATTGGAGGAAGCTTAATGCTTGTGCTTTGAAGGTCTTTGTCATAAAATCGAATGTAAAGCCATTCTTACAATCAGCAGTGTTTCAAGATGTGACACATGTCAGCCGTTTCTGGAGTTGCTCTGGCTTTCCACACCTTCCCTCTGCAGCCCTCCACTTGTCAGCACTGCCTTTCCTCCTTTGCCAGCAAAGTCAGCTGCAACTCCTATCCTAGCCTCACAGTTCTCCAGCTGGTTGCAGCTGCCCCCTTTCCCCAGAGTCCTAAGGAAGAGCTGAATGGCTGAATGCATAAACCAAGGATCTGCTGACCAGCGGGATCAAAAATATGCATTGCCTGGGAATCTGTGGAAGAGGAGAAGATGCCAGTGCTGTGCTTACTGTGGGGTGACACACACCTCCTGCTGAAAACTGGATAATGAGAGAAAAATAAGAGGTTCACAGGCTTGAGAGCCCCACCCCCCCACCCTTTGCTTAATAAATGCAGATAAGAGTAATGTGAGGATTGCCATGGCTTCACGTTCCCTTGGCCCCTACTTGTCTAGAAAATCCACAGCTGCTGCTGTTATGGTTTCTAAGCTCCTATTATGATACTGTGACAGGGAGAGCTTTAATACAGAGAGCTTTCATCTATGGGGAAATTAGTTTCCTGGCCACTATAGTTTTCTAGGTTTTCATGTAGAAACTCTAGGTGGACAACTAAGGAGGGAGCCTTTTCTGGCTGTTTTCAAAAAAACAGCCAGAAAAGGCTTAAGAATTGCCATTGAAGCTACTGCATTGCTTGCTCAATGTTTGTATCATGTTTTGCATTCCCTCAGACACAGTCTTTTCCTATTACTGTCATCATTACCTTCCTGGATATTATTTTCATGAATGCTTTCACTTTTTACCCAGATAGGGAACTTTTTTGTAGTTAAAACTTGCAGCAACTTCTGGCCTATGTCTACTCAGCAACTTGGTGATTAAGTTGCTCCGCCCAAGCTGCTAATGTGTTTTTCAAAAATAGGAATAATTTTCTGCTTTGTATTGTGCTTTTGGAAAGCCACCTCCACATAGTCTTTAAAGATTGATAGGTCCTACATGCTTCTAAGTCTTCTCTGCTTCAAAACTCAGCTACCAGTTATACCACCCCAGTTAAGCCATGTCTATTACATTCATGTTGATATGACTCGATCTTGTTACTAAAGGCCAAATTAATGATTTGTAGTCTTGGTGGGCCTATGGTTTTCTCAAGAACATACCTTTTGTAGGTGATCTTAGGTAGCTGCTATGCTTGCAAACTACAACATTGCTCCCCAGGACTTATTTGTGCCTCTCACTGGCAACTCTCGCTTCTAGAACTGCTTGCCCTACCCCACGTTGCTGTGTGGGACAGCATCGTAGGCTCCCATTGCTCTTTGCTTCATAGCTGCACTCTTAAAAATACTGGAAGAACTGAAATTACCTCCTCCAGGTTCATGCCAGGTTCTCTGTCAAAGTCATTCAGACAGCTTTGTTTGCTCAATCTTTTAACATGAATTAAGTCTGTTTCCAGTTCCAGGTAACACACCGGATATTGACAGCACTGGCAAGAGGCTGATGTTTATTTCTTGAATGAAATTACACAACCTCTGCCCTTGCCATCAGTCCCTGCTAATTTATCTTTGGCATGCACTGCAGAGAAGCTGCTGCTACACAATAGAAATTTAGAAGACATCTTGTATGTAGCTCTGTTTTCCCCCTCTAACCCAAGAAACAGGTACAAAACAGGTTGCTGAACACAAGCAATTCAACCATTCCTCCCTCTTGCACTGCTACCAAGTACATCAGAGTTGCTTGTGCTCCTCCGAGTCTGTCTCCATCCTCTAACAACAGCACAGCCCATTGCCTTCCTGCTGTCAGCCCAGGAAAGGACAGCGTGTACAGATGGGCCTGTCGCTTTGAAGGGAAAAACAGAAATCAGAGACACTCTGTCAGCTTCTGCTTTGTTGGATATAAACTTGCTTCGCTATAAACACTGGAGAAATATTGGAACATAAAGAGCTTTGAAACAGGATTTAAAAAGAAATCAGTGCTTTATCTTCTTTTTGAGAAAGGAAAAAAAAATGGTGTGAAGGACAGAGTGGTAAGTCAGACAAAAAAAGAAAGAAACCGAAATTAAAAAAAAAAAAAAGCAAAAACCCCAGAAAATTAGTCAAAAGCAACAGTAGAGGCAGGCAAAAATTGCCAATTAACATTCACATCAAAGGAAAATTCTCATCAAAACCTTTTTCTTCTTGTAAGAAGCATCATGCATTTCCAGTATGTACTGCAGTGAAGCGAGCACACTTAACACAAAAAAGGCCCAAGAGAATAAGCCAAATAGCCTCAAAGCTTGTGGAAACCATTTTACACAGCTGACAACTAGGACAAAACCCCATAGGAGCCCTGAGTGTCAGCATCGCTGCCCTTGTTCACCAGTCAACTTCAAGCCTGGGCCAGCTCCAGGGGATCTGAAGCACAAACCCTACACGTGTTTCTGTGGATTCATTTATCCCATGTAGAGCCTCAGGCTGCTCAGAATGAACAACACTATGTCCCACTGCCCCACAGAAACCCCATAAATGCTCCCAGCTGGACTGAGCCCACCTAAACCTGGAACGTGCAGGAAGCTTGCAGCGCTCCAGGTGCTGGATGGAGGTAACTTAGCAGCACCTCCCTGGTGTGCACCGGGTGGGTGGTCACACAGGACCCTGTGTGTTTGCGAGGTGTTTGTCACCAGCGTTCCTACGTACGGGTGTGCACGCTGTGTGAGTTTGAGCCATGGCAGCGTCTTTATAGGGGCACCCCTTCTGTCTTGAAGCAGGTGAAGGGGCAGTGAAGATAAAGAGTGGACTTTATCTTCAAGAGAAAGGTTTAGGCTCTGTCAGCAGGTCCTGAAGTTCCTGTGGGAACTTCAGCTATGCGGCAGCTAAACCAGCTTTGCTGTCAGGCAGGCACAGTGCCCTGTTTGCTCTCACACTGAAAGGGGACACGTGCATCGTGGGCATGAGCTTTTTGGGCAGGTAAGAAAAACACCAACAAAAAAGAAAACATTTTAAAATTATAGTGACAGGGCAAGGCAGGGCACAAACATACCAGTCCACGGCAAAACAAGAGCAGGTGTAAAGATTAAAACAGTAATCATTTCTGTGCTGTTCAGTTGTCTATGGAGCAACTAATAGCTGTGATTAATTAATTAAAACATCATTAAGACTTCAAGTGAGCTCATGCTCAGTCAGGCAAGAGCATGAGCATTTCAACTGGCAACTTAAATGGGACATTTGAAAACAGTAATCAGCTAATTTTTCCAGATTTTCTAAAGTCTTGCATAAAGCAAAAGTCTTGCTAGGTCAGAGCCTCCCTTCTAGAGCCCATGCTCCAGCCTTCAAGGAGGAGAGGAAGAAGAAATGATAATTTGCATTCATAAGTTTTTAATATTTTCCTAACTTTCTATTGGGCAAACAATTCACCTGCCTCTGCCAGAGCCTAAGTCACAGCTGCAAATAACAGTCCCCACTTGCCGCTGTATTTCCTGAATGAGATGGTGATATTTATAGGCACTTTCCCAGCCCCTCACCTAGCTGACTCGCTACTGCTGAGACATGGACGGAGAAGCAGCAGAAGGCAACTACTCCAGCTGAGATTTTTGTAACAAATTACCTGTGGATGGTCATCAGGCCAACAACAGAGTGAGTCAGAGGAAATTACTGTTTATAGTTGACAGAGTGCATGTGACACTGAGCATGTTTGAAAGCAAAGTCCCTGCCTTGAATAGCTTGGATTTAAATGAGTTGAGGCAGCAGAGGAGGAGCGAGGGCAAGCAAAAGCAAGTCCTGCCAATTCATGTTACAGTGCCTGATAATAGGTCACCAAGCAGGAAAGAAAACTCCGGCTGCATTATCAACATCAGGCCGTGTCATGTGTCAGTGAGTTATTTCCTGGAGATGTCTCAAAACACAACCAAAGCCATTTAGAAGAGAACCTAGCTCCTGCTGTGATGCAGATAGGACATTCTATTGTGTTTCTATGAGTAATGGTTGAGAAGTTCAGCTGAATGAGTCCAAAAATGTCAATTACTTCTGCAAAAGACTGGCAGATTGCACATGTGGCAGGTACCATGCACAGGTGGCATGGATGGATGGAAATCCAGTGTCCCTGAACTTGGGATATGAAAAAGGAAAGAAATATCCTTGAGTGTTTATTCATCAAGTTGGAGCCTCTCAGGTGGGAAGGCTGCAAAGGCAAGTAAACAGAAAATGTCACAAACCAGCGACCTAATAGAAAAACTCCCATCAGAAGGGTGTGTGTGCATGTAGAAGTAGGGAGGGAGAGGAAGAATTCTAATTAGGTCGCAGGGACCAAAAGATAAAAACAGGACAATCTTATCTAATACCTGGGCTGTCACTACACAAATGCCAGGACAGAGGATGAAGGACCAATTAAAAAAGTTTTTACGCAGCTAATTATGATGACAGAGGATTTGTGGAATAAAATCCCTAGATTAGTACGTTAATAAAAACCTAAAGAAAAATTGAAGGGGTAAGCACTGAAGCTATGCCACAAGAGCTACAACAAAAGCTGACTGCTCAAGAATAAAAGAAACAATGTTTTGATAAGAATTAATTATCTGCTGGAATAGCAGCACAGTATGAAACAAACAGTCCACTGAGTTCTTGCAATAGTTTACGTAAGTTACAGGAATGGCTTTAAGTCAACCATGATTACTAGGGTGAATCTGGTTAAGACCAAAAACATGTATGGAAGCCAATCTTGAAAGAAGCTTGTCATTCTGGAGGAAGGAAAGAGTAAACAGCAAAATGAAGATGTTCCTGCATATTTCAACATATTCAGAACTATTAAATAGCTTCCTGTCAAGATAATCCTCCAAGGAACAACAAAAAATGTGGAATATTCTTATTAAGAACACTAAATAAACACCAAAAGTAGATAAAAACACCTGACCAGAGAATATTCAGCAGCCTCTTTGCTTCAGTTGACAAAAAGAGCAAATTCTGACAGGCAGGAACATGAAAAAAGCCAATTCCAGACTATCTCCCTCAGCTACATTTGTTCTGCTCCACTAGTTAAAACAAAAGCATATGAGTATATTCAAAGACCAGCAGACTTGAAAAACCAAACCAAATGAAAAACTTAAGAGATTTATGGAAGACTGAAAAGATTTGTATGCTTTTGTTATGCTAGACAAGAACAAAATGGCAACACATAAATCAAATGACTTTGGAACTTGACATCAGTCAGGGAATGCAGGAAAAAATATAAGTTGATTTACTGAGCTATTCTAACCCTGTAAGTATGTACATCACGAGACAGACCACAAATGGTAGGAAATCCAAAACTTAATGTCACTGTGAAGAAACCATCTGTGAAGGACATAAGCACATACAGAAGTGATTTAATTGAAAAATTATTTTACACACAGGAAGGAATATGACATTTTTTCATTTTACAGTCAGAGTAAGCAGTAACACCAGAAGGTATGAAAACAATTTCTAAGCTAACCAACCAAGGATCAGACCTCATTAGAAATGTACAACTACTTTGTCCAGTATTTACAGAGGTTTTGATTATTCAAAGCAAATACAGCCTTTCATGAATTCTTTGATTTAGAGTATTTTCAATTAACACTGAAAACTAAAAAGTGATTTTGCACACTCCCTTGTTAGGCTATCATCTGCTATGGATAACTTGGTGAAGAACCTTGGTGATATGTATATAAATTTATCATAATTTTACAAAGACAGCAAACCAAAAAGTTGCCCTTGTAGCTGCAATTCTAAGCAGCAAAGTTTATTTGGAATATGTTTCTAAAAACAACTTTCAACATCAAATAGTAAAGGTTCTGTTACAGATGTCATCTGAGCAAGCAGCAAGATGTAAATTTAAAACATACAGTATATTTTTCTTTTGCATTAAAGATATGAGATTATACAGTTAAGCATATGGAAGCCCATAGGACAAATTAGCTTACCACAAAAAGGAAAAAATAAACAAAAAATGTTCCTGAGAATTTTAAGATTGCAAGATTGCAGTAAGGACTCTCATTTTTCAAAAGGTCAAGAGATAAATACTTCAGACAGTGGCTTCAAACCTCTGAAGGACAGCCACGCTAGAATGTGGCTCGCTTCTGAAGTGTTCACAAGAGAAAACTACAAACCAGATCTTGTTGCGATAAGGATTACATTTACTAACCATAGTTGCCTGTACCTATGCTGGAATTCCTGCCCTCACCCACTCCTTTTCCTGCCATCCCCCCAAAAGCTGTCAGAAAGATCTGCAGCCCACTGATTCACATTTACACATTCTGATGTAAGACAAAGGTAAAGCTGTGTAACTGAAGGATTTTGAAAAAAATGCTTCATCATGTTAGTAAAAAAAAGCTCAGCACCTTGCAGATCAAAGAATATTTAACTATTTTGTTTGGCTATTAAACATGGAAACAAAAGTCTGAGAAGACAATAAAGCAGTAAAAACTAGAACATAACATTGAAGAATACTCAAATGACATAGCTGACGTACTACAACATTTTACTTAATTAAAGTACAGAAAATGTCACCCATCCTATGATTTTATAAAGTACACAAAATATGTACATAGAAGAAACCAAACCCCACCAAAAGATGATCATATTTGTGCATATGTACATAGAACATACACACCTAAAATGTGCAAATTTCTTTTAATGTGAGTTAAACAAGACATTTGCAGGATAGAGTTTTACAATGATAATGGAAGATATAGTATTCTAGATATTCTAATGATGTTTCATATCTACAGCCAGTGCAAACTTACAAGGCACAAACTCAATGCTGATGCTGTAGTGTTTTAAGTTACATTCAGGCACATCTCCATTTGCAGTTCTGCAGAAAAAGAGCAATGGAAGTGCTACTTCTATACTAAACTGCCAGCCTTCTCTCCCAGTTGAAGCACTAAATTGATGTAACCTATATGCTACAGTTACCAGTGGGGTTCTGGGTTAATTTATCGCTGGAATGGCTGTGGCTAAAACATCTGTTCTAATCTCCTTGCATGTGAAGTATGCTGTTTCCCAAAATACCTCCCAGACATTCTTCAAAGACTACATATACCTTGCCAGCCTCAACACATGGGATCTTAGAGAACATTACTAATGCTTTTTTCTAACTTCAGTCAAAACTTCACCAGGAAGAGAATCCAGATTTTAAAAAACAAAACAACAAATAAAATAAATCCAAACAACCCCCAAAGAAGAGCCAGCAAAACACCTTCTGAGTTAGTTGCATTTAACAAACTTGTGTTAAATTGCATACTGACAGTGTGTACCAGCTAGTAAAGAGTTAAAAACAAAGCTTGCTGTTTAAGGTAAAATTTTAACACAGCATCACAGAAGAAAAGCCAAATAACAGGTCCATCAATATTTAGTCAAAGTACTGGCCCGTGTAGTCTTATCCTCACAGTGTTTTCTTTCTTACTTTAACAGCAAACCCACACTTGCAGAATGCTTGATTAGAAAATTTTGTTGCCATTTTCCTAAATGAAATGAGAGCAATTAATACATATGCTGATTGACTGATATTGAAAACACCTGACAAATATGTTCTCTCCCGCCCCTTAAAAAGGTTTTTGGCCTTACTGGGAGGTAAGGTCAAAAACTAAAACTCACTGGTATCCAGGTCTAATATACTACCTAATATGGAACTAGTAATTTAAAGCTTTCTAGTATTTATTAGACATTACCACATCACTTTGCTGTCTCACCCTAAAATTGCATTTTTGTATTATTTTTTAATAGAAGACATTTAATAAGACATCTGAGGAAAACAATACAATACAAAAGCTTAAGGGTCTTTGCAAAGGTATCTTCTATTCCTTCTGCAAAGTAAGAAAGGGGGATTTTATTGGCATTTATTTGAAGTGCCATGAATATAGACACAAGAATATTTTAAAAAGAAGAAAAAAAAAGGTTCTAATGCTTCACACATATCTTTGGTTTAGCCTTCCTGACCAAAGTCTTCTGTAAACTTCTTTAACTTCTCCAAGTCCTGTTCATTAACTGTTGGTTTTGTGCTAGCAAGCGACCTGAGCATATCGGCCTGTCAGAAAAAAAAACATGTTTTCAGAAACAAGTATAGTACCACTGCTAGCAATTTTGATGCCATGACCAATATACATTAAAAAAAACATTAAAAAGTTCCTGTTAACACAAAACTTTAAGTAAGCCTGAACACTTCTGCACAGAGGCAGCCTTTTAACCCTTTGAATACAGACAAAGGTCAATGAGTTTTCCAATAACAAAATCATAACCTCAGGTTTAGGTTTAAGCCACTCATCCATTCAAGTTTTATTCATCTCGTTTTTTTAAAATAACTGAACTTTTCTTTGGTCAGTTACTATTTTCAGCCCATGTTTAACTACAGCAGATTAAGTGGAAAACAATCAGATGTTCCCATGTACTCTTCACAGTCCAGCAATGTAGAACACGAGTTTGTGATTCATCTCTAGCAAAGTTTTACTGCTCCTGACTGGTAATTTCTGTCTCTTCAACTCAGTAAATTTCCTAGATAAATATTTAGATGCTAGGAAATGGAGTTTCGAAAAAAAGTCATAGGTCTATGACGTTGAAAGCTGCAGTTAAAATACACTATGAATAAAAAGGGTAAAGAAAACGAATCAATTCCCAGCCAAGGGCAACTGAAAAAAGTAGATGCCCAACACCTCATATTGCTATAAATTACGGGTAAAATAAAAAAAATAGTATAATGGTTTTCCACACATGAAATTTGTCTCATCAGACCAGAGGCACCCTGCTCAAAAAGAATCAAAGCCTTATATTTTAAGGACAAGAACTGATTTTGGACACTGAAACATCTGCCTGTAGTGCATCAGTGCCCAGGTACCATTAGGAGCACACAAGGACCTGCTGTCTTTAATTCCAGGAAGAACTGATTAAAAATCCAATTAGATCATGCAGAGAGAAGTTTTAGGGCAGGCCTGCACCTGCATAAATCTTTTTCTACCTCCTCAGTATGCAAATTCACACAGGAAATTATTTTCTGAAATAGGGTGACAGTTCTATTTTCAAAGCATTGCCCGTGATTCCCCATGAAAGGCATTGATTTCTTTAATTCCTTACAAGACTGTTTGCACACAGGAAACTACAGCAACACAGATTTGCTATTAAGTGCTTCTCACAAACTCTGTACTTTAATACAAAATTTTCTTCTTCTGCTCTTGGGGAAAAATACAGAATGAGTGTCCAGCAATTGTTTTTTTTTCTTAAGCAAGGATCTAAAATTGAAAACTGTCTTACATATTTTATTCCCTAGGCCAAAGCAAATATTTTCATGTGCACAAAGAAAACAGCAGAAAGAGCTGTTTCACCTGTAATAAATTTAAACCTAGACTACCATTATATCAAATGGTAGCTTGATATAATGGTATATAAATATAAATATATATAAATATAAATTATATCAAATTATATAAAATCTTCTTACATTTTGGTTTTATACTTGTATCTATTTCATGGGCAATATTTACCTATAGAACATCACTTCCTAATTTACAGGGAATGTAATTTTCCATTTCCCAGTATTAATACCACAGTGATGAGAAGAAAGTGTATCATGGTGCAGGAACCCTAAAGGTTTTAAGTGAATAAAAGCCAAGTGAAAGAACAGTGCAAGAGGCAGATACTGTCTATGGATGAAAATATGGCAGCTGCGTGCCAGCAGATAAGAATAAGAAATGCTTATCAGGGATAGACAGCTGTCTTTTTCATAGCATGCCATACTGTAGTGATTTATGTTGAGAATTGAAATGTTATCGGGTATGCCCAGCATTTCTGAAAACGAACATCTCATCCAATTGTCCTGAAAAAGACTCTTTATCTTCAAGTCTTTTCAGAGTTCTGCAAAATAACAAAGAAATGCTACAGGAATACCTACCATGGAAACTCTAGGCTCCAGTAATTTATCACCTGGGACGTCCATCCATGTCATTTCTTCGGCTCCAGGATCTCCTGGAGAGCAAGGGGTGAATAAATCTACCATCATATTTGGATTAGACACTGATGGTCCTTTTACCTAAAAATAAGAAAACACTCAGTTTATGTGAGTTATTATTTCGAAGACAGAAACCAGAAGCTGAACAGCACCCCAAGCAAAAACCATTCTTTGATTTTATGCAGATGCCCTACCCATTGGGAACACATGTCCTGCGAAAGAGAAATTGTACAAGTGTACAAGGTATTATTCACCTTGAAAACATGCAACTGTAGCCAGATACTTAAAATCACATCAGGTCAAATCCCAGAAGCCACATCCTCTTAAGGCTGAGGATTTCTGTGGAAAACTGACATGCCAGGAAATCTGCTTGGTGAAGACTACCCTTCCTCCCTGGTCACTTTAGGAGTTCATTCATCGCTAGTTAACAGCTCTCTAAAGGCTTCCCAGTGCTTTTCGCTGTGACATCCCGCCTTCCCAAACTCCCAGCGCCTTTCCCGGCACCACCTGAGCAGCGCTCCGTAGAAAACAGCGCCACCTAGCGGGAGAACAAAACAGCCTTTTTTTGTCCTCCCCACACAGACAGACGGACAGACACAAAAAAGCTGCTCCGTGCATCTGTTCCCTTTGTGCAGTACACCAACGATTTTGCCTTCCCTCGCTGTTCCCTGCAGCACCACACACCCACGGGAACGCGGAGCATACACAGAGGCTAAAGGACAACACACCGACTGACTAGGGACAGAACTGGATCTGCTGTTCCAAGCTGTATTTAGAGCAAGATGCTGGGCAGCAGATTGTAATATTCAAACTGCACTCTGGCAAACCTGCATTATCACACATGGCAAGGAAAGGTTTACAGTTAATGACTGACAACTGAGGAAAGCTCTGCATCCAATTAAAGCATTAACAATACAAGTGGAATCAACTAGGCTCATGTCAGAGTGTTCAAAGTATTACAGTTGTGGGGTTCTTCCTTCCTTTTTTTTATTTTCTGAAGCAAAAATAGTTAAGACGCAAGAAGCGCTTTTGAAGTTGTTCCACAAACTGTGACAACTGAGGTTATTTCATTGCTCCATGGCAAGCTGAAACATGCCTCAGATTGTTCCAAATTTGAACTAAACACTAAAAGCTAACAGCCCTTCAGCCAGAAATGCCATTGTCACGTAAAGTTAACAACAGATAAATACTTCAGACATCACTGCTTAAGGGAAGGAAGCATCTAGAAAATCCTTGATATATCAAAGTCACTGTTTATTTATCAACAAATACAGCTTACATCGCATTGTAACTGTGAGTTATGCCCAGAAGTTAAATTTCCTGTCCTCTCATATTCTGGACCATACTGGATTTAAGTGTGTCTTTCTCTTTGAATCTTAAGCTGAATGAGTTCATTGGAAGAAACCACATTGGAAAAAAGGAGCCTCTCTTCAAAGTGAGTGTAGCTGTTTGGTTCAGGGCCCTTAACCCTTTTATGTCAGGTTGAGTTACTGGTAAAAAAACTGTAATTGTAACTGAGATGACAAAGAACCGCTGCCAACACAACATACATGGTACTCGACATCTTAGGATCTAAAGTTTTTCCTACCACACCGGCTCTTTTAAGAAGCAACAAATTAAGGTTTCCTTTTACAGCAGTTAGCACTTCTGCAGAATATCCTGACCCACCTTCACCCAAAACCCATGAATTTCTGTAAAAATCAAACTTTGCACTAAAAATGTTAACAAAAAGTACCTTTATTGTGGGCCTACTTTAAAATAGGCTACACAGCAAAATAAAATTATATGCAACTGATACACATTGAATATATTTTAACCTCTGTTTAGAACCATTGATACTAACACTCCTTTTTTTCCATTTAAGAGTTTACAGTTTTCAGGGAACAATAAATTTGACTGAACAAGGCCCATCTGTGCAAATTCTCCAGGGGAAAGACATTCTCAGATGTAATGCATTTAGACCAGTGGTAAAGAATGCCAACTGGTTGATACAGATAAAGTTTCTGAGATTTTATCTGTAAAGTTTTACAGATAAAGTTTCTGAGATTCTAATTTTGTGAAGAAACCTTACTTAAGTCAATACATAGCATGTAGAGGTAACTGGAAGATAAGCCAAACAATATAGTTTGAATAGGCTCTTTGGTGTGTACCTATGTAAAAGTAAACTGTTTTTTACATTACAGCAGTGTAAATGAAACACAGACCTTGCTCAGTTGT
This sequence comes from Motacilla alba alba, assembly GCF_015832195.1. Taxonomy (NCBI): domain Eukaryota; kingdom Metazoa; phylum Chordata; class Aves; order Passeriformes; family Motacillidae; genus Motacilla; species Motacilla alba. Next base: position 69,747,792 of record NC_052017.1, on the reverse strand, counting down.
GTTGCATCTTTACTACTGTAACTGATTCAATGTTTCTACCAGAACTCTACAAGAACCTTAATTTTTCAGTTTAAAAAATATGCCAAGTAAATAGAATGTGCTTAAGTACAATTCATCTGTTCTCAAGTGGATGAGGGATACTTTTCTTTTTTTTCCCAGCATGTTAAGAACCACTTAACTTGAAATAGAAAAAAAGCACTTCTGTAACATTGCCATTTAAATGGCAAACGGAATGCTTTTAACGCTCTCTGGAGACATTAAGAGTCAAAGCATGAATATTCAGAAATTAGCTCCACCAGACTTATGGCAGGACTAGAGGGGGTACGGGAAAAGGAAGAACAGTTCTCCCCAGTCAATAAAAGGGACATTCATAAGCACGCAGTATTACCCAAAACCAAATTCAGTTTATTTGTAAGGAATTTTCAAATTAAGACTGTTTTCATAAATGAAGTAACTTGAAAAATTTTGATTCCTACTTACTTTTTTAAAGTGAGTCGCTGATTGCACTTTTCTAACAGGCTGCATCAATGCATCACGGACAATGATGCTTATATCTGCACCAGAATAGCCATCAGTTCTCTTCCCAAGCTCTCGATAATCTGAGTCTTTTAGGTCATTTGGAGTTGACCCAAGGTGAAGTTTGAACATTGCAGCCCTGGCGTGGTCTTCAGGTAAAGGAATATAAATACGCTTCTCAAACCTGGTTTAAAAAAGACAAAAACAAAGCGTTCCCAAGATGCCAACTCATGCAGGTGCACAATGGAAAGAGCTCATGCAAATGAGCTTGCTTCTAGCAATATTAAAAAGCAGTTTCAGTACAATAAACCTTTAAAAAAATCTGATGCAAATATTCAGCAACCTGTTCTCATAAATAATACTTTAGTTAGTATAAGCTAATAGCCAGAATATAACAACTGCTTCCTTTCCATTACAAAATCCTTCTCTCCAGACTGACACTTTTCCAGCAGAGTTTGAGTCTTAAAAGAAAAAACTGAGAGGAAGAAGTATTTAAATGTTAAAGTGTATTTGAACAGATTTCACACTCAAAGAAAGAAATGCCTGATAACAAGTTTATGCAACAACTTTCTACAGTCTCCAAACTAAATTAAGAAAACACCATAGATGGAAGTAAATTTGAAGTCATTCTCAAGAAAATATTGGTAACAGCAGTTCCTGCTTTGAAGCATCATCTGTTCTCAGAGTGGAGATTACCTCTTACCAACAAAGTAAGAGCAACTCCAAATCCTGCTGAAGACAATAAATCTGATATACATGACAAAGTGGCTCAAATCCATGAAAAATTAATTTTATTACAGCCATTGTTGTACAAGTTCCTTTAAGTCTTGTGGGAAAGAGCTAGGGAATTTCTCTTTAATTTTCCTGAGAATGAGAAAATGGTTTGGGTTGAGAGAGACCTTGAAAATTGTCTAGTTCCAACCCTGCTTCCAACCCCCCCTCCCCTAGACCTTCCCCTAGACCAACTTACTCAATACTCCATCCAGCCTGGCCTTGAACACTTCCAATGATCCACAGCTTCTCTGGGCAACCCATGCCAGTGTCTCACCACCCTCATCATAAAAAATTTCTTCCTTGTGCCCAATCTAAACCCATCCTCTTTCAGTATGAACAACTGCCCCTTGTCCTGGCATTAACAAGCCTGGGAAAAAAACCAAGGAACATCTCTCCACCCTTCTAGTAAGTTCCCTTTATATACTGAAAGGCCACAATAAGGTCTCTCTGGATCCTTCTCTTCTCCAGGCTGAACAGCCCCACTCTTGCAACCTGCCTTCAGAAGAAAGGTGTCCCGATCATTGTCATGGCCCCCTTCTGAACACACTCTATCAGGTCCATGTGTGTCTTTTACTGTGGATCCCAACCAAAGCTGGAATTTCAATAATGACTTGAAATTCTCAGCAATACCTTCACTTCTAAATCTGGCTCATACAACCCTAGAGTCATGCAGATGAGAAGTGACATCTGAAGGTGACCTGGTCCAACCCCAAATCAAACTGAAGTATGGCCAGCTTGAATTCAGTATATAAATAAAAGTCAGTGTCAGTCACAAAGAAAAATCAATGATTCTTTAGTCAACAAAAATGGCCATTATCCAAGCTGTGTCCTCATCACAACATAATCCTATTTGTCACATAACTGTATCTGTCCTGTGCTTGCTCTGCAGCTCAGAGACAAATCCAAATAATCAGGTACAGGCAGTCCTGTATCTGCAAAAGTCCTTTATCTGCAAAACAGCAGTTAAAAATCACAAGTTAAGCCTGACTGGCAGAAAAACAGCATTTCTCTGTAAGATTACACTTCCATGAAAAAACTCAAGCTACTCACCAGTTTGTTACTAGCCAAAAAGGAAAGCTCTACCCTCTCTTGCCCTTCTGAGGCATGTACTTCCTAACTTGTCCCCTAAGCCCCTCAGAAAACCAGAAAGCAACCAGAAAACTCCTGTTTTTTCAAGCATAATCATCTAACCAAAAAAACAGATAAACTACAGGACAAAACAACCTACCTCTCTCTAAAGGGGCAAGTGACTATCAGTTTAGCTGTCTGCTTCATGGAATTGAGTTGCAGAACATTAACCATGTTTGCAAACACGAGCTGGATTAACACCTTAAGCACTCTGGCTGAAAGCTCACACCCATTGTGAATTGCACACCATGAAAAAAAATGCCATCATACCTTCTCCTGATAGCAGAATCCAAAACCCAAGGTATGTTTGTTGCTCCTAAGACCAAGATTCCTTCATTGTCAACACCAACCCCTGTATCAGGGCAGAAATAATTTCACAGTTTAGATGATAAACAGAGATTGCTTTAAAAAGCCAGCAAAATTTAATGGGGTGGAACTGCAGATATTTTTAGTATTTTAATGCAAGTTACACTTAAAAATACATGCATCGATTTCTCTGTCTGATTTTGAAAACCAAATAAACTTACCTTGCATCTGGACTAGAAATTCCGTTTTTATCCGTCTAGCAGCCTCGCTTTCGTTTTCACTTCTTGACCCACAGAGGGAATCTATCTCATCAATGAAGATGATAGAAGGTTTGTTTTCTCTGGCAAGCTGGAACAAGTTTTTCACTAATCTTAAAGAAGGAAACAGCTTCAGCTATATTAATAATTACAACAGCAGAAACACATAACTTCAGATTGTGATACAGTCATTTCCTTTAGAGAATGCAAGGGGGAAAAAGCATTAACATAAAGTTACTCAAAGACATAACATTGTTCCAGCTCCATGACTCAAAACTACACTGAATGAGAGAGCCCAGAATAATGAAAAAAAATTAAGAGTGCTCCAGGCATGATTTTGCAAGATAAAGCCCTTTTTTGGTTTACACTTCTACATGACAGCCTGGACTACACAAAATCACCAATTAAGAAAGCTTTTTTCTTTTGAATCTTTCTCTAAGTATTTCTAACTTAAATTAATTCCAGAGATTTTGTAAGAAATAACATGTATCTTTACTTTATACAATTTCACTTACTAAATAATTTTTGTATGACAAGAAATATTGGTTTCAAATCAAATAAACAAAACAACCTAAACCAACCCCCATATAGTCCTAGCCTTCTCTCATGAACACAATTTACTAGTTTAGAAAAGAAAAATAAATAGGAACATGCTGGGAAATTCTTCATATTACAGCACTAAATCTCAGGCAACAGTATCAACTGAAGTCAAACATAAAATCTAATGCCAAGCTAGTCTCCACTTCTGTATTCCTTTTGCAACAGAAGAAAAGCAGCTTAAGGTTTCCAGCTTTCTGGGGAAAAAAATAACTCACTTGATCTACTAACCTTTCTTTCTCATTCTATCAGCTTTAAACAGTATTGCTCAGTTGTCCCACACTTCAAACTATTAAGTGATGGTTATGACAAGTATGCTTATCATTCTATGAAAATCCTTTCCCTATAAACCCAGAGCTTTTTATTAATTCAGGAAGTCTCTTTTGGAAGACTAGATGGACTAATTCCTGGACTTCTAGACTGCAGCCATGTCACACCAGCTTCTTGGTCTTCTTCATACATCACACAGTAACAAAGAGAGAGTTAGCATGAGCTCTGTAGTGCTCCCAAAATCTTTTTGAGCACTGAAAAGAGTTTCTCAAAATGCAGCATATAATGGTATCTTTACATGGCACTGCAGCATGAAGCACAGAAACGCCTAGATGGTTTTTAAAAAGACAAGACCATTCTCTTAAATTCTTTATGGCAACTTATCTCTATAATAACTTCCTCTCGACAATGTTTTCCTGGACCTCTGGCAACTCCAACTTACTTTTCACTTTCACCTAACCATTTTGAGACAAGGTCAGATGAAGATACTGAGAAGAAGGTAGAGTTGTTTGCTTCTGTTGCCACAGCTTTTGCTAAATAAGACTTTCCTGTTCCTGGTGGTCCAAATAGAAGAATCCCTCTCCAGGGTGTTCTCTTGCCTGCAAGAGAGAAACCAGCAGTTTTCAAAATACTATTTTCTGATTATCCTCCTCTAGGGTGCTCAGAGGTTTTCAGCATCTACCCATGAAACTTCTGTCAGATGGATCAAAATCTCTTTGTTAAGAGATCAGCTTGAGTCTGTGACACATTAGCACAACACACTTCACAGGCCCCAGTGCCAGTCCTGACTGGCCAATAGTAAATAAATGCTGTAATCCTGACCTGTAAACAGGTGTGGAAATTTAATGGGAAGGATGACTGCTTCTTTAAGGGCCTCTTTGGCACCTTCAAGGCCAGCAACATCACTCCATTTGACATTTGGTCTCTCCATAACAATTGCTCCTGTAAGAAAAGATTGTCTAAGTTAGTGATGTACGTATCTTTTTACAATTACAATAAATTCCATTTGGTGAAAAAAGAAATCTACACCCATGTCTATACTGAATAAAAACAAGGCATTTCTAAGATGATAGGAACACTGAATTCCGTAAGTCAAATGGATGTTATTTTTAGAGAAATCTGTCACTTTTTTTTTTACCAAAATAAACCATGGGTAACAAGAGCATTTGTGAGTTAGTCGAAGTCCTGGCACCATCTCATAACTCAACCACCATTGCACTTCCCAAAAAAAATGAAATTTAATTTTAAACAATGTAGCTGCACTAGCTCAGGATTTTTTAAAGTTTCTCCAGCAGATGAAGTAACTGGTTGGTATCTCCAGAGATGCAGAAAACAAATGGATCATCTAATGGAAAAGAGGTTTGAGAGCTAGGGCTAAAAGCATCAGAAAGGTTATATGGATCCTGCTTAGCTGTAGAAGTATTTTCTTACTTAAGGCACATTCAAAGTTTTGCACCAAGTCTCATCTTCCTCAGTCAATGAGTTCAGCCAATTAAACTGTAATTCAGCCTTCTCTTCAGATTGGTTAGTCTAGCATGGTAAAAATTTTGTCTCGACTACTTCTAGATGGGAAAACTTGGAACTCAGGTAGTAATAGGTTATTAGACCTATAATATTAGATCTTGTAATCCTAGCCACTACTTCTATCTGAGGTCAGATTTATGTGGTAAGAAACGAAGTCTGTATAGTGAGAGACAGGAGAGGAGTTCAATGCTCATCAATTTTCTGTCACTTTTTAAAAAAACAGGAAACTGTCTCTTACAACTGTGCATAGGATTAAATAATGTGCAGAGAAGTAGAAAAAGCACAGCACAGTTTCCAGCGGTGATACAACAGCTCCTGAAATTACACAGGCACAAGATCTGGTAAATGCATTTGATCTTTGTCACAGTGAAAAACAGGAGAACAATGAGGTTTCTTCAGATCCATAAGCATGTTCTGGTAGGGAAGTTCTGAACAGTTCTTCATTATTAAAGGGAAATAAATGTAAAAAAGCCTCCTTTTTTACTGCACACCAAACTGCTGGTAGCTGCTATACATTGTTTCACTGACTGTGTTCTGTAAAAACGTTCAAAATAAAAATAGCGTTCAAAAACCCAAACTGTGCTACTGAACTGGGACAGCATCATCACTGCATATGAGAAAATGCTGCCTGTTATTATAAATGGGCAAGAATCCATGTTTCTTACTCCTAAACATGGATTCCAGTCTTTTTGTGAAAACAGTTCTGCTTACACTACGTATTTGTATCATCATTTCCTTAGCCTCTAGGCGACATGCTAGTGCACTTCAGAGCAAAAAAAACCACTAAATGTTTAGCCAACAGCTACCTGGGATTTTGCAACTTCTGTTGGAAAATGCTGGCTTGATAGGTGACACAATTTTAACATAAAGTACAGGGTGCAGGAGATACAGTTCAATGTAGTCACTGTATAAGTTCATGGCACACAAGTCCCTTTACTTCCATAAAGACTATGCTTTTGCATGTGAAGATTACATACTAGCTGAGCCACTAACAGACATTAAGTTAATCCATAAAATTTAGATGGCAAAAATATAGGAACTTGCTTAACTGAAGTAATCCCTATTTAAAGAACAGGATGCTTCAAATTACCTTGAAGTTGATTCTGTAGCTTCTTTTTTTCAGGGTCCTCTGATTCCCCTTCCCCATCACTGTCATTCCTGTTTTGGAAACAAAATGTTGAAATACAGTAAGACAGACTTCTGTCTTAGGATAAAAATCAGAATGCAAAAAGCAGAAAACCCACCAGGCTGAGGAATTAAAGAAACATTGAGATGCTTTCAGACCTCTAGAGGTTTACATGACTGTAGAAAAGCAGAAGCACACTTTTCTACGATTGCTTTCCAATTCACCCTCCTTTGCCATTTTGACTTCCTCTTAAGGGTCTGAGCCCTCTTAACACACTTCTCATCTGTTTTGAGCCAGCTTTTAGGAAATACAAGCCCTTATATCCAGCAACACAGAGGTGCTGGAATGGTTTGTTTGTAGACATTGGCACTTTTCCACTATCTGGACATGCAACAGGACTTGGCCAATTCCATCTAGCACTACAAAACTCTCATCAGAGCAAAAGAGACTGGAAATTAAAGCAAAAGAGACTAGAGAGGGAACAGCTGGAGTGGAGGTCATGAAAATACATGTAGCCTTTGTGGTATTACCATTTCCTTCTATTATAAATAAGCAGAAGATGGTACAGCTCAAAAAAATAAGGCTGATGAGATGAGCAGACACTGAAAAAGACTGATCATGTGAAGTTTTAAGAGACAACTGAGCAACTTTAGCTGTTCAGGACTCCTAGAAAGGGCAGTCCCACCAGAAGGTATAATCCTGAATCCTTCCTCTCTCCTATCCCAATATAGGGAGTAGCAAAGGCAAAGGAGGCTGGGCTTGTTTGGGTGGCTCTGCTTGTTCAACTCTCTGATATGCAAAGTGAGAAACAAATCTAAGAGAAGGGAAGCAGTGGAGAGACCAGGCAGCAGCAGCACATTGGAAGGATTCAGTCCACCTTACAGAACTTTACCCTACACAGGGCTTTTCATCTGTTGTCAAGTGTGAGACAGATCAAACTCAGTAACCCCAGTAATGACCAGTCTGAAATTATATTTTAGTTACTAAGTATTTAAATGCAGAAAGCCTTTAAAGGTCCTCAGGGTCCTTGCCATTAAATACAATAATCATTGGATTCAACGGAAGCAGTTTTCATTCTTCAGTGAATTTCCTATGCAAACGTTCACATTTTAGTAAACAAGCACAGAAATGCTTGTAATTTTAATTCAAGTTATTTTTATTAGCCCACTGTACTTCAGCATTAGTAGTCATCTGAAGCATTTCAGAAACACAAGTTAAAATGATCTTTGAATAGTTGAAGTTTAGAATAAGCTGAGTTCAGGAAGTATTTTGCTTTACCTTCTCCAAAAACATACCCTTTTCCTTCAGCAGGACCAGACTCTTTAACTGGTTTTGGTGCAGTTTTTTCTCTCTTTTTCAGATATTCTTTCAGCTTTTCTGCTCGATCCAAGTATTCTGTACATTTTGCTCTAATGCTTTGTTTTGCTTTATCACCCTGTGCTTCATCTAAGAGTTTGAAGATAAACAATTCTTTGTTAACAGCAAAACACATGCGCATTAATCAAAAAACAAGACTAAAGGTTTGACTTCTTTATCTCTTATCAACATACCTCTCTCAGGGCTCATGACATAACCAAACATCTCAACTACTTATTTTTTCACTACACCTTGGAAAGAACTGACCAGAAGGATGTCATCATGTAACAGATATCAAATATTCACCTGAACATTGCCTTGGCTTAGAATTTGACTATAAAGGATTAAGGACATCAGCACTGGAAGCTTTTCTGTCAGCCTTTCAAGCTGCTAGACATTGTCTTAATAACTGCTTTTCTAAAATAGCTAATCAAGAAGCTGCTTGTGCTAGGCAATTTTTATTTAGAACCATACTTGACTCTTCCATAGCCTGCTAATTTTAAAAGATAAAGAAACATTACATAAAACATCTGAAAAAAACTGTGTTTCAACAGCCACACTGTTCTCATAATCACTATTACAGTATTTCAAACCAACGATCAAAATTTGACAAGTCAGGTTTTTCAGCTAAGTTTCCAAAATACACCAATATTGTTAAAAGCATAGAAAGTGATATTCTGAGAAAGTCTGTAAGATTTAAATGGACAGGAAGTGATAAACACAGATTATCCTAATAATAAAGGACTATAAAGAAAACTATTTTTTTCAAATCATGAAGATCTGTAAGTGTATTTTTGCCAGGCAAGCAACCCTAGCCCACCTACATTAGGGCTCGACCCACATTAAGAAAGCCCACTCCTTGCATACAAACACTGAATGTGGCACAAAAGGGACACAGAAGTGTGAAAAGGCATAAAGTAACGAGAATATGGAAACTGAAGAAAAATTGTTACATACAAATCCATCTCATACATTTTCTCGGCCAAGATAAACAGCAAGACTATGACATTAAGGAGCAAAAAATGTCAGCAGAGAGGCTTTAGAAGGGCAAGCGGCATGAATTAAAGGAGCAAAAAGCACTCTGCAGATACAGCAAAGACTTCATGTGTAACATGGTTTTCAGCACAACAGAAATACAGGGATCCCTGTACTTATTGTCATATTTCCTCGTGCAGTGGCCAGCTTGAAACACTGCTACAAAAGTCCAGAGGAGAGACAGCAAACACCTGCCTCCTGTCTTAAAAAAACCTAAAACAAAACACAAGTAAAAAATAATCTAACTTCTTACAAGAATGGAGCAAGCACACAACACAGTAAAGGTAAAAGCTGCAAAATATATGACCTCAGTCAAACTACAATTAGCAAGTATCAACTGTTGATGAGAGCAAAAATTTAAATACTGATGTCAACATAGGAGATTACTCTTGTGCAATCTGACGACTAAACTCTACTTAATCATCCAACACATCACACTTACATTTAACAACATGGAGAAAATACTGCACGGCATGTTGGTACAAGCGGAAGGCTTCCTCATAGTTTCCTGCTTTATCTTCTTGTGCTGCCTTGCTAGCAAGGTCTATTGCTTTCTGTAACACAAACAAATAATTAATTGCTGTACAAGAGCATTTTGCGTGATCAGAGACCATTTAAACTGTTACTGTTCTTTGATGGCCAGTTTTTCTGCTCCTCCACATTCACTCCGTCAAAGTTGAAGGCAATTGATTGTCATAGATGGTGTTTTGTACAAAACACAATATTTCCATCCTTTTACAAACAGTAGGATTTACAAACTGCTGAAATTTACTAGCGCACAGAGAAGTGCAAGGCAGAGGGACAAGTTTCTGTGTACTAAGCTGGAACTACTACTATTTTGTCTATGCAGTCTGTCTTACCAATCTCTTGCATTTCTTATGGAAAGATTTGGAAATCCATTATAAGGCTTGGGGTTTTTTTATCACAGACATCGAAACTTTGAACTATGATACAGATATGCTGTTTAAGGCGTGGTTTAGGGGTGCACTTGACAGTGCTGGGTTAATGGTTGGACTCAATCTTTTCCAGCCTAAACAATTCTATGATTCTATGACTGATGACATCAGTAAACCCTGTAAACAGCAAAGTCAATATAGGAAGTACTTGATTACAATCACTGAAACTAGCACTACCACTCTTCAAACATTATGCTTGGAGACATCTTCAAAGACCAGTTGCTTAGCTTCTCTAGGACAATTTAGATTCTTGATATCCTAGTGAGAAATTCCAATTATCACTCTGGTGGGAAAGGAGAAAAAAAAAACCCCAAACTGACAGAGAACATACCCAAATCTTAAGCATCAAAGAGTTCTATGAAAAGCTATGAATGGATTTTTACTTTATTTGTTCAGCTAGTTTCAAATAAATCCGACTGAGATCTAAGCCACTGTATTGCACACACTGCCCTGTGGATTTATTGTATCACCACTATTCCGTTGCTCGCTTTTTAAGTGCTTATTACTTTTTATTACACTTTCCTTCTTGGAATGCCCATACCACTTCCAGACAATTAAAACTGTCATTTTGACCACCAGTTCATGTAAGCTGAAAATAAGCAGTCAGCCAGAATTAACCAACACCAACTAAATATTCTACAGTCCCTCACCTATTTTTTCCCATGTGTTTCCCTTTCCTAAGCATTGCTAGTATGCTCAGGATGATTATGTAATGTCAGGGAGCAAGGCTGAGAGTTTTAACTGCAGCAAGGAGCTTCCACTGGACATTCCAGTACAGATACTCTTGTACTGTACTGTACGTGTACAGATACACTACCCACACTCTTCTGTGTTTCAGGCAGAAAACAGCTAGTTAACAGCAGCCATGAAAGAAACAGCAAAATATCGCGTTATATTGCTTTGTGTTGCTGTCTTGGAAGCAAAGATCATCTCAACAGGTCTACTTGAAATCAAAGGTATTTAAAAACAATGAACTAATTAAACAGACTATGGCTCTATTGTGGCAAGTGCTGGAGCACTGTAAGCATCTGTTTCTTCGGAACAGAACCAAAGTCTTTCCTTGTTGGAGAGGCTGGGAGCTCAAGAGCAGTTTCCCAGGTATGAATGGACAGCTGCCTCCTTGCTGCCCATTTTATGCTGACTCCCTTACGCACCTCTGTGCACCATTCAAATCTAGCAACAGAGCAAAAATTAACCCCCCAAACAGTTATTTTCATATTAAAGTTCTTAAGTCCTGCCTGTGATTTTAGTTACCACAGGGCAGCCCAGTAGCTGTATTACTGCCCAATATCCAGGGCAACCCCCTGGATCCAGTACAACAAAGACAGTGATGCATGTGACATTAATTCCCAAGAATAAATGGCAAAGATCACCTGCTAAAACAGAACTGTGTGAAAACAGGGCACGTCACAGACCTGCTCCTCTGAAACAGGCAATAGTCTGCATCAGGTATTGCCTGGTTTTGCTATACTCTCTTTTTGTAAACAACCAAAGACTATTACCTGGCTATTAGATTCTCAACTCTAACACTTCATTACATCAGCTGCATCTTAGCCTGTTACTGTGAAGAACACCACTGCTATCAAACAGAAAACATTATTAGAAAGTTGTATGAACTAGGGCATAGATGACCAGCTCTAACTATCCCTGAGGCACAAACTATATTTTATCAGGCCACGGGTTTGATAAAACATCACCCAAGGAAAGTTTGATGAACATCACCCAAGGAAAGAATGTCAGCTTAAAGAGGTGTCATTCTTCTCCGGCTTCTTATGAACCTTATAACATCTCCTCTAGCTTTGCCAATGCAAACATCACACCGGCAGTGTAAACACTGCGTACAAAAATGATCACGGTTCAAACATCCGAAGAGAAAAAAGGGCTGTTCGGACCGCACTTATTTCACTGCGGGGTCTGTTTTGCCGGCCAGCCGCAGCACCGATTACACCCCCGCAGCCGAGGGTTAACACAAGCGGAACAGCAGAGCAGGCAAGAGCTTCCTACAGCCGCCAGCAGCCTTACGGCAACACAAGCCAAACCACGCGTCCAGAGCAGAAGCGGCAACAGCGCTTCCCGGGCGGGCACTAGGCCCCGCTGCCCGCGTCCCGCAGGGCTGGTGCCCCCAGGGGCCCCCTTCCCGGGACCCCCTCCGCAGGGTCTCAGGGCCCGGGGCGATGAGGGCTGACGCCGCGGGCTCTGCCACCCCGAGCCCAAGCCGAGTCCCCCCCACGCCCCCTCGGCTGCGGTGCCCGCGGCCCTCCCGGCGGTGGCCCCGGCCCGCTGAGCAGGGGGCGTTCGCTCTCCCCGTGCCCCGGCTCCGCCCGTAGCCCCGGCCCGGGACACCCCCGGCCCCGCTCCTTCCTGGCACCGCCCCCCGCCCGCCGCCGCTTGCCGGGTCCGCCCCGCGCCGGGCAGGGCCGGCGTCGCTGTACCTGCAGGTTGCCGGTGTTGGCCGCCATGGCGGAGCGGCGAGGGGAGGGAGCGGGAGGAGAGTGGCGCGGGGAGCGGGCCCGGCTGCCGGTGGCGCAGCGCCCCTGCCCCGCCGCCCGCGGAACCCAAAGCGCGGCCTCCGCCGCCGCTTCCGCACCGAGCGCCCAGCGCCGCTTCCGCCTCCGCTTCCGGGCACGCCCCGAGCGCCCCGCCCGCCCCGGCCGCGGGTGCGCCCCGGCCCGCGCTCACCCGCTGGGTGCTCGGGCTGGGAAGGGAACTCTGGGGAACGTCAGGTGCGATCTCCCTGGCAAGCCAGAGTCACGTGGAGCAGGTGACACAGGAACGCACCCAGGTGGGGTTTGGAATCTCTCCACAGGAGAGCCCACGACCTCCCTGGGCGGCCGGTCCCACTGCTCTGCCACCCTCCTCGTAAAGTTCTTTTTCATGTTGAAGTGGGGCTACTTGTGCTTTTTTTTCTTTTTTTTTTTCTTTTTTTTTTTTTTTTTTGGTGGCCACTGCTCCCCGTCCTGTCGCTGGGCACCCTCAAGAAGAGTCTGGCACCGTCCTCTGGGCACCTGCCATGGGGATATTTATATGCATTAAATAAGATCCCCTCTCAGTCCTCTTTTCTCCGGATTAAACAGGCCCGATCCTGTTTAATCAATCATGACAGAGTCATGGGCAAGTGTCACTCACCCGTGGGTTAGTGACGAGGATCAGGTGACGCGCGATGCTTACGGAGTGGGGAGGAGGAAGTGACTCGGCACACAAGCAATTACAAACCAGTTCAAGAAAGCCAGCTTGCTGTATGGATGTAGGGACGTCTGCTCCAGCTTGCTGTATGGGTGTAGGGATATCTGCTAAATAAGTGCCATATCTTCCCCTCTGGTACATTAATTCCTTTGGGGCAAAGAAAAGTATCTGGCAAATTTAACAGTAATAAACCCCATTCTTCCAAGGACCTCCAAGTTACCACAGTGCAGCTTTGACTTAATAATTCCAGTGTAACTTTTTTTATTTCGTTTTGTTGTAAAAGAATAAAAATCCTCTGAACCTTTTTGCTATGGTCAGTAGGCTGTGTACTCTGGGCACAAGGGGAAAAGGCACATCCACAGTTTCCCCTGTACCAGGGAAGGTCGTGGTGAATTAAGTCATTAAGTCATTAAATCATCTGGTTGGCAGTTGATTTTGGTTAAGTGTCCTCACGAGTTGGGGATGCTTTGGTTGATTTTTAGACATGGTCAATAACAGCTGTTCTCCTTGGATCAACTGCAAATGTGTGAAGACATGATGTAGGAAAGACCAAGTCATGTAATCGGGCTTTGGGAAATGAGACGGTAAAGAGAATTTGCCGCTAAAGACAACTGAAATTGGCCAAAGTGAAAGGAGAGACGATTTCTAAAGGAACCTAATAGCAGAGTGGCCATCAGGATTCAAGCATAGCACCAATGGTGGGAGGGGGTCAAGAAAACTGGGTTAAAAATCGTATATCCATTTCTTTCTTATTCCATCTTCAAAGGATGAGGCAAAACCATCCCTTTTGCTCTTTCATGGTTGATTATGCCATCATGAAGCCTTTGGGCTACTTTTAACCTCCTTTTTATTTAAAACAGGCTACTTCCTTGGGGTATAATTTCCTTTTTGGCTTTACCTTCTCATTCTGCTTAGTGTAACAGACTATTCTCAGATTCGTTCCTGTTACTAGTAATTCTGTGTCATCTGTGCCTATGATTTTTAATTCTTTAATGTTATATTTAGGTTTTAGACTGAGGTCTAAAATAATATGTACCTCACAAGAGTGTAAGTATGCCTCTCCAGTCACACTGAACTGGCTTCCAGAAGGAATTCCGGAAAAAAATGACTGGTTTCTGCAAATGTGATTAAAGAAAGTAAATCAGAAAAGGCACCTCTGTCATTTACAGATGACAGCCTAAATCTTGCACTCCTTACTTAAGTCTTACTCATACAATATTCCTGCTATAATTTGACTTCGCAGCTAGTTTTGCCTGAGGAAAGACTAGATGAATGCTGAGTAATGACATCAAGATTATTTCTTGAGAAGGTAATGAAGTGTCATGTTAAGGGCATTACTTCAATTTGAGGGACAAGTACAGCTGCATTATCTAATACTTCCCACTGCTGAAGTTCCTGTGTTACCATATTCTAAGAATGATTGTGTACAACCAAGTGTAATGAAAATAAAACGTATTAAAGGTGTTAATATGGGTACCTACTGGCCTCATCTAAGTCCATCCCATAACTGCCTGGGGCATTATTGCTTACACTGCTATGGCATTACGTGGCACAGGCACTGATGATCTGTGTTTCCTAAGGCTGAGTAAGCTGTTGTGGAGAATGCTTCCTGCTGCCATGCCTTTGTTTGGAGGGAAGGGGTGCACACTGCATGTTGCCTGGATACCTTGGGCCAAGAGTAGATGGATACATCAATAAAACAAGTCATGCCTACAGCACAGCCAGGTGTCGTGTCTATGATTCTCCTCTGCCGTGGCAGCTGAGGGATGGCTAGGGATGACTCATGTTACCATCAGAGTGAGATTGGCATCAGCTAAATGACGTGAGAGCCATGCAGGTAAGGGAAGTCACTGCCTTAGAGACCTTTACAGTGCAGACAGACAAGATAGAGAAGGCAGGAAAATATAGCCTCTGTTTTTTTTGTATTTGTCTAGCTGATGAAATGATGCTGAATCTGGTCAGATCAATCTGACCTAGGTAACAAAGGCTGTCAGTAGCAACACTAGCAAATAAAATTTAGGTTGTCCAAATTCCTTTGCAGCACCTCAATCCAGTTTGGTGTACACATAATGAGCTCATGCACTTGGGACAGGACCTGCAATGCACTCCTGGTACAGCTGCGTCCCTACCTTGAACCATGCTGGACTGAAAAGCAGGAGCACTTCAAGCCACCAGATGTCTTTGGGAACCTTTCTACCTGTTAGGTAGTGCCTGGCCTGTGGGAGTCCTGCTGCTGTGGTATTCCCAGGTGGATGGCTGCCATACATAACCCCTTTCAAGAGCACTGAAACCACAGCAGCCTTATGGAGGAGAGCTGTGTCCTAAGAGCTCTTATTCCTAAAGCACTCAGTGCTCTGGGTGCAGAGAGGGTGTTGTGTAGCTATGGAGTCTAGGAGGGAAAGAATTAAAGCTGTATTCAGGACCAGAAAGACTAACAACAAAATAAAGCCATGTTACTTTTATGGCATTTGAGACAAGAATGAGCTTTGGGGCAAGACTTGAAGCCCTGGTTTTTGAGGAGTTCGTGGTCGTCCAACTCCACCCAATCTTTTGGGTCTGAGGTGGATGGTGACAATATTTCCTGCCATTGTACAGTAATGGGTGTGGTTGTACCTACCTGGAAAAGAAAACTTAAATTTGTCACTTTTGAGCTATACACTTCATATTTCTTAGTTATGTTAATTTTCACTCTACTTCTGGTTTAGTTTTTAAACTTGGAAATTCAAAATATGTAAATCCTTGAAGGCACACTGATTTCAAATCAGGTGTGCGTATATACAAAATGTGTTGTTTCCTGGACTAAGTTAGTTTATTCCAGGCAATGGAATGACTTAGGATGTATATTCCTATAGTTCATATTGAGATTAATCCAGCACAGTATGAAAATAGCCTATGGCAATGATTGCAGGTATAACTCAGGGCACATTTTGAAGTTGTTAATTTGATCTTTTGTCAGAGTATAGAAATAAAAATGTTGCTTGTTTTCTCAAGCTGTGAAATATACAGTCCACTGCTACTACGGTGTTTTTGAATGACATTTAGCATAGTAAATTTCAGGACTTTTTTCCTACTGTTACATGAGTACAGCAGAAATTGTCATGAATAAAAATGAAATCTGAAATAGTATTTTTCTTAACTTTTCATGTGTTATTTTCAAGGGCAATATTTGCCCTCTATGAGCATAAGTCTGGAGATTTCTGAGGTTTTTCTCGTCTTGAACTCAGCAGACAGGGACTCTCATGGGCATTCTGTAGAGAGATCAAGGGCAAACATTTCACCTAGGTCTTTTCTGCATATCATTTCATTTGTTAGGTCTTGATAACTTTTTGAGATTGAACGGAATAAAATCTCTTCGATGATGGCTTTTTGTACAGTTGAGCAGATGTGGCCTCAGGGCTGTATTGGTTGACTCATTTTTATTTAAAATACACAATCTTGCCAGCTGGAATCTGCCAGCTCTTTTACACATATATGAGTTCAGGGATTTTGTGCTATGCATTGTTGAGTTTGGTGCAGCAGCATTTCTTTCTGAAACGTTTTCGTAGTCACAGGACTTAACAGCCTTATATAGCCCTATTCACCCAGAGATTTTATTGTTAAAAGTTTAAAAAGTGTTCCCCAGCCAATGTTTCTTTGAGTTTAGAAATGTTCACGTTTGGACTGTGCACTTTATATTGCTTCATACTGCCTTCATTTAAAATTTTGATGACCTGTAGAATAATTGGAACAACTCCTAAGGATATTCTAGATGCTCTCATCAGCTGGGGGTCTGTTTTGATCACTGCCAGATTTTTCAAAAATACATGCTGTAACCCAAAGAGAAACCATGGGTCTCATAAAATTGGTAGATCAGTTTCTACAACCTGTGTTATGAAAGAGTTCAAGCCAGCTGGTTGTCACAGCATGTGTCTCACTGTCTTAAAAAAGACACAAATCTGTGAGTTGACCCAGATTTTCTTTCAATGAATCTCCTATGCAATAGAAAGTCTATGGAGTTTACTGTTGCCAGAGTACCAGAAATCTGAATTGTGTTAGGCAGGGAGAAGCATAAAAGCAGTTCTGCTCCAGTGGGTCCTTTTTAAAGTATTACCAGCCTCCTCTAAACAGATGACAGAGGAATAACTTTTGCCATTCCAAAATACAGCAGAATAGCTGAACTTGGCTGTTGCAAAACAGAGATTCATCTGTGTGAGTTTTAAGACTGATGGGCTGTCTCTGATGCTTCCAGACTTAATTTTCATGCTAAATTCAAAGTGGCTTTTGCCTATGTGACTGTAGAGAGCAGTGTTTCCAACATAACTGAGTGGCTTGTGGTCTGAATGATTAAGGTGATAAAGGGAAGAAAGAGAGCTGGTCTGGGACTAGACTAGCTGTGAGCTACTGCAGTGTAGTCTGCATGAGATTCCTGGGCTAGAATTTCCCTACTGGATCCCTGTTTATTAATCCCTAAGCCTTTTAATTAAGTATGGAAAGGAGCAAAAACTGGATAGAGAGGTCATTTAACTTTCTCTTGATCCAAGCCACTCTTAGCAGAATCATTTTCATTTTAAGCAGGAAGCTCTTGGAACCAGGCTATTATTCTACCATAACCTGTCTATAGTGCTTCCACATGTACAGTGCTTCCACACCTTTCAATACAATTGTCTCTAGGAAGTCTGTTGACCTTTTTTTACCCAAAACCCACTAAAGTCAGTAGCCACATTTGTAGTGGACTTTGAATGTTGGCCTTAGATAGACAAATAGGTAAGTATTTGCATTACCACAAGTAATTACATCTTTCCTTATTACATTTTTGTGTTGTGAAATTTAATGCCCTACTCCTGTTATATAAATGTAAATGTTATTGTGCTAGTAAGTTTATTAGCTTGTAATATACATGCAGTATCCTCTGAAGTTTTCCCATAGAGCTTAGTGGGACCATTAGATCTCAGAAGGATTGAGGAAAACTAGTTTTCAGTGGACTACCTATTGCCTGGGTAAATGTAAGTGGGAAAGTAAGATGGAGGAAGTCTATTATCAAGTCCTAGAACTTTCTTTTGTAAAATATAACCGAGTCTCACAATTTACAGCATTTTTATACTTTTCCTATCATGGGCTAATAAAATATTCTTTTCTTCATGTTTTGTAGTGCAAGTCTTGCAGTCCTAGGTCAGTGGTCATAGGAGCTGAATCAACTGACTGTGGGAATAGCTGTCTCACTTTCAGGGGCACTAGCTTTGCATTTTGCATTAGCTGGAGTTTTGGACTGTTATTTGTGAATTTTAAAACCGGGAGTCAAGATAGGCTTGCAGGTGTAACTTCTGTAATCTACTGGTCGCACAGACAATGTGCAGGGTGTGTTTCTCCAGATTGTGCATAAGAATCCACACAGTGGTTTGGTTGCCTTTCACCTGGAGAAGCAAGAATTAACATGTTCACCCCTTGTCTCAGCTGCATGTTGGGATAAACAAAGACCTTTGTCCTACCCTAAAAACACAAAAGAGGAGTAAATTTAGCCTGTGAAGTCACGCCCATTTCCGATGAAATATTCAGCAAATATTAATTCTAAGCTTTTATTTTCCTTTAATGTGCATAAATTCAGACTGCGAACAGGCACTAAGCAAGCCTGGGAAAATATGTGCCTTCACCAAGATTAATCACACAGAGTTAACTACTTGGATTACAGAAGAAAGTGACTCATCTACAGATGACAATGGATGATAAAAAAGGGGGGGAAAATTCCCTAAGTCTCATTCCCCCTTCCTCTATACTGATAAGGAGGCACCTAAGGGAGTAGAACAAAAAACACAGAGCTCAAAGAGAAACTGTGTCAGAGTCAGGTCTTCTAGGGTGAGCAATGAAGGTCATGTAATCCCTTCCAGAATCTGCTGAATCTTGAGTTAAAACTGGTTTGGTGTCTGAGGGAGGGAGCTGCTTGGTCCCTTTATTTCTTTAGGGAAGGATACTTCAGCTAATTTACCTTATGTCAATGTGATCTCCTCCCTCTCTAGAGTTTCCACATAGACAAGAGCAATCTTATCCACATACGGATTTTATTTTGCTGTTTGAAGGCAGATAATTCTAAAATTGCTCGTATGCTCAGTTTGGAATTTACTGATGGATTATTATGCTGCCAATAATTCACTAGTGAGGTTTTCCACAAATCCGTAATCAAGCACAAGAAATTGTGGATATGTAGGGAAAGCATTCCTAATAGCAGCACTCCTGTGGTTAAGTGATTTCATCTAAACAATACTAGAGAGTGACACTTCAAACAGTTGAAAATGTCACTAAATTGAAAAAAAATACTGAGAAAACATAACAAATGTGAGTGCGTTTGCATTTTTTCTGGGACAAAAATAGGGCAGGTGATTTTGAATCACAGATTCAGCCTGGCAAAGGAAGGTGATGCAGTAACAATAGGCACTGGTGACAAAGGAAAAGGACTATTATGTTTGTCCCCATGAGATGGCACCCTGAACCAGCAGTGCACACAGGGATGGGTTCAAAGTTGACTTTTTTTCATGTAAGGAGTGGATCACAGGTGTTTGGTGAGAAGTAATTAATCCAAAGCATTGTCTCTGCTTTTGTTTCACGGCAGTTGATCTTCGTACAGTTTCAGAGTAATGTGTCAGAGTTTTTAGTCTGGTTTGCATATATTAATTTCCCCCTGTGTTTCAATTTCCTAGTTATATTGCGAGGCTATTCCAAGTAGTCAGTCAAATCTGTGTTTTTATTAAGTTGATTTACACTAAGCATTATGCCTGGTACTAAGTGTTGGAAGCAACACCTTTAGGGAAAATTAGTCAAATCTTCAACAACCTTATCTCAGCACACAGAATCATTAAGTTCCTACCGAGCAAATTAAAGGCTTTGTTCTCACTGAAATCTGTCAGCTGTTTGATTGCCTGTTTCCATTTTTTTTCCCCCAATGAAACATATACCCGTTCAGAAGAGTTCAGAAGAGTCTCACAAAAAAAAAACAAACAACAAAACAAAACAAAACAAAAAAATACCCAAAAAACCCAACACAAAAGTGAAAACATTGAAGTATGAGAAATTAATTTCCTGTCTGTTATTAGAAGTAACCACTGGTGAGTAATACTTCTACATCATCAGAGATGTCTGAAGAAAACTGTTTTGCTACCATATGTGTTGGTTCAGTGTGTAGCTATGTGACACCATCCTTTACACGTATTGGTGAAGATGCCTTGGGAGGGAAAAAAAAATAGGCTGTTTGTTGCTGTTCAGTTTATGTCTCTCTCAATGGAAACATAGAGTAATGCTTTGTTATTATAATGTTATTTTAATTTCAAATTAGCTTGTGGTCTATGTGATCTTTTACCCACATTTCTTATGAAATGAAAAATACTTTGGCTATGGCTTATTCCTGTTATTGAATAGTAATATAGACCCATGCTATGTGAAAACTGTGAAAAGCTCTGCTGTGTGTACTTGTTTACAGTTTACTGCAGTCTTTCTCACCCTTTGAATATTTCTAATTGTAATAAAGCTGTAGGCCACTAAATCAAAACAAAAGTGTACAAATAACCTCCTATCACTGGTTTCCTTGCAAGATCCAAAGCTTATTGTGAAAGCTGTAATTCGATTAGAAGGTCTTTCTTGACTGAAAGCATAGGAAGAGTGCACCAGTTTTAGTCTATTCATTATTCAGTCCCACTTGTCACTGATTCCCCATGTGGTCTTCTAAATATGTGGGCATTAATTGCAATCAGACATGCACTAAGAGCTAGTGATTGGGGGAAGGAAAGATAAAGACTACAGTGGATGCTTTGAGCCTCTGAAGTAATTGAAATAGTTCTTCATGCTGTATTGAGCAGCAAGAGTTTTCCCTCCCAGCAGCAAGAGTGGGAAGAAGGCAGCTGTGTTTTTTTCCTTTCCAGCAGCATGTAGGAACAGTGTTCCTAGGAGGGAGTGGCAGGGAGAGCCAGGGGAGTGAGGACTGAGAGCAGGCTGAGTAACAGGAGAGTCACCTGGTGGGTTGCATCCCTTCTGCAATGAAGTGTGTCTGGCATGCCAGTTCAGAGATGCAGGCACACAAATGTAACTGCTGGATCCTAGCATCCAGCAACACTTTGGACTTTTCCTTGAGACCTGGAAGAGGACAGTAGCTCCTTTATTACTTTGCCAGTAGACTGTAACTTGGCTGTGCTAAAGGCTTCGCACTAAGATTCAAAGTGTTCCATGTCACATGCCCATTGTTTCTACCTTATTCTTTTAACCTATTTTTTGATAGGAGATGTCCAATTCACAGGGGGCTTAAAAATAATTTTTATTTTTTCATAACGAAAAATCCTGTTATTGGTTCTATTTTTTTATTGTGGTGGTAGAAAAATAAATCATAATAGGTGGGAATTGAAAATACTTTGAGATTAAACTGAACAGAACTAATTTAGTGAAAGGTAAATGAAAGACATGGGGATGCTGATACATGTGGTTGTTATTCAGTCAGACTGAGGAAGAGTGTATGCAGACACAGGGACAACTGCTTCACTTTTGTACTGTGCAAACTTCAACTACCTGAGATTCAGCATCTTCTTACTCTTCAAGTTAGCATCTTCTGCTTTTACACATCTTTCTTGTCGGGCTGTAACTAGCACCCAGTTATATACCAGCAATTCCCATAAATCTGAATAAGTAGCTAGCAGGAAGTCACTATAGTAATTTTAACACCGCCTCCAAGAGCAAGTGAGCCCAAACTGTCCATTCTTAGGGGAAGCAAAACTGCCCCGTGAGTCACTCACACCAGAGCCGGTGTACTTCTTCACTTGAAGCATAACAATTGCAGCAGTAATTACTAGTTTCATGGCACCATGATCAGAATTAATTAATTTCTCAGCACTAACTAGGTCAGACTGAAGGATTCTGTACTGCTACGTGGTGCCAGATCTCTGCCATCGCAGAGCAGTTACCCTGTGAAGTGTAAGTGATGTTTACACACCTCCATCTTGGCAATGCAGAGCCCTTTCCCTTTTCCACTGTCCAGCCCTTTGAGGCACATACTTATATCTGTATTTCCTGCCTATCAGTAAGAAGGAAATGGATCTGGTGAGTTGTGCTGTCTCTTTGAAGGCAGTCTGCCTGTTGTCCACCTCCTTTCAGCTTATCCAGGAGCTCCTGAGCCATTTCACAGTGACTATACTTGTTGGACCTGGGTCTGAAAAAAGGCTTGCTTCTGCAGAGATGTCAACACTTGGCTTTAGATTACCTGCAGACATCTGAGAAGAGTCTGGCAGCCAAAATTATTGTGTATTTTCATAAACATTTCTGTTACAGAAAGCTTAATTAGATACATAACAACGACGTCCCAGATGGCACAGTTTAGCCAGCTGGCTTGTATCTTATTTTAATTGCCTAAACATATCCACACCCTGTCTTTGTTATGAATTCAGTTATGGAAAAGGATATGAATATTAAATTTGCTGTCTGGCAGTGATGGAAGGTGAACTCCATCTTCATCACAGAAAAAAAAAAAAAATATTTGGGTAATAAGAGCTTAGGAGCCTCTTGGAAGGAAACGTGGGTAGGACCCAATCAGGATGCTGTGGTGTGGCCTGATTTATGCTCAAAGCAACATAGAAACATGTTGTTCCAGAAGGAGATACCATCTCCCCAATTCCCACTGTCACCAAGGTGAAAATGCATCCTTTGGTGTCCTACCCCTTTCATTTGGGCAGCTGGGCACACCAGCACTTCAAACCTGAAAGCAGATTCAATTATCTTGCTTATGCTTTTTGTAGTCTAAAAATATGCAGGGCCTCCTGGGGTTACTGAGGTGTGAACTCGAGCTGTGCCTGTGGTGTGGGGCCATTTCCTGATGGGCACTGAGGGGCAGCCATGGCCTCCCCGGGGGTACTTGCTGGTGTTGTCCACTGCAGACAGCTTGGCAGCCCAGTCAGGGAATTGTGTGGAGCAGGGGCAGGACTTGGTAAGGGCAGCATATGTATTTCAAATTACAGAAAATACACCTGGTGGGTTGCACCAGCACCTCTCCCTGGCCCTTTCTTTTTCCACCCTGTCATGTTCATCAGTACTAATGTGGGCTGTATTTACACGAACCTAGTGGTGTCCGTTCTGGAAGGGAAGGGGTGGGATTTTTTGTTCCCCTACCACCTCTGGGGACAGCTGGCAGCAGAGAAGGCTGCTCCCCTGCAGAAGACCTGCCTGCTTATGGGACGGAGCTTTGCTTTGCAGCAATAAGATGTTTTCCCTTGAGCATTAACTCCAGTTTGACCTTGGGCTTTTTAGGCAGCCAAACACACACATATGCCTCGTGGGCAGAGTTAAGATCCTGTCTTAATGCATATACAGATACAAAGTGCCTAGCCACACACTTCTAAGTGTTTTGGTTTTCTTCTGGGTCTCTTTTTCACGATTGCAATTTTTCTGCAAATAGTGGTAATCCCAACTGGAGTTTCTTGGAGTGCTGGTTTTGCTGAGAAGATCTTTAAATTGCTCATCAACTCCTGCATTCGCTCCTTCGTTGGTTCTTGTCTGCTGCCTTTTGTACTGCGCTTGCTGAAGGCAACACACAGGGCTGCTCTTTCCTGCCAGAGCTTGTTGTTGTCTTCAGCGGCTGGGCAGGCAAAGACAACTCTGGTGTGAATCATTTTGCTCCTCCAATGTAGGAGTTGCCGCGAAGAATGATTAAGGGAGGGGAAAAAAAAGCGAGAGTGAGAGGGAGTGTGTGTGTGCACAAATTGAGGCTGGGAAAGTGGGAGTGGTGTCAATGAGTAGGCAGGTAACAGAGTCTTCTGCTCAGCAAGGTTTCAGCACGGGCAGCTGGTTCTTCGTGCTGTGCTCACTTCATTGATTCGTTTACCAGGATTATAGCCTTGCAAAGTAAGTACAGCTTTTTTTCTTTCTCTGATACTTTAATTTATGCTGAGCTAATAGTTAACAAATCTTGGCTGTGAAACGTAATTGCATGGAGGGAGTGGGATAAGGAAATTTGTGCCAAAAATGTACATGTGGAATCAAAGAAGCTTTTTTGCCTTCCCAAACAACACTGTTTTGGTGTAATTTCAAAACTGCTGCAATTGCTATGCTAGGTTTCTTTCTTTTTGGAAAGATTCATTGGAAGCCATGAATAAGATCTGGCAGGTGAGACAGCAAGGGCATTAGGAATTATTAAAATATGGTGGTTTATTGCAAATGGCTATTCCCATATTAGAAAAAGCAGGTTGTGTATGATGCCATGAAAATCCTCCATATGCCAAAGTAGGATTTAGGTTGGTTTGTAAGCTCCCTGCTAGAAAGGAATATTCCCCTGGTTTTCTGAAGAGGTGTGTACACTCTGCTCTGTTTGCTCCGAGTTATTAACCAAGTGACTAATCTGCACTTGTTTAAAGTGAAGGACAGGAGCTTAGGCCTAGTAATTACAAATTTACTTTCAGTGTGACCATTTAGTTTGAACAGTTCATTGGCTATTGAAGTACAACAAAGCATATTGCAGTGCCTTGTTTCTGTTTCTTTCTTTCCTGGAGTGACTTTCCCCGCTCTGTTGCTGACAGTGCTTTTTCCTCAACCATATGAGACACTCTGGTCCCACATCAGTCTGCTATCTTGCACTCCTCGATGTCTTTTCAGACAAAATTTTGTCCTTGGTTTTTATCCAGGTAATTTGCCAGGTGGAGAGTTGTCATTTCTGTAGAAGAAGAAAAGGCTCAGATAAATCTTTTATTTCCTTTGTACCCTGTATGCTGAGTAAGAGCTGAAGTAGGGTCATGTTAAACTCTTGATCTACTTTACTTTCAATATTAATGGCTCACTTGTGAAATTTGCATGTGGGTTGTTTTATATAATGCATCCTCTTGGAATTTTGTTTGGACTGGAGAGACTACAGCACTGGCACTCACAGCTCCTGAGATATAAACCAAATATATCCCCCAGGACTGGATAGCCAGCACTGTCTATGCTTTATCTGCTACAGGTGTCTTCTCCTGGAAAGACTGCTTAACCAAGAGAAGAATAAAATAAATACTTGGTTCTGCTGTATTGGATTATTCCTGCCATGCAACTAACTTGGCTTGTCAGACATTTGCACACAGATGTTGCTATTTATGTGATTATATTTTTGAATATAAGTTATATTTAGATTTTCCCTTAGTAAGCGGATGGTTAAAAAAGTCTCCCTGTTCTTTTTTTGTTTTTTTTTTTTTTTTTTTTTTTTTGAGTGGGGGTTGTTGTAGTTGCAAAAATGGTGTCTTATACCAATAAACAAGTTTAAATCAGGTTTTTCTGAACTGGTTCTGTAGCCTTACAGCTCCCTTCTGTATCTGAAAATGTTTCTTTCATGCTGTGACAGTCACAGTTTTAAATAACGTTGGGTGGATCGCAAGCTCCAAGGGCTTAGAAGATGCCCCAGTGCTGCTGGCCTTTCTGGAAATGCTGATAGTCTGCTTTCCTGGGAAAGGAGGGACCCAATAAGAATCCATGCAGAAGGCCTTTGTAAAATTTCATTTTCAGTTTTTTGACTCCTCCCTGTTTGGGGGTTCCCTGTCATTACTGACTCAGGAGCTATGTCTGATTTCTGAGACTGTTAATGGGCAGCTAATGGGCTTTCCTCTCACTAGGAGCCTCAGCCCTTCTCACCTTGCTGGAACTGGCTTTACTGGACTTGCAAGGCTTGGGGTGCTCAAGGCTTTAAAGAGATTTAAGATTTTTTAATATTTAATACTATAAATTCTTTTCAGTAATATGAATGTTGTAAGCTCTTAAATATAATATAATGTAATATAATACAATAGTCATTAATAAATGGAGAATAAAAACCAGGCTGACCAGTTGAAAAAGATGGTGGAATAGAGATTATTCTTTGCTATCCAGCCAATGATTCAAGGTCAAGGGTGCAATTGAGCTTTTTTCCCCAACAAAATGCCCTGAATGGTCCTTATTTCAATAGTAGCATTGAAAGTAAGAAATTAGAAGGGAGAGCTTTGCCACTACCAGAAACAATTTCACTCTCCTCCAAAGAAGCTTTGAGAGTATCAGCAGTTACTGGATGAACAAAGGTACATAAAAGGTTCACCATGAAGTAACTCCTGTTTTTCTCACTGAAAAGAAACATGAAAACTTTATAATAAATGATCCAGCATGAATAGTATGAGTTACTCATGAGTCCAGATGAGTTTTTAAGCTATGGTACAGCTTTTAACTGGCATAAGGAAGAATTTAATTCAATTATGTAAAATTTCCTGTTTTATTTTCTTACTCTGAATGTCTTGCAACCTAAGGAAGTGAAACACAGGTAGTGCATCTACATCTCAAAGTCAACATTAAGCCAGAAAGGAACAAGGGGTATATTAATTGGGTATGATGTCATATTGATTTTGACCCTGTAAGGAAGATCTAGAGGCCTGAATAGAACAATATCATGCCAGCTAATACTAAATAATATACTCCATTAAAATTAAATTAAACTCCAAATTGAATGTTTATCAGGTGTACTGCATGACTCATGAGATTTTTTTGTATTACTTGTCTTTTTGAGGGTGGTAGATGTTTACTGAATGACGCATTCTTGGTTCTCTGGGTAATTTTCCACCAGTTCCTCAGTAAGAAATACCTGTGAAGTTAGTACTTGCCCCAAATCTTCAGTTTTGGGGGGTGGAGTGGGGTGGGGCAGAGAGAGAGAGGTTGAGAAGCTGACAGACACAGTATAGGAGTGCATTGTGTGTTAGTGTGAGAATGTTTCAGTTAATAGCAAAGATGAGGTAGGTAGCCTATGCAGGGGAATTTATTTAAGACATGCACAGGCACAAAAGAGCGCATTTGTGATGAGCAATTGCAAGGAGGCATTTAAAGGAATGATTTTATGTTTGCCTCTTTGCCCCGTTGTTCCAAGTTACTCCCTCATCAGCACTCTCAGTCCTTCGAACTTGTTCTGTCTTTTGCCACTGTCCTGCCTAAAGCTCTCTCTGCTTTAGGTGTGTGCTGAGCCCATGGTTGCTGGCAGGTTTGACTTTTCTGGTAATTAGTTGCTTTCATGCCTGAGAAATTGTGTCTGCGTAAGCAAGGTGGGTGGTTGCAGTGCTAGGCTGGCGCTTGGTCTTCTCTTTACACCCATGAGATCTCTGAGATGTTTCCTGAACCTCGTTGTGACATCAGCTCCATGCCTGCTGATGCTGTAAAATAGAATCTCTCATGGAAAATTCCTCTTTACCAAGCAGCTGCCAGAGACTGCCTGAGTACTGGAAGAGGGAGACAAGTCCAGTCAGACCCATTCCGAATTCCAAGTCTGACAAACTCTCAGGATGTTGCAAAGCACACTCCTCTGTATTTTCATGTGGGGATAAGTTTCTCCAGTGAAATATGTTCAATGTTTGCCGTCTTCAACACAAATTCTTTTTCTTGTTTGGTTTTTTTTTTCTTCCCCCAGTGGGAGGGGATTTGTCAGCAAACAGTTTGTTGCTAACACCAACAGTCTGAACATTTTGCAAGAGTGCAGGGCTGGTTAGGTGTGCTTTTCAAACTCTGACTTAAAAAGCCTTGGTTTAATGCTACTGTAGCTTTTTAAAAATTTGATTAAATGCTGTGCATTTCACTAACCTTTTATGCTGCATGTTTTAGCCCAAAACAAACTAGTTGTCAAGTAAAACAATTGCCCTCCCTAAAAGATCCAAGAACATGTATAAGTTAATTAAAATAAAAATAAAGACATTTATTTTGTGAAAGGCCTTCTGTAGTCAAACAGGTCTTACAAGTAAATCAAAGTTCTTTCTCTACCGTGTTGCAGGCAAATTACGTGCCCATTCTGTTACTCCCACAAAAAAAAAAAAAAAAGTTATAAAAATTTATAACTACCACAAATTATTTGGAAGTCATTACTACTGTCAAGTACCACAGCTGCTCTAGAGTGTTTCTGTACAATGGTGTCAGATGTTCAGCTACATTTGGGCAGCATAACACATGCAAAAACTTCCATTTCCTTTCTGTCTCTGTCAATAGCTTTGATGGAGCCATTTAGCACCTGTTTTAACAGTTTCCATTTTTTAAGGATATGTGGTATTGGGGGCATGGTACTGTCAAATTCACCATGCCAAAGGGGTCATCTTCTGCGTGATTGCTGGCCAGAATTGTGCTAGCCAGAATTGTGCTATTGACTGAAATTCTGGGGTTCACCCTTCTTGGCTTAAATGTACAGAAATGTGCTTATACAAAAGTGCAACTCTGGGTATGTGAAAGCAGCCCGGAAGATGGGAATAGTCTCTGGCTTTCCCAGAGCATGGACAGCAGCAACTGTGCCTTGCCTTTCCTGACTGCACAGGTCATGTAACATGTAACATGTAACATGGTCATGTAATAGCCTTGTGGCAACTGCAGGTACTGAGAGTGGCTAGGGAAACCTTTGAGTTAAAACAGTGATGGGTGGGCACACAGCAGTATTTTTAGAGGGCCTCCTTTAGGTTTCTAAAATAATCTCAACGTACAGGACCTGACAGCTTTCTGGAGACTTCTAGCGAGGCCAGGGATAATCAACCCTGAAAGGAGGGACATGTACCAAAGCTAAAGGTTTAATGGACAATTAGCCATGAAGCAAGATGGAGAAGTTATGAGACCATTAAAGACCTGTCTGAGAACCAGGAGAGCCCAGAGCATAGGTGAATTACCTTCTGAGTGGGCACATTTTAAGAGTATCAATTAAAACCAGATTAAATTCATATGTGATCCAGTTTGACTCAGTGTGTGTGGGTCACCCTGACCCACACAGATTTTCTCAAGTGCTTCTGATAATACTGGCTCTACATAACACGTGGCATTGCCCGCTGTCACTTGAAGATGATGGCTATTACTAAACCTCTCCTCTCCTCTCCTCTCCTCTCCTCTCCTCTCCTCTCCTCTCCTCTCCTCTCCTCTCCTCTCCTCTCCTCTCCTCTCCTCTCCTCTCCTCTCCTCTCCTCTCCTCTCCTCTCCTCTCCTCTCCTCTTTCATTCTGAAAATTCAAGATATCCAGTCCAGATACTGGTGCCAGCCTCTTTCAGTGCTCTGACCCAACCCCACCACAGCAGGAACTAGATTTACAACCTGAGTCATCTCTCTTTTCCCTTTTCCATTTCAGGATGACAATGGACGCTCTGCAACTAGCAAACACTGCCTTTGCAGTTGATATGTTCAAAAAGCTATGTGAGAAGGACAAAACAGCCAACATTATTTTTTCCCCACTGTGTACCTCAACGTCTCTGGCTCTGGCATATAAAGCTACGAAAGGTGATACTGCAGAGCAGATGAAACAGGTAAGCTGTCGGCAACCTGTTCTGTGGCTGCAAAATTATATGGCTTGTTGTAGGGGTCTTATTAACTCTTATTAACATTCTCCTGGATGTCTGGTTGCCTTGTAAGACAGACTTGAAATCATCCATCCAAATTTCTTGAATGGTTCCACACTCCATGGCCCTGCACAACAAAAGGGTGAAACTCTGTCTTTGATCACTGCATTTTTCTAGATCGCTGTTTTTTCATTATTCAAGAATGCTTAAGCTTTATAGAATTGAAAATGATTTTGCCATTGCTGTCAGCAGCAAGTATGTGTAGCAGGCCTGTCACTGACTTTCCCCCCTTCTCCCACAATACTGTAAAGAGGAGGTGGGTAAAGTAGGAGGGGCACAATTTCGTCCATGTTTCTCCTTTCAAGCAGCTCATGATGTTCAAGGGGTTTCCAGCATCATGATCCAGCATGGCAGTCATGATTCAATCAGTTTATGGAGCTCACCCTGTGATGCAGGGAGTCAACCCTCCAGCCTTGTCTGCTGCCTCTGTGTAAGCAGAGATTGAGCTGGATCCTTTTAATCCCTGTGAGGGTCCCCACAGTTTCTGCAGTTACCTAAAGGTGCATAAAATGCAAATTAAGTATGCATTTGTATGCTGATTATCACCTGCCTCTGAAAGACTCTCTACATATTTGAATGTATTTTCCCTCCTTTGGAAATTCCTCCATGTAGTTTCTCATTCCCTGAAAGTACCCCTGAGCACAGCCTTCTGTGCCCCTGCTTATGCCACAGATTACAGGGAGTCTTGTGCTGTTCACAGAGCTGCACAGCAATATGTCCATGAAAGTCATGGAATCATGGAATGATTTCTGTGGGAAGGGACCTTAAATCTCCTTGCCACAGGCAGGAACATCTTCCACTAGATCAGGTTGCCCTAGACCTTACCCAACCTGGCACTGAAGACTTTCAGGAATGGATCTTCTAAGCCCTGCACATTTTTCCAAACAGTATTAAGAAAAAAATTAAAATTTAAATTTAAATGGTACCCTGAAGCTCCCTTACCATTTCAAAATTCAAGCGTTGTCTTTCTGGTGAGAAAGTTAAAAATATTACCCTGCCCTTATTTTGCTTTCACTTGTGTCTGCAATTTGCTTTGAACCATTCCATAATAACAAGTTAACCTGCACCTCCGCAAGTGGAGCTCTGTTACACAAGCTCACTTGTGCTTCATATTTCTCTAGTGGTATTTAAAAAGTGCTGACTACAGATGCTAAGGAGTGCTTGGTATGCTTTTAAGTGTAGTATCTCCTATTTTCCATGTCTATTCTAGCTTCTGCCTTCCCCTGAGTTTGTGCTTGGGTTTTAAATACTAGATACAAAAGGAGCCAGATCGGCGGCTGTACTCTGGAACACCAGTCAACAAACTTGTGTCTGTGTATATTTGGAATATAATCTCTCCCAAAAGTTCTTCCAGGTAGAGAAGCTGCAGTAGCTTTCTCCTCCAGCCTCGTTCCCAGGCACAGAAGTTTTCTGCACTTAACATGCAAAGAAATAAAACTGTTGGAGGAAAAGGAAATAAGTTGAAAAAGTTGTTTCTAAGGAGATGGACTTGGAGTTAGCTATGACAGCTGTGCTGCTGCTGTGATGGGAGTTTATTTGCTTCTACTCCCACTGAGCAAGGACAGGGGAGGGTATGGAAGGGTGACTAAGGCAGAGCAGCAATTTTGCCTGTGAAGAGGTGATGTGTTCTGGGAGAAAGAGCAGTAGTGATGTACAAAAGGAAAAGAAGGTCCCAAGTGCCTGCTGTGCTTCATAAGGCAATTTGAGGCAGGTGAGGAGGGTGGACAGGCTTCCTTTAATGAAATAGCCACCATCAAAGGGCCTGTAATAAGTAGGCATTAAAAGTTGAATTCATATTTATAGGGTTATTTTCAAACAAAGGCATCATTATCCCAGTATTTCCTAGAGCTGGACTTGTCATTCCCAGGAGTTGGGAGGTAGCCATGTGTGGGTCAGCAGCCCTACCCATGGATATACTCTGTCTACAAAACCAAACACAGTTATCTTTATCTGATCAGTTTTTGCTGAAATGTCATGTGATGTCACGTATTAGTCACAGCAGTCAGAAAACTTGATGATCTGTCAAGCATTTTTAAAGGTATAGCCCAGTTCTAGAAAGGAGATTATCTGGGACCCTCATGTGTCTGTTTTAAAAGCTTCAGAATTTTGGGTGGGAACGTAAGTTTGACAAAAACATTGTGACTCCATACTATGGAGCTTTAGTTGACTAAGTCACATCAGCAG
This sequence comes from Motacilla alba alba, assembly GCF_015832195.1. Taxonomy (NCBI): domain Eukaryota; kingdom Metazoa; phylum Chordata; class Aves; order Passeriformes; family Motacillidae; genus Motacilla; species Motacilla alba. The sequence continues at coordinate 69,716,252 of NC_052017.1, read as the reverse complement.
CATGAACAGCTCTATTCGTTTCTTTGTATTGCTCATAGGAAAGAAATGCATTTGGTGAAAGTTCTGTTAGGATCAGGTTTTTAGATTTATGTGAGCATATCAAATACATAAATGATTTTTGAGTAACAACAGTGAGAGGCTCTGTCATTAGCTTAAATACAAAAAGCAACAGCTCTGGTCACAAAGTAACATTTTTTGCTTAGCTGTTAGGAATGTTTAGACAATACTAATAAAAAAAGATGCTTAGTGTTTTATCATTTTCATTTAATAGGTGCTCCATTTACAAGATGTCAAAGATGTTTCTTTTGGGTTTCAAACAATAACTTCAGATGTTTCCAAACTCAGCTCTTTCTTTGCACTGAAAATGGTTAAGCGGCTCTTTGTAGACAAGTCTCTCAATCCTACCACAGTAAGTACTGCAGGAAAACCCTGGTGTTATGAATTACTTGGCCACCATGTTGATGGATTATGGTGTCAGACTGCAATGTTATTTAAAATTAATTTTTATACTTTTGGTTGTTGGTTGACTGGACTCAAATGATAAACAGCATAATATTGTCTGCTGCCATAAAGGTTTGTAGGAGGATAGATGAGTCTGCTGCTTGACCCCAAGCTGTGCAACTCTTACAACACTTTTAATTCTTTCATTAATATGCTTTAGGTCAGTAGCAAGTTTAGTTTTGAATGCAACATAACTTCTATGCCACATCAAAGTCTTTGCATTGCAAGTATGAGTGAAAATGAGTACAAAAAAAATTTGTGGTGCAAGTGTATGTCCAGTTCACACACCCAAGTAATTACTGCATAAGCTTCAGTTTTCCTAATCTCCCTGAGAAGGCAGAAGCCTGACTATTGAAGCAACACAAGTGGAGAAGGTGGTGTTTGGCCTTTTAACTTATGAACTTTGCAAAAAAATGACGAGAATGCTGTGTGTGTTGGGTTTTTCCCCCCAAAGTTGTCTCTGAGTAGAGTCCCAAGCAAGGAAAACATCAGCCTAAGGGAGGTGTTTCAGAAAACTCAGCATGCTGCAGTGATGCTGTGATCAGATCACCTGCTGTTCAGCCTCTGCTACAGCAAGGCCAGGACCCAGAGCAATAAGTGTTTTCCCTGGTGAGGACAGACATGATGGCCTGGAGCAGACTGGTGGCCTCTATTTCAGTCTTGCTCAGGCCTGGACTGAGGGTTGTTCTATCCTGTAAACTCTGGCAACACGGTCACTCCTGCAATACCAAAGTTACTTTACTGCTGATGTAGCACCACTGGTCTGAAAACGACCTTGGGAGTGATGCACTGGATGCAGGTGTATGTCCTTGTTGTCTCCTGCAGTTAATACCTTTTCTCAAATAATAATGCACTTCTCAACTACCCAATGGCACTTCACTAAGAATGACCGGTTTCTTGTGTCTTTCAGGACTTTGTCAACTCCACAAAGAGACCTTTTCCATCTGAACTGGAATTAGTGGAGTTCAAAGAAAAAACTGAGGAAACCCGAGAAAAAATCAACAAATCCCTTTCAGAGCTGACTGATGGTGGGTACAGCTTAACCTCGGGAATGCTGTTTGCCTCTTTGGAGAAAGGTCTTTATCCTTGTGACACCTCTTTAGGAGTAGATACATAGTGAAAGAAGACTAGGCCTACTATTTGGATTCATGAGGATTAGCAGCACTGACTTCACTGCTGCAGCACTTCTGAAGGTGGAAATGTGAGATTGACCTTGCATTAGCCTTGGGGAAAGCTGCTCACATTTGACTGCAGCAGGATGGGCTGGGAGAATGACGGGTCCTGGCTGTGGAGCATCACAACATGTAAAACCAAAACATCGAACCCTCTAATTCCTTTAAAAGCTTCATTGTAATGGGAAGTACTCGTTGGACTCTGAGTTTTAGGCTGGTAATTAATATCTCAGATGCTTTTGCCAGCAAGGGTGCCACAGGCAGAGGTGGGTCTCTCATTTGCCACCTTGTGGAAGCCCCGGCAGAGGCGGCCCTGGCGTTGGTTGCCGCCTGTTGCCCTCGTGTGGTGCAAGTATGGAAACAGCGGGCACGAGTCCGGTCCTTCCCGGCTGGCACAGGTGCCCACGGGGATGCACCTGGCCCTGCCTGTGCAGCTCCAAGACAGGACTTGCCTTCCCAGTGCTCTGAATTCAGGGTCATTTAGGGCAGTGCTTGAACCGGTCTAAAACAGAGAGAGTGGGTCATGACATTTACATCCTCTTTTGAAGTCGTATTTGGATATCGACTGTAATCAGAGCGACATTTTTTTGTTATCCTGGTTATTTTATTCTCATGTGTCAGTCTAGAAAAGAGTAGCTGCTAATTTGAAACTTCCCTTCAAGTCTTGCTCTCAAAAGTATTTTTTCACTTAAACCTGTTGAATTTCACTGAAAACTCAGTGCCTTCTTTAAGGTATTGAACAAAAGCAGGAGATGTAGTTTTGATCACATGCGGCATAAACCAACAAAAAATGTCATTTAGAAGATCCGCCTTGATCCCAAACCCCACATCAAAAATTAAGCTGCAATTTTAAGTAAGTGCTCCTTTTTGTAATATTCCATTAGAAAGAAAATATTTTATCAGTGAGATGCAGGACACAAATGTGTTTAGTTCAGTGAAATGTTACCATATTCACTCAAAACAATTGATGTACTGTTTATGTATTGTTGTATTAACAACCATTGTAAATCTGTTCACAGGAAAAATGGAGAACGTTTTGAATGAGGACAGTGTAAGTGACCAGACTCAGATCCTTCTAGTTAATGCAGCTTATTTTGTCACAAACTGGATGAAGAAGTTCCCAGAGGCAGAGATCAAAGAATGTCCTTTTAAAGTCAACAAGGTATGTTCCGGGGGGAAAAAAAAAAAAAAAAAAAAAAGAAAAGAAAGGTTTTCTCTCATGAAAATGCAAACTTTGAGCTAAAGCTAAGGAAATCCCAATAAAAAGAAATGAGAAATATGTGTTACCATGGCATTCTTAGACTCTATCTGATCTTACACAGTGTTTCAAGGGTCCCAGACTGTCCTGGGAGTCTGTTAAGACAACATGAGCTGAGTACAAGTGGTCAGAAGCAGCTGTTGTCTGCAGGGAGATGCAAATTCTCATGGGTCGCTTTTTTCCAAGAGATTGGAAGGTTGCAGTTACCAGAGGCTGCATCCAAAAACCAGCAGAGGTGAAGCACATTGCATTTCTTGAGCTGGTGAAATATGTACAGATATGTCACCTCTTTGAGTACAACCTTTAGGTGCCTGGCCCTGTGGTTTCCTCTCCAGAGATGTCATCTCATCAGTTTCCCTCTTTCCAGTCAGACTCAGGCCTGCAGCTCCTGCATGTCAGTCCTGCTGAGCCATGAGGTCCATGTGAGAGCAGCACCTCTGGCTGGTGCATTCAGGAGTCTGTGACCAGTGATGAGCATTGTAATCAGAAAACTTACAGCCAAGATATAAAGCTGCACAACATTTGTGAGATAAAGAGATTATATTCCAAATATACACAGACACACATATAGAGATGAATAAGCAAAGTCAGAGTTTCAGGTTCACTGAAAATATTCCTAAATTACCTCATCAGCCAATAGTTCCAGCTAAAAAAGTTTTTAAAGTCACACAATCAACACTAAAATTTTAAAGTGAAATCTCAAGATTTTTTTCCCCCTAAGTAACACTTTTTCCACTGAATTTGAATTTTGAACACTTTCATGTGGACAGAACAGTTTTAAAGTCTTCCCTATCAAGTAAAATGTTTTCTTTTGTTCTGTTTCATTTCATTCAAAAGCAAAAACTTAGAGATTTAGGTAAGCCTGAAATTTCTTCTGATTCTGTTTCAACTCCTGAACCAAAATATCAATTATTGGAATGAACAGCTTGACCTTCAATATTGAGCTGTGCTCAGTGCTTGACACTTGCTAGCATTACAACGCCCTGTAGACAGTGTAGTTGGTAGTACTCAGTGAAAAGGCATGAAGGGCCACCAATGTTAGATAAATTGCTCTTTTAAGGCATAGTCCCCATAAGTTGCTATTGTATTAAGTAGAATTCTGTTCCACTTTTGTTTGGAAAGTTGCCTACTGTAAAAAGCCAACTCTTGCTGTTGCTTTCATTACCTGTGAAAGCCAACAAATTCTCTGGTGGTAACTCAATGTATCCCTTCCATGCTAGCCTACAAACTTTCCTCTGTCACCATCTTATCTGTGAATTAAAAGGAATGATAGAGTGTTTCCTCTGTGTTTTGCAGACTGAAACTAAACCAGTGCAGATGATGAATCTGGAAGCTACTTTTTGCCTGGGCTATGTAAAAGATTTAAACGTTGCCATCCTTGAGCTCCCATGCCTTAACAAACATTTAAGCATGCTCATTCTCCTGCCCAAAGAGATTGAAGACGAGACCACTGGCTTGGAGAAGGTGAGAGAAAAAAATAGAATTGCTATGATACTTCCCTTGGAAACAGCCCATATAATGCCATATGTTTATGGAAGGTTTCTGATTTTTAGAAGCAATGCGTAAGGAAACACAAAGTGACTTTCCTGTGAATTCACCATCTCATTATGCTTCTCTGTTCCTCCTCTCATATTTGTGGCATCATCGTTTTCCCTGTGTCCAGTGAGAGGTTGTACATGAGGCTTTGCTCGAGATAGGGAATGCACAGAAAACAGTGTTAAGTGCAGGAGTGCTCTTATTTCTGGTATCCTTATTGTTTTTCAATTGACATGTGTCCATGATTTATTTTACTAAGGTCTTACACTTCTCCAAGTTTTAATTTTGAGCAGAGGTGCCTGCAAATGGACTGTTTTTTATTACCAATTGCATATAAATGTGAAAAATAATGAGGCATTTTTTCAAGATCAACAATTTCTTAAGTCATTTCTCTATGAAAATGTTATGACATATTTTCACCCCTATTCAAAGTTTATTAAGGAATAAGTAATTAATAATATTAATTAATAGTAAAGTTATTTAAGGATTAAAAGACTGATGATTACTCAAGTCTCCTTTTTAATTTGCTGCAATTGGCCACAAATTTTAAAGGCAGGAAGAATCTGTTTTTGCAACTGTAAGATGCTTTTATATGTTGGAGTAAATTACAGAACACACCTATCATAAAATGCAAGTGAGGCCTTTCGTGGTACCAATTTGTTGTGGCCCCACATTCTGCCTCCTCCCTTTTCATTTTAAAAACAAAAAAAATGTTTGAACAGCTGCATGTTTGATTGAGATCAGGCTCTGGGTTTGGATTTTGTGTCCTAAATACCAGCAATTTCATTTCTCTGTAGGGTCAGGAATAAAGGCTTTTGGATCTCTGCCAGTTGGCCAGGTTTAACCTGGGTAGGGACTGTCTTCCTCAGGTTCCTTCATATGGCTGTTGAGGTGATTGCTTATCAAAAGCTTGCCAGAGCATGCACATGCAGAAGAGTTGCTCCAGAGGCCTGTCCTATGGATTAAATCATACTTGAATCAATATAACTAGGAGTATGTTATGCCCAAATGCTATGGCTGTGAATTCAAAAACAAAAAAAAATTGCCTGTGGACTTTATTTTTTGGAGGTTTGATAGGAGTGAGAAGTTCAGGAATGGTCTTTTTTTTTCTCCTTTCACTTTCCTCAGGCTGCTCACTAATTTCCTTTGTTCATTTACGTTTTCAGCTGGAAAAGGCACTGACCCCTGAGACATTATTGCAGTGGACGAATCCCAGCATGATGGCCAACACCAAAGTGAATGTATTTCTTCCAAAGTTTAGTGTGGAAGGTGACTATGACCTGAAGCCACTTCTGGAAAGCCTGGGAATGACAAATATCTTCAACGAGAGCACATCAGATTTCTCTGAGATGTGTGAGACAAAAGGTGTTGTTGTGTCAAAGATCATCCATAAAGTCTCCTTGGAAGTTAATGAACAAGGTGGCGACTCCCGAGAGGTACCTGGATATCGGATTCTGCAACACAAAGATGAATTTAAAGCTGACCATCCATTTATCTTTTTGTTTAGACACAACAAAACTCGCAACGTGATTCTTTCAGGCCGATTCTGTTCTCCTTAAGCGGGGCATGTTCATTACAAAAAAAGCACCATTACATTTGTGGTGGTGCACACTCCTGTAAAGCTTTTCTTCCTGACTATTACCGTTGAAAGGAAATCTAAGAGGTTCATATATTGGCTGAGTAATACAATGTACTCTACATATGCAGCAGAAGTAGTTTCTCTCCGTTTGTTTCCTCCCCTTTAGCGGAATAATTTCCACTGTGAAGAGCACACCATATTTTATTGAGAAGTATCCCAGCTTCAGCAACAAGAACATTTTGTTTCTCTGTGACATTTTTTTTCCCAAATGAAGTGAGAGCCTGATTTAAGATAGCTCAGGAGCTGGAAATGGCTCTAGGAGGAAGAGCTGTATTCCTACTCCCTAGTGAAACCTCTCTCTCTCTTGTGACTCACACTCTCTGGATTCCTAATGCCTAAAAGGGGAAACGTGGACATGTGGTATGATAGCTCTTCCTCTGTACCTGGCCAAACTCTGGTGGTCCAGGGTGCCCTACTGGACCCTGCCAGCACCCCGTGAAGAAGTGGACAAGTTCTGCAGCATAGCTACAACAGTTCAGGCTGGCATCAGGATTTGCATCTGTGAAACAGCAGCCACACCAAGGCCTGTGGACACCAGAGGCAAAAATCATGGGGACAATATGTGTCCCCAGAAGACTCTTCAGCATGAAGTTCCCAGACTGGGGAAGTTGAACTCTGCTGTGTGGCCTTTTTTGACTCATTCCCTTCAGACATGGAAGATGGGATAAGAGGAATCTTGTATATATCCTAAGGAAAAAACCATTATGCAAATCAAGGATAGAACACACTTGGAATAATACTGGAAGTACCACACTTCTTATGCACAGATTATCTGCCATTTCTAGATCTGGATTCAGCATTAAGGAAACTCCTTACAGTTACTCAATGTCTAAGGCATGAGAAAGAAATAAGGACTTCAACTTGACTGAAATTAACATTGTAATTACTAGTCTTCAAATTCCACAAGAGATTATGGTAATCAGATTTCATTTCTATCTAAAGCCTGCCTGCTGCATATGTTCAGTACTCGTTTACCTAAATACTGTTCAGAATAAAGCACTATAAAACCTGTGTCAAATGTACAATACCTCTAGTGTCAGCTTGTGTGTTCATTGACAGTGTCAGTGTTCACGCCTGACTTCCAATAAATTACAGGAATGGAAATAAGCAGATTCACTTAGGCCACAAAGTCAAAAAACCAAAAAAAGCAACTAAGTGAATGTCTGGATTGCCCTTCTGAGCCACATGATGATAGTTCCCAATCAGGACTATGTTACTAGGTGGTAAGGATCTGTGCAGAATTCAATTATGTATCCTCAAAAGATGGAAGCATTCTACTTGAGAAATCCTCTTGGTGCCTCAGGTCTGAAAGAAACTGGAAAGAGATCTCTAAATGAGAACACTCAGCAACCTCTAATATGCATACTTTCAACATCGGAGCACTGCTTATTGTGAATTTAGAGACAGGAGCTCTGTTTTGATTCTTGAACTTAACAACCCATGAGAAGCCTTTAGTCACAATAATTCAGTAGTTCCCTTGGAAGACCTTTAATGTTTTCTAAGGCATTTTAGTGCCAGAGGGTTAACTGAGGTCTCTGGCCCATATCTTTGAGGGTACTGAGGAGACTAACTTGGCTCAGAACCAATGGGAGGTGAGACCCTGCAGATCTCTGGGGGTCTTTGCTGATATGCATCAGATGTTCTGACACAAGGATAGTGGTCAGAAAAATAAAAAATACAACAATTTATGTGAGCCCATCCTGTCTGAGAAGGACTTAGCTGCTAAGATCTTTACTGGCTCAACTTCAGTGCTACTGAAAGACTGGTAATGATTGATACACCCGATCCTTGTCTGATCTGCTCTGGAGGCTGGGATTAGATGTATCCAGGGCTGTTGTCACTGTGGCTTCTACTGGTTTTCCTGTAGGAGGTGGGTCAGTACATTGTGCATGGGGTTGGTGACTAAGCAGCTGCACAGGTAGTCCATGCATAGAGAAGAGGGACTGTACAGTTTGTGCTTGGGCTCTGACTCTTTGTCAGGTGGTTCCAGTTGTCCAGCAGGCCATTTCACACTTACTGCTACAGCTCTGCTGGTCTGCTAGACTGATGAAAACCTCTGGCAGATTGTCCCAACCCTCTTTTCCTTCCTGGATGAGATTTCCTAAAGCAGAAAAGCTCAGACATTGCTTTCTCATTTTTTTCAGGTTCTGAAAACATTCCAGTTCAGGAGCAAGTTTCTCATTTAATGGAAGCTGTAGTCTGTTTAAATGCTGATCAGAGGATTTGGCATATCCCCACAAATTTATGACAGCATTCTTTTCCTAGTGATAGCTTGGCCAGGAAGGGTTATCCCATGAGAGCAGAGAGAAACACTGCTTCAGGGTGGGGCTCGTCTTTCTTCACCTCCTGACTAATTCCAAGGTATCCCAGCCTGTGCTAGGCAAGCAGATGTTAGAGATACAAAGCTGTCTTGGCCCACACAAAGCAAACTCACTTATTGGTTATTTATGAAGAGGGTGGCTTACTCATTAAAGCCTCGGGTTCATTTTTCACTTCTGCCTCTTCTCTCTGCCAATCCCAGTGTGAAGCTTTTCCACCTTGCAGCATTGTGAGGGAGAAGTATCCGTGAGGGTCCTGCTGCTGTGAGAAACCATGTTACAGTCTACTATTTTCATTCTACCCTTTGCTGGCCTCTGGTCCTTGGGCAAGAAAGTACCTGGGAGGACATGGGAAAACGCGTGTGGGAGTTTGTGTGCAGGAGCTCTTACGTGCTGGAAGGTGTTGGTCACAATGGAGAAAGAGAGCATAGCTGAGGGCTTGCTCACATTGACAGGGTGTTCCACCTCACCTTTCAACAGGCCATTACTATCCAGTGATGGATGATGCTCCTGGTGGAAAACAGCAAGCTGTGGCTGGCTTTGGCAGATGGTTGCAAACTGCAGGGCTGTGTGCCTGCTCACCTCATCACTTGCTCACCTGCACAGTCACTGCCTGCTCCTTACTCCCAGCAGTTGGTTGAGAAGGGACATGTCTCAATGTCTTGTGGTAGCAAAAGTGGTTTGTGGGGAAGTTGCGACTTAGGGCAAATTGGCCCCACTGGAAAAGCAGTACATTTTTGTGAATATGCTGTCCTAAGGAACCAGAAAAGACAGATTTTGCACCTACATTGACATTTCCTGAGGCAAAGCAACTAAGCAGATGCCACAGAAGCTCTGAGGGAATATATAAGAGAGCAAACAAAATAACTCAGTGGAAGAATGATGTCAATATAGAAGGAAGGGAGAAAACACAGAAATTGGAAGAAGGAAAATCTTGCAAGATACTCAAAATACTTAGGTTGTCACTGAAAAGATGCATGGACTAGAAAAGCATCAGAAGATACATGGTAAGGCAACATTCATAAATAAATTTAAAAATAGAGAAAGAAAGAACTGAGAAAGAAGACTAAGGAGCGCTACAGAAACATGCAGGAAGAAAAAACAGAAACAAGAAAGTGAATGGCAAATGGAAGCAAAAAAGGAAAAGAACTGAAGTAATGAGATTGTATCTTCCATTGCTTATGGATTCCTGTTTTCAGATGGGTACTGGAGCACTGGAGCCTGGCCAGCTGGGCTGAGACCTTGGCAGAGGAGTGGGGAACAGCAAAGCTGGATGCTGCTGTGCCTAAAGAAGAGGATGGTCTAGCTTCTGCCCTAGAAGGAAAGCATGGGCAGGGCAAGATGGTGCCGAGGGCCTTCTTCCTCTTTCCATGTTTGATACCATAAGTATCCTATCAAACCAAAGCCAGTTTTATGCTTTGTGGGAAGAAAGAAGAGGTGAGAGAGAAAAGACATAAAATTTTTGGTGTTGCAAAGCCACATACAACCCTAGTTTAGCTCTGATCTCTGAGCCCAGGTGCCATAATCCAGTGCTGCAGCTGAGTTCAGTGGTAGTGATTAGAGATCAAACACTGTGCTACTGCAGCTCCGTGCTTCCCATCTCTTTACTTTGTTCTCACTTTATGCTGGAGACTTAACCTCAGTGATCAACCACTCCTGACCTTTTATTCTTAACTCCAGTGATTTAAGATTTAAAAGAATACCCCCTGGCTGGGGATTCCTGTTACAGTTCAAGGAAATATTTCTTCCCTTCTCTAATTAAGCTCCTTCCACGCACATAACGCCAGCTCCTTACCTGAGAGGGAGAGATGACTGTAGGCAATATAAAGTTCATGCATTTCCCATTCATTTGCTCTATCTCTGCAAGCAAGCTCAGCTCCAAACAATCTTGGCATGAACCCTGCACACACCTTTGTCCAGGCCAGACCCCATCAAAATTTGAAAGGGGCTAAGCACAGCAGTGCAGTCATGGCCTTCTTAGGGTTAATGACCAGTTTTCCAGCGAGAGTGGCTTGGCATTGCCATCAGGAGATGTTGCCAGCAGATATTGCCTGCCAGACTTGTTGGGCAGCTTGAGAGAAATGCTAATAGCATATTGCTAGATATAGGTTTCCTATTCTTCTATGGGGAAACTTCATGGTAATGGCATTTGCATTTAACAGCAAGATGCTGCTATCAGCAATCGTTGGTTAGAGGCTGAACTTTCCCACAAGAGAGTGGGATAATTTTTTTAATACAGTATTCACAGGAACGTGCTCCAGAACTCAGCTGTTCACTTCTTCATTTAACCTCTTCAGGCAAGAAGGTAAAAATTCTATGTTGTTTTGTTGTTTTCTTCTCTCTTTTTTTTTTTTTTTCCAAAATAATTGTGGGGTTTTTTTTCTTTTTTTTCTTTTTTTTTTTTTTCCCTGATCCAAAGTACTCTACAGGCTGGTAAAGTAAACATCATTTTTACATATTGGGCAGAGAGATACCTTTAAAGGCTGCAGGCAGCAAAACACACTGCTAAAATTCAGGTGGCTCAAGAGCTCACATAAAAGGAGCTGGTCTTCAGTGGGACATGAATGAGGATTTTAGGGATACATCTAAAAATTCTTGCCTAAATTTCACAGGCTTCTGAATCTGAAATTTCCCCAAAAACCTCTCTGTCCACCCAGTAAAGTCTAATTGCCATGAGACTGATGAGTTCAGTGGGTTGTATGAGAAGGTAGATATTTTTCTGCCTGTCTCTCCGGAAGGGCTGAAGTACAGGCACTTTCAGAGCACCTCTACTCACTCTGGTAGAAACAGGCTTCATGTAAATTGATGGTGCTGGTGACCTGGGCAACCTGACCCGGTGCATGATAAATGCAGTTAAATTTTCCTTCTTTACTCACATTTCCATGGCACATGCAAAAGCCTTTAAATGTTCTCTAGATGAGAGAGAGGGCAGGCAATTTTTTGGCTGAGTTCTAAGGCATTTCCCCTTTACACTGATCCCCACTACCAGGGAAGTTGTTTATGTTCTTAAACAATGACGCTATAAAAGAGAAAGGGTGGAGTGGCATTCAGATTTTGTTTTGCTAGTGGGGGTGCTAATCTTTAATATTAAAATATGAGCTCCTGGGTTTGGCAATGCTGATTAGAAGCTTGAAGAGGAGCCTGTGCAGCTGCTCACAGGCACAGCAAATAACTTGCCACCTTACAGCCTGTAACAGGCCAATGCACATCCATGCCTGTTTATGCAGAAATAACTGGGCTAGAAAGAGTTGCAGAAGATACCAGAGGGGCTGATGCAAACTAATAAAAGCAGTCAGGAAAAAGCTTTCTGGCATAAAAGTAGCATACTGAGAGGCTAGGTTGTTTGGAAAATGAACTTGGCACCATTTCCCTTGAAAAACTGCTTTGTACTGAAATGCATTGGTTTTTAATTTAAAGCATGTGTTGTGCCATTTAGGGATGATCAGAATTGCTGTGTTATTGGAAATGTAATTTTTCTTATGTGCTGTTTGTCCATTTTATTCCAAATAAGCACAGAAACACATCGAAACTTATTTTTGTATATTATTTTGTTTGGTCATGAAAAATAAGAAAGTCACTTCTACCAATTTTCATGTGAGGGGACAGCACTATCTGTCACATTGTCTTTTTCTAGGATAGACCATGTAATTCCTGCCAATTCTATTTCCCTGTGTGTATGAGAAATGAATGTATATTAAGGCACCTTTATGGGATGCAGATTGAATAAGTCAAACATGCAATGGGAATTGTCATGTGGCATCAGGCAAAACAGGTTCCTTCTTACTTAACTTGTATGAAATACAGAATTACCTTAACAGCAAGGCTACAGGTCTCTTACCTTCTCCACCCAATTTACTGCCTCCTCCTGTTGACTGAATAATATAATCTAACACAACCATTAATTACGATGGCTTTCAGCACAGGTTTCTTTATTCTTTGATAGTTTTTGTTTTGATTTCATCTAACCTTAGCCAGAAACAAACTATAAAGAGAGAACAGATCATGAATAGTTATAGAAAAGGGGTGTTCATCATTTCACACAGCCATGGAGGAAGTTTGTAATTTTTACGAGGTCTGTGGTATGCAGTGCTTTCTTCTGAAGGAAGCTATTTTCCTGGGTACCTTCTTGCTCACATATTGCAGTGCCAGTAATTTCATTTGCCAGACTATGTTAAACACTGCTGAACCATCATGCAAAGGATCTCCTGTCATCAGGGGCTCTGCACTACGTATAATGCTCAGCACAGGTGCTTTGGCTAGTGTGGATCAGCAGGTAGGAACTTCCTGGAACACTGCTTTTGATCCTGTATCACCCCTCCTTACCACTCCAAGATTATTTAAAAGTGACATTACCATTTGCTGTCCACCATGTAGATGTTCTCCAAACGCTGTGAACCTTGCAGTAGCTCCAAAAGTCTGATTGAATTATTGCACACATTACACAGAAGGCTTTGTGGTGTGAAATCATTCATACACTTGTTACCACCCCATTTTAGATTAAGGAAGTTCACTAAATCCTTTCATTGTGCAGTAAGAAAGTTCCTTCACCAGCCTATACCTGCCCCCCCTTTCTCTGGATTTCCAGGGCAGCTCTCTAAGTAGTTCCTACTCACAAAACCATGGAGCTGGCTGTAGTGTTTGCACCAGGATGTCTCCCTGGTGACAGCCTGCTGCTTTTCTGAAGGAGTGGCCACATCAGTGTGCCAGACACTCGCTTTAGAACCTGTTCCCAGATCCTGGGCTCTCCCTCCATTCTTGGCACTAAGCCTTTCCCTGCAGGGTGGGGTGGAGGCACTCAGCCTTTCCCTTCTTCCTACTGAGTAAGATTATTAACTCTTTTTTTTTTGCTCCTTGACTTTGTCTGAAGGTGGCACACACCTACAAAGTGCTTCATGCCCTACATTCACTGTGTCCGATTTCACAGCTCCATTTCAGATCTTTCAAGAGACGTGGAAGTATAGCACTATAAACTTCAGCACCAAAGATGCACTGTTTTGTTTTTGGAAGGTTGTGGATAGTAGGATATGAAGGTGGAAAAAAAGAGAAATTACTTAGTGCAATGTCTTGTGGTAAGATTACTGCATCGTTAAAAGGAAAATTAAAACCATATTACATAAAAATACACTAATAGAGGAGCTAAACCAGCTGTGTTCAGAATTAATGAGATAAAACTCACCTTTGATTTGTCTGTGCAAAGAACCCTTTGGATATTTCTCATCTGTTTTGTCCATTTGCATTGGGCCTTTATGTGAAGTACTTCTGGACTTCAGAGCAAAACAAAAGTCTCAGTATGAAACATCTATGAATTTTCTTTCAGCATGACAGGTTCTTTCCACATTCAAAAACAGGATGAAGCATTGATTGTTGCTGTTAAGTTGTTAGTCAAATGGAAAGAAATGTCAGCATTTGCCAAATGTTTTACCTTTATATATTTAGAAACTTTACTTTTTCATCTCTTCCAAGCCTCTGCGCCAGTTTGTTTTAGGCTCAGTCTGTTTTCCTGTGAGTTGAGTTCATTCCCATTGTCTGGCACTTGCTGCAGTGAAGATGGTTCCACAGATAAATGTTGTACCTTGGCTGAGCCATATCAACCCCTAATGCCCTGGTAACTTCTGGCACCTGAGTCCCAGCTTTCCATGCAAAGTCATGCCTGGCTCATGGCTGAGCTGGAGACAGTATGCATGCTGTATCTTGAGAACAGTGCAATGCATTTGAGCAGCTCTTTGCATAAAGAGACCTCTGTGGGGGTCAGACTCTCTGTGAAGGGAGGGAGCTGTGGCTGTGGTAGAAGAACTGGGGCCTCAATAGGAGGCTGACAGGAGAGTTTTGGCTGGAATGGGTTGCAGGTCCCCAGCACCAGGCAACCCCTTCTCCAGAGGGCTCAAGCCAAGTCTCAAAGGAGCATCAGCAGCCCAGGACAGGCTGTACAAGTGTCCTGCTGATAAAAAATCCTGAAGTTCAGCTTTGAACTAGCCTCTTCCCACCTTTAACCTCTGGTGACACAGACTGGAGCTCCTCATATAACCTCACCTTGCAGGCTGCAGTTTCAGGGCAGACAGGGCTGCAGAAGAGTGCCTGCTGTGCTGTGGCCATCTCTGGGCACTGGGGAGAACCACTTAGGTGTGCACTCACTCCTTTTTCCAAAAGAGAGGAACTCTGGCAGCTTTCTCTGGACTTGACCCATTCTGGTCCCCGTGCAGGCTGAAAGGTAGAGCCAGCAAGATCTGTGTCACAGGAGACGTGAAGGACTTGTCTCCATACAGTGGCTGTGTATTTTCCCCCAAAGAAATAATCTTTCTGGATCACAGACCAGTGCTAGTTGTGCAAAATGTTTGTTTGATTCTGAAAGTGATGTGGGGTTTGTGTATTTTTTTTTGGTATAATGAATCCAGAAAATTTTGTGTGATCCCACTGGTACCTACACAACACCTTTACAATTCTCTTAAGATTCAGGAAAGGAGTTTCTAATCACCCGTTTTTTAGATGGCCTCCTCCTTGAAAGGGCCAAGCTGAACTTGGTCCTTACTTGTTCTTAGTGGAGTGGATTGAACATAAATGACCTGTGGGAGGGGTATCAGACTGTCATGTTTCTAGTACAAAAGTAGAGAGTGACACACATCTTGTCATATCACTAAGCAGGAACTCACAGATTTCTCTTCAGGGCTCTTGGGCTATTGCTTTTTTGGAATTTTTAATTGTGCATCCTGCCTCAATCTCTGAAGCCTGGAAAACTTATTAGAAGTTAAAAGTGTATTTCAAACTGTTAGTGTTTCCATATGTAGTTCAGTCTTCATAGCTGTTAATGAGCCTTTTTCATGTATGAAGATATTTAATTAATAGTGATTTTATTTTTAGAAATCTGTTGTTTGGAACCCCCTTGCCACAGCTCTGGTTACCACAGATGGTTGTATGCAGGCTTAGTTTCTGTCACCAGGTCTCTATCACTAATGTATGTTGTTAAGAGGAAAGAGTTGATGCAGGTGTGTGCATCAAACCAGTGTGGAGAAGGAAAATGTTAATCCATACCTGTCTAATTTCAATACCATAAGTTGAAATAAGACACAGCATGGGCTAAGGCAGAACTTTTTCTGAGGTCCTTTCTGAGGAATGTACATATGCTGTGAGCATGGGTCCCTTTTGCAGACCCTCTGTTCCTTTGCTCCTGCTGTGCATCATAGACTGATCTGTGCAAGGCTGAGCAAAACTATCAGGATATAGAAAACTATCAGGATATAGAAGGTTGTTGAACATGTTATGTTCAACAACCAGCTATGGGACAATCTCAGGGCAGACAGATGCTTTACAGTGTGGTCTAGCTAGGCCAGCGGCACTAAATTTCTTAATTCTTTTGTGCTCCCACTCAGCAGCAGCTTCCTGATGGACTCCATTTCTAGACCAGTTACTGAGTTTTGCCTTGATCTCTACAAAAAGCTCAACAGAAGTGCAGAGGGCACAAATATTGTCTTCTCTCCTATGAGCATCTCTGTTGCCCTGGCCCTCATCCATCTTGGTGCAAAAAACAACACTGCTGCTCAGATAGAAAAAGTGAGTATGAATGAACCATGTGCTTGAGGTGAGTATGAATGAACCATGAAGCTATGAGGTGCTTCCACAATGCTTGCTGTTCCCTCAAAGGAAATGTTGGGCATCCCAGCATGGCCCACGTGTGAGCGTCTCACAGGAAACCTGCATGAGCGCGGGCACAGGTGCTGCCTTCACAGCTGTGCTTGGAGCACTATGATCCCTGGCCTCTGCTGGTGTGAGTCTCATCGTACCCCCTGCAAGAGAACAGAGCAAGGGGTGACTGAGGGGAGGTGATACAGTGTGGGAACCCAGGACATCCCTCTGGGTGTCCTGGATGGCCAGAGCCGCTGGCAGAGGGCTCTGAGACCCTGGCATGCAGCCAAAGACACATGTGGGGTTTTGATCTTAGCCCATGGAGCAAATTACTAACTCTGTATGAAGAATTACAAGCCACACACACAAGTTTAGGTATTGTAGTAGAAGTAGTTTCAAAGTGAAAGGAAGAATTTTTGAGTGCCGTACAGGGGGGTTTTAAGCCTTGTACGCAGGGGTCCAAGTTTTGTACATGGGGGGTCAAGAGTTTTAAGATGGAGGCATTTGAGTGTGCCCTGTCCTCTTTCTTTCTCCTTCCTAGCCTCCATGTCTTTGGTGATGTTGGCACTCACAGATTGGTTTAGAGTAGAAAGTCACCATTCAATATAGATAGTAGGCATTGGGGAAAAGTATAAACATGTAGTACGTAATGTATGATATAAAAGATGGCACCAGCCCCCTGGGAGGGCAGTGTGCCTTTGATCTGCTGAACGGGCCGCAGCAGTTCAGGAAAAAGATCTTTTAGATAACCAACAATAAACTACCTTGAGACCAGACAACAGAGGACTATTGAGTCTTTCTTTGAAGGCATGGGTTGGAGGACAGACTTTTCCATCTTTTGGGGTCACCCCAATCCGGGGGCTGGAAACCCCACAATACAGCACAGTGGGGTGCTCTGGCTTTCCCCAAGCCTGTGGCAGAACGTCAGGCTTTATTTCAGAATTATGGGCCTGCATTTCCTCTTGTGGTTGCTACGAGAATCCTGAGACTGAGAGTCTGGGTGGGCAGTGGGGAGAGCTGCAGACCCCTGAAGGGGTTGCACCTGGGTGGCTGAAAGCATTAGCTCACTTGTTCCTTAGGACATTGAAGAATCAAAATGTGTCACCCCACAGAGACCCAGCTGGGCAAGGAGGGGATGGAGAAGACCACTCCTCCAGTCACTGTGCCTTTACTTCCTGCAGTGCAAGTTCTGCTTTCTTTTCTTCTCTTTTCTTTTTTTCTTTCTTCTTCTCTGCCATGAGTGGTAGAAGACTAATAATCCTAAGGCAGAGCTTCTCACCAGGGTATGATGGGTTCACCTTTGCTGTGGCTGCCAGGTGCCCACCCAGACACTCTGAGTCTGTTCTCTTTGTGCAGAGACCACCCCTACAGCCCCCTGGCTACTATAACCCTGCCACATCACTACTTTAGACAGGCACTCCTGCTTATTTTAGGAAAGCAGTGGGAATTGCTCAATATCAGTATCCTCTAGAAAATGAGAGTAAGTCTATGTACCTATCTATTATTATAATAAAAAAACTGCTGAAAATTTTTCAGTGATGTATTTGCATAGTAGAAACAAGGAATGAAACAAGAGAAGCAAGAGCATTGTGGTTTTAATCTATTTCTTAAGCTGATGCTTATGTTAAGAATGATTGCAAGAAGCCAGTTTTGATGTTTTTAAAGAAAATTAATTTTCGTCTCTTTACTTGGGGCAACTTTTTGTTTTGAAATTTAAGATAACAGTAGCAATGAAAACACAAATCAAATATAGCAATAAAAAACACAAATCAAATATAAACATTTTGAGGTAGGGAAGAGTAACATTTTGAGGGATTAAGTGCAAGTTCTTCTTGGTTTGTTAATATAGAAAAGTGAGTCTGAACATGAATGTATGAACAAGTTCAAGTCTGTCATTTCAGCTGATAAGTGAAGCTGCTAAAACATCTTTCATGAATCAACACTACTTATCCAATAGGGGACAGCAAAGCTTTTAAACAAGGAATGTGGTTTTTCCCAGTTACAATTGACATAACTTGACATCTTCACCTGCAGGTGCTCCATGTCAGGAAAGCTGCAGGAAGAATGAGTCTTGGATCTGATCACGAGAGTGCAGCCCCAGAAATGGGGCCAGAAGGAAGCCTGGGGAGTCAGCCTTCTTTCTCTAAGGTGTGTCCTTGGGTGGAGAGCCCTGCCTTCACTGCGTGGTAGGTTAGTGCGGGTAAAACTCTCGGGTTTGCCACTGGAGGGAGTCAAGATCACATGCTCAGAGTCTGCCTAATCCTCTAGGAAATTACTGATACAAGGTTTTATTTTATTAAGGGCCAGTAAGTCAATACCAAAGTCTTCAGTGATCTCATCTGAAGGAGGATCCGGCTACAAAGCTTGGACAAGTTGGATTTAAATTCAGTACAGCGGGAACTAGCCATATAATGTTATCTAATTAAGATGCAAATTAGCAACCAAAGCTGTACAGAGGAATAATTTAAATTATTGTGCTTGTGCTATTCCCAGTGTAACAAGGAGGGAGACCTTAACCACAAAGTGTTCCAGGAGCTGCTTTTGCAACTACAAAACCTTGGTGAAAAATACGTTTTAACCTTGGCCAACAATCTCTTTATACAACAAGGATTTGAGCTCCAGCAGGTAAGTCACCTGCTAACTGCTGTGGCCATGACCTCAAGCTTCCCTGTAACTGTGAGCCTCACTGTTGTCCCTCTTGTGTGTGTTTTGGAGCACGTGATGTGCTACATGGAGCTATAGCTCTTGAGGCTGTCAACTTTCCATGCTTTCATTAAAAAAGCAAAAAAACTCAAACAGGAACAAACAACCCTGTGGATATGAAAGGCTATAGAGCAAAAATAAAGCAGGCACATTATAATGTTCATTTTTGGCACATTATTCATATGTGTGCACTCAGCCAGAGGAGAACCTACAGCCAAAAATATCCTATTCAAGCTGTCTGTAAACTACCTACTTCAGGTTTTGCAAGTGAGACAGCTGAGGCAGCAGTAAGCTTGGAGAGGGTTTATCTTCAGGAAGGTTGTACAGGTTCATGCACAGGACTGCTCTGCTGAACTTCTTGCTCCTTTCCTACTGAATGACTGAGTGGTCTTGAGACTACTTGGCATGGCTAACTTGTTAGTCACATCTTCGCTTTTCTGTCAATTATTTCGATACTTAAGCATCAAACAACTCATCTTGAATTTTTTGTTTCTTTGATTTTTTTATCCGAACCTCAGTTATGCAGTCCTCCATGACAAGACTCATTCTTTTGGTTTTCTTTTTACTTATTTACATTTTTGACCTATGCATTAGAATCTCTTTTTCAAAGATCCTCTGAATAAACTTCAGATAATTAATATTTCCACAATGAAATTTTACCTTACAGATTCAACAGGTCCCTCACTATTTCTAAAATACTATCAAGAGATTGATTTCTTTCAAAAGGCAGTAAGTGCTTAATAGATTTGACCAATTCACAATCTTTATTTTGATTTGCAGCAATTTTTAATGTGTAGCAAAGAACTGTATGGAGCAATGCTGCAAACAGTGGACTTTCATGGTGCTGTTGAAGCTGCCAGAAGAAAAATTAATGCTTGGGTTGAAAGTGAGACACAAGGTAAAATAAAGCAAAACTATAGCCATTGTATTCCTGCCTTCCTACATAGGTTCAACAAATGAAATTCCAGGGTAGGAAAAGCAAAGACTTGTTCACATTTCTGTGTGTTCACTCTTAGGCTGTTTAAGGGTAGTTTTTCTTCCCATCTGCTCTTGAAATATTAGAGTAAGTCGCGAGCTAAATTATTTATGACTTAAAGATATGTTTGCTGTAAAATATTTTTTATTCCCACCCTTATACCTGGCCTGATAATTGCAGTAAAAACTACAAGCCTTGACCAGACAAACTGCTCCTGCAAACAGCCATAAATGCAGATTCAGAACACCAGGGGATAATTTGGTTATCCCCATTCTCCCTGGCTGGTTACAGGGCAGAGGAATCTACCATTTGTTTACCTATATTGTTTTTGTCCTTTGAATAAACTGAGAACTATGTTTCTAAGTTTTTCCAAATCTAAGTTCATAGACCAATAACAGAGTCTCAGTCCAGAGTTTTAATGACAGCTAACAAATACTTCTGTGTTTCAAAATTCCCTTTAGGTAAAATCAAGGAACTCTTTGCACCTGGTGTGATTGATGGACATGCATTGCTGGTGCTTGTGAATGTAATCTACTTTAAAGCATCCTGGGAACACAAGTTTGAGGAAGAAAAAACAGTTCAGAGGGATTTTAAACTGAATCAGGTACATCTGCCTTCTGTAAATCTTAACACTATTGACCTTAGATACTGTGAGCGTTGCAGCAAGCATAACAACGTCCAGGGCTGAGCTGCCCTGTGTGTAAGCTGTGGGTGTGTTGGGAACTTAACTTGCCTCCCTTGTTGGGTAGAGGTGTTGGTGTTGTTGTATTGCCTAACTGTGTAATTTTCTTTTCAATAGAACAGAAAGAAACCTGTGCAGATGATGTATCAGAAAGGCAAATTTAAACTGGGCTACATTGAGGAGGTGGGTGCTCAGATCCTTGAACTCCCTTATGCTCAGGAGTCACTGAGCATGATCATCCTGCTGCCAGGGGATGTGGCTGATGGATCTGTCAGTGGGCTGGAGCAGGTAAGGCAGTACATGTCACGGACTAGGGCTGGAAGCCAGTTGTCTGAATAAACACTGGGTAAAGATCTCAATTTTTCAAAGCTTCCCACCTATTTTAGTCTCCTTCTCCCCTTCATCTTACAGATTGAAAGCGCAATCACCTATGAAAATATAATGCTGTGGGCCTCCTCAGAGAACATGTTTGAGACAACGGTGGAGGTTTACCTGCCCCGATTCAAGCTGGAAGGCACCTTTAACCTCAACGAGGTTTTACAAGAGATGGGGATGACCGACATCTTCACTGAATCAAAAGTTGACCTTTCTGCAATGACATTTGCAAAATCTCTGGTGCTGTCAAACGTTGTCCACAAGGCGTATGTGGAAGTCAATGAGGAAGGCACTGTGGCGGCAGCTGGCACAGGAGCTTCCATTGTGAGGAGGTCTCTGCCTCTCACAGAGGTGTTCATGGCTAATCACCCTTTCCTATTCTTTATTAGACACAATCCTACCAATACTATTGTTTTCTTTGGCAAACTCTGTTCACCTTAAAATCAGGACCATTTTCTAATACTGTGAGGAGCACCTGGATGAAAAGCGGAAATTGTGTTTTTCTCCCAAATGCTTTCTTAATCTTTTGATGGCTAGTTTGTTCTTCAAAATAATCACTGCAGCCAGTTTTGTTTAGAACCTATGAATCAAATGGTGTGACACTAGGCTCCTTGAATTGTAAATATTGATCTGAATCCATAATATGAGTAAATTTTACCTTAAGCTCACTGGATGTAAAGAACACTTTGTTTCCTTGATGTGCACATGGGCTCATGGTGACAATAGGGTTGAAGTGGGAAGGGACCTCTGGAGGTCATATGGTCCATCTCCCTCCCCTGCACGAGCAGGGCCATCTACAGCTGGCTGCCCAAAAGCAAGTTCAGATTCCTTTTGAATATCTCCAAAGATGGAGACTCCACCACCTGTCCGGACAACCTCTCCTAAGTCTGTGTTAAGTTCTCAAACAACTCCAAAGAGAATTTTGTATGCATGGTGTCTGCAGGAACAGGATACAAAACCCCTGTATTTGTAAAAATGGTTAATTATTTGCATAGTATAGAAAGCTATCTTTTATCTGGGGATTAATCAAGCTATTTATCTCAAGGTTTCAAAGAATAGGAAAAAAATGGTCCAAAGCATCCCACTGAAGTTACCAATATGGAACACTGTAGCAATGAATTTCCAAGAAATGTGTTTTACTTTTCCCATGTTGCTGAGTGGTGAATTTGGAAGTTCTGAGATGCAAATCTGAGTGACAGAGCTCTCTCCATACTTTGAAGAATGAGGAAGGGTTTTTTTAAAGTGAAGTATAAATCATGGAAATCACAGTTAAATATTACCTGGGAATGTTTGTGGGAAAAAAATTAAACTTCTTTCCAGCTGATAGGGAAACATTACTGATAATTTACTGGTTTAACATAAGTGATGTTTTCCTCAGAGGGATGAGGTTTTACAGATTAACATTTGTAATGTGCTTTTTAAATTTATATATAATGGAGAATGAGTGAATAACACATTTAATGCACAGAATTAAATATGGCTTCAGAAAGGAGAAGACACATTAAAAATTATTTAATTAAACAGAACATAGGCTGGCTTTAAACTTGTACATTCAAAAAGTCATCTGAAAGAAAAATTCCCTCATCCAAAATTTGTAGGCATTTTGTTTTCTCTTTTTGTAAATTTTCTAGCAGCTAGCATTTTCCTTTGCTTGCTCTGAACTATCTTGATGTGAGCAATTAGATGCTTTGCCCATGTTGAAATTCAGGAGCAAAGTAAGATGAGGTGTAAGTTCCTGGAGAACATCTAGGTCAAAGCAGACCTTGGGAAAGCTGTTCAAATAGGGCTCCTGAAAAATGCCATTAAAATGACTCCTTTTTTTTTCTGTTTTTATTTTTGGGTGGGTTTTTTTTGTTTTATTTTTTTGTTTTTGTTTGCTTGGGTTTTTGTTTCTTTTTTGTTTGTTTGGGCTTTTTGTTTTGTTTTTTTTTATTGTGGTTTTTTTTGTTTGTTTGGTTTGGTTTTTTTAAATTCAAAATAGTACCTAACTTGTGTAGTGGAGAAATTCATGTGGCTCAGGAGGTGAAGAGCCTGTATCCCATAACCTTGCTGGAATTCAAGCCTGCAGCTCTCAAGAGAATGCACCAAGTGCTCTCAGGCTCTAGGCTTTAGCATAGGCTGCAGGGCAAAACTGCCCACCTTCGTTTTGAAGTCCTTACATGAAGTAGTGCAGCTTAAAGGCACAAGAAGAGAATTCCAGAACTGATAATTTTGCAGTTCAATAACTGCATTATACATGAGTTCTGGTTTCCAGGGTCTGGTGCCATTCCTGTTTTAGTCCAGTAACAGGAAAAAATTGTCTGTATGTAGGTGTCTATCCTAACTAGAATGCTATGGAAGAATTTTTGTCTATATTTTTCTGATAGCATGAATTTTTCTTCACTTTTTAAATATTTGCTTAGAAAAGAACATAGTGAATGAAGTAGGTCAGCTGTGAGCTTCCTCTCAGCTCTTCAGAGAGTGCTGCTGTGCAGCTTTTTCATCCGAATCCTCGGGCATGAAATTAGATATTCTTAGTTATGGGATGGCAAGTCACAGCTTTTGTGTAAGAACACTGCCACCTACACATCTCCAAGATTATTTTGCAATCCTGCCTCACTTGAGTGCTACAGTTTGGAAACAGAGTCCAGCTTTTCCACACACTTACTGACAGTTTTAAACACTCTGGAAAAGCACCCCCAAAGGACCTCTCTCGCCAATCCTGATGGATGCCTTATTTTCTTGTGCAATGCCTCATGAGGCAGGTAGCTTCTGGCACAGACCTAATTGCAGCCTGCAACCTCACAGGACCAGCTGCTGCTCTGCCTCCACTCACACCCTGACAGCTCCTTTTCCAAGAGACCCCCACTACAGCTCACTCTGCTGCCTCTCAATTCTCTCCCCTGCAATCTGTCAGCACAAAGCTCTCCCTAAAGTGGGCCACCAATGACCAGTCCTGCCTTTTCCACAGCCCTCAGCTTGCCCAGTGAGGAATCATACTAAATTTTAGTGGGATGACCACTGTGGGGAAAGGTTTTCTCAAACCAGAGTTTCATAACAAGAAAAGTCCCCTCAGTGATATTTTCATGCAATCACTGCATGTTATCTAGTGGGGACTCAGCTGCATTTTGCTCAATGGGTTCAGCTGCTGGTCCTCTGTGAGAAATGCGATATTCTGCCCAGAGCAATGCTGAGCACAGTGCCTGTTGGACTAAAATATAGGCATTGCTCAGCCCACAGCCACCCTCCAGACACCAGGAGGAAACACTGTGGAAAAACTGACTGCTGCTTGTGATGCAGAGCAGCCTCCAGGGTTGAAGGATGAGTGATTTTGCAGCGTGGAGCCATTTCCTTGCTCATGAATGGTGATGAATATGAAGGATCCTGGAAGTCACGCCCAGGGGCCTTTGGTGTATCTCTTGTACCCCAGACAGGAACAACTCCACCTGGCTGCCTTATTTGCTTGTTGGTTTGCTCGGTGCAAACCTTCCAGAGGTGCAGACTGACAATGACTGTGAAGCTCAACAAAAGCCTCAGGAGGCCAACATACATTTCAAGCCATAACCATCAATGCCTCAAGTTCCCTGCACTGTTCTGCTGAAAAATGTGGTCTAGGCCTAGGGTACAGGAAATCAGACCCATAGCTGGAGTACAGCAGCAAATATCCAGAACTGAGAACATCAGCTATGCTCCCATACCAGTGTCTAACTTCTGTGGTGTTGTGGGAAAAATCCACATCCAGTATGATGTACTTCAGTGAACCACAGTGTCTGAAGCTTGGTCAGTCCTGCTAAGCCATGTAGCAGTTCTTGCAAAAAACCCAGGATGTTGACTGCATGACAGTGTTTACACAGAATAGAGCTTTTAGAAAAAAAAAAAATGGAGGAGATTAAAGTGACTGTGGAGCTAGCTGGAGCAGATAGGGGAAGAGTTTTCTTTGGGAAGTTAATGAAGAAGGAAGTGAGGCAGCTGCTGCTATAGGGGTGACCAAAAGAATGTTTTTCCTCCATAATTCCTTATGAATTCAGAGCTGACCACCTGTTCCTCTTGTTGATCAAACACAATCCGAGCAAGAACGGTCTCTACTTTGGCTGATGTTGTTCTCCCTAACGGTAGAGCAGGTTCTGCTTCTTTCTGCACAGAGAGAGCACAATACTGTGGTAGAAAGGAGTAAGGCCTAAATAACATGTTGCTATCAAGTTCCACTGACATTTCCAGATATCTATGTTCTTGAAGTCAAGAAAAAAAACCATATTGCTTCAGCAAGACAACTGGAAAAATGATAATGGGCCTTTCCTGTTTAGAGCTCTTCTCAAACCAGTGAAGACACTTAACGGAGCTTATTTAATTCTTATTTAATTCTTATTTCACTCTTAGCCATGAAATCTCCCATTGCAGTGGGGTTGTCTAAAGAGTTGGATGATGTGCTGTGTAAATCAGAAGTCCAGCATGATGCCTTCCCTCCTCAGCCACATGAGAAGGCTGACGGTGGGGCCACACTCCAGGAGGTGTCACAGGCCTCTGTCCCCAGCCACCAGGTCCAAAGCCACAGACAGCTCAGTGCTGAATCCCCCACTTTCCTACCACATGTCTCCAAAAATTCCATCTCCAGTGCCTAAACACCACCATGAGGGAAGGCTCTTGGCCACCATGAAGGCAGTGAAACCCACAGGTCATGTTCATGTCCTGAGCAAGTCTCCATGCAGATGTTGGGCATGGAGATATCTAGAGATTTGTCCCACACTCTTCTCCTCAGACACTCTCTCCAAGCCCTCCCTTTGGAAGCAGTAAAGTGTGGCAGCAGTAAAAATATTCAAAGCATTTACTTGGTATGGCTTTTTGAACCTTGATTTGAAGGTTGCCTTAGGCACTCCATGCTTTTGAACCTCTACCACATCTTGTCTCTTGCCTGTTGTATTTCATCCATGAGCTACAAGCACAGTAGGTGTAATTTACCACCACCAAGAACTTGAATGTCTTTCACCTTCATTTCTCTGACCTGTCATTCTGAAAATAATAATGAATGCATATTTGGTATCACCATGAAGCTTTCTAAGAAAATTCTTCTCCAGTGCTCTGGTGTTTGCCATGTGCCTGAAAAACTGTGCTCCTTGGAGACTACGAGGTGTCTGGCCTTGGAGGAAGATTGTTGTCAGTCTATAATTTCTCACCCTTCCAGTTCTATGACCCTCTGCCTGATGAGTGGGAAACAATCCTACTGGACAATACAGACACGACTGCTGAAGGGAAAGTATTTCTCAATCCAGAATTCCATAATGGATGAAAGCCCCTCTAAAGTACAGTATTAATTTCAGAATACATTAATACAGATGTCTCATGTCTGCACTGGGGTGCACTGAGTGTGACTGGGATGGAGCTGACTGTGTTCATAGCAGCCTATATGGCGGTCTTTTGGAATTTCTGGCTAAAACAGTGTTGATATATTTTGGCCAGTGCTGAACTGTACTGCAGAAGCAATTCTGGTCTAATTCTGGTTTAATTGTGCCTACACAATTTTTTTCAATTATACAAAATGTGTTTATAAGCTATTAAAACATCAGTGAACAGGTATTGGTGGAGTTAGGATAGATTTACACTCGTGTCTTAGAATCAGTCCCAGTTCTCTAGCTGAGCAGGAAGAAAAAAGGGCCATCTTGAAGTCTCAGTTTAGAAATGAATACACAGAGTTTTGTTTCTCCACGTAGCACAAAAGCAGACAAAGGGAGAATATATTTCTGGGTACATCCTGTTACTGGTTTACAAATACAGGAGGAAAAAAATTAACTACATCTTAAATATACAGTAAATTTCAGTTCTGTGCATGAAGATATGGGAAGCTTTCCCAAATCTAAAATGAGAAGGCTTGCTGGCAGGGTCAGAGCTTTGAAGTCACCCCACAGGCATTTGATGGTGTTCCAGATCCTGTTTACCTCCCATGGCTTACTTACAAAGTAATGTTTACTTTGTACAAAAAAAAAAAAGAAAAAAAAAAAAGAAAGAGATTTAGGAAAAGGGCCAAATGGCACTTTGCCCCAGCAGCAACACTGGCTGTGTGTGCCTCTGTACCAAGGGATCTCTGTTCCACTGGCACACAGAGTTGCAAGGGAAGGTGTTGTGTCATGATTTCTCACCCACCCTTTATGCCCCTTCATCAGCATGTTGTAGTTAGATAACTGCATTCATCTGGAACAATGTGAGGCTCTTCTGTGTGTGAATTTCACTCAGGTGTCCCAGGCCAAACACCAAAACTATTGAACATCATGTTCTGTCAAGACATTCTTGTTTGCATCCAGTGGTTACTCAATAACACAGCAGCAGGGACTACTTTACATGTTCTGCACGACATAGTGGTTCTTGGATGCATAATGTGTTTAAGTCAAGTTTTCTTAAATATCTATGCAATAAGAGTACCTTGTTTTATGAAGGGTGTTGGTAAGTGATGCTGGTCACAGGTTCCCCATTAGATTATACACAAGTATCTGGGAATCACAAGCTGATGTGTCTGGGTTACAGGCAGGCCAGAAGAGAAAAGGGCTGTCAAATTTTATCCAGGATAATATGAGAGCAAAAACTTTATCAATGGTAAAAATCAGTGGAACTGAGGGAAAGCAGAAATGTGAAGAGATATAGAGAATTTATTTTCAGGACAATTCAGTAGTCCTTGTTTACCCCAGGCAGGTAGGAGTTTGAATGGCAGAATGAAGAAATGATATATTGTACAAATTCCATGGCAGTATGTGGAAAACATAGCATTTACACATCTGTATTATTCTGTGGCCTGAAGAGGAACCTTTTTCCATGGAAACAAATTCTCTTTTCACACCTCAGTTGGAGCTGAGTCACTTTACATTGACTGAAAATTTGACTCTGTGTTTTCAAATTATTCACCTGCCTGTGCTTCACAGTGCTTGGCAGCTTAGGAAGGGTATTTTCAAATCTTATTTTGTTTTCAAAACTCATTCACTAAAAAAATTTGCGCACAATATTGGCAAACAATCTTCATTTCTGGACCTATGATACATCTGACTTAACTAGCTGTAAGGACTGGAAAGAATTTCTGCACTAACATTTATGCAAATAATATATGGGACTACTGAACCACAGCATAATTTGACTAGCTATGGAAATCATACCACAAGGATTGTCACAGGAAAGAGGAAGAACAATTTTTTTTTTAACATCCAGACTGATGGCCAAAAGCAATACCTTTCTCCTCAGAATGGTGAAAATTATACAATATGCTACAGGGCTGAGCAGCCCTGAAGGATGTTTCAGGTTTCCAAGTCCATAATTTGGTAAAGTAGCTCTGTAGCTAACAATACCCACAGGTTTTGGGTAGTGTGATTAGTGTAATGTTAAGTTCCTGGTTATGAGTACAACTACAATAATTACATTTTATGACCAGGGAGACACTCCCAAATACTACATCTTGTACAAAGGATAAATTAACTAATAAGTATTTGAACAACTTAGCCAGTAGCACATATCGAAGTTTAAGTATAACTGAATGCAACTGTTTTAATTTACAGTCAGGACAACTTAGGACAAAGTTGAGTTAAAACTTCAGGAATAAGGAAGAACAGAAATGCAACAGAGATTTGAAAACACTTTGTCCAGAAGCTTCAAAAACAGGTTCAACAAACACCGATCAACTGTAATCTAGACCTTTCATCCCCCCTTAGGGCAGCTGGTGCACCAGGAATCACAGAGATCCTTCCAGCCATAGTTCTGTCATTTCTAACCAAAGTCAACAACAACAGCTCCATTGCATGAAAGTATCTGCTTTCAGATATTACTTCAGATAGTATTTCACTGTCTAAGCAATATAGAAAAACAGCCTGTTTTTTAAAATGCAAAGGAAATTTCCTACTTTCTACTGCATCCCACAATGATGAATGACAAGAAAAAGTATGCACTGAGGCAGAGCAGAGAGAGGAATACTTACAGACATTCTGTATCACACAGCTTAAAAAAATGCTGCACTTGCTATTCAAGTAAAGAAATCTGGCTCATAAAATGACTTAAATTGCCACAAGGAAATGATATCCAGAAATACTATAAACAAGATCACTCACAAATCCTGAATCAGTATTATAAAACTGGGTCATCATGCAGAAATATTTATCTGTGTAGTCATATCACCTTACAGTATGAAGTCTGTTAATAAGACTCATGCACACATCCCTGCCTACAAATGTTAGTCAAAGCTCATGAACAAGTGAGAAAGGGTGTGAGCAGAGAGGGTGCAACAGGCAGAACTGGCTGTATTGCTAGAGCTATTTTTGGATGCTGATAAGTGAAACAAAGATGAAGACTATTTTGTGTCATGTCTAAGTTTCCCTGGGGAGTAAATGAGATTTATTGCATTTGTGGAAAAGCTTCTGGTGCACAAAGAAGTTCAGTTGGAAAAGCATCAGTGCAGGGCTCACCTTCTCCCCGGTAAGTTGAATGACCAGCATGAGGTGGCTCAGGTCTCCGCAAAGTTCACACTCATCAATTCTTGCACCTTGTTGCCAGTAAATTCAGTAATGGAGAGTCAGCAGACAGCAGTGCTATTTATAAGCTGACACTTGGTTTTCAATAGGTACTTGACTCACACAACCTGAGGATCACAGAAATAAATATCAGAATCTGCTAATATGGTGCTTCCCAAATGAACAGAGACCATCGGCAACATCTGAAGTATCTCCAATTTCCTCAACTTCAAGAGCTATGTTTTCTGTCATGCTAAAGTTTCTGTGGATCACCACAGATACTTTATCACCCTAATTGCTCTGATATATTGTAGAAGACTTGTTATTTGTTGTAGCAGATGTCTGACAAACAGGGAGGGGGTCCCTCTTGGCCAGTGAAAATCAAAGGAGTCCTTGTTTTACTCTTGCTATTCAGCACCTCCACTTATCTAATGGTACCTTTACTCACAGGCAACCTCAGACAAATCAGGTACTCTGTAATTACCACCTGAGCAGGGTGGTAGCAGAATGTGCATTTTGTAAGATGAAAGGGACAAGAAAAGCCTTTGCTGTCAAACTTGAGATCAGCCTCTGGTTCCTTGACAAGAATCTGCTTCCCTGCTACGTCCTGCAGACGCTGATAGCAAGGGAAGCATATGGCTGCAAACAGTGAGGAAAAAGCCAAGGGAGAACTAGACGCATCCAAGTTTCTTGCATTCTCTTGAAGCAAAGAATAATCACAAGGAATATGCTGGTGGTCTGTTCTGCTTACAGAGTGAGTCATTGCTTTTTGCTGTGAGGTTGTGTTCTGCTGACTGACATGACAAGCTGGATCTTTGTTCCTTGCTTTGGCCTTCCAATGCTTATCTCATCCATGTAATCAGAACTCTTTGTAGTTTAAAAATCATATAGAGAAGTCTTCATTCCCTTAGTCCTGGCTCTAGGGCCATCAGAAACATTAAAAAATGTTCCTGGAAAGTGAAGTAAAATTTTGAGACTTTCAGCCAAAATAACTGCACACAGATAAATGGTGCTGGGCAAAACTTATCTGTAAGGATGTAGTGCTACTTACAGTCTTATGCAAATCTGTGGAATTTTAGGTGTAGAAAGCAGGTCAGTCTGCAATCTATTCCTCTGTGCCTTAAAGCAGCTTTACTATGACAAGCATCTGCCCACTAGCTAAAAGGGCAGAAATTTGCATTCTTGAAAGTGTAGTTTAACTATCTGAAACAAATTATCTCAGTGCCTCTGTACTTGCAGTGCTTTTACATGTTCATCTTCCTTTCCACACAACTTCACAACAACAACTAGTTCTCTGTAACCTTTAGAAAAAGTCCTCCTGCTATTTATCCTTTCCTTTTAGCAAAGTTATCAATGGAAAGGAATAAAAGTGAGTCTCCTGATTCTGAGACTACTGTGACCCTCTTCAATCCTCATTGTTTTTCTCTGGCCTGCAATGAACCTCTGCATTATTCAAAGAGCAAGAAGGGAGTCACAGAAAATGGGACTCCCAGTCACATCTGGAAAATGCAGCCCTCTGTTCAACAGCAGGATGAGCTATAGCTTTGCCTTTCCCAGCAAGCATTTCCATAGTGGGTCTCCTCAAAACCTACAATTCAGAAGATCCTTCAATCTGCTTGAACAAAAACTCCTGGATTTCTCAGACATTCCTATTAAAACACTATCTCTGTCTAAGCCACACTGTAAACTACACTAAACTAATCTAGAAGAGAGCAAAACAGCAAAGCAGAAGACTAGAAGAATAGCAGAGAGTGCTCCTTTCTGGGAAGAAAGGCCTGTCCAACTCCATTGTCTGTAATTTGATCACTAACAAAAAATGATTTGTGTGAAATAAATATCCACCAAATGGGAAAATGGAGCCATAGTTATCCTTCAGATTAATTCAAAGTGAATTAAAAAGTATCTACAAAACCAGAGAAATAACAAACAATGATGAAGAAACCTGGAGAAACCTGTTTACTTAAGACAGTTAAAAGTATTAGTAAACTAAGCAGGGGCTAAGAGAGTAGTGTTTCAATCTGCAAGCATATTAGATAACTTGAACTTTGCTTTAACAGATTCCTACACAGAAGAATGCATTTTAAGGGTACTTGTGGCTTTCAGCACATAACCCTGTGTCCAAAGGCCATAAATCGTTGTGCTTCAGGATCACAATTTTCCATTCACTGCAATAATTTGGATTAAAAATTGCCAGGGTTCCTGAAAGACAAATACTTGGTTGTGTCTTGCTGCTCAAAAAAAATCTAATTTCTGTTCTGGGAGACACCTGGATGCTACACTGATTTAGAACAGTTACATCTTGTAGCTCCTACCTGTATACTTACCCCCTCCTATATCCACAACATTTTTCCTCCAGCTGTGCCTAGTGCCCAAAATAAGACTGCAGAGAACAGCCCATCACCACAAGAAAGGGAACAGCATCTGCCCAGTTCTGGTTTGTAATTCCCTGTTGATGACAATGCTGAGTGTTAGGGAATCCATGCAGTGCAGGTAGCTCGGGGTGCAGCTGCAAGTTGGACTCTGGGTGGGAGTCCCAGGCAAGGGGCCATGAAATGCCCAACCAGTGCAGAACAAAGGGCCCTGGGAGCTGTGGCCTGGCCAGGGAACCAGGCACTCAGAGACGCAGCAGGAGCCAAGGACCTTCGACTTTCCCACACTTAGGTTGTGAGGGTATAAAAGCCCAACGTGTCCTTTCTTTGGGGTCCCTCCTTGGAAGCACCAGCTAGAGCTGATATTTTGTTATTGCACCATGATTAAATTATTTCAAGGATTGAGATGTCTGAGGCTCTGTGATGGTAAGGAAATCTGGTGTGACTGTGGGTGTGGGGGATGCAGCCGGACCTTGATCCCGGCTTGGTAGGTGCAGATATAACTGCTGGAGTGGCTCCTGGATGGTCAGACAGGGCTCAGCCCTGAGGAACAGGCTCAGCAGGTGGGTTTTTAGGTGACTGTGTGGAGAGCAGCCAGAAACCAGGAAAGCAAGCCAGATGCTTCTTTGGGAAATTTTCTTGTCCCAGTGTTAAGCAAGTTAAACCAGACTCCACGACTTTCATTGCTTCAGGCAAAATCTGTGCAGGTCTGACTCTCTTGTTCTCAGGGCTTGAATGAACAGTGTGCTTTTAATTTCTATTTCCTCCCAAGAAATAGCTATGGGAAAATTCAAACTGAAAGGGAATTAAACCCCATGAGTACTTTATGACTGATAGGAAACTGCCTTCAGAGTTTCCTAAATACCAGAGAAGCCCAATATCTGGTTGGGTTGACGTGTAAATGTATCTTAGTACTGATAACTAAGTACTTGTTACAAAACAATGTTGTTAGTGCTTGCACACACTCATACAAACATTTGCCCACCCACACACCATATCAACCTGAATGTGAAGAAAGATAATATCTCAGGAAAATAACACCAGAAATATACTACTTCTTACAAGTAGGTTGCTCTGTCCCTGCAGCCTTTTTTCCTTGCTGAAGCAATATAAGACAATGGTCAAGTGTCCTCAGAGACACTGACAAAATGAGGAGTAATGGAAAGTTCTGAGCTAAACTTAAGGTATAGTTTAGCCCAGGACTAAATCAGCGGGCTAGTTTTAGCAGTGTAATTGTTCCTACTACAAAACCTGTATGTTGCATTCATTGGTGCCACTTCTGATGTGAAAACACAACAAAATTCTTAGAAGTAATTTTTTTTACAGGTGGAAAACCCCTCTGAAATCACCTTTGGTTCTAGGAGTTTGCTTTCTTTTTTATAACTAAGATTTTTTTTTTTTTTTTACATCTTAGTATGCATTTCAAATTGTGACTTCTTTCTGAACTCCTAGGGATATAGAAAAATTCAAGATTCCACAACAGGTCCTCTAATTATACTAACTGGTTGCAACAGACAGGAATGTGATTCATCATGAGTGAAATTTATGCTGCCACTGGGAGTGGCAATGGTTTTATATCCCATTGCTCCAGAAGCTCCATCAAGAAGCTCGAGTGTGAAGTTGACACCGTCAGTACCGAGGAGAAGGTAAATATCTCCATGATCTTTAATTCTAAATGACAGAACTAGGATCTAAGGATCAATATGTGCATCATTAATATACATACCTCCTCTGCACATATACATGGCATGTGACATATTTTGGGGAAGTGACAATGTTTTGGATTACATTAAAATGTTGAGCTGTGTAATGAATCTGTGCTTAACTTGTACAGTGGTGATTCTAAACTTCTGCTTTTCAAGTGTGCTTCTAAAGATTAAAACCATTTGCCACTTTTTCTGTATGACCCAGACTGGTA
Source organism: Motacilla alba alba (assembly GCF_015832195.1). Classification (NCBI taxonomy): domain Eukaryota; kingdom Metazoa; phylum Chordata; class Aves; order Passeriformes; family Motacillidae; genus Motacilla; species Motacilla alba. The sequence continues at coordinate 69,682,735 of NC_052017.1, read as the reverse complement.
ATTTATAAGAGCATAGTCTTTCTATAGTGCTCTATCTTTCAAATGTTTATATGGATAATTTAATTCTTCTTGAGTAATAGGGGAAATATGCTTACTACATGAGTGAAGAAAATTATTCAGACTCAGTAAGAATCAAACCAAGCATGACTTAAAATAGTGGAACTTCTAAAATACTGAACTTATGATCAGATATTTCTACAACCCTTCACTGGATGCAGGCACTTGAAGTCTTTAATGAGAAAGGAACTCTGTTCTAGGTCTAAGATATGAAGAGTTTTGCAGAACATTCAAGATGATCTGCTAGTAATAATTGTGATTGTAGCTGAAGGGTATCTGGGAAAAAGAGTTCAAGCTGCAGGAAAAAGAGTTTAAGCTTCAGATAAAAAAATATGTCTGGAATTTTCTACTAATGCACAATGTGTTTCTGCTCAAAATCTTACTAAGTGAGCCTGTCTGTAGTTCCATTTCCTGTCAAACATTTGTTAAGCAACCAGCCTTAGAAGGACACGTACGTGAGGCACAGCTGAGTAATACACATAAAGTTTTCAGAGAGAAACAAAGAGTCAGATGTGATCAAGGGTGTAATTAATAAGTGCTATGCCTAGAGGACTCCAGGCACAAAGATCAGGATATAAACTGAGCTGGAAATTTGGTTAGGACAAAGTTAGGGCTAAGCGGCCATATAGCTATTGATTGAGCTGGAGAAGCAGCTCAACTCCGAGTACTGTTTCTGCAAATATGTTTCTTCTGCTATTCAGGATGCTGGTTTTCAGATTCACTGTGAAATCCCAAATGTAATGAACAGGGAATTTTCACGAAGTACTGAATAATTCAGCCAAGCTATTGGAAAAAACCTTACCAGGGCGTCTAAACATAGCAGGTGTAAAGATGAGAAACCTAAATTATTTTTACCCTTATTTCAGGTGATCACAGTGCCACGATGTGCTCTCTCAGTGCAGCCAACGCCAAGTTCTGTCTTGACTTTTTCAGAGAGCTGAACAAAAGAAAAAGAAATGAAAATATCTTCTTCTCCCCACTAAGTCTGTCAGCTGCCTTTGGAATGGTTGTCCTTGGAGCCAGGGGCAGCACACTCGAGCAGATTGAGAAGGTAGGGCTTTGCTCTGAAAAGGGAAGGCTGGCAAGATATGAGCCAAGAGGCTGATTGTGCCATCTGATACAGCTCCTAAACATCCAAAGGGCTGATGCACACAGAAAGCCCTTTTAAAAATACATTATGTATTTACATAATACCAAACTTCTTCAGACTACACATTATCATTGAATTGACTGTTCAACGAACACATCAGTGCTAAAGAAAGTGTTTTGGAGGTATCCCTGCACTCTTATGGCTCAGAAGAGTTCCTTACCGTTAATGTGTTTTTTTGCCTTCTGTGGACACCCAAAGCCTCCTTTCTCATATAGAAAGAGTTCAAAGATTTCTTGCACTCACCATCTCCTAAAACTATTTGTTCGCTTGCAAGGATTTTATGGTAAAGAGCAAAGGGGTCTTTCCACAGGGCCTATGTCTGGCTGTGTTTTGGGATAGGCTTGCAACACTGCTTTAGCTTTGAAGTACCTTCACTCATCTGCATTCACCCAACACTTACATTGCAGGTCTTTCATTTCAGAGAAGTTTTGAGCAGTACGAGACAGGAAAACAGATACACTTCTGAGCAGGTAAGACACAATTGCAGCTCTGAGCTGAATCAACAGGAGCCAGTTTGTCAGCCTTTTTCCTTGAAGGCAATCACTTAATCAGAAAGCACAGCAGGGCTGATCAGCCTCTCCATCTAGATTTGCCGACCTGTTTATTTCTGTTCCTTTATTAGTTATTTAAGGGGCCTTGTGAGATCACACATTTCAACAGCTGAGCCTTCTCATTATGGGTTTCTAATCAAAACAGCAGTGCCAATCTAAAATGTGATAAGTGCTTCAATTGCCACCTGCAAAGGTTTGCCTACAGAGCATGCCAAAGACAGCTTGGAGCTTGCTTCTCCCAGTCTCTAAGCCAGCAGCCTTTTGCTTAGTGTGCACAGGGACACCACTGTAGGATATGGTGTGGTTTGGAGGTGAACAGGTGTGGGCCTGAAGGGAAACTGTTTTGTCATTCCGTATGTGTGGCACAGGGGGAATAGGAGGTGGTGTCCTGGTGCATTTATTCCAGAGCCTGAATCAGCTGGGTGGAGTAGGGTTTTGCATGCAGAGAGAGGCTGCAATTCACCCTTAAGTCCAACTTTGCATAGGAAAGCTCAAGCCTACCATGAAATATCTGTTTTCCTGTTTGAAGTGTGAAGAAGATGAAGGAGTCCATTCCCAGTTCCAGGCTCTGTTGGCTGAAGTCAGTGAACCTGGACCAGGCTGTTGTCTCACCATTGCCAACAGGCTCTTTGGAGAAATTACTTATCCATTCTTCCAGGTGAGTGACCATGGTCTCCCTTGTTACAGCTCCTGGAAGTGGGGAGCTCAGCAGAATGTTTTCCATCATGAAGCACAGAGGGTCATATGCCTTTTTTACCAATATCTTTCTTGCTGATCTACAACATGGAACTATCCTGAAGCCATGAAATTATCTATCTAATAAAAATGATCACATTGCAATAAACTTCTGCAATTTGTACTTTCCAGCAATACTTGGATTCCACAAAGAAATTCTATCGAGCAGAACTGGAACCAGTAAATTTTAAATACACTGAAGAAGAAGTCAGAGACAAAATTAACTTTTGGGTTGAAAATGAAACAAAAGGTAAAGAAATAATGTGCAGGTTTTTTGGTTTGCAATTGAACCACTTATGAATATCACTCTCTACTTTTTTCCCAAAGATAGCAAGATTTTTATATATTAAACACCAGCACTAATTTTTTTCTTTTCAATAGGAAATAAATGTAGTAAGGGGAACAAAAATGCCTTGAGTTCCTTGGTTCCAAAGCTGTTCATAAATATTTGTCTGACACATTATACCACTTGTCAATTTAAAAGAAATCACTATTAATAGTCAAAGTCAGCTGATTGCTGGAATAAAGTAATAATTTGTCTTAATTCATTATTTTTAAAGGTAAAATCAAGGACCTATTTGCTGCTGGTTTTATTGATCCCTCTACTGTACTTGTCCTGGTCAATGCTATATATTTTAAAGGAAAGTGGGCAGTAGAATTTAAGAAAGAAGACACTAAGGAAGCATATTTCCACCTCAACAAGGTACAGTACGGGCAGGAACTGAAGCAGCTGGGGGATGGAGGTCAGATATCTGTCTCCTCTAATGACAGATCGGGGCTTTTCTCCTCTCTGTTATCCCAAGAAAAAACAGTGGTCTTAAGTGAGAACAATAGAAGGCTGTATTTCTCTCTGTTTTCCTAACCAGATATGTAAATGTTTGTACCAGTTCATATCAGAAGTGGTTCTTGTGCAGCTGAGATCCTCATTGGACCAAATCCACTGAGTACATGCACTAACTTTGTTGGGGATTTTGCAACTAAGGGTGCTATTTCAAAAATAGTCTGCTGTTGAGATTGAAAGTGAGGATTCTGCTTCTCTGCTACTATTTATGAACAGAACAGTGTGTGCTTCTGGGAGAAAAAAGTATTAAAGACAAATTATCTCAGGGGAATGTATACATTATTCATGAAGAATTTAATTTATGGTTGCATAAGATGTATCAGTTTCCTCATCTGACACACCAGAACAAAGAAATATGAAGATGTGAGTAAAGTAATTTGGCACCATTTGAAAGGGAAATTTAGTTTTTATGCTTCTAAAATGGATAACTTCATTGGGACTACAGTTGAGAGGAACATATCAATACTACAAGTATACTAAACCCATGACCAGTTTAAATTATGCTTTTGAGCTGAACTCTAACCTCAGTGATGAAACCAATTAAAAGGGTGATAATTTCTGTATTTTCCATTTAATGTGTTTATTCCAGAATGAGAGAAGGAAAGTGCAGATGATGTTTCAAGAAGGATATTTTAACATGGCCATCATAGAGGAACTGAAAACAAAAGTCTTAGAGCTCCAATACTTCAATAATGAACTGAGCATGTTCATTCTTCTTCCTGAAGATGACTGTGAGGACTTTACTGGCCTAGAACAGGTAACACTTCATTTTCTCTCTAGTAACATACACAGAGAGCAATGCTTTAGCATTGCTCCAGTGTGGTCAGAAGACAAGTGGGAAAAACTGAACTTCCCTTCCTTGCATTGATTACGGTGCCACTCATTACTCCCAATACCACCTTACAGCTTGAATGTGCCCTCACCTACGAAAAACTCACAGAATGGACCAGCTCGGCTACGCTGCAACCACTGAGAGTGAAGGTGTACCTGCCCCAGTTCAAGATGGAGGAAAGTTATGTTCTCAACAACACTCTCCAGGAGATGGGGGTAATGAATGTTTTTGACTGGGGAAAAGCTGATTTGTCAGGAATCTCTATGAAAGGTGGCTTGGTTGTGTCCAAGGCCATCCAGAAGACAATCGTGGAAGTCAATGAAGAGGGCACTGAAGCAGGTTGTTCCACGGGGCTTCTTGCAATGCCTCTGTGCTGCCCAGTAACTTGTGAGTTCAGAGCTGACCATCCATTCCTCTTCTTCATCAGACACAACCAAACCAACACCCTTCTCTTCTTTGGAAGATATTCCTCTCCTTAAGTGGAGGTTATATTGGAAATTAGATCTTTCTCCCCACTTACATCCCAACTGGCAAGCAATAAGGATAAAAGACAAAAGAAAAGACATTTCTCTGGACTTTTTACAGCAAAGCAGACTTTAGGATATAAAAAGACCATCTGAGAAGACCCAAATTAAAGATAAAACCCTAAACCCCATGAATCTTAGGCATATTTTATTTTTAGGAGGTCTCATGAAAATGACATCTACCTTAAAATACACTATGAGGTATTTGCCAAAAAGCTGTAGTCCTCTAGAGATATTTGCGAAGAAAATTTTACTTTGAGCCTTTCCTAATGCAGTAGGGATCCAATAAACCCATGAGTTTAGTGCCCTGAAGATAAGTGATGCCTTCTCTCACAAGAAGCAGACAGGATAGGGATCTGCATTAAAAGCATAACCTCAGGTACTTGGTCTCTTTTAGCCTTACCTACCTAAGGTTTCAAGGGAAATACCACTTTATAGGGCAGCATCACAATATTCCCCTGGAGCTTCCTATTAAATACTGATTGGGGGCAGCGTTTCAAACTGGAGCTCTCAGGGGTTATTCTCAGAGAGCAGAGAAGACAGAAGATTTTCTGGTGTAATTTTTCTTGCTCTCAAGAAGGGCAGACTTAATTTTTTTTTTTGGTGAAAAACTCTGTATGTGTGACCAAGTTCTTCAACTTCCTCATAAACTCCCACATAACAGAAGCAGGGTTTCAGAATAATGGAACAATTTTCTGACAAGGCCTGCTCTGTGATGGCTGGGAATGAGACACATAATTCCCACATTAAACTTTGAGTAATGATCAGCCATTCTCACTTCTAAGAGCCTCAGACTCAGACTGTTTTCTAAGAGCCTCAGACTGTTTGGGCCTCAGACAGCATGAGTTTCTTGTTCAAACTAGTTTATTAATCATTAAAATTAAAAAAATCTATAGTGATGTTTTTTAAATGGGTACTCCGTGTATATTATTTATTATTATTACTATTTATCATGATAAACCTACTGCAAACTAAATAGTAAATGTAGTAGTCTGCAGAATTAAGCAAACAGGAGAATAGTCTAATATAGTAAGTAAAAATAATGGCAATCCTTTCCAAAAATGTAAATGAGTCTGAAGTCTATCTCCCACTTTTAAATATTCACCATGCTGAGTTTAGGCACTGGACAATTCACCATTAGGGTACATAAACTCTGAATCTTCTCCCTCTTTTACATGACCACTATTAGTTGCCTGACTTGGGGGTGAGCAGTTCTCTGGGAAGCAAATCAGGAGGAAAATTTCTGGTAAAGTTAATTTTCTTGATTATGCTCTAGTTCCCAAAACTACCTCCTGGATGTTGTGGAGTAGGTGGTAGGAAAGAATAGCACAGGGTCACAAAAAGGGAGCAGCCTGCCCAGTCTGGCAGTAGGTAACATCCAAAATCCACAGATACATGAAGAATACTTGCTTTTATGGGAAAAATATTCCAGCCTTTGATGACTCATTTCTCCTTTCCCTGTTACTTGGGAGCATACTGGTACCATTGTAGAACTGATGACTCAAAGGACTCTTCCAAATGCTGAGATATGCAGGAAAAATTATAGTAAATTACAGTACTCAACACAAATTGAACTGCTGCATAAAGCAGACCCATTGTAGTCTGGAGATACCTCATAATGGCTGCAATTGCAGTATGAAATACAGCCTGAAATAGTAAAATTACTATTAAAATATAGTAAGTATTATATAACATTTATATAATATATAAAATATAGTATATATTATTAAAATATAGTAAATATAGTAAAATATAGTAAATATACTAGTAAAATTACACAGTTTTCATACCAATTAGCTGGTAAGAGAACACAAAACACAGGGTGTTAGCTCTTTGATAAAAAATGTATTCAAAGAACAGCTATACATGTTTTTCAACAACTGCCATTGGAATTCTGTGTATATCCGGTTTGTCTCCAATTAAAATTACTTAGGTTAAAAGAAAAAAAAAGTGAAATTAACAGTATTTAGAATTTATTAGCTTGCACAATCAGGCCTAGATATTTTCAGATAAAATGTAAAAGAAAAAGCATTCATGTGATAAAGGCAAGTGCTTTAAGATATTATCCCAAAAAGCACAAATCTTACAACAGGAATTTTATGTGTGAGGAAAGGGGAAGGTGTGGCTGAAACAAGGATGTCATTTACTTTACTACAGCAGAAGTAACTTCATATTGTTATTTAAAAAAAACCCCAAAAGTTACTTCAGAGATATCTAGATAATTCAGAGCCTGCAACAAAATACAGTATAAATTATAATTAAAAAACTCTTCTCTTCTCCTTATGCAATCTGTTTTCCTTATTGCCATTTTAATCTACAAGACAGGAAAAAAATGTGGTGAAAAACACCAGATGCTGGAAAGTAGCCTCCTGCTGCTAGTGTAGTGGCAGCAGCTCCTACTGTGGAGGACAGTGCTCCCACAAAATCATGGGTGTTTACTTAAAAATAGACCGTAAACCCTCCACTCTGACAGCAAATGCTTCTCCTGTGGGAAACTGTAGTTTGTAAAAGTTCAATGCCAAGCAATAGAGCTCTCAAAGCAGAGAAAAGCTGGAAACTCCAAACGGTGCCTGGAGCAGATGTAGCCCTGAAGGGCATTCCACTGCCCCCTCCCCAGGGACATGCTCCGTGCCAGGTGTTGAACCACACCAGCACACATGACAGCCTACAAAAGTGTAGGCTGGCGAAAAGCAAAGCAAAAGATGTCAAATAGTATTTGCATGGGATCCATGGTAAGGTAACACACATTTGTCCCACAATAGAAACATCTGTGTCTTCCCACAGTCTGATTACTAACTAACTCTTTACATATTCACATTTCTGCTGAACTCGATTCCCTCTGATGGTTTCAGTTCTCCTCAGTTTTCTCTGAAATTGTGCTTTCCTTTAAACAGTTTCTTAGTACCTATGTATAACATAATTTTTATTATGTCTTCAAAAGCTTTGCAGTGGATAGGCAAGAAGGGCAAAGGAAGATTTTTGGATTGTCACTGAAAAAGCCAAAGAGGGCAGCCTTGAGTCACACTCCACCCTCTCCCTCACCTTCCTCCCTCCCCCCCACCATGAAGAAGATTAATGTTTATTTTTCTCAAAATATAGCTGGTAGTAGGTTTTATAGTTGGAAGTCCTGGTTCCTTATGGTCTCAGTCAGAAAGATACTCAGGCACAGTGTACACAGAATGTGTAATACAGACAGACAGGCCATCCGAAAGCACAAACATTACTCTCAAACACTGTTCAGTAGTTCCTGAGCAACCAGAAGAAATTACACGTGAAAATAAGAACAGAGAAATATTGGAAAGAGCTGCTTTTCCAGCTCCTTGGTCTCCTTGTTTGTGCCAGCACCAGAGGAAAGCGCCTTCTTAGCTTCAGATTTTTCCATCCTCATTCTGAATGGGGAAACTAAAATCCACTCCAATTAGCAGGCTCTGCACATACATCCCTGCGTTTCAGCAAGGCAAAGAACACTGTTGAGGGTAAAGCAGCTCCCTTTCCTTTTCACAGAGGGTGCACTTACTGCTGTGCGCTCTGTGACTCAACATGTACAAATTTGGATTTTATTATCCACCTCTATGGCCTTTGCAGATGCCAGATTTGTTTCTGTACTGCTCGTCAAGTCAAGTCTATTATTTAATAAAGAGTAATAGCTTGTTACAATTGAATTATATTTTATATTGTGCATTATGGTTGTCTAACAGACCATGAATGTTCCTGCAGACAGATTCTGTAGTTTATTCACCTGCCATAGTTACAAGGTATGGAAGATCTATGGGAATGGCCTGTGCAAGTACCATGGGCCTTGCTGCCATGACCTGCACAGAATGAAAATTAAAAGCTGACTCTTAGTCATTCTTTAAATACCACTGGCTAGTTTAAATAAATTTCTGAATACCTGAACACTCTGGGGTCAGGCTTACAGCCCAGGGAATATGTAATTCCTGACTGTTCCTCAAATCTTTTCCTCTTCCATGCCCATCTTCAGGCCCTTAAGTCATCTCAACATTGTTGCTCTAAATGTTTTCATCAAAATGAGGTTTTAGCAAAATGTGCTTTCTCCTCAGAGCCTTTCTCCCCTCTTCCTGCATGCCCATGCTGTAGACCCTCATAGTCCAACCTCAGGTAAAATACTGTAGGCTCACCTAGGCAGGGAAATGGATGTGGCTGTGCTTTTAACAAGTACAAGCCATACACCACACCAGTCTACACTCCAGGAATATATTTCTGCATTTTGTCAGACCAAAAACCTTTCAGTCTTGAAAACTAAACAGAAAGTTTTGAGTTTGCTCTAATATGGAAAAAAATCCATTTCAAACCTCTCTCAATAGAATGACCATCCTGCAGCTGGCTTTAGTTGGGATTATATTATTTTAGCAAGGTCAGATGGCCACTGTTCTTGAGGAACTTCCCTCTGTTCCACTGCACAGATGTTGCAGTGAGTTGTTGCAAGTCTATCAGATGTTCAGCAGTTAGCCCAGCATCCACCTTTCCCTTCCTGATTGGTGGGAATACTGTGTTAGAGTGCTTTCAGCACTGAGAGTGCCTCACCTCTGAGGACAAGAGAATGTTACAGCGAAAACTTAAATCATTCATTTTTAAATCAGGTTTTACGTAATAAATAAAATTGACTTGTTGCAGATAGAATACATAGGCCTGCTCGATGTTTCAAGGTGCACTGAATCGTGACAAAAGGCAGTGTTTGAAGATGACTTCTTGAAGGCAACAGTGGGAGTGTCTCAAAATCATGCTCTATATATCACCAAGAGCTCAGGTTGCTGTTTAGCTTCAGCTGGCAAGCTGGATTATTATTACATGCCTCTTTGAAGTTTGCGGGGTAAGTATTTTTCCAAGAAAATGTAATTTTTAATTTGTATTCTTTAAAATGGAAAAAATTGCATTATGTTTAAGAACCTTAAGGTAAGTATAAGACAGGTATGTAAAAAGACAGCATATACAGTAATTTTGCCTTGCCTTCTCATTATATCTTATACTGTTTGACTGCCAAATACTTTTGCGTGTGCAAAATATGTGGCTTGTGCACCACAGCCTTGAATAGAAGTAGTTCTTTTTCATTTAAAACCTGTTGTCACATTAAAACTATCCTTTTATAATTCTGATAATTTGGAATAAAGGTATTTCTTTTTTCTCAATCTCACTCCCTGACAAAACCCATGTATTATATTATATTTTATTTATTTATATATTTATTTATTTAATTTATTTATTTATGTGTAGATACACACACACACACACACACACACACAGACACACATATATATGCATGAATGATTGTGCCAAAAGACATCAGCAGCAATTGAATGTCTGAAACAGGACCACAGGAAAACCCTAAATTTATATGCCAGCATCTAAGCAGCTGTCTTACAGCTCATATTATTGCTATAAACTACAGAAAAGCAACCTCCAAATTTGTGTCTGGTTGTACTAAGCAACAGTGAGAAGTATACAAAGAGTGTAGTAAGTAACTACATTTGATTTAAAGACAGAGAGCAGCCACAGAAGAAATGAAATATTACATTTGCATTGCCTCAAACACCATTCAGAGCCCTCTGGATGGCCATAGGGAAACTCATTCAATGTTATATTTATCATATTGAAGGGTGGATGAAATTTTCTATTTCCTAAAAGGCAAGTACAAGGTACTATCTTGCTGAGAGGATCTTGTTGAAAGAAAACAAACACATGTCCATATGTAAATGGATCAAGAGTTTCAATATTTCTAATGATCACAGAATTTGTAAGGCTTCACATCATTCACGGGTTCAGCATCACAAAACCAGCAATAAACTGGCAGTTTCTGGGCTATTGGCAATGCTCTTTAAAACAATCACTACACATTGTGACTAAAGTTGTATTTCTGTTTGCTTTAGGAAACGCTGATTTCACAATGGGCTCCATCAGTGCAGCAAATGCAGAATTTTGTTTTGATGTATTCAAAGAGGTGAAACTTCACCATCCCCATGATAACATCTTTTATTGTCCTCTGAGCATGATCGCAGCCTTGGCCATGGTCTATCTGGGAGCAAGAAATAACACCGAGCATCAGATGGAGAAGGTAAGATACATAAATGGGTACAAACTCTCTTTGATCCTATTCAAAGAGGCAGCAGATTATCCATTTATATCTTCCAAACCTGCCTAGCAAAAAAATGGCTTTCCAAAATCTGGAGCTACTTTTCAGTTATTACATTTCCCCATGAAGGGCAAGAACAACCTTTGGTTTTCATTAAGAAAGAGCAGTTTTGGAGGATGGTTAAGGCAGGTCTCTTGCTTCAGCTTATATTATCTCAGAGACCTGATTCCTTCCAGGTGGAAGGGACAACCTGAAACATACAAAAGATGAAACATTTGGAAAACAAGAGTCATAGTTACTAATACAATGCTTAAGGCTGTAGCTGATTTATGGACAATGCCATTAACTGGAAAAGAAGGGATCTAAGCTGAGGATCACAATCACAAATTTTCAGTGCGGTGCCTGGTTTCAAGCTCACATGAAATTTCTCAGTTCATCCATGTGCTAATCAGACTTGGTTAGTGAAAACCTACTCAGCACAAATATCAGTGACTGACAGTAGACTTCATATACTTAATTTCTACTTTCAATTGCAGGTTCTTCACTTTGACAAAATTGCAGGACTTGGAAGTATCCAGACCAAGGTACAGAAATCTAAGGTACATTGATTTCTCTTTCACATCCTTTTTCTGAGAATAGCCTGTTTTAGTACTTTCAACACCTTACCAAACCTTTGCTAATTCTCTTAGATTATGAGATGTAAGTTAAAAAAATACAACAAACCACCAAAGCCCAAAGAACAACAGCAACAAAACAAATGCCAAGTAAACAACCACCAACAATGAACAAAAAACACCACTCCAAAATATACAAAAACAAACCCCAAAACACCACCAGAAAAAGAAGACAGGCTGCCCATATTGCAGGTGACAGGACAGGATAGGGTCCTTTGGGCACCAGGATACACTTTGGTGTAAATGGACTCCACACCCAGCAAGTGCTGCTGGGGTACAGCCCTTGAAAGGGTCTCAGAACCTGCAGCCAGGGTACAGACTTGCTGCTGAGACTCCAAAGTGGGACAGCAGAAAAGAGCCCAGAATCCCCAAAGGATGCAAAGTAACCACACTCTTACAAAGCTACAGGGACTTTTCCAGCCTCCAATTCCCACTGCTACTCCAAGAGAACCATGGGGGGTCCCAGTACCTTGAAACCACCTGTATGCTATGTTAATCTGCTGCTTCTGTAAAGATAACAGAAGCCATGGAGCCTGGTCTGTCCCCATTCACTTGGAATCGAAAACACAAGAAAAGATGATCCCTTTTTTTTTTTTTTTTTTTTTTTTTAAAGGCAGTATCTAAAGCTAGGGCATTTAGGGACTCAGTAAGCATTTAGAAAGGAGCTGTTCAACACAATTATTCTCAAAAAATACAGTCCCACCTACTGTTCATCATTGTGCAGTTTTCTTACATGCCTTTAGCCTGTGTCACCATTCTTGGAATTTGAGACAGGTGATCCCCTTTTTTGCTGTATTACAAAACACTTCCTGACTCCCTTGACATCTAACTCTCTTCTTCCATTTGCAGCTTCTGCAAAAAAAAAAAAAAAAAAAAAAAAAAAAAAAAAAAAAAAAAAAAAAAAAAGCCATGAAAATGCAAGCAGTGCCTGGGATTTAGAGGCTTTGTACCTATGACAAGTCACTAGTTTCAGTAATTAACCTCTAGAATGAGTGGCATAACAGGCTGTGAATGAATTATACCTCATTAGCTGCTTATACTGAACATCCCTCCCATGGAACACTTGGACTCTATTACATGTTCATTTGCAAATGTTCAAGCACTGTGTGTTTTCCCACGTTATTTGTACCTTATAAATAATCCTCTTTCTCACAAAATAACCTAACAGCTGTACTTTTCTGTCTTCTTATCAACAACTCAGTGTGGCAAGTCTGTGAATATCCACCTACTGTTTAAAGAAATTCTCTCTGATATCACTGCACCAGAAGCCAATTATTCACTGCACATTGCCAACAGACTCTATGCTGAAAAGACAAGTCAGATCCTACCGGTAAGTGATCTCTTGCTAAACCCTGTAAAATTCTGTAATCCAGGAGGACTGGCCAGAGTAGGTGACCAGTTAATCCAATAGTCCCTACTGGTGTGGATTTACATGGTTTTTCTCTTTGCCATGGCAACAGTCTAAAATGGAAACAGTCTAAAATGGAAAACAATTTGAGGCAACAATATGGCCCTATTAAAAAAATGAATGGAGTGATAAAATTATTGGTAATGTAACTCCTCACTCCCCAGTTTCTCCTCCCAAAGCATTTTGTTTTAACTGGTTGTTGGAGTTTTTCAGAAAATAACTTGACTTTGGCATATTTCTTTACTTGAAAACTCACCTCAAAACCAAATTTTGAAAGTGTCAAAATCTTTCTTTCACATTTTCAAAGCAAAAGATACAAATAGTCTAAATCAAAGGGACTTCTTATCTTTAAAAATAAGGAAAAATGCTTTGAAAAATGGAAGTGAACTTAAAGATGGCAAAACAGTCTAAAATGAACCTAAGAACAGAGGGTTTGGATCAGGCTTTCTTCCAGAAGTTCTTAAATATTTTTAATATATGCTCTTAACTGGTCACGTAGTAAAGATGCCAGATCTGAAATTGTCATGAAACAAAACAATTTTTCTGGTCCAGTTTTAGCAAATTTTTTCAGGAAGTAAGCAATGAGAGCACCTTAACCATGACATCACTATAAAAATCTTATTACACATATTTTATTTCATTTTTATATTGTTTCTAAAAATTACTAGTTCACTGGCTACAATTAATTCGTGTCTTTACAGATTTACTCAAAATGTGTGAAGAAGCTGTACAGATCTGGTCTAGAAATGGTCAACTTCAAAACAGCATCAAATCAAGCCAGACAGCGCATTAATTCCTGGGTGAAAAATCAGACAAATGGTAACAAATGGCAGACAAGATTATGAAATATACTTCTCTCTTACAACTGTGTTTTAGCAATTTCTGAAAGGACTAAACATTAAAGGAGAAATTTCCTCTTTCTGTCCCCATTAGTGGATATTTTCTGTGGAAAGGGATGACTCCATTGCACCTGTGTGGCAGTGACAGAGTGTTTTAAATACATCTGGCAAAGGCAGAGGTGCCACGATGTGCACACTTAATATATACATTTTATATGCACTCTTTTTGTATCTGGAGCGATTAATGCATGCAAGGTTACTCCCAGCATAACTAGACTATTGGCATATTTTTACAGGGATGTGCTGGATAGGTAAGAGGTGGGCTTCCATGGGAGAAAGTAATGCATACTAAACTGATGGTGGGAAATCAATGATTCAGAAGCTTGTGTGCATTTATTGTGTTGAGGTGGGAGGAAAAACCTAAAGCGAATAGTGAGAAACAAACATATTGAGAAAATCTATGTTGGTTCTTCCCTCTCCTTTTCCTTCTTTTCTATATAAATATTTATTTTTTCCAAGCACTGGTTAGAAATGTTCCTGGAATCTATAACACTCTTGAACCTATCTGTCTTGCAGAAATGTCTGGCCAGGTGCCAGTCTTTCAATGTATTATTAAATCATCCTCATGAACCTTAATTCAATGTGCAGACTTTTGGAGAAAGAAAACTCAAGTGAAGGAGCAGTATATTGATTGACACCTAAAACTACTGCTATGAAATTTACCACTCTGTGCCCTACTTCTTTCTTAAAGGACAGATCCAGGATTTCCTTGAACAAAGCTCTGTTAATCCTCAGACTGCGCTGGTCCTTGTGAATGCCATTTACTTCAAAGGCAAATGGAAGACCCCGTTTAAAGAAGAAGACACGCAGGAATTGCCCTTCAATGTGACAGAGGTGAGGGGCACAGACACAGTTTCTGGCCAGATGTGTCTTTCTTGTATTTACAGTTCTGTTGTCAGTGGATGGGTGATTTACCTGGTGCCTCACTGTCAGATTTATGACAACTGTGTCTGACAGAGCAAACCAGCAGATGAGACAAAAATGGAGACACAGCTCTTTTCCAAAGGCAGCATGGTAGAAGATTGAGTCCTGTTCTTTCAAAGGCCTTGTACATTTGTCTGACCAAAGAAAAACATTGATCCCACATCACATCATCTCACATTTTTGTTTTTGCAGCAAGAGAGCAGACCTGTGCAAATGATGCGTCAGAATAGCACCTTCAGAGTGGCAAGAGTGGCTGAAGATAAAATTAGGGTTCTGGAGCTTCCATACACCAGTGGAGAGCTGAGCCTGTTGGTGCTGCTGCCTGATGACATCTCTGGCCTGGCACAGGTACGGCCCTGGCAGGGCAAGCAGAAGGGCTACGACTTCAGTGGGGCTTGGCTTCTGTCAGACCTTTTGCTGCCCGTTGACATCCCAGCTGCCCACTCCATGGCTGTGCTGGGCAGGCAGGAGAGCACAAAATCTTCCCAGGTGCTGAGGCAGAGCCTCTTAGGAGAGTCCTGACTCAGTTTTATAAAATGAAGGTAAAGTTGTGTAGTGCTGCTGCAGCCCTGCAGAAGAGGATGTATATATAGACAGTATTATAAAATTACCCATCTGTACTCAAGAAAGGAGAAAAATCAATGCAGTATAAAATATATGAACAATTACTCATATTTCAGTAATATTTTTAAATTATAAAATAGAGTTATTACAGATGTAGAAGAGCTTGCATTTGTTAGGTGCTATCAACTGTAGGTAAATTTTCATGGTCTTGTTTTTGCAATCTTTCACAAGCTGACTAATTTGCTAGGCTGTGAAACTGTTGGGTTGTGCCTCATGACACACAAGATTACTTAGACAAAGGGAGATGTGTTAAATTGGTAAAAATCTGAATAAAAGGAGAGTGACACAGGCAGTACTGGAAAGGCAATTAATAAAATACAAGAAGGATGTCAATAAGATAAGCTTCAGGAACCATTCTGGTTGGGGTTTTACTTTTATGATAGCCTTGACAGAAATGAATGATAGGAAGAAGCTGGATTTGCATCCCACGTGTTTCATTCCCTGCCTGTCTTTGCAGCTTGAGAACAAAATCAGCTTTGAAAAACTTGCTGAGTGGACCAGTTCCAAGGTGATGGAAAAGAAGAAGGTGAAAGTGTACCTCCCACGCATGAAGATTGAGGAGAAATATAACCTCACGTCTGTCTTGACATCCTTGGGTATGACCGACCTGTTCAGCCCCTCGGCCAACCTCTCTGGCATCTCTGCAGCAGAGAGCCTGAGGGTGTCTGAGGCCGTCCACGAGGCATACATGGAAGTCACTGAAGAGGGCACTGAGGCAGGTGGCTCAGCAGATGACACAGAAGACATCCAACATTCCTCTGAGTTTGAAGAGTTTAGGGCTGACCACCCATTCCTTTTCTTGATCAAACACAATCCAAGCAACCTGATCCTCTTCTTTGGTAGATATTATTATCCCTAAAGAGAAAAGGGCTGGAATAATGCTTGCCTACCCCTAGGAAACAGAGCCCCTTTACTCTAGTATTGTAGTATAATCTCATCTCTTCAATATTTTCTGCAAGTGGAAAGGCTACTCGAAGTCATGCCCTTTCCTGAAGCTTCCATAGCAAAGACACGCCTGCAGGTGAGGAAACAGCAGTGTGTTTGCTCCTTTCCCATCTCAGACTGGTTTCAGTGTGGATTGAGCCAAGTAAAGAATAAGCCCTCAGAGAATAGAGGCCCTCACAGGCCAGGAAGGGGTCACATGATTTTCACTTGAGGAAGGAATTGTGGACAGGGCTCCAAGTCTTTGGTATTCCATTACATAGAAAGCCATGGACTGTGCTCATCCCATTCCCTGGTACTATCCTGCTAACAAACCCATGCAGTTCCCAAAACACTGGCTTTGAAATCCCCAGTCTGGAGAAGATGCTTGTGGACAAGGTTCTGCTATGCAGGGTATTAATTGGTGCCTATGTAATTTTTTTTTTAACTTATCTGTTGGGAAATAGTACACATATCCACTATGACCAGAGCTGTCCTCTCACCATGAGTACCTCATGTAATACTAAATTTCTTCCAGAGGCTTCCAGAGTCATGGAGAGTTTCCCTTCCACTTCAGAATGTTCAAGAAGATCTAACTTTGTCTAGGTGCAGTTATGTCTTGTCACAGAGTATAGCTTCAAAGCCTGAAACATGGATATCTGGATGATCCAGGACCCACAACTGCCAAGCAAAAGTGTTATCTGAATTCTTGTATTAAACACTAGAAATCATTTCAAATTTGAGAACATTTTGATTTTTGTGAAAAATCCTGAGAGTTATGTTAAAGAATCTGATTTCTCCATGGGAGTTCTGTGAAAAAACACAGCTTTTAAAGTTATTCCTGTCTCTGTTTATCTTGCTTAGCAAATAAACTTGAATTTGTTCCTGGAAAGTTCTCAGTTGTTCAAAACTCAAGAGCATTATTATTCCATGAATGTATCTGAGCTTCTTTGTTCCTGAGGTAGTTCAAGACTACATCTCTTGTTTTCAAGAAATACATGAGAATCCTAATTTTCCCCTTTTTCCTGATGTGTCCACTAGCATCTCCAAATATGGTTCCATTGTCACAATATTATGACCAGTTTTCATTCTAATCATATATTACTAATTTTGATGCACATAATCGATTTTTTCTTTCTTAACATAATAAAAGAAAGTCACAAATCCTGGTCATGAAATTATCTGAATTTTCTTAATTTTCTGGGTGTCTAACCCTTAAAGTATTATTACATTTTGTGAGCAAAATGGGATTTAGTATAAAATCCTCCAGTTTTTAGAATTAATAAAGTCATGTAGATATAAAGTTTCCTACCCATTTATGAAATAAATGAATGCACACATCTATAGTTTGATTCCTTTCCGTAATACTGATTACCAAGAAATAGCCCAGTGAAATATTAACTTGTTCTTATGTATTCTTTGATGTAATTACAACGGATATTAAAGATGCACTATTAGTTGGATAAATATTTCTAGGAAAAACTCTTCGAGCAGCTCTGCCATTTGAGATGACGAAATCATCTGAAAAATCATATAACTCAAAGGACATAAGAAAGAATAAGTAGATGGACAACTCTTAGGAAAAGCATTTCCCCACTGAGAGTTTTGAGAGGAGGTACTCTTGTTGCTAATATCAGCTATTCCAATAATAAGGGACAGGGAAACCTGAATGTACATATAGACTGGGCAATAAGTTGCTGGAGAGAAGCCCCATGGAAATGGATCTGTGGGATCCTGGTCGATGGGATCCCTCTGGTCAGTGGCAAGTTGAACACAAGTGAGCAGTGCCCTGGCAGCTAGGAGGGCCAAGTGTGTCCTGGGGGTCATCAGGCCATCAGGCCAGCTGGACAAGGGAGGGGATTGCCCTGCTCTGCTCTGAGCTGGGGCGGCCTCACCTCCAGTGCTGGGGGCAGTTTTGGGAACCACAGAATAAAAAAGACAATAAATTATTGGGGAGCATCCAAAGGAGGGCCGTGAGGATGGTAAAGGGCCTTGAGGGGAAGCAATAGAAGGAGCAGCTGAGATCTTGGTTTGTTCAGCCTGGAGAAGAAGAGATTGAGGGAGAGACCTCATTGCATTCTGCAGCTTCCTCAGGTGGGGAACCAGAGGACCAGGAACTCGTCTCCTCTCTGGTGACTCATAACAGGCCCGGAGGCAATATCAGCAATCTGTGTCAGGGTAGGCTTAGGTTAGATACTAGGAAAAGACTTTTCACCCAGAGGGTGTTTGGGCACTGGAACAGGCTCCCCAGGGAAGTGGTCATAGTACCAGCCTGATAAAATTCAGGAAGTGTTTGGACAAATGATTTTTGGTACATGCTGTGATTCTTCGGGCTGTTGTATGCAGGGCCAGGAGTAGGACTTCATGATCCTGATCCTTCCAACTCAGGACATTCTATGATTCTATGATTCTATTTCCACATTAACATACAGTGTGGCATGATAAAAGCAGACCTGTAGAGGAAAGAAGGTGGTGCTACTGTCTGACATCCACGTTATTTGAATATCATCAGGATGTTTGTGATACAGATTCAGGTTTTTTCCAGTAGTAAAGACAGCTATTTCACCAAGTAAATTTTAATTCTTTTTCTTTAGAAATTAAAGCAGTGGTCTAAACTGTTCCAAGAGATGCAAAATTTCAACATCTCAAGGCTTGCCATAAGCAGTTTAATCACTTTCTGCATCTCTTGTCGCCAGAAGCACTTGATCCAGTCTGTTAAATTTAAAAGTCTGTACACTTAAACAATAAGATTTCAAAAGGGTTATATTTGAAACTTTCCTTCCTACAATAATTAAACCAGAAAGTGCTCAAAGTACAAAGATATGCCTCAGTGACCAGTGTTGGTTCCTGAACAGCTATAATGGTCAAAATGAAGGAATAGGAGAAAAGCAAAGGGGCCATGACTCAGAGGCAAGTACAAAGCTTCTCCTTTCCAAAAAGAAAAGACAGGAGGAAGTAAAAAGTACAAATTCAGAATTACTGTACTAAACCTGTAACTTGCTTTAATATTTGCTTTTAACAATATTAAAATGCTCCAAAAGTTTTTCATGAAAAAAGGCAAAAATAAATAAACCTTGAAAACATCCTTGTTGTGATTGGCATTTTTGTCCCAGCCTTCCAAATGGGTTTTCTGAAGAACTGAGACCCTTTTTCTCATACAGACTGCTGTGCAGGACCAGAAATAAGGCCTGGCAGGTAACAAGAAAAAATCTGAAACTTTCTGGATCTAGTGGTACAAATTGCACCCCTCCAGAAAGCACAAAGAGACATCCAAGGGCCTGCCACTATGAGGCAACATTTCTCTCCGTACAGCATGGAAACAATCCTTGTCTGTGAAACGGGCTGTACACTCCCATTCCAAGTGCCTCATCCACACTGCTGTAATTTCTTTGCACATTAATGTGCAATAACCCTGCTCTCTCCATCTCTCTTGAGATCTTCCTCTAGATATAGTATGGAAACAGTGAACACCTGAGACTGGAAGTGATCTCTGCTGATTTTTTATTCCAAGCTCCACCTTTCCATCAGGGTCAGCTGCAGCAGGTTACTTGGGATTATGTCCTTCTGGGTTTTGAATATTTCCAAGGATGGAGACTCCACAGCCTCTTTGGGCAACCTGGATTTACCTCCCTATCCAAAAGAAAATGTATTTTTTTATGTTTAAATGTAATTTCTGCTATTTCTGGCTGTGTCCTTTCTCTCTTGTCTGTTCACAGGAGAAAGTCTAGCTGCATCTTCTTTTTACCCTCCAATCAAGAAGGTTATGCACATGGATAAAACCCCCTGCACTTTCTCCTCTCCAGGGTAACAAATCCCATGTCTCCAAGCCTCTCCTCTCCTGACAGATACTTTAAGCACTTAATTATCTTCTCCGGTCTTGCTCCCCAGGACATCCCCATCTCTTTTGGAATGGAAAGCCCAGAGCCAGACAGAGCATTCCATCTGTGGTCCCGCCAGTGCTGAGTAGAGGGGCAGGAAAGCCTCCCTTTACCTGCTGGCAGTGCTTTTCTAAATCATCCCTTTGTGCTGTTGACTTTACTTGCCACAAGGACACATTGCTGACTCATGGTCAGCTCCATGTCTGCCAGGCCTCCCAGTTCTTTTTTGCAAAGACAATATGATGGCATGGACCCTTGTGAGATGACATTTCTCCTTTTCTGCACAGTCTTTTCCTGCAGGAGGCATGTCAGGAGTATTGCCAAGAATCTCAGTAGGCTGCTATTCAGAGGAGAGGAAGGCTTTGTGGAAGGATGTCTGTGTTGAAACAAACCAAGAGATTATTTTATCCTATTTTGTGCAAAAGAAAAATGCTATTTTTCCTGGAAGTATGTGTCGAGATAAAGGACGTGGGCAGACTGAGTGAGGGGACGTACTGTAGCAGGCATGGTGACATGGGCAGTGTTAGCCACAGGCTGCCACAAACTGGCTTCTCTGTGGGGAGGGATGCTGGTAATTAAGCTCCCACATGGCACAGCCAATGCCAAATGTTGTGCCAATGCCAGCTGCCATCTTTCCTGCCCTGTGCGTGTGCTGGCTGTAAGGCCCTCGCTACCCTGCTGCCTCCTTAGGAACCAGTGAGTAAGGCCATACCCAGCATCACCCTGGCTGCTAACTGATTCCATGGACTTGAGGGATGAATAAGGGACTTCACATGGGCTGTGGTGACTGATGAAGGGACATCTGTATGTGCTGGTCCAGAACCTGTACAGCTGCAGACCCTGGATGTTGTGTGCACTGCTAAGCAGATGCAGTAAGGGTGAGCAACTTGTGACCAAATCCATCACAGGACCCTTCTGAAGTGCCTTCACTGGAGAAATTCACTCTGCAACACTGAGGTATGCACAGCCCTGTCACAGCCTGTGGATGACCAGGGCAGCACTGCAAGCAAAGATGCCCAACTCTTCAGGATGGCACAGGGTTGCCAATGAAATATAGCAGGTGAGCCAAGAGCTCCTGTCTGAAGGAGCTTGACCAGACACCTAAAGTTTCTTCAGGCTGGGGGAAGAACACGATCCTACAGGACAACTGAGAGAGAAACCATCATTGATTAGCTACAGCACCAAGGTCTACAGTAGCACCTAACTGAATAATCACTGGCATTTACTCTGAGCAAGACAAACACAAAACAATCAAAATGCTCCTTCCCACTGACAAAAGAACAGCAGCATGGATGCGAACTAAATCTTGAGCTCTGCGTGGGATGTTGTGATTGGATGAGAGGCTTTGGTCTGTGAGTTGACCTGGACTTCATATCCTTTAGTAAAGGTCCAAATGTCCAAGAGTATGTTGGTTTAGGGAACAGCACCACAATGAAATGCTTGGCAGAGGAAAGGGCAACCAAGCCTTAGCTGACCTCTTTCTTGGGACAAGCATTGTCAAACAAGGATATGTGGATAAACACATCCTTTTGTGTTTGTGCTGCATTGCACAGCTGTGTTGAACATGGTAATACATTATTTTTTCTCAGAGGAAGCATTTCAACTGCAGGAAGGTTTGCTTAACCTCACTGGACTCCATGACAGATCTAAAGTTGCCCAGTTCACTAGGCATTACCTCTCATATTCTTACAATTCTATGCTAATAGCTGATCATAATCAAGATTTTTACTTACTTGTGGAATGATTTAGTTGCTTCTGCAATTTGCTTTACATTAATCATTCATTTGACCAATAAAAAATAGAAACGCTAACAAAAACAGTAACCTGGGTTGTGCATAAGCCCACTTCCCAAGCAGCGGACTGCCCCTTCTCCACTGTAAACCAAAAAATTTCTCTCATTAGTGAATATATTCAACTCAGAAATATTTTGCTAATAACATTAATGCTGTGAGTTGCTCATTACAAAACACCTGTACCAAGTCATTGGACATCTTTGTAGCTACCAAGTTACAGGCTGTCTGTGATGATACAAATACGATTCAGGTAGATGGTGCACAAGGGCCAAGGTGGCTCACATACAGTGAGTTGAAGCACACCACTAGATAGTTTGATCGACTCAAGGCATATTCAAAAGTTAGAAGTGACAGGGACAAACATACTAGCTAGTCCTTTGCCTTCTGAGCTGTTAAGTATATTCCAATGGATCATGGCCACCAGTGTAGAAGGCAGTTTGAACAGAAACAAGGCAGTCTCTGGAAGAGGCAGAAGGGGCAGCAGCTGCAGGAACAGCTTGCAGTCTAGGGAGCATCTCCCAGCTATGTGGTTAAAGGTTCACGGTACCCAGGCACATGCACTTACTTGACCTGTTGTCCTTCCACAAGGTGGGACCCTTTTCAGCTAAATGGGTCTCACAACAGTGGTGACCCGTTTAAACACTACTCCAGCAAGAGAACATCTCATTCCTCTGCAGTGATGAGCCACCCAAGCAGGTTAAAGTCTAAAGATCTTTCCTCAAAAGCCCTGTTCCTGCATAACAAGGGTTGTAGTAAAGAGGCCTAGACCTCACCCTATACTGTGTAATGTGCCAGTGATGTAAATGCACCAGTCCAGATCGAGCTCTTCATGGCTCCTATTGTATGAGAAACTTCAGCTGAATGGGACTATGAAGAGCTGTACTAGAGAGGAAGGTAGGAATGATGCAGAGGCTTTCCTCTTTCATAGACAGTGAAAAGGGTTAAAAAGTTCACATCTACTCTCCTGAGGCATAATTTGTTCTAGACAATTTCAGAGCCATTTTGTCTATTGACTTTGGATTTCTGTTTTAAAATTATGTGGCATTTAAGAGGTCAAAGCAGTTTCTTTTATTGTCTGTCCATTCTTTTATTTCAAAGGAATTATGCAAGTGGTTTCTGCTTGCTATTGTATATTATGACTGTCTTGCAGACCATGAATGTTTCTTCAGCTGGTTTGTTCAGCTGATGTGCCACGAAGTTGCTTGTGGAAGAATGTAAGAATGGTCTTGTAAGAATAGTCTATGTATGTCAAAAAGGCACATTTTGAACCTAGAATCTGGTGCTGTGACCTGTGGAAAAGAACAGCACACCTTAAACTACCCTTCAAAATTATAGTGGCGACTTCAAATCTTTTTCTGGTAGCATCTGACTAGGATGTAAATATCCTGATGCCTGAATTAAAAAGTTACAGAAATCTTGTCTTATTTTCTTGACTTCTCTTTCCCCAACACATTTTTCATTAGTTCTGTAGTTCTTCCCTGTATAGATGCGCCGAAATTAATTTGTATTCCCAAAATACTCTCACTGAGGGTTTTGTTCCACTGATATGCTCCTCAGACTGTGACTGTGTCTGAGTTCCTTGAACTAGATTGCTCTGGAATGAAAAACTGTGCTCTGTGAAACACTACGTCTGTGGTCTTTTACAATGCATCACGGGACACCAGACCAATACATATAACTTCTTGCAGAAAAATATACTTCAGTTTTATTAAATTTGGCAACAAACATTGAAAGAAAATGTTCTTTCTTACATTCCTCATTGGCAAATTTTCTCCATTCTTTAGGAAGAGCTATGGATTCTGGTGGAAAGGAAGACTGGTGATACTGGTAGTCCAGCCAACAAAGGGAGAAAAGTTGCAATAAATACAGACCTGCATATGCTGATCTTACCAAAATTTGTAAGTTCACAAAATGGTGACTCTGAAATGGTTCTGGCCTGTCATTATTCAAGACAGAGGAATATTAAGGAAAATAAGACAAAATTCCCTACAGACATTCTACAAGACTGGATTCCTCACCATTCTTTTTTGTTTTATTTTCACAAGCTATGTTACACTATTTGCTGCCATAACCAAATCATACTTACTAGTCAAGTTCCAGTTAATAGCTTTTATCATTATTTTTGCTTCAGTCATTTTAATGTTCTCCTGTATTTTCTGCAAGGTTTCATGTGCTATGATAAATAAACCTTCCTTTTTGGAAACTTTAAGTTAAAATCCTTTTATTCAGGCTTTTTTTTTTTTTTTTTTTTTTTGGTTCAAAGAATGGACTTATTCCAAGTAAAAGTGTGTGTCTGACATTGAGCTCCATCCATCACTTTATTGGGTAAACACAGAACAGGCAGCATGGGGCGTGTCACAAAATAACACAAGATATATTTCAAGGGGTTTGTCAAGTCTGCCCCAAGTACAGCTGAGAAGCTGTGCTCTACCTTTCCCTGGTGAATTGGATAAGGTAAGCATTTCTTTCAATGATAATTTAAGTTCTAATCTGCAAGATAAAAAACAATTGTCCTTCACAATACTTATAACTGTATTGATGTAACCTCATGTTTGTGTCCTTGAAGAAACTAATTATCACAGGATGCCTTCTGCAGAAACCTTACCTGCCTTCAGATGTATCGTCTGTATTATTTTGCTGTTTCACAGTCTGCCATGCATAAAGTCAAAGTATTTGTATTTATGAACTATAGTTTTGTTTACTAACTCTTCCACATTGAAAAGATGGTGATAAGCTACAACAGGCTTGCTTTCTTCTTCCTCTATTGCTTTAACTTTTCATTTAGTATTAAAAGACAAAACTGAATTTGTTTAAATTCTGGGGGTTATGTAAGATATTCTCTGAATGAAATCAAGGAGGGCAGAATGTTCAAATGATCCCATCATACTACAGTTCTGTGTTATCTTTAGAAGTTACATTTTCAAAGATAAATGACAACAATAAATGACAACAACAAAAAAAAAAAAAAAAAAAAAAAAAGAAAAACCAAAACAAAAAAAACCCAAACCCCAGCATTTGCTTCATGAATCTGTTTCTTCTCCAGGAACAAAAACAGAGCTTAAAGCCTAAAATATTGGTAAGCAGAATAGGTAAATAATAAAAAAATCTACCTTATATCACCTATACAATCAGTTAAATCAGTTAGAGAGAGAATGAGCATTCATTCTATCAGGAGACCAGTTAGATGCATTGTTGTTCAAATTATCTCACATTAGGAGATGACTGACACATGGAAATGTTGATTTGATAGGGACTGTGATACATATGGCAGAGTACCCTGGATTTTGCTCTCTAGCAACTTCACACTGTATTTTCTAGTCTGTGTTTTCTTCTTTCACCAGCCTATGCACAGCTGGCAGATGTCCATCACTTTGATTGCTCATGAATCCAAAAGCATATCTGCCTTTTAAATCCACACCACTGGATTCTGTTTGCTGAAAAAACTCCGTGCACTAAGTTTGGGGTTCATGTGAACTGAATTATTTGCATTACAATTGACCTATTTCACTACTGTAAGTCAGACTCTTTCTGTTTCCTTCAGACAACAGGGATTTCACAATGGGCTCCATCAGTGCAGCAAATGCAGAATTTTGTTTTGACGTATTCAAAGAAGTGAAATTTCACCGCAGCAATGACAACGTGCTCTTTTCCTCCCTGAGCATGCTTTCAACCCTGGCCCTGGTGTATATGGGAGCGAGGGGTAAGACTCAATCCCAGATGGAGAAGGTAAGTTACTTACACAGGTGTAAAATGACTTCTACTTGTGCTACTTGTTCCTTCTAAGTAACATCACTGAAAAATATCCACTGACGAGGTTTTCACCTGTTTCAATACACAAGACCTAAGCCAAAGTCACAAAATGGAGAACTGAATCAAGAGTTACATATAGAAAATATTAATAGAAAGGTGTATATTTCAATATAACAGGCAGTTGACTTAAACATAAAAAAAAAATCTCAGGGACAATAGCAAACTAGATTACCAGTCAGCAATTTTATAATTTTTAAATTCTGTCAAGTTCCAAATAATGTAACCAGATTTTCTTTTTTAATATATATAAAAGATAAATCCCAGAAAGCCAGGAAGACAGACTATTTCTAGCAACACATAATATGTAACTCTATTGATTTCTAGATATTGACTAGAAAAAAAAATATAATCTAAGAAAAGAATAGTATTGACAGTTTCCAAGAAGGTCACAGAGGGCATAGACCAGTTGCAAGCTTACCTGTGAATTTTCAGTTAATCTATTTTCCCAGCATCTTTTTTTTTTTTTTTCTGAGCCAACAGGTTTTTTTACACAAGCAACATGTTTAAATCGCAAATTCGCATTGTTTTTGGTCATTCTTCTCATTACTACTGGTATTTTCTCTTGCAGGTTCTTCACTTTGATAATGTGACAGGAGATGGAGACATTTCTGACTCCCAGGTAGAGAAATAATTTAATCTTCCTTTCTGTCTTATTCTCCTCAGAACAAAAGTAGAACTTTTCTGCCTCTCCTCCTGCCAGTTTCAGACCCTGACAAAAACTACAGTAATAGCCTCAAATCAAGGGGACCTGTGGAGGGAGGGAAGTAGGGTGTGATTCACCTGTTTTTAAACAAACACGGAAAGACAGCAGGTTGCTCATCTCGCAGCAGAACAAGTAATGGTGTGGGGAGAATGCTTTGGGCACCAGGGTGTCTTCCCAGGCAAGTGCTGCGGGGGGATGAGTGAAGAGGGGAGCCAGGCTACAGCAGTTTGATTTCTAGCTGGGCAGGAAGATGCTGGGCAGAGAAAAACCCAGAAGTTTCAGTGACAGGAACTCAACTGCATCTTTTAAAAAGCACATTTCAGGGGACTTGTCTTGACAAGGATGAACTTGCCTGTTCAATGCACCACCACCACAGCACTGGCTGTCCCAAAGGTGACAGTCTGTGGGGAAAGACTGCCCTGTAGCATCACTCTTAACTGAAAGAGACCAGACTTTAAGATCTTATTTCCTTATACCATCTATCTTCTTTTTTCATGTCATCGCCTCAGTGTGGCACTGCTGAGTACATCCACAAAACATTCAAGGATCTCCTCTCAGACATCAGCAGGCAAAATGCTACTTACTCACTCAGGATTGCTGACAGACTCTATATTGAAAAAACATACCCTATTCTTCAGGTGAGTTATATTGTGATTTCCATGAGATTTCCTGTAAATCCCCTGTGACTCTGCCCTAGAGATGCACAACCAACAGAAGCCCACTCTCTGTTGATGAAGAGGTGCTCGTGAGCCATGAGGGGAACTGGTACAGAATGAGTTTAGACTTTTCTGTGTCTGTTAGATGAAGGCAAAAGATATACAGGCATAAAATATGCCTATATTGCAAATCACAGGGAGTAATCAAGATTGCTGTGAACTTACTAGAAAAATAGCTTGTAATGAAAAATGTAACTTTTAAGGGAAATTAAATAAACTTTATTACTTGAAATAATAAAACCTGAAATTGTCAGTTTTCCTAGTGAAAGGAAGATTTGCTTTTGAAATCTAAGAATATGAGAACACAATATTCAAAACCCAAAAGAGTGGACACAAAGAGAAGGAGACAAACATTGTCTGTCCTTAGAAATGTTTGTTAAACTGAAATTGTTTTGGTAAAACAAAGGAAATATATCAAAATTTTAACTTGGAACTCTGTCTCATCAAAAAGTGCCAGATCTATATATGTGAAGCAGTCTTTCTTGTACAGCTTTAAGATTGAGTTACAGGAAGACAGATGTGACTGACATGTTCAGTGTCTGATGTTCCAACCCAGGAGTAAACATTCACTGTTCCTTAAAACATTCTGCTTTATTTCACAATCTTGCTTTAGACATCTGTATAATTCCAAGTCCTCATCAGTCTGGCAACTGTAACCCTTTTGCTTATAGGAATACATAAAGTGTGCAAAGAAATTCTACAAAGCAGAGCTGGAAGATGTTGACTTCAAAACAGCTGCAGAGGAAGCAAGACAGCTCATCAACTCCTGGGTGGAGAAAGAGACAAATGGTAAGGACTTAAAAATTGGTAGCAGGCATTTTCCCTCCCCTACCATAAATTATATCCTTGTCTTCCTCTCCTCATAACCTCTAGAAAAGGTTGGCCAAGCAAGCACAGGTTGCTTATTGCTATGAAAATGAAACTTCACAAAGCAGGAACCCCCACCTCACCCCAACATCACAGAGATTTGTGCACACCAGAGGAGCTGTATCTTACCTCCCTCTGCCCTGTCTCTTTCTTAAAGGACGGATCCAAGACTTCCTTGTTTCAGACTCTGTTGATCTCAATACTGCACTGGTCTTTGTGAATGTAATTTACTTCAAGGGGTTATGGAAAACTGCATTTAAAGAAGAACACACTCAGGAAGAGCCTTTCAACGTGACTGAGGTAGGAGGGCACGGACACCCCTCTGGCCAGGGCAGTTGTTGCCTCACAGAGGCAGGAGTCTGGGTGCTACAAATATCTGTCACAGGTTGGGTGATTTTTCTGAGTCCATCATTGTCATTGAGTGGGCCTAAAGTCAATTAGTGTTCACAAGACCTGTGTCTGACCAGGCTTCCAGGGCACACAAGCAAGCAAGATAGGAAAATGGAGACACAGCTCTTTTCCAAAGGCAGCATGGTAGAAGATTGAGTCCTGTTCTTTCAAAGGCCTTGTACATTTGTCTGACCAAAGAAAAACATTGCTCCCACATC
Source organism: Motacilla alba alba (assembly GCF_015832195.1). Lineage (NCBI taxonomy): Eukaryota > Metazoa > Chordata > Aves > Passeriformes > Motacillidae > Motacilla > Motacilla alba. Next base: position 69,654,132 of record NC_052017.1, on the reverse strand, counting down.
ACATCATCTCACATTTTTGTTTTTGCAGCAAGAGAGCAGACCTGTGCAAATGATGCGTCAGAATAGCACCTTCAGAGTGGCAAGAGTGGCTGAAGATAAAATTAGGGTTCTGGAGCTTCCATACACCAGTGGAGAGCTGAGCCTGTTGGTGCTGCTGCCTGATGACATCTCTGGCCTGGCACAGGTACGGCCCTGGCAGGGCAAGCAGAAGGGCTATGACTTTAGTGGGGCTTGGCTTCTGTCAGACCTTTTGCTGCCCATTGACATCCCAGCTGCCCACCCCATGGCTGTGCTGGGCAGGCAGGGGAGCACAAAATCTGCCCAGGTGCTGAGGCAGAGCATCTTAGGAGAGTCCTAAAGCTCAGTTTAATAAAATGAAGGTAAAGCAGTGTAGTGCTGCTGCAGCCCTGCAGAAGAGGATGTTGCTACATGCACCAATCTCCATCAGGTATCAGAGGCAGGAAAGGTAGAAGAATTTTTATTACTGTCAGTGGTTTCAAATGTTTGCTAAATAAGAAAAGTTTATCCTAGGGGAAATAAAAAATGAAAGTGATGGAAAAAAGCATTCCAAGAACTGACTAAATGGAAAATGATAAAAGTAACATTAGAAAGGAAAAAAGTTGCAGAAAGGGATCAATAAAATATCTTCCAAGAGGAACAGTTTTAGAGCCAATTTGATTTGATGTTTTCAAAAACTATACTTTTACAAAAAAAGACTTGATCTGATGAATAAATTTTCAGATGAAAAAGATGTGAGGAATTTCCTCAAGACAGACAGATCATATAGGCTCCATAGTCAGAAGGAAACTCACAGGATAAACAAGTGCATTTAAGAACAAGTATCAGTTCTATTGTGTGCCTAGAGTAAATGGAAAAAAACCAGTAACAGGTGGTAAAAACACAGCTTTTAAGATGATTGAACTTTTGTCTCAGATATTTTATTCCCTACCTCTCTTTGCAGCTTGAGAACAAAATCAGCTATGAAAAACTCCAGGAATGGACCAGTCCCAAGGTGATGGAAAAGAAGAAGGTGAAAGTGTACCTCCCACGCATGAAGATTGAGGAGAAATATAACCTTACATCTGTCTTGACATCCTTGGGTATGACTGACCTGTTCAGCCCCTCGGCCAACCTCTCTGGCATCTCTGCAGCAGAGAGCCTGAGGGTGTCTGAGGCCGTCCACGAGGCATACATGGAAGTCACTGAAGAGGGCACTGAGGCAGGTGGCTCAGAGGTTGTGACTGGAGACATCCAACATTCCTCTGAGTTTGAAGAGTTTAGGGCTGACCACCCATTCCTTTTCTTGATCAAACACAATCCAAGTGACATGATACTCTTCTTTGGTAGATATTGTTCTCCCTAAGGAGAAAAAGGGCTGGAAGTAATGCTTGCCTACCCCTAGGAAACAGAGCCCCTTTACTCTACCATTGTAGTATAATCTTATCTCATCACTAAGTGGAAAGCCTTCAGTATCTAGGGAGATATTCCTGAAGAAATGTATGACTTTTCAGATCTTTGGGTGCTGATATTTCTGCTTACACAAGTTGTACTTAGGATTTGTATCCAGGAATAAATAAGAACTTCAAGAGGTAGCTTAACATCATGATTGAATAACTTAAGATTCAGGACCACTGTTTTGATTCTTGTGAGAAATTCTGACACTGATATTAAGAGTCTGGTTTTTCTACAGGAGTTCTCTGAAATAAAAACAGCTATTAGAATAATCCTGTTCCTTTCTGTTGAACTCACTGGGCAACCATCCTTGAATTGATGCCTGGACGACATGCAGATGAAATTCTTAATTTCAGCAAATCATTCTTCTTTGAGTAATGCATTTGTGCTTCTTTGTGCTGCACATACTGTAAGGCTAAGGTCTTGTTCTGAGGGGGCATACAGAAAATTTACCATTTCTTCTTAAATCATCACCTCCAAACCCATTACCTTCCTGACTGATACAATTTCCCATCTTCATTCCCATGACATGTCATTGATTTTGTGGATGTCAATTATTGGTCCTTCTATTTATTCTAATAAAAGCATTGCAAACTAAACTTGTCTCTACCTGTTTTGTTACTGCACCACACAATAAAAATACATATTGTGGGTTGTGTTTCTTTACAGAATGTGTTTAGACTAAGATTTAGATACTATTTTCAAAACCAGAATGTACCCATATATGAAGTAATTCAAGAGCCTAACTTTTTTTTTTCCTAAAATACTGAATTTAAGCAAGATAAGCCCTATAGCTCCTATTTTTACCTTGCGCTCATCTCCATATGACATATCAAATAACTCAATTTTTTTAATCCGCTATTGTATTCCCAGATAGTTTTAAAATACTTTCTCTAATTGCCCTCAGGAAATACATTGAGGTGATGCCTAAGAGATACAAGTCAAAAAACATGAGGAAAGGATTGCTATGTTTCTTAAAAGGCAGACTGCTTCAGCTGTCTAATGCCCACAGGAACCATGTAAGAAAACCTTTGTTACTGCCTTTTGATAACATCATCCCCTAGGGCTATCATTTCCCATTTCAGAGTCTTTAGGGGGAAGGTTCTTTAGGCTGCAGTTTATCCAATTAAAAGACTTTATTAGTGTTGATCACTGACTTAAGCAATCTTCCTTCTGCTGGCATACAGGAGCAGAACTGCAAATCACAGTACTTAAAAAGTGTTTAGAAAGGGGAGGTACTTGGCAGTATTTGGAGCTGCCTCAGACATTTCAGAAGTAAGTATTAAATATAACTTGAAATTATGATGCTGACTACAGGGAAACGTGTCATGGCTGCTATGAAGCCTATGGAAGAACTTCAAATACTGGTTTTCCCAAGACAGTTTTAAGGGATTAGACATGGTTAATGGAAGTATTCAAATTAAAACATAAACTTATTTATGCAGTTTCAAGCATTACTATGCATATAATGTTCTGCTTCCCTTAAAACTTAAGGCAGCAAAGAGAGTTTTGCTACAACTAAAACAAAAAAGTATAAAATACTTTTCTAAGAAGCAGAGGGTGAAAGTTTATAAACAATTATAAATCTGTTATTATACTGAAACAAGCGTATCTGTCACTCTGCACTTTATAGATACAATGAAAATAAAATTAATATTTATTGAATTATATCACATGCTTATAAAAAACCTCCTATTCTTTTGTATAATTGTTCCTTTCCTTGATGATTATTTTAAAGAAGAGAAGTGGAGAAAATCAATGGTAACAAAATGAAGATGAATGAAATTGTAAGTGGTTTCCTAAAACTACATATGAGAGAGGTCCACCTAATGTCCTCACTGCGAAACAGAACTATTTGACTCATTTTACATTGGGCCATTAGGTGTCACTAGGGATACAAAATGATGTCTCAAGTCTTCTGACAGAGAGACATCTGTTGAAAACTAGATCTGGGAGCTTAACAGAGGTTCCAATTTTTTTCTTAATTTTTGTGCAAGCAGATGATTATGACCAATATATTGAAAATGTAAACCAGTGGCACTGGGCTTGAAACCCAGTAATTTTTGAAGAAAAAGACTGAAATATTATTTGGTGGAAGATCAGAGGCATTTTAAAATGTCTGTGTTGTGGAAAAAATATCATGGTCAAACACCGTCGAATGGATGGAGCAGTTTTGTTTATGAAAGAGAAAGCATCCTCTAAAGAGGCTACAATGAGAGGTAAAAGTGCAGATTCAGGGAGGTTGAATGAGATCCATACCCCTGCATCAATGGCTGGGTCCAGCACTGCAGCAATGCATTGCTGGTCTGGGCTGGCAGGACCTGCTGCAAAGGCTCTGCCATGGTCAGTGGGGCTGCTGCAGCTCCCATGGGGAGCAATTCTGAAAAGACCAGTGTAGAGGGTGTTACAAAGGGATGAGGGAAGAGCAGCCATGAGGAGAGCAAACTCTGCTTGCTGTTTCCTGGCTCTGAAGTCTGGTAAGAGTTTAATAACACTAATCCTAGCTCCCATAAAGCCTGGGTATTGTCCTGCAGCCCTTGTTGCTCCCTGGCAGCATCATTGAAGCTGGTATGTCAATAAATTGCCATCTGTCTATTCACTACACTCCATTTTCACTATGTGCTGTGTTGTTCTGGATTTACTGTACTGCCAGGGGTGTGTGGAACAAAAACAGACACACACAGGACAGCATTTGAAATGCTGTGTGAACTACGTGTGCCTTTCCTTCTTATGGGGATTTGGGGAAGGGCTGAAGATGACATATCTTCCCTGCCCTTTAGGAAATATAAATTTCTGAGACCATTCCACATCCCTCTGCATATATGACTTGTGAGAGAGGCCCGCTGTCTCCTAAGCAAACCGAATCCATGGCTGAAGGCACAAGATTCAGCAGGCATTATACTGTAAACATAGTCACTAGAGGAAGTGCAGAGAACCCCCTGGACTCCAGGGCAGAGCTATCCTGTGTTCTCAAATGGTATTTGAGAAAGCACAGCATGCTGAATCAAACAGAAAGCTACGTGTCTGCTAGAAAGACACACAGCAGGGCTTTCTGTTTCTTGGCTAGTGAGCTAAGACTTATCAGTAGGGAAAAGGGACAGCAGAGAGGAGATTGTCAAAGCAGCAAGGGTGGGGCTGCTTGGCAAGGAAAGGAGATACACAGCAGGAGGTGACAACAAGACCAGCAGGGCAGGGGCTTTCCCCCTAAGATATTAGATGCTGCAGTTCCCTACACTACTGCTACAGTCCAGTGATTGCCAAACAAGCCTGTGGCGATGAGGCAGGTCAAATATCAAGCCTGCAGGTTAAATCCACAAATCAGGGTCTGTAGCGCTCCTAACCAGAACACTATTGTACATTGAGGAGTTAGTGACCACGTAAAAATGAATCTGAGCAGGCTGATTAGTGTGTGCAGTTTTGTGTTATGCTGCACATACTGCTTAGTGTCTGGGACTATACAGTGCTGAACACATCATGTGGCTGTGGGCTCAACTTCATCTGCTAATCATAATGGAGAACCTCACAGATGGAGGAATGGAGAGCCTCACAGATGGTCCGAACTGGGAACTGGCACCCTCTGATGATGTTGCTGGCATATCCTTGTCTTCATCTTAAAGTGAAGCAGCATTTTTCTGTATACTTTCATTCATCAGTAGAAATGATAAACAGAACATACCTATAAAAGTGTAAAGATCACACCACCAGTGAACCTCTCCATACATGGGAACACAGTTGCTGCTCCCTGAAGAAAGATCCATCCAATGCTGTACCACTTCGGGATCTGACCACTGGAAGGGACATGAAATTGACTATGCTCTCTCCTTTTCCCTTCTCATGTCATTTCCAATAAAATGGAAATGGAAATGTAATAATTTTCTTACTAGTGTCCAAAATGAGCATTTGCAGTGTCCATCTTGCTGAGGTTCATGGACAGGCAAAGGCATGCATACTAGCAAGAGCCAGTCAAGAGACTCCACTTAAATTCTTCTCTTGACTGAGGGGGATGTAGACCCCCATGGAGGTATCTCACAGCTCTGCCACAAACAGTGCCCTGATTCAAGGCTTGGAAACTGCTTCGCACGTCCCTGAGCCCACGCAGTCAGACTCTTGGGAGAGGGATGATCTCAAGAGCAGAGGTTTCTGAAGTCCTGAGTGTTACGGAAGCAGTGACAGAGGCTGACTATTTGGTATATCTTCTGTCATAGGAACTTAATGGCATTAAAAGAGGTTAGCAGAAAGCAGTGAAAAAACCCCAACACATAGAGGGAGCTGACAACAAACAGCTGAACGATAGAATTAATGGTCAAAGAATGTGGAAGATGATAAAATTTCACATGATTTTAAAGGGAAACTGGACAAAACCATGGAAGAGAAATCAGTTGAGAAGTAATAAATATACAGAAAATACTATCAGCTATTTAAGTCCCAGGACTGACAACAGCCAGTGTTAGGACCCTGTGAGCACAACCAGCTTCAGCAGGAGATTTCCCCAGCAGCCTCTGCACATGGGTCTGGAGCCTGCATTGGACGCTGGCACCATTTGTGAGAGGAGAACACAAACTGTCCTCGGCCATTTGCAGCAGACCTTGTAATGCATGAAAAGAGTTCATTGTGTGCCAAATCTCCAGTCAGAGGAGCGTGCAGCACTTCTGCTCAATTGTAATTAAGAAAGAGTGGACAGAGACATGTGACATGTTTGGAGAAACAAAAGAGAGATGACATGGGGATGTTAATAAGTAGGGGATGTTAGAAAGAGCACAGCTGAAGGCACACTCTTGGGAGTCACCTCCAGGGCATTGCAGCCACAGGCAGCTCGTGCCAAGGCTGTGACACTCCAGAGAGACTGCAGCCTTCTGGTCATTGATGCTGCAGCAAGGACATCCCTATGGAACTCCAGCTTCTGAAGCAGACTAGAGCTCAGGATAAAAGTGAGCAGCAGCATCTGGCAGATATAAACAGTTTACACCAGTCACAACCTCTTCCATTGCTTGCTGCTTCACCAAAGGGACAAGTGAGCACTGAGTATAACAAAGAAGCTGAAACTAGTAAGCATAAGAGGAGACTTTTTGTACTGAAGTGAAATGTGGGGAAGCAGGATGAAAGGTCTGTTTCATAGTTTGTTACATTGATTTTGTCAGCAACCAAATAAACAACAAAAATTTAATGTTAATCAGCAAGAAATTAAGTGAAACTCCCCAAGTCAAAGCTGTTGCCCACAACAGAACCTTGTTTCAGCCAAGACATAGCACTGAAGTGCACTGCAGGTTCCTGTCTCCAGTTCCACCTCCTGGCAGACCTCACTCCTAAGCCTTGTAGCCTTGTCTCCAGGCCCATCTCTTTCGCTCATAAGTGTATGACAGAGCTCTGAGTGCACTAATGAATTTGTAAGAGTCCTGGAGCCTCTCTCACACCTGTGACCCCAGGAGCTCTAAGCTATGTGCTGGACTTTCAATTCCCATCTGTATTACATCAGTAGTGTGTCACTCTCCAGTTCAAACACAGCTGTGCCCATTCCTGGCCAGGGACTCCTAATGTGACCTTGGCCCTGGTTTGTGATCACTGGACCTGGACCTACCTCTGCAGTGTGAATTGACTTTGTGGTCAATGTTGTCTTTGCACCTGCCTCATAGCCATGACGTTGCCTTAGGATCTGGACTGCCTGTGGTCTCCAGGCCTGCTCTGCTCAGCTGCTGAGCCCTAGCTGGTGAGGCTCCAGCTGTGGCATCTCCCTTGCCTCCTGATTTGTTCTTCTTTGGGAAAAGATGGCCCTTGTGGTTCCCTGACAGTGATCTCAGCCCTGCCTGAGCCCTCTGCCAAGCACCGAGGAGCCTGGGCCTCTGGTCACACAGAGCTCTGTCCTCACAAACCTTCCTGATCTCCACAAAGCACTCACTCATTGCTCAGAGCCAGGCTCCTGAATAATCTCCTTCCACCCAGCCAGACCATGCTTCCTGGCTTGTTCCCGACCATTCTCTGGGGCCTGTTGGGGTGGCCTGACCATCTCACTCACCTCTTGTGCCATGTCCATTTCCTATCCACTGCCCCTGTCCCAGCTCTGCGTCCCCTGAAACAGCCCCCTAATACCCCACAGCCAGAGTCACTCTGAAGTGAGTCCTTCCCAAGCGCAGGTCTCCCTGAGGAGCAAGGGCATGCTGTCCTCACAGGGGAGGCTGAACTAGAAGCCCTCAGTGGCCTTGATCTTCCATGGGACCTCTCCTGCCCACATCCCTAGATCCCATGCTACCCCCCGCCCCAGGCCATCAGCCCCTACCCCAGTGACATCACATCAGGGGCTGTTCTCCTGCTTAGCCATGGCCTGCTTGAGAACAACTTGTGCACTCATTTCCTGGCTTGAACTTGAGCCTACTCTGTCAGTGTTGACCTGCCTCGTAGTCCCTGGATCTGACTGCAGTCCTCACTTGTGGAGAGACTTCCCAGCTTAGCTTTGGACATGCCCTGTCACTTATGTTGCCTCATGTTCTGAAGGCCTGGATCTGTCACCCCCCTTTCAGGGTCTGTCCTGTTTCCCTTGTTCAGGTGCTATGGTGCTGGGCCCTGGTCAGCGAGCCTCCCATTCCACAGGCAGCAACCAGCTCTCGTTGCTCCCTAACCCTAGGCTCTGGAAATGGACCATGGCCCTGGTTCTCCTCTTGCTGTGTCCATGGATGTTGGTGGACCCTGTCACTGACATTTGTTTCTGCTTCTCTATGGTCAGATATTGTGGTGAGGGCACTGCCCTCCGTGGGGGCTTGACTCTTGGCGCAGATCACTGTCCTCATGGAGCAGCCCTGCTCCTGCTGCTTCTCTCAGTACAGACTTTCCACCCAAAATATTGCCTGCTTACTCAGGCTATAGCTCTCCAATGTGACTACAAGGATATTATGGGAGATCATCCTGAAGGCCTTACTAAAGTCAGGTGTGCAATATGCTCTCCCTTTGTTTAGACAAGAAGCTGTCCCATCCTAGACGCCAATGATGTTTGTCAGGAGAGATTAGTCCTTGGTAAATCTGTGCTGGTTTTCTCCATCATCTTTTATTCCTTCACATGTCTCAAAATATTCCCAGGACACTATGCTTGGAAGCCTTCTGCAGGGATTTGAGCTCAAATACAATTGTACACCAGGGCATTAGTGACCCACACAGTGCTTGACAGGAGAAGGCACAGGCCTGAACTTGCCAAGAGTAGAGCTTGGTTCCCCATCCTGTGCTGTCCTGCACATTGCCCTGGGCTGCAGCATGAACTTTGTGTGCAAGTCAGAAGGGAGGAACCTGTAGGTAGCTCCCACTTGGCATGAGTGACTGCATTCCCTGCCTCCTTGCATTTATCATAAAGTGAAGCAGCAAGTCTTCATGTGAACATCCTTCTTTTTCTCAGAGGAAATGAGCTGCTTTCTTCTTTAAAAATTCCTGCAAGAGCTCTAAAGTGTCAGTGAACATCTATCTCCGTGGATAGACTTGCACTGCATGCCATTCCTTCACTGGTGATCTTTCCAATGCTGCACAGCTTGGGGTTCTCTGCAGCTAAGGGAATATCACATAATCAACTAGGTTGGAAAAGACTTTTGAGATGATCAAGTCCAACCTATGACCTAAGACCACCATGTCAACTAGACCATGGCACTGAGTGCCACATCCAGTCTTTTCTTAAACACCTCCCAGGATGGTGGCTCTACCACCTCCCTAGGCAGCCCATTCCAGTGCCCAATCACCTTTTCTGTGAAGAATTTCTTCTTAATGTCCAACCCAAATGTCCCCTGGTAAAGCTTAAGAGTATGTCCTCTTGTCCTATTGCTAGATACCTGTGAGAAGAGGCCGACCCTCACTTGGCTACAACCTCCTTTCAGGTAGTTGTAGTGAGTGACAATAAAAATTATCTATATTATCTTCTTTTTCCTTTCAATGTTAGCTGCAATAAATGGTATTTTAAGCAGTGTCTTAGAGGCTGTATTTTTCTTGACACAGATCATAATGAGTACTAACCCTTAGTGCCTTGCAGCAGTGCACTGCACCTTTTCAGTGACTGCAGAGACCTGTAGTCTCCTCAGCTGTCCTCCTTTTCCTTTCTGAAAATTAGTCACTTTTTCAAATCATCAGGAACCTTCTCCAATCATCCTGACTTTTCTTTCATCTCCATTTTGCTGTTGTATTTGAAAAATCTTTTCTTACTGTCCTTCACATCCCTTGTCAGTTTTCCTTCCAGCACAATTTTTGCTTTTCAGATTCCATCTCTGAGTGCATGGTGAAAGCTTCTATACTCCTGCCTGGTGGACTCTTCTTGCTTTCAACTCTTGTACACTTGCTTTTTGCATTTGAGCTTTGACAGAATGAAGGCACGTTTATCATGAGACACATGTTGCTTCCACAGAAAGATATGTGGCATGTATGGAAGCAAGGCAAAGGCTTTGCATGTTTGTGAGGCTAAAACTCATTCAACCGCAGGGAGGATGTTTTTCAAGTTCTTAGTCAAAGACTCCCATTCAACCCATTGCTGGCTTGTGGGATGTGATCACTGAAAATTATGCCATGAAAGTTACGTCAACCTATGTCAGGGGGAGTAGTAAGAAATCATCATCTGTACAATGAAGTCTAAGCCTGTGTCAGGTTCAAATGAATAAAGGGATGTAAGATGTCATACGGGATATTGCAATGACAATTAAGAGCAATGACAAATGCCCGTCACAGTCTGTGAGAGATCAGGGCAGCACTACAGGCAACAGTGTACATCTCCAATGGCATAGAGCTGTCGCAGAACAAGGAAAGGTGGGCTGTGGGCACCTGTCTGAAGGAGCTTGACCAGATACTTCATTTGCTTTGTACTGGGGAAAAACCAGAACCACAGAACAATGAAGAGAGAAACCATCACTGATAGCTGCAGCACCCAGGTCTGCAATGGTAACAAGTTAGACAGTCAGCTGCAATCAGTAAATCTCTCTGTGACTGATTACCCTGATAGAAAGCCAGCTTCCAGAGTCACAATGTGGAATGAAGACAAACACAAAACAATGAAAATGCTCCTTTCTATTGGCAAAAGAGCAGGATCAAGGACAGAATCCCGAGTTCTAAGTAGGTTTTTGTGATTAGAGGAGAGGCTTTGTTCTGTGAGCTGACCTGGACTTCATACCCTTTTGGTTAAGAAGTTGCTTTTATACTGTCAGTTGTCCAAAGCTCAGGTACTCAAGAGTCTGTTGGTTTAGGGACAGCTCCACAATGAAATGCCTGGCAGAGGAAAGGGCAACTGAGCCTTAGCTGACCTCTTTCTTGGGACAAGCATTGTGAAACAAGGATGTGTGACTGAGCTGTTTGTACTGCTTGCACAGCTGTGCTGGACAGGACAATCCATTGTCAGTTGTCCCAGGTAGTCTTCCAAGTGCAGGAAGGTTTGCTTACTTTAAACCTCATGTCAAGCAGACTGTAAAAGACCTTTTAGGGTTGATGCTATGCTGCTGGTCTGCTCTGATCCAGTTCTTCATTTGCTTATGGGTATATTCTGTCACTTAAAACTGGCCTTGCATTAACTCCCAGTCTGAGCACAGAAAACCACACCAGACCCCTCACAAAGAACACAGCTTCCCTTTTTCAAACATTATCACAACAGAGCTTATTATCCTCAATGTATTTGTTTATTGTGGGTGTGTTCTGAACCTGAAACTTCAATTCTTGGAGAGAAAACATGATTTTTGTATAACTCATGGAACAAAGCTCTGCATCAAATGCACACAAAGCTGTTCTGAAGAGCTGGAACCAGGACACTACACAGAAGTCAAACTCACCAGATAAAAAAACCCACTGGGATAATTTTTATTCTATTCTTGCAGTGTGATAGTGTGGAAAAAAAATGACCACTAACAAAAGTGCAGCTTCTTCCTGAATATGTTTGTAGGTCCTAAAATTCAGGTCATATGAATAAAATAAAGGTCATATGAGATGAGCTGGACTAGTGTTAGAGGTCTGGACACTTCTGTAATTCATGTGTGATTGACCAGACTAAGTGAATGGGAATCATGGTTGCTTAGCAGAGAATCTGGCAGGCCATTTGAAAGGCAGATTTCACTGAGTTAAATACAGTGACCAACTCTCACATGCAGCAATTGAAGACCAGTGTGGTGGAAGTAGAACTAAACCACTAAGAATAAAGTGGACGTAAAGTGGCCCTGAACAAAAAAAAGGATAAGGAGTGAAAATAGTGGCATAAATCTGAGGCGCACTATGAACAATGTGAGAAAACAGCTTATTAAGTGAAGACACACAGGTTTGAAGAATCATGACGTATCTCAAATTGGAAGGAAACTATGAGTATCATTGAGTTCAGCTCTCTGATCCTTGCAAGACTACCTACCATAAATAAACCATATGACTAAGAGCATTGTCCAGATACTCACTGAACTCTGACACACTGGGTGCTATGACCACTTCCCTGGGAAGCCTGTTTCAGGGTGTGACTGACCACTCTCTGGATGAAGAACCTTTTCTCAGTGTCCAATCTGAGCTTCCCTTGATGCAGCTTCATTCCATTTCCTTGTGGCTCATCACAGGTCACCAGAGAGAGGAGAGCAATACCTCCCCCTCCACTGCACCCATTGAGGAAGTTGTAGGCTGAGATGAGGTCACCCCCTCAGCCTTCTCTCCATGTCCTTGAGGCCTTTCACCATCTTTGTCACTCTCCTCTGTACATGCTATGACAGTGTGATGTCCTTCTTACACTGAGGTGCCCAAAGCTGCACACAGGACTCAATGTGAGGCCTCATCAATGCAAAGTAGAGTGGGAAAATCATAGAATCAGAGAATAGTTTGGGTTTCAAGGGACATTAAAGATGTCCCCTGCCTTTGGCAGGGTCAATCACCTTCCTCAACCAGCTGGTGATGCTGAACCTGATGCATCCCAGTATGTTGTTGGTCCTTTTGGCTACCAGGACACACTGTTGACTCATATTCAACTTGCCACTGACCCAAACCCACAGATCTCTTTATGAAGGGCTGTTTTTAACCTCTCATCCCTGAGTCTGTACTTGCAATGAGGATCACCCCATCACAGATGGAGAATCTGGCACTTGCTCTTGTTAAATTTTATACATTTGGTGATTGCTGAGCTTTCTGGTCCATCCAGATCTCTTTCTAAGACCCTCAAGGGAGTCCACATCTTCTCCTAGTTCATCATAGCTGGCATTAGCCCACATTGGCATGTTCACTTCAAATTTTTCATCATCACCTTAGAGGGATGACTAATAATCATTATTTTGTGGGCACAAAGCTTAAAAGGAAAGCAACGTGTGATACATGCCCTGTGTTAACATTGTTAACATACAATGTTAACATTGGGGTCCAGGCATACCTCCCAATATTTCATCATATGTCAGATTTTCTTCTGGCTACCTAGCACTTCTAGAAAGCACTTCTGCCTCTCCTGATGTCCGTGTTACCACCTCACCTCCTGAGCTACATGCTGACAGACAACAACTCATCAAGGGGAATGTAAATTTATATGGCACATTTATTTTCACAAGAGGAAGCAGACTGAGGCGAAGAACACTGCACTGCCTAACCTTTTGACAGTAGTACGGGAGACTACTCTGCTTGACAGAGATCACAGCTATGTCCCATATGTTCTAAAGAATTACGTGTACAGACTTAGAGATCCCCCTCCCGCCTTCCCCCCTTCTCCCCCCCGCTTGTAGAAATCACACAGTGCTTTGCAGAGGTCAGAATGGTTTCTTAACTGTTAGTCCATTCTATTATTCCAATACAGAACAATAGCTTTTATAAATGAAATATATTTGCTATTATATATTATGATTGCCCCACAGACCATGAACATTCTAGCTGGATTTCACAGTTCTTCCATCATCTGTCATGCCATTAAGTTACTCATGGAAGATCTGAGAGATACAAGGCAAGTGCATTCACAAATACATTTGGAACTGACTGTTTTTTTACTTTGTCTAGAATTATGTTTTGCTGTTAACCCCCGAGAATAAAATAATTTGCTATAAAACCACATTGATAGAAAGATCTTTTATAAATATTCCAGCTTCTCAAAGAAAATGTTTCTGTTTTTGACTTTCATCTCAATTGGTTTTGTCACATGCACCCTACTTTATTTCCCCAATTTTTTTAGAAGAATATAAGGCTAAGTCCTGTCCTCCCATCTCTTCTGTCTAGCATGGCTGCATTTTGCACATTCAGAAAGGACTAACTGAAAGAGAGTTCTGGTCTATTACTACAACCATAATAACAAATTGACTAATTATTGATGTATTGACTAATAACTGCTAATTATGTGTGACATCACTAAGGTTTTCACATTTTTAGTTTTTTACTGCCATCCCAGTATCTCGTTGCAAATGAGGCATTATTTCCCAGCCTCTTCTCCAGCCCAATGGACCTGATGTATTGGTGGAAAGCACCATTACACAGAATAAAATACTAATATTTGTTCTCCCTTCAATCAAACCCAAACCCATTGAAACAAAAAAACCTGACCTAATACCATTAATTTATTTTTATGGTGTCAAAAGTCAAACTTCTGAAGGATAGCAAGGGGTGGGTCACAATTCAGACTGTATAAATTCCCAAGTGCTCAGCCAGTATACCCACATACAGCTGGAAAGCTGTATTGTCTTTGGTGCTTGAAGGTAAGCATTTCTCTAGAAAAATTTACTTTCTTACTGCATTATTCCTTGGTTCTGACTAAACTTAAAAAGAGAGAAGTTATTGTCTTGTGTTTGATATTTTTCAGGACAGAATATTTACATGATATTCTCTACAAATCTCACCAGTGTATATGCATTCTACACTATTTTATTATGTGTAAAATCTGAATGTTTGTGGTTTTGGGGAGGTTTTTAAAGTTATTCTCTGTGCTTAAAATGTTATTTTGTGCTCAAAACATTATTTCAGAGCATCTTATCTTCCCATATCTTCCCCATATGTATCTTTTAAGATCGATTTTGAGAGATAAGTAATAAATTTTCTTGCTTGATCTCTGGTTCTTTTGAGTGTATTGAGAGCAGAACTGTGGTGTTCAGTGAATTTGCTAAGTTTATTTTAGTGTGAAATTTCTCTAAGAGTTGCATTCCTGAAAAATACAGTTGGTGAACACAATGTAAAAAGGTACGTGGGTGCACAGCTGTACGATTTTTAAATAACTTATAAATGGGAACGTATACAGAAAGGAAAGTGAGAGAAAAATGTGTGTGTCTGTTTGTGTATATCCAAAAGGCCAGTCACAAAACACTTCGGTGGAGTTCAACACTACAAAGAGAAACTTGAGATCCTAGCATTTAGCTCCTACATAAGGGGCTGGATTTTGAAAAACAGCAATTTAATTTCTCAGACAGGTTATAGTCTGAGAAAACATAGCATGTTTATGCAAAGCAAACTATATTTGAAAGCACAATACAATGAAACATGAATTTTGTGCATCAGTCTTGCTCCTAGATTCAGTCACCTTAGACAAATTATATTGCTTGTCCATTGCCTGTCCATTATTAAAACAAGGGTGAGCTACAGGCCTCTGAAGATCTCCTGACAGTAAGTACTGTGCAACAAATAGATACTTTACTACACCTACTTATTTTTAGAAAATAAAAATAGCTAGCCTCTGCTTTTACCTTTATCTGCTCAGACCTAAAGCAAATGGAAATATAATTTGCACTTAAATTTCCAGCTTTGCAAGTACATGAAAGAGATAACATTTTCTTATTTTCATCAAGCTACTACAAAGTACTAAGGAGTTGTAGCATTCAATGAATGAAAATAAGTACAGGCAATTGTTGTTTGACTTCTTTGAAAAGGTAAACAGAAATGACATACAGATTCCAGAGCTCTGAGGAACTGTTAAAAAAGGTGAATGTATAGAAATGCTGAAGGAAACAGATTTGTGAAAACAGTTTCTAGCATGCATGAGAGGTGAGCATAGCAAAAGACATGTTAACATAGAATGATTTCCAAATTACTTGTTTATATTTTATAGCCTGAAAATTCCTATTAAAGTGCATGTGCTGTGTGTGCATGCTATTCCCATCATTACATGGCTATTGTACTTTTTGCTCTTTGCTCTAGGCAATACTGCTGCACAATGGCCTCCATCGGTCCAGTGAGCACAGAAGTTTGCTGTGACATATTCAGGGAGCTGAGAAGCCAGAGTGTCCGGGAGAATGTCTGCTACTCCCCTCTGCTCATCGTTTCAACCCTCTCCATGGTCTACATAGGTGCAAAAGACAACACCAAGTCTCAGATAGAAAAGGTGAGACTACATTTGGGATTTAAACCCTCGTGCTGCTCAACAGAGCTATAGCCCTTAATGATATGATAATGTCCCTCAGAGGCTAAAAAATGTGGACTTAGAGTTATCAAAAGCTGTGGCCACCTGAAACTCCCACAGTGCTAAACAAACACCCAAAATCTTGGGACTGGATTTAAATTTTATCATAGGTTAGCAGCAGAATTCTCAAAGACAAAAATACATTCTAGCAACACTTTTTTTTTTTTTTTTTCCAATAGGGAAAGGAGATAAAATCTATAGGGAAAGAGCCAAAACATATCCACACATTGCAAAGTGTTTCTCGTGTTTCCTACAGCTCTCACTATCTCTCACTATCTTCATAGAGAGTGGCTGGCTTGTTACCTACAAGAAGGTTGGCATTATTGGTAGCACACACTGGAGCTGAATCCTAGATGCTCAATAGAAAAAAAGATATTCTATGCAAGCAACAGTATGCATGGCTATTCAGAGATGGTACAGATAGATTGTAGTTTTTGAGTCATTCTCAGTTAGTCAATAGGTTTGCTTCAAACATTATGTGTTAATCTCAGTTGCATAACCTTTTTCTTGTCATACCAGTTATTTCAACTACTGTTATTCTTAATTACAGGCTATCCACTTTGATAAAATCCCAGGATTTGGAGAGAGTACTGAATCTCAGGTACAGAAACAATTTAATCCCTTCTCCATGTCAGTTTCTCCTGGGAGCAAAATCTATCCAATAAAGCACTCTCATAGCAGTTCCAACCCCACTCCAATGTGCAGCTAGTGCTCTTCATCCAGCATTTGGGGGAACACTTCATTCATAAGAATGAACAGAGGAGGTGGGCAACAGAGAATTTAGAGCAAGCATAAAATGAAACCCATCCCCATAATATTGGGCCAGAAGGGGGAAATTATGGATATTTGTATAATTAGGCAAAGTAGCTGGGTGCTAGAGGTTAAACAGAACTGGTTGGGAACTGATCTGCTGAAGCTAGATCACTGTAGTAGAAAATTAAAAGCCCCCCCAAATGGTATGAGGAAATTTCAGTAGAAAACCAGCACTGAATTATATATATTATAAAATTACTATATCAGCATAGGATGAACAATTTTATAAGCAGAAGCCTCTGAACTACTGTACTCCTTTCATATAGTATACACTCATCATTAAAACTAGGATACCAATACTTTTATTTGTATTCATGTCAATCAGTGCGGGACATCTGTGAGCATCCACACTTCACTTAAGGACATCTTCACCCAAATCACCAAACCAAGTGACAATTATTCAATCAGCATTGCCAGCAGACTTTATGCTGAAGAGAAATACCCAATTCTGCCGGTGAGTTGCTCTAAGATATGATCTGAATGTCAAAACTGTAACTTCTTGTACTGCAAAAAGCACTGTCAGAAGTCTAGGCTCTGCAAAAGAAATTTTCTTCCATATGGAAAGATTCTGTCTACCCCAGCCTTAACCCCTGAAAGTCTTGAGAAAAAATGTGACTAGCCAAAAAGTTGTTTGTGCAAAGTACAATAAAGACCCAATCAAGTCAAGGTATAATTAATATAGAGATAACTCCAACTCTTTTTGGTTTTCCATTGAAATGAACATTTAATTTGAAATTCAAGGAGAATACCATTGCAAAAAAAAAAAAAAAAAAAGATTAAAAGTGGGCAAAGACACCCCCCCCCCCCCCCTTCACTGAAATGAATGTTGGTTTTAGAGCTCAGTTCTGGGAAATATTTTTTTTTAATTTGGGCATATACTTTTGCTTGAAACAATGCATGTCAAATCTTAAGATGCTTATGAACTAGCTCATAGTTTACTGATTAGCCTTAATAAGCAGATTGCTCATAGCTGTTAATTTCATTCTTGCCTTTTACATCTGCAAAATGCTTTGACATTCTGATCTGAAAATGACATACTCTTTCTTTGCAGGAATACATTCAATGTGTGAAGGAACTGTATAAAGGAGGTTTGGAATCTATCAGCTTTCAAACAGCTGCAGAAAAATCCAGAGAGCTCATAAATTCCTGGGTTGAAAGTCAGACAAATGGTAAGAGGAAGCCAAATGTCAGCATACGTATTTTCCCTTCTGCCACCGAGTTTGAGCAACATGTGAGAACATTTAAGTCAGGTGATGAAAAACCCAAACTTCTCCCTCTGCTCCTTTTCCTGGATAAGACATCAGTTCCCATATAGAGAACTATCATCTAACAATTTTGTTTTTCTCAGATACCCCCCTGCTAGAGGACTCTCTCTATCTGTAGAGGATTTGTGAATATGTAATATTTCCAGTTCTGATAAAAAGGACTGCACTGAAGTATGCTTTTTACACATTGAGAAATAGTTTGACACCAATGTTTCAACTTTTTTTTGAAGCAAAAATATTCAATGTTTGGTTGGGAGACCATCCTGTGATACAAGGTTCTGATGGTTCTTCCTGTTGACACAAAATATGCTAGTTTTGTATCAAGTAAATCTCCGGATCTTATATCTCTCACTGTAATTCTTTATAGGGAGAGAAACAACATCCACTGCCAACAGCAGTAAACAAATCAACCTTGGAACTACAAGATAACAGCTACAAAACCAATGCGATATCATTACCCTACACCCTCCTTCCCAAAATTTCTTTACCCTCCATTTAATGTTGTAATTGCCAAGTAAGATGTGTTATACACAGATGTATTATACATGTTCTCTTTTCCTGTGCACTTTGAAAGGATCCATCAAAAATATTCTTCAACCAAGCTCTGTGAGTTCACAAACTGACATGGTCCTGGTCAGTGCCATCTACTTCAAGGGATTGTGGGAGAAAGCATTTAAGGAGGAAGATACCCAGACAGTTCCTTTCAGAATTTCTGAGGTATGTGGGCATACATCACTTTTAAGGTGTCATCTTCTAGAATTTATGAAAAGAGTCAACAAGTTGCTGTACAATCCTCCTGAAAAAGAGTAATCATCAGCTTTAACCATAAGTAGGCATTTCTACACTCTAGGAATAATCTTTCTGAAAACTATATTATTTTCTTTGGTTTTGCAGCAAGAAAGCAAACCTGTGCAGATGATGTCTCAGGTTGGTACATTTAAAGTGGCAGAGATCCCTTCTGAGAAATGCAGAATCCTGGAGCTTCCATATGCCAGTGGGCGGCTGAGCCTGTGGGTGCTGCTGCCTGATGACATCTCCGGCCTGGAGCAGGTATGGCCTTGGCAGCTGGGTTTCAGAAAACCATAAACACTGTGAAATTTTAGGTGCAAATAAACTCTTCACAATAAAGTTATCTTAGAGCACATCCCCAGGACAGATCTGAATAGTGGCAGCATGAGATGGTTGCATAGAGGCACGCAGCTCTCTCAGTGGTCCTGCAAAAGTTTGTGTGAGGATGGATTGCTAAGCAACTGCTTTAGTGGGTTAAATTTTTGTCACTGCAGAACAGATTCTTCTCATATAAGCAGCTGTTACTCCAGCACCTTGAACGCCAAAGCTTCTATATCTCAATTTCTGCATACTGAGGAATTTACTGGGAAGTTCATCTTAGCTTGAGTATTTGTAATTATTGAATGGTTTGACAGCCTTCAACATGCTTCCTTCATGCCTTCAAAAATTAAACTATCTAAAAATGGAATACGAGTACTGGAATGGTTAAAGCAATTTCAGAAAGTAAAACATACATGACATATTACTGTTGGTATGAAAAGAATATAGTCATTAGCAGGAATGCAGTTTCAATAGGAAAAGTTATGCAATAAATCTGAGTTCATTGACATGATTGCGCACTAACTCTAAGAATTTAAAGAGTGATTTGAACACAGCTAAATTTCTTCAGTAATAACTGATAGCTCATTTATTACTGATCCTTCAGGTATTAGTAAAACCTTTAACACTTCCTTACTTGGAGGTCTTAAATGTAAATAGAGCTTACAACTTGTAAGCACGGAATGACTTCTTGAATATATTTCTTAAGAAGATAAACTGGCAAGAGCTTTGGGAAATTTGCTGAGCAGCCGTCTAGTCAAGACTATAAATTGCCAGTGAGCCTATTAAAGAAATAGGAAGCAGGACAGAGAAGAGAGGGCCATGGTTTGCTTTCCTCTTCTAGACACATTAATCCATATATACCCAGAAAATACACCATAAGAAAAGCAGTCAGTTTAAGAGAAAAAAACCACAAATGGAACTGCTTTGCTACAAAAGATGTTGTGCTCTCACCCCAGAGATCTAATTTGTTTGTTTCCTTGCAGCTTGAGACTGCAATCACCTCTGAAAATCTCAAGGAGTGGACCAGTTCTAGTAAGATGGAAGAGAGGAAAATTAAAGTTTATCTCCCCCGCATGAAGATTGAGGAAAAATATAACCTCACATCTGTCTTAAAATCCTTGGGTATCACCGACCTGTTCAGCTCATCAGCCAATCTGTCTGGCATCTCTTCAGCACAGAGCCTGAAGGTGTCTGGAGCATTCCATGAGGCATTTGTGGAGATCTATGAAGCAGGCAGTAAGGCAGCACGCTCATCAGGAGCTGGGGTAGATGACACAAGTGTCTCTGAAGAGATTAGAGCTGACCACCCTTTCCTCTTCTTGATCAAGCACAACCCAAGTGACAGCATCTTGTTCTTTGGCAGATGCTTTTCCCCTTAAAAAGCGGAAAGCTGAAAGGGTTTCTGTCCCCCACAGCAAGACTCAAAGTTCTGCAGTATCAAGGGTAAAAAGAAACACAAACTTTCTCTTTTATCCATATTTTCTAAAACCAGAATGCTTTATTAAAAAAAAAAAATTAACAACAAAAGAAGTTAAGGCAGAGAAAGAATTTTTGCCAGGAAAGCAGAGGCCCTTTGCCTTTCCTTTCTCCTGAGTATTATTGTTTACTCATAGATGAAGAGTTAAAGGAATGAAAATCTGACCCAAAGAAAGCCTGAGCATTAACAGAGATGTTCCTGGTGAAATTTAACAATTATAGTGCCAAATCATCACACTGAAAAGACACATCATCTTTTTGGGGAAAAAAAAGCAGTCTTCTTACTGAGCCAGGTTTTTCTACAGACAAATTTCATGGTGAGTCCCCTGGAATAAATCACTCAAAATTTCCTAAATTAAACTCTAAACTACTCCCAACCATACCTACTCTGACAAAGCAATTGGCTTTTATTCCTACTCCTGATACTGCAAGGCTCTTCCTCCCTTTCTAAGGATGCATTATAGAAATGTTATAATTATTATTTCTTCTTAAGCCTTTTTGGATCAATCATCATGACCAAGTGTGGTGGTTTTGCAGGTTGCTATTCAAATTTTCTCCGTGTATCCTATCCCTGTGTACAATGGGTCTTGTGGGTGTACTCTTTTGCTCCTTTAATCATAATAAAAACTTATTTAAGCAAATGCTTTTCATTTGGAGTATTTTAAATGCACTTGGGACAGGGTAATCCTGGCTATGTGTACAAATCTGCAGCTTTGGGTGGATGGCAAGTTGAACATGAGTCAGCAGTGCCCTGGCAGCCAGGAGGGCCAACCTGGGGTGTCCTGGATAATGCACAGCATGGCCAGCCAGGCAAGGGAGGGGATTGTGCCTGCTCTGCACCAGGGCAGCCTCACATCTAGTGCTGGGGGCAGTTTTGGGGGCTACTGTATAACAAGAATATCACACTCTAAGAGTGTGTGCAGAGGAGGGGAACCGAAATGGTAAAAGCTCTCAAGGGCAAAACTTATGAGGAGTGTCTGAGGTCACTTGGCTTGTTCAGCTTGGAGAAGAGGAGGCTGAGGGGGCACCTCATCTCAGCCTACAACTTCCCCACTGGGGGCAGGGGAGGGGGAGGTGCTGTTCTCTCTGTGGTGACCAGCAAGGGCATGAGGAAATGGAATGAGGATATATCAGGATTGGACATTCGGAAAAGTTTCTTTATCCAGAGGGTTGGTCACTGGAACAGGCTTTCCCAGGAAAGCGGTCATGGTGCCATGCCTGCTAGAGTTCAAAGAGCATCAGGACAATGCTCTTAGTCATATGGGGTATTTATAGACAGTTCTGTGAGGAGCAGGGTGATCCTTATGAGTCCCTTCTAACTTGAAATATTCTATGTTTCTGCAATTTTTCTGCCTGAGTTGGTTCATTGATTTCAGAGAGGTGAGGAATAAGTCTGTCATAACTCTGGGCTAAGACAGAATATTGAAACCAGTTTTCTGCCAGGAAGGGACCTGTGTGACCCATACTCCCTCATACATGCTACTCAAACTAGTCAGATGGAATGATTTCTGCACAAAACATGATTCATCCAGTTTCTCTGAAACAGCAGTTGATAAGCAGTCCGAAAGGCAGCTGGATATGTGCAGAATCTACATGCCACTGAGACAAAGCATTGCCTCAGAGAATACAGGGGAATGGGAAATAGGAAGGAGTTTTTTACTTATCTTTATGGTGTGTTTACAAAGCTTTATGGGCTTTTATTCAGGAGCTAAAGGGAACAATCATGCTAGGAGATGGGATGTCTATGGTGAGTTATAGTTTTTCTCTGGAATTAATTATTTGTCTCTTTGGCACTGAAGCAAGAAAGGAAGCAGAACTGTGAGGAACTGTCCCAAAGAAGCACCAGGAGAATCAAACAGAAAGATTTTAGGAGTGCAGATACTGGAAGAAGGCTATGCTGTTTACTGATTCCAGTATGTACAGCTTAGCACCAGTGCTGGGAGAACTGTGGTGGAATGTTTCTTCAGTTCCACCACACAATATTTACTTGTTCTACTTGTTTTGGCTTCCCCTGCTCCATCCTCCAAAATAGCACATACTTTGGCAGGACCTAGGGGACACGACTTGCTGGTAGCAAAGATGATGCAAAAGAACAAAGATAACATGACATCACCTATGTAAATAGTTCAAATATATTCCTTCACTTTCTTTTATCTTAGCTGATTGCTGATCAAGTGATAACAATGGGGAAAGTTATTGCAAGAGAGGTAACAGTGTGTTTACCATGGTCCTAGAGTTTCTGTTGATCCAGTCATGGAAATAGGACACCTAAATTCCTAAGGACACTTAAATTTCAGCAGATTTTTTCTAAAACTGCAATATTTCTAGGCTGTTTAGGTTTTTATCAATTAAAGCATACTTCTTCACATACAGAAGGCACAAAGAAGTTCATCTGCTCCTGTGTGTAGACAGATATTTTTAGTGCTGTCTCCTGATTTCTGTTGACTTCAGCTGCCAGCACAGCAACAAGCAGTCATATTCTTATCCTCAGTAGTCACTTCCTTAAAAGAAAAAAAATGCACATGTGTTCCCAGTCCTGTTTTCAGAAACCATTTGGGAATTTGGCAAATCATACCCCCATTAAGGAATGAATGCTGGAGTCCTCAGACCCCAGAGAGAGAAATGTTTATTTGAATGCTAAAAGTTTCAATAGCCTTCCACATCTGAGGTACTCTAGCTTCTGTAATAACAGGCATCCAAAGTACAGGCCCCTAGAGGAGCATGCCTGGATCTAGCCCCAAGTCGTGCCAGATATCAGACCTCCACCTCTCAGCATCAGAGGAACAAAATCACGGAGGAACAAATCCTCTCCTTTGTGCCAACAAAGGAGGCTAGAGCTTCATCTCGCCATCCTCAAAGAAGCAAAATAGTTAGCATCATGTCCTAGAGACTTCAGCTTTCTGCTGTGTCATGAAGTACAGGTGGATTATTCTCTTGTTTGCCCACAGAATGTCTTTCAGCACAAGTATGGAAGAAGGCTCATACTCACAGCTTTAGGATCTGTCATTAGAGGCTTTTATTGCTCTACCACCACACCCCACATATATTTGTAATTTCAAGCATGCATTCAAAGGATTAATGAGTTGTGTCAATACAAGACCACACTTGCTTGCTTTCCTGTGGTCTTACAATGGGAAGCTAATTCCATAGAGATGACAGAATTTAACCCTAGGGCCTTACTGTTTATTCCAGTACTAACTGTCCTAATACATAAAAATGCAACTAATATTGCTTGGTTGAACAAAGTCAGATATTTGCAAAAATTGGCCTCCTGAAGTTCACAGAGTTAGAGACTAACTTGTGTTGGAATGGGCAGCTGACAGTCACCTGGTCTCAACTTCAGAAACATATCAGGGCCCTTCCGAGCCAAATGTTGCATATCTTTAAATTTGGAGAATCCACAGTGCTAGGACTAATTTAATTTTAAACATAAATCCAAATCTTACTAATGGAGAAGTAGTGTAGACTATCTAGCCAGCTTAGTTTTCTCTCACCAAATGAGAGTTAGCCACATGTGAAAATGTTCCCACCAGTTCTTTCATTTTGATTCTCCCATGTCCAGTCCACAAAGTTCTCACTATTTTCCCTTAGTTTTAAACCTCTTGGAGCCAATGCAGAATACCTCTGAAAATCCCAAGGAGTGTTTAGTCAACCATGTGAACAGGAAATTCCTAGGAAATTCCATTGTTCCTAACAACGACTAGGAACAGAAGTGAGATAATAGATAGTTTCAGGCTACGCATTTTTAGTCCAAAAGCATAATTTGTACTTTAAATACATTTTATTGTGTGCCAATATATCTGGGATATTGTTTGCACCTGGCCTCTATTTCCTCATTTTTACAATATTCAACTTTCCAAGAAAAAGAGTTTAATACCATATAGTCCAACTTGTGAAAGGAACAGTCTCAAATTGCATCCTACTCCCGGGGGAAAAAAAATTCAAACTAATTTTAAGCTCTTATTTCTTGAACTCATTCATCACTTTCCTACTTTTTCTAAATGCTAGCAATAGCATCCCACAGCAGGCAAACAATGAATTTCTACTAGTGGCACCTTCAGAGAACAGGAAAAGATTCCTAGAGGTGAGCGATTCTTTACAAGGAAGGCTGACTTCTTAGTCACACAGATAAAATTCCAGTCTAGTGGCTCTGATAAGACATCAATAAGGAGTGGGAGAATAGTGAGGTGCCAGATGTGTTTTTGTAAGGAACAGAATTACAGATCAAAGGGGGCAGAGGAGGAATCATTGAACTTCACAGGGCTGTATGCAGGAGCAGTTCCTCTTTTCGTCTTCCCTCTTTTCTCTTTCATTCTGCCTCATTTCTTTTGGATGTGGTTCATTAACCATCTTTCCCCAAAGTGCTGACTAACCCCTCCCTTACCATGCCCTCCTTTTTCCTACTTGCCCTTCACCAATTTCTACTTCTGTGGGCAGTGAGGGAAGAGGGCAGGGCTGGAGTCAAGGCTTGAGTCTAATAGGAGAAATGTCAGGGAGACAAAGAAAGTGGGAGGACGGTTTACCCCTCCTACTGCCTGGAGGGACCATCTGCTTTGAAATTATGCTGTGTCAGCTACAGAGGCCAAGCTGCATCCCAGCTGCATCTGCATGATGTGGGGGGAGTGCCCCTTCCTCCAGCCACAAACAGGGAGCCATTGCTCTGCCTTTCCTTACACGTCTTCTTGTAACTTTCCTTAGCCTGACCTTGTCTCTGTTCCACTGAATTCAAATTGATCTTGACCTATGTGTTGGTCTGTCCATGTTCCCAGACAAGGAATCAGCAACCACAGAAGCAAGGGATATTAAAAAAGATGAAGAATATTAAGGAAGATTAAGCCAAAGGTCTAGAAAAGTAAGGGTGATACACCAAGAAGAAAGAAAAGTCCAAAGCAACTGAAAGGGACTACTGCACTAGATTTAAACTACACAGAGAGAGTTCTGCTTTTGGCTTTCAAAGAGCTAAAACAGCCACAGATATCAGTACAAAAGATAATAGAGTCATGAAGATCTCCTTACAGTTGAATCAAAAGAGTTTGGAAATGCTTTGGTAAAGAGTAGATGGTCATCAGGATAGTTTAAAAGAAGGTCCTCAGTGCAATACCCTGTAAGTTCACACTTTGTCACAAAAGTTTGAGGAACAAAATGAAATCTTTCCATCTAATTTTACCAGAGAGCAGAAACAAACATGAGATCATCTTGTATTACTTGTCGTGCATCAGGTCATTAATTTCTCCTTGGTTGTGAAAACCTTGCTAACTTGAACCATGCAAAGGATGTCAGCTCTCAAGAGATTTAGATCCTTTGTGCAACAGGCAGGGAATCTGAGAGATGGAAAAATGCAATGGCAAAGGCATTGATGAGACATGTTCAAGGGATGCGGATGACACTACAGCTTAGCTGACGTCCTTGTCAATCCAAAGGGGGAATTCCAGTTCAAGCCCTCATTTTTGGGGTCTCGTCTTCCAGGACAATGCATTAATGCTGCTGTACGTGCACTTAAGCAGGTAGTTTATATCAGTTTCAAGATTAGTCTAAAAAGCACGAAACTATGAAGGGGCAGCAAGTGCCAAGCAGATCAGGGAATAGCAAAGATTTTCTGTACACCTCCTCAAGTGATTATTGGGAAAATTCTCCTGATGAAACTCCTGAAAACACCAACTGCCTTGGGAAACTCCGGGTCTTTCCACAAAGCAAGAATATTTGCAGTCAAACTGTATGAAAAACAGAGCAAATATCTAAATGGCTTTCTTAAAAGAGAGTCTTTCCTCTATATTCTGCTCTGACACATCAGCACAAGGCTCCTGTTTAGGATGGGCACCTGTTTAGAAATGTGTGTTGAAGATACCCTGACTTGATATTCACCTAATGATGTGGCACATACTTCACAATAGCACTGGAAGGGGAATATGGGATCAGCTTTCTGATTCAGTAGTTGTGTAGCTGACATACAGTTCCACCCTTTGAGATATTTCTTTGGAGAAATGACATGTTTCAGCCAAAGTGCATACAAGCCACACATACGTCATGACTCATGATGCAGAACTGTGTATCATGGCTGAGAAATTCAGGCCACTTTTCATATTTTTGGTATCATCCGTGACCTGTGATACTTTTAAAATGCTCACCACCTGAGTCATTCAAAGGAAAACTGCACCCTTCCACATTTGGAAACAGTATGCATATTCATTCACAGATAAACTGCCCCTTTTCAGATATACAAATCAGTGCTTTATCAGAAGTGCTGTGCTTCTTACCAGAGCAGAATTTCTCAGGACAAACATTGCCTTTACTAATTACAGTGCCTAAGCTAAAGCATGTAGAAGGAATACTGAAGTAAGAGGAATTCTGCTGGGACTGTCAAATTTTACCACACCTTTGCCTCTGCAGGTGTGGAACAAAATGCCTCAATAATATTTATACAAGAACCTCACCACACCCTTTGGGAACTCATAAGGTTTTACATAGCGTTAGAGTATGTCAGCAAGGATTGCTTGGCAAGGGAAGGCTTGCAAATTTACTTGTAGGAGGTGCACAACAGATCGCTATCTACTTTGTTTCAAAATAAAGACACGTGTATTATCGACCAAAGCTTTAAAAGGAAAAAAGGATGCTCAAAGAATTAATATCTCTTTAACTTAAAAACTACTTGAGATTTCAGGTTGATAAAACCTTATCATCATACATAAAATTCCTTTACAGCACAGCCCAAAATCTGTTATAATCTGTCTAGGTGATGCATATAGTTGGTTTTTTTTAGTTGACAATGTTAGGTACAGCTGATGCCATCCTCTCAGTTGTACTATGACAGAGTTATCACCCAGGAAAGAGCCCTCCTTAGCACAGAAAATGTTATGTTTCTAGTCATAGAATAATATGAGGTAGAAGAGACCCATGAAGATCATTGAGTACAACCTGCAGAGGACACCTCAAGAACCACACAATGTGCCCTGCCAGTGTTTTCCAAATGCTCTTTGAACTCAGACAGACTCGGTGCTGTGACCACTTCCCTGGGGATCCTGTTCCAGTGCCCAATCATCCTCTGGTCATGAGAGTGAAGAGATAGTACTTGCCCCTCCACTTCCCCTCGTGAGGATGCTGAAGACCACATTGAGGTCACCCCTGAGTCTCCTCTTCTCCAGGCTGAACAGAACAAGTGACCTCTGCTATTCCTCAGAAGGCTTTCCCTCAAGGCCCTTCACCATCCTCATGGCTCTTCTTTGGACACTCTCCAATAGCTTAATGTCTTTTTTATATTGTGATGCACAAAATTGCACAAGGGGAGGCCACATGAATGCAGAGTAAAGCACTTATCACTCTTACTATTTTCTCCATTTCTGTGTCCCTCTCCTCCTTACAGTATTTAAATCATACAGAGATTTAAAACAAAAAAAAATACATCACACCTACAAAAGGATTAAAATATTAGCAGATTTATAAACTCTTTTCCTCCCTATGCTTCTTGTATCTCCTAAAATATTTTTAAAGGTTTGGAGTTATTTAAAATCCTTTCATGTTTAAAATCTACTGACCAACTCTGGCTGAGTCAAAAACTTGAATAGAGTGTTCTGCTGAGTGAATCAGAAATTCTTGCCTGCCAAGTAAATATACAGGGCTAGTACTTGTAAAAAATACTTGAGGATGTCAGGGAAACTGAAGAGCTTTCCTTCAAATACCACTTTTTCTTATGATCTACCTGAAATATAGAACATATCAGTTGCAAATAAAATCAGATTTCCAAGAGCTATACAGAGTTGATAGTAAAAATAAGCTACTAATAGGCATGAAAGCCAGCTATGGAAAGTTGTATCCTAAAAATACTGTGTGAGAGAAGAAGCTACCACTTCTCTATGACAGCAAGTCTTTTTCTCAAGACCCTTAAGAAATTTCATAAGGCACTTTATAATGTTCTGTTCAGACATCAAACATATCACCTACTCCTGAACCCAGGCACTAATGAACTGAGCAACACACTGTGTAGTCAAAATGACGTGTGCAAAGTTCCACTGGAACTGGAGGAAAATAAAATGCTTTTATGTAGCTGGCCAGGGTGCTGGTATCCTGCCAATATTTGCCCTAACCAAATGGAAACATGAATGACTGCAGTGAAAGGGAGCACAGGTTTACTTCCCACAGGAAGAACACTACTAACACAAATATAAGTCTCCTAGTGTGCTGCTGTGTTGACTTAGTAAGGAGTGGGAGCATCACTGCTACTGAGTCAGTAGTAGCACCATGCAGTGAGTTGTGTTCTCCAGTGATTCTAATTTAAATGGATATTAGAAAATATTATCAGCCCATCATGCTGATAAAGCATATTTTGTCTTCTGAGATGAGTATAATTTTAGTTACTCAGTATATTTTTTCTTATTTTTATGTCCTAACCACCAGCCATGCCATTCAAGAGGGAGCTGTAAAACTTTGTGCAAAAGCACAAACCTCTCATTCAGCCTAACCCAGCATTTCTGTGTAAACAGAACACCTCAGTCACTTCTTGTAAGGCAGCAAGCAGCAGCACTAGTTAGCAAATTAAGTTCATCCCCACTTTATAAGCAGAAAATCCACACCAATTGCTTAAAGGGATGAAGTCTTTTCAGGGTATCTATCACTCTTCAACAACAAGGCTAAATTTGCAAAGATTACTCAAATCATTTATGCTTTGGAAACCATTTAAAGCCAATGTAAACAGATTGCAACTTCCCCAGGCGCTATGAGCACAATTAGTTCTGCAGGGAACACCTCTTCTACACTATGCTGCTCTCTGCAAAACATAACAGATACATCTAATTACAACTCACACTGAAACATGCCCCTTTTGCATAGCTACTATTTCAAAATATCTGAGGGGCAGGAAAACACCATCCAATTAAAATAATGTGGCTCCTCACAGGTAAGAAAGCAACTTTAGCAAAGCTTTCAATTCCCAAGTTATATTGAAATAGAAGTTTCACAATTGTCAAGGGATCCTTTTCAGCTGAACCCTCCTATGTCCTGCACCAAATTTTGTAGGTATTTCCATCGTTCCATCCTCATTAGGAGATGCTTCATGCAAACCTCTGCCCTGTAACATAAATCCATGTTAAATGTATGCTCACAGACAGCAGGTCAGAACAAAGCTCTCCAAAGACAGTTTATGCTGAGGAAACAGACCTTGTGAGTGAGTCCTTCTCAGTGCTGGGGAGGTATCCAATTCCTACTCAGGTTTTCAAGGTGGAGATATCAACAGTGCAGAGAGAAAAAAATTAAATAAAGGGCAAAGTAGGATTTTAAAGGGTGTTTCAGTTAAGAGTGAGAGTGGGGACGAACAGATAAAGGAAGGACTACAGAAGAATGATTGCAAGGAAAATCAGGGAAGGAGGTATTTTAGTAGCCCTGGAAAGAAGAAAAAGAAGATTTGACAGAATATTCATCTCTGGAATGGAAAATAAGGAATAGATCTCTGATTTGCTAGATAGGTCAAACAGCTTCCAGACTGGGTGGGGAAATAGAAACGAAGTCTAATCTAAGACCCACACTAAGTTCAAGTGATGTTGCCCACTGCTAATACAAGTCAGGGTCTGGTGCCTGGGTCTTAACCTTCCCTATCTCACAGTTACAGAGTTCCCCTGGTTGTCTGTCTTAGAATCCTCCAAGATTAACAAACCCTATTTTTCCAAAAGAGAAACCCACCAGGAATGACAAATACTTTCTCAGAAGGAAGCAGGCAGTAGAAAAACTCATACATAAGAAGTCCCTTTCTTTTTTTTTCTGTCTGTGTGTTTTTCAGAGATAAATTCTGTAATACAAACCATAAAAGAAGTAGGTCAGTGACTGCCTTTTTTTAAACTCTCCAAACCACAAAGGAAAGATTGTT
Source organism: Motacilla alba alba (assembly GCF_015832195.1). NCBI lineage: Eukaryota > Metazoa > Chordata > Aves > Passeriformes > Motacillidae > Motacilla > Motacilla alba. The sequence goes on along the minus strand of NC_052017.1, from coordinate 69,623,846 downwards.
CAAAGTAGTGTGGGTTCAAGTTGTTACTAGCCTGTTGCCACAAAAGTGTTTATAGAAATACTTAAGCAGTCACTTTTGTAAAATTCTTCTATGGTATCATTCTTACCATCACTTCACATCCTACTCTGAGGTGATTCAGTTCTTCCACAGGGATGTGGCCTATAGGGCAAATTTCATTGCAGAGTCATGAGTCATAAGAACCTTTGCAGAACCGGCCAGGCGCACTATAAATTCATCCTACCCTTCATGTGAACTGCAGAAACCTTGGAGACACCCAGAGCAGCTGTGTTACTCCCTGCACAAAACAAGGTACTGTAATGACTTCTAGATACTATTTATTTTACTTATTCTTGGCTGATGTTGCTTTGTTGACAAATAGGAAAAAAGGAAGCAGGTATCTGAACTGGAAACAACTAAAGCTTGGGGAAAGTATATAACTAAGATTGCATAGGCACAGCCTAGAAGATGAAAGTCTTAAAAATATACAGGAAGACAATTTATTGTTCAGAGTGCTGTAATTTCTAGAGCTCACTGGCTAGCATATATATCACAGCACACTAAGAACCATTATGTTTGCCTAAGTCAGGTAATTTGTTCTTGTACTCTTTAGTGATTAGAATTACAAGTTTAGCTCCTGGTTTGCAAGCTACTAGGGTCACAAACTATTTTTTAGTCTAATGCCATCCTACACCAACCAAAATAGCTCTTAGTCCCTGACTAGAACCCTCAGCTAAACCTGCAAGTCAAATAACAAATAGCAGCCTTTGTGGTCTGCTGAATATAGAAAGCTGCTATGCAGAAGAACTGGGAAGCTATGATCTGAGCTAGTGCTGTAAGGCAGGGTTTCAGGACATTTTTAAAAGTCAGAAAGGTAATTCAGGATGCTTATAGTTGGGGCAGTGCTTTCTCAAGTATAGGAAGATGTGTTTTGTCTTGACCTAAAGGAATAGTTTGACTCCTGTCACCAGAGTATTTGTTCACTACAGAGATAAGCATCAAAAGACTCTTGAACAAATTGAAGCATAAAATTTTTCCTAAGAGACAGTTTCTTGGTGGTCTCTAGCCCAGGCTTTGCTGAGTAATCAAAAAATCAAAATTTGCTATCAACTATCACTCTAAGATGCTGCAAAGGGGAGTGCAATGAATTTCCTGGTGAACAAATATGAAGCACAGCTAGAGGCTGGGCAATTTTAGAAAGCCTTTGAATCACAAAAAAGTTCAAACAGTGAAGAGGAATTTCTGAAAAAATAGCAATCACAGCTGGTGGTTCATTAATAGCATCTTTTCTGTCTTTCTGTGCAGCTTCAGGACAATGGATACATTGAATAAAGCAAACACAAGCTTTGCTCTTGACTTTTTCAAACAGCAGTTGCAGGAAGATGGTGACAAGAATATTTTGTTCTCTCCTTGGAGTATTTCATCTGCCCTGGCTACTGTTTATTTGGGAGCCAAAGGTAACACTGCAGATCAGATGGCAAAGGTGAGTCTGGGCTTCAAAAAGTAGCTGTCTGAAAGGGTTGATTTCTTGGAGTAATGTCCTCCATGCCAGAAATTTGCTGTGTTGAAACAGAGGAAAAGAGTTTTGAGGACTCTCCTCTATAGTTGTTTCAAGTTTTACACTTTGCTTAACATAAATCCACATCTACAAGGTTAGAGAAAAACTATGTTGAGACTACAACGCTTTCTTTGGGGTATGTATTTTACAGGCAAAATTACTTACTGAAATTGCCAAGTCACACTTGTTCAAGGCTTGTAGCTTCATAAGAGGACAGTGAGAACAGTCCCAATGCACGGTTGTTAAACACCTAATGCAGCTATGTAGCTCCTGTTGGAGGAAGGGAGGCTTGTGAGTTTGCTTCTGCTATGGCAGAAATTGTCCCACCTGCAGTGATCTAACCCCTGATTTATAGCACAAAAGAGACCCAGTAGGGTAAAAAAGGAGAGATCTTCTGTTAGGATGAAGAGAAAACAAAATGAAAGACTCAGCTCTTCTAAAAAGTGTTCCAAGGTTGTTCGCACCCCTTTGTAGCCTGGTTAAGGTGAACAAGTCCAGAGAAAGGGATTTAAGGCATGGAACTGCCTGCACACTTTTCAGGCTTTTTGACATATAGCAGAGTTCCACTAAGACTTCTCCTTTGGTAGACTCCATCTGGGGATAAGTGGCTCTTTCCAGGTATTAACAGGTCATCCCAGGGCATGACTCAAAGCAGGCAGATTCCTCAACAAAGGCCAGGTACGTAAGAGTTTCACCCTGCAGCCCTCAGCTTAGTTTGCACAAGCCATTTTGTACACATGGGCATTGAGACCTAGACAAAGATTTCATATTCAGTAAGGACGGGACCCAATAATAAATTTTGAGCTTGACTGTCCTCATTACCAGTCCCCTTGATGTCACTGAAAAATTTCACTGAAACAGCAAATTTTCTATTGTTGCATTTGTTATTGCTTTTTCCACTACAGGTACTTCACTTCAACAAAGCTGAAGGAGCCAAAAATGTCACCACAACCATAAGAATGCAGGTCTACGCCAGAACAGAAGAGAGTCTATCAAATCGACGGGCATGTTTCCAGAAGGTATCTCACCCAAGCTGGTGATAGAGCTAAGGGCATGGCCACATTTTCTCCTGTATTTTCCTTCCACATTTGTGTTTGCTTATTTTTGCCTTCCTCAGATTTAGTGTACAAAATTAATTGGTGTAGCATTGTGTGATACCTTCACCTAATGTAACACTTACTGCATGCTTCCCCCTTCTACACAGAATTGCATAATCTAACCTCAAATTTGCAAAATTTGATCATTTGATGATCAATAGATCATCTGATCTTTTCCCTTTCGCTCTGAGGACAGATTAGTTTCTCAAATTGTTACTATTCAAAAGCTAGGATAGTTCTTACCTCAGAGAGCTAATCCCAAGAAAAGAGATGCTCTTCCACACATTTGATTGCAGCATCAAGACAAAGAAAATCAGAACATTAACTTTTTCAGACTACCTATTCTTGATATGTTTCAGAAATTAGCCTCCATTTCAGTTGAGAAGTTAACAATATGAATTTATGTGTTGGGATTTTCCAAAGTAGACCAGTTCCCTGCAATAAATCTAAGAGAAATGGGAATAATTTTATTCCTGAGATAAGCCTTTGCCACACTGGCAGGCATTTTGTCCCAGTTTGTATGTAATTTAACATATCAGAACAATACAGAAGAGCAAATGTAATCCCTCTGAGTAAATAAAGCCTTTTTCCTAGTTTATAATTCAAAGATGGTGATATCAAACTCTTCTCCCTGCTCTTTCCCGTCATCCTTATTCTTTAGGGGCATGAGATGTTTCCCTGCAGTCCGCCCACAAAACCCCAACTGCTGCTAGTTTTGATGAATGGATCTGCATCCCACAGCCAAATTCCATGGTGGGAAGATTTATTTTAGGGGTTATGTCAACATCTTATTTGCACTGCATGAACAGGAAAGGGATTGTTCCTCATGAGTAACACTTACCCTCACTGTAAGAATTACAGTGCTATGGGTAGCCCTATGGGTAGTGCTATGGGTTCTAACACTTTGGAGATTTATGGGCCTGTTTGTGCCTCTGATACTGATATAATGATGAGATGAATACAGCACAGGTGCAGATTTTTAATTTACTAATTCACAACTTCTTCCTTGAGCTCATTGGAGACTCTGAACCCACATTCATTTAATCCTGTCACTTCAACATAGAGAATTTACTGCAATTACTGAAACATAAAAAAAAATCCCAAACCACAAAATATTAAGAGAGACATTAAGAAATTTAGGGGCAAACCTTCCACGCAACACTACTCTCATAAACTAAGGGAGTGATAGAGCCAAATCTCACGCATTGTTTAAGAATTACTCTCAGACTTTTGTTTTCTGGATATCCAAAGTTTCACAATATCCACTTATAAACCCTTAAATAGTTTACATAATTCAGGCTCTTAACACTTGCATTTCACATACTGTCTATGTGTGTCTATACCACACCTGCAACTTTTAATACTTTAAAATTATAATTTTAATAGATGTCCAGTTTAACGTACTTCTTCTGTTGTAATATAGGTAACAGATCACCCAAAGAGAAATGCTTTACTTGGATCTGTGTGAGAGAAAAAACCAGGATTTTTACACAACAGATGAATAATGTCCTATTTATTTCTATTTCTCCAAGACAGAGACTGGCAAATCAGATAATATCCATACTGGATTTAAAGCACTCAGCTTTGAAATTAACCAACCCACTAGAAACTACCTACTTAAAAGTGTCAACCAGCTATATGGAGAGAAATCATTGCCTTTCAGTAAGGTAAGACTTTTATTCAGATTATGCAGTGTCATTTAATCATCATGATCTACCTATGGCAACATAAGCTATATACTTTTAAATATTTTTGTTACAAATTATATTATTATCCTTAACATTAACATTTTCTATGATACTTTTCCTTAGACTTTGGACACTAAAATTTTAGTTTTTTGGGATGCGTATCTAATCTCAGAGTGATTTGTAGATGTAGTTAGATAAGAATGTTTAAATCGAGTGTTTCCACTAAAAAATACTTTGCTCCTTTGAGAAAACACTGTGCTTGTGCCCATGTAATTTTCATCTCTGGCTGTAGTAGTACTCATATTGGCAGGCAGGAAACCTAAGTCAGGTGTCTCTATTGCACTGCAGGAATACTTATTTTTAGTCAAGAGATATTATGGTGCAGAGCCACAATCAGTCGACTTTGTGGGAGCAGCAGATGCAATCAGGAGAGACATCAATTCCAGTGTTGAACAACAGACTGAAGGTGAGTTCCAGCCTCTCATCTCCAAATCGAAAAGGAGTCATTTTGGCTTCTCTGTGCCCAAGGGGCCCATGGAAGGAAAACAATTCACCTCAGAAAGGTAAATCAGACTTTTCCTAAATTACTCATCTAACAACAAGCTCTTACTAAAATTAGTGTCCCGCATCTCAGTGTGTGAGGAATATGGCTTATTCTTTGTAAATCAAGATTATCCCAGTAACTAAATATTTGCAAATAATCTCAAGCTAGATGAGTGCTATGGCAGCACTTAAAATTTCCCTGGTTTATATCTCCAGAAACTGTGCCAGCACTTAGACTGACACAGTGAAACTGGACAGATGTGTGACTGTCCCTCTGTTTTCTGTAGGTAAAATCCAGAATCTGCTGCCTCCTGGATCCGTAGATTCACTCACCAGGCTAGTCCTGATAAATGCACTCTACTTCAAAGGAAACTGGGCAACGAAGTTTGAAGCTGCAGCTACCAGGCAAAGGCCTTTCAGAATAAACACGGTATGGCAATATACTGCCCTGTTTCCTACACTGCAGGTGGAAAAACCTGAAAAAGATGGGGGGAGAGGAGGGGGAGGGAGAAATCCTGTCACCCTTTAAATCCATGTGGCAGTATAGTTATTTATTTGAAAGCATACAGCGTATTCAGTATATTTATTTCACCACACTTTCAGTACTAAAACTGCACACACATGCTAGGCCCTGAAGCACAAGTAAATTATCAGAAGCTGACTTCAAAAAAGCTTCCATTCTCCAAAGGCAGGAAAAAAAAAGAGGTGAGCAAAAATGTATGGGTTAGTTCTTTACATTTTCACTTCTAATCATTCAGCAAATCAGTGGCATTCAGTTTCCTACAATTGGTGTCATCTGAGACAGCTCAGATAGCATGCAATGCCTCCCAGTGCCTTTCCAGTGCCTTGCAGGGATCCTCTGAAGATCCTATGTTCTGTGTCCTACCCATAAAGATGCCTCAGACACACTGGGCAGCTTGTAGAGTAAATACAATAAACATCCACTGTGCTACTTTAACTCAGTCCTTTTACTGTTCAGAGTACAAATGTAAAACATTCCATTTGATTTCTTGCAGCATACAACTAAACCAGTGCCCATGATGTACCTGAGGGATAAATTTAACTTAAACTACATAGAATCAGTTCAGGCTGATGTTCTTGAGCTTCCATATGTCAATAACGACCTCAGCATGTTCATCCTGCTACCGAGTGACATCTCTGGCTTACAAAAGGTAAAAAAACAGAGAACATAAATACTGTGAAAAAGTTAGAGTGTCATTATTTCCTTACTTTATGCATGTGTGAGGTAACAGACCAGGCTGCAGTCATTTTTCTAGCAGGGAGGATGCTGATCAGGCTCAAGGCAAAGCAAATCCCAAATCTGATCTAGTATTGGGAGCTTGAAGCTCTTGAAGCTCAGACTAGATTTCTTAGTCTTGGAAGCCAGCATGTCTGTGGTTGCTAAAGTTCGTAAGTCCTGGAAACAGGTAACCCAACCCTGTAAGCAAAACAAAAATGCCCCTTTTCTGGCAAAACAAAAATGAGGACACAAAACCAGCCCTGCTGAGTCCATTGTCCACACCAATTCAGGCAGATATGATTTCATTCTGGAAAAAACTCACCAAAAATTGGGCAGGCTCAGGTATGTTCCAGGATGGCCAGAACTAATACGTATGGATACTGCCACCTTCTGTAAAAAGCCTGATTCTGCCTTTGGATAACAAACCCTTAAGAAATTTTAATTTTTAAGGTGTTGGGTGGGGGGCAGGGGAATGCTCTTTTCAGTGAATTCTAAAATGTGAGGAAGACAGCCCTGGGAACAGAAAAATAGCCAGACTACCATAGCTCTGCTATATTCCCTGACAGTTACTGAGAACATTTCAAATATTGCATCCATCGAACAACATTCTCCTTTAGTTAAAAAGATCTCCAAAGTGGTGTGTCATTACTGTTTTTCTTGTACACTTACAACCTCTTGAAAAGTTCTCCATTTAAGAGAAGAAATAGCAATTAGGGCACAGGTTTTTGAACATTTTTTAATTTTCTAATTTTCCTTTTACTTACTGCAGCTAGAAAGAGAATTGACTTTTGAAAACTTGTCTGCATGGACAAATCCAGAACTAATGGAGAAAATGAACATGGAAGTTTATCTGCCCAGGTTCACATTAGAAGAGAAATATGATCTCAAATCTACTTTGAGCAGGATGGGGATACAAGATGCCTTCACAGAAGGTCAAGCTGATTTCACAGCAATGTCCAAGACTGGTGACCTGTTTTTGTCACAAGTTTTCCACAAGTGTTACCTGGAAGTCAATGAAGAAGGCACAGAGGCAGCAGCTGCCAGTTCGGCAACACTGGCATCACGAAGTCTTGGCGCTACTGTTATCTTTTTGGCTGATCACCCTTTCATCTTCTTTATCAGGCACAACAAGACCAAGACTATCCTCTTCTTGGGAAGGTTTTCTTCCCCCTAGAAACTCGATTACTAAACAGGTTATTGCAACAACAAAAATGAACTCAATACACACCACAAAGAACATCTCAATAGCCTGTGCACTTCTTAATTTTCCTGTACTGTTGACAAATCTCTCAATGTTAGAAGAGAGTATTTATGAAAAATAACCTCAAATTTATGCCTCTAGCTCATTTTCCTGGCCAAAGAACTCCAAAATGCCAGCACTACACACTAAGCACCAAACTGTGCAAAGAAGAACATTACTGGGTCTTTTTAGCACTTTCTGAACCAGAACTTCCACAATTTAGAACAGACTGAGTTGAGCTCAACCAGTAATTTTAAAGTTTTGATACCTAAGAAGATGAAAACCCAGGAAAACATCCTTGCTGCTGCATCTCCATTGGTTTCAGCTCATGCTGATCCCCAAGGCAGGCTTCTCACCCGCATTCTTATCAGTTTTTTACCAACTCTGCAGTCTGGCAGAACTGGCAATGAAATAAACCTACAAAATCACCTTTGTTCCTGATACTGGTGCTTCTTTTTTTTTTTTTTTTTTTTTTTTCTCGAAAAGGGGTTAACACATGTACTTTCTAATCTCTGTCCCACAGCAACTGGAAAATATTTAACAGCACTACAGAGCTAGGCAAATAAAACACATGTGCCTCACAACCTTCTCCTTTGTCAACTTTCACCCTTACAACACTATTTCCAGCCTAGCACTGTACTGCTTTGCTCTTATTTTACTTTGCCTCTTATTCACTGGTTTGAGACAAGATCAAATGGGAGAACCAAGTCTAAAGCTAATACAGGTAATACTAATGGCCACAAGTGCTTTCTGGAAGATGAATGTGAATCTCCCAGGTCATATTTACTCCTGTCACTGCTCTTTCTCCTAAGAGAGTGTCCTGATCAGTCATGCATGTTTGCAGGGAATGCTCCTGACTATATGAATTCACAACAGACAGCAAAGGGCCAAGTTTCTTAATGGACTTGCACACATCAACAGCATCTTACTACAAACACATTTTCTTGAAACAGCAGGACTCCCTTTTCCTGGCAGAAACTGCTGACTGTCCCTGCATCCTTTCTCTTTTTATTCAAGTGGTCAGCTCCTCCCAGGATCCCTTCTGGCTCTGCTTCCCAAATGGGAAGGAACATAGGAAAAGTGTTATGAAGCACGTGCTTTATCCCTCTAGAGCCCCAAGAGAAATGCCTTCTGCCTGTCTCAGTCATGAAACATGACACTGGATCCCAGTGCATTCAGGTCCAATTCTGCCATGCCCTCCTTTACCTCATGGAAGAGTGGCATGTCTGGATAAGCCTCTTAAGCACTTCCTGATATGCCTTGGGAATAAAGACAGAAAAGACACCTGGAAGGCCAAGGAGGAACAAAACTATGACAACATGAACACAAACTCACTCAGGCCTTTAAAGTCAATGGAAACGTGAGTCACCTTTTGTGGGAACCCAGGACAACCCTCTGGGTGCCCTGGATGGCCAGAGCCGCTGGCAGGGGGCTCTGACACCCTGGCATGCAGCCAAAGACACACGTGGGGTTTTGATCTTAGCCCATGGAGCAAATTACCAACTCTGTATGAAGAATTACAAGCCACACACACAAGTTAGGTATTGTAGTAGAAGTAGTTTCAAAGTGAAAGGAAGGATTTTTGAGTGCTGTACAGGGGGTTTTAAGCCTTGTACGCAGGGGTCCAAGTTTTGTACACGGGGGTCAAGGGGTTCTAAGATGGAGGGATTTGGGTGTGCCCTGTCCTCTTTCTTTCTCCTTCCTAGCCTCCATGTCTTTGGTGACATTGGCACTCACAGATTGGTTTAGAGTAGAAAGTCACCATTCAATATAGATAGTAGGCATTGGGGAAAAGTATAAACATGTAACACATAATGTATGATATAGAAGATGGCACCAGCCCCCTGGGAGGACAGTGTGCCTTTGTCTGACCTGCTGAACGGGCCGCAGCAGTTCAGGAGAAGAATCTTTTAGATAACCAACAATAAACTACCTTGAGACCAGACAACAGAGGACCTACTGAGTCTTTCTTTAAAGGCACAGGTTGGAGGAGAAACTTTTCCATCTTTCGGGGTCACCCCAATCCGGAGGTGAGACCCGACAACCTTTTCTCTCTCTTTCATTATTTTAATCATGATTGCAAAGACGACACAGTTGATGTCCTTTTGGCAGTGCCATATCATTACTGAGTGGCAGTGGCCACAACACATGAAAAGTGAGTTGTGCATTAGGGAACAACCTTCTCCCAGGGTGAACTGCAGTGCTGGAAATGTTGTGGAATCTTCATCTTTGGAAGGGCTATGGCTAACCTTATCTACTCATGGCCCTGCTCCAAGCAGGAGGTTGATCTCTGGATGCCCCTTTCAATTAATACATGTGATTTTTTTTCTCTCTTGTCAAAAGCCACTCTGCCTTGCCATCTCCCTTTCTCATCCTGTATGGCTTCCTCGCATCTTGATTAGCAAAGGCAACTACCTCGCTCACAGCATATATCTTTGGGACTTGGGAGTCTCCTGGCTTGGGCTTCCTCACCACCTAACCATTCAGTTGACTTTTCTCCTATCCAGATTTCTGGAGGATGTACACCCATACTAAAACTAGCACTTGTTTAATTTCTGGCATTTCTTCACTGCCTTGCACAACACTGATTTTTGACATTTTTTAAAATTCTTGAGCCATTGTATTCCTGTAATCAGGCTTGCAGTAAAATGCTTAGCAAACAGTACAATTTCCTTCCTTTCCTGCACCTTCCGCTGCCCTCTAGAGTCTTAGAGTTGTTGCCACCTTGTTCTTCTTCCATCACTGTCTCTCTTCTGGGACTTCAAAGTGACAGCTCTTGTGCCATGTTTCACTCTCTAGTGTCTCTCTGTCTTTGCTTGAGCCCTCCCAGCAGGGTTGTTTCAATTCTTGCCCTCCTCCTTACTGTGCAGTAACTCAGGGTTTTACAGTGTTTGTCTCAAATGATTCCCAGCCATGACTGCAATGAGATTTCTTCACCAACACAACCAGTGGTGTGTCCATCCCTTACCCTCCTTCACAGCTTTGCCTCTGTCTGTGTTCCTAATAATCTTCAGTCTGAAGCTGGACTCCCAGTGTCCAGTTCAATCACTAAACTTGGTGGTTTATGCTGAGGTACTGCATTTGAAACTCAAGAGTCACAGAGAGGAGAACCAGACCCTCAATTTCTGCTTAAATCCAAAACCCAAAACAAAGTATTGTGTAACCTTTTTAAAACTCACTTATTTTAAACAACAGAGTAGTTATCTCCACAACACCAGAAAACCTTTGGAATCAGCAACTTGCTTTGCTATCCTGTCAGTAGGCTATTGTGGCGCAACAACAGACGTGAGATTTTAATTCTGTTGTCCTTTTGAAATCTCTAAACCTGAAAAGTGACCAGGACAACAAAAAGGACAAAATTTTTTAAGATCTTTTGGGGATGCAGTAGAAAGGAGCTTTGGGTAGGTGGAAACAACCTGGATGTAGATAAAAAGGAAAGGGAGGGGCAAAGCAGTACTGTGTTCCTTAATTTAAAAATTGCTTAACACACAAATGCAGAACCTGACCGAGGACAAGACCTAAGTCTTTTCTCTCACGGGATTAAAGGTAAATATTTAAAACAATTTAAGTAAATTTTATGGTGTCTTTAAAAAGCAATCTGTGCCATGTGTGACTGTATGGATAAGTGATAATATACCTGTGTTATAATGCATTATTCTTGCCTTGTGTTTTTCTAAATGTCAACCATTAGAGAAAATAATGCTGTAAGCCTACAGAAAACTGCTAATTTGGGGCAGAATTATTCACAAGCAGGAAAGTTTTCTTAGGGCAGTGACTGCATTACAAGTAAAATCTTCATTTTGATAAAAGAATTCTGTACTTCAGGTGAAGGCATGGCACTGCACATTATCAGGACAGAGACTCAGAGGAGTATTCATTAGCTGAAAACAGAAATTCCCATCCTGGTGCTCTCTTGGTGGTGTTCTCCAAGGAAAGAAAATCACTCTGTGGTACAGACATGGCCCTGAGGGCATACTGACTGCCAGAAAGAATTTAGTTGTTTGGAAACCAAACACTTCATAAATATCTGCAGACTTCAGAGATTGCTCCACAATGTTTTTTTGCTCCGTTCCATAGATATGATAACAACAATAATCTAAGCATTTCTGGTCTCTTCAGTGATAAATTACATGAGGCAGCTATTACTGGGTAGATATCGTAAAGCCTGGAGCATCATAACCTCAAGGCATCTGGCAGTTTCTGGGGACTGAGAAATTGCTGGAACATACAGAAGGGCTGGTAGGTACACAGAATGAATAAACTGCGTAAGTCTATATGGAAAAAACAGCTTTGCTGTTCATGAAACTACTCAGAATATGTCGCTGGCTAGGAAAAGCAAATGAGCCCCAAAATTATGCCTAAATCCTTCTGCAGTATCAGGTGTCAATTCTATAGAGATCCAAATGTAGTAGTGGGAAACTCAAACATGGTGTGAACCAATGCACTAAAAATGCATATAAATTCCCCTGGGAACGCTGCTTTGATAAATCATTAGTTAAGAACAAAAACAAAATAAATACAGAGGTTAAAAATCTACACATGTTTGGAAATCACAGTCAGAAAGAATCACAAAGAAAACTGCAGCTGTATAAAAGAGCGAAAAAACCCCAAAAAAATTTGTGCTCGTAACAGGTGGGAAACAGTACCTGTGTGGAAGATAAACATACAACTATGCTATTAGTTTAGTGGTTTAAATGGATTTTCTTGCACATGCAACATTTCTCACTAATGGGTACTGTGTACAAAAATTTAAACATTCAAATGATACAATTCTATCGGTTGCCTTTTTCCAGCTTGTAAAAATGGAAGTGGTCTCCACATCAGTTGGCAACTTTACCATTGATCTTTTCAACAAGCTAAATGAGAACAACAAGGGAAAAAACATTTTCTTCTCCCCTTGGAGCATATCAGCTGCTCTGGCTCTGACATACCTGGGAGCAAAAGGAACTACAGCAACTGAGATGGCAGAGGTAGGTCACCTTTGTACTATTAGTGCGGGGAGAACCATTTGGATTTGCACAAACACATTCCTATTGTTGGGAGAAACAGCTGTGGAAGGGAGTTCTGCCTTGCAGCATGTAGATAAGAGCACAGTGTTGGTGGTCTGGGAGGAGGATGGTGCTACTCATTGTTATTCCACGGGATTTAATGTCACTACAGCTTCAGCATCCCTTTGATTAGTCACCTAAACAGCAGATAGCACAGTGAGCTATCACAAGGAGAGAAATATGACAACCATTTGATCCCCATTTGACTTGAATTCTTACAAGGTCCTTCATGCCTATTTCTTATCTTTGAAAACTCTGCTTGCAGGTCCTTCATTTCACCGTGGGAGCAGGAGCTGAAGCTTCTTCTTCTGTGGCCAGACCTTCTCGGGGGAGACCAAAGAGAAGAAAATTGGTATCTATTTGAACTGAAATTCCATGATAAAGAACCTGCAGAATCAAAATGTCCAGATATAGCTTTAGGAGTCCAGCATTTATTGTCTGCACTCCTCTTTAAAATACAAACCCCAGCCATACTTAACAACAGGATGATGTTCGGTTCCTTTCATTCACTCAGACTCTCAGAAGCTGAAAGGATGAGTCACTGAGATAGTCTGGAAGGTTTGTTATATGACAATTCAGTTAATCCAGTCATGAACAGAGCTTCGCAAATTTGCAGTGATGGTAAACTTGGGAAAATAAAAAGTAAGGAAGAGGAACCCAAATCCCTCTCCTATATGCATTGCTTAGCATGTTTTGAAAGCTTCATGCAAAAATGAAATTGCTGAATGCTTGGTTTCTTTTTCCAAGGATCCTGAGAACAAGCAAGCTACAGATATCCACTCTGGCTTCAAGAAGCTCCTGACTGCCATCAACAAACCCAGAAGCACCTACTCCCTGAAAAGTGCCAACCGCATTTACGTGGAGAAAACCTTCCTATTATTGCCTGTAAGTTAAATCTCAGGGAAGAGGAAGAAAAGGTGCAAAAATATTTCTCTTTTTAGTTACTTGCCATTAATAGAACAGGTTGGAGGCTGACCTTCAATAATGGAAATAGGAGCTCTGGACTCCAGTGATAACCTTAACTGGAAAATACCAGTCAGTCTGCTCACAGAATTTAAGGATGCATTGCCCTTTGACTGCATTGCAGATCCCTACAACCCTTTACATGAAATGTGCCTTTAGTATTGGAACCCCCAATATACAAAATTGTAAATGAGACATTAAAATAAGCACATCCATAGGATGTGCGCAGCCTTCATCACTTTTCCAGATGAATCTTGGAACAAAAGATGTGAAATTTCTGTTCTTTGGTTATTTCTTACTTGTTAGCCCATAGTCCAGCACAAAGTAACAAGCAAGATCCTACAGTCTTCTAGGTCCAAGAATCTATCAAGTAGAAGAGCTAACAACTTCCTTTTCAGACTAAAAATAAGATATTTCTCTAGTACAGAATTTTTTGCTCACTTTTTTTGTTATTTTTCAGACATACATACAGCACAGTAAGAACTACTACAAAGCAGAGCCACAGAAGGTTAACTTTAAGACAGCACCAGAACAGTCAGGAAAGGAAATCAACACTTGGGTTGAAAAACAAACTGAGGGTAAGCTGGGCTCAACCCCAACATCTTTGCTCTCCCACAAAGTCAGTCTGCCATTTCCTTTGGGCAGTGTCCTTGCTTCCCCATGTGCTACTGCAGCAGCCAGGTCTTGCCTTCTGATGTGGATGTGGGCAGTGAGCAGAGATATGGTGGGAGGACAGAGAAAGAGCAACACACTTAAGCAGCTTTGAACACCTGATCTGGACCTCACTGAGCTCCCTGAGGAGATTCCCATTGACTCCACTGTGCTCTGAAGCAGCTGGTGTGCTGGCACAAACATGCCCTGGTGCTGCACCACTGGCAGAGCACACAGACAGGAGAGGCACCTCTGCCTACCACAGTGCTCCAGGGCAGGGGGGGATGCCTGCCTTGCTGTACCACCCTGCACTGGGCAGAAGGGCTCCTCCTTCTACCTGGTGTAACCAGTCAGTGAGGCTTTCTGCTTCTAGCTGCTTGCCATGAAGCTGAGACAGTTCTGGAAGAAGGAGTAAATTCCTGTCAGCCAGGAGGACAGGTCAGGAAACAGCTTTGGAGAGTGTAAAGAATTGCACTGATTTATGTCAGGGGAGCATTTTAGGAAGCAAGGCATTGAGGCATGGACTTTTTACTAAGAAGCTGAACTGAGAGAAAAACTGATCAAAATGTCCTCACTGTGCTATGCTGGAATGAAACCTGTTTCTTGTGCTTTCAAAAGGCAAAATCAAGAATTTGCTGGGTCCACAAGATGTGACAAACTCCACCAAGCTGATCCTGATAAATGCCATTTACTTCAAGGCAGAATGGGAAGTGAAATTTAAGGCAGAAGATACAGAGCTGCAACCCTTCCGACTGAGCAAGGTAAGTTCCTCCTTCTTACTGTAAACAACCTGGTCGCAACAGCTATTGCTGAAATCTTTCCATTTCATAAGTCTTTTAGGTAGCCCTGTGGTAATTAGACCCTGTGAAAAGCTGGTTGCAGCAAAATCTGTCAGTTCTCAGCTCACTGAAGCATTAGGATGTGCTCAGGTAAATGTTAGTGAGTTCCAGGTAACAGCTACTGTTTCCAAAATCACTGCAGACATTTAAAACTTTTCAGTAAAGCAGTGCCAAAATTGACTAAATTGTAAAAACATGATTTTGAAAGTCCAGGCTTCATGGATGGGAACTACAGGGCATGCCATGCATAAGTACAGCAGCAGGCCTCTGTGCTGTGCAACCAGGCTGGGCACAATCATTCCTGATCAAACACAGCTGCAACAGGGTGCCCTGAACTGATGCATGGCTGCGTGAGGCTAGAAGCATTGTTAATGACATGTATCCAGAAGAGATGTTAATGAATTCACAGTTAAAGAACTCTGTGCAACTTCCACAAAGTGTACCTTCTGCTCTATGATTAGCATGTACACATGGTCTGCTTCCTTGAATGGAGGGATACAGATGTTAATAGAAGTTACATACTCCTGACAATGTGACTGCTTCCCAGGAACTCCTCTCATCATGAGCCCTTTTGCTCTCACACTAGAGTTATCTTTTCTCAAGCAATCAGCTTTTTGTTTCAAGCAATTACCTTTCATCACCAGAGAGAGGAGACCACGGATAAGCTACACAACACTCATCCTCTTAAACCACAGCTGCTTTTCTGCCAGCACGTTTTAAGGCCATAACCCACATCCGCTCCATGCCCCTAATCCTTGTAGACATTTCTAACTCCCTTCCTCCCTCCTCCTTGGACATGTTTTGGGGAGAAGAGAAAAATATCTCCATTCAGCCCCTTACAAAAGCTTTGGGCCAGACACCAAGATAAGCAATGTTGTCCAGTCAAGAAAAGCTTTGGAAAATGGATGATATATCACTGTTTTAAAAGTTTATAAAATTTCCTCTCCCTGCACTGCACTGAGACATCATCACCCTTCCATTCAATGAATGATTTCTTACTTATCAAAAATAATTTCCAGAACAAGACCAAGCCTGTTAAGATGATGTACATGAGAAAAGCATTTCCAGTTCTCATCATGGAAAAAATGAATTTCAAAATGATTGAGTTGCCATATGTGAAACGTGAACTCAGTATGTTCATCCTCCTTCCTGATGACATCAAAGACAACACTACGGGTCTCGAACAGGTACAACCATTTTGTATTACTGTTCAGTCATTAAAAAAAAAGAAGGGCAGGCTGACAATAGTATCTCCCTTCCTGAGGACATGTTATCATGTTGTTTGACCTCCTCCACCAGCTGAATTAGTTTTCTTTAATACTTATCTAATCCCAAGAAAGTTCTTCCATGCTGAGTGCCCTTAGTCTGGCAGGAACTGAAGACAGGCTACACTGTGCATAATCAGATGCTCAGCTCTTCAACAGCCCCCTTGACTGGCACCCAGTTTTACATGATCTGTAAGGGTTGAACCTCCCTTCCTTGCATGTTCAGGAAAGACACCACCACACAAGAAGTCATAGGTTGTTCCTGAGATTACATCTTTTCTCCATGGCCTGGAAGTTTATTTCCACATTATTCTCACTCTTTTTCCCCCACTCCCCTCCCACCATTTGTCTGCTTGATGAAAACTAGAATTTTGGTGAGACTGCATTTGCTACAATAATGAGATCTGCCACTGTAGTTACTATAATTCCAAGATTGTTAAATTCTTGGAGTCTACAACATTCATTGCTTTCCTCCATTTGATCTGAGCTGAACCCTGGTGGCATAGTTCCCAGGATATAGAGTGGCAGTGAAAGACTTTGCTGGAAGCACTTTGTTTCAAAGCTGTCAAGGAAATATATGCAATATTTTTAACACCTGTTTTTATAGAACTGGACCAAACCATGTGCCACACAGCAATTTTAGTCACAGCAGGACTGAATTAAAAGTGAGGAAAGAACTACCATGGGGCATGGTAGCTGTTGAATGCCCATCCCTCTTTGATATGAATTTGGAAAGGGCGCTGCTCAAAACTTTGCAGAATTAAGATTCATATACTTCTGGCGCACCTTGTCTCTGATCATTAGTAAAAACAATTTCTATTTCATGCTTTCAGCTAAATGTAACATTTGCTATTTAAAATGTTTAATTCATTACATCACCATAAAATTGATTAATTCATAGTTAATGATTGTTTTTCCCTGCAAAAACCAAATTCCTTCTCTTTCTGAAATGATAGCTGGAAAGAGAACTGACATATGAGAAGCTGTCTGAATGGACCGATTCGAATAAGATGACCGAGACTCTTGTGGATCTGTACCTGCCTAAATTCAAAATGGAAGAGAGATATGACCTCAGTGATAATCTGATCAGGATGGGGATGCGCAGTGCCTTCAGCAGCAATGCTGATTTCAGTGCAATGACAGAGAAGGATAAAGTGATGATCTCCAAAGTTTTCCACAAGTCTTTTGTTGCAGTTGATGAGAAGGGCACTGAGGCAGCTGCTGCTACTGCTGTCATTATAGAACTAACAAGCGCACATGTTAGCCATGTTCTGAAATTTAGGGTTGACCACCCTTTCTACTTCTTCATCAGACACAACAAGTCCAAGAGCATCCTCTTTTTTGGTAGATTCTGCTCTCCTCTAGAATGAACTATTACTTACGGTCAGACAGCAACCAAGGTTCACTGTTCAATGGAAAAAATGTGAACTGTGGTGCTAAAATCTCAACCTTAAGCCATGTAACCACCTGTACTGAAGTGCTTGTTCTTTTCCTTCCACCCAACCCCCCTCAAAGAAGGCAGCAAACAGAAACTATGCTGTGTCCCCAAAGAACACCCCTCTACTGCTTCTTTCTATTGTCCTAATGAGACAGTCCTAAACAGAAAAGAAAGCACAGAATGTTTTGCCCTCTGATCAAATCTGCTCTTCTGGCTTTGTTCTTTAAAAGTAAGGTGGAGTCATAAAAGCTCTCTGCACACAGGCCATCATCTAGCCCTATGTCAAATGCTGACTTCAAGGGAAATGCAGTTCATTCCCTTGACTCTCACAGAGAGGAAAAAGAACCCTTAAAAGAAAAAAAAAACCCAACTCATAGAAATCTGTATGTTTCCTTTTGCTCTCTTTCCCTTACTGGGAAACCTGCATTTGTACTACAATGCTATTTCATAACCTCAATTTCAAATTTCAATGACTGTTGGAAATTAACAAAATTTAATACAAATCCAGAATAATCTCAGAATGCTCCTTACCATCCCCTGTCTCACCACATGGATATAGGCACATCACATTCATTCTCTCCTGCTCTTGCAGCTTCCTGAAAAAGTAAGACTGAGGGAAAATTGTCCAATCCTTAATATTAAAGTGCTGACTTCTAATCATGTTGCATTCTTTTCCTTCATGTTTCTAAATTCTTTAGTTTAAGGTTGCTGAGATTTCCAACCAGCAAAAATGCTAAGAAAACTATTAGCAACATGCCTTCTTGCCACCTTTTATTGATATGTAATCTAAACCTGTTAGAATTTAGATTAAATTCTTCCTCTTTTTAATTTTACTTAATTATACCTGTTTCCTGGTTAATACCTGCAAAAACTTCCTTGCCACCTGTAATAATGACCAATATTTGATTTGTACCTTTTGAGTGCATTTTAGCAAAGATATTCATGGTATTGACAGAAACACCAGGGAAATTTTGATTTTGATGGATGCTTTACTTACTATTTTACCATGAGCTGCATTTAATGAAATAAATAAACTTGAACTTGTGTTTGTGTTGTTCAAGACACTGAGTTACTTGGTTCTCTTATAGCATCCTGCAATCTGCACAGCTGGAGCATGTTTCCATTCTTGTCACTCCAAATCAACCACCACACCATCCCAACTGACAAAACTGAGAAACTTTAACACACTTGTGTCTTATTTTCACTAGGTTTCAAACAGGCCTCCAAACACTGTTATTCTGCATGTTATCCTAGGCATTTACAAACATACCTTTCACAACACACTAGATATAAGGAGTCTGACCAGAGGCTATGGCCCAGAACAGCACCTTCCAAATATCCCTTTTGACCTTGTTCAAGAGCAAACAAGCAATGTGAAAAAAATGAACCTTCCACACATCCCTCTTACCCATGTACAATAATGAACAAGCCATGCTGCTTGTTCAGCTCCCTCTGACAGCTTGGGAGGGCAGCAGTTATGCTATCCCAGTGGCCATAAGGAACAGCATAAAATTTTGCAGCCATTGTGGTAGTCCAATTATGTGTCAGAGAACATTATGTAAGAAAACAGGATCTGAATGCAGGAGGGAGGTACCATAAAAGCATTTACTCTCAAAAAAATTCCACCAATAATCACAACTTGTTCCACCTACCCAGAAGGTATTCTATTTGGAACTACATCTCCCTTCAACAATCTATATCCACATCTCCTTCCCTGCACAAAGTACTGCTTCTAAAACCACAGCTCAGGATTTAGTTGTCTGTCCCTCGGCCTCCCCAAGTGCAGCCCAGATGTGTGCTATTGACTCAGCTTTACTGAGAAGTTTGTTCTTTAGGTGTGGAAGAACACATAAGTGAAGGCTGTGAAAGAGAAGAAGAGTGAAAACAGAACCTCTGAGGCTCTCTGAGGATCTACAGCACAGTGACTGCCAGCTGGTGAGAGATGCAAAAGGTCAAACAGGCTAGGTTGGCTACCAAGCCACTCCCAGTCTCAGCTTTCCTTGAAGAGTACTGAAGAGTACACATTCCAGTATATGACTTGGAGTACAAGTGAAAAGTGTGAAAGAGAAGAAAAGGAACCCATCCAGGGCTGCAGAGCTCATCTACTGCAAGCAACACTGGAGGCGCTTCATTTGTGCTTCCCTGCATTATTGTCATGGTAACCAGCATCTGACTCTCAGGTCAGGCTAACCCTCCCCAAAACAGAGAATTGTCAGGGTAGAAGTGGCTATTTGAAATCATCTGGTCCCACCCACTATGCAAACAGGTTAAACTGATGCTGGTTGCACAGGGCAAAATCCAGTTGGATTTTGAACAGCTGTCTCCACCAATGGAGGATACACAAACTCTCTCAGCAACCTGTGCCAGTGCTTGACCACCCTCATAAGTGACCATCTTCATCCTTTCTTATGTTCAGATTGAACTTCATGTTATCAGTCTGTGCCCATTGCCTCTTATCATCTGTCATGGTTTGACACTGGCCAAACACCAGGCACCCACAAAGTCGCTCACTCACCCTCCCCTGCCACAACTGGGCAGAGGAGAGAAAAAAAAAAAATTGACAAAGGTTTCATGAAGTGAGATAAGGACTGGGAGAAAACACTCCAAGGGCAAAATAGGCTTGGCTTAGTGGTACAAAGTGAATTTATTACAAACCAAATCAGAGGAGCATAATAGGAAATAAATTAAGCCCCTAAACACCTTTTCTTCCCCCAACCCCTCCCTCCTTCCCATCAACAGGGCATGGGGGTTTTGGTCAGTTCATCACCTGGGGTTTTCTTCAGCTGCACAGGGAGAGGAGTCCTTCCCCTGTGAGACTGTGGGGTCCGTCCCACAGGAGACAGTTCTCCATGAACCTCTCCTGCATGGGTCTACTCTCACAAGCAAAGTCCTCCCAAAACTGCTGTGGTGTGGGTCATTCTTCTATGGGGTGCAGTTCTCCAAGGCCAGGCTGCTCCAGCCTGGAAGCAAAGGCCCTCTCTCTCCACTGGGTCTCTCACTGGATCACAGCCTCCTCCAGGCATCCACCTACTCCAGCATGGGCACCTCCCCTACGGGCTAAGGGTGGATCTCTGCATCCCCTGTGGATCCCCATGGGCTGTAGGAGCACAGCTGCTTCACCATGGTCTCACCACGGCCTGCAGAGGAATCTCAGCTCCTGCACCTGGAGCGCCTCCTCCCCCTCCTTCTCCACTGACCTTGGTGTCTCCATGTTGTTTCCCTTACATGTTCTCACCTCCTCCTCTTCTCACGTTAGAAAAACACTGTGTGTTTTTATTTTCTTCTTAAATTTGTTATCACAGAGGTGTTACCAACCTTTCTCAGCTTTGGCCAGCAGCATGTCCACCTTCAGAGCCATCTGGGAATGGCTCTGTTGGACATGGTGGAAGCTTCTGGCAGCTTCTCACAGGAACCACCTCTGTGGCTCCCTTGCTACCAAAAACCAGGCCATGCAAAACTCACGGGAACCTCTGAGAAGAGCCTGGTTCCTTCTTTGTTGCACTTTGTTAAGGCTTTAGTCAAGTAACAGGTGCAACGTGACTGCATTTCCAAATAACTGTTTTCAAGAAGCTTTGGGTTTGTTCTGTATCATCAAAATTTGCAACTTCATGTCCATGAACCCCTCTTTGAAAAGTCACAGTAACTTTGAAATCTAAAGAAGTAAGTACTTACTAGAAACTGATAAAGCAAACCTCAACACAAACACATTGTGAGCACAGACCGCTTGTCACTTAGTGATTCCATGCTTGTCAAAACACAGCATATTAACATCCTTTCAGTTTATCCTACAATGAAAGATGGGGGCAGTTTTGTGTTCCAGTACCAATCTCAGATTCATAAAACAATCCCTGGCACCTCTGTGGTAGATGGAATTCATGAAAAGCAGAAATGGTAGACACAGATTACATTAATAAAGTCAAGAAAATTTACAGCATTGGTGTACTGTTAGTATACAAGACAAGGACATGTAAACCCCCACTCTTTCTAGCTGCAATGCAAATGCATCCATATTTTAAAGGTTTTATTTTGTCAACAGAAATAGGCACCAGAACCCCACTTTTCAGGTGTTGTTTATAGTCCTGTCTTTACAGTTCTATTGCAACAGATGTGATGCTTGGTTTCATTTCCTTCCTAAGCAACATAGCTGAATAGGATTTTTTGCAGAGCAAAAATCCATAATTAGACTTAGTCTAACACTGATTTTCAATTCTGCTGCTTATTACTAGCAATAACTGCAAGAGAACTCATCTTCAACAAATGTCCAAAAGGCCTACCCAGAGTGGATAATTTACAAAGTACAGATATAGGAATATGGCAGCCAATCAGGCAGAAAGATGCAACCTTCCTCTCAAGCCAGATAATAATGGCTTCAAAAACGACCAAATTTCTTCATCAGTATGTCAGGGCAAAATGACTGGTTTTATCAAAAAACTTTTTTATGACCATTTGTCAAAGGTCAATCCACTTGAAGACTATAGGTCAGGCACTGTGATGCGGTGAAACCTTTTTTTTACCATTCTGTCTGCATCAATTCACTACTTGCTCTCACTGTTTACATCTGGCACTGCAAAACCAAGAGCACTTATTTGGCTAATGTGTTTCCTTCTGTAACTCCAATGTCTCTTACCAAACAGGATCTTGCAGCAGCTAGTATATACCACAAAGAGTGTCCTCACAGTTTGGGAACCCTTTCTTCATCTTCCTGTATTTTTGGCCAATTTTTGGAGCTTGTAGTATCACTAACTGCTTGGGGGTTTTTCTTCTATGAATTTATCTAAAAAACAAACAACAGCATATTAATATACACAGCAGAAACATTTCTTAAGCTCGTAAGTAAATACAGCAATACATTTCTGAAGCAAGAAAATAAGATGAACATGCAAGGCACAAAAACTGCACTTTAAAACAAAAGGTATGAAGAAAGCAAGGCACACATATCTCTCTTGAAACTTTGCATGGCATATGCAGCAGTCAGATTTTAGGTGTATAGAAGCACTAAAATATAATCCTTGTTCAAAAGATGAACTTCAAACTCAGGCTTTTTCCATGTAGGTTGTCAGCATGCAGGTAATTTGTTTACTCTTCATGTGCCATACTGGTGGGCAGGGGCCATTCTTTGCTAAGGTTGAACGTAGCAGAAAAGACAGATCATGATCACAAAGGAAATTTATCAATACAATTTAATCTGAATTACACAGATGAAAACCAGAATTACACTGGTTTAAAGTAAAACATTTGTGCATATCTTACATTACACCTTTGCTGATATCCAGTTTTACACATTCTCCTGGTTTTGCTCCCTGCTCTTATATGGCAGTTTCAGTAAAAGAAATCATTACAAGCAGAGCTTCCAAGTAGGTTTTCAGCTTTTGGTGGATAATTCAAACTCCCTAAGTCCATCAGAGAGGGATAATAAGCTCAATACTATGCAGGGCCTGTAGGTATCTAAAGCACCTTCACTGACTTTGCTAGGACCAGAAATCTTTCAAAACAACATCTACCAGTTCAAATGAGCCCAGCATTCACACTTATTTCATCACTTATTTTACCTGACTGTGTAAATAACTTCTGAACTTCCTTTGTGATGTGTTTTCTTAAAAAAAACCAAAAACCAAACAACAAAAAAACCCAACACAAAAACCAAAAGCACAAAATATCCTTGTATGAAATAAGGGCTTTATGGGACCTGAGGTCCGCAAGTATTTAGATGCTTCCCCTCAAATTTAACCAGAGGATCAATGAGATTAACAGTCTATTTCAATATTCCCTTTTAGCCATACCTTTGAGATCAGTTTCTATTAATTTTCCCAGTTGGTAAAGAGAAAAGGAAGCTGTTAAATAATTTCACCATATCTGTTGGCAATGCAGTGTAGTTGAATTATTTTCTGCAATTCCTACTTTTTTTGTGGAGGACACCTGTAGGGAATTGGAATACTGGTCTTCATGTTCCAGGACATACATGCACTACCATTGACCTTGAATTGAGGAGGTCTCTAAATTCTGAAAGCAGGTGATAGAGAGGAGAGCTAGGAATAAAAGAGGGAACGTGCGCATTTAATACCAGAAGAGGATGTAGATAAGAAAAGGGAGGTGCAAATATTTCTACATTTCCAAAAGTACTTATTGCCCCACAGACTGCCACAGACTCTGACTGAAGACAGATCTTAATTCTTTTCTCTCTCAGGATTTCAGGTAATTAGATATTCCTACCAAAATAACTAGCTTTTATTTCAAAGTCTTAAAAATTCATTTAAAATTCTATGGAACTGAGGGGTTAAATGATGACACAAAAGTCATTCAGGGGAAGGCAGTATTTATTTTTTCACTACAAAGTGTAGCCCTCAAGAAAGCCCTGTACCGAGGCACAGTGGACAGAATACAAACCGGAATTGGGCAAAACCTGCAGAGCCTGGGAGGGCAGAAAGTTTCCTGACCTGTAGGAAGAGTGCCTTAATCACCAGGAAGTATAATCATCTCCGGGAACAGCAGCGGGATATGTGATTTGAAGGACCCAAAAATGCTTAGATGTGAGCTAGGCTGCATGGCATTTACCTCTGAAGCACTCCTGGGAATGCTTCATAGCTGTTGCAGAGCTCTAGGAAGCTTTAAAAACAGAACTTGAGGACCTCAGAGGCTCCAGGCATCTTGGACACTTCATGGGAGCAGCCCACTTTGAGGACTGTGTTTTTTGATTTAACCCCACAAAGTGTGGGTGAAAATGTATTTAAATACCCAACTGCTGTTGTTGATCTAATGCTTAAATTTTACTTGATGACATCTTACACTGACTTTACCAAATATTTTATTAGTCTTTATTCTGATGAAGGCAATGGAAATGTCTGAGTTTGTTCTAATATTTATCAAATTATTAGATGGACCAAAAAATACTATTAGGATGCACAGGTTTATTCCAGAACCATGTATGAAAAATCAATTTAATCCTAGGGTTGTGGTTATTTGTTTGCTTTGGTTTTGTCCTGCCAAAGCATACCCAAGAAAAGAAGCAGAAGAAGGATGGAAAATGTGCTGGATAAACCAGCAGGAAACCAGAAAAAATTTGTTGTTGGTTTAAAGAGGAACTCTTTGGGGTTGTATTTCTTGAAAAACAGAAATTAGCAAATCCAGCTACATTTTCCAAATATGGGTTTACCTACACCAAGAATGTGTAATAATCTGTATCTCTCTAGTAGCCTTCAGGATACATCTGTAGTGAATCACCTGAATTCAGCTCTTTTTCAGCAGAAAATAATGTTAGAGGAAGTTTAAACAATTAGAAAAAAGCCCTAAGTAGCATGGTGAGAAATTCTGCTTCACTCTCTCAGAATTGAAGAATAACTCTATGAAAATACAGAAAAGAGCAAATAAGTTCTTGAAACAAGTCTAAACTCTGAAAACATTTCTAGCTAAAATTGTACTCAACTGATGAAAAACAAATAAACCTGGCAAGGACACTAAAAGTGATGAGGAAGGAAAAATTAATGCAGGTCCTAGAAAGAAACCTACTAGCTGACTGTACTTGGTCTCTGTACAGTACTTTACCCAGGGTAAAATACTTTTTTACCCAGCGGTATCTTCAGGCTGTTTTTGAGAGGTGCAGGCAATCTCCCACTGGCAGCTCTGTATGTTTTAAAAGAAATGAAGAGGCAGTCACCACCCTTCTCTGACACTTGTTTGTCTCAGGTGTACCAATGGAATCTCTCTCAGTGTCAACCAACAGCTTCACTCTGGACCTTTACAGAAAGCTGAATGAAACTTCCAAAGGCCAAAACATTTTCTTTTCTCCTTGGAGTATTGCAACTGCTCTTGCCATGGTCCACCTGGGTGCAAAAGGTGACACTGCAAGCCAGATGGCTGAGGTAAGGTCTGAAATTAGACATTTACTACCTTCAGGGGGTTCCTACATTAATTACACTGTTATTTTACCTATGGAGAACAGCAAGGAACAACATGGGAGGACAGTGATCTGCAATGCTGACAGCATGAGTAGGGCTATTTTCTGTACCAACACTATGGCAGGTCACTTCCAATTTATTTCCAAGATCTCTGCTTTCCACCAACCCTACATTTAGCTTACACTTACAGTTCACAGAGCATTGCAAGTGATCTGCCAAGGAGCAGTTATTGACATTTAGAGGCTACTCTTGGTCTTGCTTGGAGCTCTCTGTTCCATTTTAACTGCCTCTGAACAGAATAATTACCTTTATATAATGCCCAAAAAGTAAAGAGGACACACCTTTATTGAAAAAATTAATATGGCACTCACTATGATATGCTAGAGAAAGGAAATCTGGAGATAATCTCTTGAGCAAGATATGACTGCTTCTAGACCTCAGCTGGTTCTGGCAGCAGTACATCTGCTTTCTCATACTGCATACAGTAAAGCAAGCTCTCCTGAACATGTGTTTGGCTACAGAGGAGAGGCAGAAATCTTTGTTTGTGACATAGTCCATAAAAATAGCAATTCTTCTATGAATAATGGAGATATGTGAGTACTGAAAATATCAGAGAGTCATAGAATATACTGAGTTGTAAGGCACCTATGAGGATCATTGAGTCCAACTCATGGCCCTGCACAGGACACCACAGGAGTCACACCATGTGCCTGAGAGTGTTGTCCAAACACTTCTTGAACTCTGCCAGGGTTTGGTGCTGTGGCCACCTCCCTGGGAAGCCTGTTCCAGTCACAATACTGATCCATTATAAAGTAATCAATGTGGCCAAAATCGATATGGTAATGATACAGTTACAGAAATTTAATCAATGTCCTCAATAACATATAACATAATTGTCCTCAATAACTTCAACAGACTATCATTGGGCATGGCTGGTGGATTACCACAGAAAACTAAGATACTTACAAACCTTGGGCATATTAATCTCAAACAAACAAGCTGTCTTTATGAACATTTATCATCATCATCACAGGTTCTTCATTTTAACCAGACTGCAAGAGAAGAAGGTTCATCTGAGACAACAAGGCCTTCTCCAGCAAGACCAAAGAAAAGAAAGATGGTATTTATTACAACAAAAGATTCTGAGACAAAAATCTTTGAGAATGGGATAGTCCGTTGCAACCACTGCTTTTAGGCTTTTAACATCTGCTTGTTTTCAGTCTATTACCTACTGTCTCGGTTCAGTAAGAACTATGTACAGAAAAAGTGAACAAGGAGTTAATATGGCTGTAAAACTCATTAATTCAGTCGTTCAAAAGCAGAACTGAAACACTAACAGCATTTTGATTGCCCAGAAAACTGTCTCACTTGGTTTTAGCTGGGCTGTGGAAATATCAAAAAATCATTTATTGAAATAGGCTTTGGACAATTCCATTTCTTATCACCTTCAGATTGGTAGGGATATTTTTTCTGTAGTGATAAACAACTACTGCTTTCTCACCTGAATCCAGCCCTACCCAGTAATGTCCCTTCCTCCTTTTGTATGCACAGACACATTAGGCAGACAAAATTCCCCTTTAAGGTAATGTGTGTTGACTCACCCTTGCTGATCAGCTCCCCAGAGACTTGCCAGCAGGAGAAATGGCCCAGATCTTTTTCAACAAATTAACTCCCTAATCAATGAAAAGTATTAAACTCAATCAAGCCATGGTTTTTTTTCAGCATAGAAACTAAAAGAGAGCTGAAAAAAATTAAATTAGACTAACTTCAAATAAAAAGGGCAAGGGGATGATATCATTCTCTCCTTTGATGGTGTGAGATGGTTCTTCAAGATGAATCACTGCACTCACATTCATTTTAGCAACTCACTGACTTCATAAATTGTACCAAAGTCTGTCTAATCTTTTCCTTCAGATATTTCTCCCTATTGCCTCTTTGTTCTGTTCCCATCCCATTGAAAAAAAAAAAAACCAGCCTCTGCTATCCTGTGTCCTCTGGCTACCAAATTCTTTCCTAGGTGTCCTTCCTGGCAGGAAGGACATCTCCACATCTCAGCATGAGTGAGAAAAGTTCATAGCAAGGCATGACAGACAAGTCACCCTGAGTCAGTGGCAGAGACTCTCGGTGTCTCATGTGCAGGGCACAGTACATGACATGAGGGAGGACACTGCATCCAGGCAGCTGGTGGGGAGCAGCTGACAGATAGCAGCTCATTCCTCCATTTGCAAAGCAACCTCATCCTCCCTAAAACCATAAACAATGACATCCAAAAGGAGCTCTCTCCAAAATCCAAACAGCAAAAAAAACATCCATGTGAAACAGGCAAATTTGAATACTGGTAACTCCATGCCCTGATATTAGTTTCTGTGAGGGCAGAACACCTGTTCAAAAGCTGCCAGGCTGTGAAACTGAAAGGTTTATTTATCTCGTTATCCAGATAAGTAGTTTATCATTTACCTAGTAATACACAGTGCTGCAAACATGCAACATTCTCAAAAAAAGAGTTTAATTCCCTGAAACTTCTTTTATAATTAAAAAAACATGAACAATTTAAATAAAGCAGGTGCAACAGAAAAAAAAATCCATATTAATTGGTGTCTCTTTTCAAGGATCCTGAGCATAAGGGAGCAGAGAACATCCACTCTGGCTTCAAAAAGCTCCTGTCTGACATCAACAAACACAGAAGCACTTACTTGCTGAAGAGTGCCAACCGACTGTATGAGGAAAAGACCTACCCACTACTGCCTGTGAGTTGAACCTCTTTACTTCGGAATACGGTGACATTAAGAGTTATTATCAATAGAGATGATGAAAAAATTCCAAATGATTGCACTGGCGTTTGAGTGAGAACATGAAGACAGACATAGAGGGCTAGTCTTGGACAGGCAAGAGGCGCATCTGTTTTCAGCAGTGGGCAATAGTTTGGCAAGTGCATGAGAAAACTGTGTAGAGATTCTTCTCCAGAATCTGCTGTGGTCACCAACTGATCTGCAGCTCAGGGACTTCTTGAACCAGAGGGCAGGTCTACTTAAGTGACCCTGATGAGCTGTTGTTTCAGGACTTTGCACACTCGTCTTTTAAATCTACTTCAGCCCTCAGCACCAGGATTTCCACAGCTGAGCTATACATGCAGGAAGCCCCTGTGCTTTCTGAGCTTGCTGCCTGTTGGCATCACTGTTGGTTCATCTCTGTTCTGAAGGACATTTCTCCACATCTCGGGTCACCCTCATCCCCTGTGTCTGTATTTTTTATAGTGTAGCATTTCTGAGACTGGGGAGGCCACAGCTGCATTGCAAACTCAGAGACTGGACACACTATAGTATTATAAAGTGCCATTATAGAAATTTCTCTTTTGTTGCCTACTCTTTCCTTCATAGTTCCTAAATTTTTATTTGCATTTTTGGCCATGATTAGGCAGGTTTTTTTCATGCACCAATACCTCATTCCTAAACCATAACAATAATTTTCTGTATCTTACAGTTTAATGGATCACTTATAAATATGTTAATATATATATTTTAATGTAAACGTCTAGACTTGGGTTTTATAGAAAAAACACTGTAGCAAAGATGCCAGTACACACATCCCTGTGGTACTCCAGCAGTAATAACCCTTCACTGTGAATGTTTTTTCCTCCTACTCTTGGTTTCTAGTCTTTTAAACACATGAGACATATCTCTGTAGTCCCATTGATGCTCAGCCTTTGGTGACAAGTCCTACAAAATGCCTTTTGGTAACCCAAAAAGACTCTAATGGCTCAGCCCCTCTATCCATATTCCTAACACCTTCAGAAAACTCCAACAGATTTGTGATTTTTGATTTCCTATCACAAAATGTTGTTGACACTTCTCCAATAAGTCACGTTAACCCATACACCCACTACACCCATTCTATTCACTTGCCCCACACCGACTCATGAGTTTGTAATTATCTGTATCTCTGAAATCTTTTCAAAATTGATGTTGTAATAATCATCTTCCAGGTACTTGGAAGGGGGTTTTAAATGAGATTACTGTTCTTTGATTTTGGAGTTTGTTTGGTTTCCTGAGTAATCAGCAATTTGTCTTTCTGAATGTGTATTGCTCATTTTCTCCACAATCTCATGTGCATTTGCTTTACAGAGAATCAAGGGAATTTCCTGCTGGGAATCTCCGTGAATGATTTCACAGCAGACAGCAATGGAAATGTTAATTCTGTTTTTCTGACATGACTTTATTCCACCAGAACATTCCTTTTATTGTCCTCACAAATTTTTGGCAGGTTCCTCACCTCTGAAGCAAACTAAAAGCCTTTGTCCAACTTCATATGAGACTATTCTTCCATCTTGTACTGAACATTAGTTCATAAAGCAGGGAAAAAAGTATTTAAATTACATAAAAATGTCATTTTGAGAAATTAAAAAAATGTAAAGGTTTCATGGATACTTCAAAACAAAAAATTCCCACCTTTGATTTCAAACACAAAAATTTGAAGTATCAGTTTCCTTGAGACTGAAGTTTGATCAGTCCTTACTTAATATTTAGAACAGAATGTATCAGGCCTTATTATAAAGGTTACTGCATATAAACCAAGTTTTCTTAAATTATGTATTAGCAAATTGTATAATCTGTTAAACTGATTATTACTAATATTTTTGTAACTCATGTTTAACTAAATAAGCACACATTCTTTAATCATATCTTTCAGAAATTCTTACAACTCATAACGAGCTATTACAATGCAAAGCCACAATCTGTAAACTTTAAGAGAGCTGCAGAACAAGTCAGAGCACAGATCAATTCATGGGTAGAAAATAAAACTGAGAGTAAGTATCACTCTGATGGCTTTTTTTCTTGTCTAACTTTCAAATATTTTGTATTTCCACATTTATTGTTCTCACAGCCAAGAATACATAAAAGGTGGAAACTCAGGGCAGGGAGGTGATGAGTAAAGTACAGCTAAATAGTCTGAAGAATGCCTCTCTCCAGCCTAACTGCTGCTCCTCACAAGGTCCTTCCCTCAATTCTTTATGCTGTAGCCTCCTCTGAATCATTGCTGTTGGAAGGCCTGCACAAGTAGATACTGTGTGGCTACACAATGATTAGTGAGGGTTTTACTTCTGCATTCTTTCAGCTGCTTGCAATCAACTTCACAGAACATCCAAGCTATTCTGCTTTACCCACTTTCCAATGCCATTTACTATCAAAACTCCAATAAATATAATAATAAAAAATAAAAAAAAAAAACCAACAAAAAACCAGAGAATTCACAGAATGGTTTAGGTTGGTAGGGACCTTAAGGATCATCTCATTCCAACCCCCCTGCCATGGACAGGGACATTGTCCTGGAGTGACTTCCACTAGACCAGGTCGCTCAAAGCCCCATCCCACCTGGCCTTGAAGACTTCCAGGGATGGGGCATCCACAGCTTCTCTGGACAAAGGATACAGAGATACTTCAAAAGGTCATTTTTACCATACGTACAACATAAATACATATTAAAAAAACCTCCCAAATGCAAACATTTTTGAAAGAGAGGTAGGCACAGACAAGGAACAGTTAAAACTGGCAAGTTGGGCAGTCACACTGGAATAACAGTCTCTTTGTCTGATTTTGAAGGGAAAATACAGAGTCTGCTGCCTGCAGGATCTGTCCATTCTCGCACTGTGTTGGTCGTAGTAAATGCCATTTATTTCAAAGGAAAGTGGGAGAAGAAATTTCTGGAGAAAAATACTTCTGAGATGCCCTTCAGAATAAGCAAGGTAAATTCCTTGTCGATATGCCTGTTGTCCTATGTCAATATGTGTATTACTGAGGAGAAAATACTTCACCTGTATTTCATATGCCACTGCCACACTACATATAGCTGAGAAAGTGGTATAAACTCAGGGAGAATACCAACTGTGAAAATAACTCAGCATTTTCTTGTTTAAGCATATCCATGAAAACTGGATTTTTAATTTATAACTCCACAGTATCAAAATACTTGGGAACAGTTAAAGTTAATTATTTTTAAAAAATAAGCTAAGCAAAGTAAGTTAATAAAAGTAGCTTAAAGACAAGAAGAAATTTCTCTAAGTACTATTTCCAAATGGACCAGGTTGCTTTGGAGAGCAATGTTTACACACCTAGAGCTCACTTCTGCTCTTGGGACCCTGAGATCATGGGATTTAATCCAGCTGTTGTTCTGCCATGCACCCCGGGTGTTGCATCAAACTTCACAGGGAATTTTCATGGGGTTTGTCATTTTAGCTGAGTGTGTGAGGGTGATCTATTCAGATGATCTATTCATTGAGCTAACAGTATTTAAATGATCATGCACTGACACTTCCCAGTAGCTGACTACACGTATATTTTTGGACTGCGTCAAAAGCAAGCAAAACTATTTGTCAATGGAAACAAACATTTTGTTTGACATAGATTAAGGGTGAAAATACCTTTTGTATGCCAGACAATGTAAAGCAATTGATGTGACTGTGTACCCGAAACCTACTACACTATGTGTGCAGTTTTAGGATCTGTCACAGCACATAGTTGTGGTGGATGACTTTGGCCAGCCACCAGGTGCCCACTGAGACTCTCTATCACTGCCCCTTGTCAACAGGATAGGGGGAGAAAAATAGGATGAAAAGGTCATGCATGGGTCAGGGAAAGAACAGGGAGAGCATTGACCAATTGCCATCATGGGCAGAACAGGTTCAACTTCAAGAAATTAATTAACTGCCAATTCTCAGAGTAAGTTAATGTGAAGTAAACCAAACATAAAGTGCTTCCCCTCCACCCTCCCTTCCTCCCAGTCTCAACTTCACTTATGACTCACCTGTGCCCCAAAGCAGTGCAGGGAACTGGGAATGGGCTAATGTTGTAGTCAGCTCATTGCATGTTGTCTCTACAGCTCCTTCCTCCTCCTCCTCCTCACACTTTTCCTCTGCTCAAGTGTGGGGTCCTATCCATGGGATAAAGTTCTTCACATTCGATGTGGGTCCTTCCCATGGTCTGCAGTTTTGCAATGACTGCTCCAGTGTGAGTCCACTGTGGGGTCAGAGGTGATGCCAGAAAAGGTCTGCTCTCCACAGCATGATGGGTCCTGCCAGGAGCTTGCTGCAGCATGGGTTCTCCAGGGGTTGCAGGGTGCATATTTGCACCACCATTATCTTCACCATGGACTGCAGGGGTATCTCAGCTCCAGGGCCTGGAGCACCTTCTCCCCCTCCTTCCTCACTGACCTAGGTGTCTTCAGGGCAGTTTCTCCCACATCATCTCACTCAGCTCTCCCAGCTGCTTTCATGCAGCAGTTTTTACCCTTTCTTAAACAAGCAATCACAGAGGCACTACCAATGTCACTGACTGGCTCACATTTGGACAGTAGCAGGTCCATCCTGGAGCCAGCTGAAACTTGCTCTGCCTGACACAGGCATCTTCTCAGGTCTCCTCAAAGAAGCCATCCCTGCAGCTTCCCCACTACCATGCAAACAAAATATATTGGTGCCAGAAAGGGTTTGATGAATACCAAGGCCTACAAAGAGAGTTACTTGATTATCAAAGCTTAATCTTTATTTTAAATTTAGAAACATATTATATGGGATTAGGTTAATAGGTATTTAGCTTGTGTGTTTATACTAATTTTTTATAAAGATCTCAAAGACTTTGAAAACAGGGTGTATGCGATCCTGTCTAAAGAAAAGCGTCCTGGTATCTGTATGCTGCTGAATCTTGTACTTGTTTTCAGTTCAATGAAGCAAGTAAATTTTATCATCCTTTTAATGTGTAAGGTAATTTTTATGTCCGAATTTTTTCCAGACCAAGACCAAACCTGTACACATGATGTTTTTGAAAGATAAATTTCTTGTACTCCATGAAACCACCATGAAATTCAGAATCATTGAGCTGCCGTATGTGGAAAATGAACTCAGCATGTTCCTTCTCCTTCCCGATGACATCAGTGATAACACTACTGGCCTGGAGCTGGTAAAGCTGACCTACTGTTGCATCACACACACTATGAAACAGTAACAGAAACAGATAAAAAGAGTGAGGAAGAACAAGCTTCAAAATCACAGTAGAACAGCTCTGATGTGCTCGTAGTTTGTTTCAGAAACTGTAACACCATGATTTTCAGCTTAGGATTCAGGACATGCAGTAACATTGCAAACATAGGACATCTGAAACCCATGTCCACACAACAGTCTTAGACTACTCTTTATCCCCTTTCTAACTGCCAGTATAGCATAGGAAAAGCAAGGATCACCTCTGAATCACCATGCCCTAGAGTTATCTTCTCCTGAGGGCTGTATTAATGATTTTTAATGTCATTTTCTGTCTGAATTTCCAGCTGATAATTTGTGGTGAGGTTTCTCAAACTAACCTGACCCAGAAGGTGCCAACAGCAACTCATGACTTACAACTTACTTACATATGTTGCTTAACAGCAACTATGCCAGGATCAGTTTCAGACTCTAAGCAGAGCAGAGCAAATATTTTCATTTGTACCTCAGTTCCCATGCATCCCATTTATTTATCACTACTAAGATAAAATTTATCCATATACATACACATCAAGCACCTATTATTATTGTTATAAGTAATACATTGCAAAACAAGCAATGTTCTTCACACCAGAGAAAAAAAATGACAAATTACTCTGAGGCTTCAGGCCTACACCTTCCCACCTTTAAGAAAATAAACAGGAGTAAAAGTCACTCAGCACTTTGTCAGATCATGCCCTCTAAATATGATGCACGTTCCATCTGTAGTCACTGCTGGTAGCTGGGTCTTGCTTTACGTGTTCTTGATGAGCAATAAGACACTGGTCTGTGCATGTCTTGTCTCCGTCCTTTGCATTCCAACTGCTTTCTTCCTCAACTCATTGCAGGTGGAAAGAGAGCTGACGTATGAGAAACTGTCTAAATGGACCAAATCAGACAATATGATGAAAGCTGAAGTGGATCTATACCTGCCCAAGTTGAAGCTGGAAGAAAATTATGACCTTAAATCCCCCCTGAGCAGCATGGGGATACGAAATGCTTTTGACCCAGGTCAGGCTGATTTCACAGGGATGTCAGTGAAGAAAGATCTTTTCATCTCACAAGTTATTCACAAAGCTTTTGTGGAGGTCAATGAAGAAGGTACAGAGGCAGCAGCTGCCACAGGTGTCTTGATGATGAGATCAAGAGTCCCCACAATGACTTTCAAAGCTGACCACCCTTTTATCTTCTTTATCAGACACAACAAATCACAAACCATCCTCTTCTTTGGCAGGTTTTGCTCACCCTAGTCGCTGAGTCCTTGCCCTGCAGAGCAGGGCATGCTTGCTTGCTAGCACAGAGGCAAACCCCAAACCTGAGGCTCTCTGCAACCGGCGGAGCAGGACTTGAACCCCTTCCTCATTAGACCATGCACTCTGCTGCCTGAGGCACAGCTTCTCCGATGTCTCCTTCCTAAGCTGAAGGGACAACCATGGCAGTGCCACGGGGAGTGTGCGATGCCTTGCACCCACAGAGCAATCCTGACTATCATTTGGATCAGGCCATCATGGGTAGCTCTGCCTTTATCACTTTATATCACCATGGCATTTCTATCTCCCACTCACAGCACTGTGCACAAATATATTTTGCCAGTCTTTCTCCTCACCCTTATGATGAAGGCCACTTATCCTGATGTGGTCCTAGCACGTACTCCAGCCTGCAGCAATCAGACCCAGCTCCTGCTTTTTAGTCCTAGACTAAGCCTTGGAGTCACTACTGGAGGCAGATCCTTCCAACCTTCACCCTGTGGCCATCCCCTTGCTTTCCTTCCACATCTCAGCTGCAAGTCTTCATCAGATCCCAATCAGATCCCATCAGATCCCATGTTGCTCCACAGATTACTTTTAATAAAATAAAAATTAAAAAGAATACACCTCTCTTAGGGCTATTTGCCTCACTCAAACCCTCAGGAATGCGAGGAAGGGTTAAGCCCCTACGGTGTCTGGCTACAGCAACAGCTCAATTTGGCTCAAACCAATCAGAAATTTCAAAAAAAAAAAATTCAAATTCAAAGAAACTTAAAGAAAAAAAAAAAACAAAACTTCAGAAATAAGTAATAGCAATTAATAGCGCCTCGTGGAGCGGGGGTGTTTTCTGTCAGCTCTGCCACGAGAGGGAGGCAGAGGTGGAGAAACTCGGGCCGTGGCCGGCGGAGCTCAAAGGGGAGGGGAGAGGCGGCTGCCGGGACTCCCTGAGGCGGGGGGGCCGCGCCATTTTACCGGGAGGGGCTGCGGCGCCTCCCGTTCCCGGCGGCCAAGGGTGAAGGGCCTCAGGCTCTGGCTAGATCCCGGGAGGGGCCGGGCTCCCGTCCTTTCCCTCTGCTCGGCTGAGCTTCCGGGAACAGGGAGTGCGGCGGCCGGCAGGGTGAGTGCGGCGGCCGCGTTGCTGCTGCTGCTGCGTTGTCCTGAAGGTTTTCTACGGGGAAGCCCGTGCCTGTGTTTTCTAGGATTTTCTTGTTTTGCGGGTCTTTTAGGAAGTAGAGCTGAATGGCGTTGCTTTTACTGCGTTTTGTATTTTCTATTTTTTTTTCCTTCTCTCTTTCGTGACGTTCCCTAAACACAGCTGGTTCTTGCAGCTGGAGCCGCTGCGGTGCGGCTGGAGCGCTTCTTCTGGGAGCGCCGGGAGCACCGCGGGGTTGAGACGTCTCCCGCGGGGCCAAGCCCGGGGTGGGGGCGGAAGAGGAACTCTTCGCTCCAGGGAGAGCCAAACCTTTGGCTTTTTGTGCCTCAGCTTTCTGCGACAGCTCCTCCCTGCCCCTCCCCGCTCCTGCAGTGGCACAGGGGTCAGGAGCTCGACAGCAGCGGGGCCGTGTCATTCCCTGCGTCCCAGGGGGAGCTGCGGTGCTAAGGGCCATCACTAGGAGCTGTCCGCGCTCTCGCCCTACAAGTGTTCTAACGTCGCTCCCACCTCTCCAAATCCTAAATGAAGCTTTTTCCGTTAAGGATGCCTGCTTTGGTTCAGAGCGTGGGAAAAGGGATGTCCGTGCCACGGGCAGGGCTTTGTTTGTGGAGATGGACATGGCCTGGTGCTCACTGCCCCAAGCTCCCTCTGGGGTTGAGTTTGAAAGGGTCAGCTTGAGACTCCTCTGATGTTAGCTGGCTCGCCGTGGGGAAGTGCCCTCCTTTGCCGGACACTGATCCACGTCGTAGTTTTTGTGGGAAGTGTCTCTTGGGTCGTGGGCTGGAGGAGAGCTTCACCCTGCTGTGGTTTCCCCACGGCGAGGCCCTGCAGTGGTTGTCTACTAATTGATTTAACATACAGCCTTTTGGTCCATAAAGACTGTCCTCAAGCATAGGTGCCGACTGCTGAGAATATATGCTTCAAATTCAGAGAATTTGAGAATATATGCTGAGAATATATGCTTCAAAACCTCTGCACAGGTGTCTCACTGCTGACCTGCAGAGGGTGGGGAGAGCAGAGTAAGGAATGAGTTGCTGTCAGCAAACCCTTTGACCACTGAGGGCTTTGCAGCAGTTTAC
Organism: Motacilla alba alba; assembly: GCF_015832195.1. NCBI lineage: Eukaryota > Metazoa > Chordata > Aves > Passeriformes > Motacillidae > Motacilla > Motacilla alba. Next base: position 69,586,906 of record NC_052017.1, on the reverse strand, counting down.
AATTGACTGACAAATATGTATCATTAGGTTTTTTTGTTCCTTAAAGTGTGGTCATTGTGTGTAGTCTCTGAAACTGTGGATTCCAGATTGTGCATTCTCTCTGATGAGAAGGGTGTCTGTAGTTATGTTGCTACTCCTGAGCTGCAGAGAAAATATAGTTGACTGTGCAGATGTAACTCCTAGCCTTGTGTCTCAGCTGTTGAATATTATTTAGGATATTTATGAATATTATTTATTATTTAAATGCACCTGATTTTCAGGCAGGCAAATAGTGTCATTTGTGTCCTTTTGTCTGTGAATTCTTGCCTGTTGTGGAAGCCCTACAGACACTTTCTAGAAAATAACTGCCTGTTGGTGTTAACAGTGTGTTCCTGTTAACACACAGGAACACACTGTTCCTGTGTGTTGTGACCCGGAGGTCAAAAAAACCTTATTGCCAGCAATCTGCAGATACTGGGATAGTAGGAAAATTGTGGTCTACATTGAAACCAATGTGAATGCTATGTGTCTCTTCTTTGTTCTGTGCAGTGCATAAATTACTCATTCAGACACAACTGGGGGATTGTTTCCATCTAAGCATGCTTTTTTTTGGTTGTACTTTTTTCAAGTTATGGCAGAAGAGAAATAGGATTCAATTGCTACTGTTTACAGTAAAGCTGATAGCAAGAAATTTTCTTGGTTTGAAAAGCATGCATGTGGAAACTTGCTCTTTTCAACTCTCTGCCTAAGATAATGAATCAGTAGTACAAATTAGGTGGTGGTTTTGTATTTGGTAGCAATGTGTCAACACTAGGCCCTGCCTAATGGGAAGAATAAAAGACAGAGATAGTTTTTACTATCAGCATTTATCTTATGATGACTTATGATACATATCTGTGGTTAACTCAGTGTTCTAGTACTTATTGCTCATTTAATAGGTGTGGTGTTTAATCTCAGATTCACTGCCTATAGCAGATGAATGCAGACTATGACAGTTTATGATTGTGTGCGTTGCCATGTTGCAGGCAATAAAATGGAACTAAAATGAACTTTGATTTTTTTTTCTTTTGTAATACAGCAGGAAATTGCAGTGATCTGTCATGCTGGCGACATAAATTTTTTTCTTTCCTTCTTTTATCTAGTAGGCCAAGTCATTCTGCTGGCTTGTCCCAGCCTGGCTGGCAGGTTTAAAACCCAGCGTGCACACGTAGAAGCAAGCTGCAGGTACCACTGAAGGACTGTAGACTTAGGTAAGAGTTGGTAATTCTGCTGTTCCGATGTCTGACTTTGACTCTGGTGGTGCAATGAAGGGAAAATATTTTCTGTGTGAAGTCAAGACAGACTTCTTTCAGGAAGTCCTGAACAAAATGCTGTTGTGCCTGATCACCTAAGAAGATGTCACACTGTGTGGGTATGGGATTGAAATTTAGAAGCTGACTCTAAACTGGTAGAATAATTCAAATGTGTGGTAAGGGATCTCAGGTGCTTATAGCACCAAATCAGTCTCCAGTGAGCAGATAACTTTCCAACTTTTGCTGCCTAGTTTATGCTGGGAAGTGTAGAACAGCCTAGTTTATGCTGGGAAGTGTAGAAGGGAGAAATAACTGTTTTGTATTCAAAGAAATTTGATCATTCTCTTTCTGTGTTTTATGTCCTAGGCTCGGAAGCATGGAAAGCCTCTGTGCAGCAAACAGCACTTTTGCTGTGGAGCTGTTCAGAAAGCTGTGTGAGAAGAAAAGTGGGCAGAATGTGTTCTTTTCGCCATTGAGCATTTCTTCTGCTTTGTCTATGGTTTTGCTGGGTTCAAGAGGTAACACTGAAGCCCAAATAAGCAAGGTAGGTCAAAAGAAAGTTAAAATGGATTGCATTAGATGGGATCATATGAGTATCAGATGTGTCATCCAGTCTGTGACATACAGGTGTGATTGTCACTGTGGTGTGAGAAATCAGAGCTCTTCCTCTGCTGTGTGTATAAGGGCAATCAATTTTCATTGATTTTGAAGGGGACATTCCTTCATTATGAAATGAAGAGTTTCCCAGGTTTTGTTGTGTGGGGATTTTGTGGTTTTTGAGAGAGATCATCATTAATATGTAATGGAGAGGTATGTGTTTTTCTTTTCTTTTTTTTTTTTTTTTTTAATTTGGCTTGATCAGTTTCTAGCTCCATAAATATTATGTTCTGCTTCCTTGTGCGGGCTTACTATCAGACAATATATGTTTTCGAAACATAGCCAGACACATAAAAATAAAATCCACAGTGACTGAAAGTCAAACTGTTAGCATGGTTTACACTTTTTTTGTTTTAAACTTGCTTAGGTAGCAGATGGTGCTTGTCATGTGTTTTACATATAACCTGACAAAATTAAGTGCAGAATCAGTCCTTTTGGTTCTGATGTTCTTGGGTCAGTTCTTTTGCAAGGTGAAAGATGAGTAAAAAAATGTAATTTTTAAAAAATATTTACTATTAATAAAAGTTTCTCAAAAACGTAGGTTGTTGCCATAGTTGTCAATACTCAAAATCCATCTGGACACAATCCTGGACTACGGGCAGTAGATGTCCCTGCTTGGGCAGGGCTTTGTAGCAGATTGTCCCCACAGGTCCCTTCCAACCTGAGCCATTCTGTGATCCTGTAGGGCTTGGCTTGAGGGAAGGAAAATCAGGAATGCTGATTCTGCTGCTCCCTAATTTATGGTTTGTATAAACACTCCAGATGTTGTCTTTGTGCAGGTGCTTTCTCTGAAGAATGCCCAGGATGCTCACAATGGGTACCAGTCCCTTCTGTCTGAAATTAATGATCCAAACACCAAATACATCCTGAGAACTGCAAACCGGCTCTATGGAGAAAAGACCTTTGAGTTTCTTCCAGTAAGTAGCCAGTAAATTTGTCAGGATGCTTGGGATAATGTTCTTGCTACCTCTTTCCTCTGGAGGTCACGGCAGGCTTTCGGGTTTTGTTTCCAGTGTTTCTGTGCTGATAGCCCGGATTGCAATAGATTCTGCCAGAGCCTGGTGTCTGAACCTGGTGGAGAATCTTTTTTAAATAACGCATGATCTGAATATGGCAAATCGGGGTAAAATCCATCAGTGTCTACACTTGCGGATTCTGTGATCCATTCATACATTTGGCTGTGGGACAAGTGGTTGATGTATCTTTTAACAAAAGTCTGATAAACAGACTTATAAAATCATATGTCATGTTCCAGAAGCACAAAATAAAAACAGGAGAAAAATAGCCATATCATTTTAAATGAATTTATTTAAATGAATGCACACGTTTGTTCTACAGTACATAAGCCATTGATTTAATAACAATTCCTAGTTCAAAGAAGTGGTATAAGTCCTAGTAGGATCTTGTCGGCCAGAAGTTTAATGGCTCTGTATGAAGCTGGGGGAGAAAAGCTGGCAGATTTCCTTGGGGAATGTAAGCATCATCTGTGTCTGAATGAGAGTAAATCCCTTGCTGAAAATCTGTTGTGAATGTCCCTGTTAGTCATTTATAGAGTCCAGTCAGAAGTCCTACCATGCTGGCCTGGAACAGATGGACTTTCTGCATGCCTGGGAGGATTCCAGGAAACAAATCAATGGCTGGGTAGAGGAAAGGACTGAAGGTGAGTGCTTTTCCAAGTGCCCAGCTGTGTTTAATGGGAGCCATGGTTTGGGTAAACACCTAGTTCAGGCTAGAGGATTGTGAATTCAACCAACTCAAATGGTGAGCTATTGCTGTGTCTTGCACACAATTCTCTTCTCTATTGTGTATTAAATGCAGAGCAGATAATATCTTGGATAATAATTAGATACATTTCCAATTATTGAAAAACGTGATTTTTTTCTTTTGTGTCATAAAGGTAAAATTCAGAACCTGTTGGCAGAGGGAATTCTCGATTCCCTGACCAGGCTTGTGTTGGTGAATGCCATCTATTTCAAAGGCAACTGGGAAGAGCAGTTCAACAAACAGAGTACCAGAGAGAGGCCATTCCAAATTAATAAGGTATGATGTGCTGAAATGCTGACAATACTCTGTTAGGTGGATGTTTTATGTAATGAACACCTTTAAGAAGAAATTAGACCTTTCAGTCAGGGTTACCTTGGATAGGCTGTCTGCAATTCCTTATGCCCCATCCCTTTCATTGGAAGTCTCTCTTTGCTGAGTTTCTCTGAACTTTCACATAATTACTGGAACCTTTCATATAGCACAAAGACAGGTGTGAAAGTTTGTGAATTTCAGTCTGCTTCAGTCAGAGCTTCCTTGCTGCATTTCTGCCTCAGAGGCAATCCAAAATAAATGGAAACCAAATTTCCTTTGAAGATCTGTGTTCTGTGCAGTCTTGATTTTAGAAGTAGATCAGTGCTTCTGAGGAGGACTTGTTCCTGGGCATGGGCAGGCCATGGCTGCCCCTCAGGATTCCTTGCAGCTCTGGGTTGGCCTCCGGGAGTCATGAACAAGACCTGGTAATGTGCCCTCCTTAACTCACCTGCTTGAAGCAACCACTGAGGAAAATTGAAGCCCTCATGACTGTCTGGAAACTGTCCCTCCCCGCAGTTTTCAGATAAATCCAGGAAGGCTTTTAAATGCTACTTACACTTTTATATAAGGGTGTGTTACTGTTAACCCCATACTCTGTACAAGAGCACTTCAGAGCCTGCTGGACTGGCTTGGTTCCTGACACCTTGTCCTCTGTGAACAATTGGAAATGCCAGCTGTAAGGTGAAACCTTAAGCTAGTTATTGTACATGCTGTTCAGTAACACAGAGTTGTTTTGAGATCCCAGGTACATTTCCAACATCTTCTGAAATTATTTCTGTGACTCTTGCACTTCTTCTGAGTCACTGGATGATTTTCTATTGCTGTGTGGCTTTCCTTTTGCTTATCAATCCTTTTTATGTGTCATTGCTGCCTCAATATAATTTCTGCCATATTCTTTCTGGGCATTATTGCAGTGGGCACTACTTTAATTACAAAAAGCTACTTATGCAACAATCTCATGAAGGGAAGGGAGAAAGCAGTGAAACTGAGAAGAAGGAAAATAATGATGTAAACAATGGTAGCTGATGTTCCATGTGGAAATGGAGTGAGAGAGCAGATAATGAAAATGAGAATAAAATCTCTTCCCTTATTATTATCCTTATGGCTTTTAAGAATTCATAATAATATCCTTTCTTGATAGCTTTAGTATATACATTTTAAAATATTGTAAGTTTTTGTTATAGCCGCACAGAACCACAAGGACTAACAACACATACACTGAAATACCTTACTCATTTATTCCTAAGAACAAAGCCCCTGATTATTACTAGCTCACTTTAGTTGTTGTCACTGGTTCTTAAGTCAACAAAAGGGTGAGGACATGTATTTACCTTAAAGGAATTTTCCCAAACATTTTTACATTAATAATTAAAAAGGAAATCTCAGAAATTTTAGTTATTTACAAACGACAGTGTGGTGTCTGTGCTCTGTGGTCTGTGTTCAGTTCCCTTTGGTAAAACCCTGAAAGACCTTGACTAACTAGCTACGTGCTTCATAGTTTGAGACAGGCAGAGAACTCGGCACTAACTGTTGGCATCTCTTGATTTCTAGAATGAATCCAGACCTGTGCAGATGATGTTCAAGGAGGCAAATTTTAACATGACCTACATTGGAGACTACCAGACCAAAATCCTTGAGCTCCCCTATGTGGGTAATGAAGTGAGCATGATCATCCTGCTGCCTGATGCAATCCAGGATGGCTCCACAGGCTTGGAAAGAGTAAGTAGCTGAGCTGCGTGCAAAGACAGCCTGAATCCTTCAGGGAAGAAAGCCTGATATTGCACAGAGACCTGCAGTTCAGTTCCAGAGCAATTGTGTCGCTGGTGCTGGAGGCCGGCAGAAACGTCCCTCTGCTCCCTGTCCCCAGTGTGACAGCCCCTGCTATGTCCTTGCTGCTCAGGCTGTGTGCTGCTCCCTTGGGCAGCAGCTCTGGAAGAAGAGCTGGCCCTGGTCAGGAGCAGAGGTCAGCTGTGGGTGTGGTGAAGGCACAGTATGGTGGGGATGGAATGTGCAGAGGGGGATTTTGGGTGGGCTCCTTGGAAGTCCTGTGGCTTGTCCTGTAGGTCTTCTGTGCTGAGCAGCTGGCAGGTGGTGTGTGGCTCACGGTCTGGAAAGAGGCTCAGAGGAAAGGGTAGGATCTCCTTTGTGCTGAGGGTAGGATACTAGTTTGGGCTCTTTGGCACTCTCCACCAGGAGTTTATGAATAAAGTTTTATAAGATTGACTGCAAAGGGCCTTTGTGAACGCACTGTTTTCATGATGCTGCTGACTGACCTGCAGGATGAACCTTTGATAAAGTGACAGAAGAACTGGGTTTGGATCCTTTGGGTCCTTGTTAGCTGTTCTTCTGTGCCTTTCTGTCCCATAAGTAAAAATTAAAAAAAAAAATCCCTGAACAAATTAACATGTTCTGTAGAAGTAAACATTACATGGAGGAGATTAATCCCTATTATAGCGATCAGAAAAAACATCAGGTATTGATCTTGGCAGGGGCAGTATGCTCTAGTGACAGGTATAATTTGCAGTTTTGGCTTGAGAAACACTAACTAGGTAAAAAAAGATGATTCTTATGCAGTATGTAAGCAAATCACATAATCAGTTCTTTTGCAAGTGTAACACTGATTCAATTCTCATTGTAATTAAGTAAATTTAAAATATTTTTTCAGCTGGAGAAAGAACTTACATACGAGAAGCTAATAGATTGGATCAATCCTGAAATGATGGACTCTACAAAAGTGAGGGTGTCTTTACCCAGATTTAAACTGGAAGAAAATTATGATCTGAAACCCCTTCTGAGCAGCATGGGAATGCCTGATGCATTTGAGATGGGCAAGGCAGACTTCTCAGGAATGTCATCTGGGAACGAGCTGGTGCTCTCTGAAGTGGTTCACAAATCCTTTGTGGAAGTCAATGAAGAAGGCACTGAAGCAGCTGCTGCCACAGCTGCAGTGATGATGATGCGCTGTGCATTGAGAGTTCCAGAATTCACTGCTGATCACCCCTTCCTCTTCTTCATCCGGCACAACAAAACCTCCAGCATTTTGTTCTGTGGCAGATTTTGCTGCCCCTAAGGAAAAGATGACTTGGCTGCATAGTTGCCTTCAAACAATAAATTTGTATTTCCATGGAACAGGGTGACTCATTCTGCACTAATTGTCTCTTTTGGCTGTGCCTAAAGCTTCTTCTGTGGTCTTGATTTAGGGCTTGGCAGGAATAACTGATCTGCTTAGATAAACAGAGCACTTGCCATGTCCAACCCCTGCTGTGCCTGTGTGCAGAGGTCTCCAGGTTCTGGCTGACACAAAATCCATCCCACTTGCTCTGTGAGCGCTTCTTCTGTGCTTGACTTCACTTTTGGTGTCCAGCAGGCAGGGTCAGGCAGTGAGAGTCCACAGGAGTGAAGTTACTTTTGCTTGTGCCCAGGCTGGAGCACATCTGTAGCTGCCCTGCCCTTTTACCTTCCAGTCACATGCATTGAGTGCCTTGATAGACTGCCTGGAGCTGAAAGGAGTTTTTGGCAGCCTGTTCCAAGTATGGCTGAACATGCTGCATAGGTGGGGTTTTGACTAACAGCTGGACTACCACTTAGGCAAGAATGAGAATGAAAGGATGCTTTTGTAGCAGATGTCCCTGTGATGTATTTGTGGTGTGAGTACCTTTGTTTCATCACTCCAGGACACCTGGGTTTATTCCCTGTCCCCTGGTTGTGGTCCTTTAGCAAAGAACGAAATAAAGCAGCACATGGTGCCTATGCAATATTTGAAGGAGAAAGTCTTAATTTTTCTTTTTTTCTGTTTGCTACTCTTATATCTTTATCCTGTTAATATTTTCTTAAACACCACAGTTTACCACAATAATACCAAAGACAGAGATGTGACAGCTTTCCTTGCATTGGGATATATCTTCTGGGTCTTGTTGCTGGAATAATAAAAGAAGTGTAAGCGCTGCATGGGTCTTTTTCTCCTTTTTCAGTCCTAGATTCTACAAGGATTTGTCGGGCTGGCGCAGAGGGAAGCGACTTCTCGCAGAGGCCGGCGGGGTCCGGTGTGGCTGGCCCGGCCCGGGCGGGCGCTGTCTCCGCGCTTGTCGCCGGCCGGGCAGGGACGCGGCCAAGCGGCCTGGGCTGCGCTGGGGCTGCGCGGGGCGGGAGGGGCCCGGGGCAGCCCCCGCGCTGTCCCCGCCCTCGGGGCATCCTACGGGAACGGGGCGGTGTCGGGGTGAGAGGCGGAAATGTTGCCTGGCTGCCCGAAATCGCAGCGCTTCTCGGGCAGCGAGGGGTGCGGGCTGTGGAGGGCTTTGGGTGCGCGGCTCGCACGGGCGGTGGAAGGAAAGGAAAGTGAAGGCACCCCCGGGGTATCGGTTTAGAGGCTGGGTCGGGAGGTGCTGGTGTTTTCTTTAGCACGGGGCTTGCTAAAAGACCATGGCAGTGCTGCCGTGCCCATTGTGGGTCTGCCGGAGAGAGCTGCCGGTGATAATTGGAATTTCTGTGGGTGGGCAGTGCAGGAAATCCCCCAACTCTGATGTAAACTCCTCCCCGCATTTGGGTCTGAAGGGAAGCAGCAAATCTGCCAGTTCTCCTTCAAGAAGTGTGGGGGAAGGCGCTGTGTGAGTTACATTTGTGAGGGTGTGTGGTCTGTGAGTCTGAAGAACTTGAACGTGGATTTGCCAGCACAAATCCTTCCAATTTCCAGTTATAATGCAAGGAAGTTTTCTTTTAGATATAGTGCCATTAACTTGGAGTCATACGTAAAGTTGTTGGTAATGTGGGGAAGAAATATGCTATTATAATGTGACTGATATTTGCTTGGTACGGGAGAAGATTTGAGTTTGTTTGGGATTTCTTATTGTGCTTTTTTTGGATTTGTTTGTGGGGGATTTTTTCTTATTTTTTGGTGAAAGCATGTTTCAGTGACAATGAAATTCCTGCTACTTTTCTTGCTTTTAGACAAAGTCCTTCTGCTGACTTGTCCCAGCCTGGCTGGCAGGTTTAAAACCCAGTGTGCACAGGTGGAAGCAAGCTGCAGGTAGCACTGCAGGACTGTAGACTTAGAGAAGGTAAGAGTTGGTAATTCTGCTGTTCCAGTGCCTGCCTTTGACTCTGGTGGTGCAATGAAGGGAAAATATTTTCTGTGTGAAGTCAAGACAGACTTCTTTCCATATGTCCTGACCAGAATGCTGTTGTGCCTGATCACCTCAAAAGAAGTCACACTGTGTGAGTATGGGATTGAAATTAAGAAGTTGACTCAAAATTGGTGAAATAGCTCAAATGTGTAGTTTGGGATCTCAGGTGCTTATGGAACCAAATCAGTCTCCAGTGAGCAGATAACTTTCCAACCTTTTCTGCCTACTTTATGCTGGGAAGTGTAGAAGGGAGACAACTGATTTGCATTCAGATAAATTTGTTCCATTCTCGTTCTGTGTTTTCTGTCCCAGGCTCGGAAGCATGGAAAGCCTCTGTGCAGCAAACAGCACTTTTGCTGTGGAGCTGTTCAGAAAGCTGTGTGAGAAGAAAAGTGGGCAGAATGTGTTCTTTTCGCCATTGAGCATTTCTTCTGCTTTGTCTATGGTTTTGCTGGGTTCAAGAGGTAACACTGAAGCCCAAATAAGCAAGGTAGGTCAAAAGAAAGTTAAAATGGATTGCATTAGATGGGATCATATGAGGATCAGATGTGTCATCCAGTCTGAAATGCTTGTGTTGTAAACTGTGAATATCACTGTGGTGTGAGAGATCAGAGCTCTTCTGCTGCTGTGTTTGTAAGGGGAATCAATTTTCATTGTTTTTGAAGTGTGGGATTCCTTCATTATAAAATGAAGAGGTTTCTGGATTTACTTTGTGGGTTATTTTATGGTTTTTGAGACTGATCTTGAGTTGTAATTAGCATGTACCTGAACTTTTTAATTGATCACTTGGTAGCTACACAACTTATTTTCTTTTCCTTGCTTGCTTGGGCTTAAAATCATATGAGACATGTTTTGAAAATGAAGCCAGGCACATAAATATATTTAAAAAATTCCACAGTCTGCATTTCAAACTGGTAAGTGCATTTTGATTTATTCCTTTTTAAAAATTTGCTCAGGTAGCAAATATCTCTTGGCATGTGTTTTATGTAGGAAGTGACTATTTGAATTGCAGGATGAGTCATTTTGGTTTGGATGTTTGCTTCCATTGCAACGTAGGAAAGGAGTATAAGCTCAGATCTTGTTTCCATGTACTATATACAAATTTCTCAGAAACCTATGTTGTTGCCATAATTGGAGATACCCATAATCGATCTGGACACAGTCTGAGCTACCAGCTCTAGGTGTCCCTGCTTGGGCAGGGCTTTGTAGCAGATTGTCCCCACAGGTCCCTTCCCACCTGAGCCATTCTGTGATCCTGTAGGGCTTGGCTTGAGGGAAGGAAAATCAGGACTGCTGACTCTGCTGCTCCCTAGTTTCTGACTTGTGCAATACCTTGGTGGGTACATCTGATATGCCTTGCATGATAAGCTCCAGATGGGAGGTGTGGTGAAAAAAATCTTGTGGCTTCAAGTCACAGTTTTTAACTTAAATGTAATTTTAATATAAAAACAATCACGCTGAAGCAAGTGTGTTTAGAAAAGGTAAGGACACTTTGGATGTTGTCTTTGTGCAGGTGCTCTCTCTGAAGAATGCCCAGGATGCTCACAATGGGTATCAGTCCCTTCTGTCTGAAATTAATGATCCAAACACCAAATACATCCTGAGAACTGCAAACCGGCTCTATGGAGAAAAGACCTTGGAGTTTCTTCCAGTAAGTAGCCAGTAAATTTGTCAGGATGCTTGGGATAATGGGCTTGCTACCTCTTTCCTCTGGAGGTCACGGCAGGCTTTGGGGTTTGCTTTCCAATGTTTCTGTGCTGGGAGCCCGGATTGCAATAGATTCTGCGAGAGCCTGGTGTGTGAACCTGGTGGAGAATCTCTTTTTAAATATTTTGTGTTCTAAGTGGACAAGTGATACCAAGCAGGATAAAATCCATCAGTCTCTACACTTGCGGATTCTGTGATCCATTCATACATTTGGCTGTGGGACAAATGGCTGATGTATCTCTTAGCAAAAGTCTTACAAAGAAAGCATATAAAATCATATGTCATGCCCCTGCAGCTCAAAATGAATACAAGAAAAAACCACCCCCCATTATTATCAATGAGGTGCACAAGTTTGTAGTACAGTGCATCAGTGGTATAAGTCCTAGTAGGATCTTGTCGGCCAGAAGTTTAATGGCTCTGTATGAAGCTGGGGGAGAAAAGCTGGCAGATTTCCTTGGGGAATGTAAGCATCATCTGTGTCTGAATGAGAGTAAATCCCTTGCTGAAAATCTGTTGTGAATGTCCCTGTTAGTCATTTATAGAGTCCAGTCAGAAGTCCTACCATGCTGGCCTGGAACAGATGGACTTCCTGCATGCCTGGGAGGATTCCAGGAAACAAATCAATGGCTGGGTAGAGGAAAGGACTGAAGGTGAGTGCTTTTCCAAGTGCCCAGTTGTGTTTAATGGGAGCCATGGTTTGGGTAAACACCTAGTTCAGGCTAGAGGATTGTGAATTCAACCAACTGAAATGGTGAGCTATTGCTGTGTCTGGCACATAATTCTCAACTGTGCATTTAATACAGACTTGATACTACCTTGGATAGTAATTAGATCCACTTCAACCTCTTAATTAGTGTTTTTTCTTTTGTGTCATAAAGGTAAAATTCAGAACCTGTTGGCAGAGGGAATTCTTGATTCCCTGACCAGGCTTGTGTTGGTGAATGCCATCTATTTCAAAGGCAAGTGGGAAGAGCAGTTCAACAAACAGAGTACCAGAGAGAGGCCATTCCAAATTAATAAGGTATGATGTGCTGAAATGCTGACAATAGACTGTTAGGTGGATGTTGTATGTAATGAACACCTTTAAGAAGAAATTAGATCTTTCAGTCAGGGTTACCTTGGATAGGCTGTCTGCAATTCCTTATGCCCCCTCCCTTTCATTGGAAGTCTCTCTTTGCTGAGTTTCTCTGAACTTTCACATAATTACTGGAACCTTTCATATAGCACAAAGACAGTTGTGAAAGTTTGTGAATTTCAGTCTGCTTCAGTCAGAGCTTCCTTGCTGCATTTCTGTCCCTGAGGCAATCCAAAATAAATGGAAAAGCAAATTTCCTTTGAAGATCTGCTCTGCTGTCTTGTTTTTAGAATTGCTCTTGAGGAGGACTTGTTCCTGGGCATGGGCAGGCCATGGCTGCCCCTCAGGATTCTTTGCAGCTCTGGGTTGGCCTCCAGGAGTCATGAACAAGACCTGGTAATGTGCCCTCCTTAACTCACCTGCTTGAAGCAACCATTGAGGAAAACTGAAGCCCTCGTGTCTGTCTGGAAACTGTTCCCCCTGCAATGGTGAAATAAATCCAAGAATATTTGAAAGTGCTGATATAACTTATTTATAAGAGAATGTTTTTGCTCATCCCTGACTAGCCCTACAGCGCTTCAGAGACTGCTGGACTGACTCGGTTCCTGCCACTTTGCTCTCTCCCTGTTGGAATCTGTTGAAAAAGCTGGCAGCAGTATCCAGAGACAATGTTCCATTTTCTATTCCCTGCACTAATGAAAGTTTAGAACCAAGTTTCCAGTTGCAACACCAACATGATATAGGGCTGATGAGTAATTTCCTTTTGAGTTGTGGTGGAATATTGTGTGTTACTGTGCACCTGGCCAGGTTTTACCATGTGCTTTACAAAAGGCAGTGGTAGGGCTGCAGTCAGTAAGGCTGCTGTAGATCAATGTGTGATCAGTTCCCTTTGGTAAAACCCTAAAAGACCATGACTAACTTGCTGCCTGCTTTGTAGTTTGAGACAGGCAGAGAAGCTCAGCACTAACTGTTGGCATCTCTTGATTTCTAGAATGAAACCAGACCTGTGCAGATGATGTTCAAGGAGGCAAATTTTAACATGACCTACATTGGAGACTTCCAGACCAAAATCCTTGAGCTCCCCTATGTGGGTAATGAAGTGAGCATGATCATCCTGCTGCCTAATGCAATCCAGGATGGCTCCACAGGCTTGGAAAGAGTAAGTAGTTGAGCTGAGGGCAAAGACAGCCTGAATCCTTCAGGGAAGAAAGCCTGATATTTCACAGAGACCTGCAGTTCAGTTCCAGAGCAATTGTGTCGCTGGTGCTGGAGGCCGGCGGAAATGTCCCTCTGCTCCCTGTCCCCAATGTGACAGCCCCTGCTATGTCCTTGCTGCTCAGGCTGTGTGCTGCTCCCTTGGGCAGCGGAACTGGAAGAAGAGCTGGCCCTGGTCAGGAGCAGAGGTCAGCTGTGGGTGTGGTGAAGGCACAGTATGGTGGGGATGGAATGTGCAGAGGGGGATTTTGGGTGGGCTCCTTGGAAGTCCTGTGGCTTGTCCTGTAGGTCTTCTGTGCTGAGCAGCTGGCAGGTGGTGTGTGGCTCACGGTCTGGAAAGAGGCTCAGAGGAAAGGGCAGGATCTCTTTTGTGCTGAGGGTAGGATACTAGTTTGGGCTCTTTGGCACTCTCCACCAGGAGTTTATGAATAAAGTTTTGTGTGCCTTTTATTCCCATATCAAAAATTTAAGCCTCCACCGTGTTCATGCTTAATCCATAGGAAAAAAAAAGAGGAATGTTATGTGCTATGTGAAGAAACACACAGAAATATCTACTTTGGCTGTGTAATATTGACTCAATTCCCACTGTAATTAAGTAAATTTTTGATTTTTCTTCAGCTGGAAAGAGAACTTACACATGAGAAGCTGATGGGTTGGATCAGTCCAGAAATGATGAAGTCTGCACACATGAGGGTGTCTTTACCCAGATTTAAACTGGAAGAAGATTATGATCTGAAACCTATTTTAAGAAGCATGGGAATGCCTGATGCCTTTGAGATGGGCAAGGCAGACTTCTCAGGAATCTCATCTGGGAACAAGCTGGTGCTCTCTGAAGTGGTTCACAAATCCTTTGTGGAAGTCAATGAAGAAGGCACTGAAGCAGCTGCTGCCACAGCTGCAGTGGTGATGAACTGCTGTGCACTGAGAGTTCCGGAATTCACTGCTGATCACCCCTTCCTCTTCTTCATCCGGCACAACAAAACCTCCAGCATTTTGTTCTGTGGTAGATTTTGCTGCCCTTAAGGAGGTGATGTCTTGGCTGCATAGGTGCCATTACAGAATAAATTTATATTTCCCTTGAATAAAGCAACTCCTTTTTACACTAATTGTCTCTTTCAGCTGTGCCTGAACTTCTTTTGTGCTCTTTTTCTTGGTCTTGGCAGGAATAACTGATCTGCTTAGATAAACAGAGCACTTGCCATGTCCAACCCCTGCTGTGCCTGTGTTGGAAATCATTTAAATGTAGAAATTTTGTAAAGTATAGTATGTAGGAATTAGTAGCTGTTTGAAGTGTGGTGTAACCTTTGGAATGTGTAACCATAGTATTCAAGCAACCGTAACGAATGTTTAATCAGGGAGGGAAGCAAGAATGTTGATCTGCATACAATGTACTGGAAATCATGATAGGTACCTGATTTATAGTCTTGTTTGTAGCTTAAGGAGTATATCGTGTGTTTCACAAGAAGCCAGTTGCTAAGAAAGGGAATTGTTGGGGGGGGCGTCCGTTACTTGGAGAAATCTGTAACAAACTGTAGTATATAAGGAGATTGATGTATTAGTAGCATTGGAGCTCTGATTTGGGACTGGGGTCCCCAGACTCCCGGGCCTTCAATAAAGCACCGCACAAAGCTTACGGGTTTTGTGTTTCTGTTCGGGCAACACCTGTGTGCAGAGGTCTCTAGGTTCTTGTTGACACAAAAACCATCCCACTTGCTCTGTGAGTGCTTCTTCTGTGCTTGACTTCACTTTTGGTGTCCAGCAGGCAGAGTCAGGCAGTGAGAGTCCACAGGAGTGAAGTTACTTTTGCTTGTGACAAGGCTGGAGAGCATTTGTAGCTGCCCTGCCCTTTTACCTTCCAGACTCATGCATTGAGTGCCTTGATAGATTGCCTGGAGCTGAAAGGAGTCTTTGGCAGCCTGTTCCAGGTTCTAGCTGAGCTTCTTGTGTAGATGTGGGGTTTTTGTCTAATAACTGGACCAATACTTAGTAAATAACAATTTGCAGCAGATGTCCTTAGAGGGTGTTTATGGTGAGAACCATCACCACAGGAGATCCTGAGGTTTTTACCATTCACCTGGTTCTAGACCTTTAACAGGAATGTAGTCTGACTGTGGAATACCAAAGACAAAGTTGAAACGGCATTCCTGACATAAGGATGTTTTTTGCACTTTCTGTTTTTGAAATACTGAGAGAACTCCAAGTGCTGTAGAGGTCTGTTTCTTTTTGCTACTATTAATTGTGCATTTTTAACCATTTTTCTGAAAATTAGTTCTTGTAATACTCGCTTCTATGTAGCTTGTTTGGAATTCTTTGCTAAAAAGCAAGATTTTTCTGGGTAAGTGAAAACCCGAGGTGCTTACTTGGCTCGCCATGAATTAGTGGTTGTCCTTGAAAGGATTTCAAGGTATTTCAAAGGATACCAAGGGGCTCCCTAGATAATTTTTTTTTTTTTTTATTGGGCAGCACTGCATTGCTTCCTCTTCGTGTTTTGCATAGGTTGACGTCAAGGCTTGGTGGACAGTATCCAAAAGGTGCTAGATGGGCCTATCCTTTATTCAGTGCACAGAAACCCAGCTGTCTCAGGTGAAGCAAACAAAAGCATTATGTGCAGGGGAGAGGGATGAGACCCAACACTTTTGTCACCGGGTAGCATGCCATACACTGCAGTTAAAGGGCTGTGCAGCTGAAGCCTAAATGGGCAGTATAGTTGGGGATGTCCTGGGAGCCAGACCGAGGACTGATGGAGAACGAAGACAGTGATAAACCACAGAAACCTCCCTATGCAGTTACCTTCTTTGAAATTAAAAAGGAAAAAAAAAAAAAAAAAGCAAAATAACCTTATAAAAGATGAGTGTAAATAGAGACACAGGGTGGTAAGGCAGAGAGGAGCCTCCCTGGGCAGCAGGGGTGCGTTTGCCCCATGGGTCTAAAACACCTGGATCTCTTACCGCTGGGGCAGGGTGGGGGCTGTTGGTTATTCCCTCTCCCGAAGCTCCCTCTTCTCTCGGCCGCAAAATCGGGGACACCCGTACGGGAGCGGCCGCGGGGTGACACCTGCCGCCCCGCCCCTGTCCTCTTCCCCGCCCCGGCGGGGTCCCCGCGGGTGACACCGCGGTGTCACTGCGCCGCTCGCCTCCTTCCGATCCGTCCCATCCCAGCCCGCTCCGCGCTGCCCGGCAGGTAGGCGGCCAAGCGGCCCTTGGCAGCGCTGGGGCTCCGCGGGGTTGCCTCCGCCCCTGCCCCCGGCGCATCCTACGGGAAAGCGACGGGAACGGGACGAGAAGGGGAAATTTTTCTTCTCCGCCTCAGCGGGCGGGGTCTGCGCGGGGCGGGGGGCGCTTCTCGGGCAGCGGGGGTGGGCACTGTCGAACAGCTGGCTTGGGTGAAAGGCTTGCGTAGTGAGGTGTAGGTAAACGAAAGTGAAAGTACGCATTGGGGCTTGGGTTTGGTTATTTTTTGGGGTTTTGGTGGTCTTTCCTTAGCCTGCAGCTCGGTGAGTACGTCGCAAAGCTGCCGGGCGTTTATCTGTCTGGCACGGGGGAAGCCCATCGTGATGATTTGCAATTGCTGTAGAAAGACTGTGCAGGAAACACCCAAATTTTGGCGTAAGTTCCTCCACGCAGTTGCGTCCGGATGAGAAAAAGAAACAAACCGAGACTCCGGCTGCAAGCAAGCACAGAGCGGCGGGACTCTGAGCTGGGCGAGCAGGCAGCCGGCGCAGCATCCAGCGGTGCCGCCGCTGGCCCTTGGGTGGGGTTTTGTGCCTGACGCGGCCCTTTCGCCTTTCAGCCCGCTCCTGAGCATCTCCCCAAAACGCATCGCTGCTCCGTGTCAGCCCTGCCGCTTTGCCTGTTCTGCGCTTCGCTTGTGTCCCCGCCTGTCGGGAGGTCACCTGCAGCCCCCGGGACGCCGGACTCTCTGCCCGTGCCTTTAGCCCCGGTGGTTCTGGATGCGGCGGGCAGGCAGCTCCGTGCTCCTGGCAGCGCGGGCGGGGGACAGCGGTGCTCTCCGCTGCTGAGAGCGTGCACGGAAGCCTTTGGCAGGGTTGACACCGCTCAGGGACATGGATTTGTGGCATGAAGGCGAGGGGAGTTAGTGAGAGGTGTCTGAATGTCCCTGAGCAGATACTTTGAATGTCCTCTGTGCGTTGTGGAGGAGCAGAGGGAATGCTGCAGGAGGGAGAGTCCTGGCCTGTGCTGGGTCTGTGAGGCTGAGGTAATTCTGCAACCCTACCAGCACATATACTTTCAATTTCAGATCTGCATGAAAGGAATTTTTTAAAAATAATGTCTATAAAGTTAGTATGATAAGGAAGGTTGGAACAAACAATTAGCATGGAAAAAATCCCCTGTCTTTTCAATGTGACTGATTTTTTAAAGAATAAGGTGCACTGATGACGATATTCTTGCTGTTTCTGTAAGCAGCTGCCTGCAGTTTAATCCAGTCTTTACTCTGTGAGTCACACAAGGTTAGACAAGGTGTTTGAAGAATGTTTCCCAGGGTCCTTATCAACTGTTTTATTTTTCAGCTATAACCATGGAGAACCTGTCCAACGCCAACATCAGATTTGCACTTGATCTGTTCAGAAGGTTTAGTGAGGCAAACCCAACAGGAAATGTCTTCTTTTCTCCTGTCAGTATCTCTGCTGCTCTGGCCATGGTCCTTTTGGGGGCCAAAGGTAATACAGAAGCCCAGGTGTTGAAGGTTAGTAAAATAAAATGGTCATTATTTTTTTGTTTTATTTACGTTAAAAAGGGTTGTGTTTTAGAGGAGGGAAGATGAAATGAGGGTGTTTTTGTTTGCTCAGGACAAGATTTCTGTAATGCACACTCAGTTTTCCTCAGACTCTGCAGCTAGTTACCCTCTGCCTACCCTGCTCCAGAGCCCTCTGTCTATATTTTCTATGGCCCTTGTTGTTAATTCAATTTCAGTAGGTAATTCTTGACAGAGGAAACTAATTACTAATTAGACAGAGGAAACTAATTAGTCAGTCTCCTTTTAAATAGATCATAAGTTCTAGCAGCAAGGCTCTATGAGTTTTCATGAGACATTTTGACAGACTTTATACTTCATAACACAAGATCACCAATGGTATGGTAATTTTCAATAATTCTGTGTGGTTTTGTAAAAAACAAAGTAGCATTCTCTAGTTTTATATCTAAAGCTATGATGATACATGGTGATGCTACCTAAGTACCAATCTCTCACTAACAGGCACTCAGATATCTCAAAGGAGCTAAGTCTGCATGGTTGTCCTTACCATAGCTTTAAAGTAGGTAGGATAGTTAAAAAAACCCTTATGAATTGCAAAAACGGTGCTGGAAGTGTGCCAGTTTCCCCTGAAACCTCTGTCATGGAAGGGACTCAGTCACTGTTATTTTTGCACCCTCGTTAGGCTAACACCTGTAAAAAGGTGTGGGAGTCTCCTCGTTGCAGTCATCCTCATGCATTTGCCTATGAATAATTTCACCTTTGTATTCTGGACTTTAGGAGGGACTGTTTTACACTGTTGAGTATTGCTGGGCTTACTCAATAAAATTACTTCCCCACTACTTGTTCAAACAGACTTTGAACATATTTCATGTAATCAGACAGACAGCCCCACCTAGGATAAACCTACTGACAGCACAAATCATGCAAAAGGAACTTGGGGGAAAAATAAATGTCTTTCAACACAGTCATCCTCAACAGGGCATGTTTCTGTACCATAACACTTCACCTATGAACACAGTGCTAATTAAAGAGGGTGCGATTAGCCATTGTCAAGAGCTGTTTGCAGGGACACAAACGTTTGTTTGCGGGATCATAATTCTATTGTAAGGGTTGCCTCTGTGATGTTCTTGCTCAGCCATGCACCTGTACAGCTCAGCTTGTACTGAGGTGGTCAGCAAAGCCTGACCAAAAACCCAGTGAGAGAAAGAGAGGGCTTTCCTTTGAATCCAATCACACCTTCACAGCAGTGTTTCCTACTGGGAAACACATGGTTTGAGTTTGAAAATGAGTGTCCCTTCTTTGGTGTAGCCATCTGTGTCCGTGAGGTCTGGCAGCTTCTGCTGTCATATCTTTAAGCCCTGGCCAGCCAGCTTGCCTCTGGAAGAGGAGGTACTGATAAAGAGACATTGCAGTAATGCACTTGATCTTAAACTTAATACTTACTATATATATATATATATATATATATATATATATGTATGTATGTGTATATATATATATATATATATATATACATACATATATACAAAGTATATATGAATTGCATATATATTTATGGAGTTACATTTTCATAAAATTATAAAAGATAATCGCTCTAAGTTTTCTTAATACCCCACCTGTGATAGTAATGATTGTATATTGTGAAAATACACAAACCCACATGCCCTTGGGCCAGAGGGGGAACCAAGAAAGCAAAAGAATCTCCATGGTATCGTCTCTCTTTTTGATTTCTCACCTGGGAATGAGTTCTTGGGCCCAGTGGCCCACAGAGGAGAGGCCCACAGAAATGCAGACAGGACTTGGGGTTGTGATCAAGAGCTTCAGCTGTGACTGTGCATAAACCAGGATCACAGTACAAGTGGCTGACATGGGTAGCGTAGCACCAAGGGACAGTTTGACTCATTCTTTGGGGTTTTTCAGAAGTCTCTTATGCAGCTTCCAGCCTTTTCTTTTCTCTTTCTTCAGCCTACCTACTGGATCATACCCTGCTGCATCAGACCTACCCTACAGATTCCCAGTATGTTCTTTTAAGACAGTATTAACAGCAGCTAGTTCACTTCTTTTTATTTCAGGTGCTTCATCTTGACAAAGTTGAAGATGTTCATTCAAGATTCCAGGATCTGACAACGGATATAAACAGAAGCAATGCTCCCTATCTCTTGCGGCTGGCCAGTCGGCTCTTTGGAGAGAAGTCCTACAGCTTTCTTCAGGTACAGTGGTGCACATCAGGATGGCATGTTGTGGGGTCTGGGGGGAAAGTGCAGCTGCTTGAATATTTATGAAAAAGAACTATTTCCAAGCCTATTTCTAAACTTTTCTGGGAAGTTGACAAAAGTGCTTCGTACTTACCATGTGCATTTCCATAGCTGTGAGTATCTGTGCCTCTCACCTGAAGGGTGTAACACAAAAAACCCTTTCTCTTCCTGTTCAATTCTGCTGTTCTTGTTCTCAGGAGAAGAATCACTGGTCTATGTTCTTAGTTTACAGTAACTATCATGACATCCCACTCTGTTGCAGCCAGCTTTTTAGGTTGCAGCCAGTTCTGTTCCTGTTGCAATCAGCTTTTTAGGATTTTCGTCAGAGTAGTACTACGTAACTTCAATCTTTTTGAAAACACTATTTATTTGGAAGGGGATATCCAATATGTTTTAACAACATGCCTCTTTGCCAGTGAATTACAACTTTGTGTGATATTTTTGTCCCTCTTCAGCTGTTTTGGAAAGTTTTGTTTTATCCCAACTGTGCTTGAGCCTGTTTCAGGAGAATGATAGGTAAATATTACAACACCTGCAGTAAGCACCCCATTAGCTCTAAACATGGCTGGTGTACTATGAGGCTTGCTCTAAGTGTGGGGAAAAAAACCTGTTAAATTCAGAATCCCCCCAAGCAACACACTGTTAGAACCCCATCTCAGAGTTGGTGACAATCTGAGTATACCTCATCTACCTGATAATTAGATATTTTCTTATCTGCATGCAGTGAACGCTATTCTTATCGTTCCAAAATCTAGGATTTCCTGACTAATACACAGAAATTATATGGAGCTGACTTGGCTACAGTTGATTTTCTTCACGCTTGTGATAAAGCGAGGAAAGAAATTAACCAGTGGGTCGAGGAGAAAACTGAAGGTAAATTAATTTTTTGTTAATAACTGGCAGGGTTTCATATATTGGAAGAAGGAATGAGCTTTATTCTCTGCTGTCTTTCAAACAGTTTAATTCTGCCCTGGGATACTAATTTGATGCATGGACAGAGCCAGAAATTACCTAAGCAAGGCATTTAAACAGTTCCATAAGTCCTGAGACTTTTCCATTCTGTTTTTGTGTTTGTGCCATGAGTGCAGGAGAGATGGCTAAACATGGAGATGTACTCATGAGCTGGAGAATTTGGCTTAGTCTGTCTTGGTCCGTATATATATTGTATATACGTATTTCTAAATTCAGTATTCCTTAATGTGTGAGTTCTGTAGTTCTTGTATGAGGAGTAGATGAGTTGCATGTGACAGTTTAGATTAACAATATTACCTTTGCATCAAATCACTGTATGTCAAAAGTTACGGTAGAGTGTATTAAGAAAAAATATGGTGAAGTAGTGAGAGAGGTACTGAAATACATGTTATTAGAGGAATAGATTGGTTTTACATTTGTAGTATTTCTATGGCATCAGTTTCTCAATGTATATTTTATATGCCATCAACTTACTGCATGATTCTGTTGTAACCCTTTTTTCTGCTGCCTCTGAAGGCAAAATCCCTGATCTGCTGGCTGAAGGCACAGTTGATAGCATGACCAAGCTGGTGCTGGTGAATGCTATTTATTTCAAAGCGAACTGGGCAGAGAAATTTCAAGAAGCTGACACCACTGATGCACCATTTCGGTTAAATAAGGTAATACAGATATGTCCTGGCAGGACATATCTAATGAAAAGGTCTAAAAATATAGGTGGTAATGTAAAGCATTGCTTGCAGATAATTTTTTTTTAAGTATGAAGTAACTTATTAATATTTTAATTATTTTTATGGCTTTTAGTACTTTTCCATATTCAGCAAGATATTTGTTTTCTTACCAGAATAATGTTAGAGACAATTCTCAGCTATGGTTTAGGACCTAGCAGAGTTTCTGTCTGCAGCAGATCAGCAGCTATGAGCTGTGTGTGTGATGATAGGTAAGCAGTCTTAAAATGACAGGACATTCTGATTAAGCCTCATCTTCTTGTTCTATATTCTGCTTATGTTAACAGCTTTACAAGTTACTGTGTGCAGTCATCTGCTTTATGCTGAACAGAGTTGATCTTTGTTGGCTTAACATTTTCATACAACAGTTTGAAGAAACTTGCGGCTTCTGTGAGGACTGTGCTATAGAAGCCAAAGGAGAACCAAATATAATACAAGCTCATTATTTCTTCAGAAGAAATCATTATTAACAGGCAGTCAGAAGTTTGAAAGAAGTTTTATAATGGAGGATAAGTGTTTACATAAATGCAGTTTTAACTTACTTGTCTTCTAGTGGTTCTTTAAATGAGTATTTCCTTAACTGTTACTTTTGGTGCCTTTTATCCATCCAGAATGAAAGAAGGACAATAAAAATGATGTATCAGAAAAATAAATTTAATTTTGGATACATCCCTGAAGAGAAGATCCGTGTTTTAGAGCTGCCTTATGATGGAAGAGAACTTAGTATGATCATCCTGTTACCTGATGATACTGAAGAGGACTCCACTGGACTGCAGAAGGTGACCCATCTAAGCCAAAGCAGTTGTTCAATATTTTTAAGTTTGGCTATTCAAAATTAAAGCCTTAGTGAACCCATGTTCTCAGAGCACCAGATCTATCTGGTGTATTTTTAGACAAGTCTCTACTAGTACAGCAGTAAAGAATAAATGGAGGTACTGCATCAGGAAGAGAAGTTGTGTTCTAATTTTGTAGCTTGTGTTCATGTGTCCTCCGCTGAACTGAGTGAACCATGACGAATACTGAAAACAGAGTTAACTGTGAGCATTACCTTGCCTCATTTGTTTGTTTTTAGTGACAGAATTAGTCTTTCAGTAGCTTTGAAAATCTTTCTTTTCTTATCCATGAAGTTCTGAGACTGTTTTCCATTAAATGACCAGCTTCTTTGAGCTCTCCGACTATGATTTTTGTTACCTGTTTTTAAATAGGTAATTCCATTTAGTTAGATGAAACAGTAAGAAGACTGGCTTGCTATCACTGCATGATTTCCCCTTCTGTACACTGCAGCAAGAAGCAAATGTCTGCATTACTTTGTAAAGTAAAAAACTGCCCTGACTCCACCTAATTTTAATGGTATTTTTTTATCTCTATTTAGCTATCAAAGATACGGGTATGTTCATTTTTGCATAGCTGCTTTACCCTCCTATAATATTCTATAAATAAAGCCTCATAAATGTTACTGAAAATGAATTACCACACTGATGATAAGTAATGCTCTCTATCCTTTTAATTCTAGATGGAAAAGCAGCTTACCTTAGAGAAGCTCCAGGAATGGACACGTCCAGAGCATCTGTATTCCGCTGACGTTCGCGTGCATTTGCCAAAGTTTAAGCTGGAGGAAAGCTATGACCTTAAGTCAGATTTAGCTGCTATGGGCTTGCTGGATGTATTTGACAGTGGCAAGGCTGACCTGTCAGGAATGTCAGGGGCACGTGACCTCTTCCTCTCTGCAGTTGTCCACAAGGCTTTTGTGGAAGTGAATGAGGAAGGCACGGAAGCTGCAGCTGCCACTGCAGGCATTGCTATGCTCTGCATGGCCATAGAAGAGGATTTCAACGCTGACCATCCTTTCCTTTTCTTTATTCGCCACAACCCAACACAAAACATCCTTTTCTTGGGCAGATATGCTTCCCCATAAAAGAAAACTTAGCATTTGCAGCAGTTCCTGCTGTTGTTAATGAAAGCTTTGTTTCTGAACAAGTTAATCCTCCTGTTGTGAGTTCCTAGTAATTTGACTGAGATTCTGCCTTTCCATTTAAACAGCCCCAGAGAAAATGAGGAGTAATTTATTTTTCTTTCTTGAGATTGACATCATCTTTAATTGAACAAGGAAAATCTTGGAGTAGAAATAAATTTTCTTGGAAGAAATGCATGTCTCTTAAAGCACAATATCAGCCTTTATGCATCCTCACATGGGTTTTTTTTGTGTCTACAGCTCCCCATTGCGATGAACAGTCACTCCATAATAATCCAGTCACTCCTTATGCATAAACACTAGGTTGTTCTTGCAGAGCTATCCCTTCCTTAAAATCTTGCTTTAGAAAAATATTGTAATAAAATTGTTCTAGGCACTAAAAGGCATGTCTCAAACAGCTGGGTATACCCAGTTCTGTCATGAAATAGAAGGTCAGATAACATTTGTTTAGAGACATCTATTAATAGAGAATGGATTAAGCTATTTAAACAAAAGTAAACCCTTGAAGCTAGTAGCTGGGAAAAATTGCAACACAGCTTTTGAATGAGAAAGAAAAAATGACTAAGACTTTAGGTGATATGTTTAAAAAGGATTTTTAAAATTTACATTAAGTGTTAAAAGAAAATGTTTCAGGGATTAGAGATTTTAAGTGCCTTTTTGAAAGTTCAGAAGCTGCCAATATGACATTAGATTCTGGCCAGTACCTCTGTCATTCCCAAAAGAGACTTCAGAGGAGGATCTGCAAGATATCTGATGTTTCTCTTTATGTACAAGGATTCTACATGTACTGAGCTGACTTCTGCTACCTCTTTTTGCAGAGACCTCTGTTACTGTACCACAGCCTTATTCCTGGTAGCCAGTTACATACTGTCATGTTCTGTGTTTATTTTTGGAGGTTCTTTGCTTGTATCTTGATAGTGTAACATTTACCTGTACATCCTCAGCTCTGAATGGGGCACAATAATTTATATAATTGCAAACTGTATTTTAATCTTGTCTTTAAGCAACAAATAAAAGTCTTTAACCTAAACTTTTGTTCAAAGTGGCATTTTTTTGCATGCAATTTATTATTTCAGAGTATCAAAATAACTGTCTAAAGAGTAGAGCCACAGAAATCCACTGGTGCTCCAGGTGCCACCGGCTGTCTGAAGCCGTTCAGAGTACGTGAAAATACTGAAAACCAAATTACTCAATAGAAGACATGATTGCATGAACCAGCAGCTTCCCCCGGGAGTGTAAGCTGAGCTGCTCACCCCCACAGGGAACAGGGAGAAACATTGTTTTATGAAATGGCACAAGATCTTGGTCTGCAATACGTGGTTGCAAAGGCTCTAGTAGGTTTGCAGAGGAGAGCGTGTACTGCGGCCTGCAGATGTGAGTGCAATACTTTCTGGTCCAAGTGCTTCAAAAACCCAGTGACTTGCAAACAAAAAGTACTAGCACAAAACCCATGCAAAAATTTGGAACACTTTGATGTTGTGTTTATTCTGAGTTTCTGGGCCTTGTTTCAGCATTTTAGCAAAAAAAGCTGCTGCTGCTGTAGATGGGGTTTGCCAAAGCAAGGCTCAAAAACTCCATTATAATTGCATCCTTATCTTTATTTGCACAAACTCAGTCAATGCCTGCAAGATACATGAAGGCTTTTAGGGCAGCAATTACCAGGAAATCAGAAGAAAGATAAAAACTTGCATAATGGTACAAATCAGCTTCATGAGGAGACTGATGTCTGTCTGTATTTATTGTGTTGGTATCAGCATGCAGTAACTGAACTGTAACTCAGTTACACTGAGACAAGTTTGGTTGACAAGACAGGGTGCACAAAACAAAATATCAACAATAAGAATCTCAGTAAAATCAGCTTCACATTGAACCATTTCAAAAAACCCAGCAACCCTACTGGCCGGTATTCCCCTCCCATAATTTATGCCCCACAATAAAATGGTTGTGTTTTTCCTTAGTACTTCATGCTTTCTTACTGTGCTCTTGTCAGAACAAATGACTGACAAAGGCTGACTACAACAGAGAAAGCTGGCATGCTATCTGTATTCACATTTCTAAATAATAATATGCTGCTTCAACTATAATCTTGAGAAGGATTTTGTTTGTAGAACTACTGAATGAACACAGGCCTCACTAAGTTCAAAGCAGGGTAATTTTGAGTAGAAGATGTCTTAACTCAGAAAAATAGTAGAAAATGTAATTTTAATGAGTTAAAGAGATACAAGATGAGAGACTGAAACATCAAAAATCTCAGTATAAAATGACGAGCTTAGCCTTAGTCTTAGCAAAGCAGCATTCATAAATCCACACGCACCACATAAAAAATTCTGCTTGCAAAATCTGTGGTTTATATTAACTCTTAGGAATGCAACATCAAAAAGTCAGCCTGACTGCAGTTAAACTTCCTAGGAGGGAATTGGTAAATTCTTGAGCATGTTGAGTACTTGGGTGCCCTGTTCAAAACCAATTTGCAACAGGCTGCTGGTTTGAGTAGATAATATGTGAGTTTCTTCCAGTGAAGTAGAGGATTACAGTAGCTGGATTTCCCCCTCCATTTTGGCCTCTCCCAAGGAGACCAGCCTTCATATAACAAGACAGAACTCTGAGAAATATTTGTTCACTGTGCTGTGATGAGTAATCCAGACTTTGTACTTCTGCTAACAGACTTCCTAGGAAAGCCCTTTGGTTTTGTCATGTAAACAGAAAAATCACCACCACCTACCACAAATTGTCTGCTTTTTGTCTGATTCATACACTTGAAATTGCTCATCCTAGGAAGTACATACCATTGTGTGGATAAGGAAGACAGTTATCTCTGCATTTTACGTCACTTTATACAAGAGATAAATTTATTAGATAAATTGACACAGATGATTTAACTCAGAGCATGTGTAGCTATACTTTTGCTGTTAAACATTTCTACATGTCTACATATGACCAAAATCCTCGTAAAGTGCATAAACCTCATCAGGTCTTGGAGATGGATGGTTGAGTTGATTTACTATGGTTTATTACAGAAATAAAACCAGTCCAGTTCTCTTGCACCTACTGAGATAAAAAGGTACAATCGAAATCAGAGCATTGCTTTGGTTTGGGTTTCCTTTTTTTTTTTTTTTTTTTTTTTTTTTGTTGTTAATGTTTGGGGTTCCTTTTATTTTATTTTATTTTTTTACTGTAGTGAACCGATAGTTCTGTCATACTATCTTGTGGTACCATCTAAATGCATGCTATTAGCCACATTCACTAAGAGGCCTACGCAATCCCAGACTACTTAGTAACAATAAAAGACAAAAACCACAGCCAAAATCCTGGAGACCACAGCCTGTCTGGAAACATGCTGAACATGCAGGGTAGCTGCTGGCAATTCAGATAATGAACTCATCACAGCAGCCAGAAAATGCATCTTCAGGATAGATGGAATTCAAACAACTAGCTCGTATAAACACTTACATTTTTAAAGTAATTTTATGGAAAATGGCATGCGGTCATTTTGGTCAAGCGCTTTTCTCTTAACATGAGAGAAAATGCTCACAGAAAAGAGAAAAAGAATGCAGTCCAGAGGTTAAACTGAGGGTTTCAACTTTTTGTGCACAGAGAACAGGACAAGAAAAATAAAATTCAAGTAATGTTTTCACATAAATATTTAGTATAAGACAACTCCTTGCCAGCTGTATCATCCAAATTTTTATCTGTGAGAGTCAAACAAGCTAAATGCTGGAAACAATATTCATTAGGTAATTTTCTAAAAAAATCCTGCAATGGAACTAATTTGGGGAATTATTTAATTGATATTTCTGTGGTGGTTATCCATATCTCTCACAAGGGCATGTTACTACTGGAAGAAACAACTTACATGAGAACAATTTGTTTCCCAAAGTACTGAATTCCCCAGCATGGAATGGCTAGGGCATGGCCTTTCTCATGATCTACATTATTTCTTAGTGGCACAACTTATGTAAGAGAAAAAGAGATTGTGCCATGGTGGATTTTGATGGTGTTCCTCACAGCAGAAGCAATTGCTACCTGATGAAATCCAAATTTTCTAGTGACACTGCAATGTTTGGTATTTCCTTAAAGCTCTACACTCTGAACAGTAAATAAATACACCACTATACCAACATGCAATTCATAACCATTTTTGCCCTTCAGTGAGCTTCTCAGGGTAAACTTCAGGTAGTCAAAAGCCAGAAAACAAAAAAGAAAATGTGCTCTGTGATTTTTGAATTTTATTCTTTCATCTTGTGCTTTTGAAGCAGTTTCACTAGAAGATTGGCTTCTGCTTGTTGAAAGCAGCATTGCCAATCCCGTGTGGAGACTGCATAAATTGCCGAGAGAGCAAATGGATGTTTTTGCCTTGGGTCTGTTTTGGAGGGATGGGAGATGTTCACCTCCGAGTGCATCTGGTCTTGATGGACTTTCTAATGGAGCATGGAGTTCTTTAAAGAGAGGAGATGACCCTCCATAAAGGGCTATAAAAGAGATGCACATTAGCAGCAGGGGAGAGGGCAGGAAGCAGCCCTCTCCAGTTTACCACAGGGAGGAAGGGAAAATGTAAGTAATACTTGGCTTGGAGAGCAGCCATGAGGCACAATGGCTTTAAAACACCATTAACTTCTAGTTACCAATATTTTAGTAGCCCATTAAACAGCGCTGTCTGATGGATCTGCCCTGAGGAGCACGATTTCTGTCTCCATCGGAGGCTGAGGAATGAAGCATCACGTCTGAACCCTTTGCCAACCTGTGCTGCCCTCTGAAGGTGAGCACATGCTGGTTCAGCACTGGAAAAGACCACGCCTTGGTTTATTCCTCCAAAGGCACTTTAGAGGTCCATCAGGATAAAAATACTAATCTAATTAATTACCCCCTTAATTTATGCAACAAGCAAGTTCCAAACAAACAACAACAATAACAAAGTGAATTGTGTTAAAAAGAAAAGCATGCAAATGTACATAAATAAAGCTTGTTGAAATGCTTGTCTTTAGAACATTTTGCCCATTCAAAACCTACTTATTTAAGGTAGGAGAACACAGAAGTGTTTAAGGAATTTGAGTGAAGCCCTCTAACAGTACATAATCATGCAAAAGGTTCAAATTCTGAAACACTTCAGCTACACCAGGATCTTTGGCTTGACTCCTACATTACGCAGAACTTTGTATGAAGGGAGTCTCACAACAAAATTAATTTCCAATAAAAATCACAAAGTTTTGGAGGCTGTATATCCAAAACTATTGATCGAGGCCAAGGGTCAGCAATCTGCCTTGAGAATTAAGAGCAATAAGCAGAATAAAATTTGCTTCTGGACTTGGCACTGCATTCTCAGCCCACAGACCTCCTGGCTTGTGAATGCTGCACTGAATGAACTCCAGATGCGCAGCTGTGGCAACCTCTCTATCTAAGCCCACACAGCACAAATGCCTCAGCTGTCAAGAAATACCCACCTGCAACTGGTGTGTTCCAGACAGCTGACCCGCAGGTGGCCGAGTCCTATCACAGCTGGAGAGAGGTGCAAAGGGCTCGTATCACTCCAGTGGCCATTTTCATGACTATTCTGCTTACAAAATGAATTAAACTTTCCCCCCTGGAAAGTAGGGATAATTAAAATTAAAGGGAGTTAAAACTTTCAAAACCACACTGCTGTCATAGGAGTATTTAAACAAATGCAAAGACCCTATTTGTAACAGCTTTATTGGTTCAATAACTGTCGTACAAAATTGGTCTTTGAAACATCATAACAAGCAAAAATTACTCTGTAATTGTATTTTGTACAGTATTTTAGCAGAGGGGGTACAATTTATTATTTTTCTGGAAAATGATGTTCTCCAAATCTGAAATAGACACTGATTTTAAAAAGCAGCACAGTAATATTTCTTGTCTCACAGCAAGAGCCAGAAACACAAGTCTCTTGATTTTTCTTAATTTCATTTAAACCAGTGACAGCACTATATGGATTAAGCTTATTTTTGCATTTCTACACTGCCTAACTGCAATCCTTTACAAAGTAACTGCTGAACAACAGCAATAAAAGCAGAAGGATAAAAAAGTATATGGAAGGCTTGGTGGCTTAATCCTGTCAACCACAGTAACAGCTAGCTGACACTGTAGGGGAATTTTGATCCCAGTAGAAATGTATGAGCCATAAAATCAAAACCCATTCTGAGCACAGCAGTCATGTTTTTTGTTCCTTGAAAAAGTCTGTTCCTTTCAATTCTTCTGGTAGATAGTCCTGCTCCACAGGTTCCTTGTACATGGGGTTGTATTTGTAGCCTTTTCCATAGCCCAAGTTCTTCATGAGCTTTGTTGGGGCGTTTCTCAGGTGCAGAGGAACAGGGGGCAGTGGTCCCGTGTGCATCCTCAGGCATTCCTTGACCTTGCCATATGCCCTGTACACCTCTATAGACTTTGGGGCCCTGGCAAAGTACACTACACACTGTGCTAGAATCACCTGCAAACAAGCAGAGGGAAATGTTAAATTACTTCTTTTAAGCTCTTTGGGAAAAGGCCTGCTATTCAGGTTGGTTGTACAGCATTGTTTTTAAACTGACCTCTGCCTGCTACTATAATATGAATACTATTATTTAACAA
The DNA here is from genome assembly GCF_015832195.1 of Motacilla alba alba. Lineage (NCBI taxonomy): Eukaryota > Metazoa > Chordata > Aves > Passeriformes > Motacillidae > Motacilla > Motacilla alba. Next base: position 69,556,566 of record NC_052017.1, on the reverse strand, counting down.
CACCATAGCTCCATGGTTTTTACTACCAGAAAATAATAGCTACTTTATCTATCATAGAAAAAAACAGACAGAGAAAAATGATACATGTTCATGCATCACATTTTAACAATAAATATGCAGTGACTTTTATTTTAAACTACAGCATCTATTTCAAGAGCTACAATGTTCTCTTGTCAAAGAAGGGACATGCAGAATGAACAAGTAACTAAGTCTGCCCTGTCCTTGCAATCTGCTTCTTTTTATAGTTACAGATAGGTTTTACAGATTGCAGAACTTTCAAATCAGTGAATTAATGAAGCATTTACCTCACACTCAGGCATTCCAATGAAGTGACAGCCTTGATAAGCAGCAACTGCTTGCGTTAAAGCCAGAGGATCTGCCAGTCCTACAGAAAGGAAGCAGATAAAAGCAGGTTAAAGTCAATTAACTTAATGGCTTTTTTTTTTTTTTTTGGTTAAATTTTTTTTTCTTTCCTGTAAGGTATCCATGCACCTTTCAGAGATGCTTTCTCAGATATTGGAATTTCTGGTACAATACCACACCATGCATAAGATACATTCCCTCCATCCACAAAAAAAAAGTGTAAGCTGTGGGTACGATTTAGACTGCATCTGCTGCCACACAGTGGCAGCCTGAGCAATAGTTGACCACATATGAATCTCCTACTTTTTGAAATTAGTTAGCAAAGAAATGGGGAAATATTGCTGTACAGACATAGCTTCCACAGGTCTCCTAACTCTTCACCTATCACATACGTGCTAAAACTGTTGCTGGATCTGCTACTTTGAATAAGTAAATAATGATGCCTTACAGGTATAAAACCTAAGGTTTGCAGGTCAGGGTAGGTATTCACATGCCAGACTTATCAGAAAATCAGACATCCCTGAAATACACACTCTCTGTGGTACAAGTTTACTGGTGACCTACAACCAGCAAGGTTTAAAAGAATCCATATTAATATGCACCAAACATGACCTCAAAACCATTTGTCTTTCCTGAAATAGGTAATCATCCCAATGACACCTCATGTAGGTCTCTGCCTGCATATACCAAGTTTTTATACCGTGTGGAGCATTTCAGTATTTTGTACCTATTCTGCATAGAACTGTTTTGGGTTTGTTTGTTTTTCAAAAGCCAACTTTTAGAAACCAGAGAAGCCTGGACGATCTTCATTCAACGTGATTTTCCAATGTGAAATACTGCAAATACTGACCTATGTCTTCACTTGCAAACCTCACCAGCCTCCTTGCTACATAGAGTGGATCCTCACCGCCCTCAAGCATTCGAGCAAGCCAGTAAAGGGAGGCGTTTTCATCAGAGCCTCTCATAGACTTGTGCAGGGCAGAGATGCAGTTGTAATGTTCTTCTCCTGTTTAGGATGGGGGAGAAGCAATACACAAAGCTGTTAGGAGGAAATTAAGTGAAATTTATTTAAGGGAACAAAATATATTTTATTACATCACATCAGTAAACATAAGCTGCTTTTTCAAGCTCTTTTTATGGATATGTGGTTACAGCATTCATTATTGTTTTCAGTGCCTTCATGGTTTCCCATGTGAATGATTCCCTAACTACATAAGCAAAACAGAGCAACTGCTGATGAAAAGGAAGTTTTTTTTTTTTTTTTAAACATTGCTAGGCAAACAGTTTGGGTTTCATAACCTAACTAACTGCATTCACTTTAAAAGAAAAAGAATTAAAAAAGATAACCCCAGATATCTTAAGCAGTTAGGAAGAAAACTCTACATAAATAACTTAAGTTATGCCCAAAAGTACAAGCACATACAAATAACTGATCGTTGCTTTTGGACACACACAGAGCTTTGAGAAGACAACACAGGAATCAGAGAAATCCAGTGATACAGGATATCACTGGATACAGTGATACAGTAGTGATATTTTAGAAAAAAGACATTTCACATCATCTAAAACTTGAAAATAAAGTGTGCAGTAAAACACAAGTTTGATGTGCTGTATAGAGATGAGAAAAAAGGAAATGCCATGGATATACTATGATGGAAAATCAAACAGAAATTTGGAAAAAACAGAATTGCAGTGCACAACCCTGGCAAACCCCTAAGAAATGCTGAGTTCAACTGTGGACACCTGCCCTACTGCAACAACACTTGAAATGCCAGGCTTCTAAGTAAAAAGTGGGAAGAGTGAAAGAAATACAAGGATTTTTTTTTTTTAAATATTAAAGCTTAATATATTATTAGATTTGGACTCCAAGGAAAAACAAAGCTATTCCACAGATCTTCTAGGGCTACACTTAAAAATAGAGAGTCAGTATTACAAACACTGAATGAGACTCTTCCTGCTTACAATTTTCCTCTGTGCAACTGGTTTTGATTCTTATGCATGTCTTTTAATCAAACTTGTAAGAGTATTTTGCAGCAATATTGTTATACTTTCCATGTTATCTGCCTTTTTTATTTTTTCAAGTGCCTGGCATTCCTTGGCTCACAGATAAGTATGTATTTTAAAGGCAACTGGCTGCATGCACAGCCATCTGTTAATATTCCTCTTCTTCCTAAGGCTAAAAGGATTTACAGACTGAGGGCAACACCAGAACACACCAGTGGCTTGTAGGCCCTGAAAAATAAAAGGGCTGCCTGAGTGAGTCTGAGAACCAAAATCACCATGCTGCCGCAGTTGCTCCTTTTGTAGCCAGCAAGACCTCCACCTGCCAGGTCCACTGCCCCCATCTCTGCTCCTGTTGGAGTGTGATTCTGTGGGGAATTCAGCACGCTGCTGGCGAGCACAGGCAGTCAGACAGCTATTTTTGCTAGGACTCCACACAAAGAGCCCTGGTATGCAGCCCTCACTCGAGCCAACACAAACAGCATGTCCGTGCTCCACCATAACACTTGAGTCAGGAGCAATAACCCCAAGCAGCTGAACTCGCATCATCCTCTTGCAGGAGGCGTCTCTTGGTCTCTTGAAAGTAAGGAAGATGGCCTTTAAATATCTCCAGAGGTTGCAATCACCCAGATTTTTCTGCTGGAGGCTTTTATATGCTGTTTGGGCGACTGTAAAGTGTCATATGTGGGGATACCAGCTGGAGAGGCAGAAGGAATCCAGCAAATAGGTTTGATCTAGATATATAAACCTGCAGGGAACTTCAGACTTCAGGCTGAGAAGGGAATTAGTGCCTTTTATTTCCTTCCTTACAAAGTTAGTGTTGGTGACAGAGCTACAATGACAATACTTATATATCAGAATAATCACATTGCATTACCAATTAAAGACAAAATACAGTGATGTGCATTGGAGAGAGATCTTACATTTCTGTCTAAAAATACATTTTATAGATAGCCTGAGATACCAAAAGCAGTTTAAAAAATAGAACTTTTAGTAACCTTTATTTATTAGCCTTCTCTTGCTGGTTAGCTACCATATAGGTTTGGGCCTTATCAATTCAGTTGAGAGACAGACACATACCAGTTTATCTATCTCTGCTGTATTCCAGATGCCTCTTGAAATCAAAACTATGAAGAGTTTTTGGAATCAAAATAAATTTTCTCTATGCAGTTCCCACAAAGGCAAATACCTTTCTGAAACAAGACGCTGCACAAAGAGGCTTTGTGGAAGAGACAGTTTTCTAGTGTCTGACATATACAGATGCAGAAATCCTGCCAACATATGCCTAGAGATTGCTTTATGTGCTCATGAGGAGTTTTCAGACTACTTTAAGACACCGATTTATCTCAAGTCATATTGGTAGAAGATAGGGAAAAGGTCTTGTTCACTGACCATAATTAATATTTGAGTTTCTTAAACAATTTCTATTCACAAAGCAGTGGGCAAAACTAAAATCAGTCCCTATCTCAAATTATTTTCTATCTTAGCAAAAGGTAAACATCAAACTGCTCATTGATAAAGGAAAGAATAAAGCCTTGGAAGTCAGACTAGACCAAAGCATAGATAAAAAGACTTCTCATTCTGATCCAGCAGAAAAAACTGAGCAGGAAAAAACCATTATGGTGTGAGTGTGGTGATTTAACACCAGTTGGGAATCCAACTCCAAATAAGCCACTCCCCTACCCCAGCAATGATGTGCATGGTATGGAATAGCAACTTATTCCTGCCTACATGGCTCTAAGCTCTGCCCCGACAGCAAACCCGGGACAGTGAGATACCTTCTCCTTCCTCCTCCAGAGAAGGTAAAGAAAAAACTGTGTTCCAGACTGCAAAATAAATCAACTTCAGCATAACACATTCCCAGTCTTTAACATACTTGAAGTTATGTCACCACACAGTGAAATTACTGACATTTATCTTATTAAATCAGTGTTAGCAGAGTGATACGATCTGTAAAAGGAAGGGGCAATAATACAACTCGATTAAAAAGATCTAGTCACTGCCCATCTGCTGGTAAACTTCAATGAATTTGGTTGCTACATCATTTTTCTAAAATGGTCAAAATTTTAACAACTGCAATTAAAAACTAAAATATGACTAATAGTTTCTGTTTCCTCTCCAACTGCAAGGGCTTCAGGCAGCTGCTAGCAGTGAAATTTGATTGTTTCTTTGATCTTCCAGCTAAAATGCATAAACTATCTGCACAAAGACCTTTTCTTTACATGTCTGCACGTAGATTAGAACAACAGCCTAACAACTGCATTTTGAATGATTTCTTTCCTAGATTACTTGATGAAAATACAGAAGAGAAGGCCAAATTACACATATTTGGCAAATTTTGCAGAAGGTAACAATACGTAATGTAAAATAAAAAGTCCATATTTACACTCTGAACACTAATCAATTATCTGGTGCTTTCTACATGAACATGAAACACATGTATGTTGCTGCCATCATGATTAGACCCTCCACTTTAAAAGACTGAAGCGTTTCATTTTAGAGGACTGTAGATCCCACCACCACAGCTGTGATTCAAAATGTGTCAGCTAAAACATGCTACCAAAAAAAAATAAATTTATGCAGTAGCCACCATTTGAAATTCCTTTGTATTTAAAAGTACAAACAGCTATCTCTACTGTGGACAAAAGTGGTCAACCTGCAGTCAACAGTCAGTGGTCAACACAGACCATTCCACAGAAGAGAGAAATTCTGGAAAGACATGTACTTGGGCAACCTGCTACTGTGTCAGGCTTTCTGGTGTTTATACGATCCAGAAAAACAGGGTTTTTACTGCTTTCACCATTCTGAAAATCTCTAACCAAAAAACCCCACAATAAACCACAACAAAGATTACTGCAACAGAGAAGAGCCTGACACACGCTACCCAGACTTGATGCAAGCCTCAGGAAGAGGCACTCTGTGCCATCTCTACCAGAGCAAGAAGGTGCAGGAGGGCTGGGAGCAACGGACACAGCCAAGAGTTCTGTGTGACAGTGGCCACAAGGCGACAGCAAACACACAAGGGACCTACACTGTGCAAGAGACTCGTACCAGCGAACCAGTCAGATTTTCCACTTCCTTCTAATCATGACCTCTTCCTGCCACAGACCCCATAAAATGTTTCTTCTCCCTCCCCCTGCCTGCCCTCGACTTCTCAGCTGCCAATAGATCACTATCTGCCCAGCTGCCTTTCTCCTGACAGTGAGTCATCATTATTTCTTTGTAGCAAGAAGGCTGCAAGCAGGCATATGTTACAACCAACTTCAAGAAACCTCTCATCACAGGTTTTGAACAGTGGCAGTTAATGCAGAATATCAGAAACAGTGGCCCAAAAAAAATAAAAAAGAAAATAAATCAGTTCTTCAAATACTGCTTGGCATAATCATTTCATACTATTCTGCACACTCATTCAAGTGTTGCTGAAGAACCAGCATATGCATTCAAGGGGATTCACCTAATCTGATACTCACTGATTTTTGACCCTCTAACATAAAATGGTTTAGTGGCCCAACTACTGTGATGCCTAAGATTGCCAAGTCACAAATTTAGCAAGAGTGGTTATCACACTAGGAAGCATTAAGTGCAATGTGATTTATGTGGCCTGCCCTAAGCAAGCTACAGAATTCATTACCTTAAAAAGCAACTCTAAAAATAAAGCAAACTTCTCAGGTTTTGACATAACATATTGCTGTGGATGTGAGAACTTCCAAGACTTTCAAAGGAGTAAAAGTGCAATGGAAGATATCCAACCCTTCAAGAAAAATGTCCTCATCAAATCCTTCTGCCCCTTTCACTGAAACCCTCATAGACCTTAAATAACAAATAATTTCACCATGCAACTAACTGTTCTCAGGACAGGAAATAGGTCTTTCAGCTAATCTACACTTCCTGGTTGAGAAGGAATTTCCAGCTGAACTACATTGTAGAGGAAAAGTAACTTTTAGAACAAACTTCAGTACAACCACTGTTTCAATAGAGCAGCTGGTACAAAAAAGGGAGAAGAAAGAGGAATTAGAGAAGCTATCACATTTTGAGAACACTGCATCTCAGAAACTGCATCTCACCTGCTCGGTCATACAGGATGTGAGATCGCTGGAGCCCTTCCTTTACATGCTCTTCTGTTACCAGAATGCCATCTGCAGCACCACCTTTGGCAGTGGTGTTCAAAGGAGCGTTCCTTCCTGCTGCTATTCTGGCCTGAACTGCCAACTGGAGTCCGTTCAACCCAGTCCTGGCATCCCCATCGCAAAGATAGGCAAGTGTGTTCAGAGCTTTCTCCTCTATGTACACCGGGAATCTGCAACAGAATAACCACACATCCTTAGTCCCCATCACACTCCTCTCCCTGCCTGTTGCGCTGGAGATCTTGATACACAGCCTGGTTTAAGATCTTAAACTGTCCTGCAGAACCAGGGGCCCACCTTCTTCCTCCGGCTCCAATGCCTGCTAAATACAATTGCACATGAAAGATGTAGGGCAGGAACTCTCACCTATTTAACCCCCTTATTTTTCCTCACCTCATTAAATTCAACAAAAACTAGGATTAGGTTTTCATCACAGCCCAATTCTGATACAGCCAGCTGAACTTTACAGGGTTTTACTCCATCAGCATTTCCCTGCTAGCAGTTCAAATTCCTTGGTGGAAGAACAGTGAAAAGGCAGCAAGCTATCCAAATGCAGGTGAGAGAATATAGTGAGTTATAAAGTCATTAGCATAACGTTTTGAACTACTAACAACAGCAAGAGGTGCTATCAATTGTTCTTTAGAAAACAACAACTGAAAAGACTGTTTACAATGTAAAACACATTCATCTTACTTTTTTGGTATTACAACTTAGTCACTGGAGTACAAAAAAAAATCTTACTAGAAAGAAGCTGCATCCCAATACATGTCCATCACTCTTCTTGCCATCTACTGCTCTAAGTGTGCCAGAACTAAACAAAAGTGAAAAAGGCCAAATTCCAGTGAAATCACAATCTAAATGAACAAGTCACCGAGGTTAGCTCAGTTGATTGAAGCATGGTGTTGATAACATCAAGGGTTTGATCCCTGTATGGGCCATTCACTTAAGAGTTGGACTTGATGATCCTTGTGGGTGGGTCCCTTCCAGCTCAGAAAATTCAGTGATTCTGTGAAGACAGGAAGACCTGAGAAATGCAGCTGCAGGATCTCCTGAGATCTTCTAATGAGTCCGTGAAAAATCTGTGAGAACAACAAAGTCCTCAAGTTTTGTCTCAAGGTTTTCACCTGCTAGGCTGCAGTCCTCACTGTTGCGACACATCCAAACCAGTTCACCTCTGCATGTTTCACAGGCACCCTGTTGTGGATTTAACCCTCAAACCTCAGTTATGTAGACAAGGTAACATCTAAGGTGTTGCCAGGCAGAGGGTGTTACTGATCTGATTTGGAGAGAGCAGCTAATGGAATTCAAACATGACATTAATGGCCCTAACTGAGTCACTTCTAGTAGCTCCACTGTAAATCAAGAGTGACAGGTATCAGTATGGATTAGCACATAGGGCTTGGTGTGAGAGGCCACTTCTTATGAAATTCTTGTGTGTCAAATAATTAAGGATTCACAACAGCCCTGCACTTCATTTACCAAAAGATGTGTTACTGTTACTACCAGTGGTGTAAAAAAAGGCAGCATCAGAGCTCCCAGACAGCCGTGTCCACTGATTTTCTTTACTTGCCTTCTCTTCCTCCTTGCAAACCCACTTTGCACTTGTCACACAAAAGAAAAAGATTGTAGGTTCTGAAAAAAATTTAGCAGTTAATATTTGAGTCCTCTCATGGCCACACATAAAAAAGAAAAACTAGTAGAGCTGCAATCTCAATCAACCACTCTAAGAGAAAGCTGACAAATGTCTTCTAGAAGCAAATCCCATACTGCAGAGAGTAGACAGTAGGAATCGCACCCTGGCAAAAATAGATGCACCACATGCATCTCATCATGACTTTTTTCCATTTCCTTATTTCTCATGTATTTGATGAATCTAGTAAAAAATATTAACACACATAGAGTAGCACTTTTGCCAGGTTGTTTTAAACACTGTCTTTGAACAAGGAAGCAGAACAATGCAACTGCACAGAGACTTAGTCAATTATCTCAAGCCTCAAATTCCTTGAAAATCAGGAAGCAACATTCATCCCTCAGCACTATAGATGGGTACCAGATCTTTCATAAGCATTAAATTAAAAAAGCCAGCAAGGAAAGCAAAAGCTCTTTTTAAAAAAACATCAGGCACTACACACAGACATCCTGCTGCTAAGACCTCCTTCAACAGAAATGACCCCAAATATACAACATGCTGAGCAAACACTTCTCACACACCATCAGAGCATGAGAAGATTTGAGAGAAGATTTCACCTTCATGGACTAAGCTCTTTGCCTGCTGCTTGCAGAGAAGCACACCATGTGCTTGAGGCCTCCTCACACTGATACCACAACTGCAGGCAGTGACTCCAAGAAAGTGGAAGCATTGAGAGCACTAAAAGGCCACCTCAGAAGAAGCTAAGGACAGTCTTTCCCAAAAAAAGTTGAGGCCTCAGAGCACTTTTGCAATTTATTTGCTAATTTAAAGCTGAGTTGTATTCCTGTCTCTTGTTTTACTATAGGACTCTAACTGCCCTGTTAACTCAACATAAGCAATTTATATTACAGCAAGTGAAACAAATATTCACAAGAAAGTATGAAAAATCTGGTTACAAGCAATGGCCTTGTCCATTTCCATGGTGAAATTTCAGTTGTAATCTAAGGATAACAGCAATCCAATCCAAATAATGCATTATGTATTGGCTGATCCAGTCCATGCCTACATGGACATGCAGGCTGTGATAAAGAACAAGAATAAATGGAGAAAACTTCCACATACAAGCTGTTTGCACAGCACATTGATGAGAATTACTGATTGGAAATAACACAATGCTTCTCTGTTGCATAATCTCAGCTCCATACAAATTCAGTATTTCAAAATAGTAAAATGTTATACTCAGAATAACTGAATTGAGATTTTTTTTCTGAGCAATTAAGACCTTAAATTCCATTTTCTGATGATTTAACTTTCAAAATCAGGATGGCAATTATTTCAATACCTTGGCTTCCAAAAACCACTGTTGTGTTTTACATTTTTAAGCCCATCCTGTCTTCAGAAGCTCAAGTGCCCCACTCCCTCCAGTTTATCCAACTTCTGCACCCATCAGAACCGCAAGGCAGAGTAACTCCCATGTTTCCTGACTTCCTTCCAAGCTCCTGATACGCTTGCAGATGGGCAATCCCATATTTTATTCAACTTCCAAAATTAACACCGAACACCCACTGGATGCCAATGTTCAATGCTGGTACCTTGTAACCAATGATACGGAGACCAAAACATAAACAAGTCAAAAGGGACGTGCTGGGATTCATCACTCACTGGGCTGAAGGTGATATACTAGCTCAAGGAATGGAAAACTACCACTACAGGATAATAAATCCTTCTTCCAGGTCCTCTTTATCGCCATACCCTCGAGACAGCTTGTGCCAAGAACCAACATGAAATGTATGATGAACAACCCATTAAACCCACACAGCACACCAGCATTTGAGCCAATGACAAGAGAGCATAAGCAGTTATCAGGGAGTAAATATAAGGAAGCCCAAGCAAGGAGAACCTGTGTGATCAAAATTTTAAAAATTACTGAGGAAAACACGAGACAAAGCACCCACAGCTTCTTTCCCATATAAATCAGTACTTTCTTACTTTCTCAGCGCAATTATTCTCACTATGTTCACTCCTTGGCAGATTGCAACACTTTTACAGGCAAACACAGTTGTTCAACTGAACTACTGCAGTATGATATGTACTGCTCACTGCCTCACAGCATTGTCTCCCAGTATTTACTCTCACTTCAACTCATTTCCTGCAAGGAAATTGAATGGATATTCCAATTAAGGAATAATTTTTAAGGAAGTATTGAACACCGAAGATCCAGAGGAATTCCACCTTCAGTGTTGTGATTTACGAACCAGTGAATTCAAAACACGCCAGAACTTGTAATACAGCCAGTAATAAGTTGAACCGCATGATGTCTGGGCTTGCCAACAGGAACCTGGGGTTCCTTCAATTCCCCTCAGCTGTGTGCCTTCTGTGCTATCTAGCTTCAAACACATTAATCAACCATCCAGTTTACTGTCTGACTTCAATTAGAGATACCATTCTGAAGGCAGCACTTGAATGACAAAAAGCCAAGAGAAGAATTTGGTTTCTTCCACCACTGGCACATACAAGTGTAATGTATCAGTGCACACCTGGAACAGCTGGTGCTACTACTGACACAGCATAAACTGCAGAAAGCACAAGCAGTTGCAGCAATAAAAAACATCTTTACATTGACTTCTTACTTTTCTTCATCATGAGTATGTTTCTTCCTTTCTCATTTCTCCATCTTCAGTATACTGAAGACTGTACTTCAGTAAAGTCTTCAGATTTACTGAAGACTTCAGAGGCACAGTTTGAGGGCAGTAATGCTGATGAAAATATAACAAAAAGCACATGTTATCCTAAAGAAATCCAGTAATTAACATAAAAACTGTCAAAGAACCTTTGTAAGCCATGATGACACAACAAATAGAAAGATATCCAAGAAGTAAAACTCACTGCTAGTTGCTCCAGCTTTAGAGCAAAAAAAGGCCACGGTGGAGTGAAAGAGAATCCAGGTGATCAAACCTTATCAGAAACCTGCACCAATGATGGAAGCAAGAGCAGAAAAATCCACAAAGAAAATGTAAGGAACAGTTTTGGGTAGAGCACACTTGTGGAGTGCAGATGATGAAATCCACTGAATCACTCGGGGATGGCTGCATTCTTGCCAAGCAGAGAAGATGCTTGTAAAGACTAAGGAAGATTCACCCTCACCTTATTCCTCAAGGTAATAGGAGAGACTACAAAGAATCATCCTCTCTTTCAAAATCTTAGTCAGACAACTGATGTGATACTAAAACCATCTGATTAACTGAGGCGAAGTAGCACACACAGTACTTCATACTACACTGCTGTGGCTTGGAAAGGGAGACTCACATGGGAAATGAAACTGAAAATTCAACGTACACATCTCTTGTGCCTTTCTGCTAGATCTCTTTTCAAAGTGGGTACACCCCACGGTTTGGGGACGTGCTGCCTTACGGCTCCTTTTCTCACTCTGGTATAAAGGTGAGCACCGTTAACAACCAAATCAATTGTAATTGGTGATTCCCATTTATTCTTCAGGATAGCATGAACAGTTACTTGCCTGCATCTAATAATGACAGTCCTGTTCCACAGAGGCAAGGGTGTAAAAAGCTGAGACAGCTGCTCCTGCACAACAGTGGAGAGGAAATGAAGAAGCAGAAATGGTATGGATACTGAAGCAAGAAGCAGGAATCAGTGAGGAATCCAAACCAGAACCACAGGAGAGTGGATGGCTTATAAAAATCTGAACTTATCAGCAACAGAATGTAGGAATTGTGGCTCAGCACCAGATCGCATAATGAAAGATAAGAAAGTCCTGACAAACAACTGCAATAAAACCTCCTCAATTCAAACCCCCATTTTTTATTTTTAAACGCTTGGCTCCCATGACTGCCTTTGGAGTGTGGCCCTCTCTCGCCAAGGAGAGATTTCTGAAACTGTGTTAGTCTGACAGTCTGCCTGCCAGACTTCTTTCAGTTTGATGAAGCACCGTGCTGTTTAAATCATCCATAGCTATCAGAAGGTTACAGACATGGAGAGTCCAGCGAAACCCAAACCCAAACAACTGCAGCTGAAACTATGCCTTGTACTTTAATCCTGTACAGAAAGGAAAGTCTCTGAACCCCAGTCAGGGTGTAGCCACAAGCACAGCTGTGCCACTACATTAATGCTGACATGCAGTACTACCTTCTGTTCTAATATTCACATTACTACAACACATAAAAGCTACAAATGACTAAACCATGAGGCAGGGTTACCTAAAAATAAAAAAGTAATGCCTTTCCTTACCTGTCCTGACCTTAGCATACAGGTTGGCAATTCTTTGTGCTTACATTCTGTGACAAAGTTCAAGTGGATTCCCTCTCATTTATTTCATAAAGTCTGTCAATCACCACCATGCCAATGCACTGTAAATTACTAGGAGTGCAGCCAAGAACCAACACGAAGGAAGTGTAATAGCTTGCACATGAGTACCACAGTACCTTACATTACTCTTATTTGCCAGCCTCCTGTTTCAGAAGGCAGATAACACCTCTTGTAGACAAATCTGGATGTTGTTTTTTCCAAAACATTCTCAAGTGCTTAATATGAATTTATCTGTCTGGACATCAAGGGCCAGAGAAAAACAAAGTCTCTCTTAAAACAATCTATTAACATCTCACAGCAACAGTCTACTCTCGTCACTGAATATCCTAAAACACAGCACAGGACTTATTCTGCAACTAAAGAACAGAGGCAGCATCATCCTCCCTGATCTTATTAAAAACAAATTCTCAGAAAACAACAAACTTTTGCCAGGCACTTCCGAATTAAGAGGGGATAGCCCATCCAGCACTTAATGGCAACATGATGCTTTTACAACCAGTAGCAACAAGTAACACACATTAGGACATGACAAAGACCCAAATACAGGCTTTCACAGCAAATCCTCAGCAGCAGAACAGATTTAAATATCCTGAGAGGGTGAGTCAGGAGTTACGGATCCAAGTATAAAATTCTCTCCTAATCCAGACGATGAGATTATGTTTTGGATGGGGAGAGCCAATGCTTTGAATTCTCTCTCTCCTGTCACCCCCGCCCCTGCCATATGCTGCCACTTCTTTTCTTTACTATCAGAAGTGGCTAGGGTTTCTCTTCCCACCCCCCAACTGCTTCATTCTCTCCCTGGCAGGCAGTCAGCTCCTCGGGCTGTGCACGTTAACACCCCGCAGCCCATAAAGTACTCACTCCGAGCTCTTGCTGCTGCTGCCAGTCGCAGGGGTGCCGTGCTGGTCGCCCTGGCCCAAAACCTGGAGGCCTAAGAACCTGACCGCCCTCATCAGAATTGCCTCCATCGCTTCAGCCGAGAGCTTCTCCAGGACGATCACCCGGCACCGGCTCAGGAGAGCGGCGTTGACTTGGAAGGAAGGGTTTTCTGTGGTCGCTCCTATCAGGGTCACCGTCCCACACTCGACGTGAGGAAGGAAAGTGTCCTGAGCATGGGAGGGAAACAGAAAAAGCTGATTTCGATTAATGACAACCTGAAACATCCCATGTGAGTAGGCTCCTTTTTTTTTGCATCTTGTGAGACTTTGGGTTCCTTGTTGATATGACAAATAACCACACTGACAAGGCAGTTCATCTGCACAGATATGGAAATGATTTAATTTCATGCATCCAACACCTTAATAATAGACTGCACTGAGAATGACTCTGGCAGCTGAAAAGAAATAGGGTAAAGAAATCTGCAAATTTTGGGTTTGTGTGACTTTGGTTTATTGCATGGCAACACAAGAAATCATGAAATTGCCTTATCAAGTATAACAAATAGTGGCGCTATTCCTAAATATGCTCTGAATCAGTCTTTAAGGCTACAATTCCCCGCCTAATTCTGTACGCAGAAGACTACAAGAAGATTACAGAATAGTTCAATCTAAACACTGCACTCTGTAGTACAGAATTCAAGCTTTCCATGGCACAACTGAAAAAAAACTTATACCTAGGAAAGGAAAAAGAAAAAAAAGCCCAAGTGATGGCTACAGTATTATCCTGAAGTACCATGCCATGACTTATTTTTTTCTTACACAGAAGAGAGGACAACATTAAAATACACACCTTTGGCACATTCACATTCCAGAACTTTGTAAAGGTAATACAAAATGCTACCCCCCCAGATTGAGGCTGAAATTAAGATGTGTGCAGCAAACACTACTAACATTACTTTGCAAAAATAAAATTTCATAAAAGTATCATATAAAGACTGGCACATAAGTGTAACTCAGCCTTTTATTTAAATCCTTGAATCACAGTAATTAAATGTTGGTTGGAAGTTAGCTAAGGAGTTTAATTTTTATGTTTCTCCCAAATTCATCTACTACAATTACTACAAAGTATTACCATTGAAATCAAAAGCCCAGAGAAAGGTATCACCTTAAGGCAAAGTGGGAGATTTTACAGAAGTGCTGACAAAGGCTCTTTTAAAAAAAGCAGCGTAGTACAATACCTGCTGAGATTTATTGAAACGATGGATCTCATCAATAAAGAGGATAGTTTTTCTCTTGAAGAGTCTTTTTTCATTCTGGGCTTGGCTGATGACATCTCGAACATCATTTGTCTTGGCACTTGTGGCTGATAGTGTCACAAACCTCATGCCATTCTTTTTGCTGCTGTTGGCTATGATGTGTGCCAGTGTAGTCTGAAACAGCAATAGGAGAAAGCTTTGTGAAAATCATTTCAGACACAGAAAGTACCAATTTAAAGGAAATCTGTAAAGAACAAAGCTATATATTTTGGACATAGGGACAGTGTTGACAGTTTACAGAGTTAAGGCATTTTAGCTCACGTTATTCTATGGCACAGAAGACTTAAAAACTTCCTGCTAGAGGTAGCTGCCAATTCCTCTGCTGCATTTCCAATGCCTGCACTTTTCCATACCAGACCCAGAGAGCCTCAGTACTGAAAAGGACAGCACTGACAGCTGTCTCCTTTGTCACGGAAGAAGAACTCTTTGCCAAATACATTTCTGTCACAGAAGACAGGCTGACTGCAATTCCCTGTGCAGTTATTTTGTGGAGCATGTTAATGGATAAAGAGCTGGACTGCCCCAAGACACCTGCCTAAGAGCTTACAGTGCAACTGCATGTGAGAAATAAAAAGCTACAATGTTATTAACCAAACTCTTTTATATTTCAAATACACATAAAAATGAAAATAATCAGACTGCAGTTTCTACAAAAGCATGAGAACATTAGTATTATAAATTTACATGTATACTTAAGAAAATGTAACTCTTAAATCTAAATAGTCAACAATAATCAAATGCTGGCCCAGGGAAGCAAAAGGCAGCTGGCTGAACAAACTGGCTGTTTTTAGTAAGCAGCTATGTTGTTTTTCTGTCTTCATGAACAAGCTCTTCAAATTTTATAATTTCACTTAGCCTAACAAAGCACAGACACAACCTCCACCAACCTCCTGGGTAGATTTACTACACCAGAACATATCACAGACATGATTTTGAGACTTTCCTTCACAACCCTTTAGTCAGCACAGGTGTATGCCTCAAAGAGAATTTATCTCTATTTGAAAGTACTGCTAGAGAAAACAGGTGATTCTTCCATCAAGCTCACTGTTCTATTAGAGAAGGATCCATAGGAGACTGAAGACAGGCGAGCCTCAGCAGGAGGGACAGGTGCCAACAAAATCACCTCAGAAGATATTCTAAGTGCTGAGGTTAAAGCAGCAGGTGGTGTCAACCTGATCCTCCTGCAGGGAGGCTGCAGAAACAAGCACCTACCACTTGGCTACCAACAGTTCTGCAGTACCCTGCTCTGTCCATTTAATGGATTTCCTTGTCCCTGAAACCACAACCAGCCCAAGTTAGAAAATGGGAGGCTAAGGAGAAGGATATTTTGTTATTCATTCTTGCCTTAATTTTAGTAAGGGCTTCCTGACTGCCTTCAGAAGCGGTGTCATTTCAGGTCCTGATACAAGACTTGCATCCCATATCAGATCCTTCCTTGCTTCCTGGAGCTCAATCCACCAGCCCATCCCCAAGTTGTATCATTGCAGAGGACAAGACTGGAAAGATACTTGGAAAGTGTTTGCAGCAAAGCCTACAGATATTAGCAAGATCTGAGAAAATAAACAAACAAGCAAATTCCACCCCCACCCCATCAAAACCAAAAGAAAAATATCTTTGAAACTGAGCTACCAAATTAAAACCAAAATTCATATTTCCTTACAAAAGGAATCAGAATGTTACTTCAGAGGATATATCCATGCCTTAAAAATCTCTGAAAGCACAGAAACACCCAATACATCAAACCTGAGGATGAAAAAGGAAAATGTACCTCTTCCTTCTCTAAAAGTGGCAGTGGTGAGACGAGAAAGAAAAAAAAATTAAGCAGCTATTCTTCTTGTAGCTCCATCCGGACTGGTAGCTCACATTGTACCCTGGTTGTCACTCAGAGAGTTTTGTTATTTACAAAAAAAGCAGTAAGGACTTTGTTTTATACACGTGCACAGGAGTCCATATTTCTAACTCTAATTTAGGGGGAAAAAATCAAAGAGATTTGTTTGAAAGTTACTGTTAGACCAAGAATCTACTTGAAATCTGCTGCATGGATCTCAGCCAGCAGATACCTCTCCCCCTCTGCCAACTTGTGGGTTACCAAAGGTTGCAATAAGAATAACATACATTGCCTTTCAAATCCAATGCTTGACAAGGACAGGCATGTTCACAACCTCTTCCTTCTGTTCTGCACAATCAATCATTCAGCAAGTCAAACTGCCTATCACACAGTTGTAAAACTTTCCCTGGTCCTCTGAAAGACATCCCATGAGCGCAGGATTTTTATGTTGCTTTTTGTCCTACCATCTCAAGCAAAAGTCAGTAACAAGCTACAGTTTCTCTTTGTTACTTCAGGTTACAACCTAAAGGAACACATAACCTAGTGGAGAATTCATGTAAGCAAAGTAGCTAAAATATGAAGGCACTAGCACAGAACAACTGTAACTCATATGCTAATTTCCTACTTTCCCCATGGGCAATGTATTTAAGGGACAAGAATAAAATTAGAAATCTGATATGGAATAAGACAGAAGAAAACACACTGATTATCCTTCATAATTGAAAATAAATTCTGAAGTTTGATTCTTACACTGGAAAACAAATCTTTTAAAATAGTGACACTGATGTTGCAATTTACTCTAAGTACCCCTGAATCAGAACCTGCATAACAGGCCCAAAAAGGAAATCCAAACAAGTTGATAATGTGCTCCTTTTATTATACAGGTGTTTCTTATTTAGTTCATGTTTTTTTCTTTATGTGCAGGAGCAGGAATATTGTTTCCCACAAATTAAGGAGTGATCCTGCCAACTAATCTTTTGCTACCTTCACTAAAAATAACACCTTACAAAGCTCAGTGTAATATCCTTGCCCCTTCCAGAAACCATTCTTAGTTCTCTTCTATGACGCCAAACTATTCAAACTCATTCAAATTATTATCTCAGCTTTTATGCTGAATATTGTGAGACCTTACCGACCTACCTGTTTAGACAAGCTAAAGCAGTGACATCATAAAAAGCGGTTCTAAAACAGAAACATATTCACCTAGAAACTTCTGAACCATTATTCACCAATGAATAACGCTTATCTTCAGCCCGTGGTCATTTATTTCCAGACTCATAACACACAGAACAAACACTTAACTACTGAAACTTTCCTTGACCATCCTGTACCTATTGCTTTGTGGCAGTCCAAATGAGAATATCCTTTCCCAGAGGCTGAAACCTCTCAGAGGTCTCAGATTTACAAACAACCATCAACCAACCAAACTAACAAACAAGTTCACTCAGAGCAACTATACTACCTGTTTTTCTAGGTTTTGATACAAGTTATGGATGAACCAAAAGCAACCCACAAATCATGCTTGGCTCCACACACCTCCCACTGTCAGCGCAGAAAAGTCAATCAGATTTGTGGTTTGGTAAGCTGGGTGTTTGTACTAGGAGACAAGAATGTTCTGTATACCTAGAAGTTTCCCTGACTGGGCAACACTCTTTAAGTATGAACTATTTCTCTCCTCTCTCCACTGCCACTAGTCAATGCTCCCTCACATCCACGGCCGGAAGAAAACAGTTAAAAGCTCGTACAAGTTAAACCAGTCTTATTGATGCTGATGTTCAAGGACTACCTGCTCAGAAGTAAGGTGGTCTTTTTGATTTTTGCAGCCCTGTACCAGGCCATTAAACTATGCTCATCACATTAGCTCACCAAAGCCCCTTACAAGAATGAAGAGTGGTACTGCCTAACTCACTTCAGGAAGTGGAGTTGGAAAAAACTGGGAAGGGATTAGAACACAGGGTTAGATCATATCAAGAATACTGTGAAACCTAAGGTTCATTGGTTTTTCCAATATACACAGTTCTCCCAGGAAGTCTGGAAGGCTGTAGGCTCTGCCAGGCCACGTTTAGGTTACCAAATCAGATCTGGCAGACTGGCACAAGTGCAGTGCAGCATGGATTATTCCTGAGCAGGGATAATCTAGTTGGCATGCAGGTTTCCCCAACAGGTGACTTTGCTGGTTTGTTCCAGAGCAAACCACAGTATCAATTATGTTTGTGGCAGGGATGACAAGAGACTGGTAAGCCTAGTGCAAAACACAACAGGCTAGTTAGACCCTACGGACTTGTAAGGTCTAAGCCATGTTATCAGAGTGCTGAACTAGTACCCTGATTTTATTTGCTGTTGTTTGACCATGACTTTCTAGCTATTTTTTGCTCTTCCTTTATTCTGGCCAGGATTTCCAAATCTTTGTTTACATGGTGTTGCCATCAATGGCCTTCCCTCACCCTCAACCCTCCTTTTGCTGGCAGCAGGGTCATACTGTAGCTGCCAAGCGATCAAGAAAGGCCGTGCTCTGTTTCACTGCCTTGAGGGAGACACCAACAGCATCCCTGGATGCCGCACAGGGCAGCAGTTCTCTGGGATATAGCTCTGTGGATGTTCTCTGTGCCACACTGCATCACAGGAGATAAGCCTGGCCGTGTCTAAAGGAAATTGGCAGCACAGCAGGTGAACATGGCCTGGGGACACTGTCTATACAGATAAACACAATCAAAAGTAGCAGCAGTTGGCGTTTATATAAGGGCAGATGCTATTCTTACCCATCTTGTTTGGTTCCTCAGACCCCAAATAGCCCACTGAGATACTACTGGAGGAGTAAGTGTCACTGAACAAGAGACACAGCATGTGCTTTACAGCACTTCCAGAATCCAAGCCCAACCAAGCATAAACAGATGCAAGGTCATTGCATAATGTTTATTGAAATGGAACTGTATCTCAATTTGCTGTATCCTGATTTGTGTACTGAAATTCCAACTTTTTTTATGGATACAATGGTATTTTCTCTTCCAGTGTTCTCTTCCTAGAGAGCCACCCCAAGTTATTCCTGATTTAGATAAGCAAAGCAAAGCACACTGCACTACAACACTGCTCCCAAGCAACTGCAAAGACAAACCCATTTTTCAGAGCTGTCCTGGACTTTCAGTTTACAATAATGTAAAAGACATGATGCATTTTCAGTTTAAAATTTCATGCTAATCAATCTACAGAACTCATTAGTTCAAATGGTTCAAATCAGGCCCCAAGCTGTATGAATAAGAGAAGACAAAACACACTCAAGCAATCAAACAGCCCATTAGGTAACCACTTGAATCAGCAAAATAGGAAGCACTGGGAAGCGATGATAAATATGTGTGCATCAAAACAGGTGCTGGGACTTTTTGTCTGTGTTTCAATAGGTCATTTATTGAATGCAAACAAAGAAAAGAAATACAAGAGAGTTCTAGAAATAAAATATAATGTCAGAGAAGATTTGATAGATACTTCAAAGTTTTGCACTCATACCAACATTGCGTATTTTATTTTATTACGAGAGGGCAGACATGAACCTCAAAAAATCATGCATGAATGCTCTTTGTCTTATCTTCTGTAAGGAGCGGGTTCATGCCACTTGCTGCCTATTTTTTTCTTGTTATGCAGCAGCCATAAGAGGGAATGTTTACTGTATTTAAATACAGAATGTTCAGGTTTATAAGGCTTAAACTTCATCTGTGGCAGCAAAATTATTCGGTGCTCAAGTTACTCTGTGTCCCCCTGCTAACTCTTTACTAAAATTGGTGCCCCAATGGCAGACATGCAAAAATCTAAATCCCTGTATTAAGGTGCCATAAATCACAGCACAGCTTACTCACATTACACTCGGATTTATACAGGCCTTTAAAAATTTGCATAGTCAGTATGAACAAGCTAACTGTTCCTAAGTTAATAACCACGGCATCTCTTTGAAGCAATGTTTCTTCTGGCCTGAGTCTGGGTCAGCTTCTTAAAAGAAGAAAACTGGCTCTTGTGTTCAACACTTCAGAGTGACAGAAGTGCAAACAAAAAGCCAAAGTCTTTTCATCCAGAGCACCTTGGCTTCCTACGTAATTAGGATGAGAGATTCAAGGTACAAAGATCATGTTCCCTTAAAGTAAGAGGACTCAGGACAGATGGAAACTCAAAAGAAAAGAGGATCACAACAAAATACCCCAATTTTGTCTTTTCAATTTTGAGAATGTTTCCTTGAATATTCAAGTGCAGCTGAGGCCAAAATCGACTTGGGCAGAGCAGTTACATAGCACACATGCTTTTACTCCAGTACCTAGCTTTATTGTTCTCACGATAAAAATACCCCAAAAATACTCTTGACCTACAATATGAAATATTAAATTGATAGCACTTTAACAAGCAAGATTGCTTGCTTAGAAAAAGTCAGTTGAACTACAATTTCTCATAAACATCCAGACTGAAAAATAATACATAAATTTATTTGAAATTCGGCCCTGATGATTTATTCCATGTTCATTTATTTTTTTTCACTTAGTCCTGCTCTACCCTTTTCAAAAGTATCAGTTACCATGGCATTTGGCTGTAGAAATGGAAGAAGGCATAGATGGACTGCAATAACCAGATTCCATGGGTAGCAAGAGCCTGTAGAGGTTTAAGAAATGTATGACCACCTTACACAGCACTTCTGAATTTAGACCAACATATCTAATTATGCTGCTATTTTAGCTCTTTGATGGGCAGAGCTTAGCATATGGCCTTGTTACATATGAGACTACACAGCATGCAGTTATTTCTTAGTGTTTTTCCTGCTGAAAAGCGCTGTACTTAATGGAAGAAGTTTTTGCTGATCAGTCCAACCAGGTCCTGAGGCAGTGAGAATACTTACTTCTCTTGCACAGGATCTTTCAAGTTTTCAAGCCCTAAGTTGCTTTCTCATGAAATGTCTTCTTAGACACATTATATACACAAAACTCAAATAGTAAGTGGGCGAGATAGGCAGGCAAGAACGGATCTCCTTTTTCATTTCCAGGAAGACTACTTTGCTTGCATGTTAAATCTGTTAGGAGAGGAATTTTATAAGGACACATGCAAGAAAAGAACAGAAATTTCAGATATTTAACTCAAACTGACATTATGATTTATGGGGAAGAAGGCCTGAGATAAAACTCAACTCTAGCACCATTCTAGAAATATTGATAAATGTGGGTGAAGGGGGAATGCTCAACTTTTTGCAGAAGGAATTTCTGGTTCAGCCAATAATGGGCATTTCATCAGGAGGCAGATGAAAGCAGATAGACTCAAAACTCTGCTGAGAAGGAATAACCTAGAAAGCAGATGAGTTACCCAATAGTATTTTTACTCAGTGAGTAAAAATATAACAGATGAGTTGTGGAACTGTTCTTTGATGGGTCAAAAGGCACAGAAAAGATTCAAGTCAGACAACGGAGGAGCAACAGAATTTAAACTCTGAAAAGTGAAAAGCAAGCTTACTAAATAGAATTGTGCGTAAAGCATATGGGTGAGGAGGATGTGCCATATGAAAGGAGAATGAAAGCTGTGACATTACAGGCATAAAACAGATTGCCCATTACTCAAAGACATTTTCAGTACCACAGAAGGTTCCTAAAGGAGACCTGGAACACAACTGTTAAGCTGTCACGAGCTCATGAAAAAGCACTTCCATGGTCAAAGCCAGGTGCATTCATCGGATCACAACCCAAAGGCCACTGAAGCCAGTGCCAGTTTGCAGAGGCTGTTCTGCACCCCTTGCTTTGCTACCACTGTACTTGTACAGCTTTTTTTTCCTTTGCAAAGAGGGCTTCAAGAAAGAGCAAGCACGTGCTGTTGACAGAGGTAACAAGAAACAAAAGACAGGAGACCACAAAAAATATAGAAGCAAGTCCCTTAATGTGTTACTCATTCAGAAAGGAGAATTCTTCTTAATAAAGAACTGAATTCCACTTCTCTCTCTGGCCATCCTTACTTCAGTCAATCCACCTCCTCTTTAGTCTGCTTTCAGAAACAGTGCTTCTTTACCCCATCTATTCTGAGCTCTTACTTTCTGCTATTACTTTGTTATTTTAAAGGAAGTGGCAATTATTGAAGTTCACTAGTTGGTTCTTTTGAGGTGTATGTTACCTAGCCTAAGAAACCTGCTGCATCATTGCTAATAGTATTCATCTAATTAATTGCTAATAGTAGTCATCTAATTCTAACACTTGCTCCTTATTTAATCTGATTGACTAGCATTATTATTCAAACACCACACAGCAAGTCTTTTTATTTTCAATTAAGTGTGCTGACAACAGCAAGCTGCTGCTGTCCTTAACTTCTCTGCTAAGCATTAATCATTTCCCCATCCCAGATTTCTCAAACATACTCTCACGCAGTCAACACACCAAATTATATAAATATATAATACATGAAACTAAATGTTGTGAACACATTAGACTGACACAGAAAACTGTATTTTGTTTGCCCTGCTACACCACAAATCTGAAATACGTGGAACAACAGATCTTAAACACTGTTCAACCACACCTGAGGCATTCCTTTGGTCCTTCCCTCACAACAACTGTGAATCCCTTCACTGCTGTGCTAGAGCGTCTCTGGGGACTCATGATGGGCCCTGGTACGCTAAAGGAGGCAGAACACAAATATGCAGTGATCAGATCCTGCAAAGACCGACCAGCCTAAAAGTGACTGAAGTTGGATGATGGCCTAGCCGTAACGCTACCTGCCTTCTACACCAGTGCTGCCTTCTCTAAGGGACAAGAATTCGTAGGCTAAAATAAACCTGGCACTTGCTGTTATAGAGATGTCAAAATTCATAGGTGGATAAAATAGTATTATGCAATTAATATACTGAATGTAATGTTATTATAAGTCTAGTACTATGAATGTACTAAAATATGGTTCTGTTATAAAAACTTAGATCTGTTATAAGAATATTAAAGGTTTACAGCTGCACTGACCATATGAAAACTGCTAAAGGAAACATGTCCAGGCTAGTTACCAAAGCTAAAGAATGGAGTTTGCACAGTAGCTCTCAGGGGTTGGGAAACCAGCTGTCCTACACATACCACCCGTAGTCTTGCTACATTTACATGTGAAGAAGAGGAAAACAGCACAGGAACTGGGGAATCTTAACTGTCAGGAATAAGATATCAGTGGCACATCTGGCCTCAGATAGCTGGAGAGATAGCATATTTAATGATAATTCACTTAGTCCATAGTCTGTTTCTGGGAAATCTGCCAACATGTAAAGGACTACCAGTAAAAGACTGTTTAACTTGTATATCTTCCCGGACACGGGTTTGTGTGATCCTTAAGGACTCTAGCAGAAGACAAGAAACCTACGAATTATTCCCAAGACTTCGGGGACTGGACTATCTTCCCATCTGATAGTATTATCCTTGGACCAGAGAAGCTTTGGAAACTCAATTGATTATGAAAAGGACAAAGGACATCCTTGCCTCTGGCAAGAAAAAGAGTATAAAAACTGGACTTGGACATGGCTATGGTGTGCCACTGCCTCTCTGACGCGACAGAGGCTCAGAGCTGCGTACGTGTATTACCCAGAGCCAAAGTCCTGGGCTTGACTCTGTCCGTTTCACTTTGTGGCTGGCTTAAAATTCAAATGCAAAATAAATTTTATACTTTGTTATTTTATAATAATTTGACTCTTGCAAATTATTAATCCGGCTTAATTGGTAATTACATTTATAACATTGCAAACTGTGCTGTATTAACCTGCTGGTTTCCTAGACATATTTAGAGATTCTGTGTTGTTGCAGTTTTTCAGCTTCTCAGCCATTAACTAAACCACGGCTTATGTTTTAGGTACAGACTTTGGAGTTACAAAATCTGAATTATCTGAAAGCAAGAGAGGCCTTGTGTAACCAAAGAGCAAACTGCATGGAGCGGGGCTCATGGGGGTGGACCAATTCTATTTTATTCATGAGGCAGGTTGTGTTTTTTGTAATCTTAAGTGAAAACTAGTGGACATCAGCCAACGTAAGGAATCTACAAAAGAAACCAAGAAGACAGAAGGGCGAAGAAGAGAGAAAGTCCGAAAATTAACAGGTTTTACGTACAGCAGCCTCAAGAGCCACGTGAAGCAGCACCGGCCGACCCCGCAGGCTGCGAGCGGGGCCGCCCGCACTCACCTTCCCGCAGCCCGGCGGCCCCCAGAGGATGAGGGAGGGGATTTCGTGGGACTCCAGCAGGGACCGCAGCAGGGTCTGCGCCCCCAGCACCCGCTCCTGCCCCACGTAGTCCCCCAGCGCGTCCGGCCGCAGCCGCTCGGCCAGGGGCTTCCCCTCCAGCTTCTGCGCCAGGCTCTCCCCGCACAGCGCGGCCGCGCATCCATGGCCCGGCTGCTCGGCGGCCTCGTCCCGCCCCGCGCCGCTCCTCCCGCCGGCGGCTGCCGGGCTCTGCCCGCCGCCGCGGCCCTTGTGGAAGAGGGAGAAGACGGGGGACCCGGCGGCCGGACGGGCCTCCTCCGGCTGCCCCTCGGCCTGGCTGCCCGGCGGGGCGGCGGCGAGGCGCGGCCTCTTGCTGGGGGGCTCGGCCTCGGCGCCGCCGGCCTGCAAGCAGCGGTCCAGGTGCGGGTTGATGTCGGCGCCCGGCAGCTCCCGCAGGCACACGGGGCACTGCACCACCCGCTCCTCCTCGGCGCCCTCCGTCGGCTCCATGGGCTCCCGCGGCCGGGGCAGGAAGCGGAGCCGCCCGCAGCCCTTCGGGAGCTGTAGTCCGCCCGGGCCCGCTCCCCGCCCCAGCAACCGGGCTTTACTGCCCTCGGCTGCTGAGCAAAGGTCTGTGGATTTGGGGTCCACCTGGTCTTTCATTGAAATACGTGAAAACGTCATTCTCTGTGAAAAAACCATCAATAAATTACTCTTTTTTAAAAAAGTTAGATTCAAATCGAACTCTTGTATTCTGCAGAATGCAGGGCAGGTTATATTTCAAAGATGGGCGCAGTAAGCGGGTCCATTCGCATCCTAATTTATGACCCGAACTTGACCCATTGGTAATTCTTTCCACATTACATCTTGTTTTCTTTCTTAAAGTATATGTTTAGGTTTAATTATACACTGTGACATAATAGTTCCCAGCTTGTAAAATTCAGGTCAGTCTAATGTCAGCTGTATTAGGAGGTAAACAAGTCTGGCTGCTGGCTAACAGCACCCCCAGGTTTAAAATTTGAAAATGGCTAGTTAGAAAGTGGCCAACAGGTCAGAAATAAAATTTTTAGTTGAACTGATGAGGGAGACCAAAGGACTGAGTTTGAAGCAAAGTTCTTTAAGGCCCATCATGTAAACCTAGTTCTTACTGAAGGGATTACAATCTAAACCCATATACTGAAAGTGAAATGAGGTGTTTGTGGGTTCCACTTTTCAGCTAATACCTATTTACCTGCGCATATCTATTCCTGGTCAGATTTAGAAACAATTACTGTATTGTTTATATTTTTATAATGCAAATATATTGATTTGCTGGTATAGGGTAGAGAAAGCAGCAGGACTATAGATATGCACTGCCTGTGCTTATAGCTAAGCAATGCTTTTAGGACATATGTGGTCTCTGAGTGTGTAAGTGAAGATGTGGTTCATGAGGCAAGATACTTTGCTTGGAGTGAGGGATTGACTTGCTGAAGATGACCCATAAAGTAGAAGAAAGTATCTCCCAGGCCGGAGCTGGGAAATGTAAATGACTGGGGGAAGGTTAGAAAGTGGCCATTTTCCTCCTTTGGGGGAAAGTGGAGCATCACACCATGTGAAGGTTGTAGTTTCCCATTGCTCAGTGGTACATGACCAGGGTGAGATTTCTTCTCTGGGACTTTGGAGGAGGCCCTTGCAAACAAATTTCACATTCTATTGTTCAGCTTTCTGTTTCAGGGATGTATTAAGATAATGGTGGAGAGCACAATCACATTTGGACTCAATCCTAGTATCTGCTTGGTAACAGAGCCCAGTAAGACATTTGAGTTTGCCATCCCATTAATATTTTCGCAGATAACTAACTCACTGGTCAGCTTGAAGAAACATGTCCTTTAATTCGGACGTGTCATTCTCATTAGATAGATGGCCACATTTGGTGATCGAAGCATAGGATGATGTGCTCTTTGAAGAGCTATGGAGAACCTGAATCAGCTTTCCTTGGTTGAAGTCCTGTCAGGCCACAAGATCTTCACAGCCAGGTCACTCTAAATCACTGTAGGATTTGAGTAGCTGCAGACATGGAGGTAGCAGGAGGGCATCTGGAAACATGTCCCACTTTTTTCTGACAGCTTTTGATTACATCTTATCATCTCTTGCTGTGGAGTAGATCAGATAATCTGTAGAATAATGGCTCAAAGGTCAGATTGAGCTGTTGGGTATTTCACTTGCAATTGTCAGAGCTGTTAAGAAAATCCACAAACCTGCTTTTGAGAACTGGAGGAAGAAAATCTCATAAAGTGTTCTTTCAGCTGATGGCGATGAAAAGGGAGAGGTGTCAGAGCTGTGAAAGTTGGTGAGAGATGCTAGATGCAGCAGGCTGGACATTTTTATATACTGGATGCATGACTTCTTCAGATGACAAATGCCTTACAGGCCCACAATGGTGTGCCTGCATCTCCCATATTAACAGCACAGTCTACAACAACATGGTGGCAGGAATCTCTCTGGAAGGCTCATTTGAAAACTACAAGTTTACATGGTTCTTTGCTGTCCATCATCTTTAAATGTCACCACTATCCAACCATCTCTTGTGTCACATGGGATAGTACGTGGCATCTTTCACATCTGGGAAGCTTGGAGGGCTAACTGTGGGCAGAGCAGTTACTTGGTGTAGGTACACATTTGATCTGCTGCACATGCACAGATATGGGGTCAAAACACTGAGGAACATTTTCTGTTGGAAGGTGTTTGGGTAAAAAATTACTGATTTAATTGGGTCATTGATTGTACTCTGAAAGCTGTTTCTCTGTGCTGCCAGTGACTGTAAGGTTGTATATAAGTTCTTAATTACACCATATAATTTATGGTGTTTATGCAAGTTAAACTGAAACTATGAGCTGTGTAATGAGATTTGACAGATTCAGCTTTCTCAAGCTAAGGCATTAGCACTGTTCTTTTGTAGCTGGGTTTCCAATACAGTGAAGGAAGGGTTGCAAAAACAGCAATAGAAATGTTTTGGTCCTGTATTTCCTGGGTATATAAAGAGATGCTAAGTAAAATTTTAGAGTACTCTTTTAAAAAAATTAGTTGTTCAGAAGGACGTATATTCCAAGTGTAACCAAATGCTTACTTCAGGTGGGAACCCACTTCCTTGCTGTGAAATAAAAGCCTTCTACAGAGAAGGCTTGACTTGCAGTGGCCTTCCAACCAATCCTAATGTTAGACAAGCCTTAGTGATTCTACATCCTGTACTTGCCAGGCACATCACAAGGGCCTGCAGAGGAGAAGAACCCAGCTGAGGACTGTGCTCTTCTGCACCCTTCAAGAGAGAGCCAGAAATTGCCACCATTTTTGTAACTACCTATTTTTGTGGTACAGGATGGTGGGAAGAGAGAGAAAAGGCCTGTGTTCATGCCTGTACTACTTTGTTTAGTATCTGAAATCTTTCTGGACTTAATAGCAGGGTCCTTGCATATCAACTTGCTGGAACTGTAACAGAAAAGAGAACATGTTGAGCAGCAGGGAACCACTGAAATGGCTAAAAAGTGAGGAGTGCTCCATAAGCAAGGTCTACAGCAACAGCAGTAAGCATTTTGATTTCATTGAGCTAAGTAGTTTCTATGAATGAATTCAATTTTATTGGTCTTGTAGCCTTCTTGAATTATCTGGTGTTCAGTGTAAAACAGTCTCTGTGAACAGGCAGTGCTGTATACTCTGAGTTTTGGTTCAGCAAGTATAAGGAGAGAGAGTTGAAATATAAAGTGTTGCAACTTGGTAATTTTCTAATCCAAAATGCATGAATAACACTAAAACCTCTTATTTGTCTTTCTTTTGTACAGCCAAGAAAGAGGAGAAATCAGAAGTTATGAGTGTTCACTGGTTTATGAATCTAAGGTGGAGAGGAGAACAGAAAGTAAATTAACTGGACATAGTATGAAGCTACTTAAGATTAACAGGCTGGAAGAAATAAATACACGATTCAGCACAAGCAGACTAGAAAAAACAGCCTTTTTTCAGAGTGTGGAGAAAATGAAGATGACTAGAAGCTTTCAGGAAGAAAAATTCAGTGAATCGGATCCTGGAACAGAAAAGAAAAAGGTAACTAACTAACTGCATAATTAATTTTGTTTTCTCAAAAGCACTGCCTCTTTCTTTTTTCAGCTAGTTAAGGAATTTACTTTGTGTATTTCCCAGTAAATCTGGATTTTTCATTATCATCTATAAAAATGTATTGCAGTTGTGAGAGACTATGTTAAGATCTGAATATTGAGAGATGCCTCTGCCCAAATGAAGGTGCAAATGAGACCACATGCCAAAGTCAGTAGTGTGGATTTTAGTTAACAATGAATTTGAGGTAGAGAGATAGAAATGGAAAAGAGTAGGGGGAGAGAGAGAGGTCGAGCAGAAGCTAGTCACCACCTGTAGGTCAAATGACATCCCATTGGTCCTTTTTTACCCATGGCTTCTCAGTGGTGAAGGTCATGAGGTCATTCAAAACTTTTCACTATTTATATATCTTAGCAGATAAAGGAATCAATGTTCATTGGCTGCACAGTTCTCTTATTCTATTGGTTGAATGATTGCCTCAATTCTAATACTAACTAGTGCACATGCTGAATCTTTTCTTATGGGTCGGTGGGTTTCTTGAGTTGTGGGTGGTTTCAATCTCCCCCTGCTGGAATTAATTTTTACCCAGTCAGAGCTGATTTCAGTACAGTTGCTGAGTAAGCTTTCCTCATGGCCCATAAATTCTGCATTCTTTGTGTCCATTTTCAGTGACACATTCTTCTCCTCCCTCTTTGTTAACCTCAGACAATAGAGGTTACACTCTATTGAGATAACACTCAGACAATAGTAACATCATTATCTTATTTCAAGTTCTTGTCACAGTAGCTTAACTATTTGGGGGAGAGCTTTGGTGGTGGCAGATGCTGTCTGTTCCATAACTTGGGATGATCTTTGACTAGTGATATACATACAAGCAGTTGCTTTTTTACACAGTTTGTCACACTGGCAGTTTTTGTCTGGATGAATTACCAAGTATGTGGTAACCAGATCTCACCTCCACCAGGTCTGGAGTTAGCACCACACCGTCGCTCCGTTCTGTGCTTTGCTTGTGGCAAAGTCCTTCTGTAGCCCTAACAGTGATTGGGACAGGCGACTGTGATCTTTAGGTTCTTACAGACTGGTTTGCATATTTTAATCTTTTTGGTTCGTAAAAGTGAGCATGTGTTGTTCTTCTGGGGATTAATTTCTAGGGGACTTAATATTCAGAAATTGTATAAAAGGGTTGTGTGGTTCTGCCACCCTTCGAAATTAGAAGGTAAACATGGATTTTGTTGGATTCATGTTTTGAAAGCATCTGTCCTGTTTAATAGCTCTGGAGTTAGTGGGGACTGAATGAATCCCATGGAAAGAGCAGATTCTCCAGAGGAACTGAGGCAGCTTTGTGCTTTGCTCCCCGCTACCTGGTGAGCAGAGCGTGGTTACGTGCTGTGTACCACACTTTCAGGGCTGAGTATTATCAGTGTGGCTCTGTTCTCCAACTGTCTCCACTAAGAATGGTGTTAGGTATCATGGTATGGGGTCTCTGGTAGGAAAATGCCTCAGTGATCAGCTAAAATATGTTTAGAAATAACAGCACATTTTCTTGTATTACAGGTTTTTTTCTATGTAAGAATCTAAAGGAAGCGGTATTTTTACTGACGCATCATTTAGATAAGAACTGAGAAAATCCACTTGCAGTAGGAAGAGAGATTAATTTTACATACCAGTTTGTGAAAATACTTGAAAAATTTGTGCTGTGGCTGTTTGTATGCTGATTGTGCTGATATGGCAGAGCAGTTTTTCAAGGGTTCTGAAT
The DNA here is from genome assembly GCF_015832195.1 of Motacilla alba alba. Taxonomy (NCBI): domain Eukaryota; kingdom Metazoa; phylum Chordata; class Aves; order Passeriformes; family Motacillidae; genus Motacilla; species Motacilla alba. The sequence goes on along the minus strand of NC_052017.1, from coordinate 69,526,093 downwards.
ATTTTTGTGTTCAGATGATACCCTGGAGCACTGGTGTTAGGTAAATTTTGTGGTGTTTCCATTTGTATTATCCAATCAAGAAATTGAATTTTTGAAACTCCTTAATCTTTTGAGTCACTTTTGTTCAAAATTATTCCAGTCTTCAGGAAGGTACTGCAATTTTTTACTTTGTAGACATAGAAAGAGAACTTTATATTGAAACAAACAAATCATATCTCAAGTAGGATATGTTTATTTTAGAGAGTTTCATTTAGTGTTACAGTGAAAATGAGAACTAACAAACCCCCTACAATTTTGGGGTGTTTGGGGTTTGGAAGATGTTATTGGCTCTTTTAAGAGAGTATACTTCCAGTGTGAAAATAACAATTTGCACAAGTGAGACATCAAAAACTGCTCTTTCTGCCACGTAGCTCTCTCTTCCAGCGATCCAAAAGATCAGCAAAAGGACTGAGAGCTGCTTTGCCTGTATTAATGTATCTTAGCTTGCTACTGAATTGCAGATAGGGTGGGATTTTTTGCCAGTTTGTGCTGCAGAGTCTCTTAATTCATTGTCTTGATTTCATTGTCATTTGCTTCTTTAATCTGATGGTTGGAACTGGCCCTTTCTTAAGAGTGCTGTAAGAAAGGGTAGGGAGGTTTTGGTGGTGCAATAGAGGAGAAAGGAATACATTTAGAAGATGAACAGCTGGTGGCTAGTTGCAAGCTGGAGAAATAGCTCTGTATTCCCATTTTAGCTTGTCAGTCTCCTGGGAACAAGACTTCAAAGGTGAAAAACAATCTAACTGAGCTCTGGTAATATACCTCATCAGAGTGAGCCTTCCAGATACATAAACATTAGTTATTTTTGGGTTTTGGTGTTTGTTTTTTTGTTTGTTTGTTTTTTAATTATTTTTTTTATTTATTTTTAATTTCTCAATGGGATAACTGGGCCCTAACTGGCTGTTAATATTGATAAAAGGAAAATCAAGACCTTCTCTTAAAAGACCTTAGTGTAGTCTGATGGCCTGATGAGCAGTTTGATTATATTGATCAGGAAAGGATGGAAAGAAGAGTGTATTGGCAGGAAATATAATATGGTAAATCTTGCCCAGATGTATGTCCTTCTGTATGTAATTTCTGTGGGTGAAGGCGAAAGCAATGACAAAACATCCATTCACTTAAATGGGAGTGTGTTTGAGCTCAAGAGACCCAGTAGAGGACAGTGGTCAAGCCTATACTGGCTGGAGAAAAGAATTCTGTCTGAAACTACTTAATAATAGTTAAAGAAGAAAATTATCGACTTCCTCAAAACAGCTGTTTCTCTAGATTTTTTTTTTTAATAAAGGAAGCAAACACAATTTTTTGTCTTTTGGTACAGTATGTTTTTGTAAAAAAAGCTCAATCCCAAACACAATGTAGTAGTAGTAGGAGTAGGAGTAGGAGTAGGAGTAGGAGTAATATTAATAATAATAATTTCATTGATATTAGAAGACTTCAATGGAAAGCAAATCGTTGACATCAATGATGAGTGGTTGGTGCTGTCAAGCAGTTCTGCTGTCGGTGCCCCCTAGATGGCACCCTTTGCCACTCCAGCTCTCCATCGACCACTTCCCTCTTGGACAGGATGGCAAAACAGCTTGTGACGAAACTGCTCCTTATGTGTTTTACTTGTGCTTTGTTCAGTATGCCCTCTTGTCCCCCATTTGTACTGTTGGCAGCACATGTCTTTGTATCTTGGCTAGGTTCTGTCTTCAGTGAACGTGAAGTTCTGCTTCAGGTTAGACGTTAGCAAGTAAGAGATTTTTTGTTTTTATGTGTGAGGACGAAATTAAAAGAAGACTAAAAATCCAGACCTGTCCTTGACCCATTGCACTGAATAGACACACCGAGATATCTGAAGGCGCTGGTCCAAGGGAGAGGGTGGCACAGGGTAAGAACAAGCAGGTGTGAGAAGGTGAAATAATTCCTTTTGACAACAGCACCAGCTTATGCAAATATAAATTGATTGTGAAACTGCCCCACAATTGAGCCAGCTGCAATAGATCCCAATGAGCTCCATGTTTTACACCTGGACTGCTTTTGATGGCCCAGCCAAAGCTGTGTGCTGTTGGTCACAAACCTGCTGTCTCTTCACTACGGCTCTTACTTGGGTAATATTTGGTGTCAGAATGCAATTCAAGTTGTTTGATCTTGATTTGTTATCTGCAAAAAGTGGCCATGAAATTATTATCCAGTGTGGGTGAGTTAAATGGGTAAAAGGAGCCTGGGAGCTTCTGTAGTTCTGAACATTGCTAATATGAAACAACCAAGTTGCACTAGTGAATCATGGAGCTGGGGTTTAAACACAAGTCACTGACCTTGAAGAAGATAATTTTACAGCATTTTCTATACAAAGCTATCCTTTTGCCGATATTCTGAAAACAGTTTAAGGACTAATTTATAAATATTTAGTTCAGCTAGAGCTGTTGGATGCTCTTGGTATTTGATGTTCAGTTAAACTTGGCCTGGGGATAGCTAATTGTCCTCTAATTCCCTGTATCCTTTGAGCCTTCTGTCACCTCCTTCTCCACCACCATCACCGTTTATCTAGCAGTTACTTTCCTTGCAAGTTCTGTGCTGGAAATGACTGGTAGTAGTGATACTTTTACAAGTTCCTTTTTCCAGGGGAGGCCAGAGTCATGGCAATATTTTGTACAGAGAAAAAATGATCAATGTCACACAATGAACTCCAAATAACTCTTCTCTGGTCCCTAACACTGTTCAAGATACTATATATTTTGACAGAAACCTATTTCTCGTTTTACAGTTTTAGTCAGGAATGGCTTTTGAACAAAACCCTGTAAGGTACTCAGTACATTTGGAGTAAAACTTCTTAAACCCTCAAGGCTTTCTTTAGCCTTGAAATTGAAGCACCATGTCTAAAGCTTGCCTTGGTATGGTGAGGAAATTGGAAGTGGACTTCAGCCAAGTTTGGGTCCATTTTGTTTTACCAAGCACCTTTTCAGCTTGCTTGGAATGCTGTCATGAGATATCACACTGCCAACCTCAGCCTGGCGCAGCTTTACGGAATATCCTTTATGTGGTGCCCTCTTCACGTCCCAAGTTCATGGCGCTGTCTTGTCATGTGGCAATGTGTGTGTGATTCTGTGACTTCAGGTAGCTTCGTTTTACCTAATGCTTCCGGCTCCCATGCTTATGAGAGTGTTTTCCTGTCTTTCTTAGAAAGAAAGAGGGGAATATCAATGTTTCCTGACTGAAAAAAACCCGTATCACTACACTGACCCTTCCCAACATAACAGCTATGTACAAACTCAAAAGTATCTTGAGAGTGCTCTGGAGTCACGGAAGTCAGAAGCTGACTAAGCAAAGGGCAACAGTTATTAATTTTTTTTAATCTCATGACTTTTTTTTTGCAATTGATGTAATGATATTTGTAAGTTGATTTGTGAATTTTTAGCACTTGAGGTTTATGGTGTTCATATTTTTTGCTTATTCACCTCTTGTCAGGTAAATACCCAAACAGAGAAGAAATTACACCATTTCTTCTTACTTCTTCAATGACTCTTAGTGCATTGTAATTATGGACAGCAATTGCATGGAATAAGTATAATCCTTATATATAAGGATTCCTTCCATAAATATAGACCTGAGACCTTATGTAATGGTTCTACACAATCCTTACGTATATCCTTATATCCTTATTTATTAGACAATGAGCCACAACAACATGCTTTGTTCCTCAGATTTTCATTTTTTAATCTCTAGAAATAATAATCTCTCTGGGCTTACAATGGGGCTGGTAGCAGGATTTTTTTCTTTTTTTGTTAAAGTTACTTACCATTTCCAGTTTTAATACCTTGTTTTTAATTGTTTAGACATTTCCCAGGTTAGTCTACTCAAGCAAATATTTTCTATGCAGAATTTTCATCACCTTGAATTGCTTGGGAAAATTCAACTAAAGCAGTATATCTGCTTCTGGGAATTTTAGGGTAAAGAAGATACTTTTATGATAGTATTGAATGTTTCACATCCATGTTGTTGAAATAATTTGGCACCTTCCACTCTTCGGATCAAGGAATTGATGGTTGGCAGGTGAGCAGATGCTGGATATGAAAGGGCAGACAGTGAGGACTCCCTTTCTGCATGGTGTTGGTTTGGATATGGGAGCAATGGAAATACACTGCAAGCACAGGAACAGAAGGCACTGAAGACAGTAAAACTATGGCATTTCAAACTGACCTTTCTATGCACATGCACCATGACATGTTAGGTTATTGCCTTGAATTTTTTTTTCCATTTCATGCCTATTAAAAAGGAAAAAAAAAGATTTTCAATTGCCTGAAATGTTAACTGCAAATGGATTGTGCTAAGAGTTTGCTTTCATTGGAGAAGTTCTGGAATGTCAGAGTAATTGCCTTCAAGTGCGCGCAATACACATCCCGTGTAGATCCCTGCACCTGTTTCGTGCTTGTCAGTGATCCATCACTTCTTTTCCTTATAGGTTCAGGGAATGCGTTGAAGTGTGAGATGGGATCCTGCGGCGTGTCCGAACCTTGTCTAGCTAGGTGGTACTTACAGAGCTGGGGAGGATTTTGAGGGTGCCTGCCAAATTGCATCTGCTAGAGCAGGAGAACCAAGTTAATCAGATGATTAAAATTAAAGGGATGGATCTAATCCTGCAAAGAAATGCTGCCTGGATTGTAGATAATTTCTGCCTTTTGGCTTCATATCTCTGGCACACCCTGTGGACTGTGTTAAGCTGTGGAAGAAAGAAAGGGATCCCTGCACCTGGAAATGCTCAGGTAGTAGATATATTTTTAATAAATTAGATACATTTCACTGCTCAGTCTCAGTATTATTTAACTAGATGAATGCTGCTTGTGTTCGGATGTGACCAGTTAGACCTATTTGTTTTTTCCTGGAGCAGCATTTATTTCTCTCTTTCATACTAGCAGTATTTAGGTCTGGCTGGCAGTAAATCCTAGGCAGATGATGTGCTTTTCAGGAAGGTGCATCTCTTCTTCCCTTGCATTCGGAGGGCTTTGTCTTGCCATTAAAACATCCTCTAGTGACCTCTACTGGGTGCAGTACAAGGGAGTGCCTCAAGGTTACCGTCCGTGGCCGTGGTGGGAGCAAGGTTGCCAGCCCTTCTTGCTGCGGGACTCAGAGATCCCTACTAAGCCCCTTATTTTCCTGTTGCTGTCAAGTGAATGTAGTGTTATCTCCCAAAAAAATTAGCATCACTTGTTATTACATCATGTTGCAAAGATAATATGCATGTTTGCTGAGTTTCCCAGAAAGTAATGCAGAGATTACCCATTATGTGATAGCTGGAGAGTTTTTAGAATTCCTAACAGGAAACATTACATAAACAAAAGAAATAGATGAGTTTAGAAAGGCTAAATGGAGGATGCTTTTTTTCTAAAGTATCTCCAAGGATGTAGGCTGCCGAAATGCTCAGCATTTAAATTAGTTTGCTACAAATGACATTTTTCTTTCTTTCTTTGAAGACAGCCACTTGCAGAATCTCAAAAGTGTTTTCATGACAAAGGTTTGAGGTCTGAAAAGTCTGCAGCCTTACACTTGTATATTCTTCTAGTGTTATCAGCCAAAAGAGTCATGACCAATTGTGTGAATTTATAGCAGAACTTTTCATATATAGTGAAAGGACCTCACACAATAGCGATAAGGAGAATAATTCAAATATTGCTACAGATGTCAGCACACAAGATTAATAAGATTCACAAAGAAATCATCTGGCAAATAAAAAAAATCAAATCTGTTGTTCATAGTTTTCATTTTGTCTAAAACTGTACCTGCACTCGCACCTGAGCTTGAAAAGGATCTGTTCTTTTCTTTATGCCTAGCTCATTAAAATTTTGCATTTTATCTTGAGTGAATTGTAATTTGAAATTAAAAAGAAATTGATTTCATTCCAATGTGGTTCTTGTTAATTTCCTTCCATTTGTATTAGACTTCTTCTGTTTTGCTACAGTCAATCTATTTTTCAGTTTTTAAGACAAGGCCAACATAATACATGGTATTTGCTAGCAAGAGAATTGTATCCATTGCACCGTGAAATTGCAGAATACAGATTGTGATGAATACAGATTTTAAAATATCCTGTATTAAGACTACCAGAGATTGTTTTCTAGTCCTTATTAGCACTAAAGTATTTTTTCCTGAATTTTGCATAAGTCAGAGATCTTTGCCAGTTATCTTGCACCTAATTAACCCACTTTTGAAATTCAGAGTGGTAATATCTGTCAGACTTCCCCCCCCCCCCCCCTTTTTTTTTATTGCTCTGTGTGTGTTACATTTGTTCTTTTGAGTTGAAAGGTCCTTCATAAAGTGCAAGTTTCCCAGGCTGTCTCCTAAGTCCTCATACATAGAAAGGTGGCATGGACTCACAAGTATTTCAAGGGCAGGGCAAGTGTCCTTTCCAGGAACTGGCAGTAGGGCTGTGCTCATGCAGAGATTCCTGGGTAATTGGAATCCTTAGCTTTGGGAGGAAATGAGGCAACAGCTGCCTTGTTGTGTTGTCATCTCAGGACCCCATGGCATGTCCATTCCAGACTCATCCTTCCCTCTTCCTTTCTAGAGAAGCATTGTTGTCAACTGCAAGAAAGCAGTTCCTCGAGCTCCCTTGTCCCTGTGCATTCTGATCTGTGTCCTGTGGCTCTCAGACCTGTGACTGTTTGGACTGCTGTGATGAGAAAGGCTGGTGACCAGCATTCATATTTGAGAATGGTTCTTCCTTGACCTCCCAAAAAATGAGGAAAAATGGGAATTGGATCAAGAGAGCTCTATGGGTCTTGCTCACTTTTCACCATTTTTCTGGTGAAAATATGAGTTTTGGCTTCCTAAGAGATTTTAAGGAAACAGTGCTACCCTTTGATCACGATACTCCTTCCCCAAAGAAGTGCTAATTGAGAAAAAAGGTTTAGAGTTATAGCAAATAGCTAGCAGTAAATCCATTTTGTTTCTGTGTGTGATACTAGAGCAGAACACTCCTGCCAGTGGGAGGTAGCTGGACTGTTGGTGACCCTGTGTTTGTTCAGCAGGTTGTGAAGGGCCTTTGGTAATAATTGCCAAAGTGTGTTATTATGAACAAACAGAGTCCCTAACTAAGACTGTGTGAGGCTTAGTACAGGTCAGACCCACTCCACAGAATTCATTGTCTGAACAGCTGGATAAGAGAGAAGTGAAATGAGAAATAGGTACAGACATGGATGAAGACTGTGATAAGGTCATGCTCTCAGTCAGTGACATCTGTGCAGAGACATCTGCAATGTGGAAATGAAATCGCTGACTCTCTGTCTAGTGTCCAGTGTCCTCTTTACGTGGCTATATGCTGAGATCTGAGGGGAGGCATGCCTCTGAACCCTCAGCCTGCTGGATCCCAGCCATTTTGTGAGTGCTGATTACTTTGCAAAGCTCCTACACACCACTTGGTCCAGGATCTAAAATTTCAAAAATCTATGGCATCTTCTAGATATCTTTATTTTTCTGGTGTTCATTTACGTACCATTCCCTTTGTCCTCTCCCTGTTAATTCTTCTTGATTTTTATTTAGATCCTATGAATACTGTGGTTAAAGTCTTATTGTAACCTTTGGAAGACATGACTGTTAAAACATCTGAAAATCTGATCAGTTTCAGTACAGCGAAGGCATATATATTTATTTCTGTGTAAAATATGTTGCATCTTGTCTATCTTCCCTTAAAAACTTCTTTTTGACCCTGGGTGCACAGCTTAGCAAAGAATTCTTTTGGCCATGGTCATTCAGAGGTGTCATGTTACAGATTACCTACCCAACCAATTTGTAATATACACGGAGGTCTGGGGAGAGACATTCAGATTGTCCCTGTGACCTTTCTCTTCTGGCATCCTTGTGCAATATCTTGTAGACACATTTAGCAGAAGTCACGGTGCAGTAAAAGTGACTTTCCAGCACTGAGTGTGGCATGAGAATTCCAAACAAGGGCCCTAGCGTGGGAGAGGCACATTTCTGTTACCTTGAACGGAAATCTCACATGTAAGGAGCATTTTAAGGGGTTCAGTATCTTTATTTTTCCACTTATATGGACAAACTGATGTAATTCCTGGTGTTTGGTTCCTCTGTGTTTGCTGAAACTGTTTTTTTAACTCTCCCGAGTTAAAGAAATTGCTGAACTGCTTATATTGAAAACATGCATTGTACAGTATATAAGGGAGGATTTTTTCAAGTACTATGTAGGCAGGTACTTTTAAGTGCTTATTTGCCATTTACAAATTAAATTCTTGAGAGAAATTCAAATGAGGCTTTATTATATGACTTCATGCTAAAGAAAACGCATGGGATGTGGTTATAATACATGTAAATTAATTTGTTATTGACGATAAAAAAAGAGTATTTTTCCATCGTTCCCTGTCTTCAAGGCTAACTAAGCAGACATGCTGGTACATGAGACCTCTCTAACACCATGCTTGGACTAAACAGTGATAGAGCAGATATGTGGGCAGATAGGTTTAATTTCAGTTATGATCCCACCTAGTTATAACTCTGCCTAGTTTACCTCATATCTTAAGTAGACAATGCAGTTGAGGATGATAGAGAAAATCTAAGCGTTTAAAGTTAACTATTTTGCAGGGAGACAAGAAGTTGTGGGGTGATTTTCTCTTGACCTTTGATGCTGCCATAGCCCTTATTATCATAACTACATTTAAAGGACATGTTCACTAAAATAATTACTGCTTTTATCAAATCAAACATGTTCTGCTGTCTTTCTGAAACTCATAGTAGACCCATGTTTTGTAATTCTAAATCTGGAGCAATCGTCTAAAGCCTCTTGGTCCTGCATGTTTTAGACCATAATAGAGGAATTCTACATTCTCCTAGTTATGCCTACCCTATGTATTTCTTCCAACTCATATCTTAGCAGGGTTTTATAATGGTTTTATAAGAATAGAAATGTAACTCGATGGTGAGAGCTTTTAAAGAGCTTGGGGATCTAAACAAAATTTCATATGGCGTTACTAAAATGGACGAATGAACAAAATTCAGAAGATTAGGACAAATGAATAGGAAAAAATTGACTAAAATGATTAATTTATTTTCTATTTTAGTCACTTCTAATCCTTTAAACTGTCCTTTTTTTTCAAGACAATATTCTAGCCCCTAAAATGCATCTTTCCAGCACTACATCCAAGATCTGTATCTTTAATCTCCCTTGTGTGTGCACTTCATTTTTAGTTGTAGAATAATTCACTGTCTGCTAAAATACAGAAGCATGGAAAGGCATGAATTTATCCAAAAACTTAAATTGAGTAAGTTTTTGAAGGTGTTTTCTCTTTCTTTTACTGAGTCCACATGCAACTACTGCCTCTCCTGCCATTGTTAGTTATTGGGCTTGCTAAAGACAGTATTTGTACCACTTTTCTTACTTAAGGAGAACACTTTGTGCACTAAAGGCTGCATAAAAATTGCACTATGATTTTTTTCTTCAGGCAGCTACCCCAGAGAATAGGCATGAAAATTTTTAGCTTGGAATTTTAACTGCCACCGACTGCCAACAGATTGATTCAAAGTGTGTGAGGGCCAGCGCGGGACTTGTAAAGAAAGCTTGTGTGGTGCACTGTTCCTGGCTCACACTGTGCTTTACAAGGTCCCCCTGCTTTGTTAGCAGTAACTTCGTGAGTAACTTTGTGGATGGTTAGATATTTCAGAAGTCAGCTCAGAATGAGAATTTTCTCCTTATATCCCCAGACAACACAACATTTAAATGTATCATGTATTATTGTATTATTTATGGACACTGTGAGTGACAGTTGTCACATCAGAGACACGACAGTCTAAGCAGACAGGCTGTTATGGAGCTAAGTGGAGAAGCAGGGGCTTAGAAGGATGGAAATAAGCATCCAAGGTCACCCAACAGATCTGTTACAGAGGCAGGGCTGAAAGTCAGACTTTCTGACTTCTAGACTGGGGCCCAAGTCATGCTGCTGCTGCAGTGGGACCCCCTTGCAATAAAAGAAATGTCTTGTTTATCACCCCTGTTTCTTATGTCTGGAGCTGTATTTTCTGAGACACGTTGTATGAAAGCCTTCATGTTATCAGCTAGCATTTGCCAAGTATGTGGGAGATACTTTTTAACCCCAGGAATTATTCAGCATCATGTGACTGCAGCAGAGAGTATTGGCTTCTTAGCTGTCTCTGAGTTCCAAAATCAGTGGAATGCATAATTGAAGGAATATGGCTTGGTAATAATGATTTAAGTTCTATTTCCATGTCTGGCAATTCTCCTATAGTTCCCAGGATCATCCTGCATCTGGAATCATACTCTCAATGTATGCAGTGTCTGGAGCTATGAATTTTCCAAAATGTTCAGCAGACACCAAAGAAAAAAATAGACTCTCAAAAATAACTACCCCTTGTCATTATCTTTCAATAACATTTGACTTTAGAAATTGCATTTTATCTTTTACCTTAGAAATCGTAATAATTTATAAAGACCCGTCAATGCCAGGGAAGTCAAGAAGAAGAGAAATGTGATTTATAGTGTTAAAACCAACTTTTATCAGCATGAATTTGGAATGAGAATTAATTCGTCAAAGGAAGTACTGAAGGGCTTCCCTACAAAAATTATTGCTTTGGAGCATCTGTTTATCCATTTTTCAGTATCTGTCCTTGTGGGTTTTTTTCCATCAACTTTTTAAAGCATTTGTTTGGTCTTTGTGGTACTCCATGTGGCTTAAAAGATTCCTCCAGTATTAGCAAGAACTAACTGAAATTAAAGCATAGCTTTCTGAACTACGTAAGACATTCAATGTCCTGCTCTCTGTTTGCCAATTACAATTGCAAATAAGCAAGTACTGTTTGTTCCAGAGGAAAGATGGGATTTTCTACCTTCCAGTAAGCCAAAATGACGTGCTAAAGGATATAGCCAGAGATGCTTCACCAAGTGGGGGGGGTCTCAAATTACACATTATTTACAGTGAATCTCTTCACATACTTGAAGTTAAGCATGTGCTGAAATGCTTAGTTTAATCAGTGTTGTTTGGCTTCATGTATTCATGTACATTGAGGTTGTCTGAGCATACATCCAGTGAAAAGTTGCATTTTCAAGGAGCTTATATTCTATGTGTAAAGGTAAATGAAAAAAGGATGGCACAACAAAGCAGTAACATTATTGTTCAGTGAACTTGTTTGGGTAGCTAGCCTGTGCTTGACAAGGGTGATGCTTTAATCATATCAGAGGATTTTTTCAATCTTCATTCTGCTGGGTTTTGTCTTGGTTATGATTTTGCTGTACCATGGATTGTGTTGATAAGCCTTCAGTTGCTGATTCCTTGAAATTAGTTAAAGTGCATAAGAATAAAAAGAAAATAAAAGATAAATCAGAGGAGTGAAGAAAAGCTGGTCCCTTTTCAATTTATTTTCAATTTTTCAGACACTTATATTACTTGTCTTTTACAGAAGTTCTCAATTTGAGTCAAACACAACCAAACTCCTTTGGTATTATTCTGGTTGATACAAGCCACAATTGGTCTGCTGTGTTTCACGGACCAGAAAATACAGAAAGCTCCATTGGGATGATTTCCATATCAAAAAACCATAACTTCAGTGTATGAAATGGTGTATTTCAGATAAAACTTGCCCAGCTGTCACTGATTCATTGTCAAAATTGTGGTCAAGTGGGAGTTTCAGATGTGTACTTGAAATGTAAATTCTTTAGTTTATGAAGCTGCTAATTTTTTTTGTAATACATTAGCTGAGCTCATTTATCTTTATTCTTTTCCAGTGCTTTCATACTTATTTCCCCCAAAAGTGGTCCACCACCACTGTTTTGTGAACATTGGCTGTTCCTTCTGATACTCATATCAGTAGGACTCCTACAGTATGGGAGACAGGAGCTCAGACAAACATCCCTCCTCTGTCTGAGCATCAGTTTAAAATCAGCAATGAATATAGTTTGTATGCCCTGCTATCCGATTGAGTGTGGTGGGCTAGAAAAAGTTTGAAAGATTGTTCCCAGTAATGCTTCTCTGAATGCAATGAAGTGAGAGAAGAAAATTACATTCAGATGAGCTGTGATTTATGGATTACATAGGATGTCAACCTTCAAACCTAGAGGCTTTTTTTTTTTTTTTATTAGGAGCTCTTGCCAAACCTTTGTCTTTTTTAACAGGTCCTAATCCTAATGCAGGTAATTCTACCCTTATTTTCTAAAAACCCCCTGGAATTTCATGAATTGCAATAATAGGTCTTCCATTGTGCGCTCATCACCATAGCTTTTATTAGCTTGCCAGTGTTCAGGGAGTATCTGCAAGACCAGTAAGAGAGGAAAGCTGACATGCAAAATGAGGCTCTTGTGTGTCGGCAGGCACATGTCTAAACTCTCAGCAGTCTGCCAGTTGCTCTGCTTGGAATGAGTTGTCTCCAGCAAGGACAAATCCTCACCAATTAGCCATAGGTGTTTTTCAAATACTCTTCGAGTGATATTTCATTTCTGCCTCTCCTCAGGTCCTGCATTCTAGATAACTTGCCTGTAGTATTTTTTTCTTTTCTTTTGAGAGGCCGATAAAGAGCAACTACAGTTCACAGTGACCTCCAGTGGTGAAAACCCTCTCTGGAAGAAGAACAGAGCTAATACCCAATTTTGTCGGAAATCATTCTTCAGAGGGTTTAGGTGATGCAGCTTCTATACAGCACAATGCATTCTGATTTATCATGTTTTGTGCTGTATTTCTGTTGTAGCTTTTTAGAAAAAAATAACCTTGGATTTTTCTTCTTTCTGCTCTTTCTTGTTTCAGAATCTTTTTACTTTTTGGGTCGACAATAGTTGACAATGGTCCTACTGGAGCCATATTGTATATGAGCTATGAAGCTTTGCTTGATTAGTTGTCTCCTGGTATAATGGCATGAGATCACTTGTGTTCTTTACCTCAGAAATCTTGATTTTTTTAATAGTCTTCTCAATGCACATAATTTCTTTAAATCTTTCTTTCTGTCTTTTCCATGTATTTACATATGTTGTTCATTGAGGACTTTTTCCATTTTGCGTAAGGTGGTTTCTTCAGTGGTCTGTGCTGAGTTGATTCTGCAAAGGCTTAGTCATCTGGATAGCCTAGACCCCACAAACAGTATGAAGGAATAGATTTTTGGAGTTGATGATGCTGGAATGTGCCGTTGAGAGTGAAAGGAAAATATTTCCATACTCTTCAAGGCAGAATATACCTTTTTGCTTTAGAGTCCCTCATAGCAATTTTAATAGAGGAATATTTGCCTTTGCCTACACTGACTTCTGTACTATGGGCAGCACAAAATAACCTGAATTCTTTACTTCCACTTCTCAGCATTACTGACTTTTCCCTGTAGCAAATAGACAGCTATCTTCAGGAATGAAAATGGAGCTGGATTCTACAAAGAGCAGCCAAGATGTCATGTAATTTGTGGTTTTACAGGGGCGGGGAAGAAATTTTTAGGGTTAATAGGACACAGGAATCACTTGCCTTTCCCAGATGATTTCCATTCTTTTGCACTTCATATGCCAAGTAAATGTGCTCTGTACTAGACATGCAAGGGATCAGAAATCAGCAGGCCTAAGACAGCTGCTGTGAATATAAATCCACATGTGCATTACTTGAGTGGACATATTCTGAGTTGCCAATATGGTTATACTGGGAGTTGGTTTTTCCTGGGAATATCTAGATAAACAGAATAAAACCCAAACAGGCATGAAGATCAGGTTTCAGAATTTGCACAGTCTTGTTTGCTGATTTTTTGGACTAACTTTTGCTGGCTATTGGGGATCTTTTATTCTCATGGACTTTCTTTGGAACTCTGAGATGGTATTTGAGATGTTGTTGGAGTTCTTTGTCTTCCTCCAGATAGGCTAGAATTTGGAAAACAAACAGAACAATTAAACAACACAGCAGAGCAGCTCACTGAAAGAGAACAAAATATTCTACTACAAACTGTGCTTGATCTGGGTCTTCTCTAAATTCTTCCTAAACAGATCAATTGTGTGCTGTTGTATTTCCTTTAATGAGGTTTGCTGTACCTTTGCTGCAACCCCAGTGACTGACAGTGAAAGATCCTGTTGTCATTGTAAAAGAAAAGAGTGTGTTGGCCACAATTCTGCACTCCTTACTCTGGGCTGTGAGGGGGCAACTATGTTTGTACGTGGGAATATTCGAATCCTGTTGGGAGGGAGGTTGGGTCATGCTGGCAAGGTGCTTCCTAACTTCCTGGGAATCTCCCTGTAGCCTGCTCCTTGTGAACCCTGTAAATGCCTAGAATTGGAGTGCACATTTCTCATATCTGTGGAGTAAACATGTATAAAAATAGTCCATTCATCTTATTGTCCAGGCCAGCAAAAAAGCAAGGCTCATATTGGAGTTGAGGTGAAGAATTGGTGATAGACTGAACCATGGATAGTCCTGCTGTGGCAGGCATGTGCTGCTCTCCCTGTAAGGTTTCACTGGTGATCTCTGGGCAGTGGAACACAGACATCAGGTTTCATGCCTTTCTGAGAGACCATGGACTGCTGAAGAGATGCTGATGGTGTCACAGCAGCTTGAAAAGTTAGAAGACTGTAGTTGTCAGCAGAACAGCAGGTGTTGTAGTGACAAAGGTTCAGACCTATGCCATGAAATGTGGTGGTGCGGTGGCTGTAGCTGGCTCTGCTCTTCTGGCTTACAAGTCATTTACATCAAAGCAAATTGGGAACTGAAGTACCTGCAGATGGTGATGAATCCTGTGGGCTTATGAGACTTTCTAATTATGGTGTTCACTGCTATGAATGTTAACTGTAACAAGTCCACCTCTCCTCAATTGTTTTTGTTCCTTAAATGGCTCCAGTCATATTTCTTTATCCCTGCTAATAATAGATGGGATTTACAGATGGCTCATATGCCAAGGACTTAATACCGAGCACTATGAAAATGTGTCATAGCTTCAAACCATAGTTTTGGATATTCTCCATGAACCTACTTGTGCCAGTACTTTCCAGAAGTGCTTCCTGAGGACAATGGTGTTTCCTCTTTTGTTTCAGCACCGGCAGGCATCTTGACAATGAATTGTTTTCTTAGTGATTCTTGAGAATCACAAGATAATCTTTAGGAACTAATGCAAACTAATCAGAATACACAATTATAAGCTGCCCATCCTATCTTAAAATCTACAGATCTGTGGCTTTGTGTATTAGCTTAAGAAAAAAAAGTAAAGCTGCTTGCATGCACCAACTTTACTTCCCAGCTCTAGATGAAGCAGGGCAGAAATAAGATTTGTGCTTCCGGATAAGGAATGAATGATATCAGTCTAAAAAGAATTTCTGATGCCTTCCTTAGAAACTCCTATCTATCCCACCTTGGATGAGGGAAAGCTGGGATGCAAGCCACTGAAGTTCTTTGCAATGTAAAGGCATTTGCAGGGTTTCATGTTTCAAATGACAATTATATTTGCCCTTAGTTTGGGGAATGAGGTGGGGAGAGAGAAAAGAGGGAATATATTCATTTTTTAAAATTTTATTTCTCCTTCTACCTTTCTTCTTTGTACATTGTTGTACATTGTTGCCTCAGATTCTTTTGCTAAGTATTTAAAAAACCAAACTAAATTTAAAAACAATTGTACTCAAATAGTCTGTCCTGAACTTAGGCAGACTAACTTACAGTGCCGTGAGAGGGACTGCAGAACTAATGGAACTTTTACTTTGCTACCAGGTTTAACTTTGTCTCTGCAATATCTAATGAGTTCTGAAACCCCAAGGAACAAATTGCATTTTTTATTCATATTAAAGCACACCTTTAAGTCTCATGCAAATTATTGTACCTTGCAGTGGAGTAGGGTATTTAAGGTTCATGTAAATTGTTTCTTGCACGCTCCCTCAGTGCCCCTGCCTAGTGAAATTTTTCCTTGATTTGGATTAGTGTGTTCAAGCAGGTGAACATGTGTTAGTGTGCTGAAATGATGTGGATTTAGAACCTGCTAGGATCTTCCTACTTAAACTTAAGACATAGATTAAGTCAATGATTCTTTGAATGTTTCTGCATACTTTGAGAGCCTAAGGGTTGCTGTGCAGGGAGTTAGTGAGAGGCATGGAGCATGCTGCCAGTTTGTGTTCTGTCATGTCCAAACACACAGGTTACAGGATTCAACAGGTTTGCACAAAATGCTTCGAAACAGCAACGTGAACACAGTGATAATGTGTTTGAGAGGTGCAGATGGCTAACTGGTCCTTGATATTCAAGTTAGCATCATGTCTTGAAATTTCAAAGAATCATGTCTCTTCGTCTGTTACTTATTGTTTAGTGTCCACAGTGGTAGGCAATCATATGAGCACTTCTTCAGGAAATGAAAAGGTTAAAAGAGGTTGCTTACTTTAACTATAATTACTCAAAAGAGGCATAATTATTCTTTCTGTTGGAGTGATGCTTATCCACTCTACACCAGGTCTAATTATGTCCATGACAGTTAAAGTTGCTCCTGTGGAGAGCTTTCAGAGTAACAGTCTGTACATTTTCATGGCTAGATGCTTCCTTCCAATCTCAAAGCTCTCAACATGTTATGAATCATCTGAATGACATTTCTGTATTATTATCAGTATTATATATATATATATTATATTATAATATATATATATATAATAAATATTACATTCTGTATAATTTCTGTATTATTATCTCTGTTTGAAAAAAAAAGGAGAAACTGAATCAGAAAGATATTACACAACTTTCCTAGAGAGATGCAAGCAAGTAAGTACTGACTGACTTTAGTTCCCTGTAATTTTCCCTTGATCTCAAAAAATCTGAACCTGAAACAAGATACAAATGAGAGGAAATATTTTATTTTTTTTTTAAATCCTAGGTTTTTTTTTGTCTTCCTATTTTTCTTTTTTACTTCATGTTCTACTACAGTTTTGGCTAAGTCCTATAGCACTGGGCATACTGATAATATGTTCAAGAGGAGTAGAGAGCACTGACAGGTCCTTGAGATTGAAAATGGACCTTTTCGAGAAATTGTGCCTCTTCAGCTCCCTTCAGGAGCACTGCTCTGCTATTTTGGGATGCTCCCCTGTCATTACATGCATTCAGGGTATATTCCTTAAGAAAACATATAAGTACTTATATATGGAGCGGCAAGCCAAAGGCATGACTAGCAGTGTCTGAAAAGACTAACTGCACGCACAGAATTGGAGATGCTGCCTGCCCTGAGACACACCTGCATGAACAAATCAATGCTTGGCAAAGAAGCATTGGGTTCCCCTAGGAGGACAAACATTTAATCTCCATTGCCTTTGCTGAATTAGTCCTCGACTCCTAATGGTGAAGCTTTGGAGACACAGCCTCCCCACTGAGGTCTGGGGTGGGATCTACTCCCTGCTCTGCCACACGTGACACTTCATTCCTGGCGGTTACAGTCCTGATCCCTGACACTTGATTCTGGACGGTGGCAATGCAGGCATCTGAGCCTTCGTGCTTGATCTCTGACACTGGGTCTCTATTAGGAAAATTACTGGTACCTGATCTGCCTGATTACAGCTACTTGATATATGGTGATGTTCCCCATTGTGGCATGTTTACCACTGAAAGTAAACTCGAAACAGCAAGTATAGCAGAACCAAAGAATTCAAGAATTTTGCTGTGTTCTGCAAATAGTGTGGATGAAACTTGATAAGAAATGCCATCTATTAAGGAAAATAGCACGAAGTAGTGATGCAGGTTAAATAGAGAAAATGAAGAGGAAATATTAAAAAAATCAATGCTGATCCCAGCACTTCTACCTGTTGTCAGAGCTTCATGCTCTGTCTTTGTATGCTGTGTTAAACACAGACTAGCAGCATCCAAAACCAAATTTAGGTTCCTTTTGTTCATGTAAAATTGTCTTTTTATGTCACGTTTAGTTGATTCTGTTTCATGGTAGGTACATTTCAGTTCAGTCAGTGGTGGGTCAGTCTCCAGAAGATAGAAAAAGCCTTTGACTAAGCAAGCAGACTGAAATTAGTTTGCAAAGAAATTTATAATCTGGCTCATTTCATAAGGTTTTGAATTTCATTGTAATAATTTCACACCCTTGAAGAGAGGGCTGCAAAAGAAAAACTGTGCTGAAATGAAGAATAGACATGCTTCATTCCAGCAGGGTTGCAAATATTGCTCTGCCTTCTTCCCTAGTTAATTTTACTTAGCACATCATGTGTTGATCAGTCTTCTGTTTTCATGAGCCATCATTTTCCAACACATTCCAGTGTTTTGTTTCAAAACTCTTTGGTTAGCTCCAGTGTCAACTATTTTTAATTCTCATGTTGGATCATATGAATTGGTCAGGGAATAGAGGCTTGTGCTCTGGGTAATCACAGTTCATTTTCCATAGCGTCAGATGAAAAATTTAGGTAAAAACAAATGCAGCAGTCATGAAATTGAATCCCAGAGGCAGAAAGGTGAGTGAGGTCATGGCAAGGCTTCCAAATGTTTCCAGGTGCAAGCACTATATTCTAGTGGCAGAAAGAAGTCTTACAAGCAATAAAGCAGGGGTTTTCATGTGAGTATTTTTTAGTTAGACATTGGCTAGCATCCCAGCTGCAGGTGACTTGTAGCAGTGTCTAAAACTGGGGAACATAAGATGAAATTGTTTCCTGGGGAGACCTTCTGGGCATCAGTCAGACATCAGACCATGGCCAGAAGTGAATCTTTGCTATTGCCCCTATTGCAACTGTCCTTCATAATTTTGTCCAATTCCTTTCTATCTGCCCTTATTCCACCACCCCATCAATATCCTGTGTCAGTAAGCTCCTCCACAAGTAATTAGTGTGAGAATTTGTTGTTTCTGATTTGAAACTGATGTGCAGTACTTGTTTTGAGTGTCTGTATCCTCTTGCACTGGCAGAAATGGCAGTCAGTCATTCCCTATTCATCTTGCCACAACAATCATGATTTTCTGGAGCTATGGCAATTCTTACACATGGATGTATTCAGCGATTACTGAGGTGAAGGCATAAGGATTAGTTAGGAGCCATGTATTTATTAATGAAAAAGGGGGAAAGAAAGAGCAACTGAGAGAAGAACAAACTATTTTATGAAACCACTAAACCAGCTAAGCAGACCAATAAAAAACTAAGCAACATAGCCTAATTGTGAAGTGAGATTGCTCTGAGAAATTGCCCCATCTTTCCAAAGACTGTGGATTTTTTCTAGCTTGTGAAAATTGCCTTTCCAAAGAGTGAAAATCAGGTATTTTGAGAAGAACAATCCCTTTTGCAGTGCTGCTCTTTATTGTGTAGGCAGAGTGATGAAATGATGTTTGGTTTCTGATCAGTTCTCATGTATTTCCTACACTTAGGACAAGATTTCATCCATGATTGCTGCTGATGCCATTTTTACAAGCAACATTCATGAGTTACATGATAGAAGTCACAATGAAAATACCATCTGCCCCATCTTCCCACAAAATCAAACCTCCACTATTTGATGTTCTGAGATGAGAACTCGGAATGACATGAAGCTGTTCTGTTTCTTTGTGCTCTCTCATTAGAGCCTAACACAACAGTGCAGTAGAAGGAAGGTTACAACCCTGGCTCTTGCCCAAGATGGGGAGAGACAAAACTTAGACAATGCTGAAAGCCATGATTCAAGTTTCTGTGATGACAGACATTTTTCTAAACTTTGTTGAAGTGAGGGCAAAAGATGAGATTAGCCTTCTCTGCCCCTAGTCCTTGAAACAGTAGTAGGTCTCCTCCTTTAGTCAGGAAGGACAGCAATACCACCTAGGACATTTTCCACTTGTCCTCCATCGTAATCTGGGGTTGAGCTGTCCTTAGACATTGCTCACTTTTTCTCTGCCTTGACTATACAAAATGCCAAACATGGGCTAAACATCTTTTGGATGACTAGAGTTATATTATGGGGTTTAGAGGTTCTATAACTTAATTTTCCTTGTGTTTATACTCAGCTTTAACTGGTGTAATAGTTGGCTATCCTGCTGAGGAGAAGAGGAAAGCCACACAGGGTATCAATAGGGCTTTATCTATCTCTGATTTCCCTTCAAATAGGAGAGAGAAAGGATGCTACTTGTATCTGTGGTCCCAAAAATATTACAGAGTTTAACAGGTAAAAAAGCCTATAACATAGGCTTTCATCAGTTGTATGAATGAGAAAGGATGACTTTTATCTTTCAGTCTGCCCTTCCATGGTGTAGAGGCCATGGAAATTGGCCAGGGGTTTTCTGTATGGAACCCAAAAACTTGTGATCAAATTGGAGTGTGTAACGTTAATGGAGTTCTGTAAATAGAAGCAGGGAACAGATGAGGATAGGTCAGGAGAAGAGAGGAAAGTGACTTTGAGGTAAGAGGAGAGTTTGTTTCATAACATGACTGCTCTTCTCGTGTTTCCCTGTCCCAGAAGCAGTCACTAGACACTCAGGAATCCAGATCTGATCTTTCATTAAAATAAATACAACAAATCTATTCTAAGCAATATTATGTTTCTTTTTTTTGAATACAAAATATACGTAACAAATTAGGCTGAAAACACTTCAGTAAATGAAATAGGTCTGGCTCCTAGGAAATGTTAGTTTTCTTGTATTGCATAGGTATAATGTTTCTTACTCCTGCTGTATTTTCAAGTCAGAGTTTCCTATTTGTGAGGTTGATTAAATATTATACTCCTACATAACACAGGATGTTCACTGTGGTAAATTTTGCAATGCAGCAAGAGCCCTAACTTTTCTGGTTGCTGTTTCTTTGCATTTTAACCATTCAAATTTAGGGAGCCTATTGCCCCTCTTATGCAGAAATGGGAAATTACGTGTGCAAGAAAACCACGCTGTCTAAACATCATCACCCCCTTTTGTGTTCTCAGATAGCATAAGGAATCCAGATAGTGGTTGGGCCAACTACATGGAGCAAATGGGGAAAAATAAGGTACAAACTCCTCACCTGTATTCATCTTTGCTGGACAAGTTTCTAGGAGAGCACTGCTCTGACCATCTGCTTCACTAAGAAGCCAGGCCTGTTTACCAGTGCATGTGGCTGGCGTCCAGCATGAATTGTTCAGAATGCTCTTTTCTTCAGCTTCTGAAGCGTTCCCACTCCTATGACACAGAAGCACAGTTGTTTTCACCTTAACACTCCAGAAGGCTTCAGAGTTCAGAAGTTCATGCAAGTAAGTATGAACAGCAAGCACAGCTTCTCCCCAAAGGTTTTTCAAAAAGCAGTCAGCAATGCTTCTGGATGCACCTGATAACACCAGATGGTGAAACACTGAAACATGACTACTGTCAGCAAAGGTTACCTTGCACTTGTTCTGACCACCTGTAAAGATGGGCCCTCCTAAATGGTTCATAATTCAGTTCTGGTGTCTGTAGCTTAAAATCATCCTCATAAAACTAATTCTAAATCCCACAGCAAGGACCAAGCAAAGGCTTAAAGCCTCCACTTTGGTGGCCGGCAGGTGTGCACAGTAACAGAGTTTTAATTTGGAGCAGGTGTCAACAGGAAA
The DNA here is from genome assembly GCF_015832195.1 of Motacilla alba alba. Classification (NCBI taxonomy): domain Eukaryota; kingdom Metazoa; phylum Chordata; class Aves; order Passeriformes; family Motacillidae; genus Motacilla; species Motacilla alba. Next base: position 69,504,641 of record NC_052017.1, on the reverse strand, counting down.
GCGCAATGTGTGCATTTTGGCAAAGAAGTGATACAACAGCTGAACTTCAGTAGACAGAGTGAGTTCATTGGTTTGGTTCTTCTGTAGTCACTGAGAGAAAATATCTGGCCTTCAGCACTTGTGATATAACTTAAGCTGTTCTGTTAACACACGGCTTTCATTTTGGACTCTAGCTTAATAATTTGACTACTGAGCTCTTTAAAGTCTAATGAAAAGACTGCATTGGACTGTCTAGAAGAAAAAAGAAAGACTAAACTCTGATAGTTGCATGAAATCAGGGATTTAAGAGGTAGGACTGCAAGTGTGGAAGTGATAAAATGTGCTAGGAAGATGAAGCTTCTCATCAGGCAGCATAGAACTAATAAAATTTTTTTTTCTAAAAAGAAAAAAGACAACAGTATTTCCTCAGTATTTACAGGCTGAAACACATTAATATTCAGGAACATTAATAAATGAGTAATACCATCCTCTGTCTAATTAGCCAGCTTCTGTAACACTGGTGTACTTTATTATTTACTCAAACTGCAGACTTATCCAGTGTTACATGTTGATAAAATTTCTGTGAAAAGAAACTTCTGTCTGGGAAAAGCAACAGCTGGCCAAAGGAAGAGCTGTTTTTGCTTAGCTAGTTGGCCCAAAGGCCAAGCACTTTAAATCTTACATGATTTTACTTAACCTGTACACTAAGGTGGGGAAATAGTGTTTGAGTTGTGGGTACTGTGATCCAGCTCTGTGTGCTTTGGGTCACTGTGCTCATCAGATGTCCAAACTGACCTTTGAAAGCAGTTTTCCTGCAGCATCACCACAAAATAAAACCTTAGCTCTGCTTTCCTGAATGACACAGCTGTTGTTTTATTTCTGGCCTGCCTTAAGGAACACTGCTTCCCAAGAAAAGCACTTGAAGTTGAAAACTGGCAAATGTGCAGCCTCAGAGTTTCTCCCTCAATTCTTATGGACTGTCTTAATATCTGGAAGCATACTACTTTTTTTGTGACCTTCCTGGATGGTAAACAGAAGCCTGTTTACAACAGCTTGACTTTGTTTCTGCTTATTTAGAGCATCCTTCCTTGTGATACTCACTCTTCTCCATTTAAACAGGTTCTTCACTTACCCTAGAATGCCTGAAGGGTGTCAGAAGTGAAAGCATGGGAAGAAAAAATATCAGTGTTCAGGGATGCAATGATATCAGTGCCAGGGCCACTGTGGGTTCTTGAAGGTGAAAGAAGCATCTGCAAGGTAAATCCTGCATCTCTCAGGAAAGTCCTCCTCTGTTAGCAAAGGCAAACACTTGGCAGCAAGACTACTCTTGCAAGATTTTGTGTAAATGATCATAAGAGTATATTAAGTACGCACAAGACATAATTTAATTTTTTTCTTGGAAATAATTTATTTTGAGATTTCTCAGAACAATAAGCCAAGACTGATATTCTTCTTTGGAAGTTTTCAAGCTGAGCAAAACCTGACTAATTAAAATCAAAAAGCTTTATTATTTGGTGAATTTCAGCTGGTTTGGTATATCAGTGTCCTACCAGCTACCAGAGAACATTTTAGAACTCACCACGTAATGCAAAATTGAAGTCACACGCAGGGTCTCTGTAACAGCTGTTGATATTCTTAATTTGCTGAATGTCTTTGGTCGGGCACTGAATGTGGCCAATCTTTGCAGCCAGGTGGCCTGGCATCTGGAATGATCATTTAGTTGAAATATGTGGGGTTTAAAGGAGACAAAAATAGGTGATTATTTTGATGGCTTTCGAAGTTCAGCTGTAAGGCTTGGAACTTGCCATATTTCATTTTGGAATGAACCTTTTAGAGGTGAAAATAGCTAAAAAAGAAGACATGTAGCTAAAAGGCATTTCTGTTGCTGAAAATATTCACTAGCGAAAAATGGTATTAGCATGTGCACCCTGGGCAGGACAGAAAGATAAGGAAAAAGAGTTCTGTGATCTTTATTTACCTCATGTCCATTCAGTCTGTCATGAAGTTGAGCAGAATGGGCAATTTTTATTGACATAAAACAAATAGATCAAAGAGTAGAAATACTTTAATACTTAACTTCTTGGATTTTAGGGCTTTTTAATATAGATCAGAGGTCAAATTTTAGGTAACACCCACCCTTTGAATTCTTCATCCCTAAAACATAAAGTAATGCTATGGAAACTTGCCAGGGTCCGGTTACAATCTGTTAAAATATCAACATTGACCAGAATTAGCCAACCCTAGAGATAAAATAAGCTCAAATTGCCCCTTTCCTGAAAACACTGGTTGCCACTATATGCATCTTATGGTGCTTTTTTCTTCTGCACAGTCCTGGATTCTGACATCCATGCCTAATATGAATGTGCCATTTATTTCACTTTTTCTGATGCTAGATTTTCAAGAGATGATTCAAGGCATTTTCTGCATGCAGCTTTTTATGCTGATTTACTTAGTTAAAATCTGTTTAATTCCCAATCTGGCTGCAGTCATACTGGTAAAAAAAAATGTTTACTTCAGCAGAGTCAGCTTGGATAAATAACCAGCGCCCTGGCTTGCTTACAGAGTGAGTGAATTCCTGTTTTTTGGTGCAGTAAGTGTATGATACAGAAGTGGGCTAATAGTAGTTGTGGGTAGTGTTATTCTAAAGAAATGAACAAGCAAAATCCATAACATTTCCTTCCCACTTTTGCACTGCCATAGCTGGTCTCACAGTAGAAAGCAGCAGGGAACAAACCACCATGAGTGAAAATGTATCAGCAGTCATTCATCAGAAGAGCGCTACATTCCCCTCTTTGCCACCCTGGGATCTTCACTGGGCTGGTGGTGTTATCTTTTGGAGAGTTCTTATAGCAGAGGATATTGGGTTAACTCTGAGGGAGTCGGAAGATATTGCTTCTGCATTGTAAGGGTTAGCTTGTAAAGCCAACAGACCACAGAGTGACAGCCCAAGGCACACATGGCTCTTGTCTGCTCTGTCTGTTGAGTGGGCAGTCATTCCAGAGGATATCCACTGTTTCTGACCAGGGCTCTGCTATTTTGTGCTGGACAGTAGGTAAGTTTAGCAGCTTGAAGAAAGCTGAGCTACCAATGTGTTTCTCCTGGAGAGGATAACACATACATTTTAAAAACTTCTACCTCCCAACAGGACAGGCAGCTTCTGGGGCTCTTCTCTACAGCTCTTTTAAAGTTCTTTTAATCAGTATGGTTTCCCTTTCTCACTGGAATTGCATTTACTGTATTTTTAGTATGTTCTGATGAAGCAGAAGGTGTTACTTACATCCAATTTTCCATATAACCACTTCTGATGACTGTCCCTTTCAAGTCTTTTCAGCCTATCCATCCTGAATTAACTTTTTTTGTAAGAAAAGGCCTTTTGTAGTTTATAAATTTTAATACAGGATGCTAGCTGCCAGAAAGTTTTGGACTGAAACCAAAGATTTTAACCAGTCTACCCAGCAGATGAAATGAGGTATAGCTCCTGCTGCACCTGGAGACAGTACTTCTTTCATTGCTCTGTTTCAGAGTTATGACACCTCTGCTTTAGCCTCAGAAAGTCAGGAATTTTCCTTTAAACAGGCTTCCTGGAAATAAAGTTTTAGGCTATTAATGGGTAATTTATCACACAGTATTTTTCAGCCTTAAGAAACTCTGGGTTTTGAGGTTTGTTTTGTTTTTAGTGTAGTTAATTGGGGACAGCTAAGCAAAGGTGAGACTCTTGATGTGATATCTTGACAGCAGGAGATGATAGTGGCAACCAACCCTCAGTGAAAGAACACTGTGCACTTTGATGGTGAAGTGCTTTGAACTTTTGCTATTAAGCAGACAGATGCTGATTTCGGTGGCATTTTTTATGTGCTGTGCAGCTCTTATTCATCCAAAGAAACCCATTAACACTGGGATGCCATGTATGAGTTAGTTGTTCTTCACCTGGATAAATGTTGCATGCTGCACCATGCAACTTGCAGTTACACTATGTTTCCTGTGGAAATGCTTTTCCACATGAAGGAGATCTTCAGAGTTCCAGAGTACAAGAGATTTCACCCCAAGAACATGCATTGTGCCTTCTGTTATCATTTTCATCATCAAAGGTATTTTCTACAGAAGGATATACAGGTCAATTAACATTTATTTTTCTGCAAAAGTTGGTCACATAAATGCTTTCAGAGAGGCTCAAAATTTGAAGGTGGTAGTGTATCTGATAGACCAGTACCAGACATCTGCAGATTGATCACTGAATTGTGTTGGGCTCTCTCTGTAGTCTGTTTCAGGGGCTTGCTCTCATCATTTATCCCTAGGATATTCCAGGGTACTTAGTTACCAGAGTCATTACAGTAAAGGAAGTCAGAATTCATAATTAATTAACAGGTCGTAGAGTAGTTGTGTGCAGGGAGCCCTGTGGAACAGTAAATTCCCTAGTCCTACCTCATGAAGTTCAGTGCCAGACTTTTCTTGCTGTGTGCTCCTGCACTGTATGAAGCTGTTTCCTTTCCTGACCCTAAGCAGAGCTGCAGACAAGTGTTTTGGGCAAGCCCCAGAGGAGCTATAAAGGTGTATCACTTATGATACAGTATGTCACTTAATCTTAGGCATGCAGTTATTTCAGCCCCCATGGTGAAGGAGTCCAACATGACTGCTGATTGTAGAAATACATCCTTTTGGATAAATTTCCTCATCTATCTTGATGGATCTTTTTTGATTGGGAAGGGTGGGAGAAATGGGGGCAGAGGGAAGAGAATGGTTTTTCTGTTCTACCATCAGGGACATCTGTGAACTTTCAGTAAACAGCATGACTTTCTGAATCTGGTTCATAGCTTTCATGCTTGCTTTCTAATCTGTTTCAGAGCTGGGCAGCTGTAAGTTTATACTGTTTCTCAGGGAGATGTTTTTGTGCACTAGAGAAAGAGCAGACGTGCTTTGGCTTTCACGTGCATTACTGAGTACATTACTGTGTACAGGCATTCTCAGCTTTGTGACTAGCACATAGAAATCTTTGAGTATTTGGGACAGTGGCTTTCCTGTTCCCCAAAGTCTCAAGTTGTTCCTTCTTTGAGACTTATTGAGATATGGATCTTACTGAGACTTCTGCACAAATATTCTGTGCATGATAGAAGGGTCTTCTTCAAAACACCTTGTTTGCAAATGATTAAAGGAGACAGACTTTTTTTGCTAGGGCTGTCTACAGTTTATGACCACTATCTCAATAGGGAAAAATACAAAGATATGATTTATCTCTAAAACACAATTGGTGATTCAGATATAGAAGATACTATTGGAACTCCTCTGCTATGTGCTGTAGCCAATCCAGCCACAAAATATGCATTGCTGGGGAAAATCTGAGAACAAAGTCTACATTTCTCTTGATCAGAGTTTCAGGAAAAGGAGTGGTTTGTTGGTTATGTTTGGTTTTTGGTTTATTTTTTTAATTTGTAGAAGATAGATCATTAGAATAGGTCATTTGAACTAGAACTTCATAAAAGTAGGATAACAAATATTCCCTGACCTTTCTTAATTCATGAATGAGTTTTCATCAAGTGAATTCAGATCAACCATAGGATAAATGCTGAAGACAAAACAATGGTCAGGATGGCAGAAGATAATTCATTTTAAGGAAGGAAGAAGAATATGGAAATTCCAGATATGTAAGGCAGGGATATATAAGGCATGAACTAGACATTTAAATTAATAAAAATAAATGTGAAGTCAGCAGAAAAGTAAGAAATGGTAGATAATCTTACAAAGGTGTTAAGTCATTGAAATACAAAACAATGGATAGTAATTTTTTAATGTGGGCTTCTGAAAAGCATCTTGCTGAATGTTTATGAAGGTTTTCTTTTCTCTGTCCTGAGGTTTTATTTTAAAGATTTAAGGAATTTTTTAATAGAAAAGAAGATTCATATATTCTAAGGAAAGCAAAATCTTACATTGTTTTCTGGGAGATACAGCATAACATGTTATCTTGTACCGTTTTCACAAATGAATTTATTAAAAATCTACAAACACAGAATATCTTTGATTTCTTTTCATCTAGGAAGGCAACTTCTCCAGAAAATACTCAAGAAAAAGTCCCCCCATTTTTTCTCAATACAGATCACTTTTAGGAAACGGTAATATATGTTTGTGTGCAATGTAACTATATATTTGAGACAACACTGGGAAGGAGATGTAATAATAAACTTCAAGTACATTAAATGTATTTGCAAAAGAGAAGAGAACAGATTATTCTAGTCACCCATAGATGGCACAGGAAGAAATCAACTTCAGTTGCACCAAGGGAAATTTAGATAGTATTTTTGGAAAATTCAGAAAGCCAGTCAGAGCTAATTGTTCACATACCTGCAGCCCACTCCCCTTAATATATTCCCTGTGTCAACCCAGCTCTTGCCAGGACACAGATACAGAAATGTCAGGAGAACATGAGTGAGGAATGGCTGGAACGTGGAGCATGCATCACACACATGCTGCAAACCCGTGCATGGCAGGTGGCCCCCTGTTATTTCTGAGGGAAGAACACCCCAATCCTCCATTGCAATAAAATATTAAACTGGACATGGGAGTTTTGGAGATACCTTGTTTAGAATAAGTCATGATTTTTGAAGGTGTACCGTGTTCTCCAGATGAAGTTCGGTCGCAGCAGTCTTCCACAAAATATGGCATATCCTGATACATGGCTTACAGCCCAAAAAAGTTGGAATAAGAGTCTACAAGTAAAACATTTCCACTTGTCTTCTTGTTTATAATGTTTGATGCCAGCAGACATAAATTTATGAGGTGCACTGTCTGGACCTTTAATTGTTAGGAAAAATGAAGAACTGAACTGAACTAAATTGAGAAGACTCAGTCTAAAAAAGCATGGAGGGAGAGGTTAACTCCTGGTAACTTGGGTCCAGTAGAACAAGATAAGGTAAGGCAGGGTAGTTAATAGCTCAGCCTGTATGATCAGAGGAACAAAAATTGGTGAAAACTTAGTGCACAACTTTTTTAGGCAGAAAGCAGGCTTTATTTGGACTGATAAGTTGCCACGTGAAATTAAAAGAACCACAAATATTATATTTTTTTGGGCTATGATTTTTTTTCAAGTGTTTTATTCTCTAATGCCTATGAGTCTTGAGATCCTAACACTCTGGAACTTAGGTCCTCCTGCCTTTTACAGGCTTTGGGACAGAATGTGCTAAAAGCTTGGTCTGGGCATCTCTGAACTAGAGGATCACTGTTCAGAAGCAGACAGCTAACAGAGCTTGGGAGCAAATAGCTATGCTGGGATAATTTCCTAATGCTAGCCAGCTTTCCACATTTGTGTGTGTAGAGAAAAAAACACTGGCTGAAATTTGAGTTCAAGAGAGAAATCAGAAGGAAAATTTACTTCTCCGGTCTGTCCAATCTTCACCTGTAGCCTGTTTAACTATGTCTGTATAAGGTACAGAGTTTTATGGCATCTCTTACAGGCTCATTGTATCGCGTCTGCAGACATGTTAAAAACTGGAAAGTCACAGTAGCATCAATGTATCCATTGGTATTTCTTTGATATTTCTTCCAAATTTTCAGTGCCATGACACTTGGAAAATTGTATATGCTGCTTTAAGGCCTTTTCCAACTGGCTTTGAAGTAAAAGAGAACTACAGGTTAATTTTATTTTATGTAAAAGCTACTCAAAAGAATTCATCATCAACAGGGCAGCAATTGTATAGAAGAAATTAATCTGTCTGGCAGATTTATTAAAATCAAACCATTTTCTCAGTTGATTAGCAGGTGTTTGTTGCACCTGTGTGCAAAAATTCCCAGGATTCAATGTCAGCCTTTGAGCTGACATTGTCACTGCCATGGTGCAGCGGCCTAGTGTTAATATTCTGAATTGTAGTATTATTGCAGTATTGGGAACATGGAGAATCATGTCATCTTTAAAACTAGGGGAATTGCTTTCTGTCTAATGTATTTCAATTCACAGAAAATTTTTGAATTACAGAAAAGTACATATTTCTGCAGCTCATACCCTTAATGTCGAACAGACTTTGAAGCATCTTTCGTGCTGTGCAAATCCAGTGATCAGTCATCACTAAAATTTGTGAGATAAAAATAAAAATGCTCTTATATGGGCTTATTTTGTGCATTAATGATAGGTACAGGTGCTAAGAGATTATCTTAGTCACTAGGAAAACTACGTTCAGCTATTTATTAGAAATGGCTCAAATTATTTGTATATAGTATTATTGCATTTCATAATGTAGCAGTAATAATTCACAGCACTAAGAAGGAAACATTCAAAAACTTTAAATGGCACTATTTTTAACAGAAATTCATTAATTCATTCATTCTTACTGAACTCTTGAAAAGCATCTGGATGTGTAAGGTTATTTGCAGTTTACAGACCAAGAGGAAGGGATCACAGATTCCCAGCTGTGAAAAAGCTTTCTGAGCATGAGCTTTCTGAGCCGAGAAAGCAAGCTGATGTTAGTTTTCTTTCATTTATTCCTATTTTCAAGACTCTACACAGGAGTTCTCTCTTCCAGTTCTCTTCAGCTTCAGACAGAAGTGCTAACATACTGATGAACTTTTAATGTAGCATGTTTATAGTTTGCTTTCTACCCTTTCAGTGTATGTCATGGTAAAATATTAAACCAGTAGGACTTTACAGATGATACTTGCTAATAGGATCTTACCTCACAGAGCTTAAAATTTTTATTAGTGTTTATAGTACTGGTTTGAGGTATTTCACATAGTATTTCCCAGGGCAACTGTTAAGAGAGATTTAAATGTTTAACATATGTGGCTGTGCACAGTAATGTAACACATGATTTTACCATTGTTGTCTGTATGTCCTTTTCTTTTTTCTTTTAATAATTTCTTGCTTTAACAAAATGTTCCTTTTGAATCCTTGTGCCTGACAGTCTTTGCCTATGAAATTCCCCAGACCAGGAGTCCTAGCTGAATGGGTGGCAAGGTCTAATAAACCTTTAATCTTTTTTTTTTTTTTTTTTTTTTTTGTGTGTGCAGGGAGGGCAGGGGACAGGGGGAAGCTGACCATGAACTCCTCTGGGGATGTTTCATCCAAGATAAATGGCTTTTCAAATCTGGCCAGTTAACCAACATGCAAATGCTTCTTCTGAAAGCTGGTGTCCAGCAGGGGCTTCTGCAGATATGAAACTGCCAGGAGAGTTTAGTTCATGTTTCTAGCAGACATGAACAGAGTAAGAAAAAGGGATTCAAACATAACTACTTTGCTGGAACTGATGTGATGTTCTTTGTGTTGTCATTACTTCCTCTTTTTTTAACTGCTGTCCTCTATTATTATTCTTTTCATGAAATAGAGACCTTTAAACTCTTGTTTTGTTTTGTTTTGTTTTGTTTTGTTTTGTTTTAATCCTGTTTCCTATTTTAAAAATATTTAACCTTCTCAGTGAATATGCTGTGCACAATAACACATGATGGCCACCTCTTGGTAATGTCTGTTATTTAAAGAAGAGATTTCTGTCCATGTTGTAGGGTCATGCATGAACACAGTTCACTTTCACTTGCAGTAACATGCTGATCCCAGAAGGTGACAAATGTACTTATGAACCTGCAGTAACCGGAGAACGAGCTCCTGAATTAGCTTATCCTTATCAACACTGACTACATGTGGAGTCACAAATGATTGTGGGAGAAGGCCTTCAGAATCTTTTGGAAACTTCTGTTGTGATTGACTCTAAAAGCCATGTTTGCCTCCTAAAATTGAAGAGAAGACCATACAATTTTGAAAGACTATCTAGTATGTTAGATATTCAGAACTCACTATGTCCCTTACCTAATTATCCCTCATGCTCCCTGTTTAAAGGATGGAGAAACTGAAGTTGGCATAAGAGATAGTTCACAGAGATCACAAAAGTAGCTCTTGATCCTTTGAGCAGAGCAACAGTCTGGCTGTTTTTCAACCAGCTGGCCAACTTTATGCATTTATTTCTATAAAAGATGTGGCAACAGTGCAGACTGGCCTATGTGTGGTCAATCTATGACAGTCATTTGTCCAAGGTAGCTATTTCTTTGTGTTTCAGAGGCAGCCTGTCTCCATCAAGCTGATTCATACTGATTTACTTCTTCCTCCTGTGAAGTATAGCTGACTTGAGAAATTCTGGTTTTATACTTTCTTTTAAATTCTATTTTTATTTTTCTAACCAACGTGAAAGGTGTTCAACAATTCAGACCTACCCTTAGAGGAAACCTGTTCCCGGTAATGAAATTTCTTTTTTGTCCAATGTTGTCTTTCTGAAAGAAACAAAGGTTTTTTGCAAAAGCAGTCTTAAAAATGTAGGAATATTAATCACTGATCTTGAGACATTTACTGTCAGGCAAACAAAGAAAAAAGCTGAGTCTCTATCAAATGTTTTAGTTTTGTATTTGGATGACCAGATCATAGTAAACCATAATCCTCCTAATTTGTGACAAATTAGAACAGCCTTGATAAATACAAAACTAAATACAGAACTAAATGAAGATATTAGCTATGGAGCTAATTACTTGTGCATATAGTGGCTATGTGGTAGCTGAGATATAGGGTAAGACTCTATTCTTTTTTTTTCAAAATATTTGCATAACAGCATCTCCTTCTTGTTTTATTTTCTTTAACGTATTTGTTTTTTAACCACTGTATTGACTTCCTGCCTGGCATAACAGGCTTTTCAAGGAATAGAAATTTTCATCTGAAAAGTTTACCTTAAAACAGCAATTTCAAGTAGCCACATTTAAGCTCCCCGTAAGGACCCTTATTCTCTTCCGAGCAGGGATCACATTACGTACTAGGCTTTTGAAAAGCAACAACACCACTGCCAAAGTCTCACTACCCTTAATGACTTCTCATGTATCACGTAGCCTTTTTGCTGTCAAATGCCATTGGAGTGCAAATAGTTTGGTCCTTGCTAGGGCTGATGTCACTGAACTGAGTGCATTTAGGGTATGCATCTCTATATTCACTTCATTTGGAAATAGAGAAATATATATGTAAAGAAAAGAATGGATGAAAGGCTTTTTTCTGCTAAATAATTTGGGTGTCTCTTCTCTCTGTTTTAGTCAAATACATGAGAGTAGTTTATAAATTAGTTGAGCTGGAGTTGCCAAACTTGGCTGTATATCTGAGCAGCCTGGATGGAAAGCCTTTGCAACTGATATTGTCCTCAAGCAGCTGATCATCAGAGCATTTCCTTCCCATACCCAAACCAGCAAAATGACCACATCCAGCAGGCAGAGCTCTTCTACGTCTATGGTCAACAACTTGGCCAAAGTATTTGATCCAAACACTTTGCAAAACCAAGGGCCAGGTAATGGAATGGAACCTCCTCAAATTCTTCATGTTGAGAGAAGTGATGTCAGCACATCTGAAAGTTTCAACATCATGGATATGAAGTTTGCCTCCCTTGAAGAGAAAATTGATAAACTGTTGACTCTGCAGGACAATGTCCTTAAGAAGCTTAACAGTTTTTCCCAAGAAATCTGTTGCATTGAAAAAGACATGGAGATGGTAAAGGCGGAAACATCTGAACCTGGATCAAGGATGGAAAGAAACAAAAAAATGAGAAATAATGAAATGAAGAGACTTTGCCTTAAAATGAAAAAATCCCTTTCTGATATAAACAGAAAAGCTGAGCAGCAGGTTAAAAGGCTAGATGGACTTGAACAAAGTGTTTCTGGACTACAGAAACTTGTAGGACCTCTGGTAGAAAAGGTGAAAACATTAATAATTCATAATTCAAGTGTAAAACATCATGTTAAAAAACGTAAAGTTTGCAAGGCAGGAGCTGGACATCCCTTTAGGATGCACATTTTCTCGGAGACAACAGCTGGTGATCTGCTCAAGAAGAAAAATGAAAAGGTGAGCCCAGGTTTGTGTTTCATCTTGGCAGGAATCATTGCAAGCTACGGATATGTTCTGCTACATGCTCAGCTTTTTCATTTTGTTGACATTTAAGAAAGAACAACTGGTGTGCTCTAAAAGCAAAATGTATGAGAGCAAGCTGAGCAAATTATGTGGAAAAAAATATAGAAAAATCTACCTGTTATACAGACATCCATTTTTTGCTAATTTTTGCTTTGCAGCTGTAAAACATAACAACAAAGAACATAAAAAAGATTGACAGACTTCAGGAGTCTTAGGTCCTGGCCATGAGTTTTACAATGATCTTTTCTGGATTTATAATTATCTGGGGGATTCAAGTTGCAGCAGTCATGTGATGAGCACCAGGGTGTAGAGATTAGTGGAACTGGTAAAAAGCCTCCTTGGGTCAGGGCATGTACATATGTTTGTCCTTTATATCAAGGAACATCTTAAGTGTGCTCTTTCTATCTGGTATTTCTCTCCATTGGTGAGGACTAGGGGACTTCTAAACTGGGATCTGAGGTAGGGTTACTGTAACTGGAGCTGTGGCTTGTGTAAACTTCCCTGGGTAAAAAATGCCTCTCTTACCATAATGAAAGTTTCATCATGTTCTTTAAAGTTCAGATTATAAGACACCAAAAATCTCTTGAAGGACTCTCATGATTTTAATAAGTTTTTGTAAGGTAGTTTGAATATTCTTTTTTGGTGAAGAAAATGAAATAATTTCTTCTGACAAAGTATATTGGTATTTAATTAACCCACAGCAAACAAAAAAGGTTGCTTTTCATATTTTGTTCCATTTTGCTTAATTTTTCTCCCAAAAAGTCACATGCAGGCTTTACTCTTTGATCCATTTAAAGACTAGTTCTTGGGTTTGTTTTTCTAAAGTTTTTGAGCGGGAAAAATATCATGTGAAGGTGTGAAGTTGTTACTGGAAACAGCGTTCCTTGAAGAAAAGAAGCGCTGCAGCCAATATTACTCAGAATGGCCTGGTCAGCAAACCATGTCCTTTTCAGATTGCTTACCCTAAGGCAACCCCACTTCGTAGATAGACAAGAAGCATTTGAGCCTTCAAAGGAAACTATAAAAATATCAGTCAGTGCTGAATAGCAGCAGTGGAGCATCTTGTAAAGCTCAGTCAGCTGAGCTGACTGATCTGTCGCTATGTAAGGATATAAATTGTGCAACCTTGTTTCCAGAGCATCATTAACTAAAGAGAAAAATAGCTTCCTTGCCAGAGAAGACTGATAACAAAAATCCTCATTTAGGCCCTTTATGAACATCAGGCTGGACTGGTTTAAAAAAAAAGGAGTTTCAACAGGAGAGAAGTTTTCTTGGTTTATGCAATTACTTTGATAAGAAAAGATTATTTATTTTGAGCATCTGAATTAAGGGCTTCTTTTACTTTTCAAAACATCAAGGAAAATATCTGCTGTAAAAGCCCCATTGGAGTGAGACCCACAGGTCATCTCTGTAATGCTGCTGTCTCTGCAGTTTGTGGTGGAGACCTACTTATCTCAGTGAAAGTACATACTCATCTAAACTATTTATAAATGTAAACTGAATCAGCCCTGGCAGTTAATGAACTGGCACCTCCTGGAGACCAGAGTAGCTGCAAGGCTCTCTGCAGTAGAAACACAGGGTTGGAGAAAGGAGAGGACCTTGCAGGCTTTGCTAGTGAGTTTGTGGGAGCCAACAGGTCTAGCAGAACAGGAGGAGCTTGTGCTCCTGACAGGTCAGAGGGGAGACAGGATGGCAGAGATGCAGGTGCCCCCCATGGAGAGTTCAGGGCTATAAAAATACCTGGAAGTAGAGACAAGGGTCCTTGACCATGATGAAAACACAGGTAGCCTGCTGTCAAGGACCCAATAAAGAGAGGAGCAAGTGGAGTCTCTGTCTTTTTTCCAACAGCAGCTACATTAGTAATTCCCTCACTGATTCATTCTCGTTTAGGCAGACTCTTGGCGATGTTGAGTGGACTTGGTAGGAACTTGCCTAGCATGTGGGCTTAGGAAAGGCAGCATGAGCATGTCTGGAATCATGCTGATGATATTATTATGTTGTTTATATTTTGTTTGTTTTATGAGATAGCATACATATGTTAGCTTGTCATTACCTCCTCTCTCTGTGTTTGATTTATTAGAAGAGGGCCATCATAAAATTACCAAGCTATCCTGTGAACAACAGCTGGCTTTGGTAAACACTTAGTCATCTTAGGTTTAAGTAAAAACAGACTTGAAGTCAGCCCTGCATTAGGAGTAACAGAACATGGAATGATACCCTTCAGCAGAGACTGCTGAGCTTGACTGTCAGCTTAGTAGGAGACAGTGTGTACCAGCATTTAGGGCAAACAGACTCTCATCTGGGTGAGAGGGAAGGAACAGGATCTCTGAGCAAGTTCATCAAAATACTGGTCCATGAGACACTGCAAAGGTGGTTGCTTGTGCCTCCATATGTGAATTAGATCTACATATTTGTCTGTATGTTTTATATAGTTGTGATTAAAGTTAAAAGAAAAGCAAAGTAATAGAAAAATAGGGAATTTCACCCTTGCAGAGTTTTACACCTGAAATGCACCGCTAGTGCTGATGACACAGCAATGAACACATTTACCCAAATGTGCAGATAGCAATCCTTGCTTCTCGTAACAGAATCCTTGTTCCCATCTCTAGTCCCACATGACAATAGTTTTAAACAGTGCTGACCCCATAGAAGTGCAAACTGCCAGGCAGCAAGAACAACATCTCTTGTATCATGGGTGGAATTTTTGTGGCAACACTGAGCCACCCTTCAATCCCATTAGACATGCACAGTCCTATTCTGTTTCTGTACAGCCACGAACAAGGCAATCCATTCACTGGAGTTAGCTCAGAAGGATGGAACCCACTTCTATGCACTACTGGAGATGATCAGGTATTTTGGATGATGTTCCTATTTGTCATCCACCCTACTGCAGCTATGAGTAAATACCATCTCTTGGTTCTAATAATTGAACTGTCTGCAAAATGTTTGTCTGTCCCCAGCCTGGTTCTGCAAAATAATCCAACCATAACTTATGAATGAATTACTAGTAGGCAGTGCAGTAGGTGGCCTGGGTACAACTGGATAAGGCAGTGAATAGTGTTGACATGCTGCTCACCTGCCTTTCCATCCTTCCTTCTCTAGAGAGGTGCTGCTCTTTGCTTAATGTAGTTCCAGTTTTAAGATTTTTCCTAACTGCCTCTTTTTACAGAACCATATTATGTAGAGAGCTGTGAAAGAGGCAGAACAGAGAGGGAAGAGGGGGAAATGAGAGAGAGATAAAGAGGGGTATAAGCAGCTGGGATGTGTAATTTCTCTCCCAGCATCAGCAGCAGCTGTAACAGTTTGGTAATCACAGACTCTACAGGCACATTTCGTGCTCTTGCAAAATGTAGGGATTGCTCTCTTCGGAAGCAAATTTCTGCTTTCCTGCCTTTTATTGCCATCCTGAAATACCTCCACTGCCTCATACAGGAGCTTAGTTTATTTCTGGTTTGGGTTGAGGTTGTAATATGGTGTAGCTTGGAGACACTTCACGCTTTGTCAATGCTGCCAAAAGTCTCCCAGCCGTTTTCCACCGAGGGCAGCGTGACCTTATCACCACATGGCTGAGAGCAGTAGTGTGTATTACTTGTCATTTAAGTTATTGTGTCACTATTGCTGCTCAGGGAAATCAGCAGTTCTACATTAAGTGTCTTTAAAAGCCTTGAGGTTTTCCTCAAATTCACCTTTTTAAGTAGTCTGTGATAATCTGTTGCAAAATGTTCCTGTCTATAACTTCATTTTCAGTCCTACTTCTTCCACTTATAAAGAAAGAGGGTAAAATAATACTTCACTTATTTCCTCCAAATTAAAGAGTTAAGAGATTCTATACCATTAACCTGCAAATACTCATCTGGAGAGTCAGAAGGTCCATTTTGTTGCCATCATAAAGTAGTGTTGAACTTCCTGCAGTTGCCTGCAGGTGACTGTAGCTTTGGGTTCCTGACATTTCTACCGGTTCTGTTGTAGGAATAACAACTTGTAGCAGTTTGGGGCTGTTTCCCACACTAAAGACATGCCAGCAGTGGGAGCTGTGTTTTCTGCTTCCTCTGTACCTCCTGTGCAGGTATCACACTGCAATTGCAGGTCGCTGGCTGCTTTAGTACGAGCCCACAATGAAACTGCTGTTTGCCACATGTGTTTTAAGATCCATTCAGCCTCAGTCTATATCTGTTCAGATTCCTTCATTTTGCCTGCAAATGTAACAGGTCCCTTATGTATTATTTAAATTCTCTCCAAAATGGCCATGTTCTGTGTATTTTTCATCTTTCAGCCAAATAGGTGGGAAATGTTTCTTTTTCTTTTTCTTTTTCTTTTTCTTTTTCTTTTTCTTTTTCTTTTTCTTTTTCTTTTTCTTTTTCTTTTTCTTTTTCTTTTTCTTTTTCTTTTTCCTTTTTTTCTTTTTTCTTTTTTTTTTTTTTTGACCACTATTTGCAAGAGTTTCTGCTGGGCTGGTGATTTCAAGGGTAGAGATTCCTGCAGAATCTCAACAGATGCGTTGTCTGTTGCTTGGGCAATGTAGCTGGTCAGCACCCACAGGGGCCATTATACTTGGGAATGCTCTTCTTTCCCTCAGGACTGATGCCTTTACTAAATATGTTCTTAGTAGAAGAATTTCAGCTTTTGAGTGAACTGCAGTATATAAAATTCTCGTTGTCTGTGTACCAGTCATAAAACTGGTATGTTTTCTTAGGACAATGTTTTCATCTTGTTTTGCCCTGTTCTCCCCTTTGCTGACAGTCACAGGAGTTGCTTCATGCCTTTTCAGTTCATAATGCTGTTTAACTTTGTTTCCATTTACCCTCAGAACTTGCTGTCTGCTGTACAATGTTCCCTGCATAGGATCCCTCCTTGAACACTGTTGGGATTTTGTTGTCTCTACGACCCTGAAAATGTGTGAAATCAAAGTAGACACAGCTAATTTCTAAACAACTACATGCCACATTAGATAGCTTTTGGGGCATGACATGAATGCCTATGTGTTAGAGTGACCATTGTAGGAATCCATTAGAATTCCTTTGCAAAACTAGGGAGACCTCATGATGAAGATAAAGAGATAACTGGTAAGTGAAGGGAAGTAAAGCAAGGCAGTTCATCAGAGAGCAGTTCTGGAAAAGCAGAAAGTTCCTCAAAGAGGTGAGACAGTGGTAGGACAGATTTGCTCAGGCAGGAAGTCTTTGTCTGCTGCAGCCATCTAAAATTCACCTTTTGTCATCAGATATCCTAGACATTTAAGTAGTTTTCTGGTAGTGACTCCTCTCAGCCCCTATCAGAAGGTGTAGGGTTACCATGCCTGACTATTTCCTCTGGTAGGAGAGTGCCATTGCAACTAAATGTGTTGCACCATGCTGAGTTTCAATTGCAAGTGTGACTGCTCTGAAGCACAACTAATTTGGTGCCATCCTGGCAGCACCCTGGGTTTTGCATACATATGCAGCAGTGAGAAGGAGTGGAGATGGGTGGCTGGGCAGCAGCCCCAGCAGAGCCTGGAATGAGCCCCACCACACTCCAATAGCAGGGTTTTGCATGGTGAGGTGCTACAAAACCACGGTCTGTCTATAAAGGGAAAATTAAAAAAGCTCCAAGCAGACCTTTCCCCACAACCCAAACTCCCTTCTTGTTAAATGAATTTGTAGGAAACCTGCATTTCTGGAGTCCAATTCAAAGTGAGTCATCAAAGCTGTAGGAGATGATTTCTTATGTTTATAACCCTTCAGAAGGAAATCTCCCCACTGTGTGATTTTGGAGAAAAGCTTAAGAAGGGCAGTTCATGAAGTGTGAAGGTGTTTGCCATCCATACCATTGTCTGCTTAGATCGGCTGGGTTAGTTAAATTAAAAAATACTCTCTTTACAGTGAGGCTACTAACTGTAACAAAAAAAAAAAAAAAAAAAAATTGTCTGAGTAGTTTGACAAGTGGGCAGTTTATCCCCACAGTTAAAAAGATCTGCCAATGATTTTACTTTCAAGATGGATTTTTTTTTTTCTCCTGTGTCACACTGTGACAAAAATGGAACCCACTTAGGAGGGTGTCCTATTTAATAGTAAAGGTAAAAATGTGAAGAGGATGGGAGGAAGACTTTTAGGGTTATGGCACAGGTGCACATGAGGCACACGTGCACCCTGTCAGTCATCACACGTGAGGAAAATGAGCAGTATAGAGAAGGCATAGATGTGAGGGTGTCCAATGTGTTGGTAAGAAAAGCAGCTGAATTCTCCAATGCTTGTGCTTGCCTGATGTTGCCCCTTTTTCGCTCAGATGAAAACCTCACAAACAGCAGTGACTGGTTGATTTGATTTCCCAAATGCAGTGAAAGGACGTGTCAAAGCCAGGTAACGCTGAGTGCTCTGGTCCTAGTGGGTGTCTTGGTAGCCTCAGATTTGTTGGTGATTATTACAGGCCTCTGTGTATTTCAGAGACATTAAAAGTAAACCGGTCAATTGGAGTTAAACAATCTACCTCAAAGGCCTTCTTAGGCCTGATAATGACTCTGTTAAGTGACAGTGACTGGACCTCAAGAATAAAGGGTTTAGAATCAACCTATCACTATTAGTGCAACCTGTTGCATCTTCACTGAGGCCACGGGCTTTGTCGGGAGCCTGGTTTCATGAAAGCCTTTTCTACTCCTCAGTGTAAGATCCCCTGTTTTGGGAAGAATGGCCTGGCAGGAGTAAGCACCCGTTTGAAACAGGATAGCCACAGCTTCTCCAGCACAGTGGGTGGGAAGTCAGCAAACTTTAGTGAGGAATGGACAACGCTTTGTCTTCACTGATTTTCAGCTTCTTCCCTCTCCAGGATGATGTTGTTCTGACGGATTTTTCCTGCAGAGGTTGTTACCTCATTACCTATGTATTTTCAAAGCAGCAGGTCACATAAAACTTCTCTTGTATTTCGTACTGGGGGAATCACGATTCTCATGGTTCAGAGCTTATTTTTTGTGTGTGATTAAAAGATGCTTGTAGAGTGAGTTTGGATTTTACAGAAGAATGATTTCTTTATCTAGTTCAAGGAGCTCTACAAAAATCATACAGGAGTCAAAATCTTTGCCTGAAGGTAGCGGCAGTTGTTCTAGTGTACCAAAAAAATAATGACATAGAAGCAGATGCACCACCTGCCAATAAAAGCAGAATTCCCATGTGTGTGGTTTTTAGCATTTATAAGTTTGTTTCAAAAATACTCTCACTGAATATTTTTCACTGCTGGGGGTGGGGAGGAAGGTCTGTGTATTGAAGTGGAACACAAAAGGGTAGGTGGGGATGGATTCCAGCTTTGATGGATGGCACAGGAGGCATCACCACGCATATGGTTGTCCCAAGGTCTCTGTGTTGTGTTCTGCACTCTCCTGGGAGCTGGTGAGGAGATACTGGGAACACCCTTAGAGGCAAAACCCATGGCTGAGTTCTGGCTGTTAGGGAAACTCATTAATTGCAAACCTCAAGTAACTTAATAATTTTGATAACTGAATGGTGATCAGCTTTTACACCAAACCAGGTTATCTTGCCATAATACAGCTCTGCTAAATATCAAGAATATGAGAAAGTGACACAGTTAAAATATGGTTTAGGCACATGCAAAGGTTTGTGTCTTGGTATTGGGAGATGGAAGCTGAGGATAATAGTCTTGGTATAAAATGAAATGTGGTGGGGTGATAAAGGACCTCTAACTGAATGATTGGGGTTGCTTCATGAGGCCATTCATTACAAAAAAAATTTGCAGTAGGAAAAAAAGAATCAAAGAGTTTTATTAGGTGAATAAAAAAATCTGAAAGTTAGCTAAAAAAACATTCCAAAGGTAGAACTGCTGCAGTATAAAGAAGGAATTTAACCATGTAGAGCTCATTAAAAAGGAGTCAGATGTCTATAAAAGACATTAATTTCTTGCTGCATTTGAAATTTCAATTAGAATATATTGTATTTATATATATATTATTGCTTTTTCCTGATTTCTGCAGGTTTCTAAAGTCAATTTAAATAATTTCCAAATGCCCAAATGCCTTTTTTTTTTCCCATTGGTCTATAACCTCTGGACTATCTCACATTATTCTGTATCATCACCTGGGCTTTTATTCTGTCTCTCTTACTTAGGGTCTGGCAATACTCTATGAAATAGTATGTTTAAGTCTAGAAAATGTATTTTTGAAGACACAATACAAAATTGTGTAGATACAGATACATTTTTGCTGTGGTATACTTTACAGGATCACAACACAAACGTTCATATTTAAGCTTGTGTGAAATAAAAGCTTATTTCAAAAAAAAAAAAAAAAAAACCTAAAAAAAAACCAAACCACACACACACACACAAAACCAACCAAAAAAACCCCAAAAAACACACACTTCACAAAACTTTCCTTGAAGCTTTTGGCTTGTATGAATCGGAAAAATTACTGTAGTGCCATTTAGCTGATTTTACATATTCAAGTCATTAAAGAAAGGGAAAATGTTTTCTACTAAGAAATATTGATTACTGTAACTTTAGAAATTACAGACTGGAAAAAAGTCATGTTACATAAGTTTGTGAACAATAATACATAAATAAATAAAATATTATTAGGGATTAGGTTGTAAAGACCCTTAAGAAAGTTCTAACAGACTGAGGGAAGAGGGGTGGTATGAAGAGTAATTAGGTGGGATAGATGTCTTTAACAAGCCACCACGCCTTTCAGATGAGATTTTCAAAGAGTGTGATGGCTTTTGGGAGTTGTGGGCTCTCAGAGCAGCTGCTCAGCTGCCTGGGGCTGGACGTCACGCACGCCCCTGACAAACTACAAGGAGGTCTTTGTACCGCCTGTGGCTGGGATAGGAAGGATACATTGACTTCTGGCAGCTCCAGAGAGCTTGGTGAGCCCCCACCCTTTAGAGGGAAGAAATAATGGGCAAAAGGTCTTGTTTTTATTGCAGGGTCAAGATTTGACAAGTTGAAGTCACATGTTTCGACAAACAGTAAAATGTGGAGAAAACTGGGTTGCTCATGTATGGACTGCTCATGTATTTACAGTTATTTCAATATCTAGTCCTTATATCTGTATTTCTTACTCTAGAGCACTCTTGCCCCTATATTTATTGCAAATTGATTCTGATGGATATCAGTAAATTTCTTTTTCTTTTTTCATTTAAATTAGTATGAAGTCCCCATCTGCTTTTGAAATGTCGGAGATTAGAAATGGTGCTTGAATAAACACAGTAGTAATTTATGTAATGCCCTGGCAGTCTCAGGTATTCAGCACTGTCCAGTGTTCCTTCCACTAGACGGATTTTCAAAAGCTGGCTTCTGTATTTCACACCTGCAAACTACAGCAATATTTAGTTGGAAGTGCTGTGTGTCTGCAATTAATTCTGAATGCAGAAGTGAATTCTGGCCTCATGCTTCAAAGAGCTTGGAGGCCATTTCTCTGGTTATTTGCTCAGCTGACTGTGTTTGATCAGAGCTGATGTTCTCAGTGGTACGGAGAGGCTGACATACTTACAGGAATGCGAGTGCATTACTAATTGCCAACACAGTGCAGAATAAATAAGTCTGTGGCTTTTCCCTATTTTATTTATTTTTTTTTTACTTCTTTTTAGAGCATTGCTTGATTCCCTGTGTTGCATCTGGCAACATTACATTATATTTAAGTTCTGTGGGAACTTAAGGCTCCAATTTATATTTCAGAGGTATTTACCTTGTTGTATCGTGGCCTTTCTCATTTTATGGCCTGCAACTTCCTGGGACAAACTGCATCCAAAATAATTGTCAGTCTCAGGTCTTATGCTCGTATTACAGTTTCCTTGTCCCTTGTGGATCAAGATTTTCTGATTAAGTCCTGTTGAAATGCCTCCATGCAGTTACATCCAGTTTGTCTCCACTCTTTTGGCTTCTGGTGGAATTTCCTTTCCCTTGAACTCTGTTTATAGCAGATACACATTGCTTTGATTTCATGCCTACTTTCTATGTAGCCTGATGAAATTAAAATAAAAAAATAAAGCCTAAGAAAATGTGGAGGACCTACCAGAACAACTGTTTAGTAATAGGACTGGTTGGTGCCCAGGGCTGTGGGACTGATCACATGGTTACGACACTCAAAATTAAGTGCCTGAACTTGTGTATTTTGTAGGGATATGTACAATACTGCTTTAGCTGGTAGCCCCTCTGGAAAATATTTTGAGGTGAAAAAATTTTTCACACCATATGGATCTAGTAATAGTAATGACAGTGCCAGTATCACAGCATTGTGAGAGGAAGAAGGTGAAAAAAGGAGCACTGAGCAACAGCAGATGCCATGTTGTACTGTGGTCACCTTCTGACAAGTGTGGGAGTGGCCACGAAAGAACACACGGAGCACATAGCATAGAAACAGGAGTTAATGTCCACAAAGGTAACAGTAATTGCAGAGGTTTTATGAGGACCCGGATTGGTATGAAGCACCTCTAGATGTCACTGCAACATTGTAAAATATAAGTAAAAGAAGGACGCAAAGCTTGTTACGGCTTGTATGCTCCAATTCATGGTTACTGTCTCTGTCAGCCCTTAATAAATCACTGCATCATTAAAGAAGTCCTCATCAAATCAGCAAGGAACTTCTTGATAAGTGTCAGTACGATTGTTACCTAACATTTTCCTAGAATATTAAATTTTCTGAGATTTGGTTTAGCCTAGTTTTTTAACAGCAAAAGCTAGGGCAGGGCAGCAGCTGATTCCTGGATGCTTCTTTGGCTTAGTCTCTAAAATTCAGTCCTGATCTTTTCTAGGCTGCTTTTATGGCAACATTGATGCTGATTACAACCAAGATAATTTCTCTTGCTTTGCACTGGTATCAATTCAATCAGATTGTAGTAAATAAAATAAGGACTATAATTTAGAGGAAATGTGTGTGTTAGAACACAGAGTATTTGCATTTGATAAAAAAAATCAGGCTGTGACTTCATGAGGACCAATACAATATGTACACTGTATAAATTCATTAATATGTCAATTGCCTTGTTCACAGGCCATCAAAGAAAAGTCACATTTCAATGAAACAGAAACAAAAGAAAAGAAGCCACCAGATTCAACAGGTTAGACTGGTTTTTTTCTCTGATCAACTTCTAGTTCCTAAGAAATAACACAGAAATAACCATGACTTTCCTGAGCAACTCCAGTGAAGTTGCTTGGGTTGCATGTGTGTTCATCAGCATGAGAGAGCACGTGGTATCCAACTGCTCAATAAGGTGCTTTGCATGGGGAGTTTATTAATCTTGACTTGGCTGACAATAAATGAGAAAAACATTTTCTAGTGCTGTGTCTCAAAGAAAGCATTTGGGACCCATGAAATCCCAATTGTAAATAAGTAGTATTCTCTTGCTTAGGAAACACTTGTACTGACCTTGAAAGTGGGAGAGGAAAACAAATACCTAGCTCAAAATTCAACAGAAGCTATGCTAAGTGCGCAGCTCTACTTTAGTACTGTTACTATCAGAAAACCACTGACAGATTACTTTGTAATCTCTTATAGATGGGGACATCCAGCAGAGTCAATCCTGCTCTCAGGAAGAAGAAATTGATAAACTCAACAAGGAAAATGCCAAGAGGGAAAGTTCCCTTCTGCTTGAAGTGGATCCTCCTAAGTTTCATACTGAAGAGTCAGAGGAGAAACAAGAAAGTTTGTCTTTAGAAAGTCATCACGAATATAGGAGAAACTCTTTTCAGGAATCCTTCCCTCCAGAAAAGCAGCAGGAAGAAGATGTTGTTGATGATGGTTGTCAAAAATTAACTGTGCAGGAGATAGAGAGTGAGTCTCCAGCAGTCGAGGAGAGGAAGGAACATCAGGTGCCTGAAGACGCACTTGAGGAACAACAAGAGGAGAAAGAGAGTGAAGGGAAGGAAAATGCTGATAAGAGTGAAAAAGGTGCTGAGGAAGCACCAGCTCCTTCCCAAAAGGAAGATGAGGCAGAACAAAATGATGATGAAGAGGTATCAGAGGGAAGGTAAGGTCTGAAACTGAAACTACACATTCTGAAGAGACCCTTGCTTCAGAAAAATGTGTAGTTCAAGTTTCAAGTCAAAGTCTCTGATTAATACAAATATTGGTAAAAACTTAGCCCAATACAAAAGTGAAAGATATGTTTATGTCTCTGATCTAAGTGAAATTATACTCTTAAAAAAGACAGGCAAACAATCCACCACACATGGTATTAGCAGTGTGCTGTGGTTGTTTGCTCAGGAAATATGTTAGGAACACGGGAATTACATTACGCTATTCTTTATCTCTGAGGAGAATTCTCCCATGGTTATGTTTATATACTGCAATGTCATATAACATCAGCAAAATAGATTAGGCCATCTGCTGATTGGGAATTAACTTACTGCAAATATAATTTAAAAGACAACATAAAAATGTTTAAATAAAGTAAAATAATAAAAATGAATAATAATAATTCAAAAATAGTTATAATAAAGATTTAAATTTGCCCAGGCAATTGACCTAATCAATTTGTGTACTACAATTCTGGCTTTGCTGGATTTAATATATAGCCTTTCAGGGATAAACAGGTTTAAGCCCTCAGGAACCTGTATGAACAAAGGGGAAATTCAATGCTCTCCCCTTCCTTTAAAGGTGAGATTGATAGCCTAATGTCCAGTTTAGAAGATCTCAGGTGAGGTTTTCAGTAACTGAGAAACGTTTTGCTGTCATGATTAATGTAAGGGCCATTTTTATTTCTCCACATGACTATTAAACCAGTTAATTTTACACCATGAAACAAAATAGCTTAATGTTATTTGAATGCAATATCTGTGTAGGCATTTTTTACCTATGTTTCTAAAGTTGCTCTGCTTTAAGTGTACTCTGCACTAATACCATGTTTTGTCCTTGCAGGTGTAAAAGCTGCGAAAAAGGTACAGGAAATTCTAGTTCAATCCCTGGGCAGACCTGCTAATTTGAGCTTAGTAGTAGAAGTGAGCATCAAGTGCATGATGAAGGTCTTGTCAAAGATGACAACAAAAAGAGCAGAGTAGTTGCAGAAGGCTCTGATGGCATATGTAAAACTATAAAAAGCTCTTACAGGAAGTATCCTAAAGGCAAAGCATTTGATTCCCCTGGTATAACAGTGATGAACAGAGACAGAGATCTATAGAAGAGAAGGATTTTGTGATTCTAATTAGTAGGGGAAAAAGATGTGCATGGTAGCTCTGATGGGAAGCAGTTTTTCATGGGCTGCATCTTAAGCTGATGTGAAGTAACATGATTCTGCTTGCTTTCATATTAGAGGCTTCTGCTCTGTCAGAAATTATTAAAAATTAATTTGCTTCTGTCACAACTACTCCACTAACACTATCCTCTCTCCCTCTTCTTTTAACAAAAGAGCTAAAATCCCTAAGTACAGAGTGGAGGAAGAAAGTATATCAGGTGTGGCAAACATGGTCAACCTGAGGAAGTGTTGAGAATGTGTGTTATCAGGGAATCTGCAATGCTGTGGACGTAGCCTGAAAAACAAGCTTGCTCATATTCATACCATTGTAATCTGAAGTGAGAACAACTGCAGGCTACAAAGTAAACAAATACAGACTTTTGTGTGTAAGCCTGAGTTATGCTGTTGACCAGTCAGATAAATGGTGTTCAGGCACCAAACTTTGAAGCAGTGCTCACCATGGTGAGGCAGAGATTTCTAATATTAGACCTTCATCTTGAGAATTTCAGTGGCTATTCCTACAAATGAAATTATGGCATGTGAGGAGGTGGCCTGAAAGGCTTGGAAATATATGAGTGTGTGCATGGGCATACACAAGACTCAAGATTAATTTATCTGCTTTGGGGAAGGGGGGGGAGTGTGGGAGGGAAACATTTATTTGTGCTAGGTTTTTGTAGCAGAAAACAGGAGAAACACACTAAAACTTTAAAATCCATAAACTGTTGTGAGCTCACGGAGATTTTTATGGATGGTGTTAAGGTTATAGTGTCTCTGTTGGAGCATCTTTGATCTGCAATGGGAAATTGTTCTTGAACAGGGAAACATCTCCTCTGCTTTGCAGAAAAGAAAAATAGAGGGTTTGTCATAGGGAACATCTTGAAGGCAAAAACTTAAACATAGTTTTGAAAAGCAGTCTGGCATCTTAAAAAGAATATTTCCTTGCCCAAAGTTTGGTAATGTTTTTAGCTGAGCTTTCAGAACTACATTTTCTTCTGTCACTTACATGCTGGTGCAGATGGAGTTTGTGTTGTTATACTAAAATTTTACCTTAGGTTACAGGTTTTCTTGGCACTTTTTGGGTCTCGGTAACGTGCAAAGACCCATACTTACAGTCGTGCAATTCAAACTCTGCAGAATCCCAAGTAGGTGGCAAACTTCCAGAAGCCCCAGCTTTTCACAATTCCTTGACCATGAACTAACTTCCTGACCATGTAAGTTATTAACACTGTCAAGAAAAAATCTAGGTACACAGCTGGTGTCCTGGAAAAATGGACATTCACTGTGAATAAGGACAATCTACTGCCACATTAATGACCAAAGTGTTCCTGCCAGCTACATGCTGTCATGGGGTTTCTTGTTTGTGTTTTTGATCATTTTCACTGGAGTAATGAATGGTTTTAAAATTGCTCAACAAGCCTCACACAAAAAGGAGCTGGCATTCCAAACCAGAGAGCTCATATTGAAACACTGGGGCTGTAGCCCTCCCAAATGGTTGAAGAAGTATTTGTCACCTTGGTCAGCCAAAGGTCACTCTCGGGAGTATCAATCAAATGAAAAACAACTTGGGTATGAAATTCAAGTCACAACCGCCTGCAAAAAGTCCAAAATAGGCATGGAGGGCTGGTCTCCAGCAGGGATTTTGACATCAGGATGGCAGAAAGGTCCAGCATGTGGAGGTCCAGAAAGTAACACCTGAGACCTGCCAAAACTCCATAGCTGCTGCAGTGCAATGTTGGGAACCATCTCTCCTCTGTGCCCCTCTTTACCTTTTCTCTGCCATCTTTTTTTAAGGGCAGAAATTCTTCAGAGCAGCATATGAGCATTACCATGTGTCCTGAGCCATACTGGAAACCCCAAGTGCTGTCCGCCAGGGTGAAACTCCCTCATGTGCACAAGCTCTAAATGTGATATTTAAAGGTGATGACCACACTGTGGAGAAGGACAAATTTTGTCAGTCAGTTGAGAAGTGGATTCTTCACTGTCAACACCAAAAGCTAGGAAATAGCCTCTCTTATCTGAGCCTGCAGGAGAGTTGTTTCTCTTCCTGCCCCACCGGAGAGTTACAGTACATACTCACCTACCAACAGGCCCTGAGGAGGAAAAAAATGTTTTAAAAAATCAGAGATTAGGCTGAATTGCAGAGGCCCCTTGTGAGTATGAAGCTACATTGGAATAGTCTAGTGGTCTTCACCTTGCCTCTCTCAACTGTTGTATGAAAGACGATAACTTAAAAAAGGAGTCTTTGTCTTGGTAGTATAGCTCCCCAACAACAACAGCTTTACCTGAGCCAGAGCTTCTGGAATAAAACCCTTTTTCAATAACAGAGAAAGAGCTGTCTATAAAGCTTACAGGAAGTGTATTCAGTTTTTAAATGAACTTATCTGGGGAAAAGAGGAACTAATATATGGGATAGACAAGCACTGCATGTGACCGCTCATATGGTCTTTGTCGGTTTTGTCTTTTTCAGATGATATTCCTACTCCACCAGCACCATTTGACCACCGGATTGTCTCAGCCAAAAGGGTGGGGATCAGCAATTATTATAATGTCAACGAGGATGAAATTCTGGGAGGGTAAGTCAGGTGCAGTAAATCAACTTGGAAAGCAAGGCATAAATTTACAGCCAAGCACCCTGGGAGGTGAATGGAGGCAACATGCCCCACTAGAGCTGAAGTCATGAAAGTCTAAGCTCTTAAAGTGCTTTATAGAGGGATGAAAAGAGGAGGCTGGTTTTATAGTGAGAGTGAATTTTGGATTGCTATTTGGCACCAGCAGACTTGGCCTGTGTTTGGCATTGTTCTAGGCCAGCCAGATGCCCTCAGGCTTTATGACAGGGCCCCTAAGATGCTGAAATACTTTACCTCAAATTACAGCCAGCAGTATGTAGACACATTTTGTAGTCTTCTTCCTCTCAGTGAGTCTCACCCCTGAAAACACATGCTTATTTTCAGATAGATTAGCAGGCTGATCTGACAGGCCATGGAGTTACTTATCTCTTGTGCTGTCATTATTTAGGAGAGTGGGATATTGTAATTTTCATGGCAGCATAGTCTTTGATAAGGCTTTGTATCATCGAGAAAACACAACCCTCCCCTGGAGGAGAACGATGCGATGGAGAGGGGCAGATGGTGCCCAGAAGTGAGCCATTATCCTTACAGTATATCTTTGACTTTCCTGGGATTAGTCATTGCAGGTTATGAGGAGAGTATAGGGAATCATACAAATGGGGTAGTACCAGATAGAACACTGTGTGATGCTGACGTGCCTAAATGAGTAGTAGCAAGTACAGTCTACACAACAAAATAGCAACAACAGAGCAATTGAAATGAAAGCCAGTAGGGAGAGGATAATTTATGGTTGTTTATAGTGTAGTTTACACTCAGAGTTGCACCTGTACCATTGGATGATGTTTATTTCTCCTTTTTTCTAGAGGGCGTTTTGGGCAAGTGCACAAATGTGAAGAGAAAGCAACAGGTCTCAAGCTGGCAGCCAAAATTATAAAAGCACAAGGCCCAAAACAGAAGGTTGGTGGAGAATCATATTAGTCTTTTGTTCCCCAATGGATCACACACTGTTCTTCAGCTACACAACAGGCCATGAACAAGTGTCTCACAAGCTATCACACTCATAGGACCTGGTGGAATACCATTGATTACAGTTGTATTTCCCTTCTCCTCCAAAGCTTCCAATAGCTCATCAGAGTACTATTTTTGGGGTGTTTTATGGTTTTTTTAAAATATTATATTGTTTTTTTTCCTTTCTGTTGCTAATTCTATTAGTGTTTTCTTTAATGGTAAAAACATTTGTCAGGCCTGTGACATAGTGTATTCCCTCCCAAGCACACTGTAGCCTTTGCTGCAATGACTTGATGTCAGTGGGGGTGATGCTGATAACAGATGTAATCTGGGCATCTGACATCCACACAAATACAGATGAGAGGAATTAGTCTGGGCTGTTTTGCAAACTTCTTAGCCATCTGGGACTGGATTTCACTGGAAAGACATGCATGACATCCTTTGTGTGACTTGGTTGTCATTAAGGGCATTCAAGAATGGGATTTGTCTCAGGTAACTCGGGTTGCTAAGGTATAGCTGTGGCCAAGCTGATCTCTAAGAATCCCTTTATGGTGAATGGAGAGAGACTGACATCATCATTCAGCATGTCTAAAATAGTTGGGATGAATGGAGGTACCTGTCTCCCTCCTCTGACTGCAAAGTTCGATTTTGAGGTCTGTCCTGGACTTCTCTCAGCTTGATTTTGTACACCTACAGCTATTTGAATAAAATTCTCTTCTGCTTTTTTTCCTTTACATCCCTGGGAGCCTGCCTGTTGTCCATGTGGGCTCTCCTCTTCCTTTTCCAGTAAATACCTTATCACAGAAACACCCCACTCAAGCTCTGAGCTCAATCTGTTAGTTCCTATAGCTTTGACATCTACTGCTGCAGGAGCCCTGAGTTTGGTTGCCACTAGAGAAAACATGAAGGTAACGTAGATTTGCTTCAAATGTAGCTTTCCCAGGAAAAAAGTATCTGAAGCAATACTCATGGCTCTTTACAGGATGAAGTAAAAAATGAAATCAATGTCATGAACCAGCTGAATCATGTCAACCTCATCCAGCTATATGATGCCTTTGAATCTAAAAATGATATTGTACTCGTCATGGAATAGTAAGTGGGTTCTTTTCAATTCCTTTCTGTGTTTACTGCTTTTGCTAGAATTGTCAATTTCCTTCTTGCTTTCTCCTGAAATGAGAAATAGAGCTTCTTACAGGTAGAAAATGCATATATGTTCTTATGAACAACAGGGAAAAAACTGGGAATTTAAGAGAAAAGTTTTCCCATGCAGCCATTTTTGCATTTTTTCCAGTAGTCTGTCACACTCCTGGTACTGTAAAGCAACGGCTCCAATTGAAGATAAAGCTGTGTGACATATCTTATTTTTAATTTAATACTTTAATTAATGTCTTAATACTTAAATGTCAGCCAAGAAACAACCTCTTAGAATATCTCCTATTCTGTGAGGCAAACAGGAACATATCTTACACCAAAGAGGAGCCAGATATGGGTGTTGTGCCTAATCCTCATATTGGGTGCCTGAAAGGCTAAACCTGCTTTTTATGCTGGGTTAACAGGCTAATTAGGCACAAAATACCTGCCTTAAGCTCAGGTTAAGCAGATGCTGTCTTAAGGAAGCCAGAAAGGCCAAAAACTAAAAGGCCAAAAACTAAAACACTGAAATGTGTGGCAGAAGGGTTCAAAGTTAGGTGAATTTGACTATTCTGGACATTCTCAGAAAGTCCTCTGAATTTGGTCTATATGACTAACACATCACAAAAGAAAAGTATACGTGTGCCTATAATAAGCTGGAGGCATACTGAAATGTGAAGAGAAATTAAGTAAATTTTGTTGACTTTAGACAGTTTGAGATTGACGTTTTGGATCCTGTCCCTCTTAAACTCAGAGGGAAGAGACCACAGATTTAAATGCAGATTCTCCATCATGTTGTGTTGGTTTTCCATGGAACGTCATTAATTTCACTGGTCCAAAATGAGAACTCAAGACAGCATAATATTAAATTTCAAGTTGTTCATGGTTTTCAAAGGATGAGAGACTGGACTCTTAGGCCTTGAAGAGGTTCAGGCAAGTATGCATTGGAGCTCAGATTTCAGAAAGTGCAGATTAGAGTACAGACTCATCTTACTGAACTTGACTGTGAATGATAAAAATAGTCAATAGCATATTTTTTGCATTAGTCTTACTCTATGGGATGGGATTTGAATTTGGTCACTGCTTTATTGTCTTTTTCTCCTCAGTGTGGAAGGAGGAGAGTTATTTGACCGAATTATTGATGAAAACTACAATTTGACAGAGATGGATACAATCTCGTTCATAAAACAGATCTGCAAGGGAATTCAGTACATGCACCAAATGTACATTCTTCATTTGGATCTCAAGGTAAAGTTTTGAGATATATGTTTTGTGCAATGACAGATGTGGAAATTCCATTCTTAATGGTAGGCCATAAAGCTTAGCAGATTCCTGTGGCAGAACAACAAAGAGCCTTATTC
This sequence comes from Motacilla alba alba, assembly GCF_015832195.1. NCBI lineage: Eukaryota > Metazoa > Chordata > Aves > Passeriformes > Motacillidae > Motacilla > Motacilla alba. The sequence continues at coordinate 69,473,548 of NC_052017.1, read as the reverse complement.
TGCTTTCCTTATTTATACTTTAACCACATTGAGATCAGTTAAATTACTACAGGACTAAGTAAATTAGATGAAAATTGTGGTCATATGTCATCAAGCTTCATAGTGCTTAAATTTTCCACAGAGTGATTTCATAGAAAGCCAGCAGTTGACTACAAATGCATTACTATTTTTAATTTCAATTATTAGATCCCAAGATATTGCACAAATATTATTTAATTCAACTGCACAAGATGCATGTTTTACACATCAGCTGTGGGGTGGCAATTGTCCCTGTTTTTTACTATGCAGAAAGGCATAAGTGAGTAGAACTAAATTCAAGGATCATTCAGGATCAATGTAAGCCCACACAATTTTCTGAGGACTACACTCAACTGCTGTTGTCATGAAAAGGCATCAATAGATAGCCAGATTAAGGGAAAATACATTAAAAAGTACTTTCTGAAATGAAAGGAATAAAAATAGTCAGTGGTTAATATAACGAATATGGCTAGTGTAGCTGAAAGCCCAGAGAAAGGTAGCAGATTCTCTACCACGGACTTGCACATGTACAAGTACTCTACCATGTACTTACATATTCTCACTCTGGTCAACTGCAAATGGTCAAGCGACACCCCTTAGAAAAAAATTGTTATTATTTTTCATTAAACTGTACACTTGAGCTGGCTCTTTTTCCCTTAGCCCCATTTTTTTTATTAAATAATGGACTTGTTTCTTACCTCTATTTAGTGCAGGAATAAAATGGGATGATGTCTTTAGTTTTATGACTGGCTAGAAAGCTTCCTAGTGATCCCTGAGCTTTACAATACAATAAAAAGAAACAAGGAGTGCACAAGATGGTTTTCTCTTTGGTGAGATTTTTATAACAGCTGCTGGTTTTGGCTTGTAATAACTGAGTTAATATAGTACATCTTTAATGTTGTTAGCATACATATTATTGCAGCAGTTAAAGAAATGAGCAGATGCTTGTTGGGACCAGCTTCTGTAGCCGATCGATGACCAGACTTACTTTTCTCTTTCTCTATAAACATCCAGTTACCTAGAAACCTGTCAAACAGAAGTTCACACAGTTCTTTGGGACACATCAATTATGATCTTGAGATGGCACAGTTTTAATATGAGGTCAAACTGCTGACAAAAAGATACATATACAATCCAAGAAATTAATCCCAGAGACCTCTTTTCATGTGCTCGCCAGCTACGGCTTCTCCCTTCTGTTTTGCTTGTTCATAGATTGCTGTCAGTAACAAATGAGTTTGGGAAAGAAAGCTTGAAATTGAAAGAAAATCATCTTGACCATAATCATCCAGGACCTCAGAAACTATGGACATATGGTGTTTAAAAGTCCTACATGTAAAATGAATTAGTAATGGTGACAAAGGTTAACTAATGTTTTAAGTGTTGAGGGCTGTTTTGTTTCAAAGAGGACTCACTGAGCAACAAGACAGAGTAGCTATAAAAGTGCTGGCAGTCAATATGGGACTTTGCTTTAGGTATTTACATTTCAAAGACAATTGGCCAAATCCTTCTCTCAGTTCCTTCTGTAAGAATTTGGAGTAATTCTTGGAAGTTAATGGATTCCTGCCAGGAAAGTGAAGAGTAACATTTGGCCCTATGAAAATCCAGAGAGATTTAACCTGTGAATCCTATTTTTTTTGCTAAAACACCTGAAAAAAACATAAAGTTGATGAGACTGGCTTAATATATTAATGTTCAATCTGAAAGAATATTTGAGCACTCAGAAATTATAGCTGTAAGATAAATTCCAAAGCCCAAAACGTTTTTTTAACATTTAAAACACCTAAAATTTTTTAAAAATCAGTGTGAGCTTATTAAGGTCTGTATAATCACAGTGAAAGCATCCTGAAACCCCTTCTTGGAAGTTTGCGTTCCCTGTCCCCCTCCCCCTAATGAGTTCTTTATCTGAACTGCTGCCTTATGTCAAATTGAAAAGCCATGGAGTAGAAAAAGCAGTTGGAAAGCACAAAATGCATAGTTCTGATTGCTCTGTGACAGCAAGAGGAGTATCCATGCAGAGAGATCTGAACAAGGAGGAAAGCAAAAGGTGCTTATGAGATGTTTTCACTTTTATTAGTGTTTTTCTCCCTACCGTTTACTAAAAGCCCAGTTTTTCGTACTTGTTTCTTATTCAACTTTTTTCTTTTTTTGTTTGTCTTGGCAGCCTGAGAATATCCTGTGCGTGAACCGAGAGGCAAATCAAATAAAAATTATTGATTTTGGATTGGCAAGAAGGTACATGCATGTGTTCTCACTAATCATAAATGAATTAGGAAACAATGAAAAGAGTATTGCATCCCTGCAATGATGTATTTGGTTCACATTTGTCTTCTACTGTTCTTTGGACAAATTTCTTTCTTTTAACCAGGAATATCTTTTAATATGGAATGTTTGGACCTGAGTGAAAAAGATTTGTCCTGAAACCTTCTTTTCAGGTAGATGGTTGAAAGAGGGCTGATTTTCCCTAAGAATGCATATAAGTATCTTGGAACAGCTAAAATGGACAAAACATCTTTTCTAGTCTCTTGTCTCCAGTAAGAAGAGATTCTTCAAAAGAGAGTGTAAAATACCATTGAGGGCTCTTACAATATATCCCATGCTATATCCCTTTCTAGTTTAATTAGGTGTTATAACCTCAGTGAAGGATTTACTGGTTAAAAATGTCATGCCTCTGATATGGAGAAGTCCCAAAAGGATGGTAAGACCTGCTCTGAGAAGTCCTTGAATTACGAATTTCTTTTTTTTTGGTAGCAATTGCATTTTGTCCTAGTATGATACAAAGCTTGAAAATACTTTTTGTTCTATATGTGGGTATATTTCTTTTTAGTTTGTGCCTCTGTCTGTCCTTGTTTTCCTGCTGAATTTTCTGTATGCTTCTGGAATTCCTCTTAGTGCTAGACAATTGATGATTCAACTTTAACAGGAACTGTAATTGATGACCTTTGTTAATGTTTCCATTTCCTAGATATAAACCCAGGGAAAAACTTCGAGTTAACTTTGGAACTCCAGAATTTCTTGCTCCTGAAGTTGTGAATTATGAGTTTGTCTCTTTTCCTACAGACATGTGGAGTTTAGGAGTCATTGCTTATATGCTGTAAGTAAGATTCAGTATCTGCTTTGTAAGCTGTTTCTGGGTTGAACTGTGTCAGTCATCCAAGTTTGCTGTTATACTGGAAGAGTGAAAAACTGTATACCCAAAATAGGAAATTTTTAGACTTCTTTCCAAGCTCCATATTGAGAAATCTCTCCTCTTTTCCAATTGCCATGAAGTTTTTTTTTTTTTTTTTTTTTTTTTTCACATTTCTCAGGAGTGTTTGGGCATCATACTTCCGGAATAATGTAAACTGCTTGGTAAATTCCCAGTGGTTAGTACAAGACTGGTCAGAGGTCTAAAAAATATGACCTACCATGAAAGACAGTAATGCTTGGTGTGTTAGAGAGGAGGGGTGATTAAACATGTAAATAGATGAGAAAATGGGAATGGTCTGGAGACCTTCTTAGAGAGTAGTATTTTGTAAATTAGGCCAGAGTGACAGAACAATCTTAGCTGGCATATTGGAGACCATGTTCAGGAAGAGGGAAAGACAGGAGGACTGAACATATTCCTTTTTACTTCAGCCTCACTGGATTGTCTCCTTTTTTGGGTGATGATGACAATGAGACCCTCAACAATATCCTGGCCTGTAACTGGGATTTTGAAGATGAGGAATTTCGAGATGTTTCTGATGAGGCCAAAGATTTCATATCAAAGCTTCTCATCAAGGAAAAATGGTATATAATCCTGTATCTTTGAAATGTGTGTTTCATGCCATCATGACACATTTGTGTCACTTGTGCTGCTCCACTGCAGAACTAATATGACTTCTAAGATTTTTATGCCCACATACCATATTATAATGACACTTCGTTGTTGTTCATTGTATCCATCAAATGCTCTGAAATTACCTGACTACATTTTTGCTGTGAAACAAAATTAATCTGCCATCTGTCATACTGTTCTGAAATGACAGCGTTGCAAGATGGCAAAACACATGACCTGTAGCAGATAATTGCTGAATTGTACGATTCTGGGAAAAACTCTTAATAGCATTCTGGTTTTCCTCTAGCTGGAGATTAAGCGCAACTGCTGCCTTAAAACACCCATGGTTAACAGACCACAAGCTCCACTGCAGACTCCAGGTCCCTACATTTAAATATTCTTGTGCATCTACTGTTGCCCTCTTGTGCTGCCACGTCACTTTGCTTTGACATTATTCTTAACTTTGTTTGAGTCTTTGTTGCTGATTCATTTCTTGCCACTCTGAGCCACGTGTGTCCCATTGCTTTTTTTTGGCTGTTAGAATTTGCATGCTCACACTTGCTCATCAGTTCTTGCATGTCTGGGAGGAAATATAAGATCCTGCAATGCTGTGTGTTTCTGAGTGGATCAATTTCTTATCAAAATGAAAGCATTTACAAAATGAGCACTGAATTACCATATGAAAAGGATTTTCCAGCTAGGGATGATTCTTGTTCCTACTTTGAAAACCCTTTCAGGCTCTCCTGAAGATCCCCCGAGTGCTGTTTCATCCTACCTCTTCCAAGGAGATACCTTTCCCAACAGAGCTTGGAACTTCACGTGGTGCATACCTTGGTACTTAAGCATCTTCTTGCCCTTCAATGGTAGCCAGCTTAGTGGCCAACACAGAAGAACTTGTTTGCTCAAGCAAACAATTCAGTTGGGCTGAGTTGGAGGAGCAACAAGATTTTAAATCACTTTGGTTATTCCTGTGTCAGTAATTTTTGGAGATTCACACTGTTGGTGACACCTCTGTTTGCTGTTTCTAAGTGAGTCCACTCTGTGGTTCAGAGGTTCACAGGGGATAATTTTAAGCAGGTTTCAGAGTTTTTACAGCATTTGAAGTGCAATATTCACTTCTTCCTTTGCAGGCAAAGCACTTCTGTGTTAAATAAGATGACTGCTGTATTGCCTAGGATGTACATGTCCAGGTGCATTTTCATATACCGCCATAATTAAGAATTAATAGATGATATTATTATTTAACAACATAATTTTATTAAAATAAAAAATTATTATGATAATCAAGCAGAGGTAGCCCTACTGATAAGGTAACATCTTGTCTGCTCTGTCCTTGCAAGATGTTCCCTTTATAGACTAAGGATTACCAGAATTATTATAAAATAGGATATAAAAAAATCAAATAAATTACTCTAATTTTCACTTAAATTTAGTTTTTTTGTAATCTTCCAGAACAGCAATGCCCATGAGATTATTTGAAGATTTGTAAGTTAGCCTGCACAGTAAAAATAGGAGAGTTTTTCATGGCTAATATATCTTCAGAGGTTTTTGTGGGATATAATTTGACTCCTTTAGTTGGGCTCCAGTGAGGCTCTGATTTCTGCAATCTGGGGAACAGACTGTCTTTTCCAAATGCTGCAAGAACACAAACTGCTGTCCTTTCTATCACCATTTTTTTCCTCAGGAAACCCTACCCTAATGCAAATCTTACAGCTCATGTTGTCCTTTGCATCTTCTCCCCCAATATTTTTATTCATACTTGTGCTTTGCAAAATAGCTTCACTAAACCTGCTGATGTTGCAGTGTTCTTCTGCCATTACCTTAAGTACAAGTAAAATATGATTGATCTTCAATTAATACTCCAATAATGGTGTCTTTTTGGTTTTTTCTCCTTAGAGAAAGGCTAAAGGTGACTGTGTGTCTCAAGCACCCCTGGCTAAATAACCTCTCTGAAAGAGCTGCCAAACAGAAGGTTTGTTTCAGGTCCCAAATGTTCCTTCACATGCTGTAGCCCCTGTGGAAGGGATCAGTGGACAGCTGAAAACCTTGGGTAGTCCAAAGTGCACGGTCCAAACTGTATTCACCACCACCGTCCCTGCTGCTGTCTGGAAAGCATTCAAAATGTAAACTGGCTCTATTACTTATACCAAGTAACAGCAATGTGCAAAATAATTAATGGGTATGGAGCCACATGTTCTGCAAACCCTGGCCATTTTAGAGGGAATGGTTATGCTCCCACTGGCTCTCAAGGGGCAGGGATTTCACCCAATAATTTTTCAGTGCTGAAAGCTTTCGGGTTTTCATGCTGTGGTTAGAAGTACAGTTTAAAAAGGGTAGAAATATGAAAAATAATAACTTCTTAGCAGAGGCACGGGCCAGACCCTCAGGGCAGCTTGACTAACTGCAGCGAAATCAAAGCAAGGTGACCCCTAAAAGAAGCTGCTCCACACGTCTGAGGGCCCAGTTCTGCCAGGGCACTTACCTTCCCTTTTAGCAACCCAAACGAGTTTGACAGGGCATCTCTTTGTCCTTTCTCCCTGGCTCCTTGTCTTTGCCCTTTCATTAACAAACAGTTCATTAGTGGTTCTCAGGCTGGCTTGGTTGCCTCCCCTGGGGATCAGGCAGAGTCAAGTCTGCTCTCTTTTTCTGTCCCTAGTCTTTGACCAATGCATACTCACTCAGCCACTTTGAAATCGCGCTGCCTCAGGCGATGCAGTGTCTCCATAAACCAATACTCCAATTCCCACCAATTACCACAAAAATTGGTGGCTCTGTTCAGGGACCAGGGGAACTGCTCAAAGGTTCTGGAGGCCATCTCTGGGCAAAACTCAGTGGAGGGTCAAGATGTGAATTAGGCTGAGAACACACACATACACACTGTAAAACCACTTCCTTTTAGTAGTGCGTCATGAGTAACAACAGGATGCCAAAATAAAAGTAGTCCACCTTTTACCACTTGCCAACAGGCAAGTTTTTAATGGTGCCATCATCCATCATCTGCTTGGTAGGACAAGTGATATATTGGCTTTTTTTGCAACAAGTTTTTTCCAGGAACATGTGGAAAACAGAGAATTGTGAGAGGTTGAAATTTTTGTTTTAAGTAAGATTAGAACAGATTTTATGCAGCATAGTGGAATAACACAGAAGGTAATGATCTTTACATGAGCTATTTCAAAGACATGAAGATGCCTTTCAGTGCATATAGTGGAAGCCAGTAAGGACTAAGGTACCATTATTACATCCCACTTGCTCTCTGAAGCCATGCAACTTCCTGATATGGTAATATCTGAACACTGGCTTCTGGAGTAGAAGTCCAGTGGGAATTTATACCTCTTTGTGATCCTCAGTATTCACCCTCACTTCACTGGTGCTGAGACAGATTCCATGAAGCTTTGGTCCCCTCACTTGTATGCTTCTACACAGTAGATTTCTAAACAGGTTTTCTGGCCCTGTTGCAAGATTAGTATTAGTATTGTATCTGGGTTTCCCATTTCAAGCCACTAACTTGTGGCACCAAACACAACAACAAAATGGTGAAAATTCTTCCTCTGCAATGCAGAAAGCACTGTATTACACAATTTTCTGTTACAACCAAAGTCAACTTTAAGATAAATTGACTGTCTAACAGCAGTCAAAATTATTTTCAAATAAACTTTTAATAGCTTTGTAACATAGTAACCTACCCATGATCTAACTTGCAGGAAAATCTGGTTTTGGCTTTTGCAGTGTTATTTCCTCTGTGTGTGTTTTTCTTTTTGGAGTTTATTTGAGTTTACTTAATGAGTGGATCTAAAGTCATAGCTGTGCTTTATTTTTAAAGAATCTCTTTAACTATTTTTATCAGGCAAGTAGTATGGTTACCACATTTAATCCAAAATAATGCACTCAAGTGCCAGTTGATTTAAACCTGGCATTATAAATGCTTGCAGTGGTAACACAAATAAATGGAGAGGTTTGCAGCATGCCTTTGCATACTGTGATCTGTATGACAAGAGAGGTAAAAAAAGCAGAGTAGCTGCATTTAAAGAGATACCTCCAGGATCAATCCTCCACTTCACAAAGAAGCCTTGTCTTTTTAATATTTTATAAAACATTTCACAGAAAATATGGCTGTGAGAATCCTTTGTAAGCAAGAGCCTTCAGTGCTGCATTTGCACAAAGAAACCACCATGTGGTCATCCCAGAACACTTAACCAAATGAAAAATATATACTGCTGAATTAACTGGATTTTTGTTTCGTTTATTTGCAGAAAAGCTGCTGTGTGGTTACTGCTGCTAAGAGATTTGAAAATATCAGCAGTCTCGGTGCTTTAACCCCCTGCCATGACTGAGACTTCTACTAAATGGACCAACAGCACTTTAGTTGCAGGACAAGTCCCAGCATTGTGAAGCTGCTTCTTCTCTACTCAGCTGTTAAAAGAAGGAAAGTATTACTCTGGGTTGCAGGAGCGTGTTTCTTCTGAAGTACCATGTTCTCCCTGCCTGCAAGTGCTACATTAGCTTGGTTTCATAATGAACTTCATCTAGTCTTATGTCCTCATTTACTCATCAAAGGCTCCTTAAAGTTTAAATTATCATGTAAAACTAACTGTTTCTCATCTGAGCCCAGAAGGCAATCTGTCACTATGTTGTATCTGTAGCCAAGGTTCATTTGAAACTAGAGTCAAATAATTAAAAAAAAAAAAATTGCAGTGAATTGAAAGCTGCCTTCGGGAGATTTGAAGTATGTTTTTCCTGTCACACTAAAATGAGTTAAGGATTAGCTCAACCAGAGTTAAAGCCATGTTAATGTAACACCAGTGGAAGGGAGAAATGAGGCTTTCCTTGTGTACAGGTGAATTTGCTGCAGCTGTGGTATGGTACATCTCAGGATTTTTCAGCCTGATGAATTACTGCTCGCTGTAAATACACTTGGATTAATTAAACAAGAAAGAGAACAAGGCACTATTCACTTGTACCCGTGCAGACCCTGTTCTCCAAAATGCAAATATAATTCAGAGTTATTTTAACAGAGGGTGATTTTATATCAGCTAATCTGTTTAATGCTAATTTAACTGACTAGGACCACTGGGAAAGAGGGGAGTCAGTGCTTCGCTCACTATGACTTCTGAGTAAGGGCTCAAGTAAAAATCCTCTGTATTTCTAGTTTTCTTATTTTGCTCCCAAGCCTTTCAGATTCTTAACTAGGTAAAAAAAAAATAGGAATCAGAACCGTTGAATTCTTCACCTGAAATTTTTTGATTATGGCTCATCATTAACTGAATCTAATTTGCCAAGGCTCTGAAGTTAAAATAATGAGAATTCCTGCTGTATATGGCTTTCTTACTGCTTGGTTTCAGAACTACATAAATGCAAATTGTAATGAGTATTTTATTTAATCATGCTGTTGTGGTGTCTTTACATTGTCTTTGCTTAATCCAGTTCTATTATCATAGCTATCTCTATCTATGCATTTCATATGTTTATATATTTAAGTTCTGTCTTTTTAAAAAAGGGATCAACATAAAGACAAAACAGTATTATTCATCACCACGCAATGAATTGCTTCTCACACCTTTGTCCTTTCTGGATAGCATTCATTTTGAAATAAAAAGGGGCCCATTAATGGGACATCATGGCCATCACACTCTCCACAGTTTGATCCAATATTTTAAAATCATTGTAGTACATCCCTTAGGACTGCTCCTGTAAATGAACTGGGCATCTTACAACTGTGACATCTTAGTAATACTGATGTGTTGCACCAGAGGTTGCACATACTGCTATCATGCACTGCCACACCATGTAGCTTTTATATGATATAGAGCACTGCCGCCTTCAAATCCTCATCTGTAGTCTTTACTAAAGTAAACTTTGCCAAGCAGAAATGGAAGTTTCTTTGGGAAAAGACTGAGCGGTCTCAAAGCCAGAAAACGAGCACATGACTTCTAGATAGAAGCTGGGCTGCTTGTTTTTAGTCACTATTTATATTTGTCTGGTCAAAATGAATAGAAAAGTTGCCTTTCTGTTAGGGTTGGAGTTCCCACTCCTGTTCTGACTGTCTTCAAGGTATAGTAGCTTCTTGTAAAGTAAACAACTCAATGATCAGACTAAAATGCAGCAAACCATTCTGGAATTACAGGATCTCATTATGCACTTTAGTGCCATTGTAGAATTGGATGAGGATTTTGTTTTTCCTTTGGTAGATTTTACATGGATAAATTGCATGTAACTTAGAATCTTTTTAACAATACTAAAATAATGACTACATTCTTTTCTGATTAGTTGCTCAGTTGAATTAAGAGGATTTATTACTTGTTGATATATACATCTGAGTAGTGATTAAGAGCTTAGTGCCATGAAGATCAGCCCAGTGTTAGAATGTGTTGCTCTGAATCAACCACAAATCCTCCAGGAGCTAGGAAAATGTGGGAAAATGTGGCCCCTGTTGAGCACATCCCCCAGATTCATCTGTACAGTGCTTTGTCAAAAATAAGAATGAGTGGGAGGATAGAAAGAGGTATTTTCCCCACCTTGAGAATTTAGGCATGAGGGGACCCCTCAGCAGCCTCTCGCTTCTGCTACTGGGCAGTGTGCTAACACAATTAAGGCATTTAACTTCCATTCTTCATAACATGGATAATGGTGGTCCCACTCTAGAGTCTTGTCTGTAAATTGCCCCACTGTTTCATTCTTAGAACAGCTCCTGCAGCAGGGGCTGAATTTGAGGGAGGGCCAGTCAGAGGAAGTTGGACTGAGCAAGTCTCTGCAGTGACTGAAGGTGCCATTTGGTGCCCAGGGATAACTCCAAGTGGGCGTGCAGGTGTCCAGTGGAGGAGGAAAGAATCCCAAGTGCACTTCTGCTTTTTGCTCCAGGGGTGCTGGATCTGCAGCACTGAGTCAAAAGGGTGGTACCTTACCTAGGGCCTTACTGTCACCAAGGGTGAAAAATTATATTGCTGCTGTGTATAGCAATGTGCCTGAGAAAAATGTCTCCAAAAATGTTCATTTGTGTCTTGTATCCACCTCAACATGAGAAAGTGCTTCTTTACATTGAGGGTGGCAGAGCACTGGAACAGGCTGCCCAGGGAGATGTTCCAAACCCTCCTTGATGCTTTAGGTGACCCTGCCTTGGCAGAGGGGTTGGACTAGATGATCTCCAGAGGTCCCTTTCAACCCCAAAAATTATGTGATTCTGGGATCTTTCCTGGCTGTTGTAATTTTAGTGAATAATAGCTTGAGACAGATTCTTTTTAGTGGCTTCCTAATTGTATCTCATTGCATGTTGAGCAGCATGCTGTTTTGTGTGTGTGCTCACATATGCAAGTTTGATTTGCATTCTGTTTTACTTTGCCCTACCTCTGGAAACATTCTAGGGTGAGTTGGACAGGCCTGTAAGTAACCTAATCAAGCAAGAGACCTCATTTCTCAATGCAGGGAGGTTGGACTAGATGACCTTTAAAGGTCCTATTCAATTCAAACTATTGTATGATTCTATGATTTTATGATTTAAGTATGTTCTGAAATGACTGCTAGCTAAGTCCTGCTCTGTTAAATCATTGTTTTGACACATCATCATTTATTTTCTACTAGGTCATAATAATACTAAGGCTGCTAGCTTCTATTAAGTCACCTACATCTGTGTGAGTTTGCTTATAATTTTTGCTACATATTGGCTTATGTGATTGCATTTGGAAACTGTGAATTGCTGTGCTCGTGAGCAAGTTTGGGTGTGAAAGGCACAGTTCTAGCTGCTTTTATATTCACTGTACATATTTCACTGCATACTCACGGACAGACAGGGACGACTGCAGGTACCTCAAGAATGGTATACAAACATCAGTTGCGGTGGGAAGGATGAAGTGCCCAGATGCAGTGCTTGTCTTGTGCATTCTTCCTGACATGTAAAAATTAAAAAATAAAATCCTGGGAACATGACAAGTGTCACCTGGCACTCATAAGAATCAGGACACGGTCATTCCCACTCCTATAGATGCAGCAGGTATACTGGATGCCAGATATACTGGAGTAGTCGAAGACTGACATCAAGATTAGAAGCAAATATACTTGGCACAAGATGGGACACCAGTGGTTTTTCAACTGCTTTTATGTGTTGTACATCCTGATTATGAAATGGGTAAAAACCTCTTCTGCAGAAAGATCTCCATGCTATCATGTCCATGTTTGTGAACACCTGCAGCCAGTCACTCCTCTGGGTACCCTCACAGCATAAGCAGTTGGTAACCTGGACAATCCATTCTGGAGATTACAAGAGCAGCCGCTTTTTAATTTTGTTTTTATATTACCTCTAATGTCAGAAGCTGAATAAAGTTAAAGCCAAGCTAAATTCTTGATTCCAACCAGGAATAACAGGGTAGCTCACAGAAATAAATAAGGGAAGTGCTAGATCCACCTTTTGTGATGTGAGTAGTAGAAGAGCCCAGTTTAACCATCCCGCCTTCCTGCCAAAAATATCTACTTTGCACCAGTCCTGATCACTAATAATGAAAGGAACCTTACTCTTTTTAACAGTGAAGGAATCTCAATCAAGAAACGGTTTTTATGCAGCGGGTAAATTGCTGCAGTAAAAGTCAAGTTATTTTAGCATTTTTAGTTTAATGCTGACACTATAAATCACTGACAGCCTCTTTCAGCAAAATGGCCCCCACCAGGAGCTGTGAGAAACGAAGGTGTTTGTCAGCTCTTCTCCACTGATGGAAACCTGGAAACATTGGATTCCGTTCCTCTGGATCCGAGAGCAGGGCAATTCTTAGCTTTTGGACTTTTTGATACATGGTAATGGATGCAGTATTGCACCCTGAGTAGTGATGAATGGATGAATGAGCACCGATGCTCCAAACTCCTCCCAGGAGGTTGATGCATCTTCACATACTACTTTTATCACTGATACATGCTTGTTCTTGCATCTCCTGTGAATAAAACTAAACACTGCATGAATCTGTTTAGGAATGCTAGACTGTTTCACCTTCCATGAAGGCTTGGTAGCTGAACAACTAACTACCTGTTTCAAACTTAGATGAAGACTGGTAGAGATGGTGCTTTGTAAATATGTTGTTTAGCTGCGTCTGTAGAGTTGGTGGTCTCATTTTGGTGTGGCAGAACTAATGTTTATGTACCCCACAACAACTTCCCTTGAATTTAGAGGACAGGCATGTGGCAACTAAATCATGAAGCGTGTGGATTTTCATGTACCTTATCACTTTGGTTTGCATATCTGGTTTTGTAGATTAACTCATGTATCTCTGGTATGTGTTCTTTTGTGAAAACCATGAAGCAATCTTGTAAAAAGATGAATGAGGAATAAATGCTGATTTTGTTTACTCCAGGGTTTTTGTTTGCTGTATTTAATGTACCTGTCATTTATATAAGTGACAGAAAGAAGTGTGGCCTTTTTCCCAACTTCTGTCTCTAGATACATGAAGAGAAAAGTAATTTCCATTGAAACTAATGTGCCTACATCAAAGGTTGACTCAGGCTCACAGTTTGTACTCACTCCTTGTAAGAAAACCTCAGCTCTCTCTGCAAGTAACTGGGACTTGAGGTGCTCTTGACTGCAGTCTTGCTGGAAGTCCTTAAGACCAGGTTACTAAGGAGGAAATGAGAAATTACTGGAATTTCTGGTGTTTGGTCACTCAAGAGACATGGTGTACTTTTCTCCCTAATTTGTCACACTTGCACCACTGGCCTATTCAGTGTTGCCGTCTGGGAGCTGCACTTTAACCTTATGCCATCTAGGAGTTCATCGACTACCAAAACAGTCTGGAATCAGAATTATTGTTTCCTGCAGAGTTAAATCAAACTTCAAGTGGGCTAGCTAGTGAAAAAATAAAGAGTGAGAGTAAAAATTGAGAAAAAGGTTACAGGGTAAGAAATCAGGAAGCAACCTCTGATGGACACTGGCCTATATTCAGTAATAGAAATTTTTCTGGCTGCTTTACCCACAGTTCTGATTGCAGCACTTGAGACATGCACCATACTTGAGAAACAGCTTTGGCTTCTCACACTGGAAGGTTCTCATTTAACACCAGCCTGTATTTGATAAGCCTGAGGTTTGCAGGTGTAAGATTTAAGTGTATACCCTCCTGATGAAGCCACAAGTTTATTCAACCAAAGGGTTGCATTCATCCCCCAGAGAGCTCAGTGCTCCTGGCTGATGCGGAACAAAGCCATCACAATCTGGCTGGCAGCACTTGGGGGCTGAAGGAATCAACAAGAGATCAATTTTACAGTAGCCAAGCACAGAACATGCAGCTGCTGCCCTTTTACAGCTGCCCAAGGCAGCCCCAAGACCACCAGCCATTTCAACAGGAGCCCAGGCTGGCTGGTGAGCCCAGGCAGAACCTGTGCTCCGGCACCTGTCCACAAAGGACCCTGGGGAGTTCAGTAGGAGTCTGAAAGTCTTTCAGGGTGACAAACCAGGGTGAGCTCCTATGCATGACCAGGCCTTACACCTTTGCTCTTCATGCATCTTTCTTGAAACCCATTGCTGTGTTTTAGTTTTCAGTGCCTTTGACCCTGGTGTAGAAGTTTTTGTCCAGAAAATATTAACATCTGTGCCTTAAAATTGATGAGGAAGACTTTGCTGTTGTACCTTGGTCCTCTCAACAGCTCCTGCTAAATGCATGCCGCTGGCAAAAATAAAATAAATGGGGCTCAGCTCCCTGTATGTGTCTGTAAAGCAGCTCCACACTTTAAAAATGTGTTCTTTAAGTTCATGTGGTTAAAAATCTGTTGACTACAGGAAAAAAATCCAACAAGGGACATTCATAATTCTTCATTAATTAATAGTCAACCCTTTTTCTCCCCCAATTATTTCAAACACCTGCTCACAGTAAATTTCCTTTGCAGTTTTTTAATGCTATTTTAATATTACCCAGAACTTGGAAACATACACTAAGCTTCTCTTATTTTTAATTATTTTCAAATTAATTTTAATTTTCTGAATATTTTCAGTGCTGCCCATTCATTCAATAAAACTGAATTTTAATTTTAATTTTTTTTCTTTAAAGGCCTCCTAAACTTTCCAGAGAAAGTTTATGGGCTGTTTTAATGAAAGCTTTTGGAAAAGGGACTGGATATTTCAAAATTCCTCTCTTGAAGCCTCCTCATCCAAAAAGAAGTGGGCGGGGGGAAATCACTTCATCTGGTGACTCACATCTCTTGCATGCTAGTAGGAATTCATGCAGGAGCAGAGCCATCTTGTATTAGGAGTGCAGGCTCTTCTGGGTGCAGCAGCAGGGCCACCCCCCCCAGCAGCACCTCTCTTGTGCTGGATGGGCTGTGTCCAGCCCCAGGCTTCCAGCTTGTGCCCATCTTCAGTGGCTGCACAGTGAACATCTGCGCTGCTGCCACAGACATCAGGCTGTCCCCAGGGCTCAACATACTGCTGCCTCTTGGGGACACAGAGCTGTGGCTGTGGCAGAGATGAGGAAGGGAGGGTGAAAGTTATTCTTTTCCAGAGCTGTCCACTCCTCACCAGCTGATCTAGATGCACAACCTCTCTTTGCTTTACGTGCCTAGTCACTGTTCCATGAGCTCTGATCTTTGTCTGTTTCCGTGACATGTAGGTGTGACATCTGACCGCTGTAAACAGATCAGGGCAAACAACTTTCAGGATAACCTCAGTCCTCCCGTAACAGGAATACTTTCATGGAGGGGGTAACGAGACACCCCTGCTCTGAACCTTGAATGTCTTCACCCCATTTCAGTTTGTGTGGTCTCAGGGGTCGGGGATAATTTAGAGACAGGTGGCAGGGTCTTGCCTCGTAAAAATGTGGTGGCCTCATTGTGTCAACTGAGCATTCCTGCTGCATCGCTGTGTCACCTGCTACTTGTACCCCTCTGCTTTGTCAGGCAGTTCATAATGGGTTTCTAATCCCTCATTGACAAAACTCATGTCACAAATACCACTGGGGAAGCTAAACCACCAGATTGCTGAAAGGAGATATTTAACTGGTACTGACATTTGCTAGGTTTCTTCATTTTGCTTTTAGCTATATTTTTTGTTACCGTTCACTTGTGCAGACTTAAGAAATATCAGTTGCAAGGAGCTTTCATCGACTCTGCTCTTAATCCCTGCAGATGCCCGTGTTCTGTGGACAGAAGAAGCTTTCTAATAGTAGGAGTTTGTTGATTTTTTCATTTTTTGCCCCAGTGAAAGTGCTGTGCCAGAGCTATTCAGATGGCCTGAAACGTTGGACTTAGTCCCACAGGTATTCGTAGTCAGAGCAAAAAGCAATAGCAACTGCTGCAACAGCGCCAAGTTGTGTCCTGATCGTGGACACCTTCCTGAGCTGGGACCAAAGCTGTCAGTCAGTCAGTCAGTCAGTCCCTCAGTACCACCAGGGGGGACCGGTACAGTGGGAAGGCGATGTCGCCATAACGGGGAGCATTTCAAGGGATGATGTGTGAGCCTGGCGCCTGTTGCCTTGGCAGCCCTGCCCAGGGCCGGGAGCCCGGGCGCTGGCGGCGGCTGTGCAGGGCTGGTGACACCGCGCTGCAAAGGGCCGGCGCGGCCACCAGAGGCCAGCCTTGCTGTTCGGGAGCTGCGACAGTGGCCCCTGCCTCGTCTCCGGAGGGGATGCTTCGGGAAGGCGCGTTACACGCTGGACTGCCGGCGCCGGCTGCGTCATGTAGCACAGTGGCACTCCCAAATCGCACTCAGGGACCACCGTGCCAACCAACGCCTGTGGAGGCGGGTGACCTTTAAAATACCTCTGACTAATAAACCGCTATTTATTTGCAGGGAAAAACTGCACTAAACATAGCTTTTAACCTCTCCCCATCCTTAGCCTGTGCTTAGCACACCAAGCAGAAGCACGCAGGGAAGTGCCTGAGGTAGGGTAGCAGAAAAAGGTTGGAGAGTTTGCACCATGTGAGCCGGGGCGACTGTGGGCAAATGCGCAGCGCAGCTGGGAGTGCTCCTTCCTTGCTGCCATTTATACGTCATTCTCCCTTTGGCAATAGCACTGCTTCAGGTCGCCTGCAGAACACAAACAGAAAATTGATGTGGTTTAGGATTTGCCTGTAAATCAGCTGACAGGAGTAGAGAAACATCAAGAAACTTGCACGCTTCTGCAATAAATAGAAATCTGCATAGGATATGGTTTGTGTGTTGAGAAAGAGATCCTGTAAGAAGTTGAACACATCAAGTGAGACCACGGGTACTTCTCTGCTGCCTTGAATGGGGTGTGAGAGAATTAGGCAACTACTAGTGTTAGTTCTCTGTGTACTAAAATACTAATTTCTTCTTTGGCCTGTGCACAGAAGTCCTGTTTCTGTCTTGAAAAAGCAAGCAAGAATGGAGGTCCCAAGTTCCATAATGTTACCATTTCTTTATTCATATGGAAGCAGAATGATTATTCATTAATTAAAACCAGAAATTACATGGTCAGAGATCTTTGTGATGGCTTCATCTGATCTTCAGTGACAGAAGACCTCCCCCAATCAATTTCTTCTTGTACTATGGGACATAAAAAAAAAAAAAAAATCTTCTTGTCTGACTTTGTTCACCTTCTAACCATTCATTGGTTCTTGCTTTACATTTGCCAGACTGAACAAACCCTGCTGGTAAATGCCTCCTCACCTATGTACTTCTAGACTGACTGTCCAAGCCCTCAATCCACCTTCTCTTTACAAAATGTAGGGCTGCCTCTTCGTGTCTTTCACCACAGAACATAAAATATGTTCTCGCAAGTCTCTTTTTATGTGTATGCTGCTTTTCCAAAAACAATTTTTATTCTGTAGGCACTGTAATGCAACAGAGCCAACCAGAAACTGTCACCTCAGAGTCAGCTAAACCAGGAGCATGGGGTCCTTCCTATTAATTCCTCACTTTTCCCTTTCCACACCCTTGATCACCATTAGCCTCACTGGTTGTTAGGTCACTAAATTTTGGCTATGACCTCCAGGTTACCAGTGCCTGGCTTTCCCTGCCAGTCAGGACAGAAGTTCCTAGCCCACAATCAGGCCCTGTGTTCCTTTGGTATCTGGTTAACAACATTGCTACACAGGTAGCAGTCACTGGACTCCAGAAATAATGTCATTTTGCACTCACCTTCTCTCTACATACCACTTGAAGACCCTGTGTGACAACAGTGTCTCAGGTCAGTCCAAAGGTTTTCACCTCAATCCCCAAAAAGCTGGAGCTACATATTCTTTCAATCAAAGTTTAAATAAGAAAAAAAAAAAAAAAAAGAAAATGCTAACAGAGAAGACTTGCTATGGAAATATGGCATAAATCAGGCAAGGCCCTGTTTGTGAGGGTCAAGGGATGGTAGGCATCCACAGACAGTATGGGAGCAAGGTAGAAATAATTCAGCCTTAAGAAAAGTCAGGAATCTGATTTACTGGAAGCACATGGTGCTGATGGGGATACGAGCAAAGAACCCTGTCAGTATCGTATTTGCCCTGAGGATTTAGCAGAATTTTAGAAGTAAGATCATAAAAGAACTGAGACCAAATTCATCTGCTGTCATTCATTCTGGTCTTCCAAGCCACACCTAAGATAGAAACCTTTGCCTATACAGTTTACAATCCAAGTACACAAACAAGCCAAAGGCAGCTGGAGAGCAGACGTGCAAAGTTCTTGATCTGAGTCCACACCTCTTGCAGATTTGGTCACACAACTCCTCTCCAGTCCTGTCTCAACAAGCTACATTCCCTGATGCTGACCACTACACATCCACACTGTCACAAACCCCTGCCATCCAGGTGTGCTGCTTCACCACTCCTGTGAGCATTTCCCAGCCTTTTCTGAGCTGAACCTGATCTTGGGCAGTAGGTCACTGCCAACCCAGCTCATCCTGGCAGACACCAGGCATGGACAGGGAATGAGGCCAGCTCCCTTGAAAAAGGTGAATGTGAGCCCCAGCAACCCAGTGGGTCAGGGATGAATCTGGTTGAAGATTAATGGGTAAAGGATAGCAAAAGGATGAAGATAGTTACAAATGTGCCAAACTAGATGCAGAAGCTGGAGGACAGAGGTGATCCACTTACACCCTGCTTCCTGCCACAGTGATCACCACTGAAATTACACCAGCATTACTGGTGATTTGCCTCAACAGGGTCAGGGCTTTTGGCTGCACTGGTTTGCAGGGAAGGATCTTGCCCAGGGACAGTGAAAGATCATCCATTGGCCTCATTCTCCTGTGAACCAAACTCTGTGTTTGTGTCTTCCCATTTAAATGCTAAAACATCTCACACAGTGTGTGCTTACACCAGCTCTCTTGTATGTGGCGAGAGGTCATGCAAGTCTTACTTGCAAAGTTTCCAAAGGCAGCAAAGATGAGATGGGCAGTGTTTTTTTCTCCTTGCTGCCACTTGCATCAAGAGAACGAGGAACAAGTTGAAAGGGCTGGTGTAGCATATGGAATGAGTCATTACTCCTAATTTCTTGAGCAAATTTGTGCATGGTGGCACATGCAATATAAAGGCAGCATTGTCAATTTTGAGCATCAAAGCATCACGCCTTCCAGAATCCTGAGAGTGGCTTAAAGATCCTGAGACCTCTTAAAAACAACAAATGTCAATTTCCTTTTATTTTCCTTTGGGTTTTGGAGTCTTTTGGGGAGAATTTTCTTCCTCTTTGTTGTAAAAGTAAAGTTTACCTTCTGCTCTGAATGAATGCAAAGGGCCTTATGGAGTCCCTTGATTCCAGCTTCTGGGTCTTTAAGGGAAACACCAAAAGTCATTAAGATGTGCAATTAAATCACAACCGTGGCTAACACAGCAAATATAAATGCAAACCCTGCCCTAGAGAACAAAGACCTATTCATTCTGCTAAAATTGGTCTTGAGAGTTGCTTGCTGCTTCATTTTTTTCCCTTTCCCCCCCCGTCCATATTTCTTCAGAAGGAGGGGGAGCTTTCTTGGCTTATGCCACATCCTGGATCCTCAGAAAAGGCTGTGCTCAGCGGCCTGAGTCTGTCTTGCCTCCTGTCTGCAAACCCTCTAGAAAAGTGAGGTTACAGACAAACATCAGCAATGAGTGAGCAGTAATAAAGAACCTTGATAACTGAGGTAAAGTGGCCATTATGCAACTAGGAATGATAGGTAGAAAAATAGAAGCCGGAAATGTTGAAAGGCAGCTGAGGTTACATTCCTTATTGGAAGTAAAAGGTGAAGGAAGATCTGTTGGCAGCAAGCGCTCCTGCTCTGTACATAGAGAGGGATTTGCCAGCAAAGGATATTAATGATCTGAGAGTGAATTGCAAGTCCACAAGGGAAATCTGAACTGAAAATGGAAAAGACAGAAAGCTAGGCAGGGGGATTTGTATCAGGTTAAAATGTCAACATTTGGAGATGGATGAATCACTGGAGCTCAGACTAGGAGGAACAAAATAACCCACCCTCTCAACAAAGAAACCAAAGAAAACAGCAAAACATAACGCCAGCGTGTCCCTTTGTCCCAAAGTTAAAGCTCTGCCAGCCTGAGCTTTTTTTGGATGGTCATATTTGTGCAAGAGGATTGGCTCAGAGGTGAAAAATGGTGGTCCACAGAAGGGGGCAGGTTGCCTCTGCCAACTTGCAAAATCTGGGTTTTTCCCTTTTCCCCCAGCCCTCTCTTTTTTAAACTATCAAAAGGCACCTCTGTCTCTGTGGTATTCCGTGAGCTCTACCTGACCAAATCTCTGTTACCAGATGAAGGGCGTTCAGAAGCTAATCCATCTGAAGGGATTTTTGGCCAGGAAATAGGAAAGGCCCACAGCGCAAGGTTTGGGGATTCGATGTTTTGGAGACCACAGTTTGTGTTGGACTGCACTGTTCTATAATCCTATCTCTGTTCCTGTCAAGAATATATTACAAGATGTGAAAAACATCTCCTATATTTTTTGCTCAGTGGAAGACCTCTTTTTAAACATGAGGACCACAAATTTGAAACTCTGAATAAGTTCTGTGCTAGTGCTGCAATTTACAGGGTGGGTTGGGACTTTGATTGCATTTTTTCATTCCTTTTTAGGAGTCAGTTGAGCTTCAGGCATTTCCAGGGCTATTTATGCCTGTTAATCCCTAGAAACTGGCTGAGAGCCTTGGATTTGTCTTCCTCTGTCTGAAATGAGGCATGGTCCACTCGGGGTTGTAGCTTGCCAATGAAAAAAGTGGCAGGGCATGAGCCAGGTGAGGGACTGGGGGGAGGACGGGCAGGTCTGTGCCCTCTTCCACTCTGCCCAAATGAGGGGCAGGTGACAGAAGACTCTCACCTGAAGAGACAATTAAGTGTCAAGCCAAAGACCAACATTAAATTGGCACAACATTCCTTTCTCTTTCAAACCACAGGATTTTTCAATCAAATATGAATTTCAGCAGCAAGATGTGATTTTTGGCTGCTCTTTAGGCTTAATTTATTAACAGTTTAATCAAGACTTTTGGGCAATTAGCCAGACTTGTTACTTTGTATGGCCAAATTAGATATTAGGCCTTGTTTCATTGGAGAAAGAGATTTCTTGCAAGGTCCCCAGGATGTCTTGGTTTTGGATATCTGAGAAGCACAGATCCCACAAAACCTATTCACCCACCGTGGTTTCACTCTCTCTTCTTCCGCTTCTAAATGTAAAATATGCTGGTGTGTGAAAAACATTTGCATGTGTTTCCCACACTTTTCCAAACCCAGCCTCTCTTCCAGGGGAACATGTATGCTAACTTTTCCACAAAGCCATCTAGCCTTGGCTAAATAATGTAAAAGGAGCTGGGGAGCTGGGCTACTTCAGGGTCTCACAGTGTGGTATTTTGATTGTTGATTTTCATATTAACTGGAAACTGCTTAAACTTCCTTCATATCCCCTTTGGTGACACTTTCCTTTAAATTCTGGTGGTCTCCCAGATATATCGTCTCATGAGATTTTTCTGACAGTTTTTCTCAAGCTGTGAATTACCTTATGGAGCTGGTCAAAAAATGTTCTACAGCATCGGGATTTGCTAGTGTTTAAAATAAAACTAAAAAGTTTTTACAAGGAGTAACAGTGTTCTGAAATCCTCCTATTAGTTTTTGTTGTGTTTAACCAAAAAGACTGATTAGATAAATCACCTAAACCAGCTAGGATTGAACATGATCATAGCCTGGTTCTTACAAGAAAGGCTTAAGTTAAGACATTAACAAGTCAGATCTGTGATGAAGGCTCCCAGCTTTCATCACTTACCTACATGAATTGTCAATTAAATCTCCATGCATTGAAGGGACCCCCCTGATTGCTTCTATTTGATGGCATAAAGTTAGCAGCCACAAGTGTTCCAGGAGACCCAACAAGACTGGCTCATTCTGGAGCATTTCTTCCCTCAGGACATGAGAAAGAACAGAATATTTGTGAAGGGCGGGATTCAAGAACAGGAAAATATATTTATTAGCTGGCAACCACAGCAGAAGGTCAGAGGAGTGAGCAGGGAGAAGAGCTTGGCATACACTCTGAGGAAAGTCACCTCTCCAATATTGCTGTGGATAACTCTGACAGGACTCCTTTAAGTTCTCTTTCTTTTTCATGTTGTTGTTGTTTAATCTGAATTGTGAAGAAGAACTGGATTTTCACTGGTCTAGAAACTGCCATCCACTAATTAAAATGCACCCTGGGTCACCAGAGAGTAAATCCCAGGTTCACATAGGCTTTGAAGCGTCTTGTTTAAAATGAAGTACCTGTGTATGCCTGCAGACCTGGCTTCCAGGCAGTGCAAGCCAGACATAGGAGCTGCTGCTTCTCACTCCAGGGACCAGACATCTCCTGCTGAAAAGTGAAGCCACATAGATGAACTTCACGGTAAATGAGAAGCCACAGGGCACAGCCAGGTGTGTAAACACTGGAACACCACGCTCCTGAACTTGGAGTGAGAGTTACAAAGGCAGGAGCTCTTGCAAAGCACCTGACATGCAAGAGCCAGCAGAGCTACCACAAACAACTGAGGCTGGCTCCTGGCTTTTGGTGAGACTGTCTGAGTCACTGCTGGCAAATGGTGTCCCAGGGAAGTCACTGAGACTGCCTTGTGTGAGTAATCACTTGTCAGCTCAGACCTCCCAGGCTCTCTCTCCTGTGCTCTTGGCAATGGTGCTCGGAGTGAAAACAAACAAATAATCCAAAAAAACCTCCCTCAACCCCCCAGCAAGTGTTTTCCAACATGTTCACAGCCTTTAACAAAACATTTGGAACCTATTTTCCAAAAAGTTCCAAAGGTTTTCCAAAGCTCAGATTTGTCTAGACTCTCCCATCCTCAGTGCAGGGAAACAGGGTGAATGGATAGGGTGTGATATGGATTTTTTTGAAAGTTTGTTTGGATTTCAGGAAGTGAACAAGATAAGCCAAATGGCCCTTTCCTGCTTTTGCTCTTTTAATACTTATTTTCCCTCAGTAAGTCCTGACAAGAAATGTTTGAACTAAAGGAAGTCAGATGAGTTTGTTGAGTTCTCCCTGCCTCACCTCTCTGCTAAAGACCCACCCACACCTGTGGCTGGGAGATAGCACCAAACCAGACTTCACAATAGGAGCCCTTGGGCACGTGTGAGAGGGCTCCCTTTGTCATTTCTGCAACATAGAAAACTGCTTTCTTTCTTTTTCCACCTTGTCTAAAGCCTGTAGGAGGCAGCAGGGAATAACCCCCTGGGGACTTTGAGATGCTCCAGAGGCACTGATCCATGGGGGAAGAAAAGAAATAATCCCCATTGCATTCAGAGCTGCAGGTGCTGATGTGTGAAAGAGCTCTTTGATGTCACATCAGTTTGGCTGCCAGAAAAGCCTGAGCAAAGACAATTTGGGGAAACTGGTCTGCAGCTGAGCCACACCATGCCTGATGGAGGGGTTTGCATAATAATGACCAGAAATTACCTCTCCTCCTTACAGGTTTGTTCCTAGTTTTCATTCCTTGGCATAAGGTTTGGTGAAGGAAGATTCATGGTCCCTCCATTTTTACAGAGTTTGGTGTATTCATATTGCAAAGGTACCTGACCTGAACACAGATCTTCATGTCTTAATTCATACATACATCTGAATTTTAGATGTAAGAAATCTGGATTTCATACTGACACACTTATATCCACAAAGTGGTTCTGTGAGCTTTGCCTTCTAGAACGGCACATTTGTAAGAAATAGAAAATTGTGTGTTCCAACAAAAATTTCCTGACCACTCAATTCCAGCACTAACATGCCGCTCTCCTTTCTTCCCAGGTCTCTAGCCTTGCTCCTGTACATTATTTAAAGAAAAAAAATTAAAGAAAAAGCCTATCCTGCTGTGTAGAGAGGAGAGTTTTACTATTTGATAAGAAAAATCTTTGGAACCCTGAATATTATTGTAACTCCGAGGCTGGGGAAATAAATTTTGTTCCTCTGCTGGAACATACTGACCTTCCTACCCTGTTGTTTATTTGTATGATCTGAACTAATTTTTTGTTGAAATCTACACTACCTAAAAGCATTTAGTAGAACTAATTTTTAAAGTCACTTACTAAACTGACTCTAGATGTTTCTCAGTGGTTGCTTGGTATTTGAAAATCATTTACCGCAGTAGAGACTTTCCCACCAGCAGATGCTACCATAGCACAGCAGGAGGATGGAGAATGACCACAATAGGTAGGAGAATAGTGCAGCTAAAGGAATGTAAAGGGTTAATACACCAGCTGGATAACCTTTTAAAAGATACACAACAAATGGTCAGAACATTTTGAAATCTGCAGCAGCCAAGTGAGCTACTTGTCACATAGCATCTGTAATGACAAGATGCTGTTCTGATAGAGTTTCTCTTTGTGATGTCAGAAAATCTGTGCTATTCCTGCAAGAGTTTCTGAAGTGCTAATTTTTTACAGGTTACTAAGTCATTTGCAGATAGTTGATGATCCTTTCTTTGAAGATACAACCCTGTTGTGAAAAATGTAAGGGCTAAAAAATCTTAATAAAATGCACATAGCAGCCTTACAAACATCTGCCTTTCCAAAAGGTTTCATCTCAGTTTTGGAGGTCTCTAAAATGGAGGAGGGATAGTTTATTTTCCAGTTTTCTTAAGTCCTTCCCCTTTCTAATGAGGCTGTCAGCAGTGAATTATGACAGGTGTTATCTAGGCTTCAAAAAGACTCCGCTTTGTAGATGTCTGAGTACCTTACCACAGTTGTTGATAAGGTGCTCAGACCCAACCCTTTTATGCTAACCTGCCCCCAGTTCACCAGGTTTACCTGCTCTGAATCTCTTAATCTGAAGTAATTCCAAGTCTTCCAGGTAGAATGTGTGCTAGCCATGTTTTTCTCATAGTCTCATAGTCTCACAGGTCCACTCCTCTGCAGATTCGAACTGCATAGCTACAGACCCCTCTCAACATAGTGATTTTTAAAAAGGGTATGAGTGTGTTTCACCATTCATTCTGCTGCCGATGCTATTTTTCCTTTTCCCTCATTTTGTTGCTTTCAACTATTCATCTGTCTCCCTGGCAGGCAGAGACATGAGACACTAATATACAAAACCTGTAATTGGTCCCACTTCTAGGATATCTGGAACAATGACAGAGATGTTGTCATTTAGACAGAATGGCATTGACTAAACAAAG
Organism: Motacilla alba alba; assembly: GCF_015832195.1. NCBI lineage: Eukaryota > Metazoa > Chordata > Aves > Passeriformes > Motacillidae > Motacilla > Motacilla alba. The sequence continues at coordinate 69,448,225 of NC_052017.1, read as the reverse complement.
GAAATCCCAAAGAAATTTCCACCAAACAGCCAAATGACTGCTGCTCCAGCCAGCTTATTAACATGTCTTTTGGGCAGCCCAATTTCTAGTAGCATATGCTTGGGTCAAAACTGTGATGGTAAGTGCATAAACGGCATGCACAGGACACCACAAAAGCATATTCCTTTTACATTTGCATATCTCATTCTAAGTGCTCGATTTCATCAGTACCTCTTGCAAACAGACTATTTCTTTTCTGTTTTGACTGCTCCGACTGTACCTAAAACATCTGAAGGGCCAAGGATGCTCTTTTTCAGTGTGGGTGGCTACACAAACCCCAAACCTGTCTGGCAGGAGTTACGCTGCAAGTCTCAATCTGTCTTGTTCAATTTCACCATTTATGGCAGCACTACATTATGTTTGGAGAGGGAGTATCAGCAGCATGCTGTGCATTAATCCAAAGGCTGCATTCCTTAATAGATTAAATAGCCTTCATCTCTGATAAGTGATTGCATTTCTGGTGCATGAATGGTACTGCGAAGTACATAATGCTGTTAATAGCTGGGAAAGAGAACAGCATGAGAAAGCCCCTTTCCAGACTCACTTCCTCAGGATGTCATTTGGACTTACAAATATCTGTGGGCTGCAAAGCTTCCACCCACATTTCTAACTTCGATCTTTCCTGGATGCTTGTGTTCCCTTAGGACCAACATATCATGACATACCAAAAAACATTATATATAGCTTTGCCCTCTGGATCAGCAGTGCCCTCTGGAAGAACCCTTGGCTTTACTGGCAGCAGAAAGTACATGTTTTCCAAAGTTGCAAGACCAGCAGAAATGAGGAGCTTTTCTCTTTGACAGCAGCTGTAGCTGTCTGGCCTAAAATACCTCAGTTTAAATCGACAGTTTACCACAAAATATTCCCATCCTGCTGCTGAAGGAGCTTGCCCAAAACATGCCCTTTCTCTCTTTACCTTCCAATCTTGGCAACATGTGAAGGGCTATTTTCCAAGTCTATCACATAAGAAGCTCTTAAGAAATGTTCCTTTCTCAGTCATTTCTGCGAACTCTGTAACCTGCAAAAGGTTAAAATGCAGTGGGACAAAACTAGAAACTACTATTTATCAAGGGAACAGGGCAAATGTTGTTTCTACAACACAGAGGCAATAGAGAGCTGTCTGTAACCAAAGCTTGAAGCCAAAGCTGCTTTTAGATCTGAGATAATCACCAAAATATTTAGCAGAACAGAATGCTATATTTTATGGCATGCTCTCTGTCTGAAAACTGTTACTTAATGCACTGGGGTGACAGTAAAAGAAAAGGCATGTTTCTAAGGATTTGGACAGCACAATTATACTCTGAAAAGTAAGACATGACTTTGAACACTGAAAGCTGAAATAAATATGGAATTAAGTGTATTGATGAACAAATAGGAAGCTATTTGCTTTAGCTTCACCTTTAGATCTAAAAAATCACAGTAAGCTCTTGCTGCTTTCAGAGACACTATTAATAGAACAGATTCTGTAAATCAACTTCTGTACTCTGTTTTCTGTTACATCCTCCAATTCCAAAGATAACTGAAGGAGCAGTTTCATCTTTTTGACTGAATGTGGAAATTCTGTTGGTGACATAGGAGCCAGAAGAGGTTCCGTAGGTCATGACCATAGGTCTTTCTTCTGGAGGTGCATGAAGTCTCAGGAATATTATCAGGAATAGAGAGTAGTTATGAATTATTGAAGAGACATTAGATTAACTCTCCATGACGAAGAAGTTTAACACCCTGTTACTGCTCATCCACAGTCTAATTTCCAAGACTCTGAACTTCCTCAGCAACATTAGGGTGCTGTTTTACCCATATATTTGACGTAGGCACTCTCTTCAAGGATCATGTGCTAGTATGAAGCCAGGAATGAGACCCTTTGCTTGCTCCTACATCTTGCTACACAGAAATGTGCTTCCATCTGGCAAATGTAGTCCCTGATACAATTCTGATTTCTGACTTGATGGATTGGTCCTGGAGGTTGTTCTCCATGTTTGCTTGATCCTTTTTTTTCACCGACTGCAGTCTCTGGGACCATGGTCCTTGGAGTTTGGCCTAAGTTTTGTTCTTTAGAGGGTGGCTAAATAGATGAGGGGTAAAGAATGACTGCACGTGCTAGTGCAGTCTTCTTGCTCTGAAGGTATTGTAGCTAAATTAGAAGAAAATTAAGGATGCTGAGGCTGGAAATCACAGCTGGTAATTAGCTCAGGGAAACCATGAACCTTTTCTGTTTGCTGAGAGCTACCTTGCTTACCAGTAACAGCAAACACACAAGGAGCAAAAAATTTTAGGAGCAAAATTCCAAGTAGCACTCAAGCCTTTGGATTTCAGTTTGTTGAAGTTCACTCAGGTTACCCTTTTTCACATGGGTATTGTTTGTTATTTTGCATTTATCTGTAAAATTATGCACAAACACTCTTGAACTACAGGGTTTTCCTCCTAATCAGGAAGGATTATAGCTATGTTTAGATCTGCCCCTCACCAGGTGGTGCTGGATGCTCACACAAAATGGACATAGCTGGATGTATCTACTTGGGACACAATGAATTTTTGTGAGCACCTACCTGTGCATAGGCATGCACAGAAGACTCAGACTGGGGTAACAGTGTCTCTGGGATCACACAAACAAAAGAGGAAAATTTGAAGAGGATCAGAAATGTGAATGGCTCCACCTTTCTACTTCTTCCTTCTCCTATAAGAGGACCTTCCAGAAATTGTGTTTCCTTTTGTGGACTTGGCACACCCAAAGGACCCTCCAAAAGATTTCCTTGCCATAGTGTTCAGGACAGTAACATTTGCATTTAATGCAGTCTAGAAAAGCATGTTCCTCATGTTTGAGATTTGCAGGTGTGACCACAGCTACCTAAGCCAGGATTTTCTTACAGCTGTAAGGGTGGCGGTACCTGCCTGCTTGTTGGGCCGTCAATGGCTGGTAAGCCAGGGCATTTGTTACATGGCTTCTATGGGCATCCTTGACGAAAGAAGTTGTGATGAGTGTCCCAGCCATGGTCTGGAGGTACAGATATCATCACTGAGGAGTACTCTGGTGTGTGTCAAATCTTAGCTTAATTCTTGCTTCTGTTTGAGGGGATCTGAATGTATCTCCCATGAAGGTGTATCTGAGTCATGAGCAGGCTGTACACGGTGTCTCAGGCCCAGACTTTCCCTCCAGTGAAGTTGTTTTGCTTTGTTGGTAATAACTCTTCACCAGACTGGAGAAGGTGAAGTCTAGAGGTCAGAGCATTTTTGTGGGAATACGGAGATCTGCATCATTCATCCCAAGGGGAGGCTTTGTGTGTGGCCTGTGACACTATCACTCACACTCCTTCTGGCACACTGGCTATTTATGCAGGTTCAAATTACTGCAGACAGAGGAAAGATCTGAACCAGGGTCTCCCAGGTCTCCTCAGTGACCGCTTTAACCTTTCAGCCCCTTGGGTAAGTTGGTGAAGGGGCATCACCTTCCCTGGCTGTGTTTTCTGTAGGCACCGATCCAGTTGGATTGGCCAAGATCCACTTCACAAGTGAAGTGGGTAAGGCTCTTTGTGCTTGGTGTGCATTTGGAGAAAGGCTGTTGTTCTGGCTACGATGCCCACCTTTACTGGAGTGAGGGAATTTTCTGGCCATCTCTACTGCAAGCGAAAGGAGAGGGAGGCTCCAGGCGATCCCATACCAAAACGAACCTAAATCCCTGGATTAGCTTAGTCTGACCCTGGTTTCATTAAAGCCATTACCTAAGGATGATAGCTACATAATATACAGGCCAGACAAAGAGCTCATAAGGCAGCATAGCAGGGAGCAGAACCAGAAACAGTAAAGTATGTTTTTGCCTCCTGATGGAAAAAGAGAGGTGCGTTGGCTGAGGTCTGTTAGAAACAAATGTTGGTATTGAGGCTCCTGCTCTCCTGCAGAGTTCGGTGCTGGCTAAGGCATCTCTATTGGAGTCTGGCAAGGAGTGGTGCAAGGGAAGAGACTGAAAGGGAGTGATTATTTAGCAGCGGTGGGTTTGTGAGTCTCTGTTTGCAGCAGAGGGTTAATGTGATATGCCAGCATAATGCTGACAACTTTGGATTCAGTGAATTTTAGTTGCCGGAGTTATGCAAACACGGCTATAATCAGAGCTCTGCTGTAGCTATCTATAGAAGACCAAATTTCTCAGGAAAGCCCTGAGTGTCCCCAGTCATGGAAATGTTCTTTCGGAGTTAAAAGTCTGTGTGGGTTTTCCTCGGCAGTGAACTGTGCCACCTACAGCAAGATAGGCAGGCAGTCCCTCATCACATTCATTCCAGTGTGACTAAGCATCTCCATAGGTGACCATGAGCATGTACAAAGGTTATGCAAACTGGAATATAGCGTCCACTCTGTTCTCATGTATGGAAATTCCGAGTGAAGGCAATGGGAGACTTTTGCCAAAGACTGAATTAGTACCCAAGCATTTGGTTGTTGCAGCCTGTTTCTTATTTGCACTAATAGTATTTTCCACAGTTGTGATATCTCAAAAGAAGCTGCGACCCAACTTGCTCTGCACATGGTTGATCTACGGATATCATTCACACACACACACACACACACACACACACACACACACACACACACACACACACATACATATACATATATGTATATAAGTGTAAGATAAAACAAGTGTAGCATAAATGGGGATCTGTTCCTTTGCAAGCTTTTTTTTTTTCATAGATTTAGTTAAGAAGACAGGAAAAAGAATATTCCTTCAGGGAAATAAAAAATAATTTTAAGGGCACTGAAGCTTTTTCAAAGCATCCAAATATTAGACAGCTCAGAAACTCAAAAGTGAGATTCTGTTTCAAGGAGAGAGGGCAAGATTCAAAGCAGGAATGCACAAGACAGCATGCATAAGAGCTAAATCCTGCAGGGACATAAGTGTGTCCTGCCTGGAAATCTGTGGACAGCAGACAAGCCCCATCCAGCTTCCAGCCACCACACTCTTCACTAAAGGCTCCCTGGGGAATGCGGGAGAGGATGTGGGCAAAAGATTTAGACAGAGTAACTGAATCCCTGACCCCACTGCTGTCAGGGGACAAGACTGGACCCTGGAAACTTCTGTAGAACCAGATGATCTATTTATCTTCCTCTGCCCATATCCCACCCCTGAAGGAATCCCTGAACAGCAGGAACCTCCTCTGACAAGGCTGACTGAGATCGTGATGTCTTTTGCAGCACAGCACAGCCAGAGGAGCAAGGCCCTGGAGGATACAACCTCCTGGCTAGTTGGGCATGGCACAGGAGAGCCCCAGGCACCAGAGGAGGAGGTGGAGGGACCCGAGGCAGAGAGCCCAGCAGGGGCTAAGAGCCTGCAGGCTACACAAGGCAAAGACTGAAGCTCAGGGGAGAGGAGGTAGTGACGTGGGTAAGAAATGGCAGATGAGAAGAGTCGGCTCTGCAGAGCCTTCCTGCAGCCCCTGCTCCATCTGGATATTGTTAGGCCCCCTGCCCACCCACCCACCATGCCTGGAACGTGCAAGTACCTTATCTTGCATTTCTTGTAATGCAGAACACCAACTTCTTTTTATGGTTCTTGGCACAGTTTATGACCTTTTTACAACTCCTTCCCTGTCAGGATATAGGCCATAAAGATATTTTAAATGGCTTCTCTCGGTGGTGATCTATTAGTTGGAATAATGGCTCCATATGCAAAATATGAAGCCATAACCACTGTAAGCTAGCTCTCTACCTTCACATCGTTCAAATCTTGCTTAGAGAGCCACTTGTGCTTTGAAGCTATGAGAAAATAGCCAGCAAATAATTAAGTAGAAGGACTGCTGAGCATAATTTATGTAACCTTTCACATTTTCAAACTGCAATTACCTGTGTAGGGACTGAATGAATAGTGGGTTTTCAGTTCAGTTGCTGAACAGAATTATCAGAGGAAAAACATTTGGTTAAAACCAAAGAAGAATTTTTCAGATTTTCTTGAAATGTAAGACAGGAATTATTTATTTTCTGTTTCAAATTACTTAATCCCTTTAAAATGCTTTAGAAGCTGTAGATTGCCTGTGAAGTGAAAAACGTCATTTCAGAGTGAAAAGTCTCGGTGTCACTTCAGCCTTCAAACAGAGAACTTTGGCTTCCCAAAGTTACTGCTTTATAACACTATCAGAGCAAACTCCTTCATGAATTTTAAATCTTCCCATAAGCACATTATTTTTTTTTCCTCAGAAATGCATTTCTTTACCCAAACTACAGTTCAGAAGAAGAAAGAAAAGACCAAAAACAGAGCACTGGGTTTGCTGCCATCTATTACTCCTACCCTTCTGCCTCCTTGCTGTCTTTCTACCCTGCACCATCCACCCATTTGCATCCTTTGGGGTTGTACTGGCTATCTCAGCCCAGAGCACACCCATCACTCCATGGGTATTCCCACCACCAATGTCTGAGCAGACAACTGTATTTCCACCAGATACTGGCACACAGCACCATGAGTCAAGAGGTTACACCTATTTTCCGGGGAGGAAGAGCTGTCCTATGATATGTGGGGGTGCACAGATAAATTAAACAAGCAGCAAGGCTTTGTACATTTGTACATTCATCTGGATAACTTAACCACGGTGCAAGGAGCATAATCTTTTTTTTTTTCTTTTTCTTTTTTTTTTTTTTTTTTTTAATGAATGCTTACAGATTTCTGAACTGCCAGAAGAAGAAAAGTGGCCAGACCTGGAGCCCTTTGGACAGCCCAGCATACCAGTGGTATTCTTGATCTCTCTTGTTCATCACGTTTCTTCACTGCTGCTCACATGCTTGATGTGTTGAGCACTGAACTGACTAACCAGGAAAAAAAAATTCAAGAATATGAAAGACAAAAGCTGTCAAAGACCTATGGAACAGCCAGGGCAGAAAAGGGCTGCTTCTTCAACCTTTTGTGAGTCTGGCAATTGATTGCACTGTCATATTTTGGGGTGAAAGGATTTCTGCTCCTAACTCTTATTGTGCTATTCATTCAGCTTCTGCACAAAACACACCACTACACATTCAGGAAAACAGATGATTGTAAACTCTGTGTGTGTGTATATATATATATACATATCTATACAGGGTGTGCATGTTCGTGTATATGTGTTCAAAAATCAGTTCAAGAGGATTGCTCTGGGTTATCTACCTCAAAGTTCAATAAGGTGTTAAGTGTCAGACACTGATATTAGTGAAACATGAGAAACACCTGACAAAATCTCTCATGCACTTCAGTGGCACTACTGAGAAAAGGAGTGACTTTATCATGGGGTCAAAGACCCTTATTGCAAAACAGTGGTTTGGCTGAGAAGGTATTTCAGGTATATCACACCATGGACTGGGTTCACAGCAGATGAAATCACTTACCAGTACAGGCATTTTCATTCAATTTGCACCAGCTCTCACCCAGTTGCCTCTGAAGTGTATGTGGCCATAAGCATGGCTCCAAAGCTGTCATTACAGTGATTTCTTCATGTGTTGAGAAACACAAAGGTTACAAGACAGCTTGCTCTGATAGCTGTCCAAAGGTGGGCTACATGCAGCACTTCAGCAGCAGAGCAGTCCCTGGCAGCTGCAGCAGGGATGCAGGTGTCTGCCTGAGGGAGCAGGTGGGCAAGAGTGGGGGAATATCAGCAACACACAACACAAACAGCAATACATGCAGCAACACACCACAACACAGAGCAGCTGTGGACTCCTGATGTCCTTTTGCCACCTTAAGGTGATGTAGTCATGCAGCAGATTTGAGCAGGACAGAGTGATGCATGCCCAGGCACAGCCATTGTAGCGGACAATCCTAGACAATAATTAAGAATTTCCCCTGTGAGCTCATGAAATGCCTTTTATTGCTTCATTTTCAAACTCACTCCCATTGTAGGAATCCAGCCAATGTTAATGGCAGTCACATGCCTTGAACTCCTCTGTGCCTTGGAAGTTTAGTTGGCAATTTGTTGGACTTCAGCTGCGTACCTGGGAGATGAGGAGATGACCAGAGGGGCAGGAGTCTAAAATCAAAGACAGTCTATTATGGCACATCAGGTCTCCATCACCTGCTGAACCTCCCCTTACACTATGTGGGACCCCGTGGGCATCTTGTGTCATTACAGACAGTGTCTCCTGGGAGCCACCTCCTTGCCCTTGGGAAAGCAGTTGAGAGGTTAAAATTTAGAAAGTGGTTCTCTGCAGCTAAAAAACGTGTGGTTTCACCCTGACCATAAAATATCTCAAATCATTGGGATTAGCCCTTTTCTGCTTTCCCGTGTGCCTTCAATTAGCCGCATGAAAGCAAACCCGCGGCTTTAGGACCGAAAATAGCTGGAGCGAAGTGACGCAGGCTTCGCCTGAGATGAAAGAGCGGCTTCCAGAAGCCTAATTAAAAGCAACTGAGAAACCAGTATTTGATACAGCCTCTACTCACCTGAAAAAATAAACGGAGAGCTGCAGCCAGGCTTCGGCGCAGCGTTGTGGGAAAGCGGCTGGAGGGTTTTGCCTGGGTCACGGGAAGGCCCAGCTCCGCCGGAGCACAAAATCTTTCTGTTTCTGCCTGCCCCGAGTCAGGGGGAGGTCAGCCAGCCAGCCGAGGCCACCGCAGCTTCGGCAGGCCTTCTCTGTACCTTGGGACAAACGGCAGCCACATCTGCCACCGCAGCGGTCCCCACCGCCCCTCTCCTTCCCATGTGCCATGTGTAGCGTCTGCAGGTTAAGGGAGAAACGGAGCTTCAGGAAAATTTTCCAAATTTTTCTGCAGACTTGTGCTTGCAAGCAGCCTTATCAGCTCTGCGAAATGACCTATGGATATAGCTGTCATTTAGAAAACAGCCAGGCAAGCTGACAGGTTACTAAAATCACAATTTCTCTTTTAAAATTCACTGTCATTGGTGCCATCCCTGTAATGCCCTGCTCTGTCCCTCTGAGGTGCCAGTGGTTTTGTAATTTTGTTCTTCAATTCAAAACGTTTATTCTTTCTTCTAATATTCTTCTTTCAACTCACAAGCACTAAAAATTATAGAGGCAGGAGTAGTGCAAAAAAATCTTGCAGGATGGTTTAACCACAACTTAAAAGTACTTCTGTGTTCAAGATCCACATCCTTGGTGTTTGGTCTGTTTCCTGATATTAGTGAAGGATCTTTACTGGGAAAAATCCACAACCCTTTATAGAATACAAGTGAACTTTGCAACACTGAGTTGGCAATCTTGAACTAAAACAGCTCAGTTTTTCTTTCAAAAATAAAACTATTTCAAGATACATTTTACTGAAATTAAATTTCAATTGGCACCAGGCAATCCAGGAAAAAAAATGCCTTGAATAAAATGTTTGTTTCACAATAAATTTTTATTTTGATAGGGTGAAAAAAAATTATTTTCAAGATAAGGTGAAAATTATGAAAAAAGTATTGTGTTTTTACTATTGATCTGAAAAACCAAATAGCTTTATGGTTCCGTATGAATTAGGATTGCTATATCTGCACTAACATAGGTATGAATCCAAAATTTGTACCTTAATGTAAAGAAGTAAACAGCTGCTTGTAATATTCATTTATCACCCTATGACACAGGCACAGGAATGGGACAGCATAGTTTGAATAGATTTTAAATTCCAGGAGGTAAAACTGGAAGCAGCAGAAGAGAAAGACTAAGACAAAAGAGCATATTGTCACATGTGTTGTCACATTTATTTGCTGTGGACTTTTTTCCTTCATAGATGAAGCATTCCGTTTTGGTCAGAAATGTTCATATTTTTTGCTAATTTTCATCATAAGGGAAAAGAAAGGCCAGCTGATCCCTACTGCATGCTATCGTGCGTTTCACAGGTAGCCTGAATGAGGAGCTGAGAAGCTGTCAGGATATCCCACTTAGGAGCACAGTATGCAGCGAAGAAAAACAGGACCCCTAACTTCAACCTGATTTAAAATCTGATAAAGTTGATAGAAATCACTCAGAAGTCACAGCTGAGAGCCCTAAGAAGAGTCCCCACTGCACTGAGAGATCATCACACCCAGCACAGAGGTTTCTCAAATTATAGAGCAAGGTGAGACTTAAACCTTTTAATGTTACTGTATAAATCAAATAGTTGGGACAAAACCTAAGCAGGCAATCAGCAGATTCTGTGGTAGGGATTTTCTGTGGTGGGCCCTGTAAATGCTGCTTAAACTGTAAGTTAATGAGAAGGTACCTATTTCATTGGGATATTCTTGTTCATACCCAGTAGGAACAGATGTGTGCGTGATTTGGGACTACAGTGCACATTTTGCCACTGATGGAACTGCAGATTCAAACTTGAGAGAAACAGTAAATGTTTTAAAAAAACACAAACCCAAAAAGCCAAAAAGTCCCCAAACCAAGCGAAAACCAGAAAAGTGTTGAGAGTTTTGAGAAACAGTTTGGGAGAAGATTGAGGGTGAAACCAGCAAGCACTGAAAACTCAGTAATAAAATCATAGGTACATATGTGTCTAGAGTGGCTGAAGAGACTGAAAAATACAGATAATTAATCCACACCAAAGGAAACACAGTCATATAGAGGCAAAACTTGACAGAAAGCACTGCTGTATTTTAAAGGACTCTGTGAAGAACACTTTTCCTTAGAAATCATTGGAGTAACATATTCTCCTTTCTTGAGTTTGCTGAAGTGTGAAACATTATCCTGAAAGCTGTTTATTTATGAGCCTTCCGCAAGGCACATGGAATTCTCAAGGACATAATCTCTCCATTTCTTGTAAAAATATTTGAAAAGCATTTCAGAGGCCTCACTGCACCTCTCAACCTACCACTACTGATTCGACAGCCGCACTTATGGGACAGAATCATTTTGGGGCTCCTTTGAAGACTCACACTGGAGATGAAATTTTTGCCTGCTTTTTTTCTGTGTAGCACTCAACATGAAAAGGGCTCAGCCTACGCAGTGAAGCCTTAAATGAGCAAAGAGCATTCGATTCTCAATTTTAAAGTGTAACTTCTGTGTTTATGGGTATCATTTCTAGATGCACACCTAGGGAAAAAGTACAATTGGTCCTTAGTAGGACCAGAGAAGGATGAGAAGCAGAAATACGAAGGAAAGTCTTAAAGATTATTCTTGAGGCAGTTACCTTTTCATCTTAGTTAAAAAAAAAAAAAAAAAAAAAAATTCGTCCTGAAAGATTTAATTTTTAAATTATTCAACAAGAATATAGTAAAAATCTCAGTTAGTACTCAGATATGAAATAAGGTTTATGTTTGAATGTGAATATATTAATTGTCATATTTCTAAAATATTAGAACATATAAATGACCAAATGTATTATATTCCTCAGATGAAATTTTTAAAATGCTTTTTACTCTTGACATCAAGAAAAACCTGCTCTGTCATTGCTCTGTTGTTCTCTATATCAATGTCTGAGTTACAAGTGAGGGATTGCTTGTGGGAGACATGAGGTGTGAAAAGGAACATTTGTGTATGACAGAGAGTGAGGAATAAATGAGTATGTGATGAGGCACATATTTTAAAGGCAAAGTTTTTTAGGAAGACAAAATTGCTAGCAGTTCTGTAAGGCAGGCATTGAGAGTAGTCTTATTATTTTAAAAATATATGTAAATATTCAGCTAAGGAAAGAAGTGAATAATCTAAACTTTATGAATTGCTTTTAAAAAAATTATCATTGCCCAGTCTATGATAATTATACATAATATATATAAATCTTCTATATAAATCTTCTATTTACAAACTGGGAGAACAATGTGTGCTTCATAGAATAATTGTCTCTTGCATGTTTACTAATCCTTTGATAGCAGTGCAAATAGAAACACATCACTTAATTTCAGGTGTTAGTTTTATAAAGGTAATTGCCATTCTTTAAGAGATTCAACAAATTTTTTTGGCACTTCATTCCTTCACCAGCTTTTTCTAAAGATGAATTGTCATTTGTTTATAAAGTATCCCTATATGTCTTGAAAAATAAAAATTAATATGGGAACAAAAGGCCCTATTCAATGTTCCTAACATTCTTGTGAAACAAATTTCATATTGACTTCAGCCATCAACAGATTTTGCCATCAACAGATTTTTCTGTGAAAAGCACAAGGAATGGGATCTAAATTAGATCCAGAAAAGAAACTTATAACAGGATAAGTCCCCTTAAAACACTCTGTGAAAAGCAGATGGCTCTGCTGCTCTCTTGGCTTGCTCCCCCAGACCTCTGCCTGCCTCACTCAGACTCTGATTTTCAGAAACATTAAAACCCATCCACCACAGCAGAAATTAATGTAAGATTTGGATGCTTAGCAGACTTTTGAGACTGGAAACTTGCAGGACATTGTGCAAAGTGAAATTATTAACTTCAAATGACTACTGACCAGGCCTGTCTGGAGGAGCAGAATTTGTGCGAGGCTGCCCAGTTGCCCATGGGATTTCTCTGTAGTGGTAGGGATTTTGGGGGCAGGACTTCTCTGTTGGCTGCTGTGTGGAGGCTTGCTGGGAAGCTGGCAATTCTGAGAACACTGAAAGGGATGGAGGAGAGAGTGTAAGGAGAGCAGGTGACAGGACCGAAAGAAGAAAGAGGTAAAGCTGAATAGCCCAAGGCAGATAACTGAAGTTTTTCTTCTGTATTTGGAGGCCATTGGTGTGACAGGGACCAAGCAAATCTGCCTCTCCACTTGGACCTTCACAGCCCCATCAGCTTCAAAGGTGAAGCCAGGAAAGGGGAATGTGCTGCCCATGCCTCAGTCTACCTAATTTAACCCTAGAAGGGTTCCAGGCTGCTGTGTTTCCCAAACTGGTAAGAGATCTTCACCGCTTGTTTTATTCCTCACAGCTTTCTTTGGGCACTAGAAGCCTGGTGGTAGCAGGAAGATCTTGCACTTGATTACATGCTGGGGTGTCACGATTACCCTGTATTTTTCTTAGCCTAGTCTTAATTCTATGAATTAGAGTCCAAAGATGAAAAGATTATTTTTTTCAACTCACCTCTTACTTCCTTTCTCCCGAGTGTCTTTTCCACTAAGGAAAAACAGGAGAGAAATTTACTCCTCCCAGGAGGCAACTTATTCATTACACGGCTCAGCATGGGGGCAAAAACTGAAGTTAAAATTTAATTTAATGTCACTAAATTAAGCCACTACATTATCTTCTTAAAATGAGCCTGGTAATCCAAGAGGCAAAGTCTCTCTCTCCGGGCTTAATTGAGAAAACAATTAGATCTAGATAAAGCCAGCTTTTGCCAGATGACACAGTCCAGAGCACACTGAAAGAAACCTAATCCTCAAAAGCAGAAGCAAGAGAAGATTGTTATAAAAAGGTGTCTTTTCCAGGTTTCCCTGGTATTTCTGTGGAACCTCTTGCAACTGCCATGTGGAGGTTCATGAAATGTGGATCAAATCGATGGTGCCTGTTCTGCAGGCCTGGAGCTCCTGAGCAAAGCCCTGATGTGCTGAAGGCAGAGCCCTGGGACAGGGGTGTCCTCTGTGCTCACCCTGGTGTGCTGCCCACCAATCCACCCACTTCACTGGGGAAGGAGCTGGGCAGAGCAGGGAGATATTCCTATGTGGTAGCATTCCCTAAAAATAAGTTTGAGGTCCCTGCTTTCCTGCTGGGGTCAAGAATGAGATTTGATCCCCAGGTGTGCATGTCTTTTGGGCTGTCTGAGAGCTGAAAGCATTGAGTGAGCACCACAGTGGAAAGCTAGTTGTGAGGCTTTTTTTTTTTTTTCCCTAAAACTCGTCATTTATTCATGTTTCCTGTAGGTTTGCCGGGTGTTACCCAGTGGAGGAGCTCCCCAGGCCACTCCGGGAGCGGGGAGTGTTGATCCAGCTGGGCCTGGCAGCCTGAGCAGCCATTCCCTGCAACAAGCCAGCAACTGTTTGGTGGCCCTGGGGGCCCCAGGGAGCTTCTGTGCCCCACAGGCAGGGGGTGGGTGGAGCAGGGCAGGGGGCTCCTGTAACCCCCCCCTTCTAACGGTTGGGCCTTCAATCACACCGTATCACTGCCCTGTTTCCATTCACTTCTGGTCATCCTTTTATTTTTATTTTTCTGTTTTGTCTGACAAAACTTTTTTTTTTTTTAACTTTGCACTTTGAAAACCGTTTAGTTTTAATACAGTACAATAAAATATCACTCTCCTTATCTGTTCACTTTCTACAGCTCTAGAGATGTCAGCAGGGAGTGCAGCTCCAGTGGGAATTTAATTCCCTTCTTTCTCTTCCAGCAGCAGAACAGAAGCACTGGTACCTTTTCATGCAGATTTTCTCTGATAAACTGGCAGCACAAAGTGTTTTGGTTGTTCTTACTTTCCATACCTCTCACATATTTTTGTGTGTGTCAGCATGATGAAGTCTTCCAGGAAACTGTGACTCCCCCCAGTCCCCTAAGAAAGTACTCCAACCAAGCAGTGACATGGCAATCATCATTTTCTTAATGGATATGTATGTGCAAGTGTGTGCTGGTGAGGCAGGCAGAGGTTGGAGGGGATGGGGAGAGGATTAAATACCATACATGCCTACAGCAACAGGAGACTTCTGTCTTAATGCACAGCTAAGATTTTTGGAGAACGTAAGTCACTTAAATTTCAACAAAGTAGCAAAATTTTGTTTACTTGCAGAGCAGATCACAAACAGTACATGCAAGATGTTGCATTGTTTATCCTTTATGCTCATCAGTTAGGAAATTCTTCTTCCCAAGCTGGAGGAAGTAGTCTGCAGGGAATAAGAGGCATCTCTTTCAAGCTATGCAAAGTCTAGTGCATTTTGCAAAAAAAAGGTAGTTCTTCCAAAAACCACTTCATACTTTCTCACTGCTGCCTGCTCGAATGACTATCACATAGGCCAACTGGCAACTATTCATCTGCATTCTTAATTCAGTGGAGAGTGAAACAAGGAAAACATTTATACAAGACTGCTTAAAAATTATATGCAAGGGAAACAATTAAAAAAAATGTGCAGCCATTTTCTTGATGATGCAGAAATGCCATATCCAATGACCAATTTAAATGGGCCAATTTTCTCCAACTGGGTTTATTGTGCAAAACCTGCCAGGCAGACAGAAAGCTAAATGGTGAAGTGTTTCATTTTAATATAACTTTAATTTAACAATAGTGCCAGAAATACCCAGACAGGTTTATAGTGCACAAATTAAACTATTCCACTACTCCTCTTCTGGCTGCCCACAGATGACAGTCAGGTTTTTTTGTAGAATGGTTAGTTGGAATCTGGTTGGAACCAGTTTGGATTTAAAATTTACCAAACTTTCTTAGGACCCAAATTTTCACCTTTAAACCCCCAGTTGCTTTGATGTCACAGACTATTTTCACTATTGGTCTCTCTATGCTTGATTTTTGTAGCATTGCAAAAATAACAGTGTAAAGAGCTGAGTGCCATAAAAAAAGCATCAGCAGATATTTTTTGTTTGAACACATGAATGGTAAGAAACTTGCATATCTATAACTCTCTCCAGTGTGTACTGCACTTTACTCTGCGCACTCAGTGTAAGCACTTGTGAGATCAGCAGCCTTTTCAACGTGTTTGACTTCTGGAAGGGAGGGAGGAGTGTCCTAGGTATAATGAAAAAAACTAGTTGTTTCATTGTAGTAACACTGCTGAGTCAGGTTGTCCTGTGACATACATACAAGGTCAGGCTACTACAGCTGTGGTGTTCTGTCTGGCTTTAAATCTGGGATTTATATTTTATATTTTACATTTTCTTGTGCCCTGATTCACAAGGTGGAGATGGGGCTTTCAGACTGGGAGAGGCTGAATCCTCCATTCACCCTCTGCCTGGCAGATGGAGGAGCTGCTGAACAGCTGCTGAACACTTTACAGCATGGTATTTTAAGGTAAACCCTCACCAATCCCACTTTGCCTTTCAGTGCCCCTCTTGAAGAAGCAAACCAAGGGAGAGGTTTGCTTGTGCAAAGACAAAGCCCCCCGGCACATAGGATGACAAAAACATTCTGAGATTATTTTCTTCTCATTTGCAACAGGCATGCCAGCCCTACATGAATTAGAGTCCCAAGACTGACCAGTGCAGCCTTCAGATGTAGCTTACAGGGTAAATATGCAGATGTCTCTTGATGGTTTCTCTGAATGATGCACATTCCCAACTGTGGGAAAAAAATCTCTTACCAATACCCAGGAGCTTGCTCCAGGTGAGCTGGGAGTCCTCAAAGAGAAAGCCTGGTTTTGGTTGGTGCTTTCATGGAGTACTTCAGCATAGCTAGAATAGGGGGCATGCAAAGGACAGGGTAGGGAGAAAAATACACACATAAATATTTTTTAAGTCAAAGCAATAGCAAGAATGGACTAAAGCAGGGATCAGTGTTAGGAACTGGATAAAATTTGTGTTCACAAAGAACATAGGAGAGGTTGGGATACTCTGGTTTCATTCTCACCTATGCTTCTCAGGTTGATAAAGCTGCTCCCCTTTATGAGAAATGGTGATAAATAGCTCAGTGTCTCACACAAGCGTTTCTGATTTACTGTATTCATATGGGTCAGTTAAATACTTGAATAGTCTGAACAATTTTTTCTCAGAGCTGTCCAGCGTGGTTAGCTGTTTCTGAGCACAAAGCTAGGGGACCAAGGTTGCTAATTGGCTTTGCATCTTATCCAAGTCAATGGCAAAAGTCAAACATTTGTGAAGATCAGCTGGTTTGGATGAAAAAGTGATGTATACTAATAAAAGTCTCTAGAAGTGATAGAATTATATTTTCTACCATAATCCATAAACAAAATATATACTAAATCACAGTCTATGGTTATTTGAGGTCTAAGAAAATGAAATAGGGAATTAAATCAGCTGAAAGATTGTGAAATTCCTCAGACCACAAGATTGCACAATTCTTGAAGAAACCAAACAAAATACATTCTAAAATCCATTACCTTCCACCTTTTCTTCTCTGTTATACCTTAAAACTTGCTGACTTTTGAATAAGTGCTTTTTGTTGTGGCAGTGGTGTCTAACTTAAAAATAGGAAATTATTCATTGCCATTTTTCTACAGAAAGAGATGTATGGTAAACAAACAATCATATTCTGACTTTCTAGCTATCTAGTGTCGTACTAGATAAATAGGTAATTTCTTCACAAAACTCACTTCTAATTTACTTCACACCTTTTAAATATTATAAATCTGTTGCACCAATCCTAATTCAAAAAGTAATTATGTTTTTGTTTACCCTTAAATTTCTATTTTAAAAATGATGTAAAATCCCTGTGGAGGTTTAAATTTTATGGATTTCTGGGGGTGGGGGGGAGAAAAAATTTTTCTAAAAAAAATGAAGTTTTTTTCCACTTAGTGGAATTAAAACTACTCAAAAAACATCTGTGTAATACTACTGACATGGATTCCTCCATGGAATAAGCAAATATATTTTTCACTCTTTCTGCACTTATCATGTATCCTGCCATTTCCATTATCTTTCTGATGTATTAAACCAGATCTTTTTCTTTTCCTGTTTTGATTTTATTGAACAAAAATGTGTACAAAATAAAAAGCAATATATATAATCATATTCAAAATTGACAGAATTACACACAAAAACTTGTGTCATATAGAAAGAGTAAAAAATAACAGCACAATATTTTGTAGAGAGAAAACCAAGAAAACAGAACCTCTAAAAATACTTTATTCCAACCTATTTTGTTCAATTCTTTAGTTTTAAAAATGTGTTTCTGCTGAAGTTTTTATATTCTTACTACTTATAGGCCCTATCTGTGGATGTGATCTATTTCAACCAATTTAGATAAGTTGAGCTGGGGATTTTTCCTTGGTACTTTAAATATTTTGCCTTTGTTTTTAGACTGTGGCTGTTGGAAAATATTTGGTGGAAAGAAAGATGAGAAAGGTAGAGAGGAAAAGCATACATCACTGTAAAACAGCTTACTGAAAAAACAGTGAAATACTGAGATTTTGGTTTTTAAATGAATTCTGCCTTCTTATAAGTTAGCTCAGAAAAGAGAAAGGAGTTAGGAAAAATTGTTCTGAACTGATGTGAGCATTAGAATGAGAGAAGGCAGGTGACAAACTGTGGTTGGTGGAGTTGTGTCAGCTGCAGCACAAAGGCTTAATGAACCACCCCATGTTACTCTGCTGCCGTGATCCCCAGATCCAGCAGGTGTAGAGGCATGGACTTGCTTGTAGGGCTTTATCCTTTCCTTGTCTCCTCGCCCTGCCCATGGTGACCGATGCTCTTATCTTCCCCCTGCTGCTCTTCAGCCAGGGACACTTGTACCCACGACTTGGAAGACAAAAATCACCAAACTGGATGACTTTCCCTTTGCTCTGACTATTCCCTAAAGATCATGCAGAGGGGCCAAGAAACACTGCTGATGCTAATTTGATGGTGACCTTGTGGTGAGCTGGCTTTGCTACCCTGTGTGAACTTTGTCAGCTTAGAAAGGGCCTTGCTGTGTGCACAGCCACCTAAAGAGGCCCTGTGTGGGTGGAGGGGAGCATCCCACCAGTAGAAATTAGGACTGTTTTCTTTTTTGATTTTTCCCATTCTTTTCTGTGATTCGCAGCCTAGAGAAACACTGAAAGAATGAGGAGAATTTCGATAGGTCGGGTGCAAAGGCAAGGCAGGATGTCAGAAGTGGGTGAAAGATAAGAAGCTGCATTTGCTTAGACTTTTGGGCAAGTTGGACTGGAAGTTTGAGGAACAACTGGGAGGAGGTGTTCAGGGCAGCAAGTGTGGAGATCAGCAATCAGTTTTGTACTACCCAGTCGCAAAGAATGCTGTCATGATTTTTGTCATCCTATAGATGGGAGTAAGGCCCATGCCTTACTCCCATCTGTAGGAAATTGCATTTGGGAGGCTGAGGATCCCACAAAGATATCAGAGTCTCCATTTGTCAAAAGCTGCTGTAAGGAACCCCATAAATCCATGAAGACCATGAGTTCTTCAGATGTCCTAAAGCGCTGAAGGGGCCTAGAAGTGACTGAAGTAGAAACACAAATACTCCATGGCATTCCATCTCCCTTGGCTTGCCTGAGAATGCAACACTCACAGAAATAATTCCCAAAAATAATTCGTTTGGATGGACAGAAAGACTTTGGCTCTAGCATTTAGCTCCTCTGATTTCTGGCCAGTGTTCCTGCCAGCATCCTTTGTTGAGAGGTCACTCCTGCAGCTGGGAACAGTGGGAAATGCTCGCTCTGCAGGAGCAGTCAGAATAGCAAGGTGTGATATCTTCATTACACAGCACTTCCAAAGTGAATTCCTCTCAGACCCCAAATACACAGATGGAGCCTACAAATCGAGTGTCTCTTTTGGGAACCCCAAGGAGTACATGAATTAGTGTGTTAAAAATTAGCTATTGAATATTGGAGGAAATGGGTAGCCATAGATATTAGCATTTTCTTGACCTTTCACATCAGAAAGCAGACAGTTCTCTTGTGTTACAGGTTTAGGAGAGGGAACATTCAGCTTTTTTTTCGACATGCTAACATATAACGCATTCTAAAGGAAAGTCAGTATTTTTTTTCCTCAAGTAAGGCACCCTTCTCTGCAAGAAAATATACAGATGTTTTATATTTTTATATCATAGTTTTGGAAAATATGGAGAAATACTTACAAGAAATGCCAACAGTATCATTCTTTTATTCATTTTTTCAGACCTAGGTTAGGGAGTTGCTTTGATGCAATTTAATGATATCTGTGTGAGGATT
This sequence comes from Motacilla alba alba, assembly GCF_015832195.1. Lineage (NCBI taxonomy): Eukaryota > Metazoa > Chordata > Aves > Passeriformes > Motacillidae > Motacilla > Motacilla alba. The sequence continues at coordinate 69,428,591 of NC_052017.1, read as the reverse complement.
ATTATTTTATACAAAGACGATTGATTAATTTTGTTAAGGTAAGGTAATGTTATCTACATTTTCTAAGGTAATGTTATCTACATTTAGATGGCATGACGAATATGAGTAACAAATGTAATTTGTTAATCTTCATGGCAGGTGAAACTTCTTATAAAATGAGACATAAGAGATGCCACTGCAAGGAAAAATGATTGGCAAAGCAATACAATGAAAATGGAAAAAAGGGACTTGGAAAATAGATAGTAGAACAAAAAAAAGTGCTCCATGCTTTGTCCTAAAGGTTCCTCAAGTGGACCATAGACAACGGCAAGGTAAAAAGTGACAGAGTGTGGTTTTATGGTGTCTCTTCTCAGCAGGCTCCCACAATTATTTACAGAGCATCTCAGGTGAGCAGGAGACAGTACTGGAATGCCACAAATTTATGGGTAGTAAAATGTGTTGCCTGAGCGTGGTTAATTTAAGATGTCACTGGTCTGTGTGAGGGGCCAGAAGCCTCTGAAATTTTTTCTTCTTTAGGTTTACCAGAGTCTTTCCTATAAGTCAAAAAAGAGACTGGCTGTGAGGACATTGATGATACACTGCACTGCGAAATGGTGTCAGACGTGTGTGTTATTTCAAACACATTCCAGGAGGAAATCACCCAAATCCTGTCCTCTTGCTGGAAGTGACAGGAGGGGCAAGAGGACTCAGGATGCCCAGGTGTTGAAGATCCAGCTGAGGTTTCTCTGCCTAGAAGTGGGCAAGCCTGGCATTGCTACAAAGAGAGCTAGAAAGTATGAAAAGCACAAAAGTAGTCTGGTTCCTCTTTCCCTCAGACAGTGACTTCAAATGCTTTTCTGGGGAGGGTGATGGAGTTGAGCAGCTCTTTGCAGCCAGGTCTTCTTGCCAGCCTATACTATGCCCAGGCAGAAAGGTGTGGAGAACAGGCAGCAGCCTCTCTGCAACTAATTTACAGGGACACAGGAGATATGTGACAAGCAGGGTTGAGAAGAGTTCACCTCCCCGCTTTCTTTCTCTTTTTTTTTTCCTTTTTTTTTCTCTTTTTACATCAGAACACATGCAGAGAAATATCTGATTGCACTAATAGCTTTATTACTTTTAGCATGTACTCACTTAGCCAAACAGGTGAAACTGATTTGTGCCAGGTTTTTACGAGCCCAAGGGCCAAGCAAGCAAAACGGGAGTTTTGTGTGACAGGGCCCAGCTTCTTCTGGTTCTCATCCCAGTTTGAAATTTGTGAGAAAATTCAATTTGAGCAAAGCACCCTTTTCAACTCTGAGACAAGCTCGCGGCCACCTGAATCAAAACCAGATGTACTTATCAGGCCTAAAGATAACAAATAGCGGCTTGAAATCCTGTCAGCAGAGGACCACCAGAGCAAGGGCTACAAAACTCGCTTGCCTCATGAAATTCTAGCACGATGCATATTAATGCTCACCAGATCTGGAGTCAAGTCTCCTCAGCTCCTTTCTCCCCCCCAACTCCCCCACCCTTTAATAAATTCTGAAGAACATCGCTGCATTGTAAACTGGATATTTGAGACTGTTTAAGTAAAACCAAAAGCCCCCACATCCCTCTAATTCCTCCCCCTTCTCCCCCTCCCTTTCCCTCTTCCCTCCAGGCTGACAAAAGCAGGTCTTTTCAAGTATGCCCATAGCAGGAGATGGTTTGTTTTGGCAAGGGAGCAGGTGCCTTCCCCAGCTCGGAGATCTGGAGTGTCAGCAGTGACCCTGAGGTCTTGGGTGGCCAGCTTCACGCTTACACTTCCCCATGTCAGCCGATACACCTACCACCCACACACTGAAAGCTTCCAGCAAGCTCAGAAATGCTTAAAAAGAGAGCTGACCTTTCCCTCCTCTCTTCCTCCCTCCTCCTCCTCCTCCTCCTCCTCCCTAGTCCTCTTCTTCTCTCCCCTTGGAGCAGCCCAGCAACGTTATGAATGTCAGGCCCTACTTCCTATAAACAGCAAGGTAGGGGATCGTTTGAACGCTGGGGTTGTGTAACCTTAGCTTCTTGTGGATGATTAAAATATGACCTTGTAAACAAATGATGCCTTAAATCCCTGAAATGTTCTGCCCCACTCTTATCTAAAAAGAAAGAGAAGACGGGAGGATTATGTGGATATTTTTCAGGGTAATTTTATTTGGTGCTCCTAAGCCCACGGTGTCTGTTTCAGCACTAAGTGGACCAGTATTCTGTTACCTTTTAATTATTCTTTTCTATTTGCATCTTCCAAACAAAATCATTTTCCCACATGGTGCTTTAATGAGCTTTGGTAGTCTCCACCAAAATGCACCACTGAAGAGAAGTGTAAAGCATGACCTAAACCAGTCCTTGGGCTGCTCTACACTGGCATGTAAGCAGACCCTGGAAAAGCTCTGGCTGCCCATGCTGAAGGGTTTCCAGCCCATGCTGAGGTGAATGCTATTAATTGATAAGTACATTGACTGTAGCTGTAAATTTAAGAGAAAAATCTCACTTTGGCATTCCACATTTAATAATACAACCATAAAAATATGTCAATTATGAAAATACCATTTCATAATTTTCTCCTGGTCTGTGGGATCCTGCATGAAATGAATGTCAATAGCACTGTAAATTTTTTTAAACACATACACACACACACACACACAGACAGACACAGAGCCCAACCTCTTGCCCAGAAATGTCTCCCTAGATAAAATTGTCAAGTTCAGGATATTTAGTGGTGATAGCCCATCCCAGGACCACATTTTGCTCTCAGACAACCCTGCTGAAACCTTATCACTGTCCAAGCAGCCATCCAGGGGAAAGAGAAGCTCATTTTGACCCACTAAGGAGCTGTAAAATGGCTTTTTTTTCAGGAGAAAGCCATCAAGGGCGCAATGTATAAAGTAATTTGATGTTCCTTGGATGTCCTTTCAAGGCAAATTACACAAGCAGTATCAAACTAAGCTCGGTTCAGCAGTTTCCTTACCAGTTACTTAGCTTTCCAGTTAATGCCACCAATGTGGTCACTGGAGGAGAGGCAACAAAGTTCCCATGATTATAATCAGGCCAAATAAGCCACTTCCTCTGCTAAGTGCTAATCAACATTTTCCTTTTGCCTTCCTAAGCAGTTGCAAGGGGAATATTGCCTCCTCCATGCAGGCCAAAAGAATTAGACAACAAAACACATCCTTACTAAAATGGGACGTTTTCCTTGCCCTGACCATGGCAGGCTGGATGCAACACCCAGAGTAACTTTCTGAAAAGGACCAGCAACCCTCAGGCTTCCACCCAGCTTCTGCTTTCTTTCTCCTATCACTCACCCTAATCAAGTCATGCCCTGCTTCCAACTGCCTCTTGGTGAGGGGAGGGGGGAGGAGGGGTCACATTTCCAGAGGTTTTTGGGTCATCTGTCATGTCGAGGTTTTTCCTTTGTTTTTACATTTCCTGGTTGGTTTTTATTCCCTGATGCTCCACGTAGGCTCAATTCAGCATTGTCTACTTCTGTTTGTGTTGAAGATCTTGGAGCTTGATGTTTCCTCTCCCTCTCCCTCAAGCTTCTATTCTCATTACCTGCATTTCAATATTATTATTGAAATAATGTTCTTGTTATTATTATTATTATTATTATTATTATTATTATTATTATTATTATTATTATTATTATTATTATTATGTCTACAGCTACCTGAAAGAAGGTTACTGTAGCATGGAGGGGCTGGCCTCTTTTCCAGTCAGCTAGCGACAGGATGAGAGGACAGAGATTCAAGCTGTACCAAGGGAAGTTCAGGCTGGACATCAGGAAAAATTACTTCATGCAAAGGCTTCTTAAGCATCAGAATGGGCTTGATGAGCCCAAGGAGGTGGTGGAATCACCATCCTTGAAGGCCTCCAAGAAATGACTCGATGTGGCACTTGGTGCTGTATCATTCACATGGTGGTGATCTGTCATTGGACTCAATGATCTTGGAGGTCTTTTCCAGCCTAAATGATTCTGAGTTTCTGTGGTTATTGAGATGTTTTTCAGTAGGCCTCTGAATTATAAATCCAACTGCACCTTGAACTACAAGGTTAAAAAAAGATGACTGTATTTGCTTTTTCTATCTCAAGCCTATGACTACAGTAAGGAGTTGTGTTTCTTCTGCCGTGTGGCACCTTCCTTTTCTAGAAGTAGCAGCCTTGGGCTCCCAGGAGTTTCTTTTGCCTCCTGCCGACAGTGACTTGTGCTGGCAGGACTTGGCCACAGGATGGCAATGTGTGTATGGAGTCAGACAGACATGCTGCTGTCCTGCTGGGAGGTTCAGGATGAGGGACGAAGCTGGAGAAGCTAGACCCGGGAAGAGGGAGAGACCATAATTTTCCTGGGCTCTACTGTGTTTCGTAGTTGTTGTTTTAGTCAAACACACTGTTGGCTGGAAAGTTCCTCTCTCCAAGAAGAGACCCATATTTAGCTAATTATCCCAAACCAAGGCATATGTAATTACAGCTTCTGATTTCAAAGGCATTTGCCAGCTCGGGCCCGTTGCCATCTTGTGAATAATTCTTTGTCACACAAGCTTGCTGGCAGGCTGATGCAAGTGGCTGCTATGCATTCAATTTGGGCTATATGATTGGTCATGTACTTTATAATGGGACATAACTCTTTTTAATGGTGGTAATTCTTAAAAAGAACTTGTTGGAGAGGAAGAAAGACATGGTGATTATCACCTCCATATGGACTACATGAGAACCAAGGTTCAAGACCTTGGACTGCTGTAGCCTTCCTGTGCAATCTTTGGCAAACCTTGCAATGATAGATCCAAAAGGCTACCTAAGTGCCTGAAAGTCACCTGTGAAAAGCTCAGGTTTTGGCAGAAATGAAGTCCAGAACAGTATATTAAGAACCAGTGCTCCCAGTCCAGTGTGTGGAAAAAGCATGGCCCTTTCAAACAAAGTTCATTGCCTCTTCCTCCTGCCCCCTGACAAGCAGGGCAATGCCTGTCCCTGCCTAGCAGGATTTGGGATGGAATGGGATCAGCTTTCAGCACTGCTCCTTTCTCCTGGATGCTGGAGGTGCCTTTTGGTACACTTTTCTTGGTGCTTCAGTTTGGAGCCTTCTCCTAAGGTAGGCACCATCAACAGTTCTTTCTGAGTGACTTTGCTGTTTCATGCCCTTATGTGGTGAAACTTGCCTCCACTGTCCTGTCTCTGGATTTTGTCCCCCATCTCCCTGTGTTTCTCTATTCTACTCAGCAATAGCATGTGGGAGTATTGTGTGAATGTTTCTCCTCTTAAGGTTCATAAGGTTTGAGGCACTTTAGTAAGGTGGCATTGCATGAAGGCTTGGGTATTGACTGCTTTTGGAAATGCAGTTTAAACAAGTGCATAAGGCAGTGTAGAATTCTCAAGATATCTGCTGTTTTTACACAACTTACAGTGAGCTTTACACTAGTAAGAGATTAAAAGTTGGATGCTCCAAGTGTGGGGGCAATAGTTATAGCTCCCAGAGGGAGCCCAGCTCCAGGAATCAAATAAAAATACACCCAGAAGTTTTATTTCTCAGCACCCCCCCATTAGAGACACCACTTTACAAGGAATTATTTCCATTCCTCCTGCAGTCAGGCCTTGTTCTCAGCTGGCAATCAGAGGCTGTTTTATTTTGGCTTTTGTCCTGACCTAACATAAGGGGTCTTAGGGCCTCCTGGGGAACTAGAGCCCTTCAAACAGCAGCTGAAGGGAAGGGGGAGCCAAGCAGTGTTTGGGACAAGTGGGTTTGAGGGCCTGTGGTTCCCCTGCCCAGCCCTGTGTCCAACTTGGCTGCTGGGGTCTTGGGAGAGAGGAATTCACAGTTTTCCTGGGGTAAATGCAAGGGGGCACTAGGCAGCAGCAGCTGCTGTTGATCTGCTTGTACCTCTTCTCCAGCCAAGTGAAAGTTATTCAGTTTTAAATATTTGATACTCTCAGTGGTTAGTGTGGGCACATAATTGTTGCTTGTAAATATGACTGTCACAGAAGAAAGTCTCAGTGTTTGGGGGTTTTCCCACCTTGGCTTCTCTCTAAAACTTTCCATTTTTATCAGCCAGTCATCTTCCACTGTAAAAATAATCCTACCTCCCCCCCCCCCTTTCTTTTTTTTTTTTCCTGAAGCCATCATTCTGTTATCACATGTCACTACGATGGTTACAGTTTTCCACCTGTTTTACCTGCTACATCCTGATTCTGTGATTCTATGTGTCAGAGACTCTGGTGAAGACCAGGGTCCCTGAAAGCCTTATTGAGGATAGCCCCTGTTGGCCAGAAAATACCAGGGGAAAGAAGAGCAAAGACTGCTGGTAGGAGTTAAAGGCTTCCCTGGCTTTATTTGGCTTTGGAAACCAAGCATAAGTGTAACTTATTTTACTGCTTACATGTCCTGCAGGATAAATAAAACTTACATTTGAATTGATTCAGAACCTGGATTCCTTCCCAAAAGGGAAGGATTGTGTGTGTGTGTGTAGGTGGACTAAAAGCTATTTCTCAGCTGAAGAGAAAACATAGCAACTCCCCTAAAACATCACTACAACAAATACGACTACATTTCTGTTGCTGTATTTTAAGCCATAAAATCTAAATGGGAGCTCTTTTCTCTGTTCCTCACAGGATAAGGCTCCTACATGTTTCTGTGGTCTTCCTAGGCACCAGGATCAATTGGTTATAGACCACTTTTACATAAATCCCAGAACTATTGTTTGCCATGCCATTTGATATGCCCGATATGATGATACTGGAGTGAAAAATCCTAGAAATGCCATCATTTTCAAATATTTTATTTCTTGCTCTAAAGAACTTGCCAAGACTATAATCTTTAGAGATGGTAGAAATACTTGCTGAGAATTACCAGTCAAATAATTGGTGAATTTCAGCCACCTTGTATTACCAAAGCAATGAAAATCACAGGTGTAGAATACAACAGTCCTACAAGATGTAAATTTGCCAGCTGTAATCCATAATGTTGGGGTAATATGTGCATGTTTATCATACTTGTGTGTCTTCATCAGAATGTAGTTTACATGTTCTGCCTTAGATGACTTCCCTCAGACGGAGGAGTTGAGTCCTGAAGTCCTCTTGGACAAATCTGCATCAGAGTCAAAAGGTTTTAAGCCTGCACATACTGAAAGATTAAGTCCTATGGAAAAAAAAAAGAGTCAATTTCAGGAAGGAAAGGCCCTTTTATATTTCTTCATCTCTTTCTCCCTTAAGCTTTCACTGGTGACCTTTCTCTTCAGGAAGGGCTGAGTTTGCAGTGTCTCTGCCCATCCTGTCCTGGGAATGGGTGTTTCATGTGTGTGTCTATGTGCTTCCATGTGGTTTTCCCTTCTTTTGAGCTAGTTCTTCATTAGTGACTTTTTCTGCTGCCATCCTGGTGATGCTGTCTTAGGGCAGCTGCCAAACAGGATTCTCAGGTCTGAGGAAGAAAAGCTCTTCTGTGTAGGTCCTACAGCAATAGATACACAATACTAGCATGAGTTATGTGTCAGGCTATATATGGGTTGAGGTGAAGCCCTTGAGGTTTGTGAATTCAGGTCAGGATAGGGCTGAGGCTTTAAAATAAGTGTCTCTGCCTCCAACTGCCCTATGGAGATGACTGGGCTTTGCCACCAACACAAAACAGCAGATAAGTCTGTCAGACAGAGAGAAGGAAAGGCGATGTCTTCTTAAAAATGCTTATTCCCATAAGCCCCAAAATCAGGAAAATAAAGGATTATGGTGAAAATTTCCATTGCTTAAGGAAAGGAGAGGAATTACATAAGAAATCCATGTACATTTTAAAGGAATGGACTTGCTCCTATTTTGATGTCTTTTTTATTTTCTTTTTTTTTTTCTTTTATTCCCCTACCCCACACTTGGTATGTCTGTTATGATGTAATTATAGCAATAGTTACAGCAAAATCTTTCTGCCTTTTGATTGAGCACTGCAGTGCCAATTTCTGGGATCTGGTTTTATAAGTTGAGGAATGAGTTGGGTGGGAAAAAGGTTGTATCACCTCAAAAATCAGACTGTGCTCGTATGTTATGAGATTAAAATGTTGTAAGACTTCTTCCTGATAACCAACTTGTGTGACTCAGGATTGAATAATGTTGATGTTAAAAGGTCTGATAGGTCTGTTCTTCCAAATGAGATCTGGCTAGGCAGGCAGTCATCAGTCCATTCCTAGTGTGTAACACAGTGACACAAAGACAAATAACTTGGTGAAGGAGCCCTGAGTGGCTGTGGAATTACCTAATTGTGGATAAATAGGAGTAAAGGTCATCACCATCCCAGCTTTTGCTAAATTTAGGTTGACTACTTAAGAAAGGAAATAGCTTTCAAGAAAATGTGGAATGCTTGCCAAGGAGTTAGGTGATGGAAAAATCAAGGATCATAAATGGACTTTATATTCTACAGTGCAAAGCTGAAGGACAGCTGAAAACTTTTCTGATTGTGTAGTGGCAAGCTATAAGAGTCCCTGTTGTGCCACCAGAATATAAAAATTTCGAGACTGAACAAAGACATTTCTTGAAAATATAAGTGTGAAAAATGCATATGTGCTCTTCTATGCACGTGCCCTAAGGAGAACAAGACACATAAAGTGAACAACATTTGACTGGTTACACCGAGTTTAAAATGGATCTTTAAAAAAAACCCTAAAAAGTCAAAGATTAATTTTAGAGAGAATAAGGAGAATTCTTTAGAATCACATCTTTAGAATCACATCTAAATGTTCCCCTCTCTTTTCCTTCCCACTGCTAGCATCCCTACTCCCTCTTATCGACCTTCCCTAGACACTTTCTCCTTCCTTAGCATGCAGTCACTCAAACAATTGGCTTAACATTTGCTTCCTCTGAGAGGATGGAAGCCCTAGGGGCAAAAGAGTAAGATAAGAAGGCAGAAGATAAAATAAGCTGAAATAAAGGATTGGAGGAAAAGAAACTCAAAATGGCATTAGCAACCAACTTGACATATTTTCTTCCAGTAAGTCTGTTTTAAGAGACCTGACTCATTTCTGGACACCCTAATTTCCTTAGGATCTTCTTGTGCAAAAGAAGAATGAAGTTGGACTGACAAGTACATGAACAACAATCCCTTTTCAGTGTAAAACAAATAAAAGTCCACTTACTCTGATCCTGTCACATAAAGTGAGCAAAATCCACTACCTCAACAATAAGGCCGGGTAAATTTCAAATTAAATGAATTCTATTGAATGCCATTTGGTGTTAATTTCTCTGTCACATTGGTTCAGTGTTACATCTGGCTTTTTTTTTTTCAAGTTGCTAAATAATTCTGTGATAAGTGGTAACTTCACTGTTAAACAAATTGAGAAGTACCAGCCCACATCCTGCACCATAATTAAAGGGCAGTAATTTGTGACAGACTGGAGGACTTCTTATGCCAGTATGCATCTCTGGATATCACTTCTTGCTTACTGCAGGGACTTTGGGGTGGGTATGTTGTGTAATTTGAGTGGTTTGAAGAGGGCTCCTTAATCCTCTGTCCCTCGTAAACAAGTGGCATAGGAAACAATGTCGAGGCCTACAGAAAATCACCAGTTTGGGGATACGTCAGTCACACCAAATTACAAACACAAATGAGGATTTCAAGTTGCAAAACAGATTTGATTCAGGGGAGTCAGGTTCCTCAGTGATATGTACAGAGCTGAAAAGGGTGGATTAATCTGCAGAGGTTTGAAGACAGATGGAGCTGGCAAGGCTTGCGCAAGATTAGCACAGCAAAGCTTTGATTCAAATCCTGTTGAGAGTGTCAGTGGGAACAAACCCATGGATATTAAAGAGCTTTGGGTGAAGCTCCAGGTATATACTGCAAATAAAGTTATTTATTTACTCCTAACTGTGGGCCAACATGCCCAAAAAATAAGCATACCTCCTGCGTGCTTAGGAATTGAACGGTTTGGGTTTTGAAATCTGGGGTTTCTTGGATTTCTTTGAGGTGTGGGATTTGTTTTTTTTCTTTAGTTGTTTCTGTCTGGGATTTTTTACTTTCCAAGCATTACAGAGACAGAATTTTGATCTTTAGCAGTCAATACCAGTATGTATTTTTAATATGTGTGTTTGAGAAAACTTGAGTCAGAAGAGAGAACATAAAGAGACGAGTAAAAAAGAAAAAGAGAATTAAACTGCCAGTCAGACTTCAGTTGCTTTTTAATAACTAGCTTCTGGATGCTCTGTTATGTAGCAATTTATTAAAATTTAAATTTGAAAACAAGTATTTCACAGTCTGCTTTTCAACCAACTTTAAAAAAAATTTTGAAACAGTGAGACAGTGTTGATGTGATTATGGCAATAAATTATTATGGGCTGAAACAAAAAAAGGGAAGATTTACATTGCATTTTGAAAGCTGTGAAACTTACAGTAAGTCTGTGGTTCCAATACCAGTAAATAGCTCTTATTATATTACAGAATAACCATTCTTTGCCTGGAGACTGAAAGCAGGAATTGAAAAATATGGTTCATATATAAAAAAATTTTTAAAAATGTCTCTTAAGGTGATATTATGCAGTGAAACAGCTGAAACCAAAAAATGCATTAGCAACCAAGGTATTCAGGGTGGGATGAGTGATGTGACAGAACAAGCTGTATCAATGTATATTGAACCAAAACCAATGATATATGAACCAGGTGGATTCAGATCCATTGCTCTATGTGGGCTACATCGCTGCCATGACAGCAGGCCCTTGTTCATTGTAAAGTTCAGGATATGCAGCATGATCAATCCTTTAAGCTGTTACACACTTTTTTTTAGGTCTACGGAGACTTAGCAGTCATCTGCTTTCTTTTGGCATCATGATGCCATTTACCATGCAGCCCAGGGTCTGCTCTCCAGGCTGTGCTGACTTGTCTCACACTTAAACTGTTCTGTTATGCTAAATGATAATAAGAGTGCCCAAAGGGCAAGATATCTCAAAAGGACTCCTGAAATATCTTGGGCTTGGATAGAGTGGTGATGAGTGCCTGGGAAGATCTAGCTCCAGTATTACAGAGAACTGACTTTCCTCAGTGGTCAAGTGTTGGGACCATGGGGAAAGAAGTGGAAACATTTACTGAGCACTGGGTCATTTTGAGGGCCTACTGAAGTACTGCTCAGGGCCTTAGAGATTGCTCAAGTGTTTGCAGGAGGGATGTAAGGCTGGCTTGCAACCAGACTGCCTGCAGGTAATCATCCTCACCCTTGTGCAACAATGCTGCAAATGTAACTAATGCTGCAGTGCTCCAAGAGTCCTCCAGGCTTGGATGTGACACTTGCCCAACAAGATCTTGGGTTTGATAAATCTTAGGCTTGGTGCCAGCCCTTTGCTGGAAAGGCATAAAAGGATGTGCTGAGGACCTGGGCTGTGTGAGGAGGCAAGAGAGGGACTCAGTCACTGCAGGGCACAACTAACGTGGTGCTTGGCTGTCTTAGAATGAAAACTGCATGTGGGATTCAGCTCTGTGAAAAGAGCACAGCTTCAAGTTTCTGCATGTATCTGTGTAAATGTAAGCTAACATCTAAAATCCTGTTATAGTGGAAACTCATCAATGCAGTCAGAGGAGTGTGGCAAAAGAGCTGGCTTATCTGAGACAGGCACTTACTTCCTGTATGAAGTATTCTTGTGGCTCTGTTGTTTGTATACTTCACGCTGGAAAGCCTTCATCAAGGTATTAACCCACTCTTGTGCATTAGTACATCCATCATTTGAAACAGTAGTACATCACATCCTTAAAAATAACTCAGCAGGGTAACCACCCACCTGTTCCTTAGCTGAAGGAACACATGTAGTAAGACTGAAAGTGTGTGTAGTTACACCACTGAGGTTCCAAGATCACTGCCATTGGAAAAAGACCTGTCTGTGGTGGAGTGTGCTGAAAGAAGCTGTGTGCTGACCCTTCTAGAGAAAACCTTTTGTGATGAACTGCATGATTTGTGCTTGCCTGGAAGGAGCTGGATTTATGTCCTTAGAAGACTTTTTCTTTCTTGACAGAATGATGTAGCAGGTACGTTTGTGTATCTCTGAGAATGTTTTCACTGTCATGGAAAATAAGTCAAGACTGCTACATTCCCTTCTGAAATGCCCATTGTTCCTAGTACCATGTTCCTTTGGTGGAATTGTGTATCCTCTAGAGCTGTATTACAGAAAGGGAGCCTTTTATAAACAGTCATCTCTCTTTATCTTGATGAGTCCCTTGAAAATGTTGCAAAATGTTTTGTGTCTACAAAGGATCAATCAATGAACAAAGAGCGACTGATTCATCTTTCTAATTGCCATTTAGTAAAGCAGTCTAAAAATTGATGAGATGTTTTTTAAGCACTAGCCAAGGGCACTTTCTTTCAGGAACTTTCTCTGCTAGTTTGAATAAGAAATATAGTTTTTAATAAGAGGGGAGTTGGCAAAATTTAGTCTATAGCACATTACCAATTCTGCAACTGAAATGCACATTACTAATTCTGCAGGTAAATGCCATTCAGGATTTTCATAATACTTGCTTCTAAGTCCTTTTAGAAGCAGTCTGAGAACTTTCTTTTGGATTTTTCCTAGATAGGGAAATAACTGAATTTACAGCTAAAAAAGATGGTTTCCCAAAGGCTCCGGCAAACAGAGAGGAATAAAAGATTGTCACCTTTTCAATTACTTTCATCTTCAAAAACACAGGAAGGAAAAACATAATATAAGATCTTAAGCAGCGGACAAGAGAATTTAATGAAAATATTAAATGTGTGAAAAATTAAGGTAATAGGATTCAGTAAGATCCCTATGAATTTTTTCTGTCTCATGTATGCATGCAAATGTAAGGATGAGTCCTGTGTTAAAAAGTCTTGAGAGGCCAAGGAATAGCCCAGAGTGAAATAAGTAACATATTGATGAGTCCTTTCCTTGATGGATAAAAGGGAACTCAATTGAATTTAATTTTGGGGTTTTGGTGGGGTTTTTTGGTTTTTTTTGGGTTTTTTTCTATTTAAGTCAAATTTGCATTTATTTTCCAATAGTGTTCACCTTTTAATTAGTAATGTAAAGTATGGTGCACAGAATTGTCTCTCTGCCTAATATGTTATCTTTCTACATTGCAAGTATCTTGGTACATTAGCCTATTTATTTCAAATAATTTAATAATTTAATTCTTCTTTAGTCTCCTTTTTTAACTCTTTAGGGGTGAAATTTTAGCTCCACCAAGGTAAAAATCAAAACTTGTGTTGACTAAAGTGGGATTCAAATCTCCAAGAAAATTTCACCCCTTAAGGTAAGGAGGTAAGATTAAAGGGCAGTAGAAGAGATATATTTCCAATTAAACAATTACAGAGACATTTTTTTTCCTGTGTGTATGGGTAATTTTAGGGCAGTTCAGATGTATAAAACAAGAAGTTTTACTTAAATATCCCTGAATAATCTTAAAAAATGTTGATGTTCATCACCTAATAATGTCTGAGGTAATGGCATCTAATAATAGCAGCCAGCCATGTAACTGTAACAAAACAAATAAATTCCTTACTGAATCAAGGCAGTAATGTCTTTTCCATTGCCTTACACATTTGTGTTTAACCAGATCAGTCTCTGGAAAATGCTTAAAATACTATGTTGATAGGACTTTTTTTTTTATTTTAAACCCGAATGTTACAATTTGGTCTTCATTTCTAATATAAACTCTTGAGGGATGGACACTGGAATATGGAAGAAGGAAAGTGTTTTCAATGAGAAACACAGTACAGTTGAGGTACCAACATTCTAAAAGAGATGCAGAAGAGCAGTAATCTTTGTCCATGGTGGCTTTCATGAGTCACGTTGTTCTTCCATGATAATGTGGCAAGGAGATGAATAGAAATTGCGTCACTTGCAGGATGGCTGGGAGCAAGTTCTGTTAAGAATTATTATAACCTGGTCCTTTACTGCAAAATATCTGGATCCAGCAAATTATCTGGATCATTTTGTAACTTCTGACTTTCTAAATCACTTTCCCCAAAACTAAGGAATATTAGCAATGTATTTGGCATTTTGTCTCAAGGACAATCAAGTCCTTTGTCCCAAGGACAATAAAGTGATGAGTTTGACAGGTCTAGAAAAAGAAGAAATCTCAACAGCTATTATTCTAGTATTAGAATAGTAGTATTCTAGTATTCTCCTAGTATTATTAGACTGAATAAGCCTGAACAACAAGGTTTATGATTGGCCATATTAGTTTGAGAAGTTTAATACAAAATAACAAGAAATAACAGCAATCATGGCTTAAATGACATGGTGGAATGGCATTATGGAACTCCTAAACAAAATCATCATTCTCCAAGGTTTGCACTGAGGTGTATTACCATCATTAAAAGAATTAAAGTATGTAGTAGTGCAAAGGAAAACCCAAAGTCCCTCACTGAAAGTGCATGGTGCTAGTTTCAACCAGATTAATCTAAAAATAAGGATTTGATAGCACACCTAAATTGAAATTACTGGGTGTTGCAAATGTTTGGTGTTTTTATTCTTCAAATTTGTTTTGAAATATTGCTATTTAATATAAATTATTTATTTAAAGTCACCTCAATTCTTGAGGTACTGCAGAACATGAAGTCCCTGTGATGATGTTTTTCTCATTTAAATACAAAAATAACAACCCCTGTCTTTTTCTTTGCAGTCATAGTCATCACAGCAATAAAAACAGAGAGAAATCACCTGTTGAGTTGAAAACAGCTCAGCTGCTGAACAAGAATTAATTAATAAGGTTAAAGTATTGTAAAGGGTTTGCTGGTTTTAGGTACCTTTTAATCTCCCTTGGAGAAACCTTATTTTCCATCTCTACATGGCTTTAAAGAATAGATTCTTTCAGCCTTCAAGGAGAATAGATGCCCTTGCCTCCTTCAGTGATTTTAAATCGAGAGCCCAAACCTCTTTGTGTCCCCAGAGTATAGCACACTGTAACTTTCTATGCTATGACTCCAGTCCAATGGACTTGAATGGAGCTACTTTGTCTTTTTTTTTCCTTACTTTCTGTAACTGCTGAAATTCTTCTTAATGGAGCCTGAAGGACCTCATACATTTATATAGAGTATTCATAAACCTGTGCAGTTATTTGCAACACTAATCAATGTTACCCCTCAAAAATCTTCTCTTGAGGAAAAGGAGCTCTTGGTTGTGGGGAAGTGTTTGTTTGGTTTTGAAGATGCATAGCTATAAGTCTTTTCTAATATTCTTGGGTTTAGTGGCTGCCTTGCTGTTCTGCATTCAATAGTTCCTAATTCTGTTGTTCATCATATTACAATCCATGTCATCAAGGGAAAAGCTTTCCAATGTTCTCTGTTAATGTTTCACTAAAAGTAGAATGCTTAGTAAATGTGGACATAACAGGGTCAAAATCTACAATTACACTACTTTTCATTCTGGTTCTTAATTTTTAATACTTCTGTGGTAAAACCACTGCTTTGTCTCTCCAAACAGTGCTCTTTAACCTTTTAAAGTGTAAAGGAGCCTTAGTAAAGGTACGGACTCAAGATCAGAGCTCCAGACTGGGAAGGATTCAAACATTTTTGTATTTTCAATAGTACCCACTTCTAACTAATTTTATTAACTGTTCAATTGTCACTGGAGAAAAGAAAATGTACTCTGAGTAATTCTTCTGTTTTTCTGTCTTCCAGTCCAACATTTTCCATGTATTCAAGAAATGCCAAGGGATAAAATGATGGGCATTTGGTATTAAAATTTATGTCTTATGATGTCTTATGAAAATTTTTTCTATGAATCAGCTGTGTAAAATCCAAATTTTTGTTCTATTATTAACTGCTATTTAGGCAGCCAGTCTGTTCACTTTTAATCTTGCTGTCATCAGTGGTTGGATTTCACTATGGCAGTTTTTTGGACTGAAACCGAAAACTTCTGACAAGCTCCATAAAGACATGATTTTTGGCAAAAGGGACTTTCTTTGGCAATTAAAACATTTCTCTCTGGAATTGCCATCAGGGCCCAACTAGGGCAGACCTAGTCCATTTTTCTGTCTGACTTTTTAATTTTTTTTAACATTCAAAGATCAATTATTCTGGTAAATGTTCCTCATGTGTTTAAAAAGGCATATATTTCATTGAAAGGAGAATGCCTTGCTGGAAATAAAAATGGCTCCAGGGGTAGCTAAATTCATAACTGGTATAAAATCTAGTAGCTCCAGGGGATACCCTTAGCTACCTGCACTGTAATAGTGATTTTTAAATTAGAAGGCATATTCCTGGTGGTTAAGGGTGAGCTCACGAGTCTGACGGCAAAATCCAGCCTAATCCAGTGTTTATGCATTTGGTTAAAACAGATAATGTTCCAGGCTGTGATTTGGTTGCAGTGGCCAAACTCTTTGCTTCCCAGAACAGAGATGCTTTTCTCTGATGGACAAATACTTTAGACTTGACACCTCCCACTCCCACTTTCTTTCTCTCATGTTCTCAGAGCCTGAGGAACTTCTTATATTGTGCTTTGCACAGTGCCTGCTGCTGCAAGATCAAGAGCTCTGACAGGCTTGTTTGGGTGATTCAGGGACTAGGTCACTCTAATAAGAAATGCAAAATGTGAGGCAGTGTTTCCTCAGCTGTGCTGCATACTCAGTTTGCTCCATTCTGCAAAGGTCCCTCTTGGCCAACATTTAACACCATGGCTGGCACAGCAGAAATTGCTCTGAAGCCTGGTTCACACACACTTGCTCCATAGGAGCAGCTGGACTCCTCTTTTGTGCTACTAATAAAAATTCTGCATGCTTAAATGGATCTTACTCTCAGAAATGATTGAAATGCTCCCTAATAAAGTGCCATTTGAAACTCATGGGGTTTTTAAATCTGCATTTATAGAGAGAGTGTGTGCAATAATGCACAGAATACCCAAAGGGAAATTTAGAGTGACATAGTTACAAGTATTTCTAGGGTTTTTCATGATTTATGGTGTCAGTAAGACTCAGCTGTAATTATCCAGATCTTCATAGCTTTCCTTTTTTTAAAAATTTATTTTGTAATATATGAATTTTGTTACAAATAAAAATTAATGAGAGTTGGCTACGGTCTAGAGATTTGAACTTTAAATTAAGACTAAATGCTTCACATGAAGATTAACATTCTGTCTCGATATGTAAGGTTGTTTCTCACCCCTTGAAATGAAGGGGGAAGAAGTGAGGTTTTGAAGTGGGACATCCCTTTCAGTTGCAGTATTATTCCTTCTGGCTACATCCCTAGCCATTCTTCATGTTATGTTTATACATATATATATATATATATATATATATATATATATATATGTGCAGTACATCTTCTGTTGTGAACTCTTTATTGTGCTGTTCAGTAATCATATTTGAGGACAACCCTCTGGTTGAAAACTTGCACAAGTAACCCTGAGAACAGTGCAGAATGAGAGCAATTATGGGGAGACATCCAGAAGTGTGAAAAGTCCTCCATTATGAATTTGAAGTGTTGCTGCTCTGTTGTACAGGACAGCAGTGGAAAACAGTTCTCAAGGTGGGAACTGAGGGACACCTTGAAAAGGAATCCCCTCTGGAGCTGGACTGCTCACCTGCTGATGGAGAGCTTCAGGCAGGCAGCATCAGTGTGCAAATCTCGCTCCTGCAACACCTTTGTAAGTGTAGCCTTTTCCCCTGAAGTACAATTATTTATGTTAAACACTGCATCTCTTTTTTTCTTGTTCTGTTTTTTCCCCCTTCTGTTGGCAATAATTTTTTTCTCTATATATTTTTTCAGTCAAGTATGCATGTGGCTAAATGAATTTAAAAGGCTTTTTTTCCATATCAGCTGTACTGAAGTATGTGCTTCTGTGCTTTGTTAAAATCTGACCCAAAACAGGCAGCAGTCTGAACATTTTGGAGCAAAAGGAAAATCAAAACCAGGTTGAATCTTTCTAAAGCAGAGTTTTAGAACAAGATAAAGAAAAATTCAGTCATGGGTAATAAAGTGGAATATCTCCAAGGATACAAAACTACTTGTTCAACCGTAACTGTACTATCCCTTTTACAAGAGCATGTTTCCTCTTGGACCTTTACACCCTTCGTAAATCATCTCAGAGGTCTGTCACTGAGAATGAGAACAAAAACATGAAAAAATCATTCTTCTATCTGCAACTGCCTGTTCTTGTCCTCTGCACCTCTTCTGTTCTCCTACTCATCTTTTTCTATTTAAAAGTCTTCTTTGTAGGCAGTTCAAACACAGCTATTATCATCAGTGAAGAGCTTCCTTACCACCCTCTGTGCACATTTCATTGTTCATTGGTCCAGCTTGATGATGCAGCTTAATAAAGAACCAGTAGAGGAAACAGTCATATTTACAGCGATTCTTATCATTTTGGAGATCCTTGGGTCCAGTAAATATCTTGATTTTACATCCAAGTTTTCTTTTAAAATAATTTGGTAGGACCTGAAATTTATTTCTCCTATAAGTTGTTGTCCTGAACTCTGTTCTATAAAGAATGGATGTGAATGTATATGAAGTGATCATAGATGAAGGCAACAGTGTAATCCCGAGAGATGTATTGCTCACTCTGGCGGGACTCAGAGTTGGAGACAAGGAAAATATAAATAATTTGAGGTTTGGAGGGTTTGGTGTTCTGGCCAACTGGTGAAAAAGAAATACATTGTTTTGGGCTGACCTAAAAATGAATGTGCATATTTGGAATTGTTGGCAAAACAGAAAGTGGTGTTTTGAGTGGTAATCTATGTCCTACAGTGTGGACTCTGGTTACTCATCAGGGAGTGAAGAGGAACAAAGACTCTATCATATCTTTACCTGATTCAGAGCGGACATTCTTCCTTGAGGAATGCTGCATTTAATTCCAGTTTGCATTTCCTTTTCTTGTCCTCTTGCAGCTTCTCCACATTATGTGAGAATTTAGATGGCTGAATCATAAAAAGAACAAGAACAGAGAACACATATTCTGGCTATTACTCTCCTAATGGAGTGAGAGGGAGATGTTTTTTCATCCAAATTCTGGTGTGTACTATAGTAAGATTTATTTATATGTCTCTGCCTAGAAATTGTGTGTAGTCTATTTTGGTTTTGTGGCCTGTGCTGGAGTGCTCTTGGAATCCAGCTATGTTAGTTAAAGTATTTGAAAATTAGTAAAATAACATGTTAGCACTTCCAAACCCAGTTATTTTCTTCCTTATTTTTATCAATCTTCCAAGTACAACTAAGATTAAGTGGTTTTGAGTAGAGAGCCATCCTGGAAATACTAAAAATCTGCTGTCTTGTCATGAGCTTTTTGCACTAAAAAGAATTTAAGCAATGAGAAGTGAAGAAAGTTCCTCAATGTGTCCCACTGGTTTCATTGTGGCCGGAGCTGTGAGATGATTATAGCACTACCATCCTTATGACAAATATTGCTCTCA
This sequence comes from Motacilla alba alba, assembly GCF_015832195.1. Classification (NCBI taxonomy): domain Eukaryota; kingdom Metazoa; phylum Chordata; class Aves; order Passeriformes; family Motacillidae; genus Motacilla; species Motacilla alba. The sequence continues at coordinate 69,409,300 of NC_052017.1, read as the reverse complement.
CTTTCAACCCATGCAAACTTACTGGAATTGAATGCTACAACACTTGGCCCTTTAAACCTGTCTGCTTCATCTGCCTGCCTTTCCTTCTTACTCGAAGGAAAGAACTGAACTTGCTTGGAAAATTTGACTCTCCATGAATTGATAACATTTTATTCCCAGGAATTTTCATATATATATATATTATTTCCAAAGATTCCAGGAACATCACATGTGCCCACACATGCAGGGAATTGGGTGCTGCTGTGCTGCAGTATTTCCATGAAAGCTCAACAGTAGCATGCAATAAAGCTGTGCAGCACTTCCACTAGCAGCACACAGCATGAAATACTTTTTCTCCTCGATAGGAGACTATGGAAAGTTGGAAGGCTGTTGTAACTGTCAGCAGATGGATCCATCGTGATTCACTTCATCACAAGAACTGGGTTCAAATCTTCTGAGAGTGTTCCCTCTGATCACCACACCAGATGTTGATTTGTAAAGCATCAGCTGAAGAAGTAGTACCATAAAAATTTGCTTTATTTCAAAATGGCCCCAGAGCATCTACAGGAGTGTCCACTGCATTGCTTTTCAGCTCCTACCTCTCTTTGCTGGTAACTTGGGTAGGATTGGTATGAGCTGTAGCTGAGAGGGCAATTGTAGAGCAGTACAGGCTATCTGTGTTAGAGGAACTGGCTTAGACAGGAACAAGAAGGTAAGTAATAGATGCTTTAATAGGTGCTTTTAAACTTGGTGGTAAAAGACAGACTCTCTCAGGTGCCTTGAATGATGTGCGTCATCCAGACTTCTCCTGAGGCCATTTAAAGTCATTATTTTCTGCCCCCAAATCCTCTAGAAACTATTACCTTATATGAAATGCAAAGCTACTAAATTCTTTCCTAATGACAGTCATTCAAAATGGATAGTTTAGAAGAGTTATAGCTAGCCTTATGCCAGGGACTTTTTATAGTGAAATGAGACCTAGGCCATACCTTTCCCAATCAATGTAACAAAACCTGCCTCAGTCTAATGGGAGAGAGAACTACCCAGGAGAAGGGTGATTATTTCCTCTTTTTGCCTAGAGATGTCTATACTGACCATGCTCTGCTGAAGTAGAACAGGTTTGACACCTTTGATTTTAGTAAGGAGTGGCATTTGTAACTAAATTTTTTGTGTTCTTGTCTAACTCCACCAAACTTGTGGTTAATTGATGACATGAATGTCAATGATTGCACGAAGACTTCATTTGCATAAGTGTTTGGGCCATGACTCCTTTACTTTAGGGTGTTGGTATGTTTGAAAAATGGTTTTTTTGTTTGTTCACTAGTTTTTTCACTTGTTTCTTCCCTATGTTCCTATTTAAGTATGTCCACAGGACTGAATGTGTTTAGTTATTTAGCAAGGAATCAGAAACATGATTATGGGGCCTAAGTGATGTATTACACAGCAGAAATGGTGCATGGAGAAAGTAGCTCCCTTGTGAACAACTTTCAAGCAAGAAATTGTTGACTTGCACTACCTGAACACTTACAAGTAATTAATCCAGTCACAAACATCTGGATTAAGTTTTTTAAAGTTGATGTAAATTTTACAACTATTTAAGGCACTGTCCCTTTATAGATTTCTTCAGATTTATTAGGCTTTCCTCAATATGACACAGTTAATGGGAAATATGGTGTTAAACTCACAGCAATCTGGCAGTGAGGTGGCTTCTTTTCAATACTAAAAGTTCTTATTCTGGAACCAGAGCAGGTGTCGGTGTGTCTCATTGCTGTGAGCCTATATGGGGAGACCTTCCATTTCTGTCAAATGTATGTCAGCAGAGAAGCCAAACTCTGATGACTTAAATTTGGGTATATATTCATGTGCAACAGAGTCCAGAAAGCCATGCTGCCAGGCCATCCAAGATTTTGTCAGATGTCTCTGACTGGTTCATTTGCATAAAATGAAAGCTGAGGTACTTCAACAGCCAAACATAACACACACTGGCTAACAAGGATACCTATAACACACAGTTCAAAGTTTATTAGTGAACTTTTACAGAACAGCCTCTGGCACTCAGATTTGTTTTCCATTGGTGGGGAAGTGTGGGAGTAGCTGCCAGGCACAACTTTCACAAAAATGCGTATTTCCAGGATGCTTTGCAAATAACCTCTGCATCTGGCCAAGTCCTTCTTGAGCAGCTTTGAGGCCTGAGCCAGAAACAGGCACAATACTGAAGGGGTGAAGACTACAAAAGTAGAGTACAGCCCCCACATGCCTCAGAAGATGTGCAGGTCAGCTATTTCATTCTCAAATGAGTGTAAGGTGCTTCCCAAGTGTAAAGTTTGACACCGCCTCTTTCATTGCATTTCATGTGGTTTGTCCTAGAACTTCAAACACAGAAGAAATGGTTTATGTTTAAGTTGTTTAATCTCTCTCACTGGTAAGCAGACAGAGTTGTAAGCTATCAGCCAGCCCTCCAAGATGGCCTCCAATAGTCACACATATTTGCATGAAATTTGGTCACAGCAGCTCTGCAGTTTTTAGAAGATCCTAAAATGCCTGTGAATTACTCAAGGGCATGAGCTAATAGGAAAGGGTACATGGATAGGACCTCATCAATACGTGTCTTTTCTATAACTGGGGGACAACAAAACCTCTAATAACGCAGTTGGATGTGGAAGAAGATATATCATTTCTTGAGCCATGCTGACATACTTGGTTTTCAGTGTGGGTTGATGTTGCAGCTAGTGCCCCCCAGGGTCTCCACAGTCTGATGAAATTCCACCTCTTGATTTGTGTGTTGAAATGAGTGTATGGGGCTTCCTGCTCTTCTGAGGGCTGTGAAGAAGTGGGGTGTGCACGACTGCAACGCCGGGTAGTGAAGGCTGTGTGCCACACCAGAGCAGCATTCTGGTACTGACCTCCAGCCAGACTATAGGCCAGGGCTAGTATATTTTATTAGGCCATATGTTTTTATTTTATGCATCTAAAAAAAGGCATTACCTCTCCCTACTGGCCTTGTCTCACCTCATCTTTGATCCTAAGATTGCTGTGTTTTTAAAAAAATTACTGAAAACTCATTCCTTTCTCCACTCCTTCACAATCTTTGAAAGCACTAGGAGTGATAAGAAACATGAGGAAATATTGCCAGAGAGACATACAGGCAGTATGTCCAAGCTTCCTCTAGCCAGCTGTGTCATTCAACCTCATCTGCAGCAGCCTTTGTTGTCAGAAGTCGATTTGATATATATTGCAGATGATGATAAATTGCGGAGGCGTTTCGCAATATGGGCCATTACTCACTGGACAATAGATTTAGAGAGCACTGAGCTCATTTATAGGTCGAATGAAATGGTAAGGCATATTATCTCCACTGAGTTATGTACTGGTCCACCAATAAATGCAGCTCAGTGATCCCTGTTAAGGTAATTGCAAGCAAGAAAAAATAAGCCAGCACAAAGCACTGATTCGACATGTCATGGTAACATAATTTATTGGCCCCTGGGATTCAGAATTACTCTATTTCTCTTCCCTTAGACAGACAGCTATGAAAAGGAGGATGGCCTTGTGGTTAAGGATTTGGATCCTAAAGATATGGTTTCAGTTTTCAGTCCTCTCTCAGGCTTCCTGTGTGGCCTCAAACAAGCCATTAATGCCTTTGTGTTTTTCTTCTCTGTCAGTGAGATGATGATTATACTAGCAGGAAAGATCTGAACTGGACTGAACCCAGTCTTTCTTTTTTCCTTTTTTTTTCTTTGTCCCTTCTCATATCTGTAGTTTCCTTACAGCTTTATATTCTTTGGGTTTACACCAATTCATGGCCGAAAAAGATGCCTAAACCATTCAGTGTTTACAGAAGAACAATGGCATTTGATTTGGGTGTCTTCATTGAGTTCCTGAGGAATGTAGATAACCCAAACACCCTTTGAATTCAGTGCTGTGTGCCGAACTGCTCTGCATCAGAGCTGAATATCAGTCTTGCCTTCTGGAAATGTGCACCTCTCCCTCCAGTGACTGCAGAGGGAGATCAGGATGACAGGTCTCAAAATCCTGCTGGGAAGAATGAAAGCAACTGGCTTGTGGCTGCAGTGGACCTGTCAGAGGAGGGAGGCTCCCCTCCCTGAGAGCTGCTGTTGGGTTTGAGATGTTTTGAGGAAAGGCTTGGTGCTCAGCAGATTTTTCTATGGCACTTTGCAACTATCTCCCCATATAGAAGCACTCTGAGTGAAAGGAAAAAACATCACTAAAAGCCTGTTAAATAATCTGCTGAAAGAGTCCTGTCTTGCTCTGTTTTTCTTCTCACCACAGCCTGTGGGATTTTCAGAGTTTTTGAATGGAACCTAGACCCAGCTTCCTAATAATAATTATCTTAGTTTTTTCATTATCCCATAAACAATAGTTTATTTTCTGTGCAGTATGTGAACTCAGCCCAAAGCCCTAATTTTTCACAGTCCACATGAAAATTGCAAACCGGATCGGCATCTGAACTTTTTTTAGCCCCTAATTTGAGGAACTGAACCCAGCTCTCCATCTGAAGACCCATGAACTCTGACAAACTCAGTCTGCATCCAAGCTTTGTATTATCTCTCTGGTATCAATCAAATCAACTGCAGGAACAGCTTCAAATATAAACCCTCTCTTCCCATGCCCCCTGTTCATTCTTGCAATGTCAAGGCAGTGTTAAAGATATTTTGATGTGCTGCCAACTTTAAGACCATAAAGAATGGTTAACTCAAGCTGACTTTTGACCTCCTAACAGCAGACAGCACTAGCCACAGAAGTGATGTGCAAGTGGTAGAGGTGGCAGGGTACATTTATGGCCCCCCTGCCTCCTCCAAGCCTTTCCAAGTCATTCTTCAGAGAGCAACTGCTTTAAAATATGTTTTGATAACACAGAGAAGATCATGAATAGGGACAGAATTTCTCAGAGAGCTGCTGTCTCCTTACTTCTCTTCCTTTACATGCACACACGTTTGCTTAAATACCTGTTAACCGCACTAAGGTGCTGAAACTCCAAGCTATTCCTTGGAGCGAGCTGAAAGCCTTTCCTGGAGATTACAGCAAAGATGGACTTTATTTTTTCAAAATTCTTCTCTATTTCTTTTTCTTTCCCTCTTTTTTTTTTCTTTTTTTTTTCTTTTTTTTTTTTTTTGTTTTCCCCACATAGCAGGATGCCATCGGCTGGGTCTCCCTGTTGGCAGCAGCATGATAGATGGTGATGCACCTCACGTTTGCAGCAAAGTGAAGCAAAGGCTGCTTTGGCAGCCTTGTGCCTGCCCAGAGAGCAAAACAGAGGGAGCTGCCAAAGAACCAGTCTGGGGTATGAAAGTTAGCAGTTAGCAATAACTGCGGTGTGAAACATTCCCATGAAGTCCAGACATCAAGGATGCTGCTTGGAATTGCTTGAATGTCCTGCATTCTTTTCCAGTGAAAACAACAGATATACACCAGCAGCGTGGGAGACAGCAGCCAAGGAGGAACACATGAGTCCTGGAGAACAGGCCATCAATTTTCTTGCTGTGGCTGACTGGAGGAAACGAAAATGTATATTGCAGCAGCTTCTGATGCCAGAATGCAAGCTGCCCTTCAAACTCAAAGCACGTTATCCTAAAAACTAAGCAAAAAAATCCCCAAGCCATTAATAGAATTGCATAAAGAAAGACCTTGTAGTTTTTAATCATATACATATGGAACCGAGAAACCATGCATAAAATGTCAGTGTGGCTATTACATGGGTCACTGGAACAGGTTTATGTTAGCTAATATGCTGAAATAGTAGATTAGGAAGAGGATAGTTTATGGTCTTTATTTCATTTGTTGACAGGAAGAATCAGGAGATTTGTTTTATGCTTGATCCCATCACAGAACAGCTACGAACAGAGCAGAGCTTAAAATCCAGGCAACTGAAATGGGATAATGACTAGACTGTGTATGCATTTTTTAGTGGGTGAATGAGATACTTGTGAAAGGGAAGAGCTAATGAGATCACAACAATTAGCAGTGCAAAATGCTTTTGTGTGACCCTGTGAAATGACTCAGCAAAGTAGTATTACTTGGCATCCTATTGCAGATTTGGTATATAACCCAACCCCTCATGTTGCAGCACTAGAAAAGATCTCCCCAGGACCTGTAGAAAACAAGTTTATTCTTAGAAGAAAAAAGTGTTCAGTCTTATGTGGTGATATGGGTGTTCTAGCAGGTCACTAAAAATAGCAAGAACTTAAAAGCCACCCTAACACAGCTGAAAACTTCATCACTTCATTCCATGCTGTGTTTGATTGCTGTGCTCTGTAATTCCTGGCTCTTTGCTCCTGCCTGCTGTTGCTCCTGTGTTTATTCTAGCTTTATGAGCAAGCTGTCTCTTTGTGAGAAACAGAGCATCTTTGAAAAATCTAGCCACATGTATCTACTAGGCTTTCTTAAATTTTAATCAGAACATCATGAGAATCAAATCAGTTGAGAAGACCAAGGTGACTTGAGACACAGATGTGTTGTTGAATGTAAAAAAGTATTTCAAAACCTGTCAATAATTAGTCTCTTTCATCTTGTCTGGAACCAGACCAAAACTCAAAGAAATTCTCTCTGAAGTCATGACAGAGCAGACTGCAGCCTTCAAAGCCCAGTGCAATGTGAGGCAGAATAGATGGGCAGAGCTCTGGCTTTTAGCACTTTTAGGCTGGGTTATAGCACTGCCACATTTTCCTCCCACCTTCACATATACTTCTGCTTTGTGATAAATCCTTATTTTGGCTGTGCTGGCATCCTGTGAGCTGTGTGCAGCACTGTTTCAGGGAAGGCACCTGCAGCAGGGCTTTCCTGGTCCAGGTCAAAGAGCCAGAAGGGAGCAGCCTTCTCCATTCAGCTCGGGAAGAGCACCAGGCTTTTCCTTTTCTTGTGGGACATCTGAACAATTCTAAGACAGCTCTGAGTTGTTGGTTTCCCCTGGTATGTAGCCAAAGCTCTCAGCTCAAACTGTCAGCCAGCAAAAACAAAGGACAATACTAGAGGGTATGGATGCTGCTGAGGAACAAACCCTGCTGTAGGACAGGTACGATTCTGTGCCTAACCAATTCTGTCCCTAACCAAATTCTTTTTTCCCCTGTCCTCCACCAAGTTTTATGTCTTTTAGTTTGATTTATTTGCAAACAATAGAAAGATTTCAGCTCCATCTTCAGGCTTGCATCTTGAAATCTGCCATCACCAATGAGAGTAGAACAGGGATTTGTAAGAAATGAGCCTACATTTGCATGGTTATAACATTACAGATAGATGGTAAAACGTGGCATTATGATCCACATCTTTCATCAGAATTATGTCTATTCTGTTTTGTTCTTTTTTTTCTTTTATTTGGAAGCCAGACTTTCATAGAACTGGCAGGAGAGGAAAGTTTGCATCTAGTTTTCATGGATTCATTTGAAAAAGGAAAAAAAATAGTTTCAATTGTTTGATTTCTTTTATGATGTGATTTCTTTTCACCTCCAGCCTCAAAAAAAAAACTTTAATGAATTTCACCACAGCTCTATTTCATATATTATATTCAGACCAAATTTTTTCTTTCCACATTACATCCTAATGGGCTATACAGCTTGGTACTAATGTAATGCAGTCTCAGATCAGCATATCCAGCTTTCCAACCTCAGTGAGGAGATGATAACTCAGTTCTTTCATCTCTAATTTCTTCAATTAAGAGATTGTTACACTTTCCCCTCCCACTTGCTTTTGCCTAATCTTACCCCTCATGCTGCTCATGTCTTGGTACTTTTTCTCTGCAGAACAGCAAACATATTTTAATGACAGGCTGGGAATGGTGGCATATTCCTGAGAAACTTTGAGATCAGGAATCTTGTTGAAGATGAAGAGGGAAAGAAAGGGGGAAAAAAATTTTATTTATATAACATTCTTCTCCTGCTCCTACTTTGTGTGCCTCAAAACATCCTTGAAGTGAACCAAACGTGAAGGGAAAAATATTTTTAGTGTCTCCACATCTCAGAAACAAAGTGCTCTGATTGTTTGGAGCTGGTTCCCCAAATAAATACTTTAATGATTCTTGCCAGTTCTGCAGCAAATTTTCTGGATATGCACCATGAAAACTGACCTCTTGTCTTGTTCCATAATGCCATGTACATTGAACAAAGGCCCAAAAAGTGACCCAACACTCTCCCTCCTGTCATTGTTAATGGCAGAGGTGGAGTATACAAGATTGTAGGCAATTTTGTCTGTAAAGCCCGAGAGGTCTGCAGCCGAGGCTGTCCTTGAATGTTTTTTGTGATTCTGAAGCTAGCAGTAGCTGGGATGACGGGATCTATTTGCAATAGTTCTGGACCAGAAATCTCTCTCAAGTGATTTTGATCCTGCTGAGTGGATTAGAGAGTTTATACAACACAGCTCTGTAGTGTGGCTGAGACTTCCAGCAGAAGGAGGCTGAGGAGAATGCTCAGTGCTGTCTCCAATGTCAGACATTTGGGCAGCTGAGCTGAGCCTGGGGTGTTTCACTTCATCAGAACCAGTGAAAATGGGAAACCACACACTGGTTTTGAGGGAAGAAAGGTTAACTACCTTTCTCTGCTCTTTCTAGATGGAGAAGACTTACTGAAATCAACTGATAGAATAACTCCATAGAGGATACAAATAGAATGAAGAGATGTCATTTAATAATTTCTGACTGCTTTTTCCAAGGAAGAGTAGTGGAAAAAAACAGTCAAGGTCATGTATACTTACTAGGATACTTCAACCTAATATTTTATTGCAAGTCTTTTCACAGTGATTACAGAAATTTCTCACTGGAGAGATTGTCTTTTTTCTTTCTTGTGCAATTTTCTTATTGTAAACCAACAAACCAACACAATTAAAGTGATAGTTTAACTCAGGATCTTTGTGACTTAAAGATGATAATTCTGTCCTACTGTAAAGAATTAGGAAGTGGGGTTTCTTTGGTTGCCTTTTTTTTTTTCTTTTAGGTTTCATATTCAAGAACAGGAAGCTACAGACAGTATTTCATTCCTCTACTTTCAACCTTTAAGATAGTAAAATTTGTCAACAGAAGTATTTCTAGTAGATAAGTGAGCTGTTTTATGTCTCTCCACTCTGGGTGCTGGAAAGGGTAACCCTTCTTCCATCTTTCATATGTGCTGTAATTCAAACCTGAAGCAGAACCACCAGTCCAAGAGAAAACGGACATTTCTGAGAGAGGTACATTTTCACCAGAGGAAGAAAAAAAGAACTATGGGGGAGGAAAAAAATCAGATTTTATGTCTCCAGCAATCATTTCTCAAGGCATGCTTATGCATCTGCTATATATTTGGACTGTTTTACTAGCAGCTTTTTATTTAACCAGGTGAGCAACTTTACCTATGGAAGAGGAAAAGATAACAAAAGCCTATGGGGGGCATTTCTTATGATGACAAAAATGAGAGTAAAAATATAATTAGAGTAAGAAACACTGTGGGCATTGTTAGAGCCATCTCTCTTTGTTCCCTTTTTTATTGCAGAGCCCTGCGGTTTGGAGGTACTTGGCATTCTCTTAACTGGTTCTGCTTCCCTCCTACCAATTTCCCTCTGGGATTAGAGAGCAGTACAAATATTATTGCACTCTGCAGGCTTTGCCTTCTGACCTACTCTACAGAGACATATGTGATGGAGTCAGAGCTGCTGAATAGAAAATGTCTTTCTTAACTCTGTAGCACTGGAGGGATGCCAAGGTCCAGTAGTTCATAAAGGAGATGGAGATGGTAGCATTCCTGAGGGAAGTCAGACTAAAGAAAGAGCCCCAGGTATTTAAGGAAAAGTGTCAGTTAAAAAAATAAAACATGGGGGAAGGGGAAGAGGAAGGGCTACAAAATATGTGGCTGAGGGGAAGTTAAGGATGTTAGCTGGGGTGTCTGATCCCTTCAGGAGAGGGATGTGTGCTTCTGCAGGAGCTGTGTGGCGGCAGCTCTCAGTGCACCCCACTGGCCTTGCAGAGCAGTGATGTTAGCAGAGAGATTCATGAAGCATGGCTGTCTGTATATATTAGTGTGTTAAGTGTGTTTTTCAGGGAAAGTCTCCTTGGAAATGGGGTTGGGTGAGTCAGAAGTGATAATAGGTGAGAGGGCTTTGCTGCCCAGTGCTCCTGGTTAGAGGCCATCATCCTGCACTGCCCAGCTCAGCTCCCTGCCCTGGGGTAAGAACTTCCTCTGTGCAAATTCCCTGTCCTTGCTAAAAGACTGGGGACCTCTCTGGAAGGCTTTTGCCAAAATGTTGGTTTATGGTGAAATCTGTGGCAGGGAACAGTAATGGAAGGGAAGGGCTCACAGGCTTGCTCAAACCAGGCAGATCACCTGGGACTGTGCCAGACTCCCACACAGCTCTGCTGACATGATGCCATCCTGACCAGCAGCAGCCCTGTGGCTTCAGTGCTGCAGGGAGGGGTCGGGAGCTCTCTGAACCCCTGACTTCCAAACTCATGTGATGGAGGCTGTATTTGTGTGCATGCCAGTGGCAAGGAAAGAATTCCTCCGGGGAGTAGCTCTAGACCCCACTGTCACTCTTCCTTTTTGACTATGACGAGGGTTTGAGCTGCAGCTGCCAGTGGTGGAAATCTCTGCCATTGGACTGTCCTGGTAGGTGTGTGTTCATGCTGTATTGGAGACTGGAGATGCCAGGGAGGGCAGTCAACCAGGATAAAAATCAACAAGAATCTTCTTCACAAATACAACTGAATCCAAATTCAGATACTCATAAATGCTGCTAAAGGCCTGTTGATCCTCCTTGGATTTTGTTTAGCTTTTCTCAGTAACTCCTGTTACTCTCTAATCCCCGACTCCATCAAGGGTTTGATGAAAAAATGCTAACATACCATGAGAGAAGCTTGTCTGTTGTTTTTTTGAGAGTCAAGAACATAGTAAAAGTAAATATATCCAGCGCCCGGGCTGGTCCTTATAATTTTGTTAAAATTACAAATTATGTCTTTGGAAAAGACTAGAAAAGTTTTATTTCACATGTCACTGAAGTCTGGAAGGACAAGAAATTTTCACAGGAGCTTGTTTTCTGTGCAGCATAATTTGTGCATCAAAATGAGTTAGTTCATTGGACAAATAATGAAATATGAATTTTAGTCTTGTCATTGCTTAATTTTTTATGGCACTGCATTAAGGAAGGTTTTCAACTCCTCTTCAGTGGATATTGTATTTTTGGGAGAAATGTGTGGTTTAAAAATGCTTCATATTTTGCCCCGAGATAAGCAGTTGCACTTGTCATAAGAGTCAAATCAGGCTCTGAGCGTTAACTGCCACCTTCCCAATGCGAAATACTGGATGGTAAACACAAGGAATCTGTGGCTCATTCACACTGGAAACACAATGTATGCAAAAACAAGAAAATAATATACCTTGGGTAAACAAAATGGGATGATCACATACAGCTCATCTGTACTACTATTAGTTTCAAGTTTCACAATCAGTTTCAATTTGTAGGACATCTTGCAAACCTTAGTACCTCTTGCCACGAGGACTAACTTTTCATTTTAATTATCAGACTCTAGGAGCTTTTGCCATAATTTTCATGTTCGTGTTTATCTGTTGAAAGAAAAAAAAAGGCACAGCTTATAAATCTTTCTTTTTCTAACACATTCAAACAATAGTCTTTTGTGGTCTGAACTACTGCAGTTCACTGTACTTAAAGAAAAAAAGAATGCATAACTTGTGGCAAGCTTGATACCAAGCAGCAGCAGCAGCCTGAGTGGAAAGTGCTCAGTGAGGTCCTTGCACAGCATAATGTATACATGAAGGACAGAACACAGTCTCGTTGACACTGAGTGAAAAATTGCATCTCTACGAAGCAGGGCTTCTGCTTCCCACATCAACTGGCTTCATAGAGCCAATGATGGGACAGACATTCAGAAGTTTTACTGTTATTGTTTTATTTTTTGCTTAGCTTGCCTGCTTGGTAAAAAGCTGCATTTTATTTACCATTAATATTATTTTACAGGCAAGGTTCCAATTTTATCAGTTTATAACTCTGACAAATGGGGCTCCTCATTTTCCTTCTGAGATTTCACAAGACCAGCTAACTTTCCTGGCAAGCTACATTTCCTATTGAATGCTCTCCTCTGCGGAGCTGGCTGGGCAAGTTTTTTCTGAAACTAAGCAGGAACAAGCCAGCTCTGCCGAGGAATCACACCAAAGCCCTGAGCCGAGGGTGTCTGCATCCAGTGCTGTGCCTGTGCTCCTGGCAGCAGATGATGCCTGTGGGTTGTCACTGCAGCTCCACTCCTCTCCTCTCACAGGGCACCCAGGCTCTGAGCGCAGCTTTCCTTGCGCCCAAATTTACCTCTCATCGTGACAATTCAGGGTCCTTGTTAAAGCCTTTGTTGAGAAATCTTTTGTGAGCTGAGCTTGATAATCTCAGCAACTCTGACAACTCTGTGCTTTGTAATATCTCTGCTTTTCTCCTGGAGCTGTGAGGAGAATGAAAAGAGAAGGAGAAGGTGGCAGTGGAGCCAGCCTGGCAGGTTCAGAGGGCTGCACCTTACCCAACATGGAAAACACAGGGTAATTGTCAGCAAAAGCTCTCTCCTTATGAAAATGGATAAAAAAGCAGTGCCTGAGAGAATATTTTTAGGATTCTACGGTTGTTTTTTTATTTCCCAAAGATTCTCATGTCACTGTGATTAGGAACTCCAATGTGCATACATATGTAATGGTAGATAAAAACTAAAGGTAGTAGAGGATAAGGAAGTGATGCCACTAAAACAGAGGTGTTACAATCTTGTGCATCATGAAAAAGCTTGTATCTACTGCTCTCTGCCTGTCTTATTACTGAAACTGAGAAACCTCAACCTCTCAAGTTAAACTATAAATTTTAAACACTATGGCAGGAGTTAGATTGCCCTTCATTTCAAAAACTCAGCTTGTTCTTGAAATATTACCCTTTAGAGCTATTGGAGAAAAGGATGAGGGGTTTTCAGGATCTAAGGGTATTTAGAGAAAAGAAAGGACTGATTGAATTCACTGCCACCATTGTCATATGTAATTCTCTCCACCCCGCACATGTCTGAAGGGTTGTAGCCAACTTGCCCTTCTCATTTCAGCTTTTAAATGGTAACTGTTTGGCCTGAGACTTTAAATTTACATGGTTCCATTTCTTAGTGCGTCATCTTGAGGTGAATCCCTGTCTCTCCCAAGGAAGGTTGGGGCACATCTGTCCATAGGCAAAGTTGAAGCGTGGAGGAAGAATGGCACTTTCTTAGGATATACACACGAGAATATTGTTTCCAGGCTTGCCTGTAATTTCTGTTAGGCTGATCAAATTTGCAGTCTCTCCAACTGGGACTCAATATCCAATGGTAAGGAGGGGGTCTGTCTTTGAAGAATTGACATCAGATGCAAAGAACTTTTCACTTTATGGCCCTGGGCACAAAACACCAACTTTAATTGACAGGACCCCAGGACTGCTAATTAGAAACTGGCAAACCTAGGACATCTGGACACCTTATCAGAGGTTTATCAAGATTACTGGTATGATCCATACAAAAGCTTAATGGGAATCAGCTGTCAAACAAGTGAAGTAATTTAGTGAAAGATTAAGACTTTTTTTTTGTTACAACTACAATGTGTTACAAACTGAGTTCTCAGTGGCTGTAATAACTGTGCAGTTTCATAACCACTGGTTTTTTGCTCATTGTTTGACTTCCTAGCCAAAAAGTTTGGGTCAAATACAGAAAGTGAGCATGGCTCTAAGAGATCAGTACAAACTCCTGTGCCAACACTGCCTCTGAACTTGGCCTTCAGTTGAGAGGCTGTGCCCTTGGTCACCAAGCCAGCTTTAAATCTTTTCCACAGCCCTTTCAAGTATTGCGAATTCTGCCACATCATCTTGTCTGTATATGGCCAGCTAAAAGGGCAATAAAAGGCCATAGGGAAAAGAAAGAAAGAAATGGCTTTGAAATAAAAAGGTAAAACTGCTTGATCCTGCATTTTCCTCAGGAGAGATTGGAAAGAGCTTATGGTTCTTCAGATTGCGCAAGTTGAGGATTATGACCATTGTTGAATCAGTATCCTTAGTTAAAGTGAAGGAACAAAAGCCCTCATCATAAAAGAAAGATGGCCTTAGGTCTTGCACTCTAGGAAGCCACGGGTGCTTTAATTCCACGTACCCACACCTGGAGGTAAGCTGAAATCAAAATGCCCCTTTTTATAATAATAGGCTTTTGAACCTGTGTTTCCTCTAAATCTTATTGGAGCCATAACCAAGGAAAGCAATCAGTGAAATGTGAGGAAATGGAGTTGATGTCTAACATTGGGCCTGTAAACAACAGGGAATGTGATCTAACCTCCTGTTAATTTTGAGATGTGCTGAGCCTAAAGAAAACAAAAGTTCAGTGTTGGGCAAAATGCAAAAAAGAGCAGTATCTGGAGCACAGCCAGGGTTGCTGACTACCCAGCAACCCTGATCTGGTTTTGTGCCCTGATCTGGTTTGAACCACCATTTTGAGGGAACTAGAAGTCAGTTTTTAGCAGAAACTTGCCGGACAATTTTTTTACATGAAAATGGAGTTTCAACTATCTTAAACAAGGCTGACATTCAGCTGAGCCAATCCAATCTCTCTGTGTGTAAATCTTCAGACATAGTTTATGTTTTACAATGATCTGATTATTTTTCCCGAGTAGCAAACTTTTCTTTTGTTACATTTTTTTCAAGTGAATGATGGACATATGGAATATTCCACGAGACTGAAAAGTGAGAATTTATTGTGCTGCTGAACGCCTGCATTATTTTGGCAGGTGAGGAGGTACCTGGTAAACAGGGAGTCAGAAAGGACAACATTAAAACAAACATGAGCTCTTCAGATCCATTGGCTTGCATAGGGTTTCAGGTAAGGCTGTTTGATCAATGGCCCCATGGGCATATCTGATCACCTGGCATCCTTTGGCAAGATGGGACACTTCATCTTGCCTTTGAAACATAATGAACAGACGTGAACAAAATGCAGATAAGCTGCATTTTAAAAACTCACCTGATTCAATCTTCACTGGAGCAGGACTGATACTTCAAATAGGTAGCATGTTGGGACACACAATGGGCTCAGAATTATGACACAACATTAAAAAAAACAATTAAGTCAAAATCACTGGTCTGGACTTAGGTAGATGGGCCAAATCTACTTGTCTCAGGAAAGCAACATATATAAATGATATGTATTGAGTAAATAGACCACAGAAGAAAGCCTTCAATATGTTCAGTTTAAGCTGTGGCTCCTTTACACATGCTCCATACATTTTGGGGATTGGTTGCTTTATTTTCAGTTTTTTTTTTTTTTTTTATATTCTGCTTGTAATTTATTTTGGAATTGTTCTTCCTGCACATGGAGAACAAAAATTGACCCCACTCTTCTGCTCGGATTCACTTTTAGTTTTTAAAGAGACCGCATGGGAGCAACAAAGGGGGTAACAAAGTATTTCCACAAGGCAGATCCACAGTGACCACCTGTAGGAGAGAAGCTTGGTGAAACAATGCTATTACTTGATAGACAGATGTTTGCTTTTCTGGAAGTTATAAAAACCATCTAAACAATTTCCCTAGAAATATCACCAGCCTAGAAGGTTTTCACACTGGTGCAAATGTTTTTATTTAATTATCATATCCTTGTCGATCTTAGATTGGCTCCTAATTAAATTTCAAAAGCAATATTAGAAGAGAAAATAAATTCCCCAAAATAGTTATAATACTTTTATACTTTCTTTGTAAAGCTGCTAAGTGATAACAGAAATTTAATGGTATTTTTGTATCTGTGCTTCTTTGTGAGCAAATCAACTGCACGATGATGGTTGAAAACACATCTATACTTTAACAGTTGCCTGCAGGACCTTATAACCTGCCAAAAGTCTCCAGTGTCTTGCAACCACCAGACTGCCTGTAGTTAATAGACAACCCTCACCAGCTGCTTTCTGCAACCACTTTAAAGATGAATTATCACATAGGGGGGATCATCTTTCTTTAATGTAAAGGAGTCTTCAATATAAGGAGCTGACCAGTATTGTTCAGATGCATGCAGTTCTTGCAAACAGCTGAGTTATTCATTGATTCACACATAGATATCTCACTTTGTAAATTGTATTTTGATATGGCTGCTTTGGGTAGAAAATGTAACATTTTGTGATGTTCAGAAAAGCAAGTCAAAATCTTTGTCTTCAGCAAGAAAATAAAGCATGTTCCTATCAATGGGTGGCCCCTGAAATGGGCCTCTAAGATGCCATTAATTCAGTGTGTGGAAAGTCCAGGTTTGGAGCTTTTAATCTGGTTCTGGCATTCAATAAACAGTGCTTGATGCTGCTCCTTGCAAGCTGACCTCAGCAGGACCTGCAATGTCTGAAAAGCAGTCTGAAAGAAGTAAACATCCTTTCTACAATTTTCCTTTTCTCTTTTTTTTTTTTTCTTTAAATTACCCTGCAGTGCTGTTACTGTCGTTAAGAGCTCTGATTTGAGCATAAATTAGTAGGGATGTCACGTTGCAGGGTGTGCAGCAGTGTGAATTTGCTAATAGAAGAATGAGAACTACAGTCAGCTGATGTTTCGCTGACATTTCTTCCACAACTATGAATACCCTCAGTTTTACTTTATAACTGGAGCAATAAATAGTGATCTTTCTGCAATGCCAATCCCAGCTCCTAGAAATGTGCTGCTTCTTTCTGGTTTTCATATGGGTTTCATCATAAGTTATCAAGGACATATGTGGCAGTCATTTTTTCTCATGTTGGCCTATCTGTTCAGATACTGTATATGTGTATAGTTTTGCACAAACCCAGTCTACATGACCAAAATGTCTAAATGCCAGGAAAAGTTAGTCAATAATTCTGCCTGCTTTCTTTTATGAGACTACAGATAGTAGTCTTATGATACAGACACTACATTCCCAAGCCAGAACCCACAGCTTACCTTTTTTCAGTCTTCCCCAGATACTGATCCCATAATTTTCTAATACAAATTATTGATAGAAGAGTGTTATGAATCATGGAAAAGCAAGAAGAATGAGGAGGCTTGGGGGCAGTTCTGTATGTATGCAGTTTTATAATAAAACTGGTTCAAATCTACTTTAAAACCAGAAAATAGTTATATATTATAGGACAGCAGATGCTAGTGGAACACAGAGTTTCTGCTGTCAAGATTACCTGCCTTGCTTTTTGTAATAACCTGTGTAGTGATCACAGTGTACGATGTGTGCACACACTCAAGCAACTCTAAATATGTAGGTAACTTGCTGTCTTCGCATAGGTTTTGGGCATTGCAGACCAGAGGAAACATGGATTTAATACAGGCTGCTGTGACCTGTTATATAGTTCTGGAATATCTCCTCTTGCCTCCTCTAGTTCAAGGACTTCTCCCAGATTCCTCAAGTCGATGGAATGCTCCGTTACTCCATTTAATTTAGCCTTAGGGCAGGAGCACCAGAACTCATTGCTGTTACAAGTTATCATCTACCTACCAGTGTGTCAGGTGCTCCCCTTTCAAGCCAATGGCTAAGAATGTTGATCCTGAGGGTGTGATGAAAAGAATAGTTCTCTAAAGAAGAGAAAAAAAAATAGGTCAAGACATGATGTTAACTTTTTTGGGTATCTCTTTAAGGTTGTCTGAGGCAAAGCACTCTGAAAGGCTCCACACTTTCTGGAAACTGTCCTTCCATGAGACCTGTGTGAGAACTCAGTAAAGAAGGTGTCCAGCCTTCTGAGAAGCCTGGTTTGGGAAGGACCTCCTGAGGAGTCATCTTTGACCAGTCAATGCAGGCAGTCTTGTCACAAAATCCTTCCCATAAACAGATCAGGTTTCACATTTCAACTGCTGCTACTGATTTACCAGAAATTTTCTGCCCTTTCTGCTAGAAAATATGTCATAATTTCCAGTGGGAATGCATTCAGGGCCAGTCTATTGCTATTTGTTCTTCTGACAACATCTTCAGCTTAAATAGCTTGTCGGCTGTCCTGGTGTCTATTGCCTTGATGTGTTTATAAGAAGTGAACACATTTCAACCTTCTTTTTCTTTTTCAAACTAGACAAGACAGACTCTTTTGACCTTATCTGGAAAGACAGGTTTTTCTTACCCTGAGCCTTAAGTCTTCCACAACTGTCCCAGTCTGACTAAATTAATTCTTAAATGTGGGCAATGTGAGCTGGATAGTCTTGCCAAAAATCTTGCACAATGGCATTTCGAAAATTCAGGCTGAGCCTGGGGTTTTCTCAGTTATGTATTTTGCTTTCTGTGCAGCAGGAAGTATGTTTTAGATGAACAACCTATGTTTATGTGAAAAGCTTCTGGAATATTAAATAGGACACTTTTTTTCCCCCAATATTTTTGAAAGAAGCCATGGGGAACTGTATTTCTTGCTTTCCATGGGAGTTTGACTCTCTTTGATAATTTCAGTGTTAAATGCAAATAGGGCATATGATAGACACTTAGGCAGCAGTCCTGACATTTAAATAAAGAGCAAACAGTGTGTTTTGGTGATCTCTTACTTCTCTTTCTCAGAGAAGTCTTATTTCTCTTTGGTATCAGTAGTACCTGACTCTGTCTCCATAGAGGTGTGCACCAAGAGTCCCTTTCTCTTCAAATGGCACGGGTACAAAACAGCCATACCAAGCTATGCATTGCTGCAGCTGAAGAGCCAGCAGTCCCTAAAGCAGCCTCAGTGCCTTGGCAGGATTCTCCAGTTTACCACTGGCTGTGGCGCAGGTCAAGCATGGCCTCACGAAAGCAAGTGGGGGAGGAACAGTGGTTCTTGGCTCTGCTACCACAGCTGCACACTCCGGCTGTCAGGTGTCTTTCTGCAACCTTAGAGAGCACTTTTCCTGCTCCTGTCCTCTACCCAGACCTCACTCACTGTCCCTGAAGACTGAGTGACCATCCAGCTCTGGCAACAGACACAGCTGCATGTCCTACATGTTTCCTTCATGAATTTGCTGCACCTGCAGCAGGGCTTTTCCTAGAAGGCTTTCACAAAGATGCTACCCTGCCACACACTTGAGTTGCCACACATCTTGCCTCTTACCCTGCTTTGTAGAGCTGAAACTGTTTCCAGAGCCCTTTCCAAGGTCTGCAATCAAAGCAATGGCTCATCTGTAAGGAGTTGCTGATATGACACATCTGGAGACAAGAGCCCTCAAGCAAAGCATCCACACCCCAAAGAGGCTCACTGTTCTCTGCTTCTGGGAAGGGTTAGTACAGATATCCCAAACCCTTGGGATAAGCCTTACTAATCTTACTTCATCTTCCTCTTCCTTTTCTTTGTGCCCACTAGATACCTCCTTTTGCCTCAACTGCCACTTAAATCCCTGCTTTTACCTCTCCATGCTCTTGTCACCAGCTCCAGAGATGGTAATATGAAAAAAAAAAAAAGGGCCAAACAACAAACTAGTAAGTCAAGAAGACCTTCTTTACTTTAGGCTCTGCACCCATTGTCCAGATGGGGCAGTACAGGGACTTTTGTCTGTATTTCCCTGCTGCTGGTACTGGGAAGCGTCCCCAGTGAGAAAAGTCTGCCTTGCTGGGAACTGATGCTCTCTGCTGGAAGTCAGGAAACTTCTGAAGATGTTGAGGCCTGTCTGTAATATCTGTGTTATGCTCCCACTCCTTGGCAATGTGAACTGAGAAGCTGCTGAGGTACTTGTGGGTTTGCAGCAGGAAGGCACTAGAATTAGAGTATATGGCTGCAGTGATTTACCAGAAATTTACCAGAAGTGCAGCAGAAATCACAACCAAAAGGAGAGCTTGCACGTCTGACAGGAGGAGATAAGAGATGTTACACAGAGTTGGAGGAGGAACCTGCTTTTTCCTGACTATATAAATCATCTCCATCGTTTCCCTTTCTTCCAGGTATGCTGGTTGTCTGTCACTCTCTTGCCCTCTCCTCCCATTTGCAAACATTTTTTGGTACATGCACCTCATTCCTTGCTTACGAGATGACTCTCTCCCAGAGACAATTCTGTTTCACTTGTTACACCAGGAAATGCTAATGGCATACTTAACTCATTCGTGAGTCTTTTAAAGAGAAGAAACATCCGTGTAATGGAAAGAAATAAGGGGGGGACATATGGGGGTGGGGGAGGGGGGGGACCCCCGAATCTATTTTTACAGTACTTTTTCATCAAATATTCCTGCCACTGTTGTTCCAGAAAGGCCTCCCAGCCTAGAAGTAGTAGTTGTTAGTCATGTTTAGTGTCCTGCATTTTTGACTGAAGGGAGCTGTGACTCATAAATATATGTGTATAGCTCTCTGGCTATAAGCCCCTCTAACTTAAAATGGCTGAGGTTTACTGTGAGAAAGCACATCTGACTTGTATTTCCTTAAGACTGCAAAAGTATCATCAAATAACAGTATAAGGGAAAAATCCTGACCATAAAGAATTTTACATTCTTTGGAATGATATCATAGTAGAATATACACAGTAGACTAATTAGAGTTTCATCTTTAATTTTACTCCAAAGTGGGTTGCATTTTTTGAAATGTCATTTGCTTTTATAATTTTTTTTTTTTTATTTCAAAGGAATGGCAGCACTCCAGTCACTTACTTACCATCATCTGTATTAATTTGTGTTCTTCAAACAGCTGGATAATCTGTGGTAATTAGAATGATTTCCGCTGGCTGGGTTTTATCATCTTGTCAGAGGGAATTAGCCAGGCAGGCTTCTCTCTACCCCGAGCAGGCAGTGGAGGGTGCTGTTGGATTGGAGGTGCTCACTTGGCCACTTTCACAGTTCCTTAGCAGAGCTCACAGGTATAGACTCCCAGCTGTGCCTTTCCTGGGATGACAGGGCGCCCCTGCGAGGGAGCAAGACCCACACAGAGAGCTCAGGACAAGGAGACATGGGCTCATTTCGTTATTTGTTATTTCACTGAATGAAGAATGATATGGAATAACACAGGTTTGGATTTTGTTCCCCAGGAGTTTTACGGCCTCTTGTCCACAGATGATATCTTATACTAAATTCCTCGAGAAGAGAAGGGAGAGGAGAGAGAAAAGAATCAGGGAAATCTGGTTTTTTGGCCAGAGGAGTTCAGACTCTGCCCATTAAGCACTTGCTTCTTTTCCAAAGTATGTTCTGAATTAGGCAGAGCACAGTATGTCTTATTCAATGTACTGGCCAGAAGTCATGAAGCTATGATAAATTCATGGATGGCAAGCCTTGCTCTCAAATTTGAGAGGTGTATTAGGACACCCAAAGTCAGCACTTGTGCTCTTCAGCTGAGTTTGCATTAGCCAAACATGACCTAAGAGCAGGAGCGAGCAAGTCAGTCAGCCTGCCTGCTCACAGTCTTGAACAGGATGCAGGATACAGCTATTGAATTTCCAATGCTGTATTTCACTGTCTTCAGGACATCGTGACTTTATTAGTTAATATATCAGTAATTATATGGGATATGGTCAAAGAATGTGTCATCTCAAAATCCAAGAAAATAGCATAGAATTACCAAACACACATCAAAGAAGCCCTCTGTGATTTGTAAGTATGACTTGATGCTACTGCTGTTCTGGCAGTTGTTTTCTCTTTATATTACTTTTCCTGTAAAAATTTCAAGTAGAAATTCTACTTGAGCTTCCCAGATCAAATAAAACTATCTGGATTATGGATGAGTAACTGGAGAAGCTAGAGAAGTCAAATGATTTTCCCAGGATCCCAGAACTGAGAATGAAACAAACCTGTGAATTAAATTCAGAAACTGAACTTCAGTATCAGCTGAAAGGGGTAGAGGCTGCAGCTCATGACCCCTTTCCTTCCATGCTCAGCTTTTCCCCACACTCAAGACCATGGAGAAATTTTGCATCCTGAAGTGAATGCACTAAGCAGGAGCTCTGAAGGGTGCATGCTGTTCTTCGTGCTGCACATGTCTTTCAGCTCCTCTAACTGGCCAATATATCCTGATCATAATGTTTCCACATTGCTTTCAGATGAAAAGCAGTACGTATATCAATAATAGAAAATATTGTACAGTGTTATTTTTATCCCAGAGGATGTAAACCAGCTCACTGAGGAAGTCACATGTGCTCTATAATTTCTTCTGCTCCAAGCTCAAGAAGAAATTTCTCCCTAAAAACTAGTAAAAGTGTATCTGCAATAACCCCATGGCCAATATAATTCTGAATGAATCAAGAACTTTTCCAGAAACTGGCCCCTTTCTGAATAACCAGGACCAGAACATGGTTGAGTGCAAATAGGTATGAAAAAACAGCTTTGTGCCACTCACGTAATCCTGTGGCCATGTTCCTTTATGGTTAGTTTGCTGAGGACTGATTTGTTAACAGGAAATGTTTCTGCCTATCTTGTGTTCTATTTCCCTGGTTTTAATCTTCTTAATTTGAATTAGTAAAGGAGAATATGTCTATGCCAGTATTGATAGATGGAAATAGAGATAGACCCCTTACTGGAGTACACAATGTTTATTTTATCCCAAAAGTTTGTTTTCCTTTTTTCTCCTCCCACTGCAGTGTCACTGCTGCTGTATTTTATTAGACCTCTGGTTTTCATTACACAAAAAGTCAAAACTGGAACATTGTAAATCTCCCCTCTCCTCCAAGCTTGCTGCTCTGAAGCCATTCAGTGCCTCACGGCTTCTCCTACCAAAGTGCGCTGCTTCCAGGGGCTTTGGGGAATAGGAGGTGAGAACAGGGAAAGCGGGGCAGGGGGGGACACCTCGCTCACCCAAGGCTTGTTAACCTGAGCGCACACTCTCTTTCTCAAATTTGTTTTCTCAGCTGGTGGCATAGTTGCTGCCCCAGCGCCACCAGCCCAGCAGAGAGCAGTTCCATTCGAGATCTGAAGGCAGATTTTAAAGAAGTGGTTGGGGCAGGAGGGGAGGGGAGCTTAATAGCAGCTTAGAGCCTGACTCCCTATGTTTTCTTAGTATATTGAAATATGAACTGTGTAAACACTCTGCATTCCACCTGCTCCAAAATCTGCCAGAGAGCTCACAAAAGTCCTTTGCTCTTTTTTACATCCTCCCATTTTCTTTGCCGTCCTCCCCACAAGGTCTCCCACACCACCTTGCTGTTCTGCCCCCTACAAACACATGCCCTTTTTTTCTGCCCTCTTTTATTTTTTTTTTCTTTTTCTTCCCTATTGGAGACATGCATTTCCAAAGTCACTTTGCATCTAACATGTGGTGCATTTTCACCCTCCTCTGTCAGAGAGCTGTTGACTCACTTTGGTTTCAAAGCATCACTGGTGATGCTTGTCAGGTTATTATTGTTCTTTTGATATTATTTACCCTTATTGGACATAAATATGGCAGTAATCACCCCAGAGACTGAATATTTTCCACATCAAAACTCAGAACACACATGCTCTGCGTTTTACCTGTCTTCCCCTGAACGGGGAGCAGTTTCCATCCAGATGGCAAGCCATCAAGGGTTTTACACTTTTACACTCAGTAAAAATGCTGAACAAAGAAGTACATTTTCCATCATATTCTGAAAGAGAGCAGGCTGTGCTGGCTTCACTGTGAGAGCAGATTTCCCCTTGGCATCGTCTTCTGCCAGCATCCAGGATCAGGAGCAGGACAAGGACCACATTTTTGATGCATGGTAGCATTCCTGAAAGGAACCTGAAGGGAGAATCATGCCATGTGGGCAATTCAGAAATACCTGAGTAGCCTCTGGTAACCACTCCTCATTTCTCATGTCAGAGGTGATCATATCATCCCTCATGGTGCATAGGATTTGGTGGTGTTCTTGGAAGTGAACAGGTAGTACTTGTTCAAGAACATTGTATTTTTGATTTGGAGATTCAAAACAGCCTGGTTTTGACTGAAGCAGCCAGTAAGTTTTGCCACGATTGCATCAGACTGCAAAAGGCTGACCTGAAAATGAGTGGAGAACTGTGATTTAGGTCTTAGACAAAACTGCTTTTATTTGACTGTGCAGGGAAGCCAGTACCTCAGCTACCCAGGGATGGCAAGAGTGAGATTCAGATGGGCTTTCTACTGCTGCACAGTATTCAATGCACCAGAAAACCTGGTCAGCTGAGTCCCCTACCTTCATTTATATTTGATGGAAAAAATGAGGGTGCTCTTTTACCAGCCTTTGCCCCCAAAATACTTCCCACTACACGGTATAGACCCCAGTGCTTGCATCTCAGCTCTGATTCTCTTTTGACTGTGAGTTCTGAGGGAAATGGTTCTGCCTAGTTTGAAACGTGGTGAGGACAGTGTAGCCGTGATTCTGGAAAGGATTTGGCAGCCCTCTAACTGTGAAATGTGTGCTAGATTTCACCTCAGGGCAGCTGGTGGGAGCCCCACTGCTTCTTAGATTTTTCAAGATACATAGGTGTCTTTGCCATTCGTTGGACTTGTTTGTGGCATCAGTATCTCCCTGGAGATTGGGAATTTTTACTTTCATTTTTCCCTGCCTTGGGCTTTACTTCTGCCTGAAACAGGAATCATGCAAACTATACTCACAGTCCTTTCCAAGCACTTGGTGTTAGAAACACCCTTCCCCTCTGCCTCTCCCAGCCAAGTGATCTGTACAGCAGAGCTGGGAGCAGGGAAGGAATGGGATGGGATGGGACGGGAAGGGAGGAGGAAGAGGAAGCCATTCACCCCACCCTTCCAACCAGAAGCAGGAGCCTGAAGGGGTCACTCCAATGGAAGAAGGTCAGGTTTAAAAGAAGGAGGAAAAAAAAAAAAAAAAAAAGAAGACAAAAGGTGTTCCCTCCCACTGTTGGGATCATTGCAGCTGGGTGTAACCACACACAGACACCAGCCACCCTGGCCAGAAACACGGATGAGAGCAATGAAAAGCTGATATCACTGTGAGGGAAACTGCAGTCCCTGACAGACTCCTGGCTTGCTCTGGGAAGGTAGTCTAACATCTTCCCCACTTAATTCAGTTTTCTTAAAATTGTCCCACCAGCTGTCAAAACTTTTCTCTTCAGAAGGTAAATCTAGAACTGACTATTTCAGTTAGGACAAAGGTAATACAGTTAAGACAAAAGCTGTCCTGTTTCCAACTATTTTTTGGATGGTTAGTGTGAAGGACTTGAGCAACAAAAACGTGTATATTTATTCCCTGAAAAGAAGAAGGATGACTAAACTGGAACATCTAGTATTCTTTTGAAAGAATTACATTACACCAGAAGAAGCCAGAAATAAGATATAATTTGTTAATTTTTCTAATCCATTCAAAATATGTTGGGCAATTGAACTATTATTTGTAACTCTCTGCGATCTCTCTTTAGGGTGAGGAAACCATGTCCTACTGCAATTAGGTGTGGTGTGTTCTCAGAGTACATAAAGCTTTCAGCGGCTTTGTGTGAGGCTGATTTGGACTTTAGGTAACAGCACATATTGAATCAGCCGGGGAAAGAAAGTCTCCAAGCAGAGGTCTTCTAGTTTTAAATTATCTGTAATTTCAAATGATCAGCAGATATATTTATCATACTATCCCTGCATTTATGGATTTGTGTGTGGGAGGCCAGAGGGTGTCCAAATCTGCAAATTGTCAATTCACGTTCAATTCTTCAAACTGAGCCAAATCTGTCTCGCCTTTTCTTTTAAACCAGACATAACTAGAAAATAATTGAGTAGTTGAAATGAAAGATTTTTCCTTGGGTAATACTATATTGTACTGAGTAGTCATAGTAAGAATAAGTTAACTGCCTTGCTCTCCATCATTACAGAAAACTAAAGAAAGCAAGTAAATGACCTGAGAAAATTATTCTTCTATTTTAATCTTATTAATCTTTTCTCCTCTGTTCCAATTAAAACAAAAGAAAGAGCTTTGGAGACGGATTGACTCAGTAATAGACTGAAAGAGTTTGGAGAAACTTTCAGTCTAAGACTATGCTTTGCCCGTCCTGCAGCTCTAAAATCAAAGCAGATTTCCTAGCTTTCAGCAGAATGATGTTGCACCCTGAAGACGAAAACGTGCTTCTAAAATGTAAAATGAAGTTTCATTTAGGATGCTTTCTATAGCACCTCGTTGTCTGACAGCAGAGATGGTAGCTAACAGCAGAAATTGTATTATAGTCATCTGATGTCACTAGTTCAGGATAATAAATGTTCTGACAGGATTAAATTTGCCCGAAAGGACAAAAAAAAAGACAAATAGCCTGAAAGGCGAGCAGCAACACAACTGTATGCTTTTGCTGTACACAAAGCATAACAAACAATGGCTAATATTTCTCATCTTGTTGGGAGTTCAGGTTCTAAATTTAGGGCCCTAAATTAGGATCAGACATATGAGGGGCCTTATACTACCAATCACAGTCAATGGGACGTGCATCAAATCAGGGAATTTAAGTTTAAAATATACTGTGAACATCCAGCCTTTACTTCTCGGCTTCAGTTTCCCCACAGAGGAGGTAGGGCTGATGGGAGATGCTTGCACAGAGTCCACCAAGGACTCTGTGCAAGCTCAAGCAGCTCTCTCCATCAAAGTTGTGTCCAGGTCCATCACTGGGCTCTTCTCACTGGGGGTCCTCATGGACTCTGCCAAGAACAATGGGCATCCATGAGGACTGGCTGAGTCCTCTGCCAGAAACAGGCATGTTCACCTATCCCAGGGAAACACATTTTTAGGCACTTGCCTGAAAACCATAATTGCTTTGCTCTTAGGGAAAAGACTGACTGACTTCTATTGAAATATTACTTTTGTCTAGTGAGATGCCACTTGCCAGGCTGACACATCTCCAGGCAAGAGGAATTTCCTCAGAAGTCAGTGACAGATTTTGTAGCAGGATTTTGGAACAGGCAGCATTTGTGACTGAGGGGAGAAATCAGTAGAAGCAGCTGAACATGGGGTATAAGTAAAAGCATACAGATACTGCTGCAAACCTGGGCCTATCATCATCCCCCTCCCTCTGGCCAAGGCTGATAAGTACTGGAGATAGAACAGAATGGAGGAAAACATGGGGACAGGATGAATCTCCACATCCACCACACATCCTACCTACTATCAGGCTGTTGCAGACGTTCCTTAGTATGATGTGATGGGAAACAAAACATTCTCTTTAAAATGGGATGACAACCTCTGCCTGTGCACAATGGAAATGAGACAGGGGAAACACAGAAGGCAGTCAATGCACCAGGCTGTGCGGGAGGGCTCTTCAAGGAAGGACTATGGCACTCATGCACACAGGTCTCATCTCTGCTCCTGTAATTCTCAAAGCACCAGCAAAGGGAAGCAGCACCCAGAAACAGAGACATCCTCACCAGTAAAAGCTCCATCCTGGAATAGCTTTGCCTGAGCATGTAGGGGAAGACAAACACCCCCATACACCCTTCATATTTAAAATGCAAATAGTGATGCAAGCATCTTTCCTCCAGGTCTAATCTGGGCAGGTTCTGTCCATCACAGCATCCTTCTGTGGCAAAGACTTCCCAGACACCTTGGTCTAAAGTGACTTATTTCCAACAAAACATTTACCTCAGGCTCTTACACTTCCCTTACAAGAGCTTCTGCAAGTGACCAGCCTACCATAATTTACTCTGCCTCCCAAAGCAGCCTCTCAAAACACTTGCACGAGAGAAAAGATTTGGAGCTTTCTTTACAAGAAAAAGCATTTTTCTTTTATGGCAGATATGAATTAGGGGAAGGGAAATGGATTCATGTTTTTGCATTGCACTGCTTTTCCTGGTGCTTTGTTCTGCACTAAAAGTCAGGTGCTATGTGGGATGACTCCAAGCTACCACTTTGTGCTTGAAATTTCAGCATGTCACCATTTGCCTCCAGCAATTTCATAATGAGAGGAAGACCTGGGACCTGTGGGGCAAGCAGTTTTGGAAGGAGTCAGCAGCAGCATCTCCACCTAAAAGCTGAGACTTCAACAGGAACCAGAAGTCTCTGCCTCTCCTGGGAACAAGATAACTTCAACTGTCTGCAAAGGACAGAGCCACCTGAGGCACTTAGAACTGTATTCCCATTTTTTTCTCACTATGTACAAAGATAAAGATTTTTTAATCATGGTATTTGCCAGTTTTTACCAATTGTCAGCTTGTTTTGAAGCCACCGCACATTCCCTAGACTGTGTAGAAGAGGGGTAGGAAGCTCACAAACCTCAAGGAAACTGGTAGCTGGATGAAGAAGAACACTCTCTTTGCTCCCACCACTCACAATACAGCAGGGTAAATATTTGCTATTCACCTTTTGTGGATTTTCTTTGCTTGCAGAGAGCTGGTCAGTCAGCCCATGCATTAGCATGAACTAGCTACAGTAAATGCTATTTATCTCCAATTGGGCTGTCATAGGAAGTTGAGCACATTTTTGGGGTGATACGCAGAAGAACAAAGACACTTCTGTAAGAGACAAGGCTTCACTAGTTCTGCCACTCATGAAACAGCTTGGTATTTTCTCAATTTTGAGCATCAGCAAATGCTCAAAATGCTTCTCTTTCCCTTTGTAGCAGAGTCTTATGGGAAAGAAAAATTATTCCAAAATGGGAATGGAAACCTGGTGTATGTTTGAGCACTGTCAGGCAGGTGAAATAATTAAGAGCTGTGAGAATGTAATATCTAGGGGAAAGAGAAGAACTTTGATAGAGACATTTTGATTCCAAATAAAAGGAAAATTATTTTCCCTAAAGTTTCTATGATTTTCCTCCCCCATCTCTGCTCTTTTCAGTTATTTGCTCTAAAGGACTGGCTCTTTTTCAGTGACTAGAAGTGGTCTAAGCAGTTCAAAGAGAGGGGGAGATACAAGGGGCTTGAGGACAAGACTGTTACAAGTAACTTTCAAGGAAAATATTACAGCTTTAACAGCTACAAAGGGCAGACTTCCACTGTATCTAGGAGAGTGCCCTGGGTTGTTGCCAGGAGCAAGTTGCTGATAATGGCTGCAAATATATCTGTTAATGAAATGTTAAGCTCCTTGACAGAGTTTTTGGGTTTTCAAAGTGACAGTTTTCCATTAAAATTTACGTTATAAGAATTTGAGGTGGGGCAAAATTGGAACCATTTGTTGACTGAATCTGGCAACTGGTTGAAAAAGAGCATGGGACTGAAGACTCCTTGCTTACAAATTACAGCATTAAAATCCAACTAACTGTCATCTAATCCAACTGCAACAAGAACAAAATGCCTGGCCGTGAGGATCTCCTTACAGACTCAGGATCAAAGTTTGCAAAACCAGAGCTGCGGCCCCTCATCCCTGTATCTCTCAGGAGCAAAATTGTATAACAGAGTATTTGGATATAAGTAAAATTCCTGGCAAAACTTTGTTTGCACCAAAAGGGACAGAAAATAGACCAAAGAAAATCTTTGCTTTGCTTTCCAGGTTATGGGAATTTACCCTCTATCCCACAACCTCTTTCATCCATTTGGCCTACTTCCTTGCTTGTGAAATCATCTGCACAGGGAAGAGAAAAGGGCAGAGGAAGGTAGACTAAGGAGAGTTACTAAAATAAAAAGAAAAAAAAAAAGAAAAATTGTTTTGGCAAAGCTCCTGTTGATTTCAGTGGGTAGGGACTTCATCCTCTGTTTCAGGTACTCTCTGAAGTGCCCAGCAGGTGTGCGTGCAGACCTAAGGGGCTTGGGAGGTGTTATGAAGCCAATTGTTCATGAGCTAATTGTGAAAATAGCAGCTCCAGGAATTTTCCTGACCACAGCTTTACTCATTCCCACCGAACATCTTCTTTGGTCCCAAACCTGTGAAAAGCTACACCCAAGGTTAACTTCAGGTGTGTGTGTATAGTCTCACATCCATGAAGTCGCTAGGCATGTAGATATTGGAGTAGTTGGGACCTTGGACAGTTTTGGTATTGCTGAATGGTGCTTGCTGCAAGTGTCTGTCTAGCAGAAGGCTCGTTAGGTTCACAATTTAGAGCAAAGATTTCAAATCACAGGCAAGAAAGACAGCAAAATTTATACTTCAGAGAACTAGGTGGATGAGAAGCTGATCTCCTAAACTCAACTTTGTTTAGGTGTACACATTATAGCTCATTAAATACTCACATATTAAACGCGACTTCATCTTTAACAGCCTCCAAGTATTATGATTTTAAATGACAGCAACTTACATATTTAACATTAGAAAGCAGCATACTACCAGCTATTCTAAATGAAATCTTCTTTTTATTGTAGAGGAGTTATACATTGCAGGTCAAATTCATGAAAATGAAAACCCTCAGGCTTATCTGAAGGTTAGTATAACTAAAACACGTGCATAAAATAAAACAAATACTTATGTGCTTTCCTCAATCAATATCTGAATTAATTGGTATTTCTGAATAAGCATAGGAGGACCATAGGTTTCCAAACAAATTAATTTTAACTATTTCCAGTAAATATTTTCATGTTACTTTGTGTATCTCTGTCAACTGTGATGGGCTGAAGCCAGATTCTTGCAGGTAGGAAAAATGAATGCACAAGACAATTGGAAATTGATCTTTGCTGTGTTGCCTTTCCAATTGTGGAAATGAAAATGATTAAACAAGCATTTTGTCATTTTTATGTACAAAACCATGACCTGCATGTTAAAATATTATATTTTACATTTTTATACAAATTAGCAATTGAAAAGTTACACCTCAGCAGTTGTTTATGTCATATGACTAGACTATCAATCATAATAATAATAAACCAGGAGATTTTAAAGCTAGCACACTTCTGAGTATTCAACCAAAATGGAGAAAAATGGGGAAAACACATCGTATATCTTAGGAGTAGTAATGTCCTGTTATTGTTAAAAAGCTGCTGGGACCTCATTAGTGACTATGAAAACATCATCTGTGAATACCGTGAGGCAATAAATCTACAGTGTCCAAGGAAGAGGGGGGGAAGAGAGCAAGCACAACGTGTGTATTTGCCATTTTTTCTTACCCAGCTGTGAGTTAGTAATTTCCATCTCTGCTTGCCAAACAGCTTCCAGAAACTATTACTGATTATGTGAATTCAATAGGCTGCTAATGAACGATAAGATAATGGGTCTATGCTCAAGACTGCAGGAGACAAATAGTTGTTTACATGTCAAAAATTCCTTTTCCACTTGGGTAATTTCATAGACACACAGACACACACACACATACATATGCTTTTGAGGAGCCATTTTACAGCACTCTGCCTCTAAGCCAGGGCTGATAATGCTGCAGGTGTAGCCCTTTAATCTCCAGATGAAATACTAGTTTTTGTAGTATACCATTGATGATCAATTTTCCATAGCTTTTAGTAAAGCAAGCAGTGCTTTAAAAATAACGAACTATCAGGTTTTTTTGGAGGGAAGAATGGACTGAATGAAGGATGAAAGGCAGATAACTTGTGGATGGATTCTGAAATACATTTGTGTCCATGCCTGGTATTTTGAAAGACTTAACATGAGACCCTTAAACAGGTTTGTGATAGGACTTGCCTACCATAACTACATCAGCAAAGCCTTATAATGCTTTCCACCCCTGACAATTTTATCATCTGTCAGCCTCCTACAGCCACAGTGTAACCAGGCACAAATCTGCTGCTGTCATAAATACATGCTCTTGGCGTTGCCGTGGAATTTGGCTCTGTGTTTGCAGAGCTCACGTCACCCGTCATTGAAATGTGGCTACTTCTACTGAGGAAAAGCAGCACTGCCAGCAAGATTGTTTTTAGCAGGGGAAGCAAAGGGTAATATAGCCAACTAAAATCACTGGAGAGCTTACGTAGGAAGAAACAAGGTAATGACCTTGGAGTCATTAACTGGAATTCCTTTAGGGCACTGGAGCTATCCACTCATATATGTCTGAGAAAGGATACCAGGTCTCTAATGGCCATAAGTACAGCAGAGACTGAACAAGTGGAAACTATTTGCTCTGTTGAAAATTATACATTTTTTTTTCACAGAACCCCAAATTTTTTGACTGTGAGCTTTCACTTTAGGCCCATTTTTTTGTGTTTGGTCTCAGTGCAGAAGACCTTGGTTAGTGATAGTCTGCAACTGGATGCCTTGTTTCGTACATGGCACCATCAAAAACACTGAGAATACAAACAGAAAGAGACTTACCTTCCAAGATACTGGATATTCTTGTCTCTGTATGTGAAAATGAAGCGTTGGGAAGTAAATTTCACCAAAAAATCTAACATTCCCAATACCAGCCTCAGGAATCAGCAAAGGCAGCAGCTGCCTAGCACAGTGCCCTGCCAAGTCAGTAAAACAACTGTTTCCAGTGGTTTGTTCATGCCAGGGCTTTGGACAGTGAGGCTTATAAATGTAAGACAGGCTGGGTTTATGTGGTGCTGGGTAACTCCAATCTCTCCCATGGTGGCAGGAAGAAAGGCAAGCCCATTCCCACACAACTGTCTCCCAGTACTCCCCTTCTCAGGCCTACTTTTCTCATTTTCCAATGAAAGGAGCAGCCTGGAGACATGAGTTCTGCGGTCTTGAATAGCTGAGTTTTACTTACTTTCAGAAAAGCC
This sequence comes from Motacilla alba alba, assembly GCF_015832195.1. NCBI lineage: Eukaryota > Metazoa > Chordata > Aves > Passeriformes > Motacillidae > Motacilla > Motacilla alba. Next base: position 69,376,997 of record NC_052017.1, on the reverse strand, counting down.
TCGAGTCAGGTCTCTGCAATCCCAGGGTGCAAACTCAGAGACCGCTTGAAATACACAAATAGTTGCTGGGTTCAAAAGGCCCTTGCCTATTTGATATAAGATACTAAATATCCTGGAGCTCACTCACTATGAAACATAGTCTCCAGAGCCTGAGAGCTTGTTAGACAAACTGTAAGTAACTTTCTGAAACTGATTTAATTAGGTCATTATTAGACAAATGAAAAACAAAACCAACCAACCAACCAACAACAAAAAAACCCCTCAATAAACCCCCCCAAACCAGAACAAGGTCAGTGTTCCACTTGGTGTATCTGTGATGAGTCACTCTTTCAGGGTAAACATGGAGACCTTACACTCACAAGCACTCATTCTGTTTAATCTATGCAATAATAAAAAAGGCCTCCTATGTTCTTACCATTATCACAATCCATATTGGAATTCAGAGCTCACACACAGTCTCTTTTCCATGCTGTCTCTGCTTGTGACATTCATGAAAACAAAACAATCCTTAGAGGCCTTATCACACAGTGAACATGAAGACTTGTCTCCCCAGTCTTACAGTACTTCTTGGACTCTAAGGATTAGCTAAGACCTCTGCCTCTGACTAAGGACTCTGTGATTTTAGGAAGTTATTTTGGACTTGCATGCATACTATAGCAAACTAAATATATATAACAAAATATACTATAGGGTTAAAAATCAAATATTTGCATGGTTGGGTTGAGTCTTGTTATCTGTTTTATTGCCATTTCTCTGAAAGTTACTTGTTGCACTTCCATCATTTGAGATGATACCCTTTTGCATGGTCTCACCTCTTGGCAGTGGGAACAGCAGCTTTTGAAGACCATGGAAGCATGAAAGAATGCATGCTCCACAGAAGCCAGCAGCAGTGTTGGTTCTTGCTCCAAACAGAGCCAACAGCAGCCGAAGTCAATCAAAACATCTGACCCTGTCCAGTCAAAGGTCATCTCCAGTACCAGATCCCATTAGTCAAAAGTCAAAATGGGCCAGTCATGATTTACAATAATCTGAAATAAAGCATTGGTGCTTGTCTTGGAGGTAATTCCAGGCTTTGTAATGGATCTAGTAGAACTGTGTGTTACTGTGATTTGTATTTATTTATGTTTTCTAAATAAAGAAAAGCTAATGGGAAAGCAATAGGTCCCTGCTGAGCTCTTGGAAGAAAGGTCTCAAAGGCAGTAGGGAAAAGAGCATATTGCTATTCATTTGTAAGAGCTGGTAGCTACTCCCTTTTCCCGGGCCAGCATGTACACAACCACAAATGGTCAATTCAGGCATATACATGCATGTAAATTCAGTGATTTGCAACCTTTATGCATAGTACACAAGCAAGGGACTTTCACAGACAAATTAATCTGGACAAAAGTTGGAATCACTGGGTGACATATTCATGTGGCCAGTCTTACAAGAGGAATAAAACCTTGTGACATAAATTTCTTTGCCCTGCACAGTGTATGACTGTGTGGAGAAAGATTGCAACATAATTTTTTAAAACTTTTGTCAGAGAAATAATTTGTATATTTACTCTGTCCAGGAGCTTGCTGTGCTTTAAAATTAGATCAGAAGTGATGTTTTCATTGACGTCTTTGTCTACCCAAAATGGAAGAAATGGTAAATGGGAAAAAAATATATGCTGGTTCCGTGTCTGTGTATATTTATTTCAACATTTAATTTCTGATTGCCTAAATCAGAATCCTAAGTTTGGACTAGCTAGTATATTATTTGAGGTGAAAGAAGAATTTCATGAAATTCAGAAGGACACCTCCCCCCTCACCCCCAATTAGTCTTTCTGCTACTCTTCTTTCTTACCGACTGTATCTATGTAGCATTACATTACCACATGAGCTCTTCCCTGTCCAGATAGCACAGTACTTTGAGCAGGATTTTCAGTTCCACTGGGGGAAATTCAAACATTCAACTCCGAATAAAAGTCATAGGAATGTGCACGCACATCACTTAAGAGGCTTTTAAAAAAATTGCAGTTTTCTTATGCAATGTTCTGCAACAGAAGCATTAGATGAATATATGCCAATACTGGACTTGGATTCAAATTTTCCCCTCTCCTGGCCTCACTAACTTAGTTAACTACATTGAAATTTCCTAATTGTACTTTCTGATTTCTCTTAATTATTTTTCTTTTCCTTTCACTCTCTTGAAGGTTTATTCTCTTCTCAGCACCCTGCTACTTTCAGTGCTTTAACAGCTGCTTTCTTTGATTCAATCTCCTTGCTGAGGAAGGAAGAGCTACCTGAGTGCTTCATACATTCATCTGAAGTCATGAACTGCACTGTCAGATAAGTAACTAATAGAAACTAATTTAGTAATTGATAGAAACAATTATCTCTGTTTCAGATTAAGTGTATCTTAAATATTGAAAATTGTTGCCAGAAGTCTGTTCAGAAAATCCAGAGCTCTGAGAGTGGAGCTAGAAAAATCCGTCCAGTAATATGGCCCTCATGCCAGTTAATTCATCCATGCCATATTAATTGGACCCTCATGCCAGTTAATTCATCCATCATTTATGGCTCTTGGAGTCTGAGAGCACACCTGATTGCTGCCAGGGCTTGCAGTCCACTCCCTGCTTACACATGGGTGCATGCATTCTGCCAGACCTCTGACTCTGCCATTTTGGCCCCAGGTTCAAAGGCCATGTGTCTGGCAGGTATTTCTTGGTTTATATCTCTGACAATGCTAATGGTAAGAGCAGATTTTGGCTGCACATTTTGCAAGTCAGATTGGTTTTTGCTGAAATTCATGCTGAAAGAGAAGAAGGAAGATCAGGGTGCAGGTTGATAGCCACTGGGGGAAGCCCAGATGAGTTCCATGTGCTCCATTCATTGCCAGAGATGACAAGGTTGATTCACAAAAAGTGTTAATTTCCATGAATATTACCACTACAGAGACCAAAGAGGTGACCCTTGAGAAATATGTGGTTTCTGTAGAGATGGGTGATAACTGTTTTCAAATCTCGTGAAAGAGCAATGTGAGCTACATTTCTAGCAGCGTGCCCTGAGCTGAAAGATTGGTGACTGTCATAACCTTATTCCATACATCTCTTGTGTCTCTGGAGGCGAGGCACTGTTTATCAGTGACTTAGATTTAATTTTATATTCTGCTCTGCCCAGGCAGCTCCTGAGCTTGTGTGGAGCGTCGTGCAGGCTTCTCCTCTCCTCCATCCCGGCATGAGGAGCAAGAGAAATGTTGGCCACTGGCTACAAACCAAAAAATATGTGCAATCCTTAAGGTTTTGACCATGATTTATTCAGTTCAAGACACTAATACAGACATGGGGGAACCCAGAGGTCTGCCATTTTTACCTATTATTAACCCCAAAGTCTTTCCTGTTGGGGAGATTATTCATGCTGAACTGTGGAACATCAAACAGCATTGCCTGAGAGAAGCCAAATGCTCTAAATAACAGGCTTGGACATTCACATCACTAACACTCAGGAAAATAGGATAAATACTATTCCTTTTGCTCTCCAATTAATGTTTGTGAACATATTTGTCAGTAGAAAATTCATAGGAGGAAGAATCTCACATGAGTTTTCTGCACCATAATATGTATGCTTCAAATGCTTTTGGAAGGCCATTTTGGAAGCTCTGTGTTTGTTAGTTTTAAGAGTTAAGTGTTTAAGCACCTGAGCATTTCCATGAAAATGGAGTAACCATCAAAGCTGTACAAACAGGTATTTCCAAGCAGCACTCATCACAAGTAAGCAAAAACATGTTTTAAGATGTAGCAACATATCAAATGATATCTCAAAAATTTTATGAGCACTAATTTTATCTATTATCTCCAACTACTCTCCAAATTTTACTGATGTGTGTTATCAATAGCATCATTCTACAAACCTCAGAAAATTAAAATACTTACATGATTTCATTCTTTCTTTTCATCTTCCTCTTTGCACTACAGCAGAAAGCACCTGTGGGCTTACTATGTATTAATGTACTAAAGCATGATGTGAACACTTGACATAAATTTTACAAAACTTTTCCACTTTCAGTTGCAATTCTCTTTACTCATCAAGAATGATTCACTGGTAGCTGAAGGATGTGTCATTGGTTAAGAGAACTGTATCACTATCACATAATGTACGTGTCATATTCTATTTTCTTCCTGTTTTCATTAAAAGTACACCACTAGGAAAAAAAAAAAAAGCAAAATCAACCCAGTGATTTTCTCCCACTCATTTCCTGCGCTCTATATTTCTAACTCAAAACACAAGTGAAGCACCAATATGTAAAAGCACTAATATTAAGTTCATCTAAACATTTCCATTCTGAAGGCCCAGTTTCAGTTATTTATTATTTTCATAAACTTTAGCCTTCTTGGCTGAACTTTTTCCAGAGTTGTTCTCTTTCCAAGAGTGACTATTTTAGGAAAGTTTGAGCATGAATCAAGCAAAACCAAAACTTAACAAAAAATCCACTTTTCCCACCATTTCTCCCAAATCTTGCAGTTACTTTGGAATAGGTATAATGGCCAGATCTTTTTGGACAAAAGGCTGGTATGTGCCAGATGGCAGTCTGTAAATAATATGGCATAGACAGGTACCTTCCAAAGGCCTTTTGAAAACAGACTCAGATTTATCCAAATCATACATGCTTAAAAGTTAATTTCCATTTACATGCATCTGTCATGTGAACCTAGATATATTGTTCAGGTCTTTTTCATAAGTACTCAGAGGCAATTGATATCATTGGTCTCCTTCTCTCAAATCAAGAAACTGAGACATGGGAGAGGGGACTCAATCTAGTTTCCTATGTCTTGGAAATAGGTGGTATTCCTTGGTATTCCTTCCATTCAATTCTTCTCTAATTAGTATTATTTCCATGACCTAAATTAGATGCATTCCTTGTGGAGACAATGCTGTGCAAAGAACAGAGAACAAGTGATGGTAAGACCCTGTATATGCAGTCTGGGTGTAAATGGAGCACCCACGCAACAAACACAGATATACTGGTAATGAACAGCCACTTTACAGCCAAGTGAATACTCAAAGCGCTTGCACACAGGGGGATTTTCTTCTCTTTTAGTAAGTCATGGCAAATAAATGTCAAGGCTTCTTCATTCACTTAATAACATCAGATCTGAGCACTGAATCATAGTGTGCTCACATGGAATTGAAAATTCTCTCTTGGGCCTCAGCCCAGAATTGCAGGGCTTTTTAAAGGAGTTTAGGAGCGAGTTTGTGGACTCAGATGTCCAGCTCCTGCTGGCTTTCAGTAGAGTTCTCAGCCCTTCTCCACTGGGCTTCTTTGTCAGGAGGACAAGCCCAGATAATGTAAGTATCATTAATTGTGAACATGAGTAACTCCACTGAAGCTTGGAGTTAAGTATGTGCTTAGGTGCTATGTTGGGTGCATTCTGTTTGCATTCCATAACACAAAAAAAAAAAAAAAAATAAATCCAGAAGTGATGGGAAAAAACCAAACCAACAAGACAACTTCCCAGCTATGCTAAAATGCCTGACAAAAAAATGCACATTTTCTAAAATATATGAGAGACCATGATGAAGATGGGAAAAAGGATTGCTTGACATGAATTCCCAATCCCTCTTAATGAAGGTGCTCAGAGCTTGGGTTTTGTGTAATCAGCTGTCTCTGATGCACTGTTTCAGAAAACCTGCCTTCCTGTCCGTGTTCTCTTATAAAGAGACTTTGGGATACAACACATTAAATCATTTCTGAACAGTCTTTGTCAAGCACCTCACAGATAAGTCAATAAAGAGGTTGTCATACAAGAGGCACTCACATGGAGAATTTTTTTTGCTAACTAGATTCCTCTATTTGCACACAAACACTCCCAAATTTACTGTGTAGAAATGGAAACTTCAATTTCTGGTTATACCAAAGAATCAAAGAATCATTAAGGGTTGAAAAAGACCTCCAAGGTCATTAAGTTCAGTGCAGCTAAAGGCCCAATCATCATCCATTCATGGATTATGGAAATTTGGAAAATATGGAAAAATGAAAATTATGGAAATATGGAAATTTCTGCACAAAAATTTCCTTGCTTCTGAGTACTTAATTTCAAAAGTCAGTAACATCCTTTTTGATGGTGGTGTGTTGGATAGATTTCCTTATGCCTAATGGTAAGCTGTGGAAATGGCAAGCTGTAGTAGTGGTGAATAGAATTACTGTAACAGGGCTGTGAGCTACCGCGATGTGTGGCAGGGAGGTGCTGCAGATCTGTACCCAAGGAGAATCAAACGGATTTTTCATGTGGGCTTCACAGATATTTGCTGACAAGTACAGGAATGATCAGGAATCCTGGGTTCCAGCCAAGATTATTTTAAGATAGGATGCCTTGGAGGTCACAGCCCATTTCAGCACCTCATTCTTGTCTTTGTTTTTCCCCTAACCTCCTCTTCTTAAACCAAAATGCCTCTGGCCTGATCTTTCCAGGATGTTGCTCTTCCTGGTCTTGCCTAAACAAAGGCAGGGATCTACTCAAGCCCATTTTAACTTCAAGGCTTCCAAAGACCAGACTTGCTGGCTGAATGCTTTGTCCCTTGATGAAGCCCCTGCACCAACCTAAGCCCTGTTCTGCTGGCTGAAGATGTTTCACAAGATCCTTCTAAGACATCAAAGCTCTCAGCAAGAGCTCCACTGCTTCAGGTTAAACCATGTGTTGCTTGGTATTGGTAGACCCCAGAAATTTCAGCCTCTGGGCAGTTTTGCTCTGGTTTGTGCCTAAAATATGGCCCGTCCTTTTCCAGTTTGTGCTCCTGTTGCTCCCTGGCTCCTCTTCATCACCACAGTCTCCTTGACAGGATTAATCAGAATGCTTTAGTCTTTTTCTACAAAGAAAAGGGAGGGGTCATTTGTTGAACAGATACAGTGTTTTGCTTTTTGGCATTGGCCGCAGTTAGTGTTCTGTTGTTCTTTTCTAGTGAAAGAAAACAAGAGGTCTGTGTATGAGGCAAGCAGATCTCCTGGTCTAACCATACACAAAGATCAGATCAGTAGCCCAATGACCATGGAATCATGAAATCATAAGAATGCTTTGGGTTTGAAGGGAGCCTAAAGATCATCTGGCTCCAACTCCCCTGCTGTGCATAAGGACGCCTTCCACTAGACCAGATTGCTCAGAGAACCATCCAACTTGACCCTGAAGACTTCCAAGGATGGAGCATCCACAACTTTTCTGAGCAGCCTGTTCCAGTGCCTCACCCTCACAGCAGAGAATCTTTTTCCCCAATATCCAACTAACTTCAACATACTCTCTTTCAGTTTGAAGCCATTCCACCAGAATCCTGTGCCTCCACACTCTTGTAAATAATCTCTTTTGCTCTTGTAAATAGTTTCTCTAATTATCTACTTATTACCATCAAAGTTGCCTTGTAAAAATTCTGGGGGAAGCCAGATGTGTTGAAAGGAATGGAGTGAGAATTAGCTTAGTGTTACTTAAATACTCTGTCAGACCACCTATCTAAGCCTGATCTGGATACACAGTTCCTGTGTCCATTCCTCCTATTCAGTGAAACTTTTTTTAGTTCAGGCTCTCTCCAGGTTTGGATGTGTAAAGTCTTGTCCAAAAAATATATTCCCTCAGTGCAGGGCTTAGAAAGGAGAAAATTGGCACTTTCCATGCCACACCTGTTCAGCAGAGAGAGCACTTTGATCTCTGTGGCGACCCATCTAACAGCTCCATGGAGCAATAAACCCATACACTCTTTTTTTTTTTTTTTCTTTTTAATATATCTGCCAAAAGTTGGGGGGGAGGAGGGGGGGAGGAAAGTGAAAGGAAAAAAGTAGCCATTCCAGGAAGGAGCTGAAGTCTATAAAGTGATCTTTCACTCTCTATTGCAAAGCTCTTGCTAGTCAGCACCACCACAGATCTATCAGAATATTTTTGGTAACAAGCTTTTGAAAGCTGAATTTAAAATAAGAAGTGGGAAGTGGGGAGGGAGGCAGGGGGGAGTGTCTTCAAACCAAATGCCACGACTGCTCACAAGGCACTCTATAATTCAAAACTGGGTACCCTCAGGCACGCTATGCATACATTTATATTTTCAAGAGAACAGTCCCACAATGCAAACACTGTGAGTGGTTTTGCCTAAAGGATTCTGTAGGATTTATGCACATGGGGGCTCTTGTCACTTGTAAGTAGAGGTCAGGAACCTGCCTGGGTGGAGAAAGCAGAGTCAGTGCTTTCCTGAAATCCCTCCTTGTGCCAGGAAATAATCACCACACCCACGGCTACTACTTTTGAGCCAAGGTGTTTCAGGGACACAGTCTGTCAGATAGGGCACGCCCATGGAAAAAAGCTTTACAAACCATATCCCATTTCTTTAATCTTTCATTCCTTGCTGCTGAAAGAAATTTTTTAAAATAAATTTAAAAATCAAGGTAGTTGCTTCTGAGAGAAAAGGAGTTTCTGTCCAATAGCCTAAAGTAAAAGATAAAAAAGGAAACTTCGATTTTTCACATATTTCAGATTTCCCAAGACAGATTTTATTTCCACTGGGTTAAATGGAAGGTAATGAAATTTTGACCATGGTGGCATAAATCAAATTTTTTGAGGGAGTGAAGAGGAAAGGAGGAGAAAAAAGTACAGGCAGAGAGGCTACAATATCAAGTGTTTCTTGTAAAAATATAGAACTAAATTTGTTTCTGTTAGGCATCTTAATCTGTGATTTATTATTAATTCAAGAACTCCTCAATTTTTTATTAGAACTGAATGGATTTTAAACTACCATTGCTAAATAAAAAGGCTAATTGTGTTTTACTGCTCCATTTCAAGTACAATTCTATCTTGGTGCCAAAGATCAGGCACCAAGAGAGAGAAAATGACACAATTTATTTAAAATAATTGCGGTGAAAAAAAATGTGTGGTTTTCTTTTGGCTGTGGTAACTGAACATTTTATTATGAATGAAAATTCTGAACAGTTGTGTCTTGTCAATAGGACCTGTCTTTTATCATTTTGGCTCTGAAAACTTCAATATCTGGTTTATTTTATAGCTTATAAATTCTCCTGAATTTTTGGACATCTTATTTTCATCTTGAAAACTCTGTCTGACAGTTTTGTCATGCATACCTAAACATGTCTCATTTCAAGTGGAGGCCAGTGATGTCTCAGAATGAGTAGGTAGAACAGACACACACAGAAGTCATCAGAGCCAGTGTGAAGCAGTCAGTGCAGATCACACCAGCATTTCCCCAACTGCAAATAGCACGCAAATCGACATGCTGCAACCAAAATTATTCTCTAAAAAAATGCCCACAAGCATTTGATGAGCCAGCTTATAGAAATGTGACTAGACCTTGGCTTTAAACGTATGGATTTGCCACTTTGTGCAATGGCCACATGTGCCTTGTGGGGGGGGCTGTGTGTGAAGAACAGGACATTTCTCATCCTCTCTACTATGAAGCCATCAAGGGATGGCTCCATCAATCACAGGAGACAGTGGGTAGCACCTGGTCCCGTCTAAAAAAGCCTTGACCTGATAAGTTCAGGGGACTAGAAGTCCTAGAGAAGCTTTGAAAAGAGAGAATTTTCTGTAGTGCATGGACTCAATAGAGATTGGTTTCCTGACGCTGAATTCATACTCCTAGGAACATGACTAAACGTGTATGTGTGAGTCTCATGTTGGTTTGGGGACACCGGAGAGCTGAGGAAGGAGGAGCACCCGGTTTGCCAAAGGCAGAGCTGAGGAGACCCCTCAATGCTGTGGGGACATAAAACAGCTTCTGCAGCCACTTGAGCATCAGAGCAGGGCTGCTCAACTTCCATATCTATGGGCTCATGTCTTACAGACTGAGTTTGTCCCAATCCCTTCCTCAGGTGCCAAGCAATGCAGCTTGAAATCTTAGCCTGGCTTTGTCCCATTGCCCTGCAGTTGTTTGTGATGCTGCTCTACAGTGCCTTACCCACAAGATATGTAACCTGACAGTTACATTTCATTTCCTAAGCTGGAACAATGAAGGCTTTTATTCCTAAACTGACAGTCTCATGGACTTCTCTGGTAATATTAAGGTGTTGTGCACAAGCAACTGTATTTCTAGCTATAGTAGATGTCATCTGTAGTAAAAGATTCTGTGAAAAGAGATGGGAAATACCATGTAAGAAAAAGACAATAAGGCAAGACCATTACAGACCCCATTTCTGGCTCTGCTTGGCAAACATGGCAAGTTGCTCAACAGAGTCAAATGCCTCACTTTCACTCTCTGGAGTGGAGGTAAGAAGGGAGAATACTTCAATGCCATTCTTATTTGTAAAATATTTCAAGATCCCTGGATGACAAGATATGACATAAATCACAGCATTTTATTTTCAAATGTGCTAGTTGAGATAGCAGGTTTTATAGTTAACTTGTAGTTTGCTCTGTCAAAATATAACTGTGCTAAATACGAGTAGTTTTTTTAAACAGTGCTGTAGCCAGAATTCATCTACTTCTGCTGCCACTCTTCTTGTAAAATTATGTAAGTATAGCTAAACAATGCCTTTCTTTTAAACAGATGGAAGCATTTGTCTTCTGGATAGATACAATATTGTGAGAAATACAGAGTGTCAGAGCATTTGAACCTGTATCTGTAATGTTTGGTGTGAAGCACAGAGACAGCTCCAAAATCCATTGAACTTAATCTGAATCCTTTCATTTACTTCACTTTCCATAGAATAAGACTTATAAAATTTAGTTTATTTTATACACTACAATTTTAACATTTTCTGAGTTAACACTGGTGGCAGTAATGGCAAACAGCTGAGGTAACTTCTCTTCTGGGGGAACTGCTTTCCAGCTATTCCTCTATTCCTAGAAAATAACTATCACCATTTTTCATTGGACTTCTTATGTGTATGAACAAAAGTGTTAGGGACACTTTATAGTGCCAGAATCTAGTGAACTAATTTTTTCAGGCACTGATACAGAAACATCATATGGTTGTATTTTAGTCAGTAATAAGATTATGTGGGTGAGTTAGTGTTTATGTCTTTGGCTTGCAAGATGCTGTCCACTTGACATGTCATATGAATAAAACTAATTTGATGCTTTTCCTCTCTAAGACTATCATTTAGGTGGGGTGTGTGTTACATTAAAAAAAAAAATCCAACCAAAATGCAACAAAAGAAAAAACTCCCCTGGTAATTACTTAACAAATTTCTGATAAAAATACATGCTCCTAAAATAAGGATTTGAAAATAGAGCACTGCATGGCACACTGAAAATCCAACTTCTAGAGAAGAACTGCTCCAGTTCAGACATTTCACTGCACTGTCACATTTTCCACAAGATTTATAACAAGCACTTTGTAAGACTCTGGCACCTGAGCTGAAAACTGAGCATTTACAAAGTTGTCCCTGAGGATATTTTTGGTCAGTCTTAAGTGCCAGGAGTACATGAGGTCCAAACTGTAGTTCCCATGCCACAATGAGCTCTTTGCGTGGTGGCTGAACATGAGCAGAGCTGCAGTCATTGAAAAATGGGACTACAAAAAGAAAACATGGAAAAAAATGAAGTCTTGAATTTGCAATGCTGGCTTAAGGCTAGTTTCTTATTCTTTTCTGGATTGCACCTGTTCAGCTGTGTTGCTTTATGGAGTTACGTGGGTTCAGCCCAGATAAGAATTTGGCTTTGTCTGACTTGCATGGCACCACGACTTGAGCTAAACTCTCACATCAGTTCCATGGGACAGGCCCAGTTAAGGAGCAGAAATGAGGGATTATCTTGGCCACAGAGCAAAAATGCTGGATGTTTCCATATTTAAAATAGTGTTTTGCATCAGGTGCACAGAATGTCTGTACTGTGGCAAACCAATCTCTGGGAGGGTAGTGTCCCTGACTCCAACAGGGATGTTTCCAGCCAATTCCCCACTGCAATGCTAGAGATTCTACTAACACTGCCTGAAATTAAAGCCAGATGAGATGTACAGTTTTTTGCACTCCTTAGGTGAGAAAAAAATGAATGCTTCAACCTTTCAAGTTTCAGACGCACTTGGGAGAAGGCTTAGGGTTTAACATTATATGGCATATCAGCACGTGACATGCTCCAGTTCAGCCAGTGCCGAATTCTGAATGAAAACAACTGTGCTCCTGCTCACAGCATGGATTAAGGATGATCCCTGACAAATTAAAAATATTTGGCAGCCATTGCTTTCTTATGGCATGTTTTTTAATATTTAAAGGAATCATGGCTGGCATTGTTTTGAAGCCATCAGACTTTGAAGTGATCAAAAGCTTAGAGGAATAAAGTCAGAAATGCAGGTAGATGAATAGTGGTCAGGCTTCTCTGCCCTGCTCTCAGACATCATTTGGGTGAGGTAACACTGGTGCAATGCGTTTGCTTTTATAGGAGGCACCTGTCACTGCAGTGCTCTGTGCCACAGGTACTGCGTGGCAGCTCAGCACTGGCTGCCCACAGCCAGAAAACACATGTGTGACATGCAGGTTGGCTGGAGACATGCAGACAGCTTCAAACACTGCAGAGCCTGATGTTTTCCTTTACCACGTAACCAGCTTCCTGAGTCCAAATCATTCTTCCAGGATCCAGGCAAAGTAGCTGGATTGCATTTTTGTAAGAGGTTGCCTGAGAGCACAATCTACCCTCTCTTGCCATAAATCTGAATTAACATGGTTCGGTTAAAAGCACGATTAAAAGTACTCCTAATTTCTCTCTAACCAGGGAGTCACTCAAATTTCTCCCATTAATTTCAGTGGGGGGTGGGTGTATGCATAAAAATTTGTAGTATCTTGATTTTGGCTTCTGTCTTCTCTGGCAGAGAGGGGAGGGGAAAAAAGGAGAGAAAACTCATTGTATGCACTCGAGCACACTTCTCTAAAGAGTGAGTCAGAGCAGGAGCCTCTCTGAAATTTATGTGGCTGCGAGTGTCAGACCTGCAGCATGTTTTTGCATACTGTGGGTGCAAATAAAAACGTGGTGTCTATATAATAGGGCAGAGCAAATTTACTATATTATCTGTACTGATTCTCTTTCCACATTTAGAGAAGGAAAAAAATCTCACATTCAGGAGACAAAAAGCCGTAGGGATATGGAAACATTGGTTTGCTGGATGTTTTAAGAGCTGAACTGCTATTCTTGTTTTTAAAAAATTGCCTGAAAAAAGCATTGCTCTGTAGTATCTGGTTTTAGTGGAGACTGTTTGGTATCTTCTTAGATAAGAAAATGCTTTGCCTAACTAATGGGAATTGCGTGAAATAACACGGCCATGATGACATAGGGTGCTATAATGCAGTTATTGATAAGAGTCTGGAACACATATTCTAATGACTCATAATGATCTTTCCAAAGACATAGTATGTGATAAACAATGATTTAAACAAATGTACAAGTTAGGGGATATCCTTTGGGGGTGAGACACTTCATTTTGTGCACAACCTTGCCCTGAATCTTGTGTTTCATGCTGTGTATGTGAACCACTTCAGTTGTGATGCCTCAGGGAGGCAGGATGTCTCCTGCCATTCCCTTGAGTGTAGTCCTTGGAAAAGACTCAAACAGGTCAGCTGACAGCATGCCTGGAAGGAAGCAAGACTGTATTCCTCCTTGCTCTCTGTTGTACAGCTCAAGGAGGGCAGCCCATGCATTCTTACAAATATCAGAAATGCAGTCCTGCCCCATCCTGACATCAGCTGCTAAGGGTTGTCTGACTTTGCCTCACTCCTGCTGGTCAAGGGCTGCACTCCATGGCAAGGCTCAGTGTTCCACCTGAGACATTTCTACTTCAACATTTCCTCTTCAAATAGCACACACCTCGTAGGGCTTTGGCATTCTCTGTGCTAGCCTATGCTATTTCTCTTCAGATGGAGAACAGTTCAGACCTTCACCATTGCTCTAATTAGGATTAGGTCTAGATGTAAGCAGCAAAGATTAAGTATTCACATTGCTATCAATAGTTATCTTTCATAATAGGGGCGCTTGTTAAGTACCCAGGAACTTTCATGCTTGCTGCTGTCCAATACCTTTGTACTAACTTCTGAGTAGCAGCCAGTCAAGCAGAAGAAATAACTCTTTCAAGCAGTTTTTCACTTTTCAGCTAAATAGATATAGTAGAAGCTAAAAACTGAAAATGGGGTTTGGGTATCTCTATCAGGGGCTTAAGTACATGTAAATATTCAGTATTTTTAAAGTACGGTTTTTTTCTCAAACTGAGCTCTGCAAAAATGATATTTTCTTACCCAGTAGTTTGCTCAAAGCACATCTTCAGTTGCCCCTGGCCATGTTCTGACTGCTAAGAAAAAACATTTTTTTCGTTCTGTGAGCTTTGATAGAGGAGGATTAATTTCCTTTCATTGGTACAATTAATTGCTAAGATGCGTTGCCATATTTTGGTTCTGTTAATGTGATTTAGATATAAACTTGATAGGAGACTTTTAGTTTTGAATTAAGATGCGCTCTTTCTCTAAATACAAATATGCATACCTCAGGACAAAAATTCTTAGTAAGGTTATTATTGTGCTTTTTACTGCCTGCAGCATTGTTCTGTGTCTCTGGAATCCCTTATTCCGCAAGGCACAGAACAGAGACTTGTCTGGACCAAAGGTATTCCAAGCTCTGCATTGATCAAAAGAGGTTGGAAACAAAATAAGGCTGGGAGTGATAATGATTGGTTCATGAAATATGTGAAGATTTATTACCTCAGGAAGGAGTCATTCACTTCTTGATAGAAGCTGAAAAGCAACAGCTACTTAAAACTGAGATTGCATTGAGTCAGAATTCCAAAAAATACCTGGAACTTGATTCATAAGTAAAAGTAGGAGGGGGTCGTGTAGGAAGGAACTAAATAAAAATCCACCTTAAAAAATTACGTGAATAATGACAGAGAGCCTAAAAAGAACGAGAAGAAGTCTAATCAGCAGACAATGCAGCATCTTAAGAGGTCAAAGTGCAGAAATTACATACAAAAATTGCCAAAAGTCAAGCTGTGTTAGATCTTTCAGAGGAAACTAAAAAAAAAAAAAAAAGGAAGAAAAAATGTCCATGTAACTAGGAATTGAGTGCTAAAGAAGCACAGGAACAGCCATGCACTAGGCCAGGGTGGAGATTAATAGTAATATTTCCTAAAACTGACACATGGTGCCTTTTGTTTCCCTTTGTGCACAATGACATTGACAATGAAGAGAGACACACTATGCCCATAGGGAATTAGTCTTATGGTGCTAGAAATAGAACTTAAAGTGCCAATTCAAGCTTGCTTTGGAGGGGACAGGTTACTCTCCACTCCAGAAATTTTGGGAAAACAGTACAAGAAATCATCAAATCCTTAGAAATTCCCCTCTGGGACACTTGAGACAGAGGACATGACTAAAGAATGCCATACCCAAATGTCAAAATGAAATAACTAGAGGAGAAGCTCATTTGGTGATCATGGGGTCATTTATTTTTCAACCGTATGCAAATCTGTAGAACAGATTTTGTAGAAAAGAAGAAAGATAAGCCGGAAAATGGAAAACACCATTTTTAGTCTGGTTTGGTCATAGTCTGGTCATGCCAGACTAACATAATAGCTTTCTTCAGGATGACTGCTTTTCCTAGACAAAGAAAATACAGTGTACTGAATTCAGTAAAACAGTTGGTTTGGTGCCATGTGAGAAAGCGTCTGCATAGGTAAGGAAAATGGGGATTAGGAGAGAAAATGTAAGATGGCTTAAAAACTGGTTAAAGAGATGACAGCACTCTGTGTCAAGAGAGAAGGTATTGAGATGGAGATAGGCTATTAATGGAGTTCCTCAAGGAACTCCAAAAGGAGTGGTTTTGGCTCAAAATGTAGGAGTGGGCTTATGAAATATGTTGATGACACAAAGTTGGAAGGCACTGTCAATTCAGAGGAGGACTAGAATACCATGCAGAGAAAGCTGGATGAGCATGAGGACAGAAGTAATAGAAATGGAATGAAAGTGAACAGCACTGCAAAATCCAGCCCTTCAGAATGAATAACAGTAATTTCTGTTGGAAACAAAGGAGAAGAGGGATGTGTGCCTGTACATTGAAATGTAGAATGATGATGATCCCGAAGTTGGATGCAATTGTGATCTTAAGATGTAGCAGGTGAAATATTTGTATGGCAGTTGTAAGACAATTTCAAGGCTTCATATGAAATGCAATATATGATTCTGATTATTTGTGTTCAAGAAAAAAGGTATTTAATCAGGAACAGGGTTTTGAAAATAGACAAAAAGCTAGAGTACCTATTTCAAAAGGATGATTGCGGACACAAACAAAAATTGCTGCAAAATAGGTCACTAGAGTGACCTAGTTTGAGAACTGAAAGCTGTGCAGTCACATCAATAACATGCCCAGGCTGCTGGAATAAATTGTCAGAGCCAAATGCAACTTTACTTCTTCTAGGGCTTCAGCTAGTGGTGTTACAGTGTGGCTCTGCTGTTTAGAGGACACACCACCTTAATGACATTGATTTATTCAACCCAGTAACTCAAGTATGAGGATCAATTATATTACTTCTTTATTTGCATCACTTAGTGGAAAACTAATGAGGGTAAAGAGACTGGCCACGAGAGACTGTGGAGATAACATGGATATAAATCCATCAATTTAGTCTGTAAATAAGGTTTCTAATAACCAGGACAGTCAGACACCAAAGCAAAAGCAGGCGAAAAACATCCCACCCACCGATACATTCAGACTGCTTAGTAAATTGGTGAGACTGTAAAAGAGAAGCAGCAGAGTCTGGACTCCATTATCTGTAAGGATTTTCTCCATCCTGACCCCACCCAAAACAGTTCAGGCCAGAACATCATACAGCGCAATTCTTTTGAAGCCAGTGTGTCCACTCTGCTCTACATTACCTGAGAATTTGATTGTTTCTTTTCATGATTTCTTAGGATTTGTTATCTGGTGCTTCTATATGGATAAATAGTGGCACTAGCAGATGAATAAACTCAAGTGCGGAAAAAAATCCTCCAAACAGAAGAGAGGAAAAATTATGGGGAGGTGTGCCCAGCCCATACTCAGAAAAGTATACTAAGCTAGTAAAAAATGACAAACCCAGCTGATGTAGCATAATTCATCAGGAGCATTCCTTCTGTGAGGCTGCTCTTAGACAGCCAAGGAACAGGTCACGCTTCTGAGAAATCTGTCCAGTCCAGGACCAGCATCTTTCTCAAGGCATTTAGGGGGGCCTCTTTCACCACCAAACCAAAATTCAGCCCTAAGACCAACAATGCAAAGAGGCAGGGCTTGTGGAGAAGTATCCACAAACTTCTGCTGCTGATATATCTCTTGGGTGCTGTTTCTTACAGGTGATGTGGTTGCTGCTATTCCTCTTGGCCACCTACCTGTTGAGGGAACTTTTAACTGGTTGGAACTTTTAACCCCTTAGTACTGAGGGGATGAAAAGAGAATGGTGAGAAGAAAATAACTTTTGCCATGGCTTCTAACACATTCTGATTCAGCTCCCATCCTCATGAGAGATGGTGAAGAGGGGGATAGCCAGCAGCACCCTTAACTGCACTTAACACATATTGATGTGCTCACTGTTGACTTTTGTGAAATCAGCTCAGCAGGGACACTGGTCACTCCTCATTAGGGCCATCCTTTACTCAAGAATTATAGAGAGGTCAGAATCACATTCAGTGAATAGGTTAAACATGAGACAATTCTTTCTGATCTGCCTTTTTTCATTCATGACTTGAACTCTTAGACAAAAAAAGAAGGAACTGAAAGTGGTACTTTCGTTGGATCTGGTGTTCATACCAGTTTTATAGGAGAGCTATCTAGTAATCCTGCTGAATAGAAAAGTAAGAAAGCTCTGAAGCAGAGAGTATCCTGTGGTTCTGGAAATGGCATCAGAGGACTTCAAAGTCTTCAAGATTCTTACTCACATGCCAGTAAGAAAAAGAAAATACACCTTAGCAAATAAAATGAAGAAATTTTACTGATAAATGTCAAGAACAGTTAAAACTCTGGGTCCAGCCCATTTATACAGTCTGAAAGAGCAGGGAATTGAATCCATGTCATGTGCTGACTGGTCCCACAGGATTATCCTTCACCCGCTGAGGAAAGTTATTTCAATTGTTCTGTGAAAGCATTTCATTGTTCTCTGTGGCAAGATGCTTTCTTCACTCTACATCTGCACTGAAATCCCTGAATACAGGTTTTTCATGCCCAGTTATGTTCTCATGCTGTGACTTTAGTTTAGTTTCCAAAGTGCAACACATGCTGGGAGAATTGGCGCAAACCCCCTGCCTTTTGACAATAGGTGGATGTTAGAGTTTAAAGTTAATTATACAGACTCTGTTCCATACCTATCAATTAATGAAATGCTCACTTACAATCAAATAACAGTTGACATCAAATTACTGACCAATTATCCCAATGCTTCTTTAGTTACAAGTATCTGAAATAACTAAACCAATGCACAGGGAGAGAAGAATCCCAGTTTCAGTCCACTTGGGACACAATCCTTGCTAGATACTTCAGGATCTTTCCAGAGGAATAATTATTGTTCTCTGGAGTTGTTCTAGCAGTAGTTATCCATAAGTGAGACAGTGAAGGTTGTCCTGTCATTCTATATAAACAGAAATTACAATTGTGGAAGCTCAATTCTACAAAGAAACTGGCAATCACCAGATCTGTTCCTGGGTTTCATGCCCTTCCGTGGATCTTATGCCTCTGTCTGATATAGATGTAGGTCTCACTTCATCTGTTTGGAAAACAGCATTTTAGTCAGCCTAGTAGCAGCACAACTGTCATGCTATATGTCAAGGCATAGAAAAAAAGAAGGTTAAGAACTAAGCAGAACCTGCAAGCCTCAATCTGACACCTAGTTCCCATTACACAGTATTTATGTGTAGCATTTATGATGCGAGACAGCATCTTGGCTTGGCAAAAAACCTAGAATTCGTGCCACAAAATAAATGCTTATAGCTGATTTCCAGCTTGCCTTTTAAAATGGCACAGATTTTACATATTATGTACCTCTGGAGTTGTACAGTAATAGTGCAGTATCATTTCAATTATAAATCAATGTGAGGTACATCCAAATAGCAAATGAAGTCCATTCAAAGCATCCATACCTTGACCAGTCAGAAATTATCAGTCCAAGAAAATACCCTACCACACCACATCCTCAATTTACTTTTGTTTGGGCTGTGAATGCATGTTCTGCTTCTCATAACACCGCACTGACAGATCTTTTTTCACCTGTGTGGGTTTTCACAGAGCCTTGAGACATAGCAGGGCAAGCCATGTGCTCAACCTCTTTTCTTCCCAGGGTAAATTTCTTCAGACAGACGTCCCTTTCCTTTCAGGAGAACCTGGAGTCTAACAACAAGAGAAGGAGAAAATAAATGGGCAGGAAAAACTTAGTCTTTAGTTTTGCAATTCACTGTGGATTGGTTGCATATGTAGGAAATTGAGCACTTAGTTTTAGTTGTAAAATATTTGCATATGGATGAAGTCTCAGTATGAAGAGGTTTGATTAACCTTGCTGGGGTGCTCCATTCCCCTTCCTCCTTGGCAGGGGCAGGAGTCCCTTACAGTGGGGCTGTGTGTTCAGCTAGGCATTGCAGGGTCTTAAATTGCCTCAGGTGCATTGACAAGAGCTCTTGTTGGATTCCTAGGGCAGCACTGCTGTACAAGGAACAGTCTCCTACTGAAAGAAAGATATGCGGTCTATCTTCTTATCTTGTACAAAATATCTATGCAGGGTACACATAAAATTAGCTTGGCAGGGAGGAAGATTTTTGCAAATCACTTTTGCTCCAGCTACAGAATGTGCCCTAGGCTCACTGTGTATCCTAACGTAATTCAGATGATATTTAAAGTGACCTTGGAGCTATTCTAAGCTACCCATGTGAACCCCGTTTATAGACCCAGGAGATGAAAATCTACAAGAAGTAGCACCATTCTTCCTGCTCCTGTATAAGCAGAACAGCTGCCCAGAATTTTATCACTTTCAAATATGCCATTCTTACAGCTCAAGAAACTATGGAAATGGCTCTGTCATGTCTGCCACATCTGAGGATTTCAACAATCCACCATTCTGCTTTTTGAATGTGTAGTGGAGGGGCAAACCTGGATAAAAGGAGATGGATGCTTTGAGTGTGATAGCCAGTAAGTATGTGTGATGTGAGTATAATATGTTTCAGCAAGTTTTATTGTGGGTCTAGTTTCTAAGCAACCCAAAGCTTGAAGGGTTTTAGGCAAAGATGTTGGTTCTGATCATTCAAGCTACTGTGAATAATTCATTTCCAGATCTGAAAACAGATCAAAAAAACAACCAGTTTTGGAGTGTAGACAATACACTGATGTGACTCTTCCAATTGTTTAATTTGAAGGCAACCACTGAATTCAGGATGCCTGGGTCAGGATGAGCTTGGACTGAGGCTCAGATAAAACCAGGACTAGCACGGACACATCAGTGCTCCCTAATCTACAGTTCATTGCAGGTGAGGTTAGTTTGGATCAAGAGTCTCAGTTTTGACTGCTAAAGTAATTTATACTGTTCACAAAATCTAAGCTCAATTACTCATCACACAACTAGCTCCAAGATGCATTTCCCATTTTCCTCTTTGTTGTTTCACATCACTACAGAAAGCCCTTCCTTAAGTGACAGGAAGGCTCTTAAAATTTTCATGCTTTTTTCATAACCTACCATTGCTTGGTTTAATGAGTATATATTGAGGTACTGCAATATACTGCATTGTGACATCCCTCCTGTGAAAATGGCCAAGGATTTTGTCTCTGAAGACCATTAGCTGGTGATATATTATGAATAAATAAACATACAAACAGGTAGTTCTGCAGTTTCTCACCCTCAAAGTTGACTTTTTTAGCCTTCTTTTTCTTAAATGACTCCTCTTAGCTGTACCATGGGTGGGTAGACAGATGTTTGCAATTATGTCCATATATGTGGTCCACAGGTATGCCAGAGCTGAGGAATCTGGTGCTTTGTTAAATATTTTCAAGTAACCAGCTGCCGCATTTCTCCATGCAGCCAAACCACACCAAATGGAAATGTACTAAAAGAGATGGGTAAATTGAAGTACTTTTTTTAAAAACAGAAAAATGACTCATGCCCATAAAATATAATTACTGTAGTAATTCTTTAAATATACTGACCAATGGCCGGGGGAAATTTCAATTGACTGTTCATTAGAGTAATTCCACCCCCATCCCCACCCCCTGCAAATTTCTATGCCAGTAATTGCTACAGCATACCAGAAGGCTGCAACTAGAAAGAAGGATGAAAAGGACCTTTACAGCCATGAACAAGCAAAGGACAGCCTTCAGGCACACTCTGCACACTGACACATCATGCACCAGGTTTGCCATCGCCTGTGTGCAGCAGTAGACTGGGGTCAAGCTCTCTTTCACTAAGTGCACCTCAGCAAGTGGCAGTGTTTGGTGTACAGTCATGGGATGCTCAGAAAGACAAATATGCCATGAAGCAAGAAAAGTGGAAATTCCCAGGTTTTATTAAGGGCTACTAAGTATAAACTCATGACATGCTTTCAGTTTTGCTGGCATCACAGGAAGCTACACAACTTTTTTCCAGTATCATGTAATGGTTCATAATTTCACAAGCTATTTTTGGGAAACTACCTCAGAAGACATGGGACATAAGTCCGGAATACTGAAATGTAACTTGGTTATTTTTTTACTGCTCTAAGCATCATTTGCCACTGCACTGTGCACTTTGCCTGCTCCATTTGCTTGAGCCCAGAGCACTGGAACAGACTGCCTAGAGAGATTGTGGAGATTCCTTCTCTGGAGATACTAAAAACTTGCCTGGATGTGGTCCTGTGCAACCTGATCTACATGAACCTGCTTTAGCAGGCAAGTTGGACTGGATGCTCTCCAGAGTCCCTTCCAGCCCCAACCATTCTGTGATTCTGTGATGATGTGATAGGGCAAGTACAAAGCGAGTCTAGAAAATGCAATTAGGCAGACATGCAAAGGTATATAATGCAAGTGCAATCAATCAATAGAAGTTGGGATACTTTCATGTCTTGCATATGTGCACGTATATATGAGCGCACACAGGGCTGCCTGTGTTATGCCAGGCTTTTGAAAGAGCCCAGAGTCCAATAGCTGTTATTGAGCCTCCAGAGAGCAGTACATATGTGTTTGTGGTTGAAAAGAACTGTAGACAGAGTAGAGTGTGTATTTGTTATATTCCTTGCTATGAAAAAAATGTATTTATAGAGCCCTGTCTACTCAACAAATAGTTCCAGAACCAAACTTGGCAGGCACTGGGTGGCAGATCTGTTTTCTTAGTTTTCAAAATATGTGCAGAGAAAGACATTAGGAAACTGTCTTGTTCCTGTGCTTTTAAAGTAATGCAAAGAATTTAATATCAAGAGAAGACAACCAAGAAAACAGTAGTGCCCAAGGCTGATATATCCAGAAGAGGAAGACTAGCATTCTGTACTTTGCTTCCTGTGCCTGTACATTTAGATGTACAAACACATAGGCATCCAGAAGACACAGCCTGCAGATTTGTACAGTCTGTACACCTAGCTGAAGCAAGATCCATTGTTTTGGTTTTTTTTTTTATTTCTTAAATTGTACTTCATGACTGATTTTAGTGGATGCCTAAATTCCCAGCCCCAAGAGAAAGCTCCCTTGCTACGCTCAATTTCATTCCTCAACTTCCATTCCTAAGCTATGACATTTTGTGTAAGGGGTTTCAAACTCTCTATAAATGTTGTCACTCTCCATAGCACGACTGAGCTCTTTCAGGTGATTCTGAAGAGGGTCTGAGAATCTAAAGTCACCTTGCAGGAATTTCCAATGTGACATTAACAGCAGGGAGGATCCATTCCAGTCTGACAATAGGATTTTATCATATAATGGGGAATAGGGTTTTGTAATTAGAGACCAGTACAATTATGTTCATATTAAAATCTGGTAAGAGTATAAAGAAATCCTCCAGACTTCCGAATATTTCTTATTTAAATTCTGTACCATAAATGAGCCATAGAGGGAAATAGCTAGTGAATTTATGTGTCCTCCAACCAACTCGATCTTCTGAGCAGGGAGGCAGAGTGCTCTCTTAAAATTGAGCCTTGTTACATTGTTTGGCCAATTACCTGAAAACTGCTACTCTTTAAAAGCTGAGCCAAACATACCTTAACTAAAAATAAAAACCACAAGAATGACCTAATTTCTGAAGGTATGATAAATCTTTGGTAAGCAGCCTGCATTGCCTTTAAGTAATTAGTGTAATTACATAAGACATCTGAAAGTGTTCGGGTTATAACAATGCAAAAATAATAGAATTATTTACTTTCAATTAAATCCTGGTAAAGTTAAAAACTCCCACTGGGTAGTCCAAAATGTGCAGAAACCACATGTTTTAAATGGGACTTGAGGTGAAAGGCTTTGCAATAAAGCAATCACAGTGTGCCAAACAACCCACCTGTGACACAGAAATATAATTAAATGGTTTCACAGTGCATGCTGATGAAGACAATATTTTTGGTGCAGAAGGAAAGCTTAATTCCATCCTCCCTGTTAACCTATTTTTTCTGTTGTTTGTTTGTATGTTGGGAAGATGGTCTCTTTGGTTTTAATTTTTTTTTCATAAACACAGAGGAACCAAGTAAAAACTACAGCTTTTCGAAAATTGCCTCAGGAAACTGGCACTGAGGTCTTACAAATACCCAGTAGACAGAGCCCATTGCCGGATTTGCCATGTCTTCTGAGTAGTTACAAAACTGAACACATTTTGCTGCTTCTGGTAAGAACAGCCTTGCAGCCTAACATAAAATTCTCAGTGGTTTTGTCCCTTTTGGGTTTCCCTAATAAGCCTAAGCATTGACAACATTTCAACTGAAACGTGAGATATAAAACCAAATAACAAATAATTGCATTTTATTTTCATAATTTCATCCCCATTGATATTTTTTATAAGCTCTTAAACACACTCTTCTTAAAGAAAACAATCCAAACCTGAGTAACGGAAGCCTCATCAAAGAGCTATCCTCCAGAAGATTTCCAACTGGCAGTCCTTCTGAAAGCAGAATTTTTCTTATTTGTGGTAGTTTGCGCCTGGTTTTTCCACACATACCATAAATGGTGCTTGAGGTTGCCTTACTGTACTCACGTTACACCAGAGGGAAAGGTCTGATCCATGTACAACTTCTCTAAGACCAAGATGCTGTGACTGACTGAATTTTCTTTAGCAGGTGAAATCTCTCTTTACACTGTCAAAGGCATGGGTGAATTTTGTAGGGAGGAGTAAATCACATCCCTTCCCTAGAGGCTCACTTGGGTGGAAGACCCTGCTTTGGTTTTATGGGTTTCGGTTATCTCACAAAGGATCTTGCTTCTCCAGGTGGTTGCAGTAGGTGTGGGGTTTCAAACAACATTGCCTGCATATCAAGATTTCACTTGCCTATTTTCTTAAATGCTTCAGATTCATCTGAAGACTGCCATCTTAGAAAAATATATTTTGCATTGCCATTGTACATTGCAACTGTACCATGGTACAGAGCAAATTCAGCTGCTGCAGTATTAAAAAAATAAAGGAGGAAGCAAATTTCAGAAAGAGGGGGACAAATAAGGAGCCCAGAGACAGAGATGAGCAAAAGCCCAACTATTCCAAATCGAACCAGTGAGATCTGTACTCTAGTCACTGCCTTTGGGAGCTGCTTACCTTCTTGGCAAATACCTCCCTGGGTGAGGAAAAACACATGTTAGGATGGTTTAAATCCCTTGCACAAAAAAAGGGGGAGGAAAACCCAAAAAAACAACCAACCAACCAACCTTCTTTTTGGACAGCTTTTTGGAAAGCCATAAAATCAAATGCAGCTCATAACACATGCTGTGTGATCAAGCAGAGCTTTCCTTTGCTTGCCAGAACTCTGCCCAGGGACCAAGAGCTCTTTTAAAAACTGCCTGTGGTATTCTAATGTTTGCTTTCCTATGCATTGGAATAGATTATTCTGAGGAAAGGTACCTGAAACATGTATGTATTTTAATGTATCATATTCCTGATTACTGATATTTACACTAGATTGCTAAGAATTTTCTCCCTCCTCTTTTATTTATCAGAAAATTTATGCAAAATCCTCTATTTTTTCAATGACCCATTTCCTCAGCAAAACCTTGAAAGTCTCAGATGATTACAGCATCACAGCCTTCTCAAACAAAGCTGCCTGCCAACACAGCAATTAATTAACCTTGTTGACCAGCCATGCCCTTTTTAATGTTTCTTCCATTCAAAAACTATATTGTATATAACATAAATGGCTGATGACATACGGTGGAAATGGAAATTTGCATTATTGCCTGCTTTAGTCAGCAACTTGTAAGCCTTACTGCTTTACTCATTTGGCAAAGCTATAAAACAAATGTAAGCACATATCTAAACAAATCAATCTATCTTGTGCTTGCAAGGGAGGCAGTAGGAGTGAGGGTCAGTTGGACAACTAATTGACGCCTTTTCCACAAGGAGCACTTCCTCTGGTAGAACATCCTGTCCAGACAGCAAGTACAATGGGGAAGCAGGACCACTGTCGAAGATGCAGAGGCTCAGGAAAACGAAAGCCTAATATGCCCATGAACAAACACAGCTGACCTGTACTGCCCTGACAAGAAAGTGCTGTGATATATATAGGCCTCTCTGCTCTGGAGTCCACCAGCAATGATAATTCAGTCTGATCTGTGATTGTTTACAATGCAAGTGAACCTGCTTGGTTGGGTGACCGACCTTGGAAGGCATCTTGCCACGACAGCCAGGGAAGGAGATTTAGGAGGTCATTAAAACCTTTTACACCTTCATCAAGTTGATGAATGAGCCCTCGCAGATGCCCTCACGCATAAAACTTGACATATCCTGTCTAGAAATAATACCCACCATGTTTGTTTACCAAAAACTGATGTACATCCATGTCAGATTCAAGACTAAACAATTTCATATGTGTCAGTTCCAGCAATTAACTTCAATGACTCTAGTACTTTTTATTTAATTTTACATTTGTTAAAGAATATAGGCAGTGAAAGTTGCTGGGTTTAGAACTGACAGATTTAAAATAAAGAAAATTATTTTTAAATGTCGGGGTTTTTCCCTCTAGGCTGCTTTAGCATTTCAATGACAACTGACTTTCCACCTCCAGATAGCCATGGTAGTTATACCTATAATCTAAAAGGAAAAATGTAGTGATTTAGATTCACTGAAACCAAGAGAGATATGAAAATAAAAAAGGCAGTCTTTAAAAATTGGTATATTTAACCTAGAACCACAACTGTATCAATTATTCCAAAAAGTCAATGAATACCTAAGTTAAAGTTGTTTTGTGACCCATAACTGTGCATGCTTGTACTGTAAAGTCTGGATTTCCTTGAACCGGTAAAATTTTTCCTGGGTTTTGGCAGTTAAATGCAAAAAACCTTGTGGTTTCACTAAGAAAGATTTGTGGTGGAATGTGCACATCTCAATATATATTTCTTTTTCAAGGTAGTGAGCTAAAAGCTTGCGCAGGAGAAGAGTAGGGAGGCCAACTTTACAGCAGTAGTCCATGCTTAGGGGTTTTAATGTGCTTCTTTGAACAAGAGAACATTTCTTCTCTCTTTTGAAAAGGGCCAGGGATTCCCTTTCAATTGGGCCAATAATACTGAAGTTCTGCACTGCATCAAAACTAGCTGATGAAGCTGAGCCTCAAATTTGCATCACGGCTAAGTTTGAAGGACATTTCCGGTTGAAATGTATATTTCCAGGGGCTGTCTGGTTCAGAAGAAAAAGTGCTAGGAAATGAAATTGAATTGAAAGCATGACTGATTTCTCTTCATTTTCTTGCACAATAAATCTAAGTTTGGAATCAAAATTGCCATGATAAATCTTCTATATATAAACATTGCTAACCAATATTTTATTAATATAGCTGGAAGACTATCCAATTAAAAAAAATATTTTGCCTTTAAGATACCTTTCATCCTGGAGCAACCCACATGCTATTTCTGCAACCTCTCTGCTCTTGGGCGGGCTCAGCAGAGGTATCCCATGGCACCCAGTAAGGATGCAGAGCTACACTTCACCCAAACTGGCAGATTTAGACACCAACAGAAGTGAGGAAAGTTTCTGCATGTTGAGAAGGTTGAACACTCTTATTTTACTGTTTTTTTGTTTGTCTGTTTAATGTAAATGCAGGCTAGAGAATTTTGGTGGAACCATAGTACCACTTGCATTGGACCACTTTGACTGGAGCCCTAACAGAACAAAACTAATACTTCAGCAAGAAGAAGCCATGTTATCACATCATAGATGAGCATGAGCTGATATCTCCTTTCTTGTAAAAGTGGAAATGAGAGACCAAGTCCTTGTGAGGCTGTGACATTGTACGTGCATGAGCATTGTCCCCAAAGGCACTTGCATTTTGTCAAGGAGTGTGGGAGCCTGTGCATTCCTGAGCACTCCCTGCAGCATGTATGTGTCTTCAGTTCTACAGCTGGCAGTAGGAAGCTAGGATGGATGGATGTCACATCCTGCTTGTAGTATTTATTCAGGACATTGGAAACAAACCCAGGACTTTGAAGGAGATATGAGCAAAGCAGCTTGCCTGTTCCATCCAATGAGTCAGTGCTGTTCCATGAGAAAAAGGTTAGAAAACAGTCATGACAAATTCCAAAGCACATCAGGAAAGCCCACACATAGTGAATTGAAGACAGCATAACCTGGTCAAAATATGGATCTTCACAATTCTAGCAGAGTTGAAAACAGCAATTAGTACAATCCCAAGGTAAAGGAGAGGAGAGGTGTGCAGAAGCCCCAACAGCCTTTGACACTGGCTGTGAACCATATTTATGTTATGGAGGCCTTCTTTTTGCTTTTGAGGCCTTCTTTCCCAGTAAGAGCCCCAGTCAGGTGATGAAAAGCACTAAGCTGCCTAAACCTGCTGGATGAATATCCCAGGAGATTGTAACAGGGAGGCACTTCTGAAAACCCCAGTCAATGGTCTTTTGTGCATTTAGATGCTTAAATAACTTTGGAAATCTGGCTCTTAGGTGACTAATCCACCTTCCACAGGCACTTAAGTATTCTAAATGAAATAGTTTATTAGGCAGCAACACTGTGCTCTGAGTTCATGTTCATTAAGCAAAGTGTGGCTGGTTTCAGGCAAGTGGCTATTAAGGCCTCTGGAAATGTGCTTCTTGGCTGGGAGGGGAGAAGCACAGTCCAAAGGATCGGCTGTAAGTCTGAGTCGGAGCTGTGGGTTCGCTCGCTGGCTTGGCTCTGCTCGCAGCACAAATCTGGGCAACTCATTCCATCCCCATGTGCTTCCTGGTTGGAGCCCATAGGCACCAAGGGAACACAAATAATCAT
This sequence comes from Motacilla alba alba, assembly GCF_015832195.1. Lineage (NCBI taxonomy): Eukaryota > Metazoa > Chordata > Aves > Passeriformes > Motacillidae > Motacilla > Motacilla alba. The sequence goes on along the minus strand of NC_052017.1, from coordinate 69,348,720 downwards.
AGAGAGCCATTTATAGTAGTTACTTTTAAATTATAAACAAAAGATTAGGAGGGCCTTTTCAAATTATGTTCCTGCTTCTCCTCTCACATTTCTAGCAATAATTTGTAATCTTTAAAGGGTTACAAAAATGAGGAAATAAAAGAGTGAAAGTAATTGAAATACTTGGAGGGAAAATACTGTGTTTTCCTCTAGTATCTCATTATTTTTACTGGCTTTGAGATGAAAAGTGAAGAAAATCAAAATACAGAGTTACTGTATGCAAAAAATAAGAACAGTACCTAGGAAGGTGTGTGGGAGATATCGTGCCTATGTTAGGATTACTTGGCAAAATGAATTTTTGCTGAGCTGAGTTTCTTTACTGAGTAAGAATTACTCATTGTCTTGCAGCTGTGACAACTGCACCAGCAAAACAGATGCTTTTGAGGGAGCTAGAGGAAATAATTTCTATCTGTTCTGGGACTTTCAGTCTTTATAGCCCATATTTACATTTTCAAGTGTCTACTTGAACAAAAGAAAACAAAGTCACTGGTGGCCATTAAGTGGTGATTTAGAGTAAATAAGATGGCATACAGTCAGCATACCGGCACTCTTTCTCAGGCAGGGTTATGCTGGTATAAGCTGTGAATGGTCCTCAGGAACAAATGAGAGCCACCATGGAATTGTGAACTGGGAAACATGGGAATCCTAACTGTCACCACGCAATAATAAAAAAAAACAATCCCCAAATTACACTGCTTACCTTACTTGCAGTGAGTGACAAGCGGGACTTTCAGTTCAATGGAGTTATTTTGAAAAAAAAAATTATCCAAAAGGTGATTTTTCATATTTTGCAGACATTGTCAGTTCTGCCTTATTACTTGTTCTATGAGAATGCAGTGATGGGATGTGAGCTGGTCCACTCACAGCAGCAAGACACCCCAAGTTATCTCATAAGAGTCACAAAAAACCAAATGTGTCATTCTGAAGATGCATCTTTTCCAACACAAAGTCTTTACTGGCACAGTTATTTCTATGTCTGTGAATCTGTAGATTCTCCAATGGAAAACAGGAATTTTAATCTGAAAAGGTAAAGAAAAAGAGGAAAAAATACAGAAAAGAGAAAACAGAAACAGAAAGGAAAAGAATCAAAAAGAAAACTATATAAAAAAGAATAACAAGAGAAATTTTTTAAGGTCAAAAAAGAGGGGTAAAGAGAAAAAAAAAAGAGAAAAAGTGGAAAAATGATAAAACTTTCTTAGATGAGACCAGTAGGTGGGAGTGTTGACTTTTTCCCAGAGCACTCACAAACCTTAACATGAACTTCTCTTTTCTGTAAAAGGGTAATTCCCAAGAAATGAGCAAATGAATCTTATCTGTGTTTTGCTACTTTAAAAGATATAGTCCTTTGTGTCACATACCAAAGTAAGCCTTCTTTCAGAAGTACTGTATTGTCCATATATTGATTTTGGCATCACATCTTGTTTGGGAGATAGAAGGAAATTCTGATTTGTCAGGGTTTTGTTAAGTCAGCTTTGATACTCACCATTCCCAGAGATTGAGAGGAAACTACTGTTCACCCTGGCAAATGCCCTTTCTTTACAAGAAATCAGAATGATGGCAGAAAAAGGAAGAACATGAAAACACTTAAACAGAGGAGGCTGGGGAGGAAAATCAGGAGCTTTGGAAGCAATTTTGAACTTTAGAAGTAACTATGTTCATATTGGTTTTGAGACTTAGGGGCATTTCTGGAAGCTCAGGTCAATTTCAAACAAGGTAACAGAATAAAACTGGGGAAGATACATGGGAAGGAAAGCAATTTCTATTCCTGAATGGGAAAGTGGGTCTCAGTAATCTGTGACGTCAATGACTCTAGCTTGCCTTTCCTTTGGTTGCCAAGACATCTAGCACCAAGGTTTGCCACTGTGGCCATTAGTTTGTTTTGCCTCTGCATTTAGAGTGTCCACATTTAGGTAGCTGTGAGCTGCAGTGGGCATATGTGAACATTGAATCCTGTCCACTGTGACTCTGGGAGCTGGAATTTAGCCATTACCCTGCTTTTGCAAAGCATGGAATCACCAAGCATATCCTAGCTCTGTAGCCTTGCCAGGGTACCAACAGCCCTGATCAGCTTCTACCTAGCACCTGTGTGCACACCTCTGCCTGTCATACAGAAGACCCATTTCTGCTCAGGTCTGTGCACCCAGACCCTGCCTGAGCAGCCTCATGGGCGTGTCAGGCTGTAATCCTGTTTCTGGATGTCTCTGGCTGCACCTCAGACCTTTGCAGTAGCCAGCTTTTCTTCTGGATGGGCCTCTCAGACCCCTGTTGTATCTTGTCTCCAGCTCCATCTCTGGCCCTGTCTCTTGCTAATATTGACAGAACCTGTATGACTGACCCAGGATCTGATCCGCTACTGCCCAATGAGATACTGCACACATCCACAGCTGCCATCACACCTTAGGATGCAGTACATGCTGCCCCATGGTTGACACCCCATGTCCGGTGACAATCTGAGGCTATGATCCCTCCTTTAACCACTGAACTCCTGCTTGTCATAAATTTTAGCACTGGCCAAACCACTGTCCACAGCACAGAGGTCTGCAGAAATCTGTCACATGTTGTGGTACCCCTTGAAGCTGAACAACAAAAGGATGCTTCCCTCTGGAGAAAGAGAACTTCTTTCAGTACCTGCGAACAGTATCTCCTATGAACTCTGCATCTTTACATAAAGAGGTACAGATGTCACACCAAAGCATGAGGAAAGAGATCTTTTCTCCTGCCATGAAAAAAGTTCAGATGTTATCTTTGTAATGGGTCTAGTTCCAAGAGCAAAGGGTCTACAGGTTGGCAGGTTGGCAGCAATGAAACTCTAAACCTGTTATGTCTCCTGTTTGTTAAGTGGGGCAAGTTCTTCCTTGGGAATTACACTTTGCAGTCTTGTCTTTCCCTGGGGTGGTTGGTGGATGTAGTACCTGCAGGAGAGCAGAGAAAGATCAGAACTCCTGAAGAGCAAAAAGAGCATATTCTGTCTATTTTGCAATTTCAGTGCAATTCAATTGAAATTCAATAACATTCTCTAATGTTACTCCTCCGGAAATTTTGAAATAACAAGATTTAGAGCATAACATTTCCATTTGCACTAAAGGCATAAAAAGAAATAAATCCCAAGACTTGCAGGGCAGGAAGAGGAAGAGAGCAGAGGGTTGAAATGAAAAGTTCTGTAAGCAATGAACCATGGTGGCAGTTTCTTACAGTAAACAACAGGAGCCTTCAAAGGATTACCTTTTTTCTCTGGAAGGCTCCAGAGTAAGGACAAACCAGCTTCTATTTGAACTCTAACCCTCTGCCCCTTCAAAGAAAGAGATTTCAGCATTTTCACCAGCATTCAGTGGTGCCAGGCTTCCTAAAGAACCTGTGTATTTCATGCCCACAACCTACCATAATTCCAAGGAAGTTGGGGGCTGGTAATGCTCTTGCATACCATTAAAGAGCTACCGTTTATTCCTTAGAGCCCTAGGAAGAGAGTTGTAGGAATAGAAATCAACTCATATTCCCTACATAAAACAGTTCAAACCTTTATTACAAATTCCTTGAAAGAAAATGTTACATATTCCACAGTCAGCCTGCCACTGTAATGGAAAGAAAATGAAGCCTGTAGTTCTTGTCTATCTTTGCACAAGAATTTGTTCAGGCCTAAATCTATTTATGTTTTAAATAAGTATGCAGTGATTTTTAAAAAGTAGGTAAATGATTGCCTTTTCCAAAAGTCATTTAGGGCTGTAAGACCACTAACTTTACAGCTGCTGGCCTCACAAGGAGCTATTTTACTGAAACACATTGAACATATGCTCCTAATTAATTTACACCATTTCAAAGATGCTTATACAAAATCCTTCTGTCTGGGGTAAGGCTTTAAGCTACCTTGGTCCCATCGGTACTTTCCAGCTTCACAGAAGTGAAGTCTTCAGACGCAGATCACCTATTCAGTCCAGCTGGACCATCTGGGGTATTTTCCAGTCTTCTTTCCAATGCAGTTTGCTTTGACTCCTAAAAAAATTACTAATCCCCTTTTTCATGCTTGCACCTTCAGTATTATTTCACTTTGCTGCACCATTCACTTTAACCCTTTAAAACCTGTAAATGAAGCTTGTAAGGGCTCATATGGCTGGAAAATGTTTCTTAGTATGCAGTGCATATTGTGAGGGAAAAAATGTACTTATGAAGGCTTTAGTTTAACACATTGTTCTGTAATGAAATTCTGATTCAAATAGAAAATATTGTCTCAGGAAAGGGCAATGCACAACAACATATGGCTTTTAAATTAAGGAAAAAATATGTTTCTCCACATACATCAGAAGATATTTTGTAACATATATGGAAACTGCTTCATATTTCTTTCAAATGTTATGAGCAAAAGTTTATTTATGTTTAACAACACTGTGAGTTTGATTTTTAACAGAATATAGGTATTTTATTTTGGCTTTTTTTTAGTCTCAGTTGTAATCTTGAAAATCAATTCCCTAGCTTACCCTCTGAGCTCTCTTAAAATGAAATCATTAGTCACATGTTACTTATCCACATTGCAAATTACAGATGTATAATTTCTTGGAGACCAGTAACCCACAAACCTCAGTGATCCTCTGAGGATTCTCAAGAGCTTTGCCAAATAACTACTGAAATTAAACTGCTACTCATTTAAATATTTAAAATGTTATCAGTTGGCTTTGAAGACTGGGTATTGTTGGCAGTTTCTTGAAAATAAATACAAGCTGTGCTTCTGGAGTAAAAGTGCAATTACAGTTGTCTCAAATATGTGTCAAAATTATTTGTAAAGGTAAGCAGCATAGTACAGAAGGTTCGCTAATAGAAAACTACACTTGGAGAGTAGTTTTTAGTGGCTATCAAAATTGGTAAGACACACTGAGTGGGTTTTAACAGGGATCTGCCCCAGAAACAGTGCTATTCAAGATGTTCCTAAGCAGTTTGTAAGATTGAAAGGTATGTGTTCAAGTGAAAGCAGGCTGGTGGCTGGGGCAGCAAATGCCAGAAATGGTCTGGAAAAAATGGGATGATATTCAGTGGGTCAGGTGAAAGATGGGATATTATGCAGGGTCCATCAGACATATAGATACACACAGGATAAAGAGCAAATGCATGCTTTTCTGTAGAAAGGGGATGAAGAGCACCTGTGGATGATAAACCAAGTGAAAATCAACATGTTGTGTTTTTGCAAAGCAGAAGAACATGGTGCTGGGTTGCAGAAATACAGGTAAAATTTGTAATATACGAAGAGCAATCTTTCTCTCTCTTCAGTGTTAAGAAAGCCTGGAGTGAGTTTCCTTCACAGTGTTAGCACATGAGTACTGAGGTTGCTGCAAGGGAGAAGGGAATAATCTCTTTCCTCTATCTATGGCAATTAGAAAGGGAAACACTGAGCTTAAACAGCAGCAAGGGCATTCCAGCTGGACATTAGAAAACCCTTCTCTTCTGACAGAGGCAGAGTAGCACTAGAGAGCACAGCACAGATCAGGATTCAAATCCTCTATATCAGGCAAGGTAGTCATGGCAGGAACTTTGTACCTGCCATGGGCAAGGAAGATGGATTTAATGAACCATAAGAGCAGTACAGTTAAGACAGATTTTCTCAGGAAGAAGAGGGGTTAGTAGTCACTTAAAAGGGGAACTGTAAAAGTAGCTATCCAACCTTGCAGGCAGACTGCAGAACAAAGCAAGTGCCTCATTCATGACATAGGAAGGAGAATGCAGGAAGGGGGATGTGCCAGTTGCTGCCACAGAAGGAGGAAGGAAAGGTAGTCTGGAGATAAAAATCAGGGAATGGACAGATAATTCATACTTGCTGCTACTCAATATTCACGATAAAGAAGATACTGAACTGTCCTGCACCCAACTAACTCACCAACTGGTATGCTGCAGTGATGCCTTGAGAGGCTAAGAGCAGAGACTAGACAGTGTTAAAGGAATAAGGTAGATACTTATTAAAAAGGCCTTCAAAGGATGCACCTTGGGCAGTACAAGAGCTCATCCATGGCTCCACCCAGGATGGATGATGGGTCATGAGTTTTCACACTTCAATAAGTTTACATTTACATATTGGGGTTAATTGTCCAATTACAGCTTCAGGTTATGAAGTCCCATCCTCCTAGATTGCTCTCCTCAATTCGCTGTTGTTTGTACTTTTTGGGCCTGAAGCTTCAAAGGTGTCCTTGGTTCTCAGGCTGGAAAAGGATTGTTTAGTCCAACTAAACTCTGAGGAGAACTTGCTAGCACTATGTATGAAGTTCAGAGTTATACACCAATGCAGTACAGAATCTGGATAATTTGAAAGCTAAAAGTTAAGGCATCACAGTCAGGATGTAAGCATCTATCCAATCTACTAATTTTTGCAAACAGTAGAAATTTCTAAGCTTCCCAAACCTCACCTTTAACTGTGCCATGGCTTCCAGTTCTTTTCCTCTATGACTTCACAGTATTACTCAGAACCCTGAAATTTTTAGCAAGACTTTAATAGTAAAAATTACAGCTGCCCTATCTCTCTGGTAGATCTTGGATGTTTTCCAATTACTTTTTATTTCCGCCTGAAAAAAGGCAAGGAGCAAAGCATGATACTCTGTTTGATTCACAGTCCTGAAGGGAGTCCTGATAATTCTAGGGGAGATTTTTAAAACATGATCTGGCCTTGATTTTAGAATGAAGTCCACACTGAAGCAAGCACTAGGTGTTACTTATGTCACCCTGAATATGCTATGGTAGTAGTTTTAACGCAGAAGTTTTCAGAGGAGTATCCTGTAGAGACCATGTACTGGCACAAGTGGTGGATAACAAATCTTCAAATATTTTCTTCACTTACTTGTTGCTAAGTAGGTAGAACTGCCATGAATGAACAGCCCCATTAATAAAGTATCCCATTAACTTCTCAGAAGGCTTTTTATCGGGCAAATTCTGCCTTTAGGCCAAGTTAGATGCTCAATGACTGTGACATAGTAAGTCCTTCTCAGCCTTTGGACAAAGTAATTGGAAATAAGCTGTCAAGAGCTCACTGGACCCAGGTAAGATGCTGAATTCTGATGGCTGCTTAAAAATCCAAGTTTGTAATTTCCAGGGTTTCTTCTCAGTCAGTTTGACCTGGAAGACACATTTGGAACTATGACAGTGTGTATTTCAATATCTGCTTTGATCTATTTCATGTTCTTCTCTGTAGGGATCTTCTCTGTAATACCTCTCAGGTCTCACTCCTGAGTCAGCACATAAGCGATTAAGCAATTGCACAGCTGTCTGGCAAAAGTTACTTGGAAATAATTATTAACTTTCTTGACTGGAGGTATTGAGTCAGATTATTATACCAAAGAATTTCTGGATACATCTTGCATGCTCCTTATGTACTTTGCGCTTTGGTTGTTGAATGACCCTGCAGCCCTGCCCACAAAGCCAGGAATTCTGCAAGCTGAATCCTGGATTATATTTGTTTAAGCAAAAGGAAGGATAGGAAGTGGAAATTAATTCTGAGCGAATTTGTATTTGGACTGGATATCCAGCCACCTCAAAAATGGAGCCAAACACAATGCAGAAGGGCAGTCTTTTACCCAACGAAAATACAGCCATCCATCCACACCTACATATGGCTGAAGCTAGTAGGCCCCTCCAGTCTCACCAAAGTTCTAATTAAAGACAAAAAAAAGAGCACCACTTAAATTCCATTTAGGTTTGTGGAATTGGAAACCAAAAGGGACTAGATCACATGGTGTAACCTCTAAGTCACAGGCCATTAAATTTTACTTAGTTGCTCTGTTGAGCTCAATAACTTTTATTTGGTTAAAGCACAGTTTGTGTTTTGGCCTCCAGTAATGCAAGTAATCTTTTTTGAAAGATAAGGAGGGACAAAGCTGTTATTTTTATTTGCACAATTGAGTGCATGTGCTGGTACATATATGCTCTTTTTTAGCACCTGAGAACTAGGTTTTAGCTTGGAGGATATGCTGAGGTGAGCGAGGAGGTAACCTGCCAGCCAGCTGTCACCCACAAGGCTCACAAGATGATCTGTATCTTGCTGAGGAGAAGGCATGGGGAAAGAGGAGGGAGGGGAATGCACACAAACATGCCAGTCCTGGTTCAGCTCCACCTCATGCATTCAGACTCCTTTCAAGGACTCCCATTTAAAAACAAAGAAAACAGCTCTTTGTCATTAATCCCTTAATTTGCACAAATACCTCAGATGTGTAATGTTTTCCAAACCACAGTTTTAAAGGCTCACATAATTAACAGAGTAATATAAACCACTTTTATTCTAGCTGAAAAAAAGATGTGGCTGGTGTTAAAACAAGATTCAAACTCAACAGACTGAAAGAGTGAATCACTCACACTTAGACATTGTGCAAGTTGATTTGAATCCTTTGTGTTTTATTAATACAATAAATTATGTTACGTAATAATTTAACTAGAAATATATTACATGCTGATATCCAGATTCAAAAGTACAAACATCTTTTTGGCAGGCTAATTGAATGCTCTTTTTATGAGATTTAAAATAAAGACTCTCCTTCTAACAGAAATGGTATGCCTTTTGCTTGATACTCTATACTTTAAATCTTTTTAGAACTCCAGCTTTAATTTGCTGTTTTAACAATATCTCATCTAGGATTCATTTAATTTTTTAATTTTTTTAGAAACGCTACACACCCTGCAGAACTTCCATGCAGAGTTATGAATCAGTACAACTGAACAGCCACTGGAGAGCAGTCTACAAGCTACAATTAAGCATACTGGTCATACTTTGGCTATATACCTATGAGATTTTACCTTGCTGTTTCCACTGCCCATATTTATGTATTTTCTCCTGGTCTGGCCAGCTATTGTTTTCTAGTTTCCTTCTCCACAGTGAGGATAGACTAAAATAGCCTGCAGAACTTCTGGAGGAAATATTTTATAGCTCTATCCAGTAAAAGCTTGATACAAAGCCATTTAACTTCGTGAATGTCTTTCCATTGACTGGAGTAGTTTGCTTCCAACCTTCTGGTTCACAGTCTCAGGGTTTAAATGACTGCACTGATGTTAGGGTTGATGAAATGAGGTGGTTACTTATTACTTTTTACTCAGCCTGCCAAACAGTGTTTTGGTTACTGTAGTTTTCGTTGATCACTCCTCTGATGAACTTGAGAGAAAATCTGATTCAAGGCTCATGGAGCTCAGGAAGTGATAAATCTGGACCACTGTCCAGACTGGCAATTCCTCCCCTAAGCATGTACAGCCACCTGAACCCAAAGAGCAAGCCTGGCTGTTCCAGCTGTGTTGAGGATTGAGACACTTGGAGAAGGAACCTAAAGGAAGACACCTTGCTGTCTTACAATGAAAAAGATGATAAGCATAATCTCATTTTTTACAGCCAATAATTTGATTCCTGTTTTCCAAATGAGGTCTTCATTTCCCTGGGTGAAGGTTGCACTTGCCAGAAATCTGCTGAAAGAAAAACATGGTAAAAATGTGGGTGTGAAATCCTGTTTGGAAAAATGGAGACCACCAAAAAATCTAAATAGTCTTTTCTGTGTATATCCTGTCCTTTACATTGTTATAGTGTGCATTGCTGGCCATCTCATCCTAGTCAATGGGAAGTTTGGTTGGATATCATGATAAGGACTTTGCCGGACAAGTAATGCAGGCTAGCACATAAAGTCCAACCACTTAGAAACACAGTAATAATTTGGTTAAAAGTTCCAGGAGTTTCCTACAGGCTTTGTCAGACCTCTGTGGTTTCTGTTTGAAATTACAGCAGATTTTTTCCAGTGGAGCATAGCAGCCGAATGTGTGCCTCATGTGCAGAGTGGGAGGTTTCTCACATTCCCACCTTGCAGTCAAAAAGTTTTCTGGCAGCAAGAAGTGCTAATTTAACAAATTTCTTTCCAGTGCCATTTTGCCAGCAGGCAACCAGAAACATCCCTAGGTGTTCAAAGCAGGGGTGATGTTGGGAATGGAAAAAAGCAAGATTTATCCAAAGAAGTTTGAGAACCACTCCTGAGGCTCTGTCCTGGGAGGCCCCACCCAATTCTGCAGAAAGCCAATACCAAACCTGATACACGTTTGTATTTAACTAAATGCTAGTTCGGTTGCCACCAGGGAGAAAAAAGCCTCTTTATAATTTTGGATGAAGTCTCTGTATGTGTGACAGAGAAGCTCCATCTTGGTTAATCAGTTTTCTGCTATATAACTCTTCCTTTCCCTTCTTACTGCCCCTCACTTCTTGTTTTCGCAAAGCCAAAACAGTGCTCATCCTGAAGTGGTTACAGGAAGTCTCTTGAGGTCTGGTGAAATACCTTTCCTTGTTTGACTCAGTGAGTTTAATAGCTTGGTTTGAAAAGCAAAGCATGCCTGCAAAAGCACACCCTTCTACCCAAGCCATAGGGATTCCTGTACAATTGCTCTTTGCCTGGCCAGAGGAGACAGCTCTTCAGAAACACCCTGGAAGGAAAAGGGAACAGGCTGGATGATGAGTAGGGTGGTATTCAAAGATTAACCACCAGAATTGAGCAGATGCTTCTATTACCATCTGGCTCAGCCACACCAATGGCTAATTTGATCCAGAAGGCAGAGACACTACCTCATAGTCCCTAACATATGAGTCAGTGAAAGCATCTGACAAAGATAATCAAGTAATCATAGTCTCCAAAATGGTCAGATTTGTTGGTAGAGTCAGAGGCGGGACACAGCTGATGCTGTCACTTCCTCATACACATGGGCCAATTGTGTCACCACAGCTATAGTCAAACACTTTAGCATGATGGCTCGAGTCCTGCCAAACAAATCTTTCCTCAGTTAACCAAGAAAACTTTTTTTGTTCCAATAATCATGTAGTGACTGTAAAACACAAATAAAATACTGAACATTTTGGGCCAAATTCTTTGGGGGTCCTTTGCTGCTGGGCAAAGGGGGTACAGCAATAAAAAGTGGTGACCACCTCAATTACACTCAGGGAGGTTATGGGTGTAGGCCTGGATTCTACAATACAGAAAATGTTTTGGAAGGAGTGTTGTCATTAGCAGATCTAGTCACTTGAGCCTAGAGAAGCCAGAAATGAGGGTATCAGAAATGTCACTGCTAATCTGCCCCATAAAAAAACCAAACCAAACCAAAACAAAATAAAACAAAACAAATCAAAACAAAACATAAAACAAGCAAACCACCAAACCAAACAAAACAACATATCCTCATTTCTTATGGCAACAGCCTTGAGAGTATGAGCTGGTTAAAACTAGCCACTGAGGTTGAAAATATGTTTTGGGGTGGTTTTTTTCCCTTGAACTGTGGCTTATCAGTGGTCTTTCTTTCATCAGTGCCTGGCTATCCTTTAAAATGCAATATGGATCTGTCATTCTGAATGCTGGGGAATTTGCTTTCTTTGGTGCTGCGGCAAATGTTTTTGCCTGTATTGTAAAGGCACTGCCCTACCCAGCCTTTTGGGAGTTGGTCCCTGAGGCCAGCTCAGATCTGGCGCTCTTGCTTGGAATCTTGGAATCGTGCTGGGGAAGGAAATGGGTGAGAAAAAGCTGAGGAAGGAGAAGTCTGGTCCCCTCGGCTTAGGAGGTCTGCTCAAGCCAAGGCACTCACCCATGATCCCTGTGCCTGGCAATGTGCCTCACTGATTTGGACACCGGCTCTGGCTTGCAGAGTTGATATTGCAGGCTTGTCCTTGGCGTTGTCTCATTTCTACAGACTTGCCTGGTGAACTAGACTTGACTAACCCTGGTTACTATCACGGGACCTGCTCTGCTCCTTGTTTCTGGGTGCTGTAGTACTGCATCCCTTGTCAGTGAAATTATTGCCCAGCCAGCCTGGCTATAGCTCTTGTCTCTCAGCCTCACCCGTGCTGATCCCTCAAACTGGGGTTGTCACAAGTGTTTTTTCAGCTATCACATTTATGGCTGAAAGAACAGCTGGTGTCAAGCAACAGGGAAGTGATGACCTGTGTGAGACAAGAGTAATCTATGGGACTCAGTCTCCCACCCTGATTGCAGCTCTGCTACCTGTGTAACCCTGAAGAGTACACCAAGAGCAGGAGAGCACAATAAACATTTGGCTGCTGTAGGATTAGCTAGTGCCATTTATGAAAGCCTTTCTGGCACTTGAGGATTTGTGGAAATTCAACGGGATTCTTTGGTATTGAGATATTGGTACTGTGGAGGTCAAGATCTCACTCCTATCAAAATACTGTAAGGCTGAAGGCACCCTTGAAGCATCAAGTAGAATGTCACTTGTCCAGGCCAGGGGCAACTGTTGCAGGTCATTCCTGATAAATATTCATCTAGTCTGTTATCAGGGAACTAATCTGTGGAGTTGCCACAAGCTGCCTATGCGATCTCTTCCTGTGCTGTAAATTCATAACCTTAAAATTCTACTATATTTTGCCCTATCCATAAAGAGGACAGAAAACAGATTACTCCCTAACTTTTTGTAGCACCTTCTTATGCATTCGAAGAATGTCTTGGTCCTTCCTTCCTTCCTGGACAGTATCATTCACTCCTATGCTAAAACACCCCACTTTTTTTCCCAAACTTTGCTTCCAAATTTTTTAGAGTTTGGTGATTTTCATGGCTGTCTTCCAGCTTCTGAACATCCTGCAACAAACACAATGACCCTGTTTGAGACCTTAACACTTAACCATGCATCAGTATTACTTCACCTACTTATAGATTATACCTGTATCTGTACTATGTTTTCCCATTTCAGTCACAATATGCTTATGTTGGTTCCATTTAAAGTTACTTATTTTAACATCCCAGTTCCTTATCTTGTGTTTTTTAAACTTATTAGTTCCACAACCCCCTCACCAAAATGCACCATTTTGAATTAGTCCCTGTTGAATTAATATGATTTTCCCCACAAACCATTTTATTGGAGATAACTTTTGTTTCTAATCTAACTTATTTCTATTCCCACTCAGCCTCACAGAAATCCCTCTATTCCATCTTCTAGACTGTTAAAGAAAACACCACCTTGCATAGATCCATTCCTTTGCTATGGATCTTAACTGTCAGTCACATTTCAGCAAAAAGACATTAAATAATCTCTTTTTCAATGTCATTTGCTATAATTACTATTTCATTGAGTAGTTAATTAACTCTGGTTTTTTTTTTCCCCTATTATTAATGCACTGACAGAAGGATTTCACAAGCAATAGTTGCCAGGACTATCATCTCGTTGGCTTATCTGGTGTTGCTCTTGTGTGCTGTTGAAAATAATCTTTAGTACTCTGATACAGTTTCTACTTCCTATATAATTTCCTCCCATGCTAGGGATCAAAGGCATATAACCAAGTTGGTCACGTACTCTGCTTCCTGACCATTGCCTGCACCTGGAAAGTTTGCAGTTGCACCTTTAATATAATTTCTTTCATGGTACATGATTTCTTTTTTAAATTCCCTTTTTTTTTCCTTAGATCAGCCCTCCAGGAAATGTTACCTAACGACTCTCTGGATAACTGAAATCTGTCCTCTTGAAATCCTGTTGACTTTTACCGTAGTGTTGCCTCTTTCTAGCCCCAAGGAAATGTGAATTCTGTCATTTCCCCATCACTGGCACCCACGTTCCTCTTTGACCAGCTCCAGCACGTTCTGTTTGTTGGTTCAGAGCCGGCATAGTTTGTGACAAAGCGAAAGAAGGGCTACCAGGGTCTGACTCTGTCAGCACCTTGCAAACAGTTAATGCGTTCTAATGGGGTAATAAAGAAGTAATTTTGTGTATAACTCTTCTGAGTTTGGTCACAACTAATCACAGAACAATTCATCCCAGGCACACAAGATTGTGGGACAGCTTTTACCCACTTGAAATAAGCATGTTAAAACAACAGCATTAATTCTTACCTTACACTTAGCCACAAATAAAATGCAAAAAGATACATAAAAAGTGTGAATAGCGTATATCTAGCCAAATACATGTGCTGTTACAAAACACCACAGTTCCAGAAAAGCAGAGTCCTCACTGGTCCGTATCTTGTATCTCTCATGTTCTACTCGTGTGTTTTATGAGTGGGGAGACAATTTCGAAAAGCAACCACGGGTATTTTGACCCATCTTCCAAAAAAATCATCCAGACTACAGGACAGCTATTTCTTTTCCTTTTCCTGCTAAAAATTTTTACAACTCACTTCTTTCTTTGCTCTCTGCTATAGCCCTGAGTTCAGTGACAAGGAACAGATGCTGACTTACCACCCCATTTCAGTTAATTCATTGAATAGCTAACATTTGCTTAATGGGAACTCTCTTAACAGACACCATACCACTCTGTGAGTGAATTGTTTTTTTCCCAAGGTGGTCTTTTTTATAGTGCGAGAAATATGGGGTTGTTGTTTGCTTTCTGATTAGAAGTCTTTTGGACAATATTTATGTAAGGATTTGGGTGTATACTAGACTATATTTAGGGAAGGCCAAAAAAAGAAAGAAGAGAGAAGAGAACTCTTATACTGTATTCTGATGTCTTTCCACAGCAGCAGTCCCTGATGTCCTCATTCACATTAGTGAGTGGACTAAAGAATTCCAACAGGAGTACAAACTCTGCATTGTTGAAACTTACTCCCCATAAAGAAAATGTCTGTAATAAAAAGATGAATCTTGGTACACATCAGGGCACGGGATGGAGATACATGGGTTTGTCTGTGTATGTGTATGAGTTGTGGCATTTGGGAAAAACCTGGCCTTCCAGTAGCTGCTCTTTTCTCTTTCTTTGGGCAGACTTTCAAGGCTTATAATATAACTTAACTCTTCAGGAAAAAAAGAAACAAAGACCAACAAACAAGAATTAATCAGTCACATTTTTTATATTGATGTTTCTCATCAGGCCCAGTGATTTCTGGTGGTTTTTCAAACCTATCAATTAAATGTTGACAGCATTCATTCTGCATGGTGTATTTTCATATCACTGCTATCCTGCTGGAAGCACTGCATGTGAAGACCATCATAGGGAGTTGGATATTTGGGATTCAACTTCTCTCTTTGTAAGCTTTTCTAAAATATGCAAACTTGCTTGTCAGGTCTAGCAAAATTATGCTTTTAAAGTTTTCTGAACTTCAGTCACTAGATTTCTCAAAGAGCTGTCAACCCTTAAAAGTCTCACAACTCCTAGTACATACTGAAACAATCATGTTGGGCAAAAGTGTTTCTAATCAGTCATGCACAGAGAATTCTCCTTTTCCTTCCAGTTACAAACCTGTTCCTTCTCTCAGGTGTTTTAACTCCAGTGGCTGCAGTCCAGTTAGCATCAGTTCACAAAGCTGCAAGGGACAATTGCATATGCTAACACATCGCTGGGTCTGATGCTTTTTGTATTCATGACTCTTTACTCTCTGCTGGGAATGAAAAGGGACATTTATTTGGTGTTTCTTACAGAAACAATGTCCATAATTAGGTACCTCCAGTGCTGGCTGAGATACAAAGGAACATTTGTTAATTATTTCCGTGTGCTTGAGGAACACATTGCACCAAGGGCTGACTTGCTTGGGGACCACAAGCAGGGAGGTACTAGACTGTCACTGCCATGCTCCTTTTAAACAAAACAGTATTTCTTTTAGAGTCAGGGTTTGGCTTGAATCCCTGGCTGCTCTATCCGAGCCGCAAAGGTATCTGCAGCCCTGGCTGTCCCTGCCTGCCAACAGGTTCCTCCAGCCATGCTCATGGCCCAGAATCCCATATCAGCAGCCTCTGCCCAGAGATGCTGCAGAAGGTCCAAGGTCCAGCTAACCACAGCCCTGCCCATGTGCCTGAGGCTAACAAACACAGCCCACCATGCTGCCTAAAGCTCTGCCAGCATCCCCATTTCTTCATGCCTGTGCTGTTCCTGCACCAAGCACAGGAGGGACTGAGACTCTCATGCCTGGTCATGGTGCTGTTCCAGACTTGAGTCTCCCAGGCACAAACTTTTAGGATGGATATAAACAGTGGCACCAAGCTCAGCCTGGATCCTGTTCTTCCATCTGTTTTACTGCAGGATAGCACGATTTCTCAGTAGTGTTGGAGATTGATGTGAGAGAGCAACATGGCACTGGCACTGCGTCCGCCTTTGAAACACCAGGCTGTGCAGAGTGCTGTAAAAATCACATCATGACAGCACCAACAGGAATTGGGTCTCTGCCTTTCAAAGGATGAATCTTTGCCAAGAATTTAGCAAGTCCAACCACTTACCCACCCCTTCAGAAGTAAGCAGGCAAGCCTTTGTGAAAAGGAAAAGGAGGCTGTTAGTACTTTGTGGGCTGGGCACAGACCACAAATGCTGAACACAAAGAGCTCCAGCTGGGAGTCAGTACCGCCAGGAATTTTCCCCCCTCTGTACTGTGGAGTCGAAGCACTGATGACTCAACTTCATTTTCCACTGAGAAGGTCCTTTTGGAAAGAAATTCATCCTGTTGGGAAGAAGTGCAAGATTTGTCAGGCACAAAAGAACCACCTGAGAAGCAAGTGGATCCCAAGTGCTGCTTATCTCCAGGCTCTGGCCTCACTTTCCAGAACCATCCTTGAACCCTACTATTTTTGCTCCATCTGCTAAGTCACCATGTCAGAGCACTGAAGCTGTGGATCACTCCACATGCCCTCAAATCTTAAAGATAACTGCTAGAAAAACAATTATGAAACTCTCTCCATTCATCCTCTTGTCTCTGCCCACTCTTCACTTCTTATTTCCTCATGAGATCTGGTGATCTTTCCTCTCACTCTAACATCTACACTTTCTTTCACATTGTGATGGATCCCCCCTGGACTCACCCTTCCCTCCTTTTACGCGTTTTCCACAGCTCCCTAGCTCTGTGAAGTCCATGAATACAAATATTTGCTGCCATTACTTAAAAACAACAAACCAGAAAAAGAAGTTATTTCTACAGTACCTTATCCTGGGCCTACCTTTCTTGCCTGCCTGTATAAACCAAAAGCTCCTCAGAAAGGACAGTGCACTTGGATGAGCTACCCATCCTCCACTGGCTCCTTTTCTGCACTCCCCAACCAGCCCTGGTGGGGTTGTGAACAGCCCCTAGATGCCACCGTGGACTTCACAGCTGGGGACAGGATCCAAAGCATTTGGCAGCCGCAGACAAGCATAGTAAAATGTGTTGGAGTCAGCATTCTTCTGTGATCCATGGATACTGATTTAATGGAGTTCACAGCACCACAATGCACAAGTTGCTTAAACTATTGGAGGAGGATCATTCAGAAGAACCCCAGAAAAAACCAAACAGAGTCAGTTTTCCCCTTTGTTGCATGGAATGATGCAGAGAAAGAGGGCTCCACTCAGTCCAATGACAACTTCAAACTGCTGTTCAGAATAGGATGCAGTGGTATCGTGACAACTTTCATCTCAGCCTAGCACGAGTGATGCTATTATTGTAAAAAAATTAGCGGTACCTTTGTCCTATAGAGAGTAAAGCCAGTATTTTATATCAGCTATTTCTACTTCTGAAGAAAGGCTACTTATTTCCTGCAAGAACTTACAACTGATTCACAAGATATCTTAAACGACACATAGCTGCCTTTCCAAATTTCAAGGGCAATATGGTCACATCCTCATTTAACCATTAAGATCATCAGGACTGCAAAATATGTGGTATTCAAGCGCAATAAGATTTCAGTGTATAGATGTTCTCCTGCGTTTTCACTTTTCCTTAACATTTAAGGTGCTATTTTTTGCAATCTAACACACTTCAGTCCTTTTCTCCTACTACCCCTTTCTTCCTTACTCTCAATGACACTTATTTCCTCTCCAGTTCTTCCTCTCTGCTTCTTCTTTGCTCATTTTACATTATTTAATAGTTTAACCAGCTCAACTTTTCAATTAGCTGTGCTCTCCACCCTTCTTTCCCTGAGATACTTGTTTTTATCCACAGTACCAAGTAAGTTTCTTCACATCTGTCCTATCTCTTTCCCCTCAGTTCTTGGAGCGGCAGCTTTAAAGGTAATGCTGCACATGCTGTTCTTTGTGTCCCCCGAGGCTTTGTCAGACCATTTACTCACTGGGCATAAAACTTTTACTGGACACCCATGCTCACACAAGCATCTCTCTTCTTCCAGGGATCCAAGGGGGCTGGAGGTGCAGATGTGCATCAGTCTGCTGTCTCCTCTTTCCGTGGGGCCTTGCCAGTTTTAGAAGCCAGAGCTGGGTCCACACGGACGTGTGAGAAAGTGATTACGGGGTGGGCAGACAAAGCTCTAAGTAAGGCAGCACATGCCATGGTACAGGTGCTGGAGGCAGCAAGGAGACATCAGTGCAGCCTAGCACTCAGAGTGAATATTAATCCTGGAGTCCCTGGGGGCTGCTGGTCCAGTTTTCAGCTGCAGTCTGACATAAATTGCTGTCAACACCAGAGGAACTTAGGTAAAATCTAGTACCTGGGCCACAATTGAGCCTTCAGTCTCTTCTGTAAATGTACTTTGGAAGATTTTGGTGACAGAACAGTCTTTGTGCATTAAACCTGGAATGTGCCTGTGCATGCCAGGGGCAGACCTAGCAGGATTATGGTAGCTGGCTAACTGTGTCTGTAACTACTACTGCCAGACTTATAAATGGGACAGAAATTTAAACAAGTTAAAGGGGGCTTTTTTTTTCCTTTTTTTTTTTTTTTTCTTCTTTTTAGCTTCAGTCAGCTGGAACCTGAACTGGGCTACACCCTGTCTGGTTTCACTTGCCTGTTTCTAGTATTACTATTGACCAAAAATACAAGTATGAACCCTGGTAAAGTGTTCTGAGCAAAGCCTTGATGGGATGCTCCTCTTACAGAAGTGGCACAGATTGCAGACTCTTCTGTTCTGAATCACTTGGGAGTGAAGCCACTGAGCAGGAAGGAGATCTACTGCTCTGAATAGAGGAAGAGCAGGAGGTGCCTGTCACCTGAGAGTAAAACCAAAGCTAAAGGTCATTGGTCAACTGATGCACTCGATTAATCAGGCATTTATGAAAGGTGTGAACCAGCTTCCCCCCTCAGTGGAGTGTTTTTGGGAAAAATAGTCAAGGAAAATGCTACATGTGAAAAACAGTTCTTGTGGGACACTGGATAACTGGGGTAGGAAAAATACTGTTTGGAGAAAGTAACCGAATAAGTAACCAAAATAAGGCTCTTAACTGCACACGTAGGCCCCAGGGATGTGGGCTCCTTTATCACAGCTTCAGGACTTACACTGTCAGCCTGACTCATCAGGTTTTTGAACAGAACAAGAAAAAAGGTAAGTCCAATGAAAGGACTGCCAAAGAAAGCTAGAAATGACAAGCTTATCTGGCCACATAAAGGACAATTTTTAAGGCTGAAGCTCATACACTGTTCTATGCAGCTCAGACCTAAGAGGAGAGTAAACGATGTATATAAATAAGTAAAGAAAAGAAACTTGCTCCTAACTCCCTCTAATCTCAAATCCTAGGTTTTCAAATAAGTTTTGTGCCTTATTTCTGGTATATGGAATTCTGAAATTCAGGTATCAGAATTTGATATCCTTTTATTTCCCTGTGTCATTTTAGAACTGAGAGGGTGGAGCCCATGTGTGGTGCCCTTCCTCTCTGAGGCTCTACATCCATAAAGCAAGCACTTAGTGGGATGAAGTCCTTTTGCACAAGTAGTAGCTGAAGCTACCAACTTGACAAAACTGCATGTGCTTGTCGAGAAAAGGCTTCAGAAACAGGAGGCAGAAATGGTACAACTGGGGTGACATCCTGCAACTGAGTAACCCTGACGTAATACAAATTCTCCATGGCACTGCAGGCCGCGAGGCTTCAAGGGAATTTAAACCGAGGAAGTGGGGAGTGGCATGCAAGAAGGTGTTCACTATTTGAGAGTACAGTTCCATTTGAAGGGCATTGTGCTCCTAGACTCAGGGTTTGTTTGGGGTTTGTTTGGGGGTTTTTTGGGTTTTTTGTTTGTTTTTTTTTTTGTTTATTTAATATACTATGGGTTTTCAATGACATTGAAAAATTTTTGATCATGTAGCACAGTAATACAAAAATTAACAGTACGGTGGTCATCTGCATACGCAGATGCCCCATCATCCAAGCATGCATTGAGGGAACGGATGCGAAATCCTCCATGGAATAACAGCAAACCACGGGCAGGCACCTTCTTCCTTGTACATACAGCGACCTGGATAAAAGCCGTGCTGGTCCAGTGCCTCGTCAAAAGAAGAAACACTTGTTGCAAATCCCTTTTTCCAGAAGCCTTTGGTCCGTTTATAACCAAGCGTGTCCAGAGTGGGAACGCTCGGAACCTCCAGCGCGGCCCCCGCGGCCGTACCTCGGTGACTCCTCCGCGCCGCGGGGGGCGCTGTGCGCCCGGCCCCGCTCGCCTCACGCAGCACCGCCGGCGCATCCTCCGCCCCGACACGCTGTCAGGAAGTCGGGCAGCCTCACTCCCCCTCCTCTTCTTCCTCCTCCTCCTCTTCTTCCTCCTTCTCCCTCTCCTCCTCCTCCTCCGGCCACGCCCCTCCCGCCCGCTCTCAGCCAATCACCGCGCCAGCTTTCGGCCCCGGCGCATCTCCCGCCCCTTCAGGGGAGCGCCGGGGCTCCTGATTGGCTGCGGGGTCGGGCCGCGCGGCGGGAGCGGTGCCGAGCGCGGGGCGCGCTCCCGGGCTGCGCGGCGGGAGCGCGCCTGCAGGGGGCTGCACCTGCGGCCGCCGCGGGGCGGGGCGGGGCGGGAGCGCGGGCGGGCGGCGAGCGCGGAAATGCCGCGGCGGCGGCGGCCGGGGCAGCGCAGGTAACCCCGGGTGCCGGCAGGCATCCTCCCCTCTGTGCCCGCCCCCAGCGCCGGGAGCCTCGCCCCGGCGGCCGCGCCTCCGCTCCGGGATACCTCCGCACCTGGGACGCGCCCGCCGCCGGCAGGATGGCACAGCCCGCGGCGGGGGAGGCGTGTGGCTGCGCCGCCGCCGCACCGGGAGACGACGGCGAGGAGATGAACGGCAGGAAGGTGGCTCTGATCACCGGCATCACCGGGCAGGTAACGGCGGGGGCTGCCCTCGTTCACGTGCCCTCCCGGCGGCGGAGGGAGAGGGAGAGGGGATGGGAAAGACCCTCCCCGAGGCGCCCGCAGGCAGCCGTGACCGGGGCCGGGCGTGGGAGAGGGGCAGTGCAGGGCTCGGCGTGGGTCTGCCCTTCGCCTTCGCTCCCGGGCCCCGGGGCACATCCCCGCGGGTGCGTTCCCAGCCCGGCGCCCGCTTCCCTTCCCCGCCGGTGCCGCCAGTTCCGCGCCGGGCTGGAGCTCCCCCTGACAGCCCCTGGCTGGGTCAGAGGCGGACAGACCTCCTTGTGGGTAGGACTTGTCTGCCCGGGAGGTCTGTGGTGTTCTTCAGCTGGTGTGAAAGAGATGGGGTGCAATGCTTTTTTTGTCTAGTGTCTGGACTGTCTTGTAGTAGTCTGTACCAGGAATTCCTGAGAAATCAGCTAAACCTGTACAGGGATGAGGTGTGAAGTGTGCATCACTGAAAAAGGAGCAGCACCTAGGAGAGACAGTACAAGGAGCCAGTGTTGGGACCCTTCATCCTGATGGTCTGCAGTGGGGAAGGTACCAGTGCAGGTGTGAGGCAGCCAGAGTTGGTTGTGACCTGATCAGGCTTGCCATTCAAGGGATGCTTGTTACTTGCCACTGTGACACACTGGGCAGCCATGCATTTACAGTCAGTACCTGCTTTATCCTGAAACCTGAATGGATGTCAAAAGCGTTTCCCCAGGCCACCTGTTTTGTACTTGTGTACGTTCATTGCAGTCTCAAATTTTTTTGGCTATATTACTCATAGGGATAAAGATGCTCTCAGAGTCCTGGTGCTTTGAGCAGAAGGTGCAGGAGAAAGATGGCATGGAAAGAGAAAGAAATCACAGTCTCCCTTGGAGCAACTTCTGCATGATGAAAAAAGATGTGATGGTGGTGAGTTTTAACCTGGTGAGGTGTGCAGGAGGGTTGATATGTGCAGTTTGTGGCTTGTGCTGCTGCACTTCCAGTAGGCAGCTGGGATAGCTGGTTGGACTGTTTGTGCACACAGAGATCTGCATTGCTCTGTCTTTGCTGGCAAGTGGGTGCTAAATGAAAAGTTCTTCTGGACATGCTTACTCATATTTGAGGGACATCTCATTTGCAATGTAGATACCTCCCACCACCTGGGAAAATTTGCTCTCCTTTCACATTGCTTATCTCCAGGAGCATGCTGGTACTGAATGCCTTCTGCTTGGAGGGTGTATCTCCTGTGATTGGTATAACTTGTTAAGTAAGTAATGTATAGTAGCCATTAAGGCTCATTTTAGAATCCCAGTGGAACAGCATTTTTTCTTTATGGCTTGCATTTAGTCAGTGACTGCTTCATACATGGAAGAACTTCTTACCCTTCAACTGTGACTTGTCCTGGTATGTTTGTATATCCACTGTGAGGTGTTGGTGTGGATTGTTGAGAAGTGCATGAGCACTGTCAAAAAGTACATGTCAAAACAAACATGTTGCTCTTTTACTCTGAGACAGTCAATGCCGTCTGTCTTTTTATTTTATAGTGGAAGAACCAGTGAGTTCTTTGTGAGGGAGTAAATCCAGAAACTAGCTTTTCATCTGCTATCTGAGAGAACCTGTACTGTGCTTTGAACATTCACCGGCTGCTTGTGCTTCGCCTCATTATGCCTGGTCCCATGTGTTCTTGCCACACTTTTTGGTCCACACTCTTCTCATGGGTTAGCAGCTGTCTGCCAATAGCAGGCTGGGGAGAACCCTCCAAGGGGCTGTCTGAGATGCAACTATGTCTGAGAAAAGGAAAAACTAGTGATCTCTATGTACTAACACTTTTGCTTGATGTTTATTTCTAGCAAGAGCACAGTCAGAGCTTTCCCAAGGACTCCTTTGGTGCTGTGTGAAAAGTCTTCCAGGTTGTTGGCAGAAGTGCGTTTCTCTTCATCAAAGATAGTAAGTTAGAGGCCTGTAGCTACAACACCATGATTCTTTCAGTACTGTGTTCTCTATATTACTTTGTCTGTTTCCAAAGCAGCTCTTCCTTCTTAGCTTAACTTTTGACAGGCATATTATTTGTCATTGGAACACATGGAGAACCAGAGCTAGGAAAGGCCTTTGTTGGGGCGGTGTAGTTCTCCATAGTTTTGAGATCTGCTGCCAGGATTCCTGGTCCATCTATTTTCTCTGATGAATTTTAAAGAAAGTCATGTACTACGTGTTCCTTACCCTTCTTTGAAGAGGCTCACACAGAAATGGGAGATTTGGATTTTGTTTCCTGTGTGAGGAAAGGAGACTGGTATCTCCCTGCCCCTGAAGAAATAGTGCAAGATGTTTTTAAACTTAGTTACCATGCGTAAAATGTACAACTATGCCGAAGTGGAAGCTAGAGCTCAGGCTTTGTCTCTCCCAGGCAATTATTTTAACAACTGTGCTAAAGAGTATTGGCCTGTTTCAAATTCTTCCTTTAACTGGGTGCTCTTTCAAGGTGGGAGATGAAGGCTTGCATCTCTTCAGACTGAAGGTGGTATAGAACAGAATTGGATGGTAAACTCCCCTTATTTAAATTGTGCTCTTTCTGCTACAGCAAAAAACAAGCTGGCGTAGTTGTATTGTATAAAGAACTTGCTTTTGTTTGTGTGTGGCCACTGTACTCTGAGAGTGTTTGCTGAAGTAATGCCCTGTAGGGCCTGGTACATAAGGATAGGTGAAAGATAAGTATTGAGCTGGATGTGGACCATGACAGTTTTGGGCAATTGTGGAGTAGGGCTTTTGTTGTTAGAGTACTCTTGGGCCAGGTGAAGTGCTGCTTGAACTATAACAGCCCTTCCTGATGATGCCTCAGCAAGTGTGCTTACTCATAGTGCTGGAATCAGACAACTCATTATTTTTCAGAACTTCTGTGTAACCATGAACATGTGGATTGTTCACCTTTTCCACTAACAAAAGTTGGGGGTTTCTTTCTAGGACGGAGAAAGAGTTGAGCTCAGATAGTTATACTTTGATAATGGAGCAATTGACCGATGATGCAGCTTTTAACTGAAATGTAACACAGAGATATGGCACAACTGAAACTTCTAGTTAAGGGACTTTCAGTGGGGTTCATGAGACTTTACAGCATGCCGGAGAAGGATGTCTGCCACAAGTTCTTCTGTTTAGTGAGAGACTGGAGGCGCATGCCATTTGCCAGCTTAACTTCACCTGTTAATGAAATCAGTTCCGGTGACTTGCTTTTCTTCTGGATAGAAGACATTTAGAGGACAGGTATCTGCAAGGGTGAATGTGTTACTGATAAGAAGGTGAGTTTGACCTCTGGCCAAATAACAGGGAGAGTTTGCTGCATGCATGGGGGAAGCCACAAAGAAGAGCAAATTTCATAATTCTATAATCAGGATTTAAATGGCATTCTGGCTCCAAGGGCTGAGCTTTAGTTTCTATTAAATCAAAGCATATGTATCAACCTCTACAAATTCTGCATTTGCCCTTGGAGTTATGGTGAAATCAGTATCATTGTAGCACTTGCATTGCTGATAAGAGACTCTAAGCGTGTAGGCAGTAGTGTTATATAGTCCTTTTGCAATATTGAGATTTCTCTTATCTTTCTCACACCACAGCAGTGGGACGAACCACATTTCACTGTTTTGCTAAAATGACTTCCAGAGTGAGGCAGTTGCTGTGGTTAGATGGATGAAACATTTCTGAAGTGTCATGTAGGTATTGGTCTGCTGGTAGACTAGTTATGAGTAATGCATAGCAGTTTTTTCTTCATTTTAAGAGAAGTATTTTAAATTAAACAGGCCTCTTGTATGTGTTTAAGTGAACATATTTTTTTAAAAAATCTCAAAGAGGTTGAATATGACTAAGAGTATTTTCACAATGCAAAATGAACATGCTGGACATTTCAAACCTTGGTAACTTGAAGAGTTACTCTGTAAAAATGGGAGTTTTGAATCAAATACTAGTATTACTAACAATGTAATTCTAGTTATCCAAACATGGCTTGTTGTTTATACCAGGAAGCTACTAAAGTGGTACATTTTAAAATCATTGTTTTCTAGACCTTGTGACGAAATATCTCTTAAAATTGCACTTAAATATCTAGAATGTCTGATTGCACTGCAGTCAGTCTGATTGTCTTAAACTGATACTTGTAGAAGTATTTAGATATTTGACTTCTTGGAAAAGTACCAAGAAATAATCTCTCTGAGCCTAACTATGAGGTTATATGTTGATGTTTTTAATTTTCCCACTTGGCCCCTGGGTTACGAGCAGTAAATAATATCTGTCTGCATCTGGTGCTTTCCTAGGAGAGGCAGCAAGGTAGACCAAGATAGTTCAGCAGGCACTTCAAAGCTCAGTTTAGTATGAAGCAATGCATTAGAGCTCAGTGTCAGTATATGCCCGAGGCTATTGCAAACGGTGGATGAAGGCAGCAGTTGTGTCTCTGCCTTGTGAGAGTTCTTACGGCAGCAATACTAGCCTCAGCCTCTGCTCCTTTGCCTGCAGTTCTGTCAAACACAGCTTCCATTTGGCAAAACTTAATGCAGCATCCTCAGAACTTTCAACCAAGCCTGGAGAGAACTGAAAGAGTTGGGTCTGCCTCTGTCTTTTGCATCGAAAGTTCAGTTGCTTACAGCCTTTGCTATTCCTCTAACACACAGAACCCTTATACTCGCGTACTGCAGGTTTCATGCCACAGTTACAGTTCACAGTTGGAGAAAGGTTAACTGTATCAAGAGGGGGAAGAAAGATACTAAGAAATCTCAATTTACAACTGTAAATCTTGCTCAAGTTGTTTGTTTTTTTGAAAATTTGGCTGTTGAGGTGAAACTGAGCAAGACAGGCTCAGTGGGGCAAAGTACAGTAATAACAGAATATGAGTCATTGCTTAGTATTAAAAAAAACCCTGAAATGAATAGCTGGTAGAGGGTTATATACTATAAAACTCTTTGATACTCTGTGGCTAAAATGAAGTAAATGTTACTTGGAGAAGAATAGTAGAGGAAAGAGTTAAACAATGTTTATGAAAGCTTCTTTCAGTATTGTGATCAAACTGTGAGGTTGGAATTTGTGTCACTGGAGAACGTGTGTATACCTGAAAACCATAGGTAGAGAAACATTATAGCCTGTTGTACCAGAGACAGGATGTTGGTTTGCCAGAAGGATAAAATCAGAGGGATTGGTTTTTCGCATTGAAATAGGAGGATAATCTTTGCTGAAACTGGCTAAAGGTAAATATTAGCATTGCTGCCATTTCATTAAAACAAATAGTCTTAGTTTCTGAGTAAAGCTAAATATTAGTATTGCTGCCTGTTCATTTAAACAAATATTGTCCTGTTTGAAGCCAAGTACTCTATTCAGTTTCTGTCTCTAAGTGGCCAGGAGTTGTCTTGAGTGAGGATTTCATGTGCATTGATCATCCTTATTATAGTTTGAGGATGCAGAGATGTAGGAACACTGAATTGGGCCACAAACTTAAATGCAAGAGACGTCTTTTAAACTTGGGGGAGTATGTTTTTTTTTTGCGGTGGCTTTTATTGGATTGGTTTGTTTTAAATGATGAGGATGTCAAGTACAGAAGAAACTGACTACAGAAGTTGAGTGTCTGTCCCTGGAGGTACCCAAACCAAATTGAACATATTACACTTGTTGACCCTGTCTTCAGCAGGGATCTTGAACTGCACAGAAGTCCCTTTCAGTATAAGGTTGTATGATATTGTGACCACTCCACAGGATTGGAAGTGGAACCACCTGCAGTTTGTGACAAGATGGCATAAGGGGCTTGTTGAAAATAATTTGCAGCAAATGAATAGTGGCTCTGGCATGAAACTAAGCTTTCCTAAAATATAATTCCAGGTATTTTCCCTTTACAGGATATAAATGAGGAGTGCTGGTATTGATTGTCGCCCAAAACTCTTGATAAAAAGGTATTTTACTGAGTAAAGTAGTATAACAAATACTGAAATGGAAGACTAGAGTATTTTCTGAAAGCAGAGACCCTATTTATACAGAGATGCCTCCTGACTTTTGATTGCCTTGGCTCCCTTTTGGAAAGAGGAGGGCTACTAGATAGACTAATTCAACTTCTGCACTACTAGCCATTTATAAATACATGGTTCAATGCTTTACTCTTTCATATGGTTTATACTCTACACCAGTATGTGCAGGGCTTTTGTCTTTTTCTAGGAAGAAGTCCTGGGAGTCCAGGACTTTGGTTGCTCTCTGTGCCTGGCTGGGGTAGCCCATCTGGATTCCATTGCCTTTCAGAATAATGCAGTTAGTGATGGCATTTGAACATAAGTTACCTAGAAGATAATCACAATCAAAAGTATTACTGGTACAGGATTAGTTCATGTGTGCCTTGATATATTAACTTCCTTTTTTTTCTTTCCACCTTTGCACAGCTTTGCTCAATGTTTGTGACTGCCAGTGAAGTCTGTTCTTTAGTTGTATACTGGAGAGGGAAGTTCTGGTAGCCTGGCTCAGCTAGCAGGCTTTCAATTTGAGGACCAGTGCAGGCAGTCTGATTCCTTGTGTTTGAACATGATGTATGCAGGATGTGGATCGAAAAACATTGAGAGCAACAAGTGAATCATAAGGTACTGTATGCTGTGATGTGTACCTGCTGTGAACGTAGATAAAATACTGAAAGTGTTCCAGGAAAAAGAAAATGCTGAAGTTCCTGTTAATGGTGCTGAGGTATGAAACAGATCTACACATGGTGACCAAATAGGGTTTGGGAAGATGACTTTCTCTGGGCAACATTTCTCATGACATCTGATGCTGTGGTTAGGGAGCTATTTGGCATTACTGCCTGGACTGACAGTACAGGAGAACAGAATACCCCGTTGCCAGCAGCATGCAGCTTCTTTAACCTTTAATTGTTTTGGGATTTTTAAATTTAATTAAGACTGGTGACTGCTGGCATAGACAGAACCTGTAGTTCTTTATTTCCTGAAGTTTTAAAGAGCTAAAGCCTCCTCTTCTCCCTGTACCTACCGCCAATCCAATCTGAATAGAGAACTCTAGTAAAAATCTTTTATATGTGACTTCATCTTCTACCACTAAATTTTGGTCTTTTTTTTTTCCCCTCTGATTATCTCTTTCAGATCCTTTTGTCTGTTGAGCTTTCTGCAGAAGGGATTCAGTTTCTTAGAAAATAGATAGCTATGCAGAAGGGCAAGGAAAAATGGAGTACTTGAACCTGCTGATGGCCTATGTGAAAAACACGTCAAAAGCTACCACTGTGATCCCTATAAATAATAAATAAAAGGTTGAATAAAAAGCTTTTCAGTGCAGTTGTGATACTGGTGTTCTTCCTAGTGGTGCTTCCTGTCACTCAAGACAAGACACCTTGTCTTTGAGGAGTACCAAGTCTGGGTTTCTTTGCACTTGCCTATGCTTTCATTCAGTCTGGGAGGCAGGAAGTACTTTCTTTCTCTTGGCAATTTGTAGCAACCTTATCCCAACTTCTTCAGACTTCTGGGTCTGGAGTAGACTCCTGATTTAGTGACTGTTCTTACAAGCTTGTCAGCTCAGTTTCTCCTACACTGTCGCAGCACAACTCAGGCTTATTTTGGAAAGCACAGCTTCCTTGAAGCACTGGGTGGATGACGGCACAAGAACAAGGTGGCAGCGTGGTCCATGTCCAGCTTCCTCTTTCACAAATGTATGTTCTCTCTTGCTCTAAATTTCTTCTTGCTACTTTGTGGCTTTTTAGCCAAGTGAGCAAAACAAAAAGATTTTTTTTCTCTTTATTATTTTTTGTCACCTCTGCCTCTTTCATATGAATCCACTGATTGTTTTTTCAGACCCCCAGCTAAGGAATTCCTTTGGGTCGTATGTGTGTGATCTGGAGGATGCAGTTCTGTCCAAATCTTTCAGTTAAGCAAAACCATAGAAGGTGAGGTGAAAGAGTGGAATTCTCTCAAGTTTCCTGTTCCTATTACTGGAAGCCCTTATGGCTTGTTCCTTTTGAGGGTGTTCACAGGCTTTACAACCTAAATCCACAATGAAGCTTTTGTAATGCCTGCCAAACAAATTGATCTGAACTGGCTTATCTTTTGTCACCTGTGCTTTTCACATGTGTTCAGCAGCTGAACTTCCTCATATGCAACTTGAATGTTGGAACAATTTTAATTTAGTCACAAATACACACAGATCAGTATAACCAAGGCAGGCTTCCTTCTTCGGGAGTATTTCTTGTTAAAGTCTCATTCTTTTTTTTTAATGGGAAATATGATTTTTTTCTTGTAACTCAGTGTCATTTGACAGTAAGCAAAGTAAGTGTAAAAACACATCTATTGACTTCAAAATGATTGCAGTTAGTTCAGTGATAAGTGCCATTGAAGGCATTAGATACTGTGTACCCTGAGACAACTCCAGTTTGATGAATAATGGTACATTTGCAGTGTGCCGTCAAAGTTACTTGTGATATTGTCAGCTCCTTCATTACAATGCTCAGCTAAGCACACTGGTCCAACAGGTATGTCAGCTGCAAAGAGGTGCTTGCCTTGGATGAGGAATGCCATAGATCTTGGCCTTTTGCAAGGAGTATCCAAGTAGAGAAACCAGCTTGTGCTGCATTTGCCAAGCTTGAACACCTTTGAAATAACAGGAAAAATCATGCTCGTTCTAGAAAAATCTGGCTAACCACTAAGTATAGCAAGATATAGTCAAATTTTAGGAAATGTTTCTGCAGGGCTTCAGCTGTCATTTCACCAGTTTACTGCTGCTTGGAAATTCTTCTCAAAGGAGAATTCCTGCAGTCTGTGCAGTGAATTCTAATGCAGAAGGAAAAAATTATACCGTGTTAAGTGTCTAGGTGAGTGCTTTTGCTGTAATGAGAAGATGCCTTGTTTCTTCTGCATATCTGACACCTGTACAACTGTTAAAGAGGTGCCTCTTGGCTCTTTATTATGCCTCAGGTAAATGGTAACTTTTCCTGTGTATTCAGAGGCAGTCTGAGGTAGCATGTCACCCTACTGTAAAGGAAGCCTTAAACCACCCAATCCCCAATATAGAAAATGGTAGACAGTTTTATTTGTATCCTAGGATGTCTGAAGCTGTGCCAGAAGTACCTTGGAGACATTTATTTCCATTCATAAAGTGGTAAGACTTTCCCAAAGTGTATAGATTGGTGTATATGTCTTGCAGAAAATAAAACAAAAAGTCAAGAACAAAATACTTCTGACTGCTCCTATACATCTTTTTTCCCTTTTTCCCCTGAGTTTTGTTTCTAGTTTGATATGCTGCAGTCCCTTCTGACTGTTACTCTGAGTTTTATTGTAAACTTCTGCTGGTGCTATTCTGGAACTGGGTAGCAATATCTGACTGTTTAGGTTGCTATTCATCAAATTACAGGCATGCTGTCAAGAGTGTGGTTATTTTGTTTATTTTTTTTTCCCTAGCATTTGCTTGGTCCATGAAGAATCTC
The DNA here is from genome assembly GCF_015832195.1 of Motacilla alba alba. NCBI lineage: Eukaryota > Metazoa > Chordata > Aves > Passeriformes > Motacillidae > Motacilla > Motacilla alba. Next base: position 69,318,367 of record NC_052017.1, on the reverse strand, counting down.
TTCAGATGCATTAGCAATGGGTGGCTTCATCAGTGATGCGGGTGATGACCCATAGCTTCCTCTTAATTGAGATTTCTCTGTTGAAAGGATAAGAAACAGACACCGTATTTTTAGCTGCTGATTGTTGTCCTTGCTTTTTTCAGCACTGATATCCTCTCTAAGAGCAGAAACATTACTGTGGAGCATGTTTGGTTTTGAAAGCTGAAATTTCTGGGTATACTGTCTGGATTTCATACAACTAAATAATTGTGGTTTTGATGTCAGTGTAATTCTTTCCATGATTAGACAGTAATAGTCTGTCAATGTATTCCTGCCAAAATTTAGCATGCTGTTTGCCTCTGAAGTTAAATACTATTAAAATACTACAAGATAAACAATATGAAAGGGGTACAGAACTCTTCAAGCCTGCATGCAAAATACTCTTCCATCTTTTAGGTATCTCTTTGAGGTCTATCTGCTTCATGGGAATGCTTAAAAAGGTGCAGCTGAGAAGCTTCTTCGTGGTGCTGATTTGAGTGTTACTGGTCAAGCATTGCTCTGCTGGAGCCCAGGCCTGGTCTTTGTGAGCAGACCTTCACAGCCTCTTGGCTAAAAAGTGGTTTTGTTCCCCTCAGTGTTTGAAATGATACTGGAAGCTGTTCCAGAATCTCTCTGGTCTTTGAAAAAGCGGTGAGGACTCTGGTTGTAGATCTGCAGGCTCAGTAAAATATGTAATTTAATTTTGGAAGGCAAAATAAAGTTGGAGAATTATTCTGATATGTGAAGCAAGGAAATTACAAAGACTAAGAGTTAAACTTTGCTTTATGCCCTTGCTAGTCCATTTTAGAAAAACAGTTATACCTGCAGCTGATCTGAGACTGAAAAGTTGTAACTGTGTGGCTTTGCTTCGTGTGTTTAATTTCTTGTGGTCACCTGATGTACATTAAATGTTTCTATGATCTTATTGTAGCACTTTATAGTTGAATATATAGTGTAACTGTTTAAGTCCCTTTTCTGCATTTTTCAGGAAGAAGACAATTTTTTACTAATTTGAGAGATTTTCATTATTCAAGAATAAAATAAGGATCTTAAGACTGCGTCTCCAAAATTACACTTGCTGTATTTTCATTGGTATTATCATTGTGTTTTCACACTCTATTTATGCTGGATCACTGTTTAATCATGTTATAGAAGCCATCTTTGTAGAAATGCATTATGCTGGTATTTTTGATTTGTGAAGTCTGGCTAGAATTTCAAATAATTTCATTGCTTGTAGCTTTACTTGTTTAAATATTAGAAGAGATCAATTTATTCTTAAATTGGAGAGTAACTCATATAGGGAAATACTGATTGCTAGTTCCTTTTAAAGTGCAATTCAGCTTTGTCACATGCAAAATTAGTTTTCATCATACTCAAGGATCTCACATCTGTCTGCTGTCTTGATCAGTTAAAGACAGGTGCAACACAGACTTGGCAAATTGAAAGCAAATTCAAGACTAAAGAAATTCCCTAATGATGCCATGGTTTTGATTTTAATAAATTGAGAGAACTGCAAAATGATGGTTTATGTTATTTTTAGAAGACATAAAGGTGTGTAAAGCAGAAAATAAGAGTTTGCACATGCATTTGAAATACATTAACTGATGGGGAAGCTGTGTAGAAAGTACCTCCAGTAGCAGACAAAGAGCTAGCTCTTGATACTGGTTATGTAAGCTGAGTTTCTCAGAAATACTTGATGTGACTTTAAAATGTGACAGTGAACTTCCACTAATTAGTCGAATCCAATTAATTTCCTTTATACAAGCAGGTGTTGCCGGTGATGGATTCTGTCATCTTAGCTGGGAACCTTCTTGCTTAACTGTTTCAACACCTCAGCAGGTTTTCTAGGCAACTGTTTCAGTGAGTGAGAGCCCAGGCTTTTTTAAGCAAATGCAGGTGCCTACTTAGGCTTATAGCCAATACAATTCACAGCACCTGGCTTCCCTATCTGCTGAGTGTGAAAGGTGCTTGGGGTGGCTATCTGATGGGACTTACACTTTTATTGTCCTGAGTAGCTCCTCATCTTGCAATGAGGAAGCATTTATTTTGTACAAAGCACTCTACAGGATAAACAAAGGCAATAGAATTTGGTTACTGGAATTGTTTCTTCTAGAAAAAAAAGCCTATTGTGCAGTAAATGTGTTTATATGCAACTAAAGATACAGGGTCTGAATACTTTTACAGGTACTGTAAGGTTGCTGTGTTGGAGTTAATCTGAAGAGGAGCAGTGCTTCCAAATCCCTGCTTGCCTCCTCAGCATCATCTGCACAGCCTGTTTCTGATCCTCTTTGTGTTTTGAGGGATTGACCAGTGTATTACATTTTTCACTTTGCCTGATCTCAGTAATGTCTTATGTTGCTTTCATGTGTGTGCTGTGACTTTGATGTTAAACCAAGTTTCCAAGCAGAAATTGAGTGGTTTCGCTTCCAAACAGTTTTGGAGAGTTGGTTGTTGTTTCATGGAGACTGTTGCACTTGGCTGTGTGACTGTCCATCTTCCCCTTGTAAAACCTCCCTGTGTTTACTCACAAATGTTGGCAGCTGCTGTATTGTCTCTGAGTGTTGAAGGGCAGGATAGGGCCAGTTCATAGCCCTGGATGATAAGAAAATGGAAAAAGTGATCAAAAGCCAATTAAAAGTGATTCTTTTGAGGGCAGTAAAAGCCCACATGCCTCGTGAGGGTCTGTGATCTTGTGAGCCATTCAGTAAGCTGAGTGAAATGTCCCCTATTTCATCCAGATCAGTGCTGGTGGTTTTGAAGAATTTTTTTTTTCAATTGCTTTCACTAAGAAATAATTTGAACTTATGAGAGTGGTATTTGCTAATTATTTGACTTTGTGTGTGTGTATGTGTATGTTCAGCTTTCCCTCTCATATGTTTGGGGTTGAGGGAAAGATGAAGAAGGGGAAAGTTTATAAATCTACGCAATTTGTCAGATGTATTGCCTTTAAGTGTTTCGAGTTCCATATGTTCTTCTGAATGTCTCAATAAGAGGCTTTGTTTTAATGTGGTATAAAGAGAAAAAATTGTAGGAAAGGCCAGGATGAAAAATGACTTTGTTTCTATCTTTACAGCAGGACTGTATTGCCTTTGTCTTTATGCTTATGGAGGAAACACAGCTCATAGTTTGTATATGAATGTGTGTGGGAATCAGACTGCTAAAATTCATTGTTTAATTAAATTATTTTATTATGGCAACTAAGAGACATTACTGCTTTTCCATACTGAGGCAGTCAAGGGTGTTAGCTTTCTAAGCTAATCTGTAATGTTTTTTGGTAATTTAAACTTAATAGCAAAATACCCTGAAGCGTCAAAACACACTTTGAAGAAGTTTCTTTAGGGTTGCGATCACATTCTGTTTAGGGTTTCATTCTCTTTTTGTTTAAAAGAAGATGCTATTTTGCTGCAGAACCTTGAGTAATACATCCCCTAAGATGTATTTGAAATACTGCATTTTTCCTGCTTGTTTGGGTCAGATGTGGGTCTTGTGACGGCATAAGTGGGGCTTTTAATTTTGCATGCACAGGGCTAATCATTGCTTATTTGGTTATGGATTGCTTGCTTGAAGAATCTCAAATGCTGCCTTTTGAAACATAAATCTGTTAATGCCGTTCTGTGTTTAAGCGAAAGGTGGCCAAGTTACGAAGATCTATAGCTATGAAATGTGCATTAGCAGGCAGTTTCTTTGGAATGCCTCTAATTCTTGAAGAATGTATGCCAAAACAGAACATCACAAATTCTTATTTCTCTGTTTCTTGTGCTCTACCAAGTTTCTGTCTTACAATATTTATCAAACTGTCTTTCAAGGTGTAGTCCTGTTTGGCCATGATTGTTTCCCAAAACAATTTGCAGATTCTGGATCTTACTGTTTGGAGATCATGTAATAAAACATGGTTGACTTTTGTGTTTCACCCAGTGGAAGCAGAAACCGTGCTTCTGTGGATACTGGCGCAATAAGCTTGCCTCTACTGAAGGCCGTTTTTACAGCTGGGTGTTAAAGTCATGAAAACCAAACTGCTGACGCAGCCTTAATCACAGGGCCACAAGTAGCACTTCTTTGTTTTTGTGTGACAGCTTCATTGGTACTATTAATAGCTGGTTCCTTACAGGTGTTCATGTATAATAATTCTTACAAGACAACACTTGGTAAGTTTTCAAATGAATCACGTTAATTCCAGGATTAATTTTTGAAGAGAGACCTTTTGACTCTTTTTCCTTTTGAGGTTTTTGGTCATAAAAAATCCATATGTTGAAAGTGTTCATTATTTTTGGTTTTTCAAGTGCCCTGTATTTGGGAGAGAAGCAGGGAGAAATTAGCTTGCCTGTGACAGTGGGCAGCCCCACTTTATCTGATGTTGCCAGTCTTGGAAAAAACATGGATCTCTATTTTACTGCTCTGCCCTTGCTGCTGGGCTGGCAGAGCAGTCTAGGAGGTGTAGCTGCAGCATTGCTGTCTTTGAGGAAATACCAGGTGTAGTGAAATTGTGAAGAAAAACTGGTATGCTTCTGGTTTGAGACCCCAGCAAGGGAAACTGTATAGTAGAAAGTCTTTCCTCTGTTCTTGCTGGGTGTACATAGGGATGTCTCGTGCTTTTAGCAGAGCAGATGACAGAAGACAGAGCTCCCCTTGCAGGGCTTTCTGTTGCTCCCTTTTGGGTCTGGTGTGTGAGGTGGGGATGGGAGGACAAAGGAGTGACTGTACAGAACGTGAATCTGGAACAGCTTAGGTGGCTATAGTCACTCTTCAGACAGCTTGGAGAAACACCCTCCATGGAGTGAACTGTAAAAGCTGTTGTTCCCTCGTACGGTTATCACGGTGAGCCTCATTTTAAAGCAGCTGAGGGCTGGCATGCTGCCTCTACCAGGTAGTGCTGGTGAATGCAATAATACACCAGGACGTAATTATCTTGACCTCTGGAGAAACTGAACTGAGAGTAATTTGTTTCAGAAGTGAGCAATTTTCTGTGTGTGGCTCCTGGCATCCATAAAGCAAACAAGTCAGTGTTCAACTCCAGTTATAACCTCTCTGGGACTGCTGTTGAAACATGGCTAGCAGACGTGGTGTGGTACTCATACACTTCTTTCTTCCTGGCCTCTACCTGAGATTCTTGACATTTGGAAAATGCATATGAAGTTTATGTGCAATCGATAATGCTTTGATATGGATTTCAAAATTATATCAGATGCAGCTATATACACATGCATACTACAGTATCTTTAAAGAGTTTAGGTAGTGAAAAACCTGATCTGGATTTAGCTGGAAGTTCTTATTTGTTTTTTAAGAGATGTTGTAGGAGGAATGGCTTAATGAGTAAGGAGACCAGCCTTGCAGAACTAACACTCCTAACGTTACTATCTTGTTAATACATTTAGTCATGCTTAGTTTGTTAGTTACGAGGTAGAAGGCTGACTAATCCAGTGGAAATGTTGGGGAGGTGGTGGGAGGTCTAGAGACTGAGGAGGAGAGGCTATAAAGGTAAAGGTTTCTGGTTCTCCTACCTCTAGTTTTGTTTGTTTCAATGGTCTCCCAGTATTGCTGCTGTCAAGCCCAACCAAATGCAATCCTCAGCTCATGAGAGGTGGTTTTGCATCATCTATGTCTAGGGCAGGAAATGGAAGATTATGTGTGTGCAGTGCTGAAGGTTGCTAATGAACTAAGATTTAGGAAAAGATGAGCACTCCTAAAACTTGCTCCAGCTGAAAACCTTTCAGGGCTTTTTGTTTGGCCTTCAGATGTAGGTGACCTTGGTTGGCCACGCAGGTGTACTGAGGAAAACTGGATGGAATGGGCAGTGGGAATGGAGGGTAAAGATAGGATGGCCCCTTTCAGTGGAAGCATGCAAGAATGAAACTGTGTGTTGTTCATGAATGAAAACAGTATTTTTCAGGAAACCTTGTTTACAGGTTGAGATAAGCGAGTTGCTTTGTCTAGGTGTTTGCAGTATGCTGTGTATAAATTTGATACTCCTGAAGTAATGGTTAAAGGTGAAACATGACAAGCTGCCTTAAGGTAAATATTGCTGCTCTGCATCAGCAGTTCTGGATTGGTATCATTAAATTCTGACTTGATTCCTTGATTGTTTTGTTACCATGATTTGATCATCATTCTCAGTACCTCAGCTGTACCTGGCTGTTTTTAGGATTCCACTTTTAAGCTATTTCCTGTGAATTCCGATGACAAAGCATGAACACGGTGGCTGAGCTTTGTAGTGAGTGTTTTAGTAAGTAATGAGATTTTGTATAGACAGAAGGTGCTTTGTGTCACTTCCTTAACCACTTTCAAGAAGAGTTGCTGTTCCAGACAGCTGTGAGAGGACCTTGTTGGGGGTCCAGATCTCTTGAGAGTGGAGTTTAAAGTGGAGTAAGTTGGGTCCATGCTCTTTCCTCCTTCACTGGAAGCAGTGAAGTATGAGATGGGCATGGAAACTTTTGCCAGTTTTCTTTGTGATGGGAAAATAAACTTTGTGTGTGTGAAGAATCAAGTGAGAAATTGTCATCAATGGAGAGGGCCTAATGGCATAGGGAAAAGAAGAAAATCCCAAATCTGCATGCAGAGCACTGTTTGGAACAGGACTGGGGCACTGTTTCCCATCTTTTCCTGCCAGGGACAGGAGGCTCGTGACTCAAAATCCCATAATAGCTGGTCTCCATTTGTTGAACTTTATTTCATGTTGGTGTGAAAATTAGCAGAGAGTACTCTCCGTTTTACTATCTTGATTTTTTTTTTTCCTGCATCATGATGCAGCACAGACACTCAGTGGAATTTATGCTTCTGTTCCCTGAAAGGCTGATGGTGCAGTAGTGCTGTACTGCTCTCCCCCTTCCCCACCTGCTTGCAGGGCTGTGCTGCAGTGGCACGGGCAAGCTTTTCTGCCTGGAGGAGGGAGACAGTGGGTCTGGCTGTGCTGCCTTGAAAAGGAAGATGAGCTCTTTGTGTGAAGGAGATATCAAAGGGTGCGGGGTTTCACCCCCGGATTGGGACGACCCCGAAAGATGGAAAAGTCCCTCCTCCAACCCGTGCCTTCGAAGAAAGACTCAGTAGTCTTCTGTTGTCTGTTCTCAAGGTTGTTTATTGTTGGTTATCTACAAGATTCTTCTCCTGAACTGCTGTGGCCCGTTCAGCAGCTCAGACAAAGGCACTCTCTCTGCCCTCCCAGGAGGCTGGTGCCATCTTTTATATCATATATTACGTACTACATGTTTATACTTTTTCTCCAATACCTACTATCTATATTGAATGGTGACTTTCTACTCTAGACCAATCTGTGAGTGCCAACACCACCAAAGACATGGAGGTTAGGAAGGAGAAAGAAAGAGGACAGGGCACACCCAAGTCCCTCCATCTCAGAACTCCTGACCCCCATGTACAAAACTCGGACCCCTGCGTACAAGGCTTAAAACCCCCCTGTACAGCACTCAGAAATCCTACCCTTTACTTCGTGACTACTTCTACTATACTATCTAAACTTGTGTGTGTGTGGCTTGTAATTCTTCATACAGAGTTAGTAATTTGCTCCACGGGCTAAGATCAAAACCCCACGTGTGTCTTTGGCTGCATGCCAGGGTCTCAGAGCCCCCTGTCAGCGGCTCTGGCCATCCAGGACACCCAGAGGAGAGTCCTGGGTTCCGACAAAAGGGGAAGGTTTTTTTAATAAGGGGGAAAATCAAGTAATAACTTGATAACTTTCTTGGTACTTTGTATCCAGTAAAGCCCCTAATCTTTCCTAGTCCTTAAGAGAGGATGCCCTATACACAGGCTTGGTCATAACAGTCCTTATGGTTTTCAAGCCTCCTTATGTTTTTTTCTGACTTGAAAGAAATCACTTGCCTAAAGTCACTGTCTTTGCTTTGTTCATTCCTTGGTTTGAAAGCAGGCTTTTAAAGAGTGACTGCACACCTTAGTCTGGCTGAAGACAATACCTGGATAAGTGCACTTCCCAGCATGCTGCAAATGAGTGGCTGTGCTTGCAGGAAACATCTGGTCATGCCTAGACCTGAACTTTTTATCACACGTCAAAGGTTGTGTTTTTAAGCAGCAAGAAACATTGTCCCTCCAGTATATAAACTTTCTCCCCCTTTGTCCTTAGCTCTTTTCTCCCACTATGTCTTTTCCTAATTTGAACCTTGTCTGTTTTTTATGGAAATTAGCTGCCCACCTCCTGTGCTATTGGGTTTTGGTTATTAAGGAACCTGTTGCCAGAAGCACTGTCATCGAGCAGCTGGAGCTGCCACCATTTCCCTGTCCCCCCCTTTCCAAGCTCTCAGAGAAACTGATGGCTAACTTCACAGCTGATGTCAGCTTTTCAGTTGAGTGGGAAGGGAGGAAAACTCCTCAATGGGCAGTCTTCTCTCCAGATACGAAGTTGTGAAGTATGTGTCTTTCTAGACAGAGTTCCAGTGTGTCACAGCTGGAGTGCTATGCAGTGATGTAGTGCTGGGCAATGAGCAAAGCAATTAATGATATTTCTATCTTTCCTACTCTGAGACTTGTGAAGTTGCCAGTTTATTCCCAGACTTGACTTTTTTGCATGCTTAGAAGAGACACAAAGTTAGCCAACAACAATTTGATTCTTTCTATTAACGATTTAGCATGTCCAGATGTGCAGAGATTTACATACTTCTTCCACCCATGAGGAGCTCTGGGACTATTGCATCTGAGTGTAGTTTCAGGAAGTGATAAGGTTTCTGTTCCAGCAGAAAATTGTACTTATCTTCTGGAAAGAACATTTCAAGTCATTTTGCTGAATGTTACCTATGTAACTTTTATATGTATCTTGTTCATCTGGATACAAAATAGGCTGTTGCTGAAGGTAGGTATTACTTTGGCATAGTGGCAGCCTTTTTGAAAAAGTCTTGGACTCTGAAGAAGAATAGAAAAATTTCTGATTTTTTGCCAAAAAGTATATGCACCCTGGTTATTGTAGAAACTACGTGTTATAAAGATTCAAACTATGTTGTCCTGAAAAAGAGAGAACTTAATTCCATTCTTTTTTTAAAAGAAGGAAATTCTTGTGAGTAGGATGAAATCCTTGTGTTTTACATATGCTTGGATGATTTTCAGTTTTCTTTGGTGTTCAATTGCTTAATGTTTTACAGCACTGGCATCTGGATTTTTAGATTCCTCATGTGAAGTGAGCTACTTTTCTGTTCCTCCTCAGTGAGGAAGGTTTGCTTATGGATAACTGGCATGGAAACTGGGAATGGAGAAGACGAATAAAGTAGTATTTTATTTTTTGGATGGTCTAAAAGGAACTGCTGGAGTGTGTGTGTTGTTTGTTGACAGGAATTAATGCTTAGTTGTTGCTTTTGTGTATTCTATTTTTAAAATACGCTTTTGCCCTAAATCAGCTTGAATTGCTGATATTTGAACTGATGCTTCAGGGAAGAAAAATGGTTAACACTATGTATTTGGCAACACAATGTGGTGTTCCTGCAGAGCATTGGGGATCTTCTTTAGGGTTCTGCTACCACCATGATTGGTGAGTTTGGTAGCAGTGTTTCCTAGAAACTTCCTGTTATGACTGTCCCATTTTGCCTTCTCTGTTTCTTGCTGGGCTTTTACAGTAGATCCTAAAATTTCCTACATTGATTTTCTGTTTCATAACATGTGAACCAAGTGAACAAACTATGAGAGAAAACTGTGCGGAAGACAGAGGATGTTTTACAGTGGTGCATAATCTTTGTACCACTTTTGAATGATTTGGAGCATGGCTTCAAAGTCCTTTTTGGGACAAGAGATTTTGCCTCTGATTTGGCTGTATTCATAAACTCTTACATAAGTATGTTCATGCAGACAAGTATGGACTTTGTGACTTGGTTGTCAGACTCCTGAAAAGTCTTTCTCTCTGTGTTGACTGCGTTCTAGTCCTTATAACCTTTCTCTTCTGTGAGACTGAGCATCTTTGTGGGTCTAAATTATTTTCTGGACTATCAGAGCTAAGGCTTGACTGAATTTCTCTTCCTCACTAAGCTGTGATGAGACTGGGAAACAGAAGTGAAACCTAGGAGCATCTCTTCTGGTTTTGGCATTCTTGGTAGTTTGGGTCAGAAGGCAGAACTGTGCTGTAATCTAAATGAGGGCTGTTAGAAGTAGATAAGCATAAAGTAGAAGAGAAATGGGGAGTGGTAGCTTTGAAATAAAACCAAGGCAGAAGTCATCTGCTGAAGTACATGGTTAAAACCCCACCAGGGATCTAGTTAAACAAGAGGCTGGGCAAAGAGGTATGTTCTGAATGTTGGCTAAGTCGAGGTGGCAGTCTGGGAGAGTGGGCAGAGGACAGCTGTCATGAGGACTGGTGCAGCTGAGTTGGCAGAGCATTGAAACAAGGAAGAATTCAGGACCCTTTTTTGGTGCTAGTGAAATTTGTAAAGTATGTGGAGAAGCAAAAGACAGGTTTTGGTCTTTTAGAGGAAATTAACTGCAGGATGCTGATTCTGGTATCAAAAGTGTTTTATGTTTGAAGTGAATTAGGGTTTTGTTGCAATTTGTATTTGACAGGATAAGGACACCTTGTTGGTTGTTAGTTTGAAAACAAACCCCTCAAGTTCTATATAGCTTGTCACTGTGTAGACAGGTATGTATGTCTCTATTAAATGACTAGCCCATGTGTTTGAATTCATTCTTTAAAAATATTTGATATGCTCTGACTGACTGATGCTCTGTTTTGATTGAAGTTTAAACTGGAGCAGCATTCCTTCCATCACGATATTGCCTGGGCTGTTCATATGACTTTCTAGTTTCTCAATAACAGCTTTGTGACAATTTTTTTTATTGTTAAAAAACAATTCCTTATTTCTATTTCTGAACTATTTAAAAAATGAAACAGATGTTGTTTATCACAGTTCAAGTATAAAGGCTCCACAAGTACCACATGTGCTACAGTGATAACCTTCCTTCAGTTCTGTATGGGAATATTATTCCAAATGCAGTCTTTGTGCTGTACTACAATGACTGACATCTTGTGTGTTGGGGTTCTTAGTGCTAACCTTTTCAGTTTTGAACATAAATAGGTTGAAAATATTTGATTTCTTTCAATTGTAATAAATAGGTATTCTTTCTGAATATCTTCTATTGAATTCTTTTGAATTCAATAATCCTTTGAATTCTGAGAATGCAAAATCACTGATTCTTACATATTGTAAACATGGAGGATAGCAAAAGTCTTTAGTATTGTTGTAATTAAATCTGGAAGTGACTCTTAGAATGCTAGATAAATAGAAACAGTGAGTGCCCGTTTATTAACTATTTAAAGCAACTTGTACGTAATTATTGAAAGACAAAATATTCTGTGCAAAATAAGATATGTACGAAGTACCTTATGCTTTATAGGCTGCTGCTTACGTGGTGTGTTAGCTAGACTCTTATCACTGTCTACCCTTTTCACTAGTGAGACAGGAAAAGGTGTCCAAGAACCACATGAGAAGCAGGGCCTGAAGCAGCCAGGAGTGCTTTGACTATAGAGGGTGCTGAGGCCACTCTACTTGGTGCTAGTGTTGGATGAGGAGCTGAGAAGAGGACAGTGAAATTCTTTTTCTCTGTCTCCAAAACCTGAGGACCCTCTTTTCTGGCAGTCTCCAACTAAGGTACATTTCTTCCTCTATAAGGTGGATGTTAAATTTAGCTAAGGCTTTCTCCCTCAGCTTGCCTGTCTTCATTCTCATCCTCTCAGCAATGAGGGAGGTATTAAATCCATCTTGGTCCATGCACTTTATTCTTTCTTTCATCTTTTGAGTAAAGAAATCATAGCTTTTGTCCAGCTTCCTTGGAGAGCCTTTGTTAGTGAGACAGTCTGGGTTTGGGGGCACTGGTCTTTCTCCCTTGCATGGCATCTTCTGGTATCTGTTTTCTGTTAGGTTGCTGTTATTTGGGTTCTAAGTACAATGTTTTGCTCCAGAGCACTCTAAGACAAATGCCCCTGTCTGGAAACTCATCCAGAAGTGGATGGAGCTGCGTTGCTCTGGGGCCAGTGTCAAGTGGGAGGACGGAGGGAACCTGCTGGGATTAATCTCAATGAAATGTGAGGTATGGACCCACAAGTCCATATTTGTCCAACTTTCAGTTGAAGCATTAAGCTGACATCTTTTTAATGAAACAAAAACCTACTTTTTTGGTTAAAATTGACATTTGGGGTGGCCATTGCTTATTTCACTGTAACTGTGTACAGATGGAGATGGGGATTTGAACCCCTCTTGACAATCACTGCAAGCTGACAAATGTGAAATAGAGAACTCAAGCTAATCAAAAAGGTGTCAGTCAAAAATGATCTTGTTTTAAATGGGTACAGATTTTAGCCACACAAATATTTGAGGGCTCTGGGCTGCTCCAGGCATTTCTAATCTAAGTGAAATGAGGTGTGTGTACAGGTGTCTAATCAGTTTTGATACTGTTTAGAAACTTCTTGTAGATTTATTATGTTGAACCAAGTGACTGCAATATGTTGAGTGTGAGTTGCACTTTCTGTAACCACAGAAAATGCCTTTGCTCTAAATCTTGGTTCTCAGTTTAAGATTGAGATTGAAAACTCTCCACTGAACTAATAAACCTGAACAGCTTTTTCATAGGAAATGATCTCAGTGCTTTAATTGTAATTAAGATGACATCTTTAATACCAAAACTTATGCACATGTTGAAGTTACTGATTAGTTTTCACTTTTAGTAGGAGTCAGAATTCCAGCTATTTAGATTTATAGCAAGTCTTTTTTTTTTGTGGGGTGGGAGCTTCATATAAAAGCTTTCTTAATTAAGATCTTAAGTGATTCTTACACACAGGGTATACATAGCTATGTGTTACTGCTCCTTCAACAATTTTCCCCATGAATGTTAGAGAATTTCTGTCAAAATGGATCATCAATAAATGGATGAACCTGCTTAATGAACCATGTGAAAACTTAGTTGAGTTAAAAAGGAATAAGAATAGAAAATATCACCAAGTGGTTACCTTTTTTAACAATAGCGATATCTTTGGGCTAATGGAAAACTAGCTGTTTTCAGTTTCTTTCCAGTTTAAAAACTAGTAGTTTCCAACAGTTAAGTATGTTCCTGTTAGCATGGTAAATTGCACTAGATATGCATGTGGTGCTTTAAGTACAAGAGCTCTTAGCAGAAGAACTGCATCTGCAGTAAGGATCATCCCTGGTCTTCTTTGACTTTCTTCAAAGTTCTTTGAACTTCTCAGAACTTCTGTCTTCGTTTTCTTTCTTTGCCTTTCTTTTACATCAGGTCATCGCCACTCTTCTCTGCCTTTCTTTTCTTCCATTCTTCTCTTTGTTTGTCTGCCTTCTTTGCCCATTTTTTTGCCCTTCTTTGTTCTTCTCTTCTTCCCTGCTCTTTTCCTCATTCTGCCTTTTTTTTGCAACATTGAGAGAATATTGAGAGAATCGTGTGTGTCGTGGGTTGTTTGAGGTTTTGTGGGCTTTTTTTTTTTTTTTTTTTTTTTTTTTTGCTTAACAAAGAAGGAATTCTGGCTTTATTAAAAACAAGCAAAAATCACCTTCTCTGGTGGACTTTTCTTCCAGCTGTTGCTGTAACTGGTGTGCCCCCAGCTCGTTAGGCTGCGCAGCTGAGGCTGTCGCACTCACCGGAAAGCAGGACATTTATGATGGAGTTCCTGTTATTGACTGGCTCTAGAGAAAAATGCGAAATTCCATCAGACAATACAGTAGGTGCACTGTGGGAGACTTTTGTGAATGCTGTTGTGATGCCTTTTTAGAATGGGGTTTTTATTTTTTTTTTTAATTTTATTTTTAGGGTTATTTTCTCAACAAATTTTTTTCCAGGCTCTTAAGCAAGTTTTGCTAGCAGTTTAGAGAATGACCAACTTTGTCTAGATGGGCCTGAGTAATGTTGCACAGGAAAAGCATTTGTAGGTCTTTTTGCAACTGTATTTTGAATGTGTCAGCTCTCATCCTTTTTTATACACTGAAGATGTGTGTGTCAGACGAGTGGTTCTTAGTTGTTTGAGCTTGGTTTTGGTAATACTGGTGCACTTGTAAAAAGGGTGGTCTGCAATATAATCAAAATGAAGTGTGAAAGCAAAGTACATTTGCTGCAGGTTTGTGACATTAATTTGCTTGCCACAGTTTATAGGAATAATTTAAACACTCGAGGATGAGCAAAACCACATTTATATTAGCTGTAAAGATAAAATCTGTGGCTTTTCAGAAAGTGTTGAAGGCTTCCTTCACTCAAATACTTTCCCATCATGCACAAAGCATTTAATTTGTCTTCAAGCACTACTTTGAAATCCCTTAGAGCTGGCTTGTTCCTGAGTGAACTAACATGTTGCTCATTCAAAGGTTTTCCATGTGAGAAAAATGTATAGTTGTGATGAACTAGGAGTCTTGTTATGGGCAACAGTGTCTCAGTTAATGGACATGCTTTCTTCCAAATATAAATGCCAACAGGTTTTCTGTGCTGTCTGTACCTTACTTTTCCTTTATCCACCCGGGGTTATTTGGGAGATAAATTGGAATATCTGCTCCTTAAAATCAGGGGTGCCAGGGGCCCTTGGTTTTTAAGTAAGTTAATTATTCTTGGCTTCTGATGGTATTTCTATACACTTCAGTCCTTTAGAAAACAAATTAATTTTCAATGCCTACACATTATGAAACATGCTGACTATTAAATATAGGTTAAACATATAGGTTGTGTGCTCCTTTTGGTATTTCTTCTCCTAACCAGGAGAACATTACTCTTTTTGAAGTCCATATATATACTTATATGGTTTTATTTATTCTTCTTAGAATTATGAATTAATAGTCCTTTGCTTGTTTACTGCCTTGGTAATATTTTCCTGTGTCTGGGGTCAACCTGTACTCAGTTAAAAAGGCTGAAGCACCAGCAGTTGGAAACCTTTCTACTTAAAGCAGTTTTAACTCTCTTGGGGGAGAGGAGTGAAGATGGGATTTTCAGCTTGGGAGCTGGGCTACAACCAAGAACAACAGAAAGGGAAGGTACCACCCATCAGGCAATCATCAGTGGTTTTAAATGAGATAAGCAGAGGCTTCTTTCATAGCTTGCTTCCTTTCTCTGCACCTTTTAAAGGTGTTCAGAGTGGAAACCTTCCTGCCATTAAGTGCAAAACTATCCCTAGTTATATTTTATAGATTAGAGAGCTAATTTTTCTTCCAGAATTTCTATTTAGAGCTGCTTTCAGCTTTGTAAGAACTGTTGTTCAATTTTACAAGTGGAATAAATTCAAGTGAAGTAAATGTTCTCTGTGCACCTGCTGAAGAAGCTGCTGTTGTGGAAAGTTTTCAATAAAATTCTAGGTGTCTAGCTAACAGCTTCCTCCACTTTTTTTAGGATTTCCAACCTTTCAGATAATGTCCTGCTTTATTTTTTGCAAACTTGAGTCTGGTAGTGCAACTAATTTCCAAGGGCTTTAGTTACATGGAAACACTTTGGCATATATATTTAAATTGCATTAAAATTACAACAGACAAAAAACCCCACTAAAAATCTGTCTGCCTTGGCTAAAATGTGAGAAGTAGCACATAGGTTTTCTATTATTCAGAAATATTTTATTCTTATTTTTCTGAGAGATAAGGTATGCATGTTTGAAGGGGAGGAATTAAGGCAGTAAATTATTTGTTTTGTCCTTTGTGCAGGTCAAATAATTTACCTTAACCAGACACTGCACTCTAATTAGCAGTGTCCTACAGACAGCAGCAGGCAAGAGTTAGAGCAAGCTAGTTATTCAAGCAGATTAGTCTTCAAAGCTGGATATTCACACCAGAGATGTTAAGAATATCTTTACAGGTACAGAAGAATATCTTTCCCCCTTTTCCTTTTTTTTTTTTTTTTTTTTTTTCCCTTGGAAATAGTAATTTCTCACTCCTCACTAGAGGCAAACAAAACCTGGAGATAAGCTAGCCAAGTTTGGAGAGCTCCCGGTGGCATTGCTACACTAACTCAAAATGAGTTTTTTAATGGTGAGTGTCTGGTACTCTTAATGATATTTTTGTTCACAGTTTATTTTAATGGTTTCCAAATATACAGCAAAAGGAAGCAAAATCAGGGCTTGGACCTAATTCAGTCTTATGGGGGCAAGCTGTAGGTTCAAGTGGTCGAGTAACACTTTCCTCAAATAAGGAGAGGTTAAGTCATTATAATGAGCATATAAGTTATTATGACTGTAGTATGTTAGGGTAAAGGTTTTGATACAAATGTGCATATCATTAAAAAAACAAGTATACATAGCTTCTTTTTGCTTTTTTGGAAGACCTTTGTTAAATAAAAATGCTTTGATTTAAGGAACTACCTTAGCTAAGACCATTGACTGAAGTGTTGAAAGTTACATTACCAAGACTGGGAATGTACAACACCCAAAGTTCATGGGTCAGTTTGCTAGAACTATGAAATCAGAAATATACCAGGGCTACTGAATTATTAGTAACTTCACTCCCCTGGGGGGAAAAATAAGCCAGTTGAACTCCTGATTGTTATTTTCAAACCTGAAAATTGTAATAGTTTTCTTAATCTTGCAGTATTGCTAAAAACAGAGAAACTTGCTATGGAAAATTTGTGAAATGTCCTGCAAAGTGTTGCCTATGCTAGAAAGCATTTTTTAAAAAGTTAATTAAAAGTGATTTTAGGTTTGACTCTCACAGTTTCAATAAGAAGCTGGAGCTTCAAGACTGGCGAAGGTATATTTTAGTGTGAATAACTATTAGTTTAGAAATGGAGGTATTCTGAAAGCTGTTCTGTTGCCTGGAAGGAGCACCCATTTAAAAATTAGACCTTCTAAGTCCACTTGAAAGTATTGGTTTTCTCATACTAAAGGATTGGTGTAACAGAACAAGGGAATATTGATAAACACAGAAAAAAATATTGTTGTGTAAAAGTTGTGATAGGAGACTAATAGTCAATTTTTTTTCCCTTAGCAAAGTTCCTTGCCTCCCACAATAGAGAACCTTTCCTGAGATTTGATTTGGGTCACAACCATTCGTCAGACCAACTCACAGCCTTTAATCTAGAGTTTGGAAAGGGGAATTTGAAGACTTTGTTCTTTCCTTTTATTTGCTTTGATAGTAAGACTTTTAGTAAGATAAAATATAAAATACTCTTTAAATGGTATTAAAATAGAGAAGGCATGTAATTTGTTTGGTGTATTGTAAAGACTTGTGAATTACAGCAAGTTGGATCCAGAGATTTAATTTAGCCTCATATTTGCTGGAAGTGCTGGCTGTGTGGACTGATTTTCAATTGTGAGTTGTTAGCAGGTGTTCATAGAGGAACTTGTAGTTAACTTCTAGGTGCAAAATATCTTATATCAGCTCAAGAATATAACATGGTAGATATTTAGAGCATGGTCAAGCATCAGATGAACAGTCTGTGTTTGTTGCTTTGCCGCTGTTGACTGTTATTTTTCCAGCCTTGCTTGGGAATGAAAGTCCTGTTATGCTGCTTGCTGTTGTTTGATTGGTTTCTATTATTTTTGCTTGCAATTGATATTATATGAATAGGTTAAGACAGCCCAGGCAGTAGCTGATTAATTGATTTATTGTAGAAACTTTGGAGAATATGAATGGCAAGCTTTTAATTAGACAAAACAGTGGGACAGGACCCTAATGAACTCATATAAATAGTATTTAAAAACTGGCTCATATCTTGTAAGTTGAAATTTTTTTTCTGATTTAAATTTTGTACTATAATTGAGTGCTGCTTTGACTAGTCATGTTAGAAAGTCTTGAACCTCATTGCATAAGGTGGGCTAGATAAGTTTTGATTTTAGTCAAGTAATATTGAATTCTCGTGTTAAAATCATGTCCTGAAAGGAGTTATTGATAGCATTTTGCAAAATACAGTGCTGAAGGATAAAGGGTTTTGAAAAGCAGATGGTAGTTTCACAGTAAAGCTGACTTGTGTGGGTTAAAAGGAAAACAAACTTACAGAATGAAAAAGGCTTCAACAGTCTAATGTTTTCTTACTGTTTTTGTATGCAATATTTCTTTTGTGTTTGTCCCCTGATGTTTCTAACAAGTTGTGTATTTTTTACTATAATGGGATGATAAATGGAGTGATGCTGCATTATTTGGTTTCTCACATCTTTTTTTCATTTTGCTCTATCCCAGAGGTCTGTTTTCAACTTGGAAACACTTTATACTGAGTTGAGAACATACTGAGTGTACCATTTTCAGTTTTACAGGTGTTGAAAGGTTCCAGTTAGCATGAAAAGTGGTTGGGGGATAGAGGCTACCTTTGGAAATCCTAAAGCATCAGGTGTCCAGCCTTTTTCTTCTATGTTTTTGTCTCTTCTCTTGCCTGTGTGTGTATGTGACAAATTATGGGAATACAACTCTGTTCTTTCCTAGTAGATGAGTCCTCTGAGCATCAGAACTGCTATGAGTAGTGAACAGCAGGAGCAGTTCTCTGGATTTAACCACATTTCTTTATGTAGGTTATCATACCACTGTGTGGCATCATCTGGTTCATGCATCTTTGTTTACTAAATTGGTCTTTGGAATTCTGTCCCAGTTTCAACTTTCTCTTTTACTCATTCAGTCTGGGAAAAATTAGGCATTGTAAGCATCTTCATTATATTCCTTAATTTGTTACCCTCCTCTACAGGGCAATGCACTCCCAGCTGCGAGGCCCCACAAGATGGGAGATACCTTTTGCTCTGAACAGTTACTGACTTGTTTAAAGCTATTTTCTCTTGTGAGTTACTGACTTGTTTAAAGCTATTTTCTCTTGCTAACAGAGTAGCAGTTTCTGTGGTAACAGGTAGTCTAAAGCTAAAACAGTGAAAGTGGTGTTTTATCTTTCAAGTGTTTGAAGAGATTTGTGGTCTTTAAGTGAGAACTCTTAGAATAAACCTATTGTAGTCAAATATTCTCTGTGCTTAACAGGCAAATGTGGTGTGATTAAAAAAAAAAAGGCTTTTTTCTCATATGCAACAATTTTGTTTAATAGACCTTGATCTTCAGCACTGTTATCACCTTCCATATGCTTACATTTACAGGCTTTTATTTAAAAGCTTAGCACAATAGTGGGTGTGAAAATCTAAGACTGCTGTTTATACTGTGCCTGTTGTGTTGAAAATGTGTGTTCAGCACCTTCGCTTGATTTGGCAGCACGTCCATGTGAGAATGCTTCTTCTATAAGCCTGGGAAATTCCTGTGAGCTATGGGAGTGAAGAGCCTGTGACAGCAAGGAGTATTGAGGCTTCAAGTAGGTTGTGTTGGCTGACTGTCATCAGGCAAGGGGGGGCTTTTGCTATTCGGGGAGGTCAATTTGTTCACAGATCTATGCCAAAGAAATGTGTAATTACTTGAGAATATCTGTACAGAAGGAGTATAGAACTGTATATTAGCGAGGCAGTACTGCAATAAATACTTTTTTTTTGATGATAGTTGAGATCTCTACCTGGTGGTCTGAAAAGACAAGATCCTAGACCTGCTAGAGTGCTGTTGCTCCATTTAGCTTTTAATTGCTGTCACAGCATCTTCCTCTGAGAAAGTTTACCTAAGAAGTGCCCATCTTAAATCACAGCAACATCTTTTACAGTTTCTCATTAATCTGTAATTACATGTGCACTAGGGCTTGGGTTGGAACAGAGCGTAACAGAGAATCAACCTTGATTAAGCCACAAAGAATGAAGTGGGTGGTAGCATCCTCTCTGTTTTTATGCTTATATGTTCTTTCTTGTATTGTGATGTAACTTGTATGCTAAGTGAAATTCGTCAGCTTCTGGCTGCTGGAGTGGGGGCTATCCTCTTTAAAACTCATATAATCAACTTGATAAGAATCAGTTCTCTCTCTTTTATTTTTTTTTCCTTTGTATTTCTTTTATTTTTCCTTTGCGGGCATCTAAAATTGTAGTGTGTTTGCTTCTTGTCTGCTCAGTGAAACTTGCAGTTTGGTCCTTATCTCTCTGACAAATGAATCTCTGAAACAAATTTTCAGTTAATCATCCAAACTATTTTTCTTGCACTAGTTGCTCAGATTAAACAAGTAAATATTGTGTTTACTGGTTGTCTGTAAAGACCATATACAAATGCTCTCCCAAAGTCTGGGAGTGGCTAACACCCAGAGTAAAAGCCCATGTGCTCAGCAAACCATGATGTCTTTCATAGTAAAAGTTCTCCCTAGAATATTCTCATAAAAAGTTTGATTTACCTGCAATTTTCCTTGTAAAAGCTTTTCAGAAAAGTCCTAACTAGCTCAAGACTCAGGCTGTTTCTATACCAAGTAATAATCCTAGTAGTTTTAGAGAGACACCATGATGAATGGTAGTCTTTCACTGAATCAGGAGATAATTTTATAATTTTTAAAATATCAGGGGTTTTTCTACATGAATACAATAGCCACTTCAACTAAATGACTGTCTCAGGGTTAGAAGCTGTGGGCAGCTTCAATTAAGAGAATACGTTTTTTGCTATGCAGTTGTCCTTGTCCAAAAATGCAGCTGCTTGGTATTCTTACCTGATCTAGCTCCTATCAAATATAGGAAGTTGTCGGACAGAACTTTTAAACTGAATTTTCTAGACCGTTTTGTTTTGTTGGGGGTTTTTCTGTTATTTTGGGGTTTTTTTTTACAGTAAAATGCTTCTGAAGGTGGACTATGAAAATGGCCATATTGAAAAGCACTTTCGAATAATATCTGATACATACATGAGAACATAAACTCTGACTAGTAAAAATAAATACTAAAAATTAAATGGAACAATAAATAGAATTATCTGATCAAACAGAAGAATTCTATCTCCCATTCTAGGTAGGTGATTGATGTTGGTTGCAAGTTGAGTTTTTTTGTCAGTTGGTTGTGTGTGCAGGTTTTTTTTTTCTCTTGTTGTAGCTGGTTAATTTGCTTTATTTCATGCAGCAAAGAACACTTTAGACTTAGGAAAACTATTAGGAATACAATTCATATCTGTGGCCAGAGTTATGTTAGTCTTTGAGTGGTATTTTTTGTTCTTATCACAAAGATCCCCTGAAATTTGCCATTTTTAACAAAAATGTGTGTTTGTTGTGCTGTGTCTTAAAGAAATTCCTCTGGTAACCAGCAATGAAACAGATACTGCGTAAAGCTTTACCCAAGTATGGTCTTAATAATAAAATGGCTAGTTTACATGCCCTATATAGTTTTAGAAACATTTAAGATGCTTTTAAAGTAATTACATTTTTTGACAGCTCCTTTGTGGGGAGATTTCACTTTGCTAAAATGTATCCTGCCATTCATATTTTATAAAACAGCTTGTCTGTAGTTTGAGCTTTGTTTTATCAGATTTATTGATAAAACAATTTTATGAAGACAAAACTGTTGTAATAAATGTGGTGGATGACTTGCTTCTTAAATTTACTGACTTGGGACTGCCCCACATCTCCCTTGCTGAGTACTTTTATGTCAGTTGTAGTTGGATAATCTGCTAAAAGGAAAACTAGTTTCTGGATTCCTGTATTCCTTACTGTAGAATAAAAATACTTTCTAGTGTTAATATGCTCTAGTTGAAAATAATGTGCATGCTAATCTAGCTGGCTTCTTGAAAATTACACTTGGAGAGTAGAAATGTAAAAATATTTATTTTCCTTGAACTTTGCATAAATTTGGTAGGTACATTAAAATGAAAAGTAAGTGATGTAAAAAACTTAAAGGAGCTGCTAAAAGCCGTAATAATAAAATTTTCTGTGAAAGTTGATCTGCAATCATGTCATGATCTAGAGCTGCTGGATTATCTTCCCTTTGATGGAGAAGTCAGTAAATTACTTTGGTTCTATAATTAATGTTATTTTTCTGAAGCATAAACTTGAAGCAACAGTTGTGGTCTGTCATATTCTTACTTCTGTGCTTTCAGAAAAGCCCAAACCACTAAATGCACAAACAGATGTGTAGCTTCCCCCTGCTCCCCTGAGTTTAGTGACTTGATTGTTCACTATCTTGACGACATTGCTTAATTTAAGGAATGCAATTGTCAACTAGATTTCATTGCTGTAGGATTGTACAGTTCAAGATAGTTTCTTGACTAGAGGTTTCTTGGTTTTTAATTTCAGTAAAAAAGAAAATCTACATTATTTTGACGATGAGAATAGCTTTTATCCATTAACTGTTAGCCTTGTGTTGCCTGTACCCCTCTGCAGCTTTGGAGAAGTAGGGGTTAAAAGCACAGCCATTGGAATTGCTGCTTTTCAGGTAATCCCTTGGCAAGCAATGCCTTCTTTTTTCCTTATTTAACCCTTCAAAGCTGAGGGTTCATTTTCTCAACCCAAGTGCAAATGCATGCTGGTATTAACATGTCGGCCTTGAGGTAACCCCAGCTGCTGCCAGCAGAGTGTTAAAATCCAGACCTGTTTTAGCTTTGCTGAGAATTGTCCAGTTTGAAGTGCTCTTCATGAAACCATGACTTTGCATCAAAATGGTTCTTGGAAAAATCTCATTTCTAGAGCAAAATTAAGAACTTTAGACAATGTATATAAAATAGTTAACAACACACATTTATTGGGATAAATATTTATGTAGCTGTGAACAGCTGAAGCCTACAATACAGGGTTATGTCATGTTTTTACATGAAACAGGTCATTAAACTTTCTGTTGCTGTTGAAGGGAGAATAAATAGTTGATTTGTACTTACAGGTTTAGTTTCATGAGTAAACTACTGTGTGAGTTTCAAAAATTTTAGATAAAAGAAATTTCTGGCATATGTGTTCTTTAATTGAAATCCAAAAAGCGTTTTCTCTTTTTAAATTGGATGTCTAGACAGGGGAGGTGCATTTCCTTTTATTAAAGAGAGTTGGATATTTTCTAAATATAGATTAGAGATGTTGCAGGCGGTTGAGATGTGAATCAGCTGTTTTGGAAAAGTTTATCAGGCATTTTTGTGTTGCATACTTACTGGTGTGCAGAAACCCTGTGTGTGTATGAACCTTTTCTTCCTGAGCAATAGTGTGAAGTTACAGATCTTAAAACAAATTTCTCCCTTTGTGTGAAAGCAGCCTTCACAATGCCTGCCTGTGACTTGCTTTTTGGGAAGTGCTGATATATTTTGCATGCAGATGTTTAAACCTAATCCTATTTTTTGGTAATGCTTATGTAGATGGGTGAGTATCTTTTATGGTGGTTAAGTCCTGCTCTGGATTCAAAATCTGGCTGCTAAAGAGTTTTAAATTGGGCACCGTAGCAATGTTTCTGATTCTTTTTCTTATTGAATCTTTCTTATTTGTTTTGCCACAGGCCTCATTCAATGCACTTCAGTGCATTATTTCAATAGTGAACTGAAGAACAGAGCACTTTTTTAAAATGGTAATATACTAATGATATACTATTAGTTTAGAAAATCATAATAGCCTAATGGTCTAACATTTTAATTTTTTTTTCTAAATGTGTTCTATCAACATTCATTAATTTTTATTATTTTAGGAGCAAGATCAATGAAGAATCCCATGCTGATATGCAGTGTTTACTTAAATTAGCGTGCATTGCCATTTAAAAATTTGTCTTGGGTTATTTAAATATAGTCTTAAATGTCAGCATAAAGCTCCTAAAGCTTTCTGCCTATGTGGGGAAAGTTAGCATATTCAGGTGGAACTCAAACATTACAATCCAAAGTCAACTAATCATTGTAAAGTAATTTGCACCTCTGTAAAATTTGGATCTTAACAAACATTCAACTTGTTCACTGCTTAAATTGTATCCATTCCTGTTTGTACAAATTTTGTGTTATTAGCACCAAGGGTTTTTAACTTCTATTACATGTGAAAATAGCGTGTTATCAGCTGCAGTCATTTTTCCGAATCATTGTAAGCAGATAGAGATGTTTCATGGAAGGCAACAGACATTTTCTTTCAAGCCAAGTGATTGTGGTGATGTAAAATGCCGATGATTTCTGCACAAACTCCAGAACTCTTGAGGAAAGATAAAAGGGGAAGTTAATAAGTTTTTTTCCAAGTTTTAGTTTTGTGGTAATTGATCTGGATATTTGCTGCAAGGAAATGATGCATTAGTTAGTGAATGTGTTAATGCTTGGGGAATATATTTTTAAAACTGCATTGATTCAGGATGTTAGTGGTAATGGGAACCGTCCAGATTGAAAATGTAGAAACACGTGTTTTCCAGCCTTAAGAAAAAGCAGTTCTTTAACATTGTAGTTAAAACCTGAATCTGCAAACATAATACAAATGCTTTCCTCCTATTGAAACGCAGCAAAAGTAGTTAAATAGCTTGGTGGTTTCTATCCTGAGTGTTTTCATCCCAGGTTTCAATATATGTACAGTGGGATGATTTGAATTTTCCAAATTAGTAACCTAAGTGAGATTATGATGCAGAGAAGGTTTTTGAAGAATTCCATTAATGTAAATAAAGATTGCCTGAAAGGCTTTTGGAAGCTATTGGGATAGGACTGGATATTTTGAGATGGAAAGGTTTCTAGGACCACCCTCAAGCCCACTCAAAGACCTGTCTCTAGTTTTTCGCTTTAACCGTTCCCTTAACAGTGTTCAAGCCATCACTTGAGAGGAAAGCTTTTTTAGATTGAGCTGATTAAGCTGTTCTCTTCAGCTGTGGGCTTCAAGCCAATTTGTATTGCAAATTCCTATTGTGTCTTGTCTTGTTAGTACCAACCCTCATTACTTTTTGCTGCAGAAGTGGGGAAACCTGAAACTTTGTAATCTGTAGGAAGTTTTCTGGTAAGGGAGGGAAGGAAGCAGGCAAAATGAAGATCGTGGTAGGAAATGGGTGGGAGCCTGTGTTAGAGCACCTCTGTATTTGTGCTGTGGTTATCTTCATTCCATCTTTCTCAAGACTGTTAAGGGATTAGAAAGAAGATGCATATTTGTGGTTTTGTGACTTCAGTAAAGGATAGAGTGGGAAAGAATCAAGGCAGTAAGTAAGTAAATAAATGATGATTTTTACTCTTCTGTCAATTGCACTATGGGTGTTCTGGTGAAGTATCTGGTGTGCTATATCCCAATAATACTGCTTATTAGCATTTTCCTAATGTCTATGAAAAGACTAGAAAGCTGGTTAAAGCCTCGTAAATCCTCTCCATTACTTCAAAACTTTTGGGGCTGATAGAAAGACTATGGCTTCTTGGTACTGAGAGCACCTTATATGTCTGTAAGTGGTGTGTTGTGTTCTGCCAGGATCTTGTATGATGAGTTTTTCTGTGTTTTGAGGCTTGGAACTATTTTTTTTTTATAACTTTGTAGTTAGGATGTTGGTATTTTTTATACCTTGTATGTAGCATGTTTACAGAAACCATTTATGAACAGTATGGGTAGTATATAGTGCTAAACAAGGATCTAAAATGTCTTTAAGTGTGCTACGTGTTGGGTTTGTTGTGGTTAGTTTGGGGGTTTTTTAACTCTTAAAAGCTACTGTCTTTCAGTGGTGCCAGAAGGGGCAGCAACGTGAACCTGTAAGTATTCCAAGAAGGATCTCTTGAAGTAATGGTTACAGTGGAGTGGTAAGAAGATTATATTACCACTGGTTACGCAATGCTCATTTTGTATGAAAAACAGCTGTGTGTTTTGGTTTTCCACTTTCTTAGGGTGTAGAAGTGGAAATAAGCCACTGTAGAATGAAATGGGTTGTTACATGAGAGCTGACTTACAGTAAAACCAGTGTTGCCTTGGCAGTATCTTTGTTAGTTATCCTGTGTGTGCAGGGAATTTGGAGAGTTCATGTGTATGGATTCATGTCTGGGGATCCTTTGCAGCAAAAATGCTTTCCTATTTATCTGAGGCTTCAGAAGACCCACACTTACTTTCTGCCTTTGACTCACTTAAGTTACATTGGCCCAACAATTTAACAGTTTCAGATCAAACCTTGGATTGTAGGACTTTGTTTTGAAGATGGTGCGTGAAAGTGTATGAAAACTGTTGCATGTGAAAGTACTTTGCAGTCAGTCTTCAGAAAACATGCTCTTGTTCTTCTTTTTGGGGGGGAATTTCATATCACTGAGTATTTTTTTCAGCTGATATTATGGGCTACAATTGTATCATCCGTGAGGCATTACATGTGTACAGGCCGAATGTGGCTTACAAGAACTTGCAAAGCAGGTTGCTTTGTAAGGAGCTGTCGGTTGGACTACGTGCTTCGAAAAGGGCAATTGGCAGCAGCACCTTGCTGGTCTAGTGTAGCTTAGCCGGCAGAATTCATGTTTTCCTTACTGAGGGAATGCTGCTTCGCTGGGACGCTGTGGCTGTCGCTGGGAAGGATGGATGGGCTTGCTCAGCGCGGTGGTGCTGCAATGCAGCGAAGGAGCCGCGAGGTGGCTCAGCAATACAGGAGCACCTGGAGCCGGCCCGGCGCGGGCAGCGCTCCCGGCGGGTCCGGAGCCCGCGGGGAAGCGCCGGCGCTGGGAGCGCTGCAAACCCGCCGCAACCCGCGCCCAGCTCCCGGCAACGCGCGGCTAGCTCAGAGCATCGCTGCGTTGCTCGGCTGTGGAAAACAGCAAGGTTGATGTTATGGTGGATTTGTGCTTCGGTCAAGCTTTTTGGGATTGGTTCGTCTGAAGGTGATTTGTTACTCGCTTTTGGAGTTTTTATTGAAGCTTCATGCTTAAGCCCTTCAAAGTAGAGGCTGCCTTGCTCCTTGTAGGGCGAGAAAGTAGAACTAATAGTGTTTTTATGACACTGGAAGGTGAACTCTTTCCAAAAAAAAATTAAAGTAAAAATGGCCGTGCAGCTGCAGAAAGAAACATGATACGTGGGATCCTTATCTATTTAGTAAGCCTGGGACCAAAAAGTAACTATAAAAGTGTCACCTTGTTTTGAAATAAAAATGGGAAGTTCTCAGAGAATAAGATGATCTTTCAGCCCACACAATTTCCATTTTGACCTAGTAAAACTTATTAATTCTAGCTTAGATACCAGTAGGAATGCTAAACTTGAAGTGTCAGTGGTGCCTGAGCTAGAATGGAAGCAGATTTCATCCCCTGTTGATAACAGCTAATGCTTCCTAATGCTGCTGGTGGGGGATGGGGGAGAAGGGGGTTTTGCCACCAAGGTGGGGAAGAGAGGATTCTGAAGATTCAGGAAAAAAATATTAACATTGCCAGCATTACAATGCAGATCTTATGGATTTTGTGGAAACACAGACCTATGGTGGGGAGTCCTGGGTTTCATTATCTCTCCTGCTTCTTCATGTTGTGACCACATCTTGTCAGCACGGAAGTAGTAAGTACACGATGATCTGACTTTCACCAGCTGCTGATATTTCTGGCACTGGGAATGCAGGCCAGAGCAAGCTGAAAAAGATGGGTATCATACAATTACCCCCTAAATCTTGAACCGTTCTGATCTGTAGTTGGCTGTTTAGGTTTCACAGCTGGTAGAAAAAGTTTTTCAAGTAGCTGTGGAAAATAATGAAGTGATTATAACTTACATGGACTACCTTATTAAGGACTAAACTTGTGCGGTTAAAGTTGAGAAGAGAGAACGAACAGCAAAGGCACCTTGGATACTGAAATGCTGTGCTGTTACTCTGGTATAAGAAGATGATGATGATCACGTTTCATGAATCACACTGACGTGGCATGCTCAGAAAAAAACCCTTACTAATCTTTTTAAAAATTCTGGTTCTGGATGCCCATGGAGTGTACATTTGGAGTTCATCCAGCAGTAATGAATAGTATTTTTAAAAAGAAGTCTTCCTGCTGTAGTCAGGTTTTAAGTATGATGACGTTCACTCAAATCTTCAGGTTAAATTTTTTGCCTCGAAATAAATAAAGTTTTAAAACTATGGAAATATTAATAAATTCACAGCAGGCAGCAGAATTCATGCAGCCCTGTACCAGCTTGCTGGCAGGATGCTGTTGCACGTGCAACCTGGCAGCTCGGGGTGAGTCAGCACAGCAGACCCTTGCAAGGTGTGGTCTTTTCCTTCCATCAGTCCAGGACACTGCCTGTGCTGAAAGAATGGCTCTGGTGCCTCAGCTGAATGCAGGCTGTGCAAATTGCTTTGGCACTGGTGATCTTACAGTGGTCAAGGAATAGGTGGGGGCCTGAGAGGATCTGGAAGTTGAGAGCAGTTCAGTAGAATTGGAGCCCTCGAGGTGAAGCTTGTTTGGTTACACATGGATGCTTGCCCTTGTAATAGACCAGTTACAAAGATCTCCTTCTTCAGGTCAGTGTTGAGGGTGGTTCTGGGATGCTTAGTCCTACCCTTTTATGCATAGGAAAACCTCAGGAAGGGAAATCTCGTGAGCATCAGGCTGTACCACAGCTGCTTTGTCCTGGGATAGTCCTTTTTTGTACTAGCAGGTTGGTTTTTTTTCTTTTATACCAATGTGCTTTTTTAATCTCCTGACTAAAGGATCTTTGCTGGAAGCAGGACCATGGTAAAGGAAAGGGGAAATTCCATGTCTAGACTAAACCACAGCTCTTCCTTCTCTGACGTGGCCAGTTCTACCCAACCCAAGCCTGTAATGAAGGTAGTGGTGGGACTGTTAAAAGCTATTTTAGATGCCTACTCAGGATGCATGCAAGGAGTGTCAAGTCTCCTGCTTACCCCAGTGTAACCATGTTTGTCCCACAGATGAATGGGTTTTGTGTTATTTGCCCAGGCAAGGGCAAAATACAGACTATAATATGGTAGGTGACTCTCAATATAAGTTTACAAACTGGGCAAGGAGCTTCAGCTGAAACATATGAATGGTAAATAGTTTTATTTCTGAGTCTGATATGGAAGAAATAATTTCCTTCCACACCCTTCCAAAATGAAGTCTCTTCAGCTGAAAATTGCTTGGCATTGGTAGTGCTTAACACATCCAACAAGGCGACAAATATTTGTTCCTTCCTATTATAATACATAACAAAAGACTCTAATATGGCTTTACTCCTTGTAACATAAGTAAAAAATTCATCCTTCTACTTCCTTCCCTCTATTTTTTTATCCCCTTCTTGATCAGCAGCCACTGTGGCCTCTTTGTACTATCCTTGAATGGACTCCTGTTGGTTAGGCTACTTGAAATTCATTACAGGATTGGATGAGAACATTATGATGTTAACGTGTCACTTCAATTTCTGGATTGGCGGTATGTCAATATATTCCTTAATCATTCCTTGAAGGTTTTGGAACCAATAAGGAGACTTACTTACTTTCAGTGAATCAGTTATTCTAAGAAAAAGTCACAGAATCAGAAGCTAAAGCTTCAAACAATAAATAATTTAAAAATTCCTAACTTGTAAGCATGCCAGAATATATTTCTGAAGGCCACTGGTATCTTCAGGTAAAAGGCAATATTGTTGTGATGGCAGCAGTTATTTTCCACAACTGATGGAAAATAATACACCAATGAACAAATAATGACTGGAGATTTTTGTGCCATTTATGGATAAATACCCTGAATCTGTGAATACAGTGTTGATCTCCTTCAGTGCCTTTACTCATTGTGCTTTAATTGCAAATGAAAACATGTTTTTATTCTCACATTTAAGCAAGGCATGCATCTATTTTTAGTACTACTATCAGTCTTTGCAGTAAGATATGTGTGTAAATGTTTGAGCATATATTTATACATACACTATTTAACTTTCTTTTTTTTAATGAAGCAAAAACTGGAATGTATTAGGGCCAGGAGGTGGTGGGGTTTATAAGGTGTGCCTAGTTTGTATGCCAGCTCCTGGAATGAGAAAGGAAATGCTTGAAGTCGTCTGGCAAGCGTTTTAAAATTACTTCATTTTTTTTCTCCACCGCAGAGCCTTATACTTGAGTTCTGTGCTATAATTGCCTTTTTCTTTCTCTGTTTGGTAAGAGAAAAAAAAAAGCATCTCATGCACAGGCAACTGCTTAATCATACCTTCCTGCCTTGTTATGGAAACCTGAAATGTTTTGCCTCTGGTGAAATCACTTTTTTTTCCTCCTTAGATTGAAGACCAAGAAAGGGGATAGGAATGGTTGGAATCTACTTTCTTCTAAAACTGAAATTGTCCTGTTTTGGGTTTTAGTTTATTTTGTGTTAAATCTGACTATTTTTTTGTACGTAAAAGTTTTGATACATTTGAATCTCATGTAAGGGTGGCATGTTCTTTTGCAACTATGTAGGAAGGAATATTTTCCAGCCTCTACTCTGTCTGCTAAAGGAAAACAAGTATTTTGGCAAAAACAGAAAGGAAAAGCTGGCATTTAAAAGAGCCAGTATTAAAATTATGAGACTTGAAAGGATGCTGTAGGAAAAGCTGGAGTGTGGGAGGGAATGGGGATTCCCCTTCCCCTCCTACAAGGAAACAGTCACTGTTTATTTAATGGTAAAGGTGTTTCTCATTTCAGATAAGCAGGTTGACATTAGAGCCCTGGTAGGAAAATCTGGCTGACTCACATGTGTTGCTTCTCTTTTGTACAATATAAACTTGTATCATCACTATCATATATCTATAGTCAAATAATTGATGACTGTAATCATTTTGCTGGAGTACAAGGTCTCCCTCCAAACTTGCTTGTTTCCATGTTTCCTGGGAAGTATTTATCAGTTGATAAATATTTGTGGTGTATGATCTGATATGGTAGAGTTATGTTGTGTTCTATCATCTTTTCCTAGCTAGATGGGTAGTGCTCTGAACTTGTGCTCTTTTACTTTTGTGTGTTTAAAATTACAGAAAATACTTTGCTCTTTCAAAATAATGATGCTGCAGATGTGTTAACCTTAAAAAAAATGTTTTGCTTTCCTGTTCATGGTTGTAAGTACCCAAGAAAATTAAAATATACGTAAAGTACAGATTTCTGTGCCAAGAACAGATGTAACCAAGCTTCAGGTTTGACAGGAGCGTATTGCTTATTGTTGTCTTGTGTTTGTTGTGGTTTGCTTTGGTTTTGGGTTTGTTTGTTTTTAATTAAATGTTTAAAATAACTTTTATCCATTTTCCTCCATACTCTGTGGTCGCCAATTTTATTAAGTTTTGAGTCAGGCTTTAAATGTTACTTGGAGTCCTGACACATTTTGCCTGTGACAATGTAGTCACAAGTATCATGCATGTGTCTCAGAGAACAGATTCTAGGTGTTTGTGCTGTTTCATTGTGGGAAGAGAGGGTAAATAGTCTAACCTGATTTGAGAGTATTATATGGGAAATGCTACAGCTTTGACACTTTACCTTAAAACCTGTAATCCTACTTGACTGACTTTAAGTAAAAAGGGAATTTTCATTTTACAGATTTGAGGGGTTTTTTTGGTCAATGTGGCCTATGTTAGGATGCTGGTTTTGTATGGTTGAGACATGAAACAATATCAAATGGATTGATTTGGCTCTGAGCTGTTCCTCTACAAGGAATTCTCATACAGATATATATGTAGATAGATGTAGTGATAGTTCTGGGTTCTGCTTTTGATATCCACTTGGAATTTTAAATCTCCTGTACTCACACAACATATTCTGACTAGGGAAGGATAGGAATTGCAGATTTGAGTGTCTGTAAAGTGGTCAAGAGCACTTAGGCTTGTGGAAAGAAAGGAGAATATTTGCTACAAATAAAGAAGCTCTGTAATTACCTTTCTCTTGTGGGAATTGTATAATAGTCCTCTCCTTTGCTTTAGCTAAAGCTATAGGGAAAGGTTTTCTTTTCTACTGCAGCTCTAGAGAATAGTGTAATGTTGGGTGAAGTTGGATAATGCTATTGATGAACCTTGTAGTTGCCTGGAGCTGTGAATGAGGCAAAAGAGATGTGTGGATGCTTTAGAAATAAGGATGATGTTTTCCTTGCAATTGAGTTAGTGGACACCAAAGAAGATTTTTATCTTTTTTATGTGGTCTGTATTCTCTGGAATAAGCTGGAAGAGTATTGATTCAACAGTGCCAAACATGGCCATAGCAATGTCAGTACTTTGTCTTGCTGTCACAGGAAGAATTTGGGGAAATACATTCAGGTTAAGAACATGAGAAAATGAAAGGCAAAGAGGGTTCAAGGTAGATATTTTTGTGTGCCTTTCCAAGCTAGTGTTCATAATGCAATGACCTGCAACTTGAATCTGTGACCTGTGCAGCTTCTCCCCTTCTTTTCATGCAGCAACATTGTTTCAGCTGCTTTGGAGCTCTCTCTTTTAGAGACGAAAATTCAGGGTGGCTTTCACTGACATTCCAGATTTCTAAGGACAGTCTTCTCCCAAAATTTTGTTGCAATTGCCACCCATCTTTTGGTGGTTTCTAGCCACAATTGGCCAGCCTCCGCCTTTTGGTTTTTTTTCCTTTATTCTTCCCATTGTGAAGTGGGCTGGTTTCCTGGTGTTCCCCTGGATGCCCTCTGACTGCCTCGGCCCATGCAGTTTTGAAGGGCCAAATCTTGGGCTGTGAGTGCATGTGTTTTCACTCTTCTCAGAAGAAGCTTCACTTGCCTTATGGCTTGCAGAAAAGAATCAACAGCACAGAATAAACTTAGCTGCTTCCATCCCTGCCAAGTGCCCACTCAGGCTTTAAGATGTCTGTTTGTACCATGACAGTCATCTTTAGCCATTGGGGCTGGATGAGAATTTGCAACTTCGTTAATATGTAATACCTTTGGTACACCTGTTCTTGGGTGGGGGGGAATGTTCTTGTTTTCTAGTTTGAGTTGACGAATGTGTCTGATTTCTTCCCACCCCACCTCATCTCATTCACTAAGGAAAAGCAAAATATTTGCTTGCTGTCACAACACCAGCCACCATCACTTGGGTTCCCTCTGGGCTGGTGGATTTAAGCCTTCCCTTCCTCCTGAGCTGACTCATGCCCAGTTCTTATCACCCTGCAGCGTGCCACACTGGAAACTGCCCCCTGAAAAGATTAAGTGAAAAATGTAAGCTACATTAAAATTAAATACTGTCAGGAAGGAGGACTGGCAGTGGGTTTTTGGAAACAGTGACTATTGTAAACCTGGTAATTAAGGCTGAGAATAATACAGATTAATTTATGAAGCCTTCTTACCTGACAACTTTTTTGATGATTTGCTGTCTCACTTTTTAAAGTTTGTTCTGATATACCAAGTTTGATTCTAGTGTCTGCAAATCACTGAAGAATTGGTTGTTTCTCTTTTGGAGCATATGACTATGTTCTTGGTGTTACCTTGTAACTTAACCTCTGGTTGCTTAAAATTGAAGGGTTTCAGCTTTCATATTGAATATAAACACATTTAAAGGATGATATTCATCTGCTTATGTGCTTGAGAATTGTAGTTCTGACATTACTGTTGTGTGAAGACTGTAATGTAATTGTATATTAATTTCATTTTGTGTTATAAGAGGGTTGTGCTTTCTTCTCTCTAGCATATCCACCTTGATGAAAACTTAACTAGTAATATTTACATTTGTCCTTTGTCAAGACATGGGATCAGTAGTTTCAGAAACAATCCCTTCCTTTGTGAAACACATTCCTTTATGTAGAGATAAAAAAAATTAATTTGGCACATATGTTTCTTTAGTAAGACTTAAATTTCCTAACTAAATGTATTTTTTTGGCCTTTCAAGACATAGCTGCATTTAAATTTCCATCTAAACCTGTGTCTACAATCAGAATTTAGTCTTCTGGAAGCTATTTTCTGGAAGCTGCAGCTGAGTATTTTTGTTTTTAATATTCTTAGCACACACTTTCAAAGCAGTCTGATGATTTAACTAAATTTCATCAAGATAAACTAGTAGTTTAGCAGATTTATGCCAGTGCTGACTTCCACTTTTGACATTCAAACAATGGCTACTATGTGAGCTGTACTTTTTTCCTTCTCTCATTTTATTCCAATTCCAGTGGGGAGATATACTTTATACCATTCAGAGAATAGTTTGAATATTTAGGATTAGCTACATGGGAGTGATTTGCAAGCTTATGTTCTCAGGTGGTGCGATAGTAAACTCGTTGGAAGAAAATGGTTCTCATTTTGCCTTCTTCACAGGATAGTTCAGCTTATTTCAGTAACTTAAAAGTGCTGAAAGTTTTGCTCTGATAAAAAAAACTTTGAAGCTGGCTGTGAAGCAAGTCCAAAAGGGGGGGGGGGGGGACCAAACCAGTTTTGTGAAACCTTTTGCATGGCAGCAGGCCTAAAATTCTACACTCTCTTTCTTGGAGTTAAACAGATGCTATTAATTGCTAATGGCTAATAAATAATTATGCTAATTAGCTTTTCTCAACATTAGTATTTTTGGACATAACAAGCTTTGTCTGAAGGGAAGGGAAGAACAATATGGAGAAAGAAATTTGGATTGTGTGAGCAGCTCAAGTATGTGAACCTTGGTATTTTGGGGAGCCCTGAAGGAAAAATAGTGAAGGATCCACTTCCTCTGGGGTGAGAGCTTGAGAGCTGAATCTCCTTTATAGGATGGCTTGGTGCGTTTATGTTAGCTAAATTAATGCAACAGCCCAAAATCTTGTTCAACAGACTACTCTTAATGGCCAGAAGCAGGTTGGTAATTTATGTTAAATTCCTTCAGGAGGACTTGTTTTATATCCTAGGAGTAGCTGCTGCATCAGAGCACTATGCATGCTGCCCTGGTGTGTGGCTAAGTCAAATCAATCATTATTTTTTCAAACACTGCATAAATAAAGAAACTCTTGCCTAACAGATAAACCTTTTAGAAAACATGCCAAGTAAAATTATTAAAAGTTGAGATTTAGTTGATGTCTATGCTAACAATACTAATTACTATAGAAGCAGACTGTGTTCTAAACATGATAGTGCAGATGGTTGAAAGAACTGTAAATTTTCTTGCAGCATGTGTAAGAGGATGCTGTACTTTGGTGATTCTAATCAGTAATCTAAATTGAATGCTAAAAAAATGGATAAAAATGACAAGACCTGGCATCCCTAGCTTACAGATTTCCAACTGTTGTTGCCAAGAGATGGTGTGCTTGGCAGCTTTTGTGTGTTAACCTTTAGTCTTATTTACAGTGAGATTAAATGCCATTATCATTATAACTTTGACTTTTGCTTGGAAATTAAATTCCCGAATACAGAAGTCTCTAATGATGCTATCTGAAGTCTATAGATGGAGACCTCTTTCATCCTGCTGCTGCTTTTTGCCTTTCCAAAGCCTGAAAGCTTTGTGGGATTAAAGTGGCTGCTGGTTTTGTGACTAGGGTGCCTGTGATGGGCTGGTCAGGGAGGTACTGATCCTGATTAAACCACTCCTGCCATTGCTGCCTGTAAAAGTGAACAGAGATTTCTACTGAAGCTTCTAGCTTGGGGAGCGGGGTTAGAAGTGAAATGTGGGAATGTGGAGGTTTCCTGCTTCAATGCTGTGCCCTTCTTCTAGGGAAAACTAGAAGTTGTTGAGGTACTTTTGGTACCTTTGGGTTAAAAAGGAGTAGCTGGAAATGGATTTGGTGTCTGCTTGATTAATTTTCTCACTTGAGATGATTATTTTGGAATTAATTATTTCAAACTAATACTGTGCTCTTCTCCACCATGCAGACTTGTTTTGAACCAAACATTGGGGAGTGGAAGTTGAAAATGTCAGAACTTACTTGTGATTTACCTGTTGGTTTAAGAGATCAGTGTTTGAAACCAGAGAACCCTGACATGCAAAATGATAAGAGCTTGCAAAGAAAAGGAAGATACTAGTGACTTAGAGCCTGTCAGCATTTGTCTGTCTTTTACAAATAGCTTGTTTTCTTTAGAATTTATATTCCTGAAGTCTTAGATTCAAAGATCTGGAGACTTGAAGAAACTTCTGTAAGCAGATTCCTCTAGTAAATGTCAGTGAGAATAAGGCGGGCAATTTTTGCCTCCCCCTTTCCCTTTGTGGTTTAAATCCTATAGAATCTTGTTTTACTTTGTTTAGGGCTAGCAACAAAAACCCCAAAGTACTCAGTGTGATTCAAATCTGATACAACATTAATAAGAATGCCTCCTTTTTTTTTTCTTTTTTTTATTTTTCCTTTCTTTTTTCTTTTTTTCTTTTTTCTTTTTTTTTTCTCTGATGCACTCCACCAACACCTCATTTTTGTGAAGTAAGGATTGTCCTCAATGTGGTATTTTAATTGAAAAGCCAATAAAGCCAGTGGTATTGCATAGGGGTTTTTTTAATTAAAAAAAAAGCAAACAAAACCTATGCAACAAAATTCCAAACCTGTTTACTGTCAGAGACCAGTCTCAGCTGTCAGGCTGGGTTCAGGTAGGTTGACATGTCCCTCAGTCTTCTGTAGGAATTGAGGCAACAAAAGGCTTTCTTTTAAATGCTGATGAGTTGTTTGCCAGGAACATCCAGAAGGAGCTGTGGGTTCCTTCTCCCTTGTTTGTAACTCAAGACATCCACCCAGCTTTTAATTACTATTACTGTCAGCTACAAACTGTGGAAGTTCAGTTCTCTTTGGAATCAATAAAGCATATTTATTTCCTTGACTGATTGTCAAGTTAGTGAAAAGGTTTTGCACCAGGTTAGAGCTCCTTTGCTTCTCTAGTTTTCCTGTGCCATGCTGTAATTGGAGCAGAACCATATAAACATTTTCAGACCTGCTTTCTGTGCAAGTTGATTTCTTTATATGTATATACATGCCAGCAGAAAAAAATATTTAGAAAAGATACGAGTCTAATCAGTTTACAGCAAAGTGGCAGTGTGTAAGTTCTCCTGCAGAATCTCAGTATTTCAGTTGTGGTGGGGGAGGAGGGAGTTAGTTAGTCTGCTTTCTCCAACATCTGTTGTGTATTTTATATTTGCAGGTGTGAGAAGATGTCTACAAGAGAGTGGCTTAGCTGATGTCATTATTTTACAGTTATTTTTTATTAAAGTGAGTGTTAATTTACAGCTGAACTTTGACCTGCTCATTGTTTCTCTGTAATTTCAAACACTGACTGAAAGATTGTTATATTGTGCCAAAACCAAAAGTGTCACATCAAGTTGTAGCCAAACATTTTCTGTTCTGGGGACACACTGGTGAAGAAGGGCTGTTTCTCATGGTCTAGTGGTAGGTTGTCCAGCTTGCAGTCTACCACTGGTAAAAGAAAGAAACTTAAAAATTACAAACACCAAAAAACCAAAGCAAACTAACATCCCCCAAACAACTACAGAAATACTCTTCAGATGAGGTTAAGAAAGAGGAGCTGAATGACTACCTGCAGATGAATCATCGTTTTCATGAATTACTCAATTAATCCTGAGTATAAAGATGAGAATTAACTGTAGAACAGTATGAAGGTGACTGGTTAAATTGGAATTTTGGAGAAAGCTTCCCTGCTTTCAGAATGGAATCATGTTGCCTTCATATGCATCTTTAAAATGATAACACCTGTTTTTTAATGCAGTGGATTATCTGGCGAGTGTTTTAGGGTGTCTGTGATCTGACATTGGTTCTTAAGTCTTTCTTAGTCTCCATGGTATGTGAGATAATTTTTGTCAAGTCTTTTCAAGTTTTAAAAAGGACTCATGACTTAGGTGTCTTGATGAAAGCTTTGCAGGAAGGTACTTGCTGTCCCTGCTGCAGACCTGTTAAACTGTGCAATGCTCTGTGGTTCCATCCCTGAATCTTGGTGATGGCCACGATAACCAAGGCTGTGCACTCAGGGTGATGATATTTTACTTCTAGGTTATTTCAGAGGTGGTCCTTTGTGTCTCTATAAGTAATGTGACTTACCATGGTACTGAAGGATTCAATGTTATGCTAGCATCACATTATACTTTGAAATACAAAGGAAAGACTTGATTACTTTATCTGAAAGGATTTTTTTTTTTTTTTGCTTGGACTATTAACCTCCTGTGACTAAGTCTTAAGGCTTCCTCTAATCTGAAGGATTGCATTTCCTTAGCTAGAAGGGGAAAGACACACATTAATTATGCTGAACTGAAATGTTTCTGAGGAAGTACTTAGTACTGTCCCTATGTTAGCTATTATTACTGGTGAGCATTAAAAAATTACTTTTCTTCAGTCTGAAGGGTTGTATTTCTAGTCATTAAATTGTATTATACTGTGCAGTTCATAGCTGTTCATGAGGTTTGGGGATAAAAGCCTTTTTGTATGCTTTTAAAAAACAAAGCATAGTTCCCCTTCCTTTTGCGCAATGTATGTGAAGTAAAATTAAACTGAATAGTGGATATCATAACCTTTCTACCCCTGATGATCCACTCTGAAGTATTTCCCCACTCCTTTTGTCCACTCAAAACATGACACTCTGAAGCTTGAAGAATTAGAACGATTCTAAGAATAAGACATTCCTGTTCAGTGTCTGGCATACATGTATTTCTCTCTGTTGCTTGTCACTTTTTTACTCTTTCTATGTGTGATAAGCAAAGTCCTTAACAAATTTACTTTTACTGGCATAAGAAATGTAGTTGACCATAACATATATAGCTACAGAGATATATAAATTCTAGCTGCTTATTTTTTTAAGTATTCCCAATTAATGGGCAAGTTGCTCAAAAGAGAGTTAAAAAGAACTTTCTTTTCTTAAGAAATAATTATGAAAACCCTCTGAAAATGTTGCAATATTCCTTTATTGGCTTGACCTCCAGATGGAGAAAAGAAGCGGGGAGGATTGCTTCAGACAGCAAGCTTAATTTTTTAGCCTAGTTATTGTGTGTCTGGTGATATCAACAGGGAATAATTTTATAAGGGAGAAGGCCAGAAAAAGAAGTGATGAGATGCAATAGAATGTCTTGCCAGCTGTTCCACAATGTACTTGATTGCTGATAGGGAAGCTGAAGGTTTCTTTCTGAGCCTTTCAGCTACTATAGTACTGTTCCCTGAGTTGGTTACCCCATATATCTGTCTTTGTTTCCATCTCTCTCTATAAAATGTTATTGATATCGATAAAAAGTCATCCATTAAAAGGATGAATGGGTTGAAAATGGTTCCACAAAACAATGTCAATGGTCAGTTAACTGAATGATCCATGGTCAGTGGATCTAATAGAGGCTGATGTTGCCTGAATAGCTTCTCTATTTTTCAGTCAAGCTTTTCTTATGGATTTCAGCAAACCTTTTCAATTCAGAATGTGTTGGTGCAGCCACCACACAGTTTACAGCAATCTTAACATTAGTGTGTTCGTTCTTATTTTGTAAAACCATATTTGAATATTCCATTTATCAATATTTCTGCAGTTAAAACCTTTTCCCTTTTCCTCCTTCTCACAATAGAGTAAGTTTGCCTAAGAATTTCTGCTGGGACTTGTGCTTATATCCATGTTTTCATCAGTTTTCATGCCTGATATCTGTTTTCAGGACTGTTTGGAAATGTTGCTATAGCGTTTTATAAGCAACATTATGCATAATCATTCATCTTATGCTTTGGCAAAAAAGACTTCAAACCAAGTTCAAGTAGATTGGGTGAGATCAAACAAAAACTATGCTGGAGGCAAAAGTCGAGGTCCCAAGGGACTGCTGGGAATGCTCTTTGCATGCTTTAAACTAGGAGGGACAGTGTAACTAAACCTCTACCTCTTGTTATATGGCATTTTTAGAGTTTTAGTCCTTTACAGGAGAATGACTCAACACTTGTGGAATCTACTTCAAAATTTGCACTTCACTCGCATGGCATCAACAAGAACAATTTGTTTTATTCAGCCTTTCTATGCATTATAAGGAAAGACAGACAATTTCTTTCAGTGTCTTGCAGTACTAGTCTAGCTAGTTGTACTGTAGGATGCATCTTTATTAGGATTTTCCTCAAGCTGTGAATAAACATAGGCAAAGTAAAGAACTGCCTTATAGAGATGCTATTAACCTTGTTATTAACTTCTATGACTTTAGGAAAGCACAGATACATGGAGATGGAGAAGATTGTGAAATAGAGTGCATCAAACATAGATGTTCGGTTTGTTTTTCCTGTGGACATCTGGGACAGCCAGTCCCTGTGTTCCTGGCCACCTTCTACAGAATGTCATTAGGATTATGGAGCTTCAACCTGGTGAATTTCTCCCAGTTTGATGTGAAAAGTTAAATATTATTGAAGTGAGTGTTTACAAATCACTAGCTTCCCCAAAAGGGTGAAGGAAGCAGCATGATACTATACAATCATTGTGATATTCTACATCAGTGAAGCATAGAACAATTAAGCCATCGAGGGCATGGGGTGATCTAGTGGGATCACACACTTATTTCTGTGTGTCCTTAAAGGAAAACTGAATTGTCATAGGTCTGAATGGCATTTGAGTTCACACATGAAATCTTCGCACTCAAATGATTCCAGATGCTGTTCAAGAGCTAGTGGTGAGCCTAGCTATTGCTTTTACCTAAAAGAAATACTAAGAAGACTGTTTTTTATAAGATGACATAAAATACTCTTTGCTTGATGAGATATGGTAATCTTCAATGTACCATATGTATGTTAGCATGGGTGCAGGGAAAGAAAAAAAAACTTGGCATTCTTGTAGTATGAAATTGATTAAAAATAGGTAAATAGGTATCTGGCACCTGCATCTTTGGGGAAATAGTTTTGAAAAGAGTTGTGGGAAGACATAGCATTTATTGTCTGAATAGATCAGCACAGCAACTTTCACTACAACTTACAATTTTGATTTTCCTGCATGCTAGCTGGAGGATAACAAGCTCAATCTTTGCTGGTCCCATCCCAGAAATTTTGGAGAAATTTTTGTTACACTATTCTCTCCCTCCCTGGGACCCCTGCTGTTCACCTTCTGATGCAAACTTTGGTTGCTTGATGGCTGAATGCCAGGTTGAGGTTGTCCTACAGAAGTACGTGAGAAAACTTGGAAGTGTTTTCTTTGAAGTTGAACATTCCTTCATGTAAACCTTTGCCTTGAGTAAAACAAATATCCAGGGGGGAAAAAAATGGAATGTTCTCCACATGTGTCTAAAATTGTTCTATGGTTTAGAAACAAACAAACTTTCTAGAATATCTAGAAAAGTTTGTTTCCTTCACAGATCATCCAGGTACATGCAGAATGCTTGAATTACAATGAGTTGGTATCCTGCTAAAAGGAGCAGCTTTGCACTAGCAAGCATCCTTTGAGCCCTTTGGTTTGCCAGGTTTTTGGAGAAACAAAGCAATATTGACAAACACGATGTGTAAACACGAAGCCATACTTTTTATTTGGAAGTCTGCCATGAGGGCAATGTGTGTGTGGCTGGAAGACTGCCTGTCCCCGTGGATGGTCTGTACACAGCGCATGGCACAGATTACTACTGGATTGATCACAGCCCTGAGTGAATGGGACATAGTGCTGTGTGTCAGCCAGCACGACTGACCTCTGGGAGACAGGGAGAGAAGGCATGTACCTGTGATGCCTTAGACCATCCTGGGGGGTGGGTTTGCCATTATCTCAAAGCAGTTTGTTGTAGACTTCTTTGTGGGTGGCAGTAAGTCACAGAGCTTCCTCCAAGGTGCCTCCTGGTGCAATGTCATCTGGGCAGTTTTCTGTGAGCATAGTTAAGCTGTTTGGTTGTATGCATCTACTTCTTGCCAACATGTTTGCTAGTACAAAAGCATTCAGTCACACTTTTGAGGCCTTGTTCAATGTATTTTCTGATGTGCCAAATAAATGCATTCAGCTGCTGAAGAGTAAGGATGCTCACTTAAAGGGTACTTTATACTGTTTAGTTTGATCAGGGCACAAGTTGCAAAATCAGGTAACAAGAGTCCTGTCATGATGCTTCTTCAAGCTTTCTAAATAACAGATAACCCTTAAGGGGAGGAATGTGAGGGGAAATAGATGATGCCCCTTCTCTTGGAGTGAGGTAGAGGGACAAGACAGATGGTTTGATGGAGAGTAGCTTACTTGATGTGGTGATACAGAACTCTTTAGGCACTGCTCAAATGTATGTATGATGTAATCCAGTATGGAAGCTTCTTTTTCTGTTGTCTTGGAGCATATTGTAGTGATTCAGTGATAAACATGTAAGAAGATTTGTATGGTATCAGGTGGTATTTTTTGTCCTTATTTGATGGAGCTGTTGCCTCAGCTCAGGCAAAAGCCAGATGGTAGATGCAAATATGAAACCTGAAGACTATTCCAAATAGCTGTATGGTGGTGTTGGTCTGCAGTTCTTAACAGCGTTAAAAGGAGGACCTGTGTACTTAAAGGTAGGAAAATTGATTATGTATATACATCTGATCATCTTCTCCTAGTGTATTCCTCAAGAAAATGGGCTGTTTTGGGTCCCTGTGTTTCTGAAAATGAGGCCCCTTTACACCTTGATGTCATGTTTGCATTCCATTTTTAGCAGAATCAAGAGTTCTCTTGCTGTGCCTGGTATGGAAAATTTAAGTGTTTCTTAAAAAAAGATAGGGTGTTGCCATTTTTAAGTGGTAGTGACTTTGTAATAAAAAAAATAGATACTATTTTCTTCACTTTGTCCTTTTTTGCAAAACCTGCTGTGTTTGTTCAGTTAAAGTGTACCCTTTTGTCCCTTGGCAATTATAGAATTTATGAATTTCAAAGAAGTAGCACTGTGATCCTGTGGTGTTTGGCTTTTGGTAGAAGTAAATGTAACAGAGCAGTTTACAAAGTTAGTGAGACAGGGAGGTTTCCGTAGAATTTCCTGTAGTTCCTAGGGTGCAAAGCCATTCAAATGAGCTGCAAAGAAACCTTGAGATTAGAGGAAATTGCTATGAATATAGACAAAAATGATTAAAATGTGTCCCATGTACTCCACTTCTCCACAGTCTGCAAAGACAGTTAATTTTAACTAGGTTTTTATGCAATAGTAAATGAAAGAAGCTTGTTTGTATCGAGGTCTTGAAAATAACCTGTTTCAATGCTTCTTGAAAGCTTCTTAATGAAAGTTTTAAATAGTTTTTCTGTTTTCAGATATGTGTGCAAAACTGCATAATTCATTGGAATTATCATGTGGAAATATTTAAACTATTGTTTAAAATGTGCAAATGTTTAAACTATTTAAAGAGTTGCTTTACCTTGATCTTGCTCTGTTCTTACCTTAATTAGGAAGCTGTTCATGAAAACTACCTTGATGAAAGAATTCTTTTCATTACTGCACTTGAAGATAATACAAAGGGTTTTTGCTAACTCAGTCTGCAGGTGATTTTTAATACTGTATGAATTGAAGGAATTGGTGTTTTGCTGTTGGTAGTTTTCTATTCCAAATCCTGCTCCTGACAGATGGGATAAGCAAATGTGATTGCTCACTTTCCCTTTTCTAGTTGCCTGTAGACAAGAACCTTGGCAATTAATGAAACTGGGTGGGTTTTTTTTCCCCCTTTTGAAGCTGACAAGGGAAAGCTGTGAAGTTGGGTACACAAGGCATTGTATGGTATCTGTAAATATAAGGACGACCTTCTGCAACCTTCTCTGAAAAAACACTGCATCCTTTTGCTATCGCCCAGATAATCCTTATCCTGCTTGGCTTCTCGCCACCAGGAAGTTCAGTCCATGTGGCATCAGAGCCCTTGATTAGCAAGAGCAGCCGTGTGGAACAGAGGTATCAGGTCTAATGTCGAATTTCAGTCAATTTATGTTTCAGTGTTTTGAACATGAGTGCAGCTTTTACATAGTTAAGCATCTTCACTAAGGGTTGTCTCTGCTTAGAGAGGAAGGCAGGCGCTGTCTGAATACATACTTCTGTTCATTCAAGGATGTTTTACTAAAGAGTTAGTGTTTATTTACAGTTGTAGTATAGAACATACATAGTGTATTAAACAAAACCTTAAAACCCAAGTAAATCCTAAACTGTAAAAAGACAAAAACCCAACAAAAACTTAGAAGCATATTTATTCTTGCTTAAAAATATCCAACAAATGTGAAACTGCTCCTTGGCATAATAAAAAGATTTTGTAAAACATGGAATTCTGGCAAGTGTTATGTTTGGGGGAAAAAAATTATTCAGATCTTTGTAGACCATGTGTCTTTGACTTCTAATTGCTTTTCTACACTTATTTTTTTTGGTAGGACAATGTTTTGGAAGGTATAAGAACTTGTTGTCTTAAGAGTCTTATCATTTCGATTTTTTGCCTTTGCTTTTTTTTCAGTGGACTAAAGTGTGGATTTATGTAGGCAGGATTCAAAATGCATAACATTCCTTTTGTGAGGAAGAAGTTCATGTGGGTGCAGTAAACTCTGGGGAACAACTCTTAAGAGCTCTCCTGCTAAATTTCTCCCCGTTACTGTTTCTTCTATTTCTCCTGAACAAGAGGCATTAAAAATATTTAAGTAAAGACAGTAAATGAATATGTAGCATTTTGGTCCAAATATTTGTACTTTTCACAATAATCTAGCTTTGGCATTTCTGTAGGAGTTTTCTTCTTTGTTTTGAAATTTTAGTCACATTTTTCCCTTCCTATTCCGTTGCCGAACTATTAGGAAGTTTATTGCTGTGATAGCTCTGAAAAGTATTAGAGTCCATCTTTGGATAGATCTCTGCTGAAAATTGGGAACTTTAGGAATCTTCAAGTAGAAAGGTGGAAATTGCATAAATAAGCAGAGTTACTGAAAAAAAATATTTATTCAGAAGATGCCAGCACATTAAAAACTGGGCTCAGACCATGCAGCTTGAGAGAGGCAATAGCAAAGAGTTATGACCCAGTTGTAAGGCAAGCTGTTTGCTCCTAGAACTTGAAATGTCTAGAAACAGAATATTTGCTCCCATGATTTGCAGATCATGTCACTGCAGGATCAGCACTTTTGTTCCACCCAAGCAAATTTTACAAGACTGAGAACTGAAGTTATAAAAAACAGACCTTCCTGACTGGATTTTCAAATTTCTCACTATGCAAACTTTTAAGAAAATAAGATTTGGGTTACTGTGCACTGCTTCCCTCCTCCAACTGGAACATGATTTTTTGTTTTGTGTTTTTCTGTAAACAAACCATATTTCAGACAAAATTATGGTGTCCATCTGTAAAACTGAGTACAGAAGAATTAATTAAAAAGCTTTTTCCTGGT
The DNA here is from genome assembly GCF_015832195.1 of Motacilla alba alba. Lineage (NCBI taxonomy): Eukaryota > Metazoa > Chordata > Aves > Passeriformes > Motacillidae > Motacilla > Motacilla alba. The sequence continues at coordinate 69,273,671 of NC_052017.1, read as the reverse complement.
CTACACTCATTTACCTCTCCTCTATTAGGCTTTGATCTCATGCAAACAAAATAGCAAGTGAGGTGTTTATTTTGTTTTGTCTCAAATAACTGACCTTGCACTCTGTTAGGAAACATCTTGGGCTAAACTTCAGGTAACAAACTCAGGAGGTGAGCAGGAGTGGATAAAACCTGCCTGAGCCATCAGCCTGAGAGGCTGGTGCTAAAATGCTGCAAACAGCTTTGACCTCAGCAGCTGCATTAGGCTGCTGCAGAAAGGACAAAAAGAAAGAAAGAAAAAGATGTGGCTCTGTCAAGGAGTGAGAGGAGTCCAGTATTTCTGGTAGGATGTGTGTTGAGCTGTGGTCATAAGTTCGGGTGGCCTTCCCAAATTACAGTGATAGCGATGCTAGTGCTGCTGTTACTAGTTTTCCACTGTAGGATGTTAAAGGTGGCATGCCAAGATGTCATGTTTTTCCTCCTGGTGTCACTTCACAGAATTACTCATTTCCTTTAATTATAAAAGACACAGAATTCCTTCTGAACCCAAAATTTCAGGGCTTTATGGATTTTTACTGCGACAATTCTGGATTTTGAAATTTTGATGCCAAAGTTATTCTTTTGGGGGCATAGCCTGCTGCTTAGTGCTGGCTTTCCTGGTTTCTTTGCCTGGTTTTGTATGTTTGGGTTTCCAGTGGGTAATGTTTGGGGTTAGCTTGCATTTGTTGCCTATTGAGGGGTTTCCCCCTGAGTCACTGTGATTCACTTAATGGCGCTGTTGGCTTAGTCTGGGTACTCGAGGATAAGGCAGGTCCAAAAAGCTCATAGCTGCTACTGATTGGAGCTGCTCTTGCTCTTTTGGAAAGGTGAAAGACTGTCTGATACCAGTACCTTTCTGAAAGCAGGAGGAAATAGGGATAGGCAAAACAATAATCTTGTGGCTTTTAAACCTGGTTTTTAAAACAGGTTTCCCATTACATATACTAGAAGTAGTTTTAATTTTCATCTGGAGTGTTGCCCATATGATTTGCATTTCCATGTTTACAGACACAATCTTCTAATCCCTATGCTTCACTAGTGAGACAGAAAAGTATAGCTAGTTTTCTTTCAAATTCAGAATTCCTAACTGGTTTGGTTTATATTAGTGTATACTAATATATTAGTATACAATACTAGACAGTCATATTTGAAGAAAAAACTAAGGTTTTGTGGCTCATAACTTTTATAAGCCTTAGAAGGCTCTCTCCTGAGACTGCTCTCCTTTTTAATGATAGTTTCATTGGATAGGTCTGAGAGCTAGCAGTTATTTTGAGAGTCTTGATACCTGAATGTTTAGGGGCATGATTTTTAGGTTTTTTTTTCTAAAAAGCTTTCAGGCACCTGGCTGTCATCACTGGGAAATTTGTGGTGTGCTTGGACATAACATGCTATGGGCCACAGGTTCCTGCAGTCAGGAAAAAAAGCTTACATACTCAGTTTGTTGGTGTAATTTGTTTTTCCCAAGCTGAGATGTTGGGGGTGGAGATTTGTATGATAGATACAAGCTGTTTGATTATTGTAGAATATCATACTGATTTAGACTAAAGGTTTTATGTATTTAAATACCAACACTTTAAAAATCAGCACCATTTAGCTGACATACCTTACTGTTATTGGCTCAAGTTAAGCCAAGCTGGTTGGTATGGAGCAAACTTGAATTACAGAGGTTTAGTCTCTTCGTGTCAGCCTTAGAGTGGTGCAAGGCTTGCTCTTGAAATGAGGGGTCTGTGTTGAGGTTCACAGTAGAATAGCTATATATATTGATGCTGTGAATAATGTTGTTTTAGATAAAGACAATTGGAGGGAGGGAGAAAAAACCAGCATACTCTTCCTTTCTGTAACTGCAGTTGCAGCTCTTAATATAACTTAATAGTTTACCAGTGGAATAGTGTGTGAGGTCAGATGGAGCTCAGACTAGGAAATAACACAGTGATTCATTTTTCCAAAGCAACTTTGCTTTTCTTTTGCCTTTAAACAAAACTTAATTGGAAAAGAGTAGTGTAAGTAGAATGCTTTTCTTGTTGCTAACTTTTCCTCCTGCTTAATTTTATTTTGTTGCACTGCAGTTAATGAATTACAAAAACCTTTGATTAATTGGACAATCTTTTAAAACAAAGATAATTTTTTTTACATTTACTACCTTTTGACTTTTTCTTTTGACAGCGGGAACAAAAGGACACTTGTTTTTATATTCTTACTTGGCCAGAATACAAATCAAAATAGCAAAATAACTACTGCATTTAGAGGGTGGCAGCTTTAATAAATCAGTTAAATACTTCAGAGTTCATAGTTCTTCCTGTTTTCAGTATAAGGAATTTTTTATGAATGCTTTAATGCTTTACCTCTATTATCACCTTGAAGATTTGAGACAAAGTGTAGCACTGTTCTTTTTATAGTATCTGAAAAAAATTACTGATTTCCTCTGTAAATCTCTGGAAATTATTAGAAGTATGCATTTTTCAACAAAAATAACTTTTCATTTTATTGCTCTCATGGATTTTTCGTTTTTAAGGAAGACTGCTCTAGAGTGCCACGAACAAATGAAGAGTTGTTACAGACTGCTATTAAAATCAGTTTGATGTTGCTTTAGAGTGGTGTGATGTTGCTTTAGAGTGGTGTGTATCTCCTGCCCCAAAGGGTCTGTCACCATATTCCAGTTCAATAAGTCTCTGAAATAGCATTAGTTTCTAGCTGTGCAAAAGTTTAAAAGTTGATGAACCAATAATTTATTGTGCAAAGCCACCAGTGGCACTGCTTCTGTAGATTTTAATGGGGAGATTGATTATTCATTCCAATGAGGCTAAATGAAAATGGTGACTATGTGCTGTTTCTTATGTTGTTGTAGAAAGATGCTTTTAGGAAATAAAACCTGTGTCTTATGGATGAAAGTATGCCTCTTTTTTCCATGCACTTTCCCCCAAACAGATTAATTGAACCTGCCAAAATTTAACTTCAGCAGAGCATAACTATAATTTGTAACTGAAAAGGAATTGAGAACTGCTAAGAATGGCCTTGATAATTGACATTTAGTTTGAACTTCCACAAACTCACCTTTGCAGTTATTGCTAAGGGCATGGCACTAGCCTCAATCCATTTTGAATCTAATAAGTGTAACCATCTTTGATCTCTTCTGTGGTATGTGGAAAACAATTGCCCATTTTTTTCAGAGGTGTTATGAATTCTGAATACTTGATACACTGTGGGGTGTTTCTTTTCAAATGTTTATATTTCTACCCCACAACTGAGAGCCCTTTCTCCTCAATGGTACAGTCATAATACACTTGCATCATTTATGTTAGGTCTTAAATTTTTTTCCCTCCTTCTGAAAAAGCACTCTATATACTTCTCCTGGAACTCTAGGAGTAGTAATAAAAGAACTCTATGCCACCTCCTTCTATTGATCTTTTATCCTTGATCTCTTTTCCCTTGTTTCTTCATCCATCCAGTACTTCCATTCCTCTTTGTTAGCAGAGAGGAGCTGTGGGAGACTCCTCTGGATTAAGAATGCTCAGGCAGGGCATTATCTAATTCTTGAATCCAAGAGCTCTGTGGAAGGGTGTTGGAACTGGCCAAATCGAAGAAAGAGGATGAAGATGGCTTGCATGTTAGGGTGCTTCTACAGCCTTCCCTGGATGTGTCAATATAAATCCCAAATTAGTTAATTGCAAATGGAACTTGACTGTGTAAAACAGTGCAAAATAAAGAAAGTTGGATTAATAAACAGGCTGTTGAGTTACACTTGTTTTCAGTTTTCTATATAAATTATCCTGTTATTTGCTTATGGATCAAGTCAAACTTGATACTGTTTTTATTCTAGATGATTTTGGAAAAGCACTGTCTAACTCGTTTGTCTCAATTTCTTCACCATGTTGGAAGTGCTTTTGTTTGATATTGTGTCAAAGCTTATTGAAGTTTTTGACATTAACTACTGTATTAAATATAAAATATTGCATCCTAAAGTTGTCTCATGCTAGTTTATATGGCCGTTTTCTTTTGTCTGGGAATTTTACAGACATGTTGTAAGTCAGCTGCAGTTGGAAACCTGCTGTTGTGTCTTGGAAGCCAGCTGAAGTATCATTCTTTGTATGAGTTTTCAAATATGCATTTGGCTGAAGACAGCACAGAAATTCAAGTCTAAGGTGCCAGAGTGTGCTGATGAGGAACTGTTTTAACTGAGGGGGTTTATTTAGTCAGTCTTTTTAAACTGTTTTGATTGTTCAAGCTGGTCTGGCATATCTGTACAGAGCCAGGCCTCACTGTAATCCTACTTAAAGGCAGGCTGTAGGAAATTCTGTTACTAAACTGTTTGTCCACAGACAGAGATCTGCTTCTGTCTTCTGATATTTTGTTGATTTATTATAAACTGAATATCATTAGCTGGGTACTTAACATTAACAAAACTAAGCTCTCAAATGAAATATAATAGCACCTATATTACATAATAATTTAACACCTAGTTCCTTTAATATCCCTTTTCTGATTCAGGGATTCCTGTATCTTGAAGACTTTCCAGTATAAATGCAAATCAAGAGCTTTGATAATATAATTTATATGTGTAATATATGTGCCTCCTATGGCTAAAGGTTTAAATCACTTTACAAAGCTTGCTTATTATTATTTACTCCCTGACCTCATTAGGAGAAGATGGAAGATGGAAACTGTGCTGTCCTTACCAGCTGCAAACTCTTTGAGGCTTTGATGGCTGTTGTGATTGCCATTCCCACTGACAGGCTGCTGTACTGAAAAGAAAAGGAAGGGAAACGTGACCCCTGGGGCCGCGTGCGATACGGTATCACAGCGCAGGACAGCGCGGATCTGCACTGTGTGTGATACCAGACACTAAATCAGCTGTGCTGTGCCAGAGCCAGAAAGCAGGAGCTTTCGCACTTGCTGCCTGTTTCCCACTCATTGTGAAGCCCTGCCCTATCACTTGATAGACCTGGAAAGGAAGCACAGAGGAAGCAAGTGCCACTGCTGGTTCAAAATGTTCCAGGGTGACTGGAAACTTTGAGCAATGGCCTGGGTGAGAAGAACAAGACCTTATTGACAGGGTTCAATCCTAGTTAAGTCTGTTTCCCATCAGCTTCCTAAGTAATCACAGCCTTTCTTTTTCCTCTCCTTTGCACTCTCTGGGTCCCCTACTTTCACCTCCTTTTTAAAATTTTATTTATAATTTTATGTTGTAGTGGACTGAGCAACCAAGGAAAACTTGGTAGTTTTACCCTCTCTGCTAAATCCTTGGAGGAATTGCTAATGAAAAAGATGACAAAAGTATTAAAGGTAGCTGTCATCTCCCCCTTTGCGCCCGTTTTTCCAGATTTTCCATCAAATATTCTTTGAATTTCTCCTTTCAGTAGGGCCTTGTTCTTATCATTTGATGTACATATTCTTCCAGTGAAACCATGGCACATGTGGTTTGTTATTTTCCTGATTAACTGCTGTCATAAACTGCTATTACAGGGCTATAGTCCTGTGAAGATCAGTGCACACACACATGTAGTGCGAGGAAGATGGAAGCTGAAACTTTCTTGGTTTCAAGGCCTTTAAGACTGTGTGAGACTTTATGAAGCATTTATACTATGAAGTAATCCCTTTTCTAATGCTGCACTTCTAAACACAGAGCAATGTGCCCTTTGTGCACTGTACTGTGCCATTTTGCATACCCAGGGTTTTGCCATCCATGCAATTTCCCTTGGCAGTCCTGCTCCTGTAGGGCCTCCTGGTTCATCTAAAATTCTTACTTTAGTGTCTTATTCTTCTTAGGCTTTCTATGAGGCAAAAAAATAAAATAACCTTCCTTTTACCTCATATTAAATTATTTTTTCTTTGGAGAAACATGCTTTTAAGGGATAATCAGAAAGTCTGTTTAGTTTTTCCTTTAAATGTCTCTGGCCATGATTATGACAGAGCAGATCCACATAACAGAGTTTAAACCTGTAAGCATGGGTGGCATCTCATTGTTTTTATGGTCTTTTTGTAGCAAATTGTTTGGGTCTGGTGGATTACAGTCACATATTGAAAGAACAAGCAATTTAAGAAGTGAGTGAAAGCTGCAGACTTTAGGCAGGGGTTATCATTGAATTGCTTAGTGAGAGCTCATTTGGAGGGGTAAGCTTTGCTGGGGGTGTGATGGTGTGTACACATTTATAAAGGTGATATGACTTACTGGTTTTGATAATCCTGGCAATATTCATGCCAGGAGCATCCTATTATTTCAGGAAAACATGTGCTAGCACATTTTTTAAAGTATTTGCTTTTGCAGAGCTTAATAATTTAAGTTTGACAAGGATTTCACCTTAGGAAAAAAAAAAGAAGAAAAACCTCTGAAATTAAATGACCCAAATTCTCAACCTTCAATGATATATATTTAAGATCTGAAAATGGCTTTTATTGTGCAGCTTAAATATAAGGTGTGCTAGGGATGTCTTTGAAAACTCTGTAGGTCAGGCAAGGCAGAATTATTGCTGCTTTCAGAAGCCTTGTAGAAGGAGTGCCTGGGCAAAGGAGACGCCAGTGTGACAAGGTGCTACAGAAGCACGTTGGTTTGCAGAGAATGCCAAGCTTGTACTATTTTTTTACATGTTTTTCCTTCCCTCTCTCCAAAATAGTTCAAATTCAAAGACCGTGGTTAGGGTATTTTAGAAAGATAGAGTATTTTAGAAAGATAGTCCCCAGGCACTTTATAATGGAACTTGGGAAGAGATTCAAGAGATGGGAATTCTCAACCAGCATTTGTAAGCAAGTCATCTTAAAATATACTGCTTCATAGTCTAAAATTAACTAAAGAGAGACTGTGGTATTTTTAGGTCGATGTATGAATCTGAAGAAATCAAAGTATAGGCTTGTTACCCAGTCTACTCACTACAAGTTTTTTTCTTCCCTCTTTTGAGATCTTAACCAGTCCAAATCTCCCAGGCCTATTCCCTGTGTTTCTAACATTTTCCTATATCTTTCTCTTCCCAGGATGGATCGTACTTGGCTGAGTTCCTGCTGGAAAAAGGCTATGAGGTGAGTGACTCGGTGACTGGCTGCAGGCTGATGGAGTCATTTGGATGCTGCAGCTCCAGCCCGCTTCCTCTGCTTCTGTCCTTCTCTGTGTATGTTTTCCACTCCAGTCCTAGATAACAAATCAAAACTCTGGAGAGGAATGTGCAACATGGCCTGTAATCATGCCAGGTTATTGTACTATTTATCATCTAATGTCCACTGGTGGATTCCCTCTTCTCCTCGGGGTATAGCTGGTTTGCATGTTTCCCGCCAGCTCAGATAAGCAGTGACCTGTGTGAGCCAAAACTGTAAGGAATTAGGGAATAATTTATGATGCAATGTACCACATAAAGGAATAAGAATCTCTTGTTTGTTCTTTTTCCCCACCACTCTCTCCACAGTAAAGGCCCTTTTTTTTGCAGTTACATTTCAGCAATGAAAACCTTGCATTTTGCTTTCTCTGTTCTCTGTTCAAAAAGAAAAAAAAAATAAACCCTAAAACAAAGCCCAAATAACAAACCCCAAACAAGTTGTACTTACAGTTACTCTCTACGTTTTCTCTTGGATTAATTAATTATTACTTAGCACATGATTTTTGCTTTCTTTTCCTTGAAATAAAGGGAGTCTGATTCCTTCTTGCAGCATAATTTTCCCTGGCAAAAATCACATTTCTTGTGGTCCAGCAAAGCAACAATCACATTGTTGCTATTGTTATGGTATGATTTGAAGGGTTTGAACTGATGTGGGCATAAATGTAAGAATATTTGCCTCCTTGATCATACAAGATGCTTCTAAAATGTAGGATAATGGAAGGAAACAGGGTGGTCAAATGAATCTCCCCACAAAGTAGTAATTTTTGGGCGTTTAGTACAAGTTAGTGCTTGTTTTAATATTGAATTTTATTACTTCTGTTGTCATATTGCTTCATAGCTTAGTGAAAAGTCTCTTCTGAGCTAGTCTGTGCTTCCCATACTTTTGTACCAGGTTAATCTTGTCTTGCTTATTCCATCCTTTCTTTTTCTTTGTTGATTAATTTGGTTATTGAAGTTGGGTTTTAAGTGTTGTAAATTGATTATTTTTTACTATTTCTCCATTCCATTTGGGAATGAGGGTATCATTGTGGTTGCTTTTGCTACTTTGAAGGTAAAAGCACCTTCTCTCACAGTCCACAATGAAGCTGGGAACTGACAACAGTAAATAAAACATAATCCTTTCAACAATGCCCAGGTTGCTATAGTTGGGTAGAGTTCTTTCCTTCTGTTCTTCAGCTCTCCATCAATTTTTTTGGAGTTCTTTCCTGTGCTTCCATTTAGAAACCTCTGTTCCTAAATAACTGAATGCAAGCATGCATATGACAACTGATTGCCTCCCTAATTGAGATGCTTCATTCAGCTTCCTTTTCTTTTTAAAATTTCAATGTGTTTGAAGATCTGGCTCTTTTGAGAAAAATCCACTGATACATTCTTAACTAGATTAACCAGTCTGCACACATTTTGGCCTGTCACAGAGTTTGCATTTCGTTTGCAATTCTCTGTCCTGTGCAGACAAAGGTACCTTTCATCATTTTTTTTACGGTAATATTGCTGTCACGGATTAAGCATTTGGCAGGTTTTCTTGCTCTTGTATGTGCATACCAGAATAAGGAGTGGGAGAAAAAAAAAAAAAGACAGAAAAGAAAGAAAAATAGCAGGGTTTGCATGTTTTTTTGTTATCTCTGGATGTAACAGGCTCTCTGGATTTGTCTGTTTACTGACTCCTTTGAAGTCCTGCAGTGGGTGCATTTAACACATCTCGTTGGTCAAAAGTTTGTATCACAGTCATAAGCAGACACAAAGCTCTTGCAAGCTCAATCTTTCATCAAGCTTTTGAGCTGGCAAGATTTGACTTATTGGTCAACTGTTCAGATGAACATGAATTTCAGCATGACTTAATTCAGAGACAGATAATTGAATGCTCAAGAAGTTTCTCATCAGAACTTTAAGCCAAAATATTTAATTTTGCTAGAAGAATCACAGAATAATTTAGGTTGGAAATGATCTCCAAGATCATCCTGTCCAATGGTTAACCCAACACTGCCAAGTCCACCACTAAACTGTCTTCCTACATGCTAGATGTACTTGTCTCTTAAATACCTACAGGGCTGGTGACTCAACCAGTTCTCTGGGCAGCCTGTTCCAGTTCTTGACAACCCTTTCCATGAGTAAATTTTTTTCATAATATTTAATCTAAACCTCCTCTGTTGTTGAGCACCTCAGTTTGCTTCCTTTAGAATAATTAGTTGCATTAAAACTGCAAAGTCTGTTATTTTACTCAGCAAAGTAATAGTTTGTTTGAGTACTCAAAATATTTTCAGCATCATTTGTGCAAGTGAAGTCATTGAGAAACTGAAGTTATTATGAAAGTCTTTTTTTGAAATAATTTCTCTGTAAACTTGATGTGCCTATAAATTATTCACACAATCTATAAATAATTATTTTGATAAGGCTTTTAATTGCATGTTTTTTATAAAGTATCTTCATAAATCCATCATTTGATGGAAATTTCTTTTGGGGGGCACATTTCTCAGTGCCTCATTGATCCTGACGGTGTAAATGTTTTAATCAGTTATGGGAAGTTTAGTTTGAATTGTAGAACAAGGTATGTTGTGAGCAATGTGACAGGACACAAAAGTGATTTTCTGCAAGGAAATTGGCATATTAAATTTGACCTGTAAGTTGTAAAAATGAAGGTATTGAGCTCTTTTAAATCTTGCTGCCAAAATGTCATCTTAAATCAGCAAACTGGTATTAATCTGCAGTTGTGTGCACTTTTTCGCTTGGTTAAATTTTGGACTTAAGATGAAATGAAAAACATTTTATTTGTCAATAACTGCAGCCTGTGTTGTGTGTAAAACAAAAATCCCCAGACTAAACCAAACCTCTTAACACTGCCTGTTCCTGCTTCTATAGTCTTGCGAATTAACATCAAGTGGGAGAGTAAAGGAATGGCCTCAACAAACCAAGTCAAGGATGCATCAAAGTGCAAGGGATCAGTTTCAGAAATAAAAGCCAGGGAGATGTGGAGGACAGTCAGATGCTTAAGCTTGATTTCCCTTGTGCAAGCTCAACTTCTGTAGCTGGTAACCAAAGCTAACGTGAATTTTGGCAACAGGCATCATGGGGCAGTCTTACAGGACAGGAGGAAACAGGGTCAATGTTTGAGAAATTTCTCTAATGTATTAGGCACAAAGGGTCTTTTCTTTAATGTTTCTCAGAACTAGCATAGCTTTTTTTCACCAGCTTATTTATCATGGCAGGTTAAAGGAAATTCCCAGCCTGGGTTTCATTCTTGGGCTTGTCTGTGTCTCTTGCAACCCACTGGGGAACAGTGACTCATGAGGTCTACAAAACAGCACTGACTGTTCTCGCTGTTCTTCCAGCACCCTAGAAAGTGAATGACAGTTCATTTTTAAAATACTTTTGGGCCTTGCAGCTGCTGCTCCTTCTTCCCCTTGTCTCCCTTCTTTCTCCCCTTCTCTCCTCTCTGCCCACTCTGTCCTTTCCATAGCTCCATCTCCTGCCATTGTTTTTCCTATGCCCATCTCTGCCTCCAGAAAGACTTCTCTACAACTAAGGAGCAATGGCTTTCTTGGCACTCACACATTGCTTTTCCAACTCCAGTAGTGTTGTCAAGCCTCACTCACTAGGAGATAGTGCTCTGGGGCAATTCAGTGTGTTTTCTGTACTGTGTGTGATGTTTGGGCTGCTAGTGGTGTCAACAAAGGAGAAGGGGAAACCACTCAATGGTGCTAGAGTAAATATGACAGCACCTGACCTCATCTCCCAGTATCATATTTGGGAATTGGATAACTGTCCATCTTTAGGAATAGAGACGAGCTCTGATTACCTGATAAAAGGGTTAGGCCCACAGACATGCGAATTCTGAGTGATGGTAATGAGCTCTTTCCTCCTAATGTTTACCACTTTTCCATTTTTCCTTGTTCAATCCCCAGGTGCATGGCATCGTTCGTCGGTCCAGTTCTTTTAATACAGGCCGGATTGAACATCTCTATAAGAACCCACAGGCTCACATTGAAGGAAGTAAGGCTTTGCTTTTATATTTAAGGTTGTATATGTTATATGTAATCTGGGCTGTTTGGCGGAGAAAGATCCCTGGGAACACGAAGGGAATTGAGTTTTCTACTGCTAGTGTTAGCTTGCTGCTCTATCTTAGAAAGAAAATTGACCATTTTTCTCTGGAGCCGATGTGGCATGAAACATGGATACTCTTGTGTGTGTGAGTTTTTAAAAGTAGAAAATATGAGATGGACCTAGGAAAGCACTTTGTTGTGTAGAAATACTCCATGGTTCAGAAATAGCTGGCAGTAACAGTTAGAAAATGGCTGGGCCCAGAAAATGCTATGTGAGGTTAAAAACAGTGAGATTTCAGAATAGTTAAACATGGGGTAGTTAGTTATCTTAAGGTAGTTATCTTGAGGTAGTTATCTTAAGTACTCCACCTGTGCTTCCTCATGAGCTCCTTGGTGTGTGATGGAGGTGAAGGTTTGGTAACAGCCTGTATGAGAGCATGAATAAGACATGATCACGTCTTACTGGTGATAAGAATGAATCTTTGGACACTCTGAATTCCTGCACTCTAGGAAGGTAGTACATGCTTTACCTGAAGGAAAGGCATTGCTCTTGGAAATTTGCTGACAATTTACTGTATTCTTGGTTATCAGTGATAATCTGGAAAGTTGAAATTATTACCTTTAGTGTACACATGGCAAAAAAAGTTGTTTGCTTTATCTTAAAGGAAGTTAACTAGTCTCTTAATGAGAAACAGCTCAAATGTTGGATGACTCCAGTTCAGCAGAAGGATTGAGCACTTTAAAAAGCACACAGTTCTCCATGATGTGTCTATTTTGTAGAGCTCTGAAAGTATCCTAAATAGTCCAGTTTAAGGTGTTGTTAACAACCAGTATCTCCATGGAGTAAAAAAAATCATGTTTTCACACCACAGTTAAACACAGCCTAATTTTATCAAGTTTAATATATGATGCAACTTACGGATTTGCTTTGGTCTTTGCATGTAGTTTTTATTTTAAAAATGCTTATTTTCTGACATGGTATTGCTCTGATTAGTTGCTACTGTACACTGCTCATTAAAGCATCTGATTAAGAGAGGGATAGAATTGAACAAAATATCTTTATGAAGAATACTGAAACCTGTTTTTCTGTCAAGAACAATGTAAGAACTGTGAATGACTTACATTCTTGGCTCACGAGGTGAAGAATGAAGAAAATGAAATCAGACAGGAACCTGTGCATTGTGAGGACCATCTTGTGGTTATGAGAAGTGATTTGAGAAGACAATGTAGATCACAATAAATATATGTATACAAGCATTTAAGGAAAGGGATGGAAGGAAGAAAAGAGAAAGCAGATGTTAATTTTTCCCCCACTTCTCATCTAATTTTCCTTTAACTGAAGAATATAGCCATATGAATGGGAGGAGAAGGAATTGGACTTGGAATCTCAGGAAAGGCTGCTCCATGGAAACTTCGAAAACAATGGGTTTCCAGGCAGTACTGTAGGAAGCAAAGAAGCAATAGTGGTTGATGTGAGCAAACACTAATTTTATCTTGCCATGTGTGTTTTTCCTGTGAGGAATTGATTGCATGTTGCAAGATGGTGCTCTTCATAGACAGTGAACCTCTTTGTATGAAAAAAAGTAGGGAGCACAGGAAGGAAGACAAGGTGCATCCTAGAGCAAGCCCTCCAGCTCTTGCTTGCTAAGGAAGTTTTTAGGTTGGATAATATTACTAAAGCCCACAGGTTCTGACATTGGATCATTGTTTATGAATCTGTGCACCAAATAAACTTTATTTCTAGTAAGTCTTACCGCTTAGCCTTTCACTCTTGAAAGACCCTCTTTTTTCATGGGTCAGGAGGGAACATAGCTTCATTCCTTGCTCTCCTTCAGAAAGGCCATTTGGACCAGAAGCTTTGAAGACTTGATGGTGGACCAAAATAAGCACTATCCTTGAAAGCATTAAATTTATAGTAATAGTGAGCTGGTGTCCCTGTTCCCTGGGTCAGCCCAGCTGGCAACCCACCTTCCCCTGGGAAGCTCTGAAACTGCTCTCTGGCCTGGGGGTCATGGCAAGACTGCATGCCTTTGGTGTAGGAAGAGAAACACAGGCTCTGGCATCTCTTTGCTGCCTAGCATTACCTGTTAGCCACAGCTTCAGCTGGGTCTGAAGTCTCTTCAGAATGTCCTTTTCAACTGATGTTGATGTGAAAACAAATTTCAAGAATACACTATGGCTGTATTACTTTATCAAGCTGAAGAACATCATGCACATGTTAAATGGGAATGTCCAGACAGGGCTGAACATCTGAGAACTCTGTGATCTGTTAACTTCCTTGCTGTTTTATACGGTTAAAAAAAAAAAATAAAAAAGAACAAACTAAACCAGCATAAATGTTGACATATCCCAACAGCAGTTTAAAAATGGACTGTGGATTCACATCTCTTGTAATAAGCCTGGTGCCTCAGACTAAAAAAAAAAAAATAAAAATTAACTAAAATCTATATAAATATGGAAAGTAAACATAAATAGCTAATTCATCAATAGTTACAAATTTTTTTGAAAGATCTGTGAATAGCAGTGTGGTTGTTTTTTCAGTTTTGTTTTAAATAAGAGCAAAAAGATCTGTTTTGTGAATTTCACTTTGGCAATATGTTCTTGACAGGTCAGGGTCTGAAAACAAGGACAACTTGATAAACCATTCCAGCTTGCACTTTAAATTTTGACAGGAGTGGGTTTCATGCTCTTATGTTCTTTTTTACACACAAATTAGAAAGAAACTGAAGTCTGGAAAGGAGAAATAACATCTCTAGCTAACCAATTTTGAGATTTTCATGTATAGCATCACAAACCATGTTTCTTTGACAGTTAAATTGTTCTCTTAAATTCCTTTCCAGTGTGCATCTGTATTTTTTTAAATGGAGAAACAATAGTAACAAATGCAGCAGGTTGTACTGAAATATTATCTAAATGTTCACCTAGGAGATACCTTAGACATTTTTATTGTGTTATGATATTACTCCCAGTGAAAAACTAAAACATGTGCAACATTTTGGGAAGGAAAGAAAAGCCGTTGATGGATGCTTAAGAAGTTAAGACATTGAAAGATTGGAAGCCCAAACTAAAAAATGCCCTATTTTTGTGACTGGAATTCTGTATCTGACATTGAACTTATTAATACAACCAGGGAAAATTAAGTGCAAGCTACTAAACAAATTATATAAATGTTGCTAGATAAATAAAATTATTGAAAAAAGAATCTGAAATGCTGTTCGTTTCCTACGTGGAAATGTGTTTTGTGGTTAAAGCGGGGGAGAAAAAAACAAGCAAAACTGAGTTTAGCTGGTGATCTCTTGACTTTTTCCAATAAATGTTTACTCAGACCTTGGCCTGAAATAGGATATGGACCAAATATGCATTATTGTTCTGAGATTAAAGTGTATTAACTTTGTATTCTTAAACTCTGAAGACATGAAGCTGCACTATGGGGATCTCACAGACAGCACCTGCCTGGTGAAGATCATTAATGAAGTCAAACCCTCTGAGATTTACAACCTGGGAGCTCAGAGCCATGTCAAGGTGAGTAACCTTCTCTAGCACTGAGAATTGTGAATATGTGGTGGTGGTGGTGGTGTCGGTATATTACCTTGATTACTTTAGACTGCAGCATTTATAGCAGTTTTAACAATTGTTAATTTCATCAGGTAAACGCTGCCTTCAGTCAAGACAGTCATGTTTGCTGTGATGCTAAATTACTGCATGAGTATGCTACTCATATATTAAGATGTCAGAAATAGAGAGGTTAAATTGTCATTGTCAACAAAATCTGCATGTTTAAAAATCTGTTTTTTCTGCCATGTGAAACAACTTTTGTTGTAGACTTTGCTGCTGATCAGTCCTAGCTGAGAAATTATGCAGTGTACTTAGGCCAAGCAGTACTTAAAACGACATTATCTGGTTTGTTTAAAATCAATACATATATCAGAATGCATCACTTCTGTAAAGGCTTCTCCTATCTCAGTATTCACACAGGAGATACTCTTTGAAATATTGACCTACAAACATTAGGTTACTATCTGAAGCATTACAACGCTTTTGGTTACAAAAAATCAAGTTAGAGAAAGTGGAATAAAAAGGGGTCATTAAAAACTAGTAATTTGACCCTGGCAAGTACTGCTGCAGCAAAAGGATGGAAAATGAATAGCAGAGGCAATAACTTAGTGGTTTACATTTATTAAGCTACTCTGCAGTAAAAGCTCAGTTTACTAACAAGTGAGCACTGTTTACTTGCAAAATCCTCATTCATGCTTCATGATTACAAACTGAAGCTGATGTCCAGGTAGAAAATTGTCATTAAAATAAATTGTGCTTCAGTCATATGTCCTGTCCTTATTGTGTGCAATGTGTAAGCATTCTGAAGTGACAATATTCCCTGGCTTCTCTTGAGGTGAGAAGTGAGGGAGTATTTAAGCCTCCTGAAAATCAGTTTGGATTTAGTTTCTGAGTAAGCCTTCCCACAAAAAACGGTGTGTTGTTCTATCACTGTAAGCCTTAAAGCACAGCAAGAGGAAATCACATGGAAAGACTGCAGTTATTGACAACACACAGAGCAGAATACAGACTTTAAATGAGAATAAATCTGCTTTTAATTTGCTTGCATGATTGAATTAACTGTGTTAACATGGGTCTGGTTTATTAGCTCACGTAGAGCAGTATAACAACAGGGCTATATTAGTCCAAGGGCAGAAGATGGTCCAGAAGATAACTGCTGCTTTGCAGAGTGAAATCTGAGCCAGCAAATTATGCTGGATATTTGCAGTCCACAGCTAGATGTCCCAGCATCCCTTTTCTTGAAGTGGTTCACTGTATAGCAATCTCTGTGGGAATTACCTGTCCCACTTGATTTGGGACTGGAATGTTAGTACCATGCTAGCATCATCTATCTGCATGTGCCTGCTGAAGCTGCAACAGCTTGGTCACAGCACTGGGAGGGCATGAAGAGGTAATAGTGATCCTCATGCTGCTGCTATAGATTCTTGGATGATTCTGCCATGGGTTATGGGAAAGATTATTCCTCAAATGCCTCACTGCATGATTAACTCAGTTGGTTAGAGCATGGGGCTAATAATGCCAAGGTTGTGGGTTTAATTCCCATATGGGCCATTCACTTAGGGGCTGGACTTGATGATCCTTCTAGGTCCCTTCCAGCTCAGACTACTCTGTGACTCTGAGCCAATGCAGATCTGGCACTGACTCTTGGCATTTGGAAATCTAATGTCCTAATGTCCTGGAGGACAATGAAAATGGCTCTATTAGAAGCTGACCTGAATGCAGCAGGCTGATGTTTAGCAATGTTAGCAGTTCTATGGGAAATGTAGATGAACTTCCTCAAGGTGTGCTTGCTTCCTAGCATCTCTAGTAGTACTTCTGTTGTTGCATTTGAGGAGAGAAGATAAGCACCCTGAGTCTGTTGACTGAGGCGGTTGGAGGAACTTGTCTCTTTTATTGGTAAGAGTTAAAACCAGTCCAACAGTGTTTAGCATTTTAAAACAATTACCTGTGTTGAAAGAAGGAGTAGAACTTGGCCATCTGTTCACGTGAATGTCTTCTCTAAACAGCTGTTAGCATTAGACTGTGGTTATATAAATTTGCTGGGTTTGCTTGTATGCATCATGTTTGGGGAAGGAGCGAAAAGAACTTCTAATCTTAGCTTGCTTCACATTCTGGTCACTTTGAACCGGTGATGTCTTCAGGATTTTTTTGGTGGTGTTTGTATTGGCTTGTGTTTATGCAGAATAAAGTTTTCTATCACTCTCACTTCCAGTTAGTTTATGTGAGCCATGCTGAAATGAAGGAAAATAAAATCATAGGAAGTTGGTCTGGTTTCCTGTAGGAAACCAATGAAGATGAAATTGGTTCTTGGAATGAACCCACAGTAGTCTGGGAAATACTGTCAGAGAAGACGTTTTTCTGAATCATAAATAGCAAGGACTGTGACTCATAAAGTAGGTCACTGGGAGGCTGATCTGATCTTGTACATGGGAGAAAGTGAGAGACGACTGAAACTTGTTCCTTATTAAAAACAGTAAACTCAACAGAATGATATCATCAGTAGGAACAAATTATCCAGTGTGCATTGCTGTCTGTTTTGGTGAGAAACAGGGATTAGCTCTCTGCACTGTGGCTTCACCATGGGAAGTTCAGAAAACAGTAGCACATTCACTTCATGGCGACTAAATAAACAGCTCAGCCTCATTTTCTCTATCCAGTCTTTATATGTCCTCCTGCTTTGAGTTGGAGTTCTTGGGGAGTCTGGTGAACTGACCATGTTTTGTTTTTCATTTAATTTGGTTTTATGGGAGTTTAAAATATATTGATACCAAATAATTATCTATTATTGAATACAGTAGTATGCAGACAGCTTAATTTAAATTCTGTTATCCATAACTCTGTATTCATATCCCTCTGTTGAATGTCTTCAAAATCAATTATCCAAATGTTGGTTGTCTAAAATGATGTAAATTTTACACATCTTTCAGAGGAGGCACACACACAAAGTTGTAACTATTATTTCTTGAAGGACAGATGATCATATCTGTGTTTGACTGCACTGTAAAATTCTGTTTGCTTTGAGTTGTACTGAGCTAGTGAAGCTGGCAAGTATTTTTTGGCAAATTTCTGCATCCAAAAGGCAGTGTAACCTCAGTAAAAGTTATCTTGCTTTTAGCACTTGAAACTTTTTCAGTGTATCTGAGCAATTAAATGTGGGCTGGTTTCATGGCTTGCTTAATACTTAATACTACTACTTGGCTTTAATACTTAGAAGTATTAAATAGCCTGGTCAGTGCATAGTTCTTCAGAGCCCAGGGAGGAAAATCCCAACTTACGCAAAAGCCTGTGCTCACCCATGTCTCTTACTGCATCCTGAATCTGGACTAGTGGGAAAGTGGGATATCTACAGAGACGGGAAACTTGAAGTACACAAGCAGAATTTTGCATCATATAATTTCAACAGAGTTGCAGAATGGTTGAAGGTTGGAAGGACCCTCTGGAGACTATCTAGTCCAACCCCATTAATCAAAGTGGAGTTACAAAGAAATTTTTCCAGGCAAGTGTTTAGTAGGCTGGAGACCCCACAACCTCCCTGAGCAGCCTGTTTCCTCACCTGTGCAGCTTCTTCACTCTTACAGTAAAAAACTAGCACACAGCACCACAAATTTTTGTATTTTTAAATGGCATGTTTCCTTGTATTTCAATTTTTGACCATTGCCTCACCTCACGTCACTGTATACTGCTGAGAGGAGTCTGTCTCAGTCATCCTTTCCCATCCCACTCATCAGGTGACACATCAGGGAGATCACCTTCTGAGCCTTCTTCAGGCTAAACAACCTCAGCTCTTTCAGCTTCTCCTCATTTGACAGATCCTCCAGTCCTTCAGCCTTTTGTGGGCTAAGACTACCCTGACCAGTTATTCCTTGACTGCAAGAATTGTCTTTTCATAGCATTTCCCCTTGTGAGCTGTTTAGTCACCCATGTCAGGTTATCAATGCCCTCCAGAAACCTTCTGGCTTGCACCTGCTGTGTTGTCCCCATAACAGATATCAGGATGGTAAAAATCACCCATAAAGACTAGAATATATGAGGATGAGCTTTCTTAGCTTACCTGAAGAGAGTCTTATCTACTACATCACATTCTAAAGCCTGTTTACATCCCCAGACTCCTTGTGGTCTGAGGAATGTGAACCATATGGGAAACAGGCCATCTTTTTCATTTCCTATCACAGTCTTTTATGGGATGCTTCTTCCCGCAACTGTAATTGTGGTTGTGATAATTGCTGGAGGGAGATGGTGCTGTGCAACTTTATAGTGAAGAAGGTGGTGTTTGGGTCATGGCATGGAAGCTGGCATCCTCCTGTTTAGCACACAAGTGAATCTGATAATTAAAACTGTATATAGCTGACTTTCTCCTGTGGGTTTTAGCAGTGATGTTGTAGGGGCAGTACTCTTCCCCCATCGCTCTTCTATCCATGCAGTTAGTAGAGCTGAAAATCACCTGTGACAAAGTCTGTGTTGCAGAGGATGGTGTCGCTCTGAGGCAGTCTCACATGAGGAAGGCAGTTCCATGGCACATGTACAGTTAGTGCTTAGCTATGTGGAAAGTCAAAGCACTGAATAAATTAGCGTGGAACTAAGTTCCGAAGTCTCCTGATTGCACAGTTCTGGCATCCTTTCAAAGTTTCATGCTGTTCAATAGCCAGGTTTGGGAATGTGCCCTCCTTACAGAAGAGCTCTCTATTAAAGCTCCTCATGTTGGAAACTCTTCAGTCTGGTTTGTCTTAGTTTTAAGTATCTCAGTTATACTGAAGCAAAATAGCTCTTTCTGATTGCTCTCATTGTCTGTTCGATGGATTAATTCTGAAAATAAATCTTTTGCACTAGAGATGTGTTTTTGTAGTATGGTCCATTAAACAGGAATACTCCTCTCTAATTTGTTGGGTGGGTTTTTTTAATCACACATAAGCATCATGAACAAGTAAATCTTAATGATGCTGCTTCTATTTTTATATGCTAACTGTATGTAGACAGTTTGGTTCTGATCCTGCAATGGTTTCTCATGGCAAAAAGTAGTGTTTGTTGTTGTTGGGCACTTGGACTTTTAAACCTTTTTTTCATTAATACAATATTGCTTATATTAAACTGTAGGTGAAATAATTAAAAGAATTAATTGTAAAGCATTTCCAGTATTTCATTACTAGCAAGGCTGATAATTGCTTATAATTGCATAATTCATTGTTCATGTACTGTACCTTGTGGTTCTTATTGTTCAGTATGCTGTTTTATTATTGCATGGGTTTTAAGCTTCTTATGAATGTCATGGAAGCTCACAGCTTTGGAGAAAATGAGTGGATTTCTTGTATGTTTTACAGAAGAAAAATTTTGACTGTTCAGTGTAACAAGATCTAGTCTAGTTAAAGACTGTTAGCAATACTCTGTAGAGATGTAGTACAACTTATTCACAGGAAAAACATGCCTAACAGACCTTAATTTTATGTCATTAGAGAATTTTATAGCTGTGCTTTATAGAATATGTTATCATCTCAATATGATATCAAATTCCTTCTAATTTAGCATGTGTGGCTGTCCAATTTGTTAGCCAAAAGTTGAGCTTCCAAACCTGATTTATGCTATCAGGCTGTGAATATAGAGCCTTCTGCCTACGGTACCTCTGATTAATGTAGGACCCCTGTGGGTGGCTGTAGTTCTGTGGCATGCTCAGGTACCTGTCGGTTTCCTGTCATCTGTTTACTGGTGGTGGCCGCTCATATCACCAGCCTTTGGAACACAACCTTGCTGGAAAATTGTTGTGCTAACCAGCAAACACTGTATTTGCACAGGGGTGCAAATGGTGTGGTCTTGGTCCTTAGCCAGGACAATTAGGCTCTCTGCTGTAAATACAAAGGAATAAAAACTAGCTGGGCTGCCTTCTATCCTGCAGAGTGTTTTAGTGCTTTTCCTCATGCTGGTATTATCCAGGGTGAGATCTTGTAGGGTGCTGAACTGTCTTAATTTAGTTCAGCATACTCTTTTAACTGCTTTAACTTCAGACTGTTGCAGTTATTTGGATGCTCTCCTGAGTTTTGTGCAGGATGCTGTGTCCTTGTGGGATGGAGTGCACCAGAGGGCAGAGTAAGCCTCTCAAGTGATTCTTTCAAATGCTTGTATGTGTTGTTTTGCTGTGTACCTTAAATTCTTTAAGTAATCTAGTTCCTTTTGAGTGGTCAGGTTTTAGGTAGCTTTACACTTGAAATATTTTGGGCAATGCTTTTAGTATAATATGTGCAGTACCTGTTTAAACAGATTCTATGTGGCCTGGAAGGAAAGGTAATTCCAGTAATAGCTAGCAATTGGAATTATATATGTCTTTTCACTTGGTTCACTAAGTATTTATGGCTACTTTATACAATTCTGTAATTGCAGCTTATATTGTCAGACTAAATAGATTAAAACCCAAGTGTTAGCAAAGAACTTAGTGCAACTTTAATTTTATTAAAGAGATTAACTTTATTAGTTAACTGTGTGCATTATAGCTGTAAATGCCATGAGTACATAAAAAGAACAATGGAATTATGCACTCAGTGGTACTAGTATTTATTTAAAAATACAAGCTTTAACAAATTGCTCCCCAAACTACGTACTATTTATGTTAATACTAATTAGAAAACTAAGACATTATGTTTATGGGTATTGTTTAACTACAGAAGAACTCTCATGACCTCTGCTGCAGGCTGGTATTGCCTCTGTACCCTCCTATTCCACATCTCTCATTTTCTCCTTACCTGCACCCTCCTTCCAGCAGCAGAGCCCCTCCTTTTCTCCCTACTCTTGCTCTGAACTAAGGTGTTCTTTCCCTCTCTGTAGAAAAATACACAAGAGTTCAAATGTTTTTTGGATGATAGTAACATTATTTATAATTCCTGGGAAAAGCTTGCACTTTTTTAGTCTTTCTTTTTTGCTGTTTTATCTTATGAATCATTTCCAGGGTAAATGCTGAAGCACATTCCTACAAATATGTTACTTTAGTGTATTGGGAAAGCAGCCATGTAAAAAAACTAGTACCTAATCAGGGATGCAAAAAGGGCCAGACTGAGCCCGGAGACAGGACTTTTCCATATGGTTTAGTAATTAAAGAGCAGAATGTACACTGTCATGGATCTGTAACTGAGGATTATAGATTCCTTTAAGAGTTTTTTTGTGGCTTCAGTGGGTGTCTCTCGCATGATATTTTACAAATGCAAGCTGGGGACTTTTTTCAGCTGCTGTTCTTGTTTTGTGCAGTCACATACAAAGCAGGCTGAATGCTGTGATGAATGAAGTGGTGTTTATCTTTGTGACCCTGATGACGGGTAAAGTACCACCTCCTTCATCTCGTGCTTTGTGTGTGGTTTCTACTTGGAAGCTCTGTGATTTGACATCCTAAATGACTTCTGAATTTTAAGTTTGGTGTAGTGAAGGGGGACAGCCGGTGAATCCATGTTCATTCAGTGTGGTGGCCCCCTTTAAATCTGGATACCTGCTGAAATCAAGCCCTCAGAGAGCTCTGCTGCTGCATAATTAAATTGCAAAATTTAAAGTAATTGCTTTAAAGCATATTTTATTTAGAACTGGCTGATAAATGGAAGTCTGTTAACTTAGATTCCCTTTTCAGAGAAGAGTGGTATATCATATAATTCTACTTTTGTTTGCAGTAATCAAACCTCTGCTGTTACTGTAGCTATATTTTTGGGGTTTTTTTAGTACAAAAGTAATTGCTGAAGTGGTTTCTGCTTCTGTGCACGAGCAGGGTGAAGTGATCAAAAACTGAGAGTTTTCTTCTAACAGCTGCTGCAGGGGAAGAGAAAGGTGGGGGAAAGGGGAGGCAAAACCAGCTGTGGCATTCACAGCGTCGTATTTCTTGTGTCAAATAGATGGCAGCAGAGCGTTGTACACAATGGAGCAGCACCATCCTGGAATGGGAATGGGGGGGGAATGACACTTCAAGCTGACTTGTATCAACTGCAGCCTTGAAAGACTTGTCGTTCGGTATAAAATAGGGAAGAAAGCTACTATTGATAGTGCAGGCGCATAGAGGATGAAGAAGGGTATGAGATGCTATAAAGTACTGAATTTCTGGAGTAGTCCCAGGTGGCAAAACTTAATCTTTTAAGGTATGTCATCCACTCATGCAACATGATTGAAATCAGCTAACATAATATGCATGTCAAAATAAAGAGACAGAAAGAAAAAGAAAGTATTCACAAGTTGCAACTGAAAGTGATATACAGCTGCCTTGGGGTACTGTAGGAGTTGGCCAAAAAGCCTATATTTTATTTAAGCGCGTTAGAGAAAGGAAATGTCAGTCCTCAATCAGGCAAGCATTCTTTGGTAAGGTTTACTTAAATGTCAGCATTCTTAGGAAAAGAGCTGCAGTCTGTTCTGCTCTGATCCCCAAAATTAGATTTGCTATTAAATGGGTCAAGCTGCAGATCTCTCTCTAGAAATGTTTGATTAATAAAACTAGTCCAGGGTTTGGCTTAGTATTTATTAAGTACAAAATTAATGGCTGCAAAATAGCTGCAGTCATCGTAGGCATTAACATATTTTGTTGTGTGCTCATCTACATCTAAAATTTTGGGGTAGGGCAGTCCCAAAATAAAAGGTGGAATTGAAGGCTTTGATGTCAATGATTGCTCAAGCCCTCAAATTTTAAGGTATCATGGTAGAAAGATGTAAAAGAAGTTGTGAAATTATTATTAGTAGTATAGCACGGCGGGTCAAAAAATTGTGTCAAGGCTAGAAAATTCAATATAGGGTGCTATCTTATTTTGTAATATATCTTATTTCTCTTACAGCTCTGAGCGCAACCATCGTGGCTGAGCATTAGCTTTAGTGGTTATATTTATGATAGACCTCATTAAGCGTTTGCTTTCTGTAAATGTGCTTTTTAACCCAGCTGCCTGGAAAAACTATTGCAGCAGCTTGGGGATATCTGGCAGGTTTCTATTTTGATAAGAACTTGTTTCTCATATAATTACATTACTTTTCCCCTGTTTGATATTTTAGTGATCCATCCACTCTCTTCATCAAGCTATTAAGAAACCCAAACCACTATGTAATTTATTTTTTACAGGTTTAAAGAAAATTATATTTGACTCGCTTTGAAGTGCTGCAGATTGTGCTAGCTGCTGCAGTTTACTGGGATTGGAGGGACAGGTCTGCCAGAGTGTAGGTGATTTTTAGTATCGTTGATCATACCCTGAGGAAAGTGTTAATATAATGGCTCTGACTTTTGGAGCTTTTTCATTGTGCTGAAATTACTGCTCATGCAGAAGAAGGAGCGTGTCTGTGTGTGTTTTGGTTTCTTTATTCTTTTGCTTATTTTATTATTATTTAACTTCTTTAAGTGGCAATTTTAAGAAAAATCTAGGCATAAGAATTATATACAGTATCTGGTATATGAACATGGGTCAAGCTGTGAAATTAAGGAAATGCATGTGATTTTTTTGGATGAGTAATAATATTAAGCTATTTTAGTACTTTTTTTTCTTTTGCTAAATGTTAAGTCTGTTATATAAATTAATTTTTTTTCATTGTGTCTCTGGACACACTTCCACAGAGACATATTAAAGTTCTTGGAAGAAATAACATGGTTGTGTTTTTATATTTTTACAAACCATTTACTAAATTGCTGTTCTGAACACTAGAAATGGAAGCTATGAAAAATTTGTGACTACGCAATAATGCATGCGTTGCACTGATTGTCTTGATGAATTAGGTTGGCAGAACAAATGCAAACTTTTAAAATAAGCAGTTCCAGAACTCTCTCGGTAATTCTTCTTGAGGCTAAATGCTACAGACTGCTATTGAAGCCAAACCTCGTTAAAATGTTTGCGAGGGGGTTGCTGGGGAGGGAGGGTTGTTGTTGTCTCTTGCCACTTTTCCATTGAGGTAAGGATATTAGCTTGAATGACATCATTTAATTTTCTCAATTTTGAAATTGTGCATTTGCATAACAAAGCAGTATTTCTTTTTTTCCTTCAGTTTCATTAGAACTGTCGGGGTGTGTGTGTGTGTGTGCGTGTTTCCAGTCTTCTTGCTGAGTAATGCTAGATTTGTTCTTTGTTCTATGTAAGTTTGGCTTTGTGGTTTCTGCAACTTTAAAAATGTATGTATATCCTCTCAACTTCCTTCATCTATGGATGAAATAGACTGTGTGTCTTAAAGCGTCTCGGTGTTTTACAGGCATGCAAAGCAAGAGAAATAAAGGATTTTCTGCAGTAAAAAAAAATGGTTTTGTTTATTTTCTTAGTGTGTAAAACAGCATTGAGGAAACCTAAATCATACAAAACATTTCTGTGAAAGAACTGTTGCAGTGAGACATGCACAGTCAAACTCACAGAACCTCTATGATTTAGAATGGCTGTGTGGACAGGAATGACAGAACAGAGATTAATTCCACTGTTACAGTAGATCATGGGCACAAGTTTCTATTTTTCCTTGACCATTTTAGAAATTGAAGGAAGAGGAAACATTATTTGTTTATAAGTTCCAGAGCTATGTTGAGACTTTTTTTTTTTTTTGCCACTTCATTATTGTCAATAAATGTTGCTGATAGGAAAAAGTGAAAGTTGTCATTTTGAGGTGTCTAGGATCTCTTGATGTTGCGTTCATTTTTATTTTTAAAGCAAAAAACATGAGAGAATATCTACAGAACATTGTATCTTAACTGAGTGTTTCTTGTGAATGAGATAATTGTTTGCTTTGTAAACAGTGTACATCTGGTATTTATTGATTATCCATTGGAATTAGAAATCAGAATGGTTTAAATACTGTCGCTGCAGTTTAATCTCATTTTGATGATGCTGTGTTACATTTTATTAGGCAGCTATTCAGGAAACTTCTTCATTTTCTATAGATGCTAAAGAACTGTAACATAGAAACTTTCCCTGCTTGAGCAAAACACTCAGGTCTGGAGAGAGAGAACATCTTGATATGTGTTTGTGCTCTAACATGCAACTTGTTTTGTAGAGGTTAGCTATGTTTTATGTAATAGCTGATTATTTGGAAAAAGCTTAATTAAAAAAAAAAAAACCCTAGTACTGTGTTACTTTATATTAAAAACTCCCCAATTTCACTTGTTTTGATCACCCCAACTTTTTGAAATGGAGCTGTACTGAGCATCTTCCGTGATAGACTTGGACTCCAAAAAACTGGCTAGAGCAACAGGATTAGTCTAGTGGTTTATTTTCCTGTACAACTATGCAGATTAGCTTTCCATTACCCTATTTTTCATTAAGTGTTTACCAAATATATTGGCTAGCATAATTGAATTGTGAATGTCTGAACTGCATTTTTTCCTGTAAGTATGTGATGCTGAGAAATAGCATTTTAATTTTAGCCAGACATTCTTGCATAATGTTGCTTCATGGTGATGCAATTTCACTGGCATAGCATCAGAACAAAGACTACAGCGTCAAACAAGGATGTAAAAACAAATTAAAGGATGCTAGAAGCTTTAAGCACTGCTTTAAAGATTTTAATATGCTTAATATTCCTGAATTTTTTAAGCTCTGTGTGTGTTTGTGTAACAAGCTGTGAGTTCTGTGGAGGTTTTCTAATTTTATATTGGTGTAATATTTTTCCTTTGACTTGTTTCTAAAACTCCACTGTGGCAAAGAACATCCACCAGAAATTATGTATTTTAATTACAAGGCATAGGCAACCTATGTATTTAGTTAGCTGGGTAGTAAAATTTAATTGCAAAGCTCTAAAAAATGCTCCTGAAAACATTGCATACATTCAGCATAGCTAAGTCTTTGGAGCTAGTAAAAGATTCAGTTAGTTTCCTAAATCCACTGAAA
This sequence comes from Motacilla alba alba, assembly GCF_015832195.1. Lineage (NCBI taxonomy): Eukaryota > Metazoa > Chordata > Aves > Passeriformes > Motacillidae > Motacilla > Motacilla alba. The sequence goes on along the minus strand of NC_052017.1, from coordinate 69,247,197 downwards.
AAAAAATTGCATTGAGTAAAGGATAATATGCTTTTTTTATGATACTGATCTATAATGTTCTCTTCCATGTCTAAACTGGAATTACAGTAGCAGTCTTTGCAAGTTTATCTGAAATAAAAAGGTATATAATTCTTTCTGCAGATTTCAGAAGTTACAACTTAATTGAAACACTACAGTATGTATATAGCTGATAAATGAGAATTATTTTCAGAAGTACTATGCAAGGAGTTCTGTAAAACACTGCAAGTTTGTTTTGTTTGTTTTGTTGTTTTTTTTAATGTGCTAGATGTTTCTAACACTGGTTGCAATACTTTACTGAAAAAAAAGGGACAGATTGACTTGTCATGAGGTGTGATCTGAAGGCAACTCACATCACTGGCAGAGATTCTTCATAGTGCTTGCGAGCATTTCATGCTTGCAGGTTTTTGTTACTGTACTCTGTCTAATACTTTGACTTTGTTCAGCTATCAGTATTTCTAGGTGTTGTGCATTTTCATTTTGTCACATTTAGATGTACCATTACTGAATGCTGCAACTTCCAGGGAATGGCTTGTTTCACAATGTTTCTGCATTATGTTTTTTTAGTAGCTTATAATGGTAAGGAATATGTATTAAAAATTTGGACTCTAAGTGCTGAATGCTAATTAGGTTTGAAAAGAATGTCATAAAGTCAGTTGAAGACAAACTTTGGGTGGTTTTTGGAGAATTGCATACTGTTAAATGTATTTAAATTGTGTAAAGTAGTTTATTACTTATAATTTGCTGCTTTGGATTTGTGGTTAAGGTACTGAACCAGAATTCCTCTATAAATATTAGGGTAGGGTATTCTTTATTTTTACTGAATAAGTCAAAGGCAATGATTTGAACTTTCTCTCCATTGCTTCAGTTTAAAATAAATTGAAAACCTGACGATTAGCATCAAGTCATATTGAAGTCAAAATTTCCCAATAATGACATGCAACTGACCAATAGAAATTATTTATTTTAGTATCAGTGAAGATTTAACAATCTAGAAGCAGTAATATTGTTGTAATTTAATGGTTGAAAAATCCATGTAACAGTATCTAGTATGAAACCTCCCCTCATTTCCAGGGCAGTTTTTCCATTAATTCAATGGTTTCCTTAATAAAGCTGAAATATTTTTAATCCATGAATAGTTTGCCTTGAAACAAAAGAGTAGGGGGGAGGGGAAGCAAAAGAAAGTTTAATATAATGAGACCCATTGATAAAACAGAATTGCCTGCGATATATTATCCTTTCTGTTAGCAAGTATAGATTAAAGTTGACTTTTCTTTTGTAAGCAAATGCTAATATTTTTATAGGAGAGGTATCTTTCTTAATGATATGTTATATGTGCATATTTACTGTTAGATGTTAACATGTTCGCAAAGTACGGTGTTAACAAAGGGAAACATGACTTTCTAATGCCATGGAGTATAAATAATTTGAAGATTTAAAGGTTGCAAGGACAATATATTGAAAATGCAATTACTTTTCAAGGCAAGGAAGCAATTGAAACTTAATTAAATGCAGTTTAACTTTTAATTTATGGTTAGATTTATATTATTTTATATAAGCTGGCACTTTTGATTTTGTGGGGTGGGGAAAGATGAACACTTTGCCTTTAATATTTGAAGAGGAACTTTTTCCATAGTGTCATTAAATGTTATGAATAAAAACGTCACAAGCAATTTTTAATCTTTTTGAAGTAGCTTTTATTCATACGCCTACAAGTTTGAGAAGAACTTCCCAAAGTGCACATGGATGTGACTAAATTTGGCTGTCACTGCACACCTTTGCTGAGGTTCCCTTGGGTTTGTTTGTGTGTTAATCTCTACCTGCTGTGTTGGGTATGTGGCAGGGCCTCCAGCACTGAGGATGCTTCTCCATGGATCTTCCAAACCCCCAGTGGGCTTTGCTGTGGTTGTAGCACCTCTTCTGGATGGCAGTACCGTGCTGTAATGTCAGACCATAGCTTAAATGAAGCAGTTAAATGGAAATATATATTTGATTCACTTCCACTAATACACAGTTAGGGACCTTACTTCGGACTAAGCTTTCATACGTGTTTTTTCTTGGCTTTAATTGGACTAATATTTGCAAAGTACTGGTGGTGGCTCATGTAGGTTCTTGATCTTCATGAATTAGTGCTCATTTTTTGCTTTGTTTAGATTTTAGCCTACATGAAATGATCTGTACAACCTGATTAGATTTGCATAAAATCAGAAAATATATACTCACTAAATTAAATCTGGTCATCTAAAATATCATTTTTGTCAGTACGTTATAAAATTGTAGTTTAAAATGTTTGCTATAAATGGGGGTGGATTAATTTTAAGAACTTAAGCACAGATGTTATTTTTTGTAAGCATAGCCTATAAATAAAGGGAAAGTTTTTCCTTAGTGTCTAGGGTTATTTCTCCAGACAGTCTATGGTGGCCTCTTTATATTTTCTTCCCTTTACTGAAATTATTATTAGTACATGCATTACTGTATTTGACCATCCTTTCACATAACTAGAGCTAGTTTTAAAAACCTTTGCTTTAGAAACTGTGGTTGAAAATAAGAGGGCAATAGGGAAATACTTATTTTTGTCAATGACTGTAATTTAAAGGATCTTTATGAAATGGTAGTTATCCCACAGAGTTCCAATTATTGTGTTTCTCTTAACTTGGAAACATATAGTAATTATTTTTAAAATGTTGTGTTGTAAATGAAAAATTGCTTGCTGACAGGCAATGAGACCTGGAGGCTACATGATCTGCGCTCTTGTTTTTTTACTATTAATCAGTTGTATTTTACCTACTAATTTTTTTTCCTTCTTTTCCCTGGTTTGTTTTGTTGTAACACTGTGTGAGAAACTGTTATACAAAAGATGTGACAAATTATTAGAGAGAGGATAATAGAAAAGAGTGCTCTGTTAACTGTTTATTAAATTGTTATTATAAGATACCGCATTTCATCCCTGCATTGAACTGCATCATTATAAAACTTGGTTGCACTGTGTGGCAACAGATTAATTACTTGGAATATCATCAAAGGTATTTTCTGTATGTTAGTAATGCTAAAGATTTTCAGTATTTCTCATGTCATGTGCTAAATGTAATGATAATAGTACAACTGCAGTAGATTGAATGTTTTATTGCGTACTAAAACTTACCAAATTGAAGTACAAAAGCCAAACCAAATGAATTAATCTGTTTCATCTTTTTTTCTCCTTTTCTGTCACTTTGATTTTTTTCATTTTATTTTTTAGATTGGTGGTAAGCATGGGGAGTATGTGAAAATATTACACTTTGGAACTGATTTAAAGGGCTTTGACTAAAACCATCTGTTCCCACCTCCTAATCTTCAAGTTGCTCTTGAAAACTAGGCCAAACCTTATCCCAGGGGGGCTAGTGGATAGAGGTATCTACAACAATAATAAGATGTAAAAATACAAAATATACAGATATTGAAAGCTCAATGATCTGCAGCTACTCACTCTTGCTTCTGGATATTTTTGCAGGTCCTTAATTTGCGGGTCAACTGAATTCCTTAGTGGGAAGGGGGATGCAAGATACACATGGAAGAGAAGTCACCTCTTTGTCTGTTAAACACTGTGAAACCAGTAGGATGAAATTTGGAATCCTCATTAGCCCTGCCCATAGTGGGGGGTTTGGAACTAGGTGACCTACAAGGTCCCTTCCATCCCAAATCATTTTGTGTTTCTACTTTGACAGATAAACTGATGTTCTACGTGTTCCCTGCTCTCAGAGCAAGTTAGGAAAGCATTCCATTATCTCATGTTTAAGTCTAAGAGTGAGTATCTGAACATAACCTTTTTTAAAAATACAAAGTAATAAATGCTCTGCAAGCATCAAAACAAGACTCAGTGTAGGGATAATGCTTCCTAAGAGGTGATTTCATGCACAAACCCTCCATCAATATCCTGATACACCTTTCCCATTATATGTCTGATCACTAAATAATTCTGTTGCCAGCAAGGTGGTTTTAAATGTAAATGGAGGCTCCTTGGGTTCAATGCTTTGTGTCAGTCTTCTTGAATCCAGAGCAGTACTTGAACTGCCATATGTATTTGTATGTACAGTCCTCCCCAGCTTAGATTCCTGTATTTGTCATTTGGAATCCTTCTGAACATAGTTGCAGGGACCAATGAGATAATGCAGGTAGAAACACTAGTCCACATCCAAAAAAACCCCAAGACGCCACCAAAAATGTACACACCATGTGAAAAAAACCCCAAACCAAAACAATGACATTAACTCCCAACAAAAACACTACCAAATAAAAAGGGCAAATGTAAACAGCAACATTCTGCAGGTTTATCTGTCTAGTCAAAATCAGCTTTCAGATAAAGCAGTTGGCAGGAACAGTATAGTTAAAAGATGATGGAGAATGGAAAATACTTTTCCAGGGTGTTTGTCTTCTGTCAGATTGCTTAAAAAAACTGAAGTTGCATCAGAAGATTGTGCAGCATGTTACAGGCACATACTCTGTTACAGTGGTTTGTGACCTAGCTCACAATAACAATGCAAGCACAAAATATGTAAAAGCTGAAGCTGGCATAGTTTTCCTAGTTATGTGAAGAGCTTCTTCACCCTGAACTAGATATTCTTTTTTGTGCCTAGTCAACTCTGAGAGTGTTTGTGTTGTTTGCTAAAGGAATTTCTGGGCTTCATCCCAGGAGACACGAACCACAGATCATCAGTGCAGAGCTATGGCACTTAGGAAGAGAAAGATCCTGCGCTCTGTTTGCTCATGGGAGGTAAAAGTTATCCAGGCCACTGTAAGAACAAAATTTTTGAATTGAATTCAATTTTTAAAATGAAAAAAGTGCACATCTCTGTCAAACCTAAGTACAAGTTGGCTGTAGTTCTTTATAGTCCCTGGTCAGAAATGTTCAGTTGTATTTGTATGTATGTAGATATGAGGAGGGGAAGAAAGCCATGGAGATGCTGATTGTTGTGCATTAAATAAAATCATGGAATCAGAGTGGTTTGGGTTGGGATGGACATGTTATTCAGTCCAACCCCTTTGCAATAAACAGGATCTCCTTCAAATACTCCAGATTTGGTTGAATACTGCAAGTGCCATGGGATTTTTTTTTTCTTTTTGCATGCATGCTTGCTGTCACAGAAGATTGTGGAATTATTTTTTCCTACATGTTTCTCAGGTGTTGCTCAGAAGAGAAAGATCCCAAGCATGCAGAAACTTGTGTGCTGTGAAACTAGTGTTGGTACCCAAGCAAAGTATTGCTTCAGCTCCTTACAGCTTTTAACATAGCTTGTTTGCTGTAATGCTGCTATGATTTTGGTTTTCTGTTTAAAACAAACCAAAACAGAAACTGCAACCTCCTGTGCAGTAATACAGGAATACTATTTTTCTCATTAGGCTTTTGTTTGGTTGGTTATTTTGTTTGGGGTTTGTTGTTTCTGGTGGTGTTTGGGGTGGTTTTTTTTTTTAATAAGAAGCTACATGTAAAGTTAGTATTCTTCATTTTTTTTCTTTATTTTAAACTTGATTCTAAAGTTTTATATTTAACTTGATTGTAAAATTTGTAAATGGGAATATCTACTGCACTGAATTTGGAGTTGCTTATCCCCTGGCTCATCATTATTTGTCTATAAATTATACCATTTTTAATTTAAGGAAAAAAGTTACTGTATGTTTCTCAAAGCTGAAAACAAAGTTGAGTGTAATTTGTTGACTTGCCCTCAGGTTGTTTCGCCACCTAGTAACCAGCATCCTGCTTCACCTGTGATGACGTAAGATCTTTACTGAGCAGCTGACAGTGGCTACAAACTACTTTTCTACTCCTTTACACCAACCCAGGAGTGTCTTTGCACATAATGTTTAAAATCAAAACCTCCTCTCTTTACATCTAAAAGTCTAACATTTTTCAAATCGCTCCAGTAGAGACCAACAATTCTGAGGCATGTTCCAACATATTTATAGCTAAAAGCTGCTCTTCCCTGAGTTAGCTCATTGGAAATAAACTTGTGCAGAGCAGAGCATCCATCTTTCTCTAAGAAAAAGGCTTTATTTCATAGTGAAAAGCATCAGCATTTAACTGCATCACCAAGGTAGGATGGTGTGTTGCTGTGCCCTGTTGGGCTGTGCTGATAGCACAGATCTGTTGTTCCATGTGACGAGAGCTGTAGCTCCTCTGTGTCACTTCTGCTGCCTTTCATGTAAGATCTGTTGTTGTGGCATCTGACATGGATTTTGTGAGGACCTTTCATCTTGTATGTGAAGTGAAGAAAGCAACAACTTCCATTTATGGTTTCCTACTTCAAAGCATAAGCTACAGTGAAGAGGTTCAAAGGTAGGCTGGTCTCAGAAGTGCATATGCTTCCCTGCTAGGATGTGTGTGCTACAGCCACTTAGTCTTCATAGGTATTGCATGGGTCACTTTCAAAAACATGCTTGCATATTCTAATGACTAGGTTATGTTTTTAAAACGGTTCTGGAAAAACAAATGCTTTTGACTTTTTCGAGTGTTGAATTCTCTGGGAATAATTCAGACTTTGCAATGTGATAACTGTTTTTACTGTGTCAGACACTATTAATAGCACATTCCAGTTGTGATGTGGCTGTACCCCAAGCTCAAGGGATTGATTTTTTGTTTGTTCTTCAAAAAAGAGCCCTGGTTTAGTTTTTATTGCTTTGACTTCTACGTTGAGGTATTTGTTTTTGTTTTTTTTTCCTTGGGAGAATAGTGCACATCTGGGTTTGTGCTGCAGGTGTATGCAGTACTTGCTGTCCTTGTGCTCTACTTGGTGTGTTCCTGATCATGGCCAGAGCCCGATGCATTCGCAGGAGGAGAGAAGGATGGTTTCTCCTTCCTCCTCTTGCAGCAGTGTCAGTAGGAGGACTGGTGTTTTCCTCTTCAAGAGTAAGCAAATCAATTGTTGTTTTATTAGGTGGTGACATGGTTTTGTTTAATGTACCAGTAGTAATTGCTAATTCAAGCAGTCAAGATGACAGTGACTCTTCTCAGAAGCACAGACATAAAAATAACACTTTTGCTGTAACCATCTCTAGTGCAGAGTGAGCATGAGCTTGTTTAAGTCCTCTTGGCACAGAGAGCTGTCATTTCCATTTTACTTTTGAGTAACGTGCAAATACTTTGTTATGGCTCATGTTTTGATTATTGGCTGCTTGTGAATCATGCATATCAAACCCATAAGTTACTGCCATTAAGGCTTTTTTGGTTGTTGTTTTTGTATAACTCTGAATGGCAAACCTTTTGAGTTAATATATTGTTAAGATGCTAATTGATCTAGTGGACTGTGCTAGGTTGCAGGAAGCCTCTGATGCTCAATTTATCATAATTAAATTTAGGGGAGTTTTAATATAATTTCTGTTTCTGATTTGATGTGAGAATAGAGAAATTTTAAAACCAAAATTATTATTTTGATATAACTTTATTTAAATAAAATAAAGAAACCCCTACCTTGCTCTTTATGGTATCAAGTTAGAGAAATAGTGTCTTTTCCAGAGGGAAGATTGTGTGAGTGTTAATACTGTATTGTTGTATTGTAGCCAAGGCTGTAGTGCTATTCTTGAAAAGTGAAATTCAAAAGGTACCTTCTGAATTAAGTGACACTGCCTTTTCTTAAGTCAGCAAAGCATTTGATAACCATAAAAACATAAATTTGGAGTTTTTACTGTGAAAATGAAGCAACTCTAATAGCTGGAAAATGTTTTTAAATATTAGGCATAAAATTTAGGTGTAAAAATAAAATATTTGGACTTTTTGTGACTCTGTTGACTTCCTACAGTAAAATAACAACAGATATATTAGGTGCCTTAGGTAATTTGATCAGTATGCATTAAAAGCAGATAGCGACTACTAAACTTTTTCTTGGTCTTCTGTACAATAAAACAGGAAACAATTTGGTTGGCGACATAGAGGTGGAATGCAGTACGAAAATGAAATAAGATAAAACTCCCTGTGGAGAAGCAGTCTGCATGTTACACCCTGAAGGGATGAATGCTGATACTGTGCACGAAAGGCTTCTTTAGAGTGTCTTGGAATTTCTAAATATTTATTATGGCACTATATAATGGCTGTATTACATAATGTGTTGCTGTTTCCTGCTTTCTATATCCTGAAAATACTTGATAATTCAACCTTAAGTTTAAATACTCCTTGTAGGTTCATTAGAGTTCTGCAGATAGGAACCTTGGAGCAATCAACATTATTAAAAAAAAGTATTTAGGAACAAAAAGAAGATTAGTAAAGAACATATTCTAATGGCTAAAATACCAGGCTAAAGGTAGCAGCCCTGAGTTTTAACTCCTCCCTTGCCATTGTCTGTTCGGAACTGAAACCCAGCTGAAGTTCTGATACTCACTGTAGTGCAATGCTCACTTGTTGAAATATTTGAAATTCATTGTATAAAGTCCTGTCTTTCTGTTAGGATATTTTCCACTGATTTTTGGTGTATACAAATAGAATGAAAATAATTTTCATTGGCTCTTATGTTTGCAATATGCAACCAATTGCGGTACATCTACAAAAGCTGATTCAGACTTTGAAGAACAATTCCTCTGGTTTTCAGGTTTTTAAAATTTTCTTTCTCATAACATCTTCTCTTAAGATGCTTGGAGAATCTTTGGGTGTTCCTTTCCTTGTTATTTGTTGGTAGCAATGACATGGTCAAATACAGATGGCGAGCTATTAACAAAATTCCAAATAAAGTACTCACTAGAACAACATGTAGGCAGCTCTTGGCTTATGAAAGCAATATATTATGCTGGTCTTGCCTAAATGTTAAGATGCTTTCTTAAACCTTAAAATATTTTGGAGATGATTTTATCATGAAAAAAAAAAGAAAAAAAATCTTTTTCATTAATAATGAGGCATCTTGGTATCCTGAATAATTAAAGGAGGTAAAACAAATGATGATTGTTCCTAGAGTTGGAAAAGCTGTCACTTCTTAAAGATACGCATTTGCAGATAAAAATATGTTGGAGGTATTGTTTAAAATAAGCTGTTTTTTCCATTCATGATTTTCATGAGTCCAGTCTGTGCCATCTTGGGGTGCAAGGAGTGTTTCTGAAGTTCCTGGAGATGCTTACTATGTCATTTCAGCTGGGTGAGAGAAGACATAGCTGAGGGAGAAGTTGTGCCAGCACTTCTCCACCTCTGCACTCACTACTGATCTGGCAAAGAACAAACTTATCTTTAGCAAAGACCCAACTTGTTTCTTGGTGTGCCACTGACACCAAAACTCCCTTTGTCCTCCTGTTGGAAGTTCTAAAGCCATGAGAGCAAAAATATTTTAGGAACCTTCTCTCAGCCCATCTGAGACTTAGAGGGTTTTCCTGAGAAGATGCTGCCTGCTGTTGCTGCTGCTATTGTTATTCCTTTGGGGAGTGTAGAGAGCAGGGTGACTACAGGCTGGGGTTTGGAATAGGTAGCTGCCAAATGCCACAACTGGATTCAACAAATCTATACAAAAATACATGCACAGATCCACAAGAGGACTGACCAAGCAGGATAAGGGAGTCTGGTTTCCATTCTTCTAACCTACAGAGAAGCTACTGTGACATCAAGCTTCCACAGGTGAAGTAACACATTTTGATTGATTCTTTGGAAGGAGCATAGCCAGCTGGAAAGTCTGTGGCTAGAAAAACCCTTGAATACACTTCTGGCGGTAGGATTTCTCTTGTTTTGTCTAGTAATAAGATTCTTATTGCTCAAAAGATCAGTAGAACAGTTTGACAATTGGTAGCTCATTGCCTGGAACCTTAAGGAAGAAAACTCATATTTGTTTTAAATGTAAAGACAGATTTTAATTGAGCAATAGGGAGCTTTGCAGGATTACAATAGGGAGCTTTGCGGGATTACAGAGTTATAATACTGTACGCAGGGTTCTTTTGCTTTTGTGAGTTTTGGAAGTGTGTTGGTTTATTGTTAAGTGATGGAAAGAAAAGCTTACAAACTCCTGCAAAAAATCACAGCTCCTGATTGACTCAATTTACCCTTGTTCTATCTACTCATAGGAAAGTGGACTGCATCTTCACTGTCTGTTCCAGTGACAATTCTGTCTTTCTGTAGATTTTTAAAAGAATGAGTTGTTGTTATGGATCTCCATGAATGAGGAAGAGTTTGTTAAGGGTTTTCCCTGGCTATTACACCAAGGAAAAGGTCTGTGAACACAGCAGACAAAATGTTCTTAAACATGTCATCTGAGATGGATTTAGTAAAAGGATGAACAAGCATTTTTCTATTTTATATCTGTGTGGGCAAACTGAAGGCTGTTTTAAATTAATACCCTAAATCCCTTGGGTATACTCTTATTACTTCAAAAATTTTATGATGAACTGGCAGCTGGAGCTTGCTGGATGTTGATTCATTTTTCTCTGGTTGAATGTTGGTGTGCTTGCTGCAACGCAAGCCTGAGGGACAGGGGCTTTCTCTAAGTGGGCATCCTTAGTCTCGTGAGGTGTTCTGTGGAGGCCGATAATGAGCACCACAACTTTTGCCACATACTTGGCTTGTTACTGATCCCATCTTCCACCCGACCTGAAGAGCCATTGACAGTGTCCAATTGTTATTAGACAATTGTCTGTTATTATTATTAAGGTGATTTGGAAAAGCAGTTTTTAGATATCTGCTATAAAGCCCAACCCTTCCCTGAAGTTCATGTGACTGAGATCCTGATGCCAGTCTACCTGGTGAAATTTGTACTGGTATTTATTTTTCCATGGAACCCTTTGACATCATGCTGAGAGTGGTTCCCATGGTGTTTGTACCAATGGGCACTGTTTACCAGTGGGCCTGTTCCACGGAGGACTCAGTGTATTTCTGCTGAGTTTCTAATTAAAAACACTTCAATGAGATCTGATCCTGTAGCTTTGAGCTTGTGGATCATCAGAGGCCTATAAACCAGGGTGTGAAAATCAAAGTGCTAAAGAATTAGTTCAATATAGCCAAGCAGCTAGATAGAATAAGCAGCAGCACCTGCTTTGTCACTTGGCTTCATTTTATGAAGATGTAATTAGGAGCTTTTTCCACCCCACTGATCCCTCTTTTAACTGTAACACACTCATATTTTATGGCGGTCTAAAATGCAAAACATTAAAACTTAGGTTTTTCACTACTAAATGTTAAAGCTGAATTAAAAATTTTATATTGTCCTTTGTCTTCAATCAAATATAATGACCTGTTACAATCCCTAAAGATATAAACTACCAATTAATTTTGATTTTATAAATTAGGACTTCAGTTCCTCCCCTGAGCTTTCTATTTTGGCAGAAGCCATTAATACAGTTCACTCAGCTGCAAAAATCAAAACAAAGCATTACTTACTGTTTAAGGAGCAAGTTGTATGAATAAAATGGTTCTATGGGAGTAGATGAGCACCTTCCTTTCATTAGAAAAATGCGTTTTTAGGTCTTCTGATATTACTCAGTTTATGTGAGGTTACTTTTTTTTCCTCTATATAAAAGCAGTAAGTTTGTAACAGTATTAATGATCTGCTCCACAATTTACTTGAATGTTTGGTGCTTTGAGTAAAACCACAACAGATGCATGGGAAAAGTAAAAACCAACCAGCCAACCAAAAAAAAAAACCCCAAAAAAACCCAAACAAACACTCCCCTCCCTCTCTTGCCAAATTATATATATGAGAAGAGGGAGTAAAGTGAACCTCTGTGTATATAAAGGGAGATGTGGGAAATTTAAAACAATTTTATGCTTGTGATTTAAAAACAAAACATCACCTTGAAATGTACTGGCGAGTTCATTCATGAAAAAATGTGGCCAAGAGAACAAGAAAAGTTTCTGGCAGGTATTTTGGATCATGGCAGATGAACAAGCACATGTAAGCTTAACAGAACAAAATGATACTGAGGCATCAGCCAAAATTGTTATGTTTAGACAAGCATGATTTTACTATTAATACACCGGGTGGAATGCTGCATTAAAGCTGCCTTTAATGTGCAAAGTGAAAGTTATACGTGTTTAAAGATATTGTAAAGAGATTTCCATTCTAACATCTGGCAAAGAGTAAATTTGCCATATGACAAAGTGTGTTTCTTGATGGTGCTTGGAAGGAGCTGTCATCCTGCCTCAGCCATACAAGCACAATTAATGCTCATCTGATTAGGTAAATACGGTGCTCCACCATGATGTTATCTCCTCACTGTATGGATGAGTGAATATTTCATTCCCTTGCCTCTCTTTACTTTCCCCCTAAGCCGTAACTTCTCTTAGCAATAATTTTCTTCATTTTCCATGCCTTTTGTTTAGGAGGATGGAGGTATAGGAGAGGGAAAAGGGCACGACAAGGAGAAAACCAATGTTTTCATAGCTTTTATATGGTCCTCGCCTGTCGCTCCAGTTCACATCTCACTGAGATAGAGTAAGAATGTTGAATCACATATTTAGATGGTAGTAAAACATGTGGGACAAGGTGGATTTCACACTGTGGTATCTATAGGCTGTTGCCTCAAGGATGGTTAAAAGGTGTCAGTGCCACATCTGCAGAACAGTTGCAAAATAGACAGTTACCTGTTTTGGGGTGTCACATTTTCAGGAGGCATTCTGTCCACTGTGGAAAAAAAGTTTTCTGCCTGAGAGCATGGGTTAGCATCAGTTAATGTAAATAATAAATAAGCAATGCCAAATATTTCCATGTTTTAGAGGTATTTTTTATATATACATCAGGTGCACACTGCCTGCTAGCATACACATCTTGTCCCTGCCATACTTGGGTGGCACTTCTTGTGCTGCAGGAGTCATTCCCCATTCCATGTTTTGTTGTAGCCATATTTAAAATGGAAAATATAATAACCAGTGTTTTTCTAAGCCAGTGCTCACATCAGGGAAGTGCCCCAGTTCTGCTTTATAAGTACTCCTGCTGGGGCTGCTAGAATCCAGCCTGTTATGCATACCTTGAACTAGCCTTTCTGGTATTAGCAATCCAGCTACTCAAATTCATTGTTGTATTTTGTCTTTTGGTATTTAAAACCTTATTGTGTGTTGTGTTCTTTCTTAGAAAGCCTCTCTGCAGTCTTGATGGGTAGACATGATTTTTTTTCTCTTTTTTTTAAAAACAGGATTCCAAGAATAGGGTGTTTAAAAAGCAATAATCTGTCTCCCAGTTCTCTTGTATTTATCCCCTTATTTACTCGAGAGAGTTTTTTGATGTCATGCACTAAAATTGGGTAAGGATGACAAATGAGCTTCTTGTTCTGAGGTGCTTCAATAATGCTCTTCTGCAGACTATCATAGATAACCCCCCTATTTTTGCCAGATTGCTGTGATATTCTGCTCACCGTAGTGTTAGGGGGAAATAATGTTTTGGAATGATCTGCTAAACTCTGAACAGTTGCTCTGCATACAGTATACTCATTTCTCTGCTTGCCAGAGCACATTTTTTTTCCATACATTATTGTACCATCTTTCAATTGGCTGTCCTGTTCACAGGTAGATGATGAGTGTGTTTAATTTGTTGCCAAAAAATGCTAAGAATTAAATTTTAATCTCTTGAGGTATGTTTTTTCTTACCTTTTCTATGCAAAAAACACCTGTCAAGTTTCTCAAAAAAAGCTGAGACCAACTGAAAAGGTGTGTCCTTGACAGAAAAATTTTAAGAGCTTTTACTGAGGTGAAAAAATTACCTGTAGTGGCAGATCTGCTCCTAATTAAACTTTACCGAACAGCAATTTGTATTACAAGTAAAGCAACTTTTTTTTTAAAAATGAATTTTCATTTGACTATATTTCCATATCATACCTGTCAGCTGACTTCCATTAGCTTGCTGAGATTGATCTTTGTGTTTTCCAGTTATAAATTTAGTCCTACAAGCACAGTGTAAGCTAGTGTACAGTCTCAGAATCCTGACATAGGGAGCATTAACCAAGGAAAAAAGAATACAGACATGTACTTGTTTTGACAGCCACAGCCACTAAGTCATGAAATACTTTCTTTAATAAAAATAGATATCTTGACATTTTCAATGTTATAATACGTGTGTAACTGAATGTTTCATTTTTCTTAATTCACTTTCAAGAAAGAAAGCAAGAGAACTTAGTAGAAAAGTTACATTAAAACTTGTCATGGACTGGTCAGATGCTTCAATTTTCTGATTCTTTGTATAAGTTAGCCTTTAACTGTTATGGTATGGACAGTCTCATGCAGTTGAACATAATGAATCTGACTTAAAAATCAAATACAAACTTTGAACATACGAGACTGGGGGTTGTGAGAGAAATCATAGCTATGACTGAATAGAACTTTGAAGACTCTTAGCAGTTGTTCTAATGAGGTTTTTGGATCTCTGCCGTAAGTTGGAATTTTAAGGAAAAGCATAAAACTCAGGGGGAACTGATAGTATGTAACTCTTCCTGAGTTAATAAACAGAATGATGTTCTGAAACCAGGTAAGAGCAGTCTCTCCTCTGTACCCGTTGTTATATAAATGGCCCTTTGATTGCCTCTTTGAGGACTTAAAGGTAAATTGTCCTACCATAGATGGTGCAAAATTGGTGTAGCAGGAATTAATTTATTCACCAGAAATGGGAGTGGGAGACGGCTCTCTCTCCTGCTGGAGCCAGGAAAGGCTGCTGCCTCATCCAGACCTCTCCCTTCAGAACTGTAGCAGCCCCCTTGGCCCTCCAGCCACCTGAGAACATATATGTGCATGGATACCCTCACGAGGATATTTTTTATGCTGCTCCCCAACAATCTGCAACTTTAGACCGCTGCTGCCTGTGCCTAAAGCCAGCCCTGGTTCTGCCCCACTGGGATACCACAGAGACTGAATGTAGCTGGAGATGTTTGGAGAGAGGCCTTCCAGGGAACCCAGGGATGCAGCAAAGGTTTTTTTTCATGAATCCTGCACACGAGTGCCATGTGCATACGTTAACAGCAGGAGCTGCAGGTGGGAGCTGTATTCATTTTCTTTGTGCACTGACAGCCTAATATAAACATTGTGGTGTAAAACCACAACTGTTAGCTTGTATTCCAAGATCAGTGAGCCTCTGATAGTAAAAGTACATGAAGAGAACCAATAAAAACTTGGAAAGGGTCATATAAAATATTAAAAAGACAGCTAGTGAACAGTTCGGTTTTTCACCTAGATGAGGTAGTTTGGTGTACACTTGCCAGCATTTCTCCTTGTCTTTTAGAGGTTCTTTGTGAGATGAGGGAAGGTGGATTCAACTTAGTGGTGAGAGAGAAGCAAAGTGAAAATTCTGTTCTCTAAAGCAATTTTTTTCCAGATATTTCAATCTGTTTTCATTTGCAAAATCCTGATGGAACGATCTTGAAAGAATTATGCCTGTTGTTCTTGGCATTTTGCGATCTTCACTCCATGCAGTGTGAAGAACCTGCTGCTTCTCCCAAAAAAATACGAAATGGAATGGAGATTTATCTTGGATGTGCTCCAGTGTCATTCCTTAAACCTGACATTTTATGAGCTCTCCCCTTTTCCCTCTGATTTCTCTCCGTTCCCTCCCACCATGCTCCTTTGCAACAACCTTTGTAGGGCCAGGGATTTCACTTTTTCACTCCTTTCTGCCTGCAGTGAATATGTATAGACTTAGAAAGATTAACACACTTCAAAATGGCAGTTCAAAAGTATTTTTACACTATACTGGCAACTAGTCTGCTTTTGACTCAACCAGAGTCTCAGTGTGTTATTGCTTTTTGGGGTTTTGTTTGTCTTTTTTTTTTTTTTTTTAATGAGACGTGTGGTCTCCTGTATTGAAACAATTTGTTTGCAATAGGATCCTTCTAATTAATGAGCATGTGCTTACATAATATAAAGTATACAAATAAATATTTGACAGCTTATTAAAAAACCCATATTTTTACCTAATTTAATAGTATATTACCATAAAAGTTTCTTCTGATTTGAGGTCTCAGTTGCAGAACAGCCAACTCACCTTCTGGTTGAGACCTTCATGATGTGAGATTAATTTTACAAGGGCTGCCCTTCTGGACATGAAGTACATTCTTTATCAGTCTGTCATATGTTCGAAATCTGCAGTTTTCTTTTGACTTCCCTTATGAGATAATTGATGATCTCTTTCATTTCTAACACCTTTCATCAAGTTCAGTGGTATGAATGAGTTACCTATTAACCTTAAATAACAACAATTAAAAAATTAAACAGCTACAAGTTTTGCTGCTGTGGAGCAATGACATGATCAAAGAGCTTTGGCTTTGCTTTTGAGCATGACTTATCAATTAATTAATGTAGAGCATTTTTTTACCTCTTAAAATAGGTAAAAGCATCTTGAATAACCATTTGGTGGCTTCTGGTGTAGCTGTCCTCTTGACTTCCCCATGCCTCCTTTTCATGGGAAATAAAGTCACAGCAGGTATTTGTTGCTGAATAGTTTCCATAAATGCTTCTATGGTCACCGATATTCTGAAAAAATTCTAGGAAAAACATCCAGCTTAAAGGTGAACATTGTTACTGAACCCATGCTTCTTGCATGATATTACGTAGTAGATTATGAGTTGTGTTTCAGTTTCCAGTGTCCAGATATAGCTTTAAGAACTTGCCAAAGCTGTGCCCAGTTACTTTGCAAGGTGTGAGGATTATTTTATATTTCTCTTCAGTAGACATTTTTCTGGGGGTGGCTATTTTCTCATTTAGAGGATCTAGCATTCTGTCTTTTTTAATGCATTTTTATTTCAAACAGAGAATTTGAGGCAATATTAAATGCTCTCTTGTCTCAGTTTTCTGAAGTCAGTACCCCACAATTCATTTTTAAAGTATTTTTGTATGTTTTGATTTCCACAATTAAAAGTATGATATTTTTCTCTGGTTCTCACACTCTGAATCTTGATCCCACTATTGAAAACCAGCCAAAAGTGATCCAAACAGCACTAGGAAATATTATCTAAAATTCCTACAGTAATCTTTGAGAGAAGAGATTCAATCTAAGAATTAAGGAAGGTGTCTAGAAAGATTATTGATTTGATCATGCCTGTTACTGTTTTTATTAAGCTGCTTAGTGCTTACCATCTTGCTAGGTTATATTCTGGATTATGTTTCTGTGAAAAACTTACAGAATTAGTAAGCCAGATTAATGACAATTTAAGGTAGCTATTTCAAAGATGAGGGATGTTCCTCTCGTTACTTGAGCTGTTCTGCAAACCTTACACTGCACATTTTTAGAGTCCTACATGCAGCAGGTCCTCTCTAACTGAGCAAGGGCTTCTTTGGGTCTTGCAGAATCTGCTTGGATGGGGCAGATTGCGGGCTCAGCTGA
This sequence comes from Motacilla alba alba, assembly GCF_015832195.1. NCBI lineage: Eukaryota > Metazoa > Chordata > Aves > Passeriformes > Motacillidae > Motacilla > Motacilla alba. Next base: position 69,229,951 of record NC_052017.1, on the reverse strand, counting down.
AGATGAAAACTCCCCGAGTCTCATGGGAAAACCTATGACTGAGACAAAGGAGATAGAACAATTCCAGAATTCTTAGTTAATCAAAGATAACCTAAGTTTATTAAAATTTAGGTAATTTAAAATCCTTTCTTGCAATTATAAAATTACATTTGTATTCTACTGTGGTTATTTTTTCCCCTTTGTTGTAAAGTAATGCAATTAATCAGAGGCTGCTTCTGTTTTCATATCAATAGTGACTATCATTGTTAAATATTACTTGTCTTCCACCATGAAGCTTATAATTGACATCTGGAAAGTTCTTTGGCATCCAGGGACAGAATGGTGAAGTATTGCCATCCATCTTTCCATTTATATTTTCCAACTCTGATTTTTCTTGTCCCCTGAACCAAGTAGTCTGACAGGCTGTGCTCTGGAATAAAGCAATTATTGTCACTTTTCAGAGAGTATAATAAACAAAGGGTTTTGAAACCAGTGACAGACCACCAGCTTCCTTAGTAAGGTTTGTCTTGTTTGTGTTGAGGAAAAAGTGATCTGTTCTGTCACCATCCAAGATCATTGTTCACATTTAAAATAAATGGAACAGATTATTTATGCTAAAGTAAAAATTAAAAATCACTTTACTTTGTGAAATTATATTAGGCAATAAAAAGCCAGCAATAATTCATGTTGTCCATTTTCTTTCTGCCCTTCCCCTGTTTCTTGATTATAGGAAAATTATAAATCAGCACACAAAAGGAATCCTGGAGAAATGGAAAACAAGGCACCAACAAGCATTTCTGTTTGGATCCCATTTGTGAATTGAATTTAATTTTTTTAAGTTTCAGGGCATGTTCCACCCTATGTTATCTTCCATGCATCAATGATGTCTAAATTTGTTCATTATGTGTGTTTGTAACTATATTTGTACCATCTGGCTGACCAAAAAGCTATTTTTGAACATAAGCACAAAGGTGGTAAGCATGATTGTTATTTATCAGTTGGGTTTTTTTAACCTCTCTGAACTGTCTCTACTCTCCAAAAGCTTTTCTCTTTTTTTTCCCCACTTTTGCTCAGAGCACATTTGACACACAAACAAAAGTGACTTTTGTCTTGTAATGGAAACAAGCCAGGCTGTTTGACATACTGACAGGTGGGATATTATTTAGTGCTGCTGAAATTTGGGTTGTATGGGGTGCTTTGTTCCTCCCAGATTGTGTTTTGACTTGCATGTTTCTCACTGCCATTGTAGCATTAACCTTCTTTATTGGACTTGGAACATGCCTGCAAGAGTTAGCTGTATAAATGACATCAAGGGCTTTTTTCCTGCATTGTTACATGTTTCTAAAAGAAATTATACAATGGGAGTTAAAAAGTTTTCCTTTTGTATGTGTTTTTTTTAAATTGCTCATTATATTTAAGTGTGCATACTTTTTTTTCCCCTTTCACACTCAGTATGGAATATACAGCCATAGATAAAATATTTAAATTCCGTTCTCTTCAGCAGTGTTTATTAAAACTGTGCCTCTAAAACTGAAGAGTACTCTGAGAGTGGGGAAGGGATCAGTACTTGTTTGCTAAGTATTTGGAGTTTTCTTGTCCGTTTGTTGGAGTCAAGCAGTTGGTTTTGATTTTGGTACTGGCAGAGTACACATTTGTTACCTCTTGCAAGAGTCCCCCATCAGGAAATAAGGTATGATGTCATGTTTATAACAGTATAAGTAGGAAAGAAATGATGGGCAGTAGGTGACTAAGGAAATGCTGTTGTTAGTTTTATGCTATATGGTTCTTTGGGCTCTTGCTGTTGGTACATGTGTTGTTGCATATTATGATTGAAAAGGCACGTCAAAGGTAAGGTCTTCTCTAAGTCAGAAGTGCTAAAGGTAAGGGACCAGTTTATTTAGTTTTCCTGGAATATTGAGTCAGGTGCACCTCCACTGGACTCCAGTACAGCCAAAAATTCTGCTTCCATGAGACTGCCAACTGACATACCTTTAGGTTTTCCAGGTGCCCGGCATACATTATGGACTGCAGTCCCTGCCTGGCTGCCATGGGGTGACAGCACATCCATCAGAAGTACTCTAGGAACTTCTGCTGAACCTCTATTTCATGGGAATAAAAATCTGTAGGACCATACTAGGGCTGGGTTCTTGTGTTCCTTGTTATAGTATTGCAATAACCGTTGTCCCCATTTTTTTAATAGCCTTACGTTTTCATGCAGAGAAAACACATGGAATTATAGAATGGTTTGGACTGTAAAGGACCTTAAAGATCATAGAGTTACAGCCTCCTTGCCATGGGCAGGGATACCTTTCACTCTGCCAGGTTGTTCAAGGCTCCATCTAACCTGGCCTGAACACTTCCAGGGAAGGAACATTCTCAGCTTCTCTCAAAATGGCATAAACCAAAGAATATTAGTATTTTGAAATTCGGGATAGTTTTCTGTGAAAATGAATAAAACCCATGAAGTTTTAATTAGTGAGATGTAAATGATCTACTCAGGACCCCTTGTGTGCAGGTTATGTTAGGCTTTTTATATTCAAAGAAGTGCTCAAATGTTGAAACAGAGTGGGCAGCAAAGGGCAGTCTGAAGATTTAGGTGGATGTTGAACTCCTCTCAGACTGTAGAGGATTTCTGGACGAAGTTATCTTCTTCAGATTCTTAGTTATAAAGAGAAAGAAGACAAAGCTTAAAATTTGATAGCAAGAACCCAGTTTTCTGTGAGTTAAGTGTAAGTCCTGAGTCGGTAAGGCAAACTAGAAACTTTGATTTGTGATACAGGAAGCAGACAGGAGTAGAGAAACAAGAGATCTGGTCTCTTCTGGATCTGTGACTGTCACGACCAAATACTATGTAATGTTGATACTGTGGATTAATCCAGAGTTTTCAGTTAACTACTGTATCTGCATCTTGAAATAAATCAATATATTAATAAGTTAGCAAGGAAGTGGAAAGAGCTCCCAGGCAGTCAGGTCACTGAATTAAGAAGAGATCGGTAGCAAGGGATTTCACGAACAAAATGTGATTTCTAAACTCTCTTCATTTGAATTGCCATTAAAAATTTTGGCTTCTGTGAAATTGTCTAATCCCATTATAAGGTATTTTTGCTCTTGTCTTAGGTATCTGTTGTGTAGCTTGTTTTCCACAGTTGCAGCCTGGAATATGTCTTGATTACCTTTACCTTATGTGTGTTCTTTAGTAGGTCTTTCTTACAATGAGGTAGACAGATGAATGAATTGTAACAAGCCAGTGCTTGAATTTAAGATGCAGTTCTTAACTGCTGTGTGCTCCTCTAGTGTGATGATAAGTTATGTGAATTGGTGTGGCATGGAACAAGTTGGAAGGAAGCAATTGGTGCATAGAGTGACCCATGAAAACTGATGCTGCAGAAGTTTGTACTTGGCTTATGCCATTGTAATTTGCTTTTTTTTTTTCTTTTTTTTTTTATCCATATCCTTTGTAGGATGGGTGAAAATCTTAGCATTTGCTGCCATAACAAGTCTTTTCAGGCTTTCATTGAAATAAATTCAATGAAAGAAGCAGATAAGTATAATTTGTAATGAAAAACAGAATCAAGTGGGGGAAAAAATGGCCACTGAAGCTGAATTCAAACAAAATTATTTTACTTACAAATAAAGTGGTGGAATGAAGCAGCTGGGATGCCTGTTTGCTCCTCCATGTGATCTACATTAAGGGTATGGTACATAAGCTGTGTAATTATGTAAGTGGTATGTATGTTGGCAATCCAAAGAACATTCAAAATTGCCATACTAACATGATGATCACTAAGGGGAAAGAGTGGCATACAAAATGACTGTATAAATCTGAGAAGTAAGTTACTTCCCTGTGTCCACAAATGTGTCTAATGATTTTGTGCAATGCATACGATGCTGGTAAATAATAACCTGGAGTTAAAAGGCATGAGAACTAGAAATTTGGAGTTCATATTTGTAAATGTATGAAACTTCTCAATTCTGTTGAATGCAGGAGAAGCTACTGACTTAGAGCTATGGTAATGTATTGAAAGCAGATCAGAAAGCATTCCATAAAAACCAAACTCACATGTGTTTTCTTCTACTACTTTTACAAATTATTTCAATGAGGACTATGTATGAATTTAATTTGTGTCAGCATGTTTTGATTAGGAGAGTTGACTTGGAAAAGGCCATCAAAACAACAGAATGGGTGGAGAGACCTGTTGAGGATAATTTTTTTTGTTATATTACTTTAATATTTATATTGAAAACAAGAAAATTACAAGTAATCAAGTCACTAGTTTCTTTTACACTTATTAGGAGATGATATAAAATGTTTTGTGAAAAAGTGTAATAAATTGCATATGGTATTACTATGGGGTAAGAGAACAATGAAAATGAAATTTCATAGTCTAGCATGCTTGGTGGCAAACTTCATATTGATTTGAAATTGGTGAATTTCTCCAAGGTAAGAGAAATGTGTTTAATATGTATGTAGCACTTTATAAGTTCAACCTGATTATCTTCTCAGCAGAAGACTTTCTAAAGAATATCTAATATTGTATCTGTACTACCCAAAAGCATCAATGCAAGGCTGAGAGAGTGACCCTGTTATGTTCATGATGTTTTCATGAGACAGCTATGAAAAATGAATCTTCCAGGTCAAAGCATAATATCGAAATTAGTAGTTTTAGAAGCCTGACGTCTCAAAGCTTCAAGGCCACATTTTGAAGACAGAGGCATCCAGCCATACAGACCTTTATGGTATTGAGTAAGACCACTATGTGACTTAATAAAATAATTGCAATCCTAAATCCTGGACAACAGAATAGCTGGAATTGAAACAGAATGTGTACTGTGGTCTTTTCGGTTTAGGTGAGCTGAAATGAACTCCAGCGGTGATAACTGCGAGCAGCAGACATTGAGAATATGTCTTGTTGAAAAAATTAAATGTGCAATCTCTTTGGGCATTTGAAATGAAATGTTCCCACTCATATAGTTTTGAGTAACAAAAGGAAAAATCCCACTTGGTTAGATAGAACAGTTCTGGTAGGGGCATGATTACTTTCAAAATTAGCTTTGAATCTTTCAGGTGATTAAATTCTGTAGAAAACTCATCCCCAGTTGTTTTTATCTTGCAGTTGCATTGCAAGCATTACTTGAGAATTTTGTGTGGTGGGAAGCAGCCCTGTTGTTTTGTTATGATGACATAACTTGACAGGGAATCAAAATATGTACTATAGGCAACAAGGCTTGATATGTACTTAGTGAAGAGGGTAAAACACCTGCTGGGGAGTGAAAGGGAATTTGGGGTGTCCAAACTTAAAAGACAGAGGTAATGCCATCTAGATGGTCAAATCACCACCGTGTTAGAGAGCTTCAGGCTACCCATGGTGGCATAGTTCCCATAATTTTTGTCTGAGGAAGCATGAACCATTTCTTGGTCTGTAGCATGGTTTTGGCTATATTTAGCCATGGTTTATGCTTTCTTTGTATTTATGGATTTATCTCCATTTTTCTAATAAATAGACCAATTTCCTAAAGAAGACGTACTTTTGGAAATCTTAGCAATGAATAGACTTCCTCGCTGAAAGGAATGAACATCCTGCTGCTAATGGAAAATATGCAAGGACTCTTAATGCACAAATTTTTTTTGTCAACAGTCTTTTCTCTTGTCACTTGTCTGAAAAAAACATTTATCACACCTTATTGCCTACTTTTTTTTCCTTATTAAAAAAAAAAAAACAACAAATTGCAGTGTTGTGTGATGAAGTACAGTAAATGCATGGCAAATCCCCTGGCTTATTTTGTTCAGGCTAAAGTCAAACTGAGAGTTATGCTTTCAAGACCTTGGAATTTCACTCTGGATTTTTTTTTTTTTTTTTGTTAGAAATCAATATTTGAAGTTAATTAAGTTTGTTTTTTTTTTTTCTTCTGATTAGGCTTTTTTCTCTCTGGAGCAGTTCAATATAAACAGACAACTTCTTACTTCCATCCAAGATTTTCAGCTCATAGTGGTTTAGGACAAAATAAACATAGGAATCACTTTGAGTGCTTGAGTCATTATTTATCACCATTATTCATGAAATCTTTTGAAGGAAAATATTGGAAGCTGACCTGATTTCTGAATCTCAAACTGACCTTTACTAAATGTACTTATGCAGGAAAAATCTTTATGTAAAGCAGCTGCTTACTAATAGTTTCAAACTTAAATAAGTTTATAATTTTCCTTCTGCATTAGTATAGTAATGATAGTCCTCTAATTAATCTACTGCCACTTTTATAGTGGGATTTCGGCCAAATGTGGATCAAGACCATGAACTTCCTCATAAAACTTTTGGTTTGTTCAAGATGTTTTTAGGGCAAGTTGATTACCTGCTTGAAGATACTACTTTCTGTTGCTCCTGGATTAAAAAAAAATACTTTGATAATAGCTTTAAAAGGAATTTTGTTTCATGTTAACCCTCTGAAATGTTAGCTGTTTCTCTGTATTTTTCTTAGCAAGATTTTTTTTGTCCTGTTTGCATTGGGTTTTTTTTTTCCCATGGCTGGTTTGTCTTGTCCTTAAACTATGGAGCTTAAGCCAATGGAGAAACAAAGTCTGACTAGAAAACAATCCAATCAGGAAAAGTTAAAACCACCTGGTGGCCTATTGCCTTTAAACATAAAATATACCTTTCAAATTATTCCCAAAAGAATTTCAGGAAAACGTTTTAGAAATGATGACTAGAAGCACATTTTAATGTAGTATTTTAAGTGACTGGCTTTTCACCGAGTCTGGCCCTGTAAATGTGATGGATCAGTTCTGAAACACCTGCATTGAAGTGAACCAGTGATACCTTTCAGCACCTTAAACCACTGGCCAGGTCCTGCGTCTCAGGCAGCAAATGTATGTAAAGGTCATGATGTCATCACTCGGCTGTGAGGGTGCCTGGATTAAAATGTTCTGCTATCCAGAGAGGGTGACCCAAGTATAGAGGAAGGTGGGGGTGGATCTGTCATCCCTGAAGTAGGATTTTGCACAGTGAAAATACCACAGTCGTCATAGCCAGACATGACAGCATGCTGCAAGATTGCCACACAAAATCAAACTTACAATGCACAGTGGGCTGAGTGACAATAGGGTAATTGTTGTACTCCAAGAGGCTTAGAAATGGACTTCTTATGCTTAATACCTGCAAAAGTTCCTTTGAGTGAGGCATGCATAAAGGCAACATTATGTACTAGGTTATAGGTTATTGCACTCAAAGTGCTGTGAAATTATTTTTGCCAACACGCCAGAATGGAGGTCTGTTGCACTCCCCACATCCTTTTTGGCATCATGTGTCAACTGAATTTCACTGTTAGCCCTTTGGTGATCTTCTGCCTAAATTCTGACTAGGGCAGATTTTTACTTTTGCAGCTACTGGCTCTGAATTGGATGTCCTTTGGTAACATGTGCAACATGGATTTGGTGTTAACCTGCATGTGTCTGTCTAGGGAGGCTTGCATAGACTGAGGTCACAGAAACTGTTGGCCTTTAAAGGAAGCAGGTTGGGAAGGGCAAGAAGGGGTTGTTCAGGTAATTATTGAATTTTAAAGTTGCTCATGATATGCAGAGAAAACAGAAAACAGCATGTTTTATTAATCCGGTTTTGCTCCACATTATACAATGTTATACTTGAGATTACATTTTTGTAATGTAGCTATTATATGCAGTTATTATTGTTGTTATCACCACCACCACCAATAATAATAATAATAGTAATAATTATACTTACTGTCACTTGTCCTAGCAGGTAAGTATCTGTTCTACCTGGTTTAATTCTAAACTGTACAATTCATGCTTATGAACTGTGTAACAGATTTGATGTTTTGCTGATACAGAGGTACATATTTGCACATGTCTAACTATTAACTTATGTGCATCTGCTGAAACTCAAAATACCTGAAATTTGTTAAATAGTTTGACTATATTTCTTGTTAGTTTAACTCAGATTGGTATGGTACTATTTTGTGGCACATAACCTCACAAATTATTTTCCATTTCTCCTCACTCAAATTAGTTACGTTTTTAACATCCCATCTTGAAAATGCAGAATGCAATTTTTAGGCAATGGAATAAACATTGAAGGATTAGATAGAAAGTAAAACAAAATATCTGTTTGAATAACCCCATTAAGATATTTCATGAGCAAAAGGAGTCAAGTTCTGGCCTTCCTCCCCACTGGGGTTTGGTAGCAAAGATTGTGAATGGCTTGACAGAGCAGAGTTTGCTGGTTTTGGTTAGCCTGTGTGTCATTCTTGTGCATAGAATCACTTATTGGTTTCAGCTACTTCAGCATAATTTAAGAGTGACCAAATCAAACTAATTTCTATTAAATTACACTTAACTATCAGTACTTTGAATTTTGCACTGTTTTTTCCTCTGTTTGTCTGAAGAGGCCCTGGAAGTATCAGTACCAATGTGTTGAAAATGTTTTTATTAGAGAAGCTTTCTTTTCCAATGCATTGCTATGCTATGAATCATTAATGCTAGAAATCTCCTATTAACTTTTCCTATTTTTTTCGACTCTTAACCTGTGCTAAGGGTTGTCCAGTTTGTTATACTGTCAGTGTTTGAAAAGCAATGCTGCGATTTCTAAGCCATGAAGTATAAGTTACAGAGATGTGAGTGAAACAAACATAAATTTAGCTGCTATGGGCCCTTCTCATATTTAAATTTGCCAGCCCCCAAAAATACACTTGGCAAGAGTTCAATTTTTGTTCTTCCCTTCATATTTGTTGCCCTTTATAAAAAGTGCATTGAGGGCAGGGTGACGTTGGAGGTTATTTGCTTGTTTGCTACATTATAAAGGAAATACAGCTGTCCTCCTGCTAAGAGGAAGATTCTCCATCAACTGCTGACCTCTGATCTTTGATGCCATTATTGTATTTGACCTTTTTTTGGTATGTGCCTTTGTAAGCATCTTATTGTATGACTGCTGCGTTTTTTTATCAACAGGGTATAATCACAAATATGAATAGCACCATAAATATCCTAAATTACTTGTTTATAGAAGTGTTGTTCTTCCTTTCTGGTCTTCTCCATGCAAAAGGAGCATGAAGAGAAGTGCTTGAAGTGACTCTTGTGTCTTTCATGCCTGGCATTGGGTGTTCACATATTTAAAACTCTGGGCCCTAAGTTGTTTATATTTCCCAAGGAAGTTTAAAAAAAAATCTGTTTATTTCTCCAAGGAAACCAATATGAGTAAATTTTTTACTTTCCAATAAAAATCATGGTTCCCATTAGTATGATTTTTTGGGATGACTAAAAATGTTGTTGGATATTGCCCTTAATGTGCAGCATGCTCAGAAGTAATTTTGCTTTCTTCTGTGGAAATGTTTAATTTTTCCAGCATATAACACACAGTAAGTCTGCAAACAATAGTCAGATACATAGATTACTCTAATTAACAGCTATTAATATACCCACTGTTAGTTTAGGTAGTAATAAACTCTCACCTAAAGAAAAAAGTTAGCAAACATGGGGGCTGAATCTTCTATTTACTGCTCAGCATTTTTACATTTAGTTTACATTTATAATAAGAGATTCCATAATTTGAAAAGTAAGTGTGAATTGAAAAACTGCATCATAAACATAGCTGCCAGACAAATGGTACTGCTTTATGCAAATATTCCATTAAAAGAAAGTAGAATCTGTTGGTGTTCTTCTCCCCACCTTTTCAATTTGTATTTTATAACCATTTTACTAGTCCTACAGTAGGTTTATGATTTAATAGTATCTTTTTTGGGGGGGTGAAAAGGGAGGATAGGTTTGCAAATACATTATATTGAGTTTCTGCAGAGGTGTTCTCACTGTGGTATGATAATCTTGCTCTGGCTTTTAGAGTAAAAGCACAGATTTGAAATGGGATAGTGTAAATTTCAGAGCAGGAAGCCAAAAGATGTATGTTTTTATATGGATTCTGGCCAATGTCAATTGCATAAGAACAGTAATCTGGGGCGTGACTTGGGTATCAGTTTTGTTACACATTCAAACTGTTTCTAAATCTTATTTATTTTTTTTAATTGTTGGAATTTTCCCAAATGTAACAAAGCCAAGCAATTCATACGCTCATATTCTTTGCCACTCACAGAAACATATATCAGAATTAAAAGGCTGGAATAAGGCTGATTTGTTTTATATTTTTGTTGTTTGGTTTTTTTAATCACCAGAAAAAGGATTCTGACTAGGATTTCCCTTAGAAAGGGAGGAGAAAAAAACCTTTCATGCCTTGGATGCATTACTGACATTCCATGTTATTGTTTGCTGGAAAAGCATCTCCCTGCAGTGAGGTGAAGTTAGTTTTATACTGCAGAGGGATTGGGGTCAATATGAACTGGCAGCCTAATACTGTCATATCCTGCAAATATTGTCTTTTCATGACATAAAACGATAATTTCAGGGCTGTGACTTATTTATTCGTATGTATCTTTCCAACAGGAAATTATGTTATCTTAATTGAGATAATTACTTTTTTATTTTCTAAGTATAGGATTCTGCTTTTTACAAGCATTTAATTTAAATTGGGGGATTTTAATTACTGGAGAAGGTTAAGTGTAGTAAAATGTAAGCAAGGAAATTCCTCAGTTTTCAATAATTTTAAACTTTCACAAAGTAGGTTTATTCTTCTCCATGCTTCTGTTTTCTATGTAATAGTAATTTTTGGAGGAAGTTTAAATCAGCTGCTGTATGGATGATAAAAGGAAAAGGCAAAGGAACCTGTGATGGCATTTATAAAAAAAGCTGGGAAAAACTTACCTGATCCCCTTCCTCGCAGCCCGAAGGCTGTCTCGTGGAGCATCTGAGTTCCAGCTGTGTTACTGACTGCCAGTCCAGGGCAATAGTGTTCTCCACATTTTTCCTTCTCCTGCTGAGTCCTACATTGTCCCTTGATGATTTGAGGAAGGAGGGAGCAAGGGACATGATGTCAATACTGGAATTCCTGAAGAACAGTGAAAACCAGCTACTGGGAAGCTGAAGGAAAAATGTAAATTTCAATGGAGTGCAGGATGAAGGCACCTGCATCGTGGTGTGGGGAGAATGGAAATTGTGTGCAGGCATGCTGTGCTCTGAAGACCAGCCCTGTGTAATCAGCTGGTCAGCAGCAGGGATCAGGGGAAGAGAACAGTATCTGTGCAGAGAGGTGGTGATGCTGTGCCTGGTGCTTTGGGTATAACCAGCTCATCTGTGTGATTCCTCACAATCGTGCCAAGGTGTGATGACCTGGTGGGATGCTGAGAGACATCACTTCTGCTCATAAAACTTCCAGTAATCCTAAGGAAGAGTCTCCATCTCTTGGTGGTCTCAATGTTTCAGGAACATCGATTCGAATAGTTGGAATTAGGAACAGGAAGAGTGAGATAGCAGTTGTCTTCAAAGTGAAAAGAGGTACACAAACATTAATCTGGTTTAGGTGGACTAACACCAGATATTCCTCCTTTAATCTACTCTGCAGGCTTCAACAGGCACATTGGTTTGCAGATACTGTCACCTTTTACTTAGGTCTGCCTGAGCTTGGTCTTGATTTGATGAGATTTTGTAAACTATTTTTATGGGCCCAAGCAATACTCAAGCTTGTTAATTATAAGCAAGTGCTAGCATTTGGAAAATTTTAAAACTCAGCAAGGATAGACTTTTGGTAAGATCAGAAAATCCACATTCCTGGCCTGTAACCCACATAGTCATATCTTGTTTCTGCTACTTGAAATTCTGTAGGCAATACAGCTTTTCTAGAATGGCTGTAGTTTAAAAATTTTTAAACATTGGGGAAAAGCTTTTCTAGCTTCAATTTTGCAAAAACTCTGAGCTATCTCTTTAGATAAACTTGAGAAAAACAAAACCCCCCCACTGCCTTAAGTAGAATGAAATACGTAAAATACTGGTTTCACAAATGGTTAATGTCTGACAAAAAACTGGCTGAAGACAAAACCTGACAGTAGAGCATATGAAGTCTTTGTGTGAGTGAGAGCACACTGGTGGTGTGATAAGAGGAGGTGTGATTTCAAATTAGTTTCTGAGTTTCAGCAGCTGAAACTGTTTCAGGAGGAAACCTCCTTCCCTGTGGCCACATTTGGTGAAAGTAATCGTATTTCCATGAAAGTTCGGTGTGTGAGTACCCTGGAGAATCTAGAATCTAGACTTGAATAATGAAGTAGGTAATTATGATACGCTGTAACAGCATTATTAATCTTCAAGTTTATTTTCCTCATGAGTAATAAAAGTAGGTTAGTAAGTATAAGATTTTTTTTTTCCCATGCTTCTTGGCATAAATTTATTGTGTGAAAAATTGCTTAAAATATCTGCTTTGATAGCATCTTCAGCTCAGATTGATTTCAATGTGTTTATTAGACTTCGTTGTGAAGATTCAGATAAACTTCTGACAAGCTCATGTTTTCAGAAGATCAAAAGTGTTGCTGCTTGAAAGACTACAAAGACAGTATTCATTATCTTGGAACTGATCTGGCATCACTGAAAGAAGTGTTATTTTTGCTTTTTGTAGGTGAATATTTCCTTCTTTTCTTTGCAGCTTAATTTGCATCTTTCTCCAATTCCTGTAAAGAATGAAATAAGATTTCTCTTTATTACATAGATACCCTGTCCTTGGAGATATTCAGGACATGCCTGTGGTTGACCCAATAGAAGTTGGTCTTGCTTTCAAAATATTGCAGGTCTTTTCCAACCTCTATTATTCTATCACTGATGCAGTGGAAATTTTATACATGACCATGCACAGACCCTTGGTTCTACATGAAGGATTGAGAGTGTAACAAAAAGCTTAATCATTAATTGTTTGGCTTAAGAAAGAGAAAGAATGTGGGCAGTGAAGTTACTCTATAGAGGGTACATCAGTCAAACACACTTGAAGGGAAGAGATCTTCATTCTGCCAATGTCATAATTTTTTCCCTGATTTGTCCAAAAAGGACAGATTTCTATGAAGTTCAATGGATAAAACTAAATTTAAAATAAGTCAAAATCAGAAGTGAAGCCTGAAAAAAATAAGTGTAATTATATATCTTGTCAGAGTATGCTATATATGCAGTTCAGTAGAAGATAGAATGATACATTTAGTTAATATTGTGTCTGCTTTGTGGACTGAATGAGCCGTCTATTGCTCCTTTGGCATTGTGTGCTTCCTTTGCATAAGAGCAAGAAGAGATAACTAGGAAAGATAATTTTTCAAAAGGAGAATTACAGTGATTTAATTTTACTGAAATTTTAATTATATGCAGCTGTGTCTTTCATGCTGCATTTCCCACATAATTCAGCTGATTACATATGGTCATTAAAAGCATATGATTTTTTTTTCTCTAAGTCTTAATTCCAGAAGTCCCATTAGACTGCCCAACAGTTATGTCACAGACCTGGCACATTATTTGTTAAAAGTGTCTCTAGGTGGGTCTTTAGAGCTTTTATGCAATCTCTGCACACTATTCCTACTTTGTTTCTAATTCCTTCAAATATGTGCTAAGCTGCAACATAGTTTTGTGTTATGGAAGGTGCTGTGAAAAAATGGACTAAAATCCTTATTCTATCATTTTTGAGCTTGGTTTACTACTTATTTCTTCTGTACTTATTGCAGTAGTAAAACCTATTATTGTCAGAATAAGCAGGCAAATAGCTTGTCTTTGTTGGAGAAGAAAGCTGGTTTGAGTGTAGGGAGGCTTGATGGTGATGTGTAGAGGACAGGTTTCACACCCAAGTATAATATTGTCGTCAATGAAGGCTTTAAACTTCATAACTAGCAGCTGAAAGGTGCGTGTTCCTCTAGCATGATGGAAAGTCTGCTTCATAGCATGCCTTGCTTTTCTGTGTAACACAATATATAGGCTGAGATAGCTGTCAAAATACATTTTTACAGAAATATGTAGCTTTCTTGAAAGCTGAATTTTTGCTTACTTCATTGCTTTATCGGTCAAAATGTATCAAATAGTGAGATGGCAAAATATTTGAAGATTTAATTTCTGCTTAACCACTTCCCATGGAATTTTATTTTGTGTTAGGAGTTACGTTGAGAAGAGGACAGACGGTACAGTTGTGTGGGTTCTGTTTTCTGTTGTTGTGGTTTTTTGTTGGTTGTTTTTTTAAAATTCCCTCTGGTGGCATAGCAGTTAGAGTTTTCTGTAGTTCTCTAGTTCTGAATTATTCAATTTTCAAAAATTTTTTATAGTAAAAGTGAGCATTTATATTTCATGTTTAAGGAAGAGTATGTCTGTGTGGGGTAACTTTTTTCCTGCAGCAGACACAACTCCTAACTCTCTGGAGGGAGCTGAATAAGTTTGATTGCAAAATTGCTGGTTACCCAAAAAAACAAATCTCACAAGAAAGCTCTCTAAAGGGAACAAGACATAAATCTGGTCAAGTGCATTGCTGGTCCCCCACTTTGTCTTAAGTCACAGGACTAGTTTTTAAATCTGTGAGGGACCTCTGCTTTGTTCCAGTGTAGATGTGTCCTCAGGGCTGTGTTTCTCACAGAATCTAATCCTTGAAGAGTCAAGTCCATGCTTTCTGTGCTTCTCTTAGGGTGCCCGAACTACTCTTAGGGTGCTCTTTGTGAGCTAGATACCAGAATACTCCCCTGAATTATTATGTGCTGTGACTAATCAGTAAATCTAAGTCCAGTCCAATGTCTGGGTCTTCAAATTGTGATGACTCAAAAGAAGATCTACTTTGGGTTTTCTGGGCCTCTTCTAGATATTTAACATGTTTTTATTTGTAAGAAAAAAAAGGGAAATGGTCTGTCTTCTGTTTTGGCCCTGCAATACCTATGGTATTCTATGTTAAAGCTGATATTTTCATGATCACAGGTCATTTGATATGAGTTCTTCGAAAGGCTACAAACATAACTAGTTCACAGTTGCCAGAGAAAAAAGTTCCTAAAAAAAAGATTTGGTTTTGACAGTAATGGCATCTGTGTCCTTCCTTTGTGTTTCCACAAGTGAATATCAATCTGAAGTAGGACTTTGGTGTCATTCTCCTGTTCCATCTTTTCCACCCTACCTCAGTGATACAAGAGCTACATGACAGCGAGAATTTTCTTTTCTCAATAGCAGAATTTTGGTGGTCCTTCCCATCTGGTCTGCCCACCTCAGAAGCTTCAGGACCAGCACAGCATCCTGCCTGCTAATATGATCAGTCCTATAAGCAGCTGGTGAGGCCCTTCATTACTTATTTTAAAGTAACATATAGGACATCTTGTTAGGTCTCATTCCTGACATATAAAATGCATTTTCCCCTGAGCTAGAATTAAAAATCTGTCTTAAGACCAGTAACAGGTGGCACTTGTCAAGAAGCCAGAGCACAGTTTAGGGTCTGGAGACAGAGGCATCACCCTTCATAGGTGATCAGAGTATTCAGGACCTTCAGTATTCATACTGCTGGCTGTACAGCAAGATCTCTGTTACTCTGTGCAATATAAAATTGATTCTATTAGTTTCTATTAGTATTCTAGCTTTAATAACTATAATCAGTTCAGAGGGGATTTATTTTGCCTAAATAAACAGAGTGATTTTAAATTAAGCATTTACGCAATCCATTCTATTCAGATTTCTGTTCTTCTAATTTGGTGCAAAAAGGGAAAAAAAACCTCAACCACTTTTTGGCTTTGCTGTACCAAGTTTTTAATGAAGGTAATTAAGAAAGCTTAGGAAGTAAAATGGTTGAGCACTCTTTTCTTGGTAAGAACACAATAAAACAAACACTGTAAAATTTCTGAATGTTAGCACAATATGCTTTTAGTTAAAGTATAGGGAGCACTCTTAACTATTCTGTTCTTCACTTGCACTTCCACCTAGCTTTTCTTAAAAATTAACATGCTTTATGCTAACAAAAATGTCTGACTAGCTACTAATTGTGCAGAGGGTGTCTAGTAGGATTTTTCCTTTAAGTAATTCCTAACCAGCTTTCCAGAATTCTGCCTGTATTTCTGTATTTCCTGTCTAGTAAACTTTTGATGCCTCTTCAAATGTTCTAAATGTGGATATTTAGAAATTACTTGTTTGAATAAATGCAGACAGAAAAATTACTTCTGGTCAATTTGATCAGACGGTGGTATGTCAAAAAGCTAAGCAAAAGTACTTAAATGTGTTAAAAATGTGCATCTGCCATACTATTAAAATCTTCTGAAATAATTCCTGCTGATTTTGTATTACTTTTATCTCTGTACAATTGTCAGCATTAGCAGCAGAAAATCTGATGTTAATTTAAATGCTTTTGTAAGAGCATACATTTGGAGAAGCTTTAAGTTTCATCTAGGACTATGTCTTCCTCCCCATATAGGCTAACATCCATGTTGGTGCAAAGACACATGAATAAGTGTATGGTAAAGCAATAGTGTGATTCCTTTGGGTCAAGCAACAGTGGTTAGGCAACTTATTTCTTCAGTTTTCAAAGGGTTTGAGTGCTAGAGCTATATAGACACCAAGACCAGGACATTGTGGAAGAAAAATATTCAGTGTGGCATTGCATATCTCTGGTTTAGCGATCTTTCAGCTTTATTATGTAGATAATGATTGATTTATATATATCTGCCTGCTTCTAACTAAACTGAAATTTTATGTTATTAGAAGGATAGAAATCTTATATTAATTTGTATGTGTGTAAGAACTGTTAAGATAAATCAGATGACATGCTAAGAGAAAGATACTTTTTATTAGTGAATTTTTTTCTATACTAAGCACTGCTTATGAACATATTTAAAAAATGCAAGATTTGTGAAAAGGGGAATAGGTGCTTTTTTTACATCTGCATGATGTTTATACTTAATTATTTTATTTCTAAAAGTGCTTAGCTGAAGATCAGAAATTAATCCCAAGAAATCTTTGAATTACTTTCTGTTAGTAAAAAAAAGAAAAAAAAATTATGCCCACATGTTTCTTGCTTGTGATTAGTCCAGACATGCTTTTTCCAATACAGATCTTTTTTTAATGATACACCACTACTAACATTTCAAATTGCAGAAAAGACTTTCACAAAACATTAAAGTCAAGGAGAATTTTTAGCAGTTTTCTGATTTTATTTCACATATATACTGGATATTGCTTTGACTTATCAAAGAATTGGTTCTGCTGCAGTCAAGAGGAGTGTGTACTAAAAGTATCTGGGGATGGGTTGGTAAAATACAACTGGAGAGGGCTGTGCAAGAGATTTAGGTTGCTTCCATGAAACAAGTCTTACATTCATTCCTGAAAGTCTCAGTCCTGGCTCTTTTACTAGCTTTCACCAGTACAGCCTCCTTATCAAAGCACTTTATCAGTGGGGAAGGGATGTGGGTTAACCACTTCACTCAACTCGAACTTCCCAGCTAGCAGACTGTCACCCAACAGCTGTTTTTCAATACATGCACTATGTGCTGTGGTGCTGATTCAGAACTCATGACAAGAACAGCATTGTACTGTGGGGTTTGTTCATGTTTGGGGTTTGTTTCCTATAAGCTTCAAGGGAAAAGTATCCAAGCACAACTTAAAGGTTCTGCCTTTTTCTTTTTTTTTTCTTTAATAAAAAAAAGCTGGTTTCCCCATTTACAGCTAAGCATATGTGTATGTGTACACATTTAATATATGCAAAATCCACAGAATGGACTTCAGAGCACTGGTATGGGGATTTTTGCTTAGTGGTAAACCCCTAGCCCTTGCCATCTCCACTTTCTTGGCAGCGTCAAAATCTCTGTTTCAAGGGCTAATACAGCAGACCAGATCAATCAGTAGTTCTTTGAGTGGTATATCCTTAACATAGATATAGGCTGTGAATGCGTGTGCCTGCATTTCTATTTTTTTCCTATTCTGTTCTTGAATGTGGTTATGTAGGAAATAGAAATAGATTCAAAGGTAGACTGAGTTTGAGCAATTTTTAGAGGAACATGTTCTGAGCACATTTAGAGTGGGGAAACTAATTTCTGTCAATGTTTGCTTTCTTACTTAAGCACAAGTTAAAAATCAGCCTTCACAGGGTTGAGCCCAACCCTCTGGAAATGCACTGAATTTGGGAGGGTGGTGGAGAAAGACTTAAAACCATGCCTACTCTTCAGAATTCAAGTGCAATGGTGAAAAGACTGACCTTCCCACAGGCTGCTCCTGGGTATAGGGACACCAGAAAACAGAGGTCCAGTGTGGGGAATGTGGGGAATCAGCACAGCAAACTTAAACTCAAATGTCTGGAAACCTGTGGGATGGTAGGGTAGATTAAGAGACCACCCAGTAGTTGAGAGGGTCTTGGGCGGATTAAAAACCGGAGGAATAGCAAAGGGTTTCTTTAGTTTTGTGCTAGAGGGAGGCGTGTGGGATGGAAGTGGGAATTGGGTATTTATTAATCTCCTCCTGTATTAGCCAGAGGTTAATACTGAAGGATGGTTTCCAAGCAAAGTTAATGTTACTTGCTCAAAACCTTCTTCATTCTCAGCAGGTGCCCACACCACTGGGGGTCTTCATCAGAGTAAGGGTTGGTGTGTTGCCCTGGCCCCTGCTGTTCTCCCCATTCCCCCCCCCCCCCCCCCCAATACATCTTGTACACTGGCCTCGAGCTCATAAATGCTCTGTGAAACTTCCAAGCTGCCCCAGTCCTCAGGAGATTAATAATTGCAGAAGGCAAGTGGCAGGAGTGGAATGCTGTTCTGCCAGGACAAATCCCGCCAGGGCAGTGATGAGGCCAGGTTTGGCTCCAGTGTCCCTCTGAAGCTTGTCAGGCTTTTAAGTCTCTCTGCTGTGTGAAGTTTGCTCACTGACTGCTGATTTTTGGCACGCTACAGTGTAATGCTTCACCTTGCAGACCACAGGCAGCCCAAGAGAAGAAGATCATCCCTGCACCATTGTGGGTGCTTTGAATCTTGTGGTGCTTCAGTTTATGAACACCTTCTGTTTGGTTGCCTTGATAGCAAAGCTACGTCTCAGGTTATGGTTCATGGTTCCTCCTGGAACAGTTTTATGATAACTTTCCAAAACTGCTTTTCTACATGAGGAATCTTTGTCATCAGAAGGGTTTTCCTGGGGAGAGAAGAAGAGAAGGGAGTGTTAAATGTTCAACTTGTTCAGAATTTCAGCAGTTGCATGGGATACAAATGAAGTCTAAAACAATTTACTTTGGTTTACTTTGACAGAAGTATGAGAAATCCTGTTAATTTGTTATGTATCAGTCTTTAAATGTGTGCAAATGAATTCTGTTACCAGACAGTGTTTTCATTCCTTTCCTTGAACACAGCAAATTAATAAGAGATGTGGAAGAGTGGAGAACTTTAATTTTAGTACTGATCTATTATAAGTTTACTAAATAATGGTGTTTTTTTTAATGTCTAGCTTCTGGAAGACTTCCAAAGAAACACCTAAAATGCTCATTTCATATTAATCCAAGGAACTAATCTGAACTATTTGATGTGACTTTTCTTTATAAAGCTTCTATTCTACAAGATGGGGAAGAATGTGCAAATATGCTTACACCAGCTTGAAACAGTGATTGAGGCTTCAGGGACTAGATCTGGGCAGCATGGATTTACACAGCTAAAGTAGAGATACTTTGCAAGGGTTTCACCTAGGATGTGGTGCTATACAACCAGTACTCAAAAAGGGCCCCGGCATCTCTGGCTACTGAGGGACAGACCTCTTGCCTGAAAGATGTTCTATCTGCTGGCAACTTGCTGCCTAGATACTTCCTGAAATAGTGCTTCAATACACAGATATTTTTTTCCCAGTGTAACTTCTCAGAGTTTTTTGTGCAATATCCCCACAATGTCCCCCATCCTGGTACTGGTGTGGATAACTGCTGCAGTAGATGTGATTGGACAGCTCTTGCTAGGAAGTTGTCTAAGCACTACCTGAAATCAGCTGTGCTATGGTAGTTTTTGCTATCTCTGGCTGATTTAAAGGGCTTCACATAGTTATCAGCAATATGCATTAATTTAGTATGCTTATAAATTCTTATCAATTGTATGGACCAGGAGAATTAGTTACCCAGGGTGAATTGTTAGCAGTGCTCATGCCAAGGAGAGGCCACTTTCTGTGGAATGCTTTACTGCTCTTTATTTCAGATGCTCAAACCTATTTTACACGTGTGTGTCATACCTTGAAAGTGGGAGGAGATAAACATGAGGCAGGTGACTATTGTCAGTTCAGAGGAATAATGTCCAAAGGTTAGGAAAAGAAGAAAGAAAAAAGAATTAAAATTTTTAATGTTCTAATTCAGATGGTTTGATGTTCAAGGCAGATGCAGGGATTTGAATGTGGAGATTTTCTTTCTCCATTGCACTCTCAAATTTATGTTTGATTTGGTGATCCATGTGTTTCATGAGTTTGATGCACATGTAACTAACTCTAGCTAATGATTTCATAAAAGTTTAGTTTAGACTAGATGCACTCATAATGTAAATAAAACTGACAGGTATCCTAAACTTTGGCATAGAACCATAAAGGAAAATATCGCAGTTGGTCACCAAATGGGGAGTCTAGATAAAAGGGCCTTAAGACAGGACCTTCAGGTGAGTCACAATGGTCTTTCCTTCCTGTGGTGAGTTCCAGACAGAACAAGCAAGAGGGGCAAGGAAGAAGGGTTATAGTCTAGGACTCACCTCAGTTGCCAAACGCATTTTGTAAGTTAATTGTAATTTTTGAACAATGTGAGGAAACAATAGGGACTTGCCACAGTGGGGATTGAGGAGGATTTTTCTACTGAGTTTCAGACTGACACAACTCCATCAGAAATTTCAGAGGATTAGAGACTGTGTTGAGAAGGTGAATGTACTTTTAAATAGCTATACCTTAAAGGATAAGAGCAACTCCCAATGAGTAGGAGTTTTGTGTATTTGGAGTGCCAGGTGACAGCCTTGGGAAGTCAGTAGGATTACAGCAAGTTGGTATACTTTGAGTCGTGGCCACTCCAAGAATGTACAGTGATGCCACTTGGTTTAGGTAAGTGACCTTTGGATCCAGAAAGTCATCTCTTCTACCTCCCTGCCCAGCAGATCGTAGAGAATTTAGTTGTTCACTGGTTGTAAGATCTAAATGTAACTTTTTTATGCCTGATAATGGATATATATTAAAAATAAAACTATAGCCTGCCATTTTTTAGTCCCATGTTACCATCCCCTCTTTTATGATGTGTGATGTGTAGTAATTGGAAAGGTATAAATCTGACAGTAAATCTTTTTGCCTGATAGATTAATTCATCTAATTTAGACTAATCTAAATCCTACATCTTTGAACAGTAGTTGTGAGCTATATACACCATGCAGGAGGCTGTTCTCAAGAGTATTTAAAGCGCAGTAACAGTCTTCAAGAGGGCTGGTTGTCCATGATTCTCCATGCTGTATAAAGATGGCTGTGAGTGGTGGTAGATTCCTTTGGGCACAAGTGCTTGGATATTGCATCAGTACACCTCGAGTTTTTATTAACACCTTGCTAACTTGAGAGCTGTCCAGTAAAGATTAATATGTTTTTTCAGAAAGGAAAATTTATTATTTAATTTTGCCCTGCTGATTTTTATTATTGACAAGTTGTGAGAGGTGGAGGTTAAAGTGAAACTTTTTTGTATACCCCAGAGCATAACCATTAATTTCTTTTTAAAAAGCTTGTCAAAACACAACAATCTCATCTTTCTTTTTGCAGGGCAAATACATTAATAAAGTGGTGTATTCCCCAATGCATCACCAGATGTAATTTATTATAAAGTATGAGCTATTTTAGCTGCTAAAATACTACCCTGCAATATAAAGAAACTGCTAAAAAATTGAGTTAAAATAGAGACAGAATTCTTTTTCATATTCTGTTGAATGTCAAAGGTGAGATCTGAGTGCTGCAGAAGGAAGTAGAGATTGAGTACAGAATTTCCTTTGTATCTGGAGCAGTGAACAAGTGATGATTTGCCCAGGCCTATTGTTTCAATAATGATTGTTAACTTAAGACACAAAGGGTTGCAAAGTGACTTTTGGAGAATCTCATTCCCTTTGTTACTCTTGCAGATATGAAAGAAATTCTTTATTCAGCAGGTTACTTTCTGAAAAGGGTAGCACTACAAGCTGCACCACCTTCCCTTTAGGAAGTGCTCTCCAAACAGCCAAAGGGAAACAGAAGAACATTTTTGCTGCTGTGACTAAATGTAGGTCTTGTTCAAGTATTTGGCTTGCTCCAATATCTATCCCCTCCTCACCCAACTTAAAGATTTACCTGGGCTGTAGGACAAAAATAACACTGAATTCCTTGTGAACCACTGCAGCCTTTCTTTTTAGCTGCCTGCTGCTGGTTAAAGTTAGAGCTCTCCTGGAAGCAGGGGCTCTGAGACTCCATCACCTGTGCTCCTTTCAAGCACCTTTCTCTGCTACAGTCTGTCTTTTTCTTGTTTCTGGTCATTGCTGCTCTTTCATTTCCTACTAAATACAGTTGCTGAATCATTCATCTAGCCAGTCACAAACACACCGTTTTGTAATTTGGTAAATTTCAATTAAGATTTGCCAGTAATGTTATGACCGGACTGTGTTGTGTCTCTGTGAGATAAGGGAGTGTGGCATGTTTTTGCATTCCTGACGTCAGATGCTAGTGAATTTGTATCATAAAATAAGCGGGACTGCCTCTGCATTTAAAATGTCCCCAGAAAATGCGTGCCCAAATAAAAGGTGAGCCACTTGAGTACTTCTTAGGCTTGATTTTGGGATTATACTTGAACTCATTATCTTTTCTCATTGTTCAATTATGTCTCCCAATTTACCAGGCTTCTGGTAGAGACCAAGGTTTCTCTGCAGTATCTTAAATTCTACAGGGCGTCTTGTTCTGCTCTGGTGGTTTTTTTGGTTTGGTTTTTATATCCCTCTGGCTTGTGATCCTTTCATGTCCTTTCATCTTTCCTTCTTTGCCTTTTGTCTTTGCCATCAGCTTCTTCCCTTCTGGGTTATTTCATTGTTCCTTCCTCCTTGGTGCTCTCTGCACCATCCCTGTCCATTATCTCTCCTTCCCAAACAGTGGGTTTGCATTTCCCGCCATCATCAGGTTAATGCTCACACTTTTGATCTCTGCTTTCCTCCTAGCTTTGCTCACATTCTTCATTCAAAGCTGAGAGGAAAGTGTGAGGAGATCAGACAGTCCAGAGAGGAGCATCCTGAGACATGGTCAGGAAAACTGCTTAATAGCATGGTATTCCACTAAATGCAGATAACTTCAGAAGTATGACAGCCTTTAGAACCCTAAAAGGTTGTAATATCTGTAGTTGCTTCTTCTATGCACAAGGTTTCAGTAGCTTTCACTTTCTTATCTGAATGAGTTTCATTTCTGACAAATATTTCTAAGAGTTGTCTGTAAACATGTTCAGGAGTGAGAAAACCCCCCTCATACTTAGTAGCTTTTTTGTTTTTTCTTGCTCATTGTTTTCCAATTAACATCTAAATATATGCAATATTTATGGACATCTGTATTCATCCTTCAGTCAGTGTTTAAGTGCATTGCTTGTTTAGTTAAACATGTATTTTGCTTCTTTAAATGTATTATTTATCTGACAAATCCTATTGGTTTATTTGGAACTTTTACAGCCTGAAGGGCAAACACGTATTTTGGCATGGCAATAGTTTAGAAAACATGTATTATTTACCCATCGGAAAGTAATGGGTCCTGAGGAGCCATTATGGTCCAGCTTGTAAATCCTTCTCAATTTGCATATTATTGACCCAACAGACAGTAACAACTCCTGGGACCTGTTGTGGTCTATCCATATTCATTTGGTTGCCATACATGTGTGTAAAGTCTGCTTGCTGGAAATCCTTATAAATACTTGATTGAAAAAAATATATGCAGAAAGTTATATTTATAAATGAAATTGCTTGGTCAGTTTTAATTTCCCTCTTTCCTTCTCTCCCATAAATACCTGGAGACACTTTCAAGGAAAATTGTTTGTTTTGGAATTACACAAGCACCCAGAAGAGCTTTATCCTCATAATTATTTATTTTTTAAAAAACCAAACACTTATGCAATATAATACACAGTTTGACTTTTGCTGAATTTTTTTAAAAATGCTTTTATGTCAAGTTTCAGGCTAACAGCAAACTTTTACAGCTGAATAATAAAGATTAAACACATGTGTGTGTAATGAAAATGTTGACACCTCCAAGGCTGGTGGAACGAATGATTTTTGTGTAATGAGACTTTTTCATTTTAGAGCTAGGTATTTTGAAGTCTTATTCAAACCATTTCTTTAAAACCAGAATCACTTCAGATAACATGGGAGTGCTGCGTGTGACTCTGGCACTGTTGCCAGAACTGTCAGGCTCTGGCACCTGAGGAAAAAAAGCTTGTGGTATTTCTGGGTTTTAGTATTCAGTGTGTGTCTGAGCCTATGCTCCTGATTTTGTTACATTTGTTTCTGCAACATGGTGGAAGAGGATAAGTAAGGATTATGGACACTCTAGTGTGCAGATGTTCATAACTCCATGCCACGAGAGATTCCCCATGCAACTTACTAATCTTTTGAAGACTGAAGGGGAAATATGTCTTAAAAGTGTGAAAAAGGGCAATGAAGAAACGAGAGGCAGATTTTTGTGGTGTAAGGAGTGTAAGCCTGGTTCTTGCCAGTTACACGGAGGTGAATTTCCACTGAAGTGTCCATCAATGTTTATCTTAGAAGCAGTGCATGGCATTTGTTAAGGAGCTCTTCGCCTGGATGTGCCAAGTGCCTCACAGAAAGAGGGAGCAGCACCAGGAGCAGGGCCCAGCTGGGTGTGATGGTCCAAACTGCACAGGGAACAAGCCTTGCCTGCTTCTCTCAACCAGCTGTAAGCCAGCACTGGGCTGTGCCTGCTCAGAGCTTGGAAGGATGCCCACTTCTGCATGGCTATGCCAGCCAGAATTTGTGGTCAGCCTGAGGACTCCAGAGGGGGCGAAAAAAAATCATCCTTTGAAACTCAAAATGGTTTATGATGTAATAATTATGGATGGCAACACCAAATTCTGTCACTGTTAAAGGCAGATAGGAAAGTTCATTTTTTGTATTAACTGTTTCCTTTATTTTTCAAGGGCAGTGACCTCACCCTTCTACCTGAAGCTCAATGTGCATATAAAGAGATTTACATATTTATTTAAAGAATGTGTGTATGTAGGTGTGAGTATGCATACTTTAAACCAATTACATTGATATTAAAGCTTTCTGTTCATTGTCACTCATGGCCTTTTTCAGTTTTAAAGCAATTATTCTGGAACTATATGCATAATATGCATTCTCTTGAGCCTCAGTGGTCAAGTAACATGCACTCACAGAACATGGAAATGAGAGTATAGCAAAACATCCTATACCTTCTATTTTTATTTAAAATTTGTGGTCAGATAGTCAATCCTTGCTGCAAAACAGAATCCATTTTTTATTACATGTTTAAACAAATGACAGATTTTTAATGGAAAATAATAATCACTTTTTGATGGTTTATTAAACTTGAAGGGAGAAATTTGCAAATCCTTAGAAGACCTTAAGCCTGGCTAGTCTCTCTGGCTGTGAAGTTTAGCTTGAAGAAGAAAAATATTACAACCACTAATTCTTGCTGCCCCAAACCACTGCTGTCGTCTCTGGCCTACATGTAAAATCATCAGTCTGTAATTATATCTCTTGCCACAGAGTATAGTAATCAGTGTGTGTTAATCCCTATAATACATACATAAATCAGTTTAAAAAAGAGGTTGAGGACATTTATTTGCAGTCTGTTTATTTTAAAGTTCTTTACAGGTAATCCACAAGAAGATGACTTCTGCCAAAGCTGGAGCAGTCTATTGCTTTTTCTGTAGACTTTGCTTATCATTAATAGAAAGCAGCATGTGTACATCCTGCAAACTCATTTCCTTATTTAAAGTGGGCATCCTTCCTTTACTGAGATATGCTTCCTCTTTTAATACAGGACTGAGGATGAAGCCTTTGTAAGTCCTTAAAGGCACATCCCTTCCAAATGACCTTTTGTCCCATGCTAGTGAGTTGTATTGTTTAGTTGACTCCCTGTTCAGTGCAGCTACATGAGCTGTCTTTGGAAATGAAGAAAAAAATTTCTTTGCTAATTAAATTGGGAAACATGTCATATTTTCCCATTATAAAGCATAAATGAAAGTCCAGTTGAGTGTGGTGTGCCTTTTGATGGCCTGTGGGGAACTGAATTCCAGGGAGGGCTTATTCACGCAGCTGTCTAAGGACAGTTGCTACATTTGTACAGAACGTTTCCCCATTGATTTCTAAATTCTTCATTAAAATAAAATACTCTGTTTATTTTCTTTTGACCCATATGACCAAGAATTGTACCAATATATTCAACTACATATAGAATTTTACCCCTATGACTTTTCTGTATATAAGTCAGGTACTACTACAACCTTTCTCTTGAAAATTCAAATGCACCTTCCAGTACACGTTTATTTGCATAGATTTATTTTTTTCTAATTTATGTCCTTTTATTGGATTTAACTTTAACAGAAAATTATTCTTTTTCTGAACTACTTGTGCTTGATTTTTCTGACTGTGGCAGATCAGTTAATGTGGAGGAGAATTATTTCACAGGCACTGGATTCATAGCATTATTAAATCAATTGGATACAAGCTAGGTTGTAGGTAGTTTCTCTTTCATGACCAATACAGTATTTCACTAATCAGAGGTGACTGAAAGTTAAATGAAAACTACATTTTCCATAAATTTACCAGGCTGCTTCTGGTGGTTTTGTTTGTCAATTTGTTATAAAGGGTGGATTTTTTAGGTTTCCATTTTTTTTTCATCCTATGGAACATATGTGTAGGCAATTAATGTATATTTTCTTTTAAAAGCCTTTTAAAGGGTCTCTCCTCAAGTGGGATCTCAGTGTCTGTGCTCAGACCAGGTTCTCTGGAGTTGCCTGGGACTCCCAGACTTCCAAAGTGAGATGAGGATTCTTCCTGACCCAGATTTGTTGAGATGCACATGTGCGCCTGTCATGAGTGATACCATCACCTGGACTGTTCGCACCTGTGGAAAATAAGAGGGGGGTAACACAAGTTGATAAATACTTTACCCTCTCCTGACTTTTGCCCAGGGAGGGGATCTCCGTAGGTGCCTCATTAGTTACTGGAAAGAGGGATTCTGCCCTAGAGGGTGAATCTGAGGAAGTGCTTAATTGCCTCTTACCTAAGTTGGTTTTTTTTGTTAATTATATAGTACTAACCACTTTTATTCAGAACCCTTGCTGAAATAGTATCCTACTTTATTCTGTATAAAGCCTGGTGCTTAAGGTACCTTCTCCAGAAGTGTGAAACCAGCATGGTAAAATTTCCTCATCCTAGAAGACTTCCATTCTCCACTTATTTGTGAGAATACACCAAGATGGGAGCCACTCCATCAGCCAAGAATTTGGGATGTTTGTTACAGGGACAAAGATGCTACAGGTGGTATGAGTGAGGTATGAAAAAAGAAGAAAATGAAATATGAAATGGTCTCAATATGCAGTATAAAGAGAAGTGGAAAGAAAATTAATTCTTCGTATTCTTCGGGGAGTAGTGAGAAACTAATGGGATTGAGGTGAAGTCTTATAGCCATTGGAATCAACTGAAATGTTATAATTGAGTGCAAAGCTCTTAACCTGTTGCTTTTAGTGACTTTCCCAAACCTACAGTGGAAGTCCATGGCACAGCTGGGTCCTGGTGGTGCCAGCATTCCAGGACCATGTTTAAAAAAGTGAACAATGAGAATGGAAAAAGCATGTGCCTCCATGAATTTTGTGTAGGTTTCTCTGACCCCTGCTGGAAAAGGATGCAGTTTGGAAATGTGCATTGCTATGGCCTCAATGCTGTGTGTTCACTGGAGTTGTGATCAACCTAGATATGACAAAGAATATGACAGCCTTCTTGAATGGCAGTGATGCACCTTTTGAAACAGCTGCCTTCTGCACATGGAGCTTGGAGGAGACTGTTCTGATTAGGTGGTTCATGGATGATAAAGTTGTGGGTGAGATTCTGACTTGATTGCAGGTAGTGCAAGTTTCCTGTTGAAGCAGGGCTGTTCCTTTTAACAGGTTTGAGTGAGTGTTCTGGAATCAATTAAGATTCTGGTAGCAAAGGAAGTCCATGTGCCCTTCTATCCCTTCTTCACCCCCAAGATGGTGAGACAGATATCTTATTAGATCTTCTGACTAATGAGTGTAAATGTGCAAGGCACAAACTGACTGGTTATTGACCTTAATAGTTGTCACACACATGTCTTTCATCAAATGTTTAAGGGGAAAAATGTTTGGAATGTTTTAATCAAACAAATTGCTATGATTTCTGAAGTTGTATTGCAATCATTTTATTTTTTAGATTTAATGTGGGAAATGTTGTTCTTTTTGCTTTCTTGTTCCTAAATGGAAGAGCCAACTCAGACCAGCTGGTAGCTTGCATGAGTAAAGAATATTAAATTTTACTTAGGGCTTTAATTATTGTAGGTAGTTCTTTCAGTGTGAAGAAAAACTAGAGTGTGCAATGATACTGTATTTGGATTTTATGCTGTGTTTATGTATAAAAGTAGTATTGATTCACTCAACAATGTAATACTACCATTTGGACCTGGCTATAAACATGTGAAGATTTCAGAGGAACTCCCCACGAATTTAAAGATAAGAAAACATCTGGTTTTAGAATACATATACTTCAGAATACAAGTCCAAATTATTTGAGCCAGACTTGCCCGTGTTGCAACAAAAATTTCAGTTTTTACAGTCTTGTTCTTCTGCCTGGAGAGGTCACTTCAGTGGATCAGAAAAGAAGAAAGTTTTTCCCGTTTTGACAAGGACAGCAGGGAGTAGTGCTGCTGCTGTTTCAATAATAGGAGCCTTGCTGTAGAGTGTGTAGGATGTTGCACTCATACACAGGACTTGGATTTGACCTATACTGATGAAAATCAGTACTTTTTGTTCTAAATGCTTCCAGGGTCCTTGTGAATGATTACCTTAATGGTCTGGGATGTAAAAATGTAGCCAGCTCACTGTCTTGGCTTACAGAGGCTGTTCATCCTGTCAGCAAAAGAGATATATAAAAATAAGGTACATTTATGAAATAATGTATTTATTTACCAAGTGTATTGCACTGGCTCTGAAGAAAATATTCCCTTAGATACGTTTCAGTATTTTAGTGATTCGTTTAACCACGTAAAGCCTTGTGGACATTTTTATCTGAAGAAATACATACATGCTCTGATGGTTAAATTATGCATTTATTAAAACAAAACAAAAAAGGCCACCCAGCCTCTAAATATACTTTTTATGACAGGCAAGAGGCCTCAAAAAATTAAAATTAATATAATAAGGCTGATAATACAATTTAATTGCAATTTGTACTGTCATGTTAAAAAGGATATAGAGTAGCAAAGACGTCTCAAATTTCCTCTGTTTCAGCTTTCTTGGAAATGCTAAGGACATTACTGCCTCCCTCCTGTTCTTGAGATTCTACTCCAACTGAAAAAGCCCAAACTCCTGCAGCTCTCCCCTCTCCTTGTGGTTTTGAGGCCTTTTCTATGTTACTGAGAGCTTCAGAGTGAAAAAAAACAACAAAAAAACAAACAAAAAAACCAGCAAACCCCAAACATCAACATTGTCCTGTGATCTGGCACATTTTGAAAGTGAACAGGAATAGAATTTGCAATTAAACTTGATTTTGATATGCACAACAGGACAAGAGTAATTCTTATGACCAAGCTTTAAATATAGTCTGGATGTTATTTATCTGTCAGTTGACTGAAATCAATTGTAGAAATTATAAAATATTAGTCTTGGAAAAAGATACAAATACCAAAATTGAACACCTACTTTATACAATGAAGATGTGCCATAAACAAATTATTTCAAATCCAAAGTAAATAAAATTAATATGTAATTCTGCTACTGACCAGCCCTATATCTGACATGAATAAATAGGATTTTTTTAAATGATGAAATGATAATAAGTACCTGCTTGGTTTCTACTGAGATACAGGTGGGGATAAAACTTGTTATTTTATTTTGAAATTATTACTCAGTTCCTTTGAAGTCAAGTTTTTAAAGTATGCATACAGTGGTTCTGCACTTTGGTTTTGTAAAATATCTTTGTACATTTCTTTCTGGATTGCAGACTGGCAGCACTGGCAACCAACCTTGCTTCTAACAGTTATTCCCTAAACAAAAGAGGAAAGGGGTTGGAAACATCTCCTACCGCTTACCTTTATTTTTCTGTGCAGTAATTTTTGTTCTCGCTGCTCCTAAAGTCTGTTTTCTTCAACCCTGAATTATCAATAAGGGTATATGGAGCCCTGACAGATTTTTTCCTGTACCTTGTTCGTCCCTGTATCTGAAATGTGGAGGACAGACATGATCCAGAAAATTATTTCGCTTCTCTTTGAAGGACTGCATCGCACTGCTTTCCTCATTGCCCCATGGCAAACTTTGAGTCTTTTTAAACATGAAGCACCCAGCTGAGAGTGCAGGTCAGGAGCTGGAAAATTTTTCTTCTACTGGTTGTAATTGTTTCTGTATTGCAGCTGCTTTTTATCAGAAGAGGGCTGCAGCTAAGAGGTCTTAATCTCACTTTTCCTCTGAGGGTTTCTAGACTGTCAGGTGTTGACCACTTGGCTACACCAGGCATATCTTCTACTTGGAAGCTGCCCTCTTAGGAACAACTGTTGGTTTGTTGAGGGGTAGATGTAAGTCCTTTCATCTACTTCTTGTGGCACAGAATAGCATTTAATGGTTGAGATCTAGTTGGCAAACACAAGAGCTAAACTTCTGAGTGGCAGACAATAGTCTGAATCATTACAGATATGAAACATATGATTTATGATAAAATTGGGCAGCAGCTTGTAATGAGGAGCTGATAAAAACTTAATGCAAAGTCTCAATGCTCCAAAGAATTTTAGTAACATATAAACTAAATCTTTCCAGCAACTCTTTGTTTTGTAATGAGCCCAAACTGATTGGTATCCAAGTAAGACTTTGATATTTGTAGTTTTCAGACTGTTCTTAATAAATGTAGGTCCTCCCTTAGGAGAAAGATCCCTCTATAAACAATAAAGTTATTATTGCAAGTTTATTCTTCAATTGAATACACTTCCATTTTAGTCAGTATCTTATAGTTTTATATTTTTAAAATGTGAGAATGCAAAGCCAAATGAAAGAAGGAAGAGGAAATCCTGTGCATGGGCAGGGTGGAGTGTCATCCCTTCTTTGACTGACTTCTCTCAAATTAAAACAGGAGAAAAAAAAAGAAAAGTGAAAAGGAGTAGGAATAAAACATTTGTCTTTTTGGTATTTTAATTTTCAGTGCTGAAGGAGGGAAAATACCTTATATGGTCATGTTATTTGTTTTCTGTGCACCTTTTCTAAGTGTATTTTTAACTGTATTGTCAGGGAAGCCATTATCTTACCTTGGACAGAAAATCCTTTTTTTAAAAAAAATCACTCTTGTGCTGTCTTTAATTGTATCAACTAATTCTGTGACTATCCTCAATAATTATAGAGTTACAGAATTGCTACTGCTAACAGTGTGGGAAGGCAGGCTTTGCTCAGTCAGTTCTATTATGGCTGCAAAATCTTGGTATGAAAGGAGTAAAACGCAAGGACAGAGTAAAAGCTTAAATCGCTTTAATGTTCCATCTGACATTATTTTGGAATGGACATTGAAGGGAATATCATTAACCTCAAAGATCCAGCTCCTGATCACATTTCTGTTTGTTTTCATGAGCGTGTTGCCACTTAGGGGTGCCTGTGCCATTGCTTTCACAGGATGGCTCTTTCTGGCTGTTAAAGAGAAGAAACTGCAGTCTGCTCAGACTCCTTAGAGCTGCAGTTATAAATAGACTTGGAAGCAGCAACAAGCTGGGTCCACTGCCTCTGTAATGGCTCTTTCCAAATACTTTAAAGCAAATGATTCATCAAATAAGGAACACTAAAAGAAGAAATCTGCCAATTTGTAGAATTTGACTCCTCCTAATCAGAGCAAGGCAACAGGATGTGGAGTTCCTGCCCTGCACCTGATTAAAGCCAAATGCACTAGGAACAGCTGGGAGTAAGAGGAAGCATCAAGCTCTTCTCAGTTGGGGGTAGGACAGCAAAAGAATTTTTTTTTAAATCACTTCCACCTTTGTTGTTCTGTTTTCCTGACTCTTTGACAGATAAGCACTTATTTCCTCTGGTATTTGGACCCCTTAGAAACCACGTAGGATGTACAGAATATAGGAAAAAGCTGCACGTGTATGTGCCTGACCTAGGCAGTCGATTTTGGTTGCAATGCCATTCAACATTCCTCATCATCAGTGCAGCCAAATTGCTAACTTTACAGACTCTGGTCATGCAGGTGCCAAATTCTCCAAGTTCTGCCCACCCACCTTCAGCAAGTCAAAACCTGTAAGAGCAGCATGGAGACTGAGATGCATTTTCCATCTGGATCGCTGTGGTAGTTCTCACTGCTGCAGGCTCACACAGAGCCCCTCAATGAACGTGCTTCTCTTTCTTTTTTTTTTAATGGAAATACTGAAAAAATGTGAAACCTTTGTCAGTGCTTTCTTTCTGTGCTCTAGAAACCATAAAAAACACAGCTTTTTAAAGCTTTGGAGTACACATATGCCCTCAAATAGGTGTTAAACAGTTATTTTTCCCCATGCAGTTGTAGAATGTGTTGCAGATTACAGCCAAGCACAGAAAAATAACTGTCTTGTAGATTGTGCTGTAGATACAGTAACAGTTAAACAGTGGTTCATTGCTTAAAATACAGCAATTACTTCAGTGTCAGAAATCTTCCCAGAACCTCAAGACAAAGCCCCTTCTTTACCACTTCTTGAAGTAACTTCTTATGTGATTATTCCTGGGCTTTTTGCAGCCATATCGCAGCACTACTGTATGTGTGTGCAGCTTCCCCTCCGTGCCTGGAGCCAGTGGAACAGGCTGTTCACTCGTGCACTCCCTGGGCCTGATCCAACAAGCCACGAGGTCGGGAGCAAGGCTTCTCTTGGCTTCCCCAAACTTTGGATCAGGCCTCCTTCTGCAAAGCATTTTGTACTGTGGCATCCATGCCTCACCTCCTTTCTCTGTGAGCATCAGCCCTGCCAGAGAGTCAGAGTAATAACCTTCACTTTAATGCTTCAGAAAAGCAGGCAGTTCAGGAAAAAAAAAAAAAAAAAAAAGTCTTTTTAAAGATATCCCTGAAACATTTTTTTCTCATCTTGAAATAAAGGAAAATATGCCTGTAAATGTTTCAGTCAGCATACACTTTTCTTCTCTCCTCTACTAAAGTTTGCCAGATATTCCATTTCTGTGCCTCCTTTTTTTCTTCAGATTTTCAGGTTAACGTTGGAACTGTTTTGTGAGAAATGGTGTTAACAGTACCTGACATATGAGTACTGGGGCTTGCCATAACACTGTGAGAATAGCTGCTGCCAAATTTTATGACCTCCAGGGCTGCATGTTTAAAATCTTGGTATATGTCAACCAAAACAGTGTGCCTTTACGTCAAGCAAAGGAAAGCGATACTTATATACACAGTTGAAAAGCCAAGGGACTCTGCAGATATTGAGAGAACAAAAGGACACTTCCATGAACTTGTGCTATTAAAATACAACCCTCAGGTGCTTTACGTTTCTCTTTTGACTTCTCTGCAGGGTGCAGGATTTTGGGTGAGGCTTGGATGACCTTCCTATGGTGTTGGAAGGCAAGAACAGGTCAGCAGGTGTCTGTACTGGACTGCTGCACTGCTTTCTCATCTTTGCAATGAGAGGCTTTGCCTCTTGGGAGAGTTGGGGTGGGTTCTTTGGGCAAATAGGTATTGCTTGAGGAAAATGGGCATGTTTCAGAGTACAGCAGGTATCATTCTGTTGTTTGGCTTTTAGCACCTGTTGGAAAGTGACAAATTACTCTCTTTTTCTCTTTGATATGTATAGCCTAGCTTGCCTATTAATGTGTAATGTGCTTTCCTAATATAGCTTAGGAAACTCTTTATAAATTATTGTTCACACTGTATATGACAATACAAGTTGTATTTATACAGATCTAGTCAAAGCACTGGAGCAATTAAACACCTACTCATCACATAATGTGTTTTTCCTGTCTTGTGGTGCCAAAAAAAAAAAAAAGGTGTTTGAATTTATGTAGAGATGCTCTTATTTCTCTGAGCTAATGGAACTTGCCTGCTGCTTTTGGAACATGGTCATTATGTATTCTTAGATATCTCTATATTTAAAGCCCAAAACAGATACTGCATGTTGTTAGAACTTGTGGAAACTTGTCTATTAAGTCTGATTCTCCCCGCTCTCTTTGGTTTATTTGTGGAAAGAGATTGTTTCTAGAAGAAAATGCTATAATAGTTAGAGGACAATTACCATTAATTGAAATTGTATTTTTTAAGAAGGATGTGAAAAAAACACTGTGAATAAGTTTATTAAAGTTTTCCTTTAGATGGTGTAGTTTTAATGGTTCAGTAGGTATTCTGTATTTTCAATGCTTATTATGATTTGAAAAAATTACTGTTAACACATTTGTTTTCCTATTTAACCTGGGAAAAGATTGTGAAATATTGAAAAATTGAATTGTGAAAAATATTAAAAATAATTTTTACCAGATTCACACAGATTAATTCTTTGACTTATGCAGGTATCAGAATAACACAAATTGGATGTGTTTGTTGGACGCTAGTGTGCTCACATGTAAATGCAAATATGTGTGTGTGTGTGTCGCTGTACATTCTCTCTAGGGCTTGTTCTACCACGTACCCTACAGATGGTGTGCTGTTGCTTTCTGTAAATTAGAATTAAGGCGTATATATATATATATATATATATATATATATATAACTGCTTTAATGATTTTTTTTTGGCTGCATTACAGGCATTCCAAAGTTTACTTCATTTGTGTTTTCCAGATCCCTTCATGCCAGCAAAAAAAAGCCAACAAGAAGAAAACAATTTTTTTATTGTTTCACTCCTACAATGCTTGGTCTCAAAATGAGCCAAAGGAGTATTTCTTATGACTTATTTTCCTGTACCTAACAAACTGAGATGGCTGTCTCTGTTTAGGAGAGTTCTTTCCTCTCATTAACTCAGAAAATAAGTGCATCTCATGATGCTTTCAAACACTTGTCTTTTTTTCCTTTTTCTTTTTTTTAATTTTTTTTTCTTTTTGTCTTTTGTGGGAAGTGGTAAATCACTAAACTGGTATAATGTAGTTAAGCAAAAAGCACATCCTATGATGTTGACAGAGACACGGAAGCAATGAAACTAATGCAAAAGAAAGGAGGAACTTATCAGTACAAGAGAGAGGAGTCCTGTGCTTGGGAAAACCTTTCATTTGGTTTGAAATTATCTAATGACAGGCTTGTAGTGCAAAAAAAAGCTACTTCCAGTGTGTTCCTCTCTGCAAATGAAATTGAAATAGACACAGAAGACTTGACATGAACTGTAGTAAAACCTGATCTGCTTAAACAGGATTTTGTGTAGATTTAGAGAATGTTTTGGTCTTATAAGGCATTGAGACAAACTTAATGAAGTTCAGGAGCTTCAGGGCTATTAATCTACTTTTTCCTTTTGACCTAGATGGAGGAGTATTGTGATGTGACTCAGGAGATAAATACAGGAGTGTAACTTTGTGACAAAAGCCTGGGAGGAAGGGTCTGCTTGTCTGCTTCATCTGTTTTTCCCCCTGCTTTCATTTTGGATCAGTCCAAGTGAGGTCACTAATTCAATAAAGATGCTGATGAAGTAAACCATCTTCATCATTGCAGCTTAATCCGGCAAATCAGCTCCAGAGGCTTGAAAGCACTTCTGCTGGTGAATGGATGATTATTTGATGCCAGCAGAGCTAGTAAGAGAGGTTAGTCTCAGGCAGCTGTCTTTGCTGGGATCTTATTTCTGTCAAATTTGCCTTTTTTGGGAGCCACAGCAAGGACTTAGTTCTCTTTCACAGCTTTTGTGTGGCACTGCAGGAAGGAAAGCTCAGGTGGCTACAGTGATGTACCTTTGACTTCTGCTCAAGATCTGTGCCGTGAGGGGATCATCACCACCTGGAAACTGGACTTTCCGCCTGCAACTGTCCAGTGTCAGTCTCTGCTGCTGTGTGCTGCATCCTGAGGTCCTGAGCTTGAGGTCCATTTTCTGAGATTTGCCTGGTACTAGTGTACACCTGTCTTTAATGCAGAGTTCAGTGTAGGAGCTGCCTTTCTAAACAATCTGCTCAGGTCACAAATTTAAATGAACAATGCAGTTTCCCAACATATTGTTTGATTAAATAAAACAGAAGAATATACTACTTCAAGTTACCCAGTTTCCCTTGTAGAAACCCTAGAGAAACAATACTTCTAGTTGCATTACCCAGACCTTCCCACTCCCCATACCCACAACTGGAAAGCCTTATAACTCTTTTGTTAAGATGTTTACTGAGGAATCGTTAGCCATCAGTCTGAAATTTTTCTGGTGTCATCAGAGAAACTACTTATTTGAAATAAGGCTGAATTATAACATATTACTGAGACACTTCCTATTTCTTCATTCTCACATACTCTGAGATGTGAGATACCCTGTTTTTATCTCTTTCTTTTCAAACAGGTTATCAGTCTTCCAAATAGACTGGTCACTCACAATCTATTGGTTTTTTCCTTGGTAACTTGCTACAAACTTTAGGATTGCTTTTCAGCTTGCAGATAGAATCCATTGCTTTTTCTTAAGTTCTTAAATTAAAAAAAAAGATTTAATCAAACTAGTTTAATACCTCTTATGACTTGGGTTGAGAAAGGTAAGTGAAGTGCACTGGGTAAGATAGGGTTTTTAGTCTGGGAAAAGGTTTTGGGAAACTGCACCCAAGGTGCATCTGTGAGGAGCTAGTTAGGTCCAGCATTAGCCAAGCTCCCTCCTCTGCAGGACTGAGCATTTCTGTCTCTGAAAGCAGTTTAGCCACATCAGAGGGGGAGAAAAGCTTTGTTTGCTGGACAGTAGGAGCTGCAGAAGAATTCAGAGGTTGCAGTGAGTGCTGGACTACACACAGGGCAGTGTTGTGCCAGAAAAGCAGTGAAGCTGATACCCTGACAGGATGCTACTGAGTAGAAATAAGGAGTCAATATTGCTTATATAACTTAATATGAGAACACCTCAGGTCTTCTGCTTTCAGAATATGCTGAGAATAGGAAACAATTCAGAGCAAAGACAGAAGTGATTCTAGGCCTGGAATAGAGTCTTGCTGGTAAATGACGTTAGGAGGCCACTAGAGTTACCTCATCAAAGCAAATGTGAAGCAGCTATTTGATCCTGCTCGCATGGGGAGTAAGATGTTTGGTGTTACAGGGTGCTTTAACCTCGCAGGCAATTATTTGGAGATCCAGTGCTGAAAACTAAAGTTAAACAAATTCAAACTAGAGAAGAGGTGCAAATTTTTTTAAGTGAGGACAATTAGCATTCGAGCGGCTCACCAAAGGAAGTGAAAGATTCTCCATTTCTTGCAGTCCTTAAATCAAGATTGGATGCTTGCCTAAGAGATATAAATAACTACTAGCTATTTATACAGCTTGGTATAAGAATCACTGAGTGAAGTCATATGGCCTGTGTTATATGGGGCTTGGTTATACAAGAAAAAGGAGAATTCTAGGTCATACTAACTATATGTGTATAATTGTTCTTCTGAAGTTAGTAAATACAGCTACAAAAATGTGTTTCTTCTTCAGTAGTCATATTTTCCTTGGACTGATGCATAAACAGCTGATGTTTCTTTCAGTTTTTCATCCACAGGCTTAAATAATTCTAGCTATGTTTTTTTATGTTTTCCTCTGTATGAAATTAGGCTGTTATTGGTGTTTCTGGTTTAGCTTCCAGATTCTTACACTAGCACACTTCATACTAAAGCATTTGAGTTATAAACACTGAAGTGTTTAACAAAAAAAGCCCCCAACATAACAAACAATCTTGTTTCCTTTAGAAATTAAATTAAAAACTAAAATTATATCTCCAACTTTTATATGGAAATTCGAAACACAAAACTGATTTTATATTTCCTTTGATTATTTGAAATAGCTGAATTACCTGTAGTGTGTATATGTAGTATCTTAGCCTACAGATTTCATATCTATATATATATATATATATATATCTACATAAAGAGAAAAACATATCTTAAGATGTTTCACCTGGAAGGATGAGGTGGTGATCACATGGTTTATTTCCAGGTAATGGTGTTAGAAATCAAATTCTTCTGAAAATGTAAAAACAAAAGGCCTACAGAGGTCTCACTGGTTTTAAAAGCCTATCCTCATAATCCCAGAATTACCAAAACAACTACGATAAAAGAGCTAATCTTGAATTTAAGTTACAGGCAAAGTAATTCCATTTGAAATTTATAAAAACTAACTCTTAACTTCTGGAAAGACAGCCTTTCCAAAAGTACTTTGCCAAGGCTTAGGTGTCTTCAGCCATCTGTAATGGATTACTTTCTCTTACTGTATTTCAGCAAGCAGGGTGGTGGGAAAGCCTTGGTGACAACGACACTAATGCAATAGGGGTGATTTTTTTTTTCCCTTTTCACTTTATTTTGGCAATCTTACAAGATGGGGGAAGCAGATCTAAATCAGCTACTGCAGCCTCAAATGTGCTGAGTGTGCTTTGATATCCTCTCTATGTTATGTCTTCTGTAGGGTAATAATCGCGTGGGTAATACGAAGATGACTAGGATCATGCCCAGCCTTTTGATGTGCTTTATTTCCCAAAATCACTCCATTAGGGGTGGTGGACACAGTGGAAGTTGGCAGAAACTCTGTGTGGGCAGAGGAGCCCCAGAAGGGATGGGAAGGCACTGTCTCTGGCGGGTGGCTGTCATTTGCAGGGCTGCGAGGCGGGCGCTGTTGCTGGACAGATGATTTGAAGCAGCGGTGGCTGCTCCGCTCGCAACCAAACACTTCAGCTAATTCATCACAGGGCTCTCGGGCGCTCCGCTTGTGCAAACTTGAAAGGTTAAGGCAGTAAATAGTTTATTGCCACCGAGGCCTGTGGAACATTGATCACTGTTGAATTCCCTCTGTTTAGATGTAACTTCTTTTGAAATATGCTCTGTAGGTTTAGTCTGAGAGCAGGATAATTGCTGCGAGGGCTTAGGGCTTGAAAGCAGACACTTCTACAGCCAGAGCGCAATGGGCTGCCAAGACAGACTGGTGTGAAACATTACAGCATTATATTTTCTCAATTCTCAGGACTTGAATAAAGCAATAGCAAAGACTGTTTTTTGAAGCATGGGAGGGTAAAGTCATGTGGAGTTTGCCCATTTCAATAGATATATTAATATACCTATTAATAAAATCCTTGCTATTGTCCTATTTCCAACCTCTCTGGGGTGCATGCTGCAATTCAAGGCATCTAATGGTTCTCCTTAGCCTAGTGTGGAGGAACTCCTTAATTGCTGTGCAATTAAATTTTTTTTCAGTGTGTGAATTTATATGGTAAGGTTACACTCCAGAAAGTACTCCTGCTCATGTAGCTGTATGCATTTTTCATATCCCACTTATGTATAGGATTCTTACTCTCACCACTGAGTTTCTGAAAGGTGGCTGGCAGTATCCTGTTGATACATAGTGCTGGTTGTGTGCCCAACCAGCTTTTTGAGTGTCAAGTTCTGCTAAAATGTGATCTAATGACTCAAAGTTTTGGATCCAGATTGACTAATTTCTCTAATTTGAGGGAGGATTATGGGTTTGGGAGGGCAGATTACAGCAGCAGTTTAAAAACATACAACAACACTGGTTGTATGTGCTTAAGCTTTTATGATCATATGTGATGATATGACAGTATCTGCCACATTTTTGGTGATAGTGTTCTCCTTAGAAAGGTGAATTCTCAAGAACTTGGACCCTGACCCAACAATCAGCTCCCCCAGGATGAAACCCTGTGTCCATGGGGAACTTCTCAATTTTGCTCAGCCTGTGTATGCACTTGAGGTTCAAAACTAGCTCTGGTTAAGCTGAGGTTATTTATATTAACATCTTTGGGGTTTTTTTTCAGTAAAAGCCTGCAGATAAAACCACATAAAGAATAAGACAGATAATAAATTTTAAAGACATTTGAACTTGTTGAGCTATTGTTCCCTAGCATATTGCATATGAATATAGACTTTTAAAGAGGAGTTGCAGTCTGGACAACATGCTGACAGATTTGGAGCTTTTTATCAAAGATAATATCTGCAGTCTTCTGTTCCAAAACCAGAAATGTTACCTGAGATTGCAAAGAAAGGGAGATGAAAGACATTTTCATACATCATAAGTGGAATTTTATAATAAGTTCAGATTGAGCCTTTTTTCAAACTATACTGGAATATGGTAAGTTATTCCAAACTCTAATTTTAAATGTATGAATTGATGTGACTCTTGGAGATGTGCAGGGCTGGGAGTTGGACTCGATGATCCTCGTGGGTCCCTTCCAACTCAGCTGGTTCCGTGATTCTGTGGCTATTTTGATACAATTTTGAAGAAAAAGAAAAAAAATCAAATAATAAAAGTTGAATTCCTGTATTTAACAGTTTCTATAAAGTTCAAGACTGAGGCAGTAAAGTGAGAAGGGAAAAAGAAAAACCTGGTGAGCAGTCAATCAGTTTCTCTGTATGTGGCCTCTGTCTTTACTGAGAAAACAGTACCTCAGGCTTGCCAGCTGTGAAATTTTTAGTTCATCTTTACCTCAGAGCGCATCACATTTTTTCCTCATTAAGACAAGGCTGTGAATGGATGATGGATGAACTGTAGACTCATTGTGTTAGAAATACCTATTTAGTTTTAAAAGCTCAGCCCCTCCTTGTCAAGGCAGTCATTCCCTCTTGCAACAATAGAAGAAACATCATGAAGTCATAGTTCAGCTACAGTGAAAGACTTCATTCAAGGATTTGATGAATAGCAAAGGGAAATGTGAGAAAAATAATGTGACAGCTAAAAACTTTTTATTATCCCCTCCTTTGCTGTCTTGAACTGTAAAATTTTCTATATTTTTAAGGTTAGGTGAGATTTCCCAATATAGGTGCAATAATTTTCAGCTGAGGGAGGTTTTGAGGATGAATTTGCAGATTTTAAAGAGACAAAGAATCTGAACTAGATCTTATGCTGTTAAGGATGTGCATTTTAGAGCAGCTGTTGCATCACATCTGCTTCTTAAACAGCTTCAGTTTTACGATTTCTAGGGAAGAAGAAAATAAATATTTGAAACACAATTCTGAGATGCAGTATATATTTGCTCTACTGTATGCTGAAATGTCCTTGCATACAATTTTAAGAGCATGCTAATTTTCCAGATACTGAATTTTATACAAATACATTAATTGGATGGAGTTTGTATTGGGAATTTTTGTGGGAAGCTATAATTTCAAAAGTGGTGGTGGTGGTTGTTAAATATCATTGGGAACTGAAGTCTTGGGGCAGAGTTGGGGATATATGAGACTCCTAGGATCTGTAATTTTGGCATGGTATCTAATTCAGTCTCATACCTGTCTATGGTAAGTTCCTGTGATGATACATTGTACAGTATTTGCTCTTGTTGTGCAGAGAGCCAATAGTATCAGCTCAGTAAAGGGAATCAAATATCTGTGTGTTCTCTCACCTCAGGAAGAAACTTCATTGTTTGTTTCCTCTTTCTGCAGGATAAAAATGCCCTGTAAATACATTACTAGGCTAACACATCACTACCCTTTACAAGCATAGTAGCTTAGTTTTCTTCATAAATTTGGCAATCTTGTAGCACAAAAAAAAAATGCCTTCTCATTTCAATACAGCAAAGATGTAAGTAGATACCAGTTAATTTGAGTTGGATATATATTGGCCAAGTCTGTTTACCTGAATCTGAGGGTTGTCTGTATGGCCAGTATAGCTAAGAAATCTAATTTGGTTTGATTCTCACTTTTTTCCTCAATAAAACACTTCCTAACATTATCTCCCTGATTTTTTAGGAAGAGTTCAGACTTTTACAAGATAATATGGAGAGTATGACTTAAGTGCTCTCTAATGGTGTCTTCTAGCATCAAAAAGAGAAACAGAAATGTGTAGGTGTGTGCAGGTGAGATTGTCAAGCCATGTTGCTGGTTTGGGATAGGAAAGTTTATTTGAATTTTCTGAGTAATAGTCTTTGCAGAATGAGACTTAATCACCTTTTGTTTGTTATGTTTATCAATCCCATTACTGTTTTAACTGCAAGCTACTAACAAGTTTAGTTAATGCATATATGTGGGGGTTTTTTAATGTGTATTTGCCTCATTGGCTTTTCTTTATCTTTTTTTTTTTCCATTTTCATACTGACATGAGATGTGGTGTCTCTTTAGTCATACTGTTAACTAGCAAAAAATCAAAAATTAAGAAATCTTAACGGTTTGTCTTTAAAGTGTTCACTAATGTAAACTATCAATCTTTCATTTTTCATACTCAGAAATGCACCTCTTTTCCTTTCCTTTTCCTCCCACCCAACAGAGGAGCAAAGGAGACAGTTCTTGAGGGTGTGGTTATCATGAGTTAATTGCAGCCCTGAGGGGTTTGAGACACTTGGGTGCATTTCATACCTTTTAACTGTCCAAGGATGAGATTTTCACACGAAGGCTCCACCCCACGGTATTTTACTTTTTATTACATAAATCAGTCTGTGTGCCTAGAGATCATTTATCATTTCCCTAATATTCACCAGGGTACAAACAGTACTGTTCCAGTTCCATTTAACCTCCTTATTTCTCCCTCCTACTCCTGCTCAAAAAAAAAAAAAAAAAAAAAAAAAAAAAAAAAAGTTGGCAAGATGCTAAACTTGTATAATGGTGGTTCTGTATTTAATGCAGAAATCATACATTATCATAAGAAACTTTCACCCTTGAGTACTCTTTGTACTTCTGAGAACATGATATATGGCTGACTAGTACACTTAGCAATGATGACTTCATTTAAATCTTACAGTTTCTGAGAAAAGGATTACTGCCTAGAACCTAACTGGTATGAAAAATACATACTTTCAGATGCAACTGCAGTTAATATCAGCTTAAATTTGTGTGTGGAGAGAATACTCTTGCAACATGAGATGTGTTAAAATTTATAGGAGTGGAAAGTGAAACACTTGCTGAGGTTTTGCTTTCATGCCAAAACTTTTTAATTTTTCAGCAATTACAGAATTTTTCATCACCATTCACTATTTACGTGTTTCAGCCTTCCCAGCCCAGCTTCCTTGGTATACTAGTGACACAGGATCAAAAATTAACTAATGTTTCTGAACTCCCATATGGCACTTTAGAAGTTTCCTCTGTTTCTCTGGCAAACAGGCAGCACCAGTTTGTTTCTCTCGGTGTTTTGTGGTTCCTTGACAGAACTTTTTGCATCCCAGATGAGAATGCTCAAAGCCCCAGAGGAGCTTGGGGTCAGCACAGTGGAAATTAGCTAAAACTCCTACTGCAGCCACGAGATGTAGCATTCTTAACTGATGTCAGGGTTATGTGCAATCGTGGATCTTAACTTGCAGTATT
Organism: Motacilla alba alba; assembly: GCF_015832195.1. Taxonomy (NCBI): domain Eukaryota; kingdom Metazoa; phylum Chordata; class Aves; order Passeriformes; family Motacillidae; genus Motacilla; species Motacilla alba. Next base: position 69,186,587 of record NC_052017.1, on the reverse strand, counting down.
TTTTCATCCAGCCGTACTTCACAGCTATTCAGCATGTTTCCCTCATGGATAATCACTGCCTGTGCAGCAGGGCTCTCTCAAGGGGTCTGTAGAAGCTCTAAAGACTTCCCATTTTTTGTATGTGCATTTTGTGGGCAAGTCAGTATCATGACATCTTCTTTGGCTTAATATTATGTGATAAAACTTACAGACATAACTTGATTTTTTTTTTCTTGCCTGATGGACAAGCTCTGGAAACACAATTTTTTTAGTTTCAATTAAATACTTGTGAATACTGGCTTGCTTAGAAGGACATGGAAACTGAGTATGCTGTTTTATAGAGGCTTGCAGGCATGTATAAAAAATGTGTTTGGAAAGGAAGACAGGTTGAAAAAAATCCTGAGATAGATTTACATTACTCCTTCCACATTTATCTCTTCTTGAGATAAATGCACCCTGTTGGCATGCGCTCCTGATTCTGCCATTTCTTGACTGAGATATCCATGAGTCATTCAGAAAAGAAAAAGCATGATTGAAAAGTGCTAATTGAAATAAAATATTTGCATACAATAGGGGCATGGCATCTGCCTGAGCCATACATTCTTTTAAAACTAAAGTGCAGTCATTCACAATTTTACAGACTTCACCTTATTTGTCAAATTTGATGTTTCCACTGATCGTGTCCAATGACTTGTTCAGTACATTTTGGCAAGTTGGTCTTGCCTTCCACAGTGGTTTTCCAAGATGCCTCATCATGTGGCTGCCAAGCTCACTTTGAAAGCTGACAAAGCTTTTTATACATTAGTCAAGTCTTACTCAAAGTTGCTCTGAGAGGACCTTTTCTGGCACCTCAAGTGCCACCCTACGGTATAGATGAAGAGAAGCACAGTATTGTAGAGGTCAGTATGGTCTTTTGTCCCTTCTAGCACTGCTAGAGACAAAAACTGCAATGTTGCTTTGGAGCACAGTCAGAGGCAATAAAGAAATACAGTGTTTGTTCTTAGGGGCAAGATGGAAAACTCACAACTTGTTGAGTTTTTGTGATTAGTTGACTACCATATTCCTTTGTCATGAATGGTTTACCTTAATGTTCAAGTGAAGAGCAGCTGTTATTCCTAGTCCTTTTCTCTGTGTCGGAATCCCAGAGATAGGTGAAAAACAGGGCTGAGGTTAGGGTTGTGGGTTACAGTATACAAATCAGTTGCAATGCTCTGATTTGATTTACGATCACCATGGCTCATAAGTGCCAAAGCTGCCTTCTAAAATTTATGCCTATACATTGTTTCCCAAGAGTTTTAGTGAAGAGGCTTTAGTAGTCCATAATAAATGGAAGAATAAAGTAGGGCAAAGGGAATACTAGCAGAAAAAAATAACAGGCTGATTTATTCTCTGAGAGTATCATCCTGCTTGTTCAATAAAGTTTAGCCTGAGGGTCTCATCCCTTTAAGCTCTCTGCCCCTTGGCCTTTTTCCCCTTACCTCCACATACCTGTTGAGACACATGTTTTTCTCAGGTTTCATCCCATAGGTTTCTTCCTAGCCAGCCACCCACATCCTTTTAAGACAGATCAGTTGATTAAGTAGAACATTTTGTGTGGGGGATCACCTTGGAGTTCAGAGTGCTTACTGTCACACAGAAAACAGCAGTGTTCTCCCTGAAAGGATGCAACTGGAGAAGATATAAGCCTCATGGTTTTCAAAGTACCGTAACCACATTAAAATCTGAGCTCTAAAAATAGGAATAATAGGGTATTGCACTCAGTAGCTTTCTAGACAGGATGAAGAACTATCACAGTCCACTTTGAGGTATGTAATTACACACTGAGTTTACTGAAAGCAGTTTCTACAGGTTTATTACATCATTCACAACAAAGCCATCATCAGCTACTGTATTTGTGGATGCTATTAATACCCATATTTTAAAATTAATCATATATAGTGCCTGTACATGCACTACAGGCATTAGAGCATTAGTGCTCCTCTGCTAGGGTTCACCCACTTTAGCATTTCAAGGGGTGTGGGTGGTTTTGTTTGGTTTGTTGGTTGCAATTTTAATAAATTTGAAGGATTCAGTGGTTTTGTTTCAGGGCTGGTGTAAACCTCAGACTCTTTTATTTAGTTAAAGAATGTTTTCAAGTATCTTTAAGTAGCTGTTCCCAAGAACAAGTAAAAGGAAAAGAATGCTGCTGGGTTTTGGAATTGTTGTCCTTTCTTTGAGTTAAATTTCAGAGTGAAATTTCACAGAAGATGACCTTATGCATTGGAAGAAAAGGCAATTATTTGCCTTGTTCAAAAAAAGAAAACTGAAAAACCAAACCCTGGTGACTTATTTCTTGACATGCTGTTGCATGTTTATTCATTTTCCCAGTGATTCCTGATGAAGTACTGGAGCAGGGAAGGTGGCAGCTGTGGGAGCATGACTTTTGTCAGTACATACCTATCCATCCAAACTTGCACCATGCAATTAGCCATCCCAATTTAATTCTTAATGCACATGCAGTAAAATTGAAAAAAGCCAAGGCTTGGGCATTAATTGCATAGAAGTCTGAGGTATGCTGGAAGAATTCTAGCTAAAGAAGAGTTGTATTGTTTTGAATTGATTTATGGCAAACCAGAAAGTAGAACTAGGTCTGTGGAGATGTAACCCTAAAAAGCATTTGAAGTGATGGCAAATAAGGGGAGAATATGGACTTATTGAGGAAAGCGAGTGGACAAGAATAGGACTGAAGTGATAGTGTTTATTTAGAAAATGTGCTTCTGTGGCACTTTCACTATTTTAAGAGTAAACTGAGTGCACAAATGGGACAGACATAGTTTGCCTTCTGAGACGAGTACTTAGGACTCTTTTGCCACACTGGTGCGGGTTTTGGACTCTGAGCTCTGAACTCCCTTCCCTAGGTACTTCAAGGCAGAGGTTGTTCTCCAGATGGAATCGCAGTGCTGTTAAGGCTGAAAAAGACATCTAAGATTAAGTTGAAGCACTAATCTAACACTGCTATCTTCACCGCTAAATTGTGTCCTGAGATGCCACATCTACACATTTTTTAAATGTGTGATTCCACCATTTCCCTGTTGTGCCCAAGACAAGAAGTCATCACTTTTTTCTGTGTGTGTGTGTGTGTGTGTGTGTGTGTGTGTGTGTGTGTGTGTGTGTGTGTGAAAGCACACGATTATTCATTTCCTCAAAAACTCATGTTCTCATTTATCACCCTGAAGTCCTTTTCTGAAAGCTCCACCTCAGCTGAAGCACCACAAGCTGTGGTCAGAGCAGAGGTACCACTCTGCCCTCAGGCTGAGATGATGATGATTTTTGAGTAGCTGACAATAAAAGAGAGCTAAGATAAGTTGCTTTATCTTGCATGGTTTAAGAGTGCTTCCAGACAGCATTACCTCAGCTCCACAGTGAAATGGTAACTTGTTTTCTGGCACTGACTCGGCTGTGTCTTGGCCCTATCAGGGCCCATATTCATGGGCAGTCTCTCTGACTGGCTTTATGGTCTCCTTAATGAGTAATACATGCAGACTGATGTAATTTTTTTTTTTCTTGGAGCATCCCTGTGAAGCAGGGAAGCTCCTTCAACCCTTAGTTAGCTGTTTGGAAGCAGGTAGCAATTCTTGCTGTTCAGAAAAGGAGAAAATTCCTTTAATTTTACAAAATTAAAAATCACAGATATTTCCATAGAGTGAAAGGTAAAAGCTTTTGTTAATCATTATAGAAAATTTTTTTTTTTAAATAAAATGTATGTCATATATATGCTTCATTCAAAGCATACATAGCTTGGTCATAATGATTTAAAGGACTTTAACAGCAGACAGTGTTTTTTTCTCATCTTTTTATCATGAGCTGTGCTGCATCAGTTACTAGTTGTATATAGCACAGAGAGTCATCCCAAAATAATGAAAAGTATAACTTGGAGAACTGGGCAGATAATGGATAATGTAGGTAATGGGTGGACAGGAGGGAAAATTGACAAAAAATACATTTTCTTAAAGAAAGTGTTTATTAATTTTTATAGCAAGTTTTCTCAAGTTTTTAAAAATCAATTTAAGTGATTCTACAAAGGATCTGCATAGCTTCAGTACATTTTTTTCCAGAATAAATGCCTTTAAGTTAAGAAGACCCTACTCCATAATAAAATATGTCAACTCCATTTATAAAATACTATTTTATTTTGTCATGAAGGGAGAAGTTTTTTCGATACATTAGAGTTATCTGAGAAGCTGAATTTTGAATTGCTTTTAAGCTTTCTTTAACAGTGCCATTTGGAATAAAGAATTGCAGTCTGGGAAGTAATCTTAAGTGATAATAAATGCTAAAAACATAACTTTTCTCTGGTTGAAAAGGCAGAACTTCTGACCGGCCCCATAAACCTAGGGATGCTTTACCTTATGCATTCATAGGAAGTACAGGAGAGTCTGGCAAGGTCATCATTTGCAAAGTTTTGGGTTAATTCTGGCTGCTTCTGGCCATACAGAATTCTGTCAATATTTGGGAAGGTCCATTGTGTTAAGCTGTGTTTTGCAGTCTTGTGGGCCAGGAAGAGAGGAGAGACTGTTGTTGACAAAGCTTGCCATACTAGATTATTGCTTTATTCAATGTCTATCTAGCAATCCATTGAAAGTCTACCAAAATCATAAAGCAGATAGATGGTGAAGGTCTGATTGCTCTTTCTAGGGGTTGGGTTTTTTTATTTCTTTCTTTTTTGCTTGTGATGATGCTTTTATCACTACTTTGAAAAACACGTGTTCTGAATGTGTTTGAAAAGAATGTGTTCTGAACACATCAAGGAAGTGAGGGTGAAAGTTTTTTAAAATGCTTCAGAAGTAAAAAAAAAAACCAAAACTATAATATAGTTGTCATGTTAAAGTTTTAAATAACCTGTATGTTTTAAATTAATGTATTTATATGTGAAAGTGAGTAAGAATGGTGCTAGTTCTTTGGAAGTGGCTGCATTCCCTGCATGGATGTTATTCATAGCTCTCTATTCCCCTGGTACATATAAAGCAAAATGAATTGGCTATCTTTTTACATCTCCCTTTGAATGTTCTCTAGTGACTCTGCAAGTTACCCCTTTTTGTCTTTCTATTAAATAGCATTTAAAGCTTCTGGCACAGCTGGACTTCAGTATGTAAGAAAGCTTTTAGGGTATTACAATGTCATTAGCTATTGAAGCTACAATATTTGAAACATCGAAACCCATCCTGACTTTGCTGCATGTGGCATGTGCTTAAAAGTTTGGGTGTGTATGTATATTGTTGAAGCTATCCCTGAACAAAGTCATGCTGACAATGAATAAAGAATCAATGCTGCTTTTTTAAAAGCTTCTTTTCTAATCTCTGTAATTTGAAACTGAAGACTTAGAACAGTGGGTCAGAGATTGTTCTGCAAGATAAATCCCTTGCATCACATAACCCTGACAACTCCCCGGTTCCATCAAACTAATAACAAATGGATGAGAAGATAAGCAAAACTAATGGGGAGGTTACATTTTTGTGACAAAGGTTTATGGCCATACTGAATCTCATGTACTGTGATATCCCTCCTCCTTTTCCTCCTCCGCTTTGGTATTTTTTTTACTATCAGATCTGAGCATTCCTCTATCTGAAGCTCTTCTGTGGAGGAGATATGATGAATAGCAAGCTGAACTGCATGTCTCCAAAAAGCTGCTGTGAATAACTCTCTACTTCTCTAGTAGAAATCACTGTTTTTTCACAAGGCCAGGCCTCATTCTTGCACACTGTACATCCACATTCTGCTCCTTGGATGCTGCTATGTGTTTGAAAATTGAAACACACTGATGTAATCCCATCTCCCTTTCTTCTTAAAACTGTGCAATAATGGAGTTTGGCAGCAGTGACTGAATGTCATCTGGACTGGATCTTTTCATAAAGCAGGACCAGCTTACAGCAGGTGGCTCAGGGTGATGTCTGATTGAGTTTTGAGTATCTCCAAGGGTGGAGAGGCTACAGATGGAGCTGTCAAAGCCTCTCTGCACAACCTGTTTCAGTGTGAGACCAGCCATGTTGAGAACTATTTTTTTCCCCTAATATCTAATTGTAATTTCACATGTTCTGACTTGTGCCCATTGCCTTTTGACCTGTGTCTGGGCAACTCCCTTTAAATCCAGTCTGTTAAATTCTCTTGATTCACTACAGTAGATAGGTAATGAGCAGAAGAGTAAACAATTGGCAAATTACTTCTGTTGGAGATCTGGTCCAAACACACCTTTGAATCCAATGGTCAAGACAACTGTACAAGATGTAGGAGACTGTTTCTTTAAAATGGAGAATGAGTGTTCCAATTGAAGGGTTGTGGCATCAAAATTTTGAAAATAATAAGGAGCTAGTAGTTCTTCTATAGCTGGTCACATATAAACCAGCAGGCTGCTTCAGAGGCAAAGGTGAACATGATGACCTCGAGAGTTCAATTTACAACTGTACCTGCACTTTGCCAGGAAGGAATCACTAAGGAACTGAATAATGAATCCAACTTTCAATCCCTATTCATAGGGTGCCATATAAATATGAAGCTTTATTTACTCAAGGAGTATTTCTCCATGCTTATTCTCTTTGGGTTTATTTTTTTTTTCTCTTTTGCACCCAACAAAAAACAAGTAGGAGTTTTTGCTCCTAAGAAGGGAAGTGGGAATCTATATTAATAAAGCCAAGTTATTTCTCTTTAAAGATTATTTCTGTAGGTTTGCATCAATAACTTGAAATTAATCTGGAGGACAGTTATAAGGAAGACCTACCCAAGATGAACCATGAGAAATTGCTGTATGAACATACGCTGTGGAATATGTTAGGGGCCCTCTTGATCCTGGTCATTGGATAGTTCAGCTGCACAAAGGAAGTTTTTACAGAACCTGAAGATCATCAAGGATCATTTAAATCCCCAAAGACTAAAAAGGCTATTTTTGTGCTTTGGTTTGGGCCTTCACAGTTAGAGGAGAAGGTGAAATGCTGGCTCACTGATGTCAAAGCCAAACTTTTACCACTTCAAGAAGTTTCTCCAGTCACACAGCCTGCAGCACACAGTGGGACAGAGCCACAGTGAAACTCCACCATAGGACCAAAATGTAAGCACTGTAGAGAAGTAGAAGAATAAGCACTGGTTTTATCAACTGCACTGATTATTCCTTTGCATCACAAATAACTTGAAAATCCACATTACCCAAGCTCTCTTGCTGCAGCAATATTGTGAATGTCTTAGGCTAACATAAATTTTAGGAAACAATGTTGACTTCTGCTTCCGCTTATAAAATCTTTTATTTGCTAGTTCTCCACTTGTAATCATGTTGTCCAAAAACTCTAATTTTTTACAGATCACTTTATTTTTATTTATTTTTTTTGTCTGGCTAATGAGAGAACAAGGAAATAAATGGGAAAGAAGATAAATCTACAAAGACCATGGTCATTTTATCGAGAATTTCAGTCACTACTTTTTTTAGTCTGTTTCTGTTTAGCTAAGAAATTGAATAGGGCTTTGAGATATCAAGAGTATTGCTTAGTAATAAGCAGTTCAGAGCTATTGAATTGATTATTTTTCTGAATAGCAAAATATGTAATTTTTTGAGGGATTTTGTATCTTTCAATTAGTTTTTTTATTGAGTGAGAGGACAAGCATTCATTGAATTAAGAGGCTGGGGGGAAGAGGAATTGTCACATTCTCTTAGAAGCTTACCTGACATTTTCTTTCCCATCCCCTTAACACAGCTCAGCTCCCCCAGATACTTTATATTTCTTAAAATCCCTAAGATTTTTTTTATGTGTGTTAGGACTTTACAGAATTCTTGGTCCATAGTCTGTATTAGATTTAGCAACTGGAATCTTATGTTTTACATGCCTGTTCCTAGGGATTGAGCAGCTTGTTTACTGAGATGATGTAAGTGATCCCAGTGGTTTTTATTGGCAGTGGAAGGCACACTGAATATTCAAAGCAAACAGAATTGATTTTAAAGAATGCAAAAAAGTAACCACTGTGAAATGTGTGAGAGTTGAAACATTTCTGAGCAGTTTTTCTTCTTTGTGATTTGCTTTTCTGGCATAAACCATTTTTAATGACCTGATACACATATCTTCTCCTTTGATAAACCTAAAGAATCTACCACAGGCTTTTTCAAAAGAGCAGTGATGCTCAAATTGATGTTATAGTTGGGTTAGCCACCTCTCCTTTTACAGTGCAAGAATAGTAATTTATATTAATATTTTCCTGTTTCCTCTTGAGGCATCACATAAGCTTTCCTCTTATTACACCAGCCTTCCAGAAATCCCATCTTCTGAAACTGAGAAGACTTTAAGGAAGAGATGAAATTTCAAATAATTATTTATATTCCTTCCATAGAGCATTGAAGCACATTTTGCTAGCATATGCTTTTTTTTTTTGATAGAAAACTAATAATTAATATGATCACAGCTTGTCTGTTGGATTCTTCCAAATGACAAAGCAGAGATGAAGAGCCCCACAAAGTCAAAACTATGTGTGCATTAAATTGATAACTTTCAGAGTATCGTCATTGCTGACAGCAACACATTGGTCAAAAGCAAGTATTATTAAGTCGACAGTCTTGTATATAGTGTTTATAGACGTGATAGGAATGTGGTCTTGCAGAGGGTAAGACCCATATGTTTTCATTTAGATACTTTTCAGTAAGCTTCTAAATCTTGTTGAAGACCTTGCTAAGCTTGGTTTTGAATGATCAGTTGGGAAACATTGTATTTAAAGTATTGATCTATTAAATTACTATCTCTTGTAGAGATTGAATTGGTTGATTATAAAGATAAATAAATGGGAGAGGGGAACATAAGAGTTCAAATTCAAAAGGTAGAAACCAGTTCACAAAGCTCATTCTGATTGTAGCCACATGAAAGAAGAGACATAATGTGGTACAGTGTATTCATATTGTGTCCTGTGCTTGCAGAAGTGTTATAACTTGTGAAACAATGCTTTTTTGTGAAAATTTTATCATCCTATGGTAAGCCTTGCTGTGGAATTTTTTTCTTTTCTGTGTTCAAAATGTATTATATTAGGGATGAATACAGCAAAGAAGATACTCAGTATGTAGAATTCCTATGTACATAAGGAGTTCGTTTGCTTTTTAGTATTCTTTGAGGAAATTCTGCAGGATGTTCAGAACCTGAAAACCTAGGACTTGAAGTACTTTCATCAAGTGTCTCCTTGTTTTTCTTTGCCCTCCTGTAATGACATACTTATCACTATCCACTGAATGGAATAGATAGATATATCTGAAAAATACACTTTTACAGTATCTCCAGAGATCAACAATGACAGCTGCAAAAGCATGGTGTCCCCTTTGTACATGGGAAGTACAAAGTGCCAAGGTCACTCGGACTCATGTGTTTTGAGAAGACAGTTTCTGTTTGGTTGGTATGCCATGATTTCCCTTTGGCACAAAATCTTTCCAAAGAGGCCAAAATATTGGATCCATTACTTCAATACCTGTTGAGAAAACTTTCAGATTTAAAGTTTCTGCCAGGTAAAGAATCTTCTTTTCCTTAGTCCAGTCATTACAAAAACTCCATGCTTCCTTCAAAACAAGTTGTTGTTGCAGGTCTTACTCTCTTGTTGAGAGTAAGAGATAGTTTTGGATTTTTGGGGAAAGAATGGAGCATCTGTCTTATGTAGCTCAATTAAAAGAACAGTGTGTGTGAATAGGTTCTCCAAAGCATGATCAAGAGCATCTCTGTTATGTTTTCTGCTCTGACACACAGTTGTCTTTATTGGTGTAGAGGAAGACAATCTTCCTAATTCAGACGCTTAAGAAAGTTGTTGTAAATTAGGCAGTTTGAAAACTCTCATGTGTAGGTATTAATTCAGCTCTTTTTTCCCACTGGATAATTGTTTAATCTTTCATAAAGTATGACTTCGTTTTAGCCTTGATACACCTACCCTTAGAGCTGTGTCCATGAAGTTTTTACTCTTTCAGGTGGTCCCACAGAGCTCAGTGAAGGTTATTTGTTAGAGTAACATCTGATTCTATATTTGGTTTCTATAACTCAGTTCTTTTTTGTGTATTATGCATGCATGTTGTTTTCTCTTGCACATCCCTCTTAATGAAGCCCCTGCTTTTTTCATTTGGTGGTGTTTTTTGGTTTGTTGTTTTTTGGGTTTTTTTTGCGTTTCTGTTTTGTTTTGGTTTTTTTTCTGGTATTTCTGCTAGTCTTGTGCAAAACATTGTGTATAAGGAGAGGGGAATTATGCTGTAAGGAATAAGTTGTCACCTTTTCTTGCTCTACCCTGATTCTCTGATTTATTTATAACTACTTAATTGATCTAGTGTTTTTTAAAACCCTTTTACATTTTTAACTTTTAATTAGAATCAAAGTAAAATTTGGGTTGCTTTTATCTGTATTTGCAATATAGCTGTCCCTATCTTCCACAGGGTCTCTTAACAGTCAGAGTTTTTGGTTGGATGTTTTAGTGGATAAAGCAATTTTTAAAATTTTCCTGAATACCATTCTTGTCTAACCTGCACTCTAAAATGAAATGTATTTAATGGTCTGAGTCCTGACCCTGGTGAACAGCAGTCTGCATTACAAAACAGACGCAGAACTGGTGGTTTGTGCTTGGGGACACTCAGACCCAGTCAGTGTGGGGGCACAATTCCCTCACACCCCAGGGAGTATTTTCTGAAGGTGAAGACTGAGGTCATTCATCAGGCAATAGGGAAAACCATCTCTTGTGAAACTGGTCTTTACACCAGCCAGAGAGAACATTTCCCAGGGCTGCTGCTGTTGTGGCCTCATTGCTCCCTTTGGTTGAGAGTTTTATAATCTGGGATCTCCTAGACTGCCTCAGTTACATGTGACATTTGCTTTGCAGAATATTATGCAAAGAAGCAATGATTTGCATTTCAGGGTGATGTTTTTAGCAGGTTATTTGTTGGAAAAAATGCCTTAATATAGGTAAATTCCTGATTCTGCTACAGTTATTATGTGTTTTGCTTTCATTGGAGAACTGGGGCATGTGATTTATACACCAATTTATTTTTGTTGGTACATTATGGACTGCACCCTCTACTCATTAAGATGCTTTCCTAAGAGTTACTCTGGCACTGAAGTTGAGCGACTTAAGTGGCTGTCATCTTCGTGCCAAATGGATTAAAACAAAAAATGCACAGCCCTTCTTGGTAGATCAGTGCTCAATTTCAGCTGGGTCATACCAGGTTAATAAGACAAAGTATCAGGTTTCCTTTTGTGGCTTTTTTCTCTTTCGGTTTAAAAGAAGGAAAAGGAAGGTTTGGTTTTATTCATATCTTTACCTATTTCAGCTCAAAACTGTGTGTGAACCTTTTTATTTCAGAGCACAGTAACACAATTTAGATAATTTCATGCCTGCATTAAATTAACCATAAGTGAAAATGCAAATTAATCAAATTTTATTTTTCCATCTGCTGTGTAAATAAGCCTTAAACCTCCAGTGGTTACTGAATAGGGGAAGTGGCTTAACAGTAGGAATGAATACAGGGCTATCAGTCTGAATCAGCCAGAGGAGACATAGGTAGAATAATTCTTTGGGTCAGGGCCATGAAGGAGACTGCTCTAATAGCCCATTCACCTTTACTTTTTATAACATTGACATTATGAGCAGGGAACTCTTTTTTCAAAACTGGTATAAGCAAAATCCCTGAGTAGGGAAGAGGATGTAGAAGGAAGGAGGAACATGATGCTGAGGTGGGCACTGGTGGGAAAAAATTCTTCAGAGTCCAAGAACTTTGGAACTTTCTGTTTTTCTCCAGAAAAAAAGAGTGAGCTCCCTTCTGAGCATGTTTTCTCCTGTCTTCAGATTGGGGTGGTCACAACACACCTCTTACCTTCAGCTTACTTCTTCCAGATGTTTTTTCTCCTTCTTCTGTAACTGCATAGAAAATAATTAATGTATTTTTGAAACAATCTGAAAGCTTAGACTTGAGCATGATTGTGGCATAGACCACAAAACAAACTCATCGTAAAGGTAACTATAAATACTGCAATGGGAAGAGAAAAAGGAATCTTGGCCCACCAGTGGGCATGACTTTATTATCATACTTTGAAAAATACGTCAGCTGGAGATATCAGGGTTTTTTGCATACCTCCACCCTTTGCAGTCACATTTTACGATCTCTCTAAGCTTTGTGCAAAAGCCACAGCTCTGATACCCCTTGGTCAGATAGTGTTGGGAGTCTCATTTGATAGCAGGTATTTCTACTCTTCTCTGAACTTTGATGTCTGTTTAAATTGCAAAACCTTGGACCTTGTTTAAAGTTTGGGGGGGATGTGGGGTTTATGCATGGTGGTGCTGTCATGCTCTCTGTCCTATTACTTTTTTAAAATATATTTTGGGCAATTATAACCAAGTTGAAGTGTGTCAAAGATATTGAGCCCAACTGACTGTTGTGGAAACTGGCAGCTGTGGAGATAAGAGAGGGCCTGAAAATGTTCCCACCATGGGGAGGTTTACCCCTTACTTCACACGGGAAAATAATCCCAGGGAACACCAGTCATTTGGTTTGGCTATTTATGGAACTACTTATTTATTCTTAGAAATCCTTTGAGGGTACTTTTGTAAACTGAGTATCTACTCTGTACAGATATGTTTAGATGGTCTGTGGCAAGTGATGTATTGCCTTGGCTGGTTGTACATGATTTTGTCATGTTCTGGTGCCCTAGTAAAATCGGTGGGTTTTTATTTCTTTCTCTCCCCAAGATTTCTTTCGACCTAGCCGAATATACTGCTGACGTTGATGGGGTTGGCACTTTACGGCTCCTAGATGCTATTAAGACCTGTGGCCTTATCAACTCTGTGAAGTTTTACCAAGCCTCCACCAGTGAACTTTTTGGAAAAGTGCAAGAAATCCCACAAAAGGAGACCACCCCTTTTTACCCAAGATCGCCTTACGGTGAGGAGCGCTGATGGTGTGTGTGTAGTGTCGGTCTGTCTGTCTGTCTATTCTCCCTGCTCATGTCTCAGGGCTGAAGTCATTTGGAAGTGAGATTAGAATGATGATAGAGCTAAAGTGACTAGACATGTTGAGAGGCATACCTTTATGAATTACTATATAAAAAGTATTTGCTGCCATTGCCTGGGGGTTGGAAATTAGCATCTCACTTCACAAGGCCTTGTTCATTCAGCTCAGAGGTGAAGAGCTCTTGAAGAAGGGGGAGTAGGGTGACTCCTCCTTCACAAAGGGTTGTGAGGTACCACTGAAGTGATAAAGTTTCATTTTTATTTTTTTTTTGCCTAAATGAAAGACTCCCGAGAGCTCACATCTTCCTTCATGAACTCTAATGAAATTTGAAACACTTATTCAAGCAACGGGCTTGGAGGATTTTGGTGATAAAGTTTCAAATCAATTTGAGTGTTAAGGCACCAGATTTTCACTTTTATTCCTCCAAAGTAATTTTGGTTTTGTTTTGGGTTTTTTTTTAATTAACAGAGGTCACTATAGTGGCATATTTCACACGCTCTGACTGTGTTAATTATATTGTAAAAGAAAAAATGCTGTGCTTGAGTGCGTATAAGAAAACAAGTAAGAAAGTGCCCTGATGTTTCCTGGCCAGTTCAGAGGCTGCTCAGAATATGAGTATTTTCCCATTCAGCTGCTGTTTATTGGGCTGATTGTTTTTTTAATATAAAATTTGGCACATATAGGGAACTAATCAAATGCTAAAGCACTTTGCTGTTGAAATGTGGACTTCACCTTGCATGTAACAGAGACTTGTGTGTGTGTCTGAGCTGTGTATGAGCCAAGCATTTATACAATAACACTTCAAAATTATTTTTACAGGGGCAGCAAAACTGTATGCCTACTGGATTGTGGTGAACTTCAGAGAAGCCTACAATCTCTTTGCTGTGAATGGCATCCTCTTCAATCATGAGAGCCCCAGAAGAGGTTAGAAAATCCATGTGAAACTGTTTCCAACCTTGCATATATCTGACCGGAAAAATGGAACAATGCATCCACAGGTTTCATTTAAACTTGCCAGAATTCAGCAGGGAAGGTGTCATGACTTGCAGCCTACCCATGGCATTTGGTGCAGCCCTCCTGGCAGTCTCAGAGCCTCAGAGCTCAAGAACAGCAGCTTTCCCCTTCAAGCATTGTATTCCATTTTGTAGCTCACAAATGCTGAAGGGAATTTTGGGTATCTAATTTTGTGTCCCTCTTGATAATAAGTAAATGCAAAAATGTTAACATAACACATTAGAAAGGATGGTTTTCTAAACATTTATTTGGGCAACTACATAACAGATGCAATTTCAGGTGTGGCATACTCAAGATTTTAATTTTTCTATAAATGTCAAATTAAGAGGTAGAAATAATAGATGCTCTAAGTTCATAAGACTAATTAGTACAGCCTGGTATATTTTGAAAAAAATTTTGAATTATGGCCCATACTGTTTTACAAGATGGCTTTTAACACATGGCTTTAAAATGCCTTTCAGTTTAATCCTTAATAGCAATGCAGCTTAAATTCTACTTAATCATCCCTTTTCCGCTTGCAGTACTTTATGAACAATTAATGCTGGTATTTAGTTTGAGTAAGACTCCGTGGTTGATTAGAAGTCTCTTTTACAATGACAGTTTTCCTCTGTCCTTTAAGTACTGTGATGTAGAAAACACTCTAAAATTAAACTTTAAATTAACACAGAAAACTGGATTCTCAGTGCAGGAGCCTTTTATTGTGGTCTGTTTCTAAATGAAAAATAAATTCAAGTTTTACAGGAATGCAATTATATAAATTATAGCCTGGCACAAAATATAAGATTTTTAATCACACTTATATGGTACTTATATAAAACAGACCATAATTTCGACTCTGCTTGAAAGGAAAAAATAATAAGAGGAGGAAAAAGGAGTCCATGTCAATAGGATTTAAATATTCATTTCAGTCTTTGGGAGTCACAGCTGTGAAACCTCATCATACAGTGGGTAGGCAGCATTTACAGTAATTGGTGGTAGAAGCTGGTGTATCACTTCACTGGAGCAAATAAAGCACAAGTTCAAAATTAAAGGGGAATCATATTCACTAGATTATTTAATTAAGAAGCCCTAATACTTTGCTTTCTATTAAAGATTTTACTGAGGTGTATTCATAGTGTGCTGTAAACTAATGTTCAAATTGCTCTGAATTATCACTATGCAATCAAAACATTCTGACCATTCTAAAAAATGTGGGAATATGCAATAAAGAATATTAGCTGGGCATGATTTCTAATAACTCCAAGGAGCTACAAGGTGAGATGAAAATTTTATGAACACGTACTTTTTCTGATGCTCTGGTATAGATTTGTGCCATTTTGAAGGAGGAAAACTTCAGTATGCATTGCTATTTTGATCCCTCTGGTGTTTGTTCCTGCTTTAACACTACTGCAATAGGGTTTCCAATCTAAGGTCTCTTTTCAACACATTTAATGTCCCCATGGAGTACTCAAGTCTGTGCTTTGAAGTCTCAGGCTGTACTTTTCATTGTGTGCGTGTTTGCTGGGTGAAGTTTTGGACCCTTTATACCCTGAACAGGAATCTTGTCCTAGAAATTATTTCACTGATTCTTTTTGCCTTAGCAGGAATACTTGCCATTAAAGCAACTGTAACCACAGACCAGTGTGGGAAAAGGTTTGAAAAACATACTTTACAAATAAGAACATGATACAGCAGTAGTTTTGAGATTGCCTCTTTATAAACATTCATCACTTTCTTAATATTTTTGAAGATTGCAAAGGCACTTCAGGAGGAAAAGAGAATTTAACTGGAATTTCTAACTTCTGTGCAAAGCCGGTAATTTCCATGGAAGTTTTAAAATGCTTTAAGGTTTAACCTTTTTTTAATACTGATTTCAAAGATTGGGAATACCTAAATAAATCAATACATATTTTTTTCCAATACTATATACCACTATTTCAGTTGGTTTAGGGTTACACTGAATGCATCAAATACAGCATCCCATTGATGGTGGTATTATTTGCTTCTTGTCCACACAAAACCTAATGCCCAAGAATCAGAGAAGAGCAGAAGATTGCAGCAGTGCCACTTGCTGAGATGCAGAGTTGATCACTTCTGCCAGACAGTGCATACCTGAATTTTAAATCATACTTTTGAAAATATCTGTAAGTTTCTTACACAAAATGTATTTATGGGAAAAAACTGTGACAAGACAAACTCTAGTATTGCTTGTAGCCAGGGATCTGTGAAATATGCTACACTGGAAGGCACTGGTAAGGATGAACAGAATGTTCATCAAGGTATTTTTCATACCTTGGAGCCTGCATTGTGGGCTGTGCTCAAATATAGAAGTATTTGTATTTGAAGTAGGAGTACTCATGTTGAAAGATGGTGAATTGAAGTTGTCTGCCAAGCTGGTCACTGATGTTGAATTGAACAAACAATTGTAAAGAGTTTGCTTCATGATCTGTATTGTAAATAAGTGTTTGGGGTTGCTCAAAAAGTCACCCACAAAGGTTTTAGCAAAAATGGGTTGAATATGAATTTATAAAAACATGACTTAACAAAGTTTGATGGCATGGTTCACTCAATTACTTACTACATGGATGAAACATAGAGATGAATAGTGCGAATCAATTTGGAATGATTTGCACAGAGACTGAAAGCGCTAAAGTGTAAGGCAGACCCATTGAGTAAAATTTATAAAATCCTGATGCAGCTTAGATGCAGCTAGTTCAGTCTTTAGTTTCAGACCTTTACAATGATTTATGTCTAAAAAAATTATTTTTTTTCATTCATTTGTATTAATTTACCATGCTGTCAGCAACTTACTGAGCATCTGTTGTGAATAAAGGGTCTCGACTATGATACCTCAGTCTCAGGTAAAGAATCTCAAACCTTGAGATGAGTCCCAGATCAAGGGGAAAGGCACTGCAGAGCAGTGAACCTGTAATTTAAATAGAACTGAAACTGCATTTAGCCAAAGTTTTTAGTAGAAAAATCTCTCTGGCTCGAGGAGCAACTTTGAGAGGTGTCCTAACTCAAGGGGGAATCACTGTCACACAGCCATGCTGCCTTGCAGAGAGAGCTCAAAGGAGGCTCAATTAGACTGTCATTTATGGGATAAAGTGGTTGGCTTGTAGTTGAATTACACATGATGGGGAAGGTATGTATGAGACCCTTTGGACCCTCAACTGTCTTTGTTCTTCACTTACTGAGTCTTGGAAAACCACCCACTATTCGTGTGTTCCAAGCATTCATGCACCCTGGGTTAGTCTGACCCTTTGTGGATTTCCTGGAGGAGTTCTTGGCCCAGCTACAGCTCAGGTGTTTACATCCTTCGGAGCCTGTACCAAGCTATTGCTAGTTTGGATAAGGGGGCCAAGTGCATCTGCCACAATCCCTCTTTATATAATGTTCCAATATTGTAATGCTGGGGCAGCAGTCCACAAGCCTAGTGAAAATGAGAACTGCCTAATCTCAAGAGCTGCTTCCCTATAAAAGCAGTTCAGGAATCTACACCTCTTCTTTCAGTATGCCAATTCTTCTTCTGAGCCTTTCCAGCTTAAACTCAGAAAGGAGCGCCAGTAGTTAATATCATGTAGCCTGTAAAATAATAGGGAAGTCTGCATAGAGTTCATAAGGGTAAAGAGTGCTTAAGTCTAATATGAAAGGTTTCATATTTCTCAAAATTACAAAGGCTTGAGAGAAGTGCTGGATTTGGGAACATTTGGTTTTCTACTTTTATCTTGCTCTCTAAGAGAAAGACAGTAACAGGAGTAGTTCTAAGATGTGACGCCATAGTGTAAAGCTGAGCACTTAAGTTTGCTGTGTGGGCTTCCTTTTAAGTATGATGTTTCATGTTCTGACAATCAGAGTGACTTTACAAAAACACCAGTGATAAATTCGAGATTGGCTTAACCCACTGAGTCTTATATCTTAATTTGGGAATAATACGGCATTATTAAATTGCACAAGTACTTGGGTCTGTACTCAAGAGATACATGTGTATGTAACAGCAGAATGTATTATCTAAAATTTCATATGAAGTAAAATTAGTGGCTGTGTTAGACTAATCTTAATAAAATATACATCTACTTTGAGCCTTTCTGTAGTACTTTCCTTTCTATTATTTTCTTTATATTATACGTACTGCCTCTCATTTCACTTAGTCACTTTTACAGTTTTGTATGATGAAATAGTCACTTTTTGACCAGTACATACTTTTTAGCTCACATAAATCAACACAGCTGCACTGAAGTGAGTAGGGTCGTGTTGATTTATGCCAGCTGAGGGTCTGGCATAGTACTTCCAGTAATAGTCTGGTAATGTAAGATAAGCATGACTTGCTTCCTTTGGGGAAAAGACCTGTATTAGCAGTATACTTTGCTAAAGCTAATTTCTTTAGTTACTTTCATCCATTTTATCCAGGTATAGCTCAAGAGTTTTGTGATTTATGGTCATGCCAAGGTGAATGGGATCTTCCATTTCTGAAGCTTATTTATTGTCTAAGTATTAAACGAGTTGAAAAGCAATATGCTCTACAGTAGCTACAGGCAGTCTCTGTATGCAAAAATGAACAAAGGAAAACCTAAAAAACTTTTCCAAGCTAATGTTTGGTTTTTTACACTCCCCCTCAAAACAACATGATGGGATACCCAATGGGGGAGGTGATAGCTATCAAGTTGCTACTGGTAGTTGAACATGTCTCCCAGTATTACCAGTGGGAAAGTGTTTGCCCTATAGCAATATTGGAAAGATATTTCTGTTCCGTGAAATGACAGTTTTGACAGTGGAAGAGTGAGGCAAGTAGCAAGTCTAGTTTTCAGGAAAGCTGGGGTTTGATCCAAACCTTTTTTTACTTCATTGGAAAGATTCCCGTTCTTTTGTTGGGCTCTGGATCTCACTAATACCTCCTTTTCTGAGTGGGAAAGCAAACTGCTTGTTGACAGTGTCACTTGTTTTGTCCCAGACAAGCCCTTACTGTTGTCTCTCTTCAGTTCTGTGTAAGAAGTTGTCTCAGATTTGCAAGATGTGCCTTTGGATGTCTGAGATAATTTTCTGATTTGGTTAACCACTTCATTGCTTGCCTCATCTGATCTTAATCTGCCAAGATGTACAAACATGTATAGCATGTTTCCTGACACAATGCAACAAAAGTTTTGTTTGGTTTTTGTTGGGTTTTTTTCCCCCTAAGTAATACTTTGCCTCCATTCATGACATCATTGTGTAGATCATTCAGTAGGGAATTTTTGTGTGTCTGATACCAACTCTGGTAAAGCAGTTGTCATCAGACCGTTGCTGTATAGCCAGAGGGAAAGGATGCAACTGCTCATTTCTGTGATCTCTTTCAGCCAGGGTGGAAATGGCTAGGTATTAGATTGCAGGCTGAATGTTGTCAAAGTACATGTGGTAAGATTAAAATGAAAAGAAATCATATCTTAAATAAGATGAGGAGCATTCTTTGCTTTTATTGTGCATCTGGGTCTCAGGTTTGCCAGAGAGAAGGGGGTAAGAGCTTCCCCTACTCACTGTAAATATGCCTGTGTGCCTTTTGATGTTATGGTTTTTGTTGTTACCTTTTTTTTGTAATCAACTTTTAGTCTCCCTTTTGCCTCTATTTCGTAGAGAAGGTAGAAGCAGATGGTGACATCTGCTACTGACTTTCACAAGAAAACTGTGCAATTCCTACTGTAGCAGCTGCTCTTCTTCATCTACTGTATAGAGATGTAGTCAGCATCTGCCAGATTTCCCTTTCTCATGTCTGTGGTTGGAGACTAATCTCTTAAAACACTTTCAGTGCAAAGAAGCTTGGTCAACCTAGTACCACTGGAAATACTAAGGGCTTTTCTGGTGCTTTTTTTGGTAAGTTGAGGCCCTTGAAAGACATAAGTGTGTAAAATTTTAGTGCAAAGTTACATCCATTTAATGCAAAATTTCCAAACCTGTGAGTATATCTCAATAGAAAGAGTCAGCAGAGTATTTCTTGTGACTTTCCTGCTCCTTGCTGCATGAGAAGCATACAGGCTGGCTGGTGTCATCAGGATCATCTGCCTTGCACATTGAATACATGATGGCAAGGTACCATGGCCAATGTAAAAGGACTTACTCAGACATTTGTGTGCTGTAGAGCAGCCAAGATCATTTCATGCTTTTTAGTTTGCGTGTTTCGACAGAGAAAGCATGCAGTGTCCTGGAGACATGCATTCTTACTGGCTTTTTCTCCCTGCTGCGAGACTGATCCTGCTAAGTGATCCATGCAGGTGTTCCCTTATCTACACATGCAGTCAGACATCACTGGGGATAAATGTGGGCCTTGCAGTCTACTTGCACAAATGAATTTGCAGCAATATTGGAAAATTGTCAGGTAATACCTTTCCTTTATTTTACCTAAGTACATGTGTTTTCCCCTTGAAAAAGATCTGGTGTTACAAGATAAGCAAATTCAGTTAATTATGATGATGTTGAACATGCTACTGACCAATGTGGAGATTTTTTTGTCTGGCTCTTATGGTGCTAATAAGCCATTCTAACCTTGTGTTTCTAGTGCCACTTTCCTAGTTCTAGCCAAGACTATGATATGAAAGTAGTGCAACCACACCAAAATATCAGTGGGTTTCCCTTCATTAAATTGTGTTTTAAAAGCAGTACCAGGCATCTGAAATAAGAACTCAATTTCTGCATGCCCTTAGTTTTGGGCATCTAGGTAATCCAGGTCAGTGCTGTGCAACTTGTCACATACGGTAATGAAATCATTAATCATGTACATGAACTGAAACAGGATATAAAAATATATTTTTCTAAAGTGACTCACTGATGAAGTAAGATGCTGTGTTGAACAGTCTGACTACTTTTTGATTCAGTCTTTGAAACAATATTTCGTGGTAATCTTTACCACCTCTTATTTTTTTCCTTTTCAATCTCTAAGTAGCTCTGATTATTCACTTCTCTATCTGATGTACTTTTCTGAGGTTTGTCACCAGTTTATCTAAGTAGTTATGGATATAGCTTGTACAAAAAATTACTGATTTCTTGCCTGTAGGTTTAGATTTTTTGGAACAGCTGCATTCACAACTCAGATCTCTCCTTGAGCAAATTACTATCTTATCAGAAGCATCTTTTCATCGTTAAATCATATGCTCCCTTGTGGCTTATACTGTATTGAGAAGAAAGTAGATTACAAGTTTTGCTATCTTCCATGATTGATTTCAACTTTTTTTTTAAATCTAAAAAAATGGCAGAGTATCTCCACGATTTACAAAATGTCAAAGCTGTTTAATTTAGAAAGCTTTACCAAGGAATTCTTAACATTTCTCAAATTATATTAACATATATCAGTGTTACCTTCTCAAACTAAAACTTGCAGACTTTTTTTTTCTCCAATTAAATATCAACCAAAAACTTTGAAATAAAGTGCTATGAAATGTATGAAAGTCTGAAATGGGAAATGGAGCGGCAGACTATGTATCTCACCTGTAATGTTCTTATGCCTTCATTAATACACAAACTTGTAGCAGGATTTTGAGAAATAATGTTTTATATGCCTACTCCTCAATTTTTTCACCTTTGTTGCATTTATTTTTCCCCAGGCAAAGCATAAAGTAAAATGTGACCATTGAGCTGTTCTTGTGTTTGTACAAATGAGAACATGAAGTGAAATACAAGCAAGAACTGTGAGATTTACACCTTGCATTTTACAAACTAGCTTGAAGTGAATGTGGAGTTTGCAAAAGGTCAGAAGAACAGAACTGGTTTCAGCCAGAAGTCCATTTAGCCAACTTACCCCATTGCTGGAACATGAGGAGAGAGTATAGGAGACAGTACAGATACAGTGTGGTCATCTCAGATCTCGGTAGCTGATGGGTAGGAGACCATGCCCAAAAGATGCAACCCCAGTCCGCTACCCGTCCATTGCAGGGCTCTGTGGAAATGCAGTCCAAGGTGCTGCATGTGAGATCCTCTCTGAAGGAAACCACTTTATCTGGGGAACAACACCTCCTTTGAATGCGTGGTTAAGTCATAGTTCAGTGGTACCCAGAGCCTAGGACAAGGGACCATACTGCAGGATACAGTTTTCCCAGATGTGGGGACTCAGCCATGGCCAACCTCTTCTGTATTTCTTGCTTTTTTCAAGAAATTCCTTGAGCCATTTTTGCTTGCAGTAGCATCTACATGATTATTTTGTTCTGTTGTGTTTCATTAAATATCATTGTATTCTGAAATAGAGGCAAGAAAGGAAAAGAAAAAAAATCACACAAAGAGCAAAGGTCCCATCATTATTGCAAGAAATGTTGCATAAATGAATCTATCTTACATCGTTGATATTTTGTAAGTAATGAATGTTTAATATTTTAGTCATTATTGCCATATTAAGTTATCTTAATGATATCTTAAGTTTCTGATGACCTGTGTCTTGCTATTATTAAAATTCTGTCAAACATATAAATTTTTCATGTGATATATTAGTGTATTGCTTTGTCTTCTTCTTGCTGTGTAATCTAACATCGATGTTCCCCTAAGACTATGAAGTAAAAACCATTAGAAATTGCTTACAGTTTATCGTCAGGGTCCTGGGTATCTCTGCAAAGATGTTAAGTATGTGACTCTGTAGGCCTCAAACCACAACCTTCAAATTTTGGGCATCATCTACCAGGTGCAGAAACTTGAAAGCCTGGTCATACTCACAGATTGTAGGTATGGTGTGACTGGCCCATCTTAGTATCTGAAACATTTTCTCAGCAGTGTGCATCCTGTTTTCCCTGAAATACCTCTCAAAAAGGTTGACAATTCCCTCTACTTAGTCATGCATAATTTAAAAAAAAATGTAAGTAAAAGTAAATCTTTTGAAAATCTCTGTTGTTTCAGAAAGTTATTTGAAATCAACCCACTGAGGCATTTCAGCTACAGGAGACTGAAGAGGAGAGACTAATTCACAATAAAACAGTTTCACCATTAGTGGTTCAGAAAACACTACAGAAGGAAATGTCAATTGGTTATTCCTCTACAAAGTTAGCAGGATTCATTAAAAACAAATAAGTGAGAAATGCTATGTCATTGGATGTCACCTCTGATAAGATTCACCATGCAATGGGATTTTATAGCAATTGTAGGAAGGTAAACTGCTTTATCTGAGAGAAGATTAGTGCATGTGGTCAGAGTTTGGTTTGAACTTAGGAACATTTTTCTTTCTCTGTCTTGATTTCACTAAGTGGTTCACTTACAGTTCCTAGAAATGTGTTTAAAAATAAGAAGCACAGCTGCACAGACAAACATTGCATGTGTAGGTAGTTTGCCGTCAGACCATTACCTGCATTATGTACTTTCTGAGGATGCACTGAAGTTTTACATTTATAAGCATATCCTGTTGTCACTGAAATAGCTGAAAATCCCAACAGCTGGCAGACTGCTGATTTCTGCCAGTTTTATTCATCCAATTGCAAGTATTTTTGAACAGATTTTAACTTCTGTTATGAGGAATTATAGCAGTGGTACTGTCAGCTACCTGTGTTTCCCACACGGCTGATGTTTGCACACCTTACCAACCATGTTAAAATATTTCCTTTTCAAGGATTTGCCTTTCTTAGACTCTTAAAATTTAATTATGTTCTACTTAATTATTAGGCAATGACTGGCAAATGAAAGCTATGGCCCAAAGCATTGTAATAAAACCAGACACCCGATGCTATTTAGATGTTGCAATATCAGTTACATATTTTCATCTGTATTGTATCTCACCCCTATTGTTAAGACAGAGACTTAGCAGGTTTCCCATGAAACCCTTCAGGGTTGCTCTTTGGTACAGGAAAACAAATCAAACCCAAGCCAAGAGAGTGAATACAGTATCGCGTATTCTCTGCTTTCTCTGAATTTTTTGCCCTAGGACATGTGAGTTTGAGAAGCACTGCTATAGAAATGTTGCAGGAATACTGATTTTTTTTTTTATTTTTGAAGTCAAGTCCTTGATTTCATTATATTATATGTGAATAGACTTCTAGGTAGTAAAGAATTATCCAGTAAAGCAACTCAGACCTTCAGTTTCCATCCTTTTTTTTTTCCTCATTTATATTACAGTCCTTACATTAAAAGAGATTTATGGTGTTTATTCATTGCATCAATATCCATCAATAGGTGGATTGAAAACTTTACAAAATCCTAGAGTAATCCCTGGTGTAGGCAATGCAAATCTGCAAAAATCTAGAGCTCATTTTGGATTCAAGACAAATACAGAAGACATGAGGAAAACATCAGTAACACTCAGAAATATTTTACCTTCAATTTCCTTTTTAAAACTTTTGATACAGTTGCTTTTTAAAGTTATAAATCTTATTTGTGCTTTCTAGCTGACACTTTTCTCAGCCCCACCTCATGCCCACGTTCTGAGTCACTGGTAGGCATGTGTGCATCCATTAGGGATACTTGTGTTATACATTCTGTGCTCTCACACTGAGTGTCTATTTGCTGCAGACTGTAAAAATGACCACCAGGATCTTTTGTTACCATTACTGCACTGCTTCAAGATAAATGGAGATACTGTGCACTTCCCAAGGTCAGGAAAAGTTCTTACTTCCCAAATTTTATGCAATTCTCAAAAACAGAATAAATTGGAAATTATCCATGGTCTTAAAAACTTTGTTGGTTTGGGATGGCACCAGTATTGTACTTAATTTTAAACAATTTATACTGCAGTGCCATTGAATTTAAAGTCAGCCCTGTGACCATAACAGGCATCATGCAAATATGATTTATTTCCTTTTTTATTCCCCTGCTGTTTGTTTTCCTAAGTGTTGCATGTATCTGCCATGGAAAATCAGGCCAGAGTTTGCTAATTTTCACATGTGTTTTTCAGCTAGGATGTGTCTTCCTCTTCTCAACACCTGACCCTTTAGGGAAAAAGGGGAAATAGGATAGACTGGTGTTAGTAGTGTGATTTGTGCTCATGCTCTAGGGGAGTAAAGCATCCCAACTCCTGTGTTGTGGACAAATCTCTCCCGTTTGTACGGTCTAAAACTAGATGGTGGATGTGCTTCTCCTTTTCTGAATAGCTGCTCTGTGCCCTGAGCCATAACCTGTCCAGATGTGCTGCAGCTTCCAGGTAGTGATTTGAATCATCTGGATTTTGCTGAAAACTATATGTGCTGTTTGAGATTTGCACAAAAATAAGTTTAAAAAAGGAGTGTAGCACATATACAGTTGGGGATTTTTTTAGCATATTTCATGGTGCCAGCAGATCTTGCAATAATTACGAAAAATAGAGTGAGATTGGTGTAACAGTAACTAAGGCTGGGAACTTGAAAGCTTGACTTCATGTAACAGCAGTAAGCAAATGCTACCTTTGCTACCTAGTTCTGAAAGTGCTGGTGTTACTAAAGAACTGGAAACAGTTTTTGTTGTGCTGGTGAATCCAAGGTCTCTTGCCAAAATGGTGTCAGAAAAGTGTAAGCCAGTGAATAACAGGTCATTATTAAATTTTCACTATGTCTCATGATGATGCTTTTCTTGAGAAAAGCATCATAATCTTAAATTGCCCTTAAAGAAGCTCTTTGTTTTGAAATCATGGCATGAAGCAATTCTGGGTTTGATTTCATTAGTGTGCTGCAGTTATTGCACAACTCTGGTCTACTTGCAAGTAAGTTAAGTGTCTCTTGTCGCTTTGGTTCTGCAGGTTCATTGTGGGTTTGGTGGTGGGGTGATATCATCTGGTTTACCATCACATTTGTAGACAGTGATAAGCAGGCATCAACACCCATGAAGAAACCCATAGAGTCATCAGGGAATGTTCATTCATTTTTTCCAAAATTATGTATGTGTGTGAGTGTGTGGTTGATGCTTGAAAATGGCTGCCAGTACATGAAAGTCTGGTGAAAGAATTTGTGCGTTCAGTAAAATTTTCTGTGAAAGAATACATCAAAATTTTCCTAACTGATAATGTACATGAGGGTTCAGTCAGACTCAGTGTTGTTTCTACTGGTTAAAATCAGATAATTTAATATTTAAGACAAAAGGCTTGGGATTCAGTAAACAAAATCTGAGAGATTGAACAATTTTTTAAATATGCTTTTCCTTGAGACTACTAAAATGCAAAAAATTAGAAAGCCTCAAGGATTAACAGAAATGCTATTTTTCTGTAGCCTGTCAGGAAAGAAATACTTATGCAGCCACATGATGAAATAAGTTATTTTTTAATAAAATCTCGGTTGCCTTTATCTGACTTTCAAACTTGCTGTTTAGTGACAAGACATTCAGATTTTTCAAAGCCCTGGGAATCTTATATATTTTAAAGATGCCTCACTGAGAGCTTTCAAGACATAAACATAATATTAATAGTTTTAAGAGGGCCTTACAATTCTCCACTTCTAAAGCAGAACTTCCCAACTATGTATTGATGTAGATGGCAGCTATGTTGAAATGTTAGCTTAGCCTCATTTCCATTTTAATTTACAATAATTTTTGCAGGAGACACTGCTAAGATTAATAGAATTCATTTTAAAAATGAGAGAAAAATCATGTTTCTTGTAGAGAATTATGCTTCCTGGATTTGTGGTGCTTGAAAAATACCAACAGCTTAAAACAACACAGTAAAACAGCATGAAAATTGTTTGGTTTAGATCTGATTTTTCTTAGACTCTGACAAGTCTGTTCAGTTTTGCTGGATCAATAATTTTTTATCTGCCTTGATATTCTGAATTAGTTCAAGCTGAAAAATTTTTAAATAAAAATTTGGGTGGTTAGGGAACTTCCTCTGAAAATTCTCTGTTAATTATTCTGATCCAATAATCAGGTATTTTCTTCTTGGTTCAGTTCTTCATTAGGAAAAACAAAGAATTTGGTAATAACTGTGGTTCAATTACCATTTTACATGGAAATAATCTGTATTGATTTGATATTAGGCTGAAGCATTTTGGGGAGGGCTTGTGTTTGTGTCTAGATCTACATGACTGTGTCTTTGGGGACATCAAGGAAACGGGTCAAAAAGAAGTAAAGGGGAATGATATAAAATCTGAATTTTGAATCTGCATTTTTATAACCTTATCATATAAAATGGATAAAGAGAATACTTTGTCTTGAATCAAATACTGTTTACTGAATTCCATTGAAACTCTAAAGAATAACTTAAAAATCTAAATTTATTTTCATTCGTCAGGATGTTTATAGCTTTGGCTACTTTTAAATTCCTCAGAAAATGTTTTTTTCATGCTTAAGTTTATTATTTCTGTATAATTACTCAGAATTTTATTGGTTTTTCTTTTTCAGGAACTTGTTTTGGGTTCTATTTTAAGTTGGTAGAGAGATTAGAGGACTCTTGTGGTTTCTTTACCAACCTCTTCTAGGTTGCGCAGAAAAATTACTAAGCAGGGTTTTTTTCCTGACATGCTAAATTGTAACTATTTTAAGAGAAACCAATAGGTTGAGTGTTAAAGATTTAATATAATTTTATCCATATGTATTTTTAAACTGTGGATTAGTTGATATGTTGGAGTTCAGCTGCATTAGACATCTGCACAGTTGTGACATTCAGCAGCTCAAGAGTTGGTGTGACAGAGTTTGTTCCACTCCCTTTTCCAGAATGCTGCCATGACCACTGCCAGTGCTGTGCATGGACATAGGAAGAACAAAAGCCAGAGCAGGCAGAACCATGCCACAGAGACTGCAAAAGGATGTGATATCCCTTTTTTGTTAGAAAGTCCTTTCTGAAAGCCAGTCCTGCATGTTAATTCCCATCTCTGTCCTTCAGGCTCAGTTCTGCTTGTTCTTGACTCTGTGGGCTTTAACATATGTGTTTCTGAGGAGGAAAGTCCCTGCTTTTTCAGGGAACTTTGAAAAAACTTAATGAGAATATCACTTACTCTTAGCTCATCATTTTTCTAGGTTACTTCCATAGGAGACGAGGTTAAATCTATTGTTGTTGACTTGCCAGTCACATGACATCAGACATATGTGCAGCTGCTTAAATTTGAATTGAAATAGCCCTGGAAAAGATGGGGCTCCTTCTCAGATGAAATAAAATGTATGTCCAAGAAAATCATAAGTAAGCTGTTGAGGGTTTTTAGTAGATCTATCTCTCATCATAATAATTACCAAAGTGTTTACTCGCAGGTGCAAAATACTTAGAGAGTCTCCTTAATCTCCAATTATTGTTGCCCTCTCATCTTGACCTCTCTTGAAGTGTTTTATAAACAATTTAAAGAATAAATGAAGTATTAGAAACAGTTATTATAGAGCAGGCAAAGTTATTTGCTTTCTTTGAGTGAAGGGATATAATTTATAAAGGGC
The DNA here is from genome assembly GCF_015832195.1 of Motacilla alba alba. Lineage (NCBI taxonomy): Eukaryota > Metazoa > Chordata > Aves > Passeriformes > Motacillidae > Motacilla > Motacilla alba. The sequence goes on along the minus strand of NC_052017.1, from coordinate 69,158,398 downwards.
TGATTACACTCATCTGTTTTCTGGGTAGCCTGTAAGTTTACTTTACCATGGCAAGGCAGAATAACAGAGAAATTGTGTCATGGGAGCCAAGTAAGATATTGTAGCAGTAGGAAATCCAATTGCCTTGTTTTACAGCCATTTGTCTCGTCCGTTGTTTCTGTCAAATGATAATTTGAATCAAAAGCATTTGAAGAGATTTTCTTCCTCTTCAGTAATGAGAACAACAGAGACTTTTGTGCTGCTGGACATTCCTACTAGGTCTTTCCTCCTCTAACATGGCTACCTGCCAGTCCTTGTTATTATTGAAAGTTGCTTCATTTAGTACATTTTATAAAGTGTCCCTGCCCAGCTTCATGGCTGTCACTGAGGTTATGAGTCAAGAGGGAGAGTGGGAGCGGGAGCTCTGATTCAGCAGGGCTTAGCAGCAGAGAAGTTAAAACTGAGAATGTTAGTGGGTAGCTTACTACTTCAAACGTTCTCTTTTTCAAGATATGTGTTTGAATCAAAAGAAATATACAGTGGAAAGCATGTTTGATCTCTTTGCCTTACTCATTTTACCACATTGCTCCTGTCTTGCTTACTAATTGGAGGTTGGTGTCAAGGTTCTTTGACTCCAGCTCTCAGAAAGAAGGGCCCTGTCTTGGAGGGAAGAGCCTAAGGGTTTCAGGAGCTTCCTCTGTAAGTCTGCAAGCCATTCCCACCTCTGCTGTGCACTTCTGGATCAAATGAGATGCGAGTGTCCTGGAATCTTCAAGACAACAGAGCCTGTTGGCTCCAACACAGCTGGAACTGGAAAAGATGCCTGTTCCTCTTCACTTGCATGGGTTTTTTCTGTCTCTTTCCTGATCTCCCTGTAAGGCAGACAGAGTGGAGGCAGTAGAGCAGCAGGGAAGAAGAAAGGGTGACAGTGATTGTCTATTCCACATCAGAGAACAATTTTGTAGTGTCCCTTTGCAATTAGAAGAACATTTGTCAAGCCTGATGTCTGCCAACCATAGTTCTGCAGCCCCTGGAGGAGCTTATCTTATCAAAGTGATTTTCTTTCCTAAACAGATAGAAGACACTATCATCTCCAAGATCAGGTATTTGAATGAAGAAATGGGGCAGGGTGTTGTTGTAGACACATAAATAGAATTACATCTTTATTTCTAGCATTTCTGGCAGAAGCCAGGTGGATGAGGGAGAGAGCTACATTAATGACAGGTGGTTGTTGTCAGCGTGATAAGACTCAAAAATCCTACAGAAACTCTGTATCCTACAGTAATTTTCTTGCAGATTCAACACCGTTAAAAATATACCTTAGCAGTTCTAAGATACTTCTGAAATATTCCTTATATTTAGAGTCATAATTTTGAAAGTCAGTAAGTCTGTGTGTACACTTTTGATATTTAATCACTGGAAGGGTTGGAGGCCCTTATGCAGAAGAGCATGGTCAGAGGAAATCAGCTTGAGAGCTGATTCTTTGCCTGCTGCATCTGGAGCCTAGTGGGGGTGCTCTAGGGAACAAATGTAGATTTGGCTTTGGCTCAAGGGAGGTCCCCTGTCATGAGATGACATATGAAGGTTATGCATATAAGTACCAAACCCTTACACTCCCATACTGTGCAGCATTTCACAGCCAAGAGATAAACAGACTGTAGCTGTTTTAAAATAACAGCTATGGTTTTATTCTCTATTTGCTGGGCTATTAGGTTCCTTTTGTTTACTCCTGCCTTGAGTCATCTCCCAGGTCGGTGTGTCCTGTAAATTGGGTATGATACTTTCTGCCAGATACCACATGTACCTGAAATGCTGGGTACTGCAGACTTTCTTTTAAAACCCTCATGAGTAATTGCCAAAAGGTCATAGCTACAGTGCCCCAAACAAATGCAGGTTATGAATGGTCCTCTTTTTCAGCCTACTTTTCCTTTAAACAGGCCTGTTGGGTTTTGAGTACCTGCAGTTAAATGGTGTTGCTTTTGGCAGGGCTTGGTGAGCAAATGAGGCATAATCTCTCTGATCTCAGTAGTCTGGTCAGTCAGCCATGACATTCTCAGTGTCTTTTCTTTCTACACCCTGTCTGAACAGAGCCATAGCCCAGGCGGCTCTCAGTGGGGTTGCCAAAGATTACCATGTGTAGTGAAGCAGCAGATGGCAGGACAGTGGAAAATATGCAGCCCCAATCCCTGGGTTCACGTGGGGTTCAGGGTTAAATTTCAGTGATTTCCCTCTCTGCTCCTCAAGCCTGTCAATAAACTGCCCTTTGAGAGATGAACTCTTTAGTGTGCTTTGGGAAACTATTTAAAAGTTCAGTTTTGCCCAGTTTTGGAAGTGTCTTCTAGACTGAAGCAGAAAATTTAAGCATTCGGTGGCTACAGCTGTTGAAGTCTTCCTCACCTTAGTGTGGGCATAAAAAATGAGGTACATATGAATATGTCCTGAAAACTATGAAAGGAGGGCAAAAGGAGCTTTGCAAACTTGATTGGCTCATAAACTGTGTAATGACTGAATGAGGGGTGCCTCCACAAACTTAAACTTGTGCCTATATGTTTTGATAAAGCCGTTGTTTGCACTTTTGGTTTTTCTCCCCACAGGTTCCCTCTTCCTTATTCCTTGCATGGGATGGAGAGTTTTCACTGGAAGGACTAGCTGTTCAATCTTGGGATGGGGGAAGGTGGAATGATGGGCAGAGAACAAGAAAAACATTCTTTCGCAGCATATTTATTTACTCTATTGAGTGATTTCATCCCTTTTTGACTCTTCCAGGGTCTCATTGTTTCACAAATATCAAGATGCTTAACTTCCTCAAATTCTTGTAAAATTTTGGTGTATTACCTTCATTTGGGGTGTGGAGATGACATTAAGGCATGAAAAACCAAAAGAAGCCTACATTGCTTGATTGATTAGTTCATGTTCAGAATAAAACTTTCATTTCCACCTTGAGCCACAACAAGCATATAGAGGTATATGTGTCAGTGACTAAATGAGAACCTGGATTTAAGTGACTTTCTGAGCACCCTTTTAGAATTTGCACAAGAATCAGGTTTTGTTCATTTTCCTGCTACAGCATTAATCAGACTGAACTGTGTATCTATCTTTTCTTTCTCTGAAGTTCTTTACCTTTGGTTAGCTTCAGGTTCCATAGGACTCTTGCCTACTTCATTTCTCAAGAGACAGCAATTTTTACTCTCAGAGCAAGTCTGGTCTCCGGACAGGGGGCTGTCTATTAGTGAAAAGATTAAAGTATGATATCTAGACATGTTCTGTAAAACTGTATCATTGTGCATTCAGAAACATGAGTAAAACATGTAATCCTAACTTTTGGTGCTAGAATTTACAGCTTTGTCTGGAGTATGAACAGAGCATGTGCATGTGTGTTTTTGTGAGTGCATGCACAGCTACCTATGGGGATATAAAAATGATGTGAAAGGTCCCACTAAAAACACAAAGCCAGGAAATTCAGAATTGGGCTAACTTTCTGTCCTGGTTTCACCCCATTGTGTTCAAGTATTGTAGACATCTCAGAACAGCAGGTGATCTGACTGCCTCTTGTGTTCCTAGAGGAAGTATAAACTAACTTAAATGGGAAATATCACAAAAACAGGATAACAATGAATTTCAGGAGTCCACAAAGGAAGAAGTGTTCTTAAAAATACTGTTGTTAAAACAGTAGTGAGCATTACAAGCTGAATGGTGGTAAATGGATGTATTATATCGACGCTCTGGATTTTATACCATTGAATCACTTTCCAAATGTTTTGTTTCATATTTTCTTGTGCAAAACTTTTGTGGTGATTGGACATGTTAATGGTGGTATGTTTAAGTTTGTCCTCTTCTTTGTAAATTTAAGTAATCTGACTTTAGCCAAACGGCACCAATTTATCTTGCCAGAAAGCTGAGTTCTCTGTGTTTATAGCTGTGTATTTATTTATATTATTAATTACACTAGAGAAACTCTTTTCCCACAGAGAAAGAATTCAGGAGTGGGATTCAGTTTCAGGGGCAACATTAGTAAACAGGAATATTCATTGAAATGTGTGAACATTTCAAAAAGCTGTTAGAATTTTACTCAATGATTATGTTCAAAATATTTTCTCACTAAATAGGGGTCCATTTCTTTTTTCGGTGCCTTATTCATTTTAGAGTGAAAATTAGCAACATGCCCAGGCTTTGTCCCAAAGGGGAGTTCGCTCTCAGCAATGGTTTTTATGCAACCTCCTGACATACCCTTTCTGCCTGTGGGAGAGCTGCTGCTCTGTCTGGTGGCATTTCCAGTTTGGAGCTTGGGTGTGGAAGCCGTAGCACCCTTGCTTAACTTCAGGGTCCTCTGAGAGTGATCACATCCTGTGCTGCAGTAAGGACATCAATTTTATGGGAAGTTTAAGCAACCAGCAGTAACTACAGCTAGGTGAAATAATGTTTTTATTGGCGTTCTGAATAGAGGAGGTCAACACAGCTAGACCAAACATGGCCAAGTCCTTTGGACCAGAAGGGACATGCTGTCTTTGTTGGCTTGCAGTCTTCCTGGTGTACTGTCATTGCGTCTCTGCCTTTTCACCCCATTCTCTTCTTAAACTGTTAGGCCTTGGGGGCTTTACGGTTGGGTTCCCCCAGCTCCAAACAATCAATCAAAGCTTTTTTTACAGGGGTCTGTTTTTAAAATACTGCATTTCAGGGTTGTTACTTTGGCTTTATCCAAAATAATGACCACCAGCATTGTCCAGCTCGGTCTTCAGCAGACCCACTTGTCCTTGTGCAGAAGCAGAGCTTGGGAAATGGGGACAGCAGGGGTAGGGAGAGCAGGCTGAGAGCACCGTGAGCTGATCTCATACTCTGGGTTACACACCAGCTTTTCTGCATGCTACAGCACACACTGTGGAGATTTTTTTTGGCTCTTAACATCTGAGCCAGGTGTTTACTTGATTAGTTTGTTACGAGTCTGAGAGGGTGTCTGTAGCTAGAAGATTTCATCCTTGTACTTGAAACTGTAGAACTCTGCAGGTGGTGATCTGTACATTGACTTGTTGGGATCATCAGTGGTGTTGGAGATGTATTTCTCACTACATCCGATCTGAGAATCCAACTATTCATAACATGGAAGATGGAAGGAAATGTTGCACCTTGCATTTTATGTACCTTGTACTAGAAAAAATGTGCCTTCTGTATTTGCAGAAGCTGAGATTTATTTTTTTCTTTTTTTTTTTGCTTCCCTCCAGTTATCACTGGCCCTCACCTTGTTACTTCTTGATGACCTCTTTCCCTTCGGCAGTTTCCAGCTCCCTGAAAAAATGATTCAGCTGTGTTTCAGTACTCCCTCTTGGTGATTCCAGGACTTCTGTAGCAAATGGTTTAGTAAAATCAAAACATATTTACCAAATGATGCATTGAGGACCTAAAGGGTGCCTCAAGGACTACTGCTGTTGCAAAGCTAACCAGAAGGAAGTCCTAGGAGAAAAATTGTTGAGCAACAAAGCTCCAAAGGGAGGCACATGGATTAGGAACATCTTGAGTTATGCTGTATAAGTGTCAAACCCGTCTAGCACTGCTTTATTAGTTTGTGTGGGAGGCAAAGTTTCAAATAAGCTGCTTGGCTGTAGCCAGACCATTTCTCTTGCTCCAAGAAAATACATCAGCACTGACTCAGCAAATTTGCCGCTGTGACTGGTTTCAAGGCTAGCTCTTGTTACAGTCTTTAACCTACAGTAAAAGTAAAGGAAAATTCTTTTTCCCCCTGACTTGAAGTGAAATGATACGTTTTATACTCAAGAAATTTGCACGTTAAAAGTTAGGACAATTATGGGTGCACAGAAAGACACGGAAAACCTGTGCAAGACTTTGTTTACATCATGACCCACCGCAAACTGATGTCCCAGCCACCTGGAGAGGTTGAGAGACCAGCCAGATTTAGTCCCTCAGAGGTCAGAAGGTCCAAGAAACTGTATTAGTCAGTCATGTGTCACCAGGTAAGATTAAAAGCCTTGCCTGCTTCATCTCAAGAGAGTGCAAGGGTAAAGGCTGAATGTCTCAGCTTGAACCGTCAAACAGCAACTTTTTTGATGTGCTACTGGTTGCTGAGAGGATGGAGGAGGGGAAAAACAGGGAGAAAAGGAAAGGGGTGTTAAATTTAAGAGCACAGATGTCTGAACTGTGATAGCCATTAAGCAAGGGAAGTTAAAATCACAGGGGTTTGTGCAAGTTGCCTAAGACTGCAGGATAATTCCATTTCGTACAAGTGCTGGATTTTTCTTTTGGTTGCATACAGTTCTAGCTGTTGTAGCACAAATTACCAAAGCATGTACTTAACTACAATTGTTTACACAAGCTTTAACAATGTAAAGAGTCTGTACTGATGGGCAAGCACACTCATGTTTACCCACAGCTCACACATGCAAGGGCTTGTGTAATTCTGTGACAGCTGAAATGAGAGGTTTAATTCAATAACCTTAGTTGTACAATTTTAAAAACACAGCTTCAATGAATGTTAGAAAATCAGAGTGGCTAAAGCCATTTACCTTTGTTTTACCATGTAGTGTATATGAACTGCGATTAAAAAAAACCAAAGTGAATAGTTTGGAGCAAAAGGTTAAGTTTTCTGTAAGCAAAACGCTGCTCTGTTTATGTAAGCACCATTAGCAACATAAACTCGGGAACAGGAATAACACTTTTACATATTGTTTTCAGTATTAATGTTTGGGTTTTCCTTTATAAGAATCTTTGATGTCTCACCTTATCCTGTTCAGTGTACAGTTCCTGAAGGGGAAATATTTTAATTTAAGAAAAATTATATGGAGGAAATATACTAAAATAGCACATTTTGTTCAACCTCTATTGCTGGTATATCACCCTGTCCTTTTAACAACCCTATATGATAGATCTGAGAAGTGTAATTATTCCCAAACAGTGGTATTTTAATTGTGAAACCTAATAGCTTTGTGTTACATCCTACACATGCAGATTGTCTGCTAATCAAACATCATTTTTTCACAGTCACTTTCCAGAACTGCTGCTGTGTAGTCACAGAAATGATCCTGTCATTGTTTTTGAGTGGTGGAAACCTATATCTGTTTGTATGCAGAACAGTCATGAACAGTCTAAAGCCCTGATGACAGATGCCCAGTGGAGGGTTAGCACCAGTGAGTCACTGGGGAGCGTGGCTTGGGCTGTGGCAAATGCCACCTCAGATTCTCATCCTTTGGTGGTGGTTGGTAGGTCTCTTCCCCTACTTCTGTATCCCCTACTTTTTGCAGAGCTTACTAGTTGTCCCCTGAACTAGGCTTTGTGCTCTCTTTTTACACACTGGGAAAAAGAAAAAATTTCCTGCTCTCTGTGTTCCCTCCACATTTCTGTACCTTGTTGTTCCTCACAAGACTGTCTCTCACTCTCATTCCCCACTCAGATTATAAAAGGCAATAATTTGTGTTCCCTCCACACGTAGTTCAATGACCTCCTGTTGCCCTCAGCTGTCCAAATGTTCGATGTGCAAGTGGATGGCAGGGGCAGAGGTGTTTTGGGGTTGAAGAGCATCAGCCCTCTCCACTGTGCTGCTCTCCCCTGCTGATTCCTACCTCTCAATGCCTTTATCTTTCTGCCTTAACCTCCTCATTGTTGAAATGTAAAAGTATTTTAGTAGTGCATCTTCCATTATCTCAACAATGAGCATCCAAAGAATTGGTTCTGCATTTCTGTTGAAAACTGATGTGCTAATGGAAGATGGAACCCAGGAGAATTAGTGCATTTTGGTGTCGTAAGGTTATAATGTCATATATGTTATAATATCAATATATTATTAAACAAAATAATTCAGTTTATATGCTGATTGATGTCTTTGTTAGCAGCATTTGAAAGAATTACTACTACCACATCATTTTATTTAAATCACACATTTCAAAGTAGTTCCAAATGAAGGTCACTTGATAAAGAGAGAATTTTATCCTCATGTTACTGGACCACTGCTTTCAGTCTGGGATCTGCAGAACTTTGTTACCTAATTGTTTTCCAGGGGATTGATGGAGAATAACCTCTTCAAAAAGAATATTATCAGTAAAATTTCCTGTTTAGAGAAAGATACATGTCCATTGGAAAATAGTTTGGGATATGTAAACTGAAAATATTTGAAAAACATTGCAAATATATTAAAAAATCTGAGAAAACCACTACCATAAGCTACTTCTAAAATTTTAAAAAACAGAGAAAAAGATTGAACATATTATGATAAAACAAAGTATTTCCAGCCATGCTATACAGGATTAAAATGAAAGGATTAAAAGACTATATCTCATGTTTCAGGAAATAAAATGATTTATTGCCCCAGTCAGAAGATGTTTCCCATGCATGACTCTAGAAGGAATTGCTTATGAATCATATCACCTTTATTTCATATATATTTCATTTTGCAAAAATCTGATTGTGGACTTTGTGGCAAGCTCATCCAAAGATAGCTGTATTTGCTGAGTAAAATTTGTATGATGACAAGTAGAAGGAAAAAAAAGTCACCTTTAGCCGTGATTTTCTCTTTATTTCTAAACAGTGATGTTTCTACTTTGTGTAATTATTGTTGTGAGAACAATTTATTATTTTAAATTGTGCATGGATTCACAATTTAAATGCATGAGTGTTTAAAATATATTAAGTAACTGCTCTACTAGTTTTACCAAAATGCAATACTGTATCAGTGGTTTTGATCAAGACACAGTTTAAAATTCCGTTTAAACTCAAAATACAGAAGGTTAATTTAAAGATATGTAACTTGATTTTTCATTCGGTTTACAATGACAATAAATCCATTTGCTTTGGAATAATTGTTATTGATTTTCATCAGTGTAAAGAGATTTAAGGCTTCTTTTCTTAGAAGATCTGGGTGTTTCTTTTTTTTTCATTACAGCATGTTACAAAAAATGGAAAAGGTTCTCATAGAATGGAAATGATGAGCAATGTGAATTTTCAGGCAATCAAAACATTTTAATGATCTCATTAAATGTATCATTTACAACACATATATGTTAAAAGAAATATGTTTCTCTGGTTAGTAGAAGCGCTGGGTACACAATGTGTTTGAACATGTTAAGCTTCCACTAGAATCTATGCCAGAACTGCAGAAACTTGGAGGAAGAAAAAGCAAAACTTCAACTTTTTTCTTGTGTCAGTGTCTTTAGAGACAGAGACCTTTTAATCTTGTTTTATGCAAAATGAAGAAAAAAGGTGTTACGAGAACTTGGTAGATTTTTCTAGGACTGCATCTCAGTTGATAGATAATAGCAGATAAGTACTGCTATTGAATTCTATAAGACTGATTGTCATTCTATCATATTGCTAGGATTAATAACAGGTTTTCTTAGGCATGCAACTGGTGTTTTACAGGGAGAGCAGAGTTTCTAAGACCACAGTTTTATCAATAGTTGGGTTTTTGTATGTAGTCTTGAGAGCTTGGAAAATTGGGGTTCTTGAAAAGAAACAGATACTACAATAGTGGCTCTTAAAGCTGCTTCATCCATTTGGTTGCCTCTTCTAAACCACAGTATCCAGAGAAAAACTCTACTTAAAACAGACTGATGACTCACAAAGGCTGAAACCCCAGTGCTGATAAAAAGAATGGGGTGCCAATGCAGAGAATAAGATTTTTTTTTCTGTCTTGGGGCAATCCAGCATTGGAACTGTAGGTGCACTAAGGCCATGCCTCCTAAATAGTTTTCAATATGTGTTAATGAGAGATGTGTCCAGCTTTCAAAACTGCATCTTTGCCAGATGTAGGCAGCATCCTTCTTGAAGGGATGAGCTGTTTTCCACCTGAGCCAGGCAGCACAATGGGTGACAGGCCTGGGCTGGAGAGCAAAAGCTATTGCATTATACCTCTGCTATTTCTTTTCATTGTAGTACTGTTCCTGCAGTGGTTTGCTGACAAGTTATATGTTTTACAGATCAGGTCTGCTTGATGAGGAATCCTTACTTTAAATCCTGTCTAGGATAAATCGGGGTTTGTAAATCAGACCTTATGGTATCTACTGGAATGCTAACGATCTCAAAGGGAGGGCTTGGGTTTTGAAAACAAATCTAAGCTAACGCCCAGGGCTCCTGACAGAGCTGTTAATATCATGAAAACTCTTGTTAAAGGCCTCTTTTAAAATGTAAGAACTTGTCAGACCCTGCTTAAGTCGGGGGATTTGGAACCTCTGAAATGTCACACCAAAGCATCCTTTGCTAGGTCTGGCCATATCTCTTCTCCCTGGCTACACATTTAGTGCTTCATTGCAGTGATTCGTATCCTGCCAGTCGCGATGCAAACCAGAGCATAATGTGGCCCATCATGGTTTTGACGTATTTGCTGCATAGATAACTATGCAAGGCAGTTAGCCCAGCATGCTTGGCCCTACCGACAGCAAGAATGACTCTTTTTGGGGTTACTGTAGGAAAGTGAGCTCCCAGACATTTGCCACCCACACACATTTTGAAAAGGCATTCAAGTAAGTCAAAAGTCATCAACCATGTAACTTAGTTTTTAACAGTCCGCATTTATTTGTGCTAGGTGTGAGCAATGAGTTGTGTTTTACAAAACCTCTCTGAATGGAGGAAGCAGTGCAAAGCCAGGAGAAAAATATGGGACTCTGACATCTCTCTTTCCCACCAGTCTAAGGTAGCTTCTGTCACTATCGCCAACACATTTCCAGGTGGATTAGCAGGGTTAGTAGCACAACAAATTAGGCCTTATTCACCTGTGATAACTGGTGGCATTTTATCTGCTGCATCATCTTGATCCAATGCAAATCAACATAAAGGTTAACACACCAGCAGCTCTGGTGATACTCTTCCTGGCACTGTGTGGCTATTTTGTGGAGAAAAATGCTCTAGTGTGTTCAGCAGCATTAGCAAGTCTTCACTACCTCCTGATGAAGAAGGAAGCTAACTACTTCTGTGCCTCAAAAGGTCCTTTGTATTCAGTCATACAAAGATATGTATAGTATTTTGCCTAGACCTTTTAGATATAATCAGTCCTGAGGAAAAAAGAAATTACTTCTGCTAAATTTCAGACCAAAGCAATGTCATAGCCAAATTGCAAACCTCTAGGACAGGGCTTTTTAGTGGAAATGCTGACATAGCCTTAAATACTTTGTATGACTCCAGCGGGCACCAGCTTAAATTCTAGTTATGATGTGCATTTAATGGCATGGGATCAAACACGGAGTGTAATGGGATATTTTAAGATACTGTGTTTGAAGGGAATAAGTACTTAAACATTATTTATGAACCATATCATTTAAATGCTTCTGAAATGTGCCATTCAGTCCTTGGGTGCATGAAAAAAATTTCTAATCACATTTCTCAGAATGAAGAATGCATAGTTTTCTTCCACAGCTTTAATGCTGAGGCACTTCCAAGAAGAGGGTTGGTATTATTTAGTGGAACCCTTACTAGAATATCCCTGGAAAATTAAGGTTTTCATTTTTTTCATTGTGGTGCTCTCTAGTTTTTCAGTTCAGCCTTTTGAGGAATATTCTGATTTTACTTGGAGAATATCTTTGAAGATTGTTTCTCTCCAGTTAACAGTGGCTCTACAAGAAGACAGCAGTTACTAGTATTTGTTGTGCTGTGCTAGACGAATCAGCTCTTTCTTGTGTGGTATCTTTCATACAATTAAAGTTAAATTGATAGCATAAAAGTTTTTCTCTCACACAACCGAATATGCTGCTTTTTTTTTTTTTGCCTTTTTTTTTTTAATGCTGAGGAAGCATTTGCTCCAAAAGGGGAGTTGACATTCATTAGTTGTGCAGGTTGACAGGAAAACTCGCTTTAATGTGGATGGTGACTAGAACTATCATTGCTTTTGCTACAAATGGGAATGTAGTGTTGAAAGCAGTCAGTTTTCCTTATTACTCAGTTGCAGCCTGGAACTTTAAAACATCTACCTTATTCCAGGAAGAAGTCTGTTCCTTCAGCTGTTATTTACTGAATTAAAATGCTAACTGAAATCATTTTGGTGCAGAAGGTTTCAGACCTAGTCCTAGTAAGTTTTTGCCATAGGTTGAATCTGTTTTTAATTAATTACCAGTAATCTGTGTGAATATCCTGAAGCACTTTGATAAGTTAAAAATGGAAACAATCTTTGGAGAGGTACCAGTCTGACTAAGCCACAGAGACTCTGTCACTGGTTTCTGTTAAGCCGGAACTTCACTCCTGCTGCAAGCCTGTCCAGCCAGGAACAGGGGAACCACAGTACTTTGCTTTCAGAAGTTCAAATAGCAGAGTCACAGTGTCCAACTCTTGAGAAATTTCCTTTGAAAAAGACTCTGGAGTATATTTTGTTTCTGGAAGTTTGCAAATCACACTGTTAAGGAAGCTTCCTTTGTATACAAACACCTTTTCAGGGGATATGGAAATTGTATGATTTTCGCCTTTTAAAGAACAGGTGCAAATTGATGATATATCCTAAATGGCTAATAACTGGAATTGCAATTAGTTCAGCGGTTGATGATAATTTAAAATTCTATCTTAATCCTGTGGTAAGGTCTGACTTTAATTTAAGTTCTTCATTCCACATCATTCTTACAGGTGTGCTTTTTTTTTTAACTTTTAATAGAGTCAAATGACACAGAAAAGTACTGTAGTGCTCTTGGCATTACAGGAAAAACTAGTAGTCTGAAAAAGACACTTAATTTTTTTTAATGATGTTGCTGCAACCTATTGTTTGTTAGCCAGGAAACAGAACATACTGAGATGCATATCTAAAGAGCAGAGTTCCATAATGAAAAAAACTGCATGTATGCATTGAATGTATAGGCTACACTTTTGAGACTTCTGAAATTTGCTAAAAGCATTTTACAACTACAGACATTTTCACTAAGTCTCCTGTTTTTCATTTGGAGGAGGTATCATCTGTCACCATTTAATCATATCTGGTTTTAGCTATTAAAAAGGCATGTAATTTTAATTTTTGTGGCTCATTAGTGTGCAAATGCCAATGGGCCTAAACTCCTGGTCTAAATTCAAGTCCTTCTGATTTTGAGGAGACTATGACCACCTTTTAGAAACACAGTCATCATTATCTGAAAATCAAGATCTGAAAATAAGTAACAAAAAATACTGTAAAGCAACTCCACTGGAAGCAGAAATGGGTACACAAATTTTCCAGAGTAATACAGGGGACAACATACTGAAATATGGTAAAATAAAATACAGTCTTCTACTGAAAAAGTTGAAATCACAATTTCATGATCTAACTGAATTTGAAGTAGAAAGAATCCCAAACAACTAGAAAAGTAGAATGCATTTAGCCATTGTAGTTCCTTGGAGAATATGTAGTATTTGCATTGTCTCCATTTTTTAAAATTAATAAACACATTTATTTAGATATTTGCATTCCTTGAAAAAATGAATTAAAAAGGAAAAAAAGAAACTGAAACAGAAAACTTGAGGGTGGTCTAAGATGTCTGTCTTCTTTATGTAACCTTTTGCATTTTGTGTTTAAGAACTGACATTCCAAATTATTTTCTTTGGCTTAATGCCTGGAGTGAATACTGAGGCAGCAAATTAGGAATGCTTAAGAAGTCCCACAAAGAAAGATGTTTGCTGTGGAAGTGCAACTAATGTGACACTTGCCCTGGAAGCTTCTTAGTTTGCTCAAATGATAAAAGATGGTGTGGGTCTAGGTGGGGTAAGGCGAGTGAGTGAAGACTGAAAGTGCCATGTGCTGAGCTGTACGAGGTCTCCTGTCTCCTGTGGCCAGCTATCTGCCACTGTGACAATGCTGACACCACCCTTTATTTCTCTTCCAGGGGCTAACTTTGTCACTCGGAAGATTAGCCGATCGGTAGCTAAGATTCACCTTGGGCAGCTGGATTGTTTCAGCCTGGGCAATCTGGATGCTAAGAGAGACTGGGGCCATGCCAGAGACTACGTTGAGGTAAGCTGTGGGATTTGTTCTGAATCATCTTTTGAGGTCTGTTAACTTTGTCTTGCTCTTGACTTCAGATTAGGGAATTTAGTAACACAGCAGTCTACCCCAGGCATGACCTGAACAGAAAAATAAATCTTTGAGTTTACATTCCTTGCCTGAATTCCTGGGCAAGGGGTCTGACTACAGTGTGGATCTATTTTAGAGTGTTTCTTCAATTCTTTTGACAAATTTTATGACTGATAAAATGACTTGATTTCAGCAAGATGCAGTATGACCTGAAGTGAAAGATCCTGCTAGAGGTTGGTTACCTTTTTTTAATAAGGCAAAAATTAGGTCCATATCAATGATCAAAGTTCTCTTTCATTATACATTATAAAGAAGCATCACACTATAGTTGTGATGGCAGGTACTGGAACACATAAGCCTGCACTTAGTATTTGAAATGTTTGTGTAGTAGGATTTGTTTCTAATTTTATTCTACCCATCTACTTAAGCAGACAAACAAACAATACCCCTGTATTGTGTTACAAGGAGACATGAATGACCGTGTAGGAAATATTGTCTTTTCCCCAGGAGATTTTTGTCCCCATTTTGGTGCTTAAAGATTTCCTGTGGTCATTGGACTATTTCTGTCTTTTAATAATTCCTTGCTGGGAAACCGGATTTGACTTCACCATTCATTGATGTAGTTTAAAAAGATGACGCCTGTTTGTTTTGGTTTTCTATATTACAAAGTAAGAAGTATCTCAGTGGGCAAAAATCTTGATTTTTGTCATAAATTCAGACTTTAGAGGTAGAGTAAAAGCTGAGCTCTCAAATCTTCTTTACAATCAAAAACAGCAAGAAAACATAATCATAATGCCTCTATAAACTAATGTCCTGGATGACATTAAAAAAAGATAAGCAGCCATACTGCCTCGGTATCAAAAAGGTTACATCAAGCGAGTGAAGGAGGTGGTTTCTGGCAGCCAAATGACGTTGTCTTAAGTTCTGTGCTGCATTTGCATGTGAGATGTTAAAAGCATCATGAGTGTAATGACTGTGCCTCCATGACTATGGTTTTATGTTTGTGGCTACAACATTGGTTGAAGCAGTTAAACCAGGAAACCATCCCAGTCATCTTTTTAATGCATAAAAATATGGTCATGAGTGATCATAAAATCAGTCACCAGGTCTCAACTAAAAAGAAGTAAAAGGTAAGTCAAATAAAATGATCAGTTGCATGAATATAATGAATATGATTTGTTAACAGCCATTGAATATTTCATAAAGACTTCAGCTACGACATTCCAACAGAAATTACACTAGGTCATAAATCATGGGATGAATGAATCTTCTTCTCTAAGGGAAATCCTAAATAACTCTCTTGTGCCTTCTGGTTAGACCCTTGTCCTGTGTTCACAGAATCACAGAATGGGTCAGGTTGGAAGGTACCACAGCGGCTCATCTGGTCCAACCTTCCTGCTCAGTCAAGATCATCCTAGAGATCATTGAACAGAATTGTGTCCAGACAGTTCTTGCATATCTCCAATGAGGAGAACTCCACAATCTCTCTGGGCAATCTGTTACAGTGCTCAGTCACCTGCACTGTCCATATTCAGGTGGAAATTCCTGGGTGTCAGTTGCTTCTCTTTGCCCCTTGTCCTGTTGCTTGGCACCACCAAGAGCCTGGATCTGTCCTCTTGACACTCCTATCAGATGCTGATAGACATTGCTGGCATTCATCCCCTCTCTTCTCAAGACTGAACAGGCCCAGCTCCCTCTGCCTATTAAGGCTATCATTCAACCCTTAAAAATCAACAAGTCAATCCAAAAGGATGAGTAGTTTTCAAGGCCTTTGGCCTCCAGAAGGAATTTGGTTGTCTGAGGTCTATGGCACAAACACATGTTTTTTTGTGCAAGTAGCATTCCAGGCCTTTCAGCTACACATCTTGGGCCTGTCCCAAAATTTTCTGGAAAGAATTCCTCGCTAAAATATAATTCATCTTGAGTATTTCTCATCCCAGAGAGGTATCATCCCTTCAGATGATGGGAGAGTTATTATCAATTCTCTAATTCCCTGAGTATTGTGGAAATATGGTTACAGGCAGCCTTCTAATGGGTAAAAAAAAGGGAACTTTAAACTGGAAATAAACTATTATTTGAGGCTTTAATGGACTGGAAAGTAGGGCTTAGAGATTTAACGTTGTTCAAATAAATGCATAATATGTTAGAAAGCATGATCATATTTACAAGCATTTTGGGAGCTTCCTTAAGCATATGGCTGAACACATAGGGATATATCTTATCCTCTCCATATGTAGCTTTAAATCCCATCGATATTAATACAAGTAACACATGTGCATATAGACTAGACCATGTACTGTGTTTCGTTTCTTCTTATTTCCTTATTAGGGATAATAATAAAACCATAAATACATTCCTTTTTGTTGTTTTATGAAATATTATGGGTCAATTCCTGATCTCACGAAAGTTTATGAGCCAACTCCCACTGACTTCATGGAGAAACAGTATCCTGTATGTGGTAGACTTGAGAATGTCTGATGGTCACAAAGCACAAGCAGAATTCATGACTCTTGAGCTTTGATTATATGAGTTCATTTGACTGCCACTGTGATTTTGGGCAACCTCCTTTGCCAACAGTAAAGCATGGAAGCCTGCACACATGTAGGTGCCCACTGAGGGATGGGTTGAGGGTAGTTTAGTAGCAGATGATTCAGAAATTCGGTGTTTAGACACGGTTTAAACATATCAGTGGAGAATAGTTGGAAAACGTGTTTGATCTGGATTTTGACCTGGCACTTGAACTGCCACCTGCAGCAACAGGGTACAGCAGCATTGTGCTGGTGAATGAAAACTGGGAAGTCCAACTCACTGGAAATAAAGGATTCCATTCAGTGTTTGAAGAGAACAGAATAGAAAAATGTAAGCACTGAAAATTTTTGGTGTGGGATTATGAATTTTAACCTAAAATTAGTAACTCTTAACATATTGGCAGAAATTGTTGCTGCCTCCTGCTCTCCCTTTCTCCATTACTTATTTTGCTGTGATCCAGCACAAGTCTCATGAGATTGTATTAGAGATGATGATCAATGCCACTGAGTTGGAAGAGGGAAAAGCAATACATCAGTGCTATTGACATATGAATCTTCTGTTTATTTCTGTGTACTATTTTGCTTTGCGAGGATAACAAACCATTTATTTGTTGCAGACTATCTGCCTGGTATTTTCAATTATTAGCACAACAGCAAGCCTTAAGAGTACTGAGTACACTGCTGAGTACAGGGGAAGAATTATCCTGCTGGCCACATTATTGCTAGTACAGGCCAGGATGCCATTGGCCTTTTTGGCTACCTAGACGCATGAGCCTCCGTTAAACAGCTGAGTTTTTCCCTGCCTTTCTTTCAGTTTCCTCTTTATCACCTGCAGATGCTCAGGTTGCCGTCTGCAATTGCACTGCCCATACCTCATTGTTGTGCAAACAGCAGAAATACTGCACTGAAGAAAGCCGTGGAAAAGCCCTTTAGTCTTGATCTTACAAAACTAAAAGAATGAGTCAAAGGTAACAGTTTTAATAGTCTTTAGGTATTCATAGAGATCAGAAATATTTTCTCTTGCCTTCAACAGAAATCCAGCAAGTACGTCAAGCAATAATTACAGAGGACTCATAATTGGGTCATAATTGGCTCCAATTCAATTAATTACATGTCTAGTCAAAAGTTTAAAATTAGGTGTGTGCCTATATTCATGGTGAAGTCGGGGTGCATTTGATATTTAGAATGTATGGGAATCGGCTTCCATTAATTTATATTTAAATAATGTAAAAGAAAACAAAGCAAAAGAAAACTGTTTATAAATAAGTAATATAGTAATTTATTGTACAGGCCAATCAAGTGTATTAAGAAACTGTGAAACTGCTTAAAGAGAAAATTTCTATCTTATTTTCCTTTTAATTGGTTCTAGTGCTGATTCATACCTTAATCTGTGACTAAAAGCACAAGAAAATACACAGTCATTTTTATTGTCTTAGACCATTTTGCACATGTTGACATTTAGATAACAAAATCTAATCTTTGTTTAAATCTCTAGTCAGCATCACCTGGGCTTTTATTCATGATTTTTCTACTTACCATTCTAATAGGCAGAAACTGACCCTTGGAAGCAACTGTTGTTGCTTCCCACAACTGCTGCTGTGGGAAATCCCTTCTTGTATATTTGTGCGTATATTTAAATACAAAAAATCTTGCCAGAGAGAATTATTTAGAACTTTACTTTACTCTTGTGCATAAGAAAAGGAGCCAGCCAGCAAAAGAATTGGCCAAGACATTTCTACTTTTGTTTTGTTATTTTTCTTGTAGCATTGAGGATATGTTGTCTTTTGAGATACATTTTACCTTAGTCTGCTAAGACTTGAAGTTTTTTCTGAGTAATTCTTTCACCATCCCAGCTGAATTCTTGTTTGTGAGAGTCTTGCTTTGTTAAGAACTGTTGGTTATAAAAGGAAGGTCAGTTGTATCTATCTGTGTAACTATCAATACCTGATATAATTATGAGATTGGCTGATGAACATAAAGCATGTTTCTAAATGCAGATTGCCCTTTTGGTCTGGCTTGAAGTGAAAAATGCTTTTCCTTTCTTACTGCTAATTTTTTATGTTTAAAGTCGATATCTTCTAGCAAAAATGATGAAATAATTTTAAACCCTCAGTGCTGGTCTTGTTTCAGTATTGGTGTATAGCCATCCAGGTAAAGTGTATTTTGTGTATTTCCAAATACAAACTTATCTTCAAATCTTCAAATAAATCAAATCTGCTCCAGTTGAGGTGATTATGCACTGAACTGCTTCCATCTAGGTGAAGTAATTGTGAGAGCATCAGAACTTGTAAGAACCTTTAGGAGAAAAGTTTGATAGACCGTGCTCCTTTGGAGCAAGTACGTGAACATTCATAAAACTCTTGACAGGTGCTTGCTGAAACAGTACCTTTTCTAGAAGCATATGTATCAAAGACAATGAGACAACAAGCATTTCATCCTTGATTCTTTCTAACAGTTTAAAAATCTTTAATGTAGAACAAAGTCTCATGCTGAAATATTTTTGAGAAAAAGCAACATCTTCCCACAGGAAGTATTCTCTTGCCAAGTGCAGAATATTTTTTGATTTCCTCATGTAAATATTTAAGACTTGTGGAGATAGGTGTCCAAGATCAAGGAAATTACATTTGACCCCAGTAATAAGTTCAATCATCCACCTAAATAATGACCCAGTTCTCAGGATATAATACAGCCAAAAGTGGTCACAGCTCAGTCTCAGATAGTTTCAAATGAAAGATGTGAAGTTCACCCAGAGCTGACCCACAGGCATTGGCACTGCAATACAGGCACTTCTTCTTGACACAAAGGAGTGCCGGAGGAGCAGATCCAGAAATAATGATTGTCTTCTCTCTGATTGAGTCTATAGGAAAAAGACACAGATGAGTGGATTTCCAAGGTCAATTCATGGCATTGTTATTTTAGTAAATTATTTGTACGTGTTGCACCTCAACTGAAATATTCCAACCCTACAAAAGAGCTTGTCTTGATATGAAGTGGTAGATGGTGTCACACTGTTTGGTGTCACCAAACATGTCTCCCCACCACATCTCTCATACAGAATCAAAATACAATTCTGTGACACACTAATGTAATTCCTCTCTCTTTATTGCTGTCCAGGTAGGTTCCATCAGGTCCCTCAGCTCCATACGGTACCTGTTGCCTCACTTGACTTCTGGCTTCAGGAATCACTCTTTTATTTCTCTGCTTTTAGTTACAAACTTCAGAGCGGGACTGAAGACCAAACATTTCCCCCAAGGCTATATCTGTGCGGTGCCAAAATGAACTGCCACAAATTATAGGCATATAGTGAACCTCTCCTCGGCGTACATTTCTTCTCCATTCTCCCAAACAAGGAGAGAAAAAGATAAAATTTAAATAATTATGTTTTCTTTTCATTAGATTATGGTTTGGTGCCAGCAAAATGTAGGTATAATTCTCAAACATCTTCTTTCAGATTTTGAAAACATGGGCAAAGCTTCCCTTATGGAGAGAGAATGTGGTTTAGAATAACTGTGATAGGGAAAGATTTATTTTTTAATGCCATATAAAGGCTTACATTTTGATAAATAAGACTGAACACTAAAAGACGGTATAATGCATTTCTTTCAGTGCATGTAATTTAGATTAGACTTCTTGACTATTAGAAATAGTTGCAGTTCTCAGCAGAGCAACACACTATCATCTTAATTTTACTCCTGTGGATGATGCCTACAATAAAGAAAAACAAACCCAAACCAAGTCCTTTGTGGTATTTGAAATGCTGAAGTTTGCAAATAATATGATTCTAAATAACTACAGCATAAATGAGAAAATCTGAACACCCTTTATTCATGTGTGCATGCACACACATATGCAGCCTGTATAAATGTGTGCATGTGAATGTATATTTCTGTGTATGGATGATTTTTGTGGAAATTGCTTTCAATTTTATGTAGCTTGAGAGGTTCATTATGTGCTATTTTTCCTTTAAGTTGAAGATGATTGATAATAACAGATCATACAAGAAAGTAAGTAGTTTGTTGCAATAGACATGAATGGTCTCCATGGTTAAAACATAAAAATGAGGCAAGAAAAAGTTCTTAATTACAATATGTAGGTGTTCTGTCTAACACACATCATATGGCATTGATTTCCAGCAGTGGTGCACTGTAAGTCCAACTGTAAATGTTGTTGTTGTTAGACCTTTCAGAAAACTATCCTGATCTATTTCAGAACTGTAGCATCATTTTTCCCTTTTTATTTTCTTCAGACATATTTTCAGTGAGGGAAACACATATGTAAATAAATTTTTTTCTTATTTACAGATATTTTAATTTAACTTTCTTTTTCAGCACTTTCATGTTTGACCTATTAGTGTTTTTAGGCTTTACAAAGCCAGAAAAAAAGTGCTTTCCTCAGCAAAACCATCTGGTTTAGTTTCCTGTGCCTCAACAATGATACATGCATTATCAAGGCCACCCTGGTGGTTTTCTAAGTGGTCTTGTTACAGTGGTGGTCTTACAATTCAATTGGAGTGATGGAAAGGATAGACTAAGGCTTCTTTCAAGTATAAGGTTTCCAAGCTGATAAATTATTTATTGTTGTCATATTTCCAACAAGGACCTATTTTGCCATTGTGACTTGAATGAAGTATCTCTTCCATCAAATAACACAATTACAAGAAACCTCCTCACAAATTCTGTTTTTCCAGCCTGTTCTTCTTGAGAATACCAAATTAAGGCACTTTGCATAAATAACTGTAAATGTGTGCTGTGTTCCTATGATTTTAGTTTTCTGCTCTGACTGTCAACGTGTGAAAACCCAGGTATAATTATGACAGGGTTCATATTTGGAAGTTATCCTTTCACTTGTTCTAAGGCCTGTAGAAAGCATATAGGTGTCAGCAGAGAGGCTACACAATGCAGATAATGCACCATCATTGCAGTCCACCTCTGGGCATGCTGCAGGACAAGATTTACTCATTAGCTGGTGGCAATATAGCACCAGGGTGAAAACAAGCCAGACTTTAAAAAAAAAAAGTCTGTTCCACCTTCCAGTCAGCCTTGTGGTGATTTTAACCTGGGATAACTCCAGATGAGACTGTGGAAAAGAGATGAATCTCATGAGGGGGATGGGATTGTCTGGACCTAGGAGTGAATGCACCAGACAGCCTGCTCAGGGCTGCGGCTGTGCCTGGAGGGAAACCACTGCCCCATCACGGGATGGAGCGTGTTCACCTTAGAGTGAATCTTCACAAAATTTAACAGCAAAGGTCTCACAAGTCTCTCTTCAGTGCTTGTAAATCAGGATTTTACCTTTTTTTTTTTTTTTCCCACTGTAGTCCACCTAAAGCTTATGAATTGGGCAAGTTTAAGGCAAATGTGAAGGAAATGTTCTTGTAAACATTCTCTAGGCTTCTGCATGCAAAATTTCAAATACTGACTCTACAAGAAAACCCCTAGTTCTTGGAAAAAAAAATTGAAGTTTAATACAAATTAAATGTATTTTTTAATTAGCTGAATCAGTTCAATTGATATTTTTACTTCCTTTCTTTGCTCTTTTTCCCATCCTCAGTGGAGGGGAAAAAAAAGGAAGAAAAAAAGCCAACCAGGTGTGGCCACGTTTGAACTCAGAATTTTTTTTTAGTCAGTTGGTATTTGGCAACATTTTAAAGAATGGGAAGCAGCATATTTTATTGGTAAATGTTAGGCAACGTTAATAACAGGTACTGCTACCAGCCCCACCTGTAATAACCCAGGTAGTTTCTCTTTATTAACTAATCTATGATTTACAGATTTATTTGAAGCTTAGAATAGTGCACCACATTCTGAGAAAGCTCTATAGCATAGTTGGTTTGAATTTTAATAAGGGGGGAAAATCCCTTAAAACAGATCATTAAATTTTAATGACAACATTTTTAAAACCCTATAATGGTTCAATTTACACTGGAAGTCAAAAATAGTTAATGGTGTTGTTATGTCTGTGTGGTAACATCCTTGCTATAGAATAATTGTTTTCATTTGAAATCACGCCAATAAAATATCATAGGCAATGCAATCCCAGAAACAAAGTTTTTAGTCCTCCAACTTCAGGTCATTTCACTAAAAGAAGAAATGTTTCAGATAAATTAAAATGTCAGGGCTCACTTTTATAGTACTCTAGCTGTTAATATTCTGTGCATTATTAAGAAGATTGGTTATCAGCAGAGTGACTGTTCTTTCCTGGTCTGGGTATGGGAAAAAAATACCTTTTTTGTTTTGGTTTGTTTTTTTGAATAGGAAACATTCCCCAAACCCAGAGGGTGCACTTAATATGCCACTTTTAGTTATAGCAGAAATACTTGAATTTTAGCTGTAGGTGTTTTTGGATGAAGCCTTGACCTAACAACCAACACTAATGATCCAAAGATAGAGCAGCTGAACTTTCCGGTTGGCCTTCTTTGGCCCATTTTAAGCTTTCCCTAGAGATGGCTGACTTGGTTACCAGGTTAAGGATGTGAAGAAAGCTTATTGCTGTCTTGTGCTTGATTTCTTTTTCTCTTCCTCTCAAAATCCACGTGATTTCTGCAGTGTTTCCTCATTGTGTGTTTCCTCAGGAGTGATGAGCAGTGGATCTGCAAGGTAGGTGTCCTTTCTTGTCCTCTCTTCCCAGTCAGCTTGGCAGTGTGACTGGAATGGATTTGCCTGCAGCCATCAACGAGGAGACTAAAGTAGAAATAGGGCCCTGGCATGGTGATTCCTTCAAACCTTCCCAGCACTTCCTGCTCTAAAGGAAGGGCAAGGCTGATGGGAGCAAGGGAGCAAGCAGTTATCTTTCCTTGCACACCCCACAGACCCACAGCTCAGCTCCTGGCGTGAGCAGCCTTGGCAGCCATTCCTTTGCTTCTAGTGGAATAAGGATTTTAGTGGTGCTTCTGAAGTGAGCAGGCCCACATATCTGCTTCCAAATTTTCTGTTTGGCAGTGGGATTAAAAGGATCTCTGGTACTGGACTTGAGGAAGAAAATTAGGGGACCCATAACTATTCCTATGAAATGTTGCCTCTCTGCAAGGAAGTCTTACTGGGATTTTTTTTTGTAGAATTGAATGCAGCCCAAGTAGATTTGCTTACTCTTTAGCTTTGCTCCTAATAACAAGCTCTGTACATTTCAGAAGCTGATATTTTTTAGTGCAAGCTGTGCATTATTATTTCTTGATCTGCAAATGGGTTGGAGGGGGTGTTTTTTTGGTTTTTTTTTTAATATCAAGTGATTTTCCTTCTTCCAAGTGCACTTTACAGATTTCTTTAAGGAGCAGTAAATTGCATTAGTAGAGCATGAACTTCTGCCTGAACCTCTATCAAGTGAGATGTTACTCTACACAGTAATAGTTTATCAAGACAACCCTAATGGTGTAATACAAGGCACACATGTTGCTTTTGACATATTGAAAAGTTGGTACAAATCATATGAAGTTGTGCTGTGCTTTATTTTACAAGAAAAAGTAATGCTTTGTGTTGCTAATGCAGTATATTTCCTATGCAATACAGGCACATTTCCCCCTTCCTATTAATTTATTATGCTGCATTTATTTCCAGACCAACATTACTCTTCTGTGTCTGGTGGGAATTTCTCTCTTCGTCTGAGGTGTTTTAAATTCAACAAGCATAAGGTTTTTCATATATCATGTTCATTTTAAGGGGGAAATAATTGACAAGGGAAAAATATTTTGTATAGCTTTTCATTTTACTGCCAGTATTATTACTGATATCCAAGGTAGACACATACTAAAAACACCACGGGTTTAAACCTGTTCATCTTCCAAATTACAAGCAGATCTTGGTAAATTGGAAAGGTACCAGGAGGCATGAGATAGAATGGTCTTCCCCACTGCTCTGATAGTTGCATGTTCCATGTTTATTTGATGTTTTATTTCGGCCCATTACACCTTGTGACCCACATGCCCTATCCATGGTGTGCACTGCTGGAATGTGTTTTTCTGAGTTGATAGTACTGGTAGCAGAAGTGATACTGGGTTGCAAGGAGGAGCCTGCCATAGAGCAGGGCTCTGCTGTGTTCTGTTCTCTGGGCATGCTAAGGTGCAGCATCAAGGAGCTTCCCTTCCAAGGATCTTTTCCAGGCTAACTAGTGTGTCATCTCTAGGAGAACCTTTTTTTTTTTTTTTTTTTTTTTTTTTTTTTTTTTTTTTTAAGTATTTTAAGAGCAAGTAGTAGCAATTTAGAACTGGTGTTGGTTGGTGGTTTGTGCAAGTTCTTATGGTCTAAGCACACTTAATGTAACACTTTAACATTATGTATGGCATTTTAATGGCATCTTAAAAGTATATGTGCACTATTTTAGAAAATGTATTATTTATCCAGGTAGCCATAAAGGGTAAGGACATGTGTGAAATTCTTGACTGTAGGGCTGTGTGTTCCCTCATCGCCCCCTTGGAAAACCTGAGAGTGGCATTGCTAAAAACCAACTGCAGGAACTGGTTTGGAGTGAAATCTTCTAATAATAATAATACCATTATTGGCTTTGGTGGGACTTCATTCACTGTGTCTTACATCTGTGCACAGGGAGGCCAGCAGAAGAGAAAGAGTCTCTGTGCTTGCCCAGAGTTACACAGTACACCTGTGACAGGACAGCCACAATTTGGCTCTAAAAGTGACCTCAGGAGACATTAAAATGCTATTTAACACATTACCAATAAAACCAGGAAGCATAATAAAGAGTTTTCACCTGGCCTGCCCAGTGCCAGTTTTCAGTCTCAAGTTTGAGAATAATGGAATTGATGCACAACTGCCCGCTCCTTGTAATTAAGTAAATTAGACTTTCCTTAAAGAAGGCTTTTTTGTTGCTGGTGTTCATAAGGTCACCTAAAGAAAGGCAGTGTAAAACCAACAGGCACACGTGTAAAAATATAGCTTGCAAAAGAAGTTTCAGTAAAAAGTCCACTCAAACTGAAAGTAAATTTGGCATCATTCTTACTGCAATAATTTTGGAGTGATGACATAAAATACTGCTAAATAATAGCAGAATCATGCACATTTTACATTTACTTTTAGAATACACCTAATTCAAGAGGAAAAACACTCAGTTCGCTTGGCTTAATTTATTCATGTGAGGTTTGGGAACAAATTGTCATGGAATTGCATGCTGATGATAGGCATTTAGTTGTGCTGATTTGTAGCAGTCTGATCATTTAAATACAATGTGTCATAAATATTTCAAGTCAGGGGAAAAAAAATCCAAATTCTGAAATCATTATCTTAAAAATGTCTTGGATAGTTGTTTATGTTCTGGAGCTGCTTGCAAAACAGTTGACTCCTAACCAAGCTGATAGTTTTATTAGAAATATCCTCAAGTGATCCTTTTTGCTTAGATATGGACTTTTGTAGGGATACTGGTTCATATAAAGTCTCTTTACATGAAACAGTCCAACTTGTCACTGCTAACTCTGTTGGTTTTAGAAAGTACTGCTGGAGCTTACAGTGTTATTAGACTTTCTTAGAAGGAAAAATCACACATGCTTTATATTTCATGAAGGCAGATAAAAGCTGGAAAATAAAACTGCCTTTAAGCAAGAACAAACTGGTGGTTTTAAAATAAAACTGCCTTTAAGCAAGGACAAACTGTTGGTGCTCAGGGTGAAAACTAAGATCTGTTATCCCACCCAGAACCAACTCCCTAGCAGCTAAAAGGAGCACTGTCTGGCAGAAAAAAGCAAATTTGTACTCAGGAGTACCACAGCTGATGGAACACTGCATTCTCATGTTGGGAGGAATGTGAGAGCAATACAAGATGGGGAATAAGACCCCAGTTTTTAGGGAAGTGCTGTGCTCTCATCTCCTGCTCTCAGGCCAAAGTGAACCACCAGCTGTCACTGTGCTTGATTGTGCCCTTGAAAGGAGACTGCAATTCTTTAGCCTGAGTGGGTCAAGAAAACATGCATAGAAAGTAGCAAGCATATGCATTAGATATTGATGATTTTTTTTCTTACTGAGTGAATAGAGATGAGGGAAGGATGTGCTCAGTAGACAAGTGTGACTTGAGAATTGTCCTTAACAATAATTAGACTTCTACTCTTGAATTTTTGTATTGGACACACAGAGCCAGCTCAGCCTGGTTAGGGAAGAAGACAGTAAATGCAGGTTCCCTGTGTAACCTCCCAGCAAAAATAGACCTGTCAGCCTAGGCTGCTAAAATAGTCATTTTACAGATAATAAAACTAGTTATTAATGATGCAGATTAGATTGAGAACACCCCTGAAGTTGTTTCTAATTAGCAGAGGACCTAAGTGATGTTAAACTTTGAACCCTACTGCTTACCTGCTTGGTGGCAAAGCACACAGCTGGACTGTGGCCTGAACTTCCACAGGCATCAGATCAACCATGTACAGCAGAACTTTCTTCCAGATTTCACCCTGAAACTTAAAAATTAACGCAAAAATGCCTTTTTATTAATGTCTTCAGTCCCTTGGTTGTAATCTTTTTTAAGATGATGCGTATGTTTTCATACCAAATTTGTGTACTTTCCTGCTTTGTGACAGCACAGATGCCTTGACACAGGCCTGCATGTGCATGCATGGATTGCTGCTCCTCCTGTCTTGTGTTACAGGGAATAACAGGAGTGCAAAGATTTGTCCTCCCAGGCTGTGTGTGGGGACTGTTGAGGTAGCATCTGAGGTGTTAGTGAAATTTTAAGACTAGTGCCCAGTCTTTCCAAAAACATCCTTTTCTGCTAGATATTTGTTAGGCACCAAAGCCTGATAGGTGTCTGCAAATATAAAGTACCAGGATTTTTTACACTGAAATTGTTTTTGCCTTTCACTTGCTGGAACTTCATTTTTTCTTCTCTTTTGATAGAGCTGTAAATCCCCATAGATAGAAGAGAAAAAATACAACAAGAAAGACTGAATTTCACTTGGTGAGAAGAAAATACAAGAGGGAGATGCATGAGGGTATTTGAATTTTTAACAAAAATACTTAAAGGAAAACAATAAAATTACTTGTTTCCATTAGAATTTTCAAGATAGAGTTCCTTTGCAATGTACACATGGCAGGAATTAATTGGAAGTAGCTACAATAATATTCAGAAAAAACTTGCCAAGTTGTCTGTTCAACAGAATTTGAATTAAAACAGAACAAGAAAAGGACCTAAGAGAGCAGGCTTACCCACAGAAGCAAGAAAGATTTATACCTTGAGCAGATTGGATTTGTTATTCAGTGGCTCCTATTACTGTGATGTTTGTTGCTTTATTTAGATGAACAGTTTGGCTCTGGCTGCCTTTGTTCCTGCTGTCCAGAAGACTTGGCACGTTTCACGTTGTGCACGGTGCAGTTTGAGAGGGAGACCTGCACAAGGACATCCACCCAAGGCGAGCTGGCAGACAATAGCAGAACATCCTTTTCTTTGGAAGCGACTCATCAGGAAAGCATTGGTCCTGCCTCTCTGTATTTAGCTGAATGCAGATGAGAGGCGTGATTAACACTAATGAGTGACCAGGGATTTATTGTTTACTTAGAGATAAGGCATGAGCTTCCTTCGTTGGCACATTCTGCCAAATCGTTTGATCCTAGTTCACTAAGTCTTTTATTATTTGTTGTTGCTCATTTTGATAGTGGTAGTTGTTGCTTTAAGTGATTTCTTTCACCAGAATCTTTTCATCAGTGGTGCTTATTTTATTTAATTTTTATTGTAAATTGTCTGAGCTGTTTGTCATTTGGTCCACAGAACTCTGGAGGTCCTTTACGTGCATCACATGTTCTGCATCCAACAGTGCTTTTTCTGTTCAGTTCTTGCCCTCCTCCCCAAAGCTGAAATAAATCAAAGTAGGTTGAGACTCAGTCGCAATAAATCAAGACCTGTCCAAAACTGGAGCCTGCCCAGTCAAAATGTCATAGCTTGGCTTTCACTGAGGATTAATTAAAGGCCTGATATAAAGCCCAGATGTGCTTCAGGAGAGTAACAAACTGCCTGGTGGTGGCTATGCTAAAAACCAAGTCTCCCCATGAATCTGCCCACCCAAGAACATGGAGGAGGATAAGGCTGAGGAAAAGGGAAGAAGGGAGGGGAGGGGAGGAAAGGAGTAAACTGAATCAAGCATGATTTTATAGCATCTATGTTGGCAGAAAACAAGACAAGCTCTATGCTAGAGCACTTCTGAAAAAAAATACAAAGCCTGCATGTGTAGATCTCTAACAGCCACAGAGAATATAATGGTTAAAATGTTCAGCATTAATCGGGAGTGGGATAAAACTAACACAGTGAGTGAACTTTTGCACTTTTTATGGTGAAATATACATATATATATATATATATATATATGTGTGTGTGTATATATATATATATATATATATATATATATATATATATGTATGTATGTATGTGGCCTGTCCAGTGACTGAGCTTGCTCTGTGCCTGTTTTACATTAAATTCCTGAAACTCATCTTTACTAAAATAGTTTAGCTGAAGATTCCTGTGGCTCTGATAGTGACAGATATGGAAATATGCATGTTTCTAAATTCAGTATATTTAAATATAAATATATAAAATACACTTAACTTACATACTGCTTGCATTATGGCCTTTGCAAAACTCCAACTTTGCTCCCAGAGGTTACAGTGGTTTAATTGAACAGTGTGCATGGAGTGACCCCTTTTAAAAAAGACAAGTACTTAAGGAGTGTTTCAGATCAGTTGTGGGACACAATATATGGTTATTCTCACTCTCTTTTGCAGGCATAGAAATACAATTTCCTGGGGGAAAAAAGGAATTAAAAGAATAGTACCTCATTGTTTGTATTGAATTAAATTATTTCCTGAATAAGATTAGTCCAACATTTAATGTCATAATTGGTTTCATTTTCTTTGAATTTGCTGCATGTGAGTAAGGAGTACATAGACATGCTATGATGAGATGCAGTTAAATTTTCATAGACCTGGGCGAGTGCTTCTGGGATGGCAGGAGAGGTCTGCCAAGCAGCGCTGCCCTCTGCTCTTCAGTCTGATGTAGTGAGTCACAGTTTATGCAGTTTTGATGCTCTGGATATTCCTAAGTATGGGATGTTTCTAT
This sequence comes from Motacilla alba alba, assembly GCF_015832195.1. Lineage (NCBI taxonomy): Eukaryota > Metazoa > Chordata > Aves > Passeriformes > Motacillidae > Motacilla > Motacilla alba. Next base: position 69,128,908 of record NC_052017.1, on the reverse strand, counting down.
GCACATGTATGTGATAGATTTGTGTATTCATTTACTTATATATCTTGTTGGAGGCATGACATCTTTTCTAGTCTCGCCTCTGCTCAGATTGAATGAGTGTCACCTTGCAAAACAGGCAGAAAAGCAGGAGATAAGGAACAGGACAAGAGGCACGGATTAATGTCTTATTTCTGCAGAATGTGAGCCAAGAGCATATCAGTTCCTTGTTAAGGCCCCAAGAAGGTCTGATGAAAGCCAGGGCTTGAGGGAAGTTTGGTGTCAGGCTTCCCAGTCCTGCTGCCTCTGTGGCTCATCCTTTCTGCACATGGTGGATACGTGTTCATGCCACCTTGGCAAAGCAGAACCATGGCAAGCCTTGGCTCTGACACATACATCACACGGCTAGCAAGTAACAGGTTTTGCTCTTCAGCAGTCCCTCCTTCCGTGCCGTGTAGGAAAACCTACTGAACCTGATACTTTCCTCTGCCGTGGAGAAACTTGCAGTGCTGGGAGGGTGCACACTCCTCCATAGGTCACCAAAGGACAGATGATGCTACACTGCCTCGTGCATGGTCCTCCTCGTGCAAGAAGCCCTCAGAATTATTAGAGACACTTTCAGTCTCCCTGCTCACTTCCCAAGACTTTGCTGCAGCCCCTTCGTGTTTTCTGCAGTCTTGATTTTTCACATGCTGTCCATTTGGTTCACCAGGCTTCACCTACACTGTCCTCCTGCTTCCAGTAGTACTTCCATTGTAATTCTGGTCTCTTCCACACTCCCAGGTGATGTGTTCACCATACCTGCTTTAGATGGCAGACCCTTCATGGATCTCACTCTCAATTATTGCTACTAGTTGCATGTGCTGAAAGAGTAACTACACCATGGGTCTTTATTGGTGGTTCACTGAGGAGAAGGTCCCTGTCAAGTTGCAGTGATTGCTAGTTTCAGGGAGCAGCAGGAATGGAGCTGCGCCATGAGGGCGACAGGCTGTGTGCTCGCGGTGACCCCAGCACAAGCAGCGCCCTCATTAACCAGGGCACAGCCCTGCAGTATCTGAACTGGATGGGCTGGGACAAGTGAAGGTAACAAGGTCTCATCGGCAGCCCCAGGCAAGGCAAGGTGATGAATCAAGTTAGGACCTCGTCCTGGCTCCAGTCAGGAGCAACAGAAGGGACTGGAGACCGTCCAGGAGAGACAGTAAATGAACCAGTGTATCAGGGAACAGGAGCTAAGGTATGACTACAGCACAGCTCAGGCAAGATTTGGGTGTCTGTATCTGGATCAAAATGGAGCCCCTGGACCCAGAGGTAGGGTGAGCCCTGACAGCATGCTGTCAGAGCAAGAAGGGAGAAGGGGAAACTTCTTTTGGAGGACTTGTGCAGTGAAGGAAGTGAAGGAACCACCACCACAGTACATTTGGTTTAGCAAACAATAATAAAATGTAACTGGAGGTAGAATGGGAAAGGTCTGGAGTTTCATTTTAATTAAAGTAGGGGGTTGTCCCAATTAACACCAAATTACAGTGTTTCTGTGCCCCAGCCTATTGGGCAGTGGAGAGAAGTCCTGTACCTGCGTTCCCTCTGGAGACAGGGAGTCAGTGTGCCTTGCGGGGCTGCTTGCCTCTGGGAACAATGGCTGGCTTTCAGGCTGCCAGGCTGGCCCCGGTGCTCCAGTTCCCTTCTGCTCTCAGGGGCTGCTGTAAAGTCATGTTTGGGAATGCATTACTGTGTGTGGGAAAGCCTGGACCAGAAAACACCAGAGAAAAGAAACTTACGGCTTGCACAGGGAGTTAGGTTTTGTGACACCCATCCTGCAGAGCTTTACAAGAGAGAAACAAGTACAAGAAGCTCTGCTTTGGTCTCTCCTCATGGCTGTATCATTTTTAGTCTGTAATTTCCTATAAAATTTCACTGTAGGTTTAAATTTAGCAAAGCCCATCAAAGTCTGGGAACTTCTTAAGATTCTTGTTTGTTACAAATTTTAACAAAGTTCAACCTTTGAGCCAGGGTTAGAAAACACTGAGAAAGCTCTGCTAAATTTAAAAATCTGCTTTAGTTTTAAATGTCTTTGCAAGCTGTTACTTCTGAACATGAACTATGCCTTTGCTCTGTGTGAGTGTAAAGGAAAGGGGGAAAAAAGATTTTAAAGGCTAAATGGTTAAAATTTTACAATTAGCTACTGTACATGCTCAGGAGCTTCCCCAGCTTTCTCCTCAACCCATGTTTTCTTTATCTCCTGGGTGGTCCCTACCATCCCTGTCCATTCTTCTGAGATCCCATCCCCCCTTTTCCTCATCTTCGCCCGCCCTGTAAAGGAGGCCCTCTCATTGCAGTCACCCTCCTTCCTGCTGGGAAGGCTGAGACCCCTTTGGGAGGCAGCCAGGGATGTTCTTTATTTCATACTTGCAGAGCTAAAGAGAGATGAGCGATACAGAAGGAAAGACGACAGCTTTCTAGTGTGAGAAATAATGCTGAACCTTGAACCTCCCAATGCTGAGCCCAGATGAACAGCACAAGAAGTGCCTCCTGGCTGTCAGGGGTGCTGGGGGGTTTGTCCTTAGCACTTTCAGAAATAAATCTTTCTTCCTTCAATTGAGAACTGGCAATCCGGTTTGAGAACTGGCAATCCAGTTTTTGGAAGTCAATCTCATTCAAAGCAGTAGAATTATGCTAATTTATGATGGCTGCAACGCTCTCTAGAGTAAGGTAGATGCAGAACCACTAACCTATAGGTGGACAGTTTGCATATCCTGCTTGAATTAGCCTGGATGGTGTGTCTCTGTGAGGCAGACAGATAGACAAGGAAGTTGTGTGTACCGTTCAGCTACTTTGTCTTCCCGGTAGGACTCTGAAAGCAACTGGAGCTTTACATCAAGCTGTATCTGCTTGATGTTACAGTAGTACAGTACTTCTTCCCATCTCCCCTGCAGCCTTTAGGCAGCTAGTTCTGTGTAAAGATGTGGTAGCTGGCCTTGTCCTGGGCATACCCAGGCCAAACTTCTTGGGACATGCATTATTGACTTCTGTTACAGCCACTGAGGAAGAATTTTGCAGGGCTGAAAGCAGAAACAAACTCTTCTCATTCTCTCATCATGGTCTTGGTGACATTATGCCCAGCTGTTCCTGTTGACTTGAAAACCCGTGGTAAGGCTTTACCTGAGGCAGTTTTTTGCCAGGAAGGGTAGTAATAATGTGATTTTTGGAAGGTGTAAGTAGTGCCTACAGTATGAAAATTGCTTGATGTAGCTTAAATTCATCTTGAAACCACAGTGTGTGTGTGTGTGTGTGTGTGTCAGCTCTGTCAGGTCAGTAAGAGTGCTTAAAGGGTGTCTTTTATCTTTGCTTCAGACTTTATTGTGTACAACTCATAAAATCATGAACATCCTAAATATATGCATGATGGGACCTTAGCTTGATAATGTGCATATTAAAAAAGAAACTTGAAGTGAAAATATCTCATGATGCTGTTTCTCCATTTCCTTGCCATTGAACACAATAGTATTGGTGTCAAATGCTTAGAACTGTAGTAATTAAGGAATTAATGGCTTACAGGACTTCAGTGTAATGTGATCAGACAATCACTTGGCCTATGGTGTCTCTGAACTTTTCACTGTGTAAGATATTATACTGTATTTGCTTAATGCAATTATGGAATAATCCTTGGTCCAGTTTCCTGGAACAATACAAACAGCCTTTTCTTCTCTCCATGTGTTCCTGGTTTACAGCCTAACTTGGAAAGGAGCTGTGTTTGGGAACTTTTGTTTCACTTCACACTGGGGTCCAATTCCAGCGTATTTCTTATTTGATTTTTGTTTTGAAAATGTGCTCCATTGTCAGCCCAGTGTGCATTTTGTTGAAATCTCATCCTATAGTTTTATCTCACTGGATAAAGACTGAAAGAAATATTAATTTCATTAGAAAAGTGTTAATAGTGTTGTACTTGTTTTCCCCATTTTACTTTTAAGCTCTTTGTGGAGCTAGTAGGTTTCATGTTATCTTCAGTCTCAAATTTCTTACATTTTTGTTAGAGTTTGGGCAAAACAAAAACCTGCATCTTACTAGGCCTGTCTTCAAAGCAGATCAGGGTGGATCTTACTAGGCCTGTCTTCAAAGCAGATCAGGGTGGAGCAACTTTACAGGGTTAAATTTCTATCCAACACGTTGGGATACAACTCTGGGTCTAATTCTTCATTATTCTCTCTTCTTTTGCAACCTCTTAAACTCTGTAAGAGAGGGTGAAGGGGATTGTCTGAATTATTATGGATTATGTTTTTTGAACATCAATTTGAACTGAAATATATTTTAAAGGGTTTTTTTTTTATATTTGAAAATTACTGCTTCTATTAAAGTTCAAGGACTCTTCTAATATTTTTATGGTCTGGATATATTTTGAAAAAACAAAGTAATTGGAAAATGTTGGAGGTGCTGTAACCACCATCTGCCCCTGCCTTAAAAAATGTGCATCGTTCCATACATACATTTTAAATGATCCATCATATATCATCACTTACTACAGTACTTCATTCATGTAGGTGTTAGTTTTTGTGTGTGAAAGGTCAAATCTTTTCAAACTTAATTCTGAATGCCTGTGTTTTATAACAACTAGCTTTTCTTTGAAGTTGGAATATATATTTTAATATAATAATTCATCATTAGCTGGAGGGGAGAAAGAAAAAAAAGTCACGTTCCTGCTTCAAATCAAGCTGACTGAGGTCTTTTGGTTGATTGTTCTTATTTCTAACATCAGAATTCCACAGTAAGTATGATATGTGTCAAAAGATGTAGAAATGAGGTTACTCCACAGCCCTAGAACACTTCTTTCCTTAAAAAGAAGAACATTTTAAATGTCAAAGTTGGAAAGGATGGAAAAATGTAGTTAATTATTTGTCCTATATGCCATGTTTTAAAAAATTGGTATACATTGTAAAAAATTAGTTTAAGCTTGAAGTTAGCTCTTGGTATTGCTTGACCTAATTCTTTATAAATCCATTTAATATGCACACTAGACCTGGAACATTTTTTTAGGTCCAAAGAGTATCAGTGTCAAATTAGAAAAACAATATCTCTAAGTTTTTTCCCTTGGCTTCTGGGAGCTGAGTGGGTGGTGAGGAGTCCCTTCCTTGTAATAATGTTTTTACTAGGAGAAATTTAGCAACAGTTTAGAGAAGGTAATTCAGATGGAGAAAGAGAAGCATGTCTATGCATTTCATTTGATTGTAATGCATTTTATATAAAAAAAAAATTCCTTTCAAAACAGAGAAGTGATGAAAATTATCATGAGTGAAATAATGAAACATGTAGGGATTAGAAAAATATACAAGTAGATCTGTTAACTTTGTTTAAATTTTGTAACTTGGCTTTTTAAATTTGTTTCAGAATTTTTACATGATGTTGCCTGTTGATATCATTATTATTAGGAGTCCCTTGATACTTCCATTACCAGAGAATGTTTTCTTGCATTTTTAACCTAACACAGAAAATAGGAAAAAAAGATAAAAATACCCCACTCACTTTTTGACAAGTGATGTTGGAGCCCCAGTGTAAAGTTTTACACAGAATTTAGCCTGAGTTCATATGCTGTTTGCAACGTGTAATGTAATTTTTCAGCATATAAGTTATTAGCATATGTAGTTAGTGTTCAATATACAATCAAGGTCCTTGGTTGTGCCCAGAATTTGCCCTGTGGTGTCATAAGGAAGGGGTAATAGCATCTTTGTGCTTGCAGTAGTGCTTTCAGGCTGGCTGCAGTCTGTGCTATTCCCAAGTTGCTTTAGGCCCCTGGACTCATTTCCACTATCCAGGTGATACAGATATCAGGTATGGACTACTTCTCCCTCCTTCCCTCCCTCCCTCCAGGCACTGTGTGTCTTCCAGGGGAGGATAGTGATGCTGCTCAGAGGTCTCTGTGATGCCAGGAAAGTCTCCTTTCTGTGTTTTAGATTTGCTATGCAGTTTTTGTCTGGTTTGCAGGGCTTTGGACCCTCTATATGCTTGTTGTGTAGTGATTGGTTTTTAAAAAACAAAACAAAACAAAAACAAAAAAAAAACCCCAAAAAAACCGAACAAAAACCCCAAAAAACCCCCAATAGAAAGTAGTTAGAATGAAACTTAAATTTGCCATTGGCACAGAAGATCTGGCAGTTAGCTCAGTCAGCAAGCCACCAGAAAGGGGTTCCTTGCTGCATAAAATCTACTGGCTCAACTGTTCTCTGTTGGAAAGCAGTGCAGTCCTTTCCAAAAACCAGAAAGGTGAGCCAGACCAAACATTTCTCCACTGTTCTTTGGGTCATGGCACACACTGATAGGCCTGCATATGGAGGTTCCAGTTTTGGAAGAAATTGTATTTGGCTCAAGTTATTATGAATTCCCTTTCTTTTAACTGCATTTTACTCAGGGAAAGAAAATTTGAAATTCACAGCATGAAAACATGGAGAAACTGAAGTAGGAGATACTGCAAGCTCCCAGTACAAATTGATACAGTCCTGCACCCAAGCTTTCAGTCCCACAGTCCTCACAACACATGATCTACATAGAAAGCCTGTTGGGAAGAAACATGCAGTGTGTCTATTTGGACTCTTTGCACTGTGATGCATTTAAACTGACTTGGGGTTCACTTAGGATGAAGAAAGTCACAAAATCCAGAGCATCACACAGAGCTGTCCTGGGGAAAGGCTTTCTTCTCAGCTGCATCCTTCTCATCTCAGAACATGGACCTGTACTCTTCAGAACACAAATAAAAATGCCTGGTAGCCTCTTCCTAGACATACTCAATCGAGAGCTAGGTATAGAAAAGTTTCAATCAGGGGATCCTCAAATATACAAAAGCTTGTCTGGAATGTTCTATTATTCTAAGAAATGTGTGTGAAAACTTCAAAACTGAATTGGAGGCAGGGGGAGGTGTGAAGTTTAGAAGCACTTATTGCCACCTTCAGACAGCTAACAGTGACCATAGAAGCCAGTCAATACAACAAATGTGTCTGTAGTGACCCTAAGAAATCATTTTCTTTTTCCTTCCTGCCCACAGTTAAAACTCAAGCAAGAACTCAATGTGTAAATGATACATTTATATTGAGAAAGAAAATAAAAATGAAAACATTTTAAGTTTTGCCCATTCTTAACTGCAGTGTGTTTTGCATGCATAGTATGACCCAATTTATTTGATTAAATTATGATTACAGCCTGCTGCAATATCTATAGAGAATCCATTCCATACTTAAGGCATTTTAATATCTCATGTGATGCCAACTTGCAGGGAGTTTGCTGAGCTGCTGATACAGCTCATGATGCCTGCAGCTCACTCACTCCCTGTGCCCCAAAGAGATTTTCAACTAGTATACCAGGAAAGATGTCACTAAACAGACACATAAATTATGTTTCTATTTCCAGATATACTGTAGGTATCTCTGTTGAGACTGGCTTTGTAGAAACAGACTGTCCTGTGGCTGGAACTTGGGTTGGCAGGATGATGAATAATACCAAGGTAAAGATTACTGTGGAGTGATGGAAAATTTGATTTCTCCCATCATCAAGTTCATAATATTATGACTCACAGGGGCAGGGGGAGGGAGGAGGAGAAAAGTGGCACCTCTTGGCAAGAAGAGAGGAGAAACTGGCAAACCATTGCCCCACCCTAAAAAGCTCTCACACTTGGGCAAAAAAATGGCAAAATATACTGGTTTCCCTGGAAATTTACCTCAACAAATGTGACTGGGAAGATCTGATTCCTGAGCATATTTTTCAGGAGAGTTTTCTACTTTAAAGATGCTGTGGCCACCAAAGGGAGTGCTGCAGATCATGTGTAAGAAATGTCTGAGCAAGATATAATTCAGTCTTCATTCCTGGTTTTCATGTCTGTAAAATGGACACAATCTGGGTTCTTTACACAGGTGGTTACAAAGCTAAGCTTACTAGCAATGGTAGTTAAGATGTGAAGTGTCACATCAGTAGGCATTATTATAGCTAATTACAAGTACTGTTATTCTGGAGGCACGTGTATGGATTTCAAAAACAGTACTAGCCCTTGTAATAGAAAGTTAGATGTAATGTGGATTGCAATTCAAAGGAAAGCTGTGAAAGCCAAGTAGTTTTTGCAGCAGATTTAATTATATCAGTGAAGTAGCTCCAGCTTTTCAGGAATATGCAGTTTTACTATTTGATTCAATAAGAATTGGGGGAAAAAACCCCAAAACATAGCCAAATAAAAAACATACCACCTGCCCCCAAAACTAAACCAAAACTAAACCAAAACAAAAAACCATACATAACCCAAATCCTCCCAAATAAGTTTAGTATTCTAGTTCTGAAATCAGCCACTCTGTAATAATCTTGTAGCATTTCTTTCATTGAAAAAGATCCCAGACTAGAGAGTATAAGTAAAATATTATTCTGGTTAATTATGATATTAATATTTACAAAGTTAATCAATAATCTCTCCAAAATAGGGTAGTCCACGATTTTTTTGTATTTCAGTGAAGAGAATATTGGCAAGAAGGATGAAAGGGCACATTTATTTTTCCCTAGGTATCTGCTGATTGGTTAATTAAGTATTTTCATCAGCTGAAATGAGCTCGGTATTTGGGCTGCATATTATTTTACACTGGATTTCCCACAGCAGTGACTTTGTCCTGCATTGACTTCAGGTTACAGAAATAAAACATGCCCCATCTATCCATCTATAAGCCTGGCTTTTTATCAGGTGGAATAGCTGTACATCCTCTGACATCTGTACCTTTGGCAGGGAAATAAAGCTGAGCTGAACTGGTCCTGCTAGCCCAAAGTTCCTGCTTTGTTAAAAGGTTCATAGCGGGTCAGGTATTTTTCAGTATATTTTTAAAAGCCTGGTTCAGCTAATTTAATTTCTGTTCATTAATGCCTCCCCCCATGCCCCCCTTCAGAATAAATGGCCCTTCACAGGAATCCAATTTAGCTTCAATATACCTTATTCACACTGCCTTTTATTGCAAGCCACAGTTCAGCCAGCTGTAAGATTGCCCAGCTGCCTCAGGTTTCCCAATTTAGCCCTGGAAACGATTTCAACATGGCTAAAACTTTTCACTGGCCAATTTGGAAACAGGATTCAACTTGTGAAAAATGCCCCCAGAATGGCCACTGAAAGGAAAATAAAAAACAACTAAACCGAAGAAGAAAATCTGTACAAGCACACCAATAAAAAAAAAAAAAGAAAAAAAAAAGTGGGTTGTGAGGAGACTTTTTTTTTCCTAGGGTTGAAAGGATGTGTATGGACTACGTTGCAGAAGTTGAAAATCAATTCTTAGCTTTGCACTTCTGCTACCCTCTGAGGGACTTCTCTTCTTGGCCTGGGCTTAATTGCAGCACTGATATAAACAAGGGGCTTAGTGTGAAACTCTGTACAGGCAGCTGGAGGTGAACTGGCAGGGAAGACCAGGATTGAGTTTAGTATTGAGGCAAAATCGCTTGGTTTTATCTGGGAGCAATAGTAGGAAGGGGAAAAAAAAAATGTTTGCAGCTGTGTGGTGAGAATGCATGTCTAATCAAAGAAGTCCAAGGCATCAAATGTTCATGTTTACATGGCTCAGGGTAAAAAATAGTAACACTTCCAGGTTTTAAACACCACTGAACTTGAAGCTATGAACAGAGGTCCTGCCATTAGATCTGGGTTGTATTTTACAGAGTCCATGTGTGTGCAGCTCAACAAAGGGTTGATTAAGCATGGATTTATTGTTGCACTTTTATAGAAAACCTTAGCATGTCTTGGAGTTTATAGAGACAAGCACGTTAATGAAAGCCCTTTGGTAAGCCTAGAATTCCAAAATAGGCAACACTCAGAGTCTGGTCTTGCAACTAAGAAAGTATGAATATACACTGTGATTATGTAAATATTTTTTGATCCTGTATATAGATCACAATAATTCGGAAACCAGAGCATGAGACTTATTTGCCCACATAACACTTTGTCCAGTGAACCATATTTGTTTTTGAGAAAATGGGTTTATTTCTGTTGTTTGTAGTAGAATTTTTCAAAAAAACCCTGAAAACCAAGAGTCTTTTAAAATTTATAATTATTTGTAAATAACTAATTTACAGCTTAGTGAAGATAAGAAGAGATGTATGTTTTTTGAGACTAGTGAAAGTCACAAAGATACCACCAGGAAGAAGAAGAAGAAAAGCAGTTTTTCGTATGAACAGCCTCAGCTACATTCATACATTTTTTGAGTGTGTGGGTGGAATTTTTTTCCCCAATACTTTGCAAATATGAGTAGGATTAGAATGCAGCTCTGAAAGGAAAATCTGGTCCATTGGATATTTTTAGTTAAGAAGTGTTATTTGATTTCCACAGGAGGGGAAAGAGAAATCTTTTTCTCTTGGCTGGTACTGACAATTTAACTAATAACTTCAAATGTATGCCTGTATGCATCATTACCTTCACCACATGTACATTTTTTCTCCTTCTTTGCTTTCCAAAGCTTGTGTTCTCTCTAAAATCTTGTTCATCATCATCGTTTTAGAAGGTCTCAGATATGAAAACTGAAGTTCAGGATCATGAGAATTACATGTCAGTGTCTGTATATGGGTAAAAAAGAATTTTAAAAATATTATAATCGTGTACTCTTGAGTAGATGAGCATTCATAATGAAGTGGATTTATGCTTTTGTTTACTGGTGAACACTTGCATAAGGGTTTTTTTTCCTTAAAGAAAGAAAAAGGAGTCTTTCTTGTCGTAAATGTAGAAATTCACAGTAAAAGATGATAGTAAGTTAAATCACTATATCAAAAATAATGCAGGATTAGGAAATAAAATTCATTGTCCCTTGTGTTTAGCTTTAAACAAATTAGCCTAGGAATGTATGATATGTTAAAATAAAATAAAAAACCCTCAAATATTTCTGTAGGTTTATTTCTTTTAAGTTTTATGGGGTACTATTATGTGGGTAAACTGTTTATTCTGGTTATTACACTTTGGGAGAAGAGGCTCTGGCTATTGTTATTGTACTGTGTTAATTCTTACTTTTATTAAAGGATTTTGGCAACTCTCTCCACCAGCGAAGAGATGTAATTTAGGAAAAATGTCTAGTATGATAATCTCAGAGTTTTTTCCATGTAATCTCAATTATATGGACATCTAGCATGTTGCTGCAAAAGTGCTGGGGCAATTGACACTTGGGAACAGCTGACTCATGCTAGTTGTTCACTTCAGCGTCAGCTCTGAGAAGCTGACCCGTACTACTGCACTGTGGGAATCAGCAGCTTTAAAATCATGCACACATAGTCTGCACTTTTTCAGGGAGGTAAAAGCACTGAGGACAGGTTTTCAAAAGTGCTCATCATCCAGTTATGTTCCCAGATGTTTTAGAGATCTCCTTGTCACTCAACAAGCTCTCAGTGCAAGCTACCTACTACTGAGCTGTTTCTGAAGTATGACTCTGTCTGAGAAGCAATTACTGATTGAGCAAACCTTTTAGATCATGAAATAGATGTGCTATTTTATGCATTGCCCATTCTCTGAGACCCAGACCACGATCACAGTCCCAATTCTGCAGGAACACCTGAAGGAGGTCATGGCAAGTCCTTTCTTTTTTTCATGCAGCCAGACCAAGTAGCCATGAGGATGTAACACATTTAAATAGACATGCAAAGTGGGAGGGAGTGCAAAGAGAACAGGGAAAGAAAATACTACATGAGAAAGTAGATTATTTCAGACACGTGGAATAAGGCTGCTGTGTAGGGATTGAGGGAGGAGTGGGAGGGGACCTCTGGAAACAGCTATTTATCATGGAGAAAAAATGTGAGAGCTCGTTTAAAAAAAACCTGTTGGACACTGGTGACGACACTGTTATCCCAAGGTCCCTCTTTCAGCTGCTTGTCATGGATCTTGCCAGCTGAGTTTTTGGTTTCTTTCTCTCAGCATCTTTTCTTCCTCTTTTTCACATGCCCAAAGGAAATGAGCAGAATACTTCACCTCTGGTGCTTCTGAAATGGGTTCTCCAATGAACTTTTCTTAGTAAAAAATGCATTGTGCAATGCTTTCTTGAAAACTAGTGATATTTTGATCCAGAAACAACATTGCAGCTGTAAGAAATAGTTGGATATCGTTTGCTTTTTAATTAAAGAAAGGTAGTAGCACACTGCAAAACATTCTGAAAGAGGCAGTGTGAGGATAGAATAAAATAATATGAAACTGAAAGCTCACTTCTTTTTAAAATGCTGGTGCAAAAAGAAGATTCTTAACCTTTTTTCTGATTTTTTTTTTTTTAAAGCAAAGAGGTATTTGTTCTAGATCCTGAATTTGTGGCTTTATATACTTTGCCACAGCCTTGGTCGCCTTTTATTGATGTTTTAATTTTGTTAATGTTATTATGCATGTTTTTGCCCTTGAATACCTTGAGTTTCTATTACAGGTCCCTTAAATTGCCTGTGATAAAAGGTGCTCGCCACAAAAGTATTTCAGAAATCTTATACGGAATATTTTAAATTTTTTTAAGATCTGTACCTTAAAACTGCACAGTACCCCAGACTTTTTCTTTTTAGTGTGCTTTTAGAAACAGGGAATTTAGATTTCCTGTGGGATTCCTGCCTGTTTTCTAATTGCCCTCTTTCTTGGAAGCTAGCATTTTCTTCTAGCTGTGATATGTGGCAGGGAAATGAGGGACATAGAAATGCATGATTTGTTGAATTCTGTGGACAGAATTTTCTATCTCCCTTAGAAAGTGAAAAAACATTGGCATTAAAATACAGCTATACTGTTTTTCTCTCTCTACTGAGGCACATATACCATTTTTCTTATCTGTGAAAGATGGTTCTGTTATTCTATAAATGTTTTGAATAGTGCCTTGGAGCCAAAAAGAAATGAGAAAAGCAGTTGAAAAAGTCTGTATACAAAATGTATGTGGTCATTTGATTCAATTTCTTATGCATTAAGCGAAGTTTCTTAAAAATAATTGCTAACATAGATTAGGAAGATAAATGTGACTAAGCCAATTAGCATATTTGATGGGAAACTAAGTCATATACTTGCTTTTATGCCAAAGAAAAAGGGGCATGTTATGCAAATAATCATTTATTAAAATTGAAGCCTGGTTTAGACTGTGACAACCAAGTTTACACAGACTATTGAGGCATTCAAATCTAATCTCTCAATTAAGATGTCAAGCAGAGTTACCTTTTCCATGAGAATGTTATTTTCTGTTTTTTAATGAATGTGATGTTCTTATTTTCAAACAATTTCTAGGAGTTTGAGGGGATGGGGGAGGAAGAAGGGAAAAGCTGAGTACTACTCAAGTAAATAACTCTTGAGGAAGAACTTCTTCAGTAAATTGAGTAAAACTGCAAGCGTGTAAAAAATAGAAACATCTTTCTCATTTTAGATCGAAAGAACTATTGACTTAATCTAAGGATGCTTTGATTTTTTTTTTTTTTTTTTTTTTGAATTCTAGCTTTACAAAAATCTCTAGGGGTTTTTATTGAAACATTATTTATAAAGTGTGAAAATATACCCAGATCACATTTTTTTTAAAAACTGTTCTTTTTTAATGCCTGTTCGAATACTTTGGCTTCATGAGCAATGGTATTTCTATACCAAAAGTTATGGTTTCATCTGCATAGTGCCATCTGATGGAGCTGCCTGATATAGATGAATTGAAGTCGTTGCTGGCATTTGCAGCTTACCTGGAAACTCAACTGAAATTCATTGAAATGTTGCTTTTGGGAAAGTACATCAGCAGTAATTTCAGGACACCTTTCATATTTGAGCTTTTTCACTCAGCATCCCATATACTAAAAATCGTATCGAGTATTTGAGCCCTAAAGAGCTCTGTTGTCTTTACAGACATCCAGACACAATGACTTCTTTTTTTTTCAAAGTCATTGGATGTCCATAGAAGTTGTGACAATCCCTTCACTGAGCTTGAAATGAGACACAATTTGGCAACACAGATGTTAATGTACAGTGATTTTAACAAGGAGCAGTTGGAATATGCTTAGTTTGTCTACTCGGAACATAAATGTAACAATTTCCTAAATTTTATTTATATTAATTAAAGAGATGGGTGCTCTAAATCTTGAAAGCTGCCATTTTGGTGCGCAAACTGCCTGTTCAAAATGTGAGGACCATTCAGTTCAGGAAATCAAGTCCTTTTTCAGTATCTGAAGTTGGAGCATTCAGGAACTGAGGTGCCTAGTGTAACAGGCTGCTCTTGAAAAATGCTTTCTTTTTTAACTTACTTTTAAATTAAATTAAGCTAAAAGACATAGCCCAAACATTTTACAGGTAGACTCTGGTTTTCTAGCATCCAGTACAGCATCTTTAGAGCCTGATGTGTCTGCTGATTTAAATGTTAGCTTCAGGATTTTCAGGGTTTTTTTGGTTCGGGTGCTCCAGGGAATAGCATGGTAAATAATTGGGTCTAGCATATGGCACATACCTGGAAAAAATTGAGTTTTTTTCTCAGGCAAAACCTTTTTTGTTGGTCCTGGAAAATGTGCCCTTTTACCTCTTTTGGAGGTACAAGGTCTGTCTGTCCTAGCTGTTAAGCTCTGCAGGGAGCACTGGCTCAGGAAATATATCAAACTATGAAGATATTTATGACTTTGAGCTCTTCAGGCATAGTTCAGCTAAGGTGCTCTGCCGTGGGCTGGGCTTTAATGCTGTCCTTCTGGTTAATGCTCCACTTGACTGGATTATGGGAGAGAGAGCTCAGGATGGTGTGGAGGTTGTTTCATAAGAGTTCAGCGTCTGCCACTTTACTTGCATTTTATCTTTGCATTCATCACTTACTCAATAAGAAAGAAATAAAGTCAGCTGTGAAGAGTATTAGAGGAATAATTTGATGGTCTCTCGGGCATATCTTCAGGATACAGTCCAGCAAAATGGTGAATCCTCCTGCAGCTGCTCCCTCTCCCTAAAAATATAATGTTGGAGAAAGCGCAACAGGTTTTCAGTAAGGTCACTGTCATTTTATAATTTTTTTCTTCCCCCAATAAAAAATACGCTGATGACAACTACAGAGCCTGTTGAAATCCATGTTTTGGGCACTATTCATGGGATGCTTTTTTGCTGCTTATCTTCTTGTTTCTTATATCTGCCTGAATGCAGAGTGAAACTAAAAGTTGCAATTCTTTGCTGGGATGTGTGGACACATAAAACTGATATATGTGCTAGATAAAGGTGTAGTTAAAAGTGTGGGAGGACTTCATTTTTCTCTGGGGTGACTTTTCTTGTTTCTCTTTAAAATGAGAAGTAATTGCACTTATCTCTGTAGCGTAAAACTTATCTGCGCCATAATTTAATTTTTGTTTAGTATATTCTAATAAATTGTAGGCCCTTATTATTTTTCCAGCACAGATGTCCATTATGACATTTCTAGGTTAGGCGACTTCAGATCACAGACTGTTCCTTAAAAGTTATTGTGCTATCCTACTTTATCCATTAAGTATTCAGAGCATCCTTTTAACTTCACAGAGGAGAGGTGCCAAATAATTTAAGAATTTAGTCTTTTATCTTGTACTTGCATTCATTTTTCATTGGCTTCAGCAAAGCTTCCCCACACTTCACAGTTAAACCAGTATTTTGAAAGTTAACATTTGGCAGGGAGTTTAAGGACAAATGATGAAACCTTGTAGCCTGTAAAGATAAATCTTGAGTAGCTGCCAGTAGGTAAATGACTAACGTCAATTCAAGCAATTTAACAGCAATCAGTTTGAGGTCAAGTAACTCTGGACAGTGTAGTTTAATGTATCATCTTTTTTTTCCCTTCCCTGCGAGTAAACCACCACTGACTTCTGCTCTTGTAATTTAGCTTCTTTTTAGTATGTTTCCTGTAGATTGTTCCCCTCAGAAGTCAAATAAGGTACTGCCAGGATTTGGATGGGACTGGGAACGTCAACAGATGGAAATGACTCTAATGTGAACCAGTGGATTATTTGCATTCCAATGCTTAAGTTATCACTTAATAGTTATAGGCTCTGGTGGCAAGACTGGACTGTGTTATGTTAGACTCAGGAACAAATGCTAATATCTTCAATGTTTTCAAATTCCCAACCATATTTGGTCAATTGTGCTAGTGTCGACCCTTGAAGGCTGCCAAGAGTCTTGTTGGCAAAAATGCCACTTTGGTGAAGAAATAACTTCTACCACAGCTTTATTTGAAGGCTGTCCTTATTTAAAGGGGTATCATCTCACTTCTTCATGACTCAAGTTTTGTCCAGTCTTTTTATTTTTTAATTAAATATGTTAATCTCCTTAATAATGTGTTTAGTGTAAATTACCCTCATGTATTACATGCTTTTCTCTACTGTGAATGTTTTAATCTTTATATAATCCTTTCAGCAGGGACAAATCTAGTTAATCTGCTCCGCAAACTGCTGTAAAGTGTGGTACAAATCTTTCTGACCTGCATGCGCGTGCTCACGTTCTTTAAAGACGGAGCAAAATTAAAAGTTTCTTTGCGTTGCTGAGTACAGCAGGTCTGACCCAGACTACTGAAGGGACAAACACTTGTACATTTAAATATAGGATTTGCTGTAGCAGCCCAACCCAGCCATTCCTCAGTCCAGGGCTGCCAGCTCACCATGCCTACCAAGGACAAGAAATTTGGAGTGGGCAGCTGTGGAATAAATGCGTCATGGAGGAAATTTCTTCCTCTTTCCCTGTTTTAGAGTTTCATTTATGTCCTGAAGCACAAGAAGTCAAACCCAAAGTTTTATGGAAGGTTGGCTTTGGGTTTTTTTTCAGTTGTGGGGTTTTTAAATACAGCTGAAGCTGATCAGGCATTATAAGGCAAATTGTCTGTTCTTTGTGGACATATTTACCATACATAAAAAAAATTCAGTGTTGAAAGCCTAGGTTTGAATAGAGTTGATTTGATAGAGCTAAATAACCTCTCTCTAAACCTCTCTCTAAATAATCCATTCTGCTCTACGTAATTTGTCTGCACGCACTTAAACACGCACACACAAACACCGCAGATTATTTTATTAAGAAAGCAAGCAGGAAAGCAAACAAGCAAAACAATATTTGCTAGTTCTGTTCTGTTTCCGTTCCCACTAGAGTACTCGCTGCGCCAACACTTGCTGCTGATTCTTTTTTCAAATCTTGAATGATGATTCTTGCCTCATCCCTGCTGTGCCTGAGATGAAAGCAGATGCTCTTGATCATATGGTGTAATATGAATCCTCAGATTTCAGTTTGACCTGGCAGGATTTCTTACGAAGATAATATTCTCCCTTCTACCCAAAGCCGTTGAAGAAAAAAAAAAAAAAAAAAACAAAACCTAACAATGCAGGAGTGTTGCAAATGGGTTCTGTTTGCCTTTTAAGTTTGTTGGTGATTTCTATGTGTTTTGATTTCGGGCAGTTGTTGTTCTTGCTGGGCTGCTTGAACAAAACACTTGGAAGTTTCTTTAGCAACTTATTGCAATGCTCTCTGCAAGCTTGTCTGCAACACCCATTCAAACCCCAGATTACTGTGTGCAGCATTACATTTTAGCAACGACTTCTGGTAAGCAGGGTGTCCTTCTGACAACAGACAGCTGCATTCACCAAGAATTCTCCTCACAAATGAGATGCAGACTCTGCGCTATCTGGGCCAATAAACTCCTGTGCAGGCACTCAACATTATTCTACTGTAGTTTAGGCTGACTGGTTTATGAACAGCATTGAGGTAGCAGAGCTAATCATTTCCGAGGCTGACTATCCTGAAATATTTGGAAGGTAGTAAAGCAGCCATATCTGATGGGAGAGAGAACATGGCTCTACAATGCATTTAGCTAGAAGTTAGCTGACCCATTCAAATGTGGGCCATCTGCCTAACCACTGACCTGGTTTGGCCTGAAAGCTGTCTGTGTTGAGCCGAGTGGCTAATATTTTGCCCTTTTAATTTGCTGAACCACTGCAATGCAGGAGAATTTCTTCTTAGGTAGTGCTAAGGATTTTGAGGTTCTCAGGATTCATTCATGAAGTTGAATGTGCTATGAATTTGACCAGATACTATCCTTAACATCATTTAACAATGCTTTCCACATGCCTTTTGTGTCTTTTTACTCTGATTTTCAAGGTGTGTGTGTTCTTTATGCACACAGCATCTTGCTACGGCAAATATCCAGTGAACATACCAGTGTGGTAATTTGAGACAGGCTAAGAAATATAGCAGTGTGGAAAGGAGATCAGTAGGCATTAAATAAAGACATTGCACTTCAGGAACATAAAGAGTGAAGAATATCCAGAGAGTTACTGAAAGATGAAGACTCAATCTGATCTGAATAATGGAGCTGAGAAGGAAAAAACAGATGGGGATTTGTGAGATGCTGTTAGCAGTCAGAGCCAGCCATTTTTTAAAACATGCCTGAGGGAAAATGGGATAAAGTACGTGGTGGAGTGGGGGAAGGAAGAAATTTACTTTAGGAAAAAAATCCTGGTCAGAAGAAAGAAAATAATATAAGTAACGAAGAACTAATTGCATTCAAGAGAGGATGACAAGTTATGATAGGACAGAGAAAGGCTATAGACATGTCTAAAGGACTTGTCCTTTGCTTCCAAAGGTGGAAGATGTAGGCACTTGGTCCATGAGGAAGAGCTCACTGACTACAGCAAGTGATTCTGCTTAAAGCACAACTGGCAAAACAGAACATCTTAATTGCAGAGAGGAGACCTTAACCTGTTCTTGTTCATGTATTAATTGGGAAATGTGCCCTTTTAACATCTGTTGAAAGCTTATTTCAGAAGATTAAGACTCCACTAAACTTAAGGCACAATTTTCTCTAATTCCAGTGGCTTTTAGTTGCCAATTGCAAATCCCACAGCCAAGGCTGTCATCACTGAAAACCTGAGCCCTACACCTCAGCTAAAAGGCTTCAGCCAGTCTCATTTAGGGACAAGTTTTAATCCATACCCTAAATATTAGTTTGGAGGATAAACCTGTGTTACAGGTGCTTATAAATCACCATGGACACAATCTTATATCTGCAAAATAGAAGTGGCAAAATATAAAGGGTAAAGTAAGAATGTAGTGATTATCTATGTAGAATATCATCCCTTCTACCTGGATGTAGCCATCTACCCTTTCCTTTAAATCCTGGGGTTTCCAGCTCACTTTTCTGTAATTACTATGTTTTGCTTTTAAAGTATGAGCGTCTTAAAGGCAAAGTTCAGAGGTTAACTTTGCTCACCTCAGAAATGCACTTTACATGCATTTGCCAAAGTTGGGGCTCTTTGTAAGAAAACAGGAGAACCTGAAGGATTTCTGCCTTAGCGCTTAGTGTTTGAAAAATATTTTGACTGTTACTGAATAGGAGCCATTGTACTATTAGTCCTTTTCTCCACAGATTAGAAATGGATTGCAAAAGGAGGCTGTTTGTTTTCCTTGATTACTAGGAGATCAGATGTTGGGAAAAAGCAGTCATGATGATTCAAGAGAAGGTATTTTAAAATATGACTAAATTTTGTGACTCTCACTGGAAATTGTTGTCCTGATGAAAAGTACCTGTGAGGAGTATGAGGTTACCTACCCTATTATGATTTGTTACATTCACCATGGCTTCTTCCCCAGTGTTTAAATAAATAAATAAATGGAAAGTGAAGTGGATCTTCAAAATGAGAAGATTAAAACAAAGCCTCATGATTTATTTAACCTAAAAAGAGTACGTGTTGATTTATTTGCCTTTTTGGGTTTTGGCACTTTCAGGGAATACTCAAGTTATGCTTCTAAATTTTCCCTTGAAACTAGAGAGACTTTCATAATTTTTTGTTTTATTTTTATTTCTTTTCAAAAGAAAGCTGAGAGGCCTCTGCAATCTCATGACCCTGGGAGGAATAGCTCTAAGGAAAGCACCAAAGATCCTGAGAGTGACAACAAAAATCACAACTCTGTTCATGTCCTGCAGCATATGAAATCCATATTCTGCCACTAGTGGCTTTTGGCCAGACAGTCAAATTGATAACTCATCAGTTCTAAAAGTGCCACTTCGACAAACACTCTCTTACCTCTTTTCTACTTAGCTGTTCTACTGCCTAATATAAGCTGGAGCCTCCCCCCTATCCAAACATGGTTTGTCTAGAAACACTTTTCCCTCAGAGTATAACAGTTTTTGTAAGTTAGAATAACAAAATAAGTAATACCTCCATATCTGAAATTTGATTGATGAGTTATTACATTAATGCAGTAAAATGATCTTCATCACAGTGTGCAGATAGTTCTACTTTGTAACTTCTGAAAAGCTCAGCAGTGTGGCATAGATGCATGGGATAAAAAGCAAACCTTGACAAAGACTAATTGATACCAAAATTAAAAAAAAAAAAGACAAGGTGCCAAAAGAATGATGAAATGTCAAGTAGTTAAGGACTCTAGTAAACATTGGCCAAAAAAAAAAGCAAGCCACAACCAAAACCAATCACCCCCTTCATACCATTTACAGCTTGTTATATTGTTATATTATTATATGAAGATTTAAATGTGTTGCTTTTTCTTTCTAAGTCACTGGGAAACAGAAATACTTTTGGAAAACACATTCTTGTGCTACTTTAGTCATAAAATTTTTCCTGTCAATATACAAATTCAGGAATTCAGGAATTTGGAAATATAAAACTTTTCTGATAAAGAGTTTCCTTATGGTTTTGGAGTTGCATTGTCCCTGTTAAATATTTTGTTGATTTCTGCACAAAGAGGATTTCAACACTTTTGCATGGTATACTAAATTAAGCTTTTGCACTGAAAGGCTGATGTTATGTCAAAAGTACAAGTTAAATCTCATGGATGATGTCACCACGCAATTAAAGGCAGAGGTTAACACTCCTCTGTGCAGGTACTTTCCCCTCAAGCTATCTGGAATAACAGAGCTGCTATAATACAGCTGTGGCTGCTGAGGAATGCTGAAGCCCAGTCAATGAAGCTTTGCATTTTTAAAAGGAATGTGTGTGGCAGAGGGAGGTTTAATTGCTCCTGCTACATGTCTCATGTGGGGGAGGCTTTGCTTGGATGGCTTGGAGTGACCGCTTTTGAAAGCAGGTCTGACATCTGCTTTTTTTACCCTCTGAAATAGGACAGTCACATCCAACTGTGGCAGCATGTGTTTTCTCACAGTCACCCATTCATTCCCATTGAATAATTATTGTCTCTCACCAGGCACAGCTTTGTCATGCTCTCGTCATTGCAGGTACAATATCTAGGGTAACAGTGACTTCAAGCTGTATCTTTCTCCTCTCCAACCTTTGTTTTATCACCTGGGGTTTCTGCAAAGTAATAATTTCATTGCCCGCTTCCTGAGTTTCCTTTTTCACCTCTCCTTACTGTCCCACTCTCCAACATGGAGTAGCTGCTAATCGTCACCACATTTTTTTGCCTGATGCTGCCAGATTATTTTTCATTCCTACATTCCTCATGCACTGTCACTGTGTTTATACAAACAGGAGCACCCTGAATAGATTTATCCTATGAGATCTTTGGTTCAGCCTTTGTCCATAACTCACCAAGGTGCCTCCACCTGGGAAATTGGTTAACTGGGTGGCACTAGAAATTCAAGAGGGACTCGATAGAAAGAGCATACAGTTTTTAAGTGAGGTGCAAAGAAGAAAATGCAAGATAATTGCCAGTTACTGTAATTCAATACAGAAGGCCAAGGACTAAGCTTGAGAAACTGGTCTGAGCTCTAAATCTTGGATCTTTCCCAGGTTTTGAGGTAATCCAAAGTGATCATTTTTACTTTCACAGAATGGTTGAAGTTGGAGGATCTGGAGGTCGTCTTGTTCGGATGTCCTACAAATGCCCTTTTTTGGTTTACTATAAAGCATAATTATTACAAAAAGTAATCCCAGCTAACTGGAAAAGGATCTCAACTTCAGTAAGGTTCAGTTTATTCCAGTAGTGAGCTGGAAATTATGTGCAACCAGCAGATTTTACCTGCAGTGTCTCTCCCAGCCACATAGCTCTCTGAGCTTCCTGCAGACCTGAGGACGTATGCACGGAGCAGCCTTGAACAGCTCTTGCTCTGTTGCAAAGGAACACTGTGCCTCCCTCTCCACATTTCCAGCATGAACAACTTGCAGGAGAGAAGTGCAAACTGCAAACATGTAAACAGCTGTTGGGAAAAGGGGAGGAAGCTTCAAGGTACAGAATTGGCTGCCAATTTCATCGCTGCCGTGTGTACTGTGTATTGCTTGTCATATCAAGTGAGTCATTAAGGGGTTCCCCTCCTAATGGCACTTTGAAGTGCTGTGACAGCTTGAGAGCATCTATAAATTGCCACAAGCAGCCCTCATAGTGTGTTAGCTAATTGCTTGCTCTTTGACTTATTAGGAGTCACTGAGTTAAATAGTTTGTCACATGTGTGGCTCGTAATAAATAATGTGACTAGCCAGTTTGTAAGCTGTTTCGGTGATATATAGTGCCCCTTTTGAATGTTGTCACAAGCAGCCAACAAATATAACCCCATGATTGTCAGATCTTTGTGAAAATAATAAGGCCTGACTGGGCAGCAGCTAACAAAAAGAAAAAAAAACTCTACATCTCACCTCCTGTAGTATAATGAAAATGGTAATAATTTCTTCTTTATAAAACGAGATTGTAACTTTATTCGTGAATAGCTAATTAACAACTGAATAAAATTTTATAGTAGAATATCTTTATTTCAATTTGTGTAGGATTAGTTGTGAAGAAAAAGAGGTAACTGTTTGCTAGTTACTGAAAATATCCTGTAACGGAATCTGGAGTATCTTCTCAGCAAACTCTGTGTAGCTTCTGAAATATCATTGTGGGTTTTTTTAATAAATCTGATTGATTTCTCTGCAGTTTAGTCAGATATGTAGGGCGTATATTTTCTGACCCTCAATCTTAGTTCTGATTGTGTGTTTCAGGTAGTGCATTCCCATATCTATGCCTGTCAGGAGCTGGGCTTCTTAATCTTTAAGCACAAGCATGGTGCTGTTACAAGTCGTTGTGCACGTGTTAGAGGTGCTTAGATAGAATGTAGAGTTAGATAGAATATAGAGAACAGTGACATATTTTATATATATATATATATATATATATATATAGAGAGAGAGAGAGAGAGAGAGAGAGAGAGAGAGAGAGAGAGAGAGAGAGAGAAATAGAGAGAGAAATAGAGAGAGAAATACATTCTTGGCATCTTCAGTCAAATAGGAGTCCTGTCTGAATTCTGTGTGGGAGGAGAGTCACCAGTATTTTGCCAAAGAAGCAAATGTGGTTTCTCTCACAGCTACAGGGTGATTTCTTTCCAAGAGACAGGACTTGTCTTGCACATTTGAATTCTGATGTAGACTGGATCACTGTGCTATAAAATCTTCTTTTCCCACAATTGTGCAAAACGAAGAGTGATGAGTGGTGTTTAATAAACTTTACCAGTCCCTTACAAGCCTGTTCCTGCAGTGACCCTTGCTATTGCATTCCTCCTATTTGAACTTCGAGGTGCTGGTGCTGTTAAACTGGTTCCCAGCTTGGCAGCCACTTAGGTTTAGGGCCATGTTAATTCAGCAGGGCCCACTGCAGTTGCTTCATGAGAGAGAAGACTCTCCTTCAGCTGCATCTGCTGAGCAACCTGGTGGTTCCCATGGCTCCTTCTAAATGTGTTGTGCTTTTTCCCAAAGCCAACTAGCAAAAGCTTTCCAAGCTGGGGGCTTGCCTACAGTACTTTATCTTTTCGGATCTCCTATCACGTAGGTGTTTTCTGGATGGTTGGGTGAGAAATTAATCTGTGTTCTTTCATCAAAACAAAAAAGTGTTGGTGGGTTGTGTCTATCAGTCTTGACAAGAATAAGAATTATAATCAGTATGCAAAAGAGGCCAATGCTCATCAGGCTCTGGCTGGATTAATGAGCTGGTGTTCGTGCTCATCACTGCATATCACAAAGTCAGAGGTTCTGTCCTCTAGTCTCAATCAAATGCCACAGGCACTTGCGCCTCTGTCTTTGGCATTCCTGGGAAAGCTGCTGAGCCCTCTGGACTGCTGGCTGTTTCACTGTGCCTTTTATCTATTTCCTGTGGAAAATTGAGAAAGGTGTTTTGTTTGGTTTTATGCACAAGGGCTCAGAGAATCTATCCAAAAATCTTTTGTCTTTGCTTTTATCTAGTTTTCGACAGCTTTGGGAGCTTAGTGTTATTTTGAGATAAGGCTTCAGGCAGCTCTGATGACACCTAATGGGTATTTTACAGTGACTGCTTGTGTTTTTACCATGGGCTTGGCAGTGTTTGACTAGCAGACACATGACAATTTCTGTCTAAAAAACTGAGGCTGTGTTTCAGATATTGAATTGAGGAGAATAGTGAAAATAGCTTTTTGCTCACTGTCAATGAACTCGTGTAAGTGTGAAATGCAGGGACCCATGAAATCTGTGAGAACAAAAATTCTTCCCCTGTGGTCTGGGTTTATTTAAGGCTTTGCTTTTAATTTTATTATTATTATTATTTTGGCAAAAAGCCCACTTTCAGGCATTCAAAACTTGCTTATGTTTACAAAATAATTTTCCGTAATTTCATTGGCTGTGCAAGTAAATAAACACAACCATGGTGAATATTCTAGCTGGTTCACCTTTCCAAAGCAATGCATCCAAATCCTGTAATTTTGACAGGAAAATGGCATGTCCTTCTCGCATAAAAATTTGTGAGATTGATAGTAAGACCTGGTTCTAAAGGAGAGACATTTTTAACCAAACCCTATCATGTTCAGCTTTTTAAATTTTTCTCAGTAGTTCAGGGATTGTTTGGATTTTCTTGTTTTTCTTAAAACCTCAGCCCTGGAGTCAAATGTTTTCGTGAAAATCCAAATTGCCATTTGGAAGATAAGAGGGGCAGATTTTTGCCCTTGGGGTTATGAAGTAAAACCTGAAAGCACAAAAACAAGAAGAAAAATTGAACAT
Organism: Motacilla alba alba; assembly: GCF_015832195.1. NCBI lineage: Eukaryota > Metazoa > Chordata > Aves > Passeriformes > Motacillidae > Motacilla > Motacilla alba. The sequence continues at coordinate 69,104,095 of NC_052017.1, read as the reverse complement.
CCATAATGTATATTCATTCTTTCAAATTAGCACCGTAGAGTAGCTTAAAATACCAATTTTTGAATTCTTGCTCTTAGTAACATTAGAGTTCCCTTTAGACTTTCCATCAGAATATTGTCTTAACAGTTTATTTGCTTACTTATAAACTTCTAGAAACTTTCAGCTTATTAGAAAATTACTGATATTTATCAGTTACCACAATTCTGGTCCTTTCTGTGTGGCCCCTATTTTGCCCCCATTCTCAATTTAATCTATTTACATGCTTGCATATTACCACTGGGATAACAGGCAGTAAAAATGCCAGAAAGTCTAAAGGAGTGAAACAAGAAAGTCACAAACAGCTCTCAGCTGCTACAGACTTGACTCGTTCACGTGTTTGGAGGCTTTGGGTTGTTGCTTTTCTCCCCCCTTAAGAGCACTGCTGTTTGGATGGCTGCAGTAATTAAATGCCTGTTCAAATTACCTCTCTAGTGTGAAGAGTGCTTTCTCTGTTTAAACCTCAGGTTTCTGCTTAATCCAGTGTAGTTGACTGCAGATGAGGCAAGATAGCAGGCATTTGCCTAGGGTGGAGAAGATGAATATACCTAGTAATGCAGAGATATCTGTTTGATTTAATGTTTTCTGTCATTTTTTTAGCTTAACAGGACTGTTGGTCCCTTCATGTCCTCTGTGCCCTGGCAAACAGTAGTACCAAGAGAGTTCATGGGGAATTTAGCATGGGATGAATTTCAGTGTCCTTTTATGCTGTGCCTTGTGTGTTCCCTTTATGAATTAATCTCAGCAGTTCGATAGGTAGAGACATTTCTATGGTATTCAGTTAATTACTAATAAATAATATGCTCCAGTTCTGAACTATGTGTTCTACAACTGAATTTTTTGTATTTTTACAAGACATAAAATCAACAGTGACTGGTAGCTAGTCACATATTCCACCTTAAGACACATACCTGCGTAGTTTTCACCTGTGTGCCTTAAGTACTTAAAAGTTTGATCTGTTATGCTATGAAAAATAAAATCTCTCTGAGGCTGAAGAATTAAATTAGAGATACTTTTCCATAGGAAAGCACAGCTTTGGCATCCAAATGTATCCAAAAGTGAAGAACTTTGGAGACTTTTTCATGTGCTTTCTCTATTTACATCTGCCTCTGTACCTACCTCGTACTATGATGTGCTCTAGTGACAAACTCACTGGAACTCATTCTTTATTTGGGCTTTGTATTTCCACAGTCCTATTACTACCAGGGAGAAAACAAACAAAAGAAAACAAACCAAAACCCCAAACAAAACAAATCCTCCCACTAATTCCATACAAACTAATTGCATCAAACACAATGTAGAGAGTGAACAAGTCTCATTTTTGCTAAAATAAGCAAAATGTTTTTGCCATTCTTTTTCAATGTGGAAACATAATAGAGTACAACTCTACAGTTCTGTTTTCTGTGATGATATCTAGTGGTGCTTGACCAGAATAATATTTGAATAACCAGATTATTCCAGATAAAATGGACATTGGATTAACAATCCAAGACATTGGATTAACTTTGAAGTTTTTCTGCTTCAAGCAGAGTCCTGGACTAGATGACCTCAAGAGGTTCCTTCAAAGCAAACCCGTGATTCTGTGGACTAAAACCTTGATTTGAGGCTTGAATCAGCAGCACCTTTTGTTTGTGTCCAGTTACTGATGTTCTGGGCTGTTCTAAGCACATTGTGAAAGCCAAGAATGAGTTAGGACTTTTGTCACATATAATTTCTTTCTGTTTGCCTCCCCTTCTGCCCTCTGCATTGTGGAAGTGATGGAAGGAAACTCTTCCTTTCAGAAGTCAGGAACATTAAATAATTCTGCTGTTTGGATTTTAATTTGTGGTTTTGTGGCTTGCATTTAACAATTTTTATTCTCACATTTACCTTTATGGTTCCAAGAAGGACCACTGTACTTGGCTGTGCACACTGCCTGCGAAGTGTATACCACTACAGTTTGGGGTGCATTTTCTTGAAGCTGGGAATAGTACTATTTTTTTTCTTTTTTTCTGTGAAAGGGGTCAGGATTTCCAGTCAGAAATTTGTGCCATTGCACATAGGAGGCAGTTTGGGTATTTATAGTAATGCTTTAGCAAACTTGTTCTTTTTGAACGTGTGCGCTCAGACATATTGTTCTCTTTCTGAGTTGTTGAACGTGTCATCTAGGACATGCTAGACAAAGCAAGATGTATACAGCTTCTGTGAAAAGAACTGCATCAGTGTGTTAGGCATCAGCAGGTATGTCCAAAAACAATTATACAAAACAGACTTGGAAGACCTTTTGCTATGTGTGAGTTGTCCAGACCGTTTTCTGTGCTGCTGGCTGTGAGTGGGCTAAGGCCTCTTTGCTGGAGATTGTTCTTCACCCCGTGCATGTCTTGCCCTGTTCCCCATTCAGGTGTACAGAGCTTTCTGCCCCTACTACAACAGAGCAAGGTTGAGTCATGCAGTGAGTAAAAGCTTCAAAAAAGTTGGTACTGGTGAACCCTCCTTCTTAAAAGAGACTGGAAATGTTACCAGGGCAAAACAGAATCCAACACAGAGCATGCATTAAATAGATTGATAATTTCATTGAAGTATATTCTTTAAGTCTTGCGTAAGACCTCTTGATTGAACCTTAAGAACATCATAAGCTGCTGTTCTGATTTGGAGCTACGAATAATAAAACCACCTGAAATATATATTAATGATGGGTTCTTAAGCAGCGGTTTCGTTACAGCACGGCAAGCATACTAGTTTGCCAGCTTTGTCGGTTTAATGGAGCACCATAACATCCCAAATGATACAATTAAAATCTTCTACTATTCAGATGCTTCTGTTTATAAACCCATGAAGTTTATAAGAAACAGAGTTAAGTAAATTGTATTTGATTACCTCAAGTAATTGAAATTATAGAATTAGCATAATTGGTATGAATTCAGCAGACAGACATGATTCAGCTATTCCCATGGTCCTCTATGACTGTAAAGATGTTGCTTCCAACCTGCACAGTATACTACACAGCAAGTTTGGAGCCAGGAAAACATATCTTTTTCAAAAGAGCCATATGAGAGGTATGTGTAGAGCTTCCCTTAAAATGTAACAGGATGCTAGCAGAGTATCTCCATTCTCTTATGCATTAAAAAAAAAAAAATTATGTGAGATTCATTATGTTACATCTGGACATTTTTAAAGAAAGAGTCTGTTTCAAACATTGTGAAAGTACTGCTTTGACGATGCATCCACTGAGGTCTCATTTTATGTATATTTTTGCATATGGAAAGCTTATTACAGAGTTCCTAATTTATATGTGTGTACATATATATAATTTGTCTCTGTGTATATACATATGAAGAATATTTTCATCTGTAGCTATATATATATATGTATATATAATTATAAATACAAATACCTATTATCGATCTATATATATGTACATATATATAAGTAAAATATTTTGGGGCACTTCAGCCCAGTACATTTTATTACAGGTTCAGCAAGTCTAAATCATGCAAACATGATCACGTATGCCTTCAATTGAGTTTGCTGCAGAATAGCAAACCATAGCTGTCTCTGCAAATAGCCATAGTTATGAGCCATACAAACAAATAGTGACCTGTCTCTAATCTGTCTTTGGTAATTCTTCCAACTGACTTAGTGTTAGCATCTTTTACCAATGTATGTATTGTAATTTATAGCACAGACTGAATGTGACACGGCTTAGGCTTTTTAAAAATGCATGTTTTAGTACCCTGAAGTAGCCCAATACAGTTAAATCTTTGTTCCTTGCAGAATGCAAGCGTGTGTACAGTATATATTTATCTGGTCTGGAATAAGCATTAATCTTTAATTACTGAATAAACATATTAAACAGGTGTGGAATAACTGAACTTTCAACTGTGCAATGTTTATCCACTAGCGCAGCGGATACCTTGGCTCTGCAGTTTGATGGTTTCACCTTGACGTGCCCAGGGCTGAGTGAAGGAGGGAAGGTTTGGAGGGTGGGCACACAAATGCCCCAAATCCCACATAAATCAGAAATTTCCAGTTATAAATTATGCACCATCATAACATCCCGCTAGCGCCATTGGCGAGCCAGGGCTTGGAGCATGGGGTAGTTTATAGCGGAAAAATGGCTTTTCAATGGATAGCACACCCTCAGACTACTTCTCCTCCTAGGCTATGTGTGCTGGGCTTGTGGTGTGAGGAGATATAAAGCAGCATTTTTCTAGCTGCCTGGTAAAACAATGAGGTCTCTGTTAGCAACAGCCCAAACTTCTGTAGTCCCTGCCTCACAAGGTTGGAATGACTGTTTAAACCCAGGTTCAAAGCCCTTGGCCTCCAAGTGCTTTAATTTAGCACTATTTTTGCTGCGCTAGCCTCTGTTTTTTCTGCTTAAACCCTCTAAGGTCTCCTTGTTTTGCAGGGAACTAAGCAGCTCCTTTTCATAATTAGATTAAAGATAATCAAATGAAGACTTGGATATTTTTTAATGTCATTTAATCTTGTTCCTTTTTTTAACTTCTGCAAAATAACTTTTTATCACCGTTGCCTACCTTCTTGTAATTTACACCTCTTTTTTTTTTGTTCTTTTCTGCATTTCAAGCATTTCAACCTTCTGGTTTACTATTTAAAAAAAAATATCGTTTGACAGGTATTTTTCAGCATTTTTATTTGATGCCATAAAATAAACCTTTACCAGGTGTTTTTAGGTATGATTCACAACACTTTCATTCATTCACTGTCAGTTTTCCCAAAGCTGGCTGGCGCGAAAATAAAAGAGAATGCAAAAAAGAAGCATGCAAAACGTGCAGAAAGGATACGAATGAAGTGGGAAAAAACCACATATGTGGAGTAGCGTGGTAAGAAGCAGCACAGAACTGCACCTAAAACAGGGCTGTGCATTAATAAAAGTAACAAGTAAGTGCTAGTGTGATTTGCTTCAAGTTTTAAAACATGAAAACACAGTCCTAAATGTAGGCATTATTCAAATAATAATCACTCAAAGTTTGTTAAAACCATAGCTTAGTATGAAAGCTGTGAAAAAACATGTAACAGCTGATGTCAAGTTTCTGAAAGAAAAATTGCTTCAAATTTAACTTTCCCATTCCTCCATAAGGCTCAATCAATACAAACAGATTTGAAACAGGAGGAAAAAAATCCCTGATCTTTTACCAAGGATCAAATCACATTTATGGCAAAACCCAGAGAAATTGTACATGAACAATCATATTTAAAACAGGGAGGAGAGAGGGTGAAAGATCATTTGAATTTACAGTGTATAAAATATCTCTGTGCTCTTTGTCCAGTCAAAAAGCAAGATGCTAGAAAAGTCAACAGGAGATCTACTACCTGGGTCTTGACAGGAATCTCTTTTACAGACACTACAGTGGAGGCCAAGGTGGAGATCAAATTTCTAATCTGTTAGATTAGTGAGTATCCAAGGAATACTGGCTGATAAGTCTTTTTCTCATTTTTGAGATAGTGTTAAAAGTCTCAAGTTTTGCCCTTCTTCTTTTTCCTTAAGAAGATCATCACCAGTTTTTGGTTCTGTTTTTTGACTTTCACTCTTTTGAGTAAATCTTGTATGATTATGATTGTGTAACGTGCCATTATATTTCCTTTTTTAGATTTTTTTTTCCTGGTCTTGTGTGTTGTAAAAAGATTGAAATTGTGGAATATCTCAAGTCTGAAGGGACTCATAAGGATGATTGAGTTCAGCTCCCATGAGGTTTTAGAAGCATAGCCCTTCAGATCTGGGATGCACTAGATGATATAAAAAAAGGATACTGAAGGTTGAAGCCTCCATTATTCTGTGCTCACAAGAATAGGCCCTGTAACTTCAGTGGGACTGTGGGTGAATGAGCCTGATGGAGATTTGCAAGGCCAGATCTTGCAAATCTCTGTGATTTATTCTAAGTGCATCACAGAATATTGAGCTTATTGTTTGTAATACAACACTGGATATGTTTTCCTTTCCTGCTCTGAAGCCATGTTAATTTTTTTCACACAAGGCAGCTAGTACTAAGTTTCATAGGCATGAAATGTGCATAAAAATTTATGGATGCACATGTGTCTCTTGACCATGGTCATGATTTCTTAAGGCTTTCTGTAGCTGTTAAAAATAAATATAGCTGTTAAAAGAGAAATTTATATGATTTCCAGCACAAGTAGGTATACTAAAATCGATCTTTAATTTTATTTATAACTTAGAAAAAATATTCTGAATGTGTCATAGTAATCAACACTTACTCATTCCTAAATTATTTTCAAATATTTTTTCAATATATTTTTGAATAAACATATCCTTAAAAAACAGAAGTAAGGACAAAGCTTGTTCATTGTTGTTATATGATTTTATTTTGCCTTTTGAGTTCCAGGTGGAGCATATCTTTCTTACAAGATTTAGTTATTACAAATCGATATTTTTAGTCATTATTAGTTTTTTTAAAGCTCTGAAAGGTTTGTTGGTTTTTTCTTTTGAAGACTCATTAAAATGTTAAACTCCTCCAAATATGGCATAATTCAGATGGTTTTTTCTGACTAGCATATTGTAACAAAAAAAAAAAAAAAGAAAAAGGTAGAGTTGTGGCAACATTTGTTCTGTGCTTTCAGACCTAAATATAACTCCTTAAAAACAAAAAAGCCTATAATGATGATTTGAAATATCTGATTACAAAACCAGTTATCACAGACTGCTCCTTTGAAAATTAGAAAAAGTAAATGTATTTTGACCAATAATTTCTTGAATAAAGTGCCAAATAAAAGACATGAACAGATGTTCAAGGTGTTTTCCTATAATGGAAGTCATTTGCGTAACTGGAGGCTGCAGTCACAGTTCCTATTGCCAAGGAGCCTGTTAGATTTTAATAGTGGATGTGTGTGCTTAAGATAATGTATTTTATACTGATAAATGTACTCAAAAAATGGGAGTGGAAAATGAGCTGTTATTAGAATTATATATTTTTTTAAAAAGTTATTTACTTAAATTACTCTGAAAGATACATGGTAGAAATGGTTGGATGCTGGAAACAGAGGTGTACTCTGGGAAGTGGAATACATTTTTTAGCTCATAAAACTGCTGTGTATATTTGCAAGTAAAAATAATGGCAATTCAGATGTATCTTAACATATTCTAAAATTCCAGAAAACTTATACAACTGTGTCTTAAGTGAAAAATAAAATGAATGCTATCTTTAAAAAATTGGTTAAGTATTCCTGATTTCTGAGATCACTAGGAATCTTCAGCCAGCTGGAGCCTTCAGGTTATTCAATGATTCTAAGTAGAAATATAGATGACTAATGAAATAAATAGTTGTCTTCCTCCTAATTTTTCATTTATAGGGCCAACAGTTCTTACATTTCCTGAGGCACTCTGCATATATTATTGAGGTAGTATGTTAAAATGATCTCGCCTCATTTATCCTCCCCCACAAAATAGTTGAGATGTAACTTTCCAAAGAAAACATCTGAAACATTTAATTTTACCTGTCACTTTTTTTTCGTTTTCCCTGTTAAGAGTAAAACATTGGGCTGTACATTTTTAACAGCAGTTTTTCATGTGAAAGTTAGAATAAACAAAAGTATGATTTAACATTCAGAGACCAGAAAATGACTAATGGCCAACTCTAATTCATTTTCCAGGTTGTAGGTAGGCATAGTTGAAAGCTATAAAGGTAACAAAGGTTATCAAGACCTAAAGATAAGAAATAGAAATTGTGTAAGTTTAGTGTCTAAAATTGGAGTTTCCTCATTTTTCTTTCTACTATGTGAAGTAGTAATTCCTTCGATCTACGCTATTCTCACTCTCAAGTTAATCACACTGCGTTGTGATTTATCTATTCAAGGAATAGATATTTATTTTATTTTATTGGGTTCATCTAAGTGCATTTTATTTTGTTATCTATCTCAATACTGTGCATGCATGTTTGCATTGTTTTGCAGAACTCTGAATATCTTCTTTATCACCTTAATGAATTTTATTTCTTGCAGATGGTATTGGTTTAGATGTTTGTACTAGTTTCTCTATCAAAGTCTTTTCTGCTCAAGAGCATTCAAATTGCAGGTAATGATCTATTACTTAATATTATTGACTACAACAGTCACTGTGTTTTTTGCTGTAGGCAAATGCTACTCTATCAAGATTTGATACCAACTCAACTTTTCTGTTAGAACCATTCACATTAGACATGAACCCTCAACAGATTTACTTTTCTAATGTTACACAAGCAGAAAGAGTGATTGAACTGTGCTACTCACACAGTAAGTTACTTTTACTAAGTCCCAGGAGAAACTGGTGTAGGTATTTTAAATTAAAAGCTATTACAACTAACTGGATAAAAATGCTCTTGGATCAAGTTTTTGGAATGGTTAATTCCTAAATAAATGCAACTGCACATATCATAGTTCTTCTGTACAAATATTAAAAAGTACTTAAGATTTTGGTTGTTATTTGGTTGCAACTAGGTTAAAGCTGAACAAACTAGATTCAGTGTTTTCTGATTTCACAGATAACGTTGACTAAACTTTAAGGAGTCTTATCGATCTCTAAAATATATACTGAAATTTTTGGGTCTATCTCTTCCCACTACTTTTTGTTTGTATTTGTTATAAACAATAGAAGCCACTGTAGTAAGAATTTTTTTTCTAACATATTAAAATCATACCAATAATGTTACATTAGTTTGACCTTGTTTAATGAAAGGATCATCATTTCAGACATCAGATGGAACTCTTGTCACTGGTTTGACTTATAGAGAAGGAGTATTCTGTAGGACTGCAACTCTTTCATCTTCTCATCACTATCTTCCTCCTCACCAGCAAAGTCCTGATCCAGCTCCTACTGAAATCGGTTGGAAATTGTCTACTGGATACAGAAAATTTTCTGCTTCATCTTGTCTAGGATCAAAAAGTTTTAATATTTGCAAATGTAATGACATTTTTTATCCTTTGTAGAGAAATTCTGCCTGTAGGAAGAGGTAGGCAGAGGAAGATACTTATGAATATTACTCTGTGCTTCACTCTGTTCATATACCTGCAAGCACATGGCAAAAAAGGAGCCTGTCCTATGTCTGGCTGAGCATAGGGAACGCAACTTCTGCAAAACAGATCTCTTATGCTGGAGTCTTGGTACATTCCTGCCCTCTATACCCACTTGTCTATTTTTTTGTAGGTTGGATTTTGTGGTTACTTTTATTGCAGAGAAGGCAGGATCCATCCCCCCCAGAGCTGCATAGGTCCTCACAAAGGTCTTCCCTTTGTTGTTCTGCCCCAGCAGCGACATGCAGGGGCAGCCTAACATCAGGGAGATAGGCAAGAGCACAGCATCTAACCAAAAACAGCCTAGGCTATTCATTACTGCCTATTACATTCAGTACTACCACAGTGAGACAATTTATTTGTTATGCATTGGAAAAATTGAAAAAATGCCCATTACTTACTAAAGGACCTTGTAACTTTCTTCTGCACACTGCTTTTCACACTCTGCCTAAATAAGCTGGGGGATAGCCAGTGAAATCCCCAAAATATAACAAGTTGCAGCATGCATGTGCTATTTACAACATGTAAGAAATATCCATAAATTACTTTTTTTTTATTAGCTACTGCTTAAGCAGAGAGTTCTCACACATTCATATACCTGCACAGTAGCCCTCAACAGGGATTTCACTGGCTCGGCAGTATTGCCCTTCTTGCTTCAATTTTGTCCAATGTCTTCTAATCCTAGTTGGATTTCTAATCGTTGTGAAGTTCAGTTTCAAAAGACAGGATGTTTTTTATTTGAAGAAGAATTTGCATCATAAAATTAAACTAGTTATTTTTGGCTTTGCAAATTTTATAGACTGGGTTAATTGTTTGGCCTGCTTTCATAGTTGTTTATACTCCATATCGATCTCCTTCCTCCAGATCAATCTCCTTCCTCTACACATCACAGAGGTGACTTTCAATCTATGTATAACGCAGCAATGGTATAATGTTAGAAGTAAAGCCAATAATCTCCTTAGAGGCAACTGTAAGTCCTCAGATTTGTGTTTTGCCTGAGTCTGGGCTCCAGAAGCTCCCGCTCCAGTGACCTCAGTGCCTGCTTGTGGATTCAGATTTTCTGTGATAGACATAGTGTGCTTATAGGATGGCTGAATATGTGCTGGTTCTCCTCTTTTTTTCTTGGTTTCTAGTTTGAGACAAACAGGATTTGTATAACCTTTTGTGTTGTATATGAGTTTTGCTTTTAATTCATGAAAATGATGACTACAGTTTGGGATAGTTCTATCTTTCCTTCTAGGAAGTGCTTTAAATCTAGTTTAATAGACTGGCATATATGTTTTCAGCTCTAAAAATGTGAAATTATCCTATTAGAACTCCACCAGAGTCAAGGCTAGTCAGAGAGCAGCAATTTCATTTTAAGGGACGGGAGAGGAGCTCCGGGACTTGTGTTCAGTTTGATGCTGAGCTCTTTCTCACACCCACAAAAAAATTTCATCCTGAATGTTTTCACTGAAACAGATACATTTCCTTGAAATATTGCTCTTTAAAAGAAAAGGTATTCTAAAGAAAAAAAGTTTTTTCTATCCATAGGCTTTTATTAAGCAATGACTCTAGGTGGAAAATTGTTTCTGGACCATAGGAATACATTTTTGTATGACTACAGCACTGAAAAGTGCAAGAGTAGGGACAAGCAAAGTAGGAAATCAGCATTTCCAGTGATGCTGACTCAGTTTTAATGCAGAACAAAGGAAAATGGCCAATATTCCCAAAAGCCTCTCTCTGTAATACCTGAGGTCTGTGGTCTGTTTGTTGCTATGTAGGCTTTGTTAACCCTATAAGTAATGAATTAATTAATTTAATTAATAAATGCTAAATACTTCACAGAGCCAATCATGGAATAGTTATAATGTAAAGAACCAACACACTGAACTTTGAGGTTAGGAGCAGCCCTGAGCTAAACTTAATGCTGATGCAAATGTTGCCCTCCTTATTTACCTGTAAACTGCTTATCAAGTCAGTGCACATCTGAGAAGTACCCTCTTTGTGCTAGTGGCCCTCGGCTAATCTGATTGAGAGCCTGATCCCACCTCAAGGCCAGGCACTGAACATTAGGGTAGCTGGTCCTACCACTTGTTTTCACATAGACAAACTTGGAATAGTTGCATTTATTTCATCATTCCTTCATCTGATGTCATTCCACAGCAGTGCTTACTTAGTGACAGGATGCCTTGTTTGGAGTTAATGTTGCCCTCTCCTTCACTTCTCTGCCAACAGCATGCTGAGGATTTGGTCACCAACAGGACAGGGCAGATGATTGATCTCGTTCATGAAACATACACAATTACTTTTTAACAAATATGTGTATCTTAGGGGAAGATTTTTAAAGGCTTCTAATAAAATCAAGTTCAAGCACGAATAATATATTTAAACTTGTTGAACTTAAAAAAAAAAACAAACCACTGGTTTTAATCACGGTTCTTCTTGAATAAGTAAGCTATCTCTTTACAATGAAAAATGGGTCTACTGTAATGTAGCAAAATAAATTTTCTTCTGCACTTTAATGAAGTACAGAAGTTGACCAATGATTTTAAAAGCATCTCTTTTGAACCTAGCCAGAAGCTGGTTGTCTATATTTATTTAAGTGTCTTGGGAGCTTTGGAAATGCATGAATTCTGCACAAAAAAACAAACAAAAAAAAAACCGAAAAGGCCACAATAATTATATTTTTCAGTGCTCAAGAGTAATACAGTTTTTTGAACCATACTGAGGAAAGCATTTTCCCCTGGCTGCACTGTTGATAGCAGTTATCTTTCTAATTTGCATTCAGTCTTCTGTTTTACTGAGCCTGTTTTTCTTAAAGACATTTCAGCCTGACACAGTTTTTCCTTATTGCTCTGACCACATGGATTTTTTCTTTTTATTATCCAGCCTGAGATCCATTTTTAAGTAATTATTTCATTGATGGTCATTTATCCTAGCTGAGGCTTCAGGAGAAGCCAGTTTCTGCCAGTGAAGCCTAAAATAGCCTTAAAGGGTTGGTGGTGCTAAGTTTGGCGATGCAGAGTCGATATCCACTTGGCGATTTCCTAGGTGAGGTCTGGTCTAGATGTCAGAATGGATCATGTGAAACTATGTCGGTCAATTAATCACTGCCAATGAGCCATGGCGTGCCAAAGCTCCTTCTCATAACAGCCTCCTTGTTAACTTCACAAAACCCAAATCCACAAGCCAGACCTCCTTCTTTAAGACCTCCAATGCAGGCTGCAGAGTATTTGCAAGAAAATACATTTAGTGCAAGAAAGAAATGTTGCAGGCTGATAGGGTTGATCTATCAAAAGGGAAAAAAAAAATAAAAACCCAAGAAAAATGTGGGAATTAGCTAGATAACTTGTTTTGTGGAATTGTTTATGCTGGATGGTTCTAGGCAAAGACTTCAAATGTGTATATAAAATTGATCTGCATTCAGCAGTACATTTAGCAATGTAATTGCTAATTTAAAATTAGTTGAAATCTGACCTTTATGTTTCATAGCAATGACTGCTCTAAGGGAAAAAGTGTCATTCATATTTAGTACTTCTCCTACCTTATCTGTCCCTTCATCCTGACTTTACCAGATGAAAAAACCTGAGGTGAGAGAGGTAGGGAAAGTCAGAACTGAATAGTAGCCTGACAAACTACTGAAATAAATTAAATTCCTTTGACAAGTAAGTCATTGTTGTGGGGGATGGGGGGAAGGGTGTGAGGGGGTAAGGGAGAGCATCTTTTACTTCACTGGCCCATTTAGGAAGTTTGGTCACTGGTATAAAGCCGTACAGCTGCACACAATATAAAGTAAGTTTAGCAGCATATTTGGTGAGTTTATAACTTCCCCAGGGCATTTTAACATTAAAAATAGTGATTGTTAACCTGGTCCATCTGAACTTAAATATGAGCTTGCTTTGCAAGAAATGAGGGGTAACATCTCAAGTGCATTTCTTTGTTTTTTATTATTGCTTAAGGGCTTACATTGCTTTATAACTGCATTTTGTCTGACTTTGCATTTTGTACTCAACAGAGATATTCAAATCCATGGTCTCAGTAAAGATGGCAATCCCAGTACTGGCTTAGAAATACGTTCTTTTATAGTTATGCACAGATATTAAAAAATAAACAGTATATGATAAAGTGGCAGTTGTATATGACTTTGACATTAGCAGCAAGTCCATTACATGTGTGTTATCTGTCTGCTGACTAAAGGTTTTTTCACTACTCTTTTTAGATCATTAGTGTCTCAGACTGGCAGCCAAAATAACACTGACAAATAACGAAAGGCACATGAGTAATCATGCTGAAAAGCATTATTATTGCATTATAGAATGAAGTAGATTACAGGATATTAAAATGAAGTTCCATTTATAAACGTGTATTTCTGTATGTTTATCAGACTGCCTTCTAAAGCAAAATTCTGTTTTCATGTGAATATGCAACTGGAAACACACAAATTTTCAAAGCTATGAATCTGAATTTAAAAAAATCACTATATTGCCTACAAAAATTAGGAGATTTAAAAGAATAATATTGCTAAGGGTCTTCTTGTTGTTTCATAAGTCTTTAGGATTCATAGTGTCAGGCATTTTTATGCAAATGCAAAACCTCAATGATTAAGTATTTACCTTTTAAAATGAGTTCTTATGTACTTGCTCCTGGAATTAGGTATTAGATGAAAATGTAAGCCCCCCAATATTGCAATTACTGCTAGAATTTGGTGGTGTTGTGGAAGTGCAGGAACAAGCCCAAGTCTTATGTCACATGTGCTTCTGTGTAGCACTGGCAGAAAAAGTCCTTCCCCATCAGTGAACTGTCTCCCAAGACAGTTCCCATCCATACTGAACAGTCATGGCACACTGTAAAGGTGAGTCCTAGTGCTCACTGTCACCTTTCATAGTGCAGTCATTGCTCCAGGTTTTGTTTTCACACTCTACTATTTTGCTATGTCAAGGAAAAAATTATTTTTAAATATATGCATGTGACCCGTAAATGAATTTTTTCCCCCTACTTCACAAGGTTCCTTTGCCTCTCTGTTAAATGAAAATGAAATCACTCTGGGCTGGCTTGCAGATGGGTTTCAGGGCCATTTAAACCTGCAAACCTGTTTACAGCCCTGCTTCTGATTCTCTCATGCAGTAGCCTGCCATGTCCCTGCTTCTCATGGTAAGCAATGCTAAGAGGATCTTCATTCTTCAGACCACAGCAGCTCCCTGAGAACCTTTTCTCTCTTTACTGGATTAGTGTGGCTTCCATACACAGGCACTGAAGGTGGAATTCACATCCCTGTGTAAAGCCCAGTGAAACTAGTTCTGCCCAAGGCACCGGTGCCGGGCCAAGAGGGAGCAGAACACCCCCTTGGAAGCATTCCTCAGGGCACACCCCAGGTGTTTCCACCACCCCACAGATCCCGCAACACCCTCTGGTGAAAAGTTCCTTGCCAGCTTGTCCCAAATTATTCACAAATTCCCTGGCTGGCTTTCTGCTACTGCTGCAGCTGTCTTCAAGGGAATCTTCTCACCTCTCTCCCGCTGTGGGACATTCATGCATGTTTTCTCAGCTTCTCACCTACTTTATAGTGCAGAAGGGGAGGGTGCCTTGTTAGACCCTGTGGCCTCACCTTCCATGGAGGCCTAACATGTAATTCTAACTGCTGAGCACTTAAGTGGTGCAATAGTAGCAGAGTTAACCCATCTACACCCCTGTTATGTAACTTGGTTGCAGTCCATTCTCAGGTTATCAAAACCCAGTAATAGGGTGAACACCTGCTGCACGAAAATCCTAGTCCCCTATAAAGGCCTTAGAATAGCAATTATGAATTTTAGAGGGTATATATGTATACACACGCACATTATGGCATGTAATTTATGTTTGCAATTCAGAACTGGTTTGTATGAAAAGCATGCAATTTGTCAATGTAACAATCCTTGGCTTTGTTTTACGCTGGCTGTTAAACCACAGATCTGAGGATTGAGCTGACATTCCTTAAAAGTTACCCGCTTAAAAAGAATATCTATTCTGTGTTCTATCCCATGTGAATGGTAAGAAAATAAAAAACATATATGTGAATCTTGACTCTGTTCCAACAAAGAGACAATAGTCCTAGACCTCAGTTAAAGTAGGAGAAAGTTTTGAATAGAATGTTTAGCTTATAGATTCTTTTCAGAGAAAGCCCTTCTAGTGTTGGGAGCAGGACAAATACTAATTCATCCGAAAATATGAAGTAAAATTGCAGTGTGTGGTAAGAATTATCAACTACCTAATTCCATTTGGTGTAAACAAATGGCTTAATGATTTAACCATTTCTAATTGTTCTAATTGTATGGAATACACAAATAATTTGAACTTCATTATGGTTTGGTTTTTCTCTTTGCCTCCCTAATCTTTGGTAGCTGAGATGAACATTGCCAAAGTCATGTATTTTTTGTAGAATCCAGGAAAACCAGTTGGAAGACACCTCAAGGATCATTTCTTGCAAATTTCCTTGCTAAAAGCAAGGTCTAGATGTCCCAGCACCCTGTCCAGCTGAATCTTGAAAGCGCCCAACCTTGGAGAATCCATCACTTCCCTGGAGAGATTATTCCAATGGCTGATTGTTCTAACTGTGAAAATTTTCCCTCTTGTGTCCGATCAGAACCTCCCTGAAAATAACTTTTGCTCATTAACCTTTTGCCTTTTCCTTGTGACTCCCTGTAAAAAGTGGGGGGGGGGGGGGGGGGAGATCTTCTTTGTACACATCCTTTAAATACTGGGACATTGTGAAAAGGTCATCTCTAATTATTTTTTTCTCAAGGCTGAACAAATCCATTTCTCTCTCAGCCTTCCCTCACATGTCAGACTACCCAGGCCTTCGATCATCTTCATGGCCCTTCTCTGGATCCTCCCCAACCTGGGGATTGTGGGGATCAATTTTTTGGCATTGTGGGGATCAAAACTGAACGCAATATTCTAGGTGTGGCCTGACACACGTTAAGTGGGATAGTGACTTCTTTATCCAGTCTTTAAATGAGCTCATTATAAGCTTTCTGGCCAAAAAGGTGGACAAAGTCATATGCACCAGTTTCAGGCTACATCTGCTGAGTCTTTGTGCATCATGTATTCAAGAGATACTAATTTCTGTAAATCTGCTTAGCACATTCAGTCTGAAATAATTTCATATGTTAAATGAGGCAGCAGCATTTTCTGTGGGCTTGGTGAACACTATATGTAAAATTGTGTACATCTACTCAGAATGTTTCTGGGAAGAACATTTCCCTCAGTTGCTGCTTTCTGCATGCCACACATGTCTTTGTTGGCTCCTGTCTTCTATCACATCAGACCAATGTTACTTGTCTCCACTTCAAGGGCCTTTCATGTCCTATATTCACCTTGTCATCTCTCCACTGTTGACTGGCTTATTCTTGCCTGCTGCCAATTTCTGACACCCATGTTCAGCACCCACTTGTTAATTTCAGACAAGCATCTCTCTCTTTCTTCTCATGCTACTGGTCAAGTTCGGGAGGTGCCCATTGTAAACAGTCTCAAAGCTATTTCATCATTTCAAATCTCAGTCTGTGATGCCAACGGGAGTCTTCACAGCTGATGTACTGCAAGCGTTGCCTGTCATGGCAGTTAAGCTTGTTTTCTTCCTCTGTGAAGAAAATTCCATCTATATTGTTTCCGTCTCTATGAGTCCTTCTGCTTTAAGTGTGTACTACCTCTGTGTGAGCTACAATGGCAAAGGTTGTAGCCTACCGAGGCCAGGTCATGCCACAGTAAAGCAACTGAGTAATTCTGTGGTTGCATCAGGACGTTCAGTCTCAGTCTCTAGAAGTGCTGAATACTCCTACCAGCCAGGTGCTCTGCTGGCAAATATGCCTGTTGCCTCATTGTGCGTTGCCTCATGCCACTCCAAAGCTTCCTTGTGAAACTGTCTGGGTGCCAATACTACCTGCAGGGCTCTCAGAGTTCAAAAGGCTGAAATATATATCCCTAACTGGGTAGAGCAGATAGGAGAGGCACATACCTGTGTGTGCTACCTATATAAGCATTGATTTGTGGGACAACAAGGATAAAGGCTTGCACATGGTTCACAGCACCCAGCCTAATTTGGCAAGGTGCCTCTGTCCATCTATTTTCTCTCCCTGGTTGATGGAAAGACAGAGATCATTATCCACAAAGTAATTTCAAAACACTAAATGAGGCACTTGATATGATTCACTTACTTGACAGTAGAGGAAAATAGGAGTGACCAAGCTGAGGTGTTTGAAGATGGGATGACAAATAACCTTTCCTTTTCTACTACTGTAGAGTCGCAAACAGCTTTGTTATATTACTTGAGTTTATTACTGAGTGTGGTATTTCCATATCGAGGGCCCATGTTAACAAAGGGCTAGATGTGCCATGATAGCCACCTTGCAGCACATTAGAGAGGATGATCAGACAGCCTACAGAGAAGGGTGAAAGGACGAGGAGAAAGATGTGTTCATGAACCGAAGATCCCCAACCTGGATTTATCCATTAGCTGGGTCAGGATGGTGAAGTCCCAGTCTCACCAGTGTATTCCAGGGTAGAGTTAGAGGATCATAAGTTGAAGGGGAAGTCAGGAGGCCTTAATACAACCAGGAATCCAACCAGGCCTTAATCCAATCCAGCTCAGGGCAGGGCCAACACTGACTTAACTCCAGTCACTAAGGACTTTATTTAGATGGGTCTTAAAAGCCTCAAGTACAGAGATTGTGAAATCTCCCTGTTTAACCTGTTCTACTGCTTGTATCACCTCATCACATTTTTTTTCCTGCTCCAGCTGACCATCTTGGCAGTCTTTCATTGGACTCACTCCAGTTTTTCAACATTTTTCTTGCTCTATTGGGCCCAAAACTGGACATAGCATTCCAGATGCAATATAACAAGTGCTAAGTAAAGGGGAATTATCGCTTCCTTTGATATACTGGCTATAGGACTTTTGATATGGCCCTGGATGCTGTTAGCCTCAAGCACTGGCAGAGCACAGAGCTGGCTCATGTTCAGCCTACTGGACACAAGGACATGGGGTCTGTTTCAGCAGGGCTCCTACCTAGCCGTGCTGTATTTCAACAGTCAATTAATCTGTTCCATTTGCATCTGACCTGCTTGAATTTTACAAGGTCCCTCTTGGCCTGCTCCTCCTGCTTGTCAAGATACCTCTGAAAGGCAAGAAAAGTATCAACTGTTTCCTCCAGGTTGGTGTCATCTCCGAATTTTCTGAGAGAGCACCCCATCTCTTCCTCCAGGTCATTGATAAAGATAACTAACCCAGGATTTCAGTGTCAAGAATTTCATGTTGTGTTGGGTCATCTCCATAGCCCTGTTTGCAAGTTTTGCTAAGTTTTCCATAAATGTTGCATTTTAGAAAGCCAGATCATGGGAGGCAAAAAGCAGAGGTGTGTGGAATGAACTCTTTGATCAAGTAAGGTCTCATTGCCATGAACTGTCCTAGTCCTGGACATGAACCTTACAATTTTCAACTCACACTGAGTGTCTGAATGTTAAAAGAGAGGAAAGAGAATCCCACTTGAAGCTAAGAGCATCCTGCAACCAAAAATATGGTCTCTGTGTAGCTATGTAGAATATATATATATATATATGTATGTATGTATATGTATATATATATGTATATACACACACACAGACATACCTGCACATGAAAGAATGTATGTCACGGCAGGAACCCTCTGGGACAAGTTTCTGAGTGGAGTGAGTTTTCCAGAAGAGTTGCTGGCCTCTGGAACAGGGTTTTTACCATGAAAATGCTGACATAACCTTTAACTGTAGAGCCACAAACAGCTTTGTTATATTACTTGTTCCTAGCTTATGTCCTTGCCCTGGAAACAGTGGTGGCATTGTCTGGTGCTAATTGTGTTAAGGGGTCGGGGAGAGTTGGCACTGATATCAGAAGGGAAAAATTATTTAAAATTAAAAATTCCCCTTATGTGAGTCATACAAACTTGGGGGAATTTTAAATGAATGACTTTAGTTTTAGATCCATGTATATGATACCCTATTTTTTTTTTTTCACATTGCAGATATATCACATGAATACATACTCTTTATCAATCTAATTTATTTTGGTTCTTTTAAGCCCCCTTACATTTATAAATCTAACTAGTGGATCTAATCACCTTTTTTATGTGCTGGTTTTTCTCAGTACTTTATGTAAAGAGAAACCAAAGCCTCACACAACGTTTCCAGCTCATGATTTTAATGTTGGTCTCACAATATCTAGTGTTTTCTTTAAGCCTCAGCTCCTGAAGCTCAATGATTATTTCAAGATCTCACTCAGCTTTTTGTTTTGCAGCTCTTGAGTTTCCAGGAAAATACTGAAAGTCTGAATGCTAAAACATCAAAAGTAACAATTAAACAAACAAACAAAAAAATCTAGAAATGGCAGTTCTGAATATTATTGTGCCTTTTACTGAGGCCTTTTAAAAGCTTGTAATGGCATTCTTTGACTATATTAAATTTGGATTCCAAGATCTGCTTGGAATGCAATTTGCCACCAGGACTGCCATTATAAATGCTATCTCCTAGAGGTGTGCAAAGCAAAGTCCTAGGGCTAGTTGTTTCTGACTTAAACAGATACAAATCCTGCTTCGGGACTTATCTTCTGTAGAGTGCCCCAGCCTAAAATCCCAGACCTAGGCCGTCTTCTTTAAAGCATTATGAAGAGCCCTTCTTCTGCTGCAGATAAAGTATCATAATGGCTGACACCATAATGGCCTTGCAAGCAGTTCTGCAAATGGATACCAAATCTGAAAGATACATAACACTCCCGTGCTAAAGGCTTCTGCAGAGCTGCCTGTTACTTTTGTTTTCTTTCCAGAGGTGCTAATTTCCAGAGATAAAGAACTGACTGCCCCCAGTGAGAAATGCAAAGGACCTTGCAAAAGCTATTAAGTGGGGGAAATTAACAAACACGGGAAGCAAATGGCTGAATATATGAGTTTCACTCAATTAACTTTTTAACAAACAAAACCTTTAGTAGCTCCCCACTATTCCAGCTGTTCTGTGTTTGATGTCAAGCTAAGTGTTACTTAGCCCAGGGAAGGCCTAAGTTTTAGCCTGGAGAAGGCAGGAGGAGCTTTTAAATTTTGCAGCAGTTATCTTTTTTGTGACAGATTAGCCTTTCCTCCTCTTTCAGCATGAGAAGATTATTGCCCACGCCGTATGGAAAGTGCAAGATAAGGCAGGTGTCTAACAGAGGGACTTTACCTCGCTGTGAAATCTGCTCAGAGCTGCCCTCTGTGCAGTTCAGTACGGAAACAATAGCAGGCAAACGTGTAGTGTAATCTATAGGTGTAGCTCTTTATGCACCACGTTCTCCCTCCATGAAGCAGGGGTGGGTTGTCATCTTCTCATGGTCAAGTCCTGCCCGACTTCAGAGACTGGGCAAGCACAGAGCAAGAGCTGGAGTGTCTTGTGATACATTTCATCTTAGATCCCCTGCCAGCATACCCAGAAGAGTGGGTTGCATCTTTGGGATGGGAAGACAGGTGGTTAAAAGTAGTCTTGAGCATGTGACCTTGCCCCGTTTCTGAGGACTGAAAAAAGTCCCCACTAAGCAAAGGTTTATGCTTTCCATGTGCTTCACAGTCCCTACACTTTCTGTCTGTACAGTACAGTTCTAATGTGTTCTGAAATCTTGTGTAACCTGATCGCTGAATTAAATTGTATTCCTAAGAATATCAATAGCCAGCTACTGGAAAGTTTGCCATCATAAAAAGGCTCCTTTTTGTTCTTGCTTAGTAAACACATTAATCATAATTCAGCAGGGGAGAAAAAAAAAGCCAATCTTTTACAGTAAAACCATCTGCCCTTTGTTTCTTTTGTTCAAAGAAAAAGACATAAAATTGAAGTTACTTTAAAATTTTTCATGATAAGTGTTTCTCTGATTTCTTTTTCAGCTTTGTCTAATTTGTATGAAGGAGACTTTGATTGATTAAAACCCCCTAGTAAACCTCTAAGTCCTTAACCACTTACTACTTGCTTGATATAGCATTTGCTGTTGTTTATAGTCTGCTATCCATAGGATTGGTTTTCGGTATAATAAAGTACTAAAAATCTCATAGAGTTTTATCAACTTGGGTGTTCTGCGGTTAGCATGGTGGTTGTTATGCCTAATTCCCACAGCAGAGAGGGGGAGTTAGGGGGAGCATCATAAAGAACAAAAGTTAGTGGATTGCCAGCTGAGTAAAGCCCTCACTGTGAACAGGTTTGGGTAATAGCAATATTTCTAAAGGGGAGGGTAATGACACTTAAGTGAGGTTGGTCTTAGTAAGCAGTTGCAGGTCTGGATCCAATAATGTATCATTTACTGCGTCTGGAATAGATCACTTGAATAAATTAAGTGAACTCTTACCCTGCTGTGAGCTTTCTTGCTGTGTGCTCTGTGCTTATTAGCCTCCTAGCCCCTAGTTTGACCCTGTTCCTTTCTTAAATTAATGCATCTCCAATTCCCTAATCTAGCCCTTTCTTTTTTTTTTAATCTCATGTTTCTTTGTTTCCACCCAACTTGAGGAAATAGCTGAGGAGTTTTCAACTGTTTACCCGGAGGCAAAATTAACAGGTGCATTTGGGCTTATTGTGAGGCTCATCAGATGCACAGAGGGCTTGGCTCATCTCCAACTCTGATAAACAGAACAGTATTGTAAATTAATTGAAAACCGACCAAGATGAAAGTATCAATTAACACATAGGTATAGTTTTTAATTTTTAATAAATTATTTTTATAGTGACGGGGACATTCTTAAAAGGGCATTTCAGCATGTCAGGAACTTATTATCTATGCTAAAGACAGAAAACATTATGATCCAGATTTGGTGAGGGGGTAGTACCATAAAAGAAAAAGCATGACTTTTTAGTGAGTCATAGCATTTTGAGCCATTATTAGCTGATAATATGACACAAAGAGAGGACTTTTCCACTTGAGAGTGGTTTCTCCTTTGTTTAAAATGGAAAATGCTTTTATTGCAGAAATATCCTGACACTGTACATACTGATTTTTGAGAGAAATTCCTAATTCATGGTACAATCAAGAATGCATGAAAGCACATTTTCTGTCATTTCCATGATTTAGTTATGAAGGATTTTGCAAGCATGGAGCCGAGGGTATAAAGGTTAGGAAGAAATGCATTATGTGTTATGTCTTCATCTAGGGATCACTTACAGGAGATTCTAGTCAGCTCCACTTTACATTGAAAGGCTTTTTAGTAAGAACAAAAACTCTTTAAGATTCACCTTCGTCATTGTGAAAAACTAAACCTCAGATTTTTCAGAGAGCTCTGTCTCCCTCTAAGCACTTACAGTATTAAAGACAAAAGGCCTTGAAAAGTTCTTTGTTGCAAGGAGTTTTGCAATCCTTCATGTGTCACAATATGTGAAAGCAGCCTAGTTTATAAAATATCAGGAAGTTCACGACGAGCTGTTTAGTGACCTTGTAATAATCTGTCATTTCAGACAGATTCTGTGGCATCTGAGCCTTTTAATGGTCATTTAGAAAACTGAATTCAATAAGACCGGAAAATAATTACTGCTCTGTTTGGCAGATAAGGATATGCTGGAAGATGCAAGAATTCTTTGGGTGTTTCCTTATGATGTTTTGGAGACAACAGATTTTGCAATGGATTATAGAATAATCTGAATGTAACAGCAGCATCAATTACAAAAATTATTTTTCTATGCTGTACTTGTGAGTGTTGACTGGCATTTTGGGGAACTACAGAATGGGTAGGACAGCTGTCTGGTATCTGAAACTCTGGAGTCATTTGCAGTGTGGAGAACAGAATAGGATGGAAACATCAAGATGGCAGCAATACCTTTATGGTGAAAAGCTGAATTGTGTTGTAATATATTGCATTTAGTATGCAATGTTGAACTCCACACCTGTACTCTGTATAACCTCTTCCAAGCTGTAGTTAGGTGTTCCAGATGCCAGTGCAAGTTTGTAGAACTCCTCACTAGAAGGTGGAGTTCTAGATGGTGCCCCCAGACCTTTTGTAGTTTTCATACATCAAGCAGCTTTGCAGGTTAAACAGGGAGAAAGACTTTTTTGGAACTGCAGTGTCTTTAAGGTCCCTTCCAACCCAAGCCATCCTTTGATTCAGCTTTGTTGGTTAATATGCAGTACCAGTACTGACGATGATCTCAAGACAGTCTGAGCTCTTTGACAGCTGGTACACTTTCTCCCCTTCTTTGTTTCTCAATCAATGTTAATAAATGCAGAGCTGAAATTTTTTTGATATCTGTGCTGCCTCTGCAGGATCCTATGACAACATAGGTTGCACTGAAAATTGTCAGAGAACAAACTGGACGAGGTTGGTTGAAGACAAATAGGTGATTTGATTGCTCATGGTTTCTCTGTTCTTTATATCTGCACTGACAGGTTTCTCACATAATCTTATCTTCTCTTTTGCTTCATTTTTTGTAAGTTTTTCATCCTCATGACTACCCTGGTTAAAGTCTTGTTTAGACCATTCCAGAGATTATCTCAGTATCCTACAATGTTCCTATTAAAGAAGAAGAAAAGAGAAAGGACATACAGAGAAGGACAGCCTCTGCTCTGATTTTGCAGCTCAGGTGATCGGCAAAGAACAAATGGTGTTTTGGAATTGATGAACCAATTAAGAGACATAGGCAATAGCTGAGGGATTCAGATGTACCTACAAAAGATAGGATAGGGCTTTTCCTCATGGATCAGGTCAGAGTGGAGGTGGAGAAGGATTAGATGTGCATTGGTTTTTGTAACCCCGGTATGAGAGGTTGCTTCTGTCTCCAAGTTAATCAGTTCTGTAGTTTTTGCAACACACCTGCATGTTTCCATCAGGTTTGCAGATCTTAGTTTGCTGTTAATATTCTTATTCTTAATGAAGGTGAGTAGATCTGTGTGTTTCTCTTGGCATCCCTGTGCCACTCCAGACACTGTGTAGGTCTGCGTAGGTCGTGATTGCTTCAGAGCTGGCCTCATCTTTAAGATATGCAAGAGTTAAGAGCTTCTCAGTTGCCAATCTCCTTAAGAATCTCTCATTAGAATGAAATGCTATTCAAAGTGTTATTTCTGTTGGAGACCCCATGCTCTCTTTCATGCTTTTGATCACCATGAAGTAATTCATTTAGATGTCAGAAGGATTAATTAATATATCACTGAAATTAACATGGACACTGTTCAGTTGCAAAGCTATTGCTCTGTGTACTATCCAGACTCAAGCCGTGCTATAATGTTTACTTTTTGCTCTCAGTCAAGAATTTCTTCCAGCTGTAAAGGGGAAAACATGATATGGTTTACATTTCTATAATTAAAGTTTGAACACACAAATATAGATATGGGGACTTAGGGACATCATGGAACATCAGGAATTTATGGACATTATATTTTAACTCTTTAAACCTTTCTGCCATGTCCTGGAGAATTACTTATGTTCCATCTATTAATGCACTCTCTTACTGTAGAAATGCAAAACACTTTGCATAACCAGTGAATTTACCTGTCTTTTGGGCAAGAGTAAGGCAAAACAAACCAAACTTGATAGCAATTTCTGCTGCCTTTGATAAGGGGCCTGCTTTTGTGTGTGCTTTCAGCAGTGGGTCAATATCAAATTGCTGCCCAAGTCTGATGCAGAAGAATACTGGGATGGAGATTATTGACTGAACACCTATGTAACCTATGTTACCTCAGAAATGTCTGTGCCATAGCATGATGAGAGTCACTACAATCTTGCCAAAGGAAAGTCATATATTCTGAGAGCTATCCTTGCGTAAGATGGTTGCCAATAATTCATTCTTCTACTGTAATAAATTAGACTATGCCCACATTGGGTGGGGGGGAGAGGGGAGCAGGGAGGAAGCATTGGAACATGTTTTTGAATATGAGTGGCTCCATAAATAAATCTGTATACAGAATTCATAAATTGCAGAAAAAACAGAGTACATTGTCAGAAGCTGTGTTCTTGCAATTGAGGTATCTCTTGGACTTCCAGAAAGACATAAAACACATTGTGAATTATCCTGAAAAATGTAAAATGCCAGGCAGAGGATTTGTGCAGCGAGTGGTTTCAAGAGAGCACACAGAAGCCAGAAGCAAGGAGGATGTAGTGAAAATGCCTGTATAGAAAGTATGACTAGACCAGTTGGGATTCAGTGAGTCCAGAGGGCCATTACAATCTCAATTATTCTATAATTCTGATCATTATGTAAGTTGGATGTGGCTTCTTTTTTTAAATTAGTTGTATCTCCCGTGTCAGATAGTTTGAGATTCAGCTTCTCATAGTGCTGTGTATTTAAAAAGACAGTTCTATATCAGTACAGACTCATTAGTCATCTTCTTGGTTATTAACTTGCTCAGTTTAGGTGTAGAAGTATGATATATATACTTAGGTATACTTCTTAATTCTCCTTTCTGGCAGTTAATAATCTCATAGATATCATTTCCCACTTAAAAGTTTAGATGCTGGTAATGAGGATTGAATTGCCTTTTTTTTTTTTTTTTGGCCATTATTAAATGCTTTATTATTCATGCTTATAAAAATGCATTGGATTGACACACACTGCACAAATTCAGGGGTATTTTTATTTTGTGGGTTTTTTTATTTTGGTTTGGTTTTTTGGGGTTTTTGTGTTTGTTTGTTTGTTTGAGGGTTTTTTTGTTTGTTTGTTTGTTTTTATCCCAAGAGAAGGCTATATTTTTTTCTTAAAATCAGAGAAGTCTAGAAGAATTAAATATGGGGTTTGTTGTTTGGGTTTCTTTACTTTAATTTTTCCAAGAGGTCTGAAGCATCATTTGTATGGTGAATGGTCACATAATGGTAATTGTGTGAATTGAACCCAAAGTTGTTTGTATTTTCTGCAGTTGTGAAGTGCACAGTGCAACGGTAGTTTTGATGACCCTTGTCTTACAGGGAAGTTATTCTGTAGATGGCAGAGAGAATGGGCAGATTTCCTTGAGTTATGCTGCACTATTCTAGAAGGATCTGGGTTTTTTCTGCTGATCTCATTGGACCAACTACCATTGAGATGAATGAAAGGAATTCCTTGGGAAAATGAAATATAGTATTTTTTTCCTAGCATTTTCATGCCTTTGTCTGAGTCTCCATCCTATGACTTCTTGCTCTGGGAGTGAGGCTGACATTAGCATTTCCAGGAAGTCTGATTCAACAGAAAGACTTGAGCCTATAAATATTTGCAGTTCCATAGCTATGTCTGTGATACCAGCGTGTTGTTTTCTACTTCTCAAATTATTGCATCCAAGAACAGATTCCTAAACAATTCTTTAAATTACTTCTGAAAAAGTACACACACAAGATACCTTTAACCAGGGTTCTAATATTTGTGTTCTGCATCTCTAAAACCATGTTTTCAGATACAGTCTAATTCCTTAAAGCCATATCTTAAGAAGGGAAATTATGCTAATTTAGTAGGATAAGAACCATCTTGCTCTACAGTTTTTTAAACTTTATTGTGGTTTTTAGAAATACCTGAAGGGAAGAATGAATAGTCACTCTCAATAAAGAATATCTGAGCTTGAATTCTCTGGAATATTCCAGTGTGGTTGAATAATCATTTTTGTTTTCCTTTGCATGGGAGGTATGTATGTCTGTTTGAGGGTCATGAGACATTTAATTTACCTTTAGAAGTAAACTTTATATATTTATTTATAAAAGAAGAAAAATTATTTTAGAATTTTTTTTCAGAGGTGCTGCATAGAAGGAATATGCAGCTTTTAAAGGCAGCTAGACTATCATGCTCCTTTACAATATGTTGTATAGAGTGCGAATTACCTGTAAATTAAACACTTCTGGAAGTAAGATAACTACACACAAATAAATAATTAACTTGAAAACTTCTTAATATGTGTTTTGTGCAGTAGCTTGGATTTTGAAGGGGAAGCAGTGAGGTTAGGTTACACACTTGTGAGCCAGGTTGCTGATTAACTGTGTTAGAGGAATATTCCAGAGCTGAACACTACTTATAAATCCTCTTATGTGTGTCAGTGGCTCTGCCATTACAAAGACTTGCATATATGCTCTGTGCTGTGCCATGGGAGCATTCCTCTTGAGGTCACAACTGATGCTGAGTGAAATCAAGGGTAATTGTAAATATTTTCAGGCTCAGATTCTGCTTCAGAAGCTGAGTATGTACATATCCATATGCAAGCACTGTCATATGTTGGCCTTTAAAAATGACTGTTTGTAGCTAGCCGGTGTTTTGCTGTGCTTTTTGCCGGGTTTTTCATTTTTATATTTGTCCATAGCAACACTGGCAGTGGAAAGTTTGTGTATCTTAACCCAGGCTGGCTGCTAAGAAAGGAAATTTTAGATTATCTAGTAACCTGCTCTCCCTATCAGCTAAAATAATCTTGTACTAACTCTCAATAGCCTTTTGAGGGAGGCAAAACATACCCAGGCCATTGCACAAGATTTTATTCATCTGAATTCTCTCTCCAGCTCTGCACAGAACTGGGAAGCTTCAATGGCCATGGAAAGGCCCTGATATCTGCTCCAAACTCTACTTCCAGACCTGGAGGCCTTGCAGGTGGATTTTGCCTCTGGGAGGATGCATGTTACCCTTTCCCTCCTGCACTGATGGCTCTTCTAAGGCCATCAGCTGCCTCTTCTAGAGAAGCAGAGCATCTGGAGAGTTTTTTACAACTTGGAGAAGCAGTAACTCTGAGAAGTTATTTGTGTTGTTTGAAGTACAGCTACTCCCTGGTACTGTCATCTTCTCACCCATGGGAACATGACCTCATGGAAAAGCGTGTGTGGGCTCAGTGTCATCATTTAAGCATGTCAGAGAATTGTTGTTTTTCACCCTGCACTCCACTCCTGTTACCGGAGAGGAGCACTGAGCTCATAATCACTAACAGAAATCTTGTTTGATGCTTCTGTTAATAAACATTGCACTGAGCGAAGTTTATTGTCCCTCTGATGCAAGGCATCCTCTAGCACAGTAAAAGTGCAGTTAGCAGTTGCTGGCCACACCACACAATTCCATACAAATGTATCTTTTAATTTTTTCATGTTTTAGAGTGGAAACTAAGCATTCCCCTTCCATTGGAAGGAAGAAGATGTATCTGATTTAGAATGACTGGAGTAGTAAGTCAAGGGCAAGAATGATGGATCTGAGATATACTTGAAGGGATAATTGTACACAACCAGTAAAGCTGGTAAATATTTAAGGGTCACGGGTTAAATGTCAGAGCCATAGTACTTGAGCTCAACTCCATAAAGTATCAAGAATGACTGGTAATTAAATCCAGGGTATATTTCACCAAAGGGAAATAAATTTGACAGCTAACAACCAATACTGGATTACCACCTCTCAGAGGTTAGGGATCACGCTAGTAATTGTAGGTGGTTTACAGTTGTTAACATAATAGTAATAGGTAGAATGATTGCTTACTCATAGACATCACAATACCAAGCAACTCTGTATCTTCTGTTGAAAAAGAGGAAGTCCCCCCAATCATTACAGTGATTTCGTTTTATTTCACTCAGCATTTTGCTGTTTAAAATAAACATCCTTAGGCTATTCCTGTTCAAATCTCAAAAGTGAAGATGATCGTGGTACAATGTCCTCAACTCTTCCCTGAAGTTGAATGTAAGAAATATTTAAAGTTGTAATAGAAAAGTGGCTTTGTAATTTTCTGAGTTGTTTTACTTTTAGAAACCAACGTGGACAAATATGTCTGCATTTAATGATTGTGACAAACTCCTTTCTTTCCCTGCTCCCCCTCCCAAGGTGGTTTTCACCACTGAATAATTCTGTCTGATGACAGGAATATTCAGTGGTAAAATTAATTGAGCTCTCCTTGGTGGTCTGCTAAGGTCCTACTTTTATGGAACACTTTAGCCAAAAATTTTAAGATACACTTAAAACCATGGTTGATAATTAACATGGTTTTGCAAACTGGAAAGGGATGGACAGATCTGATGCAGCATTATTAATTGCAAAATTATTATTAATTGCAAAATCTCCTATGTTGTGCTTCAGGTGATCTCCTAACCTAGACACCAATTTTTTCTTAAAAGAACTCAGTAGTTTTTATGTTTCTCAGCAGAAGGAGGTGCTTTGCACAAGCTGTGGCTAGAGAAAAGATTCATTTGCAAGATTTGACAGCAGATGTGGGGACATTATTTAATATTGGAACAGAGCACAGAGCTCTAAAAATGTTTATCAAATGGTCTCATTATTTTGAGAAGCTCATAAGAGAAAATTCTCAGTTCCTGCTCTCACTGTGACTCCAGTTCATTTGGAATTTTGCATCACCAAGGGTTTCTTGTAATCATGTAATCATACAGAGAATGGTATATTTGGGTACAAAAAGCATATTTTTTCACAAGTATGACTAATAGGACTTCAGGTCTGAGAGGGGGAATGCAAACTGGGTCAAATTCAG
Source organism: Motacilla alba alba (assembly GCF_015832195.1). NCBI lineage: Eukaryota > Metazoa > Chordata > Aves > Passeriformes > Motacillidae > Motacilla > Motacilla alba. The sequence goes on along the minus strand of NC_052017.1, from coordinate 69,074,688 downwards.
GTAATCATAAATAATTGTCATGAATAAAAAGCTAACCAAAGCTATCTGTGTCTAGTGCTGAGAAAGTTCCCAACTCTTTGAACAGTATAAGTATAGTTCTTCATACCCAAGGTGACCAACAATGGCAGAGACAGGGTGTTACTTGGAAGCTTGACTGCTTGTAACTGAGTAGGACGTGTTGGTGTTTGACACTGCAGTTCCTCCTGGCAACTTGTGCTGCATTGCAGGTCTGCAGCTCCAACTTGGATTAAATTACCTGGAGTAGTAATCATATAAGTGGCAGGGAAGACAAAGAAACTTACTGTCACTGTGAAGAAATTTAAGTAAATCTCTGCTTACAAGTCTCTATAGTTTTTGTCAGAATCCTCCTACTTGTGGTAATAAAAACAACACAGTTTGCATTTGCTTGCCTCGCAGAACTACAACTCTTCGAGATCAGCGGCCTTGTCTCAGCTGTGCAAAATGAGGTGATGTGTAAGAAACTTGAGCAATTTCAATTATTTGTTTAGGGGAATTTTGTTTGGTTTGAGGGTTCTTGGATTTTTTTACTACTTTCCTGTATCAGCAAGCTTCCTGCTGGCAGAGAAGGTTTCTCCAGGCTCCTCAGGGGACAAGCGGGTTTGTTTGAGTGGTCCCCAAGTGACGGCTACCTGTCGTTGACATCCGCACTGCTGTTGCTCACTTGCTGCCTTCTTCTCTTCCTCTTCCTCACTGTTTCTTTCTCTGTTCAACCCCTCCCCCTTGCCTTTTTCCCCTCTGTGGCCATTCAGCTGTAGGCAGTCATAATGCCTGGCATAGCCCTTGGTTTGTCTTTCAGGTCCTCCTGTTTCCTCCATGTGAGGCCCAGAGGTTTCCAATGTCTGCAGTCATTTCAGGTCTTCCTTTCAGAAAGGCAAAAGCTGCTGAGGAGATCCTGTCCAGACCTGTGGGAAAGTGCAGCCCAGCAATAGCTATTAATACTGTTCCTTTCCCAGTCCTTCTGAAAGGAACTCCCAACAGGAAGGTTTCAGCGCTCTGCACAACTTTTCAGCTTCGCTTTAACTCTTTGGCTCCTACATCATTAAGCTGCCCCAACAAAGCTGCCTTGGCTTTTTTTGAGGAATGCTCATTGTCTCTTGATGTAATTGCTAGCAGAGGTTTGCCATTAAGAGTCTTTACAACAGCATTTTTCCCGCTCCTCCCCAGGGAGATGCTAGTAGTGCTTGATTCAGGGATTATTGATGTCGGCTTGAGTATTTGGAAATACGTCTTTATTGTCTCCATGGTTAATAAAAGTGCTTTAAAGGATGATATCAACAGGTTAGTTTGGCTTACCAGTAAATGGTTGTGCTGTGTGAAGGGGTTTGCATGCTAACCTTCTTGGAGTGTAGTTTGCTCTGCTCCTTGAGGCTTTGCTCACCATCAGCCTACGTATTTAACATTAATGGCATACTGCAAATGCACTGCAAGGAAATAATAGAGCTTCTCTTTGCTCTCTGGCAGTCACTGTCAGCTCGTGTCATTTTTGACATAGGATAGGTATCTGCCTCTTCTGACCTCTCTTGTAGGAGCATTAATTATCAAAAAAATAGGGGGAAGGGATTTATCACTGCTACATGGGGTAAGCAGTTTGCAGAGATGATTAATTTCAGACATATTTTAAAGTGCTAAGTATTCATTATATAGCCACTGAAATACTAACACTGCAAGTTCTCTCTAGGGGCATTTTTTGGAGTTTTTTATGGTTTTCCCCTCTAGGAAACAAAAATAATTTAGTCAGTTTCACTTTTGTTTCTAGACTGATTCTAATCAAGGTCATCCTTGTTGGTTTTGTTTTTTTTTTGTAGCCAGGCAGCACATTACTACATTTGCACCTTAACATTAAAGTATTTCCTCTGTAAAACTGAAAATCCTTCTTATCGGTATTTAACATCTGTGCTTATTTGTCATATACAGTTTTAAAAATTACTTCTATGGTTCTGTGGAAAAATTTGGTTTATGAATGTAGTCATCAACATAGTTATTGGTAAAATGTCTGCCATCAAGATGTTCCCAGTGGTTGTTGCCTAAACAGCAAAAAGAAAGAAGCATAATAATAGCAGTTTATTTACACGTTCCTGGCATTTTTTTAATTTAGAATTAATTTTTTTTTTAATTTTAATGGAAGATACAGGATGGTAGCAATGCCAAAGTGTTGTTATCACGAGACTATCCCAAAAGCATAACTGTGATGGAGTTTTTGTGTTACTCTATTCTTCAACAGTTCTTTCCTTTATAGCTCCCAAGAAAAATAGGATTGCTGCTGAAAAACTTGTATCTAAAATGCACGACTTGAAACACTTCTTCTCTTTTTATTATTAAACAAAAGAGGCACAAATACATGTTCTTTGTGGAAAACTAAATTATGTAAGAAAATAAATGCTACTTAAAAGGAAATGTAACACATGAAGTATAAAGAGTTTTACTTCCTGTATTTTGATTTTTAACCTTTCCCAAACTTTCTCTATTGTAAAGTTAAAACAAAGTCTTATCAGTGAGTGCCATATAGCAGCAGCTGGATAGCATTAGAGCCCTCTGTATGAGCTATTCTTCTTCATTACCTTTTTCATGACAGCTCTCACTTTGTACACAAAATGTTACTTTGTATTGGAGATTTATGTAATTTTGGTGTCTTCTATTCTGAGTTCAAGCATGACTGTGGTGGAAATGGTGGGGTTTACAGGTAGAGTCATTAGAAATATATGAGAGAAAAAGCAATGAAATTTAAAATGTTCAGTGAAAAAAACCTGTGTTTGTACAAGGACTTTAATAATTCCCCTTTTCCTGGCCCCACCTTGAATCATCCCTTTTCCCTTCATTTTATGTCAGTGAAAGAAGATAATTACTTTGGTTGGTTCAAGGAGGATGTTTGATGGCAAATCTGTTTCTGGTTTCTGCATGTATTGACGTTAAATAATCTGTTGAGTGCATTCCTGTTAAAGCAGAAATTGCTCACAGTGTTGTTCATTACCTGATAAACTGATGTGATTAATCTTTAACTTCTAATGTTTATTTAAAATGTCTCTAATTTATTTAAATAGTAATTTAAATTTGGAGACAGCAGAGTAATCTGCTACTAGAACAGCATTCAGAGGATTCCTGGAGGAATCAAATTACACCTTAGACTTTTCCTCTAACAGTGCCACAAGGAGCATGGGAATGCTGGAGAGGTGTTACCCTCATTCTCTGGGGTGAGAAGGCATTGGTTTTTATTACCATTTCATACTACTAGATGAGTTCAGGATTTTTCTGATAAAATATCACAGAAAAAAATGTTGATTTGTTTCAATCAAACGTTTGCAGGAACATGCAAATTCTGGCGCAAGTCAGCAAAATAGGTTCAAGTCTTCATTATCTCTATCAGTACTTGTTTTTATAGACCAGTGATCCACATATTCAAGCTCACATTAAAACAGTACATTTTACCATAATATGGAACATTCTAAAATGGGTATTTACAGGTCTATTCACAGATTTATTCTATAGGAATAATTTTGCAGGCAATGACTTGAGCCTGGCCTCCCACATGCCACCTGAAACGTCTGGTCCATGGGCTGTAGAGCTGCATCCTCTTTGGTCCAAAAATTGGAAAATATTTATGCAAAGGTGTCATAACTCCAACAAAAAAGATGCATAGGTATAACCTGAGAATAATCCCTAAGGTGTTTAAACAACACATCTGAAGGGCTAGGCTTCAAATCCCTGATATGTTTTTAGTGAACTAGGGATTTAAGAGATGGATACAGGCTCTCTACATGTTGAGCACTGGGTGGTTCTGGGATAGATCTGTCCAGGAGATGCTGTTTTGGTTTGCCTTCCCTCTCTCAACTTCAAAAGGCAGTAATATGGTAATATTACTATGGTAATATGTTCAGTAATGTGGTAAAATGTACTGTTGTAATGTTCATATGGGTGTAAGGTGGAAAAGTTTTAGCATTGCAGAAAGGTTATTAGTAACAAGACAGTGATTTCTCACCCAGGCCTGCCAGTTAGCCTTACAGCTCATTTGAGTGTGTTAAGAGTTGTCTACTTTTAAACATGCTCTAAGCAAGATGTGTTAGCAGCATGTATTGATGCTGCTGTTAGCCAAAGAGGCCAAGAACAGTAGTGGTGTCTTAAGGGGATAACTTTCCCTGGAAATTAACTTCTTTGTACTCTCCTCTGTTTCCATACGAGTATTCATGTTAGCTGATTAGGGGCCAGATCAGAGGAAGCCTGTAGTTGGTGTTTCTCATTTGAGTGTGCATTTAGGCTGGTTTCCTAAGGAAACAAGGCTTAGGCAATCACACTCTTTTTTTTCTGTGCCTTCCTTCTCCCTGGGGGCTTTTGAACTTGCTAGACAATTTCAAATGAGAGTCTCACAGAAAACTCATTTTCTTCAAGTCTGAAAATCAGTGGCCAGGGAAGGAAGAGGAACTGAAATTATTGCCCCCACTGAGGGAATGGTGAGTACAAGTTAACTGCTGTCCCTTCTGTTTAACAGGAGTTGCCAGGTCAGACAACACACACCTATGCCCTCCCCTGGCTCTAGCAGAGGCTGTCCTTGCCTGGACAGCCACTATAGTGAACATGAGAAGAAAAGGACCTTTTGCAGGAGGCAGAATCAAACAGCTGAGATGGTGAAGGACATTAAAAATTAAAAATCTGTGAGAAGACAGGCATCATTAATTCTGTTGCTCACAGGAGATATTGTTGCAAGACTGGACTTCACATTAGTGACTTGTGGAGACCAGCATGTCTTCTTCATGCTTCATGGAAATACTCCTGTCAACTGTGAGACTATCATATCTTTCGAGTCTGTGACAACCTGGCCCATGCCTGCCACTTGCCTAGTAATTTCTGGCTGTAACCTTACGTAGGAATGTGGACAATACCAGGCAGAGCAGTTTCCTGTCACTACATTCTCTCAAGGGTAGCCAATTTTTTTTTTTTTTAAAAAACTTTTCCTAGAGTTTTGTATTTCTGTGCATCTACTTTCTAGAGTGCACCTGTACTTTTCAGTTCTGGTTATTGTGTCATATTACTTGCATCATCTCAGTTGCATCATTAGTTGCGTTATCTAGTTTAGGCAAAATGACTGACAGCTGTCTGTGTCTGCCTGTGCTGGCACTTGTTAATTCAGAGAGCCCAGCCCTCCAGCACTGAGCACCTGCAAACAATAAACTGTCACCATCACAGTGTAATTTTATTTTTTAGCATGTTTTAAAATATGTAATAGTATTTGTATGGCTCATAAAATTAAAGTACATAATACTGTCATCATGTAGGGGTCAAATGATCAGTATTGTGTTAGCTTTGCCTTTTTTACACACTACCATTTTTACATTATTCATTTGAAAACTTTCTTCAACAGATGTAGCATGTGTTATGGTCTGATGGCTGCCAAACTCCAGCTGCAGACTTCTTGAGGCCAAGAACCTCTTCTGAAACTCTTTGTCATTTTGAGTTCAGACATATATTTGAGGACAGTTCTCCAGCCTTTAAAGGTCTTCAGGGACAAAATCCATGAATTTAGTAAAGGGTAATCACACCCAAAGAGAGACTTTGAAGTCTGAAAATGTTTCAGTGCAATTCTGTCCTGATCCTATTTTAAAAAGAATTAGGTAATTTTAGAATTGCTTGTTCCCTTCTGTCAGGGTGTCAATCCTGTGAACCATACCACTTCTGTCCCTGTTTGAATTGTCACCATTTTGTTAAAATTCCTGTCTCAGTCTTTCCTTGCACTCCATTCCTCGTTGCTGTTCAAGGGTGCTTAATTCCTGTTTAGAAGTGGGATGAAAATTCTGTCAGCTATGTCTGGGTCTTTCTAGTTGTTTGGAACAGGTTTAAGACAGTCCTAAATCACCCAAAGCAGCTTTTTCTTTCTATGAGAGTTTAGCTGGGACCCATAAATATTTACTCATCAGCCAGGTTTCTTTTGTTTGTCCTGCCATCTCTTCTTGGTCCTGGCAACACAACAAGTGACAACTTGAAAAGTTTGGAATGTTAAAAAAAGCTAAGTGGAAACAGGAAGGAAACAGAAGGAGCCAAAAGAGAGTTTGTTTTCTGCTGGGAGGTAGGAGCAAGACTCACTGCAGTCAAAGAAAGTCATTTGGCTTCCAGAACATTCTTCTGGAAACCTGCTTGAACGAAGACAGCAGAATGACAGACATAAGTGACAGTGCTTTCCTACCTAGAGGGAAAGTACAGAGAGATGAACTAAAATAGTCAGCAAAAGCTTTGTGTGCAAGTCAGTTTACATACATGCTAAAGCAACATCAGACCAGGGATGTAGCAGGTTAAGACTCCAGCTGGTTTACAGATGGAGTTAGAAGGATTAGAGAAATGTCCCATCACAGAGAATTGCAAGAAAATCTTGAGAGTAGCTAGTATGAAAATATTGAACTTTCAACAGTGTATTAACTATTAATAGGAACTGCCGTGCTGGCTCAAACCAGAATTTCATCTTGCTAAACATACCCTGTCATTGTCAGAGGCCAATAATGACAGCTTGGGAAAAGAGCATAGGAGCAGGACAAGTCTAAAAGGGATCCTTCCCAATGTTCACAATAAGTAAAGTGTGCAGTGTCTGTGAATTTTTCAGAGACTTTGTTTCAGCACTTACTTATGGAATTATATTTCTAAATCTCTGTGAGATTACTGGAAAAAAATGACATAATTTTTTGTGGCCAAGACCTTAGAAGACTATATGAGCAGGGAAAACAGATGTAGGAACATCTCATGTAAAAGAACGTACTCTTTTTGTCTGAGTGAGATGTCATTAAAGCCAATACTAGATAATACACAAATCTTGAAGAACATTGTGCACATGCAACAAATGTTGAATATGACCTGCTTTTTTGTTTTTGTTGTTGTTGTTTTAACTGTATGAGTACTTCAGAGCACCCTAAGTTATTCTGCAGCTCGATGAATGGTATGATTCAGTTCTACCCCTCACTAGTTCTAAAAGCACTATTCTCTCATCAGTGAAACATTCCTGCTTACACTGAAGTCAAAGTGGTGTCTCAGCACATTTTAGCTTTGGGGTTTTAAGTGGGAGCTAGGTTTGGCTAAATTTTTGTTAGATTTGGACAAGACAGAATTGTTTTACATTGGAATTGCTTGGACAGCAGAAGTCCTGAATTTGCTGCTGGAAAAGGGAACATGTTCGGGTCACAAAATATACTTTTTTCCTTCTCTGGTTCTTCTGTTTTTCTGGGAAAATTTAGTGCTCTAATTGTGTAATTTGTCATTTTGTGATGATTTCCTATGATTTTTAGCTGTCATTAAATGACTGAAATGCTGAATGAATAGAAGGTTTATGTGAAATATTAATGTTATTATTGGCTCATCAGGTCTTGTCAGGCAGATGTATTTCTGCCTTTACCCATTACATTTTGAGTAAATCTTTTGGAAGTCTTACCATCTTAGAACCTAAAAAAAAAAAAAAAAAGCTGATTACCAAGTATTTGTAAAGAGTTAGTATACCACCACAGTTATACTTTATTGTTTATAAAATCTGAATAATTTTTCTTTCTCTGAACTTTGTATTTGCCAAGGGTTCAGTTATGGGGTTTTTTTTTCCAAGAGACACAAAGGAAATGCTACTATGTTTGCTTGATTCCATCTGGTTTGTTAACTTCTTTAATAATTAAAAGGTGGTTATTCATAGGTAGCAGTTTGCAGCATACTTTTTCTCTTGATGTCTTTTGGATTCCTTCTTAAAGAGTACAGATCAACAAAAATGCATGTGAGTAACTTTCATAAAGCAGGTGTGTCAGGAGCATAGTTTGAGCTTTTATTTAAAGAAATTTACAATTTAATTACAACACACTCAGCTCTCTCAGTTGTTGGTTGGTATTTTTTTTCCTGAGAAAAGACAAAAAGGCTTTGTAATCTTGAGGTTCTGCGTTCAGGATTTAGATCTCACCTTGTAAAAGTTTTTATTGCAGCCTCCTCCTCCACTTGTGCCATGAAACAGTGAATCACTCCTTCATGTCTCTAAGTACAACTGCAGCTCTCATGTTTTATCCTGACACCTCCTAGATGAGCTTTCCATACCAGGGAAAGGGAGGACATTTGATGCTTCTAATATTATTCTGACGCCTCCCCTTCTCCGAGGAGTCAACCTTGCTGGCTGCCTTGGCTGTGAATCCCAGCATGAGACCACATTCAGGGTGATTAATGTGCTCAGGGGCTCAAATCACCCCTGGGCTTCTTCCAGGGCATTCATTCTCAGGGCATAACGTTTCATGTGTTCAGCTGTAGGATGACCTGGGCAGAGGCCCAGTGGTGCTGATAATTTTCCATGCTTTGTATGAGTATGCAGAGAAGCTGGTCCAAAGCGACTGACAGTGGCCGCCCTGGCTGCTGCTAATGATCTTCAGTAGGTGAAGACTTCCTTCCTTGTGTGGCCCTCACACCTTGCTGTGTAAATAGATAATCTGTAATTGTGGCTGTGGAGACAGAAAATGTTAGCTCTTCTTCCTTAGAAAATAATAGCCTCTTTCCTCTTCTGCTTTTTTTTTTTTTTTTTTTTTTTTGGGTGGGGGATGGCTTTGGAGGACTTTATTTTTGGAGGGGTGGGAACTGGGGGACACATAATATTTTTCCAAATTGTTTTTTCTCAAAAAGCTCATCAAATGATGCTGTTACAGGAGTTGTTCAGCAGGTTTTACATTAGCTTTCCCTTTGGTGCTCCACTGTGTTTTACTTTGGTTAAATACAAAAAATCTAATTTAGAAATCTTTTTTTTTTCTCTCCTTCCTTTTAGTATTTATATGTGAGAGCCAATACTGTAGTTAAAAAGTTTTTCTTTTAATAACCTGTCTGTTTAAAGAAAAAGTACTGAATTTCATTTGAACAAGAACATTTCTGTAATTACATAATAGTCAGCCTGGATAATGTGAACACAATTGTGCCCATAGGATGAGGACATGACTGAGGGAGATTTCCCTTGTTACTTTGCACGTGGCTGTTTCAAATTACCTTAATAACAGGGCAATACACACAGAGAGAAATGCACAATGAGAAGGTATCTTATCCAAAGCAAATAATGGCTGCATATTCCTCAGTAGCTGAAAAAGAGGCAAGTGTATAAAGACATGCTGGAGAAAGCGTGAGGGAATGCCTTGTTATGTAAAATACTAACTTAAGCTTAGATAGTTTCTGCATGTAGAGATAAGTTTTTCTGAGGCAAGCTAGTATAGTTGGAAGCAGCAGCAAAGGTTTTGGTCTAGTTTCAAGGTTTCTTCTTACTTCCCTGTTCTGTAGGTACAGAAAAGGTGACTGCAAATAGGAATCGAGCCTTGAGACTCCAAATATGCTGTTTGTGGCATCTAGAAGAAAATCTAGTCCTGAAAATCTCCATAAAAATCATGGTTAGTCTTGGAAACTCATTGGTATAGCATACTTCTCCAGGCAGATGAACCATAGATCACCTGGGTTGTGCCGTGGCATGTAGTGCCCCTCCAAGCAACCAGGGAGCATTTTGAGTGCTCACAGCTGTCTCTGGTACCTGTGCCAGAGTGTGATTTTAGTCCCTGAAGGAAACCAGTAGAGGTCTTGAGATTACCTGAAGTGATGAGAGCAGTGGAAGAAAAAGGTAAATCCCTTGATTTCCTTACCCCAATTGCAGGTAGGCCGATGAACTGACACTGTGTTGAAAAATGGGATGTACATCGTTCATGCACACAAACTCATTCCAAAATATGAAAGAGTGCATTTGGTTTCCCATTTTCCATCAGTGCTATACCCTGTTTTAATTTCAATAAAGATGTACTTTTCTTAAAAGCAACACTAAAGAGCACTAATGTTACACATAATATATTTTTTAGATTTTTTTTCTACACCATACCCAGGCATAGAAATTACAGTTAATCTCTTGCTTGAAATGTATCTTGAAAGGGGAAATTGGAAGATGTTGCTCTGTTTCGGGATAGACATTTGCATGTAGCTGAATTCTCAGCAGTGCAGAATTCCTCAGGCTCTCTTAACTTTTGTAGACTTACTTTCAGCAAAACCAGGGACATAGTGAACATTTTCAGGAAAGCAAAAAGCTACCTGCATTTCTGTTCCCCAAGGAAAAGCACCCCACAGCTACAATTTGTGGCCCAGAGAGCCCATGGGAAAACTCTGCAGGAAGATATTTCGTGTACATCCAGATGCTTCAAGCCCTAAAGCAAGTGGCCTTTGATTTTACTAGGAGTGTTGTGATTTTACACAATCAGCTCTGGAGACCACAATTTGTATCTAAGAAACAGGGGAGGTACACCATAAAATGCTCACCACAGAAAGATTAGCACAAATCTAGCAGAATTGCAATATCAGATGTAGAATCCTTAGAAAAACTTTTCTCAGTCCAGTTTGTTGGAGTAGATTTGCAACTTCAGTATGTGTTTTGGGGTTTTTTTAATTCTCTTTTCAAGGATGGAGAAGCTAACATAGATAGTGTATCACATCCATGCACTAGACTTGGATATCCATAAATTAGAGTAAAAATTCAAAAATTAGGGAAACAGAGCATATACAGTAGAAAAAGCCAGAAAAAACAGATGTTAACTTCTTACCTATTAAGCTTTCTCTGTCTTTAAAAGACAGACTGCCTGCAAATTTTGAAGGTCTATAGGAAAGTTTATATACATTTTTGTGAGTGTGTGAAGACAAGTCTGTGCTCGGACCAACTGAGGTACGTCAATGCGTGCAGCTAATGCAAAAGCAAGCACAAAGACTTGTTAATGAGTATACAGTATTTTAAAAGACCTCTCTTCTCCTCATGTAACTTCTGTTTTGTCCTGCTTTTACAGCTGTTTAAATAAGATTCACTAAATTCAAGGTAGCCTGTTGAACACTGGCAATATGTTAGACTAGCATTTTCTTTGTTTTGCCATTTTAGTGCTAAGTTAGCAAATGAGTTCTTAAATTACTGCTTATTCAGAAATAGACACATGATTGCACATTGCCTTATGAGAATCAACCAATTTTTATGTGTTAAAAGATTAGTTAGTCTTTAGTAAAAGACTGTGGCCATTAATACTGACATATTTCAAGCCAGTTTAAAGAGCAATTGCTTTAATAGGGCATATTCTAGAGAATAAAGTTTGTCTTGTAAACCACAGAAATTCCAACCAATAAAGAAGTATTTGCAGTAACTGTTTACTGTTACACTTTGTGCATTGATGCATTGAACTTAGAAATATTTACACATGTAAAGTAGTTCCCACTCCAGTTCTTGGGATTATTCATACTTATCAAACTATTCAGGTGACATTACTTATGGGACCAGGACCTTTGCTGATTTTTTAACACCAGGGTCTTTTTTTTCCATTATGTGTTCTCATTCTTTCATCTTTGTCTTTTTAAGGCTCTAAAACGAACATTTCTATTGTCTGCATTTTTGGAACCTCACTTTGTGTGTGTAAGAAAAATTTGTGAATATTATTTTGCCTTGATTTTTTCTTTTTTTTAACTTTCTGGGGAAGGGGGATCCTTTCACAAACTTAGTGTGCTATTCTGAAGCCAGTAAAAATTGAACCAAATGATCTACGGAAAGTACAGTTTTGGTGCGATTTTTAAAATATTTTTCTACCTTAGGTACTTTAAATATTTTTAATTAAAGGCCTTCATAAACAGGTACAGTGTTACTAGTGTTTAATTTAGGTAATATTTCCATATTAAAAGGTTTCCTTTAATTAAGTACTCTAAGTATAAATTAATTGTTGTGTTTCATATGAAAATAGAGTACTGTGTCCAGTTCTGGGTTCCTCAGTACAAGAAAGATGAGGAACTACTGGAGAGGGTCCATCAGAGGCCCCAAAGATGGTGAGGGCCTGGAGCATCTCTTCCATGAGGAGAGACTCAGGGAGCTGTGCCTGTTTAGTCTGGAGAAGGAAAGACTGGGAAGGAATCTCATCAATACATATAAATATCTCAAAGGCAGGTGCCAAGAGGATGGTGCCAAACTCATGGTGTCCAGCAACAGGACGAGGAGCAATGGCCATAAACTAAACCACAAGAAATTCCACCTCAACATGCAGAAAATTTTATTTATATTGAGGGTGGCAGAGCACTGGAACAAGCTGCCCAGGGAGGTTGTGGAGTCTGCCTCTCTGGAGACACTCAAAACCTACCTGGACATGTTCCTGTGTCACCTGCTCCAGGTCACCCTGCCTTGGCAAGGGCACTGAACCGGATGATCTCCAGAGGTTCCTTTGAACCCTAACAATTCTGTGATTCTGTGACATAAAAATGTTCCTGTATATATGACTGTAGTACAGCACATGCAAATGATGTGTAGATCAAAGTGCATGTAACTAAAAGACAAAGCACTAAAACATCTCCAGGAACATGTGCAGTTTTATCATTGTCAAAAATGTAAATGTTTTTTTTCTCAATTCTGTTAGTAGCTAAAATTATTCTGTTTATTTTAGTTTCACTAGCCAAAACTTTTTCCTTGCATCTGTCTTACTACTGTGGGGATTTTGAGTGCCTTATTGAATTTTAAACTCTTGTGATGAATGAAATACAGAATCAGACTGTTCAGTTCTGTAGAAGCTAATGGCTGCTGCTGTTATTGCATCAATTAAAAAAAACAAGTAAGAAAGGAGTAGGTTTTGGAACCGTCTGCTTTATAGTAGTTCACACAGCTGAACAGAAATCTGAGAACAAGACCTGAAGGAAAACAAAGAGCTTTACAGTATTTTTTTTTTCTTTTCAGGAAAACACACAGAAGCTAATTTTAGCTTCTTGATCAAATTGACCCAGTCTTTAACCCTGGCAAACGTTACCACAACACACTTCCAATAGACAATAGTTTGCATACCAGCATCACACTGGAAACAGATGTGCATGCAGGACTGGCTTTTTCTGGGAGACTCTCTGAGAATTCCGCTAGAGTAAAAGTCTGAAAGTGCTTTCTTCCTGACTGGGTTATAAACTGGGTCTTCTTTCAGACTCAGACTGAGATCTCTTCAGAGTCACTTACACTCTTTAAAAACTTATTATGTCACAGCTATGTTTTGAACAGGCTTTCAAAATATTATTCACTTTGAGAAAAGTTGCTTGGCATGAAGCCTGATTATTTTCTTGGGGGGAAAAATTGTTAACAGCTGAGCTATTCATGGGCGATGGTTGTGCAGTTTGTATATCAAAATGTGAGGAATGTGAACAATTACCTCTTTTAGTTTCTCACAAAGTCCCTTAGAGTCTATAAAGTCAGACTTTTATTGTTTTTTTCAAAAATATGTAGATCTTTTCCTGCTACATCTGTTCTGTATTCACCCTTCTCTCCTGCCTGCTGCCCTATCCATTTTCCTGGTTTGATCACCAAGTTTTCCCCACTACTATGGCTATTATTGAGGTCATCACCATCATCTCTGATCCACTGCATTAGGACTACTTGTAAAGTTTGGCTGTAGCAGGGAGAACGTAATATTAGTGATCCCCTGGAACATGCATTTTTGAAAAATAGTGCTGTGCCTTGAAAGGCCCTTCTCATTCAGATTTTTTATTTTTCTATGAATTGCAGAATCTTTTATTTTCAAAGTATTCAGTCTGGATTTTTCCTGCATAACCTGCATAGTCTCTCAAATTTCAGAGACAGAAAGCTAGGAGTTTTACCTTTTTTTTTTTTTTCAGAGGGTAGAGGAATAAATTACTTTGAAGAATGATAAGATAACACATGCTGTCTCATTTTGCATTATATCTGATGGGCCACATCCTAAACATGCAGATAACTTTGTTCAGATCACTATTCTAGTCAGTCAGCCTAATTTATTATTTGTTTAGTATTGGGACCGCATTCCTGGAGCAGAATTCTATTACTTGTGCTGTTAAACTAGGTACAAAAGGACAAAACACTCAAGAAAGTTTTCAAGCACAGAATAGAAACACAAGTAGATGCAGACAAATAATAAATGAAGGAGACAAGAACAGAGTTGCAGCTTCAGGACAATGATCAGAAGTATTTGTAACATATCTGCAAAGAAGGGATTTTCCTGGATGGTCACAAAATGCTCTCTTCATTCACTGTGATCAAAGTGGGAAAAAAAGAAAAGTTCTTGTGCACTTTGATCTAAACATACTTTCTTTTTCCATTCTTTGCTGGTAAAATGGAAACCAAGTGTCTTGCATTTTTATTTGTGCTAACCTGGTTCACATGTCTGTCTGCACTCAAGCATATAATTTAAATTGTTGAGTCACAGGTACCTCTTCTTTCTGGCACTGCTGCATTTTGCATACAACAGTTACATGCTAGCATAGGTGCATGAAGTACTTTTTTTTTCAAAGTCACTATTATCTACTACAGTTGTTAATCCCCTGTGTGACTGTATGATAGCACCACACCTGGTCTCTGGGGCAGAAAGGGAGGCTTTTAATTCCACCTTAAGTTTTGTAAATATCAACAGAATAGCAGAAAATATCTTTCAAGTTTCACTATTCATTCAATATGGTTTGCAAATAGTTTTTGAAGAGTTAAAACTCCACACAGGTGTTCTGCAAGGGATATTTGCTAGAAGCAGCTGATAAAGCACTAGCTTTGGTGTTGGTGGTGCAGCTCCTAACCAATAAAGCTGCACATGTTACAATACCTCGACTGGAAGTAGTTGGAGGGGTACCAGGGTACTGTAGCCATTTAAATATACTTTGCAATGTGAACACTTATTAGGATTAATTCTAAGCCTTTCAGAGCCTGAATTTTGGGGAAAGCAAGACAACCTGAATTAATTTGATAATCAGTTGATAGTGTGTTCTGATGCTGACTCTCATATGTTCATTTTGTCTGCTAGTCACTATGAAGTTGTCCTTCTGTGTGTTTGGAGATTAGTCTGTCATAAAGCACAGGAAAAAAGTAGCACTGAATCACTATTAGATATAAAATTGATCCAGCAATGTCATGATTAAGAACTAGAAATGTATACAAACTTCAGAGGATATCATATGCAGGAAAGCTGCGTAGAGCAATCATTTAATTTAGGAAAACCATGGGAACTGGCAGCATAAAAATGCTACATCTTGACAAATTAATTAATTATGTTATTTCCAAATCAGTCTTAGTTTCTCTCTTAAGTAAAGAGTGACTGCAGCTGATTGTTAAATTTGATCAGAAGTTTGGTTCTATGGGAAGGCCTTTTTTAGCTTTAAGGGAAAGAATGCTAGCTAGTCATTTAGTCATCCCCTGTCCTCCCAACATTTTTTAAAAGGTCAGTGAGGCTTGCATCACAGAATTGGCATGTTCGTCTTGTCTTGCATCTGGAATGCATGATACCAACATTTGTACTCTTAAGGGTACACTGGTTAACACAAAGGTGAATTCTGCAGTGGAGACAAATGTCTGAGAAGTGTTTGGTACTCTGTCTTCCAGCTTTACCACAAACATGGCTTTAAACTTCCTTGGTTGTGCCTCCTCTAGAGTCTGGTGTATGTGTTGGCCGAGGGTTTGTCAGCATTATTCTAAACAACTTCGAGTATGCCTGTCTCATGCAACTGACTCATACTAGACTTAAATGTGCTGTAAAACTTTGGAAGCATCCTCTGGATGGTAAGGTCATCCTCTTCAGACACTAATATGGTGGCACAGCTGAGTATTAGGGCCCATTTGGCTGTTGGAGCTGTTGGTGAATTTTGGCTTGTAAAACTTTTATTCATAACGGGGCAGAAGAAGTCATGCAGTTAAACTATAAAAAAAAGTCTGTTACAAAGTTTCATTTGTAATTATAATTTTTTTTTTTTTTAGATATTGTTTCAGTTGCCAGTGCTAGAGAAACTTGTAACTTGTCTCTGGAGCGCAAAGCCTCTTGAAGTCTTCAGGCAATATGCATGGAACATCATTCAAATGCATTTATTTTGTGAGAAACTTAAAAGGATGTATCTTTGGAAATATTTTGTTGATTTAAATTTGGAAATTAAATGAGAAAAATAATTGTTACGAGGGTATTAGAATCAGTGATTTGTTTTCTATCCCTGGAAGGCCCACTTGAAGCTTTACTCAAAAGATTTGAGTACAAGTCATCATCCTAGGCAGAAGAGTTTTCCTTTGGTCAAGCTGTGTTGTGCATTTTGTGGTGAGAGAGAAGAAAACAAGTCTTTGAGGAAAGCTGTTTTGGTTCAAGGTACTACACATTGCAAATAAGCAGATTTTTTCCAAACCCTCTGTATCTGAAGAAGTCCAGACCTAGCTGAACTAAGCAGTGAGGTGTATTCCAGATGACTGATTTAGGGGACCTCTTTGGATCCTGTAACTACGTTAATTATAACTATTCATATCGTCATTACTACTTGTCAGGAAGATATTAAAAAGAATGTGTGGCTAATAAACTTCTACCTTGTAATTGTCCCAGGAACAGAGTAACTCTTGCAAGCAATAGCTGCTGTAGTTGTTTTGTCTATAAATAGCCTGTGCTTTCTGTGGCACAGGCTGTCCTTGTGGCTGCATCCCTAAATCCTCAGACTTTCTTATGATGGTCAACCTGGTCATCTGTTTTTGAGGACATGGCTGGATTAGAGGTCCAGATACCCAGCTTCTGTAGTTAGAGTGGTGTGGATCAGGCCAAATGCTTCTAATTTTGGGCAATACAGTTTACTCATTTCTCATGGGGTAGCCTACTCCTTTCCTATTTACAAAAACATCTGTGCTTGCACTTAACTGCACATTTGAAGACTTACTTGAACCAAAGCCAAGGCAGGTCACGCTGGAACAGTTTTCTCACATGAACTACACTAATTTATTTTTTTCCCCAGTAATTGCAGCTTCTTACTACTGCTCTGAGATTCGCAGTACAATTTGCATTAGTAAGGGTCTGGAAATAGCACTGAATATTTATATTTCTATGTTCAGATAAGAAGATCTACTCCAGCTTGTCAAATAAGTTACAGGAAATAAAAAAGCAATTGAATAAATGTCATTACAAGCATGCATAGTGCTGATTTTCCAGTATTTAATATGTTTTTATTAAAAGTTTTCCCATTAGAATGCCAATGTAACTTATATTTTATAAGTTGAATGCTTGCCTGGATTAATTTGAAAAATTGTTTCTGTGTTAATATGTGAAACTGAGTTGAGTTTTATGTGCTAAAGAAAAGCAATCAAATTTGCTCTTTTTTATCTTTTTATCCATATAAGTAAGAGGAAAACTTTCCAAGTATTAGATGAATTTTTCTAGTTATTATTACATGTCAAATATAAAAAACCCCAGTCTTTCTGGCCATTTTACCTCTTGAAAAAGGAGAACAGGCAGAGCATTCTTCTCTTTTTGTTTTTTCTTTGAGAGGAAAACATGGCAACTGTTGAACTTAAGGATACTTCTGGGCTCTGATCCTTCAGACAGTGAATTCAAAGGATATTATGACTCATGTGACATTATTTCTGAGCATAAAATTACTCACATATGAAAGTAATGGAATGTGTTTGAAGTTTTGGGCCAGCATTTTGGTCACTCAGCAGGTGGTTAACTTGTAACCTGGAAAAACTTTGTTGGTGGTGGATGTTATGAGGAGCATAATTATAGAAGATATCAGGAAGGTGTGCCCATCTAATGAATCAGCCAGTGATTTACCAGTGGTGTGCCTGGGGAGGGGGCTGCGCATAATCAAGCAGTGCAAGATCATTTACTGCCAGAAGTGAGGCAAGGTCCTTGTCCCATGGTGTGCCTTGCTCTGAGGGCAGCCCTGTCAACTCAATGGGACCATTTGCCAGGTTTAAGTCCTGCTTAAATGAGTAAGATCCTGGCGCTGTATGCGCATTTAACGTCCCTTTTGTAAATCTCACCACCACAAGGGAGTTGTGAGGGGATTTCTGCTCATTTTGAATGATCAAGGCTTGTTGCAGTTGAAATCATTTGCATCAATTTCAGCTGTTAAGCTTAAGGAAGTCTGTCATTTTGCGATACTGGGAATCTCTGTGGTCTGAATTCTCTGCTACGCTCCAGTGACAGAAGGGGCCAATGGTAGCACCTTCCTCCTGCTCTCTCTGGCCTCCCATCTCAAATTCGGATGAAATCAGAGAAGCAGAAGCAAACTGAATTCACACAACTGTGAATGTCCTGTCTGTGGCAAAACACTCAGAAGTGCAGAGTCATATGTAAAAGAGTGCTGATGCAGCGCAGCTCATCGAGCCTGTGCTTCTCTCCTCTGGCCCCTGCACCAGCTGTTTCATTTTGGTCCTTTCTTTAGGCACGTGGTGAATGAACTCATATTTTAGAAACAATTTAAGTAGAAGCAGATTTGGGCATAAATCTTCTCTTTAAATATTTGCTTTAATATCAGCCCAATTTCTGCCAAGTGATGAATATTCGAGTTCTACTAAATGTACATGCAAACAGCTTGAGTACAAGCATAGACATTCCCACATCTCCGTTTCAAGCTGTGGGGAAGTATCTCCAAAGCAGCCACACTCATTTGTTATTCTAAGATTTCATTCCATAACACACCTTTTAGGAATTTGGATTCTAGGAGTTTGGCTCCATTGCTTCTGCGTCTCTTTCCAACCTGGGAGATTTTCAGCCAAAGTATTTTTGGAAAAAGAGATCCAGGCAAAAAAATAACATTCTGACAGCAGTATAAGGTGTAGTGTGAGTAGTGACCAATTAATCACGCATAACTGTAGCCCTTAAAATTAGCTGCTCATCTTCTGACTCCCTTATGACTTCTAATGTTGGTAGGGATGACCAGGAGTCCATATAATGCAATGCCTGCAGCCAAGCTGTACTTACACCCCTGCAGCCCTTGGAGGACCATATCAGTGCTGAGCTGATGATGTTCCAGCTGGTGTACAGCAAAGCATTTAAGCCCAAGAATAGTTCGCTGAGTTCAAGGGACCTATATTAGACTTTTAAAGAGAAGTGCAAGCAGAAATGCTTTGCTGGGTCTGGCCCTAAATGGGTGGAGGGGGAATATGTTGCCAAATAGGTTTAAAGCTGCTCAGCTCACACGGCCACAGTGATCTTATTTGAAATAGTTATAAGACCTAGTACAAATTTAGAAAAAGACTCCTTGAGTCAGCCATTGGAGCTTCCCACCCTCGGCACAGACAGCTGTGTTTGATTGATGGGTGCACCTCCTTTCCACGTATGTGTGGTGAGGGTGTGAGGTTTTCCCAGTTATTCTTGCTCTTAGGTTGAAGCAGATGTGCTGCCTTGCTCCCTTCAAAGAGAAAAACGTTCATTTATTTGGCCTGAAAAAATCCAATTGCTGGGACAACAGGTCCTCTAATTCTTTTTGCAATTTATCATCTGTCCGTTCCTCCGGCTGCACAGCCCTTGGTCCGCAGAGGGAAAGTGATGACAAGGCCAGCTGGCAGCAAACACTCATTGCAGTTTAACCCAGGTGGCCACAGTGCTTAATGGACAACTCAGCCCGCAAACTGCTCTGCTGGTGGTGAGGACTTCTAATTTTCATTTTTGCCTGTGCAGTCAGTTCTGGAATTCAACTAATTGTCTAGTTAATGTACTGTCTTCTGCTTCGTTGTAAGACCCTTTGCCAAAAAGTGAGTTAACATGAGGAAGAGGAATTGTGGACCGTCAAAGCTTTTGGCTCCTTGTATGAAAACTGTGACAAGCCGATATTAGCTGAAGTTGGATGCAGCTCCCTCCCTGCTGAACAGCAAATTAGGCCATAAGTCTAACGGAACATGTGGGGAAGCATCCTTCTCAAATGGGTACACATCTCAGAGATTTTTCCTTCAGTGTTCATACAGATAACACAAGCTTCCTTTTCTAGCCTATAGCAAATGTTTCCTGATGCCTAGAAGAAGTTTGAGTCAATAGTTGGTGGAATTTTTTTTTTACTTTGTTATCTGTTCTGTTCTGCAAAATCCAGAAACTAAAGTTTTGAAAGTCAATGAAAAATTAAAAGGGAAGCTGAAGTTACATGTTTTACTTTCCTTCGGATTTTTCTCTGCTACAAAAAAATTTGCAAACTGAAAAGTAGTTCTTGCACAGAGATAAAATCTTGCTCTTTGGCCTTCTCAAACTCTAATAAGAGTTTGTTTAGATAAACTGATTGACGGGGTGAATTCTTCATTCAGTGCTTCTGGCCTTTATCTTGTGACTGCTTCAATGCAGGTTGATCTGAGGACCCTCAGGGACTCCCGTTGTGAGAACTCCTCCCTTCCAAATGTCTTCAGAAGGGGACCATCATTGCTTTTTAAAATAAACCAGAAGCAGCTCTGCAAAGAACTCATCTTTTTTTTTTTGCCTTGAAATTACAATAACCAGCATTGCTACACTAAGAGAAAAAAAGAGCATTTTTAAAAACTTCCCTTAAGACACTTGCACTACTTCCAAACCAGTTGTAATGAGCAAATATTCCATCATGTTTCTAAACCTGAAAATCATGTTGGATAATGGGAGCTGGAGGATCTATTGTCTGAAATAGGATGCTGTAGGTATTTCATCCTTAGAAACTTGATCATAATTCTCTGCACAACTTTCTTAAATGGACGGGCATATGTGAAAAAGATAAAATGCATGTTGACAGTAGATGTCAATTATTCAATAAAATTGCATGTTGACAGTAGATGTCAATTATTCAATAAAAGAGAGGACAGAATTGGTTTGAAGAATAAAATTAACATTTTCTTCTCACTAGATCCTCTCCTTTTTACCAGAAAGCCAGCTCAAGCCTTTGTGCTATGTCTGCCTGATGTTGCCATGTACACAGGGACTAACTTCATTCATAGACAGCTGAAACCTCAGAGGAAAGTTTTAAAGCAATGATGTCTAGACCACTGATATGACTCATGAATGCACAGCCTTTAACCAATTCCACCCTGCATTTTGGGTCTGCAAACTGCCTGAAAGTATAGCTCAAAAAGGCACATGTGTATGTGTGTGTTTCCTTTGAGATTTTTTGTGCAACTGTTGATTTTGTAATCAACCCTTACTTGCTTTATTACCAATTTTTTTTTGATGGTGGGAGATGGTCATTGAGAGCCTAGGCTATGAGGAGAGTAAAGAAAGGAGCAGAAGATAAAAAAGGTGAGAAGCCTCAAGTGAATTGACAGGGAAGGTGGAGAAGTAGAGTAACAAAAGAGGGGAGGGAGACCTTAGGACCAGTCATTAAAGCAGGCTTGGTGTGGTACTCAGTTACATGTAATTGATTTTAAAAATATTTTTTAAAATTACCATGTTGACAGAAAGACTTCTGGTTTAGACTGTTCCCTGGCACTAAAAAAGAGTAAATCCTTCAGAAAATACTTGATGAAAAAATAATTGTCCGTGAAATCCTTAACAGGACAATCAGCAATCAATCCTCCAAAGGAGTAGTACGACTGAGCAAAGCATTTGGGCTTACGTCAGAGCACGATGTGGCTTCTGCCATAGCTGGAGAGAAAAGGGATGAGCTCATAAAAACAGCGTGCATTTGCATACAAGGGAAACCAAGCCACCACACTGACTGGTGAAACAGCCAGACCATACTCCCAAGGGAACAGCAGCTTAACCAACAGATGTTTGCTCAAACAGCAAACATGTGGAATCTTCCGGTGATGGATTTATTCAAATCCAGGTGGCCAGGAGCCAGGAATATGAAAAAGAAGCAGGGTAAAAGTTATATTTATAGCTCTTTACTGGCCCAGCAGATTACACTTTTCATGAATGAGAGAGACATCAGTTAACAAGTTCTACAAGGCCCTGATTTTTTGAGGTCTTAGAGCGACAGGACCCAATTCATTCCAACATGGAAAAAAGCAAATTAGCTGACTAGGAGGTTGCAAAATTCTTCCCTCGGAAATGCCCTTACTGCTGCCCTTGAGTCAGTTGGGATTCATGGCATGTGTGCAAGCATAGAAAAGGTCCCAGCTCACACCAGACATTTTTCCATTTTCTTTTCCTTAGAATAAATGGATCATACATTCTCCTTTGTCAGGTATCTTGGACTTTCTTGACTTCTATAGATAACCACTGTAGCTCTTAGGGA
Source organism: Motacilla alba alba (assembly GCF_015832195.1). Classification (NCBI taxonomy): domain Eukaryota; kingdom Metazoa; phylum Chordata; class Aves; order Passeriformes; family Motacillidae; genus Motacilla; species Motacilla alba. The sequence continues at coordinate 69,052,779 of NC_052017.1, read as the reverse complement.
ATTCAAATGTTTTCAGATGACACAAATCTACTTCCCCTATCCTATGTGTATGAATAAGAATGGTGGTTGGTATTTCACTGAGCTTTTTCATAAACTGTTGACTTTTCTTTTACATGTTGAGGTGATACTTTGGGACCTTTCTCCCAGTCCAGGATCTTGTGTGTCTGGGCACAGTATGTGTACAACAGCAGGATAGTCTCTTCTCAGATTAGATCTAAGGGACAAGAGAAGAAGACAACCATCAACAAAGTATACTGCAAGACTGGAACTAGACTGTTCAAATAGAAAAAGACCCAATAAATCAAATTTTCAGTTTGAAGTTCCACAATGCAAATTAATAAGCAATAAAAATCCTCTGAGAAAAACTCACATGTATTCTACCATAAAGTTGATTTGTTTTCACTTAAAGAGCCTAGAAAAAATGGCTGCTGGTGGAGTGTTCAGAGAGTTTTAATGGCAGCCTTCAGAATCAGGCAAAAGTCATATTTTGCAAAGCAAACCAGCTTCTCCTTTTCAGACAGACCAGTTGCAGCACTGAGTTAACTTGTGTCTTTCGTCTGTTTGATGTATCTCTCTGTTGTCCCTTGGCTGAGATTGCAAGGTCCCAGAGGAAGAAGCTGCGTTTTCAGTTATGTGTTTGCACAGTGCTAAAAGCAGATTGGGATTCCTTTGTGTTAGGCACTACACAAATATGTAGGAAGAGAGTACACTCTGCCCCAAAGGACTGTCAATCTGTTGTAGACAGGCCAGATAAAGGATGAAAGACAGAATAGTTAGAGAGGTACCAAAGGTCAAATCATGGTAGAGCTGCACACAGAACAAAGTCTTGTGACATTTAGCCTGTTGTTCTGCCACTGGACTACCCTGCTGCTGCAACTGCACGAGCAACATGTTTCCTGGGCCTTGTTAATTTGTTTTTTTTTTCAGATTGAATCATTTGGCTTCAGAAAATCAATGGCTTCTCCTTAAAAGCTTTATCTTGCTTTATTCTCATTCCACTACAGCTGTAATGATACAAGTTGGTGAATTCTTTTATTTTGAATGAGGTTGTTAAAATGTCTTCCAGTTTTCCACCATGGTTTTTGTCCAAAAGAATTGCCACATTTCAGTGGAGAGATACTAGATACTGTCCAAGCAGTGAAATACATATACCAAGGTATTTGGGTTCATATTTATTGCATAGCATTGAGGACATGGAGCAATTTGAACAGAAAATGCTAGCTTCAGCCCTAGCAAAGAGGGCTTTAATACTATACATGTAGAGAAAGAAAAACTTTTTTTTTTTTTAAAGTCTCTCTGAGAAGCATGGGAGCATGGGAGACAATAGAATTGATACTCTGGGAAGTTTTGCATTTCAGTAAGTCAATTTAATATCCAGTAAGAACCAAATACACAAACCTCAGTGCTTTGCTTGATTTGGGTGTCTTGATGTTGTGCTGAGACCTATTCCTGTTGAACCCTATGGACATGTCCCTTATGGATGCCCCTTCTGACTTTGACCTCTGTCAAGGTATGAGAAAATGAGTACAGGGTCAGGATTTCATCCAGGGAGCTGAGGCAATTCTAGCCTGTGAAAAGCACCCAGAGTTTTGCAAGATTGCGAGGATTGCTGTGCAGTATTGTCTGGATATTATTGTCACTCCGGGAGGCTGAAATATGCTCTGAAAGAAAAGCTTCTCTGCCTGATTTCCAAATGCTAAAAGGAAATACTGTGATGGGTCCTGTAAGCCTGTGTTGGGGAGTCTCAAAGTATTCCTTCATGGGTTGATTAAGTATGTAAATGCATAATAATAAAATCATTGTTATGTGTGTCTTTAAAAAAAAATAGATCTTATATTTAAAAGGAAACAAGAAACTTCTTTAATTTTCTGGGAACATTGTCCAGTGAAACAACTATCTTCCCTATGGACCAGTAAAATTATTGTAGAACTGCCAAAACTCATCTTGAAAAGTAAATAGAAAATCCTGCAATTTTGTCTCATGTGAGATGACCATTGCACAAAGCTTATCCAGTTTAATTAATCTTACTTTGAACATTAAAGTTACTTGAAGTGAGTTTGATTTTAAGACTTTTCTATACTACCAGGCACAGCTAACTTACCTGTCTTCAGCAGAGAGGTCTGTTGGTGTTTTTTCCATCAGTGTAAAACTCTTTTTGCTGCAGTTAATCCTTATCCGTCTGTCTTTATGATTTCACTATTGTTTCATGTAGTCCTACACTTTGCCCGAGCTCTTAATTTACACATTTGGTTTGGCTGAGTCCCTTTCACCCTGCCTACAGATTTATCCCATGTCATCTCCTCATAGCAATTTATAACCTCTATAAAATGTCATGTAGAGTTGCTTTTTATATGTTTCTGAGTAATGGTTAGAGAGAATTGCATAGGGAATCAAAAATCTAATGAGCTGTACATTATTTTACTATTTATAACCAGAGAGCAATCACTGACAATATTTGGCAATTTTACAGCTAAGAGCCCGGACTATTGTGCTTTTGAATGTAATTTATTAAGCAAATAAAACTCTTATTGGTAGCGGGTCCTGTTAAACCTGTGGCACCGCATGAGTTCCAGGCACATACAGCTGTGGAAGTTTTGTAGTACCTGCATACATCTTGCATGTCTGGACACTAATATTTTACACTTACTTCATAGTTTTATTTATTCAATTGCTTTTATGCACTCAATTGAGCTGTTACCAGCCATTTATAGTAGAAACCTTGGGTGGGGAAGGAGGGGGCAGGGTGAGAAATAAAATGCATTTATTCTGGGAAGATTTAAATCCTCATTTTATGAGGCATGGTTTTTAGTAGTGCATTTTCTGCAGTGCAGAAAATGGCCAAAATATTAGTGGCTTACACTAGCATAAAAAAGTCTTGGAAAATAACATTGAGGGGGAAAAAATACTAGTGCAAAATCACCCTGTGATAAGTGAGAATGAATTCAGCACTGTTCCTGAATTGATTGTGGAAGTTTAATTCCTTTCTCACCTTGACTACATTCTCATAATGGAGTTGTTTGACTCACTAGAAGGAAGTCTTGCAACACTATAGGGAATTAATATAAACTCATTGTATGAGTTCATAGCTGTGTGTGTAGGTAAATAAGTTTGGCTTAATTTCTTTCACAGTGATTTGTATCTAGCAGGAAAAACTTTTCTGGTTTTGGTTTTTTTTTTTTTTTTGTGTTATTTCTTTTATAATGCCTAAATGATTGTGGTTGACTCATGTGGATATAAATCGGGATTATTTCCCCTTCAATTAGTGAGATTATACCAATACAAAACAAGCATAACCAAAGCCCCCCTGCATCATCTGTGTTAAAGAGGAGTAAGACCAAAAGCTGCTTGGTTATTCATGTGGCTAGCAAGTTTGTCATTTGATTAGATCTTGCTATTTGCATAATTCCTTTAAATGAATTAAAATAACAAGGTGTTGTGCTACTGGCATAAACATTAGCTTTGGGAAATAAAGGCAGTTATTAAAACCTTATCTCCTCAACATCTGTGTTAACTGATAGCAATTTAACAGAAGTGAGGAAACAAGAAGATAGTGGATGTTGAAACGGTGAGGTATGTGTTTGCATGTGTTACAATGGATAGTTTGCACTGGTTTGCACCACTGACTTTTCTTTGTATCAGTTGCTTTTTGTTAAGAGGCCAATTCTGTGCATGTGAGAAGTAGCAGAGGGACTAGAAGATGTCTTACCATTTCTATGGGTCATAGAAAAGAGGCAACATTCTCAATGTATCTCCTTGCTGCCATCAAATATAGTGTGTCCTGTCCCATGGCATGGGTTTGCAGTGCCATTCTACCTTGTGACATGGCAGACCTAGCTTTTAAAGTAATCTTTGCCCCCCCCTCCTTTTTTTTTTCCTTCCCAGAGACAAAAAGCAAGGCATGCCTTAGGCTGATTCAGAAGGCACCAGTGGGTGAAAAGTCTGTGAGAATGAGCAAACCTTCTTCCTGCATTAGTATTAACCAGGATATCCTGTTCCTTGATCATTGCCTCAAGGATGAGGGAATTCTTATATACAGTATACCTTGGTTTGCGGCTGAGAAAAGAAGAGACTTCATCCATTTTAGGAATCTTGAAAGGGGGTGGCCATGGCAGGGGGGAGGAAAAGTTAATAGGAAACAGATTTAGAAAAATATTGTTTCTATTCTTCTGGGTGAATAAATCAGTGACTGAAACAGCTTGATAGCTGTAACCATAACCTACTACACTGCACAGAAAAATATATTCCCTTTAGATCACTGTCTACATACTGTATCATATCTGTTGGCTTGGTAACAAGTTCCTGCCATGTGCAGTATACACTTGTGAGAGAGCACACAGGGGAAGGTAGAGCTGGGTTTTTTAACCAAAAATTATTGGAAAAATATCATTCCTGGATATTAGTAATGCATCACTTAGATTTCACTACACCGTGTTTATGTCCTGTGTGCACTGTTTATAATTTGATTGCCTATGCAAACATGCAATTAAACCATACCTGAAGGATCAGGTAGCTGTGCTCTCCTCAGTAACAGGAGCAATTTCATACTGGACCATTTCTCTTCTCAGTTGCATTTGTTTCTTAATACTTGCACCAGTATAAACAGCAGGAGAAAATAGCTGATGCGACATCCTCTGCATAGCTAGCTTGAATTAATTTTGGTTTTCTACACACAAAGTAATACTCACATCTTGGGGAAATACCTTCAAATCCATTTAAAAACAAAGCTGGCAAAGATCTGTAGATTATTTTTTAATTTAAATTACTAGTTCCTGCTTATTTTCAATATTGCCCTATAAACCAACATATCTCTGCTTCACATTTCACACCTCACAACACGCTCCATTAACGTCTTCCCCTGCCTCCCCAAGCCCGTGTTCCTAAGGTGCCAGCAAATGGAGCACTGAACAACTTTGTTAACTTCTCGTTTTCATTCACATTTACTGACGCAAGCGTGTGACAGAGGGGGAGTGTTGGCCATCGGCTTTACAGAGTTTCTCTAATTATTGAACTAGGACCTCTAGGGCCCAGTAAAGCTTTGCACTGTTAGTTAATAATAAAGTAACTGAACTACTCCTTTTCTGTTTTCTTTTTTTTTTTTCTTTTGACTTCTTTGGTACCTTCTGGCCTTTCTAAAGGAGCCCCCACCTACTGCAGTAAATTGTAGCTGTAGCCTTGATAATACAGTACTTTGACAATAAGGTCTCAAGGGGTGCTTACTGAAAGAGATTAAACTGTAATTAAACTGCCCTATGAGTAAGAAGGAAAAGGGAAAAAAAAAGATTTGTGGTTTTCATAAAGCAGAAAAAAATACATTCACTGGTGTTTACAGCTCAGAGACTTTTTTTCCCCCTCCGTCTTGACTACAAAACAATCTTATTTTTATCTGGACAGGGTTTTGCTGTAGTGCCATATCAATCCCACAATCCTGTTCTTTGAAATAATTGTACCGAGTTAGTCCCCAGTCTGCACTAACTGACTGAAAAGCAGGAAAGAAACATTTAACACACATGCATAGAAGTGGATGAAATTTACCATAAAAGTATGAATTTATGTAAGCAGTCTGCAGTTCTATGTGTATACGTGTCTATATATATATATATATATATATATATATTTACAATGGAGCCTTAATTGAACATGCATCAATATAATATCCCTTTGTTTAAGCTTAAACTTTTGCTGGGGGTGTTGGGCCTCTTTTTTTTTTTTTTTTTTTTGTTAACCCCTCCACTTATCAGCTCAGCTATTAAATATTGTGATTGTGGCTTTGCAGCTATCAGTCTCTGATCAGCACAGTTAGTGCATTTTACCTTCCAAGGAAGTGCACTTTGAGCCAGCTGGAGCACGAAAAATGTAGGAGCTGGAGAAAGTCATAATTGAAACAGGCGACTGCTCCAGTACAGACAGGAAATAAAAGGAAGACGGGGCCCTTCAATGTATTAAATTAGATGTTTCAAATTCAGACAGTATCAGGAAAAAGAAGACTTATGCTAGAAAAAAAAAAGGTAACAGTAAGTTCATTCAGTTGAACACCCAGCCCTCCCTTCTCCCCCCCCCCTTAACATGTGTTTTTGCTGGAATCTTACTCTGATGCACTGAAGGGTAGAAACTACACAGGCCCCTCTGGTTGCCAAACAGCAGAGTAGCAGGTCCTGTACTGTTATACTGCCCATATTTTCTCTCCCTTCAGACAGTCATTGGGTATTCTCTTCCTGTAAATTAAGCATGAAGTTATGATGGGCTGAGGAAACAAATTTTCAGCTGCTCAGTAATTAGAAAAAAAAGACATGTTGTACCTATAGCAAAAACATAAATTGTTTGCATTTCCTGCATTCTAGTTTGCGATATTTCACATCTCTACACATAGTGTGTGCTTGTGGATATAAATTATGTGCACACTTCCATGTGAATTGATTTCTTCTTGCCACACAGCCACCACCTAGTATTGCTGATTTGCAGTTTTATCATGCTTGAGGTTTTCTCCTTAGTCACATGTATATAATGCATGATGACAAAGTATGAAGATTTTTATTATTTCAGAGTTTGAAATAGCCCTACTGTTCATGAGCTCTTATGGATCATTCCAAGCAAGTGCCACTGAAAACCCTATGTTATCCTACTCCGTTGTGTAGTCAGTGAATCTGCAACATGCATTTTTTGTTTTGGTTTTTGTGTTTTTGTTGTTTTTTTGGGGTTTTTTTGCTTTACAACTTAATAGCAATGTACAAGATCTAATATTTGTATTCTTTCATCTTTGCCTCTAAAATGACCTCTGGGAAATAATACTTAAGATTGGAGCTTGTCAAAGTTTTTGTGAATTCAAAATATAATTTTCATTTTGATGAAGAGCATTTTTCAGTTAGTAATTGAAAACATTATTTTTTTCCCCAACCACTGAAATGTTTATATTTTGAATTAAGAAGCACAGCACACACACAGATAGGTCAGAATCTATTAACGTCTGACCTATTGGATACATCTTACTGTACACCTTGAATCCTACTAAACTTGGCACTTAAGGAAAAAAGAAATCTTTGGCTCAGAACAATTAGAGTTTACAAAGTGTATAAATTACAGCAGGAATGCCTCTAATCATTCATTTACCTTCTAAAATGCCTCGAGGGTTTTGGATTAGAAAAGATTAAGATGAAATATCTCAGAAGCAAATGGATATAGGGGAGAGTATTTTTTTCTGTTGGTAATTTTTTTTCATGTCATAAGAAAAGGTTTTGAGGCATAGGGTAGGTAAACAGAAAACTGTTTATTGGAACAACAACTTTTTTTAAAAATGAAACAGGCTTCCTGGTAAGGAAGCTGGAGGAGTAAAAAAATAGATGAATCGTGAGATGAAAATTCCTTAGATGTTTTAGGGTTCTGCGCAGGTCTTGGTTGTCTCAAAAATTCTAGAGGTGCTCAAAAATAGAACACTGATTTTACATATTATCTTCATTTGAGCTGTTTAGGTTGTCCCCCACCTTTTAAAAACAAGGTCATTATTTTTTTCTGACTTTTGACATCTTTGATACACACACAATGGCTACTTAGATCCTAGAATAATCAGATGACAAGGAGGTAAAGCTTGGTGGAATGATGCTTTGCATCCTTCTGTCTGGTCAGTGGAGGAGGTGTTGCAACTGTTTTGACTAGAGGAAGTTATTTGAAATGAGGGATCAGCTGGTGAGGCAAAGGAACCTGTATGTACACTGTGCAAAATTCTGTAACTATTTTCTGGATTCCTGGAGTACTTTCATTCTTTCTTAGGTTTTTTGTAAGCTTTTCATTTTTTTTCAAGACAACACTGCAGCACCATTTTTGTGAAGGAATCTCTCATTGCAACTACCTTTGTATTTTGTGCAAAAACCATCAAGGAGGAATCACGTAAGTAGCACAAAGGAATGCAACCTAGATAGAACTTAGAAGTTGCCTCTTGTTGGCCAGACATGGAAGAAAACCAGAACATTTGGTTGAATTCTTCCTGCTGAACCATGGGAGAAAAAAAATTACTCAAAGTTAGGTTCTTCTTGGTGAAATCTGTGGGCTGCAGGGATTTGAGGGGTGATTAGCTTAAGTAGTTTCAGTTATTTGGTTGTGGATTTGGTCAGGGTTTTTCCTATTTATGTGATAGATGGGAGGCGAAAAAAGTATATCTTTTCTTTCTGCAGCTCAATTTTATATAGGTGTGATTCAGTAAACATGGATGCTTGTAAAATTATTAAATACAGAAGACTTCAGTGTTATGTGGCTTCATATCTGGCAAACCTGTTTTTCATCTTGAAAATGATGGACATCACACCAATTTGCTTTTGCTGTTTAAATTGGTTTCAGAAAGCATTCCTAAAATTGGTCTTGAAAACATGTGACTGTGTTAAAAGAAGTATTTTTAAAATAAGCAATTCAGAAGATATCTTCAATGATTCAGCTCGCATCTGACTCTGCAGGGAAAAAAATTATTGTGTTGTGCCTAGGGCAAAGTGTGCTTCTGGGAAATTATTAGAGTAAAATCTGTGAATAAATGACATGTGTTTTCTTTATATTCTGAGCAAAATGGTACTGTGGAGTAAGAGTGTGAAGCTTATGTAGTGTGAAATGTAGAGGTCATATTCAGTTCTCCACCTGGGGCCTTCTGTGTTTCTCCAGGCCCCAGCTTGGGTCTCTGAAAAGGGAGTGCTCCATTTTAATGGCAGCCTTCTCAAGAATGTCCCTACAAAGCCAAGCCAAGGCTGGGATTTCCAAAGACTTAGGGAATGTTTGTAGCTTTGTGTGGGAGTAACTAAGCTTTGAGGAAACAAAATGTGCCTCTTTGGCAGGATGGGTTTCAGGCACAAAGTATTTCCTTGAAGAGGCAGACCTTCAATAGCTACAGCCACAAAAGGCCTGTGTAGGTGTGAGAGTGAGGAATCAATACAACTTTTTCACCTTAGGTTTTTTAATTGTGCTGTGGGATACTGTGGCATTTGGGTACTCTGCCAAACAGACCATTTGCATGTGTAGCTGCAATGTACACCGAGGCTGGGGCAGTTTTCGAGTCATGCTGTCAGTGGTAGGTCTAGACTTGAATTCAGAACTGCTTCCAAGCCAGGGTGCTGTGGCAATCCAGGAGTGAGAAGCTGGTGGGGCAGCGCAGGAAATGCAAGCAAACCAGCCTGTTCAAAGCCACGCTGGGTTGTTGTTTCCATCTGGGACTGGAGATCGCTCATTTGGAGAAATCCTCAGTGTCATCACTTACCGACAGATGAGAGGTGTGACCTTCTGTGTTGTTGACAGATGAATGACTGCAGGGGGATGATAAGGTCTTGTAATCAAAGTGAGTGCTTTGATGAGATGTGCAGCCCCGGTCCACCAAGAAGAAAGGGGTCTGAGTATAGCTCCCCAAGCTGCTCTGCTCAAAGAATTGGAGGATTTGCTACATTCTCTCTCTGTCCAATATTCCTGCATTACCTTTGAAAAAAAGCTGGGAGGGAAAGTTAGGTTCAGTCGGGTTACAGTGTTAGCTTGCTTAAAAGATTAATCTGATGAGGGTGTTCTTGAAAACAAGCTTTTTTCCCCATTGATTTGATTTAATTCAAATTCAGGATTCTAAACTTAAAAAAAATAGCAAAAAAAAAAAAGGTGTGCTCTTTTTTGTCAGGGGTAAGACATGTTTGTGCCTTATGGGCTTACATCACTTTGAATAATTTATTTCTGCCATAGTCAGCGTAACTGGTTTCTGCCTGATTAACAGAAACCAGAATTTGGGCCCACAGCTTGAACAAACATTTGTGCAATTTTTTAATAGTTTCTTATTCGCCTACAGCGGAAGAATGAATCAAGAATTAATTAGCACATCAGAAGATTCTCGCCTCAGCTTCCTGTCTTTCTTTTGTATTTCATTATTTTCTTACCTTTCATATTGGTGTTCCTAGGCATGTAACAATATGCAGCTCTGGCCTGCAGAGGCTGATAGGAAATATTCCTTCATTTACTTTTCCTGTCTTCCACTTTATGTTGGGCTTGTGGGTTTGGTGCCAAGCTGCCAGCAGTTGCCTGGCTTTGGGAAGAAACAGCAACCACGTATTTTTCTTGTGGCTTTTACCTGAAGCCATAATTTCAGCTAAGTCTGCAAAAAGATACAGGGATCTCTGCAGAACTTTTGCCAAACTTGGCTTGAAATTCATATTTTTAATGAAGCTGAAATCCATAGGATATTTGGGGGTTCTCTGAAAAAGTTTCTCACAGCTCCGTGGGCATTTTGGCTACAGCAGGTGCCAGCTGGATTGCCTGTTCTCCAGCCTCCTTTTCACAGGCACTTACAAAGCCAGTTTGGGGAGATGTTCAACAGCACACGTAGGAGCCAGGTGCTGGTGGTAGTCAGTGAAAACCAGACACCTGCTCATCTTTTTACTTTAGAAAACCGTTCTCATAAATTTTGAGTCATGGTGAAGTCTTGTAAGGAAGACCTATTAAATTGAGTGAGCTTGGATGAAAAAAAAGCAAGAAGCACCCCTGACTGGTTTGAGTGAAAACGTGTTTTCTTGTCTGAGCTTGCTGACACAAGGAAAAACTGTTTGTGGAAAGCACCAGTCTTGAATATAGAGTGCATTACCAGAAGATACCCACGGCATTTGAGCTGCTCTGTGGTAAATACCTCCATGTAGGGGTTTTTTATTGTGATAACTGCAGCACTGTGTTTTCTGTGTGGCTTTGTGTGTCTGCTGTTGCCAGGGTGCCACTGGCAAGTCATGGAGCCATGCCCTCATTTGTGCTGGGGTGATTTGTTCCAGCACCTCTGTCCCTATATATTAGGAACATTGCCAGTCTGAGTGCGTGTTCTCTCAGGTCTCTCATGTGCATCTGTGGTCAGCTGTGTCCTCCAAGAAACAAGTTCTGTGGAAGCTGAGTCATGCATTCAGCTAGGTGCCATCCTCTGTAGCATCTGATCTTCTGGTACCAATTCCTTCTTAATCAGCACACCAACTCTGCCTCAGGGGAACAGCGTTGCTTATTTTTGTTATTGTTGTTGTTATTGTTATTTGTTTTCTGTGATGCTTAAATAGCATTTTTTGAGTGCTCACAGTCTGATGACTTTTTGTAAAATATTAAGCCGGCTTTGTTTCTGCAGCTGTACTTGGAGTTATGTGTGACCTCCCATGCTTTATGTTCTTTCGTTGGTCTTCCCCATGCATCTGAGAGGTCTCCTTATTTCTCTCATAACATGCCCTCTGACATCAATTTTGCCCTCTTAAACCTGGCTGTGCTCATTTAAGGCACAGTTGCATTTCAGCAGTGCTTTGTGTGGTCCCAAATCCTGCCTTACATATTCTTGTGTACAAACCCTTCCTGTGATGAAAATTCTCATTTTTCTTAATGCATTGGACTATTAATATCAACAGTTGATCTGAAAAATGAGGAGGAGAAAAGGTTCTGGGGCAGACTCTGCTTTCTCAAGGGTAAAGTAAGTAAAAGGCACTAAGGAGCTGCAAGCTGATGCCAAATGATTTGACAACATTGTCAAAGTTAATTTTCTTTTATAGTTGTTTCATAGTCAAAGCAAGACATCTTATTTAAAAATAATTCTTAAAAATAGCTATATAAAGGAATAGAGTTTTTCCCTACTTAAAATTATTATTCCTCTCCCCCTGAACTAGAATGATTCTTCAGTATCTGGTTACAGTCTGCTTAAACTCAGCAGCGCTTAAATCAAAGTGATATTTAGATTCTATGAGCCAGGGTCTCCTTTCAGGCCAATAAACATCTAAAGTAACCACAGATTTACACCTAGGTAAACCCATGACTTCTAGGGGGCTATTTTGGACTTGTATCACTCTAAGTGTGAAAAGAATGTGGCAATAAATGATGACAATAAAAATGCTTTATTAAGCTGTTGTGAGTGCACTAAAGTCATAATAAGCACATCTATTTACATTAGCATCCATTAAAGTGTAGAGCATGCATTAACTAATAAAAAATAAAGTTTAATGTGGATGCCAGGCTATGACACCGTTGAACTCTTGAATTTTATCAGCTCTGTGAAGCAGGTTCCATTTAACAGAGCTCTGCCTCTCATGTTTTGGTACTAAGCAGGAACTAACAAGTTATCTCTCCTATTTTCCTGTTCTAAGCCATACTAAGAAACATTCAGTGCATGCAGAGGCTGCAATAGCAAGACCCACAGTCTTCCTATGATGCAGTGGCACAGGAGGCCAAATGGTGCCTGTCACAGTCACAGAAGCCAGCCTTTTAATTTCTCATCCTCTTTATTTGTTATGGCCTGTCAGTGCTTGAATAATCATAATGAAACTGCATGAATGAGTAAGGTGATTGGGATTTTGAATTTATATGTGTCGTCCTGGATGGTTTGAGTTCAGACATGCAATATTAAACCTCAATTTACTCTTCTGTTTCCAGTATATGAATTTTACCAAAGTTCTCACTTAGTATAATCACCATTTTATATCATTGCACAGTAATAACTGTCTAATATACTGTAAATTATTGTGGGTCTCTTCCTCTAATTTGTTCACGGGGAGGAAACAGACCATTTTTATGGGAGAGAAATGAAGCAGCATTTCTCAGAAAGCAAAGCGTGCAGATGACCATCTTATTATTAGAAAAGAGGAAACATCAAAAGATGCACAGCCGTTTGTATAATCATCCCAAACTACTGTGGTCACCCTTTCAGCAAACCTCCTTCAGTTTTCCCACCCTTTCCCTGCATGACTCTGCACCAGGTCACTGCATGGTCTGCAGTTGCTCACTGTGCAGACCCTGGAAAAAAATGCAGAAAGAGCATCGTGCCTGACAAAAATGTCCCATGCTCAGAGATGCTGAGAGCATTGAGTGGAGGCTGCACCTGAGTGAAAACTGTGTTCCCTGGCTGCTGACTCTAGAGGCAGAAGGGCTGCAGCTGGAGCTTAACTCAGCTTGCAGCAGAGAAATATGAATTTGAAATAGCACCATTTTATTTTATTTTATTTTATTTTATTTTATTTTATTTTATTTTATTTTATTTTATTTTATTTTATTTTATTTTATTTTTATACAAATAGCTAGTTCAAGTGTTTCTGATGGTTTAGTTCATGCCTGCATGTTTAGTGTGCTTCATTTAGCTGGCTACAGATGAATCTCCAGGTCTGGATTTCTTTGTGATCATGTGGTAACTGGTCAGGGGTGTCTTCCCCACCTTCCCAGGCTGTCACAGTCCTTCTTGACAAGTTGCACTTCCAATGTTTTTAAAAGCCTGCCATTAATACACATGGGTTTTTTTAAACACTAAAGCTGTAATGATTTCCAAGTTTTTACTTTTTAAAGAGTGAATTTCACACAGTGGATGTTATTAAATGTAGTTTCAGCTTGTGGTATAGATATTTCATGTAGGTCTCCAGAGAAAGGCTTATAGACTGTGTGAGAAATAATTAAGTTTTCCTTTAAAAGAAACATTGCAGAGAGATTAAAAATGTTAAAGTGAAAAAACACTACATAGCACTTTCATATACGGCACTGTCTGTACACTTGTTAGGGGTAAAACGAAATGTGCATTTCTTTTGTACTTTTACTTTGTTCTGAGAGAAGCATCCACTAATAGTCCATATTTAATTTCAATTTTTTTCACAACTAAATATTTTATATAATAGTTATTCTGTCATCAGAATTGTCCTTTTTTACAAGCAATTTTTATGGGGAAAAATGTAACTAAAATTATGGTACTACTTTTATCTTCCAAAACCTCCACTATAATACAGGAAGTATCTCCTTATTTTCCCAGCTGTAAACCTTTTATTTCCAGCTATCAAAGAGTACAAAAACTACTCATAGAAGAAGAAAAAACAGACTACTGAAGAGACAAAAATAAAAGCACCCTTTTTTAGGGCAAAAAAGTAGCAAATTTTTTGCTAATCAGTCAGCATCTGCCTTGTTTCTTATTCCCCATTCCTGTTTAGTTGATGTGCCTATCAGTCACATCATGTCAGAGCTGGACAGGAATGTCCCATGTGGATCTTCCAGTCCTCCTTCTCCTCCTCCTTCTCCTTGCACAGGAAAATACTTGTTTGGATGGCAGAACCTACCACCACTTGATATTGCCATAAGAGTTACAGAACAGCTGTGCAGAGGGGAAAAAAAAAAATTTCCTTTGTAAAATTGACAGAAAAAGCTGAAAGTTCAGGGCCCTCAGCATTTTGCAAAGTACTGAATGCTTAATACAGATTGAAGAGTTATGTACTAAGCAGCAGGATAGCTGGAATACAGTGAAAAAAGAGAATGAGGGATGGAGCAAGAGGAGAAAAAGTCAGGAATTGTAAATAATCTTTTAATCTCATTCTTCTTCTTCTTCCAGTGTGCATTTTCTTTCCCTTTTTCCCCTCTGTTTCAAAAAAGTGCCATCACTGCATTAGAACACTGAGAAAATTGCTGTGCAGTCAAGCCCCAGAATTATTACCATACCACATATAGGGTTACATAAAATGAGGTGGTTTTTTTCCTTAAATCCTAAGATTGTTCATTCACACAGCTCACGCATTATAATCAAATGTGAACACAGGAAAACAGTCCATGGGATCAGCCCTCAGTACGACTGTAATTCCCAGTGAGGTGGGTGGAAGTCTGGATCACAGTGTGGCAGGAGAATAGAAGCCCTTCTGTTCTGAGATGGACTTATCACATGGTTAGCAGCTGGAATTTATGTGAAGTCTTATTAAATAAAACAGCAGTAACCAGTCACCTACTGCTGCAATATACTTGGAGGTACAGTACCTGAATGTTTTCAGAAGCACTTGACCTTTCTCCTGCTTCTGCATCTCTGTATTTTCTTTTGCTTACACTTGACAGTTTTTGACCTTCTAGTAAACTTTTATTCTTGTTTTTTTTACAATTTAGGATTGTGAAAATTTAAGGGTTTGAATTATATGATCGCAGGTTTGTTAAAAGAAGATTAAGACATACCCAAAGAACTTCTTTCAAATGCAAACCCGTTTAATTTTAGGTTTTATTTTATTGATTTTTTTTTGCACATATATGTTTATGTATACCCATACATATTAAAATATGAATGCATTTGTTTATACTATTTTTTCCATTTCAAGTTGGTGGGTAGAACATCTGGAATAGTTGTGTAGAACAGAAGTGTGAATGGAAACAATACTGTACTTGCATAATAGCACAGGATATTTCATTAAAACAATTCCAGTATATTTAGAGTTGGCAAATTACAACACTTAAAGAACTGATCTCCATATGGGAGCACTTAGTCCTTTGAAATATTATATTATTTTTAATTTTGTCTCATTCAGTGAAAGGATTATAATTTTGAAGGCAGTGGGTCACAGCACACCAAGCCACTACACAGGCAACAGTGAAATCCCTGGATTATTGATGTATCCCCTGGTAATAGTGATTTTGATATTTTATAGAGTTTATTAGTCTTGTAGAGGAGGTGCAAAGACCAGGCTGTTTATCAAAGCAGAGACGAGAGCTCTGCTGAGTGTCTGCCCTTGCCCTGAAGCAGAGCCTTTTGCTGCAAGACCTCCAAGGGCTTTGGAAATTAATTTCTCTAAAAAAAAGAGGGATTTTTTTTGGTTTTTGTTTCGGGTTTCTTTGTTTTGGGGGGGGGGGGGTGGTTTTGGTTTTGGTTCGGTTTATAGGTTTTTTTGTTTTGTTTTTTTTTGGGTTTGTTTTGTCTTGTTTTGTTTTGTGGGCTTTTATGTTGTTGTTGCTGCTGCTGTTGTTGCTGCTGTTGTTGTTACTTTTGTTTGGCTGGTGTTTTGTTTTTTTCTTTTAATTTAATGCAAATGCAACTAAAAACCACCTGGCCAACCCCTTCTTAATTGACCTGCCAGAATTTCAACCCAGGATTTTTTTACAAGACACCTTGCAGAGGTGTCAACCATGGAGAGAGTTTGGCTTCTCAGAACTTGGAGACTGTTCCAGAATGATGCCTCAAAAAGAAGGGGATATAGGCCAGATGGAAGGGAAAATGATAACTAAAGCTGCCAACCTGGCTCAGATCATGGTACAAAACAAAGACAGGCATAGACATAGCATGGAGTTGATCTGTGAAATGTTCCCAGTGGCTGGTGGCAGCTGGAGCTGCTGGAGGTGTGACACTACCACTGCCTCGCTGCTGCCTGACATTCCTGCCAGGCACAGGCAGGCACGGAGGGCAGCTCCTCCGGGGCAGGGTGACCACGTCAGCAGGTTTTCATGCGCAGACAAATACAGAGCAACTGAGCAAAGCTGTTTTGCCTGCCCCAAGAGTTCACTGAACTTGGTCACTATGATGAAGTCTGCTGGAGAGGGTGAGTTAGAGGTGAGCGAATGGAAAGTGATGAAAGAACTGTGGCACAAAATACTGGTTTCTTGCTCCTGGCTTCTGCTGGTTTTATCTCTGTGCATTTTATTGAGTGAATGGATTAAAAGTCCATTGGAAGAATATGTCACACCTCAGTGAGTGGCTGGTTAAATTCCGAGACAGGATGCCCAGCCCATGGCCAGGATTTTCCCTGCAGGAGCCAGTTGACACGCACATACTTTCAATCTGTCTCACTTTTGCTATAAATGGGCCAAGTCTCTCGCAGCTATGCCGAGTAAAGTTGAAGAAAGAAAAGTTGAAGAAAGTCTCGGAAAGTAATTTGTGCTTTGCTTTTTGTTGTCAGATTTCAAGGCAGTAGAGTTGGTAAAAGTGTATTGTTTGCAGCCTGGACTGGGCTCACAGCAGGCAGCTCCGATAAGCTACGCCTGCCCTGAAGAGAATGTTATCTAAACAGCAAGCAGTTTATTTCTCTGTAAATAAGGAAAGGGATTGATACAGACCTGTTGAAATAAATGACTATTGTTTAAATAAATATTTTTTACCCCTAGCGGAAAACTGAAGATCCATTTTCTGGTATGGCAGATTAAGCTACATGTGAAGTATAAATTAGTATGTCACTGCCTGCCTCAATCCTCTTGGCTTGCTGGTTTTAAAATGGCTTGTGGCATGGCTGTGGAATCCATGCTGATCATTTTCAAGTTTCCTGTCCATTTTAGATATTTCAATGGAGACCTTTTGCTAGCCACATCTCAGATGTTACAATATCCTAATAATTATAGAAACCATTTAAAAATACTGTTTTGAAAAAGATAGACAAAACCAGCCCTGATCTTTTCTCAGTGAAATTTTTAGCCTATCCTTCAGAAGGTTTTTCTATTGCTATCACTTCATTAGTAATTAACTTTTCCTTCTCCTGCACATTCTCAGAATTTGCACGGCACATCCCATCAGGAGCAGGTCAGCATTTACTTAAATTCTGTGAATATTAACCTTATGGAGAACACAGGAAAGATGTCTTCTTTGTAATCTCTATTTTAAAAACTTGAAAGTCTCAAGTGCTCACTATAACTGCTAATTAACGTTTCTTCTTGTAAGTCTCCCTTCAATCAAGGGATTAGCCTATTGATGTTCATTTTAGTTCTTCCTCTGAAATGTGATGTTTCATGCTCCTTCCTTCTTTCACTCCTAATCACCATAGGCCCTAAACCCATAAGATGTCACAAAACAACAGATAATTTGGTTTCAGGAGTTCCCTTCTGCAACATGTCACATTCAAGTTTATTCTCTTGACAGCTCTCAACCATAGCAAGGCAAACCCTCCTTTTCAGGTCACACTTGTCCATCCTCATTGATGCAAGGATCACAGAAGGCAGGCTGGGAAGAAGATGGAGAGCTGTGAGGGTGTGGGGTGTATAGTTTTAAGACTCAGAATGAGAAGGGAAATCTCTCATGTAAAACAATCCTGGGGACAGTAGTGATGACAGATAGTAAGGTGCAGTGGCCAAGCTAAATGGGGATGCTGTTCCAGACAGCATCTCTTTATTAATATATCTGGGTTTTTTATGATGAAGCTTTAGAGAGCTGTTGGTGTGCATTTGCAGTGGTGTTGACTGAGAATTCTCACGGTGGAATGGAGCCTGCAGTTGGCGTTTTGGTTTCACATAAGGGATGGGAGGGTGTCTTTGAGAATCATTTGAGTCAGTCATGTATCTGTTCTCTGTCATTATCACAGTTTTTTAAGTTAAGCATAACAACACCATCAAACTGTTCACGAAGAAAAAGACAAAAAGTGTGGAATATTGGTAGTGACTCTAAAAACAGTCTAGATGCTGCTTTGACTTCAGTCCTTTTTTTGATAAATACAGGATTTTTTTTTTGTTTAGGAGTCTTCTTGTAAATTTGTTTTTAATCACACACACTGTAAAGCTTCAGTTATGTTTTCAATAACATTGATGCTGCTTGCAAAACTGTTCATTCCAGGAGAAAAAGCATCTGTGACAAAAAGTACAGGAAAAAAAAATGGTTTTCAACCATGATTTTTCATTTTCTTGTTTGATTTTCATGATTTCTCATTTTCTTTTTTTACATAATCTGATCAGCTTTTAGCTTTTTCTTCTATATTCCTTCCAGTAAGTTTACTTTGGAGCTCAGGTTAATTACTGGAATGTCCTTTTTGATTTTGTCATTGAAGGATGTTTCTGTTCACTGAAATGAGAATGAGACAACTCAATTAAGAAACGGAAAAAACAAGGAACTAAACAAAACATCCAAGCAAAAACCCCAAGCTCCTGCCACCATTACTATTACAATGAAGCCAAACAACATCAGAATAATTATTGGGAAGGAATTTTCCCAACCCACTACCAAAGAAAATAGCCTCTTTTCCTTTTCTATAATTCTGCAAAGTCTTCTCTAAAAATACACTAATCAATTGTTTTTTGCAGTATACTCAGCAAACCCCAAAATTTGAAGCTACTTAAAGTTACATCCAGTGAGTGAAGTTCTCATGAGTGATCTTCAGAATTTCTTCATCTTACAGAGTAGATTTATCAATGTCTTTATTGATAAAGATCTGCTTGATTTTGATTTATTCCCTTTTTTCAAGCAATGTAAGTTAGCTGAAGATAGGAATTTATTTCTGTTTTGCAAAAAGTCTGATGTTTCTTCCTGCTGGTTTTTTTCAGCAGTTGGTCTGCCTTAGTTACATTGGCTGTTACCAAAGATATATTTGCTATCAACCTCTTCCAAAGTTACTCACTTGAGCTGTATCTTGTATACAACAGATCATGTTCATCTTTCATTCTTAATTAAAGGGCAGGTATTCTTCTCAATTCAAAACACTCAAGGGTTCATTTGCTTCCTAAACTGTCCATATATTAAGTTTCTGGTTTGCTGTCATTCCAGATTTCCTTTCCTTTGCTCTGGAGGGGTTTTTCCTCTATTGAATCTCTTTAAAGACACCTTCAGGGCTTTGGTTTTTTCCCTGATAACATGGAAAAGGTTTTCGACATTTGGACTCAATGCGATTTCCTCCTATGGAAGGGAACTTGTGGCCGTCTCTTAAGAAGCAAAGGGCCCAGAGGTCTGAGCTTGCTCAGGTTGGTGAGGCTTGTGCTGTGCAAGCAGACTGACATTAGCCAGTGGCTCATTTGTAACATCTGTACCATGCAAAGGAGCTGTTGATCAAGGAATCAACATCAGCCAAAATGCCAACCAGAGGCAGCTCCTGTGGCCCCAGATCCCTCTTACAGAGGTTCTCAGCATAAGGAGAATCCCCCTTCAGTTAGTCAGATAGTAACTGAGAAATAAGAAGGCAGAATAATCTAACATTCCCAAAACATTAGAGGGAAATCAGGTATTAGCTCTGAGAGAACCACTGACATTTATGGTTTTGAAAACTACCTGCACATCCTGCTTCTCCAGGTCAGTGGCCTTTTAGAGCAGGCTGCGAGGTAGCATGGCTGTTTAAAAGGGAGCAGCACCAAATCAGAGCACTGCCAGCTCTCTCATACTGTGCAAAATCACTGCTGGTCTCTTTTGGGGCTAAGCTATTTGTCTCACTATTGCAGGGAAGTTTGCTTTGCAGTTTGTGGAGTTGGGCTAATGAATCAGTTGGCTTCACAACTCATTCTCTAGTCATTCAGCAGCAGCATTTCTTCCAAGAGACAGATGTAACTGTCACTTTCCAGTTTTATCTGGTGGATGTTACACAGTAGTCACGCAGAGCTGCTCTTGGACACTTGATTATGTTGTACAAGTAGCCTCAGAACAAGAATCCCCTGTGGGACTTTTATATAATGAAACTGTGGTGCTTTCCACAGTTTTTTTCCAATGAAACTGTGTGCTGTTTTGGTGTAGTAATCGATTCCTGTAATTTCTAAGAATTCAGGCCCATGTTTAACAGCACAGTTTATGAAATTCTTCACAATTATTTTCAGGAACAAGTTTTGTTTGTGGATGCTTTGTTAGGATAGCCTAAGTAGCAACACAAGTACCCCACACACAGGTGGGAAGGAAGAAGGGGCCTTGCCTTAAACTTTTGGGTCCCCATGAAATTTGCACTGTATGTCTTTGCTAGATGCCTCTCAGAGCGCCAGCACCCAAGTGTGGGACAAAAAGACAAAAAGCACCATGTTTGCATGGGAACTGGAAACATCATGGGATTTATTTCTTTGACTGTGTGTCTCTTTCTATAAGCTCAGCTTGTGGAGGTTTGGGTTTGTTTCGATTTTACTGCTACAAGGACTTTTAAATAACAAAAGCACAGAGGTAGGAAATTTTCTAGGAAGATAAATAGCTTTGAGAGTAAAATGAGAGACATTTCTAAACTGTGGAACATTTGAGGGATATGCTTCCTGCAGAAGCTGAATGCAGTGTAATAGAAAATACATCATATTTGAAATAAGAGCTAGCTTATCCCCGCAGTGGAAGAGATTTCAATAATCTTTTAAGCCTTGAAAACTTCAATTAGTTTCAAAAATCTCTCATCACTGCCGGATGGACTTTTGTCATACAGGAAAATCATGAGGGGTTAGGCAGCTGAAGGAAAAGGATGCCTTCTGTTTCTGTCAGCCTGCATGCAATGATTCATCTTGTCTGAGGGAAAGGAAAACCGAAGCAGTAGGGTTCTAGTCAGAAATTAGTCACTGTGAGACAGTGTTTGATCGGTAGCCCAGGGTTGGGATTTTTTTGTTTTGTTTTCTTA
The DNA here is from genome assembly GCF_015832195.1 of Motacilla alba alba. Taxonomy (NCBI): domain Eukaryota; kingdom Metazoa; phylum Chordata; class Aves; order Passeriformes; family Motacillidae; genus Motacilla; species Motacilla alba. The sequence goes on along the minus strand of NC_052017.1, from coordinate 69,031,792 downwards.
CCCAAAGTCATGTGACTTACTCTCCATACTTGTTGTTCCTACTGGGGGATGTTTCTAGCAGGACACTTGGCTTGTTATGAAGTTGATTAGTTCTCATCCTTTACCTTATAGAAAAGGGAGTTTCATTGTGGATTTGAAACTCCTGCTTGGCATCAAAATTAGTCTTCCTGCAGCTGATGGTACTGAAGTGGTAGTGATATTCCCATCAAATAAAATAGAGATGAGAATCAACTGAAAGTTCCTCTCATGATCTGGTCATTCAACTTTTCCCAGCTTACATTATAAGTGAAATATAAGACTGTGATATGCCAGCTGAAGAGATGGAAGGAAATTAATTTGCTCCTGCATTATAGTCACTTTTTTTAAAAGATAGATTTGTGTTAAAATGCAGGATTACAAATTGGGAAGATTAACATTCATGTTACAATAATCAACATGTTACATGTTGATTATTCATGTTATATGAATAATCATATCTAACAGAAAGGCACAGGGCAGCAATGACTCACGCTGCTGCAGCCAAACTGGGCCATGTCCCCATCTCTATACTCATGCAGTGGTCATCTTCAAGTCCCCTTGAAAGTGCTATAGTTTCATATATTCACTTTCTTGGCAGCCTGTTTTATTCTAATGTATTCTGTTGACAGTGTCACAGGGATCTAGACATGGTTATTCCACCTCTGTCCAAGATCCCTGTTTACACAGAGACTGAGGTGAAAAAGCAGGGATGGTCCTCTCATGCCACTGTGGAAGAGCACTGGGACAAGCTTACATTGAGTTGTGGGTTTATTGCAGCAGATCTCCTGAGTCCTTTTCATCTCACTTGAGTGAAATGTTTTCCAAATAACACTTTTTGCTGTGGCATACTTTTGAGACATGAATATTTACAGTGAGAGCATTTTATCAGAGCCCTGCTGTTCATAGAGATGTGTTTCTTATTGCTCATTCGTATCATGCTATGAGAAGATGGACATTTCAAATGATCTGGAAACACTTTTTGCACACCAAGGTGGGCTTTCTAGGTGTCTCGACACTCATTGTCCACTTAGTCAAACCATTACGGTTAGAAATTATTTCCAAGATCATCAAGTCCAACCTTCAACATAATAACACCATCCATGCCCACTAAACCATACTGCAAAGTGCCACACGTACTTATTTTTTTAACACTTCCAGGGATGGTGACTCCACCACTTCCCCAAGAAACCCGTTCCAATGCTTAACCAGTCTTTCAGTGAAAAAACTTTTCCTAATATCCAACCTGAACCTTACCTGGCCATTTCCTCTCATCCTGTCCCTTGTAGCCTCAGAGAAAAGATTCACCCTCACGTTGCCGCCACCTCCTTTCAGATAGTTGTAGGGAGTCCTTTTCTCCAGACAAAGCAAGCACTGGAGAGAATTGTGACTGATTTCTTACTGGACTGTTATCCTAAAGAGGGGTCAGTTGTGCTTTACCCTTGAAGATGCTTTTTTTTCCCAGCCTAAACCCTATACTATCATAATGTGTAGAGGAGGAAAGAAGGATCTTTGTTTTTTGTGAGACACAGGAAACAGGAAGAAGACCAATGTGAGGAACAAGCATTCCAAGGGTCATACCATGCAAAAGCAATGCACAACAACACAACCAAGACATTCACATGCACAGAAGTTGCAAAGCGTTTTACTAACAACATTCAGTTTTCAAAAAGTTCTATGAACCACAGTGGCTCACTGTAGTAATGGCCTGAATGGTGTTTCCCCTTTGCTTGGATTTAGAATTGCAAATGTCAAACCTGGTTTTCTTTAATTGTGTGGCAATTGCACTGGGAGACAGAAGAAAGAATAACACTGAGATGTGTGGCACAGACAAGGGTTATAATGGAAATTAATAGTGTAGCATGTTAAATAATATTAACTTAATCCTGCAGTTTTAGGCAGTGGTGCTGAATTTCTATTTTATGGCACGTTTCTCAAACTAAAATATTTTAGGGCTTGGAAAGTGCACGGCTTTAGTAGTTCAGCTCAGGAAATGTGCTTCCCTGCTATCAAATGCAGCAGTCTGTAGTCTGCATTATTAGCCATGGCATGGTGCATGCAGACAGTTCTTGTTTGCTACCTCTGCTGAACCTTTCACATCAGCTCATTTATCTTTCAGGTGTTATAATAATTGACCCTCAATCAGTATTCCATTATCCTAAACAGGCAATTATCCACATTGTCACTTTTGCATTTGCTCTTTTGACCCAGGGGTCAGGGAGGCCTAGTGTAACTGAATCCAACAAAATTATTCCCTTACCTGTCATATAAATAGTCATCCTAGCAAAATGAGACCCATGGGGGCTTTTGCTGAGGTGTTGAGAAGGCCAGTCTAACTCGTTCCTTTATTCTACTCTTTAAGGAATGCAGTACTGTTTTGGCACTCAATCAAAATAAAACAAAGTTCCATTTTTTAGCCTTCTTTTTTCCCCCCCTTTTTTTAAAGTGAGCACCCCTGCACTTACAAATGCTTCTTTGTGGCCTACTTTATTGAAATTTCCATTCAGCTCTTCCATCTGTTAGCTGTGTTTACCACTATTCCTGGGGAAAGAATTCTGCATTTCACCTTCATTTGGGGGTGTAAGGTCATAAAACTGTCTGGATTATTTCAGCTATATTTATACTTAAGTTAATATTCCTTCTTTAACAGGTTTAAAGCTTTTAATTCCCCAGTTCATTATTCATGGTGAGTGAACTAAAGTGAACGAAGTTTTTGTATTATAAAGAGGAAAGCTTTTGGTATTCAAAAAGTGTTCTGTAAATGTGGATTGTAACCCTCTTCACCCCAGCTCCCCAATTCCGATTAGGTTCATGTTTCACACCCTCCCTCTCTCCATTGCTTACAGCCAGCAAATGCCATGTTTTATTTAACTAGCTCCTGTGAATAGTTTGTGTGGATATGCACTAGGGTTGTGTTTACAAATGTGGTGGTTGTGTACATCTTGCAGAAGCTGGCAGAATGGCAGGGCCCACTGACACCAAATGCACAGGAGCAAATTGTGGAGCCTCCTCATTTGCATGGCCTTGAAATATTAGTGTCAGGCCATCATGGAACCCTTGGTATACCGCTGTATCCCAGGAAGAGGGGATTAGTCCTGTTGCACTAGGGGAAAGCTACATCTGAGAATGGTGGAGGAGTTTTTCTGAGGTTACAGATGGCAAAGGAGAGAAGCAAACCTGGCTTTTCCTGACAATATCCAAACTGCAGCAGCACACGGTGCAATGCATGAGCCAAATGTGCCATGGCTCCCTCCTAGCTGCTATGTATAGATGTCCATATTCTGAAATCTAAGGTACTCAAAGTAGAGAGGGTAAAGGGAGGAAAGAGCCTTCTCTGATACAAAACTTATATGTGTTTGCATTTAGCTGCAGGGTCCCAGCCTAGCTCTGTCCCATCTGTTCTGTTTTGCTGTAAGGAAATAGTCAGCACCTTGAAACACTGTCCTGGCTCCTCTCCACCAAGAATCTGGGAGGTGAAGTGAGAACACAAATGCAATTTATTTTTCTTTGTTGAAATATTCATATTTTCCCAGTGGCAACACGACTCAATAGTTGAAATAATGTTATTGAGAGAAAATAGCAGAATCCCAGTGTGAATACTCTCCATGCAGGCCCTTTAAGGCTAAGCCAGCAAATGTCTGAACAATATATAACTTACTCTTTCTTTTTTTAAGAAAAAGAAATGACCCACAAGAAACCTCAGATTACTTTGGGCCTTTTTCTTCCTAGTTATTTATGAAAACAATTTTTCATTCATCTATTTTTTATTGCTTTGTAGCAACACATATTTCCCACTCAATAAGTGCTTGCACTTTCTTTGTCATCTTTGTAACATCCTTTCTTGATCCCTTTGGTGGAGGCAGTGCTTTGTTTTCCATTAGGTGCAAAAGTCTGATCCATGAATAAGAGGACAGGATTGGCCTACCCTCTACAGTATGTGCAGACCAAAAGAAGGTGTAAGTGGCTGAGATATGTTGTGGGAAAAATAATTGTGTTCCTATTGTTCAAAAAAAAAAATAAAGAAAAAAATATCTTTCTTAGGTCCCAAGACAACTGTGAAAGTGCCCATCATATCTGCTACATATCAAACTCCATATTTGTCCTAACAAACAGCTATCTTGAATTTTACTCACTCTTCAATTTTCAGGCAATTTGCAGCAGCTTAAAACCATAAAACATATTTTGATCAAGAAGACTTCCTCAAAAAAAAAGACAACTTGACAAAACAAGTCATGACCAGGAGAGTATTTCAGAGGCAAAACTGTTTCAAGGTGAAAAGCAATCCAAATTATTAGAAGGCTTAGCTAAAAAACCCTAAGTAATTAAGAAACTTGTCTCAAAAGATGTAATTTCTCAGTTTTCTTCTCGTGATGGTTTCAGCTGGGGTAGCTTGGCTGCTGGCTGGGTTTAAATGACACTTATAAACATCAGAATGCCTTTGCTAGCTTTTAGGAAAGTTCAAGCTCGAGTTTATTGTGGCACTTGTTGACCTCTGTACTGCAGTTCATGGAGTCCCAAGCAAGAGAGCCACCATGAGGGGGAAAATTGTCCCCTACTTTTACTCCTTATCTGCTTTCACTGGCAGCAGTAAGCCGAAGGGAAATTGAGGTGGCACTTGAGTGGCTGGTTTTACACCAGAAATTGTATTTGCCTGATGCAGGGAGTATTTTAATGTTCAGTGGGATCCCTGCAGTGACAGCTGACACACAGGTCTCTGTGCCATTTCTGGGCATGTTGATGCCTGAAGGCAGCAAGCAAACCTTGAAGATTCTTCTGCTCATCAGCCAGGCAGCTTAGCTCCATTCCCAGCCTTTTTCATATTAAGGGATACAAGCCTTTTGCCCTGGCCTTCCTGTTTTTTAAATATTGGGATAGTAAAATCTTCCAGAAGTATCCTCAACACAAAATTAAAGATTCAGTTGTTCATTAGCTGTCTCCTTCTGAATGAGAGGACAGGGTCTCCTATCCTCCTGCAAGTATTCTGAATGGCAGCAGTCAAACAGCAGATAATCCTGGGCTAGATCTCCAATACCTTGCACAGAACTTTCTCTTTAGGAACAAAAAAAAAGGGCTAATTTTGTATCTACACCAGTGAACATTAGAGTAATTTTTCCTGTCATTCTAAAGCAGATTCTGTTTGGGTTAACACAGACTTTTGTGTGACTATGTTGCTTTGGGAGCAGACTGGTGTATGAGCCCTGAAGTTTCACTGTGGGCTAAGACCTGATCTGTTGACTGACTTTGAAGAGTCATCTTCTGTTTCTTTTTCGCATTTTCACCATCAAAAAAACCTCAGCAAATATTGCTTTTTCTTGAGCCATTTCAAGATATACTGGGGGAAAAATTGTGGAAATTGAGGGCATTTTTTTATTGCTTCTTACAGCTAGACATGCATATGAACTTGAATTGAGAGAGGGGATGATACCAGAAATCTTGGCTGGGGGAGCTGAAACTGTCCCCATTGTTTTGATACCAGATTTAACAAATGCATAAAAATGCATAAAAATGCATAAAAATTAAAATAGCTCTCCACAATCCTTACAGCACTCTAACTTAAATACTTTACCTATCATAATTTCTTTCACTCTGGCCTTTAAAAATATTTTACATGTGCTACCAAGATGTGATCTCTTCTTGTGCAGAAATATGCTGAGTAAGTGAAGTTATGCTCTGCATATGTTAGCATAATGGAGGGGAAGAGTCAGGCTTAGCTTTTTGAAGTTTTTCCTATCTGCATTTTATATGTGAAAAATCATCTTCATCCACACAGCTGTGTAGTGGCAACAAAACCCCTATATATTGCCCTTTGTTCATAGTGAACAGATTTTGCAACTTCATAGATGCCCTTATGGGGGACTCTCAAATGCTCACTATCCACTTTAATAGTAGAGAGAGAGATTTCTGTAATAGCTCATCTTACAAAACATGAAACCTGTCAGCAGCTGTGATGTCGTTGCCTGCATAAGTTATGGAACCTTTCTTCCACCCTTCCACTCTCCTCCTCTGACTTGGTCTTTTCTGTGCTGTGCATCCACTTGCTGTGTGTCCTTTAGGAGTACAGAAGAACAGCCAGAGAATGTGTGCTGAAGCAAAGAAGCAGCAAGGAATGCAGGTTCCGCTCAGTAACACTCAAATAGCAAGTGCAGAAGTTAAGGAAGATGAAGCCATTTATCCCTTTGTTATAAATGCAGGGTAGCATGCACAAAATAAAATTTAAAATTGAAAATAACCAAATCATCACAATATACCAAAACACTGTGCGCACACACACGTGCACAGAGCTCTTCCCTTGGAGACAGGATGAGAGAGAGTTGAGAAACCACAAATGAGGGAGGTTAGTCATGTTGCCTAATGAACTTCTGGAAGCTTTTCAGATACTCTGGTGATGAGGGAAATGTGCATAGAACAGTATAATGTTCCTCGTCTGATATTATCTTGGAGTTCAAAAGCAGCAGCAGCAGCAACACAATAAAGCAGCTCTCTGGTATGTTATTAAAAGGTATCTTCAGCTTTCCTGCTTGACAGATATTTCTTGTTTTAAGTTACACTTCTACTTCCAATATTGAGACCCAAGACAACTAAGTAATAATTGAGCTACTGACTAGCTAACATAATGCATTTATGCAAACCAGTTATTTTACAGTAAAACAGCCTTCTAATGTTATAGCTCTGGTAATTAAAGTCCTCAAAAATTGCAGTATTCTGTATTTGTGTGCTCTCTATGTTTTACATTTTTTCTGTAATTTCCCACCAGTTTGTTCAACAGATAACCAGCCATTTCATATTGCAAAGGCACAACGGGAAGGAAAATCTGCATTGCTACTTTTAGAGGCTAAGAGAGAAAATTATAATATTTACTCCTGTTCCGGATGCAGTGTAACAAAAGTTTGTGTTTTGCATCATACCTGACTAAAACTAATGGGAATAGTCCATGTCATCTCAGAAGTAGTTGCTCTAGTTTGCTGTTTTCTACTGTCCTTTGTTGGTTAGATTGCCCGTAAGCATGACTCAGCAACATCAGCCCTCCGAAGTATGGATGAAGCCTCATTTATGTCTAAATCTAGTATCTCTCTGCAGGGTGACTTGTTATGTAAAGATAATTATGAAATTCTGGTCAGACTTCTCCTTGCAGAGGACAAACACTCCATGATTGCTCATAGCCAGGTATCAATATTGGAGGCATGGTCTTCTTGAAGGGCACACAAAGTGACACTGGAAAATCATGGCATTAAATCCTTTCTTCTGTAAAACCACCCTGAAATTTTGGAAAAGTTTTGGTACCCATGCCTTGCTATTGCAACAGTTTAGTGTCTTACAATTATACATGTAATTGAAGATACATATGAATCACATTTCCTGTTATGAAAAACTTGAAAACTAGATGAGCTGTGAGCTGAATTTTGAGGCATGGCTGCAGTATTACACAAAGCTGTCACCAGAGAGTGAAATATATGTGATGCAGTCAGAAGTGTGAGGAGGATGGGGACAAGTGTGGCTGCAGGAGTGGATGGCACAGTAGGGAACTACATGCAGTGGGTCCTGTGTACTCTGATGCCTGAGGTATCCAATTCAGAGTTAGCTCATATACCTCAGAGCCCCTTGGTGACTTGTGACTAAAATAAGTAGGGTTCTTTTTTAAATTTAGTCTCTTATTTTGATGAGTGCATTAGTGAACTTATGTGAGATCATCAGCTATTTTATGGAGTTAAGTTTGAGAGTAACTCAAGAGGCAAGAATATCTGTTTCTACAATCTGTTTTAATTTGTGATTCATCTCTGACTTTCTACTGTCACACTCTCCATGCTAGCTTGCCCGTTATTTAACCCAGGTGGTACTTGACCAAGATCTGATACCTCTGTATTCATTAAAAGTATGGTGGGATCTCTGATGACTTCCCATGGTCAGGTGATGAGGTTTAGGTCCCTTCCAGGGCGCTGCTTCTCCGATGACACACAGCTTCGAGGCTGATGCTCTGCAGGAGCCCTCACTCAAATAGTGGGAGAGCAGGAATCTGGCAAAGGCTCCTATGCCAAATAAATTGTTTCTGTTATAACTAAGCTCTTTCTTTGTATTTTCTGGTCTTGCCTGCACCTAGGATTTAGCAGTTACCTGTGTGAATTTTGTGATATCTGTTACATGATGTTAGCTTATTTTTTTTCACTGTAACCCACCTGTGGCTACTTTTACTGGAGAAAAAGCATTGTGTGTGATCTTTTTACCCCTCCATTCTCCTACTCAGAAATATATCCCAATTTAAACATTAGCAAAATCAAACATTAACATGGGAGTTAATGTTTTAAAATAATGATCTCCTGCAGGAAGCCTGTTGGTCCTGACATGCTGCCAACTACAAAATCTAAATGAAGTTAGAACCAGAAGAAAATAAACTTACTCTATTTTCATTCTCTACTAACATCTTTTGTGCTATCTGAAAACTTGATCACTATATTTTATGGTACTGAGTTCTTTCAGTAATGGATTGCAGGTCCCACATTTCTGCTAAACAATATCTAGGCTACTTAGTTTTATTGTTTGGTTTAATTTCTTCAGTGAGTGATTTCACCAGGTCATCAAAGTTTCTAATTCCCATTCTTGCAAACAACAGTGAAGGGAATTGAGATCACTGAATATGAACTTTGGAGAGATGGTAGGTATTACAAATATGTGTAAAAGACAAGTTAGCAGCAAACTATATAAAATATATGCATGTGTCCATGAAGACATTGTCCAGAATTGTCATGACAAGTGATTGCAGTGACAACTCTTACAGAATTAAGAGACGCTTTTTATTTCTGTAATACTTTGTAGAGTGTAGGTGCTGTTGTCATCATATAGAATATAATATTCAAAAGTAAATTAGAGGGCTTGTGGTAAAACAAACCTGGGAATTAGTAGCAAATTATTCTGGGGCATGCAGTATCCCAGAGTCTGACCACCACATAGACATGAATTATGACCCTGATCACAATTTTTAAGACTGAGTGGCTGATATTTGGCCTCTCGAGCAGAACCTGGACAGCCTATAGCGTGTAGTGGTATACACAGCACAGCAATGGGTTGTTCTATTCTGGAGAATACTTTGTAATGATGTAAGAGGCAATAAGCAGAATTATGAATGCAACAGGGAGACATAACTGTGAATTTTAATTTCGGATTTACTTGGCCTTTGGCACATGATTTCATTTCTCATAGACAGTCTAAACTCACTGTAAAGACTACCATGGGACCTGGATGCATTCACTAATGTAGGGTGCGGCGATTTCCTGTCTGTCTGATTTCAAATTATGATTAGTATCTAGTTCTCTCATGGAAGTTACTTCACTGATCATTATTTAGAAAGTACTTTTAAAAGAAAATTTTTAAGGTACTTAATACAGTGTGTTCTTAGAAAAGTTACCACCAAACCTTTTAAAATAGATTCACGTGTCCATCAAGACATAGTCCTGAAATGCCACAAGTAATTGCCTAAGAAACATATGACTATTTTATCTATAACAGCCTTTCTGTATCCTCCCCTAGACCTAATTCACAAGGAAAAGTGTTTAATATTTTTGTACTTTGACTTGCTATTTATGAGGCTTGATATAAGTGTGAGATTTTTTACAATGGAGTTGGACAACATTAAATAAATTAAAAGCATTTACTGTCTTCCTTATGGATGATGACTTATGGTTTACATAACTAATGCATACAAAATATGAAAAATATAAAGTATTATTTTATATTCAAATTATAATCTGAATAATCTCTCTTAGTTTTCATTCAGTACTTCCTCTTTCAAAACACTGTACTTCACAGGCCTCATTTCAGGGAAGAACTTCAGCCTGGGCATAAATCTAATTAAAGTCCACAGATTTAATCCCCTTCAAGCAAGAAGCATGTATTCAAGTCTTTTGCTTAATTGTGGTGGAGTAAAGGTATGTTTGAAATTAAGCACAAGCACAGCTATTTTGATGAACTGGAGATATATCTTGGAGCATCAAACCTACTATGGAAAATTCATAAAGTAAGCATTGCCTCCTAATTACTGTGCTCATTTTAGCAAGTGCTGTAATCATAGGAACAAATTTACATAGTATTTACCAAGAGACAAGAACCTCTGTATGCCTCTGATGGTGCGGAGCTGCAAACTGAACACACACAGACAACATCTAAAGAAAAATAATTATGAAAAAAAATCCTACTTGTGAAATTATTATGGAAAGATGATGGCTTAATGCTTTTTCTAGGACACTCATATAGTTTACTTTTCCAAATAGCTATGAATACTTTCTCTTCACATTGCTGATGTATGGAAAAATGCTATACAGTGTCTAGTTGTAAAATTTTTCTAAGGGATTTTGGTAGATGCCACAATATGATATAAAATAGAAGACCTGCCAGTTTTCTCTTACCCCAAAGATGGGATACACTCTCCAGTGTACCTCTAACTGCCTGCCCAATAGGCCACAGTAATCTGGCTGGATTAGCAAGCATTCTGGCTGCAGTGCCTCCTTGCTCTTCCTCAGTGACATTCCCAGGTCTGAGTCATGACTGAAGGTGTGCTTAGAAAGGAGTATGTTGGGATTGCACGAGGAAATAATGGCTTCCTTTTGAGACTCAGATATATGGACTTTTTTACTTCAATTAAGAGATGAAATGTCCTGGCACATGTACAAAGAATTTGTGTTCCAGTTGAGCAGCCATGCCTGCTGATGAGATCAGGGCTGATCCAGGTGCCTTGATGACAGCTTATACAGCTCTTTAGCAGATATTTGTTCTTCCCTTGCCGCTGCAGGATGTCATAGACTCCCCACTGTCCAGCCTCTGCAGACAGATCCATGGGTACAACCTCTAGGGGTGTCGACACTGAGAGCTTTCTGGGCTGAGTTGGGGAGGACAAGGGAAATAAATAATCTCTCCCAACTAAGTTTGTTGCAGAACCCTAGGAAATGAAAGCCAGTTTGAACTGCCAACATTTTCTTGTTTGCATTTTCTCCTCTGCTTGATCAAAATAACCTCTATGTATCAATCCACTTAAAACAGGAGGGTAGTGGGCACCCCCCTTGGTGTCACATTTACACCACTGATGCCTAAAGCTGCCTAGAATAGGAGTGAGCAAGCAGACACTATCAGCAGAGCTGGGCATGCACTGCAGTGATAAGACAGGAGATGTTTCCTGGCTTAACCCTTGTAGGAAGCAATGTTCGATTGTTGTGGCCCTCCAGACCAGTCATGGTCTGCCCTCAGCCTCTCCCAGCCCTATTTGTCTGCTCTTGGGGACACTGAAGCTGAAGTATCCATCTGACTGGAAAGAGCAAAGGGTTTCAATGCCAGCATCCCATGCACTTCCTTTGGTAGGATAGGAGCAGCTGGAGGGGAAATTCACACAAAATTTCATATTGCTGGTCAGGTGTGCTGAGTAAGGTATGCTCAGTCTGTCCATTTGCAATTATTATGTATCAGTTGTTATGCAAAGCCAGCAGCATTTAAAAGGAAACAAACTAAAAAACCCCAGACACTGTGGTTCTGCACAATCTTTCTCCGAAGCTGGCAAGTCTGAACATCATTTTTTGAAGATGTTCTTCTGTAAACAAGCCATTTGTTTTATAACACATGGTTGGGTGTCTTGTATGAGCTGCAGCCTCTGCCTGAAGTTTCCCATACATTCCGGTCCTTTGTAATAGCTCCTTCCTGTGTGCATTCCCTAGTTACATTCAGGCTTGGCCATTTCCTTAGCCATCCAACAGGGTATCTCTCCCTTTGTCAACTCCCGTTTTGGCCAGACTTGCAGTAATTTAATTTTTTTTGTCCTGCTGTTCCTTTGCCAATTTTTGATGGAAACAAGGCAGTAGGAAATCAGGAGTTATTGGGCACACAACCAAGTGCATGTGAAGTCCATAAGCCTTAGTGAACAAGACAAAAAAGTTATGTCTGTCTGTTTTACACTAAATACGTAAGAGGAGGGGAAAAGTTTTCTGTTGTGAACTTGGTTGGCTGTACAGTAGAGAGGACTAGGGGGAAATGCAATTTGAAGTATTTGTCCTCTTTCTTTCAAACCTGGAGTCCTTATAAATGACATAATTGGAAAGCTTTAAATATGATCTTGATGATAAAAAAACTCGTTACTTTTACCAAAAAATAAAAAATTAGACTTTTCATTACAATATACAGTCTTAAGTGTGACTTGTGAACTGGTTGAGTTTTAGTGGCTACTATTTTGATTTCTTGTCAGTACTACTGGGATGCTGTTAAACTGGGCACATTAGCCTATGCTAATTTACTGATTAACTACAGGAGTTTTTCAAAACATATATTCAGTTGTTGAGCTCTACATTTTTGTAGGCAACATTTAACAGGATAAAGCAATAAAATTCTTGACTTATACCTGATAGACAGAGGCATCACTTAGAACCTAGTGTATTTGTAATATATGGCCACAATCTTATCACTATTGTTATTATTATTATTATTATTATTATTATTATTATTACTACTATTCCTACTACTACTCTTACCCTTACCACTATTAGGAATTTTCTGATCAGTCTGTGTTTCATTTACTGATTAAATCATTCATTCTGTGGTTTTATTAAAACTTTTGCACAGTTGGGATATAAGTATTTCTTTGTCAGTGATGGAAATAATGGTCTTGGCTCTGCTTTTTATTACAGTAGTGCAAATCTTGAATAATTTAATTTTCAATGTAACAGTGCCAAGGAAACAGCAAATTTAGGCCCAATGTGTGTTTGCTATTGTCCTTAAGAATTAGTTTACTCTCTTCTAAGTACTTCCATTCATAAATGATGTGTCATTTTAGCAACCATAATTGCCTTCTGAAACAATGTTTTTGTTGTTTTTCTAAGGATTTCCCAAAGTTGGAGGAGTGTTTTGGTTTTGTTTTAGAAAATGAAACACAGTTTTAAACCTGGGTCAGATGCCAGAAAATGTTGTCCTCTCCTCCCCCTTCCTCTTCATCCGCCTTTTTCTCCGAGCCCCTTATCAAGTCTTTTCTTTACCTGCAGAGCCTAAATTACTTCATTAAAGGTATGAGCTTGATGAAGCTGCCTGATTGTCCTGGATTTTGGGCTGGGGATGTGGGGAAAAAAGAAAACCCAAACAACAAAAATAAAAGAGAAAACAAAAACAGAACAAGAACAGGCACTTAAGGCAGAGTTGCATGTTGCTTTATGTAGCTGATCCAAGATAGCAGATGCACTGGGTGCACTTAACCCATCACAAGTGTAAGTGTTTTCACTTAATGCTCTTCATACCCAGTCTTAAGATGATGCATTTACTTTGGCTTCACAACAGGGAAAACAAAAAGAAACCTTAACTGACCAGCAGTCACGTTTCAGTGTCGTGTGGCATCTCTGTGAGGTGCTGGTACTGGAACATGGCTGTATTTCCCCCTCATATATGTGCATAAGTTCCCTTTGATGTATAATATTAAATCTGTGTAATAAAATATTCAGGATCAAGATGTCAACTGTGTTCTGGTTTCCCTGACATTCTCAAACTTTTAATCTTAAATAAAAATTCCCCTCAACATGTTTGCTTGTTTTGCTTTCTTTTTTTTAATAAGTTCTTTTTCTCAGTGGTAGAGGAAATAAGTTGTTGCTGAACTTCATTGCAATACCCAGCTAGAAACCTTCAAAGGTACCTTTAAATCTAGGATTAGAAAAGTCAGCACTTTCCTTTTGTGTGAAATTTTTCCCTACTTATGAGACGTAGGTTTGTTTCACGTCTGCCAAGTTTAAATCTTTTTTAGAAGCATAAACATTTTTTTGGACGTTTGAATTCAGAGAGCAGTAACATTCATATGTCAAGAGACAAAGTGTTCAAGAAAGTAGAAATAATACATAAATCATTCCTTAATCAAAGTTATGCGTTGCTTGCTCAATTCAGCAATTATATTGTTTTGATTTTGTATGGATAATTGGAAACTTTAACTTTGTGACTTCTTTGTCTGGTCTAATAACAAGCTGACTCCTGAGGTTTCTGAAAGTTCTCTCTTGCTCTTCCATTTGTAAAATTTAGAGATAGAAGATGTCAAAAATAGGGAAGGAAAGAGAGAGGGGAGGAAGAGAGAGAAAGGCTTAAAGGCTTCTTCCAGCAGTAGGTACAAGAGTCCGTCGCAGTAGTACTCCTGCTGAGCTGGCAGCTGCTTCCCTAAGTTCAGAGAGGTCACCATGGTTTCTTTCCTGTTTCTCCTCCAGGCATTGAATTGCTGGGGGAGTTGGAAAAAAAAGGCATCTTCCTTTCTTGCCCTGCGACATAAAGACAAAATCCTTCCTCCCTATCTAAGTGTGTTCTGGAGAGGCATGCAAAAGTTCAGATGTGATGAAAATTATTTGGGTTATTGTGATACTTTTACCCAGAAATATCTGAAAGACGTTACAGACTAATTGACATGCCAGGATATGCATATGACATCTGAGGATGTGCCCTCCTGTGCATGATGAATTTGAAAATGCAAGGATTTTCTTCACCATTAACTTGCTGCTTTCTCAGGAGATAAGACAGATTATTTGGTAAATCCTTCAAAATATTGTTGCTGATAATTTAGGACAATGCAGACTAATGTATCCAGTTAAAACTCAAGAAGGAGAAAAAATATTTTTAAGGAAACAGAACACAAGCTGAGCCATCTGTAGATAAAAAGTAAGAAAATTCAATATTTATAGTAAGAACTGCAAGAGTCTATCACTCACCATACATGTTGTTCCTCATAGTGCAGGATGCTGGTGGGTCTGGATGAAATAGTACAGCAAATCAATTCAGTTGCATTAAACAACCATGTGGGCTTGTCCACAGGACCAGAGAGTTCTGAATTTAGGTAGATGAAAAGGAGAACTCTAATTGTGACAGAGAATGTGTTTAATGCATGTATAAGTAGATTTGTTGAGATCACACCTTTAGTCTCTTCGGGTTAATTTTCCTATTTGCTCCTTCCCAGGAAGTCCTACAATAAAGACAAAAGCCTATAGCTGAAAAGTCTCCTTCCTTGTGGTTGTGACTCAAATATTTGAAGCTAGGTTGATTATTTTTTGGACACAAATATGATTTTTTTCCTTTGTTTTGGCATTTAAAAGGAGTTAGAATCTTATTTAGCACTCTTTGACTGCCAGCTAATCATATATTTCACATGGTTGGTTTTTTTTCCCTAATTATTCACTTACCAGACTGTAGCAACTTTGAGCTGTTTATATATAAAGTCTGGTGTTTGAAAGAGAGTAAGTTATATTTGAAATTTCCCTCTGTTATTTAAGTACATAAACTCACATGCAGTGCCAAATATGCCTTTCCAGTACATAATAATAGGGATCTAATTGCACCAGTTTCCCAAGGGGCACAAAAGTAGAAAAGCAGAGCTTGCATGGAAAACACCCTTTCTTTTTTGCCTTTGGCCGTGACAGGCTCCTACATACGGAATGAAATTCCATCCTCACAGAAGTCTATAAGGAAGATTTGACTGACTCCAGGGGGGCTGGATTTGGGCCCACATGCCTGATTTCAGGGTGCGATTTTGGTGATGAAGCAAGCTTTAAGGAGTGGGTAGGGATATTCACTGGGGAAGGAAGTTATTTTGATGTGTTTTCTCCAGTCTCTCTCCCATGTTGGAATAACTTTCTCCTTTGGAGTATGATTTCATCTTTCTGAGGAAGACTAGGAAAAGCACTTACTAAACAGACACTCAGCTTCTGGAAAAGCTCAGTGAGAAAATTTCCTTTTTAACTGCTTGTGTACAAACTCAGTGGCACCCATGGCAAAGCAGCAGTCCTTCTGTGTAAAAGAGACAATTATGACAGGAATAAGAACCCTGGTTTAGCCTGCTGTGCCCCAAGATCTGCCGACTTGAAATCATGTTTCTCAGCAGATCACTGCCCTCAGAGTATAGCTGAGGGGCCATGCTAATATTTCCTTCCTGAAGGGAGAGAGTGCATTGGGTTGTCCTTAATGTGAACTGCATGAACTTTTGTACCTTTTCCTTTTCTTCTTGTCTTCTCAGAAGGAGGAGGATTTGTCCCAATATAGCCAAAGCATGCTGTTATGCAGGATTGGCTTATAAACAGCATTTAATGAAGATTTCCCTCTCTAATCTCATGTTTTCAAGAATAATGTGGTTTTCATTCATATTGTACTGAATTAGGTGGTCTCACTTTATTACTACCAATATATTTAACAATATTTTGAAGTGTGAATTCCTGGGTCTCACCAGCTCAGTTTTTCCCATAGATGAAGCTCAGGAAATGAGGTGTTTTGGGTACATTTTTGTTTTATCTCCTGTTTCCCTAGTGTGAGCTGTAACAACCTCAACCCAAGTCAAAAAAAAAAAAATCCTGATTTGCTCCCCATCCTGTTTGTATATAGAAAATCAAATCCTTGTTTTGGAACTATCTGCTGTGGTTATTGCTGGGATTGCTACACTGCTGGAAGATGAGGTGGGGTATTGCTGGGTGTGTTGATCTACCTTTGTGTCTTACCCTGCCCTTGAGTTGCATGGGAAATATTATTGCAGAACAGGGTGCAGATGTTTTCATTCCCTCAACTCCAACTTGTCTTTTTTTCCATCATCCATTGAGTTCCATTGAAGGAACTCAAATAAAACTCTGTGTACACAAGTCATGAAAAAGACTCCAAAATGCAAGTTTGGGAGTTGCTTGTATTTGCTAAGCCTACACACGTATGCATTATAGTAGTGTTGCATGTTAAAACATTCATGTTTCTTGATTAAAAAGTTCATCTAAAGAATAAAGTACATCAGTGCTTATCTTTTACCATTCACTCAGTGCCCTACGTAGTCACACACAGACAGGCAAAACAGTAACTAATCAGACCTTTTAGAGCTGCCTAACCCACTTTTTGTCTTTATTATGAAACTAAGATTTGGTCAACTGAGGTCAAGTTGTGCACTTAACACAGCTTCCATTATAGTCAGTGAACTCTGTAACAGAGAGTAAAGTCAAAATATAAACAGAACATTTCTGCAGCAGCTCTGGGCTGGGATTAACTTGGATCACCTAGTCTTCTGCTTTTAATGAAATTCTCTCCCTTGTATTTTCTTGTTTGGAAGAGAGTCCAAAGTTATCTCATGCTAATTTAGTTAGGCAGTGCCCTCCAGGGATGTCACAGGCCTCCATGACCTCTCCAGAGAGACTCAGCAAAAGGATGAGGAGAATTAAACATTCCTGAGAAATTGCAAAGCAGGAGCCCCCAGAGATTTCACATAGAAATGAGCTCCAGACTAGCTGCCAGAGACCCAAGTCACCTTTTCAGCACTTCCTTGACATGTCTCTGCCAGTCCCATCTGGCTTGATTCAGGGGGTCAGCGTGGGGACTGAGAGGTGGCAGCTAGAGAGGGCAGGATTCGAGGGAGGTCTGAATACAGTAGTCTCAGGCTTTAGATGCTTCTCCAAGATGTGCAGCAAGATGGTTTTATTTCCTTTCCTTCTGACATGGTCTCATGCTTTGCTGTTTTCTTTGTGCTGAAAAGGGGAAGAATTCTAAGTGAGGACATTTAATAGTAAGTTTAGTTGTTATTTTGCCATGTGATGCAACAGTTTGTTTCATACCTGGTTTTGCAACTACTTCTTGAGTCTAATGCAAAAAAGACTGTGGCATCTGAGAGCTACTTACAGTGACATGAACAACACGCCCCACTTTCCTCTCTTATGTTGGTAGGCTGTAGAAAGTAATGAAATTGATTTCACATGAAGCCGGAATTAGGCATGGTTTGCAGGACAGAATATTTCTCTGGGAGAATATTCAAAGAGCTAATTTTCAAGTTTCCTACAATTGTTTTGCAAACAGGGAAAAAATATATTTTCTGAAGTATAGGCAAGAGAGCAAAAGACCGGTGTTGCTTGGTTATTAGTATCTTGATCACCTGAGTAGTTATCTCACTTATTTCTTGCATCATAGCAAAAAATGGGCACTATCTCAAGAAATGTCTATAATGTTGAATTTTGGAGAATGTAATCTAACAGTGATTTCTGTGTGATCTCATCCTTACATTTCCTTGCTACTTTGTCTTTAATTAGTCCAGAGCTAGTCAGTATTAAAGGAAGAATGTTTGAATTCCCACCTTTTACTATGAAAGTGCCAAGTCTAATTTAATTATATAACAAATAATGCACTTCATGATTAAATGTCTGTGCTACCCTTAACTTTCTTAAAGCACTCTAGTTGCATAAATATTATGACTCCAGCTTCATAGACAGCAGAATTTGGGCTGTAAGATTAAATGCTTTAGTGGAGTCCCCAAAGAGAGTGATTAACACTGCTGAGATTGGAACACTGCTCATCATTTTGCTGGACCAGGCTGAAACCAACAAGCAGGCTGGACCTTAAGCTGGCTCCTTGTAATTAGAATATGGTTTATGGTGTAGCTGCTACAAAAAATATACAGAACAGAGGGCTGTGTTCATGTGAAATATGTTTCAGCAGTTGAGTTATAAATCTCTGAGAATAAGAATAAAAAAATTGAATGAGACTTGCATATGGAAACCAGCATATAAGGGATGATGGTGTCATTGTGGTGATAAATCCATTGCATTCTGCAGTGACTCATGCCTGTGCCACTGTTATTTGCCTGAGAACAGATCTCTGGCCCTTGCCAAGTACTGCGTGTGGGAACGCTGTTCCCGGTGTCTGACCTGCGGGAGTTATTCCAGCCTTAATGGCAGGATACCTAGTGTGGGGAGTCTCGTTCATGTCCACTGGGGAGGGAGGGCTCTTAATTCGTCTGGATGTGATATGAGCAATGACTTCTGACATGCATGTAGCAGAGATTTATTGCAAGCAAAAGTTGAAGTGTGATAATGCTACTGGGGTATTCTGTAATAATATGGTAAAACACTTGTCGTCACTTCATCTCAGGCAGTGAAAGTCAATTGTATATGCTACACAGAGACAGATAAAAAACATAAGTATACTTAAGACTTCATATGGTTTGCATTTTTCGTAACAGCTCTCCTGACTCTAATATAAGACAGGTTTTAATTTTGTTTTGGGTAAGTGGATGTGCTTACAGTCTCACACCCACAATTCCATGGCTTTAAATAGAATCGCTCCCAGGGTGCATAAAAGAACACATGCTGTTATGTGAAGGATTTATCCAGGATGCCAGGATTGTATTTATTGCTGGGAACAAACTGAATAAAATTTTCTATCCCATTCTGACACTAGCCCATGGAGAGCAGCCGTATCTATGGTTTCAGTGCAGATCCTTCTCTTTCCCTTATGCAGGATTTGGTGCGACTGACTGCTGTCACAGGAACAGTAATTACTAATGATGGTGGAATCAGAATGGCCAGAGCAAGCCAGGGGAAGGTCAATGCAAAATGCCCTCCAAATGTATTTTTGAGCATGCTTGAAAGTAATCTTCACATTGCCTTTTCACATCTGTACAGAACAGCCAGGCTTCTAAAACACATCCTTTGGTTTCTGGGATAATTTTTGGCTGAGATTTCCATGTCTCAGTTTGGGATGGCACAGACCATGAGCTGGCACCCAACCCTGAGCACGAAGGAACTCAGTCAGAGCAACTGTAATGTTAACACTGAGGCAGCAAGACTGTGAGGCAAATTCCTCTGTCCCAGGGCTTGGGTTAAAACCGCCAGACTCTTTGCATAAGCTGCTGTATCACATGGTGGCCATTTTGGGTACTGTTGGCCTAAAATTGAACTTGTGACATGAGGTAAAAATAAAAAAGAAAATAAATCCCTCTGTATTGCATTACCGTATCCCCGAGGCATCAAAGTCGTGCGCTTGTCTCAGTCTGTACTCAGCCAAGAGAATTTAGCATCAAATTCCAAAATGTTGTCACCTGAAATATTCTGGTAAAGGAAAAGAAAAAAAAAATCCATTGTACCAGGAATGACATTACTTTAGCATCCTTTATCTCTTTTGTCAGGTGACTTTTTGCTTTTTATACTTAGTAAAACAGTGCCTGATATGCAATTTTATCACTGTCTCATAAATAACAATGACTTAATGGTGGAAATCTTTCTTATTTCCAACTCCGGTGCACTGAAAACTGCAAAGGAATCAAAAAGTGAAGTTTGGTGATGTGTTTAAGATAGCAAGCTATTTATTTACATAGATTATTCAGACAAGGATTCTAATTTTTAAGAACCCAGTCGATATAAATATTTTTCTCAAGAGGAGTAAATTAACATTTCAATTCAATTATTTTAGATGAGTATTCAAGAATACATCTTTGAAAACTCATAGCAGTGTGAGGAGAAAATGCATGATGTTCAAAAGTGTGAAGCAAGAACTCTGGAAATTATGAAATGAATTTCAGGTTAATTTTATGTTATTGACTCACTCTTTCTCCCTGTATTTTTTTTCCAATAACACTGTTCATAAATTTTGTCTCAGTGCTCTTGCCTTGTTACTCTTACTGTCCTAAAAGATTACTCTTCTTCCTTCCCAATTATACCCTCAAACATGTATAAACATTATGAAGTGCTGCTTTATTATCTCTGAGCCTATCTGCCTGTGCTCTGGCAGTTCTCTGCTGGTCTTAGCAATTTTTTTAGAGTACAAGTACTGGTTTAACCTGAGTTAGGGCCCGTTACTGGATAGGCACTGATTTGGAGAGGGAAAATAATTTTCTGAGTTGTGGTATGGATAACAGCATTTTTGTTTCTGTGGAGATCAGTAGTACTTTGGCCCATAGATCATGCTGTCCCTCTGACTGCCTCAAAAGAAGCACAAGTCAGCTTGTGCTTAGCTGTAAGTGCTTAAGCAATCCCAGAAAGAAATAGGAGGTAAACAGGTGTTAGAAGCAGAAACCAGGATCTTTTTATAGTCAAATGTTGCACTGTAAACATTTTGTGATCAATATCTACATTGTGATCATTATTCTGAGGCTGATAGTTTTGCTCCAGTGAACATGCCAGTACTTGACTTGAAAGCCTCATCTATTTTCTTGTGGTTAGATCATGGCCCCAACCAGCCCTTCCTGGCATGGGTCCCTAAGACTTCTCTGCCCTCACCGCAACCTGGGTACAACCCTTTACTTTAGCGGTGAGTAATCCTGTCAAATGGGAGTCTGCCTCTTTGTGAAGAGGTATTTTGTCTTGCATTCATATAAAAATAGCAAGGAAAATTAATTCTGGAAGGGTAAAAAGGGAGGGGAAAGCGGGTCAAATATCTTTCAGAATTGTCTGCTAGGTGGAGCCTGGGAAACATGTATTTGTTCTATAGTCTTGTCTATGTAATTCAAATCTGAGTGGTTAAAACTCTCAAATACTTTCTGCGATTCAAATTTTTCTTTTTTTTTTTCCTCTCTCTTTAGCTTTGAATTTCTTTTCCTTTTCTCTTAAACAAAATTTAAGGAAGCTCTTTGTTAGCAATTGCGACAATATCTTCCAAAATTAAAATGAAAGAAACAGAGCATATGTGCATCTTTGCTGTATTTTTTCATTAATTTACTTTGTGTCACACATGTCACTTCCAATCTAACCACTGGAAGAATAAACAAACCATTGTGGATCTAAAAATCTGTTCAAAACTTTTTGGCAGGAAAAAAGGACTATATTAATTTCCATTGTTGGTTGACGTTTCCCAACAAGCAGCTTTACTGTTTCTTTTTTGCCTCCAGCTAGCAACTAAAGATCAGTTATAAAACTGTATACAAATACTTCCACATATTGAAAGAACAATATTTTGACATTCAGTGACACAAGGAAAAAAAAAAGGAGTAATCTAGTTTTTGATAACACAATGAGAACTTTGTGTTCACCCGAGGTCCATGTGAGAAACATCATGTTGCATTAACAGGGAAGGTTGACCTTTAAGGTTTATCTGGATTATAATTCTTGTGGTTTTTATTAATAGAACTGCCTACTAAAGTTTCACGAGTCCTCCCTGAGATCTGTAAAACAATTGGCCTATCTACTTACGAGAGAGAACTTAGACAGTATTTCCTAGTATTTCCTACAGATGTGAGGGCTTTTGTTTCAGAAGACATTGATAGTGTTTTCATTTGAGATGGTCCACAAAGATTATCAGATATTTTATTATCTTAGTAACTTTGTAGTTGTTGGGTTATTATCTTTCAATGTATCAACTATACTCTTTCAACTTGAAAGAAAATATCATGGACCTGAACACAGTTGTGCTCTGAACAAGTTCACCTCTACAGCCAAATCATAGGGTTTGACTACATTAGCAAGCATGCTTCAAATTTCTTCTGTGGAAATTTCTCAACTGAAACTTCAAAAATTTCAGACAAAGTTTATAAAATTAGTCCCTATTTCATACTATCTCCTGGGAGACTTGCTGTTTGTTTACTTTCTTGGGATTTTTAAGGTAAATTGTCCATTGTTTCTTATCAGATGATGTGTTTTTTCTCTTAGAGGAAATTGTTTTCATCTCAAATCTGTTCCCATTTTATATTTTTTGTGTCAGCGATGTCTGTGGTTTGCAAATGTCACTCTTCTGAATGGAAGCAGCTGCCATGTCATAAGTACTCAATGTCTCCTCTGCATGAGCAGAAAAGTCACAGCTGAAGGAAAAACTTTGTACACAGACTTTGCAGTCCTTATGTTCAGCATTACACAGTTAAGGAAGAAGCATATCAAAATGTATTTAGACTGATGTGATCTGATAGATACTCAAATGGTGTTCAGAAGGGTTTTTCCATGAATGGAGGTTCCTTGAGCAACAGATCTTGCACCAACACTGTGATTTTTGGTAATCTGAGAAAACAGGATGACTCTTTAGAGGAAAGGAAGAGGCATGTGTCCTGCCCTTCTTGGGAAGTACCTCTATTGCTGGAGATTTTGAGAAAGGGTTGAGCATGTGAAAAGGCACCAATTGCAATGACAGACAATGACTTTAATCCTGAACTTATGTTTGCCTTTCAAATACAAACTGTGACAGGCCAGTGAAGTTCTTACTTACTGGGTGTGCACCCTTGTTTTTTAAGTAGCTGAGCAAGAAGGGCTGTAATTTAGGGGGGGAAAGAAAGCCTAGTAACACATTGATTATGCATACTCCCATATTCCTGCTGTCACTGGCTTCTTGGGACTATTGGCATGCCTGGCAGCACATCCCTGTGGTTTTCTTTGGCAAGAGTCTCCCTGCCGTGCTTGCCTTGACCTATAACATTGTCAGAAACAAGTACTAAAGCAATAGTCATTACTCTAGACTGAATTCCCATTGTGGCAGGGAGCATGGGATCATGCCCAACACTTTTGTGCTGCACAGGCTGTCAGGCAGGGGCAGCTTATATTTTACTCTGATCACAACACTTTTGTCCTGCCCTTCAGCTTCACTGGTGTTTTCAGCCATGTATGCTGTGCTCTTGTTGTGTGCAAAACATGTGTAATGAGATTTTTTCCCCCCTCTGCTGTGTATTATATGTAAGTCTCACTGTCTTTACATAATCTCTTTATAAAACACACTCTGATGCCTACCAGGTACACCCAGGACACACCTGCTCTTTTAACAGTCGCAGAAGTCAATCAGATGTGGGTGACTCAGCCCCCAGTGTAGCACCTTTTCTTCCTTCTCTGCCCCTCCAAAAGTGAGTAAATAGATAAACTGGGAGTCAGTTTGGGTTCACAGCTCTGAGTCAATGCCCCGTCTCACTTTTCTGAGGCACGACCATCAGTTGTGGTCAGTTCTGTAGCAGCTTGAGAAACCACAGCCAGTCAGCTGGGTTGTGTCAGGAGGAGCCGAGTGATGGCATCTGGAACTGCTTCGCATCTTAGGCAGGCAGGAAGTGCGTGGGCATGACATCTCCACACGTCGCTCGGCACAGGAGATGCCAAGCAGCCTCTATCAATGCCAGTGCAGTTGAGTTGGGACAGTGCAGAGAGGGAGGTGGTACAATAGCCCTCTCTTTTGTGGCACAAATGGAACAGCCCCTCATGATGCACACAGGAGCAGTAGTTATGCCAGGCCTTTGTGCTCGCCATATGGGGAGAATACTCTCCTTTGCTCCCACATCCCTGCAAAGGCTCATCATGCTTTGGCCCAAAATGCTCAATTCTCCTTCTCAGTGGTGACCACAGCAGGATAGCTATGTTTGGGATCACTAGACTACCATATCCAACCCACTGAATGCTTCTGCCCCTTTCTAGACAATAGAGTATGGAATACCATAAAGACAGAATTTCTATAAATGGTGATAATGTACTGTTGGGTCTCTCCAGGTGGTGATGTTTTCTGACTTAGTCAGAAATTGCTCCCTGATTGTTGACAGCCTTGAGGTAACCCATTCCTTCCGCAGTGATAAGTGAGTAGAGCTAGACATTCACCAGCCTCTGCTGCTTTGCCTCTGAAACTCACAGACAATGCACCATGCATCAGGCTGCAACTATCTGTTCCATCTCCTAAAGTAAACATTACTGATTTTTTTTTTGTTTTTCTCCATGTGTGGCAAATACAAAGTCAGAATTTCTCTGCATAACACCTAGAAATACATAAGAGGGTGGGTTTTTTTTCCATATAGATCTTAGAAAAAGCTGCTATGTATCAGTGCAAGGCAATAGTAACTAGTACCAATGGGAATATTTTCTATTTATCCCATTTTGGGACCTGTTCAGTCATATCTCTTTTGGGTCTTAAATTGGATGAGACATATAAAAAGGCTTTATACTTATTCTTTTGAGAAAAAAAAAAAGGCTTTTATTTCTAGAGTAGAAATTATCAACTGATTTAAAATCTTGAAAGTTGAATTTATTTTTGCTCTTAAATAGGGAGATACCTGATTATGAGCCCATTTTAACTATACATAGTACAAGAGCAGACAGTGAAACAAAAGGCTCAAATATATGGAGTTAAACATAACCTCAACTACCGGATCTTTGTTATCCATGGATGACAGCCCAGTTAATAAATGTTTTCTTACTGGGGTGCTAGACTGGAAGTTAATGGTGAAACACATCTACAACATACTCTAGATTCTCGAGACAAGCAGACACATCACAACCATAGTGACAGTGGCATGCACATAATGTATCTATGTGGGGGTTGTGTTAGTCAAACTTGGGTTTTCCCACTTACTAGCCCAGGTGCAAACACTGCATAAGCAAAGAAATTTGGGCAGGGAGAAGACTGGTTCATGTTTTGGATATGTTGCTTGAAAATGGTGCTTACTACTGGCAGAGGTTTATGTAGAGAAAAGGGTAGAGGGGAAGGATGAAAGAGGAAAGATTTTGGCAGAGGCTAGAGTTCAGGCATGCAGAACAGATATCCTGGTCCACATAATCATAAAAGTGTGTCTGCTTGCTGGACTAGTTACATATCTCCTTTTAGGTTTCTGTCTTTGAAAGTAAATGACATAGAAATGTCTTTAGACTTTGTGACTCGCTAGACCAGAGCCAAAAAAGAATTCAAAGATGAAAAATATGTTTTGTCACTTTTGCCATTAAGGGAAGAGTCTTACTCTCGAGAGTTGAAGCCTGAATTGTTTCCATGGTAATTTTCTCCTTCTTTTAAACATCTACCCATATTTTGTTATGTAGACTGACCAAAAAAAATTAGGGAGAGGGTGGCAGAACTGAAAACAAGTAATTTCTTTACTTGCTGTCAGCCCATCCAAAAAAGCCTTTAGAAAGAAATACAGGAAAATCCTCAATTCTCAGTTCCTGAAACAGAAAAATTCCTAAAATATATGACCTTGTGATAGTTAAAAGATATCCTAGAGCCAAAGCTGGGCAACGTTTTTATCCCAGTTCAGCCATGTCATGGGTCAGGTGGTTCAGCATGTGAACAGGAAGGTGAGAATGGGTGAACTTTTGCCTCGGTTGTGCAGTCCATCAGAGAATAAATGGAGCAAATCACTCTGCAGCTGGATCAGGAGGTGAACGGCTGAATACCTCTCACACAGAGGCCTTTGTGTTCTGGACATGATCTAGCATTATGATGGGACGCACTACTCTGAGCCTTTGTAGCAATTACTAACCCATTATCACGCTAGAACATGAGATCATTTATCTTCTAATTCAGAGTGTCACCTGTTCTTCATTTGCCAGTCAATAACCATTAATTACTTTCAGTGGAAATTTAAACAAAGCTTTTCCCCTCTGTTAAAACCAGTAAGCCATTCAGTAATGACAAATAAACCTGGAGCTGTATCACCCCCCTTTCTCTCGTTCTCAGCCTCGAGTCTGGTATAATATGAATTCTTAAAGGAAATGCCTAGAAATTCATAGGTCAAGGACCTTTATTAGTCTGATGTGAGGAGAATCACATTCCTGGCACTTGATGTAAGGAAAGGATATAACTACTGCCTGTACATGGATATTTTATTAGTTGTCATGGGCTGTACCTGAAGAAATATAATTTTAACTGTGGAACTTCTTCAATGTTTTTTTCTCTCTTTTGGCTTGCCTTGGCATTTTTTTGCAGACTGTTCATGCAGACCCATTCAAATCAACAGCATTTGGTCACCTTCCTCAAAGCACAATGGAGCTATGACTTTGTAATTTTTACCATGTTAATTCCTTTCATACCTGATTGGATTGAGGTAATTCTAAGTGCCAACAATTGTGAATGCCAGAAAAAATAAAAGAACCCACAGTGATAGACACTCAAGTAACCATTAATCTAAATATTCTTTCCTGGTAGGATTTGAAGCAAAAATCACTTTTAGCAACTCTGCATTGTTTGATCATTTCTAAGTTGATCCTGTTGAAATTTACTGCAGCTTAAGTCGCATTGCTGAGACAATGATTGCTTGCTTTTTGAAATGGTGGACTAGAGTTGATAAATCCAAATGCATAAAACCTCACTGGGCCCACTATCAAAGGCCGGTTTTTGTTAGGGTTTTGCAGCTGCCTCCTTAAGTGTAGGGTATGGTTTAAAGTAAAGGGAAACTTTCAACTCTATTTCATATTAATATGAAAAGTAACGTGTAAATATTTTAGATATTCGGTAGACTGTTGAATGTCTTGGCATAAGTGCCTGCATTGAAACTGTGTCAAATGAATTACAATACTGAGGTGGTTAAAAGTAGAGAGGTGGCCAAAATTGTTGGAGGTCTAATCCTGCTTCTGCTTAGACATATTAATATTACTTTACCAACATAGTAAATAGCAGGTGCTTATGCTAATGGCTTATGCAGTCAACCAGTGTAGCATTTTTGGGTGAGGGGGAATTTTTTACCAATAAATGATATTTTGTTGTTGCATTCTCTCTCCAATGTAACTGACACTACAGTGTCAGGGCAAGAAAAGGAGTTCATTATGTACAGCAAACATCCACTATAGTTGGGAGGAGAACCAGTGCCCCTGATTGACTGATTGTCTAATGTTGGAAATCCTTATTTGCCCGAATAGTGCCCGAATATGAGGAACGGTGTTGTTTTCAGCCAGACTGCTTAAGGAAGCCTGAAAGTCTGTGAAATCAGGGACTAGGCTGGGAAAACCAAAACTATCAAGCACTTATCTTAGATACTCCTGTTACTTTTCTGTGCAGCTGCTGCTACTGTGAATCTTGCAGGCTTGTCCAGTCATGAAGAAACTGAAGTTGGTGATTTACGGTGACCTCTCAAATCAGCAGGGAAACCCCAGTGTTCAAAAAAGCTCAAATGAGAGATACAAGTTAAGACATCTCCTCCCCACAAGATGAGTTTCATCAGCCATTTGGGTATTTCTGCGTCATTGGCTAGGATGTTCAATCCTGGAAAGGAAAAATAAAGTTGCTGCCATTGTCCTGCCCAGCAGGTCATCTCCCTAAAGCACAATTTATAATTTATGTCAAGGACTTACACAGCAGTTGCCCAAAACCGAGCTTTCTGTGCACATTCAAGAAGTAAAAAGGTTCAAAAGGAGCATGTTAATAAAACCTTGTCAAAACTTTGGAAGATGCATAAAATAATAATTGTAAAGAAAAATGGCTCACACCTATTTAAGTGGAATGTATTGCCTTGCTATGCAGGACACTGATTTATTGAGAATAGAGAGGAAAAATTGAATATTTCAGGCGGTATTTACCAAGAGAAACTGGGCTATCCCAAAGCTTTTATTAATCTGATTTGCAGAGTATCCACTACCATCAAGGGACCTACTAAAGTTGTTTTCTTTAAAGCTGATGTGAAGAGGTCAATGGAAATAGCATCATGGATTACAATGTGAGAGGATGACAGTACTTTTTACCATATGGAGAGAGAGTTGATTTATTTTGTTTCCCTTTTCTGGTTATTTATTAAACAAGGATCATGCCATACAGGTATTCCCTTTTCCTCTCCAAAGGAAATGAAACGTTTGCATCATTTTGATTGATTTAAAGTAATAATTATTCTGTACACCTACAGATCCTATGCAGTCAAATAGTCCAGTCACTAGAGCACTGCCTTGTACAGAAAATTGAAATGTACCTGCGGTGATATCTCAGACAAGTCACACATGTCTTTGAATACCTTTTTTCCATCTGCTTTCCAGCTTTCATGCTGACTTAGCTGGCCGGCCCTCTGAGATGGTGCCCACCCATCATTAATTGTTTGTGGAAGAGGACTCTGTGAAAGACATTGCTGTGGGAACTAAAAGCTGGTCCGATAAAATGCAAATATGTTGGCAATCAGATGAAGTTTTGTTTCAAAAGATACTGCAAAACTCCTGCTGCACAAACAGTCCTCTGAAACTGATGTTAATGGTTGTGTCACTTTTCCACCAGGGTTTTCTCATTCCTGTGTCAAAAGTTTCTTCTACAGTACTTTAACATTCAACACATGTTCAGTAGGGAAACCAGATTAACTTGGTTAAATACCTTTTTAAATACTTACTCTTAATTAAAATCTCAGGGTAGGCAAAACAAATATCGCAGAAGAAGCTGCCAAAAGGATCCATATTTTCATGCTTCAGTGTGTTTGACATCATTCTGTAGCAGACAGACAACAGCACTCTGGACTGAAACATTACAAAATTTTGATCTTTTCCCCGTATCAATGTCAATTCATGCAGTGCTTTAAACAAGTGGATCCATGCTCATGAGCACTAAACCAAGTCTCAGTGTTCAAAAGTAAACATATTAAAGTCTCCCCTGCAGAAACTCCTGCTGTGAAACAAATTGAAAATCAAATACAGCACTGTTTTCTGTAATAAGAAATAATTGAACTCTTTTCAGAGTTGCACTGAACTGGTTAATAGCCACTGTGTAAAGAAAGTGCTAATTTCCCCAGCTTGGGGTATGTGTGTGTATGGGTAGTTATTTCCAAATCAAAAATGCGGTAATACAATATCATGTACCAATGAGGCCACTTACATGTGCACTGAATCTGACTTTGTTTATCTTTCTGCAGGCCATGTGGCTGATGTTGCAAACGGATGAGCCTGAGGACTTTGTCATAGCCACTGGGGAGGTCCACAGTGTCCGTGAATTTGTGGAGAAGTCATTTAAGCACATTGGGAAAACCATTGTGTAAGTATGAGGATGAGACACTAGCCACAGGCTGGACATTTCCAGCCTCTCATATTTACTGGGACAAAACAGAGTATTTTTTGTCTACATTCTTCTTTTTTTTCGCCCTCTCCCTTTCTACTTGTAACATATGAGACCTTCCATGCATGAATGACTGCCGCAGCAGATATGTCTAGTGTTGCCCTCTAGATCGTAAGAAAAAAGATAGACTGGGTAATCTCAATTTTTTAATCAAAGTCTTCATTCTTTGTTCTCCCTGTTTTGGGGTATGGAAGCCCCTCCAAAGATGTTAGTACCAGGATGCTTATCATCACCTTCCTGGAAGAGGGGCTTTTCTGCCCAATTCTCTGTTTTGTGCCCCAGACCCCCACAGACCTGCTCCCACCTTCTGCAATCTGGAGAGGTAGCACCTACCAGCCCTGTTCTTTCCAGGTGACAGCCCATCAGCCTCACTGCATGGCTCATGTAGCAAACCGCTCCGCATTCCTATCAGCTCTTCTCCTACTAAGCCGTAGAAATGTTGAGCAGTGGGTGCAGAATGTTTACAATGCATATTCCACATAGTTTGATTGAAAATACAAAATTCCTTCCCAAGGCCGTATAATAAAACCAGGATGGCTTGGTGAGCGCTTTCTGTAATTTATATTTTTATTGTTTATTATTTTTTCAATTTCCCTCCTTCTGTATCTTCTCTGGGCCCCATGCATCAACATACCAATCTCAGCTGGAAAAGGGAGAGGAAAGCCACAGGCTCTTCCATGACGCTAGCACCAGGGCTGTTCCTCAGGCCATCAAAGTCACTTGTGCAGCTGGTGAACTTTTGACAGGGCCAATAAGTTTTACTTGGGAACAAAAACTTGACAAATTCAATAAATATGCAGAAGTGCACAGATATATACAATATTATTTGAACAGCCAGTGGGTGGCTGGGGAGGTAATAACATTTTCTCCTCAATGAGTTTTTAGTCTGGTTTCAATTTTTGGCACCAAGTTCCAGAAAAAAAAATTCTGATGAGGGAGAGAGAGACCATATAAATAGTATTTCTAACCCAAAAGCTCAGTTTGGGGAATAAGCTTCTCTCCGTGTTTTTCACATTTCTTGATTGCAAGATGTCCCAGTAATCACACATTGTCCCATATACCTTTAGAATACTGAGGTTTGAGAGGCTAAAGGGGAGATAATAGGAGCTCTAATAATTGCTTTGTCTTTCTTAATTTTTCTTCTCTTTTTATAGTTTTGTTTCTTGTGTTTATAAGCTAATTCTACCTAGTAAGAATGGATAGGAAAATGCTGCAGATTCGACTGCTCCATATGACTAAGAATTCTAGTGATTTGGAGAACTCTTATGTCCCTGTCTAACATTATTTGTCAAAGCAACAATGAATGTTTGGTGAACAACTCTTTCAATTTTTTAATTTTGATTACCTACAATTAGAGGCTGATATGTAAAGGTCAGTACCTAGCTGAATGTCTTTATTTGCAGATGTTCCCCATGTCACTGTTTCTTTTGATGTCACTAAATTTATCCCTTAGTTTAAAACTGAATTTGCTTCTTTGGTGTTGGTCTAAGAAGTCTCACATTTCCCAAGAGTGACAAATCAGCATGCATTTTTCAGAAAGCAAATTAAGTCTTCAAGAAAACCTAAAGAAAATAACAAGGCAGAAATAAAAGTGAAAGTACTTCTATTAATAGCTTCTGCTATAGAGGGGTTATTAAAGAATTTCTTTAGATTTAGTTGTTCCTAACACTCAAATTTTGTGTCCTGTTCATTTAATTTTCTTACTCACATATGGCTCCATATGGTAGACTGTATATCATTTATGTTGATGTTTAATGCAGTCAGTATTTGGATTGAATCAGTCACAAGCTGGTCTCTCAGAAAAACTTCACATTGTAACTCCAAATGTGAGGTAGAGCAGGTATTTTGTGCGTACAAAGGCATAGTTTTCTTATTTTATTATTAATCAATAACAGCAATTTCCAAAAATTGTATAAGAACTCACATAACACCTACTGACATGGATTTTTAGGAACATAAATTGCTTTAGAAATGGGGGCTTGGGTTTCTAGTCCCCCCGGTCTTCTGAAGTTTTTCTTTCCTGTGAATATATTTTTAGTTCATTAGGCCATTTACAGGTGATATATAAATAACTATACATATGGGGACTGAGGTGACATTTTAAGTGCTAGTGATAATTTTGTTGCTGATCATTTTGACAGTGGTGTAACTCTGAAAATTTTGCATGCAGCCTGTTCAGATAAACCAGGCATTCTTTCCCCCTGCTCCCAAGGTGAGAATAATATTACAACACACCCGCTACTCATCCTGTAGCCATTGCTCATCTTTCAAATTGCACTAAATATAAAATATTCCTCAGGATTTGGGAAGTTTTGTTAAGAACCCCCATAGTTTTTCCAGGTGTCAGCCTGACCCATGCTTTTGCAGCACACACACACAGTTCTTGGCCAGCTGTCTGTTAACCTCTGTCTGGAAGCCTTTCTTTGAAAGCCCCAATGAGTTTCTACTCCCACCTCCTCCAGTTTGAATGTATCTCCTTCAAGGAGTAGCCCACCAGAAAAATCCTCCCTTTTAGCATTGTGAGACCCCACTGGTGAGTCCCATTGATCTGTTACTTTACAGTTTATGAGGCACCTAAGAACCAGTGCACCAGAGTGCAATGGCTAAACAAGTTCCCACAAGGATGGCTCCTTTCTTCCTATTACTGTTCCTCAAAGTTTGGCTGAGTTATCTGAGGTTTCTGGGGATTTTTTGCAGGATTGCAGGTGTTCTGAAATTTTTCAACCTTAAAAACTTACCTGGGAGATTTCCAGCACCGTTTTCTACTGCTACAAGCAATGGCATGGCTGGCCAGTGCTGCTGTACAGCCCATCTTTCAAAATTGATGAAATGATGGAGTAAATGTCCAGGATAGATGTCATGGCAAACAAAAGTTGCAGAGCTCATACCACATCTGAGAAAAATAGGCACATGTGCAGGGACTCTCAATTACCCCTCCTTTGTGCTTTGTCAAGGAAAGTTGCTAATGTAAAATCTTATCTGTCACATCATGAAACTGCAGTAGAGAACAGGAAAAAAGAGATCCTGGCTGCCTCGTCAACAACTAAAAATATTTCTTTTATTTTTTTAGGTTTTTTGTCTTCCTAACAATTCACATTAACTTGTACAGCTGAAAATCCAGGACAGCCTAAAAAGTCTTTCCAAGAACATAACATAATATTCTGTCCTAGCCAGTCATTAGCACATGTCAGGACTATGTCTTCTAGCCAAAACAAGAGAGAGAGAAACTTTACTACATTTTTGTAACTAATAAAATGTACAGCTGCAATGAGACTGATTCTCTCTCTGAAACGGACTGCAAAGTGTTCATGGAAGTTTATCTACCTGAAGTGACTTTTTTCCTCATACATTTCTTTTCCAAGGGAGAAATTTCAAATTATGTTTATGTAGTCCTCTGAATCATTCAAATTCAGTCCTTTGTACTAACAGGAAAGCCTCAGAGCTACAAATATTTTTCCCCTGTAAGGATTACATTTTTTTTTTCTTTTACTTTCCCTTCTGCCTATTACTAATTAAGTGGTACTTGGGGGAAACACTTCCCGCCTATAATTTGAACTTCAGCAGGGTAAACGAAACAGGCAAACGCTTGTCTTGACTAATTTTCTGCCATTAATCTTATTAAATTAGAACAGGATTGCAAAGATAGCCTGAAACCACTACAGCACTCAGAGTTCTTTGCAAACTGCTACAAAAACTCCTGTCTGCAAATGTGGAAACTAAAAAAAAAAAACCAAAAAAAAAGCCAGAAAAAGAAAAAAAAACCTGTTGAAGATACAGAAAGATTTATTGTGGTTTTGATTAACATAAAAATGCATGCACATTTGTTACAGAAATATTCATTGCTTCCAGGATCAGAATTAATTCAGAAAAAAACAAATATTTTGCTCTAGTCATTTGGTTGCACATTCAAATTTTATCTTAACTAACATACTAGTGGGTCGTATAAAAGATCAGCCTAAAATGGGGAAGTTTGCAGATAAGCTATAAGGTCTTCTGAGGTGAACTCCTGTGGCCTCTTCAGTGACAGTGAGGGTTGAACTGAGATTGAACCGAGAGAGAAGAGTTTTTCTGGTTTGTTTGTTGGGGTTTTTTTTATTTGTTTGTTTTTTTCTTTTTATCTTAAAATGGAAGGCTGGGTTACAGAAACACATGAGATTTGAAGGATTGCTGTGAGAATGGAAAGCATGTGGGACATGGAGGAGGAGCCATCAGCAGTCATCAGCAAAACAGCTGCTATTTCCAGATCTGGCTTTTGCTGGCTGGCCAATGCTGTGTGTTGTATTTAAATCAGAAAAGAAAATGAAAAGCTTTCAGGTGAAGAGGAAGGGAACAGAATCTCATACAGCAACTGGAGGCATTTGAAGAGAGGTAATGGAAAGGAACCCAGCCATATCAGTGACGAATGCTGGCCTGGATGAACCTTCACAAAAAAGAGTCCTCATTTAGGACTTCACCAGCTT
The DNA here is from genome assembly GCF_015832195.1 of Motacilla alba alba. NCBI lineage: Eukaryota > Metazoa > Chordata > Aves > Passeriformes > Motacillidae > Motacilla > Motacilla alba. The sequence continues at coordinate 68,997,872 of NC_052017.1, read as the reverse complement.
TGTCGTCATTCTCAAAAATGAGTATTCATTTCAGAGGGCATTTAACCCACCTCAACTGGAGAATTAATTCTTTCAGCTGAGCATGCCCTCATTACTTTCCCATTGATACAAGGCTTTATGTGCAGGCAGACACAATAACTGTTTCAGAACTGAAATTAAGGCTTGAAGACTATGAGAATCTAATTATCTGACTACATAAGAGATATGAGAGTTCCAATAGAAAGACTAGGTAAGAATGAAATATGGTGTTTCATGGGAAATTCCATATATCCCACCCCTGAAATTAAAATATTTGTCACAAATGCAATTTGGAAAAATACCTGATTTCAGGTCAGTTGAACTTCTTTGTTTTTTTCCTAACCTCCACGTAGAGACAGAATAATTTAAGTTAGAATTTTTAAGCCATTCTGAAAGAAAGAAAAAAAAAAACATTCTGAAAATGTAAAAGCCTCTCTTTTAGATATTATTAATATAATTTTGTATCTGGCTAACACTAATGGAACTTACTTGAAACTAAACTTTTCTTTCCATAATGCTTTGATTTTCACAGAAGCATTAATATTCTTTGAGAAAACGTTTTCTTCCCAACACCAACTTTCACAAATTGTAGTAAAGGAACAGGACTTCAAAAGGTTTCCAGTGAACTGGAAAGAAGAAAAAAAAAAAAAAAAAGAAACAAAAAATAGGAAGCCTAACATGTAATTTTTTTTTCACCTTGTAATGTGGGGAGTAGCAATTATTAAGCAATAAACTATTGGACTAGTGAAAAAAAAGATTGACTACCTGATTCATCAGAGCTTTTGAAAAAATATTAATACATTTCTTTATGGTAGCATGCTTTTGATTTAAGCACAAGGTCGTGGTTGAGCAATCCCTGTATCTATGATTACTTTGATGTTTCAGAGCTGCTGGCAAGGCTGATGGTTGAGTTGGTGGCAAAGGAACATAGGAAGAGTCATATTTAAAGTTTCCCAACAAAAGACTACCATCAAAAAGATATTAATGGTCTGTTATATGGTGTCAGTTTTGCTATTGATAATGTGCCAGGACAGAATGAAATGCTTTGGCTTAATTCTGTGTGTAGCAGAAATGAGGCCACAGATCTGAGAAACCTACACAAACGGTATATCATATTAGCTGTAGAGGAAAAGCAAAATCTTCACACAATTTTATTTTTATTTAATTTACTGTTCAGTTTCAAATGTTTAAATATTTTCTATTGGCATTTATTTCATTATAAAGGTGATCATGGTAGTTTTGTTTTTCATAAAGAAGCTGAACAGCTGTGGCCTTTAGTGGTTTTGAATTTTTTTTTAATTGCTATGGATTCTGTTTCTATGTAAAGATCAAGCAAGGAGATGAAACACATATACTTGTTCAGTTTATCTCTGCTTCTGTGAAAATTTTCATTTTTATTTGATTTCTTCACCACCTCAAAAATATATTTGACTTGTTTCCTCCTCAGTTACAGCCAGACCATTTGGTCCATTTGCAGTGCTATTCCCACCCCTCCTCAATTATCCTGGCTCCCCTGTTTCCTTTCCTGCCCACCTCACATGCTACCAGGTGGGTACCCCAGCTTTTCATCCTAATAAAATCTTCTATACCTGTGGGAGTTTTCATTGCTTGAAGCTTGCTGTCTCATGGAATAGTTATAGGAAATGAAAAATAATTGGAACTTCCAAAAATAAAAAAGCCAAAGAAGCATTCATCAACACTGATAATAAGTATTGTAATAATAGTGATATGTAAATGATAATAGATATGAAATTAGCCATAAATTAAATGCAATCTATCCCATTGTAAATCCAGAGTTTAAAAGCTTGATGTAAAGAACTTTTCAAGCAAGTAAACGTGCTCGTGCATTGGAATCTTAGTTTCATGGGAAATTGTGAGGTCACTGATAGCAATGGAATCCACCAGAGCTGACCATTGCCTATCACCCCGAGCAATCCCAAAGCACCCATCTCCATCAGTGAGGCACTCGACATGGAAGTGTAGATGCAAAGGGCATCAAACCTGGTTTGTCAGGAGCAGTTCCATGGTCTCACCCATCCTTCTCCAGGTGCAGGACACGCTGGCACATGGCTGAGGCCATCAGCTGTGACAGGAAACCCATCCCTTGCTTCAGTGGGAGGGGCAGCCTGGGGCAGGCAGTGGCCTCGCTGCAGAGGCTCATAGACAATGCAGGCTCGAGAGAGCAGCTTTTTGTGCAAAGCCTGCACCAGGCCAGCAGGTGCCTGAGTGGGAGCTCTGGGCTTTGGCACCAGCTGGGCTTGCAGGGATCCGCTCCCCATCCTCTATAAATTTAGCCCAGTCCTGATGAGCCAAACTTTCTCCAGCTAGGGATCCATTGTGTTTCCCCCGATTTACACAAGGCTGTTTTGGTGCCTGTGTGGGCATCTGCCCTGCAGAGCAGCAAGCTGGGTAGTCTTTGTGGCTAGAGCTAGCTGAAACCACAGCACAACGTGAGGGTTCCCCATGCCCCTTTCCACCATGCTCATACTTCAGGATAATTTGGCATGACATTTTCCAGTTAAAAGTTGTGACTGCAATTTGGCTATAAATTAAGGATGGTTTTGGTGCGGTTTTTTCTTCCCTTGCCTTGTGGTTTGAGGGAGAGCGGAGGGGGAGTTGGTTGGCAAAATGGATGTCTTGGTCGTGGTGTCAGGCTGGCCCCCACACAGTCCCTTTTGTCAGCTGTATGATGATCCCAGCTGTGAGCATGGAGGTGCCAGGAGTAATTAGAAGCGCAGCTATCAAATGTTACTTTGTTCACAACGAGAAGCAAGTCTCTTTTATTTTTTTCCTCCTTGTGAACTTTTCACATTACTGGGCTGAACAAAATGGGTGGAGATTTCTTCTCAAGCTATTTCTATTGTTATATAACTTTGATAGTGACATTAAGTGAGTCTTTACTGGCTCGGCTGAGCCTTCTGGAGCCTTTTGGGTATTAAATGGGGTTCTCTGCTCAGTGACCTCCAACAACAACTGACGTCTCCTGATCTAAGCGCTTCCTGTTGTTTTACTGGTGACGGTTGGTTTTCTATTAAGCTCATTTGAGTCCTGCACATTTTTACCCTCTGCCCTTTAAAGGGAGGGACTAATGTTAGTTTTGGCTTCTGAATGAAAACTTTGCAGTTCAGGCTCACAACAGAGCAACTGCAAAAAAAAAGAAAGAAAGAAAATTTAAATTATAAATCGTCTTTGGCATGGTGGCATGCCCATTAACAGCTGACTTCACCGTCACTATTATCTGTAGGACATTATTTCAATGTGAAATGTTCCCAGTATCAAGCATCCTACAGGCTTTGCTAGTCATTCAAAACTCATGAGCTGTGCTTAAAAGTTTGTGAGATTTAAGAACTTGCAATAATGCATATTTGGTATTTCCTTCTGCCTTTCAGTGTTTAAACTTTCATGGGTACACAGAGGTCACATTTTCAGACTTTTCTCCTTAGCCCTCAGGGCTAGAAACTCCAAAATGAAGGCTGATTGTCAAAGAATTAAATTCTTCTAGGAGCTTGAGGGGGCAGTGGAGCAAGGAGAAATCATATCTGTGACAAAATCCCAAGAGCTGGGAGAAAAATTAGTAAGTGGGACGCTAGGGATGCTTTTATTTCCTTGCTGGTGACTGAGACTAAATAGCCTAAATCACAGTGCTGATTTAATTTATACAGATTTTACTTAAACATAAAAAAAAGCTAGAGGATTTCATCATCACATTCTTAAGCCAAGCTGCTTCAGAGCCCCATGGTATATATATACTTAAAAGCAAAACGCAAAGAGAGGATAGAATTTCAATCATAACTCTGGATTTTGTATATTCAATGGATGACGTTTGATGCACTGATGTACATTCCTACACGTGTCATCTGAAGCATTTATTTGGAGTGGGAGCATTGTCCCCAGGCTTCCAGGCTGCAGCCTGACCTCCCCAAAAGTAGAGCTAGTCACCCACCAAACCATTCCTCTTCTGCTGCTCCTGAAACCTTGACAGTCCCTAGAAAAATAGTTCACAGCACAACTAGATCACATGAATTGCAGCAAATTGCAGACTGTTCAACACATATGAAACTAATTTGGACTGAGGGAGTGGCGCTGGCTTTAAGCTCACAGGTAGAGTTTACAATACATGTACGTGGAGTGCCATGTCGAGGTTGGACCGAAAACCCAAGAACTGTTTTTGTTTTGTTTTTTCTAGTTAAGCACAAATTAAATTATGCAGCTTATTCAAACAGAGCTTCACGTCTATAAAATTAACAGATTAAAGAGTTCCTGAAAGTACTGGCCAAAATACAAGAATTAAAAATATTTTAAGAAAACAGCTTTGAACCAATCCACAAATGAAAAACCTCACTGTCATATTTATTTACAGATATATGAGACATTCTGAAATCAGGGCATTTTATTTTCCCTTCACATTATGTGTTTCATTTGGAAGTCCTGTATTTTAGACCTTCCACTGAATCAAAAACCAAAACAAAGACTTCAAAAGCCATTGTTACTCTATTCAAGTCTAAACTCTCCCTTTGTTCCTTTAGCTAATGAGTTTATACTGTCCTGCAGGGAGAATTGACACCAGCCTCAAGTAAATGAAAGCAGGCCAAATGTTGGTAAGATCAGAGCACTAAAGTAATTATGGGTTGATTAAATGTTTATCTTCTTTACAGGTGGGAAGGGAAGAATGAGAATGAAGTGGGACGATGCAAAGAGACTGGCAAGATTCATGTGACAGTCAATCACAAGTACTACAGGCCAACTGAAGTGGTAAGAAAATGCCCTCTCTTAGCGTTGCAAATGAATAATCCAATCACTCAGCCAATAAATTGCTGCATTTGGCCAGCAGTCTGTGAAAACGGGTTAATTGCACTCCTGCTGCCAGCTTTTAGAGCTCTAAATTAGCCTGCTTGTTGGTCCCTCACAGCCAGCTACCTGGAAAGAAACAAGGAGCAGGCGGGAGGAGCGGGTGGCCCTCTCACAGGGACGCTGCTCCACTTTGGTCACCCTCCCCGAGTGGGAGAGGCGGTGCTGGGGGGGCTAAAACATCATATGGGAAACAAGACAAAGCATGAACCAGCTCCTTGTGAATGGGAATACGGTCATCTCTTCTCCAGCTGCAAGCAGGGAAAGCAGAAGAAGGAGGGCACTGATGGGTTTGGTTATAAAGTACCACCCTCTGTATTTCACAGTAGTGTTACAGCTCCAGCCACTGAGTGTCCCCTGTCCAGCTTACATCTGGGTGGGTAACCGTGGGTGCTGCAAAATGCTGGTTGAGATGTGCTCCTGTGCTTTGCAGGGTCCCACTCAGCAAAAGCCCATTTGCTAAACACACCTTTACTCCAAGGAATGCCTCAGTAAAATGTACCAGCGGTACTAAACCAGCACATGCTGCTGGCAGGACCAAATCCCTAACCCCTGTGCTCCAATCACCTAGTGAGAATTCTGGGAGAGGGAAAATACCAGCAGTATTTCCAGATCAGGCAGGATGGTGGCAATGCACGGAGATGGTACAGGATGAAGCCTGGTTTCAGGACACAGGGAACAATAGCCCCAGTTGTGCTATGTGGGAGTGGGTGTACTCAGGAGAGGATTTCTCCTCTCCTGGGGAAAGTGACACAAGCCCCACTGGCTGCTGACGCAGCATCATCTGTCAGTGTGCCCATTCAGAAGAGCTGTGTGATTCAAGCAAGGGGGTGACAAGAGCACCTTTGTGTTGTTGACACAGATTGCAGGGTGGGAGTAGGGGTCTGCTGTTTGGAAGTGGGCATGGGTTCTAAAACTGAAATTCAGAGGGGAATAGAGACTTTCATGTTGGTTGAAAAGGGCTGGACCTGTGTATCAGAATCAAATGCTAGGAAGTCATTAAGAGCTGTCTGTCATTCTGTGCTGTGGTAAGGTGTCAGGATGATAAGGAGGACAGAGACAAAAGGACTTGCGAAACAGGAAAACACTTGACCCAACAAGTCTGTGCTTTGTGAGACCCACTTTCCTGCTTTGTCATACCTCTTACTAGCAAGTACATATTCACTCCTCAAAATTCATGATTAGTATGTAGCTCTCTGGAAGTCCTCGCTGTAGTTTCATGTTATTCATGTGCTCAGATGTTTTCTGCTAAAATAGTGCTGCCCATGGTCTTCTTCCTCTCTGTCCCTATTGGTCTCCCTCTGGGAACACAGTTTCTGGATTTTAAATTCAGCTCATTATACTTACTGTTTTGGGACAGTGCATAAGCACACATCCCTCAGGAATACTCAACATTTCTAGTGGCTCCATACATGAGAATAGGAAGGAATTCAAATACAGAGTGGAATGTGGGCTTGAAACAGGGCTGTGTATACCCACAGGAGATGTCTGATGCTTATCTGAAATTACCTGGTTTCTCCTAGGACAGCTTCCCTTGAATGAGGGCTCCATCTCTATCTTCCAGTACCCCATCTTGCCTTGCTTTTAGTGCAGTCCCGACTTGGTTCCCGTGGAATCCAGGAAGGCTGTGAAGCTGCTCAAGTATGATCGAGGTAGAAGTACAAAGTGAAGGACCTTTGTCCTAAGGAGCATGCAGAGGAACTTTGAGGGAACTCTTCTATGAAGAGATGTGGTATCCTTTTTCTGCCATCAGTTTCCTTTTTAGATCATCTCAGGATGGATAAGCAGAATCGCTTTCTCCTTTTTTTTTTTTTTTTTTAATTCTAATTTGATTTCCATTCCTTGTCAAAGGCAGGCGAACTACTGTTTGTTTCATTCAGGGGAATCTGTGCAATTCAAAATAATAGACCAAAACCCAATCCATCACAAGAAAGCAAGGAAGAGCAATGAAATAACTAAAATGGACTGACAGCACATGTCCCCTGCTGCCACTTGCACCAATACTGCCAAAGGCAAGAAAGCCTTAGGTTGACATTTTGGGAGGAGGCTTAGCCAGTTGAGTTAACAGCAATTCTGCTGTTGAATCACAGCTGACAGAAAATCTGATGCTCAGATTCTCCTGTCTTATTTGGAAACATTTCTGTCTGTCTGTCTCTCTAAAATTTAACATGGTATTCTGGAAATTGAAAATAAACATAATTTAATCTTGTGTACCGTCAGTTCTGACAGTGCCAATACATTCATTTGAAAACACATTTGTTTTCCTCAGTTAGTGATCCCTGGGGTCAAGGCCTCCCATTGAAAAGCTTAGCTGTACTGAAGAAGAAACCTTGAAATGTGAGACAGTCTTCTGGTCAAACTAAGTAGACCCTTTGAATGTCTTGGCTCTAAATCTCTTCACTCTGCTTTTGACTGCTGTGGGGCCCCTTGATACTTACTGGCCTTGGGAATTGTTAATGCTGCTAATGCTTCTAATGCCCGTCTCTCTTCTTCCTTCCTTGTGTCTTGCCACATGCAAACCTATCAGTATCATTTCTTTCAGCTTTTATCAAATTCCTATCAGTATATTTTCTGACCCTTTTAAAATGCTTTTGGAGACTAATGTGCTGCAAGGATTGGGGGAAAATTTTGTTTGTTCCCTTATTAAAATCAACAATTTTCACAGGAGCTTCACGGCAAGTTTTCATTTCTATACTGAACTTGACACACTACAAAAGGTGCTTTCACTTATTTTTCAAGCTTTTTAAGCACATGGCTGCAAAAGTCATGCTTTACATGCACCTTTTGCTCTAGGCATGTAAAGATCAGTTTCCAGTACAGTTTACTCACCTGTGAAATGTAGGTACTTCAGAAATTATCTCACTAGTCTTTTCTACTTATAATCAAAATGTTCATATTGTACATAGGCAATTTAGTGTATGCTTGGATTTAAATAATCTACTTGGCATTCACAAAAATAATGTTAAAATAATTTAATTTTTTTTTCAAAAGTTAAAACTGAAATTCAGTAAGATGCTTGGTGAGCTGGAAACAAGCAGCCCTGCAGCACATAATATCATAAGCATCAGATCTCTCAGCCCCAGAAGTTGGGTAATTTTTACAGAGTTAGGGTCTGTCTTTAATTTTCTTATCTTTCAGCAGGACAATTACAATTAATTTGTATGCTCGAATTTCCCCCCAAGAACTGCACAATTGCTTCTAATTAAATTTTTCCCATTAAGGTGTTTGAATTAAAGTGCTTCTATTATTTTTGCATGGCAAAAATTAAGCTAACAGTTTTATGGGAGCTTGCTTCACTTCATTACATTTTCCTGCAACAGTGAAGATTAACTCCAGGTCTCACTGGTCTGTCTTGTCATCACAGAACTTAGATGTGTATATCTCTCAGTTAGGAGTTTATGTCACTGTTTGAAAGGGGAAAATAAAGGAAGCTTTTCAGCCATGTGTAGATGTTGTTTTTTCTCCAAATCTAATATTCTGCATATTTTACAAAGAATTCTTCCCCTTTTCTCCCACCTGTTTCTACAGTTGTCCTACAGCTTGGCTGGTGTAGGAACTGCAGGTTGGAACCATGCATCACATTTGTTATGGGCTGGCGTGGCTGTAACTCTGAGGATGTGCACACATCATCAATGCAAATTTCCTTCCTTTAAGCAAGCCTGGAAACTCTGTCACAATGTGATGCTAATATTTAAGTAGTCATCTGGCCTTTTATTATTCTTCTTCAAAGGAAAAAAGGGCATGCTAACTTGCTAACTTCTTCCTTTTGTTATATGCCTTAAGCAATTTTTCTCCCAGTTCTTTCTAGCACTGATATAAATGAAATATATATATAAAAATATAAATATAAGTATGATATATATGCAACTTCTCAAGTCCTATGTGTGTCACTTATACTAAATCTTGCATTTTTGCTTAACTGTGTTTGGCCTCAGTTACCTTTTTCCTCCTCAGAATTAAGCAGGGTGGCTTTAAATTTCAGTCTCTTCAGATGTTTTTTAAAAATTCAGCTCTGTGTTTCCCATGTTTCATTGGATTCCAGTAAAAATTCCTTAGGGCATATCGCATTCTCCCAAAGTCAGCTTTCTTGAAGTCAAAAACATTTCTGAACTCCTCTAAGTGCTCCTGCCCTAAAGAGCATTTAGAGTCCAATGAAACCATGATCACAAACCCCTAAATGCCCCACACTTCCACTTTAGTTTTCATACAAGCTTCATTTCCTACTCTTAAGTTCAGAGCTGCCTGTGACTGTAAACTGTTCAGATATCTGCATGAGGAAACATGTGCTTCCCCTCCTCAAGGATCTTTTTGCTCATCAATGTCAATATGTGGCCTTTATTAATACTCATGAAAATGAAATGGGAGCATTCAAGGAAGAATAATCTTCAGATTATTTTCCTGTCTATTTTCCTCTAGCAGTCAGGTAAAGAAGTTGTGAACTGTCATAAACTGACAGTCTTCTCTTATCTGTTTTCTTTCCTCCTTGTTCTGAAAATGTATGTCAACATCTGAAAACTATTGCCTCTGCTGTCCTTAATTCCCCTCCAAGCTGACTTTGCTTCTGTCTCAGCCAAAATGTTTATACTGTTCCTTACTTTAATCTCAACATTATCTCTGCACTGCATTGCCATCCTCTTCCTTTTATTTGTCCCTCCTGCTAATAAAACCTGCAGTAGATTGTTTGTTTGTTTTAGTTAAGGCCTTACATATCAGGCATTTCAGAGGTATCTCTGAAAATATACATGTCAAATTCAGCCAAGTAAAATAATGATTACTAGTAACTTGTCTCTATAGCATCTAAGAGGCACTTAACATATTTTAAATATTTCTCAGCAAGCATGTGAGAAAGGGTTTGTAGAAAAATAGCATCACTGTGTTTCTGCCTCTGAAACGTGTATGGCAGAGCAGACTGCACAGCTTGAGTGATGCCATTAAGCAGCAGCAAAGTTGGGGGAGAGCCTGATGACATTGTTGTTCCTAGGGGATGCCACCATCCTTGAAGAGGTAGCTTTCTGCTTTTTTTATCTCATCCTGATTTTGTTCATTGTGGTTCTTCCTTGGAAGAAAGGAAGATCATTATTGCTATCAAATTTTCCTCTCAATATGTCACCTAACTGGACAAGATTCAGCAGGCTCGTGTCCAGTCCTGTTCCATGTCTTGTTTAATCCTCTTAACAGACTCTTAGCAGGAGCCCTGGCTTACCTCCTTTCTAGTAGGAGCAGACACCTAGTATGTGCCCCTCCAACTCTCCCACACAGATTCTGACTTTTTGCTTCATAATTAGTTCATAACATCAGTATTAGACCGGCACCTCCAGTAAAGGAGTCCCTCTGGACACCACTGTTCATACACTGTGCTTTACTCAGTTGCTTCTCTTTGCGTCATCCTGCTCCTCCTCTGCTGTGCCTCCAACAAAACATTTCTCTGGCAACTTCTACAGCTGGCTCTGTTGCCCTTCTTCTTTCACCACCTCTTTCTTTGCTGTCATTCCTGAGGGTTTGAAACCAGCTATGTGTCATCTGTGACCTTCACATCTTCATTGATCTTCCTGCGACTTTGTGAGTCTGCTTTCCCATCCCCTAATGCCACAACCATCTGACAAGACTAGCCAGAAGAAGAGGGTGTCCTTACCTCCTGGGGTCTAGGTTGGGGTGCTTTTGCACCTTGGGTGTTACACTGTATGTTCGTCTACGAGATGAGTAGTTTTCCTTTGGAAGTGTTCAGACAGGCTGAAAAAATCTCTGACTGATTTTGGACAATGCAATTTTCCATTCTGGGTGGGTAAAGAGATTGCAACCCCATGGAAAAGCTGGTGTGTAAAGATAAAGCTGTCATCCAGGCAGAAGGGTTGGTGGTTTTGATTCATTTCATTGCTCATTTTTCTAAACACTGTTGACACATAGCAATTAGTGGCAATCTTGGATGTGACGGATCTGGGCTCAACTCCTGAAAACAGATTTTTAAATTAAACTTAGGTGACTGGAGGATTAAGGCTGAGGGAGAGGTGAATGAGGATAGAAGGCTGTCTACCTCCTTAATTAGACCCTACCTGATTCAGCCAGGCATCCAAGCAAGTGCTTCACTTCAGGGGCCTGAATAGTTAATGGGGACAGTTTCCATACTAGTAGCCAAGATTGTGTTTATGTGCATTGCTGCATCTTAATATGAAGGAGTGCAATTTATCCGTGATGGGAATTGAGAAGGCCAGTCCAAACATTGTGGGAGCTCAGGAGGTGCCAGCTGATTATTCTCATTTTCCTGCCCCATTGTACAGTGCCTGGGAACAGAGATGCTGAAGTAGCTCAAGACACTTTCTTTAGTCAGTTTCTCTTAGGGTAGCTTCACAGGCAAAAAGGAATTATACCAAGTTCATGCAGTTTGTAGTTTTAATCAACTGTTGCAGCCCGTAATTCTTCTCTGCCTTCTTAGCACTGGGGGGTCTTACTACCACCTCTTCACATATTCATGTTTATTCATGCACAGAAAGTCTGTTTTTATCTCACCTCTTATCCCCTTGCCTCCCCCTTGTCTTGGCCTGCCATTTGGCCTCCTCCTCCCCCTTGTTATCTCTCTCTCGTCTCACCCTCATTTGGACCCTTGTTTTCTTATCACTGCCTGTCCTATGCCTGTCCCATACAAACACTCCAGCAGATGTGGTGGGAAATGCAAAGCCTCTGAAGGGAAGTCACGAGGGTGGGAGAGAGCCTGGAGCGGGCAAAAGCCATGACAGAAGTCCAGGCTCAGGCAGCACCAAGGCACATTTGTCACAACTGCTAAGTGTTCCCTCCTGACAGCAGTCTCCACCACCTACAACCTATTCCCCATTTTCTACGAGAGATCAGACATTTAAAAGAGCCAAATTGTGGTTCAGACCACATTTTGGAGTTTCCAGTGAGAGTGGCAGAGTGGCTCAGCACAAATCAGTTCCCATCGTGGTTTTCTGAAGACCTTGGTGTCAGAGGTGCTCGAGGTCACTTACACACCTGATTACTGTTCAGATTTAAAAGTGGGAGCATATCTGAAGATCTGTCTCACTTTCAGATGCTGTTTATTCTATTTTACAATGGGTTTTTAAAAGTCAAGCAATATGTTAACAATACTGTTCTCATTTTGACTGCATTTCCCACATCATTGTAACCTTTTCTTTTGAGTGTGCTGTGACAACTCAACCCTTGCAAGGGTTTTAGAATGGCAGCAGAGAACGGTAAATGACATGATTTATATGAAAATAAAAATGGCTCTTGAATACAGAGAATATGAGACAGAGGTAAGGTTTCCTTCAGTAAATCTGGAATTAAGGGCTAGCCTCATGTCTAATTTCTCCAGCCTTAGCCAGAGCTTGCTTGCCTTCAGCTGTTTGTACTTTATTTTATGAGTGAGTGGGTGTACAAAGGAGGATGACAGCCCCAGAGTGTTCATGCGTTTCATCTGAGAAGCCATGAGATGGTTGTAGTGTTGGCAATAGCAGTTTCTGCTGGGTTTGGGTTGGCAGGGGCCTTGACATCAGCCTTATGCAGCATGGAGTCCTCTAGTCAGGGGTTTGCTGGGGAAATAGGTGTCTCCAGCCTGGGTATGCCATGGCACCTCATATTTTTCTTCTTGAAAGATAGTACTTTAAGCCACTGATTCTCAAAATCCTGTGCCACCTCTTGCAAAATATTTATCATTGTTAGCTTGGTGCTGCTGGAGATGTTATAAGGGTGAGTACAGTTGGCCCTCTGAGGGACAGTCCAGAGCAGTGTGAAAGGGCTATTCGGACCAGGTTAGGAGAAATGCATAAAGGCATAGCAAGTTCTTAGGAATGAGGAGAGTGTGGGGGTTTGCCTCCAAAAGCTTTCATTTCATTATTTTTCAGGTGTTTCACAGTCCAAAAATGACAGTAGGCATCTATCAATTTCTTTTATTTCTTTAATTATCTGAAGTTTATTCCCCTAAAAAATGTGGCATGTTTTAACTTCACCTCTGGGGGAAAAAAAGTAAAAAATGTTCTGCTGACAAAAAAAAAATCAAAGTTGTCCCTTCAGTTTTTCTAAGGAAAGCCTAATTTGGAGAGGAGGAAGGTACTTTTCTAGAGGAGTCAAGACTTTTTTTTTCATTTAGTCCTAGAGGTCTTCTGTCTCCCAAAAACAGTCAACAAGGAGTTTTTGTTCAACTCATCCCCATCCTTCACCATTTGCTATTTCTCTCAAAAGGAGGGATAGTTGAAAGGAGGTGGAAGTTCGGAAGTGATTGTTTAAGAAAATAAACCTTCACCTTTCCCCTCTCTCACCTTTTGAGTCATCATTTGTAAACTAACAACTTCATGAGGGAGGCATGAATAGGTGGGACCTTTGCTATTATTGCTACTCTGTGATGATGATGATGTTGAGGAGTGCTTGTTGAGTGATGTTGAGGATTAACTTCTGTATCTTCTTGTCTCATATTTGTATTCCAGAAAAAAAACTCATAGAGATGATTCGGACTGTATCAGAACTTAAAAACCTTTTACACTCTTAATTGGTTTTTAGTATCCTTAATACTTCCCTTGTGTTCAAGAAGAGCTTGTATGGTTGAATGGCAGGGGAAATTGAGCCTTGTAGATATAAATATCTTTTAAAAAATGAGGGAGGGTCAGGGAGGAGAAGTGTTGTTGCTGAATAAAACCTGAGAAGAATTATCTCTGTGTCAAGAACATCTACAGTGTTTGTCATGAATCAGGAAATGGTTCTTCATGCCCATCTTGGATGTTCCCCAAATTGTCTGATGGCCCAGCTGGATGGGTGAAAAAGAAGACAGTAATTATCTGCAGGGCAGGAGAGACTTAAACATTAAGAGCTTTATGCCTTGGATGAGCTGGAATTTTTGCTCATTGCTCACATATAGTCTCTGAGCTCACCAAGGCAGACAATATGAAAAATATTAACAGGATTCAAGAAGACATTAGTAGTAGATTAAGATTGCATGCCTCTCCTGTGAGACTTTTTCTTTCTTGTTTTTTTTTTTCCTTTCAGTCAGAAAATTCTAAAGGTGAGTAGGTGAAGTCAATTTTAATAATTCACAGACGATAATACATCTATTTCTTGTTTGACAGAGCTGGTGTTTAAACTATTAGCATTGTCTGGCATAACATGAAACAGGATCAGTCACTCATCCCTTTGAAATCTCTAACCTGGCCTCATTTGAATTTCTTCCTTCCAGCTTTGCCAGTACATTTTAATAGTCTTTGTAGAACTCTCAGCTGCCTTGTGACTCCAGAATTTATCTACCAGGTTGTGGTTAGGAGTAGAGTAAGACAGCCCCATTCCTCATCACATTTTCTGTATGCAATGACACAGAAACCTCAGTGCTACAGATAGCCATTGAATTTTGAAACAGACCACTCCACTGCTGCACAGAAATGAGTTTTTAAATCAGACTTGCTTTTTGGAACACTGTTCTGTAATTTTTGAAAGCACTCTTTACTTTTTTTTTTTACTTCCTCCAAATTGCTGAACTGGTACTACTTTGCAGTCATGTTTTGTATTGATTAGCCATAAGGGGAACAGTGGAACAACAATAATGAAACAAAAAAAAAAAAAAAGGTTTCAAATAGGACACCTGCCTGTTGATTTGTTTTTTGGTTTTTTTTACAGTGGTCTGTGACAAGTTCATGTTTATAATTCCCTACGTCTCTTACCAAGATAGTGGTTGCAGACCCTAGTTTTAAAAATTTCTAGACTGGGTAACTACTAGGAGTTGAATTGGTTTTGTTCTGGCTTTTAATTCTGTTTGACTGATAAAATACTGTGCTTCTATCTTCTGATTTTGGAAGCAAAATCATATATTGAAGCTTCTTTACAATAACCAAAACTTCTGACTAAAACAATTGGCTGCCACTATAGTTTTTCCTCAGATAACAGTTGTAAATTTCTAAAGCTCTAATCTTTGGCATCATTTTCCTCTTGATACAAGTTTCTGTTTCCATTTGTTGGTGGAGATTAAAAAATGGGTTATGAAGGTGAAATTGGAAACAGAGGAAATGTGAGGTTTTAGGAAAAGCTCAGGAAGGGCCAAGTTTGCTCTGTCCACTTTTTTTGTAGCTATGAAATAAAAGCCTATTGGGGCCTCTTCTTGTCACCACTGATCACACATTGTGACATTTGCTCCTCACTCAAAAAAATTCTTCTGTAGTGCTAATCCTATAAAATTACCACAGTCTTTTATCCTGCACATAGTTGGCTGAAAGGGCTTGTAGAAAAGTATCCAAGGTAGTATATAGGTGCGTTATTCCTGACCTTCCCTTCTCTGTCTCCTCCCCAGGGTTCTTATTGGTATTATCTTTGTATTTTTCATATTTGTTAGATACCTCCTGGATGGCTTCTGGGCTTTAAATAAAGGGCAAAATTAATCTTGACTGATGAAGTGAATCCTAAGAGTGAGATAGCTCAGGTATTATAAACAAAAAGTTGCCATGGTTAGAATATAACTTGCCCTATAGGTGAGCCACCCACCTCTATAACAATTCAACAGCTGTATGGCATAAATAAATGTAAGGGTAAGGGGGACACAAGAGTGAAAACAAAAGCCCAGGAAGGTGTGTTATTCACCACAATAGAGGTCTGCAGCAGTGAAGACTTACGAGTACTTAAAGGACCGCCACAGGGAGTTGGAGATAGATGACAGGCCGTTTGTGTGCTGGAAAGCTCACGAGAAATATTCTTATTTTTGCCTTCTAGTATTAGCAACCACAATTAATTCTGCTTTGGCTTAACTGCTGAATGGAATTAAGGAAAAAATTTTACTTAATTAAGATATTAAATATGTCTTTGGAAAGGATTTCCTTCTCTAGAGTAATGCCTGCTATCTTTGATACCCTTGATAACATAGCTTGCTATGACTGAGTATACCATGGATGCAAACATCTACATCCAGCAGCCATGTCAGATGGGATGTACTTTCAGAGAAAGCAGGTTTTGGGGCCATGCTTGTTCGGTGAAAAACTTCTGGGGAAAAGCCTTCATATGCACAGGTACACGACAGCTTGTGTACTTGCTGTGGGTTTTGTAAGGATCAGCATTATATACCAGAGTTCATCAAATGGCCATTTTGTACACTGGCATACAGACAATTTGTGACTTACCAGGACTTTAAGCTGGGAGGGACCGTTTAGAAATGTGACAAAGTGGTTGGAGTTGTTGTTGCTTTTGGCTGGGACTACCAAGTATTGTCCTATTTATCACAGAAAGAGGAAAGGGCCTGCTGAAGTGGTCAGAGGAATGTAATCAATAACTCTTTTTCCACACACCAATCAAAGAATGCCAATGGCAGCTAGAGACAGAAAGAGCTAAGCACATTAGATATGAAAGCCTCCTTGCTTTGAACACCAATTTTTTCCCTTGTTGCTGACTACATTTTTTCCTGTAAAGCCTGCAGAATCTGGGTTATCCCTCAATGTCTTTTTTAACTGCCAAGAACTCAGAGAGACACTGTTTGCAGAGCAAAACCTCAAAACCTCTAGAGTGTCCTCAAACACTGGGTGATACAAAGGCTTTCTCAGGGTTCCTGTGTAACCTGTCAAAGACAGCTCGTAAGATTGGCATGCTTCAGTAGAGGTATCACACCTGTGTGTCAATTCTAAAAGCCATAAGGAGAGTCTTAAGGCACAGAAATGAACTTTGTATCACATTCCTATACAGGAAAATGTTCACTTTGGATCAAGGTTCAAAGTGAATAAATATGGAGTTAGAATTTTTTGCATTTCTCTTTTATTCATTGCTGTCAACTCACCATATTTTTATCTTCTCATAAAAAGTACCATCTAACCAATTACAGCGATCTGTGTAGAAATGCACCCTGAAGAAAAGCATTCTGTTGATGTAAATTATTTTAACTTGGAGTTTGACTATTAGAGAAATTCCTGAAAAAAAACAAAAAAGAAAGGGAGAGTTAGACATCTCTGTAAGGATACCAATTTAAACTGTAATGCTAATGGGAGGAGATGACTTGACAATGCGGTGGTGGAGGTAAACAGACGCATTTCTGTAAAAAGGGTGTTGACAAGCAGTGATTTTTGGGAAGCCTCCAGACGGAGTCCAGGATACTCCAGACTCTGACTTTAGGGATTTAGGCAATATAAAAATTATTATTAAAAAAAAAAAAGGCAACTCAAGCATTTACATCAGCTGTGCCTGCAGCTTTTTTGTTTTTCTTTTTTTTTTCACATATTTTTGTTCTATTAAACATTTCCAGAAGCATTGTACAGTTAAGCCTAGCACTGTGAAAAGGACTAATATCCTCTTTTGATAAACTCTTCCTTAGTTGCTGTTGTGTCAGATTGAGTACATGTCAGCTTCACATTTAGGCTTCTTCAAAAGAATAGAATATGTAGGGTCTTGAGCCTGACAGACCTCACGTGGACCTGAACTGAAAGAATCCCATTGAGTATCATGTTGTTGAGTATGAAGTGGCCTTGAATATTCTCATGGCCTTAGGCATAGATACAGAGATGGCTCCCTCCAAAGCCAAGTTCTAGGCAGGCTGACAAAATAATTTCCTTATGTCCCATAGTGTTTTGCTTTGGTTTGCTCACATAGCCCACATTAATTTTTATTTTGCCTAAAAAGGAGAGGCTTTGTGGAGAGGCAGCTTACAAGCATCCTGTTTTGTTGCTTCTGTTTTGCCCCCTCTGCAAAACACCCCACTGATTGCTGCTGCAAAGAAAGCAGATTCCTCTTTCTGTACCCTCAGATCGCTGCTGAAAACTCTCTTGTTGGCTTCAAAAATCACTGCATACCAGTGATGTGCTGTGACTTCTTGAGCATCTTGATGACCACTGTTGTTTGTTGTTGCCCTCTCACACTGTGTCTCTACTTATTTGTGCTCCATTTCCTGCACTGCGGGCATGGGAATGCAACTTGATCTAATGATTCAAGCTGAGCAAAGGAGAAAAATCTAGTCACAACAGTGTGAAATGCTTCAGTGCAGCAGAAACAGGGTAAATTATCTCATATTGACGCCTGTTTGTCATGGTAGCAGTGTGACTTCATGTTGTTAGCTGGTTCAGTAATGTGCAGCATGGCCTTGGATTATGAACATTTTGTGCAGGAAAACCAACATTTTGGTTCTGATTTGCAGCACAGCCAGAGCAAGAAGATCCTGGGTGATGGCAGAGGTTTTCAGACACAGGCTTTAATAATCACTATGTCTTTGTAAAGATTTTAGAGAAACATATGTGGGAAACTATTTATTACATCTGTTAAGATTCTGCCCCATAAGTGCTGACTTTCACCTGCATGCAAAAGCTGAAGGAAGCATACCAAGCCTAGACTGGTGTCTGGATTACAAGACAGCTTTTCAGTGCCCTGAGACCCAAGAAGCTCGTCCTCTTGCTGGAAATTCTTTGGATGCCATCTTGAAACATTTTACAGTATTTTTATTAGTACTTTCCACTCTTTGGTGGATCAATGGAAGTCTGTTCTGAAATTTTAGGCACTTCTTTCTTTGCAGTAGCGTTTCAAATTAATGGTCTGCAACTGTAAACTTACATATTTGTACTGACACATTTTTAAATATAAAGCTCTCATGTTCCCGCAGTAAAGGAAGATCCAAAGAAAATGAGAATATCTGGCACTCCAGTCTCCACTATCAGCTCATTAGCCAATTCTGCAAATTTATTCTTCATGTGGAAAAAATGTTGTGACGTAGTGGCTTGTTGGCTGTATCGTACAAGTGTTACACTGGTAACTCTGTTACTATAAATTTCAAACCAGTGCATATTTTCAGCTGTTGCAAGGTATCTTCATGAACAGTCCTGGTGGCGTACTTTAGTAACATATATTTTAAATTCAAAATGCTGGAAATGCTGTAGGCAGTAAATGTGATTTCATCCAGCCCTTATATGGATTGTTTAGTACCTGGCTTTTTCCTCTTTTAGAAAGATGCAGTTAGAATCATGGGGTAGAATCATAGAGTATCTTGACTACAAGGATCATCAAAGTCCAACTCCAAGCCCTGCACAGGACACCCCAAGAGTCACACCATGTGCCTGAGGGTGTTTTCCAAGCACTTCTTGAGCTCTATCAGGTTTGGTCCTGTGACCACTTCCCTGGGGATCCTGTTCCAGTGCCCAGCCATCCTCTGAGTGGAGAACCTTTTCCTCATACCCAACCTAAACCTCCCCCAACTCAGTTTCAGGTCATTCCCTTGGGTCCTGTCACTGGTCACAAGAATGAAGAGATCAGTGCCTGCCCCTCATCTTCCCCTCATGAGGAAGTTGTAGACTGCAGTAATCTCTCCCCTCAGTCTCCTCTTCTCCAGGCTGAACAAGTCAAATGAACTCAGTTGCTCCTCATGTGGCTTCCCCTCCAGACCCTTCAACATCCTTGTGGCCTTCCTTGGGAGGCTTTCTAACAGCTTTATATTTTTCTTATCTTGTAGCACCCAAAACTGTCCCCCACTCAATATGAGGCTGCCCAGTGCAGAGCAGAGTGGGACAATGCCCTCCTTTGTCCAGTTGGCCATGCTGTTTCTGATGCCCCCCAGGACAGGGTTGGCCCTCCTGGCTGCCAGGGCACTGCTGACTCATGTTCATCTTGCCACTGACCAGGACCCCCAGGTCCCTTTCCATGGTGCTACTCTCCATCCTCTAGTTCCCCAGTTTGCACATCAAGTACCAAACACACCTACCCGGTTGTTTTCTACTAAAAATTGCAAATTTATATTAAGGATCAGTGTGTCATTGATTTGCTGTGACCCTTGGGGAGTTTTATATGATTTCTGATGCTGCAGACTCGGAAAGTTTTGTGCAGGGAGCTGGGAACTCATTTTCATTTAAACTGTGGCATTCCCATATTTCTACAAGAAAATGGACTTTACAGAGGAAGTAACTTGAGTTACTTACAGACTACTTGAGTGAAGGCTTAGGTATCAGATTATTTCTGCTAATGACAATGTCATGTGGAGACTGTACACTATTTTTGCAGGGCTGAGGCTTGTCTCCCATCCTGTTTCATTTCAGTATGTGCTGGTGCACTGGATGACTTACACCCCTCTGTTGAGATACACTGTCTTCATACTTTATTATTCTCCCTAGCCTTACACTTAATCCTCTGCATTTTGGTTATCTAATCATCCATTTTCTGATGACATCATTAGTCATTCCACTATTTTACTTCCTCTTTCCCCTCAATTGTCTTTTATCACTCCTTTTTAAATGTATTTAGACATTGCATTTTTACTCTTACATCTCTTTGGAGCTAAAATACTTCTGTTTTACTTAATGTTTGTTTGTTTGGTTTTTTTCTCAAAAGAAATATGAGACTTTTGCCCCAAAACAATAACTCCCCAATTCTGTTACTCCCCAGCACCTACACTTCTCTCTGCTTTTGCTGCCCAGCTAGCTGAACATGCAAGTGTCTTCTCAATCTTTTTGCACAACCAGAACTTCAGGTTTTATTCTAGGAGATGCCTTTTAAAAACATCCAAGAATCCAAGAGCAAAAACAAAAAAAGCACATGCCTGGAAATATTCTACTGGTGAAAAGAAGGAAAAGAACCCAGCTTCTCGGTGTAGGTTTTTGTCAGGAGTTTTTTTTTTTTCCCAGATATTGGTAAGTAAGTGAAGGAGAGCTTGCCTTGGTGTTCATTCTTGATGAAATGCATGTGTCGTGCACATACATGTGCTTTCTCTCTCTTTCTTCTCTGTTTAAATCCCATTTAAACAGTGCTCAGTGACTGCTGGGAGTTGTAATCCATGTGCAACTCTGTCATGAGGCAAACACCAGCTGGAGGGACGGCTCTACAGTCTGCAACCAGTTGAGTTGCTGAGGAGTCATAAAAGAGGGAAAAAGAGGTTCATGAGAACTCAAACAGTGCCTTTTGGAAAGTGTTTCTTACACTCTCTTAAAAGCTACAAAGTCTGTATCTTGCAGAGTTTCTTGTGCTTAGCCAGGGACAAGATTACAAAACAGAAAATGGCAGAACTTCACAGCCAAATTGGTACTTTCTCATATTTGTTTGACAAGATATTTCACACAGCTTCAGAGTAGACTGAAAGCACCTATAAAAAACTGCTGTTTACTACACAGAAAGAAACACAATTTTTTTTTCTTTTTATTGAAGGAGACATTTTTCCCCTGACAGAATTACGAACAGTTGTGAATATTTCTATTTGGTCCTTTACTCCTGATAGATGTTTTCGTTAGCCATCTCTAAAGTCCCAGTTTGGGTGTATTTGTAGAAGGTTATCTGAAGAAACACAGATGTTTGGAAGTTTACCATTCTTTTAATTAAATACCGTGTTAGGGTATATTTATAGCTTTGCTGATTCAGAGCCATAGGTTAACAGCTCTTGTACTCCAATACTGTTGAGTAATTGCCCAGAGCAGTATCCTAACACTTCTGTAAAACAAAGCACTAGGGACTGTTAGTGTTGAAAACTGTGGAATTTTATAAGGGATTTTGACCAGGGAGCACTATTAAAAATAAATACCTCTATTTATGGGTGTTGGCTAATGAGTGGAACATTAGAAAAAGATGCTAAGTAGTGATGGCTTCAGCAATAAAATTACAAATGACAACAGATATTCATGAGTGGTGAAGATATCATAATTGCTATTACTGAGCTTCCTGCGTGTTTTCCTTGGTGTTATGCTCAAAAATAGCAAAGTAATTTATACCTGTGCTGTAGAAGAGCAGATCTTGAGAATGTTTGATAATAGCATTATTTAGAAAAAAATATTCTGGCTACAAGGATATTTGAACTTGGGGATTTTCAAGTTAAGTACATCCCACCCTTCCTGCTTGTAATTGTTGGCCAAGGTAGCAAAGGTTACTGAAATGAGAACCTTAGGAAGTGTTGTTAGTGGAGAATGGGAAGGTAGCCTTACAAACAGCATACATCCTCTTACAAAAATATGTTGAATTGAACTGATTGTAAGTTGTGGGCTGTGAAACAGATCTCTTAACACTTGACATACACTACAAATGGAGCCATTCATTCTTCAGGTGAAATTGATTTAAGTGTACTGGGGTGCTGGAGTCTGTTGTAGAGCCTCCTGCAGAATACAGTGGTCAGAGAGGTAAAGTGTGAAAAATGATCAGTCCGGTGGAGGCTGAAATCCTGACCACAGCCTTCAGTGGACCCCAGGTCTCATTTGCGTGGTGTGTTTCCAAAAAAGGGATCCTTCTCCCGGGAGAGTGAATGCTTTCAATAAAATACTTTATGCCCCTCAGTGAGGGATTTTGATGGGATGACTGCAAGGAGAGGGAATGGTAATTCCACCCTAATCTGGGCAGCATAAGAATGGGAATTGCAGTTACAATTTTTTTTTGTTTGTTTTGGTAATTTAAAGAAACACATGCATGCATATGCACACAAACACTCTATCCTGTCCTGTCCTGTCCTGTCCTGTCAGTTTGAAAAACCTCTGCTTTTTCTCTGATTAAATGCTGCAATTAGAAGATCTTGTGCTGCAGCTCCGTTGCTACTCAGATGCTTTCATTTAATTGCTGTAATCATGAAGAAAGTCAGCTTTGAAGGAAAAAAAAAACCAGTGATACCATGCTTAATTCACTCCCAAACTCAGTCCCAAATTAATAGCTGACAGTAATCACACTGCTGTCAGATAGAGGGACGCTGTAGGCAGTTCCCTGGGATCTTGAGTTCTGCTTCAGGGTAGCATTTGTGAGTGAGGCATCCCCTCCAGGGTTACTCACAGAGGAAGGAAGGGATGGCCGGTGTCTTGGCCTGTAGGCTTGGAATTCTTGCCAGCAAAGCTGGAGCTCTATGAAAAGGTCTCCAGTTCAGCAGCGTTGTGGTATAAATACACCTCTGCAGCCAGAAGCAGTGGAAAGACAGAGACACTGAGGGAAGGCTTACTTAAGCTGTAAATGTTCATCCTTTGGAAAACAAGTACTTTGTTTCACCAGTCATACCCAATTCAAAGGTTCTTAATATAAACATCTCAGAAGTGACCTCAGTTCTCCAAATCAGCTAACACTGACTGACAGGCATTGTTGACATGATAAAGGAAAGTAATATATTTACTGCAACTAGCCTTGCCCAAGCATAATTGTCTTCAATAATGGTTGAGGTGGCAATTAAGTGGTGTTTTCTGTTGATTCCCATATTCAATTTCCTTCAGATAAAATGGTGGTCTTTTATTTGGAGGCACTATGAGCTGAGAATAACAAATTTACTTAGCTGGCGCAAAATAGTACAAGTACAAAATTTTGCATGTATTCAGTGGCAGTTCTGACCATAGGCTGGAGACATGTGACGCCTGTGCAGACAAGCAGAAGAGCCATTGTACACTTTAAGATTAAATTGAAGACTTTTAGTGTTGAAGTTACTTGCATTTTGAGGTGAAAGGATTAATAGTTCTCCAAAATAAAAGTTTCAAAATAAAAGCTTTTCTTTGGAAAAACAAAACGATAGTCATTGCTTCAGCAAGATTTTCAACTTGAGAAGTTTTTTGTGACTTTAAATTCTCTTTGTTTTCAGTCCTAAGCTCTTGATCTAGGATTGGTGTAATATAACACACATTATTCTTGGCTTCCTAAACAAGTTTTTATTAAATTACTGTGCTCTTTGCAATCTTGGAAACTTTTTAATTCTCACTTTACACTTCAAAGTTCACAGCTATCTCCGTGTGCGATGCAAACACTGGCTGTAAAATGAGCAAGTGAAACACCTCCCTGCAATTAAGAAAGGAGGTGGTTTCCTCAGTGGAAATAATCTGCATTGGCCATAGCAAGAGCTACAACTCAGCATCGCATTTAACACTTCAGATTGTGTTTGCATATGTGGGCTAGAGTCCAAAAGCTTTAGGAAATCCTTGGTGGATATTAATCTGGAACACAAAAAGCAGAAGTCCTACTTCAACACAATTGATAGCCTCTACTTACTAGCAGTCTTTGGGCTCAATTATCATGGAGATGCAATTAACTGTCTTTCACGGAGAGGGTGGGTCCTTCCAGATCCAGGAGGAGAGGTCATAGATGGGGCGGTGTGGTTATGTGGTTAAGGGTAATTTGGCTTGCTCAGAAAAAGGTCCAGACTCTGGGCATTTAGGCTGAACACACGCAAAGCCAGACAGCAAGAAATGCCATGTACCACCAGCCCACCACATCTGCCACCAGGCGTGACCCATCCAGACTGCAAATTCAGGCGCTTTTTTCTTTTTTTTTTTCTTTTCCTTTCTTCCTGTGTTTTCTGTCAAGCAAGTAACTTTGACTTGCATCTCTGACTCGCCCTGAGGAAAGGGACACAATCAAGTGGACAGTTTTAGTCTTGTTGACTCTGTGGAAAGGAAATAGATTATAATCTTTCCTGCAGGTATTTCTTGTGCTGAATTCCCTCAATGAGCTCTCAAGTATTTTAGTATGCATTTCATGGGGCTCCTCAAGCTATAAGCTAGAAAGTGGGAGGGAGTTTCATTATCAAAGTTGTGATTAGTGCCATGTCCAAAATGTGAAATAGCTGAATTAATAACTTGTTTACATGTCTGAGACAAAGCAAATAGAGACAGTCACTTCTTGTTGAGAAAACATGCTTTCTTGGCAGAGCTTAACATAGATGTTTCCAGCAGAATCTTCTCTCTTTTGAATCTGTCTAGTGTAGGAAGAGAAGTGTTAGCTTTCCAGTTCAGTTTGAGATTTGACAATGCCCAAGGGAAAGGATGCGTCAGTTTTAAGGAATCCCCCACGCCCCACAAAACTTGGAAATTTTACATTTATAACATCATGTCTGCCTTGAGGAGGCAAAATGTTGTTATCAGTATTAACCTTTAGCTAGTTCTTTGTATTATTTTCAGATGGGCATATTTAACTCAAAAGCCAGCCTGGCTACCTCTCTGCATCAATTTTCAGCATTATATGAACATCAGCATTTAAGTATCTCCTTATGTATAAATAAGCAAGGTACAATCAGGGTTTGAAGAAGTCTGAGGGTCTTTAACAGGTATTAATGGCTGTACCTTCTTCGACTTGTTTTTTCAATGCAGTTTTAAGGGCAGGCACAACAATTTGGGACAGTTTTGTTGACACAGCCCATTCAGAGCTTCTCTTCCTAGAAAAAGCCACAAACTGAGCAAGCTTTGTGAACCTTGTCCTTAAACACTTTATGCCTTCTCCCAGTTGCACAAATGTCACTTGGTCATATTGGATGTTCTGTCCTTGCAATTTCAGACAACTATTTCTTCCTCATTTATCACTATTTTTTTTCACTTCTTGTACGATGTAGGAAAATCAAACTAGTGTATTTGGGATCCAAAGTAGCCATGGGATGACAGAGATTGCCACAGCTGCAGTCACAGGCATTTGCTTTTCATACTTTCTAAAACAGATTCTGAAGTGAGAGCTCAGTCTGTCCCCCCCTGTTATTCAGTGTGTTCTGTTGCATCCACCTTGACCTTCAGGTCCTGTGAGTGCTTGTCTTGAAGTCCTGGACTGCAGAGGCATGTGCTGAGCTGCACCCTCCCACTGCATGTTTTAATTTCTCCCTGGTGCAAAGCAGGGAAGTGGCAGTCAGAGCAGTGACACAAAATCCCAGGCAGGATTCAGATGGAGTCTTAATGAAATTGCAATGCTCCTATTCTGTGAGGGCAATACTTTTCCAATGATGGATTTAGCACCAAGTAGAACTGGATTAGTGGGAAAAAAATGGAATAGTTTTACCTCCTCTCCTTCAAAAGCCACTGTATTCTGAGTGGTACAAGCATTGTAGACTTGTAGAAGTTTAAAGTAATTTTGAAAGCAAGGAGAGCAGCATAGCTGTTACTTGATTTTGGAGGAACATGTTCTCAGCATTTCTAGATGTAGAAAATTCCTTGAAAAATCTCAGCAGATTAATATTTTCCTGTCTGGTGAATCTGGCATAGAAACTAAGATCTGGGAATTAGGATCAGTTTTAAAATTTTACAGATCATGAGAAACCAAACCAGAGGAATGTCACTAATTCATTTCATGAGGTGTTCATCTCTGCACTGCCAGGAGAATAGCTGCTATATTTAACTGAGCAACAGCTCTTCAGCCAAAAACAGCAGATAGTCCCAACTCATTAGTTAGCTAAGCTTCATTTCTCCCTCCCACTCTCTTCTATCATATCTCTGGTGGCACAAAGCCCATTGTAAAATTGAAAATTGCCTTTCGTATGGCTAGGCTGCACTGAAGGAGTAGCGTTAAATGTTTTTCACACATTTTTCTTTTGTCACTAAGATGTATTTAAAGGATAGATAATTTCCATCCCTGCTGGCCCCTGCTGCTTTAATCCAATTATTTCTCTAAATGTGCTAATAGACTCAGATTTCCAGTTTACAGAATGCATTTTCAGCCTGAAGTGCTGTTCAAGAAGCAACACAAATTGAAAGAATTAAAATTAAGGCTATGCTTTACTGGAACTACAGTGTGCTGTTAAATTCAGATCTGACTGCAGCAGGGGACTCTAACTGTGAGGGCTGGCTGTGTTTAACACCACCAGCATTCAGAAGGTGCAACCAAACACATTTGCCTCTGAGTGCCATGCTTGCTGTTCAGTTTCCATGTATGTAAGCCATTCATCTCTCCCACACCTCTGCTGTGATTTTCAATGCAACGTGGCCTTTCCTTGGCAGCTTCCCTCTATCACTTGAAGTACCAGAATCTTAAAGAAACCCTGTGAAAATCTGTGTAAAAGATGACATCATAAACTAACTTGGCAGTACTTCTGTACTTGAGCAGCCTTGCTGAACTCAAAGCAGGTTGTGGACAACCATAAGGATGGAAGAGCTGTGGGGCTTGTAAGCAGCAAGGTTGACTAGAACTGAAACTTATAGGTAAGGGATTTCCTTTTCCAGCACTATTTCCCAAGCATCTTGAGGTGGTTCATGAGCACACTGAAAAATTATGAGTTGCAAAATTTTGCAACTGCTGCTCACCTTTGCAGACTAATGGAGAGAATCTATTTTATGACAAGGTGGAAGAAAACAAATCCAGCCAGTGGATGAGGTGAAGGCATCTCTGCTGGTGCTTATCATAGAAAGTGACATTAGTTAAGGAGCTGCTCAGGTTGCAGCCTCAGAAAGTCTGTCCTGAATGTCCCAACTAAGTAGAACCATAGAATCATTTAGGTTGGAAAGGACCCTTAAGATCATCCAGGTCAACCATTAGCCTAATACTACTAAGTCCACCACAGAAACTAGATTTAAATATATACATTCTGTTGAAAAATATTTTGGAATCAGGAACTTTTGTGACTGGTGAGACCACTGTGGAAACAGAGGTTTCATTCCAAACATGCATTCTAAGCAGTGTACTTTGGTCTGTGCTTAAGCCAGGACATATCCATGGGAGTGCACATACTGTTGCCAGGATGAAAAGGCTGTTTGAGTAAAATGATGTTTCACTTACTGGCTGAGCTTAGGGAAACATCTGAAGAGAGTGGGAGCAGAGTGACTCTCTGCTAAGAAGAGACTGATAGACTTGAGCTCGAGGTTCCCCCTCCTTTCCTTTTTTTTGTTCAATACCAGTGCATCTGATGCTATTTGTGTTAAATGTTCTCAGACTATGTGTCTGCTTCTTAACAAAACACATTATGTATGTAAATATGTATGGCGTACATCAGTATTTCACCTACCAAAATTTTTTGCTGTTTTTGATAGCAGTGATTCATGTGCAGATATTTACCCCCAAGGAATTCTTGTTACATTTGGTCTTGTAAAGTCAGAGCATTACTCCAGCTGTTTTATAGACTTGGATTGCATTTGTTGATGGTGAAGAGAGGTTGTTTGCCATAATCTCTTTTTTCTTTTATCTGTACCTCTGCACTGTGTTTCATTTTGTGTATGTGTCCTTCACAACTTTTCCAATTTTGCTGATCCTAGCACAGAAGTACTTTTGTTGTATGCTGTTTCTTTCCAGCAGATATAGTAGCATGGTTTCTTGGGCTTAGCACTTTACAGGTCTGAATCCTGGTCTTGGAATTTCAGGCACTTAAAGGCTTTAATTCCCTTCTTCCATCCCATTTGTATCCACCTAAAACAGGGTATGATCAAACTCCACATATTTCCCTCTCACTTTCTGACTCACTGGTATATATTTATACCTGAGTTTCTCAGCAGATTTAAAATAACAGCTTTTATTTATGGACATCCTGTCCTCTTTTTTTTTTTTTCCCCAAAATGATGCAATAGTAAGTATTGGCAGGTTTAGCATTTCACTTGTATGAAGGTTACTTCATGTTTATTTGTATCTTCTAAGCACTAGCATACATGCATTGTACAGATCCATTTAGTTTTCAGAGTAAATTAATTTACTCTGATAATGAAGAGATGTCACATAAATCTGCAGTACAAACCCTTAATTTCTGGCGACTATATGTGTACAGGCATATATGCCTATATTTTTACACTGCTAATGATCTATCGTTTGCTAGCCAAGATGTTTTATTCTTTATTTCAGAAACATCATTGTTGTTTTACCCTGGAGTAAGTAAGCACTGTTTATGTCCCAGTAAATCTTCTACTGGTCATAGTCCACAAAAATGTTTGTTTATGGTCCACAAAATTTGGATCACTTTCTCTTGTCTTTTCCCTCGCTAAGTATGTCTGCCCAGACTAATTTAAACTTACAGAGGATCATCAAGTGAACCGCATTTACCAATATGACTGTCCCCATGGGGAAATCTGGTAAATGTTGCAATGCCTCAAGAAATGCTGAACAAACTAGTCAGTAAGCAACATCTTCAGGGTCTGTTCTGCTTACTTCAGGCACATTTGCTCAGTGATTCCACAAAAACATGGTCTGGTGTTCTGGTTGTCATAGGTCTCTGAGCCTTTGGTCTTTATGACAATTTTGATACAGTTCATATGAGGGGGAAGAACAACACTGCTGGTGACTGGCTAAGTTTGAGCCACAGCTCTGCAGCAGGAGTGGACCCCGGCATTCCTTGGGGAAAGGAGGCAGAGGAGTCTGAGAGTCATTGTGTCCACTGAGGTGCAGAGGAGCAGGGGGCAGCTGCTGAAGTCAAGAATCATCTCAGCTTGGGCTCACATCTACGAGTGTTTTTCCATCCGGGGACTATTTCCTCTCTGCAAAAGATGTCCTACATATCAAATTTATAAATGTGGATAAACACAATATGTGTATCAGTAGAGGAAGAGAGAGACATAAATATATACATATGTGTGTGCGTCTATATATGTAAATATATGTATGTATTATACACACAAAACTTAAGTATACATTAACCAAGATAAGCTGTGTTTGCCAGTTCTTTAATCTCAGTGGGAGACTGTTATTGCTGGAGTCAGGCTCTTGAGCACCAGCTGAGGATAGGAAACGAGATTCTGGCATGTGGGGTGTGGGAGGAATCTCTCTTTGTCTATTCCCCTTATTTTGTTTCAGAGTACATACACAAATAACATTCACATGTGGCCACGAGTGATGTAATGGGTGCAACCGACTCCAAAAGAAGTTTCTCTTGTGAGTGTAGCCCCTTCAGAGCATGTATCACTTTATGCTGCTATTAAATAATTGTGTTGCCATGCCACAAGGTAATATGAATCATCTCAGAATGTTGGATTTTTTTACTGCAAGAAGTTGAAAATCTATTTGTATTTTTATCATCCTAGTTTAGATATATGTAGAAGAGGCTACTTCTGCCAGTATGTGGCTGTACGTGTGCATACAGACAGAGAGGCATGAGACAAATTTCTTCTGATTTGCCAGATTTTTGTGTTTAAATCTGTTTTCATTGCCTTTGCCTTTTACTTAGAATACCAGAAGTCTGTGGCACATCAAGACTGCTGTCTGTATCTTGATCATCAGGTTAATGCTGTGATTTCCTGTCTCAGGAGTCTGTGGCTGCAGGGCACAGAAAGCACTGTAAAGCCTGTTTTCTTGCAAACATGTTTGTGCTCCAGCACAATCCACACAGCACAGACCCATTTCCAGTTGTTTAAATTAAATACTACAAAGGCAAAATTTGCCTAAATTGCTAGTGTACTGAGTAGGAAACAGAATAATAGAAAATTGCAAATTTCTTCAGGCAGGCATTAGGGGAAATATGAAGCTGGTGTTTAGAAAGCAATCACAAAACTCTGCAGCATCTATCATTAAATAAATAAATAAATAAATAAATTATATATATATATATATATATATATATATATATAAGTCACATAAGGTTTGTTCACATTGACTCAGGAAACAATGGTTCACATCTCCCTTCTGCTGGCTCACAGAGGGTCTCTGGGAGAAGGTTCTGTATGAAGTGCAACTATACTGAAGAAAACAGTTACATCAGTGTGAAATGGGGTATGTGAAATCAGATTCAGAGCCAGCATGAAAGCCTTCTTAGCAAGGGCTGTTTTCACACACATGGAAGGTATTAGCACAATCCCTCCCCAGATAGCACAGATAGTGTCAGGAAAAAAACTGGCTTTCCTGGATCAAGTATAGATTGCCAGGGCTTAAATTGTGTGATAATGAGCCTGTATTACTGCTATTTATTTTAAGTACTGGCAACATATTTGGCACCATACAAGGCAAAAATAAATAATGTCTTCATCCTAAAGAGCCTGTGGTGTGAAAGCAGACAAAGGTAACGTGGCATATGAAGGGGCATATGGGAGGTGTTGTAGTCAAATGCAAATTATTTTCCTTAAGGGTAAAATGACAATCTGTGTGCATAGATTCTCTATGGCCCCAGATAGGCCTCATCTCCCAATAATTTACTTCCATAATGCATTCTACTTGGTTTGAAAATAGAAATTCGGTACTTTAACTCAACTTCCCGCCCCCCGCCCAGCATTTGAAAGGGGCTAGATGTCGGAAACAACCTTAAAAGACCCTGCCTCAGACTGATCAACCTAAGGAAAAAAATCCAACACACTCATTTGAATTCTTTTCTATGACTTTAAACAAGTCAAATAAACAGGTCTCCATTACCTCTAATTTCCAATTAATTAAATAATTATAAAGAGTACTGGAAATTATAAAACCCCAAGGGTCCTCATGATGTCTTGCTGGTAGAAAACAGCTTGTGCTTGGATTTTCCTCCTTTTTCTTTGCAATGTACCCTTTCTTATTGCTACAGGTAGAGTTCAAGCTGGTCTTTAACACACCAGTCTTATTCCTATTTGGATTGCAATTTTAAAATGAAAGCTATTTTTACGGGGCCCTGTGAACTTCTCTGTGGGGTGAACCCTGTCATTATCTGCAATGGGCATGGGAAGAGGTATTCAACACTCAACACATTATTTTCTCATTTTCTCAGAAATGTGCCT
This sequence comes from Motacilla alba alba, assembly GCF_015832195.1. Lineage (NCBI taxonomy): Eukaryota > Metazoa > Chordata > Aves > Passeriformes > Motacillidae > Motacilla > Motacilla alba. The sequence continues at coordinate 68,966,784 of NC_052017.1, read as the reverse complement.
CACGTACAACAGGCAGGGTATACCTGTTAGGAGAGCAAAGAGAGACAGAGGTCCCAAAGAAAATGATGGTGGCAAGAGAAGGTCTGTGAAGCAATCCCTGTTGGTGTGCTGCCCTGGAAAATGGGGTGCATGAATGGTGCCTGTACCTCCTTGGGCTTGGCTGGGATCCACATCCAGCAGGCCGTTCCCAAGAATCACACCCTGGTGTCAATTGTCTTCATAAAAAGGATGGTTGTGGGCAAGAGCTGGGCCTTTGTACTATTTTGTTGACTTAGCTTTCTACCCTGCATAGGAATGTTCTCCATCCAGAGAAAATAAATCCTGTCTCTTGGCTAGAGACTGTTTTTTTGATTGACTAAGTGGTATCCTGACTCATTTCTGATTAGGGAAGGGTGTACTGAAGAAGGATTTACTGAAGAAGTTGTATTATCTTAAAATAGATCTATACAAAGAAGTATTTGAGCAATTACTCTGCCTTTGTGCAGAGTATCAGCCTACAAACAAGTCTCAAATGGAGCTTTACAAAAGTCACTCCAGTATTTTCAGAGTGATGGGACAGGCAGCATATTTGTTGAATCTGATCAGCATTAGGTGAGATTATCTTAACATTGAAGGACAGAAAGCCACCTGATAGTGAGATGGGAGGAAAGGATCAGAGTTCAAGTGATCTTGACTTTTGGAGAAATATTCTGACATGAATAGGGTATGACTCAATGAGAACACATGCAGAGTACTGCACATAAGGAGGAGATTCCAAATCTAACACATGGGATGAAAGACAAGAGGCATAAAGGCATTTTTCAGAAAGTTGTTTAGAGAGATCATAAGGGATTGCCATCCCATACCTGTCCGTATTGTCAGTATTGTGGAAAAGCAGGTATCCTACTGAAACAGATGAACAGGAATATTGTGTCTAAAACATGAAATGTTTCTTCTAACTCAGTGCTGGCAAGACCCAGGATGATGTCTGGTTTTGCAACAACAGGATGGTGCCTGATTTTGCACACCGCATTGCAGAAGGGTGTGGGGAAAGCAACAAAACCAACTGAAAATTTAGAAAACAGAGGTTTTAAAGAAAGATGTGGTTAGTGATATGTTTACTACAGAAAGGAATAAATCCCTCAATAGGTAGAGGGATGCTACAAAGGAGAAGGGTGTGGCCTATTCTCTGTATTGATTGGATGGGACAAAAAAGCAAAAGCCTGAATTGCAGAAAAAGTGGTATAAATTAAATATGGACAAAATGTTGCCCACCACAAGGTTGACTGGGAAACGAAGGGAACTGAACCCAGCTTTCCCATGTTTTCTAATGTATGTTGTAACTGTTGCACAAAATCTGGCTATCACCTCTTGTGGCCACAGCACCTGCTATGTGCTGCTGGTTTCAAGTTGGGCAGTGTGTGCCCACAGTGTGCATAAGCCATAGGGCATAAGGGTCTTTGTGTTTAGGCATTCACCTGTCTTGAAATGGAGTTTCATTGTGGATTGGATGTGTTCCAGCCCACAGAATTGCGACTGGGCTCATACACATCTGCGGTGGCCCAGATTAATTTAGAACTCTGGAAAACAGACATCCTGAATCACTGCTTGAGGTATTACTGCCTACAACAAACAGTCTGAATCTTGTTGTCAACAGAGGCGGCAAAGTACCCAAACAGTGAGGTATTCATAAAGCTGTGCTGTTACTTAATAGTCTTAGGCCTCTGAATTTCCTGGGAGAGGTCATCAGAAAATTAGATACTAATAAATAGGCAGTCTGCAAGAGAGAGTCATAGGTAACAGCACATTTTTGCACAAACTGTTAACTTTGCACTACTTTTCTTATTTTAGGAAGATTTGGATCAAAAACTCTTGCTTTTTGAAGTTGTTTGTGTTACCATAGTATTTTTAGCGTATTCTAGATTGATACTAAGTTACTGAGATATCACTAGAACTTTAGAGGAAATAGATTTATAACTGAAACAAGAAAAAGTAATCTAGTTTGGAAAAAAAAATATGTGGTCCCCAAATATGACAAACTCTAGGCCAGTTAAGGTGAACTGTTTCCACCCATTCTCCCCACCCTTTTTTTTTTTTTCCTTAAGAGAGATAGAATATGAATTAAGAAGCACAAAGCTCTTAGGCACTTCAGATTAAAGCTAAAACATAATAATGATAGCTTGATGATTGAATGGCATCTGCCAAACTTCCTCCGGGACTTCAATATGAGGGTAATAGATCATTAGAAGTGTTGAACACTATGTCTGACATGTTTAAATTTATGTATCACATTCCTCCAAAATAATAACTAGTAATGGGTTAAAAGCTTTGGAGGGATGTGGGATATGCATGCAAAACCACAGAATAGGTGATAGGCTGAACTGGTGGTACGAGTTAAGTAACCCAAGATTGACTGCCTAGTATATTTTAAATATGTTAAAAGGGAACTTAATTATAGCAACCTTAACAAGGTTTCCTTTGCAATTCCTTTCTAGAATGCAAAAGTTGTTTAGGTGAATGTATTTCCGTTCAGCTTCTGATAGGGGTTAGGATCCATTATTCATAATCACTGCTCAGCTTAGTTGATGGCAATCCATTAACTACTTTCAATCCATCACTTTGGGTCATGTCTTCAGACCTGTACAGTCAAAAATTATGTAATATCTTGGTTGGTTTATGTCAGCTGAAAGAAAATCAGTGGTCTTGGCACTGGCCAAGAATGTTACAATTCATCATCTGATTGAGTCCTTTGAAGGAAAAGACACCTCCAAGTAAAATACAGCTTTGTTTGTGACCACCTTGCCTTTGGGTGCAGCAGCAGTGCTCTGCTCTGGGGGAACCATGAGTTAAAAAGAAACATCCCTTGTTCAAAACATGGAAGAGAAACTCTTGCAGTTTTCCCTCACTAAACTGGGAAAACCAACCATGAGGTTATGAGTACCTTGAGGAGCAAGATTTAAAATAAGCCAAATAGCAGATATCTGCAAAATAACCCAGCTGACATATATGTTATAGTCTATGGAAAGGAATTAAAGAATTTTCTGTGCTGGACTGTTGATGTTTTTGATGAACTGTTTTAAAATGTAGCTCATACTTGACACAGTGAGTGATGGACTTGAAATATGAGCACTACAGCCAAAAAAAGTCAAATAAGTGCAATAACTTACACTAAGGTGAGGCCACTCAAGTGCCCTTGCATTGTGTTGTCACGTTCTGATAATATAACAATGGCCAATGGCCCTGAAGTATCACAGAGTTGATCCAAGGATCTGTGTATAGTTTTGGTAGATTGATGATAGATGCAGCCTGATCTGTTCTGCCCAGAAGAATCCCTTTCCTGTCATCCCCAAACTTATTAAATCCCCTCTGTCCTTCTTGTGACAGGGATCTCTCTGGATCACTGTCAAGGGCTGTTGCATGGCATACCCCAGCCACAGTCGTGGCTCTGCCATACATCTCTTGCTGGGAGGAAACAGCAGTAGGCCAGACTGCCTGTCCTGGGTTGTGGGTTTTTCCTGGGAATGCCACTTGCTTTGGACTCTCAGCTCACTTAGAAAAGCCTTTGTGAATCCCAGAATTTCTGCTCTTCATGAAGTGGAAGGTTGGATGTTACCTAGGCTTGAGCTCATATTTCATGTGAAGTATGTGGTATGAACCCTCTTCAGGTTACTTTTTGGCCACGGAGCTTCAGTAATAAGAGATGATGCTGCACATTGCTCTAACAAATATAGCAAAACTTTGAATTTTCTCTCTGTCAGACTGCTTTCATAGTGTAGTGTCATGTAACTTGTCTTCATGCAACATCTAAAGGTCGTAAAGTATATGTTACTTAGCTTATTTTTTACTGTAACTTTCACCACTGACAGCAGTCATTATATACTAGAAAATAACACTGAGAGACAGAAGACAGAAAGAGAAATAATGATGGCTTTGAGAAAATAAGGATTTTGGGGATAATACAGACATAGTTGCAATGATTCATACTTGAAATATAGTGATTAGCTTCAATGTGTTCAGCTTTGACACGCTGAGATTAACTAAAGTTAGGCAGCTCACTTTTATTTTAAAAAGACTCTTAAGATGTGCATTCTTACTAAAGCCCTTTTTTCTTTTCTCTTTCTTCTTTTTTCTCTTTCTTCCTTTCTTCCTTTTTTTTTTTTTTTTCCTTGTTTTCTTTTTTTTTCCTCCTTTTCCTTATTCATATGACTTCATGACAGAGCCCAGTGATGGCCTGGTTCTCCTTCCTTGTCCTGCCCCTGGTCTCTGTGCTCCGGGAGCCATGCGCACCCCTGGCAGCAGTCGCCACCCGAGTGTGTAATTGCGGCCTCGGAGCAGGGAGCGGCAGGCGGCTGCATACCATGGGGGAGCTGTCTGGCAAGAGGCCTCCTGCTTCACTCAGACGTGTCAGGACAGCAGCTTGAAATGCTTTGTGAAAATACAAAGTGAAATGAAAATCTTCCCCTACTGCTACCCAGAGGCTGCAGGAGAGGTGTCTCCAGAAGGTGATAGCAGGAATTACTCCAATGCTGTCCAAAAGTTCAAGGGACACAGGTGTGCTCCATTTCCATATTCTGGAGGTCCACATAATAAAATGAAGGAAAAGTAATGTCTCAGTAGGTTTTCTACCACACTGGAAGTCAACAAAGAGGTTAGGAATGCCAAATTGAAGAAGGAAGAGGGACTTTCTTTTTCCTGAAGGTTTTCTCAAAAGTCCTATTGCTGTATTGTAAAGGTGAATGAAAGCCTGTAAAGCACTGGAAGAAGAATTCACGAGATAACATTTTTAACATAATCATTGTTCCAACAGAGACTGAGTTGCCCATGACATGAGCTGAGCATCTCCAGAGACAATCATGAAATTGTTGAATTCTTCTTTCTTTCCTTCATATAAGAAAGTCACCAAAGTCAACAATACCTCATTGCACAAAAGAAAAAAAAAAAGCAAAATTTATCATCTGTTGTAGAAACAGAAAATGGAAAATATGAGCTCCATATTCTTATATACCAGTGGCTTTCTTGTTAGAGTGTAAAGTTCTTATTTTACTCCTTTTTTCAATCTAGTTTTTATGTAATAAATACTATAAGTTAATGAACAGGATACATTATTAACAGGATAACATTTCTTTTTTTTACCTTCTTCTTTTAAATTGAAAATAAAGCTATTTTATATTTCCCTGGTATTTTTCCTTTCACTCCTTCTGAGCTGAGAGGTAGAAAGTAATTCCCATCCTTGGGTTCAGAAAGCAATGTGTAGCATCATCTCAGGGTATGAAATTACTGGATGGAAAAGTAGGTGTTTACATTCTCAAATGAAAGGGGATATTTTCAATGATATTCATTAGTTCAGCTGATTAAAATTTTTAAGATTATGTTTAATGTTTATTAAATGAGAGAGTTATTTTAAAGTGTAATTCTTTTGCAAATCTCTGTTACAAAACAGACCTGCTGATTTAAAGGCATCCTGCTGAAGGTTTGCATTTCTAAACCTCATATGAATTTGAGGCATGACTAGTGGGATGTCAGATGAGTGAAAATTTTCACTTATGTTGATGGCTGGCAAGAGACAGGATTCTATCTGCATATTTTAGGACTAATGAGAAGTTGTGTATTTTCTTTCAGCCAGCTTTCTGAAAAGTCTATGGATAAGAAGAGCTTTACACAGCATTAAAAATAGTGCTGTATAAAAATTTAGTCAGCATCCTCTTTTGGAGGCAACACATGAGACCATAAATAAAGTGAAAAGGTTAATTTGAAATGGGGAAGCAGATTCATAGTGTGTGAAGGAAGCTATGAAACAGGTTAGATGCTGTCTCTAGAAGGAGGACAAGCATTGTGCTTTTAGCCTCGTTTATGTATTCTTCATATGCCACAAAATATTGCAGTCATGTCTGCTTTCTTTTGAGGTTTGGACATATTTAGTCATAACAGCAGTTGTGGCTTGCTTGAGAATCTTGCTGAGAATCTGTCTGCTGAGTGTTTTACTTCTCTGTCTCATTAACCCCAGGACAATCCATTGTGGCATAAACTGTTGGTTCAGTTTTGGTAATGTATTTGCAGTTTCTCACTTTGAGCAGAAATTATTGTATCACCATTTTGACTGTAGTGATTTAGGGATCTGTTTGATGTTGTAAAGCCGGAAAAAAATCCCAGAGGCATATTGAACGCAGGGAGCTGTTCACACATACATACCAAATCTGGGAAGCTGTATCAGCAGGTCTCACCTATGAAAATGAAGAGATGTGTGCTCTTCTAGTCCAGTTTCCAGCTCTGAGACACACCATGAAAGTGCCTTTTTCCATCTCCTGTGTAGCTTTGTGAATACTCTCTTACTTCCCTACTGTGAAGTGATTGCTTCAGGAGGCCTTATCCAGAGATCTCTCTCTTATTTCCTCTACTCTGCCTTTTCATGTGTCAAAAAAAGAAGCTGCTAAACACTGCACACTCAAGACTGTGTGTATATGGGGAGAGGGGAGGAACAGCTTCTTCTCACGTGACTACTTAAACGCCCCTTACGCTTTTGAAATTGCAAGGGCTCAAAAAAGTTTTGGACTGGCCACCTTCACAGGGATGAATTTCATCCACACAAATCTCTAGCAGTTCAGGAGTTAAACTCTGTGCTTTCCCAGAGAGTAGAATTTCCTCCTCCCTCACGTCTAATTGAAGGGTACATATCTACGATCTACTTTGAACAGATTTTGCATTTGCTGCGCCCAATGTAGTATGTCAGATTAAAGCCTAATTGATATTAATTGTCAGTTTGACAGGTATTTACGTAATACACCTGTGATTTGTCCATGCTGCAACATCAAAGAACAATGTAGTCCATTGTCAATCTTGTAAATTTTTTTTCCCTTCTTGAAGACCAGATTATCGTTCAAGAGTAAATATGAAGTATGTTTCAGGAGGTTTGCATTGGCATGTTTCCTCCCCAGATGTGATTTGACTAACAATAGAACAAACCTATGCTGATTTTGTAATCTCAATTCCAAAATGATCAGGAATCACTTTGAAGCGCGTGTTTTCTGATAAGCAAGTTCCAAATTCTCACCATCCTGCTATGAAACGGTCCTCTTACATTTTGTAGCATGTGGATTCTGACTCATCTTTGCATTATGCTCTTCAGTTTTATCTTGATGTAAGTCCCATTGACTTAATTACACTGGCATAAAGATGGAATGGGGAAATGGTGAACCACGCTCACTAACAAGTCCATGGTGAAATATGGGAGTTGTTCTTTTGTCTTCAGGGAGGTTTTGCCAGAATGGGGTGTCTCTTCTAGACAAACTCTTTGCTATTTTTAGCAACTTGCAAGAAAACTGAAGTGTATCCTCCAAATCATACCATGGTGCAAAAAGCAGATATGCATCAGAAGGCTGTAACTAGAAATGGGAAATTACAAACAGGGACTTGATGTCTTTGATAAGGCAGGGCATGGTGCTTCAATCAAAGACAGTATTGAATATAATTCTGACATTACTGAATATAATTCTGACATTATGTTTATTTTTAGCCAGTTTGCAGCATATGCAGTGTACAGTTACCTAAAGAAGAGACAAGGAAGAGAGAAAATAATGAGGATGGTAACTTAGGGCCATCAATGACATACAATGGAAGAAATTAAAAAAATAAATGTTATTTACACATCAAAGTACTAGGGGAAGCTAGAGTCCCTGTACTACAAAGGACATGAGATCTTGAGGCATCAGAAAAATTTGGATTGTGGTATTGTAGAAACAAGAACTGCAGCATAGATTCAGACAGAAAGTGCGGCAAAGAATATGTTTCCCTCACCAGCCCTGGCATCTCTGAGGGCTGTTTGGGCTGGTTGTTTTCTCTGAGACACGTAACATGATTCTCCAAACCCCAAGTTATGTCTAGCAGGCAGGATTTAACTTTTAACTGGCACGATTTCAGTTATATCAACAAAAGATCTCGGTCTCCTGCCACAAACAAACAACTCTAAATTAACTGGCCTGAATAATTGAACAAGGGGTTGTTTGTTTGTTTACTTCAATTACTGTTTGTGGTAGCAGTGGGTGGATATGAAATCTTGCCACTGCTTTCTAACATCTATCAGATTTGGAACTTTTTTCCTCTCTGAACCTTTGTATTGCATGCAATTCTTCATGATATTTTTCCACTACTACTTGCATTTCCCTTTATTTTTCATTCCTGAGATTCTAATATATTACACTGGGCGTTGTAGTATCCTTGATCCAAGAACACTATTGACTTTTCAAATCTGTGAAACCAGGTGGGTTGTTTTTTTATTTTTTTCTGGTTCTTTCTTTATCTTTTTTATTCTTTTTTTTCTGTTTTTGAATCCTCTATTTATCTCTGAATGATTTTTTCAGGCAACGTCTTTTCATTTTATCATATTCCAGTCTCCTGGACTCTGTAACATAATTGGCATAGTTTTGTTTGGTAAGATGTCCTTTGTTAAAAGTCCCCTGCTTTTCTCAATGCACTACATTGCATGTACAGTTGTAACTACAGCTGTATTTTACTTTAAATGTCATTATCACCATTCGAAAACTATTATATAAAACATCATAAAAACCTGGCTTTTCGTTTATCTTGCCTTGCAATTCTTCCAGGGTTTACTGTTTGTTCCCGTGGTATCAGCATCAAGTATTTGTTCTTTTGCTTTGCTCTCTTGCTTTTCATAAAATAGTAATTTGTTTGCTTTGTACTCTTAATTCCTGCACTATTTCAGTGAGCACTCCAGCCTACTCTGCTTCATGCTCCTGTGCCTGTTTTACCCTACAAGTTCAATATGCCGTTCCCTAATCTGTTTGTTGTTGAACCAATTGAAACACAGTCTTTCCACCTTCTTCCTCATTCCCAAGTAATAAATGCAGCCCTAGTTTACATAGGTAACAACTCAGCTTAGAGCCTCTGTTCCACTTTCCGTTCTTAATTTGGTTTCTGTGACCTAGTATTTGTCCCATGCTCAGTCATCACCTCACAGCTCTGGAGCTGAGTCACGGTCCAGCTCAACCCTGGAGTTTTTCTAGTGTTCAGTACTGGTGCTGAGGTTGTATTTTGGATGCTGTTTCATTGGTTCAATGCAGGAATCTGTAAGTGTTTCTGCAGCTACCCAAAGTCCTGAAGGAGTTAGGGAGCCTGTAAAATACCTGCCCGGGTGATGTCTCTGGGTCAGAAATGCTCTCCAACACTGCCTCATCCAAGGCTCGTGCTCTGTGTTTAACAACAGGCACTGCATGTGTGCCTGTGTATCCGAGGAAGCAGAAACAGACTGTTGAACACTGTTTCGTCGACTCTTGTGGCTGAAAGTGTGAATAAGCTGTGTTTAATATGGTTGTCTAGGCTGTTTACATTGGCTTTTTGAACCACAGCCAAGTTAAATTTCTGAGGAGGCTGCTATTGCTTTCTAAAGATGTAACCCCCTATCTTTGTTCATCAGCTCAAAGTTATTTACCAATCATTACCTGTGTTTGGCAGAAGAACAGCAAATAAATCAGGCACTTTGTGTGTTACAAGGTCTTGGTAAATGTGTATTAAAATACAACATCCTTTTATTTGAACAATATTCATAAGAGAGAATATTAATTATTATTAATGTTAGAATATGACTGCTTTGCTCTATGCCTTAGGAGATGACAGTCTCTGTGGTAGCATTAATTAATGTGTAGCTTGGCTGTGTAGGCAGAAAGCAAATGATCTCCCAGCAGGTTATTCAACATCAGCATACAGCCTTCCATCTCGTACAGTACTTTCAAAGCAATTCTCATCCACTGCACTGCAACCTTGCACTAACCTTATGTTAACAAATTTATATGTTGGAAATTATTCTGCTGACATCAATGGTGTTACACCATGCAAAACCTGTTTAAAATTAGGTCCAAGGTATTTCAGTTTTAGTTTTTAAAATGTATTCTAAATAGTATTCACTTGCTTCAGTAATTGATGGCTTGGGATTACTTTTCAGTTTCTAGTTCAAAATGAAGGTTTTGTAGAGGTTTTTAGTCTGGTTTTCCCCTCTTTTCTTTTCATATTTAAGTTGCTCCCTTAGGCAAAATCACTGATTTCCTATCATCCCTTTGCAATATTATGAACCAACAAACAGAGTTGTCTGCCAGTTCATTCTTGAATATAAATTCTTTTTAACGCAAGCAGAGCATGCAGGAATCTCCTGCTTTACAAAACAGAAACTGCCTGTGTGTCTGTCTGTGTACACAGAGAAACAAAAATGCACTAGAAAATACCCTAGAAAAACATTTAAAAAATAGAAACCACGCATGAGTTAGAGGAACATTATTAAGGTACAAAGTCAAACATCTTGAAGCTTAGTAATGCAAGCATTACAAGATCTTAGTTTTTCAGGGATTACCTGCTTGCTTAGTCTAGCCAATACCCAGAGCATGTGAGATGTTTCATGGATGTTGGACTGCACAGAAATTTAAGCTGTCCACCCTTAGCAGATCTGTGCTGGGCACGTACAAACTGCTTCATTTTTGTTTTTTCAAAGGCACATGAGCTGACCAGGCTGGGTGAACTTTCACCAGAATGGCAGAACACATCCACATGGCAAAGGTGAAAAAAAAAAACCTACTTGTTTTGAGTCCCAGCTATAAAATAGTAGGATTAGAGCTTTCTAGACTGTCCACAGTTTTCTTCTGGAAGTAGATGAGACATGATGGGGAAATAACACCCAGGAGAGACACCCAGGGGCCAGGGATGGAGCCTCCAGGTCCTATTCTTCCTCCATTCCACCCAGGCTCATACAAAAAGGGTCTGGGGGGGCAAGAGGAACCTCTCCAACACACAAAGTTGCAGGATACAGCTTTTCAGCGCTGTCCTGAGGTGAAAAGAAAAAGGAGGTGTACATGAACACACATGGTCCAGGGCTGCTGGAACACCACTGGGAAGCCTTAGTTAAAGGCTTGATAAGGCCCTTGCAGCTCAGTAATGGGAGAAAGCTGGGCCCACCAGCATCCCAAAACAAGTAAGCATTTTTCTTGTGAGACATTTTCTTTGTAATCTTTTTGGTGATACAGTGGTTGGAACCATCCTTATTGGTCTCCTATCAACTATTCCTGCTTAGAAGGAAGCCCTTGTTGGATACTTCAGGTGAGCCAGTGGCCTGAAGTCACATCAGGAGCATGTGCTCACTGGGAGGAGAGCCTCCTGGAAAGGAGTGAGCTTGTCTAAAATTCCCCCAAGCCCCACAGTGGTTCTGTGACAGCCAGGCTGAGCCCAGCTAGCCTTGGGAACACAGGAGCCAGGAGAAGGAGGTGGATGGGAGCTTGGGGTGGCAACTCAGGGCTCAGATAGCAACTGCTCATGCAAATCCAACCTGCAGGGGTTGTGTGTGTTGCTGGTGTGAAGATACATTTTTAGAAAATGTTTAAGTAGCACCAGAGGCAGTGGTATGACCTGTAGATGACTTTTCCATTTGTAACTATGGAATGTAGAAGAAAGGGAGGAAAAAGAATTTAAAAGACGTGCAAGAGACACCTCTATGACTAATTCAGCTCTTCTGTAGAGAAAATTTAATTCCTTACAATTAAAGGGGAAGTTCCTAGTTTGGCTTATTTTTAAAAAGTTATTTCCAAGCTTGACATGACTTTGATATCTCCTTACCTGGATTTCAGATTGCTCTGAACATTTGAGTATGCTGATTTTTTACTAAAAAGCCTTCAAAATGAGCTCATTTTGCAGCTTCTAAAGCAACAGACTTTGAGCCTATGATAAGTAGTAATTAACCTGTTGGTCAGGTGTTACCAGTAACAATATTTGTCTCTCTTCAGTTTCTATATGTTATTCCTGTTTTATAGCTGTAGGGAATTACAATTGCACTGTGTTTTCTTTTCACACGAAACTGACTTTAATACATCTATTTTCACTTATATATGATAATGGGATGACCAATGTACTCTCCTGATTGTTTTCAAAAGCCAAAGAGGACCTTATGATGAGAAGTTTTACCTCCTACACTGGTGCCCTTATAAGCTCACACATTTCTTTGCGGTCATTTTTGGTGAAAGACAGCCACAGGACAATCCTTAAAAGTCAGGGCTGTATTTTGCATAGTGTGATTATATGTCATGTCTTCAATGGGAAAAAAAAAATAAGAGAAAGATTTCTCAGTTTTTATTAGAATAGGCAAATCTAAACAATCCCAAAGTCAAGGTAGAAGGAGCATAGCATCATAACATCATTCTACTCATAAACCAATATTATGATTTTTGAAGGTTTGGGTTTGGCAGCTGGTCACCTTTGTGTGTAGCCTGCAAATGTCCATTCTGATTTTTGGGGGTTTCATGCATTGCAGAGAAGGTAGCCTGAACTTGTCCCACCCATTGATGGATCCTGGATGAGCATATTTCAGTATCCACCTTGATTTAGAGGGATTAGTTTGAACAAGCCCTAATGATTCTCCCAAGATAATATCCCCTGAGGAAGGCAGGAAACCCTTTAAAATAAGAATGTAGTGATGACTTTGCAACATTACACATAGCAAATTTATTTTCATGGGTATCAGAAGCATGAACAGGGGAAATGGTTTTGCCTTCATTATAAAAGGATTGCTGCACCTTGGTCCCTCCATGACATCAACAGCAGAGCTCCTGCCTGAAGAAGAAAATAGGAAATACAGAGTACTTACATTTTTCCAGTGAAAATACTTGCTCCCCCAAAAGACCACTTTGGTCTTCCTATTTTAAAATGTAAACATTTTTTTATAGTTTGAGGATAACCACGTTTTAAACAGCTGTTGCCTCTCACCTGTACTGCAGCTCTGTTTCTGCAGTGAATTAAGCCCTCTCTTCACAGACTGCACATCAATTGCAATTTTTTAAGTGCTTTGGGACCCTTTGGGTTGAAAGGTATGATATAAATTTAAGATATTAAATTGTTAAGAAGAATAAGAGCATTACCAGATGCTGATGCTCATGTTATAGCCATGCTGTTAACAGCAAACTGGGAGATACTTACACTTTGTCTCTGCAGCAGGTATCACATCGCAAAACCCTTTTCATTAACTGCACACTGAAAGTCATGAGGATGTTTAATCCTCATGCTAATCCTACTGTACAGCAGTCCAGAACCTGCCTGATGTTATAGCTAGGAATTTTCTTCTAACATCCCATTGTACTGGCATTTTTAGCATGCTTATATCCCTCTGCTCTTATACCACTGCCCTTCACTTACATAGCTCTTTCCTTTGATGGTGCTGTAGCATCTTCTCTCAAGTGCTGGTAGTTGTTTCATCTCTGAAGTTTTACTATGGTTGACTAAAGAAACAAAATTTGTCCTTGTGTTGTTATGTTTCCACACCCCCTGATCATCCTTACAGCTTTTCTCTTTTATCTGCCCCAAATCCAGTTTGTTTTCTTTTAACAACACTACCAAGAGTTGTTTTTTATACTAAACAGGATTTGAAATAAAAGACACATCAATTAGTGTCTCATATTCTAGCAGTAATACTCCCCTACTTTTGCTGGAAATAGCACATCCTACACATCCTAGGATTATGTTTGCCTTCATGGTTGCATCACACTCCTGATTCACGGTCACCTCTGGTGAACTCATACCTCCAGGTTCTTTACACCGGTTGTTTCAGAGTACAGTGAGCTTTTTGTTTTCAGTCTCTAAGTGAATTATCTCAAGCTTTTTCCTCTTGACTCTCAAATCTTCCATGGTCACAGACTTCAAGCTGAGCCAGTTTTTTCTTTCTAACCTGAGCCTCCCCTGTACTGATGTTCTTCAAATTTAAATCATCACCAACCTTCTTCAGCTTGTTTGTAATATTTTTGACTGACTAGAAAGTGCCTGTAATGATTTGTCAGGCTGATAGTGACAAATCCAACTAACAGCTTCATGCCAGCCAAAGATTTTCCCTTTTTTGACCTGTTGCCACCCCTTTATATATATTTGCTGTACCTCATCTTCTCCAGCTTAGCTGTTACTGCAGTTACTAGAAGGATGAATCATAGAATCATGGAACAGTTTAGGTTGGAAATTACCTCTAAGATCACTGGATCCAGGCACTAAACCATCACTGCCATGGTGGCCACTAAACCAGATGCCAAAGTGCCCTGTCTACTCATTTTCTGAACACTTCCAGGCATGGTGACCCCACTGCTTCCCTGGGTAGCCAATGGCTGACCACCCCTTGAATGAAGACATTTTTCCTGATATCTGATCTAAACCTCCCCTTGGTGCAACTTGAGGCCATTTTCTCTCACCCTGTCACTTGTTACTAGGGAGAAGAGACCAAGCTCCACTTTGCTGCACTCTCCTTTCAGGTAATTGTGGAGAAAGTAAGGTCTTCCCTGAGCCTCCTTTTCTCCAGGTTAAACATCCCCAGCTCCCTCAGGTACTTCTCATCGTACTTGTGCTGTAGACCTTTCACCAGCTCTGTTGCCATTCGCTGGACACATTCCAGCCCCTCAATGTCCTTCTTGCTGTGAGGGGCCCAGAACTGGACACAGGATTCAAGGTGCAGCTTCAGCAGCGCTGGGTACAGGGGGAGTGCCTGTACCAGGATCACTGTCCTGCTCCAGCTGGCCAGTGCCAAGTGCTGATACAGGCCAGGATGGCACCTGGGCAAGAAGGTCACCTGGGCACGCACTGACTCATGTTCAGTGGCTGTCAAACAACACTCCCAGGTCATTTTCCCCTGATCAGCTTTCCAGCCACTCTTGCCTCAGCCTGTCATGCTGTATTGGGTTGTTGTGCTCCAAGGGCAGGACTTGGCACCTATTGAACCTCATACAATTGGCCTTGTCCCATCAATCCAGTCTGTCTGTATCCCTCTGCAGTCTTCCTACCCTCCAGTAGATAAACACCCCCACCCAAGCTGGTGTCACCTGCAAACTGGCTGAGGGTGCACTCAATCCCCTCATCCAGATCATCGATAAAGATGTTAAACAGGACTGGCCCAAAACACTGACCCCTGGGGAACACCACTTGTGGCCAGCTGCCAGCTGGATTTAGCTCCACACTCAGCCATCCAGTCAGATTTTTTCCCAGTATCCATCAACTCCATGATTAGCCAAATTATCCTGCATTGTTCCCTGTCATGCCACGGCTAAATCACTCTTATGAGCAAATGTAGGGTAAAAGCTACTTGGATGCTTCCATATTGTGCTTTAAGCTATGAGACAGAAATACCTTTTGTAATAACAGGGGATGGCTAGGTAAATCAACATTAGTTTAGAAAGTTTGAAGTAAATAGCAGACACCTTTTTTTTTTCTTTTTTTCCTCTCTGAATTCATAGTCAGGGTCACTGGACTTGATCTATCTCACCTGATCCCAAAAGGAGAGAAACAGATATTCTTTCTGCAAAGCAAGCAATTTGTGCATGTCTTCTTTTAATGCTGAGTTTAAGTTGTCATTTAAATGAGTACTTTGCTTATTTGCAAAGAAGGACCCTGCTTTAATTTGAACACAAAAGAACTCTACATTATGTTCTAGATTGTTTTCTGCATCTGTATTATGTAAAATTGTGCACCAGGTTATTGTTCTTTTTCCTTACCTGCATTTCCTTCCTGCAGTGGAATTTGTTTAACAAAACTCAGAAGCCGCTGCTTCTAAGAGTAACCAAGGTAGAGACTCAGGTAAATTAGTTCTTAAATAAACTTCTCCATAATTATTTAAAGAACAGTACTTGTTGGTTGGATTGGGTTTTTATGTTAGTTTTGGAGGGATCTTTTGTTGTCTGAATTTTTTACATGCATATTCTTGTTTTATTAGATTTCAAAATAGTAAAACAATATTGTAACAGTAGTAATCTTTTTGTTGCCTTTTTGTGCTTTATGATTCGGTGCTGATGCATGTTCCCTATAAGCACAGAACCATCACATTTTGCCTAATGTGCTGCTGCTTTCTTCTTCTTTGCACTTCTAGCAGCAGTTCTACTGTCTGTTTGTTACGTTAGTATACTCAATCGGCAGCACAAAATATCTGTTTTAAAATGAGTCATGTCACTCCTGTACATTTCTTTAATTTTTTCCAATTCTGGATCAGAGGTTTAGCCTTGCAGAGCTTTGACTTGTTCTATACTTCTGCTAAAATTAGCAGGAATCTGCTCAACTTCAAGTGCGTTTTTCTGCATCAGGGCCAGAGCTCTTTCAAGTTATTGAGGTAAAGTTCCATGTTCTCCTGGTTTATTTCCCGTTGTTTTACCAACATTTGCACTACCAAACCACTGATTTAGCCCTCCACAGAAGGCAATACAGCTGAGTCAAGCATGATGTTACTTTCATTCTTATCCTTACAGTTATAAGCATGTCCCCCTTTATTCAACATAGCCGAGCTTTGTTGGCCATGCTGTACCATATGCTGTAGCTCATGTGCTGCACATAGAAATTTTTGATAGGATTATCTGAATTATCCTCAATGTGAAATAGACCAAACTTTATTAAAAGTAAATCTGATATGCCAGGGTAAAGATGCTGATATCTCAGATAGGTGGCATATCTGGAAGGGCTTTGGTTTGTGAACTGCTGAGGAGGAATTCTTTTTAATAGAGGGTGAATTCAGTTTGCACTTTTTTCATTTGTTTTGTTTTTTCATTTGTTTTTTAAATCTAACTTTCAGTATTCAGGAACAACGGTGTGAAACAAACACAAATGTATTGCATTTTTAAAAGCTATTTTAGTCCTGTTTCCAACTCCTCTTGTGCTGACATTCTACAAACTGATTTTCTAAAAGGACTGTCACCATCAATTTTGCTTTTTTAAAGGACTTTAATTCTTTCAGCATGTTCATATGGTTTTATAAAGCCCCAGATACATGGCAAATCCCCTTGGTGTTGTAAGACAAGATTGCTGTTAAAAAATGTTTAGGCTTAGTCAGCTTCTTCTCACTACTGAAGTCATGAGGGACTCTGGGAAATGGTGTTTATACTAAGCTTAAATTGATAGGGCAAGTTTAATGCAATCAGGTCAAAGGTACAACTGCTTAGCTAGTCTCATCAACCACTCGGGTTTCAGCATCAGTTTATAAGAAAAGCCTGTAATGATAACATCTGGCTGCGAGCGCATGGGCTGCATTCTCCATTCGGTGATTGAATGTAATTTAATGGTGGGGAGGAGCAAACTGAAGGGCAGCTCCATTCCTGAATTATGATCCCCAACAGATAAGGTACAACTGCCAGACTTTGATCACCGCTGTTATCAATTCACTTGATGAAGAGCCTTTCTCCAATATAACCTGGACAGACTTGTCTTCCTTGGAGGAAGGAGCGTGGTCCATCAAACAGGCTCAGGATGGGGGATGTCAAGCCCAGGACAGAACTTGGTGGTTTCCAAGTGCATACGTGTGTGGCTGATTGCTGGCCAGGCGTTACTTTGAGCGAGTGCTGAGTGACCCAGGACAGCGCTGAGGAAATGTGCCAGACAGAATAATGGATTGGGCTGCCCTCCTAACATGAGAAAGCATCATGCTCAATTACATATTTCCTGCCTTGCACTATCCGAGCTGGTGTGTGGCAATTTAAATATTCAAGATTACTGCCAGCCATACCCCAAAATATATACTCATTAGGAGAACGTAGATACCCAAGACATCCTTAGGGATTTTAATCATAGGCAAGTCTGGTCTGCTGATGCTAATTCAGACCCTAAGAGGGGCTTTTTCATACAGAATATGTCTGGGTTTGCTGGCCAAATAGGGTAGTCAAATAGGTATTGCCCTCTTTTCCTTATCTGTACTATATTTAAATTTCTTTTGTGAAAAAGTTTTTACATTTTCTCCACCCTGGCTGGAATTTTGTTAAATATCTGTCCCCAGTGGAAGAATTTGGGAAATTTCAGTCAAAATAATTTCCGATCATCATTACAGAAGAAGAAATTTAGATGACTTGTTGCCAATTGACATTGGTAACCTTCTGCTTTGAGGCAGGGACTTTAAATGGGATGATGCTGGGATTTGTATGTCACTGGTATGCTTCTTTTTTTCCTGTGAAAATCACTGCATGTTATGAGATTTTGAAAAAATAAAAAACAGAATTTGCAAACACTAAGCAAAAAGTTTTTAATTTTTCCAGGTAAAATGTCAGAGTATTTAATTCATATTCAACATATTCAGTCTTCTGATGGTGCTAAATGGGATGTGTTATTTCTGAGAATCATCAAGCCTGCTCCCTCCATCCTCCATCCTTCCATCAAGTTGAATTGAATAAAACTGAGCCAACACATGGCATTTTTTGTGGTTAGAGGAACCACTTGGTACAGAAGATCAACATTGTCTCCCTCCCCAAGTTTGCTTACACTGTATTGCTTACACTGAGGCAGCACAGATCTCAAAGCGTGCAAAGTTAGTGATTATCTGACCTAACTGTTTTCAGCAAAGGTCCCATTAAATTTCCTTGGGTTGCAAACAAAACAGAGAAGCAGGTTCTCAGTTACATCTGTCACCCAAAAAAGGAGTATACTCTCCTTTGCCTCAAGGAGCATGTGTGGGTGAGCTGTCTGTGACTGACAGCATTAAGATCCATAACAGCCAATGTGGGACCCAAATGTTGGATATACCCAGCCTCGTTTCAACCTGCAAGTCTTTGTAATCACATATGGCACAAGCTTTACTCTAGATGGGGATGTGCATTTTTTCCATTTTCTCTGCACATGAACTGTTTCCATAAGGATGTTCCTTATTATGTGTTTACATTGGGTTTGCTGGTACTCAGGTGGGGATGCCTGTCACTCATGCCAAATGAATATACGACCATTCTTGGCAGTCAGCAAATCTCTGTGTTTATTTTACATTATTTGGGTAAGAAAATTCAACATACAGCTTAGGTTGGTAAGATTTGCCACTCCTTTTGAGGAACCAAAACCTGGGGACACCATTCAACTTGCCACAGATCAGTGGCAGGAGAGACCATGGGATCTGCTCTCTAATCATGAGAAAGTATAGTCCTGCTTGTGGGCCAAGGCACACCCTATTGTAAGATCAGCTCTTGTGCATAATAAAGGGTAGCATTTTGCACTCTTTTGTCCTGATAGGTATATCTTACTGTGGGTAATTATAAATCAGGTAACAAACCACTTTCTAATGGCACAGAAAACAGTTAGCCAAAGTGTGACTCACAATTCTTCCACAGCTTTGAGTTGTCTCAGTAGGTTTCAGTGCTCAGCTTAGCACGTGTAATGCATCTTTTCATATAGATTGGATGAGGCCCTACTTAAAGTGGTAATGATTATATACACCATACTTCTAAAAGTATAAACTGCTTTTGAACAGACTGTAAAAGCTAAAATACCAACTGCTAAATCAATGAATCATACTTTGTAAGGGAGTGTTTTTATATATAATATATAAGATCCAACTGTATATGTATAGGCAGAGTGAATACTTACACATCACATGTGTAAGATATAAATGATCCTGATGAACATGACTGAAGTAAATTATGTTAATGCTCCAGTTAGAACTATTTCTACATTAATTTCAAAATGTTTTTGTTATAGTGTAGATTCAATGTCAGGAAGATGAAGGAATCTGGGCTTTTAACTGCAACCTCCACATTGCAGTGTGACTCTATGGGGATGTTGAAAATTAAACATTTGGTTTAAGCATTAAACACTTAAATTTTCTTTTTAAGTCCTAGGCTTGTGTAAAAGCAGATTGGGAAATGGTTTACAGTACTTCCTATTGGGGGTTTCCATACAGACAATGTCAGAAATGACATCACTTTTCTGCTAGTTACTTTTATTACTTTTCAAGAAAAAGTCTTTAAAATGCCAGCACACAATTTTCATGGTGATAAGTGATAACCTTTACGAAAGTTCTGTTTTTCTTTTAAGAGAAAGATGCTTTCAGCCCACCTCCAAGTTAGTGGACTTTATCAAGGGAAGTCATCATTCGTCCCCAAGTCTTTCCAGCCCTGAAAGGCGTGGAAGGATTAATCACTAGAGGCAGTTGTTGTGTTCTTGGCTACCCTTCTCCCTATTCAGAGTTTGTCGTGAATGGTCTTGCAATTGGTCTTACAGTGAACAGACCTATCTGCTGGAAGGGTGGTCTAGCCCATGGCGTCACTTCCAAGGAGACCTTTTGATTCTTTTCTTATTTCGTGCTCCAAGTATCTCTTCCCAGGTGAAGGCCCAAGGAGAGAAGGCATCCTTCGTGCTCCCTCTGCCACCACTGGCTTTAGACTCCATCTTGAAGGCTTTGTGCTTGGGGCCGGGAGTACCTAGCACACAGTCTTCAAAGGTGATGGGAAAAAACCCTTCAGAGAAGGGGGAAGGGAAAAAACAGCATAAGTCTGTAAACATCAGTAGGACAAATGGAATATATGTTAAAGAAAGGTGTATGAGGGAGACTGGTAGATAAATGGAGGTGATTTAGAGGGGAATATGGCAAGTGGAAAAGAAGTGTTTAATGAAGGAAGCAGAAACAGCCAAGGGGAAATGAAGAGAGATCATGACTTCTTGAAAGGGAAGATGTATGCCATGCTTAGGGAGGGTATAGGGAACATTTTTAAGAGTATTTGTGGCACTGAAGCACAAAGTTGTAATAATAAAAAATTTTCACTTTCCATCAGTGACAGCTGGAGTGCCATACTTACAACAACTTTATGTAGCAAATTGAGGCATGCTGTAATCGAGAACAAAATGGAGTTTGGAGAACTAGTTTGAATATGTGACAAACGAAACAATACGACAGACAATTTGTTTAGGTTTCGTGTCATGTTTAGAGCAGACTCTGCCTTCCACTGGGTAGAGTAACCAGTATCCCCATCTATGGCTGAATATGCAGCAATGTCTGCAAGGGTAGGTTAATCCAGCTTTATGTTCCTTCAGTCTGAGCTGTGCGTGTTGACTAAGCCAACTGTAACACACAGTTCTTTTCTCCTCAGAGTGGCATGAGCTCTGTGAGAGGTTCAGGTATCTCCTTGTGTCAGGTCCTTCTGTGGTCTCCAGGCTCTTGGAAAGGTATCCCTGTTGCAGGACACTCCTCCAATTTTCTTCTACTTAAGTGCACTGAAACCTATAATCTCAGATAATCTGCTATAGTGTTTCTGTGCATAAATTATATGGGAAATAAACAAAAGCATGTGGGTTTGGTACAGGCTAATTCTTATTCTTAAATAGAATGTAATTTGCTATTGGCAAATTAATCTCATTTATCCTAGTTTCATTTGTTTAAACAATGTGAGTAGAGTTATTCATGTGCAAAGGAGTTGGCAAATGCTGCCAAATCCACTAATAAATCTGGCTGCTGAACATAGCATTTAGAAATGGAGTTATTTGCCATTCTCATTTTGTAGTATGCTAATTTCCACAAAAACCCACTATGATATTAGAGAAAATTATGGCTTCTCCTGGAGAAAAAAGCATAAAGAAATTATTAATCTGCCAATATTGTACAAGAACTAGCAGAAAACTGTAGCGAGCAAGATAGATTTGCAGGACTGTTCTCTTTTGTCAGCGATGGAAGCAGTCCCACTGACTTGTTGCAGAGTGTACTTAAAATCCAATTCTGTGTATTGTATTCATCTTCTCATTTTTAGAGCTTTCAGTTAAAAGTTACTGGGAGTAACTCCAGCTCCAGCTCTTTTGTGCATCCATGCATGTGGCTATAATAACTACATCAATCTTTGCCGTACTTAAGAATTCTGGGTTAGGGGATCCCACGTGCTTGAAGTGGCTGCAGCATTTTAATTGATCTCTGTAGAATATCACAGTGATATTATCGTCATAGGAGAGCTGCGGGCTGCCCTGGCAGCCTGCCAGGAGCCCAAGGGCTGTCTCACATTTACATGAAATGGACCATATTGCCACCCTTGGCATCAACACAAAGGCTGTGTGTCCTACAGACCGTGCAGGTCCCAACACGCAGTGAAGCCACCTCACTGCAAGCAGACACACCGGGAACTTGGTATTTTCTGCAGCCAAGGTACCTGTTTGCCTACCGGGGTGACAGCGAGCAGCATTCCAGCTGCACCACTTGTATGCTAAGCAAGCAGTTAAAAAAAACCCCAAGAGTGTAGCCAGTATAATTATCTTTCATCTCACCTGAGTTCAAAAGCAGGGCTTTCCCACTGCCACTCTGTTTTCTTAGCCGTCTGCTCCAGAACCACTTTGGCTGTTGGTGGTTTCTGTGGAAAATTAAAGGGGGAATGACTGTCACAGCTTCCTAATGACATCTAGGGATTCTTTTATATGCTAAGTCATTCATATCTTTTACAATTTAAAAGCATGATGACATCATATACATAATAACCATACAGGACTGCCTGCATATTTGCAAATAAATGTTAAAATTCATGACAATCTTATTTTTTCTCAAGCCAAAGATGACTGAATAATTCAGGTCCATTTTCTCCAAGAACTTCCCCTGTAAATAGAAATACCTCTGCCTCTATCTGTTAATTGCTAATAGAGAAAAGTCCACAGATATCTGCATGTTGCAAGCTTTTATTTATTAATTATTTACAAATTACAATCGAAGAAGCATAAAAAGAATTATTATGGGAAATCATTTTCTATCAACTCTATACATTTGCAAATGGAAAGTTAACATTTCAGCTCTGCCTAGCGACTTCTTGTAAGAATAGTATTGAGCTATTACAACTTGAGATCAATTACATTTCTTTTCTTACTTACACACTTACTGGATAAATGTTGCCTAGTTATCTCTTCCTGTATGGATGCTGTGGCTTTTTGGCTTATTGATACTCTACAAAGTATCTGTATTTCACACATTCCAACAACTTTGCATCACTTCAGCACACTTCATTAGCTAATCAAGACTGAAGCCAGGCAATTCATTTTCATTACATATGGAGCTGATGTTAAGTAAACATGAAAAGTAAAACAGAAATATGTTAAAACATGCTTGTATCATTTTATTACTTTGATTATATCTCTGTGCATGACTGTATCCTCACCTGACACTGATACAGGGTGTATTTCTTCTTTCACTCATAAATATACGTGTAGTCTGCTGAATTGAAGATCTGCTGGTTTGTGGGTTGGATTCTTTTTAAGGCTAACAAAAATTACATCAATTTGAACATTTTTACGACTTCAAAAAGGCAATTTGTGCCATGAAGTGACTCTCTGTATAATTTTGTTTCAGTTTTAGGGAAGGAAGTTAGTGCATCCATTCACTGCTAATGCTCATGAATTTGTATATTGTGTAAGATCAGTGTACAATATCCCTGAAATACCTGAAAATGCACTAAGCTTTATATTTGAAATTAGGCCAGCATCCTGACCTGATAAACTCATGGTGTTCAGCTCTGGTTCTGTGCAGCACTATGTTAGACCTACGTGGTTGCATAAAGGTGACACAGCAAAATCCACAAGTCCTGTGGGCGTTGACTTTGGACAAAAATGCCAATCTGCACCTCTTGGAAGTCCAGTGATGTCAGCACAACAAGGCTAGCTCATCACATTCTTAAAAGCCTGATTGAAAAATCACACTTAAACAGACATCCCAGCATTTGCTTTTATTAGGTGTACTTATGCTGTTTGGTGAAGCATTGTTCGCTGTCCATGACTGGTTGCATCATGGTTGCTGTATCCAATAACAGATATTCACCGTCCTGGGGCCTTCGTGCCGTGTGCCTCTCCAAGTGTATAGCAGTGGACACCCACAATGAGGCAGGAGTTTACTTCCCTGCTCGTAGGCAATATTGCACTTGCAGAGTGAGTGATGTCAGTAATGATTTTGGCAAACATAAGGCGTGGTAGGAGTTGTCTTTGCAGAAGAATAGGGAACACAATCCTCAGTTTCTAGCAGGTGAAATACAACCCTCTTAATCAAGGGGATTCACTGCACATCTATTTAAAATTTGACATAATTTAAACTCGTGCATCTCCTGTTTCTGCTTACGGTGCTATTCTGAGTGTTTGGATTTCAACACAGTTAAGATGGCTGCAGTTGAAAGGGAAGCATTTCTTTTTTACCTCCCATGAAGCAGTTGTCCCATGGATGTACTTCAGCCTACTAGAAAACAGGCTCTATTTATCTGAAACAACCCAAGATAAAATACAGCCAGTTGGCATCCCATGTCTCATCTTTTCTAGCACATTATATTTTAAAGTAAATAGGCCAAATTCCTCCCCAGCATAGCTTCATAGAAACCCACAGCTTTCATTCAGCAGGTAGCCAAATACAAACACTGTTATAGAAAAGGTTCATTTGGAATCAAACATGGAAAACTTTTGAGTTAGAATGATACCTGAAAATATTTGCTCAATGAGATGAAAACATTTAAATACTTGGGTAGATTCACCTTAGAGTTTATACTAGCTCTTGTGCAAACTTCGGGGTGGATCAGAGCCATGGATACCCACAGGACCAATCAATGCAGGAGAACAGTCACCAAAGTCCACTTCGCTTCAGCGAGTTGTCAGAAGATGGCCCTCAAAATAGGACATGCTCTCTGGGAAGATGAAATGGCTGTAAAGTGAGCAATGACCTAATGTATTGCCTTTCCTTCAGGAGATGGCACCATTTTGAACATACATGAAACTCAGGTGGGAATGAAACCTGCAGAAATCAAAGTCCTGTCTCCACCAGCTTCCATCTGCTACTAATTCCTCTCTTAAAATAGGTTTCTTAAAAGGTTTAAGGTTTTTTTTTCCAGTTCATATTTAAATGATGCAATGACAGGAGACACCCTAGGGTGTTACCACACTTCAAGAGGTGACTTGAAGGCCAGCAACACTCCCTGCATGCAACACTATCTTGCAATATTGTCTCATACCATTGTTCTTTGTTGCTTAAATATTTGGAGAGGTGTGTCATGCTTTGTTATTGCCCTTCAGCTTTTTGGAGAGCACAGAAGACAGATCTCTTGTGGAATAGTTCAGCACTTGACAGTGACTTCAAAATTCTTCACCCAAGATTTGTTCATACCAAAGCATTTAGCAGGACACACCAACTACCTTTCACACTTCTAGTAATTTGTTAATTTTATATGCCATTTATTTTGATTGATTGTTGCTTCAAACTGCATTTTAGGAAGAGTGGCAAGAGTGAACTCATGGAAAGAGATCCTAATTTTTAGACCAATATAAATCACTAGGAGCTCTGTTAAATACAGAACTGCCAAAAATCAAAATCAAGTTTCTATGGTTCTTGGCACAGGGGAAGCTGCTCGAGTTTGGTTCCCATTAGTTATTTAGCACTTCTAGTATTTTTGTTGCTTCTGTTGCTTCATTCAGCTAATTGCCAGAATCTTGAAGAATTTTATTCCATGGAGACAGATGCTGTATTATTTTTTCCAAGCACTGTTAAATCAGCAGGAGTTACTTCTATGCAATATTATAATAGCATTTGTAGAAATATGATATGTGTTTATTACTCAGTTAAAGCTATGTCTGTGGCCAAGCTGTGTCAAAATGATACTGTGATTCTTCAATTGCCAATGAAAAAGTAACCATAATGCTCCAATTTGTGTGAGCATTGTTCCCACACACATACTCAGCCACTCACAGGTCCTACTTATTAAATGCTGCCTTCTCTTTGGCTGCCAGCAATGAAAGTAGAAATGCCTCCTTACATTAGTGTCCATTTTAGACACCTACTTGGCAGAAGTATTTCTTGTCTCCATTTACAGGTGTTTGTAAATATTGCCCATCATGATGCTCAGGGACAGAAATTATCTCTGTGGCAGCCAAAGCACACTTTCAGGTCCAGGCCTTAAGAAGAATGTAGCAAGTTGTGACCTTTGAGCATCATGAACAAGAGCGAGCGGGCTATGAGGTAAAGTAGCAGCAGCCATATGTTCATTACCTTTGACTTTAGAATGTTTGGCAGAGATGTGTCAAGCGTCTCATTCAGCTCTTCGCTGCTGTGCAAACATCTGTGCTAAAATTTAAATTTCCCTCATATAGAATTTAAAGAGAAAACAACATTCTCTTAAAAGAGGACTCAAATCTCAGCGATCTGGCATAAGAATGGAATTTAAGGTTCAGAGTAACCCCCGAGTCATGCGGCAGATGGATCCAGTTAGACTCAATTAAAATATGAGAACATTGGGCTGGTTTGGCAGAGAGATATTGTGGAAGGGGTGGGGACAGAGCCTTCAATGAGAAAGTGTACTAGGAAGCCCTAGGAAGCTCTAGAATCTTGCAAAACTGAAATATATGTCTTTTTACTGAAATTAACTATAATGAAGGAGATTTCTTGAATTTTGTACTTAAAGGTGCAGGATGGACCCTCTCCAGCTGCAAGCAGTATCAGATAACACCCCACAAAATATGCAAATTTCTTTCCCTTTTCTTGGGCTTCATCAGAATGTATCCAAACTTTTATTGTATCAACAATTGAAAACATAAGCAGATAAATGGAGACTAGTTCCTTAAAAGCCTTGTAGAAAAAGCATCAAATTCCAGTTTGATTATCTTGCAAAAGAAATTTCTCCTTACAAAACAGAAGCTTCCATCTTCCCACGTGTGAGGAAACTGCTTACATACTGTAGATAACAACTGGAATAACAGAAATTAATAACCATATGGAAGAAAAAGAAAGGTGGCTAATTTTTTTTCCTTTTTTTATTCTTCTGATAGCTGGTGCTTGCAGTAACAGAAGCATCTCAAACCAATGTATTGATTCCAATGTATTTCTTCATTTTGTAGATATAGGCCAGCTTTTCAGAGTTCCTATATTTTTACAATGAAATATGAGTTTTTAAATAGAAATATTTCTTAACTTGAAATAGCAGTGTCTCCTCTGCAGAATGAAATAACGATCCTCTTAGATAACTTGAATATTGTAGGAACAGTGGCAACACATGCATGCATCTGGCTTACTTTCTGTGGGTACAGGCAAGACACTCATTGCTTATTTTAAACTCCCAGTTTATAATTACACCTCTTAGATTAAATTTTGTAATTATTATTAAAAAAAAAACAAAAGAGTAGAAGAAGATGTATTGCTTGCTGTCTCCTTTCCATTCTGTAATTCAGGCCCCACTTCATCCCCACCACTACATTTGTTTCCACCCCATTAATACTTTGTTACATGCAGCGTGATCTAGGTCTTGAAGAGGCATTGTTTGCACACAAACAAGCAGTGTTAAAGCTCCTTTCATCATCTTAATGACACCTAAGCATCTCTAGGGACATCAATGAGGACACTAACTTCTCAACAGAGAGGCAGCTCATCTATTTTCTAGGTGAACTCACTATTCCTGCCCATTTTGTCCTTATGGATATCGAGCAGAGCGCTTTCCTCCATCACTTAATCTTTGTTTCTCTTCATCCATGCTGTTCCCCAATATCTGTAGGCTAAGATAGCAAAGTAAAAAGATAAGTTCAGTCCCTTCATCTCTGTTCCTCGCTAGCCAGCACATGTTGCTCAGTGATTTGGTAGACACAGAGGCCCAGCTATCTTTCCTGACAAGTATCTGCCACTCAGAGACCCCTTAGGATCCAGCAGGATCTCTGCAGGAAGTATTGCAGAAGGAAAATGCATTTGTGTGACTGGGCAAAACACAGTGGGAGGGTTTGGTGCCTAGCTCAGGGTGTATGGGTTCATCTCATGGAGGGACACCTTGGATTCCTCATCAGCTGGGGTAGAAACAAGGTTATAGATGCTGGGTAAGGAGATGTCGGCACCCACTTGAAGGAAGGCTGAGATTTCAGGCAAAGGGGTGCTCAGACCAACATAATTTCAGTGGAGGAGGTCTGGATTGTACAATAAGAGGTTTAAGGGACTCATGGTCCATTAAGAAAATAGGAGCTTGATAAGGTCTGTTGAGCTGGCAAAAATGTGTTCCTTTTCAACACCCCTACCCCAGACTGGTACAGTCACAATTTTCCAAAACAATTGTTGTTTATGCTGAAGTTTTCCACGTTTGGTCTTTCTCCAAAAGCAGATTTCATTGTCAGGTTTTAGCAGAAGGCCCGCTGTTGCTGCTTGGGTGGGCACATGTAGGGAAGAAGGATGTTTTTAAAACATCTGAATTTTATCATGCAGTCAGAAAAAAATATGACTGAAGTCTGGTACTTGGAATGAATGAAATTATTTGCTAATACCAAGTGCAGATGAGCTTTTGCAGGGCAGTATGAAATATATATTGATTTAACCCATTTGGTTAAGGTCAAGAATGAAGTGACTCAATGTCCTGGCTTGTTACAGACATGCTATTCCTGCATGGGGAACTGATTTGAATATTGAGCTGTGGTTCAATGTTGTTGATTTCAACATGTAATGGATCAACCCCACAATTTCAGAGCAACCTCAATTTTCCAGAGAACTTGCAAGCCCTCCTGGCAGAGTTGTGCAAGACCAGAGGGTTAGTTTGTTTTGTTTTGTTTTGTTTTGTTTAATGGAGCTGTAACCTTGCCAAGCAAAGAGACAGACTGCACCTCAGTAAGGACAACTTTTTGTCCAGTTTTTACGCTCTGCTGAGTGATCTCCAGCAATCTCCAAGAGCAAATCTTTAAGTTTTTGCAAAAATTGGTTTTGGTAACATATCTCTTTGGGGTGTTTGCTTACAACGCAGCTCACATTTCTACTACATACTCTTAGATAAATCAGACATTTTATTTGTGGCTTACTCTGCAACCTTGGAATAGTAGTTTCATCTTTTTTTCTGCCTCTGAGGGGGCAAGAATTAGAAATTATCTGACAACAAATACAGTGTAAAGATAAGAAATTACTGTTGTTATTATAGAAATATGGAACTAGATGAGTTCTACAAATACTGGCTTCATTACTATCCTTACTATAATTGAATTCGTTGTTGTGGGAAAGATCTATAATGTAAGAGGAAATAGACAACTGAAAGGAATCATTTGTTTGACTGAAAAGGAAGAGAAAAGTGTTAGACAATTAAGAATCCTCTTTATGGTCCAGTCCAAGAAGAATATTCAATAAAATTATATGGGTAGTAATAAAGTGATCTTCCTGGTAGCAAAATTGGAGGTATTCCTGCTATCCTTCCTCCTTATTCTTACAATCTACTACCATGTAAGTTGCAAACCATTTCATTTTCTGAGTCAGTTTGTACCCAAAGCAAACATCAGCATCTTTCTTGAAAGCATTCCAGATGTAACCAGGGTCGTAAAACAAAACAGAAGGTTGATGGTTTTACTGTGATGCACGTTGCAATCAAGTAGTTATCTGATGGATCATCTACTTTTTATGATCCATCATGAGAAATATAGCTGTCATGTGAGGAATAGATTTCTCATCGTAAAACTTACCTCTGTAATTTCAGCACCTGAATAAGTGCTGCCTCAGGTGCTGATTGTGCTAGTAAACACTGTCTGAAGAGTGATTTCCCCATCTGTTTCTCCTCCTTCCAACTAAATACACAGTTTGGCAACAAGTGTGTTTCTGCAGTTCCCTCTTGTTCAGCAGCTACTGCTATTAAAAATCTCCCATGAGGAAGTTCCTGTCGGGTAGCTGCTGATGCAGGAGTTCACCTGGGGAAAGCAAAGCCTTGTATGTAGGTCAGTGTTCCTGTAGATAGCTAGTGAAGCAATTTCTCCTGGGAATGTTAACTCTCTTATGGCACAGATCACTTCAAGTCACTGCTGCCACTGCAAGGGACTGAACTCACGTACCTCATTCAACTCAGTGTAGTAGGTGAGAGAAAAGCTCCTGGTTTATGTAGGGTTTTTTATCTCTGCACTGGTAAGGCAATTAACTTGGCATTTGGGGTAGATGTCTAAAATCAGAGCTCTTGAACCTCTTGTACCATATTTATCTACAGCACATTCTCAATGGGAGAAAACAAGATACACATTGAGGATGTAGATCAAAACATGCAGAAAGTTGCAATGATTTCACCACTATCCATAGGACTTCTGGTATAAATCAAATGGACGTTAAAAGTGAGGAAACCTCTTCATCTAATGTGATGATTGAACCACAGGAACAAATTTGCCTCTCAGATTTGTGTTGTGGACCCCCTGTGTTAGGGAGAGGTTATATGTTTCAGCGTGCTGACAGACACTATTACATACTGGGCTTTACTCACCCCTGTTCCGCCAGCCCCCAATAGCCCTTTGCACCTCTGAATCCCTCTGCCTTTGGCACTTCTGCTGGTGAGACTCCCAGATGGGGGTGTGGTTTAGCTGAAATGGGTGCTTTTCACCAGAAGAATAAATTATTCTTATACTACTGTCTGGAAAGGGTGGATCTGGAGCCAATTTAGTGAGCATAAGTTACAATTGACTTTGGAAGTAATAACTTATGCTTTGAGCTTCCTTAGATGTATAGCCAAGGAGCTGTCTGGCTGCATGTGTTTTTACACATCTTTCAGCTAAATTAGAAATCCAAGTGCAAAATCTAATTTGTGGAGATATCTTGAAGATTTGTGACCTTCCCAGAAATACTTTGAGTCCATAAACGAGCCAGAGGGTCTCCTCTGGTTTCATCTACCTTTTTGGGTTTTTTTTTTTAATTGCCACATATGGCAATTTGCTAAATAGCACATGAAGTTTATTATATCTTAATTAATGAATCTGAGTGTAATTTTCCCCAGTTCTGGCAAGCAAACTCTGCTGAAAAGCTGATCAGTGAAGAGAGCCAACTTAACTGAACACCCTCTTCAGAGATTTGACCAAAGATTGAAGTATATGAATATGTGTCAAAGGTAGAAAAGTCTTAGGAAGGCATAAGATGGGGATTGCTCTGGGCTGAGACATAAGAAGACAGCAGGTGGAGCCTTCAAGGAGATGGGGAGGAAGGGAATGGTGAAATGGAAGAAAGGTGTAGTAGAAAAACATCAAATGGAAGATTAAAATAACCACAGTACTGGGAATAACCAACAATACTTGATCCAAGGAGAAAGCAAGTTGGATGTACCTCCTATGCTACCTGTTGATACTGAGAAAGAAAGACCTTAAAGCAAGCCCTGAAGCCAAGGAAAGAATCTGCTGTTGAGTTTAATGGTCTTTACATCACGTTAGTGCAAAAAGGACTGAATCAAGCAGACATATAAAGAGCAAGAATAATGGCACACGGGGACAGTTCATTTCTTCCTGCTGTCAAATTTATGAGTTTTGCCTGGTGGGATGCTACCAGCAGTGATGATGAACATTACAAACCTGGGCTAGATTTAGCCCACTCAGTCACTTCTTGGCCAGGCTCCTGATGATTTCAGTGGGAGATTGCATGAGAATGTGCAAGTCCCTCCTCCCCAGAAATAGCAATTCTCCCAAAACTTCTGTTTGATAGCATGAGCAGGTGTATTGAATTGCTGGCATACTTTTAGTAAGCTAGTTAGCACCTCTGATGAGGTCACTTAAACAATTTCAGCCTTGGATATAGAAGTTGAAGCAGTTAGGGTTTGTAGGAAGAAGAGCTTTATTTCAGAGAGATGCTGAAATTTGTATGAAAATACATAACGAGGCACACAGATGAGCAAAAATTACCTAATGAGAACAACAACCATCTCTAAATGTTCTTTTAATATGTGGATTTGAATGTGTTCAACATTATGTATGTTGCTACACTTATTTTTCTTCTTATGTAGGCAGGCACGAGTCTTCCTACGTTGTACTTTGTCTAATTCATACCCATGCAAAACACAGACCAAATGGGAGTAAATTGAGTTGGTTGCACTTTCTAGTTAAATATGTGAATAACTATTCTGGATGTAAAGCAGCTGAAAACAGTACTGCTCTTACATAGCATTTGCATGTCTGCTATCATGAAGAATCACACGTTTCACAGAGTTCCTACACAGAAAGAATTGCAGATGATAAATGTCCCGTTACTCATGTAGCTGCTCATTTTTGTATGCAATTACCAGAATTGCATGCTTAGTTCCAGTAACCATGTGCACAAAAATAGGCTACAACAGCCTGCTTAGGGTTGTTAATAACATGGTCCGAACTCTCAATCTTTATTGTTTTGTTGTTTTATGCTGGTTTTGTAACAGAACCGAGCTAGGAGTTAGATTGGTTGTTGACTACTTGAGCAAAAGGCAGCATACATCTACATGTACTGCCAAGGCTGCAGGACTGCAGAATTTCTGCACTGACCCCCATACGGTTTAAATGCTGAACTTGGTATAAGGAGCTGAGGGGCCAGAAGACAGATGCTGCACCAGGTGACCAGCTGTAGTGCATGGATCAAATAAGGTACAAGCAGCTCCTGAAAATTTGCATTTAAAATCCTTTAAAATCCATGCATCTCACTTTCATAGTGAGGCATAAGTCCTTGCCATAAGCGATTCAAAGTCAGCCTGCAGTTGAGGAGTACTTAATTGGCATTTCTCCTTTTGGCATATCACTGTTCTCATCAGTTCTAGTGTGTGTGTTTTTTCCCGCCCGTACAAACCTCTTTGCCTTAAAGGACTCACGAAGGAAATAATTAAAAAGTACACAGAGGAAAACTGTCTGAGCAGAAGGGGCAGAAATCCAAGGTGCTGTAGGGAGTTGCCCCAAACACTCTTTTGGATGATTATTAATTTTTTTCTTACTATTATTTTATGATGCTGTTTATGTTTAATTACTCGTGTTTTCCTAACCTGTGTGACAGGCATAATTTGAAGACCAGTAGTAATGATCAAGCTGTGGAAGTGCCAGCTGCTGCCTACGTGCTCAAGCAAGCATAGAGCAGGCAGTGTCAGGAGACAACTGTCTCTTGATTAGATCTGAACTTCTTTTTTTCTCATGTTGGTGAAAATGATCCTGACTGTTATTATTTAAATATAAATGATGCCGAAAGATGCTATGAAGAGCGAGAGCTCTCTCAGGTCACTGCCTGTATGGAATAGAAGTTTGTGGGCCTTTACTGCAGTATATGCAGTCAAAATGTATGCTGTTTTACTTGTAAAAGATACAGCTGGTCTATTTGGGTGTTTTTCATCTGAAAGTTAAGTCTTTTAATCATCCCAGCCTGGGGTGGAAAAGTTGAGGAAGCAATGGTAATTTTTTAGTATTGCTAGGATGAGTATTTTAATTTTATGTGAAAGACACTAAAAGAAAATCCAGGTGAAACTGTAGACAAATGAGAAACATGTGGTTAAATAAGCCACCTGCTGCATCAAGGTGCTGTATGATCACTCATCCTTGGAGAAGTTTGCTTCTGGAGGGTTGCTCATTACAAATCAATGGCAAGGAATTACCCAGGGCAAATTGTGATGGATGCAGTGTGATATGAATGCTTAGGTTCTTCACCTGTAGTAAGCTATAGATCAGAGAGAAATAGTTGGATACAGCTTGAGTTCTCTATTTGTTCCTCCCTCTCAGTCCAAAGTGTTGGTCAAGTCCCTAAATCATCCTGCCTCCTAGCTTCATAAAATGGGGGTGACAGTGCTTTCTTCCCACTGTAATATCATTCCTGTTGCTTAATTACATAAAACCCATATTTTTTCTGGTGGTCCTTCATTGTCGCTGCTGTGCTGCTGTGAAGCAGTTCTGTATTGTCTAAGTGATAATACATCTTGTTGAAGTCTTGCTCAGATTACAAGTGGAATGAAGCTGCCAAGATGTTTATCTAGCTTTCTTCATCTGCTGTTGAGATTCTTGGTAGATACATGTAATTTCTGTAATTCGTGGCTTTGTATGTTCATATGTATTGACATTACACTGGAATATGTCAAAGAAACTAAATCAAGCCAGAAGATTTCACTGGTGACCTGCACTGAAAAGCAGCTGTAGATGAATTCTAACAGAATATTCCAGGAGGTGATATTTGACTTTGATAAATATTCGGAGAAAGGGCTGCCATTTCTGTGTTTGTGCAATGCATAATGGGACCCTTACCTGGCATCTCTGCCCTGCCAAAACATGAATGAAAAATAGGATTGCTTGTCTGAGGAACAGCTCTGTCTTTCACATTGAAACTTGGCAATAAATGATTCCTGTGTGAGTGGTCTCAAGAGACACTTTCCTTGTAAAGGAGTCAAGTGATTGATGAGGCATCTCACATTTTAAACATTATACAGGTGAAAACATTGGAGTATTCTGAGCCCATGCCTGCTGCTGTGTATGCCTGAACAGTTTGCTTGCTTTTTAATTGTGGAACTAGAGGAGGTTTGGTAAGTAGGGCAGGACCAGCAGAAAATGCTAACTGTTTTCCTTCTGTAATTAAGTTTTTCATGTTTGACTGCTGCAGGGTGAAGTAATGAAGTTTTTGGTAACAGATCCAAAATTCCTTTCTTCTTTAACTGAAAGTATTTAAGAGAAGAAGGTCATTGAGAGGACAGATTTCAAGAAGTGGTATATGCATTTGGTGATGCTTTGGAAAGAAGCAGAGCATATTAGCCATGCTTTTAAAGTGTATATGGCTAATGCACTGCCAAATCAGTGGAATTTTATAGGCATCTACTGTGAATAGTAATAGCAGTCAATGAATCTGCTTTTTACCCCTACTTACACTGGCACTGTGAGCTTTAGGGTGTCTTATTGCTTCTTTAAAACTTATTTCAACACAGTTTCAGGCCTGTCAGCAAATCTCTGCTGTGTCACTGGTAATATGAATTGTCTCTCAGAACCCTGCAATGTTCTGCACAAAATCCTGAGGGAAGAGAAATCAGGTGTGTAATGGAGTACCACTGGAAAAGAAAAAGGAACAAATCTGTGATGATATATAGAGAGAAAATAAATTGAAAAATGTTCAAGTGAAAAGAATACTATATAGAAATGAGAAGAGAACGAAATCTCAGTGTGAGGGAACTTGTTTTGACAATGAAGGAAAGATAGGAAAGTAAGGCCAGGTTTAAGATGATGTTTGTGAGCAGGAGATTGATGCTCAAAAGAGAAATGGGACAAGCTTGAATGAAAGAGAAAGACTGGAGACACATCAAATCAGGAAAGAAATTTGTCTTAGAATAAAAAGATATAAATGGGATTTTACAGGAAAATAACTTTACCAAAACATGGGAAAGATTTAAACAAGAAAAAAAGTGAGAGAAATTAAATACCAAGGGAAGGGAAGGATGGCAGAAAACAAAATACTGATCTTTAAAAAGAAAATAAGATAGTTGTGTTCATTTTATTGATTTATTGGAAGATTGTGTGGTGAGTTTAATGTCTGCTCTGAAAGTGAAAGATGTCATAGGAAAAACGATGATTTTTTTTTCCCAGGCTTTCCTGTGCAGGAAATGTAATAGGAAGTTATTTTTATTAATGAAGATCAGAGAATATGCAACAACAAACTACCAAGAATGGTGTGGAAAATCCGGTTATTTTTCCAGTCAGACCAGAAGAACCTGTGTCCATTGACCAGCAGGAGCCTAAGGGTCAGACTATTAAGCAGCAGGATCAGTGAACTGCAAGGCAATTGGAATCTGTGCATCTTTAAATACACACCAACAAACTTCCATTACAGTCAAAAAGAAATCTTGAACACCATGCAGCTGGTATTTGTAGCCATTCAATAATTGCTCTGTTTTGTCTGCCTAATCAACACAAACAGCAGCCTTGTTCGATTTCATTTGCAAAGGTGAAACCAATTGATTTTACGGCAATATACTGCTTGCTGAGCAGTACTTTTCCATCAAGACAGTCAGGTTACACCAGTCACCAAAAACTGATGAGGCAGAACAGTGAGAGCCTTGGACAGAGAGACAAGATCGTTGGCAGAATGTTTTGGAATTTCTTAGGGGGAGTGCACCCCTCGGGTTCAGCGTAGCTGGGCTTCTGAGTGTGCTGGAAGGACTTTATCCTTTCCAAAGCTATGACAAGCTGTGGCACTACTCAGCCCACATGCATAACACCCTTGCAAGGGACTGTGAGATGAGAGAATGGGGAGCACAGTGCCTTTATTTGCAGCAATAGCATGTGTTTCATCTGTAAAAGAGATATTCAGCTGTCTACCTTGTCTGGACTTAACCAGGGACGTTTTATCTTAGCAGATTTGGTAGAACACACATGCAGAGTAAAAAGATGTTTGTTTATGGACAGGAAATGCATAAGCTTTTTAATGAATAAAGTGTGAGTTTGAAGCATTAAATGTGACGTGCATTGTTGTGTGCTACTACCTGCAAAGGTTTCTTCTTTGTAGCGTCCTACTTGGACGCAAGCACTAAATCTTTCATCAAAGCAAGTCTGATTATCTTGCACATGGTTTTCCTGAAAGGATGTTATGATTTTCTAGATGTTTGGTGGCTGGTGATAAATTAGGCTTTTATGATGTCATGTGAAAGGCCACTGCTTGGACTTCCTTGTCTATGAAGTGCACAGGAGAATACATTTGGGACACACTCAGCATCAAAAATTATCCTACCTTGTTTTATTTTAACCCTTTTGTGGACTCTTGCTTGTCTTGTCACTGTGTTCAAGCAAGGATAGCTTCATTTTTGCAGACAGGAGCCCCACTGTATCATGTTCTGAGTCCCCTCCCCATTCCAACTTGAATTTTTTTTCCCCCTTGGGTAAAAAGATCTCAGTTCTTGAGCTCCCTTTAAGCTTGTCACAGCTTAAACTCTCTCCAGATATTTTGTCTTGAAAAAGGTTTTCAAATCAGATGGGGTTTTTATTGAGAAATTGGAATGCAGTGAGGGGTGGGGGATAAGGTGATGCGCCCCATAAATTAGATTGGGTTTATGGCTGTGTAGAGGGAGGCTGCTTCTAAAAAAAACAGCCAGCAGTAAAAGGCAGATTGTGACTTTGTCCAGAGAAATGACAGCTCCCTTCTTCATCCCCCATACTGTCAGGAGGATTTTACAAGTTCTTCTCAAACAATGAGAAATGACTGAACATCCTCCATGCTAACTCTTATGTACTAGTTAATCCATGGCAGGGAGGAAGGCAGGAAGAGAGAAATATCCACCTCCTCTCTGTCCACTTCCCCCAAATCCTGCCACAAGCTTCAGAAGGACAAAGGTTCATGTAACACTGTAAGAGTTAAGGAAGGGGGTGACATCTCTCCCACCCAGCTTCAGTTGGTGAAGTGAAAAAAAGGCAAAGACAGCAACTACTGTTACAGGTGATTTAATTGGACTGTTTCGATTACATGCTCTTTAGATGAAAAATTCTATTTTGAATAAATGATTTTTTTTTAATTAGGGCAAATATAACAGCATGCCATTCCAGAAAATATTTTAGTATCATTTTGATGTGAACATAACAAATGCCATGATTTTTTTCAGAAATGTGAATGTCCATGGGGTAGCAAAATCACCACAAACAATGCATCCTGTAAAAGAAAAATAATAACTCTATGAAGAAGTAATATCCTGAGTTCATAGATCTGCATTTATTAAATTGCTGCTTAATGCTCTAAAAGTAGATAGATAAACATCTGTAAGTAGAATACAAGATAGGTTTCCTAATGTTTACTGTTTTGTTACTTATCATTTGGTATTTGACCAGAGATGATAACTGAATTTGTTTACATTTCCAATATAAGTTGCTATAAATGAAGTATCTTGTAGTGGAAGAACAGAAGAAATTAAGTAGGATTGCAGCATGTATTGCTGGGGTTATCAGTTTTCCTATTCACCTTGACGTGTCAGTCAGCAAAGACAGCTGAAAAAGACATTCATTCCTGCACAAAAACCCAGCTGAAGTCAAACAATTTCACAAAGTGATTTCCTGATCTTTGCAGAAAATGTGAAGAGTAGGGAGTGATGAGAAAACTAATCAGAGCAGATTTAAAAAAAAAGGTGAGAATTACACATAAAAATTTTAAAGGTATCATGCCCTCACCTAAATATACATAATGCAACAATATAACCACATATGATGAGGGCATTATTATCTTACTCTCCACGCCCAAAATAGTTGTCAGAGTGGAGAACAGGTAAACCAAGAGGAAAACACATTGAATAGTGAGCAAAAGCAGGACTTGAAGGTACCAATGAAAATTAAAGGTACCAGTTCTTTTTCTGTACTACAGCTGATCTCCGTCTATATGAAAGAGGTTCATTTCTCGCAGGGTCTTGATTTTGAGTGATGTGCAGGTGACACATTTGTCCAGGGAGAATGAAGAAACATGCTCTTATACAACCTCCTCCAAACCTCTGCTGTGAAAGGAAAATTCACAAATGCTTCCAACCCATGTAATGCAAAATCCACATTATTCAGACACTTCTTAATGCCCAGGTTAGTCTGAAACATGGACTTGTTAGCTCACACATCAGCAGCCAGGCTACAGGGCAGTGGAAGTCAGTGGGAGTGGTACTACCTGTAACCAGCATTTGCAAAGAGAATTTCTATTTTGTTGTAAGAGTAGGAAAACCTTACTTTGATAATTATTAGTTTGCATTTTAGCAAGCATGCTAAAGATTTTATCTGTGATGTGTGTGTTTGGATGACTCAGTACAACATATGAGAAAGGAAGGGCTTCTGCTGGAGCAAGGCCAGAGGAGGACTGCAAAGGTGGTCAGAGGGCTGGAGCACACCTCCTATGAAGACCGGCTAAAAGACTTGAGGTTATTCAGCCTAGAGAGAAGATAGAAATAGAGCAGACTTCCAGTACCTACAGGGAACCTACTAGAGAGCTGGAGAGGGACTGTATGAAGGATGTAGTGAGAGGACAAGGGGGAATTGCTTTAAACTAAACTGTAAGAGGGATCAGATTAGGTATCAGGAAGAAATTCTTTACTGTGTGGGAGGTGAGGCACTGGAACAGGTTGTCAGAGAAGCTGTGGATGCCCCGTCCCTGGAAGTGTTCAAGGCCAGGCTGGATGGAGCTTGAAGCAATCATGTCTAGTGGAAGGTGTTCCTGCCCATGGCAGGGGAGCTGGAACTAGATGATCTTTATTGTCCTTCCAACTTAAACCTTTCTCTGATTCTGGGATTGTGTCCAGCCCTCATGCCTGAACTATCATAATTATGGTCTGTATATGGAGAAGGAGTGGGTTTGATTTTCTTCCTCTCGTCCAGAAGTTCCCTGCTTATTTAGGAGAAGAACTCCTCTGAACTAGAAATGTTCTTGCTACTCGGAAGCCTCTTTGGCACTTCGCAGGGCCGTGAGCTGAGGATACAATTGCGCTTACATCCAGGCTGGGGAACAATTTCCAGGTCTTCCCAGGCATGCAAAAGTGGGCCTCAGGGCAGACTGCGAGGGAGGGAAGCGCCCCCGCCTCACTGCAGCCAGCTGCAGGAATTTCGCTCTTTGAGGCGGCAGGGCTTTCCCTGCTGCAGGGGGAACACTCTCCGGGCTGCCTCATGCGTGGCAGCCCGAAAAGCAGCCGTGGTCCTACTTGCAGCGGGATGCCCTGGCACAGAGCTGTGCGGGACGGCTCCTGATGAGTGAGCTCAGCTCCGGATCCAAAGCGAGTGAAATTCAGCACTGGCTTCGGGGATATCGGGCTGTAATTCGGGAGGAATTTTATCTGGCTCGAGGGACGGCTCTGGCCAAGATGTTTTCTCAGGCTTCGCTTGGCAAATGGACAGATCTGAGTAACGCTCAGCCCTGTGAGGGGCTCTTGTGCCTGCAGCCCCGCCGGTGCTCGCCCCGGAGCCGAGGTCTCTCCTCCCCGGCTGCGGCCCCGCGGCCGTGAGCGGCGGCACCGCCTCCGGCTCCGCGATTCGAGTCCGGCGGCGGCCCCGGAGGCACCTGGGGCCAGCCCCTCCTGCCTCGGCGCTTTATCTGTGCTGGCGGTGGGGCTGCCAGGACCGGCGCTGAGTGAGCCCATTTCCCCAGAGCGGAGCATTGTTCCCGGCCTCCGGCCGCCGCGTGGCCCCGCTGATGGACAATACCACCCGTCCCCGACTTCCTGAGCAGACCAGACAGCTTGCTGTTTTCTTCGAGTCTCTTATCACCCCCTGTCATTGAAAGAGAGGTCTGGCTTCGGCTTCGGTTGGGGCTGATAGGCAGCAGCGAAGTGGAGAAGGCGCAGGGGAGGGAGTTGGGGAGGAGGAGGAGGAGGGAGAGGAGCTCCATTACTGTTATTATCGCCCTAATGTTTATTGCTGTTCCGAGTTCATTTGCCTTAACCCTTTGGAAGCTGGTCAAATTAAAGATTATCAAACTGATAAGATAAAGCCGCTGTTCTAACGCCCCTGGTTCCTGGTGGAAAAGCCAAGGTTGTGCTCAGGTTTTATTGACTGTGTGGTTTGTGTTGATGCCTTATTGCTAGAGTACAGGGGGGTTCCGAGATAAGACCTTACCCTAAAGATGCCCAGCACTCGCAGCCTGCCAAGATCCGTCAGATGTACAGGGGCCAGCGCCGCGCAGAATCAGTCCTTTCCTCAAGTCATTCTTTCCCCTTCCCTTCCTCCTCAACATGGTTTTAGTAAAGATTAAACTTTCTGAATAGGGAGGGGATTTGCATAGGAAAACATGCTAGGGGAAAAAAAACATTGTGCCTCTTACTTTCAATGGCATTTAGTTATATGTGAGTTTCAGCCTATTGGTTGCTTTTGCCTTTTGCCTTTTCCTGTGGTTCTTTGCAAACAATACTGTCTTTCTGCAAAAGACTGCTGACCCAAGAGTGGAAAGCAGTCTGTTCATGCTGCATTAAAACAAATTTAGATCAGGAACCAAATTCACTGGCATTCTTCTATTCCCTTGGTACCCCAACAGCTCCACAACTTTGCTTTTCTAAGAACAGTGGAAAGAAAAAATGAAAACTGAGCGACAACACATTTTGGCTCATCTTAAATTCCTGGAGATGTTTATTGTGCTCCTTGTTAGGCTTGGGCTTCGCTCTTCAATATGTTGTATCTTCAGTCTCCTCACATTTAATATGGAGATAGGAGTTTCTTGCTTTATGATTATACAGGGTTTTCATCCCTGTTACTATAGATATTATAACAAATACTACCCTTTGC
This sequence comes from Motacilla alba alba, assembly GCF_015832195.1. Lineage (NCBI taxonomy): Eukaryota > Metazoa > Chordata > Aves > Passeriformes > Motacillidae > Motacilla > Motacilla alba. The sequence continues at coordinate 68,926,185 of NC_052017.1, read as the reverse complement.
AAAGAAGCCAAGCCAGTGTTCTCTGTCCCATGGATCTCCAGAAGAACAGGCAGAGCAGCACACAGGAGACACAGTGCTCATTACTGCGACTCCTTCTGGGGTTTGATCCAAGCTCAGCTTAGCCGTGCATTGAATTTTGCACCAGTAAGGCACAAGTTTACAGACTCTACAGCTCTAGTTTAGTCAGATATTTCTACTTTTCTTAACAGAGTGCTCAAAAGAAGTCACAGTAACTGTTTTCCAATGTTGCATCTGGGTTAAAGCACGATGTCCCTGGGCCTGGTGGCAAGTGTGGTGGAACACTAGGGAATGGGGAATAAGGTTGATGGTGAAAGAACTGCCTAGTGAGCAATGCATGCAGTCTCCTGACGTGTTTGCAACACTTCAGCAAGGCTGTTCTCCAAGCAATAAGCTGCAGCAGATGCACATATGTACTGTGGAGCTGCTGTTACTACGGAGATTTGCTACTTGAACCCTCTTTAAAAAATGCTATGTAAAATGTTTCAGGAAGTACACAAAGAGGAGATTATTTCATAAGATAAACCTTAGTATATACATGCGATATAAATTTTTAGTGGGGCCTGTTGTGATAGGACAAAGGGTAATAGGGTAATGGTTTTAAACTTAAAGAGGGTAGATTTAGACAAAATATAGGGCAGAAATTTTTTATGATGAGAGTGGTGAAACACTGAAGCATCTGAAGCAGATTGCCCAGAGAGGTAGAAGATGTCCCATCCCTGGAAACCTTCGAGGTCAGGTTGGATGGGGCTCTGAGTAACTGACCTAGTTGAAGATGTCCCTACTCAGTGCAGAAAGTTTGTACTATATGAACTTAAAGGTGCCTTCCAACCCAAACCATTCTAGGATTCCATGATAATGATGAAAACACCCTATTGCAGTCTAATCAAGTATCTATGTGTTTTGTTGGGGTTTTTTTAATGGGATAAGTTAAAGCTAAAAGGTAATGGTTTTAAGAAGAAAATAAAGAAAATAAAACACTAGTGGGTTTTGCAGGAAACTTTGGCTCCTCTATTCTTGAAACCCTTTTGAAAACACATCTAGAGCAAAAAAAAGTGCAAGAGTAAACACTCAAGCCAGAGCCTCCACCAATCTGGGTCAGTGCTCTTTGCTTATGGGAGCCCTGATGTAACAAATCATCTTCCAAGCAGTGGTGCTGATTGTGAACGTAACCCTGGCTTCTTTTCAGATGTAGTTATACTGTTGTATGCTTAGATCAAGTTTGTTTATTTTTAGAGGTAAAGCCTTGTCTGTGCTTCAGCAAGCAGAGCTGGGCACAATTCCATCACAGGTGTTTTACTGAGGACTTGGTCTTAGTTTTATTCTGGTGTAACAGAAAGCAAAAGCTGGCACTGGGTGCTGGATTCAGTGAAGGTACATTTGAAAGGGAATCAACTGAGCTGTAGTAATAAAGGAAGCCTTGGCCTTCTTTCAAGCCACACTATCTCCTTTTTCTTACGTTGTCTTGAGGCTTTAAATTTTCAGTTAAAGTTAATTGAATGAGACAGTGATACAATGCACAGTGAAATCAGATCAATCACTGCTCAAGACAAAATAGGAGTCGCAATGCCACTCAGAACAAGAGCTTGGGAAATGTGATATTTACATTAAAATATTTTACATTTTTGCCTCATGGTTTAAAAGCCAAATTTAAAAATGCCTTACCACATTGCATAACAAATTTCTTGCTGCTTATCTGTATGCATTCATGTGTGTGCATTTGTACAACAAAATTGAATAATCACAAAAGCAGATTTTGTAATAATGGGGTATTTTCTACACAGTTACACAGCCTCAATTGCAGAAAATGTAAAACATAAAAAACTCACATCATAAGAACTCATTCTGTTCTCTGAGAGGCAGTCATATGACATATGAGCTGAATATAAAGCCATAGGAGAATATACTTGCTCATATTAAGTGGCAACAGGGAATTTGACTGCTGTCTTTCCATCTTCCTTCCCTTTAAATATTTACCTGGATATTGTTTCTGACTCTTAGTGTGCCATTAAAACTTGTCATTACGAGACACTTATGTTAACTGCTTGCATGGAAAATAAGGACTTGCTCCTTACAAAATGGATAGGTAAAAGCAAAGGCTTGATTTTATGTTCATGATCTGAGTGCTGTAAAAACAACAGAAAGCCTTAGTCAGTGTTTTCAGGGTTATAGACTCTAAGCTCAGTATCTAAACCCTCAGAGTTTTCAGGGAGTCAAAGGGCTTTGTTTTCCTGTCAGTCTGTAAAGCACAATGGCACAGAAAAAGTAATCCTACAGGAATATAAAACACGAAGTGGTGTCATTTCATCAGGTGCTTTCCCATTAGGAGTAGGGATACGGGGCAGTTTATATTCAGCAGCAGATGTTTTTCAAGAACCACCCCCCATTTCCCCAAACCACCTCCCCATCCCCAAATAAATAAAAATTCCGGTTTTCTCCAATGGAATCTGGTCTCTTCTTTCTTTGCTTTCTGATCTGGATGTAGTTCCAGAAAGTGATGCCCTGCTGTTGAAAACTTAATACACTTTAGTGATTAATATACCAGAGGGGTTTTTTTGGATGGTGGGGTTGTTTGTGGAATTTTTTTTTTCCTTTTGGAAGCCTGACAGATGCATCTCTGGTTTCAGTGAAAGACTTAAATAACTTAAATAATATAAACAAGCAGTCATTTTGTTCCAAGCGAAGCTTTTTTTTTTTAATATTCTTATTTTATTGTAATTACCTTATTGTTTTCATATTATGAGCTACTTGTAGAAAAATACAGGAAACATGACTGCAATACAATCCTTTAATCAGGAATAGCTTTGTTTCAGTCATCATTTCCATTCAGTGTTGAAGCTTTGACTAATAGGAATACAATCAAACCTTGAGTTTAGGTGTAATATGGTGTTAATATTATGGTTTCCTTTGGCCTCTGTACCTAGTAACTTCCGTAAGTGAACCTTTTTAAGAGTGCCTGGGAGATATTTTGTCTGTAATGCTGTTTTCAAGTAAATTAACAAAATTGTGTTTCTCAAAAGGACACAAACTTCTTCAGGAGACCCACTTAAAATCTTTTAACCCAAGTCAGCTGGGGAATTTGTAGTATCATATATATTAAATCTTCCTTTATCTCCCCCTTTTATTTTTTTTTCCTCACAGATTATGTCCTAATACCTTTACTGCATTAATATTAAAGCTTGTGAATTTTTAAAGGAAAAATATGAGGGCTTTTATACCTAGATGGCTTCAACATACTAGTTGTTTGTGTGATCTCTGTGTATAATCCAGCACTGCAAATACTTCCCTTTTACTGATTTGCACCCTACCCCCAACCTTATTTTGGCCTACTCAGCAGATGAGTGTTTATGTTTTTGAATAAAGGGCTGGAATTAGGTAAAGTATTTTTTTAGATGATCTGTTTTAAGAAAAAGCATTTGTCCAAGACAGTTAAAAGACTGCTCCCAAGCTGTTCAAAAGCAGAATGCAGCTAATACAGCAAGCCCTGGCAATTTATTTTGTGCTTCCTAGTAATTTTTTCTTTAAAATGGGAAGCCAATATCATAGATAAAGATTAGTTTCAAAGCAAGTTTTTGATACAAAGATTGTGGATGTAAAAGTTTTACTTACACAGCATTTATAAAAATTAAAATCTAAGCTTTATGATATAGCTTTTATGACATAAAACAAGGTGATATGAAAACACTTCACTTCTAGCTAATGGCTTGAATCAGGGCTGAATAAAAGGCAATTGTTTTTATACTGAAATTATTATTTTATGAAGGATTTCCTTGTTTCCAGACACATCTATATACACACGTATGTAAATCACACTGAACTCCAGATAAAAGACATACCCCCATGAGCACATTAGAGTCTGATCCAAATTTTATCAAAGTTAATGGGCGTCTTTCCCATTTCAAACCAGATTTTGCAATCCATATTCACACAACCCTCCAGGGGATCCCTCAAGTTGATGCAGTTTTGCATGACTTGGCCTCAAATGTCTGCTGCAGTTTCAAAAAGCCTATTATAGGGCTGCAGTAGGAAATAATTTAGTCTAATTTAAGGAAATGATGGCATTTTTTTAATTTTCATATCATTTTGTTCTGATCCATCTGTTTACTCTCTTCTGAAGGCAGGATGAAATGCTTTTTAGCCTAAAGACTGAACTAGTAAAACTGCTGCCTGGAATAAGTCTCGGCAGACGTGTTTGCTCCACAACCCCTACTTCAGTGCCATATTTCCTTTGGTGGGTTTCCTCTGCTCCTGGAAGCAAGCTGTCTAGCTTTCTTGTGTACAATTATGAAGAAGAATTTCCTATATTTTACTGCAGAGGATGAGGTGATTTTGGAAGTTAACATGATCTGAACCGCATAAGATAACAGAGAGCATCTGAAAAATGTAGCATGCAGTATTACAAGTTTAAAAAAAAAAAAAAATCTACATTCACAAAATGCTCCTTAGCTCCACCGCTGGTCAGAGGGTGGAAGAGGGAGAGAAAAAGCAGTCCTTGCATTTTTCTGGAAAGCCTGCTGTGTTACCACCATAAAGTCAAATGGAAGAGGAGAATTAAGCCTTAGCTTTGTTGTTTTGTAACCAAGCTGGGTTTGTTTGGGTTTCTTTAAACCTAGAGAAATATAATTTTAGTACTTATTGCTACAAAGATACACAGCTTGTGAGAAGAGATTATATGTTTTATTCAATCAACACATACATTTGGAAAAAGCTAACTGTTTAAACAGTCTTCCAATTTTAAAGAAAGATACAGTCAGTTTTTGTATTCAATTAGAAATGCAGTTAAAGCAGATTTTGTCTTTGTTTAATTTTATTACATTATGTTTAATGACTGGTTGTAAAATTGTTTTGGTGTGGTGGCTTGAACAGTAAGGTGAACATGACCAAACTCTTAGTTTCTGTAATGATTTCAAGGCAATTTCTTTTAATTTCTGAGAGATTTAGACTTTTATTTGCATGTGGATACTCAAAATACTCTAGGAAAAAAATATGTACACATTCAAAAGCTGGATGTTTACTGGTGTTGCATGTGGTTACCCATACCCACAACAGTCTTTCAACATCATTTGTCTGTGATCATGTTTTTATTTGAAAGAGACTAGGTGCCTTTTTAGCTCTGCGATTTATATTATTTAAACAAATGGGAAAAGAATTTGAATCAGCTCATTCACTAGCATGACTAAGATGTACAATAACTTCTTATAAAATGTTCACCATTATATGGCTGTGAGGCTGGAGTTCAAGTCCTCTCTGTACACACAAAGAATAGCTCTTTCTATCTGAAACAGCCTGGCAAAAGGATGCTGCCTCCTGGTGATTTAATAGGCATATGAGCTTCCACTAAACTTGCATCTTCAAGAGAAGTAGTTTGTCCTTGGGAGAGTCCAATAGTGGGCCCAGTCCATGTCCAGCGCACAGGGAAGCAGAAGCAATGGGGAGGCCATCGGGGTGGGGAAGGTAGCAGTCCTTGCAGTGCCTCTCTCTTCTTTTCCACAGGATTTTCTGCAAGGGGACTGCACCAAGGCCAGGCAAAAGCTGAACTGGAAGCCGAGAGTCACGTTTGATGTGAGTGGCCGTTCTGGCATACTTTGTACCTGCTGGGTGTTGATGTCCTCTAAAAACAATTCCCAGGGAGGGGAAAGGAAGGGGGACACCTCTGTGTGGGGTGACCTGGGCACCCTGAGAAACCCCACTTTGGGTGCCTCTGCATGATGGATCCTTGCTTTGCAGAAAGCAGACGCTGTGGCAGCGACGGGCGTCCCAGGGCACAGCAGCGCACCGACACACCAGGGCCTGGGCCTGGGCCGCTGTGGGAGGGCCCAACAAGGCCCCGTCCTCTCCTGGTTCTGCTGTGGGGGGCCAGGGGGTCTTGTCGTGCTCTGGGGCATTCCTGACATGCTGCCCATTTGTCCCTGCACTGGGGCCTCATCTGTCTCTCTCCTTCCTGCAGGAGCTGGTGAGGGAGATGGTGGACGCTGACGTGGAGCTCATGAGGAACAACCCCAATGCCTGAGCCCTGGCTGGGCCCAGCAAGCATCCCAGGACCCATGCTGCAGGTGCAACCCATGGCCAGCACTGCCATGAGCCACCAGGGTGGGCAGCTGGCCCTCCCTGTGATGGTTTTATTGTTGGCCTGCCTGTGTCTAAAAGACCAGTTTTATTCCTGCCCCCACCCTCTACATCCTCCCAGTGCCTCTTGCCCCATACATCATCCCAGGGTCAGCTCCGCCTGGGCTAAATCTGTCCTCTGCCACTAACTGGGGAAGGATCATACTGTACCTGAAAAATTGATCAGCCAAACCCATTGATTTCATTTGTAGTTGAGACTCCTCTTTCTATTCTCTAGGATCTCCAGCACATTTTTAGTACTTAATCCCATCTGAAAAAAAAAGCATTCCCTGCCCCCCACTCCTCCCTTCTCCACATTAGCAGACCTTGGTTGCAAACATGGGCTCACCATGCCTCCAGACCTTGTTCCACAGCTTGCCCTTTCTGCCTTTCCTGAACACTCCTTGTTTTTCTTTCCTGCAGCCTTACCTCCACCCCAGCAGCCCATTTCCAGCACCTGAACTCTGTAAAAGTTTGGATAACTTGATATAACTTGCAGTGAAATCGCCTTTTGACCATGCTGAATTAATTCCTAATTGCTGGAATCGCTTTCAAACCAGTCAAGCTGGGGCATGTATATGTTTTTCAGATCTTCATTTCAGAGTGTGCATGAGTCACAGAAAGCCTTTTTGTCCAGCACCTTCTCAATCCGGGGAGATTAGGGTGTTTTGGTTTTTGACCCCCTCCCCCAAGAATCAAACCATTCCCCTTCCACCCTCTTCCTGCGTACTATAATTAAACCTCAGACAGGAGCGTGAACCATTTCAAAAGATGACTTAAGAAATAAAAACTAAATAAATAAAAAAAAGCTTTAAAAAAATAGAAACTTCAAGGTGAGTAAATATTTTTTTGCTTTTTGTGCCAAGGTACCTGGGTTATCCAGAGGTCGTCAAGCCCATACATTTCCCGTTGGTTTGGGATCTTCCACCCACCAATTACTCCCATCATTTTAACTTTATGTCTGGAAGTGAGCAAAGAGCAAGATTCACAGGAGGGAGACACACAGGACTTTCTTAAAGTGCATCTCCTGCTTTTTAACTTCGTGTAGGGGGGACCTCCATGTTAAAAGGAGGCCAATCGCAGGATGGGGGGGTGGGTAGCTATGCCCGGGAGCGGTCCCATGATGGAAGTTATGCAGGTGACGGGAGGCAGCTCGAGAGCAGCCTAGGGGGAGCCGGGAGGGTGCTCCGTGCGCCGGTCTCCAAGGGCGGCATTTGCCGGAGGTGCCGCGGGAAATGCGCGGCGCGGAGTGGAGCGCGCCCGGGCAACCGGAGCAGCCGCTTCCTTCGGGGCTGTTCCTTCCAAAGCTCGAATGGGGAAAGGGAAACGTGGGAGCCCGGCCGCTGCTTGAGACCCTTCCTACAGGTGCACAGAGTACGAGCCCTAAGGCGGAGAGGAGAGGGATCTGCGGAGACAGAAGGATGTCCCTGTTGCTCTCCCTCCAAGCATCTCCCCACGCGTGTGAGGCTCTCCAGCCCGCACGCAGTTTCCGCGGCACCCTCGGGGTTCTTCCAGCACAGACCAACGCTGAGCAGGTCGCAGACACTCAGTCCGGAGGCCTGGACCTCCCTACGGCATCACGCACACATTGCCACTCACCTCCCGTGGGTACCTTTATAAAAAGCCTCCTTGGGTGTTTTTTCTCCTCGAACGAGTGTGACTCCAGGGTTGCCCCCTCCCTTTTTTTTTTTTTTTTAAGAGTAAAACAACACTAATCCCCCCTCCCGTGGGTGCGTGTCCTTGCATTAGCCGCGCTCTTCCGCAGCGTTCACACCGCGTGGATCTGCTACACGGCCCCTGCAGGACGCGCTCGCCCCTGCGCCTCGGGCACTCACGCGTGTGCGGCCGCACGGCCGCGGCTGTGCTCTGCGGCTGCCACCCACGCCCTGCCACGGCCGAGCGGGTCTCCCGTGCTCAGCGCTGCCCCCCCCGCCCGGGGACCGCGGCGGGTGGCGGAGGGGAGGGGAAGGGGCGAGCTCCCTCTGCCCGGCTGCACCGAGGGCTGCGCCCTCCTCAGCGCCTCTGCCAGGAGGTCACAGGCTGCGGGTGGCGGGTCTTTGGTGGCGAACAGAATAATTTTTAAAAGTGTTCTAGCGCTTTTATGGCAAGGCATTTTTGTATGGCAGCAAACTATTTTTGCGCTTACAGTGATTCACTAGCAGGCTTGCTGATACATCTGAATATTAGTTTACACGTCTCTGCCGAGGACTTGGAGCTTCGACTTCAGGGTCTTTTCTTTGGCATCTTTCTCTGTAGCACGCTCCAGAGAAGCATTTTCGTTCTCTGATTTCTCTGTCTATATTGGAGAACAAGTTGGGAAAAGGATGGGAAAGTGAAAACTGATTCTAGACCAAGCAGTCCCTCGCGGTGGCCTGGTGCTGGGTGTCTTTCTGCTGCCTTTGGTAGGGACAAAAAAAAAAAAAAGGTACTGGTCACGACAGGACAAAATGCACACTGCCCCACTGCTTTTTACCATTTGGCAAAAGTCAGAGCTGCTTTTCAGCTCCCCCAACACTACCTTCCTGCCTGATTCTTAATTGCTCCTAAAGTACCGCTCCTTGACCACGGGATCACATCTTGAAAACGAAATAAATGATAACTTGTAAGCAAAACAAACCAAACCACTAACAAGACTTATAGAGATGATATGGTATATGTAGCTGATACACCATCTACAGACTTGTGTTCTCTACATCAGTTTCGTGTACATGGCAAGTGCTTTTTGCATGCAGGTTCGAAAGATAAATTCCCCCTCTGCCCGTCTCTGGTCTCATATGGAGACACTGCAGCTTCGTTAATGGGAAAGAGCCGCTCCAGTAGTAAATAACCGCGCAGGCCCCCAGTCCCTCGCATCTTCCCCAAGCTTCCAACCATCCAACCATCGGATGCTGCTGTTAGAGCAGCAGCACCGAACAAAGCGAAAGACAAGGTGGGTTTAACCTTTTCCAGAATCGCTGTGGCTCCGGCCGGGAAAGGCCGGCTGGTAGCCAGGGCCAGACTATTGACATTCAGCAGTGCCCGGGGCCGGGAATACGGGCCCGGGACTCTTCCGGGGGACCCTGCCCGGGCAGCCTGTTCCACTGCGTCGTGGGACGCGGAGAGTTCACCCTGCACCGCTGCTACGAGGAGAAGCAATGGCAGTGCTGGGTGGTGAGGGCTGCCCGGGAGTGTGCCTCGTCAGGAAGAGAGGACTCGGGTGGGCAGGGAGAGGAGAGAGAGCCCAGCTGCTGCCCAGCGAGCTGCACAGGGCTGGGGCCCGGTGGGGAAGGCCGGCCGGGCCCTGCCGGCGGCTCCCTGCCCGGCAGCGCCAGGAATTACGAGCAGCGGCGGCCGGGCTCGTTCCCCCGCGCCCGCCGCCTGTCAGCGCCGCCGCCGCCGCACCGCGTCTCTTAGCCATAACTCAGCCCCTCGCCTCCGCCATACGGGCCGCTGCCCTTCCCCAGAACCTGTCTCGACAATGGTAAAAGTACCACGAGAGCCCCTTTTAAACTTTTTTTTTTCCTCCCTTCTCTTGAGGCTTTTCAGGGCCCCCCTGACACTCGTGGGCTTGCAGACAGCAAGGAGCGCGGCGGCGGCCTGAGGTGGGGGAGCCCCACGGGAGCATCAGCCCTGGCCACTTCTGCCAGCGGGCCGGGCCGGGCCGGGCCAGGCCGGGCCGGGGGTCGGCGCTGCCCCAGGGCCCGCCGGCGACGCAGCTGACCCGCCCGCCGCCCTCCTCCCCGGCCCCGGTGCGGAAGGCCGGCGAGACAAAGCGACGGGGTTTTCCTCGGGGTCGCAGGGCAAAACCGCCAGCGCCATCTAAAAATACACCTCGAAGCTCGGAGCGCAAGCCCGAAGGGTAAAAGCAAACGGGGGCTGAAGGCAGCGCAGCCCCGCTCCTCGGGCACGAACACGCCGGCTTAGAGGGGTGGTGGGAAGAGGCTCTACAGCCGGCTCTGGTTGCTCTCGGAGACGCATCGAGTGCTGCAAGGGTATTTAGAAAAATAAAATTTAGGTGTAAATTGGAAGAATGGAAGAGTTTTCTGCCACCACCACCTCCCCCCGCCTTGCACATAAAGCAGCCACGTCCCCCTCGGGCGGACATGAGGGTCACATCCTTTTCCCGCTACTCGCCCGGCCGGGAAGGAGTGCTCGGGGCTGCCCCGGAGCAGCACAGGGAGAGGGGCACCGGGGGGGGGGGGGGGGGGGGGGGTCGCCGCCCCTCCCGCCTGTGGGTGGCAGGTTTGCAGGGGTGGGCGGCAAGGGGAGGCCCCCGTCGGCTCGCAGGGCCGCGCTCCTGCCTCCCCTTGTGATCCCCCTTCACCTCTGATGGTTCGCTGGCTGAGCATTGTCTCCAGACACAACAAAACCAGGACGGAGCCCTGGAGCAGGCAGGGCTCCAACGTTTTGACGGGTGGAAGAAAAACATCAACAGATACTTTGCAATTATTTGGTGATGGGGGCTAAAGGGGAGGCGGGCGGGGGAGAGGTCGCTTCGCAGCAGCAGACGCTAATTGCAACCTTTGCTTTGCTAATAAGTTCGCACCGGTGCATTCCGCTCTCCATCACCGTCCCACCCCCCCGGCGGAGCGCTTGAGGGGTGGGAAATGGCGTCGGGAGAAAGTCGTAATTTTTCTGCAATTCGTTATTCTGTTTTAAATCCATCCCATCCTTGAGAGGCGAGGCTAGAAGCGCTGGCCGCCAGCACTTCCATAAATCCTCGCTTGGGGAAAACGGCGAGCAGCTCCTCGCTGGCAGGGGCGAAGTGTATGCGAGCGCCCGGCCCCGTCCCACCGCTGCGCCCCGTCCCACGCCGTGGGTAGCCGGGCATGCCCGCCCCGGGGCCGCAGGGCTGGCAGGGCGACGTGTCCTCCGCCAGCTTAAGGCTTTAGCCTCCACACAATCGGACCGGGGGAAATGCACATACAGAACACATGCAGAAAATAGAGTTTCTCTCGAAACGCGCATCAAAACGGCGCTGAGAATGTATTTATACTGCGCAATCTTGCAAGCACCGACATTGTTTAAACAATTCTCTTCTGCTACGGACGATATTATCAGTACTTTTACATTATCGTTCAATGGAAAACATTCTTCTTTTTCCTTATTTTAAATATTTATTTTTTAAAAAGGGGAGGGAAAAAGAGGAATAAAAAGGAAGAAATTAAACTCGGCAGCTTAAATGTTCTGGCAAGCAAATAAATTCCAGGAACGTTTTGGGGAAAACGTTAATGGCTTTTTTTTTTTTTTTTTTTTTTTTGATCCGAGCACTTGTCTTCCGAGGGATGGTGGTTGTAGTGATATGACCTGTTTATCCATGGATTCATATAATATATAAATATCCTGAACTCATGAGTGTAATATTTTGCTTTTCTTCTACTGGAGGAAATTCAGCTATTTTAAGAGTTAATGGTTCTAAATGTGTTGGTTTTCCTGGATTCTCCCCAGAGGTGATGGGGGCTGGAAAGGAGGGGGGATTCCAGTTTGGGGTTTTCACTGTTGTTGTTTTAATTCTGCTGAACACAATCTAAAGCATCTGACCTGAACGTGGGGTGATACGCGGCACAACCAAGCCCCCTGACACCTAAAGGTCAGGTGAAAGTCTCCAGCAGGTAAGTTGTGGGCCGGCTGCCTGCCCATCTCACTTGGTCTCTGGCTCACAAATTGTTCCCTTCTGCCCACCCAAGTCGTTTCAAGCTGTGTTTGTTTAGGGGGCAAAAAAAAATATTGCCGAACACCCAATTCTCTTTCAGGCGGAGCGCTTGAGAGCCCTCACTGGTAGCTTGGGCTGCCTTCCCTTCACTCTCCGTCCCAGTGCTTTTAAACAGCTATTATTTTGTGGCACACGCTTACTAAGCGAGGCGCAAGCTACGGGCCTAGAAGGTCGCAGAGATGTGCGCAACAAATGCGTTCGCTTGGGGGGGCGAGGGAAAAATCCCCCTCGTTTCCCAAACACTCTGCCTGCTTAAAGGAGGGAGGAAAACTTTGCCGGCTGCTTCCCAGGCCCGCGCAGCACAAAACACTGTCGTAGCAGGCCAGGACAAAACGCTGTCCCTCGGGTGGCAAGGGCTTCCCCGCGGCTCTGTGTTGCTGTCTCTTCCCTGAACACCGCGACCCTCCGACGGGCCTGTTCCTCCGAGCCTGGCACCCCCCAGCCGCCGGGGGTCCGGCGAACACCACCTCGCAGCCGCTTGCCAAATTGCTGGGCGCCAGCAGCCTTAGCACCGAACTACGCTCAAGGAATTAGTTCCTCATGGCACGGAGGGCTCTCGCTCCAGCCGGAGTAACCCTCGGGAGTTCTGGGGCTCACTTCTCCGGCCGTCCAAGCAGGCCTTTTAGGGCGCCTCGTTAGGAAATGAGGGATCCTCCCAGGCAACCGATCGTTTGCTAACGCTACCTGCACTGCCAGCCCCGGCCTAGCACAAGGCCTGCCCGCTGCCCCAGGTGCGTGTGTATAATTTTAAGGGGGAATGGGGGGCGCAGCAGTGCTGCGAGTGGTCCCTGGTGCCTCCACCAGGGTACGGGGCTGCCGCCCGGCCCCGCAACTACCGGGTAAGGAGCCGGCCCTCTCCCCCTCCACCCCCCTCCATGCGGCTATTGTTTCGTTCAATTAGGCTCCGCTTGATAAAAAACAATCGCTCGTTAACCCTCGCCCTCCTCCCTCCCGGCTGGTGTGTTGTGAATGGCGACATCGTCTCCCTTGACCCCCGTCTCCTTTTCTGTCTTTCTGTCCCCTGAAAAATGATTCTGCGAGCTCTGATTGAATTTTATTCCTTCCTGACCTGGCCCGTTTTTATTGCATGGACACCATCAATCTTGACCTAACGCGACGTTTGTTTATTACTTTGGAAAGAAGCGAATGGCTTTATGAGCCCCAGCGTAATTAAGCCAGGAGGGCTATGCTCACCGTGGCACCGCACCACCTTTGGGGCGGATTCACAACAGACAAGACGCCGGGGAGGCGAGGCAGAAGAGAAAAGGGAAAAAAAAGTGGGGGGGGGGGGGGAACCGATACGGGAATGATGGCTGGTGCCCTCCCAGCCCGTGAGCTTGTGACCGAAACCCGCGCGCGTCCCCGGGGAGCTCCGAGCAGTCCCCTTACAGCACACCCCAGGCTCGCCAGCCTCTTGCGCAGCTTGCCGCGCAAACCTGAGCTCGCCCTGCGCGCTACCCTGGCTGCGCGCTACCTGCGCCTCCGCGCAGCCACAGCTCAGCCTCGACTGCCCAGACAGCGCCCACCACCGTGCTCCTCATCTCCCTCCTAGCCTAAAAAAACCCACCAAAATCCATAAAACGAAAACGACCCCAACACAGCCCACCCCTCCCCCCCCCCCCAAAAAAAAAAAAAAATCCGAAAAAACCAAATCAAAACATCAGCTCATCTCAAAGTGCGGATGAATTCAACCAACACACCCGGTCCCAGCACAGGGAGACGGGGGAAAAGGGACTGAGTATGGGAAAGAGTTTAGGTTACTTAACGAATGAAATTAATTGAAAGCTAATGTTCAATTAGCCGTCGCTGTTGAAATGGTTTATTTCGGGAAGTGGACGGGGGAGAGCTTCCAGGGGCTGCGCCGCAGCTCTCCTGTGCTGTTCAGGGGAGCCATGTGCGCGCCTCGGCGGTACACGCTTTTGCCTACGCAATCAAACGACGTAATAAAGACTGCGCGCTCCTACCTCACGCTCATCTTTACCAGGGCGCGGACCCCCGACCGTGCGCCACCGCTCCTTTCCGCGCAGCGCCACCGCCGCGCTGCCTCCCGCAAAACCCGCAAAACCCACAAAACCCGCACGGGCTTTCACATGTGCCTAGCGCGACTCGCCCGAAACGTCCAAGCCAAGTCTCCAGAGGACAGGGCGAAACTCCAAGCTCGTCCTGCTCCAGCGGTGTACTTTTGGGGAGCTGAGGGCAGCATACAGGCAGCTGGTCAAAACGCTGCAGCCCCATAGTTACCAAAAGTGTTACGAAGTAGAGCCCAGCTATGAAAATAGCCGCTAACTTCGAAACGCCTTTCTCGAACTTCTTGGCTATCAGAAAGGGCCCCAGATATCATAAAACGCCAGTTTGGAACAACTCCCTTAAATGTGTCCATCCACAAAACAGCCCCACCATGTTCTCCATCTGACCTGGCCTGTGGCGGTAGGGAAGGGGTTTTATCCATGCCCTCTCGACTATTTGCATGCATTTCTCTGCTATTTTTGATTATGACCTTTGCAGAACATAATAGAGACTGTAATTACTTTAAGAAGAAATTCTAAGGAGGAAACTTAGAAAGGAGAATATTCCTCCTCTCTACGTTTTCCACAGTTTAAGTGACAGATGAGCGAGTACAAGTGAGAAACCACCACAACCACCACGTAAATGGAATGGTTCCTCAAATCTATTAAAAAAACAACAAAAAAAAATCCAAACAAACAAACAAAACAAAAAACAAAACTGTTTTGTTTTGTTTTGTTTTGTTTTGTTTTGTTTTTTTAATAGACGAAAAGCAAAGCAACAGTTTGGAAAAATAAAAAATCAGTTTGAGCTAAAAAAAAAACCCACAAAGCGCCGTGCTAACCTGGCGCCAAAATGACCTCTCCGCAGGCATGACTGGGGCCAAGTGTCCCCGTTTGCTGTAGGGGCTGCCACCACAGATGTCGAGGCCTTACGGGGACACCTCTCAGCTGCCGCCCGGGCGCATGTCCCGTGCCCATCGCTGCGCAAGGTCGCACCGCATCTCTTTTGGTGTTCAGCGCAGGCCCAGTTCTGCTGGGAGACAATCACAGGTCAGAAGGGACGCTCGGGTTTGCCTCCTGTGCGCAAGAGGAGGGAAGCACAAGAGGAACAAGGGTTCGTGCCCCACGCTGGGCCCCACCGCCCGCAGTTCATGGTGGCCCGCGGGCAGATGCCCCGCTCCATGCCTCCCAGCTGCACTGCCCCAGCTCGGGAAGATTTCTAGCGAGCCCGCTCGGCCTTTCCCCATCCCAGCAGCAGCCGCAATGCCTCAAGACGAAGGCTCCGGCCCGGCAGAGTCCGGAGTTGCCGATCCCCGCCCGTGCAATGTCGCGCAGGGACCCACGGTGCCGGACTGCGCGCCCGGCGGGCCGCCTCCCGCGGCCGAGCCCGCACTTTTCACTGCCTACCGCGGGGACAGCCAGCACTGCTAATCTTATTTTCGTTGTGATCGATTTCTGCGGGGAGGGGGAGAAAAAAAAGATTATGACTATGATTATGATAATAATATAAATAAAACAGTGTTTTTAAAACTCAAGACGAAACACGCGTGTGCGGTGAGCTAGCCCGTCGCGCTGAGAAGCAGGAGGTGACCTCCGCCGCCACCACGCACGTCACTTCAGGAAAGGGATCCCCTCCGGGGGCAGAAGATCCCGACACGACCTACCTGCGACCGAGAGGGAAGTTTTCCTCTGCCCCCTCCCTGACTGCGGGCCGCCCTCCCGGCCCGCCGAGCCCACACCGCCCGCCCTTTTGCAGCCAGGGCCACGGGTAGCGCAAGTTGCGCGGCCGCCCCGCGGCAGAGGGCCGCGGACCGCCCCGAGCATTAGCAGTAATTACACACGGCACTTGTTCAAGCCACGCACGGCCCCCCAGCTTCCCCAGCCGAGCAGCACCGCTGACTATGCAACCGGTTATTAAACAAGCCGGGCTGACAACTGCCTTCCCCCCCATTTATTTTCGCCACAAACACCCTACCGCTGCAGACCGCTGAGAAAACCCAAACTACAGGAAAGCCGGCGCCTGATCGCAACAAAAATAACAGGCAAATAGCAGACTCAATCGCCTCTACCCTCTGCCTTCTTTAAATTTTATTTTTAATACATGACGGGGGGCAGGAATGGTCTTATTATGCAGCCACCCCGCTGGCAAACCCATCTGCCAAGGCAGAGGGAGCTGCCCCGCCGAGGGTCCCCTCTCCAGCGAGGGGAAGCGGGGGCGTAAGGCAGTGGAAGCCCCTCCGAGCCTCTGCCTCGGCAGTCCCGCTCCCTAGGAGGCGGCGGTGGGCGGGAGCCGGCGTTTCAGCTGCTCCCCGCTCGGTACCGAGAGAGGGACGATGGGGAGCAGAAAGTGAGCCCGACCGAGAATAGGTAACATTTTATTTTCCTTTACTGCTGAAAAACGGGGAGCAGAAATTAAAATACGTCCCCGGAGCGAAGGCGCTCAACTTTGCTCGTCCTCCTCATCCGCTTTACCACAACTGAACAATGGAGCGTTTAAGGCTCTCTTACCCAACTTAGCAAACAAATAAATGTAAATAAGGCGCCCGGTAGTCTTCGTACAGGTACTAGCGCGAAAAAGCAAAGACTATGCCATACTTAAATAAACGTATTCTAAGCCAACGCGTTCTAAGACGACACACTCCCCCCGGTTCATTGCATCTGCTGAAGGTGTTTTCTAAACATTGGACTATAGCTTTGGAAGGGAAGCACAGCTCAAAAGCGAGGTAATAAGGTTGAACTGTAAATACCTTTGTATTTATTTACAGCGTAACCCTTAACAATGCAACAGCAATTACTGCTAAGTGTTGCCTTTAGATAAGAGATTCTGATAGGAAACTGTATTATCTTGAAAGCAGATATTAGGCCTTAAAAATCTGTAATCAAATAAACTTATTTCCAAGTCTGACTGACAAGGCCGGTTCTTTTAAGTTAATGGATTTATTGCGTTTTGGTGGTTACTTACAAAAGGGGAAGGTGATCCCCATTGACAGTAGGTTCTCAATAGTAAATTGTCCAGAAGGTAGGATTCTTGATATGACAAGATGCCAGTCTGTGCAGCACTCATTTGCTACCCTGGTAATATATATTTTTTTCCGATTTGAGGAAAACTGAGGGAGGTAAGGAGAGGAGGGAAAAAAAAAAAAAAAAAAAAAAAAAAAAAAAAAAAAAAGAAAAGAAAAGAAGAAGAAAAACCAAACCAGCACCCAAGCAACTATATAAGAAAAATTCACCCACACAAAATATTTTTAAAATAATCTGTCCGAGCAATTGAGACACAGACCAGTGAAGTCCCTGAAGGACGGGAGTAATGCAGAGCTGTAAAGGTGTAAGGGTAGACTGTACAAGTACCCTTTAAAACAACTACTCTTCCCCCCCCACACCCGAAATAAAATAGCACTTTATGTGTTACAGAAGCGGCTTCACTGATGTGATTGCACGCTTTGCTATCAGTTCTAAGAAGCAGTCATTTATATGCTGGCATTATATTTAAGAGTACACGTACTACAGATTATTTGGCATCTGCTATACACTGGAGTTTAGAAAAATATGCAATACGTATATGAAACTATAAATAAATACGTAATCCTTCTTTAAATATAGGTACATATGTAAATCCTAGATATAAATACATTTGAAACACACATAGAGCGATCGATAGCCCGACATATACAGTTACACATGGTCTGGAATCTAGTGCATGCACTTCTACCTCGGAGTTATCACTTAATATATCCTTACATAGGCATATTATTTAAAACAACGTAATGTCGCCATACTACTGTCTATGGTCAAATGTTTCCAGGTCTTGCCATTAATTGCTAAGAAAACGTGTTTGTTTATTTGCCAACTCAGAGCTGCCATGGGAAAGTATTTTTTTCCTAGCGGATAAGGCGAGCTGACTAAGTGGAACATATTGCAGAAGAGACTGAAAAGGGATTTTCGACCTGGCAGTTCCTAAATGGTCCTTGGAATTTGTGCGGAGGGGAACAAACTGTTCCAGCGACAAAGTTAGTTATGAAATCCCTTTTCCCTCTCTTTCTTTCTCTCTCTCTAAATGAAAGCATTAAAATATACAGACGTGTAAAGGATCATTCCAACTGAATGGTAATTTATTAATAAACAAACAATGCAATACCTTCAGAATATTTTCAACAAAAAAAAAGAGAAAAAATATTGATAGAATAAGATTAATACAGTTTCCCTTTTTATATATAGTGAAAAAAATCAGCGTTTCAGTCAATTATAACGTCACTTTTCAGGAAAGGGGGAAACACTTTCTGGCGTTTGGTCCGCAACATCCAACTACAAATTAAAAATAAATTACTATGTCGCAATTTACATTTTAAAACAAGTCCTTGTAGAAGAGGAAGGTGAGGGGGAAAGAAGCTGGTACTCTACGCTGGACTTATCGCTCCCTTTTAAACACGGGGCATGACAATACCTTAAAGGACAGGGAAGAGCGCGGGATGGGGGGCGGGAAAAAAAAAGTATTTCTCAAAGCAATTAGAAAAAAAAACAAAAAAACTTACGTGTTATTGGAGTAACACTGTCCTTTAACAAACCAAGACATGCTTTGGGGCTGTCTCTGTACAAAAGCTTTTCGCGATGCGCTCGCTTCCCTCCGCGGGCGCTGCGAGGGCCGGCGGCGCGGTGCGGAGCGGAGCTGAGTTCCCGCGGTGTCCCCGCGACGGGGCGCGCTCAGAACTTGCCGCAGTCGTAGACGAAGGCCCCGGAGGTGCGGTAGAGCGGCTGGCTGCCGGGAAAGGCCATCTGACAGCTCCCGCCGCCCCCCGCCCCGCCGCCGCCGCCGCCGCCCCCTGCCCCGCTGCCTCCTCCGCCGCCGCCGCCGCCGCCGCCCGGCGAGGCGCTGAGCCCCAGCCGCGGCGCCTCGAAGACCTCTCGCGGGGCGGCGGCGAAGCCCTGCTGCGGCCCCGCGTAGCCCGCCGCGCCCGCCAGCGGGCCCAGCTCCCCCGCCGCGGCCGCCGCGGCCGCCGCCGCCGCCGCCGCCTGGTTGAGGTACCAGGAGGCCAGGCGGCCCTGGTGCGGGTGCGGGTGGTGCCCCTCCTGGTGGCCGCCCGCCGCGCCGCCCAGCCCGCCGTGCCCCAGCGCCCCGCCGCCGCCGCCCCCCGCCCCACCGCCGCCGCCGCCGCCGCCGCCGCCGCCCGAGGGCATCGCGTACTCGGGCAGCGGGTCCTCGGCGGGGCTGGCGGCCGCGGAGGGCAGGTGGCCGGGCCGGTCGGCGCCGCCCGCCGCCGCGTAGAGGCTCATGGCCTGCATGTTGCAGTGGTAGGTGCCGGCGGCGGCTCCGGCGGCCGCCTGGCCGCAGGGCGAGCCGTAGACGGAGCTGTGTCCCGGCGAGTATCCCCCGAGGGACAGGGCGGGCGGGATGCCGGTGCGCGGGGCGGCGGCGGCGGGGGCCAGGAGGCCGGCGCCCAGCTCGGCGGCGGCCTGCGGCGAGCCCCGCAGCGAGGTCATGATGTTGTCCACGCTGAAGCCCGGGCCGTGGTGGTGGGGCGGCGGCGGCGGCGGCGGTGGGGGCGGCGGGGGCTCGGGGGCCTCCAGGCTGAGGGAACGGCTGGAGGGGAGGGTGCTGCGGGGGCTGCCGCCGCTGGAGAGGCTGCTGCTGCTGTCGGGGCTCTCGATCTTGGGCACGGCGCCGAGCGGCGGCGCGGCGCCGGGGGGGGACACGGCCTGCGGCGGCGAGGCCGTGCCGTTCTCCGTCTTGATGTCCTGGATGCGGACGGGCGGCGGCGGCGGCGCGGCGCTGCCCCCGGCGGGGCCGCCCTCGGGCTCGGCGGCGGCGGCGGGCGGCGGCGGGCGCGGCGGGGCATGGTCCTTGAGGTGCAGGCGGTCCTTCTCCTCCTTGTCCTTGACGGCGTCCTTCTTTTTGAAGCGGCGGCGGCGGCGGAGGAAGCTGCCGTTCTCGAACATGTTGTAGGAGTCGGGGTCGAGGGTCCAGTAGCTGCCCTTGCCGGGCTTCTTGTCGTCGCGGGGCACCTTGACGAAGCACTCGTTGAGGGAGAGGTTGTGGCGGATGCTGTTCTGCCAGCCCTGCTTGTTGTCCCGGTAGAAAGGGAACCGCTCCATGATGAACTGGTAGATCCCGTTCAAGGTGATCTTCTTATCGGGAGCGTTCTGGATGGCCATGGTGATGAGGGCGATGTAGCTGTAAGGCGGCTTCACCATATCCTTGGGCTGCGGTGGTGGCGTGTAGGGCCCGTAGGCTCGGGCCATGCCGGCTGGGTACTGCTCGTGGGCCGGGTGGGAGTACATGCTCATCGGGGCCGGCATGGCCGTGTAGCCCCCGCCGGCCGCCGCCGCAGCGGCACGGTAGTAGCTCTGCTCTCCGCCGAGGTACGGCACCACTCCTAGGGAGTTGGGACTGGACACGGAGTAGCGAGCCTGCATGTCCTCCCGTCAGCTTTCCCCCACCCTCCCCGCCGGACCAAACAGCGCGTCCCTTCCCCCTCCACCCCTCCGCCGCTCCGCGGACCGAGCTGGACCGGGCGGCCGGGCAACCCCCACCCCCCCACCCCCCCGGCGGAGCGCGGAAAAAGGGAGGAAGAATAACGACGGCAGCGCCGAAAGCCTCCTCTTCTTCGCCCGGGAAAGCCCACCGGCGAGCTCCCGCGCTCCACGCGGAGGGGGAAAAAAAAATCAAAAAGGGGGGGAAAAAGGAGGGGGACAAAAAAGGGGGAAAATGTTTTAAAAAGAAAACGGCGGAGAAAAAAAAAAAAAAGTAATCGCAGCGGAGAAAGCAACTTCCAAACGCAGAAAGAGTATTAAGAAAATAAAACCTTTGCAAAGAGGCTCCCACGCTCCCAGTTCCTTGTTCCACGGGGATCTGCAACAAGTTGTCTGCAAAGGAGGGACAAAAGTAGAGGGATGTGTTTTGTTGGCTTTTTTAAGCGAGCAGAAGAAGAAAAAAATCCACCTTCCCGATCTCCCAGTGCAAAGTTTCCCTCTCTCTCTCTCTCTCGCTTTTTTTCAGTCTCTTTTTCAGTCGCAGGCTGCTTTGGGAAGCATCGGAAAAACTCCTGAACTTTTGAGCATCCGTCACCACGGCGAGAACTTTTTTACGCACTTACAGTTTTCTCCTTTTTTTTTCCCTCCCTCTCCTCTCTCGGTCTCCCTTTTTTTTTTTTTTTCCTCTCTTTTTTTTTTTCTTTTCCTCCTTTTGCAGGCGGCTAAGCTCCGCCCCGCCGAGCTGGGCCGGCCAATGAGGGCCGGGAGACACCCCGGGCTCTGAATGAGGAGGGAAAAAAAAATAAAAAAGGAGAGACCGAGGAGAAAGGAAAAAAAAAAAAAAAAAAAAAAGACAGAAAAAAAAATCCCCACAGCAGCTCCGGGAGTTGTAGCGCTCGGAGACCGGCCACACACACTCGACGGCACACGCGGGCGCCCTGAGCGCCGCGGAGCCCCGCGACAACGCGGGCCACTTCGCACCCGCGGGGATGCTCCAGCGCCCGCGCATTTTGCGCGACGACCCGCCCGAGCCCCACTGCCCTACACCTCTCTCGCTCGCCCACACCCCGCGTCCTTACACGCGCGATCGCACACGCACCCCGGGCACACGCACCATGTGCATGCCCTCACCAATATATATGTGTATATATATTTGTGTGTGTCTACGTGTATGTGTGTACATGGAGCTTCCCACGGAGCTCCTTCCACCCACGCGTGCACCCCGCGCTCTGCCACGCGTGTTTTCTCCACGAATGTTGCTTCTCTTATTCTTTATTATTATTATTCTTATTATTCTTTTTTGGGGTTTTAATTGTTTGTTTCTTTGTTTGTTGTTGTTGTTGTGTGTGTAAGTTTCTCGGTCTATTTTCTCCACACGTTCCGGTCGAGCTCTCTCCTCCTATTCCCCCCAGGCTGCCGCTCGTGTCGGCGGGCCGGCTCCATGCCGGTGTGCCGGCTCGCTCCCTGTCCGCCCCGGCCAGAAGCTCACCCCAGCTGCCTTCCACCCCCCACGCCCGCGGGGGGACGGCGAGGAAAGTGCGTGTGTGTGTGCGTGCGTGTGTGTGTGTGTGGTGGGGTGCCCCTGCACCACCCTGCCTTCAGCCAGCTGCCTGCCTGACCAAACGCTTCTGAAGAGATTGCATTCCTCCAGTTGACAAGGGTTTGACGAGTCCTCCAAAGCTCCTTTTTATTAATCAGCCACCAAGGGCTTTCCTCCCTCTGTCTGCAAAAGAAGCGCCCGCTGCCTCTGCTGTTTATAAACACGGGCGCGTTTCTCTGAACGGGGTCTGTAGCTCGCCCCTTCAGGTAATCTTTACGTGATGTGGGATGTGATAGGGAGAGGGGATCCCTGCTTTATCTCTTTACTCCTTTGAGACGGAGAGGGCACAATTTTGTTGCTAGTCTGCTTCAGAGTGGATTCCGTGGTATGTCAGGTGTGTCAAAGGAAAAAAAATAGGGGGGGGGGGAGAAAAAGAAGAACAAAATGAATGATCTCTTAACTTCTTGGCCGGTTCTGCTGTGAAGATTTGATTTGATTTGCCTTTGTCTAACTATCTGAAATAACATTCTAATCAGAATAAGACTTTAACGGGAGCTCAAAGGGAACAGAGAGTGAGGGCTTGGTTTTTTGTTTCTTAAATTTCAATTTCAATTGTCTCTTACATTTGAAGAATGAAGATTTTCTTTTCGTACTTCAAACGCGGGTGAAATTAGCATATATTGTTTCACAGTAGTCCATTTTACCAATACTTCAGATATTCGAAATACAACCCAGTACTCTTCATTCGCTTTGTAGCCCATACCTCTGAAACTTCATTAGCGTTATAACAGATCGGCTAAAAGGATCACGCTGAAATCATTTGAAGGTGTAGAATTTGTACGGGAAAGACGTGTGTGTGGTGCGTTTGTGAGATGAATTACCCATCCTGATCTTGTGACACCAAAAATACTTTAAAAGACCCTTTTGGCTTCACTGATTTGAAACCCCCTTTCCACACTTTTTACTGTGATCGATTGCTTTAGGGATCATGCCTTTGGAGCGTGCTAAAGGCACATCGTTTGCTTGGTGGTATTTTAGCAGGTATGGCTTTTCCTCTCAAAACCGATCTGTTGGTTATTAAAAAAAAAAAAAAGTATTTGAAATGAGATTCAAGTCAAGTGAAGAAGGTAATTTATGTAGCTTAATATCTGCTCCTTTTCATATTCAAACGTAACGGGTCTCCTTTTGATAGTAAATGTCAGTTCTTTAATGGTGAATACATTATCCCGTTTAGCCTGTTGTATTTCATCGTCTGGAATCTTTCACCTGCTCCTGCCTAATTACACTTTTTTTCCCTTTCCTCCCACCACGGCAGAATTAATAAATGTGCAAGCACTGGACTAGATGAAAACCTCTTTCTTGTTTTGCTGAGGAGGAAAAAAAAATGGGAAAAGAGAAAAAAAAGGGCATTTTAGCACGTTTCCATGCAGCCCGGGTCATCCGGTTTTCCCACGGTATTACCTGCCGTTAAAAACAATTTCCGTGGGCTTCCCGCTCGCTCCCTTGAGCGTCCGTAACGTGCCGCTCCGAGACCCGGAGCCTTCAGCGGCTTTTTCATTTTATCTGGACAATGTTGGCGGTAGCGAAGCTGTTTCACAGGCAAAGGTTGGAGTAACACCGAGAAGTTTCAGTACAGAGAAGGAGGGGGGGGGGGGGGCATTAATCCGAAGCATTTTGCATCTAATGTATTTTGCAACAGCCACTCTGATGCTATAATTGCGAACTGACGCAACTAACGTGTGTTAAGTTACAGACCTCAGCCCAGCAGGACTTTGGTTTCTCTGCTGGAGGCACAAAAGTCACCATTGTGAAGGTTCATAGTGGAATTTGGGGCTTGTGTGTGTGTGTGCGTGTTGGGGGAAAGGAACGGGTTTAGGGAGGCAGGAAGATCAGTTTTCCCCTGCTGTCTTTGGATACCACCCAGAAAGAGTCCCTGGCGCTTGGTCTTCACCCAAGGCTATCTCTCCCAGGCGCCCTACCTCTGCCGCCTTAGCCAGCCTGGCCTCCGCGCGGGACAGCCGCCTTGGAGGTGCCCCGCCTGGCTCTGCCGCAGGAACGGAGCAGGACGGCAGCAGCCTCGGCCTCCGTGGGCCCCCTCTCCCGCAGGACCCCGGGCGCTGGACACGGCCGCTGCCGCCTCCTCCCAGGAGCCGGGCGAGGGACGCCGGCGGCGGGGCGGGAGCCCCGACGGGCAGACTCAGGCCCGGGGAGCCGTATTTGTCTTGAAACCCTCCGAGGATTCGTGTGTGTGGTCATTTGCAACCTTATTTAGGAAGATGTCAGAAAGAAAGATGACATCGGAGCGGTAGGCGGCGGGACTGGTATTTGACCTGGGCAAAGCCCAGGTGGACCCAAACAATTCTTCGTGCGTTGTCCTCCTCGGTCCTCTCAAAGACCTGGAGGTGAACTGCTTTCCAGCCCCGGGCTGTTTATGTTAAGTCGTAGTCAGAGCTTCGCTTCACTCCCTTTCTTTTGGCTTCAACATCACAGCAGTGTCCCTGTAACTCCAAAAACCAGCCACCCAGCCCGTCTCTTCGCATCTCAGGATGCAGCTTTCCGTGTTCTTTAAACAGCAGGCGACACCACAGGAGAAAACCGCTGACATCCTTTTAAGGGGCAGGGAGGGAAGTTGATCGCATCAAATCTGTGCTTCACCAGTAGTCAAATCTATTGTGCCGAAAGTCTCCTCTCTGTTTGCAGCCGCTGGACATGGGTGACAGCAATCCCTTCCTCCCTCCCTCCCTCCCTCCCTCTCGTTCTTGCACCAGCACCACTGCCATCTCAAGCCTGTGCAATTAAGCCGGGCTCTAAATGCAAGGTCTGTTTTGCGTGGCACTCAGTTAAGCAAACAGGCGTGATTGTTATTTTATTAACGTGGGTTAACAATTCCATAAATATGCCGAGGTAGTTTTCCAATCCAGGGCGTCTTTTATCTTGAGACATAAATAACACAACTTAATACGAAAATGAGCGCTCCATTCCCTGTGGCATCTTTAGCCTCTCGTTCTTGGCTGAGAAATAAATTATCCTTTGCAGTAAATGAGGCAGCAGACATCGGCTTCGTGCCATTCACGAGAGAAACACCTTAATTTCACGTTAGGTATCTAGAAGGGAATTTTGCATTTAGTTGACAATGAAGAACCGAGACCATCAAGAGGTCGGAGCATTTAATCTTCCCACGATAATTATCGCGGTTGTACATAAAATTCGTCTCTGTGACACAGGTTGTGTCACAGAGATGTCGAGGCACTAAGAATAAGGACAAAAACCAGGCTGTGGGAAACTACTTGTGTTGTTTCTGCTGTAAAGTACATTCTGTAAAGCACTCACACACACACACACACACATACAGACAGACAGAGAAACCCGCAAGTGCGCAAGAAACCTTTAATTATTTGGTAGGTTCTCCAGCTTTGGCATCCCCTGGTAAAACACAATCATCTGAGCGGCTCAGGTTGTTAAAAATTCACTCCTAAACTGACAAGAGGATAGCCAGACATGGAACTTTAAATTTTTTTTTCTTTTACTTTCCAAGGTCCCCTGTCCCTTTTGTGTTCCTTTTCCTCCCTTATTTCCTTCCTTTCTCTGGGAGGGGCAGCGAGGGCGGAGGGGGGCTCAATCCATTGGATTCTCTGGATTCATATAAATGGAAACACACAGGGAGCAACGAAGCCGGGAGTATGAACCCCAGCAGCCCCGTCCTGCTCCATCTCCACCTATTGCTCTAGCAGACGAGAGGAGAGACTTATTTGTGTAAGGGTTTATTTACATTAGAATGAAGCGACAGTTCCTAGTCTGGGAAGTGATAAGTACTTGGCAAGTCATTAGGTAGCAGATAGAGATCAGCCCCTGGATACATAATTGCCTGCCTTTCCCATACTCGTTTTGGAGGGCTGGAAGCTTTCTCGGGAGGGTGTGCGGCAGAGTTAGTGGGGGTGCGGATGGGGGGGCGGTGGTGAGGGCGCTCAGCCCTGCTGAGAGCCGCGACCGGGCGCTGCCCCGCTGCGGGCGGCCCTTGCCGGGGGGCAGCCCGAAGCCTCCCTCCCTCCGCGAAGGGCTGCGCGGGGGGACGCCCGCCCGCGAGGCTCCTGTGCCTGCGTGGGGGACAGCGGACCAGCGAGGGAAGCCGCCAAGCCGCTTCCCCCGGGTGAGCAGCGGCGGTGCCACCGCGCACGGCCCCGCACGGCCCCGGCGGCCACCTGCGCGGCGGGCGGGCGCTGCGCGGGCCTCGGGCTCCCCCTGCCGGGCCGCCCGCGCCCCCGCCGCCCGCCCCCGGGCCGCCGGGCCCCGCCGGGCACCTGCCCGCGCCCTGCCCGCCCGCGGCCCGGCCGCGCTCCCCGAGCCCCGGCACACGCGGGATCCAACACCCCCCGCGCAGCCCTTCCCGCCGCCGGGCTGCGGAGTCGCGGCCGCGCGGGGCGGGATTCGCGGGGCGCGGCTGGCTGTCGGAGGTGAGCGCTAGAGCGATGCCAGCTGTGTCCAGGCCATTATATTCTTCACTCTGCCAAGGAATGTCTTTATTGGTTGCCAGGCTTGCCAATAAAACTTGCGAGGGGAAAAGAGTTGGTTTCCAGGAAAAGTACTTCTGTTTTCTAACCTCCCCTTTGCTGTCCGATTACTGATGTGTTCAACCTCCAAGGAACAGCTTTGTAAAACTGTCTGGTAAACCCAGAGGCAGATGCTTTCACAGAGTGGCCACAGAGATGTGTAAATTTACATGAAAACACACACATACACAAGCACAGCTACATCCACTCACGGTTTTCAAGGCATTTCAAGGGTTTTACAAGGCTTTTATGGTTATTAAGTGCAATCACAACAAAGAACTAGTCTCTTCTAAGGCTCCTGTGAGCAATGGTAATATAAGTAATGAAACTCAGATATCTGAATATGCACTTTTATGAAGCCACAGGTGCTCTCTTTGCAGTTATTTGTGCATTGCTGGAAATAACCCATGCTTGTTTACATACAGAAGACAGTGTCTCACTCTGCAAAATGCAAAGTGCAATAAAAAGAGGTGAAAGAATAGTTTAAAAAGTAGAGCTCTCAAGATGTAACTATTATTTTCCACAGACCACAGGGAATGCATGAAATAAATGATCTTTTAAATGCACCTTGTGTAACAAAAACTTGAAACTCACAGCTGCGGGAGTTCCATGGGCTGTGACCCTAGGCAAGCCCCATTTTCTAGTAGGTCTCTGCCCTCAAAATGAGGCAGCATGCCATTTAAAGGTAAAAGAAGTCACCATTCAGTTCCTGAGTGTGTTACAACTGCAGCTTCTGATTCTTTCTCTCCCTCTCTGCCTCCGTAAGGCCACACGCAGTGTATTTCTGCCGACCTGTAAACAGACTGGTAGGCATGATTTGAACAGAAAAGTTATACTGAAGAAGAAAAGAGCTTTGGCAGTATGCATTTCAATGTCTCCCCAAAAAGTGTCCCTTCTTTGAACAAATAAAAAAAAGCTTTCAGACTTTCTTTTTAATCCAGGTGACATTAGCTCCCTTCATTAGACCTCTGTGTGTTGGATGTGTGGCTCTGGCATGTCACCACCTCACCTGATCAGCTCATGCCCCAATTCCTGCTCCAGTGAGACCAGCTGGCCAACTGTGATGGCAACATGGCTAAAGTTTGCATATGAGGATGCCATCAGCCAAGCCAGGCAAGGTCAGTTCCCCCATTTTGCAAAGCAGAGGAGATTGCCAGACTACATTTAGCGGCAGATGACCAATTCAGAGGTATTACACTTGATAAATACAAGTACAGGTATTTTAAGATAGCGTAGCATAAAGAAAAGAACCCTTGATAGTTCATTAAAAAAAAAAATTCTGTTTAACTTGTTAACCCCTAAAATAGAGGCAGAGATTCTTAGCCAAGGCTTACATTTAAAAATAATTGCACATGTATAACTGTGGGGTATAAGTGTGGTTTTTTGGTTCAAAGGCAGATTCACAGCTTTCCTTTAGCACACACTTTTGCTCTGAAGAGTTGTAGACACTGCAAACACTGAACCAGTCAGTTACAAAGGGAACACTCGGTATAGGACACTCTGGTTGGTATCTTTCCTGCAGTTTAGATGAGCTTGCCAGGTAGCCAAAACCAGGATTTTTCTATTCACTAGAGCCTTTTGGAGAGGTGCTGTGTGACAGGGAGGCTGTCGGAGGCAGAAGTGTTTGCATGGGATGGAGCCTGCAACTACCGTAACTGTCCCTGTGGCAAGAACACCCACAGAAACAGGTAATTTGCCCCTCCCACACCAACTAACAGCCAGAAGCAAAAAATGTTCAAGTAACTTACATCATCGTTTGCCTGTATCATTACTAAGGAGGAACTGAAAGCTGTTTTATGAGGAGCAGACAGACAAAACTAGCTTGAGCTTGAGACATAAAAAACCCAAACCACTAAGATACCTGAAGGCATCCCAATTAAGTGATATTACCATCCCGATCAAGATGCAGTCATTGTTAGTAAGCACCCCTGATTTTTAGCAGAGATATTCCAATTAAGTAGATTTCCTGATTAGGCACACTTAAATTAAGTGAAGAGAACAGTGTGGAGGAAACCTGGATGGCTTTTTATGAGGGCCAGCTTCAGAGGGGAGCTTTATCACTCCAAGGGCATAAGTGGAGCTCAGGCCACGTAGCCTAAAATCGTGGCAAAGCCCCTTGGCCCTGTGCTGAGTAACTATCTAACCTTGAAGCCATCCAGCCTCGGTCGGTGCCTCGATCCCTTAGGTGCGTGTTCCCTGAGCACGGGTAGCTCTGCTGCTGGGCATGCCTGCAACCGCCTGAGTCAGAGCATCTTGGCACCTGTTTTCAGCCGAAATCCCAGTGGGATCCAAAAAGTAGGCAGAGTGGCGTCTAAGTACCCGCAGGGTCTGATTCAGTAGATAATGTCTTGGGCTGTGGGACAAATTTGAAGGGAAGGTTCTTATCAGCTCTGCACCACATATCTCTGTATTTTACAGGTCTCAACTCTGGCCAGATCCTCGTGGGTTTTGGATGGAGTGGCTTGAAGTGACACATTTTGGCAGGAGTCACATAGCTTTTCATACTATTGCCTCTCTCCTTGTTACTTAGGCTTTGAGCTTGAAGGTCCAAGCAGCACAGGTTCTGGGAAAAAAAAATGCAGACAGCAAGACTTCCAAACACTGGCCCTTTAGAAAGCTCTGAGCTGAACCTGCCAAGTGTGCTGAGTGAAGGAGAGAAGGTTATGAGTCTTACATCTAGACATGTTTTGCTTAATATTCACCATGGGCACACCTACAACTGGAACAACAGTTTTGGATAGGAGAGAGCACTGCAAAAGAAGGTTGCAGTGATAGGGATGGCCATCCTGGGCCATGGGAATAGTTTCATGTCTCTCCCATGCATCTGTTTCCCTCCAGAGGTTGGGCATGTCTTGCATCTACACAATAAGGGAAGGAATGTGAGCCCTCCACCACACCTCTAGCTTTCAACATTTGCTGAGCCTGTTTGTCTATTTTGGTTTTGGTTTATTTTTTGTTTTGTTTTGTTTTGTTTTGTTTTGTTTTCACCTATGACTTTTGAGATTGTAATCTCAGCAGGGTAGGGACTGCCTTGTGTTCTACATTTGTACACTGACTGTGCCTGGGATCTTGAGCTGATGTGCTAATAAAGAGTAAGCATAATTTTTGTGAGGGATACTCTTCAAGGGTTCATCTGGAACTGATTGGACTGGTGATAAAATAGACCATTTCCTTGGGAAGAAAAGAGCTCATGATAACCCAATTGAAATGATTGCTTTCTGCAGAGGTGAGCACAGGTGTTGCATTCAGTAGTGTTCATCATGGGTTTGCATAGACTGAATAGTACATCATGTCCCTCTTTCTCCTAAATTTAGGGGAATGGCAGCATCCATCTGAATTTCTTTGAAGAAATTAATGACATGGAGTTTTCTTGCTGACCTGCAACAAAGGTGTGCTCTTGATGTGTGCCTGTTTTTCAATTTGCCTACCCGTGGAAATTCCAAATGTAGTAGCTTCATGTAGTTATTTTGTGTCAGAGGTCTCTTGCTTGTGTGTCATCCTGACCTTGCACGGCTATGTGGCATTGAAGTAAATCAGTCCAGAAATTCATATTCGAATTAGTGTTTGAAATTAATGTTTAAAATTATTTTATTTTATTTTTTCATATTCTTCTTTCCCTTTCAAATGAGGCCAGATCCTCGAGCCATTAAAGTGAATTGCATCAGTTGTGGCTCTGGCTTGGAGAAATTAAAGGTGAGCATGTGTACCAGCTCAGCACCACCACACTGAATGCAGTCACAGAAATTCAGCCACTCAAGAGTGAGCAAGACTAGAGCTTGGATGATGCTGCTGGATTTCGTGTGTGTGCATTATGTGCCAGGAAAGATCATGAGGTGGTGTTAGGGAAAACTGCTGGTTTAGGCAGTCCCAGCATTGAGATTGGTTTCTTACTCTGAAAGCTGTCCCTCACGAAGTGCAGTGTGCAACAGTGGCATAGGTTTTTGGTTTTTTTTTTTGTACAGACTTAAATATACTTGTTAACTCTTCAAAATAATGTTATCTCTTCCAGCGCATTTCCCATTGAAGTGAATGGAAATGTTCCCATTGACTTTAAAGCACAATTTCCTCCACCTACTCCTTCATAAAAGACTTAATCAAGCATGTTTAGTGGAAACCTATGAGAGTTGTCTAATGACTGGCTCACTTTGCCCAGGGAAAAACGTAACTATAAACTGAAACATGATGCTGAAAACTAAGTTTAGTAGAAAGTGTTTAGTCTAGTGCTGGATGAATGATGGAAGCTTGTATTTGTGAATAATTTATTTGACAATTGGTGCAGGGGAAAAAAATGACCGAATAAGTTCTTTGCTCGTTTTTTCTTGCCTGTCTACCAAACTGGCTGCACAACGTGCAAACAAATGGCTAATATTTATTCAGGAGCAAAGAGGTCAGCTTTTGTCAAAAATGTTTTTAGCAGTGGCTTGGACAAGCACCAGATTAGCTCAATTTTCTTGTGTCCTCTGCATAGTAAACAAAGGAAGTTGTGCTATTAGTTACCGAATTCGCTGTGAATTTTGCATCTCGCCAGTAACGCTTACACTTTACAGCAAATCTTCTGTTGTAAAGATTCTGTCAATGCTGGAGCTTGGGTTTCATGCCTGCAGGAAACCTCCTGAAGCTTTAGAAACCTCTAAAGCAGTTTCTCTTTATAGCCTGTACAGGAGGTGCTGCCCACCTTCAGCCCCTTCTGAAAGGGGCTCCTTCTGAATCAGGTGTGGTGTTGCAGACAGCAGCTAGGTACAGGGCTGACAGAGCAGGAGCTGCACTGCTGAGGAGAAGGTGTGCTTTGTGATCACGAAGGCTGCCATCTTCACATAGGCTGATGTAAATAGTTGCTGATTGCCAGACAGAAGGTGCTTATTAATTATTTTTCCTCTTAGTGAGAGAGGAAATACAGACAGACGTCGGAGTCTCTGAAGAGCTCTTTTTATTAGCTTGACCTGACAGCACTACCGAGGTGTTTTGCTTGGGGACAAAATCCACGTTTTGCCTTGCAATTTAGTAAGCTTGTCTGCATTGCCTCCCACGCTTCCTCCTACAACCTTTCCCTTCCCCTGTGACACACCCAGGCTTCTTTTTTGCTAGTCCTTCATCCTCTGCTACCTTCCTGCCTTCTGTCAAGCTGCCCTATGAGCTTAAAAGTGTTCTAAAGTGAATAAAGTGAATATATATTTTAATACATTTTTTTATTCTCCTCACCCCTTTTAAAAGATAGACAAATATACTTTCTGTGCAAAATACTGAAGATACAATCCCAAATCCCGAATCTCAAATCCAGTGCTGTTGCTGTCAGTAGGTTTCAGATTAAAACATGGGCTTTTTGTGGGACTGAAACATGACTGTGGATTTCCCAGAGCACCTTCAAGCCCTATGGGAGTCAGGGAAAGTTGCAGGTTCTTGAGCACTTCTTAAGCTCGGTCTTATCGGCTTGATGCCTGCACATACCATCAGCAGCTGCCTGTACTTACCTTTATCCTCTTAGAGAGGGTAAGTTTTCAGGTGGTCACTTTACTTTGATATTTTTCTTCCAATGGTAACAGTCCACCCTTTCTGTGGCTTTACATCTTCAGAATTGTGTATGTGTGTGTGAAAGTGCAGAAGGGGGAGACAAGGTTGCTCCCCAGCTTTTCAGAGTTCCCATCTCTTCCCAAAAGCTGCCTGATAGTGTGAAGGAGATGGGACATAGCATCATTTCATCTTGGGCCATGGGATCTACTTGCCTCCTCATGCAAAGAGGCTCAGATCTGGTCAGGGCTGTTGCAGAACAGGGAAGGAAAGGTATGAGACCTATAAACAGCAGTTCATAGGATTTCTTTTCGATCTTAGCTCAGATGAACTCCCAGTGCACCTAGAGAAGCACTGCCTGATTAAATGCTACAGCCTTTGGCTGTATGTGCTGTGTCACAGAGACCAGGAGTGCACAGAAATACTCTTAACACCTTGCCACAGACTGAAGAGGTCACTCATGGCTTTGTCCTCAGACATGACCCAAATTCAGACCAGTCTTATTTGCATTTGGCTACAGAGAGCCAGGTATGTGTCAGCCCAGCTCCTGACATAATTTGGAGCAGTAGCAAGGTAGTAATGAACTACTTGCTGGTCTCACAAACTCATCCTCCCACCTGTTTCTGACAATAAAGAAGAACTGAGTAAAGCCAGGGGCTTTTAGCCTGGCTACTTGCCCTGGGCATTTGGGCTGGGTGAGTCAGGGCCAGGAAGACGGCGCAGAAGAGTGCGGTGTGTGGGAAAACCATGGTCAGGCTCAAGCCTTTTTTGCTGTGCTGGAAGGTCAGGAGGTGTTCGTAACAGAAAGAAGAAACTAAACTCCTCTCTGCCCTGGGCTCTTTCAGGGACAGCACTTCCCTAAAGCCCCGAGTGTGAACTGAATACATCAGAAACATGGACTTCAGGATTTGGTGCTTGCACCAAAGTTGTTGTCTGACCTCAGTGTGTTTGCCTCTGCACGCTGCTTGTAGGACCAAGCCCTGCTGTGCTGCAGAGAGTCACCTCTGCTCCTCCTGGAGCCAGAGGCAGCTCAGGGTAATCAGCACATACAGAAATAAGCTCTGACTGTGGAAGCCTGGTAAGAGCGCAGTTTAATTTCACTGCGGTATGCAGCACTCCAAGAAAACTCCCAGACTCAGTTCTTTTCCTTCAAGCACAATCCCTTATCAAGGTCCTTGGCAGCAATTCACATACAGAAAGGAGCAGCTGTCATGGTATTCCCACATACAAACACAAAAAAACAACCCCTCCCTGCTTTCAGTGCAGCAATGTTACGTAGCACGAATAATTACAATATTTAACACTTGTATCTGCGCTTTTAATCTTCAAAGCACTTAACGAGCACTAGGTACAGGTAATTGTAGCTGCAGAGTGATGTGGCCGTCTGCAAGAAAAAGAGAATTGTGTGCATGAGTGCTCCAATGGTCCTGTGCAGGGTGGGCACAGAGCAAATAGGGCTGTAAAGGCCCAATGACACGAAATCCCTTGGCTGTCAGGGTTGATTTTTTCCTATGACTGATCGCTGTCTCCCTGCCACAGGTCAGTGACTTCTCCGGTCTGTTGGTGGAATCACTCACCTTCTGGTTTCCCAACCCACCTTAGTCCCAATGAACTTGGTTAGGAATGACCTATATGGTGAGCCACGTTATCTGACCTGGCGTGCTCTCACTGGAATGGATGAGGGAGTGCTTGGATGAGCAGCTCAGACATCAAACCTGGGAAAATGGTAACTACTGGCAGAAAAGAAGGTGACTGTGGAGAGGCTTGCAGGAGGCCTATAGGAGGCTGGCAATGGTGGCAGCTGGCACACCTGGTGGCAGCAGGTGTATATCTGACCAAGAGAGACAAGCCCATAGTGGTTCGTCCCCATTTTGGTTTGTCCCTTGGTCAATTTGATATGAAAAATGTCACTGTAAAGGGCATTATTTGTTTCCTTAGTCTTCTTGCTGTATCCATGTAGCTCTTGGCTCACAGTGGAAAATGAGAAAAGGTAGTGGAGAAATTTGCACTGCTCTTAATGTTTTTGCTTTCAGATTTTTTTTGTTTTGTTTTGTTTTGGGTTTTTTTTCAGGTTTGTTTTTTTTTTTTTTTTTTTTTGTGAGCAGGAAGGTCACAAGACAGTTATTCAGTCCTACCATTTCTATGGCCATCTGTCCATTTGTTATTGCCTCAATCTGCGACACTGGCTCTTGCAATGGTGCTCCTCTGTTCTCTCTTGTTTTGCTTTCTTACTAAGATTGCTCATCCACAAGTACTTGGGTAATGCCTCTGTTGTTGCTTAGAGTAGGCAAATGAGCTTAGTGGATGTGAAATGCATCCTCAGAGCATGCAGCTCTACATCGTACCAGCTGCCAGCACCTGGGAGGGCAGGGCATAGCCTCACACAGGGCATCCTGACCATCCAGTTCTACTCCCTGCCTTCACAGGCAAGAGGGCTTTGTATTTATTAACGTGAGGTGATCGGAAAACAAGGTGGTGTTGATCTGGTCCCTTCCAACTCCAGTGACCCTGTGAGTCTGCGCACTGAGTGCCTTGCTTAGATAAGTTTGGGGCCCGCATACCTTGTAATTTGATTTTAAACAAAACAAATACAAACCTAACTGCTGAAACCTTTGTTTTCACTGGAAATCCCACTCTTATCTGTGCAGTATGAATGTCTGTCCTTCCTGCTGCTTAAGAGGAAAATGAAGGTGATATATAGTAAGGTAATAACAATACGTTAACAGGAATTGGTTCATTCAAAGGGGTTAGCTCAGGGTTTGCTTTTATTTTAACTGTTCATGCACATAATAATTTTCCCCTTGAGGACTGTTTTGGGGAAAAAGATTGTGAAACTCTGAGCTAGTTCTCTCTTGTGCTGCAGCTTCATTAATATGTGCATAGCTCCAGAAAATGAAGTCTCTACTTCATGAAAATATTCCCCATACAAATTTTGTCTCTGTCCCTTTGCGTGAGGTTTCAGTAATATAATTCTTCCAGTTTTTATTGTTAGGATAAATTGAATAACAGTTTTTTTCTTCTAAGAACTCCACTCCTGAAATGGACTGACAAGAAAAGAATTTTTCCATTTCATTAAAAAAAAAAAAAAAAGAGTTTCTAGACCTTATTGTTTGAGAGGAAAGCATCCTATGAGCGTGAGCATACCTCAGAAGCAAAAAAAAAAAAAAAAGGCTCTGGGAAGAAACACATGAACAAACCAACCTCTGTAGCTTAACCTTGTGACTCTCAAGTTCCTCCTTTTTTTCTGAGGCCTCAACTATTGCAATTGGCAGTGCTGTGGAAGGGGTAGCTATTCCAGACAGCTACTTCCAGGCAAGCAATGCCCAGGGAGAAGGAGCAGACCTAAGCTCTCAGCTTGGTAACTCAGTCTCCTGCCTGTACAGTTTTGTGGCAGGACTGTCTATAAGACAAGGAAAAGAAGAAAAAAAAAAAAAAATCAACCCTGAAATCATCTCCCTTGCTCGCACCATTCCAATTAAGTGCAATCAATTGCTCAATCAATCTTTTGCTCTTAATAAAGTCGGTTATCTTTTTCCTTCTAATTCCCCTCCAGGTTTTTTAACAATTGTTCAGACAGACACAACAAGCAGCTTTTGTAAAGGAAGAGTGTAGGCGTTTCCTTTGGCTGTTTTCACTTTCTGCCTATGATGATGTTATGCTCCGCACCCTCCCCAAATCCTAATCATATACAATGAGTGTGCTGGGAGCCCATATATTTTTTTTTCCAACTGGCATGGATTGAGTACCCTAATTTGATAGCAAAATCATGCCAAAATATTTTGGGGGGGGGCGGGGGGAGCAGGGAGGGAGAATAGACATTTTGTCATCTTTGTGTTGCTGATGAGTCAGATCATTTAAATTAAGGAAAGGTTTAAAAAAGGGAAGGGAAGTGCTCTCCAACCTTATCTACTCCAACATTAATTTGGGTGGAAGGTAGGAGTGGAGGAAGTCTGAGCAAATCTGTTCCCCTTTCAAGCTGCCTTTAGATGGTTACCGTTGTCTGCAGGCTGAAAGAAGATGCATCCAATTGCTGCCCACTGTTGGGTGACTGTGGCAGAGAGGGAGAGGCCCCACATGTGCTCATCTTGAGTTTGTGTGTGTACAAAAGCCACGCACGCTTGATGTGCACATGTAAAAAAGACCAGCACTGGCTTCCATTGCGCTGCTCCAACTCCTCAGCATTCCCCGTGGGAGGGAGATATGGTGTACCTGCACAAAGCACATTTATACCTCAGTGCACCTGTCCCTGATGGGTTTAACTCTCTTGTCTTTAAAAAAACCCAAATAAACTGTCTTTGACTGACACAATCATGCAAGGATGATCTGTGGGTCAGGCTGTGTCTGGAAGCAGAACTGGTTGGTCCCATTCAAAGTGGATGAGAAGATTAGCTGGAGCAGATACCAAGTAACTTGAGAAAAAGGGGAAAAAAAAGAAGATGTAGTCAGAAGAGTTAGGAATGACCTGAATGGGAAGAAGAGGTAAGAGGGTGTGGTACTGTGGAAAGTGCCAGCAGCACAGTCCTTACTTAAACTTTACTTAAGTTTGCTAAGCCTGTGTGTTGATTTCAGCATAGGGACAGCCAAGTCAGGCCTATAGATTTAACGGGAAACAGAGGGGCAACGTTGAAGAAGTGGCGTCACCTCACTGTGAAATTAAAACAAACCAAGTTAGTGGGAAGCCTTGTGTCCTAGGGGAGCTGATGGCAATTACATCACACGAGGGCACCTTTGCACTGCAGCAGCTCCCACTCCTTGTCAGCAAACTTGAGTGAGCCTCCCACTTGTGTGCCATGCTCTGGGTCCTGGCTTCTTGTGTTGGCTTCTTCAGTGGGTTTTTCAGACTGTAGCAACCCTCTGCTTCTGTGTTTACACTGCTATCAGTCCCCCAGCAAGCGGATTGGAAGCTAGCTCAACAGGGCCCATCCTACATGCAGCTTCTGCAGTGCAGACATGCCCTGGGACATTAAAAAGTAGGTAAAATTCAGATGAATATGCTAAAGGTGGTAAGAGGATAATGAGAGGAAAGTTGTATTCTACCTGATGGGCCATTTTCAACTCTGTTTTTGAGGCTAACCCTGCTGGAAGGTGAAGAGGTGAGGAATAAGTTTGCTCATTTTATTATCACTGGTTGCAGTCTCCAGCTGTCTCAGTTGCAGGCAAAAGCCTCCAGTGAAGCTCAGAGGAAGTCTACTCCAAATGATCCCAAATGACAGTGTCTCCAAGGTGCTAATATGGCAGTGGAGACCAGCTGGATAGGGAGGTTTCCCACTAATGCCCCTTTTCTTCGCTTTAGGGATGGAAGAGCTGCGCAGGAGCTGCTGTGCTGGTGGCAGGCCAGGAGATGATCTCCTCTCACTGGGGTGATCCTCCCTTGGCTGGGTCTTCCAGCCTCAGGGCTGTTTGCATTGTGAGGATGGCACAAAGCAGCCTTACTTCAGGGAAGGATTGGGGCCTGGGCCTTATCTCACTTTGATTATATTAAATAATCTATCTGTCTGCCATGCTATTTACATAACTCTTATTTAAATACTTTTACATCAGACACACTGAATCATGAGACTGAAAGTCTAGACGATGCTTGCTAGGCTCAGCCTGCCTTTAACCCTCCTGTGCAGGCATTTTTCTTGTGTTTCCCTTCAGGATTACCCCGCTCTGCCTTTGGCCTGTGAGGGACATATGAAGTGCCTGGTGGTCCCAGGATTTCAGAGTGAGCAAAATGAAATTGGTGAGGTGAGAGAGTGAGAGTACAGAATGCAGATAGAGAGGAGGGAGATGAGTTGTTTGTCTGGTTTTACTAGGTCAGCTTTGGGTGAGACTGCAGGGCACATGGCTTTGAGCAGACAAACTTAGGGCAGGACTTTGCCCCTGGAACTTGCCTTCTGGCACACGCTGCCCTGGCCAGCTGCTATGAGAGATAATTCGTTTGGGGGAGAGCAGAAGAAGGAGCTACAGTGTTACCTCATGCTGAGCGGGCTTACAGGCAGAGGCTAGAAGCTGGGAACTGGGAGAGGGCAAATGGGATAGAAAAGACAATTATTATTTTAAAGAAAAGCCAAGAAAGCCCATTCATTTCCCCAGGTTCTGCCCTATCCCCTCAAAACGCATAATAAATTACTAACAATTCATAAATGGCTTGTGTTATGGCATGCTTGATAATTTCATCTGTCTCTCCTTCTGAAGGCACACTCTAGGATTTATGCCCCACTGTGTACAATCCTTGCTGTTGTGATTTCATTACATGTTGATTTTGATATATGTTTCCTGAGATACTTGGGTGCATTGGAACTGAATCTCTGCTTTGCAAAAAAGGATGACCGAGGCTTCTGGTTCCTCATCTTTTGCTTCCTTAGGTGTCAAGGGGTGCTCGAGCCCTGGCTGCTGCTTCCAGAGGCATTGAGGACGTCAAGGCTGAGATGGAGCAGCACTTCCACCTAGTGGTCCGCAAAAATTAAGGCAATTTCTCCAACCTCGGGGTTTCTTAGTCCGCAACAAAATCTTGACGCTAATCTCTGAAACCGTGAATCCTGCCTGCCCTAATATGAAGCAGTGGGTTGGTTATATCCCGGAAATAATACCATAGTAATCCGGGTTTTATTTGCATGTGCAAGTAATTTTTTGGCCTTAGTTCCATAGGAATTGATGTGATCTGTTAGATGGCAACTTCAGGGATGGTGTGACAGCAAAGTGAAGCATGGAAAATCATCTGTTCCTAAACTGAAGAGCAATGCAATGCATAGTGTGCTGTGCATACAAAGTGTTTGGCACCCACCTATGCATCCCACAGCACTTTACTCATCTGTGTTCACTCTTAGTTTACAGCTGGAAAAAACAAGATACAAAGGACTATGGCAGATACTTCAACAAATAATATCTCTTTTGTATCATTGTTTTTGGGTGCTGCATAGGGATACTGCTCTCGAGGGAAGCTGAGCAGTGAATTGAAGTCAGTAAAGATTTAGAGCACATGCGGATCTAGCATGGCAGAATCCTGGCCTGTGGGATAGTGTTCCAGTGCAGATAAATAACCACCACAGCAACAACCACAGCAGCGTGCAATGTAATACCAGGGGAACCTTAGACCCTCTGAAAACCAGACCTGGTGTCTCAAGAAAAGCTCTCAGGGAACTGAGACCTGCTCATCTCATGAACAGATACTTCTGAACAAGTTGCGGGGGCCAAGTTGAGAATTACTAGGTGGGGTTAAATCACATTGACAGGCCTGTTGGTAGCAAAAGCCCTATAAACTTTGAAGGGGAAAGCTCAGGTTTGCTGTCTCCTACTGCTGCTGCCAAGCTGTGCTGCCTCCTTTCAGCAGCTGTTGTGAAAGAGGAACTTGCTGTTCTACAAGGGCTGTTTCCCAACAAGGAGGCTGAAAGGGTGGAATTGTTATTGTGAAGACTGGGGAATTACACACACACAGGCACACACAAGCACACACACATATACCCACACCTCCTCTGATTCCTGTGAAGGGAAGTTGTGAGTTCAGAAGTGAGGTTCGGAGCAACTGAGGTGATTCTGCCATGAATGGCAGTATGTGATTGACATCTCTGGGCTGATTCAACATCCAGGCATGGTATGAGGTGTGTTGAAGTTATTTTAAGGTGCTGTGGCCTGCCTTAGGGTATCCTGAAATTCTGACACCCTGGCAAATACTTGACTCCCTGAGGGAGGGGGTGATCTTCTAATAGCCACAGCCTCCCAATCGACTGCTGAAATGCAATTATATTTTTTAAAAGTCTTTATTGACAGCAAAAAACTGAAAAATTTTTACTGGGGGAACACATAGGTCATTGTTCCTCTTCTGCTGTGTGACTCATCCAGATCAAGCTGTCTGTTTAGTGTATCTACTAATGCAGTTAACTTGGAAAACCTAACGCATAAGTGCTTCTTTTGTTTCCTAAAAAACAATCGCTGGATGCCTTTTGAAACTTCTCAATTTATTTTTAAGCCCTGCCGTGTTTTGGAACGAGAAGAGCACAGG
Source organism: Motacilla alba alba (assembly GCF_015832195.1). Lineage (NCBI taxonomy): Eukaryota > Metazoa > Chordata > Aves > Passeriformes > Motacillidae > Motacilla > Motacilla alba. Next base: position 68,886,323 of record NC_052017.1, on the reverse strand, counting down.
CACTTTCTTGGCAAATCTTCCATAACCTTTTCTGTTCCACCCTGAGACAGTACCTTCTTTTACTGGGCTTGCAACAGAAGTGCTTTACACCTCTGAAGAGAGGAAACCTTAATGGCATACCTGTGAGCTGAGTGAGCCTGAAGGCTGGCATAATGTCACACTTTATCATTAGATCAGGTCCGAAATATATTCCTGAGGGCCAGACCCTGAGCATGACCTCTCTTGTCCCGATCCATCAGCACTCAGTCACGATCTTCCTGGGACAGGGGCAAGATGCGAGCCAGCCTTTAGCCCTGTCTCCCCTCTTCCCCCAGAAACACACAACCTTTATGCTCAGAGCTCCTTGTGTCATGGAGGGGGCTGCAGTGCCAGGACAGGAGCATTGGGGATGCAGATCCACCCCTGCCACTCTTTTCTGCGCATCCATCTGTTGCACGAAGGAAAGGGATTGTGAGAGCACATCGCCTCCCGCAGCCACCTCCCTGTGCAGCCACCTGTGTCCTGCCCCTTTGGCACTGCAGAGCTGCCCCATGTGCCATGCAGCTGGAGAGGCCTCTGCCCACAGAGGAAGCACGAGGCTCATGCTGAAATGCAGGAACGCTTCTGAGTGCCTTGTTTGGAATCAAAACCCTTGGATTTTGTTTAATTTGTATTTTGTTTAGTTTAAGGTGGCTGACTGTTAGCTCCTAAGTTCTTTCAGATGAGGTTTTAATCAGAAATAAGCTATATGCAAATAAATATACTACCTCCAATTAGAAAGAGAAAGGACTTCAGACAATGCACTTATCTCAGTACTGCTTGGGTAGTTGAAGCAGCTGCAAGAAAGCTAATAGCAGGGTTGAAACCAGACTTGCCAGCAATTTCATTCTTGGCCAGACAGTCAATTTTTTTATACTTTTGTCTGGCTGTCTCTTGGTAGGGCTGCACAAGAAGACCAGCTTTACTTTATTTCGTTATTATATGTATATTTTTCAACTGAATTAATCTATGACTGCCATAACTCAGTGGCACTCTGTTTCCAAGGAAGCTTGAGTGACTGAATAATGAAGATGAATCGTGATTCCTGAAAAAAAAGAGAATTCCTCTCTTCTGTGCAGCCCAATCCCAATAATCTGCTTTTGCCAACCTGTCCCTATGAAATAAAAAAGAGGTATTCATTTGTACTGTCTCATTTTCCTCTGTGTACAGTGAAAGGACTTTTTGTTGCAATCTGTCACTCTCATGTGCCCTCTCTAAACAGCCTGTGCTCCCTTCCACTCCAGGCAGTACGGAGAGCAGTTATTTTTAATAGAACTTGTTTAACATACCTATGTGTTGGTTTGCAGCAGAGCTCACACTCTCTGGACTTCGCTGCAGCTGGGATCCTCCTCTGGACAAAGGTGATGTGTCTTAGAGCGTCTTTGGCTTGGCAGGAAGGTTTATTAAAATACCACAAGTTCAGACAATGCCGGTTACGAGGAGTGCACACTGCGCTGCATGTGGGAGGACTGGCGCAGAGTTTCCAGTAAAAATGAAGTGCCTTAGAAATCTCTTCTTCACCCTGGCACATCCCAGGGAGCGTATTCTGTGTCTGTGTGTCTGGTGAAGCCTGCTTGCACTCGGTGCACAATGTGTGCTTGTACATGGCTCACAGAAAATCTTGGGAATCGTTTACCTCCTTGCTTGCGCACAGCACAGGTTTCAAAGTGTCCCAAAGTGTATCCTTTTGTGTCCAATGTAAGCCTGTCTCAGACTTTAAGCATAGCAGGGGCCATAGTTTCAGATGCTGTAAATCAATGAGGTCTCAGGGAATCTGGTGGGGCTCTGCCATTTTACACCAGTGGAAAGTTTGTCCCTTGCCTGTGCCCCGCACTCAGCCCTGGAGGTGTAGGCAGCAGAGGCAGGAGGCAGCACCCCACGTAATGACAGCCTGTGGAGCTGCAGCACAATGCCTGCAGTGAGCAGCTGAGTTAGTGCAACGCGGTTTCATCATCTGTCCAGGCAAAATGAGGACACGATATTGCAAGACACTTTCAGGCTGTTGCCACAAGCTATTTTACATGTCTTAGAGTCTTCAGCTGTCACACAAGTGGAGGTCTCAGCCTTCTGTTTCGGTGGTGTAAAAAAGCCATTTCTGATTCCCTTTCTCTGGCTTCCCTGCATTTCACAGGACAAAGAAAGTTTCCTCAACCTTTTATTTGTTTGGTTTTTCAATGCTACAGATGAGTTCTAGTTAGGGCCAGGAACTTTTCGTGATCTTGGCAGTAAGGTTCCAAACAGTTGATGAGGGGCTTGAACAAGAACTACCTCAGAAGGTGGAAGTCAGTGGCTTGAAAGGATTGAAGGCACTTTGCACCAGCCAACTCTCTAGTCCTGTTCTTTTCAGTAGTCCTATGGACTTGATTTCATGGCTGAACCTCCTTGGCTTTTACTCTGTCTCTTGTCATCTTTGAATTCATAGTCTGAATGATAGCTCCAAGTATACATCAATTTTGAGTTAAAAATAACACAAAGAAAAGGAGGAAAGTCTTTTCAGCTTCATTTATTAAAACTGATGGATTAAAATTTTTTAAACTTTGTGACCAACTTGTAGGTAATTTTTCAACTAGGTCAAGTCTACATATATAGTATCTAGTGATAATTTAATGGAGCTATGCTTACTTGTACCTCCTGAACCCTCCTTTTTATTTTCTTCTTTTGACCCATAAAACCCCAGATGGGTTGTGATCTTTCAGCCTGATGCATTAGGTGTTTGTCTGTGCACCAGAAACCCACCTTTTGATAATACCTCTCCCATCTCTTGTCACCTCTGTTAAGACAAAATATAGTTACCTTTGAGAGGTGCTCAGGACTCAGAGTGACTAGTCTGTGGTTATAAAGTATTGTCTGCTTTTGGTTGCATGTTAGGGCTCTGAGTGACTTTTTCCTTCATTAAAGTGTCTATGGGACAGGACAGACACGTGACTCAGAGAACTCTAGGTCCTTCTGTCTCTATCTGCTGTTGAAGCCAAAGACAACTCTGAGTGAGCCTGTGAGGCTGTGGGTACAAGTGCTATTTTCATTAGGAACTCAAGTTCCCCAGGCACTTTGAAAACCCCATTCTGTGCCTGAGCAATGCAGCATTTGGCCCTTGGTTAGGTAACTACTCACTGATCCTGTTGTCAGCAGCAGGCAGACAAACCCAAACCTTGCAGTCTGGGCTGTGATTTCACTGATGTCATGTTAGTCTGAAATACAGATGAATATGACTCTGTTTCTGATACCAAAATATCTTCCATCACCTAAAGATGTACAGTGATGTTCGGCAGGAAAGGAGGATATCAGTGACTAGGAGTATTGTGTCATTTCTCTTTATTAATTCATGCCAGTTGTATTGGAAAGCGTAGACAAAGGCAAGCAAATAGGGTCCTGGCAGCACAGCAACTGCTTTCCTTAGCTTATAAGCTAGGGGAGTGATAGAGATATCCTGAAATGTAAGTGGTGCAATAACAATAAGTGGCAAAGCAGCGAGTGTGTGGATAAACTGCAGGGGGAAACAAGTCATAGAGCCCCAGCTGTAGCATGGGCACTTCAGTTGACACTTACCTCAGCAAATTCCCTCTCTGAGGGGTGAGCTCAGCACAAGGATGATGTTTAGAAATAAATGAGGAAGAAGACAGCTGTGTAAGGTGCTGCTTTGAGGTTTCAGGCTTGCTCACCTTCCCCTTTTCCCTTTCTTTGGGTCTCTAGAAAGAGGTTACATTCCTTGCCCCCATTGCCACCGCCTCTGTGTGCCTCACTTGCCCTGCCAGGCTCAGCAGATGCCAGGACTGCTGTGAGCAACCTGAGGACAGTCTGAGTTGGAAGTAGAAAGTGCCATTTTCCTACTCCCTCTCTGTCTTACAGCCTTTTCTTCAGTCATTGCCATGCCTGAGACACTGCTCCAGCTGTGGGAATGAGCAGGTCAGGACTGTGTTATTTGTGCTGCCAGTCCTGGGCAGGAATGGGGAGGAAGGGGAAGGATGAACCATGCTTTTCTGGGGTCTGCTTTTGTCCTTCCCATATCTTTCGCAGCCTCAGCTCCTTTGGCAGCAGCTGCAATGGTCTAAGGAGTCTCAAGGAGGTAAGGTTAGCAGCCTCTCTAAAAAGCCAGATGAGGCTCTAAAAAGTGGCTAAGGAGATGAGTTAGAGCAAGAGAGTTCAGGCATAGCTGCCTGCCCTGCACGTCCTCTCCTTCTAAGCTCCACCCACGTGTGGTGGGAAGGTGCAAGAGGTGGTACCCAGGAGAGCTGTCCTCCAACTGGGAACATACTATGTTAATAACTAGGATGCTGAGCAAGGAACCACATCTATGGGAGATGTCGCAACTTTCAACTGTAGATAGCTATCTGTCTTCTGAATGTCCCTCTCAATCTCCTGGAAGATTTGCTGAAATAAAAGCTTCTTGAACCATTTCAGTCAAATGAGCTGTTTTAGAAAAACCCTGTAATTTAAATAATTTGAGCTACTTGGGTGCAATGTGCTAAGGATGCCTTAGGACTCTCTTGAACAAAAAGACCTGTGGCTGATAGCAGTGACATGTAGGTAAGGGGAGTGGAGATTGCAGCTTTTGTGGATGACACAGTTGGGGCTGGAAGAGGACATTTGGCCAGAATGGCTGTAAAGTCAGACTCAATTTTGCATCTACTCCTTCTCTTGTGATACTAGTTTTACGTAGGTAGACAACTGTGCTTTTGAGAGAATCACTCATGAATTACAACAAAGCAAGATATTTCTATCTGCCGTATATTTTGTTCCATGTGTAACTCTGCAGGCCTGAGAAGAAAGCCTTTTTTCCTTAACAAATACATATATTCAAAGCTGCATTCAGCTACTTCCAAACTTCAGTGGCATCAGGGAAGAAATCCTGAGTGTCATTTGCCAGAGCATGTTAGCAAAAACATATTCACGCTGAGAAAGATGTGTGGGTAAAGCAGTCTTGAAGAATCTGAACAAACTTCAAAAGTAACCTTAAAACCAAAGAAATTTTACTGAAGAAAACAATCAAGTATATTTTCATACCTACCCCAAGCAGATTGGATGAAGGCAGAAGTGCTGATGGGTTTCATCTCACCTTGGGGAGCCCAAGTGGGCAGAAAATACTCAGTATATACCTTCCCACCTTCCCAGGGAGACGATGCAGCCCAAAGCTTTTCTAGTTCTGTGGTTGCCACGTTCTAGGATGCTGTCGTATCATTATTCAGAGGGAGAAAAATCAGACTCTGAGACTCAGTCCATGCTAGTGTATCCAAGAAGGCCTGGCCATCTTCTTTGGCCCTGGAAGATGACAGTCTATGCCAGCACACTGCTAGCACATGCTCTGGCATGAGCATGGCCCATTGCAACTGATACTCTCTCTGAACAATTTTTGGATCTGGTCTGGCAGTAGGAGTGTTCCAGGAACCATACCCAGTGGATGGTTTGCTGGCTGCTGCCTTATTTAGGAGGCTCATTCACTAGCCCACTGTTCTCTGGCCTCCCTCCAACTGGCCTGGACGTTTGGTCCCAATGCCATAATGTTCTAGCTCACTGTTACGGACACAGCCTGACTGTAACCCAGCATGGGGTGTGTGTGGGCCATACTGGAATTCAGCATGGAGCATGTTAGCTATTTGATGGCTTGTGCAGATACCTCAGTAAAGCTCTTGGACATTTGTGCTTTCTTACTTTGGAGTAGGAAGAAATGAAACAAGGTGGGGGCAAATCCTGCTGAGTTGCATCTTGTGAACAAAATAACAGGGCGAGGGTGGAGGTGTCCAAAGGCCCAGTGTGTTCAGTTTGCCATTGCCAACCTAAGACCCTTGCAAATGAGTACAAATCCTAAGTGATTTGACTGAACGATGAGAAGGGAAAACCACAAGCAAGGGACTTTTCCAGGGTACCATCCTATTCCCAGAGGCTGTTCTACAGGCATAGAATACTCTGCCCATGGCACCAAGTTGGAGGTTTGACTGTGTCACCTCTGCTTAAGCAGCTCGGGACAGCTTGTGAAGAACATCCACCTAGGGAGGTTAAGCTCAAGACTTCTGTCCAAAATGTGCTGAGGCACTCGAATCACACCTTGACCCTCATGGCAGCCTTCTGAGATTTTGACATGATTTTTGTACATTCATCACCTTAACATAGGTTTGTATTGCTCTGTTTACTGTAGAGAGTATTTTTAGGGCTGCAAGATAAAAACCCCTGTAGTGTTCAGAGACGTGATGGTTTCCAGGAGTGCTTGGTTGATTGTGAAGTGAATGTCTGGGACAGGAATCCCGGAGTGTTCTGGAAAAAAGGAGACCTTGTAATTACTTTTGTCCTGAAGACTCAGAAAGCAGAAGAGGAAAGATCAGGATGTGCCCAGGGATTGTGATAGAGGCAGGGAGCCTGTGAGGGTGAAACAAATGGCAAAGGGAGTGAGCATGGGAGAGGAGCCACTGCAGCATTGACATTGGAAATGGAGGACAGGAGGGACAGTGGACTGTGAGCTGGCAATGGTGAGCCAGGCACAAATAGTAGACTGCAGCCAGAGTAAGGAAGTTTCATAGGCAATTTAAGGTTCAGATATTCATTTGATGTCTGTCTGATGGCCTTCAAGCTGGATATGGGACAGAATCCTTTGCCCATGCACACTGGCTGTGATATGTCAGATTCTCTCCAGTTAGGCAGTGGTGCTCACAAGGCTCACTGCCTCTTACCCAATCTTTGCAGGTCTCTGGGACTTTGCAATGGCTCACAGTGCAAGAGCTCACAGTGCTGAGGAAAGCCTTTCCATCAGGGAGGCTCAATTCTGCCGCTGGCACTTACACAGCCCAGCCTGTAACACACATGGACTCCACCATGGAGTGATGCTCCTGAGCCATCTCACGCATGACAGCTACCTTTGTTTAGATATTTCCTCTTCTTTTGCACATGTAAATAAATCTGGGTTTCAGTGAACTGTACTTTATGTACCATTCAGAAAGCCATAATTTAGGTACACAATGAACCAGAACAGAGCATTGAAGAAGATTTGTGGTCATTAAGTAGTTGAGCTCAATTCTTCTCGTTAGCCTGGAGGGGCAAAATGCCCATGCAATAGCGCTTTAGGTCTTTCCATCATTTGTGTTCTTTCCTGTTCATTGGTAGGTGCTTTTCCCCTGCTGTGATCTCCATGTCTCTTTGAATTTCTACAGCATTTGAAATATTGTGTAAAGAACAGACAACCCATTTTCTGGGTACAAGGTATTACCATTGTTGTTCCATGCAGAGTATCTTCCAAGGTAACATTAGGTTATCCCAACTTGGTAAGTAACCAGTCTGCTTGTTGACATATGTAATTATAAATTTGTATCATTTGGACAATGCTTATCTAATTCGCAAATCCTTCTCAATTGATTTCCATTTTCCCTCTAAATTTCTTGTTTTCTTTCTTCTCCCCCAGTCTGGGTGTCAACTGCTAATATAACTAATGATTTTTTCTACTTCTGCTTCCAGATAACAGCTGAAAATATTAAACAAACCAGACCTCTGTCAGGACCCTGCTACACAATTCATCCAAACACATCATCTTACAACGCTGATAAAAGGATCTGTTGGATTTTTTTTTGGATGACATAGTTAATTTGTATTTGCTGCATGTTAATATGAGTGGAAAGCACTGAGATCTAAACAAGGTAGATACATCAGTGCAATAGAGCTATTTTCAAGAAAGAGCATTATGAAAAATAAAGAGCCATGGACAATCTGCATTGATTGAGGACTCAGTTTTGACTTGGGTGGTGCTAAAACAGTGTGCGTTTGCAAGTTATTGATTAACAGGAGTAGGAACTGCTGGACTGCGAAGACTCTTGTATTGCCCTGTTTGTTAGTAAAGAGATGGAAAGAATTGCTCAGAGACATCTCTTCCTGGGCTGACTGGTGCATCCAGAAGAAAAAAGGGAGTGAGAAGAACAATACCCATTTGCCTATTCACAACATTTGAATACAGGCTTTTACTTGGGTTTCTTTTTGACTCTCCCAAACATCATGAGTTGACATATTTTCCACTGCCATTTAAAAATCCTGCTTTGTTATAGTAAGATTTATAAAAAGAATAAACAAGACAGCAAAAATATATGAAACAAATAAATCTGGCAGATTAAAAAAAGTGAGGCGGTGCCCATAATCTGTCTTCACGTCGCAGTTCAAAGCCAGAGCTCAGTGCCTCAACAGGCTGCTCGAATGGAAGTCACGAAGACCACGGATTGCTTGGCAGAGCATCCGCCACACAATGGCTCATCTCTCAAGTCTGACCCTCAAATACTCTTTTCTCCGTGTAGGTCTCCCTGCATTTTGCCTGCTGGCAGGAAGCTGCCTTTCGTTAGTGCCTCCATTCCCATCTAAATGTGTCCCTTGCTTTGGGCCTGATCCAAGGCGAACGGGAAGACTTTTGCTAGCTCCAGGCAACTCTTGGAGCAGTCTCTTTGAAAGGAAAGGCTGGCAAAAGGGCTGTGCAGAAAGCTATGAAATGCTTGTGCATGTTCTATTTGAGCTTAATGGTGCTCTGTTCTCTGAAATGTTCATGTATGAGTGTAGGGTAGAAAAGGAAAAAGAAAAAAAAAAAAAAAGAGAGAATTGCTAAGCCAGGAGAAAGAGGGCAGGGGAACCTGATCCTGCATGAACTGGAGTGCAGCTGCATAGCCTTGAGCGTTATTGTGCATAGTAGCAAAAATGAGGCCCAAAAGGGGAACGCTTAACTAGGCACCTCAGCAGCGCTACAAGCACCGCGCTAATGTCTCCTCAGACATGCCTGCTGTGAGGCTGGGTGGGAGTATTAAGGGATCCAGAGATTTAATGCTTTATGGTGAAAAGGACCAAAACAAGCTTTTAACTTGCACCTGCACACGAGCTCCCGCTGGGACTGGCATGAATACTTTCCTAGCATGTGTGATGCTGCATGGCCATGACTTTTCAAGGGCCAGTGGATATTTCCTGGGCTAGCAAACACCATGTTTCTTGAGTCCTGGAGGCCATAAACAATATTAATTGCTTTATATGAAAAAGGCATTCCAAAAGAAGATAGAGAACAGCACGCTGAAGACTAATAGTAATGTGCTAGAAAAATACTGTTTTTCTACCATCAGTAGTGATGGAAAGCAGCAAGACCTGAAAGTGATCAACAGTAAATATTATGGAATCAATATTAGTCAATTGAGAATTTGCATGGAGCTAGTGGATTTCAGGAACATGATAAGCAGGGATATTTTTTCCTCAAGTGCAGCTCAGGAATCTGAATTCCTCTTCAGGAATGCCATCTAACATTTTTCTCCTTTTCGAAGTAGGAGGGGCAGCTACACACAGATGCAGAAAGGGGAGGGAGAAACACATCCGTAAGTAGGATCTCTGCATCAGATTTATGGTCTATCTGGGTGTACTAGGGCGTACATCTCTATTTGTTGCTGTCTCCCAGTGAAGAGAAGCTCTCTGCAAATGATAACCAGCGCCTTTCTAGTAATGGACCCAGGACAGAAATTTTGAACAGCATGGCAGGTCTGAGAGGAGAAAGAAATTTACTCATGGACTGAACCTGGGCTGGAGTTTTCCCATTCTGGGCTCAGAAAGCCAGCTGGGGTGCTTGAAGGCAGCTGTCATGGACGGCAGGAAGAGTGAACTTCCTTTCCCCGGACTGGGGGCTCACATGGTCCTTAGCCCAAGGGTATAATGAAAGCTGGAGGAACTGCACTGAAAAACATGGTGATGTGGAAGGTTTTGCTGACTAAGAAACATTCGACTGTGAATGAACTCCATGGGGAACCCAGAGTTAGGCTTCACAGAAAATGAGGGGAAAGTCAGACAAAGATGGAAAAGAGAGGTAAAGAAATAGCCAAAGATAGTATCTAAAAGAGAGAAGAAAAATACAAGTATGTAGTCAAGAGGAAGAAAAATGAATGAAGACTTGGAAAGGAAAGAACCCTGAATTAATGGTTACTCTTGGGTGCTGTCATTTTATTTCATTTTCAGTCATTTTCAGTCAATTTATGTAATGCTGCACTGCATGTCTAGTAAAAATGTACAGCTTTTTAGTTGTTTTTTTTTATTAACCTACATTTGAAATTGAAATAAATGTTTTGCTGCCTCTATTTGGATGCTTGCATTTGACACATATCTTCAGGCATTGTTTTTTCAGCAGACATTATGATAATGTTTTCATGGCATGCAAGTGTGTGTGTGTGAGAGAGAGACAGAGAGGGAGAGAGAGAGGGAGAGAGAGAGGGAGGAGGAAGAGGAGAAAGTGCAGATTTTCCCAAATGGGGGTCATGACCCTAAGGCTTAGTAGGTCAGAGTTGAAAATTTAAAAAACATTTCCTTTTTTTTCCATGGAGTGGGGACCAAACGGAAGAATGGCTGGCACACAGTCTACTTCTGCCCTGGATTTTCCTGTTCTCAGGAGGGTTTTCTTACTGTCCACGCTAGAAAGAAAAATGTGAAACGTGGTAACTTGTTACAGTTTAGGAGATGGGATGAGGACAATTTTCACAATGGCAGGAGCCTTTCTATATGGCAAACAGGTTGGTTCTTGAAACATGCCTCAAACTGCATCTGTGTCCCTCTGTAGCTCCGTGCTGCCAGCTCTGTCACGACTTTGCTGTGCAGCACTGGTGCCTTGGTCATTGACTCTGTTGGCAACTGCACAAGGTTTTCTGCTTTTAAAGGAAAGGAAGACTCCACAGCTTGATTAGTGGAAGAAATTCTTAGAGCTCTGATGGTAACAAGGGCAGTAGAGGCTTCCCAAACCTGAGGAGAGACACACACACACATGTTGCGAGCCCATCTGGCAGCCAGAGGGCAATTGCCATAGATGTTCCAGCCACTACTTTCCCTGTGCTACTTGCTCCAGCAAATTCTGATGGTTTTTAACAAATGCAGATTTTATAATAATTGAAGTGAGGATTGAAACAAAGGTCTGGACATTCAAAATACTGTTGTTTGAATTGCCTAAATGAAGGTTCAGTTGCTTATTTTTGGCACACTATAAATCTTGCTGGAGTAACCTAGCACAATCTCTGAGCATGCAAGAAGTAACGTGGTGGTTGTTTGCTCAGAAGTATGTATGCAGCTTCCAAGAAAGCCAGCAGGGCTGCACATGTGTGTCTGAGGGAAAGAATTCCCATCTCCCATGTAAAACACATAATTCATTCACCAGAGAGACAATCCACCATTCCCTAACCATCAAAATGTTTTGTGTTAAGTGGTGGGAAACAGTCTGACAAATGGCAGGTGATTTAAAACTTCTTTGGTTGAAAATTGATGGCTGTTCCAAGAAGGCTACAGTGTGCATCTGATGCTGATGCAAGACATAAGCATCTGACCCATCTAATAAACATGAAAAGAACGTGGTGTGTGAGCCGGCAGAGCAAATGCACATTTTGGGTCACACCTCATGCCAGGTGTGTCCCGCAATGAAGCCAAGCCTGCAGGTGTGAGCAGCCCTTTTCTGGGCTGACCAGTGGGTAATGTGTAAAAAGGGTGTGGTGGGACAGGTTTAGTGCTTCACACATACATACTAGGGACATTCACTCTTTGTGCAAATAGACATCTGCGTTAGACAGACTTGTTTGTGGTTGGGTGCTTCATTGTAGGAGGGAGCTGCCATAGTTTTGCCTAAATCCCTTCCTCCTCCACCACCCTCCCACTGACTTTGGATTTATTTAACTTGATGCAAACCCCAGTGACACCTTGAGTGAGCTGTAAGGGATTGCACCTTACTTTGCATTGCAAGGGCCTGAAAGCACTATGATTCCATAACTAAAAAAAAGGGAGCAGGTCATTTCCCTGGAGACTCAGTAGCCTCTGTCTGAGGTGTAATGTCTTTTTTATCTGCTCTCAACAGTTCTCTTACAATTGGTGAACTATATTCTGCTTTCAGTTTAAGTAAATGGTTTAAAGTGATTTGCCTGTTTAGGACAATTGATGCTAATCTGAAGTAGCCATATTTCTACACAAAATAGCACCTAACCACTTCTTCATGGGTTTAATGAAAACTCTTTATAAAATAAGGCTGTAAGTAAAATTAAAAATCCGTGGCAGCAAATATGCGCGAACCTGTCAATAACACTCTGCTTGCTTGCACTGAGCAAACAGGTACTTTGTTGCCTTTCATAATACAATAAAAGCATAATCATGTTTAAAGAACTACAACGAAATTGAAGGCTTCAGGATATAGTGGGTTGGAAAACAACCCATGATGCCTCTAAGAGGAAATACTTCTATTTCTTTAAATAAAAGCGAGAATGAAAAATGCTGTACAGCACGAAATTGTGAATAGAAATTGCAGAAAATTACGATGTGAGTGTATGCATTTGTTGGTGTTGACTCAGAGAGGTCTTTTGGCTCTTTAGTGGCTCACAGCTGGAAAACGTTTAGAGATAGGGAGCCTTGTTATTAGTTTCTCCTATCATGTCTCATGGGTAACATCAAAAATACAATATGGTTTTATTCCGCTTTGTCACTCCATTAGATTTCCATTTAAACGTCTATCTTAGCATGAGTTTTAAAACAGAGCCTTGATTTGCATATTCTCCTGTACTACAGCAAAAGCTGTGAGAACCATTATGAAAATACAAACACAGGTTTGAATTATGACCATTTTTAGATGATTCAATTAGCTGCTAATAGGTGTTCACAGTGGTATGTTGTAATGGGAAGTCAGGTTGTAGTTAATGGTTACCATAAGTTAGAAGGGTGTTAAAAACAGCCGTCCTGTTTGGCTCGGCCATACAATCAGAGCTCTGTCTTGCGAGTTAGCATGGCATACTGAACAGGCAGGAACCTGGGCTTTAGCTGGTAATTTTATTGCTTTCCCTCTACTGCTCATTCCTATGAATAGGAATGACTCTGTGGAGCTGTGCAAAGAAGAGCCAAATTAACCCCCGATGATCCTCTGGAGGAATTTTGCATCCCTGTAGGGTGCTTGTTACTGCAATTATGTTTTCCATTATGGATTTTCTTTGGAATGTGCAACTCGCACACAAGAATCAGATAGCAGCGAGCATAACTTAGTTCATCACAAGCACGAAGAATGAACTCGTTGATGGTTTAGAATATTAAAAAACAGTAGCCACAGTAGAAATTTAGGGAAATGGAAAGGAGACTCATCATCTGATCTTTCCATCTGTACTACATTTCAAAGATAATTTCACTATTCTGCCCAAACACGTGCTACTGTGTTACAGAATGTTTTGTCTTAGTCAGGATATTAAGTGACACATGATTATGAAAGGAATGGGTATTACCTGGAAAACACAGTGTACAGACAAATATATGGGGGTATTAACCATTGCAGGCACATTCACATATCAGCATGTATAAATATAGTGGGGGCGTGACTTGCAATATGTCTGGTACTGGATCTGCTGATCCTACTAATTAATATTTACTTTTTGTATTACAACAGCATCCAGAGATCTCAATTAAGGTTCAGTTGGGCTTCTTGCAGTGCACATGTAGCAAAAGGCAGGCATTGGCCCAAACAGCTTCCAGTCTTTCCAGATGGCATAAATGAACAGGGATGGAGACATGAGCAAAAATTTAAACTTAGCCAAGGGTGTGCCGAGCTGAAAGTGTGATCCTCGGGTCTGGGTGAGGTGTCTGAACTTCACAGGTGATACACTGAAAGAATAAGGCATTTAGGGCAAGGAATGGCAGCAGTTACGTAGCACTATGCCACATAGCTGGTAAAATGTGGGGAAGGTTTACTCATCAGGTCATCCTCTTTCCCCAGGCAGGATTTAGAGCCTAGAGACCTTTCCTGCAGCCAAATATCACAGCTGTGTCCCTAGATGTAAGCTCCAGCCAAGGTTAGGGGACAGCTGGCTGCAAGCACTGCCACTGCTGGAGAACCTCTGAACTTGCATCTCTCGCATGAGCACCCAGGGGTGAGAGGGCATCTGCAGGAGATGAGAAGTGATGATGTCTCTCAGCCCAGCTAGTGCATTACACCCTGGACAGCATAATGGGGGAGATTTGGAGAGCAAAGAGCAAGGAGATTGGAAGCTCCAGCTCCCTATCCCAACCCAGCTGTGCTCATCCTCCCTCGTTCCAGACATTTTTCCTCCCCCACGTCCCATTCCTGGAAAAGAGTTCTTTGGGCAGCCTGCTGAAAATGAGTGGAGGGCCTTACAAACTGGAAAACATGAACATTGAAATAAAAAGTTAGTGAGTGAATATGCCAGAGGCAAGAGGAGAAAGACTGAGCAATGTGCCTGAGAGGCAATTTAGCAGGGAGGGGCCAGGCCTAATTAATCTCTAGGATGAGGAGGTGGGTCAAGCAACAAGTGTAGCACTGAGCATGCCTCAGGCTGAGCCTCGCTTTCAACACCTGGTTTATTAATACTCAGAGAGAAGTGGCACTGTGTATGGGGAAAGAGTGGGTTTGGGGTGTGGTGGTGATGATCTTCTTCCTTCCTTAAGCACTGATGTCCCATGCAGCCAGACCAGCACAGATCTTCAGCTGAAGAGGCAGCCATGGCAGAGGTTTTAGTTGCACCATTGCAGGCTATGAAGTCTCATGTAGGGATTGACTGTACTAGGTGGAAGTGCTGCTACACTATCCAGAAACACTTCTTAGGGGGAAAGAGGGGAAAAACTCTTTGATTTCTGGACCAAAATCCTGACATTCAAAGCAGAAGGTTGGGTTATATTGCTAGTTGTATGTATACGAGGCTCTGCCACAAAATAAGCTGAGACAAGACCATCTGTTTCCTATGACAAGAAATGACAAGATCATCCTATGCAAAATATAGGATTTAGATGCATGGTTTTAGAAAATTGCTGGCCTTTCTTTAATGTGTCACTCCAAAGGTATTGCAGCTGCAAATGGAGCTGCCATTTCTGCTGACTCTGCTTGGCTGTGTCAATGTTTTATGCATGAGCAACCTATGTGTATGCAGGCTTGCTTGCTTTTTGATTAAAAAGGAAAGCTGGTCTGGAACGTGTTGCATCTCCTCAGGCCCTAAAAGTGGCAGATAGAAAAAAATGGGCTAAAAGTCTGAAACAAGAACAGCAAAGTCCCACTGGACTTGCAGTCATCAGCCTGAATGAGCAGACAGTAGCTACAAAGATCTTGCCTACACATAGAAATGGGAGAAGCTGACAGATCACTCTGCTCACTCACTGTTCCTGCTGTGAGATTGCTTCTTTCTAAATTTTCTGATGTGGGGGCTCAAGGGCTTGTTGCTTCATCTCAATGTCACTTAATATGACTTTCGTCTCAGAGATTTGGAAATGCTGTTGTAGCTTTCAGGTCTGGTTAAAACACAGCCTGGAAGGACTTCATGAACGCATTTGGAAATTTTTGGAACAAAGCCTAAGGAGGTAGTTTAGCTCTGTGAATGTTGAGAGAGCCACTTACATTTCAGAAAGCTTCACAACTTGTTTCAAGGGGGATATTAAAAAATTTGAGAAGGTTCAGGGGAATGTTACAAAAGCAACCGACTGAAAAGAAACAAACCAAAAAAAATCCCTCATGATAGCAAAATATGGGAGGGGAGTTCTACTTATTTAGCTTTCAAACCAGTCCCTTGCCACAAGTTAAAGATACCTCAGTAGGATCAGCGATGCAATAGGCAGGGTTCTGCAGTTCAGTAGACTTGTAACAACGATATGCTGCTGGCCAGGAGTTGAAGCTAAGCACCTTCAGACTGAAAACCACGTCCACATTTGCAACAGTGAGGGTGATTTACCCTTGGAACAGCTTACTAGGGATTGTGGTAGATTTTCCACGATTGCATGTTTATTGTGGTTGTTGTTCAACCACAGCTATGAAACTTCAAATAAGAATTACTTAGCATAATCCTATAGTCCATGTTGCTCTAGATGCCAGACAAAATGATCTCAGTAAGTCCCTCTGGCCTCAACATCCAAGCATTTGTGTAGGATGGGGAAGTTTATTTCTGCATCCTAGAACAACAACTGCCACAGCTGCTGACATGGCTGCTGCTGATGTTATAGAAAGCAAAGACTTGCAAGGGTTTGAGTCTCCAGGCACCTCAGATCCAAATTGACCAACCACGTCTGAGGGAGACTGTACTTTATGTGGCATTGAAACATAGAAAAATTGCACTTAATCAACATATTCCTGGGTGGGTGTACCACCTGCAAACTGGAGCAGCATTATCGAGATCTCTAAAGAGTGTCTTTGGTACCAGGAGCGTAGGTTTAGTCTGGAAGACTGTTAAGAAAAGGAGTGAAGCTCTCAGAAGGGAAGCTGACTTTGCACAGTTCGTGCTCTGTTTCACAAAGCTAGTGGTGCTGAAATGAAGCTGCACAGCTGCTGACAGGCAGGATGGAACGCTGAAGACTTTGATCAAAAAACAATATCACATTTGGGTCCCACCCCTTTGGACCTGGTAGTGGAGTCAGAAACACTCTTAAGGAGACCTAGGGCAGGAAATTTCTGCCTAGCTTGTCTTTCTGAACCAGAATCTCATTTACTGTTTTCTAAGGAGAACCCTTTGAGCTTCTGACAGCCTCTAAGAGAACTGGAGGGTGACTTGAGACTGTGGCCCTCAGGTTACCATCTCATCTTACATATACACATAGCCTCAGAGGGGTAGTGTTTGAAAGGAAAAATCTTACAAAGTCTTTGAAAGAAAAGCTGCAGAAAAATTTTATCTTACAGTTCAAATCTGCCTTTGAAACCAGAAAGTTCCGACCCACTATGGCACTGTGCAAATGGCATCTGGTGTTATCCTTCAGCTGGCCTTCCACAGCGTGAAGAGGGGCAGATTGTGCACAAATGGGTGTTGCCTGCAAAATTACACTTGCCTGTAGAAGTTACGTTCATGCCAGCTTGCCTGAACAGTGACAGTGGATGCACACTCCTCTGAAGCTTTCACCTGTCCAGCTCCCCTGCCTTTCCACACAAGCTGCTCTTCGTGGGGGCAGTCTCTGCAAGCTGCGGGGCTGCAGCAACGAAGGGGAGGTCAGTGAGGTAAAGCAAACAAGCCCTCACACATCCATGCTCAGCAAACCGCCTGCCAGGGCTTGAGGTAGAGACCAGCACACAGTTGGTGTGCTGACAATTCCCTGCTTTATTCTGCTGCGTTGCATGGAACCAGAATCCAAATGATGGGAGGGTGAGCAGCTTGTCTCCACACTGGAGTGTCTGTGGGTGAATTCAGAAAGATTTGTGTATTTGGGGGTTTGTATCAAGAAGCAGGACAGCTGGAAAAGGTATTGGAGCAAATACATTGTAATCAAAATAGTTGTACTCCTGAGGATGTTAAATCTTCTTATAATCATTTAGGAAATCAAAGACTGACTTCCTTTCTAAGTGGAAAGTCGCTTTCACCAGACAGGGGTGGGAAACAGGGGACTCAACCTGATTAAAAAAAGATCACCATTAAATGCCATTCTCCAGGAGAGAGACCTGCTAAACTGAAAGAGATTTATGTGTGAGATTTAAAATGTCCTTGGTGTGGGAAGTCTGTGCCAGAGGAAAGTTTGTTTGATAATTACACTGGGAATACAGGAAGGAAAGACTAATTCCTGTGCTATGAGGGAGGCACGAGTTGACAAGTACAAGAGAAGTGCAGGAATCCACATATGATTATTTATTAAGGAGTCCCATCTAGGTGTGTATGGCTGTGTGCAGTACAGAGCAAAAGAAACATGTGGAGATGTAGAGCACAAATTCCTCATGCCTACAGGGAGGTAGAGAGGAAAGACTGATCATGTGCGATTAGACACCAAATGCTGGCTCTCAGGAAACAGGGGGTCAGTTCCTGCCTTGGCTGCAGGCTTCCTAGGGCTAGACATTTAATATCTTTGGTCCTGGTTTCCCATCTGTGAAAAGGGAAGAACATTTCTTTTGGCCTTATTTGTTTTGGTTGTAAGATCAAGAAGAGAAGACTCTCTTCCAGTGTGTGCATGTGCAGCGCCCAGCGTGGTGGGGGCTCTCCTTCTCCTTCGAGCTGCATTATGTGATGTTGATAGCAGTGCATAAAGGGGTGGGAGAGACTGGGAACAGTGCGAGGTTATCAACAGAGCCTTTGCCTCTGGCAAGGCAGAAACCTGTGTTTCTGACAAGGAGGGATATGGAAGAACATGGAGGTTGATGATATGTAGGAGACGAAAGTCTGGGATGGGGAAGTAGCTGAAGGTGAAGGCTGAATCTTCCAAGTTCAATGAGGGATTGTTTTGAGGGAGATTATGAGAATCTGAAATCAACCCTTGTAGACAAAGCTTGGTAACAGCTGTGTTGGCATAGCTCATGAAGCCCTTGTCACTTTGTATTAGCAGTACAAGAGTGGGATGACCCTTCCCTGTGGGAAGCCAGGAGAGCACAGACAACATTCTCTGTTAGGAAGGATCTTAAGGCTGGGCTCAGTGTGGTTGTCCTGCCATGGCTCTTTCCCCTAACATGATCCTTATTGTTACAGAAATTATGCTTCAGGACACCGGGACAGTGAGGTAGAGTGAAGACGTCCAGAACAGGATGAGAGACTCTTCCCACCCGCAAAGAACCAGAGGGATTCTGGTATCCTGGTCAGGTGTCTTGGGCTGTTTCCAGTTCAGGCTTGATCTATTTCAGTGTGGAGTTGGCAGTTTCAGAAGGGTGTTATGTGATACTCTGGTGTGAAAAATTGGTGAGGGAGGGATGGAAAGGAAGGAAGTTAACCACGGAGGTGCTCCTGGTGTGTCTCTGGACTGCTGCTCACCACAGCATGGGCTTCTCCTGGTGCTTGTGGAGGGGCAGGGGTGTCTGAGAGTCTCATGTCAGATGCATGGTCCTAAAAAGTGAGCAGCTCACTCCAGTCTGTGCTCTAAACTGGAATTCTGAGACTGGCCTGCCTGACAGGGCTCTGTCCATGTCCATGGGTTTTTCTGACACTGGAGATAGACCCTTCTCTGTCGAGGGAACGTTGGTAATTGTTCTTATTTCTAATTTGTCTAAAAACAAGTGTACCAATGTCTCATCCAAATCCTAATTTAGAAATTAAATACGCCTTCATTTGTAGGGAAAGAAAAAATCTTAAGAAAGAAAAATGAGAGACTGATAAAAAAAATTATTCCTCAGATATTTCAGGAATTGCTAAGTTGCCTTCTTTTCTCTCTCTCCCTCTCTCTGAAAGACCTGCCTAGTTATGAGTTTGAGAGTCTCAGGACTTGTCTACACAGGGAAATTTATCGGCCTAATTATGTCAGTGTAATCAGGCTGATAAATTTGCCTGTGTATACAAGCCTTAATTTTAAAAGCTCCATTGTCTGTGAGTGCAAACCTAGTGAGCAGTTGTGGTTTAGGCCCGTGAACTGTGCTTGCCAGCTGTGGGCTGACTGCCGAAGTCTTTGACCAAGTTTCCTCATTTCAAAGCAGTGGGGTTCTTTGAATACTAAAGGCCTGTATTAAATTAAACAGGAAGAGTATCAAAGGGGTCATATTTTGCTGAAACAACTTGCAGTTTCTTGTGAAATGTATTGACAAGGGTATATAGGTCACTACTGCCTCCCGCTTGGTGGAATGTCAGACCTGCTTCCATCTGCATCTGTCTTTGGTCGCTGGCTTAGCCACACAACTGGTACCACTAGCAGAGATTCTCCTTTAGGTGAAGGATTAAAAATTTGTGGGTTTGAAGGTGAATACCCGGAGATCTGTTCTTCTTGTGGTATAGGTGCGTGGTAGAATGATTCTCATAGTCACAGAGGTTTGCACAGCATGTGAATTCTGTTTTGTTACATGTATTTGCCTTCTGTGCAATCACAGAGTCATTGTCAGGGAGGTAGAAAAACTCGGGGAAGTTTTGGAGAAAATGAATGTAGTTGTGCAGATTGTCTATTTCTCTATATCATGGCTGTATACAAAATTCAGCACATACAATTAGCTGACAGCTGTGAAGCTGGGTATTTCCAAAGGGAACACACAATGCGGTCTTATGGCTCAGGCCTGATCACTTCTCCACAGCTCTTTAAAAAAGCAAAAAGGCTAATGAGTTAGACTCCATTACAAAATGAGCTGGCTGAAATAATAGCCATCTCCTTCCCAAAAACAGGTACTGTTCAAAATAAAGGGATGAGTTGGTTTCCATGAGCAGAGGAGTTTTGCTAATGAATGTTTTGGCCACTAGTAAACATTTAATTTCTCTGGCAGAAAAACAGGAGAGAGTTCCTCAGGAGCATGGGCATAAGAAACAAAGTTCTATTAAGTGATGTATATTAAAAATAGTCCTGAGAAAAGTGGGGAGGAAGTGCCTCTGAGAAAAGGTCTGACCTTTGAAAAGCTGAATTTGTGAGTGATGATTCACATATTTGTGTTGCTTTTCCAGGGAGACTCTCAGGTGTATCCATGTGCATGTAGAATTGCAGGATGTCACTGATGTTCTGGCCCATGTGGTGCTTGCACAGAGCTCTGTGTCCTTCTCTCAGAGAACTTTGTCTGTTGGGTGTCTGCTCTGTTTTCTTCCTACCAGAGATGCCTACTGAATTCCTGTGGATGGGTCTGAATTTAACTGATATTTACAGGAGCATTTTCCATTTCTTAGCCCATTTAAGATAGCTTTGTGTTCAGGTGAAGCTTTGGGACCTAGTTAAGGTGCAGCAAATGTGGGACTTAGGCAGGAATAACCTAAATTTGAGGTCCTGGTGGGCCAAGTTGGGCAGCAACACAAGACAAGTTACCTGGGGGTAGGAGGAGGAAGGGATGCATGCCTAGTTTCACCTTGAGCTTCCTCTAAATCACACCTCTAAATCACATCAATGACATCAATTTCCCACCCCTGAACGGGGTAGAGTACCTCTGGGGCATAGAAAGAGTGAGTGTGACCCTGCTGGTCACACACACATAGGAGTGAAAGCACAGGGTACACCTCCCACTGCTCATGCAGGGACACATTTCTCCATTCAATCAATCCAATTCAATGGAGTATCTCCATGAGCTGCAGACCCAGTGAAATGTGGTTTCCTTGTCTCTGTAGGGTGTACTCTGGTCTTGTGAGATCAGAGCTGGTCCTGCTGCCTTTCCTGCAGTTGCATTGCCAATTTCTTCTATGTGGATGTCTGTTTTCCAGAACTTGTGAGAACTTTGTGTCTCAGTAGGTGTTTGCCCCTCTGTCAAACTTGGCTGAAACTGGAAAACAGGTTGTAAAATTACTAGGGAGTCACAGGCACCCATGCCTTAAACACAGCCTGAGTGCATGATTCATCTATTTAATTTTTACAGGTGGTGCTGAAAGATATCATTGAGATGCAGATCCAAATTGTTCACAAATGCCCCGGTGAGTGCAACAGGACAAGTGGAAGATGAGAAACAACATGTCACTGTAGCAGACAAGCGTAGGAGGGACACAAAGTAGCTGTTGGGTGATGGGGATGGTTATCAACGGGATTCTCTCAAGGGGAAGCACGTCCTCTGTGCCCAGGAATTTGAGAGCTGTGGGACGCCTACTTTCGGAAAAAAAATGTTTTGCTACTGACAGGAGAGGGCACGTGCTTTTTGGAGTCCCATTCATCTTCCCAGTATGAGAAACCATTTCGTAAAGGAAAGAGATTACCTAATCGTGCCTTGGCGTTTTCCTTTGTCCGCTTATCTCACATTTCCTAGCCACTGATGGATAGGTAAAATCTTCCAGCCACGATGGGATGGAGTGCTACGTATGTGGGTTGGTATGCAGAGCTGATCCAACAGGACTCCTCTGTGCTCTGGCAGAGTTAATGTGTGCTATTGACAGAAGGGTCTAGCAGCAAGGGGCAGCGCAACCTTTTTCACATGTGAAGCTGCTAAATGGAAACTTTAAAAATTTTTTCACCACCATTTAAAAGATTCTCCTTCTCATCTGTTGCATACTGATAAGTTAAGTAAGGTCTCATTAATGAGCTTTGGTTAAAACTGGTTTTTCTGTTTAATTCCTACAGTCAACTCTGTCTTAATTTTTTTTTTTTTCTTTGAAACTATGTCTGTCACTGTGATCTGTGCAAAGTTGAATAAAATAGGAATCCTGGAAAGACTGAAGGCTATCTTGTTTACCAAATTCTTATATAACTAATGTAAAGAATTTATTTTTCTTCTCATTCCTTCCTAAATTTCAATATTAGCAGATCCGGGGTGGCAGGGGGGAAATAATGTCAGATGAGGCAGCAGAGTATTAAAAGCTTTCCCATAAACCTTCACAGTGACATAGGATCACCTGTCAAGGAATTTAGTTTTTTTACTATTCATCATTCGTATTGCTATACCAGCCAGGTGCCCCACGCAAATCTGGGTTCTTTCGGGCTTTAAATTATGTAAATACATGGTGAGAGGCAGCTTCAGACCCAAACACATTACAGTATATATATCCTGGCAATAATTGACCAACAGTTCTCTGTGACTTCAAAATACCTCTTCTGCTCTTGTGATAAGATCAGTAATGGTCCTTCCCCACGCAATTCCAGAAATAATATTAGAGGATGGTGTACTGGTGTTTTACTGGAGAAGTGTTTCAAAACTCCTTTTCATTAAAGAGAATTCCAGTATTATATCTATCTTTTTACTAAGCTGGTGCAATGGAGAGATTTATCTTTATTGTAGATGAAACGGCATCTAAGAATGTTTGCTCCTTGAAAAGGATAGAGAAAAATGTGAGTTTCCACATTTGGGCTGTGTAGGGCTCCAGACAATTTATTCACCGTGCTTGGTTGAGAAATTAATTTTGTGAATCTCTTCTGCATAGCAACATACAAACTAAGAGCTAATTTTTGACAATATTTTTGCAATGAATCAGTACTGAAAATCATAAGACATCCCAGGGATTTTAATAGACTTTCTCAAACATTAAGATTCATGCAAATTTTGATGGTTTGTGCGATCTCATATTTGATAGCATGCTCTGGGACTGTTTTTAAACCCACTAAACAGTCTAATAATTTTATCCCCACTGCAATAATGGTATATATTTACTTTTCCAAGCAGAATGTGCAGTTCCCTATAAAGTGCCTGTTACAATTTATATCTGTTAATTTGAACTAGTTTAGAATTACAATTTTAACCCAATTAGATTATTTTCTAATAATGTGATTATTTCTTTATAATTGTATTTGAAACAGGTAAAACACAGTTCCTAGTGGTCTTCTAGAAAATGCAAGTATAATGAAAAACTGTAAATGCACTTTATTTCTTACACAGTACCACTTTGCTCTGTTTCTGTGCTTTTCCACTAGTTTGTAGTTAGTACCATTCCTCACAGAACATTTTCACCCTACTTTTTCCTTATAGATGTAAAATTTTGTTTTATTTTATTTTGACATCTGTAGCATTTTCCCTTCAGCTGCACAGCTTTTCACTGCAGCCAATGTGTCACATAACTTCTCTTACGCGTCTCCCGAAGTCCTGGGGGTCAGGCTGGAAAGTGAAAAATGCAGAGATCTAGGAATGGCTCAGCCAGCTGAAAGTTACGGGAAGGGAAAGGCTCCAGTTTCACTGAAGGAAAGGAAAAAAAAAAAGAGAAGAAGAAGAATGGCTCCTTTCAATGCAGACGGAGGCAGTCTGGCTGAGAGTCAGTGAGGTTTAAAAATCCAAGTGGTCCAATAACTGAAAATCTGTATAGATTCAAAGCAATATTTTAAATATTGAACAAGTGCAGATAAAAAAAAAAAAAAGTGTGATGGTTTTTCCATTCTCCTGGTGCATATAGCCAACCACGTTCCAAAGCTAGGCAGTATTTCTTTTCCTCAAACCCCGAGCAGATGTGGCTAAATCGAGTCCATGTCGCCAAAGGATGTCAGTGAAAATGTCCTGTTGAAGTCACTCCTTCAGCCATTTCTCATTGGAATGGCAGTGACAGGGGCCTGTTCCCAACTGAAAAGCCTGAAGATATTGCTATTGCTATTTTGTTGAAATATAAGTGTTGCTGTTAAGAAATGGATAGTGAGCTAGGAGTCCCACAGGGCTGCAGCCACCCGCATCTCCAGGGGAATTGCCTTTGCTGACAAGGCCTGTTTGTGATTTCATGGCAAAGAAAATAATGTGGTAACTCAGGGCCTGGCGCACTTGGTTTGTGCAAAAAGCTGCCTTTCCTTCTCCTTTTTCATCCCTCTCCTGTAATTTGGCTCTCTATGTCTGTCCATTTGCCTACCTTTCTCTTCTTTTATTCACTATTCCAGATCTTTCCCATCATCCCAGACAGGTTCCAGAATGTTGTACGAAAATGTAGGGAGAGGGCAAAAGATCAGTGAATAAAGCACTGAGTACTTACCTCTTAGAGCCTGTTATACTGTCAGCTCAAAGTTAAAGTGCAATAAATCTGGTGGTCTCACGTTGGTCCCCTGTGTGCTGCAGTCCACCTCATAAAACTACTACATAATTAAGTACAGTGCAGTACAATTGGCAGTCTCTGCTCAGCCCAGGCCGAGCAGCAACACATAAACCCACTCCTGGTCCCCGAAGGTGGAGGCTGGAGGTGACAGGGAGGTGGGGAACAGCTCTGGCTGCCAGTGCAGCTCTCCTGCCTTCCTGTGGGGATGGGGGAGATGGCATTCCTGGTGCTGATACACCCCCGGAGTGCATATGTGCAGAGAATGAAAAGATGAGACTTGACAGAGCAGGTGATGGCTGCAGAGGAGTGGAGGCAGCCCGGTGAGGGTGGTTTGGCTGGGGTTGTATGTTGGCTGACAATGACAAATCAGGGATGTTTTGTGCTGGCTGGGGTGACCCCCTGACATGAACTGGAGTGGTGAGCAGCTGCCTCAGGCAGGTGACTGTCTGGGGGGTCCCTGTGAGGTGTCAGCTGAGTGCTGGCATGGGACTTTCTGGGGTGAACAGTCCCGCTGCCGGTGTGTGGGTGTGGTGGAACAGTCAGTGCTGTTGGAGAGTGGTGGCCCCAGAGCCCAAGGGTGTCAGAGCAGCACCTGCTGCAGATGCTGAAGAATCTTCCAGGAGCAGAGGGGGGAAACAGGGAGCTGGCTAACAGAGTTCCATCTTTTATCTTCCTTTGTTTCCTTGGTTGCATTTCCTTACCTAGAGTTCCAAATATAACAAATTTCAAATTTTGCTACATAAGCAGTTTTCCTATTTGTAAGGAAGGCGTGCTGCCCAGACTGTCTGAAGTCCCCCTCAAGTCTGTGCCTGGGGTACTTTGTGCCACTCTGCAGAGTTGTGAGGATTTGCAAAAACTCTGTCAGGGTCTTAGCATCCTCTCTTAACAGAAGGTTCCTCGTGACTGTGCAGAAAAGAGGTGTGTGTTGCTTTCCAGTGGTGGGTTAAATCTCTTTAATTTTTTTTTTTTTAATAAAAGCGGGAAAAAAAAGATAAGGGCTGAATCCTCAGCGGAGCAGGTTGGTGAGATCCAGCAGCGGGGAGCGGCCGCATCCTGCTGGTGCCCTCTAGTGCTGCGCTCTCTGCCTGCAGCCGCCGAGCTCCGCAGTGCCTGTCAGGAGGGGATGGATGATTTTTGAGTTGTGCCCACACGCTTTGGGCCAGCAGAACCGGGGAGTGTGGTGGTGGTGGGGGTGAACCTCTGCATACCAACGACCCTCAGTTTTCATTTGCATTCATGGTGCTGCTGCTTTTCCCTCCGTGGATATGTGCTTTTCCCATGTCTGTGTCTATGCAGCGATTTGGCTGGTTTGAGTTTCTCTGGGGTTTTTTTTGATCATTTTAACTGTACGAGCAGCTGATCCTGCTCTATTTCATGCCTCAGGCGAATTTTGTTTTCCAGGCTATAACTCTTCATAGAATCAGAGTGGCTGAGGTTTGAAGGGACCTCTAGGAGTCGTCCGCTCTAACCCACCTGCTCATGTAGGAGCACCCAGATCCAGTTGTCCAGAAGAATGTCCAGATAGCTTTTGAAAATCTCTAAGGCTGGACACACCACAAACTCACCATTCCCATGTTCAGCTACCCCGTGTTTCCTAAAGTTCAGAGGGAATCTCGAGTGTTTCAGGTTGTGCCGATATCCCTGGTCCTATCACTGAGAAGAGCCTGGCTCAATCCTCTTCATACACTGCTATCAGGTATTTATATTCAGTGATGAGATTTCCCCTGAGCCTGTTTTTCTCAAGGCTGAGCTTCACTAAACCTTTCTTTTTCACAAAAGAGTAGTATGGAAATTGTCACTGATAGGTACCTAAAATACCCTGGAGGGGTTTGATCTGAAAATTCTCAGTTTTGTGATGTGAAGCAACTAAAGTCTATCTCTAAAAGCTCGTCATACTGGCTTGGATTGGCTTGATCCTCCTATGACTGCATATCTGCATCAAACTTCATGGCTGGACTTCTTTTCACTGTGGATGGAATTGGCTCGCGCTCCAAATATAAAAAGCCCAAAAGCTGAGACGGTCAAGATCTGCACTAAGAGTCAGCTCCAAATGTATCCCAAAACATCATACTGAGGGCAGGACGTTGGCCTTCCAATTCTTACAAGAAGATTTTTTCCTGAAGAATATGGAGGAAACGAAAGTTGTTGACTGTTAGACACTTTTGGTTGTCAGGGAAAGTATTTTGAATGGTCAAACAGTAGATCTCAGTTATAAATCTCACAAAAGTCCTCCTGTCCATTTTTCCCACAGTAGATAAGTTGTCCATGTTGTCCTCTGGCCAGATTCTGCCAGTGAACAGTTTATTTGTGACACTTATCTCTATTGTCATTATGGTAGTGAACTTTCGCTAGATGGTCCTGGTTTTGGAAGCCTTTTCATGAGCTGGAGTGCAGTTTCAAGCTCTGCTGAAACTCTGAGTGAAGGGTGGGAGCAGTTGGGTTTAGTGTGTACATGGACATCACCCACAGTGACACCAGATTATGCTAGCAGCCCTTGCTCCTCCACAGTACTTCCTGGCACCACCCTGACCTTCTCCCTGGCACAGGTGCTGCTTTTTGAGACAGGCAGAGCAGGCAGCAGCTCCAGGACTGTTCCTTGCCATGGGTCTGTCCTGGCACTCATGGCAGCCTGAGGTTCTCAGTGTGAAACAGCTGCCTGTTGGATGAGCTCTGCAGCTGCACCTGGATGGAGTGACTTGTTATAGGCACCTGAGCTGGCTTTGAGTAGGTTTAGACCAGCTGAATGCACTGAGTTTCAGAAAAGAAAATTAGGAGGGTGAGTGCCATTAGCACCGTGCTGTGCTGGAGCTAATTGGCCCCCAGAGGTTCCCCAGGTGAGCACATTTTGTGGCACCTCACAGGGATGACATGCTGGGTACGGCTGCGAGGGGGGCAGGTGTGCTGCAGAGATCTCTGACAGGTGTGAGCTCTTCCACATGCCTTGTAGAGACCCCAGGTCAGGAGAAGACAGACAAGAAAAAAAAAAAGTGAGAGTATCTTGCAAGACTGACAACAGGGCTAGTTTTGTTTAGCAGGAGATGCCAGAATGGTAACACTTGCTGGGTAACACTTGCTGTCTGAGTCCTGGATTTGGTTTGCTGAAACCAAGTGCTGGTGTGCAAATCTGAATTTTTCCAGATTGCCCTGGGACAGCATTAAGCTTGATTAGAGGAAAGAAGATCAAGTCCCAGTATCTGTGTGAAGTGTTTCCCTGTTAAATTACAGTAGCCTTACGAAGTTCTTAGGTGAGATAATCAATCTCAGGCTGCTGAAGCAAAGGTACCCACTGTCTGAGCTTCAGCATTATTGTAATTTGGGACTGGGGCTAAGGCCTATTTAGGTGGCCTTTGATAGCAAAGAGCAAATTCAGACCAAGACAAAGAAGCAATAAGTCTTTTTACCCTGTAGAAGTGCCTGCTTTGGGGGTTTCTTGCTTCCCTTTTCTGTCACGATGCAATAGACATTGCTGTGGAAAAGGGGTTGTAGCAAAGGTTGCCCTGGAAAGCTAGGGACCAAGATCCCCTCTCTGGGCTCTTTTGTATCTGAAAATTGCTCTGGCAGGCAGGAAAAAAATTATGTGTGCATAACTCTGGCCTGTGAGGTTGCATGGAGGCTGGACTTTAGCATTGCAACCCTTGAGTCCATCAGGATTTTGAGTTATCTACATTACAGGTTGATGTAAAGTTGTCAAGATAAAGTGCAATATGAATCAACTGTGCATTTAATTTTGGGACAGGGTTCCTTGTTTTGGTTAGTGTGATCCATTCACCAAGTGGATTCCTGGTCAGTTCTTCCTGAAAAAGGTCCAGTAGAGAAATGCCCTTGAGATATCTGCTCTCCTATCCTCTATGGGACTAAGAATCAGTGATAGATACATGTGACACCACTGTCCTGTCATTGCCAGGATGAATATCATGCTGGGCTAAAGAGAACACTCTAATTACAGAATTGGTCTAAAAACTTGTGTGTGTATGTGTCTCTGCATGTGTGTGTGTGTCTCTGTATGTGTGTGTGTGTGTGTTGGCTGAGCTTCCCTGAGATCCAGCTCTTTCCAAGTTTGACTCTACACAAAACTCCATTATCAGTTCATATCTACTATAGTAATTTCATTCATACTATTCTTTATAATTCCATGTTTTTCTGAAAAATACTTCTGAAATGGTAGTTCTCACTGAGACAAACAAAAGCCCATTCATTGGTGGGAGATAGGGGCAAGAAAGACAAACATTTTTTACAAGCAGGTTAGAAGGCATTCCGTTTTTCCTTTCCCATTTGATAGATGTCCATGTGGATACTAAATGAATCATAACCTCTTTGGGCAGTTGCTCCAAGAGGTCAGTATGGCTGGCACAGAGACGGTGGTGAGGAGCTGGTGTTGGTGGGATGGGTACCTGCTTTCTGTGCATGATGGAGCCCAGTCCCTAAAAGCCGCCCTAAAGCCAGGCTTTTTAACCCACAGCCAAGCATTAAAAATCTCAGGAGACAGGCAGAGGGGGAGGTGTGCCATCTGAACATTGCCATGCTGGGTACTGGATATTTAATGCCTAACCCTGCACTTCCTACCTCAGTGGGTTGCTGGGTGTTTTTTTGGCGGGGCTCTCTCACGACTTTAACGTCCGTGTAATATGGTTTTTGTTGTGTGAATACTGCCACGCTGTCAGCTCGACACCGAGATGCCATAAATCTGGTGGTCTCGTGCCTGTCCCCCGTGTGCTGCAGCCCACCTCGTAAAACTGCTGCTTAATGAAGTACAGCTCAGTACAATTGGCAGCCTCTGCTCGGGAGCAGAGGCTGAGCACATAAACACACGCCTGCCAGGCTTGTGCCGGGAGGTGCAGCCAGGGACCTTCCGCTGCTCAAGTGGGGAGAAATTTCTAAGCAGAGGTGACTGAGAAATCTCTTTAAAACTGTAGCAAAATGTTTCATAAATTGGTAAAAACTTACTCCTCTAATCATGGGCCAGCGTTTTTGGGCCTTCTGGGGAGAGGACGCCTTTCTTTGAATAAAAGACTGCACATACTCAGAAATGTTTCAGAGTAAATTACAATGGATTTGGGAAATAAAAATGGAAGAACGTTAATAAATTGTTAGTATGAAATGAAAGCAATACTTTAAGGTTACCCAGAGGCCTTGCTTCCATCTATCTCACTCACAATAAGTAAGAGATCATTAAAATTTATATTTTAATTTACTGTAGAGCCAATATCTGAAGGAACTTTACAAGCATTAATGTATTGTGTCTCCTACTGCTCTTAATTCTTTCTTTTCTAAGTATCCAAACTGAGTGTTGGAGGAGGTAAATGTTTGTAAGTTACATAGCATTTCATCGATAGAGCTTCAGCCTCTTGACTCCTGCTGATGCTCTAAACAAATAAAACACCTTTATTGTAGACCTACACATTATAAGTACTTTAATTAGAGCATTCCCCATCATGTCCCTTCACAGTATTTTGCCTTCCAGCTCAGCAGCAAGCCCATCACTGTGAAGCCAGTACTTCCACATACATCAGTTTATAATAAATCTCTGCAGTTTCTTTTTTGCAAGGAGGAAGTTACAACAGCTTCCCTCATGCTCTTCCTGTGGGGCACTCTGGATCTCTTCACACACCATTTAGAGGAGATAGGCAGTATCCATGCAAGCTCAGGGCACCTTGGGTTGGAGTTGGCAAAACCTGGCTGGCTTGAAGAAGAGCTGGAGAAGGTGCAGGCCTTTGCAAGGGGCCCTGATGACTGTTTTGAGAGCTGTAAAATGTAGACAGCCAGGCTTATTCTGGATATTTAGAAATTCTGCATTTGGAGGCCAAATTTAGACCTATGCCTTTTCTCTGCGCACAACCATTATTTGAGTAAAAAAGTTGCTGCTATTAAAATGCTAAGATCTGAATGTTTGTGAAATTCACTTTCTCTTTACTGTTTAGCGATGTATAATGGCTGAATAAAAACCTGACATGTGATTCTTATCATGAGCTTTTCTTCCTACCCTGATGTCCATAACTCAAGTTATGAGCACTCTCCCATGCCCAGCCTTGGGTGCTCTCAGCCGTAGTCACTTAAGAAAACCAAGAAAAAACAGCAGGGAAAGGCTGGCTGGTGTCATGAGGCTGGAGAAGGCCTTGGTTGAACCAGCAGGCCCTGGAGATGCAGCACTGGAAGCAACCTAGGAATTGTATCCTGCTCTTATCTCAGTTTCTTTTCAGAGTCTTCTCCATTCACATGAAACTCCTCCAGCATCAATGAAGCCTTTGCTGTAACAATAACAACAGAGTAATTCCCAAAGTTGCTGGCCTGAGAAGTCTATTTAGTTACAGCTTTATTCTTTGTGAGATCTCCAAGGAAGGCAATTGTTTTCTTCTGTCTGATGTTGGAGGCTGTGGATTTCCTTCACCTTCTGGACTTGGTGGTGAGGAAGAGATCAAGGCCACTATTTTCCTTTTGCTCTAGTTTCAGTGCAAATGTGTTCAGAGTTTACTGGGTAAACAAAAGCTTGTTTGTTCAGACAGATGCTTTTCAGAACAATCCACACCAGTGGAAGCTGTACCTGGTACGGGTACAGCTGTAGACATCTGTAAAACCAAAGGAAAAAGAAGAAACTCTTTATTTGACTGAATATGGTTTTGCACATTAAACCTATTGCAATTTCCTTGCTACAGAGCCATAGTAAATTTACAATGGAAAGAGAAACTCAAGGCCAGTGAGATATTTACCATAAGGACTCCATGACATGTCAAGCAGTTGCTTGGAGCAATTCATGTTCCCCCAGTGCAGCACTGCAATTAATGCAAAGGCCTCAGAGAGGAAAACACTTTGTTTCAGACCTTGTAGAACTGGAGAGGGATGAGGAAAAAGTAGAATATCCACAAGCCCAAAAATGGTAAACCAACACTGAAACTTGGTCTTTCTGTAAAACAATGCTTGCTAATACGACCATGTGTGACAGAGATGCAAAATCAATTAAGGTGATGGAGAGTAGTCAGGTAGCGTTGTAATGTGTGCAAATGGTTTATTGCAAAAATTGTAAGGAAAATACAGTGGTTAGGATTTGTTTTGCCTTTCCATTAGAAAGGACAAAGGAAACTGAAAGGTGGTTTTCTCTATGTTGTCCTGTCAGTATGAGTGCACAGGAAGTGACCCTGATGATGAGGCCAGAGGCAAGGATAAAAACTGGAGTGAAGGTACTGTGAAGCCCTTCTCTGGGATAATGGCTGCTGTGGCACTGTGTTTTGCCCTGGACACGTGTCCTCCTCATCTATATCCCAGGCACTACATTGTTGATGAGCTGACAGCACGACACACAAGCCAAAAGCTGCGGTGCAGGCACAGGTGTGATGCTGCAAGGGCACTGTCAGTCATCAGCACTGATATCTGACCATGGAGGAGGGGGTGTGGAGCCAGGCAGGGATTCACAGGGGACCTGCCAAACCTTGCTGGGATCAGGGTTGGTCACACCATGAAGTGCCTGTGCTATCTGCCATGGCTGGTGGCTGAAGCGTGGCCGGATTTTAGCGTCCAGGCACTGACATCCCCTGGAAATTATCTTAAATGTGAACGGTTCCCTTGAACTTTCTCCTGACTTTAGGTTTCTGCTGTTCCAGAAATACCATTTCTGCCTCAAAAATGCCTAGCAGATGCTTCATAAGTAGCCTGGATGACAGAATTATCATCATAATTTTCTCCCCGCAGTATCAGGCCCCATCATGGAATGAATTCTGCCAGTGTAAAGACAGGCAGCATCCTTGCCTCACAATTTGGTTGTGAAAACACAGTATCAAATCATCTGGGCCCAGCGTGGCCTGTCAGTCTTCACTCTGGCTGTGTTCCCAGTGGATGCCTGCCCTTTGTTCACTGCTCCCACGCTCCTGTCAGAGTGGGCGGGTAAATGACTCAGATAAAATTTGACAGACTGGTAGAAACCTGGTGTAGGGGTAATTCAAGACAGGGACTTTGGGGAGTCTCTTCTGTTGTGGAACATCAGCAGATGTAGCAGACAGTTCCGTGAGAATGCTCTTTCACCAGCTTGCTAATACCCTGGCTAGAATTCAGTATTCACTGACCTCACATTTCGTTACTTGAGATTAATCTTGACTTTGGAAAAAGCTGTTGAAAAAGAAAAGGTAGGTCTTCTTTCTAATGCTGTACAGGAAAAAAAATTCAACCAGAGGACCTAGATCTTCCATTGACAGAAGTCAGCATGAGCCCATTGTCCTAATTTATTGTCATGGTCTGAATACATCTGGGATGTGGAAGAATTTTTTTGTGCTATATGGAAAAAGTTGAAGTCAGTGGTAGAAGTCCTGTTAAAAAAAAAAAAAAAGGCTCAACAAAAGAACCCAAAACACATGTTCCAATTTACAGGTCAGTTGATATCCTCCCCTGAGGCTACCTTAATTTCTAGTTCGGGAATGTCAATAAATCAATGCCACAAGCCATCAGTAAGGCAGTATCCAGCAAAGCAGCTGCCATGTAAACACCATGCTCACAATCCAAAAATTCATAGCCAAAAATCTCTCAATACATTTTCTTACTTCATTAGTTTCTGGTTTGCATAAAAATAGCTGTCATTTTTGCGATGAATAATTGTGTCTGTCTTAAGATAGATATGTCTGCATGATATGTTTGTTAAGCAAAGTAGATGAGATATGATCCTGTATGGAATCCGTAATGCAATTTTGAATTATGGGTTGTTGTTTTTTTTCTTGTCATTTTGTGTTTCGTTCTTTAAGCACGGATTTTCTGCTTGTTATATGTAGCTGCAGAGGCAGTAGATAAAGCAGCATCATTACACCACAAAAAAAGAGTGATGATTTTATGCATATACATCACAGAACGATACTCTGCTGTGATTAACAGAGGCTATAAAATAAATAAGGCTCTCTTGAGAGTATACTTCCTGCATTTTTCCGTGTGCATTTTTCCCCCTATGCAGGCTGGCTATAAAATGGTCTCTTATTGGATCCTTAAGGTTTCATTTTCCTCTCATTTGTGCTGAATGCACACGAGCAGGTGAATACAAATCACTACCATGACTGGGGATCCCTGCCATCCACTAATTCTGCAGAGAGGCAAATGTCTGCATGATCTGCAAGGCCTGATTTGTGTAGGCAGGGGGTACCTGGGCAAGGGAGGTCCTCCAGTGCACCCCAACATCTTCTTGCCCCAAGAAGATAAAGACATCACAAAGATGGAGAGCGGGTTGACATAGAAACATCACATGATCTTCAGACTTCAAAGGCTAACAGAGTACCCTCTCAGATCTCTAAAAAGATCAGTAACTTTTGAAAACTGAAATGTACAGCTTCAAAAAGGTATCCTGGGGCACTGCCTTCATGGTATCTGCCATGCTGGATACTTCCTGTGGAGATTGTAAACTAAACAAGTAGTTCCTGGAGTAGAGGAACTAACACAACCTGGTTTCCTGTGAACCTGTCCCACAAGGTCTCTTCCCCTCTGGATTCTGTCTCAGAAAAAGCATATGATAATGTTTTTCCCTTAGGGGAGACATAAAGGACAACAAACACCTTTCTCCTCTTGGTCACCGAGGTACAAAGAGCCTTGAAGTACTGGAAACTCTGGCCCCCAGTGTCAAATCTGGTCAAGACAACTAATGAGAGTTAGGAGTGGGGAACAGAAACAGACAGACACAGCATGACTGCATAGACCTTGTTTCCTTAGGAAACTGGGCTCAAAACAAAGCACGCAAGTCTGGTATATTTATAGTGAAAGAGGTGGGGGGCTTTCCTTTCCAGAGGAAATGCGCTGTGTTTCTGGGCCTGATCCTCACTTTACTGGAAACTACATCGGTTCGTGTTCCCTGCAGATTTTGTCCTGCTTTTCTCAACCTGGAAGCCTGTAGAAGTTCTGGAAGAAGTTAGCAGTGCCTGCAGAGGTATCAGAAGATACCTCAAGCCCTCCAAATGAACATCAATCTATGTATTAATGCTATGTATAGGATAAGGCACTTGGGATATATAAGGGATCATAAAATGGTTTGTGTTGGAAGGGATCTTAAAGATCATTCCATTCCAACCCCTCTGCCATGTGCAGAGACACCTTCAACTAGACCAGATTTCTCAAAGCCACCTCCAAAAAGGCTTTGAACATTTCCACATATGGGGGCATCTACAGATTTTTCTGGGCAACCTGTTCCTGTGTTTTACCACCCCCACGGTAAAGAATTTTTTACCATTATCTATTCTAAACCCATCCTCTGTCAGTTTAAAGCAATTTCCCCTTGTCATGCCACTACATGCTTTTGTAAAAAGTCCCTCTCTGGCTCTCTTGTGGGCCGCCATGAGTCAGCCAACTGAGATAAATATCAGCAGAAGAGAAAGGACCATACTGGAGACAAGCTGCCCAACTCCATCCCATACTGCAATTTAGCAGGCACTAACATGTTAACAATTTCAAATTTACACCTTTTGAGTGGTAAGATGGTAGCTGCCTGTAAGAGTCTGGTGTTCCCTATTGCAGGTAGGAAATGAAGAAAGCAGGTAGGAAATGAAGAGGGCAAGGCTGAGGTGACTACCCAGACTGGGTAGAGACCAGGCAAATTGTTTCTACTCTTAGATTTAGAAGATGCGTCCCAAATGAGAAAAGAACTGTGTGAGCTAGAAGAGACAGTATTATTCAGTGAGCTAAAGCACCTGGAAATCTAGAATTTTCTCCTCTACCACAAGCTTGGAAGTCTCTACATGCCTCAGATGCAGCTCAGCCTCTCAGAGAAGCCAAGGGACGTGTTGATAATGGGATACTAAACACCAAGTACACCTATTAACGTGGTCCCTGACAATGAAACATTGTTCTCGATTTAAAATTTGTTAGATTTCTTTTGTATTTCAGGTTCTTGTGTTTAAAATTGGCTGTGCAATTGTTGTACTCTTAATACCCAAACCAGGCTTATGTTACTAGTTAAAAATTATGAAGCATTTTTTAAAGACCTGTAATATACAGAGTTAATTGTTATATAGCTAAGCTTTTACTATTTGGTCTGCTATCAAGAAGTATTTGAAAATCCAAAAATAAAATGTCTTTCCGCCTTGATTCACTGATCTTGTGCCTACTGATCACAGCTGCAGATTTGATTAAAACTGTCCACCCTGGCTGATGCTGTATGTTTCTTGACAGCCCCCTATAGCCCAGACTGCATAACTACCTATAAGTTTTCTTTTCAGCATGTGGTTTCCAAAGGTAAAACAAAGCATTCTGAGATATTTTTAATCTGTCACACTTCCTTCTCCACTCCTCTTCTTTAGCTTCTTACAGCATACCTTCCTCTCCTCTTGATGGAGCTGAATGTGAGATTGATTGTTTCAGTTAATTCCATGGTGATTCTGACACAAGCTTTGCTGCAAAACAAAGCAAAAGAATTGTTTGGATTTCTCACAGTTTAGTCTTACAGCAGCATGTGCAGGCCTGTTTCTGTGTTTTAAGGTAGTCATTGTTTCTCTATGACTGTTTTAAGTCCATGACCAATACACATCCTTAACCACAATTTATTTGAGATTTCACCATGAATCTTGTCCAAGATTTACTGACTTGTACTGTCAACAGTACAATTATATTGTGGTGTTTCATGAATGTCTGAGGAGTTACCCCACTTGCTATGAATAGTAGCAGATTATAGAAAAGGAACTCTTTGTGGTTGTGAGCAAAAGTTAATAAAAGTTGTATCTTCCTCTTCCTTTTGTGGCTATTGTTCTTCCTGACACTGATTTTTTGTTGCCTTTCATTAAGATCTATTTAAGAATTAGCAGTCTGATTACCTTCCTTTGCATAATGTCATGCATTTTATGTCTCAGTGGGGAGTCATGCTGGCTTTGGCAGTGGAAGTGCTCACACATTCTGAGAGCAGTGTCACAGAGGTAACAGAACAATGCGCTTTCTGTTGCACTGGGTCTGAACACAGGTCTGTACACATCTCTGTACAACTCTGCAATGAAGGTAAAATACAAAGGTCTGACACTTCTCTTGCTTCTTCTGGACTAAGCGGGAAGAAGCCTTGTAGGAGTCAATGCAGTTGTACGAGTGCAAGCGAGTTGTAAGACTCGGTGTTTTGAATTTTGCATAAAAGGTGTTTTTAATAGCCTTCAGTTTTCTTGGCATGAACTGTGCTCATGACTCAAGACATCTGTGGTGGGCTGAATTTATGCCGTGCGCCAGTTTCATCCAAGTGGGATTTAATGCATGACTTGTAAATGTTCACACATGTGTCCACTGACCTCTGCTATGCAAGTGCCACTGGAGTCGCAAACAGGACGTTAGTATCTGTGAACCAAGGTGTTTTCTAGGACTATTAGTGTTGGCAAGGCCAAATACAGGAGCCTTGTACAGCCCCTAGTGCAAAACATGACTGGAAACATGCAATCCACACCACATTCAACCTCTCCTGTTAAATTTGTGCCTGAGTGAGGGTGTGATTTATTGCAGAATGACCAGGTTAATGTGTATGTCCATACTCAGGCTTGGAGTGAGAATAACAACATGTAGACAATAACAATGGAGTTTCATTCAGAGACAATAGGTTTGGAGCCTTTCAATAAAACACAGCACTATGGATAAAAGGGGTCTTTAGGAAGTTTCTGTGTATACGCTATTTGTGCTTTTGTCGCTGACTTACTTCCAATAAGACAAATAACAAGGAAATTACAGCATTTTTATAACCAGTCCAGTGAAATGGTATTTAAAACCCCTTTTATTTCAACATCAAAGCATACATAAAAGAATGATTTGTTCCCGGTGGAATAACAAGACAAGACAGGGCACTTCACTGTCTTCTAAAGCAAAGGCATTTCTCTTGCCAAGAACTTGAAGAAAAGAGATCTGCTCAAAATGGTGAACTGATGCTTTTCAGCCTGTTAGCAGGCTAATGCCCTCATTATGAGGAAGAGTCAAACCGTTGTTTGTTTTGAGAGAGGATAAAGATTAACAAGGTAAATTACATGGAAAAGAACCAGAAATACTTACTTATCAAATGCATATTGTAATCATATTTGTTCCTTCAAAAGCTGAAAGGAATACCAACATTCAATCAAAGAGGAAACCATAGCAATTTAGGATCCGGGAGTAATTTTGCTCATTAAATTAACTCCAAATCCCACTGCAATCAGCTCAGAGCTGTTCTCCCACTCCTCCTTTCTCCTTCCCCTCTGCCATTTTCACTGCATTAAAATGGTGGCATTGGAGGGTCTGTAGGAACAGCATGCTCCGTGCCTTGCCCGTGTGATGTCTTGCTTATTGGAAGGAGCATATTCGTGCAAGGTCCCAAACCAGACAGGCTGTGCCTGAAGAGGCTTTGGAGGAGGCTGGGCTATAGGGGACCCAGGCCAGCCTGGTCCAAAGGTATTAATGGGTAGTGTGGGTCTGGGCTGGAGGAGGAAGATGTGTCTGGTGCCTGCTGTGCCTGCCGGTCTCCGAGGGACCTTTCCTGCAGCAGCCAGCACGTGCAGAGTGTCAGCTGCTGCTCTGCTGCGTGCACGTGTGGGCATCCCTCACCATCCCTGGCTTTGAACAGCCACTTTGTAGATGAGTAGGGAAGAGGTAAACTGAGTGTGTGTGTGTGAGAGGGGAAGGAGGGCGGGGAGGAAGGAAAAGAAATGTGAGAAAGCTTTAGATGTAGTCCAAAAGTCCATCTGGTGGGTCCTTCTGATGTTCCCCCGACAGAGCCCTCCCACTGAGAAGGATCCCTCCTTTCTCACTCGTCTGCCAAAAACTGAGTCAGAGGCTGATTTTGTTAGAAAGGGTCATGAAAGCTTTGTTCAGCATCTCCCCACAGGGGAGTAGGGTGTTCGCTTCTATAGGAGGATATTTAGGCTGTCTGAGACTCAGTTGTTCTTATTCACACAAAGCTGGACAGCCTGAACTTGAGAATCCAGCTGGAACATCCCATGCTAGAAAAGGCCTGGGGTTGTTTCAGCTCATGGTTTTCGAGGGGTACTTTTGATTGCTAATAAGTGTTCTAATCACATTTCAGGTTGCTCATTTATCCTCAATGAGGGAGAAGGAGTAGGGAGAAACAGGCTTTTGCCCTGGTGCTGTTCCAAGAAAATGCCTTGCTGCATGCCTGGTCTCTTCACAGTAGACCTGGTGAGGGGTGGGGATTCAGACATCCCCTATGCACCTCTTTTTCACACTTTCTCCCAGAGCCTCTGTCCACAGTTGTGCTCCTTCTGGTCCTGTATGTAGGTTTTACAAGGATTTGAGTGACCTTCTTGTCTTCCAATTGCTCCCAAGCCCTGTGGAGCTCCCGGTCACTGCTGGAGCTGCAGGAACTGTAAGGACTGCATGTTATTGGGCTGCTTCTAAGTCATCACTTAGGAAACCAGCTTTGTTGTTAACTAGACAGGATTTTGACTTTTAAAATTCAACACTATTTTTTTTATAAAGGGGTAATTACATTTTACAGGTGTTCATTGGATGGGAGGATTAATGTAATACACAGTGGGAAAAGAATATATGGTGTAACAGAGCTCTAAGGAACTGTAGAGAAGAAGATAAAAGAAACTGAGAGTGGAACGAAAGTAACAGATTCCAGAAAGACTTTCATGAAAGTCTGGGGCAATTAATAATTACATAGGAGAATAAGAAATAAAAGAGAATTTTGCTGTTCTACTTTCTTTTAAAAATAGCAATTCGCCTCCTGCCCCCATTTTACTTTCATTTTGGAACTTATAGGTTCAAATTAAATTTAAACAGATGTGCACCAGCTATTTAGTTTTCAAACTCCTAAAGAAAGAGCATATCTGTGTTTCCACTGATACAAAGTGACATAAAACCACTGTAAAATGAAGAAATTGTACAACAGATCTATTTATCTTGCTCATTTAGGATAGGGGAATGTTTTAAATCAAAGCGTAAACAGGTTTAATGACTTGACTATAGGAAGATGCCAAAAAAGCTTACTTCTGAAATAAGTAGTAAGTCTTGAAATGAGAAAAAAAGAGAATGAAAAATAAGGCTCTGTTACTTTTGGGACCTCATCACTGGCTGGGAGGAGAAATGCAAAGCATGGATGGAGGGAGATTAGCAGGTTTTGAAGAATCTTGTATCCAGTAGTTATTTTAAATATGTTAAAAGAAAATATAAGGAATTTCACATTACTAAATTACTAATGGGTGTTACTTTTTTTAGCACAGTGCTCAGTTTGCTTCTCAGTGAAGGGTCTGTGTCCGGACTCTGCCCACAGAAAACAGATGCACACACTCTTCCTGCAAATGATGGGAACACAGGGTCGGCTACTCAGCACTGCTGAAAGCCAAAGCATTCCCAGTGGTGTCTGTGGAGCAATGCCAGCTTATATGAGCTGAAGACATGGCCTAGAGTTACCAGCAAACTGAGGGGCTATGCTGGGATCAGTTTTGCTGTATTTTGTTTTCCCAGTGGCTGGCAGCTTTCTTGGGTAATCTTGGTGGGCATTTAGGATGCAGAGCCCCTGCCCCAGCTCAGGTCCCCAGTAATGGTGGATGCAGATGCCCCTTACAGCAGGTGGGTGGGAAGGGAATACACGTGTGTGCGCAGCCACTAAACGGTCCCATGCCCATGCAGCTAAGAGCACGGGCTACTTCTGTGTGGCAGAGGGGAGGCAGGAATCTCACAGGTCCCATAAGCCCTTTCTAGTAGCTCTGTTCCTGACATTCAAAAGGCCTTTCTCTTTTCTAAGACTTTTTCCATGTATATGTGTATCTTTTTTACCCTTAGCCCCTTTCTGTACTTGATTTGAGCTCTTCTTATCCTGACATTCCTGTTTTCTTTTTTCCCTTCTCTTTAAAGGTTAAGTGACATCATTCAGTGGGAGTTTTCTCTTTTCACTTCGTCCTGGACTGCTTTAAATGGTGTTTGCTTTCTTTCCTAAGTGCTCCAACAGGAATAGTCTCCCACTGTTCCCCCTGCCAACACTAGAAGGATTTCTCTGGTAATTTCTGCCTCCAGTTATCACATCCAAGTCTCTGGGCTGACCCCGTTTTGCTCACGGTCCCTTGGCCAGTTCCAAATCCCTCCAGCAAGCTCACCACCTCATACCATTCATTCCCTGTCTCCTTGGCTCTTCATCTCTATACTGTCTTCATCTCTTCTTTCCCCTCCAGAGGTAGTTGAACTCCTTAAGCCCTTTGCATTTCTAACCTTACTGAAAATACTGCTTTTATTTCTGCTGTGTTCTTTCCTGCCCTTGGTGATCTGCCATGACTGTTCCTTTTGTTCTGCTTTTCCAGTCCTGCCTCAGGGCCTCTTTCCATGCTGCCTCCTGATTAATGTGTGTCTGTGCCCTCCATTTCCTTCTTCAAATCACTTCTTGAAAGCCCTCCTATTTTGCAAAATGCAACTATTTGAAAGGTGCTCACTGGGGGTGGCAAGGAGCAGTTCCACCTTATTTGACAGGATGAAGCCAATACAAAATTGCTTTCACACTTGGTGTAACCACTGTTACCCTTCTTGCTTTGTGCCACCAAGCTCTGTGGTGCTGATTTTCACCTGTGCTATAGGCATCACTTCAAACGTTGAGAAGCAAGGGAGGAAACATGGCTTGATGGCTTCTGTGCTTCCCTAATTTCCCGGTCTTGCATGGGGAAGGGTGCATGCAATTGGTTTGCTGAGGTTTTCTACCACATGGGCCTCCACCCCAGATGCCATGATTTCTTCCCATGCTCCCTGATTCTCTCCCAAACATGCCAGTCATGCTCCATAGCAGAAAAATTTAAAGGGTGTGAATTCTTCCCACCTCAGATGCCCTGCACCAAGCAGGCATTTTCCTCACACAAAGGAAGCCCCAGAGGGCTCAAGCTAGGGAATGTGTCTTTGGGCCAAGGCATCACTTTAGATTTTTGCTTAGTATTGTGTTTCTCTAAAGGCAGCAGACAAAATTTCAGAGCTTTACAGATATAACAAGCTCTAATAACTCAATTATAATAATGTTTTTTGAATGAATTAATTATATGGGTATAAATGTGTTGCTCATATTTAATAATTCGAATTTAAAGACATCTCTTTTCAAAATTCTTCAGATTAAATTGCAGTTATCCCTTTTCCTATGCAATGGTTTATGAGGGTATATTGGATCTACTCTTGCATTTTTTTCATCTCTCTAATCCAGCCAAACCCTTATAAGCAGTATTTTACTAATATAAGAGCTGTCTCTTGTTGATATTATGGGCACTTCAACCTGACTGTGTTTGGAGGTATTTATTTTGGCAGTTGCATCATCACATATTTAGACAAGAGGAAATAGCTGTGTGCCTTCTAAATTGCTAACACTAACGGGAGCTCTTAATCTTTAGAATATCTTAACTATACATCCAACATCAACATGTGTGTCAGAAAACACATGAATTCTTTGTGCTTAAATATTCAATGATCATGATTAATTCTTAACGCAAAACACACATGAGGTGTGTGGAAATGGAATACTGGTTGCTCTAGGTCCTATTAAAGAACCTCAAAATCCACATTTAATGATATTCTTGGGAAATCCTTTGTATACCTCCTGAGCTATTTGTGTTCCTTTACTGCTTGCTGTAAGTCTCGAGTGTCAAGGACTCTGCCCTTTCGCCCACTCTTCAGCCCATGAGTCAGTCACCCTTGGGAACACAAACCTGGGGTGGAGGCAGCGAGAGTAAAAAGAAGAGACTGTGCCCTGCCAACAGCTCACTTCCACCTGAGTTAGCCAGGGGAATGCAAGGTGATTTACTCATGTGGCAGGGCAAAGAGGCCCATTTACCTGCCGAGGGCGAAGGCAAGACAAGGACTTATGGAAGCAGCTCTTCAGTCCCTTCTGCTCCCGGGGCCCCTTCAGGAAGGCAGCTCCTCACTGGACCCAGTGCCCTGTGGATGTGTAAGCACTGCAACTGCTCAGGCAGCCCAGTTGTGCTGGGAGACAGTCTCAGCAATGCTTGGAGCCACCACAGGTCCCCTCTGCCCTGGAACCAGTGCAATGCGGGGATTTCAAAAGCAGTTGTCCTGTGAAAAGCTGAGCAGATTCAGTTCCAGACATACCACAGAGCTCAGCAAAACCTGCCTTTGGAAGTCCCCCTTGACCCTCACTGTAAGTGAGGGTGGCTGAGAAACCTGTAAACTCTGAGCTGCACACCTGTGGGGATCCAGTGTGTGGCCTTGGCACCTGCCCTTCAGTTATTTGATGTTGTTGCATTTCCTTGGGAAAAGGCTTTTATGTAAATGCTGCTCCACCGGTTGTCAAAACAAATGCTTTCTTGCATTCAGGCTTTGGTGTGCTTTGCTCCATGCACACACTCCTTAGATTTACTTTTGGTTTGTATCCTTCACATTGTCTCTAAGTATGACACACACATAGTGTTCTCTAAAATGTACTGTGAGTTGAAAGCAGTTTTTATCTCATTCCATTAATATGTTTTACTCTTTACTTCTTCAAAGAAAGCCATCTCAATAAATCTACTGCACTTTCCCTAGTCCTTTATTTATACAGTAGAAGAGAAATTGTACTGTCCATAACACCAAGAGTTTGTGAGAGCTTGAAATTTTGTTACATACTTACTTTAAAACAGAATTTTCTAGATTATTTATTTACCTTTTTTTTTAGCATCACAAGACAAAGGTGAATATCACCAAAGAAATGCACAGGAAGTTCAGAGTTATGTCAGGTTAGAAGTCTGAAATCACAAGCAACTCTCCAAAACATTTTGATTCTTCTGAGCAAAGCAGCACCTGCCAGAATGCTGCAGCCACTGACACTGGAGCAGGTGCAGGGATGTTTATTCTGCATGAAAATATGCATCTTCTCTTTTTTTTCCTTTTTGTTCCTATGAGAGCTTCACTGTAAAATCCTATGGATAAATAGCTGGTCTCACATCCAGTTTTACTGTGGAGGATATATCTACCATGACAGTACTTTTCTGGCAGTGTAAACAGATAATGGTAAGTGTAATAAGGACTCACAGGCTGAAGCTTTATCTATTGATGAGCCAGAAACAGACTTATATAGGAGACTGCAAGTACTAGTAGATATGGCATTTACATGGTTCTGTTTTCTCCATGGTGATATTTTATAGTCTACCGTTCCTGGGAAACAACATTCTTCATCTCCTTTAAGTTGTGAAGGTGGCACTCATGAGCATTTTTGTCAAAATGCCATATTCAGGGCAAGAATAATAAAATACAAGAAGCCAGAAGATACCTTTGTTTAAGGGCCCTTCAGATCAGAAACTCTGTGCATAGCTTTTCTGTTTCAGAAAGAAAAGTTCAGTATTCAAAGCAGGCATTATCCCACTGCAGGCCTAAAACTCACTCCCCTGGGGTTTGTCTTGCAGAGAAGTGTGCCTGTATCATCCACCCTTTGCAAGCCTTTCCTGACCTTGCAGGGAGAATGCCAGGCTCTGTGCTATGGGATCTCTCCCATATGAGACTTCTCTATAGGAATCTGAGAAAATCTGATTTAAATTGGGAAAGGGATGATGATCCTCACCATCTTTTAGGAAGATCAGCTGTCTGTTTTTACTGCAATCAAAGAAAGCTGGTTGGCATCTTGGTTCAAAGCATTGTAGCTTAAGCAAAAGAGAGTTAATGTTTCAGCTTTTCTGGCAGTGGTAAATGGCCACTGACTACTTTTAGTGACTGATATACTAGGGGAAAAAAGCTTTTTTTTTTTTTTTTTGTAGGTGCACCAGCTATTCTGTGATGTGTATATCTGGATAACACAAGAAGGTGAATGATTTTGGAACTTAGCGTGGTGTTATAACTTATTAGCATTTCAATTAAGGAACACCTGTAATGGCAGCTCTCCTTCCCTCAAGCTTCTTTTAGATCCACGTTTTTTTCTTGCTATTACACTCGATGTTAATTGAGTCTCTTGTTTCATTTTCCTTCAAGAATGAGCTTTGCAATGGTTCTGCTTTATTCCTGCCTGTT
This sequence comes from Motacilla alba alba, assembly GCF_015832195.1. Taxonomy (NCBI): domain Eukaryota; kingdom Metazoa; phylum Chordata; class Aves; order Passeriformes; family Motacillidae; genus Motacilla; species Motacilla alba. Next base: position 68,842,233 of record NC_052017.1, on the reverse strand, counting down.
GTAAAGTGCAGATTTGAACACAGTGTGAGTCACTCTAGGCCCCATCACCAGAAATGACTCACAGATCATTTAAATTGTTTGTCAGCCACAGACACATGAAGAATAGGGACTTGAGTGACAAGGTCCCATCTGGCTGTCATGCTGTACATGCATGGTCCTTTACTGGCATTCAAAGCAGTGGGAACTCAAGTTCATCTGCAGAAAGCTGGGAAAGCTGTGAATTCTGGCACTTGCCATGACTTTGCTCTAACCAAAAAATCCAAAACAAGTTTTCTTGTAAATATTGGACTAAGACTTCTGAGATTCAGTTTTGCTTGAAAAATACAGGACAAAGCAAACTATGAAGTAATGGCTTCCTGTTCCTTCATTTTGCCATAATTCTCTTTATAAAGCCCAGGTAGAGAGGTTACATTTTGAGGAAAAGTCTGCATGGCTGAAAACAGGTACATGCTGCTTGCATCTTTTGGAAGTGGGCCCTCATGCATACCTCATGATATGCACCATGGAACCCAGCCATTCTGGAGTCTCTCCTACTTACGCGGGATTGGGAATGCTTCAATTCAGTGTAATTCATATTGTGTAGATTTTCAGTAGTCTGGTGATATTTTAAATAAACAAGCACATGTACTACATCCCACTTAGAGAGTCTTTCCTATTCCTGGGCCCACACAGGCACTGTATGACAGCAGGAATCTGTGTGCTTCCTTATGGTACAATTTCCCTCAGTGCTCCTTTGCAATGGTGCTTGGATTAAAATTGATCTTGGAAAAAATTTAGATCTTATTTCAAAACAAAACTGCTGAGTAGTATGGGAACATCACATACATCCCAAGTTATTAGAAGCAGTCCTGTCAACATATCTGGTGACAGACTTTCACTTGACCAAACAGAAGAGCTGCGGTGGGTAGACAAGCTGGATGGTCTACTGTTTGCCCTTTTCATTAACTTGCATTAAGACTGACAGAAAGTCCTTAACCCATATGTCAAAATTATTAGTTTTCCCACATAAAAATATGCTGTTGTTGTAGGTTTTGCCAGGTGGTATTGATAAATATAAACTTTTGACTTAATTTCTCAGTGTGTGAAGAAATGTTTGGTCTAATGTGTGGTTAGCAGATCCTGCTGTTCAGAGTTATGTGAAGAGGCAGCAGTCCAGAGTGGACAAGGTAAGCAAAACAGTGTTTGCTTTTTGCCTGGTTCTCTGATTAAACTTTTGAGGCAGAAATAGGTTTTCTTTGACATTCCTGAAAGGATAATTTGTTTGCACATTCTCTGACCTGCTCTGTGCTGAGACTGGCAGAGATGGGTAAATAAAGCAGTTGATGTTTTGAAGCTAGCTGGGCCCAATTTCACTGGGGTTTTTTCCTTCTCTCCAGAAAAACAAATTATGCTGCCATTTAGAGACAGAACAGGAACACCATGTGACAGAAGAGGTGCACTATCAATTGCATCATTAATGGGCGTATGATTGATGTGTAGTGCACACCCTAGCCTGGCTGGTATGCTGGTCTGATTTCAGGATTCCCATGTGATCCTGAGGCCTCAGCATATTTATATCCTTCTTTGTGGTGGAGATAGGAGCTGATATTCTTGTCCCACACAAAAAAAATTGCTCTCAGTGAGCCACAGTGTGCCATATCACTGTGGAAATACGTGGTAGAGAGCATTTCTGAGAGAGCAATCAGTGCTGTTGTCTATCACATCTCTCTACCAGCAGCTGTTTCCTGCCAAGCTCATTTCCTCTGGGTCTCCTCTGCTCTCTGCTCAGGGCTGGGTCTTTCTAGGCTGTGTAGCTCATGAGCAGCAAACTTAGGACAGCACTAAGCCATTCACTAAACAAACTTTAGCAGTGTATTCGTTCCTGATTTTGCCTGGTCCCCTATGGCCTTGATTCCAAACATTAATGAAAATATACAGCAAATATGGCATGACTTGATTCTCCCTTTGGAATTCGGTGGAAGAAAAGCACAGTGGTGACAATTCATGGTTTGCTGGACAATACCTATAGATGTATATGTAGAAAAGTGTAGGTTGATGTAGAAAAGTGTATTACTCATTAGCAATTTCTACTAGCCCTTCCTTAAGAAAAAAATCAGTAATAGCGCATGGTTTAGAAATCCTAAAAATTGAAAAAACACACAAAGATCTCACCAATTTCAGATAAAATGCTAAACTGTGTTTAACTGCTATATAGTCTCCACTGCAATTCATTGGTAAAATTAATACTGAGAAGTTCAGTCCTTATACATGCTATGACCATAAGATGGAGATATTGGGCTACAAAAAGAAATAATGTACTTAATTCCCTCACCACTTTGGTTAGTGTGGGTTTATTTAAGGAAAAAGGATGGTGATTAGCTAAAATAAGTGTTGTGGTAGGGATTAGATACCAGCCAAACCAGGATGGCAGAGTACTAGGAATACAAAGTCTTGCTTGCAAAGTGAACTACTGGAAGTGAAAATGTGAGCTTGCTACTGTAATAATTTCAGTAGAGGATTATGTGTGCCTTTGTTTTGCAAAAATAGGTTGAAGCATCAGGCTCCCAATTAACAGATGCCCTCCTTTTTGATAAGTGGGAAGCTATATGTGTTCTCAAGGCAGGTTAAATTGCTTATGGATTACACAATCTATGCAGTTATTTTCTAATCTTCAAAGACATCATAACAGCCCAGGGTCTAGCTTGTATTTCACTCTCTGCAAGAGGCTCTGAATCTGTGATGACCAAGTGGGGGAAATTTTTGGTGGCATTAAGGAGAGGGAGAAAGAGCTTTCAGGGGAAATTGGAAGGGACAGGTGCACTCACCAGCTCCTTTGGTACATATCAAACAGGAAACCTTTGCCAACATTTGAGTGGTAATTTTATTAGTGAGGGGATAATTTTACTTTGAAAAGAATCTTAAAAATACTACGTTCTTGCTCAGCTGATCCATTTCTCTCTCTAGACTGGCAGTCCATTGACCTCCCCTTTACTTGTTTCAGTCTGAAAGAGATAGTTGGCACCAGTTCTTGGTCATGTGTCACCCTCAGAAACATCTGGAAAGTTTAAGTCAGCTGTACTGGGTTTCAGCGGAGTGCATGCAATATTTTTGCACAAGCAGAAATGAGGGCTTAATTTAGTTGATTGAAATTTTAAAATATTAGCTGTTAAATATTAATGGGGGAAGATGATGATTAGGTAAGGTGAAGGTGTTTTCTTAATGGCAAAGGAAATTACTGGAGGTACAACTCCATCAAGGGCTTAGTGAGTTTGCCATCAGTCGAAATCTTATAGCCACATGCAGACACCTCTCTAAAAGTGACACTTTGTTCAGTTAGCAGGTCTGATTCGTGTGTATGAGGAAGCCATGAATGAAACTGTGGGCTGTGTACAGCATGAGATTAGACAAAAGGATTGCAGGGGTCACAGGATCACAGAAAAGCTGAAGTGGGAAGGCAGATCTGGAGACTATCTAATTCAAAGAAATTTCAGCCACATCAAATTTCTCAGGGCTACGGTCTGTTGGGTTTTGAGTATCTCCAAGGATGGAGACTCTGCTACATCTCTGGACAGCCTGTGACAGTATCTGACCATCCTCACAGTAAAAAAAATAAATAAATTTTTTTGATTCTTGTATTTAAATGGAATTTCCTGTATTCCATTTTCTCTTGTCCTGGGTACCACTGGAAGGATCTGGTTCCATCTTCCCTCCTTTCAAGTATTTTTCTAGATTTATGAGATTCCTCTGAGCCTTCTTTACTCTAGAATGTACAGTCACAGCTCTCCCAGCTTCTCCTCACATGAGAAATGCTCCAGTCCCTCAGCATATTTGTGGCTCCCTGACAAACTTGTTCTGGAATGTTCATGTATCTCTGGTCCTGGGGATCCCAGATCCAGACCCAGCATTGCATATGGGTCTCACCAGTGTTGAATAGAGGGGAAGGATCGTACCCCTTGACCTGCAAGTAATTCTTTCCCTAGAGCAACCCAAGATGCTGTTGACCTTCTTAGGTTCATTGCTGGTTTATGGGCAGCTGGATGGCCACCAGGATCCCCTGGATCCTTTTCTGCAAAGCTTATATCCAGCTGGCCAGACTCCAGCCTGTACTGGTGCATGGGGTTATTCTGCTCATATCCAGGATTTTACAATTCCCTTTGCTGAACATTGTGAGGCTCAGGTTGGCCAATTTATGCAGCCTGTTGAGGTCCCTCTGAAAGGCACCACACCCACCTGGTGTGTCAGCCATCATTTTATATCATCAGCTGAGTCACTTCATTTTAGAGGGCCATTGGGTCAGTCAGGCATGATTTCCCCTGCATAAATCCACAGTGAATACCCTGAATCTTGTTTTCTGTGTGTTTGGAAATTATTTCCAGGATATTTTGCTTCATCATGTTCGCAGGGATCAAGGTGGGACTGTGGTTCTCCAGATCATCCTTATTGCCCCTCTGGAAGCTAGCAGCGACACTTTTATCCAGTCCTGAGGAACTTCCCCAGTTGCCACGACCTTCCAAATATTATCAAGAGTGGCCTCACAATGATATGTGCTCGGCATTCATGAACACTCAGTGATGCCTCAGCACTCATGGCTGCAGCCCATCAGAGTCCACAGATTTTTGTGGACTCAATCTGTTTAAATATTACCTAACTAGGTGCTCCTTCAGTGAGGGTAAATTTTTATTGCTCCAGATTTTCACAGTTATGACCTATTCTTCCTCATTTGTCAGTAACAGGTCCAAGAGAATGTCTCTCCTCATTAGTCCCTCAGCCACCTGTGTCAGGCAGTCCTTTCTGACCTTATAGATTCATGACTCCCTAAACAGGGAAACTGATTCTCAGCACTTGTCTGAATTCTCTATATTAGCCATGGGTAAAAAGATGTCTGCCAGTAATCAGAATTGATGAGGAGAACAAAGACAGTAAATTCTACTTCTAGAATTCTACTTTTACGTTGATTCTTCTGGCTAGAACTACACTTCAGGAATTCTGTTAAAATTTTCCGTCCATTTCCAAGTTAATAGTAACTAAATTTGAGCCAAGGAATACACCTGTGACCAGGAATTTAAAGAGAAATTCTCTTGAGAAAAATAATTTATTTATGACAAAGTGGACAAGTGTTGAACTTAATGTGGCCAGAGCATGTATTTCAAGTTTGACAAATGTATAAAGATGCCCTTATAAGAAGGCTGAATGGTGTAATATTTATACGTGGTCGCTTCTTTAGTGTTAAACTAGGAGTTATCTAAATTAATTTGGGGGATTTTAATAAAATAGAAGAAGTCAGGGGAAACGTTGCTCAGAGAAATTTATAGAATATACCACATAATTTGGGGTAAGGAAAATACTGGGTAGTTGCCAAAGGTGGAAGCCCAGTGTCTCCAGCCTGTGTATGGAAACAGTGGGGAGAGACAGGATCCCCCTTGCGAGAAGCCAAATTTGGGTCTGCTCTGGGCAACACAGTAGTGCCATTCGGTTTCCTACAAATGTGTGTGATCATTCATATTGAACACAAGGTTAGAGCCCCTCTAATCCTCAATGCCTCCTTTTCCTCATCTGTTTTCCATAAGAAAGTAGCCTAGGCAAGGAGAAGTGAGAGCCCAATACAGTAGATGACCAGCCTGGATGATAAGGGCACTGGAAATGTGGGGTCCCTCTAGAACCAAAGTGCAGTTCCTGCTGTGAAATTCCTTTGGGGACCCTCTCTCCTTACCATGCCAGTTAGGCAGCACAGATATGCAAACAAGTACAGCACCACACACTGACCATGTGGGAGCCTAGTTCTGCAAACCACACTGCTTATTTCTGCCTGTCAATCTGGACTTGGGTGTCTAGGTGCAGTTACTTTTTCTTCTGCATGAAGATAAATAGTACTATTGACAATGGAAATTACTCTTGCCAAAGAGAGTTTGAGCTTTAGGCAGCCAAGCTGGGGAGTACTGGTGTCAGCAATCCATCTGGAGCTGTATGATAGATGGGAACACAGTCAGGAAAGCATCCAGGTGCCCTGACACCAGGCCCAAGCCTCCCCCTCTCTGCAGCCACTGCACTCCTTAAGGTATTTTATTGCTTATGTCTTTCAGGACATGTGAAAAAGGCTTAAAATACACAAGACAAATTATCCAACACGATTCTCTGGAAAATGTTGTGTATCTTAAATGCAGCCAAAGTGCAGAGTGTATGCCAGTTGTAACAGTAATCACTCATTTTCTGTTTTGACCTAGCTGAGAAATTACAGACTTGGAAAGGAGTAATTTGAATGTAACAATCTTTGCTGTTTCAAAGGTTTTCTTTCTCTTTTACCCTTCTGGGAGCAGCATGTACTGTGTTAGTTTTTTCTCCACTTGTTCAGAACACATCCTGTCTCATCTGACCCTTCTTTCTTAAGGCAGTTAATCTATTGGAGATAGATAATTTTATCATATCTCACTTCCTGCCACTCAAGTTCTGTCTCAAACATTCATGCAGATGCCAGAAGTGGAGCTGGTAAGGGTTAAACATTAGAAGATCAGTGAATTGCAAAAGAATTTCTCACTGCTTCCAGGTCAAGTATTCACAGGTTGTTTTGAGCTGTGCCTTCTAGACTGGGATCATGTCAACACACAGAGCAGGGCTGACACTGAGACATCCATTTAATAAATATTTGCTTTTATATGTGTGTGAGTGCATGTGTGTGTGTGTGTGTGTGTGTGTGTGTGTGTGTGCAGGCTGGCGTGCCTATGCATATTCACTGAGCTCATATCCAATGTCCATCCTTGGAAGATGGATTCATCCCACTCCCTGACTTGCCCACAAGACAAGCCCAGGACACATATTTACTAGCAACAACATTTTGGAATGCATTTGTGGTTGTAGAGTGCATTTTGTGGTATCCTGCTTTAAACTTGCAATATTACTACTCTTTTTAACAGCAGAGTAGCTGCATCACTCAGCTGTTGGCACAATGAACTGAAATAGAAAAAAAATGCTTTTTACAATACAGTCTCCACTGATACAATAAGTTACACTAAAAACATTTCCTCACAGTTATTGTCTCCTTAGAAATTGAAATAAAACATTTGAAAGTTTTCATCCTTCCACTAGTTTGTTTTCAAAAATATGTGAGCTAAAAAAGGAAGTTGACAATATTTTTAAGATGGGTAAAAATACATTGATATGTCAGTGTGCAAGGATTAAAATGGCATACAAAGGCATAGGCAATAAAAACCAGTTACTTTCAAGCATACATGAAAAAAAACATAATTATTATGAGGCTTAAAAGCACATGTTGGGATTGTGTATGTGGACACAACCAGTATGCAATGGTATTTGTAACTTACATTTCTTTGAAGCAATCTTATTTCTGAAAGCCCAAACAAGTCACTTCAAAATATCACAAACATTTGTCATGGTCAGGGCATTCTCAAATTCATCAGATTTCTTGGCTCAGACTGTAATTTTCTCTTATTTATGTATTGCAAATTTATTCTATTGCTCTATATATTGATAGCTATATTCTAAATTTGAGCTGCAGGCCCTAAACAAGACTGTGAAGCCAACAAGTGATCTTTCATGTTTGGCAATGGCACAACTCTTTCTAGCAGGAATATTGCCAATTTTTTTGAACATTTCTGTATACAGCATTTTATTATTAATACTTTCTATAGATCTCAGATGTCTTTGGATGAAGCCATAGCTTGCATGCGACTGACTTTTCTCATCTTACGAAAAGTCCATGGATATTAAATTTATTAATTCATCTGTGGTATAATCCATTGATCTTCTGTATACATTTGTTTGCCATGAAGTGTTCTTGATTTTTAATTGGAGTTATATTCCACTTCTGCCCAGGACCCGTCTGTGACAGTCAGACCATGAGGTGTTACTCAGTAGGAAGTTGAGAGCATCCTCCAACAGAGTTTTAACTTCAAGGAGAAAAATGAGGAAGGTTTCCCTTTCTGTGTTAGCATTTCTTGGGCAACTGCATTGTACCACCCACACTGTAAAGGTGATTGACTCTGATGCTGACTCATCACATAATTCATCCAGCCACCATTCACTGCTTTATATATGACACATTAATAAAATTTTCCCCTTGATTATGGTGCCTTAATCTAAAACAACCAACTATCATTCATAATGGCCACAAGCACTTTAAACCTATCCAAACCACAAAAAGAATCATTCTTCACTGTGATTTAGAATGCTATTAATTTGGTGTAATAATGCAAAACTGGCAGACTATTTAGATAGAACAACCTTCACCTGAATTACTAGAGTTAAAATCTTTTCCTCCAGGGAAATGTGACCTACAGAAATGTTTCACATTATCCCAGGCAAAAGAGCCATGTTGAAAAGATTAGAAGCCATCTCATGCACACATGCACACATGTGCTTGCATGCACGCACGCTCTCCCACCCCTAGCAGTACTGTGGGCAGCAGAAGGAGCAGTGCCCTTTCACAGACTCCTGCCTTGTGCTCAAAGGAAATGCAGCAGACATTTAAATATTTCCAAACCAAACAAGACATCCTGAAGGATTCTCCTCCTGTGGCCTCATTATCTGCTTACATCTGTGTTTTTAAATTCAAAAGAAATGCTGAAGCAGTCAGAGCCACCCTTGACAGGAGCAGAAAGGGGAAGTGGAACTAGAAAAAGTTTGAGACCTTCACTCAAGCAGCCCTCACTTTCTGAGGACACCAGCTTTAAAATATGGTGGTTGGAAATTAAAATCATAATTTAAAAAGGCATCTTTCTTTTCTAAGGCATCACCTCTAAGTGTATAGATTTAAAATGTATAGGAAGGTTGATCTTGCAAAAACACTGATGACCTCTTTGCAAGTACCTGATCATTCCTCTAGAGTTTAGGGGCTAATTCTTCCCTAAAGCTGCACCTTTGCATTCGCTTTTCCATAGGAAGATCTGAGGCAGCAACTCTTCTCCCTGTATGACCCTGGGGTCCCAGCAGAGCCTGAGGCTGACGTGATGAGCAAGCTGCTGACATGAGGGATAGGCTGATGCAGACAAAACCTTTATCGGTGAGTGCCAAATGTCATCAAAGCCCCATTCAAGCCTGAGGAGGACCTTCTAAAGGGTGCTCCTCACATCACCTATCTTCACAGTGTCACTTCCTGTACCCAATACTCCCTGGATTTTTGCTTTAGTTTTCGACATCTTTGCACCAAATAAAAATACAGCTTTCTCCATTCTCTCTGATGGTCTTGTCCACCTACTAACATGAAAGGGTACTCACTGAAAAATTCCCAATAATTTTTAGTGAGTGGGGAAGGAATTTAAAGAGTCTTTGAGCACCTCATACTTACTGCCTGTAAACATTCAGCTTTGAGGAAAAAAAGAGTAATCAGCGAGGAATTTGGCTTCAAAATCAATGGCATGATACTGTGTGGTCAGGCTGCATTCTCCAAAGCCAGCTGAGTAGCCCTGGAGGGAGGAATTGACCCTTGCTGCTGCAAAGTGTCTGGTAAGCATCTCCAAAATGTTTGCTCCAAAGATGTCTCACCTATAAAGCAGGTCAGCCACAACCTGTGAGCTGGGCCAGCTGCAGTCACAGAGCTACCACCAGTGTCAGCCTAGGAAAGGGCTGTGGATTGAGTGTGTGAGCCAGCCTCATTGTTCTTTCCCACCACTGCTGGGAAACTGTAATTTTAGCACTGGGTACAGGTCTTGCAGAGAGAGGCAACAGGGGACAGAAATAAGAGAAGGGTTTCAAATTTGCTGAGAGTGAGGTAGAGATAGAAAGAGAATAAGCCTGAAGCAAAGGAGATGAGAAGTGAGAAAATGAAGAAGAGCATCCTTGTTACTTGTTCCAGATGCACTCCTCCCATTGAATACATGCTGTTTCTTCACCTTGAGAATGTCAACCTGTAAATAAATTATTTTTATTTATGAATGTGAAAAGCATCTCTACCTTGGTGGGTTGTATTACAACTGAATGCTGTACAAGCTGGACCAACCCTGATGTTGCTTTTTGTTGTGAATAACCTCTTGCCTTGCACCTGAATTACCCTGTTGCAAAGGCAAAGGTTGTTTTAGGCATGCCAGGGAGCAGGCTGAGGTAAGGGCAGGGACAGAGTTAAGGAGAAGGGCATGCAAGTGGCCATGAACACAAAGACTATGGTCCCATGGGCTGAAGAAAACATGGGTGAAATATGTTGGCCTAATCAAACAAAAAGCACACAAGAAGTTAACCTAGGGACAGAAACTGGCTTCTTGCTTCAGCACTCTGCTTGCCCTTGCCCTGCTGTTATTCCTGCACCTCTGCTACCAGCAGGCAAGTTGAATTCAAATCTTCTCCAAACTAGGTCTCTCAAGATATTGTGGATCCCAAAAGCCCTGGGAGAGATGAGTGACAAGCAGCTTCCAATTTTAGGCAACAGGCTTCTTGTCTTGATGAAGTGGCACATGGCTTCCCTAGTAAAGGCATCCTGGGTTCCCCAGATGAAAGCTGAGGTTGGTCCTGGGAGATGGCACACAGTGTCCCTCACCAACCACCCTGCTTTGGCAATGCTCTTGTTGCCAAGACACAAATCCTAACAGGAATCTGTCACACTTGAGTCTCTTTCGTTGGCTAGGAGGCAGTTTCTGAATACTGGCTGTCCAAAGGCTACAGATGAGCATTTTTACAGCCTCAAACTAAACACTGTATCTTTCCTACTAGGAGAGCTGCCATCACTGAAATCCAGGGCCTACTGGTTGCTGACATTTACATGAGAATTTATGGCTGCAATAAATTATGCTTCAGATTTTCCTTATTTGGAATAATTTTGGAATATCTTTTCTCCACATTTTTATGGCAATGTAACAGACTATTTTTTAAAGGACCAGGAAGATGTTAATGCTACCTTCACTGCATAAAGAGCTTGGATATAAAGCTTTCCAAGAAAGGAGTTTTTGGACAATGCAATGTTATTTATTTACTTAAGCCATTTTATAATAATCTGGCAGTGTAAGCCAATGGTGAGGTCTCGAGCAACTTGGAATCTTTAATTTTTTTTTAGTCTCTGTGCACAGGATGTACTTATTTCACTGATAAGACAAAAATAAGGTTTTTCTGAAGAAGAAAATCTATATTCTTTCTCAGTGACTTTATCTCTGCAGACAGATTACAGGTATAAGGGAAACAGGAACAGTGAGACAGTTGTGACAGCTAAAGCTCATCTTTGAAAGAAACCATAAATGTTATCCATATGCAAGCTAAATGCATTTTCACGTGGCAGCAAAAACCATTTTTAATTGGAGATACCATATATTGAGATCTCCATGTCCCTCTGAGCACAGAAACCATGTGCACTTCAGTAAGGATCTGATATGCCTTTAGTCACCTAGATATGTCTTGGAGAGAGGAAAAGAAAACCCTTAAAGGAATGAGCAGCAAATGGCCTATCCAGGATAAATGAAAGATCATTTTCACTTTCATGCAGATTTGTCTTTTCCCCTTGACCTCATGCATTTTCATTGCAGGCATTTCTGTGTTTCATTCCCTGGACTGAGTTTTCAGGGACTGGTAGCTGTTCCTCTCCTGCAGTGTATAAAATGGGAAGGACTTCCTCTCCTGCAGGTTAGCCATCTTGGCTTCCCTCTTTCCTTTGGAAAGGCCTTCCCAGCATCATCCTTTTATTCACTCCTTCCAGCCTCCTCAGCTTCCCTCTGTCCTACCCTGCCCTTGGCATATCACTTTCCTTTCTTTGGGTTTCCCATTCTCTTTCTCTATCAGGATGACTCTGACCACTTCTCTTTTGTCTTTTTCTTTATTCATACCTGTTTCCCAGACCTAATCCCATAGGTATTTCCCCATCCATAGATCAAAAAGTCTTTCTTTGTAGGCTAGCTTTTTCTAAAGCCATCCTCCTCCTGTAGTCACTCCTCTGGGCTTCCCTGTTTCCCAGACACATTATTGGTGATACGTCTCCTTGGTGGCACCTCTCAGGACCAAGGGGATGTCATGCTTTCCCCAGACCTATTTCCCAGGCAATTTGGGGTCTGCAAAATGTAGAATCACAAATGAAAGAGGGAAAAACCCAGACAGCTGTGAAAGGCTTGTTCGCATCAGCATGCCACAGCCCCAAATTATGATGAGAGCCAGTATTCATCTGCCAATATCAACATAGCCCCTCCATGGTGAATGTGCCTGCTGCTCTTCCTTGCTCTCTTTGGGACCCTGTGAGAGCACCCCTTCCCTGTGCTCTCCCTCATTTCACATGGGGACCATCTCTTTCAGGCTAGATGTCTGGCTTCAAATCCCCTTGTCTCCTCATTTTGCTGAGCTGGTTTGGAAGCTGGCTGGAAGTTCCCCACTCTTGGGAGCTCTGTAACCAGACAATGCATCCATCCAGTGACGCAGTTTGGCCTTTTCTAAACAAAATAGGGTTTAAAAATCAACAGGAACACATTGCTTCGGTAACTGGGTTAAAATAACAGAAGGAGGCCTGCACGCGTGAATATGACTTAAGCTTCATTCTTCCCTCCCAAATTTTGGGCAAGTTCCATGTCATCTTGGCACCTCCGCTCTTGGGCTGGGAGAGGCAGGACACAACTTTCTGTCTTTCTGTTGGAAATGGTGTTAGACTGGAATGTCCGTCAGCGCTGGGTCTGGATGGAGCTGGTGACATGCCAGATCATGGGCCAAACAGGCCAGTGCTGGGATGATCAGCTGCTTCCCAATGCCCTGGGCGTTGCTCACTCTTTCTGGGGGAGTCTTAGAACCTCCTTTATTTAATTTTGTGTGCACTTCCTCCTACCCACCTCCTTTGTTTTTTGCGGTACAGAAAATAACACCAAGGAAAGACACAGTGGCATATCTCATAAAAATTTTCATTTTTAATTTTCTGCGGGTTCTTCATTTTTGTTGGTTTTCTTTCTCATTCTCATCTCTTCTTACTGGTTCTCTAGATAACTGTTACTGCATTAGCACATGCATTCAATAACAAAATACTGGTATCTGCAAGTATTTGGTGTTTCCATGCATTGGACAAGGCGATTTTACAAATGACATTGTTATTGAAAATACTAGCTTATCATATTTATAATACAGTATCTGATCAGACTGTAAATTTCCAAAATATTTTAGCAGGTTTTTCTTTCAGTTAGGATAAGCATGCCCAAATAATCAGACCAAACTAACAAAGCTTTCTTAGTTTGCACTGGTGTAATTAAGATGAGAAGTTTATCCACGGGCCTGAAAAGCAGTGTATACACTCTGGGAATTGATCTTTCAATTGCATCTGTATGTTTCCAGCCTGATTGTTGTATCAAAAAATACAAAAATCCCAACCAAACAAATAAAAACCACCAAACCCAAATTCCAGCGTCCCACATCCTTCTTTTAAAGAACTTTGATAAGATCTTGTTTAAGTGTTTACTGAAGTAATTGAAGCTGTCACATGATGAGAAACCGTGAACTGAAAGATATGTAAGAAATCAGAGACAATAGATATAAAAAAATAGCAAATTTTTGTCTCTGAAAAAATGTTGGCACAGACGTGCCAAGGTCTAGTACTGTTTAACAAGTATATTGGCAGTCTGGAGATGGGAATGGGAGTAAGGATGTGAAATTGATGAAGATATTTATTTTAGTCAAAGCCCAGCGCTTCGCTGGGGGCAGCATGTCAGTGTGACTTCAGCAAAGCAATACAATGGCAAATAGAGGTAAATTGGTGGCACATGCAAAATAAGATACCGTAGGGGGAAGACAAAATATTCATTTGTCAGGGAACACTTGATATGAGCTCTGAAAAAAGACTTGGGTCTTACTGAAGGCAGCTTGATAGAAACTTCTGCTTCCTGTGGAGAGTGGTGGGGACTACACAGCATCACACTAGAATCCAGCAGTGCAATTTTGTCTATTACTTGTTGTTCAGGATTTGGCATCTTGGCCAGGATTCATCTCCCTTGACCACAGAGCAGACATCTTCACCTGGGCCTGTCATCTGAGCTCTTTTACAGCCAATGGAGAGAAGTGTACATGCAGAGGTTGAGTCATGTTCTTCTAAAAAAGACACCTCTGAAAGATCTCATCACTCTTCCTCAGATGCCTGTTTTGACTTTTTCTGTAAAAGGAGTTTTGTCAACTAGTATTAATATGTATGCTATAGAAAAATGCAGTCTCCTGCCCAAGCAGTTTTAATTTTCTGTGATAAGAAAGAAATTAGTATTTCAGTAAGAAACCAGGGGCCAGGATATCTGAAGATGGTGTTGAGCTGCCTCAGGAAGGGGACAAGGGCAGATGTGGTAAAATCAGTTAAAGATAATAAAAATGTAATTAGCATTAATCAAGAGCTTCTGTCTTGGCATTTAAGACAAAATAAACACAGACAAAATGCACAGAAAGAAACGTATCTTTAAAATACTAACTAGCAGCCTCTGGTATCCCCCAGCACAGGATGCTGGAGAGGCCAAGAGCTGAGTTCAAATATGAGTGCAAATCATGCTCTGAGGGATTGGTGTGGATACAGGCTGGCCTGCTGCAAAATTTCTTGCATCTCCTGAAGCACCTGGGGTGGAATAGGCTGAGTAAGATGAAAAATATCTTATGTATTCTTAATATCTGTATGTGCATAATTCACCTATGGGCTTGGAAAAGAAGTAAATTCTGAGTTCAATCGGAAGTTCTTAGGCTGCCAAGTGGATATCTTGGGAACTGAATGCCCTGGCAAAATTATGTGTGATGACTATCTTTTTAAAACAAGGAAGGACATTCAGGATGTAGATCACGCCCTCCAGAGACACTTCACGAGGAGCAGGAGATGTTAGACTGTTAATGCTTTTTTTAAAGTCCACCAAATTTTTGTTCCCTTTCAAATACAAGTTCCTAGAGCACATGGACTTTGAGACTGGACTGATGAGGAACTTGCTACATTTTCTTAATGACATGAGTCCACCTGAAAGAACATGAAAGCATGTGCACTTCATGGACAGATGGGGTTTTTTAAAAGCTTCTACCTACTGCCTGTGTCTGTAAGGATGTGAGAGAGTTATCAAGTTCTCTTTCTGGTGGAAAAAAGTGACCTTGTGAATGACAGCTGTGTGGGCAAGAGACAAATTTATTAACATCTCTACAGAGCAGACTATGCAGAACACATGCTATAAGTGGGGGCTTTCCCAGCTCTGGGGGGTCCTCTGTCTGCTCTCCCTGTGCTCAAGTGCCTCCTAAAGTGCTGAGCTTGGAACTTTTTCTAGCTGCACGTTTCTTCTTCTGTTTTTATTTTACTCTGCATTCAAAGGACTAAGTAGTGAGAAAGGGCTCTGGCTGCTTCAAACAGCGTACAGGAAATGAACAAGCTGAATAGCATGTTTGCCAGCACATGGGTCTTTTTGGCACACAGAGCCTATCTGCACTATGGATTTGTCTCATTCTTAGCCATTACTAGGCAACCATCAAAGGCTTTTCCATATAGAAGGAGCACCATGTTTTGTTGTGGTTCATGCTCCTGACTAATTAATATGTCCTGAAATGCTCCCTAGATGGGATGGTCTGTTTCATATGACCATCTGTTTTCTGTTCCTCATCCCTGGAGTGTGGCTCCTGCCTGGGGACCCTGGGGGTACTTAAAGTCAGAAACAACTGTGGGCAGGTGGAAACTACTCAGATGTCTGTATTTCTGTTTCTCTTAGATACATCCCCGAGGAGGCAGCCAACCCAACCAGTGGTGGTTGAAAAGGAGGACAGAGATCTCCTGGAACAGACAAATGGCAGTTGCTTACAGTAGATGCTCTTCTACTCCATGAGAACAAGGAATTTTGATCACATTTCCCTTGAAGTTTGAAGGATGGGGCCAAGAAGGATCTAACCAAATACAGTAATGGCTGGTAGAAGACCTAGCCCACTTCTGTGGGCTAAATCCAATGTTTGTCCTCTCTTGCTCCTCGTTACGTGTCCTGTGGGTCTGATATGCTGAGTTGCTATGAGTCTGTCCTCCTCTGTTCTGGCCATTTTCTCTCTTGACCCTTTCCTTCAGAAACTGAGTTAGAGGAAATTTCCTTTCGCAGGTGGGAACTTAAAGACTCAGAATCCATAATCAGCAGGCTACAGTAAAGAAAAAAAAAGAAAGTTATGGGAATCCTGGTTCTTCTCTTCAGATGTGGGAAACAAGTACCTGTGGATGTCTTGTCTTTTACCAAGGAATATCATTAAACCCTGATCTTGTAGTAGGACTGCAGTGCAAGCAATTAATCAGTAACAATAAGGAGGAAATCAGTGACAAAAGCAGAGGAAATATCAAGGGCTTGCAGAGGTCAGCAGATCTGGCGATATAATAGAACAGAAACAGTAGTGTATGAATCACTCACAGTCAGTCCTTGCCCCCATAGTTTTGGTAACAGAGGCCATTGTCTGAAGTAGGATAGGAGCAAGGTTTGTGTCCCAGGATTGAAATGAGGCTCATGTTGGCAGACATAGAAATCTTCTGGGTAATCAACAGGCATGGAAAGGTGAAAGAAGACAGCAAAAAATTAGACTCTTGCTGCTGTCACCTCCTTCCTGGATATTCACCTCTGCTACCATCACAAACACACTGACATCAGGCATAAAGTGATCCAGCTGAGACCCTTGTCCTCATTATGGTCTTGCTGAAGGCAGGCACAGAGCTGTGGTCCTTTCCTCTCTTGGGTGCTAGATCAGGCTTCACTGTCTGGAGACTGCAGTGGGCTGCAATGTGCCAGTTGCACTTCCCAGGATGTTGGCAGGGCTGAGCATGTGCCATCTTTGAGAAAGCCTGAAATGGCACATATCCAGGGATAAAGTAGTCTTCTGAAATTCAGACTCTTGATTGATTTTCACAGAAGAAATAATGCTTTTAAAAAAGAAATTTGAAGAGCTACCATGTGTCTCCATACTGCCTACTGCTGGAAGCATTAGCAAGGCTGGACTGCTTTACATGTGCCTGTGTCTAAGATAGGCTTCACCAAACAGTTTCTACTGCTTTATTGACAGAGCCTCTGAGCCTGCTGAGCAACTTGACTGTGTCCTGCACTCTGGTTGTGCTTGTTCAGACTACATTGGACACCTTCAATGAGTAGCCAAGCCAGAATCCTCCTACCCCCTGCTCCTCTGCTGCCCTGGAACAAGCTTATGTTTGTTTACTGGAGGTCACTTTTCTTGAGCTGTTGCTTTTTTCCTGTCCACTCATCCTTGCTGCCTCACACTAAGCAAAACCAATATGCTGATGTGTTGAAGTGTTCCCGCTTCCCAGTGCAGCTTTGTTTCTGCCTCAGAAAGGAAAAGGGGGTACACTGCAATCAAAGCAGTATTTAGCACTTGATATGAGGAGTAGAACTTGGTATCTGTTTTTAAGGGACCTAATAATTCTGCCTTTTGTTATGACATAGTGGATCTTCCCATCGTGACTGCCGATGTTACTCCCGTTCTTGGACCTTTTTTATCCATGATTGCCTCAACTTGATAACATCCACATTGCTGCCTGGAATCGCCACTCTTTCTATTATGGCCCTGCCTGGTAAGTCACCTGGAATCAAAGTACACCTCTTCAGTGCTTTTCTGATGCCCGTTTTTCCTCTGTGGTGAACAGTTCTGCTTTCCCTTCATTAACGGCCGAGAGACCATCCGACATTAGGAGACCAAGGGCCAAAAGACGAGTAGAAGAACCCAGAAACATTTCTGTGTTCTGCAATTTTAATTTATCTTTAATTTGAGCCTGTTGAAGGCTCTTTATTCCTTTTTTTAAGAAGAGTGAATCCTATTGCTGACTCTAATCTTCGCTACATCTTCCCCCTCCCTGTTGTTCATATTCTTTCCAGGACAAAGGATGAGAAGCACCATCCTGTAACCAAATAACTTTCTCTAAGCCACCAGAAAATGCTCTGCAAGCCACCATTGGTCAACAAATCTCTGGCAAGGAAATATCCAGATTAAAAAAAAAAAAAAACAAACACCCCCTTGCAAAAAAAAAAAATCCAAAAAACAACCCAAAAAAACATGAATTCAAGAAGGCCCAAGGCCTGATTTTAAGGTCTTGATTCCATGAGTAAGATTGTCCAGAAAGATGCTTTAGATCCAGTTTCTAACATTCAGCTATTTCATAAGGAAAAGCTGCAGCCCTTTAATACAAGGATACCTAGTCACAGACACTGCCTTGTTTAGTTTCCATCAGCTCTGGGGAGATGATACCACTTTAAAGTTGGTCGAATTGGTGCAGCTTGCAGCTGTACATGTCTAAAAGAGGGATTACAGTAATGGAGTGTCCATAAACACCAGTTATGCAGTTTGAACTAAATCACACTTTTCATCATATCAGAAAATTGTTGTGCATGAGACACTCTCTCAAAGAATAATTTTAAACTAGTTAGAGAGATTTTTCATCAAGTAAAATGTGTTTGGTATATGTTAATCGGGACAGGTATAAACCAATCCAAAGAGGATCTCTGAAAATGAGATAAGATTGTGTACATAAGGGATTTCAGTAGCTCAACTAAATCAGTTATAAAACTTCTAATTTAAACTAATGCTACCTATATTTGGACAGCAAGAATTAATGGGCTGCAACTCTACTGCAAGGAAAATGTTACCAGTGGGGATCCAGTCCAAGAAATCCTGTTCCTCAAAAGCAGCACAGTCTCTTTGAATTGCCCTAAAAACATCACATTACCTGTGAACTCAGTGGTACTTTGCATACCACCACAAATTCATTTTGCAATGCTTAAAATAATCGATGTAATGCAGTTAGCATTTCTCCATAATCTCCTAAATAAATCTAAATCCACTGTTAAAATATCTCTAATTTCCAGCTGCAGTTTGGTAGCAGTGTCCCAACATATTTTAAAACCTCCTCCTCCTCCCTGCATATTTCTTTTTAGAAAAGACCAGTGGAGAAGCCAATAGATTTCTATAAATCACTGCTGGATGAAAACAAGCATAAAAAGGAGGCTTGAAGTTGTTTAATATTACAGATGTTTTGGAGCTCTATTCGGTAGTTGGCAAGTCACATGAAGCTGCTCTGAATTCTTTATAATCTAGACACAAAGATCATTGAACTCTGAAAGAACCTCTGGGCTTTTATTCAAAAATATGTTGGCTTCTATTTACCTCTTTCTTCATTTATATCTATCAAATGGCTCAATATATAAATAAAGCCCGGGTGTTCTTATTAGCTAAGGCAGTATTTCATGCAGATTAATGCCAGCAGGTTTTGTAGAATACATCTCTATTCAAAGCTGGAGTATGTTTTGAATTAATTTTCATCCTGTATATGAATCAGGTATATTCTACTCCTTTTCTTATACAGACATCAGCTGCAGCAGCACATAGGAGGAACCTGTAGTGTTTAATTCTAGTCCCATCATCCTTCTTCAGCAAAGCACTTTTAACTCTAAGCGTCTGCATAATCCCATTGACTCTAATGGGAGTACTCATGTGCTCAGGTATATTAAAATCATAATTGAAAACAGCACCTTGCTTTCTCTAAGTGACATACCTAGGATTTTATTGAACAGTCTTATTTAAATATTACCTCATGTATATGTTATGAGCAAATCTTTCTAGTTCAATAAAATCAGGCTTATTGTTACTGAGTTAAAAAAAAAAAATCTTAACTTTTCTTTGCCTCCAAAGCAGGCTAAAACTCTCTCACTAAACTGAAAATATTGTGTTGGCTAAAGGTATTTTGCCAGCTGAGCTAAAACACAGCAAGATGTTCATCTGCTGTTGGTCTTAATAGAATGATGGGCAAGAAGACTTAATGGGATTGATAAACTTACTGTTTTAAAGAACGCTTTGGTCCACTACCAGCTAGAAATTCAACATCCCACATAAGATAACTCAGCATTTGGCTAATTTTGGCTGAGTTAAAATGATTACTTAAATGATCCCAGCTTTCAAGTGGTTGAGTGGGGTTTTTTTCTGTGTAATATAAACACCCTCACAAGCAAAATCCCTCCACTGAGGCAGTAAGACTGTGATGAAACCAGAGAATGGAGAAAATATATATGTAAGATTATAGTGGATCACACGCAAACTGTTTGAGGCACTCCAGCGTGATTTCATTCCCATCCCACGGAGACTCTGCCTAGCGTGTTCTAATAATGGAAATGTTTGGATTAGTCTATGTTCAATCCATTTACCTCAGCACCTCACCAAATGTGAGCTATGCCATCAGTCTACATGACTAACTATTTGTAACTTAGTTGTAGCTTTCTTGTAGCTGCGGCCGTCCGGGGTCATTAGGGAGGCACGGTTTGCATTACTAATGCATTAGACCGACTGATCTGGTTGGAAAAGCTCGTGTAGCTTTCTGGATACACAAGCTGTTCACTAGGATAGATCAGAAGTGTATCTAGAAGTTCTCTGCTCACATCTTCCTTTGAGCCTACCTGAAAGGACAAAGTCACTGTGAGGGCTGAAGTCCTAGGCTGAAAGTCAGCAGTGACTTTTTTTCCAAACACAGCAGAGGTGTGAGACTGTTGTTGGGTGCTACTTGGGTTATAGCACTGCTAAAGGGGAAAAAAGTATCTTGTAACTCCTTACAATTAAAACATAGGAAACAAAGCAGTCAGGGACATGTTAGCAGGCAAGGAATTAAGAGAAAAAGAGAAAGAGAATAGACTATTGTCAAAGAAAAGAGCAGTAATGGAGAGCCGCAGAGACACAGACCTTCCCATGTTTTATACCCACTGGTGCTCACTTGAACATAGCAGCCACAGATTTTCCTACAGACCGACCAGCAAATGCATGCTCAGTTTTGGGTCTGCCTTCCTGGACTCTTTCACAATGCTGAGACTAAATGTACACATCTAGATTTCAGGTTTTTTCTAATGCTAGAAATTTCAGCTTTCTCTGACACTGTAAATCCCCACAAGTCTCAGATATGAGTACTGCGTCACTGCTGCTGTGATTTGAAGTCTCAGTGTGCTGGATATGTAGCAGAGAATTTCTCTTTCTGAAATGTGAAGTATTTGGGTACATTCAATAGCTGTTAACAAATGTTAAAAGGTGCAGGGAATTTTTAACTGTATGGCTAAAATGTAAATACCTTGTCCTCACAGGGGCGTAGCTCTTGGTCATGACTCTCACTGGCTCTGCAGCCACTGGAGCTCTTTAGACTAAACAAGGGCTGAATTCCTAGGGTAGAAGGTACTGCAATAAAATCAAATATCAAAACAAAATCAGATCAAATTAATGTAAAAATCTGTCCACTTCTTTCCTCCCTGTCATTTAAGTCACCCTTAAATTCAGAAGGAGTTTGAGCTCATTTTGCTGGCAGCACCCAGAAAAATGCTGATGTCTAAAGAGTTCAGCTTCTGAAACGTCCTTTGTTTGAGAGGCTTTAATGGGGAAAAGGGAACCTTAATAGTCTTAAATCACCAAGGGAGAACACAGAAGTCCAAAACCGAAAGATGCCCTAGCAAATCATTCCCCTTCCTTAGGAGACCAGCCGCTGGGAGCGTTACTCACGCTTTCTGGTATATAACAGCACTCAGAAGGTGGGGGAAAAAACTAATAATAATTTTAAAAATATTCGCCGGGGCAACATTGTGCTGCGGAGCTGCCGGGGCCCGGCGCTCTGCGGGCCGGGGCCGCTGGAGGGCACTGGCGCCCCACGCCCGGCGGCCGGCCGGGAAAGGCAGTTTTTTTCTCTTTGAGGTCCTGTCATTCCTGTGTAAACAAGTTACGTTCAAGTGTTTAGGATATAAATTACGACCATGCAGGCTTGCCTCGGAAAGAATGTAAACACAGCACTGTGGTCGGAGCAAACGCTGAAACTGACTTTATAATTTATCACAGGCCCTGAGAAGCTCAGGGAAGAAAAGGGCATGCCTGAGCATAAATATGTATTTTAAAGATGAAGAGTTTTATGTCTATGTATAATTACATAGATATAATTTTAATATACATATATATATGGGAGTGGGGGTGTGTGTGCGTGCACGCATATATATATTTTTATATATATATATATATATATATATTTGTGTGTGTGTGTGTGTGTGTATATCTACACTTATATATGTGCACACATGCACAGAGCATTTTGCTGAAACTCTCTCCCCTTTTCCAGCGCTCGCACTCGGGGCTGGGCAGAGTCGGTCGTCGGTGCGCGTTGAGGTACGGGGACGATTCTGTGTCCCCGTCCGAAGGGACGGGCTGCGCGGGGGGTGGTGGCCGTGCCGAGCTGCCCCGGGGCCGGTCCCTGCCGTGAGTCCGGGGTGAGTTCGGGGCGCATCCCCCGGCCGTGGGGCTGGCGCGGCCCCGGGCTCTGCAGGATGCCCAGACGAGCAGCTCCTGGCGCCCAGCTCCGACTCTTGGCCGCTCGCCATCCACGGGGCACCGTAGGGACAGGGATCGCCTTGCTTGGGGTGATTCGGGGGCCCCTTTTTGTTTTCTTTTGTACTTTTTCCCCCCTCTTTTTCTCTCCTCCGGCCCGGTTCGCTGCCCTCAACTTTGTCGGTGCTTGCCCCAGACCTTACCCTGCCACGGTTTTATCGCCTCCCCCTGTGACATGCCCTCTCGGGTCCAAGCCCGCATTGCCCAGGGGCTCCTGCCCCCACACCTGGCAAAGTCCCTCGGGCACAAAGGGACTCCGAGGGCGCTATGGGGAAAGGGGGACATGGGGACACCCAGACGCGTCCCCAAGGAGCGGGGAGGGCGTTTCAGACCTGGAGGCGCCCCCCAAGAGAGGATCATGCAGTCCCGACCCTCCTGCTTTTGCGTCCCCTGCCTCGGTTATCCCAAAGTCTACCCAGCAGCGGTGGAAAGCAGGGTGGGAAGTGGGTGACGGCGGGAGGTGCAGCCCGGAGAGCATGGCACTGGCCTGCTCGGGTCAACCTCTCGCTGCCCTCCTCCGCCAGAAGTGACTGGAGGATTTGGGGTTACATCCTTAACTCTCTCGGATGGTGGAAGAGTTTTCTCAGAAGGAGCCAAGGGAAAAGAAACGCCTGTCGAGTGATAGTCGTTCTATACATTTTATTGGAAAAAAAAATTTTTACATCAAAATATTTTGGCAAACTGTAAAAAGTATACATAAGTGCAAATATATTCTCCTTTTAAAGCAATAGTGTGTGAGTATACACGAGATTTATTTAAAATAAATTTTTAAAAAATATTGTGGTAGAAAACAACTTTTGTAAAAATAAAAAACAAAATATTGTATTGCTGCAATACTGGAAAAAATGGAACTTTTCTTACAGTCTATACACGAAAGGGCTAAACAATACTGTTTTAATAATATCAATTGGTCGGTGCTGAAGTCCATACAAAGTGTCCTTGGTGGGGCTCGGAGAGAGAACACAGTAAAAAAGTACATTTCCCGCTAACGCAGTAACAAGGGAGAGTCCTCGCAGGTGCGGAGACATTTACTTTTCCTATGCAAAGACACTTTCTCGTATCAAAATATGTCGAATTGTTCCCTTTCCCAAAGCTCGGTTCTTTGGGAGATTGCAGAAAAGTGGTTTGTGATTAAGGTGGTCAGACTTGGCACAAGGACACTTAGATCCCCCCTAAGCCGAAACATCACGCAAGACATTTTTCTCTTAGTAAGACCTTTGGAGCACTATATCGGCTGTACGTGTCCTTCAGGGGGTGGAGTGGGACCGAAAACACTGCTTCCTTGGGCACATTTGCTAAGTGACTCGTGTACTACCAATGCTATCAGAGTGCACATTATATTTAATCTGCGTGGGTCCGTCTACACCTCGGCTCTGTTCAGTGACACCTGATTGTCTCTGTTGGGGCGCGACCTTCACATCACGCAGGGCTTGATGTCTTGACAGACGCTTTGGTGGTGGTGATGGTGGTAGTAAGATCCACTAGCAGACGGGTGAAACGAAGAAATGCCATTAAAATTGAGGACAAAATCTTTCCTGTCACACACCGGGGAGGGATGATGCTGGTAGCGAGGCAGTCCCACTGCAAGAGAAGGAAATAACAAGAGCTGCTCAGAAGTCGGAGAGCTTTGCCCGGGTGGAGCAGTCCTTCCTCCCTCACCCGCAGGGAGGGGAGGCTGCCTACACAGAGCTGGCACACCGCCCCCTTACCACCGGGCTCGGCTCCCCCAGGAGTTACCAGGGTTCGGTAACTCATCTTTGACTTTCCTGGCGGAGGACTTGGACGCTCCCGCAGGAGCAAAGCCTGACCTGCTGCAGGGCAGAGAGCCCGGGGGTTCCATTGCCCCGAGCGAGGAGGGGAATTGGGTTCCCCGGAGCCCCCCAACCCCCGCAGGTCGGCTTGGAGCTGCAGCCGTGCTCGCAGGAGCCCCCGAGCCCGCTCTGCGGGGAGGTTCTAGACCACACAGCCGTGCGGCACGCAAGCTGAGGAGGGGAAGGCATGCGGAGGTGGATGCCCACGGACCCGTGCCTGGCCGCATCCCGGCCTCGCTGGCATCTCTGGGCATCCCTCCTGCGTGGGCACACACGCGCTGTTGTCTGTCTGCCCTCTGCCTCGGTACTTATCGACGTGGAGGGGTAGTTCAGCCTCCGCGTGGGGGGTGGATGAGGGAGTGTGTGTTTGTGCGTGTGTGTGCGAGAGGGAAAGAGGAGGCGATGCCACTTGCGTGTTTTCCTGCGTGCACCACAGTTATTTGAATCCGATTCCCACCTTTCCTCGCTCCTCCCGCTCCCTACCCCGTTCCTGGGAGGATTTTGCTTCTGACTTGAGCGGCTGCAGGTTGAATTCCAGTCAGGGTCCGTTTGTGTGTTGATACAGTATGTATTTATTTATATGTGTGTGTGTAAGAGCGTTCACGCCTTTTCGCGTGTGTGCTTTCATAAACATAAGATACACCCTACGGTTCATCAACAACAACAAGCCAAGTACATCCGTGGCACCGACATGCGCATGACCTCGCAAATTCCCATTTTAATTTCCCACAGCCTAAGGCAGCCTTTCGGGGGCCGCATGGGAGACGTCACCCCACCCCCAGCACCGAGCTGGGATCGGGGCTGGGATCTTTGGTCTGGCAGGGTTCCTACTGGATCCGGCGGGGAGGGGAGCATTGCCCGAGCAAGGCCCGGAGGGTAGAGCCAGAGAGGATTTTGGGTTGGCGTGTGGATGTCAAACTCGTCTAGCGGGATCCTGTCAAATATGACCGAGGGTCAAGGGAAAAAAAAAAAAAAAAGAAAAAGAAAATGGCGAGGAGGAAAAAAAAAAACAAACCAGCAAAAGAAAGAGCAGGAGAGTGAGGGTGTAGGAAAAAAAAAAAGAAAAAAGAAAAAGAAAAAAAGATAAATAAAAGAAAAATAAACAGAATAAACAGGAGGGAAACGTCCCCGGTTTTCCTCAGGATGGCGGAGCCGAACCCTTTGGCAGCGTCGGCCGGCGGCGCGCACAGCCCGTTCTCCTCCGGCGTTGTCCCCTCCTTCACCCCGCAGAGCTCACTTTATAAAAGTGATTATTTCGCTGGATTTCCTCGGCTTTCTAATAACCCTGCTGGTATGCTCACCATAAACTGGGGCACTTTATTAGAATCCTGATTCAATCATTTAGCAGGATTTAATAGTCTGCGAAAAAAATCCGGCTCCCCCCGCCCCCCAGCTTCAAAATCCTTTTAGCAGAACCAAGCCTCCTGTTTCCAATTTTTACCTCTCCTATTCTTGGGTCTGATATAAATTCACGGTTTTAAGTCCTCCCTGACGCTGTCATGGGTAGAGAATTATTGGCAAACCAACAGCGATTAGCCACCGAATTTGCTTTGCATTTAACTTAGAGAAAGGGAAAGGCGAATTTCACTTGCTACTGCTTTCGCGGGGACAGGAGGAGAAAGATTATTGCTGATTTTAAGTACAAATAAAAGACCTCATCTCCTTTCACTCTTCGGAAATATTTGTGCCACAGAGATTTTACATATCATGCACAAATAAAATAAGGATTGGATCCACTCAAAAAATAAAAAATAATAAATAAATAAAATTAAGAATTTGTTTTGATTTTTTGTTCAGTTAATCAAGGATCGCATATAGTTTGCACTAAAGCCTTGGGCCCAGATACTGAAGCTGTAGAAAATAAGCGGAGAAACACCATTTTGCAAAGTGATGGCATTAAATCTGAGCTGCTGGAAACGGACGCTGGTGGTCGACATTAAGACAGCGTCCAGCGGTTCGTATGCTTCTGTCTCCGTCCTTGAACAGAAATTCGGATTTAAACCGCCCGACCTTGGAAACTGCAGTGGAACTCCAGGAGGACCAGAACCCTTGCTCTATCTCCCTCTGCTTTTTGTTTTGTAGAGGTATTCTTCGGCTGTTTCTGGATGAAAATTTCTCTTCCAGGAATCAGCTTTCTTACCTCAGGTGTCTGGCAGGAGGAGGGGGCAGCTGCCTCCCAGCTCCGCTTCCCGGGCCAGTCCCACTCCTTCACCACGCGTGGCCCCATGGGCCCTGCGTGACGGACTATGCGGCCGCAAAGAGTAAAACAAACAGAGGGGAAAAAAGATGCAAAGAAAGAAAAAGAAAAGAAAACAAAAATCCAAGCAAAAACAACAAACCAAAGCAGAAATTCCTAACGGAGCAGGTACGGAGTTCGGCGGGGGATGCCCTTGTGAACCCGCCGGCCTCTCTCCCTGGCCTCTCTCTAAAAAGCACGTGGAAGGTGCTCTATAGCTCCGAAAAGTTGGTTTAAACCTCAGCAGCAGCAGAACCCTGTGGGCACAGAGGAACCCAGCTGGGAACGCATCTCGTCCACTCTCTCCCCTGCGCGGAAAAGCCGGTGAGACGGCGACCCGCTTTGCAGCCTCCTCTCCCCAGAAGGGCTATTTAGGGGGTTTGCCTCCTTTGTTTTTAAGGGAGGAAAGTTTGCAACTGCTTGCTGTCCCCTGACAGACCCCGTCCCTTCTGCGGTGACGGCAAAGCGACTTGCATGGCGACAGCGGGCTGCGGGGAGGCCAGGGCAGGCTGCGGTGCTCGCAGGAGGACAGGAGAGTGATTGACAGGCGCCCAGGGAGGGGGCGGGAGGGGACCCAGAGCTGAGGGTCGCCTGTATTTGTTACTTGTTGAAATTCCCATAAAATTGAACAAGACCCCGCTCTCATAGGGGTTAAGTCAGGCTAAAATCCTCTTCGGTGTGGTCCAGCCCAGACTGTCTTTGTTTGCTTAACCTCTGGGACCCACGTTTAAAAGGGCTATTTGGAAAAATTCCCCGTAAGAGCCCAACATCTTTTACCCATTTTTGTGCTCGGATTTTTCTGAGCAGACATTGTCTGTAATCACCGGCCGGGGAGGGGGTGAGGGGGTGGGAGACAGCGACCAGAAAACTCTTTCCCTCCGGTTGCAGAATTATACTCGATCCGCTTTAATCTTTCTAGCTAAGATAAGCGGGTGGTTTGCTGTCAGAGGGTTTTTTATTTTCTTTTTAATTCTTTCTCTTTTTTTCCCCCCCGGTAGGGTTTCGAGGATAATATTTGACGCCTTTATTTGATTACTCCCGCGGCGCGTCTCCGCGGAGCGCGGTTTACCGAGGCGGCGGCGATGCCCGGCGGCGCTCCCCGCGAAGTGAAGCCGCAGCACGGGGCCGAGGGGCCAACCCCGCTGCCACCGCGGCGCGCACATGTCGCCGGCACCGGGAGGGGGTCACGCGAACCGGGACGGAGCCGGGACGAAGCCTGGCTTTCCTCGGAGCGCTCCTTCTTGGCACCGGGCGAGCGGGAAGGATGCTCGCAGCCGTGCCCACAGCCGCCCCCCTCAAACAGCCCCCCTGTCCCGAAACAGAACAGCTCCAACCCACGCGTATTTTTTTCCCTCTCGCAGACAATGCGCCTCTTTTTTCCGACACCGTGGCGGTCCGGGGTTCCCCCGCGAGAAACCTTTGTCGCCGGCGAAAACCCCCTCCGGCGCCGCGCTCCCCGCCGCCCCCGCCGCCCCTCCGCGCCCCTACCTGAGAGGTCGTCGCGGGGGCTCTGGTGCAGGTATCCCTGCTCCAGGGAGTAGGAGGGCACGCTGGAGTGGATGCCGGAGGAGGCGGCGTTGGCGGCGGGGAGGCCCTGCTGCTTTATGTAGGGCGAGGCCCCCGAGGCTGTCCAGTGAGCCGAAGGGCTCGTGTAAGGCGAGTGGCACTCGATGGCGCTCGCCATGGCCGGCGAGGAGGGCACGGGGCTGCTGCTGCTGTCGGGGCCGTAGTCCCCGTTGGCAGTCACCGGGCAGCTGGCCATGTAGGTCGAGCCGGGGTTGGGAGACATGTGTGGGACGTGGTGGCCGCCGCTGAGTCCCTCGTAGCCGCTGGCCATGGCGTTGGGCATCATGTCGAGGTTGTAGCCGTTGGAGTGGCAGGCGAGGGAGGCGGGGGGCGCCTGGAAGTCGAAGCCCTGCGGGAGGATGGAGGCGCCGAAGCCCAGCCCGTTCATCATGCGGTACATGGGCTTCAGCGCCTGGCATTTCCTCCTGAAGCCGCGGGGCCGCCGTCGGAAGGAGCCCTCCTCGAACATGAACTCGCTGGCCGGGTCGATGGTCCAGTAGTGGCCCTTGCCCGGGCGGCCCAGACCCTTGGGCAGCTTGATGAAGCACTCGTTGAGAGAGAGGTTGTGGCGCACGGAGTTCTTCCAGCCCTGGTAGGAGCCGCGAAAGAAGGGGAAGCGGGCCTGCAGGAACTGGTAGATCTCGCTGAGGGTTAGGCGCTTGGAGGGCGAGCTCTGGATGGCCATGACGATGAGGGCGATGTAGGAGTAGGGAGGCTTCTCGGGACGCCGCAGCCCCGAGCTGGCCTTCTTGCTCTTGGAGGACGCCGCCGCCGCCGAGGAGGAGGAGGAGGTGGAGGTGGAGGAAGAGGAGGTGGAGGTCTCCAGGGCGGAGGAGGGCGGCCGGCTCATCTGGAGAGCTCCGGGAGCCGGGCTGCAGGAGCGGAGAGGGACGGGGGGCTCCAGCCGCTGCTGCCCGCTCTCGGTGGTCATCTGGCGGAGGGAGGGGAATGGGGCAGGGTGGGGTGAGGCTGGGAGGGAAGGGGGGGAGCCGGGCGGGGTGGGTACCGGGGCGGGGGGTGCCCTGAAGGGGGAGAGCGGGGGGTGCGGTGGGAGCCGCTGTCCTCCGGGCACCTCCTCAGCGCGGCGGGCGGCGGCGGGGCGGCGGCAGCGCCCTGCGCATCCCTCCCCACGGTCCCTTGCGCAATGGCTCCTCTGCTTTCCGCCGGAGCCAGGCACTAGGCGGGATGGACCGGCCCAGCCCCGGCCCCGGCCCTGGTCCGGCCCCCTCCCTCCCTGCGCGGCTCAGCGCCGCTCCGCTTCCTCCTCTGCCCCCCACCTGGGGACCATCCCGCTGCCTAATCCGGCAAGCAGAGGAAGCGCAAAAGCCTGCCCCCCGCCCCGCAATCTCTTCCGCACTGTTACTTTTTCATATATACATTTTTTTTTTCGTAAAAGGCACAGCGCGATCGCCTATCAGTTCCTTCAATCTCGCTATTATTTTTTTTCCCTTTCCCCGCATACCCCCCCTAAATCCGGCCGAGAAATCAGTAGAGATAGAGGGAGAGGGGGAGCGAGAGGGGGAAGAAAGAGACCACCCCTTTTCCAGCTGGCCTCTGTCCACCCGTCATCTGGGCAAGAGGCGCTGCTGCTTCTGCTGCTGCTGCTGCTGCGGAACTATTCCCGGCTCGCTCCCGCTACCGGACTAGCACCGGTCCCGCTTACCGCCTTCCGGGGGTTCCCTCGACCCCACAGGCACCGCTTTGCCCTCTGCTCCCGACACGGCCCCGGGGCGAGGCGAGCGGCTGCCAGCCCTGAGTTCCGCGGGCGCGCCCCGTGACACACGGGCGCTGATGCGGGACACGCGTGTGAGGGGATGGCCCACCCTGCGGAGCCCGAGGCAGCAGAGTTTACTGCTCCTCAAGCCTGCAAGACATTTGTTTTTAAAGACTTTTCACTACCCCTTGCTACCTTCCACGGCCCTGTAAAATATCATTCATTTTCTAGAGCAGCAGGGATAGAGTCCGAGGACCAGGGATGCGCCCTCCCTCCACGCCCCGGGGACGTTCCACCCCTGCCACGGGTGGGTCACGCGTTTGCCGCTTGCCGGAGGAAACGGGGCGCCGGAGGGGGCAGGGAGGAGAGGGGCCGGGGAGGCACAGGCCTGCTCACGAATGATGGAGGAGGCTCCAGAATCAAACTGGAGACGCAAGGAGGACGGCGGCAGGGCAAGAGGCAGAGCAGACAGGGATGCTGGAGCAAAGGAACGGGGGTGGGAAGGACGCGGGCAGAGCGGGACGCCGTGTCAGCGGCGTGCCTGCAGTTCTCTGTGTGTGTCTGTGTGTCCGTCTGTCTCCAGTGCAGCTCCGTGCTGAGAGCTCGCTGGTGGGTACGGGTAGGGAGGGGGTGGGGCTGGTCCCAGACAGTGACCTGCAGTTGAGTGGAAGCAGGCTTTTTCCATCAAACTCTGCCTGGATACCACACACAGAGCCCAAGTGTCAGTTTACTGCCCTGAGCCCAGCTCCTTTTCCCTAAGCTCCACAGTAATTAGACAAAGAAAACCTAAATTAACTGAACAGGCGTCGACAGCTTCCTCCAGATCACCACTGCTACATACATGGGAATGTGTCCGAAAATGGCTTGATTGTATCTGAGGATAAGCTAAGAAAAACACTACCAAGCCCGGCAATGTTTATGACACATTTTTAATAGAAAAAAAATAATAGGTCGGTCCATAGACCCATGTTTACCTTTCCTAAGGCATCGATTTAAATTGTTCCCATAATTATATTTAAAAAAAATCTATCTATCAACCTATCTGTCTTCTTATCTTTTTTTTTTTTTTTTTGCCTGTTGTTCCCTTGAAAGACAGGGAGGCCGATGTGAGATTCCTGATCTTGTTGTAACGACCTATTTTGCTTTTTTTCCCCCTTTTTTTAATATCCGTGGTTTTATATATAAACATCTTTCCTTGCTCTAGATCTGTGAGGGAGGGTGCTTTTTCACCTTCCTCGGCGGGATGTCTGTCTAAATGTCATCTTCGGATGACGCGTCCAAGTAATCTCTGCGATCTTCAGGAGACCAAAGGAATTAAATGCAAGGGGGAGGATCATTGCCTGTAAATCATTCTAACCTGCCCCCGATTCAGACTCTTCGTTTGGATCATTACTTTTAGTCGAGCGAGAAAAATTTTTTACTCCCAACACAAGATGTCACGATGTACCGGGGTGTCATTGGTGCCTCGGCGGTGCGACACTGGACAGGCAGTGAAGCAAAGCCGGGAAAGGCAGCCCGAATGCTACTTCAATCCTGACTTGACAAAGTGCTGATACGGGAATCGGGGCTAACACATTCAATCTTCTACCTGTTAGCAACGTCCTCTTCTTCGCAGCAGATACTTGTTCAAAACACAGCGTTAAAAAGTCTCCAAGATATGATCCTGATACTTTAAAAGATGATTTAAATTGCCTATGGTTAAACAGGAGTGCATTTGCTGTTTTGTGGAGATGTTTATTTTGGTTGGTGTATCCATTTCTGAGCTGATCCTAGTTTCGGAGCACAACTGGTTTGTTTTACCAAAGTATACGGAAATTAAACTTTTTGGCAGATTTGGTTACTCAGATGTTGTTGTATAATCATAGTTTTTATTCTAGGAAATCTCTTCATTATTGCGGTTTCAGTTTCACGTTCATAACACAGTCCCCTCTGCTTCGTGAGCTAAATGAAATAAGTTAGACTAAACCAGTTAAGAAAATGGAAGACAAATATGAAAGATAAATGTTTACAGTTATGTTGGAGTTCTTTCCCCCCCGCCTCTTTTTGTTCTTTTTCTGTCCTTTTCCTCCCTTTTTAAACTGTGTGCTTCAGGCTCTTTCCTCTCCTCTGAGGTTCTGCAGATGAGAAGCGTTTTTTCAATTAAAGCCGAGACTGAAACTTAAACAAATCCCTCCAGTATTGTAAAAGTGCGTTTCCTTAAGCCCTGGAGGATTTTCCTCCAACTGTCAGTTTCAGGGTGCCTGGATTTAGATCTCGATCTACAGCGGCTGACAGAGATCCCTTTCCGCATGAGGGGCATGCGGGCACTTTAACGAGCTGGAAGAAGCCTTGCTGCCGCAGTGGAGCGCCCAATTCTCGGCCCCCGCGGCCCGGAGCGACCACCTGGAGGGTGTGGAGGGGGGCAATCCCACCGCGGCGGAGGGAGCAAAAAGGCCAGGATGGGAAGGGACTCCCAGCGGTCTTGTCCCGTCCTTTGTGCTGCTCCCGGGACCTCTTGACTTCTCGGGACCTCTGGCAGTAGCCGTGCGATCCCGATGTTTGTTTAGAGAGGTTTTCCGCTTTTTTTTTTAACGCCCCCCTTTCCTTTTTCTTTTCTTTTCTTTTTTTTTTTCCCTTTGCATACGCAATGGGCAGCAGGCGTGACTCTTTTTATAGAAGTCTCCCCGAAGGCTGCCATCAGGACCTTTCTTCCCAGCTCCTGTTGAAGAGTCGGTCTCTCCCTCCTTTCCCGAAGCAGAGGAAAAGGAGAGATGATCACGACAATCTGAGGGGTTGAGACATCTCGCATCTCAAGGGCAGACAAGGACATTTAGAGCACATGCACTGCATTTTCTCGTGTTGGGAGAAAATCCCCCAAAACCAGCCTGACTCCAAAAGCATCACCAGACACTCTCCTTGCACAGAGCGGGCACCTCTCGTAGCATTTTACAGGGGATCGCCTGGGGTATCGCCACGTGGGTTTGGTTGGCTTTCCGTGAAGATACCTTAAGAAATTTTTCATCAGTGTCTGAATGTGGCAGAAAGCTAAGCCTGGCACAGGACACCTACACGAATGTGGCGATCGTAAAATCGTAGGGCCGCACCTTTCCCTTTCCTCCCTGCTACTCAACTCTCAGAGCCGGGGCAGCTTTGTTCAATGCCCGAGGACGGAGAGAAAGACCAGGAGGGAAACAAAGTTTGGGCGAGCAGCCAGCCGAAGAGCAGAATGTAGTTGCCTTTAGGGAAGTGTGTTCCAGGGGAAAAACGGCCTCAGCAGGTGGGAGAAGACTCTTTACTCAATTCTCCACGCTGGACCCGCAGGACCCAGCTCCTGGGGGCGTCCCGCGGGGACCCGGGCACCGCGGGCCCCAAGGGCAGGAGGACCCCGCGGAGGGGAAGTGAGAGCATTGCACACCGGGGACGAGAAATATAGGCCCTCCGCCGCACATCCCATCCTCCCCCTCCGGACAGGTCCTGCTTTCACAGGCATTTGGTCTCTTCAGCGGGCTGATAAAGAGTTTCTCAGCGTTTAGACTTTCCGGGGGACACCTATGCCTAAGATTTTGCTGCACTGTTAACCCCTCAGCTCTCCCCCTCCAAGACTGCCTGCATCCCCTGCATCCCACCCCAGCCTCCTCACTGCTGGGAGCCGTGGCACACAGACACCCTAAGAGACTGAGGTGCCCGCGCTCCCTCTGAGCTCCCGAAACCCAGGGTTCAGTCACGTCGAATTCCACAAAGATGCGAGGCTGTGCCAGGGGACCAGCTGGTGGTCTGCCGGGCCCCAGCGGGCAACCTGTCCCGCACGCCCTTCTGTGCTTTCCCCGCGGGGCCGGGATGGTGGGACACCGGAGAAAGGGGGGTCCCCAGATTCCGGCTAAAGCAGGGGTTCCCACAGATGGAGCGGATCTGGCTGCCCCGCAGATAACGCTGGTGTTTCAACAACCGGCCGGAGCTGCGAGGCCATCGCAGCGAATAAACCTGCCCAGAGACACGCTCCTCGTGAAGTAAAGCTCCTCTGTAGTAAGAGCGCTGGTTTTGTGTCAGCCCCGGAGTACTTCCAACCGAGTGTTTTTGTGCGTAGACTTTGAATTTCCTATACCAGATGACAATGTTAAAGATTGTATCCCCTCCCATTTCTGCACAGCTCTAACTGAACTTCCCGGAGCATCAAAATAAACCCCCTACAGCGGTCAGGATATAGGTCACCTCTCTAAAAGGAAACACAACCCTTCCAAAAATATAAAACATCTTTGACGTAGAAAAAAAAAATACTCTTTTGTCTCCGAGCATCCTCTGTCGGTGTAAATAAAACGTGACAGGCGCGGGGTAAAATAAGAAGCGGGATGTTTCGAGATCACAGGAGAGGCGAGGTGCCGGCGCAGAGCGGGCAGCCGGGCGGCTGCAGCAGAGCAGGCGGCTCCGGGCAGGTGGAGGGTCTACCGCGCTCCCGGGAAGGAGTCAGGCTGAGGGCTCGGGCACACCTCTGAGGGAAGGCTGCAAAAGACACGGGTGTGGGATCCGCCGCCCTCCACCCGTTCACATCCTAAAGGGTTCTCGGTGGTAAAGGTCGCGCAAGTGCCAGCAGCGCCAGCGCAAAAAATGTTAGCGGCGGCCCTTGTAGAGATTCATCGTGTCTCTGCAAGGTTGTACGAAGAGCCCCCCCGTCTCTCGATCCTGCTCTGCATACCCCGTTGACAGCCGCGAATAAGGGCAAACACGCTTTGGCCCGAGATCTGAACACACGGCACCTTTTTGACTGGCTTCTCCCCCGCCCAAGTTTACATTCCGATCAAATGAGATTTCTAACTTTACACGTTGTCAATAATTTTCATACGTGCGCCGACCTTAATTACTTTCCATACCATTTGCAGCAGACAAATAGTTTCAGTGGAGCGAGAGAGCCAGCGGTGCCCCCGGCCCTGGCGGAGGGCTGCGCTTTTCTCCCTGTTGCTCGCCGCTCCCCCCAGGAACTCCCCCCTCACCCCGAGCCCTCCGGCCGCCGCCGCCCCCGGCGGGACGGCATCCTCTTCCCGCAGAAACCCGCGCGAAAAGCTCCGCGGGACGCCCCCGGCGCCAGGCAGCGGGGCTCCTCGGGTGGGCAGCGAGGGGGGAGCCCTCGGGGGCCGGCTGGGACGGCTGGCGTATCGGTAGCATCGGAGGGTGTGTGAGGGTGTTTTAATTTCGGAGGAAGAAGGGCTCGGAGCGATGCGCGCAGCCGCCAACGCGGCCCCGCCGGGCGACCCTGCGCGCCCCCGACCCGCGCCGCGGCGGTGCCCGCAGCCCCGGCCCCGCTGCTGGGGAAGGCACTAATCAGGAGCAGGTTTCCCCGCTCTCTCCTTTCCTCCTCGCCGCCTCCCCCTCCGTACCCCCCTCTCCTTTCGTGAGAGGTTTGCATTAATTTTTAAGTAAAGCCCATAAAACATAACGACCCACTCAAAGGTAGGGCAGAGTTACTGAGTGCCGGATTATTACATGATTTACGAACATAGTTTGGAAAAAAGTAATAATCCAAGATCGCACCTCAGGAGCGAGCCTGCCAGGGCCGGGCATGGCTGCTGTGGCCGCGGTCCCGCTACCTCCTGCCTCGGCGACCCTCAGTAGGGCCGGTTCAAGGTGCGGGAGCAGGAAGCCGTAAAACCAATTTTAAATTTTTTTGTTAATTTTTTGCTGTTGTTGCTGCTTTTTAATTTTTTTTTCTGCTGTGGGTTTACAGGCTGCATCTCCCCGCCTCTCCCCCTCCATACACACCTTTTTACACCGATACCTCCAAAGCCCTGCGTCTGCTACGATCCCCCACAAGATCAAAGGCAAAGGGGGAGCAATTGTGCCTCTGGGGTCCATGTCCCCCCCACTCCATCACCCTTTCTCGCTTTCCCTCCTCCATCCGGGAGGTTTTTATTGATGAGCTGCCTTCGAGCCCCCGCACGAAATGTCCCTGAAGGGTTTAGACAATTCATCAGCCATCACTTTCAGTATCTGCTTCCTCCCTTTCAAATACAATCCTCGCACACCACGCTGGGAGGGGAGCCGACTTGAGACCAGAACAGCTACATAATCAACGTCAAAATGATACAACTGACCTTTCGGAATCATGGACCCCCGGCCAAAAAACCCTCTTCATGATTGATTTTTCCTTTTTTTTTTTCTTCTTTTTTTTTTTTTTTTAAACTTTCACTGCCACACCATTTACACCATTTACACATTATTGCTTGCTTCCCCAAATTCATTAAGGCTTTGCAGCTTGGCAGATCCAGCTCCTCCACCGCAGTAGAGGAGCAAAAAAACCCGAAAATACAACGTGAGGTTTTAAAACCATGTCCTTTCAAGCTGTCCATCTCCTACCCGCAGTGTGTTCGGGGGAGGAGGGAGGGACCGGGGGACCACCGGGACGCCCGGTGTGCCCCGGGACGGGACTCCCTGCCCCGCGGCGGCGGCCCGGCCTCTCCGCTGGGTGGCGCTGGGATCCTGGGAATGGGGGCTCGGGTGTCCCTCACCTGCCGGGACAGGAGCCCGGGACCCCCGCCACCCCCAGCCCATGGCTGCCCCCGCCCATGGCATCGCCCCCGCTGGGCGCCTTCCCACAACAGCTCCTGAGCCGCCCAGTTTTAAAGATACGTCTATATCGATATTTTTCGCCCTCTATTCAGATGAATTATGCCACTGCGTGGAGAGGAATAGGGGGGACCCCTCCGATTTCAAAGGGCCCCTTGTTTGGCTCTCATGTCATCCCTACCGATAACGCCAGCCATGCCTGCTTCTTGCCACGAAAATAAATTCCCAAGCTGACAGGCGGAGAGGGGCGGCCCCGACCCGGGTCCCGGTCCTCCTCTCAGCCAGGCTGGGTTTAAACATCCCACATCACTCTAGAAGTGAAAAATCTCGCCTCGGATTTGTCCCAGGGCAGAGCAATATCCTTTGCTTATAAAGACCAGCTATGCCTTTTAAACACGAGGCTGACATCACACATACATTATATGTTCGTCTTTATTAAAACTTCGAGAGAAGTTTTTATTGTTTGGGCCGAAGGGAGAGGAAGGGTGAGATCTGTTGGGAGGGGTGGTGCTGGTTGTGTGGACCAGAATAAACCTCTTGCTCTGGGTCTGGGCGGTGAGCAGGGAGCCCCGGGCTCCCCCTGCCATCGCCAAAGGATGTGCGGATGCCAGGCACCTCGGGCAGTGAATGGCCTGGGCACAGGCTGCTTCTTCCCCAAGGTCTCTCAAGGGCAGCTGGGCATCGACTCTGGCTGGAAGAAAGAAACACTTGTGGCTGCTTGGGTGTGAAAAGCCATTTGAACGGCACCAGAAAAGAAGCAGAAAAATGTCCAAGTCGATGCAGTCATGAAGGCATTTTACTATTCCTCTGCAAACCCAGACAGCCTTTAAACCTGCATGTGACACGCAAAGCAATGGATCTCTTCCAGCACTAGATATAGTTAATTTTCCTTCTCTTCCTTGTCTTCAGTCTTCAGAAAAACAAAAAGGCAAATAAAAATAGGATAAAATGGATTTGAGAGACAAATTTTCTTTAGCCTTTCTTTATTCCCTTTCCCTTGTCCTCATTCTTCTTCATGAAAAGAAGAAAAGAGAAAAAAGAAAAGAAAAAGAAAAGAAAAGAAAAGAAAAGAAAAGAAAAGAAAAGAAAAGAAAAGAAAAGAAAAGAAAAGAAAAGAAAAGAAAAGAAAAGAAAAGAAAAGAAAAGAAAAAAAAAAAAGAAAAGAAAAGAAAAGAAAAGAAAAAGAAAAGAAAAAAAGAAAAAATACTTTCATCTTCCCATCCTGGTTGAGGGCTGCTGATGAGGGAGCCTGCAGATGAGGAAGACAGACCTCCCCAGAAGCAAAGCAGGGTCTGCATCAGAAGGGAGCTGCTGTGGAGTCAGACAAAGGCATCAAGGTGGGTACCCACAAGCATGCTGACCGAGGCAATATGTCAGGCTTAGTGACACAAGGAAGTGGTCGGAGGTGTGGGAAGGAGGTCTGGCTAGCAGACCTCAGGATGGAGGGATAGCTCCTGTGGTTAGAATCTGGCTCCATCTCCAGCTGTCACCCCAGAAATACAGTATCATGCATGATAGAAGTGAGGAGAGCAAATTAATGCTCTGGGAGTCTACAGCTTTCTGGATCTCATCACAGCACTTCCCAAGCCACGTCCAAGGAAATACATTCTATACTCACTGTGTTCAGGAGTGCTCTCCTCCTTGCATGTCCCGCCC
Source organism: Motacilla alba alba (assembly GCF_015832195.1). Classification (NCBI taxonomy): domain Eukaryota; kingdom Metazoa; phylum Chordata; class Aves; order Passeriformes; family Motacillidae; genus Motacilla; species Motacilla alba. The sequence goes on along the minus strand of NC_052017.1, from coordinate 68,804,471 downwards.
CGGGGCAATGCAGCCACGGTGTGCAGTGGGAATTGACGGATGCTCTTGTAGCACAAGATACACAGTGAGGGAAATTGTGTGGAGTGCCTGATTCAGGCTGCACATGAAAACAGAAATATGAACTGTCCCCCCTTTTCCAGAGGCTCTGCTTTGGAACAACAGTGTGTGTCTTCATGGGATAGAGGCTTAGTTTCCTGCATTCTGAGAAGACATTAGCTAAAGTGTCTTATGGCTAACCATGCATCTGATTATTTCAACAGATCAGACATACTGGCTTGGAGGCTCTGAAGACATCTAAGAGAGAGCCAAGAAGTAAGTGAAACAACAGCCGTGAAGAGGATGAGATGTAGAGATTTCCCCCAGGGAAGGCAGCTCTGCTGCTTCTCATAGTACTGAGGATACAAAGTCCTGTATTTATTGAAATTCAGCTATTCAAACCCTGCTTAATTTTAATTAGGCTTTTCCCCCCTCTTCTACTAACCCTTCTACTCTTTTTGTTCTCATGAAAGAGACAGAAATAAAAGGAAAAAAAAATCCCATGGGCCTTAATAGAGCAGGAACATATCTGTTTAACAGAAAACATCACATCTTTTGCTCTCCAAATTGAATCTTATTACAAACTCACTCCAAGAAATACCAGACCCAAAAGGAAGAGGACATGGCCTTTTCTGCCAGCTAGAAAAATGCTAGTGAAGAAACTGATTGGGAGATGAATCTGTTGCCAAAGTTGTCCTGCCAGTAACTAATTTATTCCCTAAAGCATAACTTATTCCAACTCTTGAAATCTGCAGTGTGGATCCAAGGGGAAATTGGTTCACAGGAGGTAGCAGGTTCAAGTCTCTGAGCTTCACATAGAAAAATGAATCTGGTGATGAGGGTGAAGATGTGTCATTTTCTTTAAAAAATTGAGCCCTTGTAACACTCTGGCACATTCATCTCACCAGGATATCTGGATGTAGAAAGAGCTAGCAGTTGTATTTGTCCACATCCGGATCATGTCTCAATGATCGTCTGTCTTTTCAAATCATCAATAATTTTCTTTTAAAGTTATTTCTTCCCAGAGACTGGACCTAGCCCTGCAAAGTGGCGCATTCCCAGCTGAGAGTTAGGAGCAGTAGGATTGTTATCAGTTACTTAGCTCCTAAATGGAAAACCATAAAATATTTTTTATATATTGGTATAAACTCATGTTTGGACGGAGACACAGCTTTTACCTTTGTGTCTTTATATAGGCATACATATAGCACGTACCTAAAGCATTTGCATAAACTCACCAGCAGGTGCAGTCCAGACAGGCTGTGTGTTGTGTTAAAGGAACAATTATCCATGTACAATTCATATATCCATGTACAATCATCTTTCTTTCCATGATGTTTCCCTCAGCTGTGGCTCATTCAAATTCCAACAGAACTACTGAGTAACATCAGGGTGACCAACACCGAGGTGAAATCTTAGCCATCCCATTTCGCAAATGGTATTTATGCATGAGGTAGATCTGATGTCACTGCATTTGTCTGGATGCATTGGTGATCTCTGATACGGGTGAATAAGATGTGGCAACATAAGTATTTTTCATGTAAGTGACTTGGTGATGCCTTCATCTTACAGAGGGATGGAGGGATGTAATAGAAATTTGCCTGGTTTGTGCCTTGATCCCTTCTCCATGCATACTGTTGCCTTTTGGGACTTGCATGTTTTGATGGCACAGAGAAATTCTCAGATCTGGAGGACTATTGTTAACCAGACACTCATTTTCTGTTGCCATCTGAGTGGATCAATAAGTACCTTGAATTGCTGACAAATTGTCTGCTGCCCCTGGGTAGATCTGGCAAAGAAGGAAGCCCAGCAGCAGAAAGAGGGAGGAGAAAGACTGACACAAGAGTGAACTTACTAAAATGGCTGTAGAAAGCAAGGAAAGGTGTAAAAGTTTATGTGACCAAGAAAGCCAATGATAAAACTAAACCTTGGTTCCAAAACCAGAGCAATCTTGATGGACAGGATAATAGGATTGTCTCTTGTCCCATTGGCCTTGATTTTCCACTCACTTCCACTGCAATAAACAAGGAGTAATTCAGGTAAGTTAATGAAATTGTGTTAGTGCTAGTCTGGTATACAGACCTTATTGAAGCCAATGGATGTTTTACCATGAACATGAATAAAAGCAGAGGAAAAAAAATCAAGCTTACAGCTTTCCTCCATTTTGCGTGTTTTTGTACAGCAGAATTAATCAGCAGTAATATCTCAGTGTGATTGGAACAATGCAGGCACATTGAAAAAAAGTGGAAGTGGTGGGGTTATTTTTGGGCTCCTGCCATTGGGTGCAGTCCATTTATGAGGCTGTGAGCTGGTTCCCCGTGAAACCACCATGAGAGGGTGTTCAATTGGCCTTGCTGTCAGGAGTTGGGGTGGAGTTTGAAGTAGCTGACAAGTGCATTAGAAAAAATAAATATAACTGGAATGCTTGGGAAGTTACCTCATCCAGAGCTAGAAAATAATTTGGACTGCTGTGAGAAGGAATATTTGAAAAAAGATTATTCAGTAGGAAAATGCTTGGATTGGCTATTAATCCCCAGTGCTAAGCATATTTTTCTATATTTCTGTAATTATATTATTGCCAGCTACTGTGGGACAATTGACAAATAACATCTGGTCACAAAGCCTGTTCAGGGTGACGGAAAAATCACTACAGCAGCAATTAAAATGCTTAGAGCCAAAGAATAAAACAGCATGCAGCAATCAAATGAAACAGAGCATACTCTACAGTCAACAGTTTTTCTCCCTCTGTTTTAAACACAGCAGTGCCAGCCCTGGCTGTAACAGACACAGACTCACTGCTTTCTCAAGTGGTTCCGGCAGACTCTCCTGACACATTAAACTAACCAGGACTTTTGTATCAAATTCTGCTTGATCCTAGATCAAGCTTCATGCATCCACGGTTGTTTTGTTAAGAAATATATATTTCAATTAATGCTTCAGTGTCTTTGATAAAACATCTTTAGATTTAGAAAGCTGGAAATGCTTTTGTTCCTTTCTGGGTTTAATTCTTTGCTGTCTCTCTTTTCTTGATTTGTTTCCTTTTTTTTTTAAGAGTCTGAACAGGGAGTGGAAAGAGGGCAGTGAAAATTGCTTTCAGTTTGTCTTATTTCTGAACACCTTATGCATATGCTTAATCTATAATTTAGCAGATAGCTTTTGCATAAAAATAAATATCTCACAATTACCCCTGTACAGTCATATAATTCTGTATGTGGCACACATGAAGAAACATGAGTGGATGTTTACTACTCAAGCCATATGATTTTTTCAGTTTACAGGAACTATTTAAAAGATCTGTTCAATAGCTGAGGTGTATACATCAGTAGAATGATTACCTTTAAACTTTTGAAACAATATTTCAGCAACAATTTCCTTGTCTACAACTTTACAAGGCTGTAAATAGCCCCTGTGTGCATAATGAATTCTGACATCATAGGCCAGGGTTCTTATACACAGCAGGTTTTCCAGAACTTTTATGAGCAAGCTACACCTTGAGGCAAAACTAAACCCCCCAACTTCTATTATAAATGTTACAATAAAATGTTCCTTTGAGTTTTCCTAGAGCTCAATGTTCCGTCTTTCTTCCCGTTCCAAGTCATTCTTTCTGTGCCGTGCACCGATTCGATACACGAAAAATGTGTTTTGCTGCAGACATATTGGATATTAGGTATGGTTACAAGGTGTTTTTTATGGCTAGGCTTGCAGGACCAATATAACAAGGTGGTAAAGAACAAAATCTCTTGCTCTTACAATACTGTACTCAAGGCTGTTGCTGTTCCTACATGAACCATGTGCGTTGATTTTATTTATTCAAGTGCTGGGTGTAACAAAACTCCAGTATGTCCCAAGCAAGGACTGGGAGGAGAAAGAGTCAAATGATTTTTTCAAAAGATTGAATAGAGACAGGCTTGCAATGAAACTATTCTGTGTAGCCCGACTGTGTTTCTCTTCACCCAGTGCTGTGGTGAGCCCACCTTACAGTGCTGCTCTAGGTTCCTTCATATTCCACCACAAAGCTGATGCAGCTGTAGAGGTCTTTCTCCTCAGTTTTCCTACAGTAAGTCCAGGCTTTAGAAACACAAACAAATTAAACTAGATATATAAACTAGACATTAAACTGATACATGCAATCTCCTTTTAATCACTAGAGCCATTCCCAGCAGCTAAAAGTGATCTTGGTTTGAGAAAATAAAGAAACATCCCTTTTGTCCTCTGCATTGTCACTGGGCAAGCCACTTCCATGTACATTTCTGAGCAGTAGACTAGCTAAAGGGTGGGGACAGTTGAATTAGCCAAGAAAGCACTTCAAAAGATGCAAGCAGAAATTGTTCCTAGGTGAAAAATGCAAATGGCAGTGCTTCCTCATTGTGTAATGTCCCTTCCCTGCCCTTCCTTTACAGAAAGGATTTCATGACAGTGTGACCAACACCTGACTGTGCACAGGAAAAAGAAACCTAGGCAAGGTGAACTGTAGGTATTTATACAATCAGCTGCTTACTGAATGTGTGCTGCTGTCAAATGACCGTGCAAACAACCCCCATTCCTGCTTTTGACCCTAGTTTCCCCTTCACTTTCAATTCTGTGTCTGCACTTTCATTTCTGGTATCCCCTGGTATGAATGACCAAAATCCACACTGAGACTACATATCTAAGGCAGAAGAGCTTGGTTTGCACACTCCCTCTGTGCCTGCTGGTTGAAAAGCTGTGTACAGTGTGGAGCTACTTTTTCTTTGGATTCCATTTGCCTTGGTCTGTGGAAAAGCAGAGTCCTCAGGTAAGAGGATCAAGGCAAGTGGAGGCAGCACCACTTAGCTAGTGCTGCTAGGGCAGAAAAATTCACTTCAAATCTCTGTCAGGAAACAGGTTTTTTTAGAAAGCTGATGCTCTTCTCCTTTTACAGACTCATCAGACGAACATCAAAATGATGACAGAGTTTTCCTTGGCCCATTTCCTATGGCAGCAAAGCATCTTCCCAGCGCTGCCCCTCCGCCTCCTCAGCACACTGTAAGTTTCATTGTTGCTGAAGTAGGTTATCTAGAGGTCAGTAGGCTAACAGGGTGTTTGGATTTCCTAAAATTGTGCCTGTCCTTAAATGTGGCAAATGGGATTGTTTACCCACCACTCTGTGAGCCTGGACCGCACACTAAAAGCCGTGTACAATGCTGCTATTTCTGCTTCCCTGCTCCCCACCCCCTCCCTGCAGGTATTTCTGCTTTCCGTGGGGGGGCTCATTAAGGTTCATAAAACACAGTAAAGGACCTGGCTGGAGACCCTTGTAATTCTACTGGTCCACCATGTGGGATATGCAATAAAAAAAATTGCATAGCTGGAAAGAGATGTCCTCAATAAAAGGCTTAATTGAAAGCAGCCCTGATGGTCAAAGTGGTATCAAGAGGAAGGAACTGCCATGACACTAAGGTTTGAATTTGTTTCCTCTGACACTGATTTCCTGTATGGCTTTGAGCAGCAAGGCACTTAATTTCTTCAGAGCTCTGTTTCCTAGCCATAAAACAGGGATAAGAAGATTGCTTTTATTTTATTGCATTTTATCTTACCTATTTGGACTGTGAGTACTTCAGCACAGAACCTATCTCCAACCAGCTAACAATATCCATGTGGCTGTTTAAGGTGCCAGCATTACACTGTCAAAGGACAGACAATATCTCTGTTCTCTTCTGCTGTTTTGGGGTTCAAAAGGGTTTTACTATGAAGTGCAGGAGTGAGCGTTACATTCTGCTCTTCTTCCTAGACCAGTAAAAAAGCCCCTTTGCAAGAACTCACTCGAATTATTGAGAGCCCTTTTGGGGCTTCATTAAGAACTATTAACCCCATTACTCCTATTTACCCCAATGTACTTCCACTGAGATAATTTCACTGTCTTCACAGGTATTTTACCTTCTGGTTTTTCCTAATAAAAATACACCTGTAAAAGAGCAACCCAATTCATATTCTGAACTAGAAACTTTCCAGTAATGTCAACAGCTTTGGATTGAGTATGAGAAACAAGGAAGAACCTCCAACAATACTTTTTTTACTTCTAAAGTAGTAATATACATAAAAAAGTCCTTGTTCTGATTGAAGTGAGTGATATTTCTATGGCTTTTTGCTTTTCCTAAACACAATATTCAAACTCAATCTTAACTTTGGCTGCTGTTCACTGAAAATACTGCATAGCATGAACACTTAGTACTCCTACTATGTCTTCTTGCCCATTTGTGTCATGTGGATAATGTTAGAAATCACACATTACTTTGCTTGCAGATTGAGACTCAAACATTATTGTTAAAAAGGCTTTAGGTGCATAGTGAAATTTTGGGCCAGAAGAGGACAGTTTTGGAGAGGCTGAAAAATCACACAGATTTTGAAAACATCTATGTCTACCTTTAGGGTGTAGAAAGTTAAGGAACTCTTACTGGAATATTAAAACATATTTAATAAATGGAACTTATGAAGTTCACATTATTGTCTTTTTGTCATGGCTTCATATTGTCTCCCTCCTTCTGTGCATGCCTGGCACCCATCATGGAAACCACCACTGGGGTAGCAGCAAGTAGTTGAGGGCTCAATCTACACAGAAAAAGTAGCCAAAATGACAAAGTAGAAGCCATTCCAATAGCTAATGCCCACCACATCACTTTCAGTTGTGCCTGTGTCAGACAGCTGCAGGAGAGATACCATGGCACTAGGAACTACACTGGGGACAAGGGACCTAACATGCACCCCAAACCCATGCTTGTATAGACATGAGAGACCACTTGAAGGATGATGAGCATCACCTGCCTGCTGTTCTGAGGGAGTGTAAGGCCAGGCTGAGTGCAAGCAAATGCTCTGAGCCTGAGCAGCACAGCTCTTTTCAATGTACTGCTGATCAAGGCAACCATAAAAACCAGGGTGGCCCCACAGGCTGGGCTAGTGGTCACAACTGGGTGATCTCTGTGGGTTGCAAACAGGGGAATTATTGTAGTACTTGCTATGTGTTTTTTAGAGCAACCAAATATTTGATGAGTAGTTGTAGTGTGAGTTGCTCCAATCCTCTTTGGGTAACCTGGGAGAGACAGAAGAAAAGGAGTTGTCATCTTTAGCACAAAATGATCCAATGTATGCTTGAACCTTATTGTTGTTTGGGTTCAACACGTGGGCTTGTTCTTGGTATCTTTGGAGTCAAAGTTGTGTGATTCTTTATTGATGTGCTGTTAATTAAAAGTAATTGAGGCAGAGGGTGTGAATAAGACAAGTTGTAATTTTGTATGTGAGCCTGTGAAAGACGTTTTCTAGAAGAAAAGACAGAAGATGTCATGACACGTGCAGTGTCTAAAATATTGAGAGATGAGAGCTCAGTAGTGGTCAGAGAGGTTGTTGATGCAGTGTCAGGGTTCAGAAGGGCACAGAAATGGTCCTCAGACTGCTTCTCCTGTTGTTCTGTGTAGAAGGCAGTACTTAAGTTGGAGACATCATGGGAAGATGAAATCATGATAGTGTTTCTCTGACTGCTTTTTTTTAATGTTAGTGCAGAGGAGCCACAGACAGGTGTGACCTTACCCAAATGGAAAGTAAGTTTGGGGCTTGGGAGAATCACAGCTCCTGTCCTTGTAAGTAGAGAGGCAGGCAGGAACAGGTAAGTGCTAGAGGGGAGTGTGTGGCTGAGCAAAGGGACCAGATTGAGTCTCTGTGTCTGCTGATCATGAACTTTGTGTGCTGTGAGAAAGAAGAAATAAAAGGTGATGTCTAGTTAGTTAAGCAGGGAGAAAGCATTTCTTGACAGAAGAGAGAACTAGGCTTGAAAAGACTTTTGGTGAGAATCCACAGCTAAATGAGCATCCTGACATCTGTTGGGGGTAGAATGAGGAGCCTTATAAAAGCCATCACAGAAAGAGAACTGAGAATAATAGGGCAGTGAACTGAGCACTTGGGATCTCTCTACACTAATGCTAATGATATGCCAATTAAAAAAAAAGTATCCAAAGCATTAGACTACAGCCAAAGATAAGTTATAACAGGTATTGTAGAAACTTGGGAGATGGATTCTATGACTGCTATATCAGAATAAATTGCCGTGGAAGGGAGACAAGGGAATGAAGGAGAGAGCTTGTATGACATGCCAAGAATTTGAGACTTTCTCCAGAGAAGAAGAGATGAGTACCTAGTTTACTGGTTGCTTCTGGGAAATAGATGTAAAGATACATAAGTCTTCTGAGGTCACAAAATGAGTGGAGGCATTAGAGTAGAATCTGGTTTGAGTAACTATTAGAAGGATTTAAAAGCTAGGTCATGAAGGAGTTTTAATAAAAAATATAACAGGACAAAACTAATCAAAATTTTGGAGAGTGCTGAGAATATTTAACTGTAGGAATGTAGAGAAAGCAGTAAAAGATGTTATTTCTGACTCTTATTTGAAGAAGCTGACAAAGGATCTGAAGTTCTGAGTTAATTTAAGTGAAGAGGATCATCTGAAATAGCTTGAAAATGGTGGTGGTAAAGCACCTGAGCTCCAAGGAGAGAAATATGTTAAAGCAATGGAGGGGGACAATAGACTTGGAAAAAAAGCTGCCCTCAGCAGGCTGCCTGCTGGGACTTTAACAAGGTATCTGGCTGCTAAATCAAAGAAGGTAACGAGTGTTAGCTGATTTGGTCCCCACTTATATGTTGCTTTTCAGTCCCAAGTCTCTATTTCTCTCTTATGCTCTCAGTTCTGTGTAAAAGTACATTTACTGTTCATCTTGAGGGTTTTAGACTTTCCCATGCACATAAACATCCACGGAAAAATACAGAATTCTACAAATAACCTTCACCAAGTCCTTCAATTATTGAGAAAGGTGGGGGTTGGGGGGGAGAGAGGGAAGGAAAGGTAAATCATTATTTCCTTCCAGTTATGAAGAGAGCCCGAATAATTTATTTTGGTCTACTTAATACATAGCCCATTAAAGTAACTTCAGAAGATCCTCTGGTCTGTCACTGCCAGTGCACTGTCCTCTGGGGGTGGGGAACAGAGGAGTATCCAGGTGTGTCCTGGTGTTATCTTAAAACACACCTGCAGGCTGCAGTGTTGCCTTGATTATCTGCACACCTCCACAGAGGTTCTGCTTTGTTTTTTTTACTAATGGTATACTAATCACAAGTTGTAGAAACTGGAGTCAAGAGAAAGCCAGCAATCTGGCTTCAAACTAAGACAATACTAGTTAGATGTTTTGATTGGTGTTGCTCAGGCTAATGGGGGAGAAAGAACTGACAAAACACTCACATTATTCTAACAGTAATGCGTCTGCTCCTACCAAGCTGATTGAAGAGACACAAGGTTTGTAAGGGTTGCTGATGTTCCTGCTGAAAGCTAAACTCATTTTGGCTGAGAAAGCGCCTTTTCCTACAAGTACCTACAAATTCCCTCAAAAGATGTTTAGCTTTGTGTCCAAGAAGTAATATCAAATTCTGTCTTCTCTTTTTTCATTGGAAATCATGTGTCTCAAGAATAGAATGAGGGCTAAATGTGTTCTGTAGGAATAGTTCCTCCTTTTGTAAGGATGGATGATAGAAAAGGGAAAGTTTTGAATCTGAGCGTTCTCAGTCTGTGTAGAAAAGGGTTAGTGTGTCCAGGGGTTGCTGCTGAAGAACACGGAAGACTGAGTATCTTGGGAAAGGCAAATTGGCACAATTATTATTTGGATAGCAGGAAGAGGAGAATCTCCTCTTCATTGGGGGTTGTGTGGGTGTGAAGTTATTTGTGCTGATCCTCGATTGCAAAGCGACTTTGCTTAGTGTATGGCACAGGTATCACACTTGCTGGATCAGACTTACCCATCAACAGAAAACAGAAGATGGGGTGTCTCCAGTGCCTCTATGGAGGTGAGCTCCTGGGCAAGTCCTTGGTAGATTCAGTCCTCAGGCCTACTACAGACATAAGTCAAGGAGTGCAGACCAGCACCTCCTTGTGCCACAGGTCTCTGCTCTGCTGAGTGAGATTGAAAAGGGTTTAGAAATGGAGTTTGGATGCTTTGCCTGCCATCTAGAAAGCAGTTAACAACAGGAAATTGTGCCCTACTGAGAGGTACCCACTGTTGTGTTGACCTGTAATTAAATTACCAGACTGTGTCCATGGAAAGGCAAATTGTATGTTGGAGCACTGTGCAGTTCTTAGTTGATGCCAGGCTTAGGGCTTGTAAACTGTACTGAGAGAGTTGTGGGCTAACGGGGAAGTTGCGAATCTGGAGAGACCAAGGGTACTCTGTTGGTCCTGAGTGGTGTCACTGTCAGACAGGGACCTGGAGATGTGGATGTTTGAGTTAGAGGCACAGAAACCAAGTAAAGTCCCAGGTTAGTCTGCCCATGTGGGCTGTCCCGCTCAGCGGCAAGGAGACTTCTCTGGGAGCTATTAAGCTGCCTTTTTTTTTTTTTTTTTTTTTCTGTAACAAAAAAAAAAGCATATATATCCTGCAAGCCTCATTTAATGGTAGTTAATTCTTAGGAAAATTTAGCAATTAACAAAGCTTGGCCTTGTCTACATTCACCCCAATATTCAAGACTCCGTAGATATCTGTTATATTCTGAGGTGATTTTTCTCCCCCCCACCCATTTGTTGACTCTAGGTTAATTATGTTTAACTGCTGCAGAGAGCTCTTCCACAGCAAGATATTTTTGAACCTGATCATGTAGACTGTTACCCATCAAGTAAATTCGAAGTCTTTGTTTTGCTTCTTATGCAGAAGTCTTATGTTTTCTAGGTCAATATATACAACTGTATGTGAGAGAATAGTTTTCTTTCCTTTTTTTTTCCCCCTCAAAGTATTTCCCCACTGAGTTGTGTACTCTCCAGAGACCTTAACATGTCTGGAGGAAGGGAACAAGTAGAGTCCTGACCCATAGCTTTACAGATAAACTGTGTCACTAGAGTGTCCGCTCCTACCTGAAAGGACTTCCTGATGGATAGAGCTAGACTTACAGCTGAGGACTCCATTTCCATGCTGCAGATGTAATTTTCCTGTTATAACAGTACAGCTGTCACATGTTTTGCATTTTTCTTGACATAGAAGTGCCTAGGAATAGATATATCCACTTGTATCTCAACTGCTTCAGATGCTTCCTTCTACTTTTGCTAGGGCTGTCTGCATAGGTCAGCATTTCCTGAAGTGAAATACCTAGAAAGTATTCAAAACTATATTTGGGAATATGAATTGAGGGCCGGCTTTTTTTCCACCCCCTACCCCATAAGGATGTAAAACAGATGCTACCACAACCAACATCAGTGCCAGCTCTGATTTCTCAGCTTTGACAGGAACATATGTCCACTTTAATTTCCTCTACAGTTCAAGCCCTATAGCTCCATAGAAGCAAAAAAGGGAACAACATGGAGAACACTCAATGTCTGATCCAAAGCATGTTGAAATGTATGCAAGTCACTATCATGGGCTTTGGTTCAGGTCCTAAGTAAACTAATTCTTGGATTGTCACCTCTGGTCGTAATGACCTTCTGTTTTGCCTTTTTAATGATAAATGATTATGCTATAAAAAGCCTTATGTAATTTCTGGCATGGTTAGGCATCATAAGTGAGGTGTATAATCTTAGAAATGCTCTAGCTAGTTTCTTGTGTTGTGTAACAAATAATTATGGAATCTCGCTGAGTCTTGCTTTATTATTATACAGCTTCAGGCTCTTACCCCCACTGGCTTTACATGCTTGTTAATATTTAAGCTATCTTATAGCTTGGGTAATTTGTAATGAGTTTTTTTGTTGTTGTTGTTGTTGTTACTGAAGCTAGTATTAAACAAAAGTAGTCCTTGGAGGAAAGGGGGAAAGGTGTGATGGATGATTTGTTCTTCTGAAAATCCTTTTCCTTGTTTTAGTACCTTTTGGCTCATTCACAGATACAAATATGAAATAGAAAACTCTTCCAAAACCTTTTATGTGTGCTTCTCTAGCCAATTAGGAACATACAGCACTGCTACTTCTCAGCAGCTTGGGCAGTGATGGGCACGAAGGTTTGACATAAAGAATATTTTTGTGTAAAATATAGATCACTCTTAGAGATGGTGGTTTTGTCTACTAAGACTAAAGATCTAGACCATGACTACTAAAGCAGAAGAGGTCTTCTGACTACAGAAATTATCCAGACTCTTAGAAAGGACACAGAGAATTTGGTCAACCTTTGCTATGAAAAAGGTAGACAAGATACCTCTTGTTCCTGCTGATTTTACCCCATCCTGCTTAACCATGAGCTCTTTCTTTGACACCTCTAGTTAAACCCCAAGAATTTTCTAGTTACTTATTCAAGACCTTTGTGGTCTATCTTCAGGGTCAGAAGAACAGATCAAAACCAGGAAACTTTTGTGGAGAATTAGAGTTGTTCTTTGGCAGGCCAGAGCTTCTGTTTATATATGTGGTAGACAAGGCTTCAAGAATGGAATGTGCAACTATAAAAGATCCTGGTATGGATGGAATGGTGGGGGATTGCCTGGAGGGATTTCAAGCAGGACTTATTGTTAACCTCACCCTCCCCCACCAGTTTTTGTGGTCTTCACAGGGACCTGAGGACAGCATGTGCTGCATGGTTTGTATGCTGCTTGCTCAAAGACAAAGGGACGGAGCTATACAGCCCAACACTGATGACCTAGAGAGGTCCAATCCTCCCTACCAAAGCTGAAGTACATCTGGCTTTTTCAAAGAGAGCAATTTTAATGGTGAAAAAATAAGAGCTTCAGGTAGGCTCTGAAACAACACTTACCACACAGGAGTGCTGCTTTGAATTTCCTAATGAAGAATGAAAGTCCAGATTGAGCTGCAATTGGAGAAAACAGTATCAACCAGTAAAGGTATTTTGTTCATGACTACCAGTTAACTTGTGTTTGCATAACATGGGTCCTTGGTAGACTCAGCTCTCAAATCCTGTCTGTGGTTGGAGGCCTCCCAGCCCTGAACCTTTACCAACCACTTCCACTTCTCAAAGCAAAGTACAGTAAAGGTAGAATAAGGTTCACATGTATAATCAGGATGAGGGATGGGTTTATCAAAACTCTTCAAGAGAGTCCTCGTAAGGGGATTAAATGCAAGTCTGCAGTTGTGAGTGAAGAGCTTCAACCATTTGCAATGGTTGCAAATTTCTCCCAGATGGCAGCTACAGTTGATCTGTTGCCTGTTATCAGGAGGTGCTTTTGTAACAAAATAGCAAGAGGTCCTTCTTCACATGACACATATCTGACTATGAAATTAAATTGAAAAAAATTGGAATGGACTCAAAAAGTCACAGGACATATTTGCTAAAGAAAAGTTTTTCAGGGCTATTAAGCACAAAAATTCTGTTTCAATTTAGGAATGTCTTAATGTTCATGTAAAATTGGGAAAATGTGGGACTATATTTACCTGCTGTTGCCCATTCCCTAAGCTATAGAGAATAGATGTACTGGAGACAGGACCTTGGGCTAACCAAAGCTCCTCTTTGATGTAGGACAGGCAGATTTTTGGACATATCCAAAGGGATTTTGGAATTACATGGCTTCCTATGAGAAGATGCATAACAATTCTCACAATTGAGCTTGGTGTTCTTCATGACCTTTTTGCACCAATTACAGGTCAGTTGGAAAGCTCTATACAGATTGGTTGTAAATTTGGACTTTTAGTAAGATATAATTCAGCTGTATGGAGTGTGCTGGAGTTGTCCTGGACAGAGCAGCCAGGGAAAAGCAAATTCACTGGGCAGGCTGTGATGGTGGTAGTCCAGCAAGCCTGTCCACCCTGCTTGGGTCTTTCAGCATCCCATCCAGGAACAGGCTGGGAGATGCTGCCAGAACTCACAGGTTCAAGTGGAGCATGTGGGCCCCTGGGGGGATGAACAGCACAGTCACCTGTGTCACTTGTGGTGCAGGTGCATGCTACTGTCCAGAAGGAGACATTCCTTTGCTTGCCCACATCAAAAGGATGGATCCCTTCTTTTCTGCAGCATGTGGGTCTTTCTCTGATTGCAGAATAAGAAACTGGCTCTGCAGGTCTTTTTTCATACAAAAATTTTCTTTTTTTCATGCTCCCATTTACATCAGTGAAACTGGGGGTTTTAAGACCTATTTTTTTCTAGCTTTGGGCTCTGTGTTCATAGTGCAAATATGGCCACATTTAATCCATATTTCTACCCTGCCATATTATACAGCTTTTCACCAAGACAAACTTGTTATTTCAGTGAATGCCAGTATATATTTATCTCTGCAGCCATAAAAATTTTATGCTTTCTTTTTCATACAAATGTAAATGGCGATTTGCCAAATAATTGAGGATTTTACTTGTAGATAATATTTTGATGTATTATTCAGATTGTGTATTGATGGGCCCTTTGCTATTACTTTTACCAGATGATATTTAAAAAAAGTTGTTGGTTTTTTTTTTTTCTCCTTATATTGTGTGGAGTTACTAAGTAAAGCAGGTACTGGAGTAAATCAAGCAAAGGAAAAGTAGTTTTGACAGTGTTGATCAGGTCTCTGAAAAAGAAACCAAAGTTGAAATGTGAATAATTAAAAATAGGGTGTTTTTCCCCTTCCTGACTGAAAATAACATTCTGGTTTTGTTCTCACTATAACTTTATTTTAATGAAAAAAAAATTCTAGTAATATATTTAGTTTTTCCTGTATGTTCAGTCTGTAGAACTAATAGAGCAAGGAGAGAGCCTTATGCAAGCAGGGCCACCAGTCAAGCTTCTCTACCAGTCTGTACATATAAACACCTCAGAGTTCAGGTATGTTTTCAGCCTGATAGGGATGATCAACACTGTATGGTTATCACGCATCAGTGCAACTTGAACAGTAGTTGAGTTTACATGATGGAAAATGATGATAACATATCTATGCATTGATGGGCAGAAGGGAACCCCCAGGGCTCAGAGCTATACATGGTGATAAGAGTGTTTAGGTTGGAAGCTTATAAACCTCTAGACTTGTGACTGATACAGTGTCAGGCAGAGCTGCAGCAAGGCCTTTGGGAGACTGAACTGTTTCCTCCTCCTTCCCCAGGTTCCTTCCAGCTGCTGCTGCGTTCGGCAGTTTATTGTCCTGAGAGGCAGCAGAGGTTGGCAGGGCTTGGACAAAGCTTCTATCTCTGCAGACATCCTGTGGAGTAGTTTTAGTTGGAACATGAATCCATGACTCTCTGGACCTCAGGATTGTCTCCAAGGTCCCAGTTCTCATAGATGCAGGAGAAACTTCCCCCTACTTGGTTAAAGAATGATGTGTCCTTGTCCATGAGCATCTGACTAACTCCTGCCTATCATGACCCTCCCTGAAGAATTAGTGTGTATTTTGAAGGCTTAAGCGGTTTTGTTCTGCCCATTAAAGGGATGTGCCCTTGCAAGACCTGGTCTGTCAAACATTTCAGGAGTTGCTCATTGATTTCACCTCCCACTGGAGTAAAAATTCTTCTATCTATGGTGAGGATGGCACTGCATGTACTTCTGGGTGGCATTGTATGAGGTGGAATTCTCTATTCCATGCTGGGAACCTCAGAAGAACTGGATGCAGCCTGGCCCGTGATAAGCTCAGCACCCCGAAATCCCTCTGGTTCCTCTGAATTCGCTGCCATAAGGTTGTGGCCATAAGGCTCTTTGAAATAAGTTGAAGATCCAGAAAAACAGTTACTGTGTAAGTGATCATTCTGTTCAGCATCTTAATATCTCAAATTTGGCTGTTATAGGGCAAATTCAAAGAAAAGCGACAGATAAATATGAAAATATATAATAAACTATCAAGTGAAATTTAGTTTTAGGATTTTTTTGGCTTTATGCCAAAATAAGTGTCTTGCTCAAAACAGAGTTTGATGTCAGTGTTTGAGCCTTCTAATTTGAACACCTATTTGGCCTTTTAATAATGCAGGGGACACACAGAAATACCCCTTCATGCCTCTGGTTGCTCAATTTGGCTGGGGTTTCCCATTACCTTCTTTCCCAGACTATTTATAGAATAGCAATTAAGATTAATGTATAGCTGCTCACATTTAGTGAGCAGCTGTTATAAAATTTGGCTGTTATAGGGCAAATTCAAAGAAAAGCGACAGATAAATATGAAAATATATAATAAACTATCAAGTGAAATTTAGTTTTAGGATTTTTTTGGCTTTATGCCAAAATAAGTGTCTTGCTCAAAACAGAGTTTGATGTCAGTGTTTGAGCCTTCTAATTTGAACACCTATTTGGCCTTTTAATAATGCAGGGGACACACAGAAATACCCCTTCATGCCTCTGGTTGCTCAATTTGGCTGGGGTTTCCCATTACCTTCTTTCCCAGACTATTTATAGAATAGCAATTAAGATTAATGTATAGCTGCTCACATTTAGTTCCTGGCTCAGCTGGGTTTTGAGCCACTCCCAACAAGAGCTGAGTGACTGGGATATTTAATGCCCATGAGAACTCCTGCTGAAATCAGTTGGAGCCATCTGTCTTGTAGGTAGATATGTGCGTATCTTGAAAACAAATGGACCTTTTTACCTTTTTTCACCATTGTGAAATGAAATTTTGAGGCTGAAGTCAAATAGAACATACTTCTGAGTGAATCTATGGAAATATATTTTCTGTTTTTCTCAGTCTATTCTTGTCATTGAATCGGAAATTTATCAAACAACTAGAAGTGACCTCACTATGTGCATCCAATCCTATCCCAGCCCTTTTGAGGGGAAATATCCATACAACTCAAACATTTTACAGTTGTTATGAAGTGATGAAATGCAGTGATTGGTGAGGTTTTCTTTACTACCTATAAGCTTTTGTGGCTAGGATGTAACTGGTATCAGTAAAAATTGTGTAGGCATGGTCTGAGGTGCTGCATGTGCCACTTAGAAGAATGTACTCCAGTAATAAGTGCACGACACCAAAGTTCTTTTTGTGATGGAGATCCTGTGATAGTCCTGTGCTGCACTAGTGGTGGCTGATAGATCCAGGCTATTGGCACAATCCCTGGTAACATCCCATCATAGGATGTTACTTGCTGGCCTTGTGTCAAGGGATGTGGATGGATGGTACTTACAAAAGCAGCCAACCAAAATAAATTGAACTCAAGCAGTGTTCAATCCTGTTTTGCAAGCAATTAAATAAGAATGAATATGATGATACGGTTTTGTCAGCCCTCATCACATCTGGGAGACCTGTAGGCACCAGCCTGTTAAGCCAGACTTCTTGTTCTGGTGAGGAAGAGCAGAACTGTGCCAAAGGGAAGGGTCCCACGGCTTAGATTATTATCTGAGTTAGATTCAAGTCTGGGTGCCTGTGACTCCTCAGAAATTGCAAAACCTCATTTCTTAAAGGATACTATGACAGAGTGTGCATGTTCACAAGGAGCCCTGCTTTTCCATTGCAGTGTCCCATGTATTAGAATGGATTCTGGTAATGTAACACAACTCTCTGTGTTCCTGTTAATGCTAACTACCAGAAGTACTCCAAATACAAAAAGGTCTTCGTTTACAACAGGTTTCTATATATTCTGACACCAAGCTGGCTGAAAAAATATTAAAGACTTTAGTTCTCCCATGTACAAGCACATCTATAATACTGTGACTTAAACATTTAAACTGTTCATTCTTTTCCAAAGATTTTTATTCTCACTGGAATATACCTCCTGACTTCCACTGAGTCAGGACCCTGAAAACAATTTTCCTTTTAGTTCCACAAGACAGTTTCCTTTCCACAACAATTAGTTATATTGGATGGTGCAGCAATCCTATAGGAAGAGAAGGAGTGTGATCCTTTAATTTAAATAGTTCACTACAGTGATATGTGCACTGAATTAAAAGCTGCTAAAATAATGGTGTACACTGGTCCATTTTTAAAATGTATTTGCTTTAATATGTTTTATTGTAGGGGCTTTTTTAATGTAATATCTATAAATGTGAAAATAGTTTCTAATTGCTGATACCACACTGTGACCTGAATAAAAAGGTTTTTTTGGCATCGTAGAGTAAGACAGTAAACTAAAGCTTTGGCTAATTAGCACAAATACTAGCCTGAGAACTATATCCCATGCTCTTCTCTGTTATACAGATTTACTCCTCCAACTAGCAGGCCTTTGGCAGCACTGCAGTGTTCACAAACCTGTGGGTGACCTGACTGACTTCTAACTGCTTCAGCTGTTTCCTAGTTTGAGTCATCTCCACCTTGTAGGAAACCCCAGCATAATTCCCCAACATTTAAATCAAGCTATGAAAATTTATACCTTTCACTTCTTTTTACATAGATGATCTATTGGTCTTGAGATTTCAGTTGGGCAAGGAACAAAAAGGTGTCTAACATAAATTTTCCTGACGCAAACATTAATTAAAGTTTGGGTAATCTTACAGTCCTTGCTCTGGTTGTTTGTAGTGGAGAGGAAGATATTATAACAACAAGATCATGGTATACGTTGTGTCAAGTCACCTGCTCAGATTTGAACCTCTCATCTGCAGTGCCAGAAATAATAATGTAATGATATTCTCCCTTGCATCCACTGGTAACAGTATGGGATGGGGGAAACTTATTGCCAACAAAGAATAAAACCAATCTTCTTTGTATGGAATAAAGAAATGGGGAGCAGTATATAGCTCCTGTGGAACAGGAAAATTCTAACCTGAATTCTCCTTGGGGGCTCTGACAAGTGTTTTATCTTGTTAGCTGTGGAAGAACCAAGAATTTCCCAATTTCCTTGGGAAATGGCGTGAGCAGTGCAATTTTACTTTGGCCAAGGTCTCAGCCATGACTTTGCTACAGGATGAGTGGGCTTTGGTTTAGCAGCTCTGACCAGACAAAACACATTTTATGTGCTTTATCTTCCCAGTTCAGGATCTGGAAGGACAGATGTTGTCTGTTAGAGACTTGGGACAAAGTCCTCTTACCAGAGGATGCCAAAGCATCAGAAAAGTCTATGGCAAGTTCTGCCATTTTGTGCCCACTGTTTTGTAGACTACATTCAAGGGCAAAATTGTTTCTGTTTCCTTAAGGATAGCTTTGGATAAGAGCAAGCAAGATATAGGAGCAGAGGGAAGTGAAAGGGGAAGGCTGTTTCTCTGACTGAACAAGGTTGTTGAAATGTTACACTGAAGTGTTTTTTTTTTGATGATTATTGCTGAGAAGGTTGAGTAACTGCAGTCTGTACTCTGTTGCCATGTGTGAGCCTGGCTGCTTTGAATATAATTTATAACTTCTTTGCCCTTTTTTAACCTGCTTCTTCTGGAGCTGGGGGGCATGGGAAGAGCCTGACATGACTCCAGGTATTGTGACACAGAAAGCTATGCCTTTGCCATGTTCTTACAATTAGTCAGAAAGAGATGATCCAGAGAAGTTCAGAGAAACACAGAAATGACTTGGGGGCTTCCTGGACTGACTTACGAGGAAAAAATTGGGAAAGTTGCTGCTGTACATCTGCACAGTTCTGCTAAATGATTAATGGGGAATGTGATGATAATATGCAACTAATTGAGGCTTGTGCATGCCAAAGTGAGGAGAATTGTATGTCTGGAGTTGTACGAGGATGAGTATTGAGCACTTACCACTGTATTGAAAATGGCTCTGTGAAGTACCTAGAGCAACAGCAGTTGCTTGTTGGTGAAAGAGAACTGCCCTATATTCTTGTTTTAGGAATAATAATAAAAATCTGCTGTTAAAAAAATGCTAAAAATCTGCTGGTTATACAAACTTAACTAGTCTCACAAAGAAAACCATATCTTTGTAGGGTTTCTTCTTCATTGCTTAGGATGCTTGAAACATAGCTACTAAATAATGTCTTGCTTCAGAAGTTATTAAAAATAAACTGAAAGAAACTGAACTGGAGGGAAAGTAACTGGGCGATTCCAGAAGATGTTCATGTCCACATTTTTATACATTTTTATTGGAAATCTAGTGAAGCTATTTCTGTAGTAAGATCCTGTGATTTTAAACAGTAAATTCTGTGGAAGGAACTGAAATGGACAGTTTTGGGTCATATGTCTGGTTTGAAACACGATAGGTAATCTCTGAGGTTTTACAGAAAATTGTCTTTTCAAAAATTCAAGATTGACAACTTCTACTTGGAATGTTGAAGTTCACTTACCTGTTTGTAACAGCTACTGAATAAAGTAGTATTAAAGCTCCAGGAAAATGGAGTCCCAGGTTTCTGCTGAAACATTGAGATCTTCAAGACAGGTAATTTAAAGATCTACCAAATAAAAAAATTAATTTCACAGAAGCAGTCATGTTGAAGAGTCCTCCGAGTAAAGTATCCTGGGATACCTCACGGACCCACAGAGTGCCTGTAGTTAAGCCAAATTTGGCTCAGGTATGTTATTCATTAACACTATTTCTCTACAGTGGACTAAAAATACTTCAGCAATATTAAGGATAAACAAGAAGTGTACTATTTATGTGAAGGGTTACTAGCTGACTGTCAGATGCTATTGGAATTATACTCCAGTACCAAATAATGACTTAAAATAACAACAGCAATTCAAACACAGCTAAAATAAACCCATTGGACCCTAAACAAGCTAAATTATACTTATTAAAACATTTATGAACACATACTGCATATAAACATGTGTTCTGTGAATAGTTAAGATCAGGAAGCAACTACAGCGGAATTTGGAAAACTAGGTGTCGGCCTATTATTCTGTTTTTCACCTCTTTTTCCCCTCTTATGTTTTTTCTACCTTGTGGTCCTGGGTTCCACATTCTCTGCTCAAGACTTTGTACTGAGGACTAGAGTTGTATTGCTCCATCTTGAATATTCTCTGCAATTAAGGACAGGAAAGAACCCACAAAAACATTGCTTTTCCCCATAGCAGAGGAGGCTATTAGTGTGCCATACTGCTTGAAAGAGCTTTGACGTTTTGAAACAGGTCATAACAAAGAAAACAATAGCATGGTGCAAGAGCACAAATGTGTAATGACTGTGTTCTCTCAATCCTTCCTCATACTCTCCCCCTCTGGCTCGGGAACAGAGGACAAAGGCCTAGTCCATCCAGACATATGGAGGTATAACTTCCTGAAGGCAGCAGCAATGTTTACCTCCTATGCAGGGCTGGAAACTATGTGAATTAGTAGCTTTCTGACGTTGTCAATAGATAACCTGAAAAATGATCATTAATACGTTTGCATGTTTAGAAGGGACTAAGTGTTCTGTAGCCATTTGTCTCATTTTATGATAGGGTATTTGCACTCCATAGATGTCTTCCCTGAAGCTGGCTTTGAGACTTCTGAGAGTCAATGAAGACAATTCAGTCAAGAGGAAAATGTTTCCCCTTCAGGATGTAAACAAAAGATGGAACTATATTCACCCCATCATTAAAGAGCTACTGTAGTGCTCAGCAAAATTGCAACAAGCGCTCTTTCCAAAATCACAGTATAGTGCCTTGAATTTGGCTGGAGGTGGATTTCAACTTTGTTTTTGTCTACTTCAGACCTAAAAGGCAAAAAGCCTGGCACAAAAAAGGACTGACTCTCTTGCCTGTTATTAAATGAAACACCTCCCCCAGCCCAGTGAAGAGTTGTGCAAAATGTAGACTTTGGTTAGAAGCACTACCCTTCTGTGTAGCGCTGTGGTTGTTCTCCTTGCTCTTGTGTGGGAAGCTTCACCTTGGGCTTCTTAAGGCACCGTGTGAAAAAAGAAGGCCCTGTGAATCTGAGTCCTTTGTATGTGCATTTTCTGGGGTGGAATTTATTTTTCGAAGGGTCTTCTGTTCCTGAACCATCCAGCCCTTAAGAATCACCATTTTGAAAAATGATTTGGGGAAGAAAAACCTGCAAATTCCCAAGACAAAATTCCATCCAACTTTTTTTCAGTCTTCTCAGCATCTAGTATGATGCAAAGGGCAGCACTTTTTTCCTCAGATACCTTCACTAAAGATCTGTGTTGAGCTGAGTTTTGTAGCTAGCACTGTTGTGCTGAGCTGGCTGTTGAATAAAATTATTGATTTCAGTGGATTCCTTCCTAAGTAGTATTATGGATGCTGGCAGGATACTTCTGCCATCTTATGGGTGATTTGGATGGTAAACTGAAAGCAAATTTCAGGCTTCATCAGATCTGGATGGTAAAAATTTGGGTTAATTAATCTGATGGGAAAATAACGATCAAAAGGCTGTCCTGCTGGCATGCCTCACTGAGATACAAGACTTAAACATTTTGCCTCCACTACAGAGGAGAATAGGCACAGTATTATTGTATTATCCTGCTGCATGGACTCTATGTAATATATGCAAGCTGCTATCTACAGATCACTTTTGCAAGCTTATTTCTTCTGTGAGTTCATGTTTGGCAGCCATTAATTGCTCAAGTGCAGAAAATTCTGCTTAAACATCTCCTTTGCAATAATTTGGTCTTATTCCATTCAGGAGCAATTTATGCAGTTGTGCTTCTCACCAGGCTAAAATTTGAAGATATTTAGGAAAGTGGCTAGGACTAACATTATTCAGGCAACCATTTAAATCACTATCTGCCATAGCTGGGGTGGGATATAGAGAAGCTGCCCAAAATATTTGCTGAAAATATTTTGCTTGTCAGGTATGATTTTTTTTTTGCTTCCCTGCTTTAAAGCAAGTTTAAACATTAAAAGCCTGAAAGAGATGATTTAGTCATAGGGGAGAAAAGTCTCAGGAACAAAATATATTTATCTGTAAAGCTAAATCTCTCCTCAAAAATGTGCTTTAAACCAGAGCCCGGTCTGAATCTGAATTCACATGCAATTCTGCTCAGGCTGGTGTTTCCATTGAAGAAACTGCAGCAGGGTTGGAGCAGCCAGCGTGGGATGTTTTCAGGTCCTCTCACACGGTGATAGACTTGTTTTGCTCCCTGTTCCTGTCAGGCTTTCTTTGCTATTGACTTAATTTTTGCCCATGTAGTGTGTAAAAATCCCTCAAGTGTCATCACAAACTCACCCAATCCAACAAACACGCTATGGGTGATGCAGACACTGGTAGGACTAAAAGGCCATGGCGCCAAAGTGTTGGCTCGCTGCTGATGTGTCAAATATCACAAGGCAAAAGGCTTTGTCTCTCTTCTGTCATCCTGATTTATTAGACGTTAAAAAAGACAAAGTACCCAGTTTTGGGAAGGTCTGTGAAATGGTTAATGGGCTTGTTCCACACAAAAATGTAAAGTGTCGGTTCTCTGATTACCTGCTGCTGGAAAGTGTTTGGACAGGTGCTGTGTTTCACCAGCCGTCCGTCACAGCTGACAGCTCGGATTTATGGCTGAGCACCGGGGCCGGCCGTCCCCCTTGGCCGAGTCCGCTCCGAGTCCCGGGCGGGGGCGGCGGGCCGGTCCCTGCGGCCGCTCTCTGCAGCGGTGCCTCTGCCGTGTGCCGGGGCCGCAGCACCGGCACAGCGGCTTTTTCCTGCCCATGCGTTCATTCGCTCGGAAGCAAATCAGCCGGCGCGCTCTAAGAAGTAGCGCGAATGGGACAATTTCCACCCAAAGGTCAACAGGGGGAAATTCGTCTCTTGCTTCCTCTTAGGAGGATGATGCTTCAGCAGGAGGAGGCGGAGAAGACCCTCCCTAGCCTTCAGCAAGCGAAAGCCACACAGCCCCGCCGCCGAGCGGGCTCCGGACAGCAGGCGATACCCGCTCCCTGGTGCCATCGCCACGCACCGGGGACCACTTTAAACCCTCATCTCGACAGTCTGAGGAAATCGAAACAAGGGCTAAAAAAGGACAGCGAGGACACAGATATCCCTGTTAGTGTACTGTTGACATACGTCTCTCGACATGTCAAAAAATGGAGTTTCATAGAAGATAAATACAAATAGAATACTTGTTAACAAGGGATATATCGAAGTCTGTGGGTTTTTTTCTTTTTTCTTTTTTCCTAATTAGAAAGATCAATGTGATCCTGCGAAGCATACGTTTACACACAATTCATCCCTACTCACACTTAAATACATCCGTTTAAAATGCACGCTTGTGGCTATAACAACAAATTCCACTTTCCATCAAGATACTTTTAACATACCCTGAAATATGACCTTTACAGATGGACATAAGCAAAAGACAGGAGTTGCATGCTAACAGGTCATATGGACTCCTATAAAAAAGAGATGGTAAAATACAAGCCAGAGGAAAGAGCAGATTATGGATGGGTAGATTAATATTTGCACAGAGCCTTGAAGGCAGAATGATGTCGAAATAGTGTGTGTGTATATGTGTGCGTGCGCGTGTGTACATAAAAACCAATTCCTTCAAGGGCTGGATTACTTCATACATTAGTCACTAATCTCTCGCAATGCTCTGATGGATGTTATGGTCTGAGCTTAACGCACCGTGAAATCTGTTTGAGCTGTATTGAAACAAGTCGGTGTTTTCGGCCGCAGATTGTTCTGTTTGAAGCTTTCTTTTCACAACACACCTTTGCTATTCGGAATAATTTTTGCCAGTAGGGTAGAAGATAGCCGCTGAATCTCGGCACTGAGGGAAAAAAGAAGTGGGAGAGAAACTCCAAGGTCCGAAATAGGTGTAATTAAAAATTCTCCTTGACATCGTGTTTTTAGGTAACCTGTGCTTATAGAGGACTTGAAGGGGAAAAAAAAACCCCACAGATTTTCATACTTTAAAAAGTATTCATTAAATCAAGCAACCGAACAAACGAACCCCGAAGGACCATTTCAGCATTTGTATAAACTCTTCGAGTTCGGGGACGACACTGATTTGTAATTCAGCAGCACAGGCAGTTAGCCCCCCAACCTGTCCTTTTTCCGATTTAGCCTTTCTGAGGCTTTGCTGATCACTTCTGACAATACAAATCAGTCTTAACATAACGTCTATCGGGAAAAGGCAACGCGTGCGAACTTTATATTACCAGCAGATATTCCCCAGCTTTCAACCCGCTGAGGATGCGCCCGCTGTAAGTGCCACCGGGGATGTCTCCACCAGAAGTAACCAGAGCCCGGTAGTGCCAGCGACCTTCCTGAAGCGAGTTTTCCTTGGACCGGGAGATGACAACAGGATTACATGTCACCTGCTGTCCTTCGTGGGAAAAATAACAAAAAACAAAACAAAACAAACAAAAAACCCCAAACAAAACAAAACAAAACAAAAAACCGAGGGGAAGAGAAAAAAAAAAAAAAAAAGCAGGCAGAAGGCAGATGTACAGGATTTTCACAGGCTGCCCCTACGTCAGGCGGTTTGTCTGCAAATCTCTCCGCCTGCAAATCGCCAGCATTTCTGCAGGGCTGAGCCCCGGCGAGAAATTCTGATTTGACTCGAGGAATTGCAGAGGACTTTCATACCTGGCGGCAGCCCAAGAGGAGAACCTAAAATAAGGCGGGTCCATAGATGGCACCTCTACCCGCCGGCAGGGATAGGGACGAAAGGGCGGGCAGCCCTGCTGACCCCACGGCCCTAGCCAAGCTTCTCGGTCAAGGTTGTTCCACGACAGGCTTCCCTCCCTCACGCCAGCACAAACATCACGCTCTTCTCCTTATTACCGCCTTTATTTCGGGGGCAGCTTTTATTCGGGGCAAAGGAGAAGGGAAAAAATCCGGAGAAAACATGGTGGCCGAGCGTCAATAAAATGCACACGCACACATATTACATACAAACACAAAAATAAAATACGAAAAAATTTACTCTTCTCTTTCCAGTAGCAATGGTCTTGGCCATAAACATAGAACGCCAGCCAGTACAGGACACAACGCCTGACATTTCCTTGAGCCCTTTCCCCTCTCCCGCCCCCTCCAATAATTAATTTAAAAAGCTGCACTCTCTTTGTGTTAAAAACACTACTTTTATAAATAATTTAATATCCTCCCTTCCCAGGAAATGCCAGTTGCCGGACAGGAGAAAAGGTTTCTTTTGGCACAGTGATGCATTGCTTTGCAGTACAGACCTACGGCTCCACAGCAGACCCCGGCCCCCTCCCCTACTCTCTCCCTGCTCTTCCCAGCCCCCTCCCTCCTCCCCGCCCTCCCAAGCGCACAGCGCGTCCCCCAGCGGCCGCCACCGCGCCCCTCCGCGGGGCACCCCGCTCTACTGCCCCAGGCTTCGGTAGCAGGAGATGTGGGGACAAGAGAGGGGCATAGAAAGGAGATGGCGAGGGACTGGCTTAAGTCAAGTAGTCTCAACGAACAGTAAGAAGCACTTGAGGCTCATGGCTATGTCCAAACCGACAGTCGTCTGATTTTGATTTTTTCTTTTTTTTTTTTTTTTCCTTTTTTTTTTTTTTTTTGGCTTAAGTTAAACCCACTGTCATTTCACTAAGGCACAGTCACCGAGGCTTTTGCTTGGAGGCTGTGGTCGCCTCTGGAGCTAAAGTGCGGGATCCAGAGCCTCCTCCTTTCCCCCTCCACGCCTCCCCGGGCAGGTCCCTCGCAGGGGAGGAGGGGGGCTCCATTAAGCCAGCGGGGTCTCCACGGCGTACGGCTGGAACGAGGCCGAGCCCCCCACCGCCGGCGGCAGCGGCCCGGCCAGCCGGAGGGGCGCGTACAGCGGGGAGCCGGGCGGCGGCCCCCGCCCGCCCTTGGGGAGGCCGGCGGCGAACAGCGGCGCCCGCGGCCGCTCCGCCAGCGGCGACGCCTCCCCCGGGGCCAGCGCGGGCCGCCCGCCCCCCAGCAGCAGCGGCGGCGGCGGCGGCGACGGCTCTCCCAGCCCGTAGGCGCAGAGCTGCAGGAGGCCCCCGCCGTAGAGGGCGGCGGCGGGCGGGGGCTGCGCGGCAGGTGGGTAGGGCAGCAGCGGGTAGGGGCCGGGCAGCAGGTGCGGGGGCGCGGGCGGCGCCGGCCACAGGAGGCGGGCGTGCGGTGTCGGCGGCGGCTGCGGGGCGGCGCGGGGTCCTGCCGGCCGCTGCAGGAGGCTCTCGATGGCGAAGGAGCTGGAGAACTTGGCAGCGCCGCCGCCCGCCGGCCTCGCCCCGCCGCCCCCCGCCGCTGCCTCCTTGGCGCCCGGCGCGCAGTGACAGGGCGAGGAGGCGCAGCAGCACCGCGGGGAAGCGCCGGGGGACGCGGCACCCGCTCCGGCCGCCTCCTGCGGCACTTGCGGCGGGACGCCGGCGGCGGGGCGGGCGGGCTGCGGCGGCGGGGCGGCGCGGCTGAGGCGCTTGCGGCGGCGGCGGAAGACGCCGTCGGCGAAGGTGTACTCGCTGCTGGGGTTCAGCATCCAGTAGTTGTCCTTGCCCCAGGGCCGCGCCGGGTCGCGCAGCACCTTGACGAAGCAGTCGTTGAGGGAGAGGTTGTGGCGCACCGAGTTGCGCCAGCCGGTGTAGGCGCCGCGGAAGAAGGGGAAGCGGCTCATCAGGTAGTCATTGATCTCGGCCAGGGTCAGGCGGCCGCCGGCCGAGTCGCGGATGGCCATGGCGATCAGCGCGATGTAGGAGTAGGGAGGTTTCGGGCGCCGCGTGTAGGGTTTCCCCTTGGCGCTCTCGGCAGGCGGCGGTGGCGGGGGTTGCGGCGTGGGGGGCGGCGGCGGGGGATGCCCCGGCCGCCCGGCCCCGCCGCCCGGGCTGTTGGCCGCGCAGTCACCGTCCGAGCCCAGTTCGCTCTCCGCCGGAGCCGGGGAGAGCGAGCCGCTGCCTTCCTGGTCGCTGCCGGTGCTCAGCTTGTCCTCATAGTGCTGCGAGAACACCTCCAGCTTCATGGCGGCGGCGCCGCCGGCCCCCCCGCACCCCGCGGCTTCGCTGGGCGGGCGCGACCCCCGCCCCTCGGCGCGGCCTCAAGGGAGGCGGGAGGCAGCGAGGCGACCCAGCGGCTTTCTGTCCCCTCGCCGGCTTGGACAGCTCCGCGGCGGCAGGCGCCCGCCTCAGCCCGCCGGCCCGGGGTCGCTAGCAGGGGCCGGCCCCTTCGCGGCCGGTGGGCGCCGAGGACGGGCTGCGGTGCCCTGCCGCCTTCGGGACTGGGCGATTCCTCCGGGCTTCCACCTCCTTCTTCCCCACTGGGGTGCTCGCTCTCCTTTCGCCCCCTTTTTTGTCCTTCTCGCTCTTTACTCTCGCTGCTCCATGGGGCCGAAGGAGGCGGGCGAGGAGGTCCCCGTGGAGCCGGTGCGAGGAAAGAGAGGGCGGGCTGGCGATGCCGGAGCCGGCACTTCTCCGTGTCCGCCCGGGCTCGGTCCTCCTCGGGGGCGCTGCCGCTGTTACCGTTCGGCGCTCCCCGGGCGCGGGGAGAAGCTCTCGAGGGCCGTCGGGGTTACTCCGTTCTCTCCGGCTTCGAGCCCTGTCAGTGCCGGGACGCCGGGCTGGCTCCTCGCTGCGAGGCGGGCAGCAGACGGGTTATTAGGGTTATTAGTGTTATTGTCATTATCTCTCCCTTCCCCTGTGGTTGTGTGTCTCTCCACCACTTTCAGACCAGCCCATTATAACGCCGGCGAGAGGCGGAGCCAGGACAAAGATCTGAAAGGGTGGTGGGTGGAGAAGCAAGGTAGCAAAGGTGGGTATGCCCTAATAAGCCGTATCAGAGCCATAATTAGCCAAGATGACAGCGAGGTCTTGTTGGAAAGTTATTTTACGAAACTTGTTTGTATTTTCTCCTGCCAGGTCCCTCCCCTTCCCGGGTATTTCGAACGAAGCCGCAGTTCGGCGCGATTAAGCAGAGCCGGCCCGCCTCCCAGGTGTAAAATGCAGAATGACTTATAGGTGGCAGAGCTGAACCTGTTACGTGCAGTGATTTATTTTAATAGCACCGTATAAAGCAACAAGTTGTAATATGACAGCTCAACAACCTGTTGGAAAATAATACATGGCTTTGCAGTTGTGAATTCCTAATGATTTATGTAGCCTGACAAAACAGTTTCAGACCTCGTCTCTCTTTCCTTCTGTCATAAGCACACCTGGTGCAGAAGTAGAATGGGAACAGGTAGGCAATGCTTTGGAGTGCTGTTATGAGAGAGTTAATCAAAGCCTTAACCTCAGTTTTACATGTGCTACTGTTTCTGTAGTAGCATTGCATAAGCTCTTCTGGATGGTGTGTTTGTAACCTCTCTCTTACAACTGCCCCTCTCTAGTAAAATCTTTTATTGTGTAGGTTTTCGGTTCGGGTTTTCTTTAATGTTAACTTTAACATTTTTTAATTCACTGTGAATCTGTAAATTTCCCATAAAACTTGGGACGGCGTATTCTGCAATTTTACCTAGACAGTCTTCTTTCTAAAAAAATTAGTCATCCTTTTCAGGTTTGTTTTTAGGTTTAAGTTGTCAGGGTCTTGCCCTCCTTCGGAGTTGTTTTTTTTTTTTCTCCTTCAACATTATGCTAGATAGAGCAACTCGATGAAGAGAACGAGCTGGCAGTAGCTTCTCTGAAAAATCCCCGTTCTGCTCACTCTTCAGAGTCCATTGCAAAATGCCATTTCACTTCATACGGCAGTAGCGCTGGCGTCTGCAAAACAATAACAAATACATCAGCAGAAATCCAGTGTGGTGCTTATGTTTTATTTCTCATATGTATGCTTCAAATTTTGTGTCCTGGAGTAAGAGTTGGATTGCTCCATATTTTCCAAAAGCAGTCTTTCTAAACCAGACCTTATTTTAGAATAAATACATAATGCAGAGTCACTCTGGTTAGAACTATTCCACTGTGGTCTGGCTCTCAAGGAGTATTGGAGAGGAAGATGAAAAAAGACAGGTATAAAAGACTAAGAGGAGAAACAAACAGCCCTACTTTCTATCTTGATCTTGAGAATATATGTTCTTGATCTTGAGAATATATGTTCCCCCCCACACACCTGCATTTTGTTTCAAAGCTTTGCCATTTCTTCAGTCTGCATGGGTTTTCATGGTAAATACTGAAGAGTGAGAGGTTCTTCTGTCCCTCTCATTGCATTCTTGACAACTTTAATAGAAATAATAATATGCTGGGTGTCTTGCTGTTTCCACAAAAGCTGTACCAGTTGAGAAAAGCAGGCAATTCAGAAAGACAAAAATAAGAGGAGGGAGACCTCTCTTGGTTCATTGTTGTTGTTGTCTCCATGTAATGTAAACTGAAATCCTTCAGTAAAGTCTTGTCTTAGCTGTAGGTGCCAATGTTTGTGTTTAAGGGTATGGGAAAAAGGTATCATTCCTTCCAAAACTCATATTTTCTATGATGATGCCAATGGCAAGGGTAGGTTTGTTCCTCTTCCTGCTTTTGTTGTAAATAGCAGAGAAGTAGCGATGATTTGCTAGCTTGCCTTTGATGTTTATTTTATTACCGTTCCACTATTTGTGTGGAAAATGTACACATTGTCTCTTATCTTTATTCAAAGAACTTAAAAAGTCATTCAAATGCTGTAGGTAAACACGTCAGACATAACAGAAGCTTTTTCACAGCCATACTTCAAGACTAGGAGTGGATGGCAAAGCTGGTTTTGCAAGATTCAAGAGGGGACAGAAGCTTGTACTCAAAATAATACTAAGATAGCTATTAATGGGTGGGAGCAGGGAACCTTTCTAAGATCAGCACTGATTCTTGTGGTGGCTCAAGGCCCCTTTGCTATCTCTGAGCCAGTGCCTGTTGTAAACTGTCCCTTGAAATCTCTGGTGGCTCTGATTTGAGAAAATACAGGAAAGGTGCTCATGAAAGGTCTGTGCAGGGTTTAAATAGAGCCTTCCTGGCCTGAGAGCAAAATCAAGCCCGTTGCTAACGCTGCCCATGAAACATGAGCAAAGTTGTAAGAAGTGGTGAAATAATCCAACTACTCCCATCTCTCGCCACTGAGAGTATATGTAACCTCAAGTCTTTTCCTGCTATAGTTTTTAAAAAGGCACAGTATCGCCTTCAGGTTTATAAAGATTAACACAATCATCGGAAAAACTGATTCTGTTAAGTAAACTTCACATCAAAAGCACTTTGATGTGCTGTATTATAGCAAAGCCAAACACCCCACCCCCATCACCCCAAGAAAAACCTCCAAAAACCTCCAGTGAAGCAAGGTAAAAAAAATCCAATTCTTTGTTCTAAAATGAAATGTCTCTTCCTCTTTAGATCAGCAGAGCAGGACTTTTTTTGATGTACGATCCCCTCTTTTCCTACCCAAAACAGTATCCAGTCAAAGACAAATGGAGAAATGTGAATGGCTGCTTGAAAATCATGCGATCAGCTTTGCTTCCCATTTTCTGTAGTATTTCACTCATTTAATTCAGAAATAGTCCACCAATGGGTATTTGGAAATAAGGTTGCACAGTCCTTTGAAGTTTGCTCAAGCTACCAATTACAAAAATATTCCTTACTAAATGTAGAAAAATGTTACGCTGTCTGGTGGTTGTGAGTGTATTTTTGGTTGATCCATGTTGTCTCCATGGTATTTTAAACTGTGGAGACATGTGTTTTTTAGTTCAGCAAACATCATTCAAAGGTGTGTCACGATATGTTCTTGGTTCAAATTCTTTTTAAAAATTATTTCTTCTAGTTTTTTTTTTTTTTCCTATCCCCACCCAGTTCTTTCTTCTCTTTTCTGCCTTCTGTCTCTCCAGACCACTAACTATAGATTAGAGAGGGTTTCCAGGTAAGGTTGTATAAGAACAACTGGTCAATAAGGGTCTCTTATAAGGGTGTCTGGGAAAGTCCTATAGTTAGTGGTAGGCAAGCTTATTTGTGCACCTGAGATGTCCAGCACACCAGCTGGACAAAGTGCTCCATCATCTCTTCTCCTCCTGTGGCAAGCTGCAGGAGTGCATTGCCTTGCCAGGAACGATCAGACTGGACAATGCACTACACTACGTGAGAAACAATGGAGCAGTTCAAAGAGCTCGCTCTGGATGGGCTGCTCGCAGCAGGAGATGTGCCTAGCATGCATAAATGAACTACAGTCTGTGAGGGTTGGCTAATTGCACTATGTATATTTTTTCAGTTGAAGGAAATCCAGCTAGGGACTGAGCCGTAAGAAAGGAGGTTAGTGGAAATTCCTTTAGACCTTGAGAGGAAGAGTTTGATCACTGAAGCAGAATGCATGTCTGCGTGAATTCCCTCATTGGGAAAGACTGGCACTTTTTCAGAAGGACATCCATTCCCTGTGGGTAGAGATTTTCTCGTGTCTTTGGCAGGTACTAGGAGCTGAGTTTACAATGGGGAGTTCCATTTCAACTTTGTTTCATGCGGTCTTTATTTTCTTGGGAGAGATTACTCAGAATGAAATTTTCCCATGCTGAGAGCTTAGTATCACTTCCTCCCTGTGCCCACTTCATGTTCCATAAAAAATCTCTGCATCTAAGCAAATTTTTTTTTTCTCCAGAGCTGTGGATTGTGACAGAATGGGCAGGCACAGATTTTCTCCTGTGAAGGAAGTGACATTATTGTTCTTGTTATTAATGCTTAGAACTGGAGGAAAATAAATCCAGATTCTTACACCATCATTTTCACTGACAAATCTCAGAGCTCTCCCATTTTACAGGCGACAAGGAGTGAAGGCGAGTCCTGCTGAAAATAATTTGGTAAGTCGGTTGCAACCCTGTCCGTAGAACTGAGCTCTTTGGAGCCCTTGTCCTGCCCTGTGTCCACTGAGGTATCCACCGCAAGGCCTCACTGGAAAGTGCTGTACTGTTTAGCAAGGAGCTGTCAAAATGGAGATTGCTCTGTCTCGAGACTCAGATAATTTATAGCTAATTCTCGCTTTTTACTAGTGCTGTGTTAAGCCTCCAGGGCTTGAATGAGGTTCCACACTGGCATAAGATGAACCTCTCTGGAATATATTGCAGGTTTGCAGTCTGAGAAATACGTGACATAAAAGAGTGCAGGGTGAGGTTAAATCAACACAGTATTTACAACATATTTTGTGATGACTTAATTCAGTAACTGTCCCCAAAGGCTTTTCTCATGGCTGATTACTGGGTTTCATGTAACTGCACCACGAGAGACAAAATCCAAATGGTGATGGACTTAGGGGCTTGTGGATCTCTTCAAGGGAATTTTTCTTATGGTAAGGAAGAAACTGGTATTGGAAAGCAGCACATGTATTGATAATCCTGGATATAATTGCCAGGAGAGAATTGCTTGCTAAGGGGCAGGCTCCAACGCAATTAGAAGTTACGCTGTGTTATGCTTGTTATGAAGTTATGATGCAGAAGCCATTTGGTGAAATTCTGTGGCTCTCTGCCAAGCATAGTGAATGGTTTTTCCTACTGGTGCCAAACAAACTTAAAAAGAAACCATCACAGCTTGTTTTTGCTGGTGCTGGACCAAATATCTGTTGGCATCAAACTTGGTATTGATGCCAGAGGCTTGCTATCACTGGCCCGTGATATGAGGAAACACCAGCTGAGCTGTTACAATAGCCTCTCACTGCCTTCAAGTCCGTGCATTGATGGAGGAAAGTGAACAACCCTGTAAGAAGAGAATTACAGCAAAATTAACCGAAGGATGAAGGACTTAGAAAATGTGATGGAGACTCACTGAACTTTGCTAGCCCTTGCTGGAGTACACCTAAGCCAACTCAAACCCACATATATTTTACATGGGTAAACAGTGACTAGAGATATGAAGGATATGTTTCAATTCAACAAAGTTAAAGTACTATTTTTAGCACTGTGGATCAACAAATTAATCACCTTGCCAATAATATTCCAGTTGTACAGCAATAAGTATTTAACATTCTTACTTCTGGGTTGGATTTCTTTTGCTGTTTCTTTGTTTTCAAAAAGCTATTTCTGGGTGGAATTGCATGATTTATATAAGCATTAGCCAAATATATGAATAAATAATGATGTGAAAACTTTCTTGATTTTTATTTTTTCCAAGACCAAGTGAAATGCATTATAATGGAGCTTTTCAGGAGCAGGCTGCTGACAGACTTTGCTTTGGTAGGCAGGATTTGGCAGGATTTAACTACCCTTAAGTTGTACCGCTCTGGTGCATTTTCTGACCTCCGTTTGCTGTGTTCTGTTTTTCTTCTCTGCAACCCCCCATGACAGCTCCAGAACCATTGGTATCTTTGAAAATCTGGTCCGTGCTGCTGCTGGCTTACTCCTGGAACAGAGAGCAGAGTTATACCGAGGGCACATCCACTGCAGTACCTCAGGTGGCGAGAGATGGGCATTTATGTCCTGCAAACTGGTTCTAGAAACCGGCATGTTTTCACCACCTTTCAGATGGCAGAGAAATGTAGCAAAGACTCGGAGAGCTGGTCCTTCTGTTGCTGCAAATGAAATAAAATCATTAATTTGTTGAGTTGCATGCACTGTGTATTTGATTTCCAGTTCCTAGGTGAGTTCTTAAGGGATTAGCTGAGTTTCAGTCTCTTTAAGGTGTGAATAAACATCCTGTTGCCTCACACCCATGAAATTTCTTCCCTACAGATGTCAGAGTGCTTTGTGCAGAGTGTTGCTATTTTGGTTCTCTTAAGTAAAGGTTTACAGGTTTTGAATGTCTTGGCCAAACTTACATGATCTAAGATGGGAATAGGACATGGGTTTCCTAATTCCTCCACTACTGCTCTACCTACTAACCCTGTTGTTTCCCTGAACCTTTACATATACTTTAATAGATTAATAATTAACCTCCAAGTGGGGCACTTTGAAGCAAAGCAAATGTAAAATGAAACCAAACACTTGTCATGGTTTTTAGTCATACCAGATTTGCAAGTAGGGTGTGTTTAAATGATGCAGGTAGATAAAGTCTTGTTAATTTAGATTAGAGTAAAAGTCAGTGCCTTATCAAAGCAAGTGACTAATTAGGAAAACTATTACCTTTTGGAAAAGAAACAGTTGAACTATCACTCAAAATTATTTTAACTAATTGAACTGTGCAACTGCTCAGGCTCGTGCAACTTCTGGGAAAGAGGAAAGACAGCGAGCTTTTCCCAGGAATTGCCAGTGTTCTGGGGGTTTTTGATAATTTTGCTTTTAGAAAGTTAACAGTACTTGTCATCACTGTGTAAACAAGGGGAAGGGAGGAGAGTCCCATGAGTCATCAAGGAGCCAAACATACAGAATTTAAGTGAAGAACTGGAGCATTTGTACTAAAGACACTGCCTTCATTCTCTTCACCTTACTAAGCCAACAGGACACCAAAGTGCTCGTGAATGGTTCAAAATGATGAAGTGAATCTCAGGTCTGTAATAACAGACATTGGGCATTTGGGAACCTGCAAGGGTGGAAACACTAGGGCAAATTCATGGTGTGAAAAGAAAGATTATGATCAGACTGTATTTATGTTCAGACAGATACATGCAATTGTGAAGAATCATTAAATAACTGTTAACCACACCTGCACAGAGCCTCTGGCAATGCTGGCTTATGCAGAATCTCAAGAACTGCCATGTGCCTGACGTCATACCTTTGCAAAGAGAGAAAAGTCTTGGGTGTTAGCCCAAGACTGGTAAGTAAAACACAGTCCACGGATTTGTGCCAGTTTAATGTCTGCAAGTGACTTTCTGGTGTGTCACACCCAGTATCTTCTGCCCTGTAAACCTGTCAGTAGTCCTGATTTGTTTGCTTATGACGAGGTCTTACTAAACATCTCCAAATCTACTTTAATGCAATGGCTCCTTCCCTCTAAGTCAGTCAGGACCGTGAGGAGTGAGTGAGTGAGTTTATGTGCACAGAGAGAGTCTAGCACAAACAGGATCCTAACTTCTCCGGGATTGTAATTGCTATTGTGGCCCCAGATGCTGCTTTGGGTTTCTTTTTACATGGATCATTTTCCCTTTTAAGAATATTGGGAAGTTTTGACATTTTTTTTATGATGGAAATGACTTTTCAGAACCTTTTTTTTTTACTGTAAAAAATAAATTAATGGAAATATATGGGGGAGGGAATCAGGCAGGTTAAAGGCACCATAGGAAAAAGAAAAGGGAGCAAAGCTGAGATGAAGAGGTGAAGATGAGGAGAAAGTTGGAGTAGAGAGCTCCAACTGAGAATACATTGCAGAGCAGTTCCACTTAGACTGCAGAAAATTTTCAGGATGCCCAACAATCTCCAATTTGACTGCTTCTGCTGGTGTAATTTTTTTGGACTGCTCAGCTCTACAGCTTTCCTCAGGCTAGGGAGTTCTCTGGCTTTTCGTTTCCCATGGTGCTTTTGGAAGCGATTGTCTTTCATCTACATTTTGTCTCTTGGAGTATACTTTTCCAGTCTTTCATGGCTAGGGGTGGTTGAGAAGTGGAAGGGTTTTTTTTGTGGTTGATTTTGGTTTTGTTTTGCTTTACATGGAATAAAAATTACAAAAAAAAAAAAAAAAAAAAAAAAAGCCAAAGTGAAGGTTGAACATCAGTATGTAATTCCTAAAGGGGCTGGGGTTCATCAGTTTGAAAGTTCTTTCTACTTGCAATTTCTGTGCAAAATATTTCCTCCTTTTATTTTTTTCCTAGTGAAAATCTCTAGCAACTGTTAAGAATAGGAGATTATGAATGAGAAACAGAGCATGACTGATGCACAAAGGGATTTAAAGATCTGCGGACTTCAGTATTCATATATGAGAAGTGGAAGCTCTGGTGCCTGACATTGATGGATCAGGCAATGGAGATATTTACTCATCACTTATGAGACTTCTTATTCATAGCTTGATTTATTTATGCCATAAGGGTTTGGAAGACAGTCCGTTTTTATCTTTTCGACCTGACACACGGTCAGTGCCAAGAAACTCAACAAGGCCCAACACAAAGATTTTTTTTAAGTTATCTAAGTGGTGTGGGGAAAACGGCCTTGTCCAGTGCTACTTAAAAAACTAGTGATCTCTGTAAGTCTTGGTGACTTGGATAGACTTTATTTTGAAGGCAGGATGTGACACCCAGTACCCCCTTACCCCTACTCTGGCCTTTTAATGTACTATCATTAAAATTTGGCCCCATGATGAAAACTGGTGTAGTCAGGTGCAGAGGCAAACTGAATAGGTGGGGCTCTCACTCCAGTGGGCTTGTATTCAAACCTTCAAAACTTTGTCAAGACTCATGACTATTCCCAGTTGAGACTTTAATTAAATGGTGTTGGATATGAGAATATTCTATTATACTGGCTTGTGCTGCTGAAAGAAATAGTGCCATGCTTCTTGATTGAAGAGACAGAGTCAAGTGAATAATTCGCAAGAAATAATTAGTCTAAATGTTCCTAAGTGATTCTTACAGAATCTGAGTCTGGTTGAGAAAGATCCCTATTTATTAATGCCATAGGACTCCCTTCCACAAGGGGAAAGTTTATTTATATAAGATGAGTAAGTTAAAGTATAGACTTGCAAGTTCTTCTTGAGTCATCAGACCCAGAAAACATGTATTTTATATTAAGGTTTGTACAATCTTTCAAACAAAAACATTTATGAGTGTGCTTTAACTGATGGGTATATGATGACTGACATTCCAGAACCTCTTCTGCGCACACCTACGCTGGCATACTTTTATACATAGGAGTAATCCTAATTAATTTGGGAAAATTGCTCTTGTGCATGAATGTATTCATTAGTATTTGAAACACCATGGTATGGTGAGTCTTCCAGATACAATCTTGATCTTGCACTTAAAGGTGCCCACAATGTCCCATCTGGTCTTTAGGGCTACCTTAGCCCTAATAAAAACAGGCCAGCACCCAGTCTTTCCCCTGAGGGCTTTAGCATGGCAAAATTCTCTTCCTTACAAAGAAGTGGCCTCATCTGTGCTGTCTAGAGGGAACTGTCCTTCGTCTGTGTTATCTCCTGACCAGAGGCCTCTGCATGGCATGAGAAAGTGCTGGGTTAGAGGGACAGCCCTTGTCAGGAGGCTTGTTGCTAGTTAAATAGTGTGGACAATCAGATGCCAGCTTCTTCACAGCATGACCTGGCTGTTTTTAATTTGCAAGTGCAAAATGTAACTTAAATGAATATGTGTGTTCATTCTATGCCTTGAAGCTTTGATAAGGTATTATTGCTCCCATCTGCTCTTTACAGGAAAGAGTTGTTCCTTTCAGCAGTGTATTTTTGGGGTTGTATTGCCTGGGTTTCTGCCCCAGTGAAGCTGAAGAGTTTTGCCCAAGAACATTGCAGGGAAACAGTCTTTTTCTGTATGTTGTGAGTCTTCCTTTTCAGAGTTAAGATTTGATGCAGCCTATTTTTTAATTTTATTTTTATAAACACCATTTTAGTTTGTTACAAGGAAACTATTGGCTAAGGTATTAAAGTGTTCAAAAGTTACAGCACTAGGAAGAGTGGTTTTATTTTAAACAGTGGAAAACACCGATAATTTCACAGGCAACAAGAAAATAAAGCCAAAGAACCAAATATATTATCGTCAGTTTGAACTGAAAATTTGTACCTTTAAAGACTTCAAAGTATGTAGATTCTGCTTTGCAGATAGTGGGTTCTCAGTGCTACTGCCTGAAATTTCAAATGCCTGCACATATTGTCACACCTGGGAATTGTTATAATCTCATCCCAAAACAGGTGACTGTCGTCCATGAAGTGATTTTCACCCTGTAGTACCTGTTTCTGTTAGCTGAGGAAGTCTAAGGCTTCCCAGGTGACCACCTGGGATGTATTACAAAGCTCTGAAAAGCATTTAACATCAGTTTCAGTTGGTTTGTCTTCTTTTATGAAGCATCTAAAATGAAAGGTTCTTCAGTTTTTAATGCTTGAGATACTCTGCTCATTTATTAACATTATTTATGTAAGGTAATTGATTGTGAAAAGAAAAACTACTTTCATCATTAAATCAAACTTTATCCTGATGTTAAGATAGGATTTAACATACTGAGCTAGACAAAAACATTGTGTAAGGTGAGAGGGATTGCCCCTCAAAATTTATTTGCTGCTTAAAAGCTGCACACTGAGTTCTACCTCAAGCATTACAGATATTTTCTTCCTTTACCTGGCCGCCACTGGTTTATAGTCCTTTCTGGTATGACTTGTGCAGAAGAATGTTTCCCATCAGGCTATTTTGTAACATCTTTCTGTGAAGTGCTTGAACATTAGTGCTTGCTCCAGGAAAAGGTGAGTTAAGATGTGTTTTTATGTGTCCTGATGGCTGCCTTGCTTCATCAATACTAAAAAGGATGTCTTTATTGACACTGAGTGCTTTCCAAAAATGTTCTTTCCACCATTACTGATGTGTTGCTTAAGAGAGCCAGCTTAAGCTTGCCGCACTGAGTTTTGTGTTGTGTTGCATTGGTTGATTACCTCCTTCTGTTAACTTTCCATGCACAATTTAATTAAGCTGTGAATAATGGGATGTTTTATCAGATGGTACAGCATTATTAATTTCAGTGAAGTGTTGTGTGATGAACCAGCTAAAGATCTGGACAATAATTTATACATTCTTCACATTTAACTGTCAGTGCATTTTGGATGAAGATAGCTACCAGCATGTGTGATTGCAACCCTGCTGCTGAAAGAGGTGTGTCTGTTTATGCCAGCAAAGTGCTTGACTGTTGGTAAAAATATAATGGCATGGTAATTACTGGTTATAGATACAATGAAGATCGAACTTTTTTTTTTTTTTTTTTTTTTTTTCCCTATCCAGAATGCTTTTATTATCCTGGAAGCATTCTTCCTGTCTTTTTGTATAAATAGCCAAGAGTACAATGTTTCAGAGTTAGAAAACTGTGTTAAACAA
This sequence comes from Motacilla alba alba, assembly GCF_015832195.1. Lineage (NCBI taxonomy): Eukaryota > Metazoa > Chordata > Aves > Passeriformes > Motacillidae > Motacilla > Motacilla alba. The sequence continues at coordinate 68,765,087 of NC_052017.1, read as the reverse complement.
GACAATCATAACGATTAATTTCTGCAAATATTTTTCTATATATTAATTGCCCATGTGCTGTAAACAGTATTCTCAGGTGCCCTTCCATACAAATTATTCATGACTTATTTTAGCTAAAGATCAACAGCAGCCAAAGAACCCCTTTATAATGTCTGTAATGTGCATACTTGCTATTTGTATGAGCAAAATGGTGTGGTTTCTTTCCTCTGATTAGATAATTGTGGGCCAACTTAATTCAATGCATATGTGAATAATGGGGAAAATTAGAATATAATCTGTAGCCAACAATATCTAGTTTTAAAGTTGTTGTTCTTATGTATCTGGAAATTCAAATAAGCCTAGTCTGATTTTTCAGTAAAGTAAATAAAATGTACATTTCAATAGAAATCAAACTGCTCACAAATGATTTCAGATGGAAGTTGGCTTTCAACAGAAAATGGCAATGCAGTTTTCCTGCTCTTTTCAGTTCATACTTCTGGCTGAAAGGTGTATGCAGTTGACACAACATGTTGTGACTCCTCAGCAAAATGTTGCAATTCATATTGGTCAGAGTATGCAGTATTTCAGAGCAGTGCATAATTTGTGATTGCAACAATCTCAAATAGAATATAAGCAATGGGAGCACATAAATTTTGTTCAGTGTTTCCATCTCATTCATAATTTTGACTCAGCAGTTCCAGCTGATTATTAGTAGTTTCTTCAACCAGCCTGGATTGGCTAAGGGAATTCGCTTTAACATACTGAAGGGTATTTTCATTAAACTTGGCCTATGTAAAAGTGGCTTTCTAAATTGAATTTACTGAACTAATCTTGGTGCCTTTGCTATTGTGTATTGCATCAAGCAACAAAATAAGCAAGAAACAAAGTGGTAAAAAATATTATTTAAACTGGAAGCAAAGCAGAATTCATTAGAAGGAGAATATGGACCATGCTCATTATAGGATTTGCTAATGTTCATAAGTTCTTCTAACTAAAGTTAATGTATGCTAATCATTATTTATGAGCAGTTATTATCAACAATACTATTAACTTCTATAGTACTAATAATAGCTATCTGGGCTAATTAACTGTTTTAAATTGAATTTTGTAATATTTGCAATTTTTCTCACTTTTATGGGAACTAAATAAAATCACCCCCATTGCTTAACACATTTCATACAGGACAGTTCTGGTTTTGGAGACATGATTTGAAGCAGAATTAAGTGGTGCTTAAGAATGTTCCTGCTTGTGCCAACAAAATAGACAGAGGAATAAATTCAACATAAATTCATCGAGCACATTTTCTCTGTTAGTATGAAACCAGTTCATTCTGGTGAAGTGCAGAAGGCTCACTTAAAAGTTTTGTACTGTAAATACTGTGTTTAGATGGTTCCAAATGGTATGGGGGAATGCTCTTCTTGTGTTGGCTGTTTTCTGTTTTTCTGGTTAGAAAGAAAATTATTTTATGATCTCTAGGCAGTTGTTTGTTTGGGTTTTTTTATTATTCTTTCCTGTTTGTGAGGGGGCAAAAAAGAGTAGAAAAATCTTGACTCAGCTATAAACAGAAAGTAGAAGGCAAATTGATGGGAGCACAGAAAAGGGGATCTTCTAGCTTTTACAATTACCTCTTCAAAATGGTTTAAGGATGGTAATAGTGTGCATTAGTCTGCAGATTCCACGGGACCTCGTTCTATTTGAACAATGAGATACCATGTATATGTACCCTATGTGAGGCATAAAAATAAGTGTGAATGATAGCAATGCAGATAATATTGCTTCTTATAAATAATAATTAATGCTAATTAATGTTGACTCTATATATTGTGGCTTGGATGAAACTCTGGCAGGAATTGGCAGACATGCTGATATGAAATCTCCACCCACAAAGATCTGCTGAAAGAGCAGTATCTGGTGTAAGGGGACCTGCCCTTTTAAGTGCAAAGAATACAGAGGTTTTCTAATTGTTTTTCCCTTTTGCAGGGAAAACAAGCTTGTAGCTTTAGAGTCAGTCTGCATACAAGTCTCCAGGAGCTGCAGACATGGAACAAATGCAGGATCAGATCATGTTCCTTATGTAAGCTTATAAGCAGCGTTGCACATTCACTGGAAATAGCACATGCAGGGCAATGTTCTCCAATTGTACTGGCCCCTTCCCATGTGAAGATGTAGATGCATTTGTTGAGGACAGGCGATGCCCTTTCCCAAATTGGGTGGGAGGCTGCTGAGCCATGCTGCTGTGTGGCTGTTCCACAAGATGCAGGAAGGCAGGCTGCACAAACTGGTGCCAACAGGGAGGCTGACGCCTCCTCACTAGGCTTTGGTAAATCAGTATCTGCAAGTGTGTCCACACATATGCAAACTATTTTCCCTCTGCCACTTCCCTCCCACTCTGAGCTGCCTTCCTCCCCACACTGCCCTTGAGTCAAGAGGTCAGTGCTACCACTTCTTTTTTCACCAGTCATGCTTTTCCTTCTGTATTTTATCCTCTGGGTGTTACTTTCCTTCCTTCCAGTGGAAGGGCAGCAAGAGCCATTTGGCTGATTTAATGTTTTTCTGGGAAGGAAAGGATAAGACTTAAAAAACCTGGATGCCTTCAGGCAAAATGTGATTTTCAATCAAAATTCTTTGTCTGAAGGGAGCAGATTTTTCTTACAAGGGACAGAATTTGCCCCTACAGAGCAGTTTTACCCACATTCCTCTGAAACACAGAAGTCTGTGCACTGTTGATGTTAAGGAGGATGAGGGATAGAATGACCAGTTGCCATCATAAAATAATCCAGCTTCCCAGAGGGAGAGGAAGAGAAAGGGGTTGCGTATGGCCTTGAGAACAAGAAGGAAAAGGAGAGGAGGAAGTGCCTGGTTGTTCCTGTTTTGGTGGGGAGTGTTGTGGGGTCCCTGGTGACTGTGTGAGCAGCAAACACCCTTGCTTAGAGCTGTAGACCAGGCCATTTGCAAGAGCAGCTCTGTGCCTGCAGCAGCTGCCTCTCAGGGGTAAATGCTAGAGAAGAACTGGGCCTGTGGAGCTGTATTAACTGGCATTTCAAAGGTGAGGTATTCTGTTTTCTTGTTTGTTTATTTGCTTCCCACTGGGGGATCAGTTAGATGTTGAGATGGCTTGACTTGATACACACCTCCTTAGCAAATACGTTGATTCAACATTTAGAGGATCATGTTTCTTTGTGGTGCAGAGTTATTTAATACAATATTTGTGGTAGGCTGATGACACTTGTGATGATCAAAAAGAATAAGTTGTGTATTTTTTTAAGAATGTGTTAAACTAGTTCTGTCAAAATAGAGACAATAAATACTAGTAATTGTTTAGTCAGTTGAAAAGGAATAATTCCCCACATTTTTTAAAACACAGTAGGTAATGTTTTGGTTGAATATTTATGAAGAACCTATACTTACCTCTACATGTCTGAAGCTGGGCATAGAGTACTGTACTTGTTTTGTATGATTCTGGAATTGGAAAAACTGGACTATATCCCTGACGATGACAAGGAAAGTCTGCATAAAGTAGACTAACTTTAAATGTTCAGATTTCCTCTGCTAAACTGCTCTGGCAGAAGTGAAATGCTAGGATAGCAAAGATAGACTACACCTTCCTTCTTAAGCTGAGGAAGGTGGGCAGGGACCAGGGAGATGGCACAGGTTCTGCCAGTTTGGTGGAAGCTTGTTGGTGGAAATCCTAACAGACCAGCTTGGGACTGATCTTTCTTAACATTTTCCTTAATGCCTTGGGTGTAGAAGGTTGGAGCTGACTTATGAAATTCTCTGCTGACACAAGACAAGGAGGCATTGTCAAGGTAGAGATAAAGTCCAATTCTTCCCATACAGGGAGTGTGAGGGCAGGAACAATAAAAACAGACTAAATGTTTAAATATCTGAAGGTTTCTGCCTTTAGTGAAAATGGTGGTTCCCTAGGGAAAAATACAGTGCAAGGCAGTAAAGAAAGTGGCAGAGAAAGATTTGCATATGCTAATTGACTACAGAATAACTGTGAGCTTCTGGTGCAATCTGGGAACAGCCGAATAGAGAGTGGTCATTAATGGTTTAAGTTTGCAGTTAGGAGGCGACTAAAAATGAGATTCTGTTACAATCTTACAGCTGGAGTAGGAAAAGCAGCAAACCTAGCTGGACCTTTATGAGCTGATGAACAGGGCTCTTGATTCAGAAGTTAGCAATATCAACATTAGTGTGGTGGCGCAAGGCTAACACAGTCCTTATTTTTCAATCAAAAAGGCATGTGTGCTTTATTTAGCTGCATAGTGCATATAGAACGGGAAATTACTGTAGACATTGCTGATTAAACATCTGAAATCCAATAAATTTTAATATTGAATGATGATAGTGTTCCACTTTATTCATCTTAATTTTCATTAATTTCTCCATGTATGACATATTTTGGACTTTATGGAACTTGTTATTTATAATTGGTCTTGTGTCAACAAGCAGTGAAGATCAGGCTGTCTGCCTTTGCTGAGAGTTGGCTTAATTTAGTAGTAGTGCTTAGCAGCTATGTAGTGCTTTAAAATTTCAAATATTAACTAATTAGCCATCGCACCAATTGCTTTAAGTATTATCAACCTTCTATAACAATGAGTAAATAGCTGTTGTTACCCATATTTCTGAGATGAGGAAATGCAGACACAGATGGGCTGGTTATGTCCCTGTGTGTATTTGTATATAGGTATTTCAAAGGCACATATAGTTTCAAGACCATCTACTTGTTAGACCTGATTTGGTGTCCACTGGTGCCAATGGAAATTGTTCTATCAGCTTCAAAGAGTTTCCTTGCTGCCTAATTGAATTACTCTGCAGAAGCCAGCTTCCAAATATGGTACACTTTGAGATGGGTTGTCATGAAAAGCACATCTGCTCTGGCTGTCAGAACCCTTACTGTGGTTGTAGGGGAAAAAACAAGCACCAAAAGTGATGAGGTTTGCTCAGCACCCAGTGAACAAGTCCTAGAGGTGAGACTCCATGTGGGCTTTGTTTTCTGGGAAAATAATATAAGAGCTTGAAAATATTGATTATAAAATTATGAGATTTTTCATGTGTTCCTAAGCAAACATCACCTGTTGATTTTTATAAGAAGTAGCCAGGTATTTTGACAGTCCCAACATGTATTTCTCAGACATCTATTCAGACATCCAGATGACTTAAAAAATCTCTCTCTACACTTCAGGGCTATGTGGGAGTTAAAACTTAGATAGATATGTCTGTTGACCTTTTCCTGAAAACTCTAAAACTCATCTATGTTGTTTTTTTTTTTTTTTTTATATTGCTTTTCAAATAAGTTCTGAAGTTCTGTGAAGAAGTAAAAATGAAAGGAAAAAATCTTAACCTCAAGTATAAAGCTGAAAGATCATAGAAATCCTTAATGGTGTGGCCAGCAGCTCTGTAATGTCACCTAAACGTGACATACCTAGTCTAAGTTTGACCAGTTATGGGGAATTTTATGGTTCAGCTGTGTTCCTTGAAAGATGGAAGTAACTCTTCACAAATTCAGGATCATATTGTCACATGTATTAATTCAGAGTTCTCATTCCTTGAGCATTTACGATGCTTTACATAAGAATTATTTTTTTCTGCAAATGCTCCTGCCCTTAAAATTATTGAGATTTGTGACAGATAGCATAAAATGAGTAAAACAATATGGAAAATGGGCTTTTACAAAATATAATATTGAATTCCTTTTGATGTTAACATTTACTTGATCCTAGTAGTCAATAGTATAGTATAGCCCAAGCTTTGAAAGATGAGCTTAGAGTGGGAAAACAGCACAGACAGCATTTTCTTCACTGTCCTGCCACATGCTGCTAAATTCATGCTTCTTTTGCCTGCCTTCCCAGCCAGGAACGTCTCAGTATACGGGAATTATCACAGTAACAAGAACATACAGAACAATCCTCTCTCTTGAGTGCAAGCCCTATGCTGTGCTTCCAAACAAAGCTTTTCATGTTTGTTAACTTGCTACTCAGCAGCAATTGGGAAATGACAGATGCTGTAAGGGAGACCCCTCCTTAGGCTTATTTCTGTAAAGAAAAAATGATGAGAAAGAGAGTCACGTTCCTCCACATGCCTCAAGGTGTCAGATATTATTGGGGCACTGCAGTCAAACTGGTGTGTTTACAGCAGATCAAAGGGGTGAAATGAGCCGGAGATGAAGGCTGCTGAACCAAACCCCCACCTGCTGCTGGCACATTGGCTGCACGTGTTACACTCAGCAGTGCGGCATCAATACTAGTGCAGCAGCATGGTAGCTGTTGTGCTCAGCTTCTGTTTTCAGGTAATCTCCAGCATGTGAGGGGTTGTTTCTTTCTGTCCTTGTGAATCTTAGAATAGAATATAATAGAATCACAGAATGGCTTTTGTTGGAAGGGACCTCAAAGATCATCTAGTTTCAACCCTGCTGCCATGGGCAGGGACACTTTCCACTAAACCAGATAGCTCAAAGCTCCATCCAACCTGGCCTTGAACACTTCCAGGGATGAGGCACCCACAACTTCTCTGGACAATCTGTGCTTTGCAGTGCTTTGCCACCCTCTCAGTAAAGAGTTTTCCCCTAGCATCTAATCTTTAAACTTGCTCTCTTTCAGTTTGAAGCTATTCCCCCTTGTCCCATTGCTCTTGTGAAAAGTCCCTCTCCATCTGTCTTGTAGCTCCTTTCAGGTACTGGAGGCTGAAATTAGGTCACCCTAACTCTAGACTGAACAATCTCAATTCTGTTAGGCTTTGCTCACAGCTCCGTCCTTGTGGTCATCTTCGTGGCTCTCCTTTGGACTCAATCCAGCAGGTCCATGTCCTTCTGTGTTGGGACCCCAGAGCTGGATGCAGTGTTCCAGGTGGGGTCCCACCAGAGCAGAACAGAGGGGCAGAATCCCCTCCCTGGCCCTGCTGCTTTGGATGCAGCCCAGGACATGTTTGGCTTTCTGGGCTGTGAGTGCACATGGCTGGGTCATGTCCAGCCCCTCATCCACCAGCACCCCCAAGTCCCTCTTGGCAGAGCTGCTCTCAGTCAGTGCCTCTCCCAGCCTGTGTCATTACTGGGGTTGTCCTGACCTGGGTGCAGCACGTTGCACCTGGTCTTGTTAAACCACGAGGTTCCCATGGGCTCTCTTCTTGAGCTTGTCCAAGTCCCTTTGGGTTGGCATTCCATCCTTCAGGTGTGTCAGTTGCACCACCAAGCTTGGTGTCATCTGTAAGCTTGCTGAGGGTGCACTTGATCCCACTGATGATGTCATTATTAAACTGTAGTGGTCCCAATACAGACCCCAAAGGGACACCACTTGTCACTGATGTCCTTTGGGATTCTGGGCCATTGACCACAACCCTCTGGATGCAACTGGGCAACAAATTGCTTATCCACCTAACAGTCCACCTGTTGAATCCACCTCTCTCCAATGTAGAGATGAATTCTGGTTAGCTACATCTACCAAAAAAGAAATCTGAATTGGACCCAGGATCTGTATGGCCACTGGCACCGGCCTCCAGCACGGGAGCAGAGGAGGACCCGGATCTCCTCACCAGGATGTCTGCTTGCTCTCCAGAGCAGCTGCTTTCCCTGTTTCCTTTTACTTCTGGCTATGATGTTCCTCTTTCTTGGTTGGTGTTCCAGAGGAGACTATTCAGTGGAAATTCAAGATGGAAGATGTTTTACTTTGTGTCTGATAGAAAAGTGGCAGCTATGGTCTGCCACTATGCTGGCAGTTTTATTGGCTGTATTGATACTTCTATACCTGTTCTTCTTGTTCTCAGCCCTAGAGAGGAGATACCCCTTAATCCTTGGGGTCCACTTGATTCCCAAATTTCTCCAGATACCTTTATATTCTTTCTTGTAACTTATATCTGTTTAAGCATTTTTGTCTGACTGGTTTGGGAATAAATTGAATGAAGGTTTCATTTCATCAGTCTTCCATTCTGCCTTTTTTTTTTTGAGCTGTGTGGGTGGGATTTGTTCCTTTTAATCATGTGTTTTCTCCGTTAGCAATGTTGCTTTTTGCTTAAAGGGTATTTAGGAGAACAATCTCACTCCTGTCACCCAGATACAATGTGTGTTTCAGACACCAGAACCTTTTTCCACAGTTCTCCTCTCCCCTTGTGTTCCTGCCCCTGTGATAAAATGTTTTGTTCAGGCAGAGCACCAGAATTGTAGTGGTGAGACAATTTTTAGTTTGGCAGTGTGATGGTGTACGGATGATCTAAGGGAAAAGCGTGGCTTTGGAACGTGGCTAAGCACAATAATCTGTTTCTTAAACTTGACTTCTTGTTTCTCCCACTCCGTGAGCTGAGCACATAATTTGAGTCTGTGCCCCACTTTTTCAACATGCAGCCTGAGCATAGTGGCAAGGATTCACATGTTTCACAAGGCTTAGAATGAAAATGCCATATAAATGGCTCCCTTTCCATATGAGAAGGAGGTTCCAATCATCTGATCCTTCTATGGCCAATTTTAGATCCTACTGTGGCCAATTTTGTGACATTAAAAACCATCAAGATTAGGTTTATTTTTACTATGAGATCAAAGTCATATCATGAATTGTAGAGAGATGCATGAAAAGTCAGGTGCAGTTCTTGCCCTGGAATACTGTGAAGTTAACAATATTGGTTTTTGAAAAAAATTGGCTATTATTCCAAATTGCGGAAAAACTGTTAATGGATCCTTTCTAGAGTTCTTTGGAATGGAGCTTACTAAGGGCAATCTCAGGCTGTCTTCTGTAGTCTCGCAAATTTCTTATTAAGAAAATGAATAGGAGTTTATTGAAATTATTAGATTGGAGTTGCCAGGTCTTTTCTGGTAGTCCTTCAATTCCTCTCCCCACAGTGCCTGAAGCCATACTTAAGTTTCGTGAATCTACATATGCAGAGAGAGAAATGAGATTATTGTGCTAAAGATCACTGTCTCTATAGAACACAAAGATATCTTACACACATACACGTACTCTGAGATGAATATGCATAAAGAAAGGAGAGATGATGTCTTTCTGTAAATTAGTGTACCTTAATTGAAGTCAATCAAACTGCTAATTTGATTTAGTCAAACAGTACTAATTTATACCAGCAGCTGAGATTTTGGCCCTTACTGGTTTAATTTCATACTAATCTGTTTATAGCTTTCAAATATATGGAGCCAGTTGATTGCTAAACTGTTTATTGGGTGTGGTTCCAGGATTACAACAGTAATTATTTTACTGAAACCCTTTATTTTCAAAAATGCATGCTTCAGATTTACATAATAGGACTAGACAATGACTAAGGGGCAAATTATACAAAGATTATTGCATGCACTTACGCATGTGTTATGTTTTTATGACTCAGAATGGAGCTTGTTTGTGTTCCACCTTTGGACAGAGGTCTCTTTGTGGTGGGGGGGGAACAACATTGTAGAGTACAAAATTACAAAAGAGTCTCAGCCTGTGGAATTCTGTGCCAAGACACGATGCTAGACGATAAAATATTACTTAAGCGTGAAGGTGGGGGACTTGATTATGAAATGCCAAACGGTTTTCCATGGCTGTGCTCCCTCCATGTGGTGTTTATTGCATCCTTAGAGCTGAGGCCGTCAGTGCTAATCCTAACTGCAAAACACTTGTCTTTGTGACCTGTTATCAAGTGCTGGCACAGGGGCATTCAGAGTGGTATTTTGGGTGATGTTTGCCTGGAAATACCCACTCTGAATGCCTTTCCCCATGCCAGAGGATAGTGTTGTTAAGGACAGTGGCATGGTGCTTTGAAATGTTGTTTTTCCTCATCCTCCTTTGGTGTGCTCCAGAGAATAGTTTGCATCCATTTGATCCTCAGGAAGGCTGCCAGCAGTCTTGTCTGAAGAACCATTGCAGCAAGAAGAGTTTCAGCCCCGCACAGTGCCTGTGTCGGGATCGATGGATCACAGTGCTCCACCCTGTGTGGTCCTTCCCTTCTTCTGTCATCAGTGAGCCAGTGAGTTGCTACTGGTTTGATGAGTGCTGAGGGTGGGAGGACACTTCAGTGTAGGTTTGATACTCGAATCAACCTGTTCAGCCTGGTTTTTGGTGGGATCTGCAGTCTGAAGGTGGAAGGCTTTAGCCTCTCATCTTTTGAGCTGTGCAGCTTCTCTCCTGGCTTCTTGGTGTTTACAATAATTACTTTAATGACACAGACCATCATCTCTGTGCTGTTATCAAGTGCGCAAAATATTTGTTGGAGAGTTCAGGACTGCAAGATTTGCTTTCTTGCAGCCAGAAAAGAAATTAATGAAAACATTGCTCTAATAATCCCCATCCCTGACCTCTTTAATGCATCCTCAAAACTAAATGCGTATAAATAATCACCTGGGTTTTGTAAACAGAGCTAAGTAGAAAGATACAACCCACTTTGGGTTCACCAACTCTGACAGCACTTCTTAAAAAAAGAAGTGTCTGTGAAACAACTTACTGTAACTCTTACAAGTTTACAAAATGACCTCAATCTTCACAAATGCTTGTTAAAGGATTTTCTAAAAAGAGCAGCAACACCTGGAGACTCATTTATCACTGTCTCTGCCTACTGGCAATCCCACCTACACACTGAAGAATGACTGCTAACACAATATTTATGCAATAAACCAGCTGAAATGTATAAAAAGAAAAGTCTTCTGTAGGGATGGTAGAGATTAAAGAAGTATTTGAAGTCATTGGTTATTTTTTGCTGCCTGATAAACAGGGAAGATTCTTTTGGTTTCATGGCACAGTTCTCTTAAAATGAGAAAACTTGGTATTCATTCTGACACTGGAAGGCCACCTAAGACTGAGAAGATTTTCCTGTTATGAAAAAGGTTCTTTTTTCCCCCTCATCTTCATGGTTATAAACCATAGTTTCATCTTCTGTAACTCTACTACTGAGCAGGGCCACTGAAAATTTCTTGAAGCCATTTGTTGTCTTTCAAGCCTCTTCAATAATATCCAAAGGTATCCACCATGCAAATACTAGCCTCATAAATCCTAAAGACCTTACACTTCTCTTACTGAAAAATGGTGTGACGACTCTACCTAAGACCCAGACATTAACTTCAGTCAGTCCAGTAGCTTTGATTACGAGTGACAACTGGGTTTGTAGAATACTTCTTTCTGCTTGCAAGCATAAGGCCTCTCTCCCCAGGCTTCTGTCTCTCCTGTTCAGTGGCCCAGTGCATTGAAATTCAGGAATGTTCATGGAACCCAAATTTTGTCTTAAATCTCCAGATTGTCAACCCATGAAATTCTTAAACAATGAGCCTGTTAATACAAATTTACAGTAGCTGTGTTGGTCAGTTGGTATAAATAAAGAGGACTGTCACCTAAGATCATGTTGGTCAGTCTAGGAAAAAAAGAACATTCTCTTCAGACCTAGGAAGATGGTCACCAGAGGACTATCACTTTAAAATCATGTGCGATTATTCTGCTGGGTCATACATTCATGCCCAGTGCAAGTACAATGATTGTACAGAGGAGCGATTTGTATGCAAATGGTCAGCAAAAAGTGACTCTGTCAAGGCAGAGGGAATAGCCACTAAAGACGAGCTGGGGGACAGTCCTCATGGCCTTGTGAAAGTTTGTGACTAAGCACACAGCAGCTATGCAAGTATGTTGTAGTCAGCAAGAGTGCTTACTGATGGCATGATCCTTCTTCTGCATGTATCTTCTCCCTGCTCAACAGCTTTGTTGAAAATGTACAAAAAGACCCCAATAAAACTAACACAAAGCAAAATAACAAAAGCAAACAAAGAAACCTTCCAGGACACACAGAAGTAGCATGTTAGATCTGTGCATGGAGGTTTTTATGAGGGGTAGTTTGCCCTGAAATTGTGTTGCTTTAGCACTGTTTGTTAGTGAAGAACACCACCAAGTCATCAGATGATGTAAATAAGTGTCTGGGAAGTACTTCAGAATAAAATCTTGTAGCTTGTATTGGATCACATGTGTGAACATGAGTTAGGAATGCTGTTTAAAAAGGAAAAATAAAAATAAATGCCAAACTTGGGACATACAAACAGGAATACAGCTGACAAGACACATGAAGTAATCCTGCTTCACTCAATGCTGATAAGGCATCAGCTGGAGCACTGGAACTGATTTTGGGCTGTGCCTTCCTAATAGGATGTGAGCTAATTGGAGAGAATCCAAAGTGAACAAGGGGATTATAAAACATCTGCAAAACCTAATGGTAAGAAGAGATTGAATGAATTGGGGATTTCTGCCCAAAGAATGGAGGATCTCAAAGGGAGAGAGAGTTTAATAAGGGTTCTCAAATACATGAAAAGCTCTGGCAAAGTGGGCACTAATTGGAATATAATGTTATCTAGTACAAAATCATAGGATTCTATGCTATTATTGTTCATATCAGGTTCTAATTGCATTTTGTTAAATGGTAGAGTAGATATTTAGGAATACTTTATAGCAGTAAGAATTGTGATTTGTGGAGGGATAGAATGTAAGAAAATAAAGATAGTGCAGAAGGTAATTTCACACCTGAGAAGTTGCAGCTGTACCAATTATCAAAGATTAGGAACAGGCCTGACTTTAACAGGCCACAGCTGTAACCCATGAGAAGAAGAGAGAATAAGAGTGGGTTAGCTGGCTGAGAAGAAAAACTGTGAACTGAGAAGAGAACTGGGAACAGGAGTTTGTTAGCTGTCCTGTGAAGAAGAAGGAGTCAGTGCTGTGAGGGTCTGCCCATGAGAAATCACCCAGACGGTATGGAACTCTTGCAATAAGGCAACAACAGTGATTGCCTGGAGTAGTAGCAGAGTTTCTGTAAGTAGAAAGAAATAGTTTAGAAAAGGTGGGTAAATATCTCTGAAGAAGGATGTAAGAGCAGATGCTTTTGCCTTGGAGCACCAAAATGAAGAAGTTCATTAGGTTGGTTTCATTGCTGTTTTTGCTATTCTTTTATGGGAAAGTTAAACAGTGATGATAACAAGACTGCTAAAGGCCTATGATGATTTGTGCAAATTTTAAGATGCATTTCTAACACAATGCCGTGTTTACAGACAGATTCTTCATCATGTTACAGGATGGCAATCCACACAGACCTCTCTCTCTGATACACCCAGGAGTCTGTAGGGGCTGGTGAAGGAGGAGTATCAGAGGGTGGTGCCTGGCCCAGCACAGAAGATGTGGTTTGGGTTAGTCTCAGTATGTTGTAGCTCAGCCAGTTTTGTCTAGATCATCTCCTTGTGGTGTAATTTAAGGGATTTTCTTTTTCCTTGTAAGAAAATAGATAAGGATTTGATTGAAACTGGAGGAGAGGAGATTGACTAGATACTGGCCATATGTTGTGCAGGAAATGCTACTTGCAGGTGCTACTAGGAACTTGTGTGAAATGCATAGAACCATCAAATTAATGCTTAGTGTCAGCAAATAAAGGAAATGCAGAACCTGAAACTAAACAGCCTTCGAAACTTACCTTCATTTCTTTTTTTTATTGCAGTATTAGGGCTAAGGAGAGAAAGAAAAATGTGATAAAAGTCAGGTTTTGATTAGAACAGGAAGAATTGAAAATTTACTGAAAAAAAAAAGGTTTAATATAAATCTATTAGACTTTTTCATCTTCAGATAACAACAGAAAATCAGCTGAAATGGAAAATGTTATGTCATAGTCCTTAGGAACTGCAGGGGCAAGTACTCCAGTGTACTCTATTATACACTGGAGTTCCAAGTTTTTGGACAAATGTTTCTGCCTTATGATGAACTACTGTGTGCCAACAGAAAGTGAGGCCATCAGATGTTACCAGAGAGGGAGCCTGGCTAGCCAGTCTCATTCATAAAGGAGAATGCACGCACGTACCAGAAAGTACAACCATTGAGCTCTAAGTTAAGAAGTTAAAATCTTTAGTGTTCGGACATAAGTTGGGAGTTTTTGAAAGATATTATTCCCTGTAAGGAAAACGATTCTCTGGCCAGCTCTAATGGGTAAGAAAAAGACAAGATAATATGGCTGGTTTGTAGGGCAAAAGGCTTCTCCTGCATGTCTGACCAGTTGTTTTTCTTTGGGAGACAGTAAAATGGGCACAGTGCTGCACAGCAGTTCTCAACTATTCTGTTTATCTTGAAAAACATACAGGCATGAGAGTGAGCTGCTAATCTTTTCAAATTTCTAAATCATTCCATGTCATACACTACAGAGAGTGGAAATAACTACATATCACCTTTAGGCCTCTATTTTGTTGTGCTGAAGAAATGCATTGGCCTGGCCTAACAAAGTGCCAGATGGGTCACACCCATCACAGGGGAACCTGTGGAGGGCTAAACCTGGCCAGCAGCCCAACACTCACCCTGCCTCTTGTTCATTCCTCTCTTCTGTATAATAGGAAGAAAAAAGAAAGAAGGTGAAGAGCTTTGTAGATTGAGATAATGATAGATTAATACGGAAAGCAAAAAGCTGAGTGTACAATCAAAGGAGACAGAGGAATTAATTCATTACTTCTCATCCACTTTCTTCCTGGGAATCAGGGTCTCAGCAGGAGTAACAGTTGCTTGAGAAGGTATATGCTGTGGTGGCCAAAGACTCCCTTCCTCCTCCTTTTCCCTGAACTTTTACATGCTGACCATAATGTTAGATGTAGGGAGTATCCCTTTGTTCATTTGGTGTCCTGTCTACATCCCCTCCCAACCTCCTGCCCACTCACAGCCCACTTGTCTTGTGGGGAAGAGAGAAAGCTTTGATGCTGTAAGCACTGGTGCAGGTGCCAGAGCATGGCACCACAGGAGTAGCTGTGAAGGAAGTTAACTCCATCCCAGCCAGAACCAGAACCGGTCCAAAGAACAGTATTGGTCCTTGCAGTGTTTGCCTCAATATCTCAATATTTCAGTTGTTTGGTATCATACTTACATGTTTTAGTTTTTTCTTTTATTTTCTTCTTCTTTTTTTTTTTTTTTTTATGAGGTGTGGGTGGAGAGGCCTTGAATGTGTGCTAAAGATTTATTCACTAAGAGTTGTATATACAAAATGAGTTTTCAGGAAGTTCCAGATATGATGAAATTACAGAGACAAAAGAAAACTTGCTGCAGAACTTGTCCTTTAAATAAGCAGTTGGGAAATGCCTGATATCAAAACACTCTTGGTTTCTTTGGAGATTAGAATAATTTTTTAAAGTTATTTGGTTTGTTTGTTTGTTTTTAATAATGAAACAGTTTGTCTTGCAACTCTCTGCATGCAAAAGGAGAAGGGATCTTAGTTTTAACCTCAATTTCTGTAGCAACATGGCTAGCTTTTCAAATTGCTTGAGCTCTGAACATGATGAAATACAATTGTCCAAAGGGAAGCAAAAGCATTCCAGGAAAGGTGATGTGTGTATGCTTCCACTCCTATAGCAGAATGGAGTTGAACTCAGCATTAAACACTGGCAATGTCATAATAAAGTGGTTATGGTGCTAAATGTAAGGATCTACTGTTTTGTTACTGTTCTAGCCTCCCTAAAACAACTTTGCTACGGGACTAAGATGAACCAATTTATTGTGTTTTACCATAAATCAGCAGAAACAGCCACATTTCCCCCAAAAGACAGGTTTTGGCAAAGCATCAGAGCATTTCAAATATGTTTTTAGCTTTTGTCCAGACTTTCTGAAAACCAATTATAAAATAAGAAATATTTAAATAAAATCTGAGACTTAGACATAGAGGGGGGGGAAAAAAAGGCTGGTGGATACTTAAGGAGCTAATGCAGGACTTCAGAGTCCCTGCTCTGCCACAGGCTTCCTCTGTGAGCTTTGTCAGGAATTCAATTTTCCTGTGCCTCCATGCTTAATCTGTAGATGGGATACGAGCTTTGTTTCCTCACATTCATCATTACCTGAGTGTTTCATGGGGTGATGACTAGCAAATCTCATTTGTCCCCTTGAAACTGCTACATTGCACATAGATACATAAACAGTGGAAATATTTGAAGACTGTACTCACCTATGTGACAAAATGGGATCCTTCTTTTAGAGCAACTTCAGGTTCATAATTGGTCTTTTTTTTTTCTTTGCATGATTTACAATTTGCAGCAACAACAATGGGTATTCTCAGGCCATTATTTCTGATGGCAGTATGAATGGGGATATAATTTTAATCTCATAATGAAATGATGACAGATAGACATAAACATATAGTAACACATGAAAAATTCCCACAGAATTGTAAGTCAAGTGTCATCTAGAAGAGGCCAGGAGACTGAGCTACCATGTTATTACAGGCAGACCTGGTAATGACACAGATAATTAAGACTGACTAACTTTATTCATTATATGATTTTTGTTGCAATTGCTGATAAGATTGCCAAAGTTTGAAACACTGAGACTCAAATTTTCTGTGCGAGCACTTTGGCTAAGATGGATTTTTGTTGTAATTTTGGTAACATTTATTAAAAAAAGTGATTCAACAATTTCTGAGAATGAAGTAAGGAGGAAAATTCACTGCTTTTGAGCAAAGACTTGGATCTTAACTTGGAAAGCTGTCTGAGATATATTCATTTAATTGACCTCGTAAAAAGACCAGAGAGAAGAATAGGCATGGCCATGAAGGTTAGATAGTCTGAAGACAAAAAAATGGAAAGAAAAGTTTTTAGAAATTTGACAGAGCCAAACTTGTCACAGTGCTCTGTTATCCTTCAGCAGGTGCATAACAAGCCTGCAGAGAGATGCCTTGGTCAGCTCATACCAAAGACAGCAACCAGCTACCAGTTATCCATAACTCCCTGCTAAAATTGTAAAGGTTGGAGCTGCAGGCTGTAGAAACAGAACAGATCTGTGGGGTAAAAGTGTTGTAGATCGTATTATGTCTCCAGAAGCACAGACTGTACAAAGAGAGGGATGTACCAAAAAAATGGGAGTTGCGTTGAAAGGATGGAGGGTTGCAAAGTTAAGAGTTGAGGTATTGGGGCATGTTTGAGTAAGGGTTATCAGGGCAGTGCTACAGCAGTACCATGACGTGTATGTTCTGAAGTAATTTCTAATTACATGTCTGTGTGCTGTTCTCTTCTAGTGAGTGTCTATCACATGAGACAAGGTGTGTCGAGGTCCATGGAATTGAATGCTCCCCTGGCATAGTCCATAAGTTGGTAGCAGTTAAGCCTTAAACATAGGATACCTTGCAAAAACATGGAAAAAAAGTGTTTATGAGCAGAGAATGCAACATTAGGGGGCAGTTTTCAGATGCACCAGTTTTTCAGCTCTGATTTATGTGATGGATATAGGACAACTCCTCCTTTCTCAAAGGAAAGTGGTTTGTGATTATAAATCTATCAACATTTGGTTGCTGCTTTTTTTTTCTTTTCTCAGATGCTCTAATGACAAATATGATAAAAAAGCCTATGAATCCATTAATGAATGCTGGTTTAGTGTTGTTCTAAGAGGCTGTACTAGCAGTTTTGGGTGCTGAATGAGGCAGAGGTCCTTGGGAAAATCATCTATCATGTCACTGCAGAATGCAGACATGCAAGGAAGGCTGACATAATTTTGCACCAGGAATCATTAAGCCTGATGTTCTCAATCCTATTTGTTTTTGCACCTTCATCTTTTCTTTAATGCATTTTATTGTTCATGGTAGGGAGGTTATGAGAAGTTTTCAACATGATGCTGTACAATTGAATAAAACTCAAGGAGTTCTCCTCATGGTTAGGATTAATAGAATAATATTAATATAGCCTCAAATGTGGCTTTTCAGCCTGCAAGGCATCCACCTCTGGCTAAACTACAGTTTCAATTGCATTTGATAGGGGGGTAGAGGGTGGACTTTTGGAGTGCCTCTACTGATCCCACCTGTTTCACGCAGTGGTTTTGTGTTACATTGTGCCATGTATTAGATGCCTATTTGTTGTAATACACCCGCTGGTGGATTCCCATCCGTATATGTAAGATCAGCAAAAAGCCTCACAGAAAGCTTAGGAAAGCCACCCAAAGGGTGTCTCTTTACTCCTTGCCTTTATCACTGCAGCTTGCTCTGATGGCTTGTGCTATGCACAGTAGAAAAACAGTGCAAGTCAGTCCTTCTTTCAAAGATATTACTATAGAAACAAAAGACAAAGAACAGGTGGACACAGATCAGCAAGTGAAGAGCAGAGGACAGCTGTGGAGAAGGGCAATGAGGTAGCCATTGCAAACGTAAGGGATCCTCTTAGAAAAATGCAGCAGTGTGAGAAAGCCCTAAATTACTGGTTTGAAAACTTATTGAGTACAATGATGGAGTCTGGCCTCCTGGGTTAATGGCAGGCAAAGTCCTTCTGCATGACGGTGATGAGAAATCTCTGGTGAAGATTTCACAGTCTACTCATAGCTTGCGCCATGAAATAGCTGAGGTCTCTGAGAGAAATAGCTTCTTTTCCATTTCATTTTGGAATTATTTGATCTTGCTGCAGCAGGAGAAATCCCTCTGCTGGTATAAAACATCTAATAGTGGGACTCTTTTTCAGGGGCAGGGATATGACAAACATTGAACACTATTGGTTTTGAGGAAGTGCACCACTGATTTGTGTTCCAAGGGGAATGAAGAAGTGTTTGCAAAAAGGTGGCAAGCAGGAAAAACAAAAGAAAATATATGAAAAAGGAACAGAGATAATGGGGAAGGTGCTATGAGAAAAAGGAGTATGTCAGATCTTCAAAGAATACCACGTTTTGTGGAAGATTAGCTTCTGGAGGTAACAGAGGTAGAACATTTCATTTTATTTACTTTGATGTCTTTCATTCATGTAGAAAAGTGTTGGTTCTTCCCCTTTTAATTGAACTACCTTTGCAAAAAATACTGGATTAAGTTACAAAAATAAGGTCTATTGTAGTCAAACAAGTTTTGCAGATACAGACATTACTCAGAAGCTTGCAAAACCTGGATCTGTGAAAGATTCATATGTTCTAAGTGAATACCTTTGCAGTATCTCTTTTGCTTTCTGAGTACAGTTTCAACTCCTCTGAATGGTTTTAATGTGATTACCCTTCAGACAGAAAAGTCTCTTTGGTCATTGTCTCAAGTAATGATGAATTTATTTTTTTGAGTAATCACCTGCTCTGTCTCCTCTGAAATAGTTGTAAGTATTCTAAATTTCAATGAGCTTTAGCAGTCAGCCCTGAGCCACATGGTTTGTTTGGAATCTAAGGCCTTTTTCTGCGGCCCCAGCTCCTCCTTTACTGTTCCTCTCTTTTGAATAGCATGAGTGAATCAGGCCCATGTCAGTTATTAGGCACTCAGCACTTACCAATGTCAAGGTGATTTAGTTTCCTATATAATTCTGAGATCATCATCTTCTTCTGCACCCAGGAGAACTGGCAGGTATTTGTAAATATAATAAATTAGGTTGGCCCTGCTTCTGTTCTGCAGAAATCAGTGGCCAATCTCATGACTTCCACACACTCAGGTGCTCCTATGGAAAAGTTTTTGTTTCCTATGGAAACGTTTTTGTTTCATTTACTTCAGTGTCCCACACACTGTCTTGAGCGAAGAAAACATTAGAGCTGCTGCAAGTGGCTTGTACTAACCATGTGCCTGTGGAGTTATCAGAATGACCAGAGCTGCCAAAAGTCATCACTCTCAATCCAATGTGTGTGGGCTTGGGGGCTCAAAGAGTGAAACTGAGCACATGGATTAGTTGTTTCATAAGCAGTCTCAAAATTTTTATGTAGAAGACGGCCAGACTTCCCTTCCTCCTTCCTCAGTGCTTTCTATCACTGACCTGGGTTCTGTTGTACAAGTATTCATTTTTTCCCTTAGCATGTTCTTTCATGAACTTGACATACACCCGAACTTCTGGAGCACTGCAGAAATTACCTGTTAAAGTGGCTGTGGGAGAAGAGCTGAAGAAAATAGGTTTGTGCTCCTGTTTGAGGCTGAAACAGAGAAGGGTAAAGGAGGAAAGGACATTTAATCAAAATTAGGCCTGATTTTTACAAAATTTAAAAATGCAATTTAATTAATTGTAATGTCAGAGAATGGGAAGTGAGAAAGCATAATTTCTTTGTTAAACTTCTTGGGCTTTTAAATTAGTACACTGTATTCTATATGTACAATCTTTAGTGTCAGTTTAAAAATATGTATCAAATAAACTTGTCACATTTCCATGGCAGGTATAACTAGGATATTATTTTGAATTAGAATCAACTGGAGTAGTCTTAGTTGAGAAGAAAGTTCAAGAGCTGGGAACAGAGCTAAACAGAAGGAGGGAAGGAGGCACCTCGTATGAAGATGCAAGAGAGGAGGCAGGGGATTTATGAATTTGTCCATCCCCACAGCATGATTTCATGCTTTCCCTAATAACACATGTAATGTGTCTTTGTTTTTCTCTTTAAATATGTCATTGCTAACAATAGGATGAATGTGGTATCAGTCAGCAAGGTTGGAAGGGGTTTTTTTGCTCACCATACTTTCCACCAACGCATCTTTGCATATGGCTTATTTTGTTGGAACATGGGGAATGAAACATTCTGGATCCGATTCACCCCAACTATAAATCTGGTTGACATTAAATGATTTACAGCATGGGTGTTCTTGATTCAGTATAGCTACTGGAAGGAAATTATTTGTTTATTTTAGACTTATTTTTCTAAAAAATGCAACGACCTGCTCCTGACAGGGGGAGGGAAAGCACGATTCTCTACCCACATGAGTCAAATGCCTGGTTTGGTTTTAGTGGGTACTAACTTGGATTTAATTTCTTAGAGGAAGAAATTCCTTGGTAACCTAGGTTTGTTCATTGGTTTGCTCAGAGGAAATTTTTTTTCAAAAAGAAGTGCTGTCTGCTTTCCTTCTCTAATGTGCTCTGCTACATGTCTAAGCAGCTCTTTAATTTCAACCATCTGTTCTTCTGCCACTACATCAACAGACAAGGGGAGGAAATGACTTCAGATTTTCAGCTATATGTATTTTTTGATTAGTATGCCTGTGTAAGCAGCTATTAAAAGCAGGAAAGAACTTAGAAATGTAGCAAGATTATTAATACAATTTAACTAGGTTATCAAAAGAGATGAGTTTTGCCTTAGCGACAAAACTACCTAGAAGTCCAATTTCATTTTAGAAGGAAAGAGAAGAAGTGCAACTTGCTTCATGAGACATCAATAGCCCATATATGAAGAATGGGTCTAAAGACATTTATTTATACCCAGTAAGGTGGTAGGTACAACAGAAACCTCAACTGATTTAGAACATCATAGAGACTATTTGATTAATATTACTATATTAGATAGTCTCTTTTTATTATTTCTGTGTACAAATAAAGCAATTGTGTAGAATCCCATGCTGCCCAGAAGGGGAAAATAAGTGAAATCAAATGAGTGTGAGCTTATGAACTGTTGGGTTGTGCACTGATGCCCACTGCTTCCTTGGACAGTCAGCTCTGCTAGCACTTGCTCAGTGCATAGGTCAAGCAATCCAGACTTTTGTCGCACCCCTTGAGTCTCTTCTGAAGTCACTAGATTATAATTTGTACCTACATTTTGAAAATTCATTAATTCACCTAGTTAGCTCACAGGAGTAATGCATTCAGTGGCTATTCTCCTTTATGTACAGTAGGGATGAGTGTTTGCAAAATCAATGTTAGACAGGCTAAGACCTCTTTACCTCAGCCAAATTTCAACCTGGAAATGCAGCAGCCTTTCCTGGTGCTGCATACCCACTCTCCATTTGACTCTAATGAACATCACAGGTAGTTAGTCTGGGGAACTATATTAGGAAGCAAGTTTAGGGATTTGAATAGTTTTGCAAAAACTAGATTTTATTTGGGTTTCTGTGAGAAGGTCAAGAGGTTTTCCTACCTGGCCCATAGACGAGTGTACTCTTTGTCATTTATTTCCCCCGAGGAAAATGCAAGTTAAACAGCTTCAGCAGTGATTATTGTTAGTGGTCCCTATTAGTCTTGTGAATTCACTGGTTTTACTCATAGACCTGTGGGATTTACAAAAAGCAAGAAGGCAGAAGACTGTACTATTTCTCTGTACCGTACAAAAATCTTTGCAGTGCACTGTGCAGTATTACCTCATTAAGTCTTTGGAGGTGAAGTAAGGTGAACCTCTCAGACCAATGACTTGCATACACAATTAAGGTAAAGTGTCTGCAGCCAAAAATAAAGGGTGTCATCTGTGGTGACTAGCACAATATACCAATATACATGCAGAGTCAGTTTTGGAGGTGAGCAACCAGAACAGTTGCTGAAGGCTCTGAAACCTGAGGACACCCCTTTAGGTTGAGTTAAGAAATTGTAAGTCATCTAATGTGGGAATGAAAAGAAGGGTGGCCTAGCCTCTGCCTAGAGCCCTGACAGGTAAATGGCTCTGCATAAATGTCTGGATCAATTAAATTGCTTAACAATAACTATTGTGGCATTGTTGCTTTTGTTTGGCTAGAGTCGGTTGTTACAGTAATGAGCATCACATATGGTTTTAAATCCTGACATTATAAATTACCTCTGGTAGCAGCCTCAGGCTCGATCCAAAGTGGGACTTTGATGCTGCAACACTGAGTGTTATATTGCTGAGCTTTCATGTGGCTGGCCCAAGGTAAGCAGACACCTCTCTTAAGTGCCTTGGCCCCATACAGGTATGTGGGAAGAGCGAGGTGCATCAGGATCAAGTGCTCAGCTTTCTATTAGGAAATGCTGAGGATACTGTGGGATCTTCACCAGCACGTAGCTACCTGCTACAATCTTTATTCCAAAAACAGAGCTTGTCTCTCTCTTCTTCTAAGACATGGCAGAAGAGTAGGTGGGGGTGGCCTTTTGAACAGGAGCCTAGTGATTGAAGCACTCCCCCGGGCTGTGGGAAATCTCTCTCAGTTATTGCTTTCGCCTGAGGGAACTCAAACTCACCTCCCAGAGAGTTTCCTAAATAGTGTGTCTATCTGCTCTCTGCAGTGCAGATACTGACCCTGCTGTGGGATGAAAGAGAACTGAAAGTGAGCTAGGCTAGAAACCAAAAATAAGACAGTGCTTCCAAGGAGCGTAGTGACTCCTCTCTCCAAGGGCCATTTCAATCAAAACGCCTTTGCTGTGCAGAAAGTAGGAAGTTGAGTTCAAAATTTTCTTCTCCCTTTTAATGAAAAGCAAGGACTTTCCATTCCAAGTGAAACAACTCCAGTGAGAAATAAAGGAGAGTAGCATATACTTCAAAGGCTGGGGGGCCTTTTAAAGCAGATGCTTAATGTGCATTTGAACTCTAGGGCATGGTGGTGGCAGGCAAGTTTCTTGTATGCTAACAGGGTGATCTGACAATTGAACAAAAAATAATATGGTGACTGTATCTAGAAAGAAAACAGTAGCTTCTGCTGTGTGTTATGTGGTGCCTGGTGTGTAGGGACAGCCTGTAGACTCTTGATGGAGCAAAGCAGTGAGAAAAGAGGAACAGAAGAATGACCAGTTCTTGGATTTTGCTTGGGTAGTCAGTGTTGTTGAGGCTGGAGTGCTTTGTGGCATATGGAAAAGCAGAACTAAAGGTAGCAGCTGAATTGGAAGTTATGGATCCACTTGAATATGGCTGGAACTTAGGCATTTTGGTCCTTTTTTTGAATCTATTTTCTTGTCCTGTATTTGGTCATTTTAGTTACCTTTACTACTGTATAAACAAAACCATTATGTCATGAGTGAATTTGTACCATAATATTTGGGGCATGTAAAGTAGTGTAAGCTAACATTTGCTCATGATGCATTTCTACACACACTCAGAGCAGCCAGTGTTGACACTAATAACATGTCATATGTGAACACAAGTGTTTTACTAGATGGACATGTCTTGGGCAGTCTTAGCAGGATGTTTGTCTGTAATTCAGTTGGTTCAGAAACTTTCAACTCAAAGTCCACTGAAAGTTGTACCAAGCTGGTGCATGAATTTAGCATTCTGCCCTCATAACCTGGCTATGTTAGGGCACTGCCACTTCTTTCAATCCAGTATCTGAATGCAACCCATGTGAAGGGGCAACGATATCTCCAAAGAGAATGGGCTGGTTACTCCATTTAATGTTGAATAGTGTTATACATAGAACCAAATAGCTAAATCCACACCTTTGGCCTTGTTTGTCATTGTGTGATAACCTGTCATCAGGCATATTTCTTCCTAGTGCAGTGGGATTTTGGGAAGTGGAGAAATTTAGATCATGTTTCAAATATCAGTGCTGCCTGGAAGAAATATTTCTTAATTTGCAGCAGTTTGTACTGATTTGATAAGATGAAGCCTTTAAACAGCCTTTAAAGCATAGCTGATGAACAATCCTTTACAAGTAGGGCTAAGCAAAAATAAGAATGGTTTCTCCTTGTGAAAATTTACATTTAGTCAGAGCTGGGGCAAAAAAAAATATTTAGTTCTCAAGGAACAAAAAGATCCAGGAAATGACAGTTCAAAATATTATGTTGCTGGTAAAGAAATTACAATTTCTCAGGTTCTGAAACACCACAAGGAAGTTGTAGCTCATTAATCTGTGTGGAATTCAACTGACTTAATTTCTGGTCTTCTGACATAGAGAGCCTCAGCTGAGTATGTGTCCTGATTCTGGCCAGGACAGGGTTAATTTTTGCAGTAGCTAGGAGGTATATGTCTAGGACCCAGAGGTCGTCTTGTACCACCCCACAGCATTTTCCAGAGATAGGGGAGGGAGTCTTTTCTGATTGGCATAGCATGGTGAAGGGAGCAGTTGGGTATTGTCTAACTTTTGGGGTGTTTCTATGTGAATTGTTCATGTCTTGTATGCTCTGTCATTGATATTGTTGCTGTTAATTTTCCTGTCATTGCTGTCTCCAGTGAATTGTTCTTATCTTAACCCACAATCTTTACCTTTTGTGCCTCCAGTTCTCCTCTCCATCCCACCCTAGCAGCAGGTAGAGGGGGAAGGAGAAGCATGTGAGTATGGAGACACTTGGTTTGGAGAGTCTCAGTTGGAGCACCTAATTAGGGAGTATCATTCCTAAACCATAACAGTGGGTCACTCCAGGATCCCTTTTACTCACTGTACAGAAAGACTCATTTCTACAATGATATTCATTTCATGTTAAGCGAGCTTTTAAATAGGTCACGCTCTATAAGTGTAGCTGTCCAAAGTGATCTGAGATGGATCCTACCCCATACATATTCCCTGTTATCCCATAGCCAAGGAGAAGTACCTGTCCTGTGGTGTAGGTGCTGTTATGGCTCCAATAGCTCAGTCAGAGGGAGGGACTACGTTTCCTAGCTGGAAGTGTTCACTCACCAAAATTACAGATAACTGCAGTTACAGATAAGATTGTAACTACAGAGTCATCTTCTCTTGGCAAAACACTCCTAAAACCACCACGATCCTGCCCACCTCATCAACTTCCATATCAATTATCAGACTACAGGCCACTAATGAAGATTCTGTTCAAACTGTTGCTCTTTGCATTCCCTGCTGGGTCACACCACCTTTTCCCCCCCTTCTTTTTAAAGAATAACAGCAAATAGCAAATGAGGCTGTTCTGATGGAAATTTTCTGAGAAACTGTCATTCAAGCTAAAATTCTTGAAACCTTTTAAAAAATACTTGGCAGCTGTCCACATATTCTTAGGAAGAGAAGAAAAAAAGGGGTAATGTAATCTCAGAATCACTGTTCAGCTGAAGCCAGCATTCTGGGCTCAATTTAAAATTTTTGTTTCCCATCAAAATTATTAGACATGTACTACCCTCCTTCCTCGTGTCATAAAAGCTCAAACTCACCTCTTTCTAGTGATTCTTTTATTTCTGAGTTAGTGAGCATCTTTCAGGCACGTGCTTGTGTTTGCATGAGTCTTTGATAGCTATAGTTAACAAATATATTTGAGCTATAGGATACCTTCATCAACAAATATCCTACTAGTTCTGTTATCTCCCTTTAACCCAAGAATTGCTTTTGATGATTGGATCTTTGTTAATATAAATTTTTTTGTGAGCTTATAGGTAAGTGTGAATGCATGTTGGGCAGTAACAAGTTTATGATACGCCTCACATCCTTGGAATGGAAGCTTTATGTTCATTTGAATTGAGACATTGGAACAGAATTAAGTATTATAATGATCTCCACACTGATAATATACTGGCAATTACAGTGATGCTTCTTGTCCAGACTACATAGTCAGGAATATTCAGGTACAAATTTAGCAGTGGAGAGACTACCACCTCCTGACATTGTAAACAAAGAGGCAAAAACCATCCAAATTGGGTAGTTCAAGTTAGCAAGGGGCATATGTAGACTACTCTTAATAAAGTACATCATTATTAAAACTAATAAAACACAAATGCATTTTTATAGGATTCCTGTGTGGGAAAGTCTTTGGGCATTTCACAAAATACAACCAAAACCAAGAATTTTGTTTTCCATTCAAAACTGCAGGATAACCTATTGAAATTAGAAACTGGCAAGAGAGCAAAAAATGCCTACTAAACAGCTAGTAAAGCACAAAAGATAGAGCAATCACCCACAATTCATTATATTTCTCTACATGCCAATCCCTCCTGATATCAGAGTGAGATTTTTCACAACATCAGTGGGAGAAAGATCAAGCTCAAAATGAACTGTAGGAAAGGTCTCAGTGAGAGAATAAGGGCAGCAGTGCTCTCAGCTGTGCTTGCACAGATTGAACTAAAAGATGCCTTTCTCTGAGCCAACAGTAACTGGAATAATGATATTGCTATCTTTTAGAATTTAAACTTCCTTTTGCTGGAGAAGGATGACAAGATGGGAGACCTCTCTGTTGATGTTTAGACCTAGGCTGGATACTGAGACCTGTATTTGAAATATCTTGTGGTGTAAAAGAATTCTGTACTATTTCTTTATGGATTTCCTTGATGTTCTCCTCTTTACACATATTCTGGCAAACTCCTCTTATCTCAGCCAAAAGGTGAACAAAATAAGCTTTGATTTTTTTTTTTCTTAAGGGAGTTATTTTAAAATCTGCAGAGTTGATAAAAATGCTGGGTTTTCAAAAGGGTTGGCATGGTGAAGATGTAACTACCTTTTGGGGTGGATTGAAAGGGAGCTAAACTGCTCAAAAAATGTTGTGTTACCTTTAAAATGTCTGCAATTCTTCCTCAGGCTTGTAAATCTTCATTTATGTAAACCACAGTCTTTTGTGGTGAAACTGTTCTCTAACAGAGTTTTTCAGCTTTGTAATACACTGTTTCTCTCTCAGTTGTTTTGGGTAAGGATATGGTCTGAATTACCATGTTATCAAAAACACCCCCACAAATGACTTTCACTTCCAGCAATCATAACTGCATAGTTTTTCCTATTTTGGCAGACAGTACCTTCACAACATTGCATACTAGATCAGATCAAAGCTAAAAAACCCATTGATGCCATGAAATAAAAAGGAACAGATATCACAAAGCTTGCATTTGTTCAATTCAGGAAGGGAGAATAAAGATTCCAAATGAATTGGAGAATAAAAGCACGATCATTAAGAAGGGTGGCCTTTGGTGTGGTCACCTCTGTTAAGATTCAGGCTAAGAGAAGGTTGTTGTTGCCTCTACTTGTTCTGTAATGGCCCCACCCTATTCATTTCTGTAGAAGAATGGATCAAAGTGTGCTTGAAGATAGACAAAGTTTATAAAAACAGAAAACTCATTTTCTCATACGTTCTTTGGTGCCTGAGGCAAAGGTATTGATTGTAAGGCAACCGAAACAAGTTAAGCTATTCTTGCCTCCTGTATGCTTGAATACTTGTAATTGTGCAATATGCAGTGAAACAACCCAGAATGACGCACAAAGGGCAGTACAAATGAGAGACAAAAGGAGATGAATTGTTTAAATATAAGGCAAGGCTGCAAAACCTAGATTCAGATGGGATTTCATCTTGTAGATGCTTCACAGAAGGGATAAAAAATCATTAACTTGCTCAGTGGTTTTGTCTTAACTGTCAGTTCATATGGCAACTCTATACTGTATAAATAGAAGTATGTTTGGTTTGGTTCTTTTTTTTAAGTCTGTGTACTTTGCACAGGCACATTAACTTGTTTATTACAAAACTGGCTTGTGCTAGATCCAGGTGTAGAATGTTAAGGAGAAAATTAAAAGGATCTTTTGTAATGGAGTATGACTCTTTTGCTCTGCTTGGGGCCAGTGGGAATGTCTTAGGCATGACTGATGGCTCAAAGAGGGACTTTGGTGATTTTGGGTACTCTAAATAAATAGGTTCTCTGTGTTGGGTAATGGTATTTCCCATGAGGAGGTGTTGTTCAAGGTTGTTTGCAAATCACTTACAATATATGGGGCTGCTCCATGATGTATGTATTGCCTAATCCCAATTGATTTTTGCAGTTTTGTCTCTGTTTGCCTGCACACCATCTTAACCGTAGCAGCACGTGTGTCCTGCTCATCTCGTGTCCACAGGACTGGTTTGTGGACAGCCTGTCAGACACGTTTGGCGGTCCGCTAGCCTCCTCCATGTGTCCAGGCATGCTCAGGTCGGCATGTTTCAGCTGTGTCAGCACCTCTGGGTGCTGCTTTGCTGCTTGTATGGTCATGAAGCTGGTTTTGAAGAGGGCTTTGAGGTCACCCTCTGTGGCATGGATTGTATACACATGGTGGACTGATTTGCCCAGAGATGAAAGTGCTTCTCCAGGGATATCTTATTCTGTTTGAGGGAGTGGAATTAAGTTCTACATGTGTGATATGCCTTGATACTGGTGTAGCTGTACCCTTGCTGGGATTGGTGTGCTTTGCTGCTGGTTTTCTGGTACTGACCAACAGTAAAGAGACTTGTACTGCTGTGGCAGCATAGAGGAACCACAGTGAGGGAATAAATGCTGTTTACACCTCACGGAAGGCTTCTTTTTAGTCCCAACACAACAGAGTGCAGTCAGAGCGGAAGGAGGAACAAGACTCCCAACTTGTGCAAAGAACTGTTCATTATCAAACCTCTCCAGCTCATCACCAAGTCTCTCCAGCCCCTCCCTTGGATTCACCTGGACATGTGCTTCTTCAGTAAGATAAACTATGTTCACTCTCCAATGTGCTGACTTTGGGGTAAGAGGGGAAAAAAAGTCAAATCAGATACGTTCTTTTTTGTTTTAATTAAGTCATCTGTATTTGAAGGTGGTGACAACTCAGCTTCGGGCTCCTCTTGTTCATACCATACTCTGGGAAAAGTTCCAGTCTGATTTTAGCTTTGCTCATAACAGAAAGTTTGCATTCGTGTCCTAGCCCTATAATAAATTGTGAATTCTGTCATCAGCTCTAATGGTATAATGACATTTCAACAGTTACACAATGTGCAATATTCTTGTCTCCTAAGGTCTCCAGCTGAATGGCCAGCTGCTGCTGGGGAAGGTGAGAGCTCCATAGAACACAGAAATATTCCTTTGGATGGAAGTGTATTTGCTGTTCTTGAGAATTCCCATTATTGCCTCAAGGGTCCCTGCCCTACTTTTGTTTTTCCCTAGAAATGTGAAATCTGCCACGTCAGTGGAGATCATTAAGATTTCACTCCTGATATCCTGCCCATAGATACATGTAAGGTGTTGTGGTTCAGAGACAGCTGAAGTCCCACTGGTTCTGTCTTCCACACCTCGACCTCTGCTGTAGTTAACTTTACCAATGCTGTGTGTTCTCCACTCCTCCCTGATCACTGAATGTGCAGGGGATGCTCACTCAGGTGTTGCTGGGTAGGAGGGGAAGAATGTGCAACTTAATTGTTCATGACCATGGACAGGAGGAACAGCCCTTAAGCTTTTTGGGGCTGGATTGCTTTACAGCCTTGAATAAGAAGCCTAAATTCTCTCTGCAGATCCCATGCATAGAATGATTCCTTCCTTTCTTAAATCCATCCGTAGCATTTATCTTCACCTACGTGATTTTAATGAGCACCCTGACAAACTCTGGGATAAATAATCTATTGCATTTTACTGTCTTGCGTTTCCCAACCCTGTCACCGAATTCATCTTATCGTTAAGCTCTGTAGTATAACAGTCTGATCAGAGTTTTGCATCTTGATGCTTTTACTCTTAACAGTACTAGGCACTGCTCTCTCTTCCAGTTTTGTCACCTTGTGGCAATGTGAAGGACAATATAATATTGACTAATGGAAAGTTATTCCTGCATAGATGGATGTAATTATATATTCCACTTCTCTGGAGCATTTCAGGAGACACAGAGAAGATAGACACAGCCTTACATCCCAGTGCTGCTCAGATGCTGGACTGGCAGTAACTTTACCAGCTGTTCGAGTTACTTAATCCTGCATTGTGACTCAAGCCACAAAATTCAATAGCTACAACGAAAATATAAAGGCCTTTCTATCCTCTCACCTCTATTCTGCATCTAAGAATCAAAACTATCATTGTGTTGTCATTTCTTAAGGTTGTGTCTGCATTTCATTGCTGACATTTAATGAAATCTCTTAGGATTTGTGGAAATCGTCTAGTCAACCCTGCATTACTGCTTATTAGGACAAGCAGCAGGTAACATAGATAAAGCAACCAAACTGGTGGAATAGGTGCTTGAAAACAGAATAGGCATCTTTCAGCCTTGAGAGATTCTACCTTAGTTTATGGGCACTAAGGACAAGATTAAGTCAAGACTTGCCATTTTAACAGCATTGCCAGGAAAGATTTATTGCCACAAAGAATATAGAGTGCAACACAAATGTCCTTCATCTGACAAGCTGATGGAGATGGCTGTAAACTTTGATGATCTTAGCTTGCAGCCATTGTGTGCCCTTTTCTGATGATGCATATGGTGTATGTAATACAGTAGTACCTAGAAACACTGAATAGTCTTCCAGATCTCATTGTGCTGGATACTGTATAGAAAGCAAAAAAACAAACAAACAAAAAAAACCAAACAAAAAAAAAACAAACCCAAAAAGAAACCCCAACCCAACACCAGAAGGTAATAAATTGAAACCTTAAAGTATCTTTCAGCTGCTGATTGATAGACTGCTAGAATTCTGGTTTGTCACCTTCCATTTTTATACTTTCTAAAGGAGACATTCTAGCAAGAAATTCACAGTTTTCTTTTAAAGAAACTTGATCTGTGGAGTTCCTGATGGGTGGTGCTGTTCCTGTTGGATCCTGTCAAATTAGTGGGTGCAAAACACCTTCCTCAGTTAAATCCTTGCTGACTAGGTCTTCTCCATTTTTTCCCTTGCCATCTGGAAAGTGCTGTGCATGATGATGCTCAGTCAGAAGAAAAAGCACTTTTTTCTCTAACACTTGGCAGGGAGCTGGCAACAAGAAAGTTTTGTTGCCAGAATCAGTGTTCTCT
Organism: Motacilla alba alba; assembly: GCF_015832195.1. Lineage (NCBI taxonomy): Eukaryota > Metazoa > Chordata > Aves > Passeriformes > Motacillidae > Motacilla > Motacilla alba. The sequence goes on along the minus strand of NC_052017.1, from coordinate 68,733,974 downwards.
GTGGGGGTGGCTCAGATGGCACTGAATTAACTCAGAGACTTAAAAATGAAGAGTATTTATGATAATTTTTATTGATGGCAAGTAACTAACCCTACCTCTAGGACAACTAAACAAATTAGCTTTAAGAACAGGAAAATGAGCTTTTCTGAATGGTCATTAGACTTTGGTTTTACAAAGAGATTAATTTGTCCATTCCATAGTAATTCTTCTTCAGCATACATAATGCCTGGTTCCTTGGAATCAAGACTTTATGACAAAAGGCATATCTCTATTCCTTCTATACAGTTTTTTAATTCCTTTGTTGAATTAGATAGGGGATAAAGTCTTGGGGCAATGGGCAAAGAGATTGTGGGTGTGTACAGTTTTAATCAATTCCAATAGATAGTTGGAAAAGAGGGACTCCTTGTTCCTACTAGAACGCTCTATTTCCTCCCGTAGAAGTGAAGGACTGGCATTAATGATCAATCTCTTAGCCAGCCTGAGACCACAGCCCACTGACCAGTCAGCTTGTGCAGCTCCAAATCAGATGGAATGTGCGCTGCTGCTTGTGCAGGCTCACCGATGAGCACTGGGAAGGGAACAGAGGGATTCTAGGATTGTCAATGCTGTTTTAAGTGGGGGATGTGAGGCATACATCTGCAGGATACTCAGCTACATCAGTTGTGTTGCTCCCAGAACAGCTCATTGGCCTTATGCCTATTAGTTCCCTAATTCTCCACCCGCTTCTGTGAGGGCTCAGGGAACAATAGGGAAAATATCAACCTAGTGAATCACTGTTGACTGTGTCCTCCACATTTCCCTTATTTGGGCAGCCATTTTTCTCAGGTATGCTGAACATCCACAAAGTGGCCAGGTACTAAGCCCTCAGACACTCAGACAGGTGCCTCAAAAGACATTTGGGAGAATTACTCTGAGGTTCATGAACTAGATTTTAAAGTAAGTCTAAAGAATTTGGATGTGGGATTTGGGACCATACTTCCTTAGGCTTCTTTACTCTCTAAAGGCAAGATATTCAAATAAACTTGACCAAATTAGGATAATTAATCCTTCATCTTACCCCTGCAGCATATCTATTATACTTGTCTGTTGAGTCTACTATTCAACCGCATCAGGGATCTTTGTTAATTTAGTGGAAATAAAGGATATCATCAGTATCTATGCTAAGAAGCTTTTGTTTACCATCAACATGCTCAGTAGATGTGCAGATGTTAGCCTGATGTGAAATTTAGACTTCATCTTCCACTTCCAACTGGCCGGTTCATTAATTCATGTCTTACATGTCTTTGTTGACTACATTTGGCACAGGGTTAGAGTTTTCAAGATGGGCTGGTGTTTGTTTACTGTGCGTGTTTGAGATAACATACCAGAGAGCGAGAAGCATAGTTTGTGCTTTGGTTTGATTACAAACTTGTAGCTTTTACATGCCCTTTAGGTGAAACTGCTCTCTGGGGTACCAAGAAGTTTCACCTTTCGCTGATATATTTGGGACAAAATCCTCTGTCAGGTGATGCAGCATTGCCAGACAGCTGTCACAGTTGAAGAACTGGGTAAGATTGGATTCCTTTGATTTTTTTGTTGTTACCTAACAGCCATAAGAAGCTTAGAGCCGGAAGTTCATTGGAGCATCATTTTTGTCTCTTTCTGCAGCAGGACTTGCAGAAGTAAGAGAACTGCTTGTTTTCTTCATTTGTGATTGTTCTTCCCACATCCAGCTGTCAGAGAAGGAATACAGAGTCAAGTGCCAAATTGGACAAAACACAACAGCCAAAACAAATCCCTCAAAACCCCCTCAGTTCTGTTCTCCCTGTTTGTCTTTGGAGGGATGTATGAATGAACTACATTGTTCTCGCTCAGCTTTTTAAAAGTTGATTATATTTGAAAAACATTTTGGAAGAGATACTTCTATTTTGTTTGTTTGTGTCATTCTCATTTTGTTTGTTGAATGCCAACATCTCATCCAGATCTAAGAAGAGGCTAATAAACAAATCCTGACTATTCTGTGGCAAAAGCTCAAAGATGAACAAAAGCCAAAGAAGACATGGAACTATTAGCAGTGTTTAATTGTGTTTTCAACTCCTTTTTCAATTGAGAAAATTGACTGAGAAGAGTTATATGATGGTTTGTGAGAAATTATGGTATTAGTAGCTTGCAACTGACTATATATTTTTTTGAGGAGGAAAAGACAGGACACCTGACCTAACTGCCCGTCTCTGAATATTTGCATGGGGGGTAGTATATGAAACACAGAGGTGTTAAATGGATTTTTTTTTTTCATCCCCAAAAAGGTGCTTTTTCATCAGTGGCATGATTACTCACAGGTATTAGAAGCAGTATTTTGGAACATCATCTAAAGATAGATAATCCATCAGGTTAATTGAAAGGTTGAGGGTGTAAAACCTCTCTACTACCTTGAAATGCCATCTTGCATTTGCATCTTGCTAATGGACCTTGCCACTGGCAGCTATGCCCTTTTCGCTATTTGGCTCCTTAATGTTGCTTTAAATTTGCAAAGATTTGGTCACAAAAAGCATCACTTGAATTTCAGGAGCAAACTTCTCTTCTATTCTCTTTCTTGCTACTGCCCCTTGAGCATTCCTTCATGAGACATCCTTAGGTTTGTAAGGCAGATTGCCTCTGGTGTAACGATGCAGTTACACCAGGAAGAGATTTGGGACATTTTAACTGTACTCAGTCACATGAGCCATGCAAAGACAGCCTTCCCACGCAGAGCATTTGCACAATGCTTTCCTGGAATTTGAGGATGAAACACATCTTGCCTGTTGTGCTTCAGGCATTTCACCCAATGAGACAGAGCCCTGCGTGCTCGATCACATTAGTTGGATTAGATCAGCAGTGACAGTTCTTCAGCTGTATTGCTGGGGCTTTTTCCTCATCTTGTACCAGCTGACCATCATCCCAGACCATGACCATGACCATCAAACAAGTTATTGGTATGGGTGTACTTTTGCTTGGCTCAGATAAAATGCTTCTATATATTTTTGAACAGCTGGTATGCTTTTAAATAGAACATTTGAGGATGTGCCAGGAAAAATCAATTTAGAGGGTGTCTGAAAAGGATTGTGGAGAAAATTCCTGAAATGCAATGGCTGCTGATAACTTGTGGTGACAATTATCACTGTCTGAGTATTCTTGCTGTGATCAGTTTTTACACAGTCCATTAGGCTGGATGGATCTAATCAGTTTTTCCCCCAGGTATGTCTCCCAGGATTCCTTTTACTGATCCTTATTTTTCCTGGGTTGAACTAGGTTGCTGCAGGACTGCTGCATCCCTTTGCTTCTGTCCTTAAGGCATGCAATGTCAGACCTGTTTGAATAGAAGTGTGTGTGAAGGGGGAATCATCCCCTTCTCTTCTTGGGGTGGAACTCATCTTGGAAGCTCCCTAGTGGCTTTGCATCTTTGTTGTTGAGGCCACAGAGGAACAAAATAATTGCTAGTTATCAGCTGCCTAAATCAGGATTGATCTGCAACATGAATGAGGATGAAGGCTCTTCATCTTTACAAGAAGTGGAGCACTAGAAATTTGGGTTTTTTTAATAGACTTCATCCATAGTTTGAAAGCTGTCACTGATTTATCATTTTTTTTTCTTTTTTTGTTTTTCCATTGCACCTATTCTAAGCTCTGGGAAATCATGCCCTGGGGGATTTATTTTCTCTCCCTGAGTTTTTTAAACACATGCCTCCATTCCAAATAACCTAGTAAAGGGAATTTCATCTTCCTGGTTCTTCCCGAAGTCAAGTTCCATCTTTGCCCTTTTGTAGTTAGATGCTGAAACAAAATCTATTCAGAGGCTGACAGGGAGCTGTTCCATTTGAGGCATACCTGTGGGAAATTAGTGCCTAGAAAAGAAATAAATGCGTCATGGGTCCTAGAGCACATTCAACCCTCCTGTTTCGGTTACCTGAGCTATGTGAAAGCATGTGAGAGAATCACAACGCAATCTGCTGACAAATAGAGATGATAAATGATGAGTTGTTTATTTATCCAAGACCTGATTTATTTATTTACTTGCTTAATCCCTGTATAAGATATGTTTGGTGATAAATTCAGCTTAAATCTGCCCAGGTAACTCCCTTGGTCAGTATCGGTTGGATTTCTGGTAGTCACCATTATTTTTTACCCCCTTGTTAAAATCAGTGGAACATCACAGGCCCCGAGGGACTGTTTTGTTTGGCATTTTTTGTTTCTTTGTTTGGGTTTGGTTTTTCTCTGCTAAGTTTTGGCAATGAAAATAGTATAGATTATTATATCTCAGTGTTTTATTTGATCAGGTCCATGGATCCTGCTTGTCTGCATAGCCCTCCTGATAATGTGTGTATTTGGTTTGGTCAGACAGAATCCCTGTCCTTTATATAAACTATACTTTCTCTCTAGCAGGGTATTATTTTTGCTTATAAAATGCATGCAGTCACACAGTTTATACTGGGCTTCATGCTTCACTTGCTAGCGTTGTCATCTCTTTCTTCACAGTGAAGCTATGAATTTGTTTGCTTTTTGGTTAGTTAGCTTGAAACTATGAAACTCTTACAATTCTCTGTTTATACAGGCCTCTCTTTGGTTTTGCTTTTAGTTTTAGGAAGCAACAGAGCTGTGAGTACCCATTGCAAACTGCAAAAAGCATAGCAATAGCTCTGCTATCCTGGAAAGAGGACATACTCTTTCTTGAAGCATTTTGATATTTAATGGTCCAGTGTCCAGCTGGATCATTAAATGTATCATTCAATATGATGACGTTTAAACGGATTTGCTTCTTGTGATATTTAAGGAGGGAGAATTCCATTAAAAAGTGTTCTCAACTAAACTATAGTTAGCAGGTGTACATATGAGTCTGAGCTGCAGTCTAGAGCTCTGAAAGATGTTGTTAATGAATATTAACAGCTTCATTTGAAAAAATACATTTAATTGCAGTCATACTCAGTGGGGGAAGAAACAGCCTACCTAATATTTATGAATTAAAGGCACGTGCTGGAACGATTTATACCTCAGTCATGAAAGAAAACGCACAAGAGAAATAAGTAGAGGGAAAGAGCAACAAGTAGTCGTCTTAGTATAGGCTGCATTAACATGTTGGTGTACAAGAGGTACACATTAACATTGCACAGCTCTTTTTTTAAGACCCTAAGTCTTGGCTTTGCCTGCTGAAAATACTTACTTGTTTTGAACATCAAGAATTACCGTAATAATTTGGCTTGTATTTGAAGGTGGAAAAGGTACAAAAATGTTATGATGTGACATTAGAACGATACTCCCATGTAGCCTGTCATGGGTATCTCCATATCCTAGTCTTTGCCGTCACATGCATCTCATCTCGTGGTAGTGCTGGACTGGTGTTCTACATCTCCACCTTTTGTCCACCACTCCTGCCTGGCTCCCCATCCTGGGCTCTGATCAGCTGGCTGTGATCTTTCTTCTTCCCTTGTGCTTGGTGTAGCATATTCCTTCTACCAGCTAACCTGATTTTGGTCAGGTCTTTTACTTTACTGCATTTCAACTCCAGTCTCTTTACCCAAATGCTCTCAATTTCTCTTTATCTCATTCTTCTGCTGTTTGTTTTCCTTGCCCATAGTTTGTTTTATTTGGGTTCTCCCTGCCCTCCCTTTATTCTTGTCCAAAAGCTGCTTCTTCCAAAAGCTGCCTGGCAATGAGCAACTGCTGACAAGGATAATGGAGGATGCTGGGTCTGATGCAAAGCCTATCTGTGTTCCAAAGTAACCAGGACTTTCAGCTGCAAAGAAAAAGGAAAAATAAAAATAATCATCTGTATTTTATGAAGAAAGATTTTCAGTTGTTGTCTGTGACAAGATCATGAACAGTCTGAACAAAATAAGGCTCCATTAGGTTGGAAGATGCTTGATGAAACTGCACCCAAATAATATAACTATTCAGTGTGTTCAGTTAGCAGCTTGCTAAAAATACAGGAAAGATAGAAGGCAAAATTAATTATGTAGAGCACAGTAAATCTCCTCTTACTCAACACCTCCATAGCCTATATATGGCTCCCTTTTTAGGATTCAGCGTGGGCTTATTGTGGAGCTTAATGGCTGAGTTACCCAATCATAATGAGCCACTGTGTGCAAGAGTTGAGCATGATAAAGCACTCCTAATGCGTCTACAATGCAAGGCATTTTAATTCTGACATGAGTGCTGCAGAAAGACATGACACTCTTCCACGCAAACACATGGACAGACTTAGGTGGGTGGTAGTGGTGCTGGTGGAATAAAACTCCTCCCAAATGGTGAAGTTTTTCTCACTGGTCCTAAATACAGTGTCTGAGAAACCTAACTTATATTTTTCTGGCTTTATAAAAGTGACAGTCCTTATTATATTAGAAAATAGAATCACAGAATATTCTGAGTTGGAAGGGACCCAGAAAGATGATGGAGTCCACTTCTAAAGTGACTGGCCCATACAGGGATTGAACCCATATCCTGGGCATCATTAACACCATGCTCCAACCAACAGAGCTAATCTCAGGGTCATGTTAAATACATTTTTATGCCCTCAACAAAATACACAATTCTTTGCTTCTTTCTGGGGTCTCTCAGTGAAGGAAGTGTTTCTGTTCCACTTATAAGCTAAGAACTGCAAACTTACAACATGAGTCAATTTGCAGAGTAAGTGCTAAGGTACCTGTTTAATTTTTGTCATGCAGAGAGGCTTCTGAGATTTCAGTGTTGTGAGATCACTCTTCATTCCAGAACTATTCAGCTGTGTTACCTCACTTTGGCCCCTTTATGTTCGTGAGGATCCTACTTTTACCCGGTGCTTTCCAGGTCTCTCTTCCTAGGAGCAGCATACATCTGTAGCACAGGTCTACCTTCTTTCCATATCTCTGGGCCACATCTCTTCTGGCACTCCTTTTGTATCTTCTTTCCCTACCTAGTTGTTATCCCTCTGGGTCTCAGGCATTGAAGACAGCCAGTGTAATACCAGGAAAAATTATTAGGGAAGTGGGATTAGGACCTCATTCCCCCAGGTGTGCAAGCCTAGAATAAAAAACCTGTTACTGTTCAAAAAGGCTGGTCTAGCCTATGAGAGGAATTTCTGCTGTACTCACCACTTCAATATCCGTGCGTTAGCAATCTGGATAAAGAGAGAGATGAGACATGGAGGAAGCTCGGGAGTGAAGACCTGACGTAGTTTCCCAAATCATGTGTTTGTGGCAAACCTGTTGGGTTGTTTAGACTGAGGCTGGCAGAAGTGAGAACTGAGAGGGTTCTGGGAAGAATAGACAAAGATCATTGTCTGTCTGGGTGCAGTTGTTGGCACCATCTTTGACTCTAAGAGTGACTTTTCAATTTCTTTGCTTTTCATGTACCTGTTTGCCTTCTTTCACAATTTTCTTCTGCCCAGCCATAAATTAATTGATTGTTCTGGGGAAGGAGAGATACATATTCTTTGTCTTCTGAGCCTCTCAGGTTAGATTAGGCCTCTGTCCATGACTTCTGATGCTCCTTTGCCTTGTTGTAGCACTTCCTGAGCAACATATAAATACCTATACATTTGTAAAGGTCCTGTTTCCCTGCCTCATAATTTATAGTGTAAAATGGGGATATAAAAGGGATGGTGGCTATCACCCTCCCTTGCTGGAGGGAGGGTCTGTGACCCAGGCCATGCAGAATGAAAGTTGTGCCTCCTTGTATCCTGCTGCCCAGGAGGCTGATGTGACTACAGGTGTATCCCTCAGTAAATTTAATTCTGTATTCATCCATTCTGTGCTGTTTACATGCATGGCAAATATGTTCCTTCAGAAGGTGGGGGGAAAAAATCCATGCTTACTGATAAAGAAGCACAGGATGTTGTTGGCACAATAATTTCTGTATCTATTTAGGAGTCCTATCATGCATGGTTGTAATAAGATAGTGGGAAGATAATAATTTTGCACTTGGTAGAAAAACATATTGTAGAGCTTAATGAAATTTCATTGTGCACTCTTAATTGATTTCAGCAAGGAAGACCTTTACAAAGCAAATATAGCTATTACTCTAATTGGAGTTTCAGCTAGTATACTGGAAATTATATTTGTATATCAATATATCAGACAAATATTTGTACGAGATAGGCATTTCAATGAATACACAGCTGAAATGAAAAAATTAATTTCTTTGATTATAAGGGCCTTTTTTCCTACAGGTGTACTTTGTTGTTCGTTTTCCAGTGTGAATGCCTAAATTTCACTGTTCAGTCCACAGTTAATCTGAAATAATTGGTTTTTCACTTTTTCCCCAAGTGATCTGTGCAGTATTGCTTGTTGACTCTGCTGCCTGGTTTTCCTGAGGACTGTGCCAATGGGTCTGTGTCACTGGGTCTGTGCAGGGTATGGTGAGAGCCTCTTGGAATGGGGTGTTGCCTGATATCAGATTACTCTTTCTGGAAAAGATGGGGCTGAGTGCACAGCATGCCATGCTTTGTTATTCTGTCCTTCTGACTGTCCAGCTTGTGAAATAAATTTTTTCTTCTTTGAAGCAATCCTGATGCTGTTAGGTGTTCCTGTCGTTCCTAGATGGGGCTAGGATAAGGCTGAGACCTGAATGCTCAAAAGCATTCCAGGATTTGCTGCTTTGTCTGTGATGTATTTTTTCACCCTTCTCAGCTACTACTGGACAGCTTTCAGTGGGGATGAATACAAGCAAAAATAATCACACACAGTCAGACACAGGTTCTCACTTGGTTGTTGTGTTGACCTCTGTGGAGCTTACTAAGAGCTTCAATGAGACTGGAGTGAGTTTTTCCAGGCCCTTTCAAACCTATGGCAAAGCTCTCAGTGGAGTGCAGGATGAGGCACAGAATCACCTTGACTGAAATCCAGAGCTTTGGTTTATGGTGCTTCAGAGCCCTGCATAAGTAATTAAGGACCATTATACTCTTCAGAATGAGATCCAAAACAGACAGCAGGCTCTGGATGTGCCAGGCACCAGCTAAAAGAAATACTGAGAACAAGATGTCTGAAATGCTACCATCCTCTTGGGCTAGTGCATGAGACACCATGCTCTGATCAAACATACCTCCATTCACACACCTGATATCTTAAAGAAATAGGTCTAAACCTGATATCTTAAAGAAATAGGTCTGGAGGCCTGAAGTCTCTCCTGCTGATGAGTATTCACAGTTTTGGTCTGAAATTGCTGAACAAGACTCATTCCCCTCTCTTACGCAGCTCTTTTTGTCAAATTTTTCTCATGTTTTATATAACACCTTAGTGGCTAGACATCATCCAAGATCTGTCAGATCCAAGTCCAGTTTCCTGCTCTGCTTGAGGTGTTCTTACTGCTGTCTCCCATCTTCAAGGGAAGTGGGGGAACATCCCCCACTGCCCCTGCAAAAACTGTTCCACTAGTCAGGCAATAATTTAAGGGAGTCATTGAGGGTATGTGGTGAAGTTTGTGCAGCCTCCTGCTTAAGGAATTCACTCAAGATGGAATATAGAATTTTGATCTCTGTTTCTAGGACTATGTACTTTTTGTTTAATGTAATGCTCAGGTGCAAATGCCACATCTCAGGGCTCACCTTCTCAGGAAGGTAAATTCATTCCAAGTCCCACATTTGATACCCAAATACATTATCAGAACTCTAACAGTTTTGGAGTTCAAAGATTTCTTACAAGGCTCTAGGTCTTCCCTGTATCTCTGGCAGGTGTACATCCTGGAAATGAAGGGATTCTGTATTTGGAGAGAAAGACTACCTAAATTTTTCTACCAAACTTGAACTTAATTTTGAATCTTCCTTTGAGTTCTTTGTGAAGTCATTCACCTCAGTGGGCATTAACTGCTGTGTTGTACTTTAGCGTAGTTATGGCAGTTCTCATGGATCCTCCATCATGGCTCATAGTATCATGTTCTTTCTTTCTGGCAAGCAGCTGGCAAATTCTGCCCAGTTATGGCATTAAAAAACCTTAAATTCTCTACTTAAGCTGGGCAGAATTTCAGATCCACAGTTGCTTGTTACTTAAGTCACTGTCATCACAGAATACACTGGATAGGACTATGTAAAGGACCTGATGGCAGTCTTAGATACAAACTGGAATGAAAGTAGATGAAGAGAATGAATGAAAAGATGAATGTGAATGAATATATCTGTACAGGAACCTAAAAGTAACAAGCCATGCTGGGAGTTCTATTCCTTTTGCATTGTGACAGCTTATTTTTTATGTCTGCTGGGACAGTTTAGAGATACAATTTTCAGGAGTGATGAAAATACAGGAATTTCTCTGTGTGATAAGACTCTGCAACAGTGTTACAGATAGCAGTTGTTTGAGTTATCACTCTGGTGTACATTATGGAAAACAGAGATGGCAACAGAGAAAATGTAAACCGGCCATGTGATTTTATTATGAGTTCTAACACTACAGACTGCTAAAAATAAAAAGCACTGTCCAAAGAAATTTATTTGTTGGTTTTCTTGGTACTTTCATTTCAGCATGTGAAGCAAAAGGTAATATCAGCAGAAACTTACAGTCACTGTTGTGGTAGGGATACAGTTCTAAAGCCATAAATGCTTTGAAGGCTCTTCATGTTGTTTCTTGAGGAAAAAAAATTGCTGCTGTTGGAAAAAAAGGGATGGAAATATTTTTCTAGTCTTATATTTTGTTGCTTTCATAAAAGCCTACATTTTGACTTGAGGATATGGACCTCTAAATGGAGTAAACTACTGCCATTATTAAAAACACCTTCCTGGAAAGAATTCAGAGATGTTCAAGCCTATTCTTTTTTTTTCCCTGGCATGGTATTCTAATTAACTCTCAACCATTTCTTGAGTAATGTTTTTAAGGTCACTAGCTTGGCTGGGTATTTGGTAATAAAAATTACACCCCATGTCTGCAATAGGACCACTAATTTAAAATAGCCATTTGATTCAAACTGACCTGTTTGCCAGCATAACTAATGAAGTGTCACTTTAATATTTAAAGTACTGTTCTTTCAAGGTAATTGCTATTTACTGGTAATTCTTCTTCATTTGATGGTTTATTAGGTACCTATAGGAATTTAAATTGGGCAACTGAAAAACTGTAATTGTCTAACTAGCATAATTCTTTGCTATAAATAAGCCTGGACACCTGCTTAAGGAAGGTTTTCTGTTTCTGTTTTTAAGGAAGTTTTTTATTTCTGTTTTTTATACCATAGAAGAATAGGGGAAGGTTGATTTGGAAAGGAGATTTTTACCTATTAATAAGATATTAGGAAAGAGCCAGCAGAAGGTGCTGACATCCGAAGGAATGCAGGGACTTGTTTTGGCTAATTCTGCACCCACCCACGTGGGCGTCAACATTCCACTCAAATGTGGCAGGACATTGCCTCTCCTTGTGGCAGGGGGGATAGATCTGGGGAAGGAGATGGAGGGAAACAGCCAGGAAAGAATTGATCTAAAAAGTAATTCCAAAAAAAAAGCATGAAACCAGTATTCTCTTAGGAAAAAAAATATATTTGGGAAAAAACGTAGCTGGTAAAATAAATGCATCGTTTGCTTGCTCCTTTTCTGTTCTGGCTTGTTATTGAATATCTTCTTTTGTCCTCAATGCATCATAAGGCTTTATTTTTGTCCACAGAATATAGCTATACAAATTAACCTTCTGGTTAAAAAGATGGGGAGTTTTGTCCTCCACAATCTGATAAATGCATTAGAAAGGAGACAGGAAACACCTCTTTCTGAGAAACTCCTCACTTCTGTTGATACTTGCCTCTTAACAAAAGCGCTTTCTGAGTAGGCATTGCAGGTTACTGTGTTATTAACCTTTTCTTTCTTCCTGCTTGAAACTGGTTCTTTTTTGTTAAAGCTCAAATCCCCAGCTCAGTGTTCTTTAATAACTTTTAGGATTGTTTCTGTGACACATGTTTTGTTGTTAGCTTTTACCAGTAATAGCTGTTGAACAATGTTTAGATTACATGACCCTAAAAGCAAGAGTTCTTGTATCTGCCTTCATGTTGTCTTGGTATAATGTGAGTTCTTCCATTATTAGTGAATTTATCATTTTTGTATCTGTAGATTGGGAGCTAAGAGCCAAAGCAGCAAATGTTTCATTAACTTACACAGATTTTTTTCATAAAGTGGGTATTTCCATTTCCCAAGTTTAGGAGATGATTTGGTTTGGCCATCTTAATTTCAAAAGAAAAAAGAATGTTGGAAGAAAATCCTGCCATGGAAATGTCACACCTGACACCTTAGGTTTAGCCAATATAAAGTCAATGAAAAAGGAACTACTTAGAATGGGAAATGTTGGGTAACCTGTCTTTCAGTAGGTTTACCAATACTTTTTTTCTGCTGGAATTTAAACCTAGGAAAGCTAGCAATAGTGTTTCCTCCTCCACAGATCCAGCACGTTAGGTTTGATTGGTGGCTCTCCATGCTTGGGCAATGAGGATCATTGAAATGTCTGTCTGCACCTGAATTCCAGTCCAGTGGTGTATCCAGTGGGTGGTGTGAAGATGCTAGGTCATTTGCTCCTGGGTGCATCACCCTGTGGAGATTTGCCAGATGACTTCATCATCCCACTCAGTCTTGCTTCTATATTCTACACTTTCGCAGCATGGAGACAGCACAATATCCTGGTGATCTGTGTGTGCATTAATCAAGTGTCTGCCCACAGTTCTTAACATGGGGTTAGCAACAATGATTGCCAGCATAATGCACTATTTAAATGGCCTGTGCGGTCTAATGTAGCTATATAGCTGCATAAACCACAAATTATTTTGTCGTGGTTGCTATACTTTGTGCAAGCATTTAATGAAAAGCACTGTTGCAATACATCAAATACCTACTTATATTTTTTGTGACTGAAGAGCTTAGTTCTTCATAGCTGTGTTACTGTTTTGGTCCACAAGCTTCATGAGTTAATGTTGACACAATTTGATCTATGACAGGTTGAAGAAAATCCCAGAGACAGTACCATTTGTAGTCAGGCCTTGGAGAGGACTGAACCAGAACTCATATTTGCTGCTTAGGCCTGTGTTAGTATTGTAGATTCAGTACTTGAAAACTGATTCAGAGGTGGATGTTCTTACTGAAAACTGGTGTTCTCAAAAGCACAGATGGAACTCCCCTAGAAAGAGTGGTAGTCACCGCCTCTAGGCGTGTGCATATGTGAACAAGTATGTGTGTTTGTGTACATGTTCATGCATGCACGTGAACACACATTGCTTTTATGTGATGGCTCTTGTGTTGGTTCACAGCAAAAGCTGCGTACTTTTAGGTTTTCCAAATGTAGAAGCTTTTCTGTATGCTAACTGAAAACTCAGTGTGAAGAATTGAAAAACAGTTTCTTCGCATTATTAAACTGTTTTGCTCCCTCCTCGCCATTCTTCTACTTCAGGGAAACCCTATTTCAGAGTAAGAGGGAGACAGGGATGTAGAGTGAGCTGCTGGGAAAGAAGCCCATGGTATTCAAAACTGTTGTGGTGTTTGTTTTTTCTCCAGACATGGCATGAGCTCACAAATACCATTCTGAGCTCTTGAGGCTCTCTTTCTTCATTGACCTATCTTCTTTTATGTGCAGAGTCAATAGGAAAGCTTGTGAAAGCTTAAATAAATACATGCATTTAAACTGAAACCAATCTGGCTTCCAACAGTCAGGGTTCCCATTATCTCATCTTGTTTCAGGCAAAACGCTGGTATGGAGCAATCCAATGGTATCAGAGTAAACATTGTTTCATACAAATTTATAAATACTCTACCTTGCCCACAACAGTGCTTGAATAAGAAGCTTCCCTGCCTTGAATGCTGTATCTCAGAGTACTGAGTAGGTGCCATTGCTCTCATGTAGGTGCTTTTTCCAGCTGTGTAAGCTATGACGGGGAAGGTGCTGAGAAATATTCCTTCTGTCCATCCTTGGCTGATATTATGTCTGTGTTGAGAGAATGAAAAGTTGAAGGATATTCACTAGGGTGAAAAATCCTAGGATGGAGAGCTACTGGAAGATGGTTCACAGGAGCATATTCGTCTCAGAAATGAACAGTGCAAGTGGCACAGTTTTTCTCTCTCTTGGGAGGGAGGGAGTTCATGAAGGAAATTTACCCTTTACCCTTCCTTTTTCTCTTATGGGCACTTAGAGTTTTGTACCATTTCCTAATGGCTTCCCTTTGTGTAATCTCATGTGTCAGAGGTCTGTTCAACCTTCTCTCGCAACATGGAAGACTGGCACAGCTACATTCCTGCAACATTTAGCTTCTGGTAAGTGGAAAGCTGAGATGTGGAAGGCCTAGTCAACAGGAGGCTGCAGAAGGAATCTGCAGAGCATGGATGCTGGTGTCAGTGGATTTCTTGACAGTAGCTTCTAAGGAAAGTCTGTGCTCTGGGACTCATGCCTTGGAGTCTCAATACATGCTGGAAGAAGAGAGGATATGCCCAGTGCTTGCTATATATTTGGTGTTGGAAATTCTCCTGTGAAGCAGCAGTTGCCCTCTGCTTTCTAACTACTGTCAGCTCCTGAGCTTCCCTACTCTGTTGCAGAGGGAATGAAAGGTTCTATATATACTGGTAAGCCCTTGCTTAATTGTACTTTTCTTTCACCTAAGCATCTGGGCCCTTTTTCACATGATTTCCATGCTTTGATTTCTCACCATTCCTCACACTTAAAGGAGTCAGCTGTGTGTCTCAGATGTTCAGCCAGTCTTTGGCTTCTGCCACCTCCCTCTAATCCTGCTCAGAAAACAGTGAATTTAAATGTCAGCTCCAGTTCCCCCTACTCAATATCAAATTAACTCAGCTTAAAAGATTTTGAGGTTTTTTTGGCTCGTACACATGGCACCATCTCCCTGTGACACAGGCAAGTTTTCATTGCAGTGTTTGCTCACAGCAGGAGCATGTGAAAGGAGCGCGTTTTGAGAATGACTAGACATCAAAGTGGTTGCACATAAGCTGTCCTGAGAAGTGTAATGCTTATCCTGGAAGATGGAAGAAGTGTTTATGTTATGCTAATGGCCAGAGGTCTCAGTTCACATTTAGTTTCCTCTCTACCACAGTTAATGGAAATAGAGATGAGAAACCTGTCTTATGCAGATACAAATTTGTTGATCTTGCTCAGCTTAATTACAGTAAAGAGAAGTCGGTCAGTAGTGTCTGTGATTGCTGTTCCTGCCTGGTTGCACTCTATCGTCTCTTAGAGAACTGCATTTTTGCAACTCCAGAGAGAAAAGGCCTTTTTTTTTTTTTTTCCTTTACCCCTATGGGCTTGCCTAGGAAGATACCCATCTTTAATATGAAGCTTTGAAGCATTATTATGGTAATGTCAGGTAACTGCTCTTCAATGTAGATTGACAGCTAGCTATTAAATAAGGGTAGGGAAGAATGTGGCATCTGTGTAGTGAATGATGCATGTGGTTATTTTAAAATGTTTTTTTATAAGCAGAGACACGGCAATTGCAGGTTTTCTTTGCCTTTTTGATTTAACAGCATTTCAGAATCTTTTGCCAAACCACAAGTAAAAGCAACACTCAGATCAAACTGCAGTCTCAAAATATTTTCCCCACCCTGATTCAAGCACAAAATTTAATTTCTAATCAATTGCAAAATGGGCTACTGGAAGACTTTTTTTTCCATGTGCCCATTTGAGCCTCTGAAACAAGCAAAAATGTTTTAGTGTCTAAAGTCACTCAATTTCTGACCAGTTCTCACTAGGGTTTAAATTGACTGGTACCTGAAGGCTGTAATGGATTCATTTTCAATAACTAGTTGAGCTCTGAATTGCTACTAGTTGACACTGGCAAGAATATCATGATGAGCTCACAGAGCTCAGTACATGTGCTCCTTTTCGCAGTCAAAATTACTTGTTCTGCCTACCCAAAGAAAATTACCAGCAGCAAAAAATAACATTTTCCTCCATGCCATGAGTTTTGGGGCTACCATCTTTTTTCTATGCCTGGTTAATACACTTTAATATACTTATTTTTTTTTCTTCTTACTTATTTATTTTTCTTAATATACTTATTTTATCTTTTTTTTTTTTAATGAAACAGAGTATGACAAGGAACAGGACTGGATAATGGAAATAGTGGCCACCTGCAGACAGAATATTAAAAATGAGATATAGTTTTTAGTGATGAGCTTCTCTCCTTTGATTCCAGAGAACTCCTGCAAAGAGCCAGTTACTGCTCACATATCACTTGCATAGCCTTGTGTAAGTCTTCTAAGCAGAGAAATGTAAATTCTGTACTCACTTGGCTAAGAAAACTGTGAACTCTCGAACCTTTTAACTTGCAATTTTGACACAACTTGACCTAAATACAAAGGTTGAAGCCTGCATTAACTTTTTCTTCTCTATAGTTGAGGTCAAGAAAGGGAAAGCAAAAAATATCAGACTGACTGCTTGTTCTTGCAGCTTGTCCAGCCTGACAGGCTGGTGGGAATGCCCGTTGGTCTCCCACCCAGCTTGCTGGTTCCTTGGGGCAAAATATGAAGTGGGTCTAACGTGGTGTAACTTGCATTCCAACCAGTAAGCGATTGCTTACTAAAGTACTCCTGAAGTTGTTTGTTCAGTTTTCTTTGTCTGCAGCAACTTTAACAAAGCTTGCAAAGTCTCCTTTCAACTCTTAAGTCATACCATTTCAGGTTCCACTGCAGAACTAAGCAGGTATGAAAGCAACTTCAAGAGAGTCTCCCTTGATTTTTAGAGTGGGGTTTGTTAGAGCATGGGCGTATAATGAAATATCACAGCATATGTTCACTGCTGACTCTGGTTCAAGAGAATGACTCCTGAGAGATCTCAGGCCCATTGCAGACAAGATTTCTTAGCACAGGTTTCTTTGATTTTATTTTTGGCATTGCCCATGGATGCGGCACATTCAAACAGTTACAGATCCAAAGACAAGGAGTGTGTTGAGAGGTTTTAAAAAAAAAAAAAAAGATCAGAGAATTCGCTTTAGGGTTTTTTCCCCTCAGGAAGAGAAGATAAATATGACCATGATTAAAAAGTCATTATGAAGAAGACGGTGATCAATCTTTTGCTGTGTTCACCGAGAAGAGGAGAGATTGACTTCATTAGCAACAGATTTAATTGATATTGGCTATTAGGAGAAGTAGTCATCTACTGAGAGATGCATAAGCATTGCAACAGGCTACTTGCACAAGCAGTTGGCATTCTCTCTCATGAGAGAATTTAAGGAGCAAGTTAGATAAACCTTTGCTTGGAATGGTCTAGGAGTACTTGTTTCTTTTTTCTGAAACTTCCTCAGTTTTGTTTTGGTCTGGTATTCCTGTGGGCTTCAGCTTTAACCCTGTCACTTCTGAAAAGGAATCATCAACATATGCCAATAGAAAATTGCCTGAATAAATACCATTAACACAACAGGGCATTTAAAAGACCTCCCGTGAATCCTCATTCTTGTATGGTGAGAAGCATATCAATGTGTACCCACAATGCTTAGAATGCCTCTAAAGTTTATTGGAAAATAAAGCAACGATGGTATCTAATCTCTTAACCCTAACAGAGAATCTGTTCTTCTGCCTCAGATTGCAGGCATACCATGAAGTGCTGAGATTGGCATGAGCAGCGCACATTTTTATTTGAGGGGAACATAAATCCTAAGTATCTTGTTTGTGTATAATTATTCTTGCCCCGAGGTTGCAGCATCTTGTGCACACAGCTGCATTGTGAACATTTTTCCAAGTTTATTTAGCACTGAGTGCAAGTACTTTACATGTCAGAGCTGGGAACGCTCCTGTTTCAGCTGACTCCACTCCTTTGGGGTGTTGTAGAGCGCTTAGGTGACTAAGCGAGAGGCGGTTGCACAAGCCTGGAGAGACAGGGAGCTTATTTAATCACATTAGAGAAAGAGAGAGTAGGCGCCTGGGAGCAGACAGAGCTAATCTGCGAGGAGAAGCGAGAGTGAGCAAGTATGTCTTATGGAAAGGCTCAGGAGGTCAGCGGATTGGCAAAGTCAGTGCACCCTTAACAGAGGATTTCTACATACTTTCTCAATTCACATATGTCCATACCAAAGAACCTAGCTAAGGGTCTCAACTCGTCTCAACACACAGCAGCTAACGAGCTATAACTGTGTTCCAATGTTCCAACAGGACACTTTATTCCTGGTTTTCTTTTGCTGCTCACCCACCTCAGTTTTAAAGAGATCAGTGAATGTATTGGTGGCAGTGACCTGTCATTTGATCAACCATGTATCTAGGTGGTTTCCGGTCCTCTTTGCATTGTTTTGTTCTTGTTAAATGGTGCAGAGGGCATAGTGAACCTGCTGTGTGGCAGGGATGCCACCTGGAAACAGATATCTCAGCAGTAGCATAGGGATTTTTAAGGCTCTCTAGCCAGTTTTACTGAGGATACAATGAGCAGACTGAGGGGCTAGGATGTTACTTTTAGACTCAACCTGTACTGTCTGTGCTTTGTGGAAACAGACACAAGGTAAAGAGGTAGTCTCTATGATTCTGACTAAATGCCTGAAACAGAGCACATCTGAAATGCCTACATGTATATTGCAGAATCATCTAGGCAGTTGCATGTTATGACCCTTTCAGCTTCTGCTTTTTTTTTTAATATTTCCAGGAGTAATATTTTTGTAGTAAGTGATAAAATAATTTTATTCTTCATTCTTCTCTTTTATAATTTGTTATTTATGAAAGTATATAATATGGCCAGTGCAGATGTAGACCAGGTGAATATGTGGGCAACAATGGCCAGTACAGAACACAGGAAGGTGAGGATTAAGAAGAAATTCCAATTGTATGTATGCATGCATCCTTAGCAATCCTTCTGGTTATGGTTTGTATTCCTCTTTAAGTCAGATGTGGGATGTAACCTATAAATGATCTCCATCTTTCACTCTGTTTTCATTGTAGAGCTTTGAGAGAATCTCTTCTTTGTGTGTATGTGTACAGCATGTGTCACTTCTTGACCTCCAACCTACAGGCAGTCCAGGAATAGTGTAATTAATTTAGACTTGTTTGGGAAAAAATTTGATCATCATTTGATTTTATGAGGTGACTGATCTCCTGGATGATGTCAGCATGCCATGAGGCCGGCCACATGAACAAGATCCCATATTCTAATATGGCTTTGGAAGGAGAGGGATTGGTCAGACCTGTGTTGGAAACAATGTTGTTAGAGCAGGTATGAAACTGACTCACACAGGGAATTCAAAGAGCTGAAATTCAGAATCTGACTTGTGGCTTATTTTGAGCAGCAGCAGTTCCTTGTAAAAAAGAAATAGGGATGGCTACAGCAGCAGCATGGCATAATATGCAACTCTTTAAAAGGCCCAACACAGTTTTCTGCAGATGACATTATTGGAAAATCCATTTCTATTGCTTTTCTTCAGTGTGTCAGAAGGACCAAAGAGGTAATTGTATAAAGCAGTTGTCATAAACATTCAAACTAGATGAATCTCCATGTCAGGTTTTATTGCAGCCTTGCAATTTGGGCTAGGTTCTCTGAACTCTGCTAACCTTGGCAGATCTACAGGGAAAGCCTGCAAAATCTTGAGTTCAAAGCAGGCAAAATATATGACACCTTTTGAAAGTTTGGCTTAGAGTGTTGAGTTTATTTGAACTTACATTAACCAAAGCAAATAAAAAATGGCTTGCATGAGCTCCTGCAAGGTGAAATTCCAGCAGAGAGAATGAGAGTAGACAACCTGTTTGCCAAACACTGTTATTTTATTTGTGTTAAAGGAAGAAAGTTGACTACTTTTATATTTGATTTAAAGTAGGAATAAGGAAGATTGTGTCTTAAGGATATTATGTAAAAAATATTATCCCTCTGGGAAGGTATCCCAATCAACCTGGACCGTATCTATTGGGTCATTACACAAGAGTTCTTTTTCTAGGCAGTTTGTTTTTCATTTTCTAATACCTAGTAATACAGAGGAAGACAATAAAGCACCAAGGCAGAGATCAAACAAAATATGAATAGCTGTACCCTATACTTTTGTGAAAAATAAGTAGATTGAATAGAAATAAAATCTGACCAAAATTCATTGCAGTTTACTATGGCAGAATCAATCTGTGGACAACATCACACTTAAATGGGTGCTCAGGATTTACTAGGTAAGAAATGAGCTTGAGAGAGTTTGAGCTTGGCGCTTCCCAAGAATCAAGAGAAGAAAGAGATTCTATGGGTCCAGTATAAAAGTTTAGAAGTGGGGGGCAGGGATAGAAGAAGGATTCCTTTTTAAAAATTATTTTTAGTAAAAACTCTGTCAAGGAACAATAGATGAGGATAACTACTGAGGTGCAACAGAGATGGCAAAACAATTGTGAGGTAGCTAAGATGGTTGCTGGTTGAGAAGGTGTTTCACATAAATTTTTGGGTATGATGTATCACTGAGAGTATGTGCTGTAAGAGTAAATTGCTGGACTGCAGTTTCACCTGGAAATGGTGGAAGGAGTTCGAGTGAGTATTTAAGGACATGACAAAGGAGGTTGGGCAGGGGGGCTATGTGAGTGTTTGTATATCTGGAAACAGTTACTGAAGGAGAAGGTGAGGAAGGGGAGGAAGCTGGAGTACAGGTACTGGAGTATACCTGACTTGTGAAAGACAGAAGTAAACAGTCTGATGTTACTGTAAGCCTTTAATGAGGTAAATAAGGAGAGATAATGACTTAAATAACCAACCTAATAGAGCCAAAGATATTCTGGGGAAGTCTGATTGCTGAGCAAGTGTGGTATATCTGCCAATGACCTCAAGAACTGGATTTGGTAGATACCGATCTTGCTTGTTAGAGGTCTGTCATTATGGGAGGCTTTGACTTCCTGGATTATAGAGGGGAACAAATAGCTAAATTCAGACATTTCTGAATGCAGTAACCAGCAGAGTTCCTTACCAGTCACTGAAATAGCAAGAAGCAACACTTTTTTAGATCTGACACTAAGTTGTAGAATGAAGTAGAAAATAACCTTGCTTTGAGGGATTTCCATTTCAATTAAAATGAAGGGTAGGCAAGTACAGATCTATAGCTTAGCTTCTCTGCTCCAGATGGATGGCATATCTTGTGAAGTGAAAAACATGGAAGAAAAGTTATCAGATATGACTGAATAAGGAGTAGAAAAAAGAACAGGTCAGCAAAGAAAGCCATGTGTAAGAGGTCAGGAAATATATGGGTGAAGTGAGGATTGGCATGAGACAAGCTGAGTTTGACTCTGCAAAAGAAATTAAAACAAATAGCAGGAGGTTCTTCAGCCACACAAATAAAAGGGGAAAACAAAAGTAGTTTGTCGTGGCCCAAAAATGTATCAGATACTTTGTTTCCGTTTTAGTCAGGATGCTGATTCTGAATTATTCAGGCATTGCAGGTTTTTAGTGGCTACAAAAACCTGGAAATTGAAACGGTTTCTGCCAAAGTGGGAGAAACAGCTCCAGTCAAATATTGGAGAATGGCTGGATCATTGTCATCTCTCTATCTGGAAAGAGCTGGCCCATATAATTGCAGGCTCAAGAACACTATTTTCAATAAGACTTAACAGAGAAAAAAGGACCCTGCTCAGATGCAGAATGTGAGTCTGTCTTTGACAAACTGGCAAGGACCGGCCTGTTGGAGAGCAGGCTATTCATAGCAACTGTTCTATTCTTTTAAAAGTAAGAATAGGACATAAGGTAGCAGAAAAAGGAAAGAAAATGCAGGAGGCCAAATCAAGCATGATATAAGTAAACCTAGTCACTGATAAAAGCACTGGTGTTTCTAGTCATGGAAATGCAGTCCTCCTTGCTTGGCTCCTAGTGTGGTGTGGTATGTGAAACTGAGAGACGTGCTGAGTAATGCCAGTAAAATTGTGACTAATAGGTAAGCTAAAGGGCAGATTTCAGTGAAAAGAGACCTTTCTGACTGGAGGGAAGTTGTTATTGAAAGCTCTCCCTAATGATTGATTTTGGGACCAGTGTTCTGTGCTAATTTTACTAGAGACTGCTGCCTAGAAAATGGAAGTGTACTAGTGAAACTAGTTGCAACAGAGTTGGGAGGTAATGGTAGAAAGACTAAATAACTGGAGAACAAAAGGGATAACATGAAAGTTGCAGAGAGAAATATGTTTGAGATTAGTTATAATAAGTAAAATACAAGGCTCTTGCTAAAAGAATTTTGTCTGTAACTGTGGGGCTCACGAGTCTGGAATAGCTGAAGAAGAAGAAAATGCTACTACAACTGAATGTCTCCAGTGCTCTGTGTGTGCCAGTGAAACAGCCATCCAGGTCCTGGAGAGTGGCAAACAGGTTATTTTCAGTTTTGACAGGTATAAATGTTGCTATGCTATGTTATACTGTGTTATCCAGTCTGAATCCTAAGGTGGGTACAAGCCGAGGGATTTCTTTAATGACAGGCATTTCTGATTTGTGTTCAAATATGAATGCAGTCATTTGCATACATTACTCACCCCCTTCCTTCTCCTTTGTGGCTGATGCTGAGATTTGGAAGAGCACAGACCTGTGCAATGTTTCTTAATCCAAAATTTGGTATAGACTGTCATTGGCAGGTTGTATTTTTAAGAAGCCTGCTTTGAAATGTCAGATCTTATCCTAATTGAAATCCTCTTACCTGTTATGGGATTTGTGAGACCAATTCACTCAGGATGTCTTGGCATGAGAAGATGTGCCATTGTTGCCAATGGAGAGAAGTTCCTTGGGCTCCAGCTAGAGGCAGATAAAGTTACGTTAGCTCTAGTACTATAGCCATTCCTCCTCTCTGCTATCCTCTCTCCTTCATAGGACATATTTTTTTCCCTTTCCAGTAATGGCTATCAAGATAAATGAGAGACTGATAATATCCAGAGTTTATCTTTGCAATGTTTCATCACATTTTAAGATACTGGAATGGAAACTCTTTCTACCTCTATCTCTAACTGCTGGCAGCATAGCCCCTTTTCATGGGCTAAACCAGTGCTTTATGCTTAAAGACTTAAAAGATCAGTTGCAAAATCAGATTCTGCCACATGCTGGGAATTAGCTTCCATTTGCACCCCTTTTCCCTTCGACGTGGATGATGTGCAGCATGGTAAATCTGGTCAAGGCTCTGAATAGATCTGCCTCACTGCCGGCTTTCATTTAGGTGAGCTATTGATTATGTTCACCACAAACACTATGTGTTTGAGCAAGAGTGGTTTCTTCAACAGGAAGATGAAAAGGATCAAGCCTGGCTTGCGGTCCTGTATAACTTACTTCCATAAAAGTCCTATGATGGAAGGGAAGAATTCTGAGTTAGCTTCTGATCTTCTTGTGCTTTGGGAGAGGAGGGACATTTTATGCTTTGAGAGATGTCTGAGTTGGTACCTGAAAATATCTGTCACCTCCCTGGTGTTTAGTAGCAGGCCTGTTTGCTCCCAGTCTGATCGGCTGCCATTGCATGCTGAGCAGGTACAGCTAAGAGGAATGCAGAGGATTTCAGTTGTTTGAGAAGAGGTGGGTGGGGGCCTTCAGAGTCCGTGAATTCATTAAAATTCCATGTTGAGTTGCAATGTAAATGCGTGGGCCTTAATATGCAGGGCTCCAACAGGTAAATACTCGAATCTTGGATACAAGACACAGCAAGTTTTCACCTGCCCTTCATCCAAAAAGCTCACCAAGTACTCAGCACCCACCCAAAAGGCAGTGCTCACCACTACCTGAATTTAATGCAAACTGATAGATGCAAGCACAGATTAGGGGCAGCAATTCACCTTCAGATGGATATCTGCCACAAGAGTGTGCATTGTTTACACTTAAGAGAACTCAGAAGTAAGTCAGACACTCTTTCCGTTGCTGTTCTCTTTGAACACACGTTACGTTGCTGACAGCATCTATTTGTGTTGTGCATCATATAAACCACTCTCAGTACCCCAAGCTGCTCTCTTAAACCCTGAAATTCCCAAAGCCTCACTGGGCAAGTAATCTCATGGATCAGAAGCACAGAGAATAGGGCCAAAAGCTGCCTGCAGGCACCCTGCCTTTGCACACTCCATTTGAACCCTGTGAGGTAATTTGGCCCTTTTTGGGAGCAGTCTGCTCCATGTGCTGCGATCCTCTCATACCAGAGCTGGTAACTTTGCTCAGAGCAATTTCACCCTAGACTTGACTCTGCAGTTACCAGGCCCAGGGCAGTGCTTCTTGCAGCAGGCGTGGGATGAGGGAGCCACGGTGCTCTTTGTCCCGTCTCATCATCCCGATGCAGCACAGTATCTTGGAACTGAACTTGCCCTTCTCACCTGAAAAGATGGGAATGTGCAAAGGCAGCTCCTGAACTCCCACAAAAATGGGACTGGGTACCCTCAGGAGCTGTGGTGCTCATCTGCTGCTGCAGTTCTCTGCAACTTGTGGGGTATCTGGAGGGCTTGTTCTTCAGTCAGCGTGACTCTTTTCCAGTTATTTACTCCTTTCAGTGGGCAAATCAACTGGGAGATGTGAAACAACACAGCTTTAGATCTCTCTCATTTATTTCTCTTTTTAAAAATAAAATGTTAACAGAGAGCTGTGGTCACAGGAAAAAAAAAATCTCTCCGGTAAGAAGGGAATGAAAACATCTGCATGAAGAGAAAACACTGAAAGTAGAGAACTGTGTTATTCTTTGGAGAGAATGTTGGGATTAAGGTTTAAAAAAACTTTTTTCTTCTTAAAGGCATCCAGTTTTTACAGGTCTCAGTTACTTCAGGGATCAGATATTTAAAAGATATTTTCTTGATCTGACTCTTTTGCAGGACCCGAGTATTTTGAAAGACTTCCTGCACAAACATGCCAGTTATTTGATCTGATCATTGTTTTAATAAAACTATTATTTAACTAACCACGAGTTAATTTCTTTGGCCCTTTGGGAGCCAGCCACAAATAGTAGCAAGTTATTGTGTAACCTGGCTAAAGCTGAGCTCCTTGTCTTCCTTGCCAACTCCCACCATTGACAAAACCACTTACAAATGTATTTTTTTTTCTTAATGGAGTTAGACTATTATGAAAAAAAAATCTTGTGAGATCCTTATAAGTTGTCTTCATGTAACCTTATTTGAATCCCTTTTAATCCTTTTTTTTTCTGCCTAAGGATGTAAGTAGATGCTCTGTAAGGAAAGAAGGGATTGTCTAAGATCTGTTGTGTGGAACAATTGCCACAGAGAAACACTAACCATAACTGGGGTGTGTCTGGCCTATACTTCAGTGAGAAGATACTAGAAAGCTCACTGAAATTTTTCCCTTCTGGTAACCTCCAAATTGGTATAACTTGCAAGGAGTTTTCCAAGAAAGGGGAAAAATTATTTAAAATGAAAGGGTGTTTATTTAAACTATTCTGGAAAATTTAAGAATTTTGGTTCAGGAACAGGTAATTTTATTTTCACTGTGACATGAAGTGTTCCCAAACTTCCTTCTCTGTTATTAATGAAACTTTGAAACAAAAAAAAAAAAGATGACTGTGCAGATAAGCCAGTGAGCAAAGAGCAGTGTTTACTGGGAATGACTGTGTGAGACTATCAAGCTCCACAGTGGTGTGTTAGTAAAATATGCCTGACGTACAAAAGAGGCTGCATTTGTAGCAAACACATTTCCCTGCACACAAACATTAGCTCCAGTGTTTACTGCTCACTGAGTCAGAACAATTGTAGGCTACAGCTTGATTTCTTTGGGACACCATAGCTGTTGCTCCAGTGACCTATTCTGGCTTAGATACTTAGTCTAAATTCAAAATAAACTAATAGTTTCCAAAAAGATGAGACAGCTGTTGTGTGATCTGCAAGAGTGTAGTGGAAATTGTGGCTTTATTTTGAGGAGGACAAGGTGTGTAGAGTCACCAAGACCCTTTGCAAAACAGCCTTGCACTTGAGTACGGGCAAGTGGAAAGGGATGCACCTGGGAAAGAGAAGTGCTGCCAGGACTATGAAAGGGGGCTTGGGGTGGGACAGGGATTTCAAATCAGCAGGCAGCTGACTTCAGAGCCCTTCCTAGACTGGTGTTATGGCCAAAAGGATTAAGGTGGCCTTGGAACAAGTAGGAGCAGTAAGTAGAGGCCCAGGTCTTGTTTTTACCTGGGTGAAGAGTGCTTTACTGATGCAGACCACATGGAATGGGATGTCTCCTGCTGCAGCGCACATCCAAACAAAGTTGAAAAACAAGATTGGGCAGAGAAGACTAAGAAAAGACCTGTTGGGATGGGGAAGTGGGAAATAGTTGGGAAATAATTGGGAAATATTTTTTTCATATTTCTCTGTAGTTGAGGTCATCTGGTAATCAAAATTTTTCATAACATTGCTGAACTCTTCATCTCCAGAGATGCCCAAATGAAGAGCAGATCAGCTCTTTCCCAGAGACATTTTTGTAGTTGAACACAACATCTAAGCTTAGCCCAGTAACAACAGAGAAAAACTCCTCAATCTTTTCTACAAAATGCCATTTGCAACAAATATTTTTGGCCCAAAAATATATCAGCTCTATAGATGGAGCTAGTAAATTTATTTAGGCTATAATTTTCAGAGTGCATCTTCTGCAAAAGTAACCTGGAAGTATTTTCAAATAATTGTATAAGGTGTTTACTGACCTTGTAGCTGTCTCAGTCAGACACTGGAGAAAGAGTTCTCTGTTACTATTGCTCAAAGCTAGGCAGACCTGCCTGGTTTTGTGCTGTAGATAAAGCTGATCAAGGAAATGTTAAAGAGCAATGCTATAGCACTTGTCCCACTACTACTGGGCTTAAAGTAATCCATAAACATTCCCTGGAATGGCTCATGAGCAGACAAATGAAACAAAAAACAATTTAAAGGGGATAAAACTCTGTTGACATGAATACTGTTCAGGTAAACCACCTTGGACATATTTACAAACAGAAGCCAGCACCTATTTAACTCTATCCCAGGAGATTGAAGCTGTTTGTACAGGAGGGTTTCTAAGAATAGAAAATATAGTTACCTATAGATTGTCCTGCCTGACAGCTCTCCTTGACAACAAACCTATGTTTTTTCAAATCAAGTGTGGAAGTTCTGCCTCTGTGAACGTTGTTGTTGAGCCTCAGCTGGGAGGGAGATTTTGAGAGCATCGCTGCCTCCACACACTGTTGTCCGGAGGCCAGTGCAGGTGCTGGAAGGATCTGTGCCACTGGAGCTCCTCTGTCAGTGTCCTTGAAAGCTTTGTTTGGATTGAGAGGCAGAAGTAAGAGGTTTTTGACAGAGAGTC
Organism: Motacilla alba alba; assembly: GCF_015832195.1. Taxonomy (NCBI): domain Eukaryota; kingdom Metazoa; phylum Chordata; class Aves; order Passeriformes; family Motacillidae; genus Motacilla; species Motacilla alba. The sequence goes on along the minus strand of NC_052017.1, from coordinate 68,706,907 downwards.
TTTGTAAGAAGAAAGGGGCCAACTTTGTTGTAAGTCTATTTGAGTGACTCCCAAGGGCTGCTTAGGGAACATGAAGCCTTTCCAGGTTTAGAATCATTTTTAGGTAATTTTTTTTTTGTTGTTATAAAAGTATTGAAAGCAAAGTAGGAATGCAGATATCCTTTCTGCGTCCTTCAGTTCTAAGGAGAAGGCCCAATGACAATGTCTGTATGTTTTCTCCCTTAACAGGGTAGAGCCATCACTAGAGTTTCCCATTCTGATGGAGCAATGGTATTTTGCTTGGCAGCAGATTTCAATGCCCTGGTTCTAATCTTCAAGTGAGGCTGCTTCCCCTGGGAATGCATAGCTCCAGTTCACACCAAGGAACTCCCTACACTGGGAAGCATGCTTCTGTTTTATGCATGTAGCATGATGGAGGGGGGTAGAAATTAGAGCCCTGTTTTCTGTAAGCTTATGTTGTTTCCCTGGGTGAAGATCTAGAGTAGCTTCACTTCTGCTGGGGAATGAGTCTATGACTCATATTCAGGTTAATGGCCTTGTCTCAGGATGCTTGCCTCTGAAAAAGGGCGGGAAAATGAATACATAGACAGTGGTCCATACATATTGCTTTCTGCACTTATTGCTCTGATCTTGCTATTCTATTTCTGTTCAGAGAAATAACCATGAATTCACCATCCTTTTAGGTGTCATGAAAAACAACACCTTTAGGTGTCATGAAAAGCATGGTCTCCTTGATATACAGAAATCCCCAGCCTAATTATTCCTCAGGGACAGGAATGACTGATGGGTGAAAGTTAAGATCAAGAAGGCAAGCACATTTTAGGCAATGAAGAAATTATTTTGTGTAGTTCAAGAGAGCTGAGTTTTCTTCTTTTTGGGCCCCTTTACTTCTGTTCTTAATTTAATTAACTTTCCTCTTCTGAAGAGATACAAACCAACCCCTGGAGGAAGATACCCCATTTGAAAGAAAGGTAGGAATTGAAGTAAATGCAGAATTTGCAAATGCACCTACCAAAAAGAACAAATGGAACTGATGCCCTGGAACAGGTTTGGCAATGGGTGATATTCTGAGGCCTTTAGGAACAGGTACAGAGAAAAACACTTAGTAAATTACCTCACCATGGAGTACTGAACTGACATGTATGATTTCTAGTGGACTTCTGAAGCTCCATTCCTTTCCTGCTAAGAGTAGAGTCATCCAGTGATCTTCTTAGTACCTGAAGATCTTGACCTAAGGTAACAAAGTGGCCTTTTTCTTTTAGTATTTACATCTCCTGTCCTCATTTTGTTCTTGCAGACTTTATTTCCTCATCTATACAAAGGGGATATTTACGGCACTTCCTCAAGCAGCCTGGACTGGTGTCCTAGAAGAGTGCCAATGTCCCAGCTGTGCAGGGATTAGGGTCCTGCTCACAGGCTGGGAGCGCTGCTGACCAAAGCAGGGTCAGGGAGGGAGCTCTGGGCTACTGATCTCTCCTGCTGCTCCCCTCTTCACCTGCTCCTGGGCTTCATTTGGGCTCACACCACCCATCTAGGACCCTCTGGGACAAGTCCCTGACTACAGCCCTGACTTGATTGCCAATTCTTATTGCTCTCTCACTGAACTCATTTGGGCTTGACTCACAGGTATGTTAATACAGTGCGGCTTTGGTGCAGGCCTGCTGAAATCACTGATTTGGAGAAATGCAGTTGACGAAATTTTCAACAGATTGCCTTGCCATGCTGCCCAATACTTACCATGACAAATATTTTAAAGCACTTTTCATCTGTAAATGGCTAACCACAAATAATTCTGATAGTACTATATTCTGGATTTTTTTTTTGCTGTCTCTCTAGTGTTGGTGGTGTATTCAGTTCAGAAGTTTCTTGTAAGAGATAGTGTACCCTATGCACAATACTAAATTTAGTGGAGAGAATACAAGCTTTTTGGCCTAACATCAGCCTATAATGAAAACAATGCAGCCAGAGCTGTATTACTGGTAATTTAAATCCCATGGCTTTGTTCATCTGCCCTGGTTGGCTAGAAAACTTTTGTAGGATTTATGCTAAAACTCTTTTTCTGTCATTTTCCCCTTTGATTTGATACATTCTGTAACTTACAAGAGGCAAAATATTTTTAGTATGACATATTAGATGTGCCTAAATATGTATTCTTTTGTGGAAAAATACATAACAATAGGTAACATATATGTTGAAGGCATTTAAAATATATATGTAATCCAAGATAGTAATTATAACCAAAGACACACACACACACATTTACTTATTTGCCTGCCTGAATATGAGCAAATATACAGGTGCAAATTTCACCTGTATCTTTTTCTTGTATTTTCTTATTCTTCCTGTATGCTTTTCTTCACCTCCGCAAATTTACAGGTGAAGAAAAGAATATTAATATCAGCATGTATGTGAAAAGAAGATATGAGGGGTTTCATGACAAAATGTGTTTCATATTTATTCATTTTAATTTTGTTCTGTTTGTAAAATAGTAGCTACAATGCACATATTAGATAGTTTGTATATAATCCCAATCTGCCGGTGTGACACTGGATCTGGGTTCATAGGTGGGTTTCTCGCTCAGTTCTGCTACTTTAAAGAGACATGTGTGGGTAATTCTCCATAATACCTCTTTGGATTTCAAACACTAAAGTACATAAGTAACTGACTTATAATGTGTGCATGTATGTGTCCTGAGGTTTTAGTCTTGCATATGGCCTGGGAAGAAGGTGGAATCTGCAGATATGGAAAGGGTATGGGTCAGAATAAAGGAAGAAAGTGAGCTACCTGTCTCTGCTCTAACTTAAGCCAGGCTGCTGTGAGCACAAGAGGCTGTATATGCAGATCAAGGTTACCAAGGGACATAGACACCTCTGGCCTAAGTTGTTTTCTTTATTAAACTGGCAGTGGAAGAAGTAAGTGATGTAAAATTCTCTAGATCGACTCAAAAGCACCAAAATATCATCCGTGCCCTAGAAAATTAAATTGGCTTTTGGTCAGACAATGCCCAGCAGTGTAATCCTGAGACACAAGAGGATTTGGATTGTAAAGTACTCAAATTAAAGGAGTGCTTATATTCTGGGAGTTTGATTCTTCCTACCACAAGTGGTGTTTGGTTCTGGGATTTTTGTTTGGACCTGCCTGTGCCTCTTACAAAACCAAAGCAAGCAAGCTGTCATTTTTACAAAAGCCCAGATGTATTTTTACTTTTTGCAAAGACAGACAAATATCAGTGCTAAGGTATTAAAAAACATAGGTACTAAAAATGTGTTGCAATTCTTTCTGTTCGTTTCCCCCTTTCTACATTTGCCTGCTTTTTTGTGCCGTTCAACTTGTTTGCTTGTAAAATCTTCCTTGGAGCCACATTCGTGCAGACAGACTAAAACATTTTTGACTCTGAATGAATCCCCTGAGGTAAAATTTACTCAGATAATATCTTGGTTACTACCTAACCTGTTTGGGTTATTTTTGAACACTATAAAGCGGTAGCACCAACAAAGGAAAACTGCATAGTACATACCATAGCAGCTCACTTCAAGTAACTTAAGACCTCTGCTTTTGCACAAAACACCTACATCTTGTGGCTTTTTGTAGAGGTCAGAAATCAGAAACTGAAATGTTTCAGGTGGTCCCCTAAACTCCCCATCCAACATTTTTTTTCCTTTCTGCAAAAGCAAAAAGAAAATTTTGATTTACCTGATCACAGACATAACTGTTAAAGAATGCCAAATGTACATAACAGCACAGATGTGAACGAACTGGACAAGCAGTGCTGAGTAATCACTCAGCTGTGATTAGGCACAGGTCCCAAAGAAAAAGCCAGGCTCTGAACAGGCCTGACTTTTCTGGTTCAGATCAAAACCTCATGGCTCTTTGTTTCTATAAAGCATTGAAGCAAGTCCCCAGTTCTTCAATTTGCAAACAAATTCAGATTCGGATTCCAAACCTGTAGCTTAGCTTCATCTCTAATAAAGCTGATGTTCCACAGATTTGGGTTTCCAGCCATTTCTCCAGATGCCTGTTGTAAGACAGATGCTGTTCCAGTGGAGGCTGCCAACCTGGCAGCTCTGCTCTTTCTGCTGTGTGCTGCACGTGGGCTGAGAACAGCAGCTCTGCTGACCAGCTCTGCCAGCACTCCCTGTTGGGGGAAATGGGGGAAAGAGATAAGCGAGGATTTTTTTGGCTGATAGAGTAAATACGTTGTTTTACTCTCTGCCGCTGCGAACTTAGGAGAGAATATAAATCAAAACTTATCTACTTAGGGAGTGCAAGACAGGTCCTAAAATGGTGGGAAAGTTTTTAAAGGGAAAGCAGGTTAAAAGAAAATCTATTGGGCATAGGAAAAGGCCACGAGGAACAAGTCTGGACACATTAGTCAGAATGAATTGAATTATAGCTATGCCACTCTTAAAAAAATAAACATTAAGCTCTACAGACCTATTCCCTAGGAGGAATTTCTGTTTTGCAGGAGATTTTGGGTTGTGTTAGGAAGACTGTAAAGCATAGTCTTGTCAGTCTCCTCTCAGGTGCTGAGGCCTTTACCCATCTGCTGGCAGATGAAGAGCTCAAGGCCCGGGGAGCTCAAACGACTTGATGATGTTCATCTGCTGAGCTCTGCTGGGGTAGGAGGGGAGAGCCTACTTCTCCTGTAGAATTCTCTGAGGCCTCTGTACAGCAGCTCTCCTCCTTGGGGTCAGCACGGACACCTTTTCAAACATCAAGCGTGTTCTGTTGTGTCAGGATGGTGATAGCAAAGTTTTCAAGGAGAGCTGCTCTCTTGGCTCTGCGATGGAACAGTGCTGGCAGGTTCAGGGGAAAATGGCTTGCTCCTGCAGCAAGAGAGGTGAGTAACAACTGGATGCATGAGTAGTTGCATGCAATGGCAGGAGCTGGCCTGGCCAGGTGTGAAGGCTTGTCATCTGGGAAGAAGTTGGGCTTTCCCTTTTTGGTGATTTTTTTAAAAAAGGTGATTGATCCTACTCTGATTCAAGTAGTTTTTACCTTCCATTGATTTAAAGGCTGGAAAGGCAGCACAATGTATGGAAGGATTTAGAGTCAGCTCTAATTTCCTTTCTTTTTCATTGTACAAGGACTTTCTCAAATGAAATCATGGAACAATTTGCACAGTAAGAAGTTGTTCCTCCAGTAAGTTGCTGGTAAAGATAGGATAAACTGTATAGTTTTGAATATGAAAAGAAACCTCCAAGGATGAAGTCTACTAAGAGAAATTCAGAGAAAAATCTAGCCTAGAGCATTTTTTAAAGCTGCTTTATCTATCAAATCCTGTAAGCAGTAATCTCTCCTGGAACGATGCTAGTTTTAAAGTCTTGGCTTTATCTGCTCCCTGTCAAATGTAAATAATTTTTTTTCTTCTTTTATGTAGGTTTATAAAGGTTCTGTGCTTGTCTCCGCTCCAATTCTTAAGTTTCTTTTTATTTTTCTTCTTAGGAGTCTAGATTAGAATGACCAGAACCTACTTTTAGGACTGGAATGCTCTTAGGATTATTTCAGGGATTCAGAGAACTGTCAGAGTTCAAACTGTTCTTACTTATCAATCTCTATGTGAATTTAGGTGCCCATCATAAAATATGGGGGTCAGCACTAGCCAATAAGGTAATGACACTAATTTTTCAGCCAGACTCAAGCTCTCTAAAGTTGCACAGAGGGTCTTGTTAAATGTCTACAATGTGATCCAAACCAGAAAAGTAATAATTAAAAAAAAGTAATTAAGTTGATAAAGTGCTTGGTGTAAGCACCAAATTATTGTAATTTACTGAACAATTAAGCTCTAGTTCTGTAAAGCAAGTAAGTGTGGATGTGTTTTAAATGACCTTAGTAAGTGCTTACATGCCTTGCTTCTGTCTGTTATTCAGACAAGACCTTCTGGTTGTTTTGTGTGCTGAAGCTGTGAATGCCCTGTTCAGCAGATACCCTGACAATCTGTGTGTGTTCATGCCCTGCTTACTAATCAAAATGTTTTATTTAAAGCTTAATTAAATTGTATCAGTTTGGTTTATGCTTTCAGGAGCAGTCTGAGATACGTGCAGAGTGCATTACAGACGTACTCAGTATTTCTCTTTTCTTATATTATTTCTATCTACCTAGATAAATTCAGGGTAAACTTCTCCTCCCTCTTGAGGAACTTGGGCAGTTCCTCAGATTACTACACCTTGCTTTAGCTGGGTGTGCCTTCAGTTTTTAATTAAGGCTGTTAAATAAACAAAACAACCAACAAACAATTCCCAAAGGGAAGTAAACCACAAGAACGATGTTGAAATGCTCATAAGAGCTGAACCCCGAGCTCAGGAGCTGCAGTGTTATGGCCACGGCTCTGCCCTTGACTTGTCCTTTGGCTCTAAGTAAGAGGAGGTGTTTGCTCCTGAGCAAAGAGGGAAAAATGGTGTAAGGTTCAGTGCAGGAAGCAGCAAGGCCTGCTCAGTGCTGGTTCAGGTACAGATCATGACTGCCCTCCCAAAATCTGCAGGTGGGCATTGGCCTCTTTTTATCAGTTTCTCACCTGGCAAAAGGAAATACTGGTACAAAATTCTTGTGGGAAATACTTAGGGCATCGATACTCTTCATTTCTGTGTTTTGGGACAAACAGAAAAAGCTTCCTCCCCACCTTCTCCCCTCACCCCTCTGCAGTGTCAGGTTAGGAGGCAGCACAGTGAGTAGGTGCCATGTTGCAAACACCCAGGAAGAGGTGACTCCTCAGGGTCCCATTTATCTGTAGGTGGATCTGTGCCTCCCACCAGTCCCCCAAGCAAAGAAGAAGTTCCCTAGACTGAACTTGTGGTGACTTAAACCCAGAGTAGGAATAAATCCTGTTGATAACCTGAGTTTTGGTTGGTTTTAGACACAATGAAATAGTGCATCAGACCTGAGCGCTGCTGGGGCTTCGTGGCAAAATCCTGGAGTAAAGCGGTAGGCTAAAGTTTCCAACTTAATTGCATTTAATTAGTCTAACTTAAAAACTTAAACATGTTGCTAGGATGGATTTTCCTTTGCTTAGCTTCTTTTGGTGTGGCTTAACAAATTTTAACCATCTAAAACTGACTCTTGGTTGGAGGGACCATAGGTGGTAGAGCACATATCCTTTGGTGGAATAATGAAGTGTTTACATTATGCAGTCCTATTGTGAGATCAATCAGACTACAAGGCTGGGTATATAAACAGAATCTGCAGGTGGTCCCTGCGTCTCCTTGCCCAGAAGACATGCTTTAATCCTCAGGAAGTAGGCAGAGTGGAGGTTCCAGGAGGCAGCCAGCCCAAGCAAAATAAAAGAACAAAACCAGCCTGAACAATGCAACGCATGTCAAGCTCCAAGCGCAATCACTGCAAACAGCAGCTGATGGGAAACTTCATGACAATTCACCCATCAGCTAAAATTGCCAGATTTGGGATCCTGGGGATTAATGAGGATCTTACTCAGACACTAGGAGCATGAACCATTAGGCAGAAAGGGTGGGTAATGCATCTCATGTAGCCCCCAATTGATTTTCTCCCTTTCCAGCTATTTGTTACTGGGAAAGTTCTTTTGTGGAAAATCTCTTGCTCTGTGTTCTTGCATTTGTTCAGCTTTTTTTGGCTGTTAAAGCCCCTTAGTATTTCTGCTCCTTGATGATGCAAGCAGAATGCTAATTTTGAGTTATTTGGGCCTCAAGTTGGGAGATAAACGGGAGAATTGAGCGTCCATACATGTTAGCACCTTTGGTGTAGGGATTGTGCTAATAACTCTTCAGTACGTAAACACTCAAGGGGTGCGAGCAAAACAAGTGTAGCTCAGGCTTGTTCAAAAAAAGATATAAATGACTGACCTCTGAAAGAAGTTTCTAACAGTGTTCTTCTCTGTGGAATGGAGGAAAGTTTTGCTGGAGTAAGGACAGAAGGGTCTGACTCAGTAAAAAGAGGTAGAAGATGATACTGAGAGCACAGAATAATGAAAGAAATAAATGCCTGTTCAGAGGAAAAATAATAATACCAACAGAACCCTAAACCCACATAGTTGGGTTGGCTTAAATGTAGTTTGCTATAGGGTTGTTTTAATTAGATTTGTGAAGCAGGGAAATGCCAACTGAGATGTTCTGCAGCAAAAAATAAATAGTTTTCAAGCTGAAACATGGCACATAATGGAACAGAGTTGTCCACATGGGTGCATTCTCTTCCTCTTTCTGAAGAGAGCACCTAAATCAGTTGAGTCAGAAATTAGTGAAGGGTAAAGCTCAAAATGTCTGGAACTCTCCTGTCTCTTTAGATTCTTATCTGAAGTGTATTTAAGTTTTTAGAAAAGGCTTGCAACCTCATGAGATGTTGTTTCCCCACACCCCCCCCCCCCCCCCCCCCCCCCCCCACCAAAGTGTTCACACATTTCCTGATTATGAAACAGCCAGTCATCCCTCAGGAATGGGTAGGTGGTGGGAGATGGGGACAAGTTTATTTAGTTATTTGTTTATTTATTTATTTTAGCAATTTTGCATTTCACCCTGTCCAAAAGCAGGAATCATGCATTTACAGTGTGTGAAAAAGGGGAAAAATGAAAGCAGCTCCTTTGCTGCTGAACTACTCCATGTGAATGTACCCAGCAAGATGTGGGCAGTTTCTCTGCTTGAGAAACAAGTCCATCTCAGCTGTGTGCAGGTGACCTTCTTTATGGACACAGAGAAGAGATGTTGCCCATACACCAAACAAGATCAAACTTGCCTGATTCCTGAGGCAGGATTTTGTTGACAAAATTAAGAATACCAAACTCTACATCAAGAATTATTTCCACTTTCAGCTACTCTTAGATCTTTGTGTCTAGCTCCTGTTTATCTATGTCTCCCTCCCTGCCTCAGTTTTATTGTATGCAGGACAAGAAGTATGATTGGAAAATAATTTCAATGCAAAATCTGTCCCCTCTTTCAGGGCAGAATTACATTTCTTCTCCTCTGCTAACTTACTACCACATTTCTTCTCCTCTGCTGACTTACTACCACTATCACATAAAATTTGTTCTTTTCAAGCCACTTTAGAGGTTTGAAACCAGTGATGTCATTTATTTCTAAATCATATATATGTGGATTTGCTTCATTACCTAGAACTTAGGGAAACCTTGCATGGATTAATTTGCAAATAACAGGCATAATTTTGGTGGTGATTGTGGTGTTGTTTAGGTTTTTGGGGTTTTTAAAATTGTGTAAATTCTTGTCCTTGCTATTTATTTACTTATAGGAGCACTTCTAGCATCAGAGCTACCCTAGCCCAAAACTTCTATAGGAAAAATCTTGGAGATGTTTTCTGCATTGTTTGAGGCCTACTGCTCTAATCCTGCAGGACTATGTGAAATTTCTTCTTTTTGAGCCATTTGAAGAGACAGTAAAACTAAAAGTTTGTAGTAATAAGTTCATGCTATTTCATTATTAAGATTTTCTCTTTTTTTATTCTGCTGATCATGGAGACTGCATGTCACCTATGTAAAAACTGGTATTGGTGTCATAGCCTGTACTCAGCTTGATTTCAGTTAATTTAAGCATTTCTGTTAGCTGTTCTGACCAAAAAGGGAACTGTGCCAGATGTCTCTCAAAGCAGTGGCCCTATGGGCATACCTAAAAATAATCAACCCTAAGAAACTGTCTGATCGTCTCTAGAAGACTGTCCCTGTTGCTCACACTCTTCTCAAGAGAATTTGTGTACAGTTCTTGCATATTTTACACTTGGCTTTTCATTCCTGGTTGTCCCAGAGCAGCTCAGTTGTTGTTTTTCTGATACAGGAGGTCTTTGATGTGTTTGGAATTAATCCATCAATGGTGGCATGAGAAGATATTCTCCTGAGCTTGTGATGTGAGCATCACGTACATGCAGACACAAAAATGACAGCAGATTATTATCTGAGATCCTATCTTAGCATCTGCCCTTCCCATTTTCTGTGAAGTAAGCTCTGAAGAAAGAGGAGGTGGTGGATTCAGGGATTTTCTAGAATGAGCTGCACAGAGGCATTGTGCATATCAGTGCTAGGAGGAATGTGACAAAGGGGGGGCAACGGAAGTGTACAAAAAGATTTTGGAAAAAAAAAAGATGGAATGGACAGCATAAACTTAATTTGCCATGGACATTCTGAGTTAAAGGTCAAGGCAAGGAGGTTGTGTGTGCCAGATGAGGAGTGTTAGGTGAGCATGGTGTGGGTAAGGCTGAGAAAGAGACCAAAGAAACTGTTCTGACAGGTCTGGAGTGCAGACTGAGATAGCAGCTAAGCTAGGCTGGGCCACGCAGAAGATGGAGTACTAACCAAAACACAGAGTTATGAAGGTTAGGCTGGGGAGGCTGCAGGGGTGCAGACTAAAAAGGATGAGGCGTCCTGTGGCCATGATGTGATTGGCCTGTGAAGCACAAAACTTTCAGCAGGGGAATCTGAATAAAAGGAATAATGCCATCAGAAAGTTGAATTGGACACATGGAGCAGTGCTGGCAAAGGTTTGCTTTTTGCAAGAGCTCAGAAATGATGATTTAGCCTTAGAAAACTAAAACCAGAGACATCTACAATGAACTGCTTTTCTGAACGGCTGTATTAAGTTGGATATTTAATTCTTTTATGAACTTCAGTGCAATTTGAAACATTTTATTTTGTTTACCTGTTTCCAATTTCTTTATCATTGCATTCTGAAGATACTTGGCTTGTATTAGATCAACTCATCTGAAAACAGAGACATCACTCATCCCTTCCTCTTCTTCACGCCCTCCTGCTTTCATCTTAATTAAGACACAGCAGATAGACATTATTTCACACTGTCCTCCACAGCAAACAAACATTATACCAAAACCATGAAGAGGGTATATTTGTTTTAGCAACATTTTCATGCTTATGTATTTCTGTCATTACTTTAAAAAGGCTGGGATGTCTCAGATCATAAGGAGCTACTTAACCCAAAAGGCTACATGCAGCCCCTGGGTTTGCAAAGTCTCTAAACCGCAGATTTCCAAAATCCAGAAGGATAACAAGTAGAGTGTATGTTGCTGTATGTTTGTCTTGTTCTTACATTCTTTCACAAATAACTGCCACTGGCTATGAGATGCAGTGCTCTGATATCCTGTGCTATCAGATAGAAGATAGCAGCTGAATGTCATACAGCTTTTTTTTCCATCTCTTCACAACTAATCTAAACACACCTGACCACAGAAGCACGTTAAGTAACATAATGTGTTTTTTTTCAGAACAGTGCCCTGAGGAAATCCTCAAATTCTTCCCAACTCCTGTGTATCATGGAGAAAAAGATTAGAGCAGTAGCCGATGTGGGTAATTTTGGTCTTAGTAGTTAGCCCCCTTCTCGTCCCAAGCAGCAAAATGCTTCTCTCTAAGGCAAGATCATTCAGCAAGGCTGTCAGGTGCCATTTAGCTGCCCACGCAGAGGAGGGAAAGAAGCCAGTGTTCCTTGGAGTGTTGATCCATGTGAGGAAGGGCATACCCAATGTAGCAGGCTGGTCCTGCAGCTTGGAAGTACCACCATGCAGAAGGGGAAGGGTCCCTTTCTAGATTTTCATGGAGAAACCTGTTTGGGCTAAAGCCCTCCCTGGGACATATAAATGGAGGCTGATCAGCTATTGGTAATAAGTCACTACTATAGGTTACAGACATAAACAATTCACAAGGAAAAATGGTAAGGAATTGGCATCACATCCTACAGGTGTGGAAACACAGGCACGTGGAACTGAAATGGGTAACATGAGAGCACAGAACATATGAATGATGGAGCTCAGCTTCTCCTCTAAAGCAGTTGGCAGACCACAAGCAAGTAGAGAACTTTCAGTATGCAGAGAGCCGGAAACACCTATTGCTATTTGACCCATAATCAGTTTACTATTTTCTGCTTCTCAGTCAGACTGTTTATTTGTTTCAGCTGCTTTTCAGGATGACGAATTGTCTAAGAATGTGTTGGTGTTTAGCAGGAAGTGGGGGTTGTCTTACGGCATGCCCAGCTACCTGAGAAGTACTGAAAAGTGAACTGCATCACTGAGCTTGAACCGTACCCATGGCCTGATGAGCAAAAAGAATTCAAACGCTGAGTGGTGTCTGACCTTGCATCTGTAGGTGTCGCCTGTTGTATGACTACCTTGAAAGGGATCACCATGAAGTTATTAAATAAAGTCTGGTAGCAGGGCTAGCTCAAAGAATTATCCTATCTATCCAGGTCTATAATTTTTAGAGTCTTCCTCACACTGGTAGTTTTAACTCTTGCAGTAATTTTGTTACCAAAATGATGATGGTTACTTGAGCAATGAGGTTTGTGGCCCTCAGGAAACATAAAGAAAAATTACTTGTGTAGAGAGATGTGAGTCAGGCTCTGTAAGTACATTAAGATCTCTTTATACATACGTAGATATTATGAATTGGAATACAGGAACTAACTCTCCCAACAAAACTCTCTTCCTGAAGAACCAGGAAGAGAATCTATAAACAAAGATTTAGGTACAAACACTTAGATTAATGACTTTTTTCAGTCAACTGTGCTGATGCCCTTTTTGCTTTGAGAACAAATAGGTTTAGGGGAAGATACTGTGACTTTATTAGGAGTGGAGGCCTGTGATCAGCACAGGAGATATCACTTAGAGTCACCACAACATAAAAGCCCTCCTGCATCTGCTATGAAATGAAAATAGACTCCCAATATCTTCTGTTCTTGTTGATTCTGGTTACGGCAAACTGGCAGACTTAAAATTCTTTTCCATTTTAAAGTAAAAGATTCTCCAGTGCAGAATGTTATAATGGCTTCAGGGTATGCTGCACATTGAACTTTCTTCTGTCATTCTCCCTGAAAGAGAGATGCCAAATCACCCTTCATCATGAGATGTACCTGGTTTGTCTGCACCTCCTTCAGCCCCTCCAGAGCACTCACACAGCATATAGGAACAGCCCAGTGTCCTGTGTTTGCTTTGTCTTTAGATTGCTCCTGGTCAGGTCAGAAAACAGCAGGGATGATCCTTGGGGAAGGGTCCTCTGCCCAGACAACAGCACAGCACTGAATGCTCTCCTCCTGCTTGGGATCTGCTGTCCAGGAGAGAGTCCTGCATGAAACTCTCCACACGGAGCTCCCCTCAGCTGACCTGGAGTCAGTGGCATCCAGATAAGGTACAAGATCTGGGTAAAGTTAGCTATGGAAACTTGGAGACTGCTAGTGTTCCTTCTGGCTTTGTGACTTTGAAAGGCGGGCTGTACATAGGGCAGTAGAGTGGCCAGGAAATTATGGTGATCTCCCCCTTTCTCAAAGAAAGTGCCTGTCCAACAGAATAGTGATTTGCTCTAAGATTTCCTCTGAATTAAAAAGAAAAGAGAAAGGAGGCTTTTGTCTGTAAGTATTCTTTTAAATACAGAAGGACAGATAAACAGAGCTCAGTTCAAAGAGGATGTGAAAGATAACATATTTCAAAAATAGTTTCAGTTGCCAGTTTGTGGTCATTACAGACAGGTCTGTTGTGCCAGTGGGGGTACTTCTGTCACTTTGAAGTGCTTTGCATCCTTACAAATAAGATCTTGTATTGCACCAGGAGATATGCTGGCCACCTGTGTCTTGTTCTAGCAGAAGAACAGTTGTCTTCTGGTAATATTTTGAAACTTAACTTTTAGAACAATTGATAATTGATGGTTCAGACATTAGAATCTTATTTCCATTACTTGTAGATGGTAAAATTTTCTGAGAAGGTCAGCACAGTCTGAGAGAAAAGATAAACAGGTTCACCTGAGTCTAAGCAGTCCACAGGTATAAAACGTATGATTTTCAGTAACCAAAGGAGCCATATGAAGTGCATGGCCAGAATAAGCTCAGGCTGCATTTGGTTCTTGAATATAAAAGTAACCATTTACAGGAGCATTGATTCCAAGTAGTTTTGATTTGAGCTTATAATACACTGACTTCCAGTTGCTTAAACCTGCTCTACCTTTGATATATGCATAAAGTAATGTGAAAATACAGGTCTGGTGGTCATTATGATGATTTGCATTAACCTTTGAACTATTGAGAACAGAATATATGGAAAATGTGCAGTTTTTCTCTTGAAATTACTTCATCTTTTTCTGGTGTAATTATATTTTGTGCTGTTTTCATCCTATTTGTACTCCATCTCACTCTGAAAATAAAAAAACCTTTTAAAAATAATAAATACATAATAAAATAAAACTAGCAATTTTTAAAATGCACAAATAGTGACTAGAATCACTAGGTTCCTTCAGCCCCACTTGCATCATTGGCAGTATATTTTAGTGTACACCAAATAATGTGTTCTACTGTGTCATAGCCTACATGAGTGAAAAGAAACAAGAAACTCACAAGATCTACCTGGTGTTTTCAAAAACAGGAGCAGGTGTGCAGAAGCTCTTTCACAGTTAGGCAGATGTTGTGAACTTTGTCAAGCTTCTTTCACATGTTCTGCCTGGGCTCAGGTTAATGTTCATGGCTGCTACCATTAAAGGACAGAGCAGTTCTTTGCTGTCCACTAGATCAATCCATTAAATATGAATTAAAGAGAATGTGTAAAGATAATAGTAATGGAAACACCATGAATTTATTTCTGACTTGAACAGAATACAAAAATGAAGGCCTGGTTTAAAAATGGGGTAAAGCAAAAGCTAGCTATTCACATCAAAATCAAACACCAATCCCTCCAAACCCTAACAAAAAACCACCTCATGGATGTCTTGTGACTGAAAGAAGAATATTTGTCGCCCATCCTTTAGGTCTTAGTCTTAGGGGTTAGAAATAGTTGTTAGACTGCGTAAACTCACTGAGATCATCACAGATTTTGTAGATAAAGTTCTCAAATCCTTAATACTGAATTAGGATTGAAAAAAAATCAAGCAAAAAGACCAAGAGACAACTTTTCCTTTCCTATGTCTGTATTTCAAATATCTGCTACTTACGGGAAATAAAATCACATTTTTTTCTCATAAGCAAGCTGGGTGTGGATTTTTCCAGATTGATCCTTGCTCCCTTGGCTACCAGCCAGGGTGGGGAGCATACTTACTCCTGCACAGCACCCCAAGCTTAGAGCTGTGTTAAGAAGTTAAAATAAATGTTTGAATTTAGCCTCTCCCAGTCTGGAGAAGATTGCGGCTGAGAGAAATCCCTACGTGAGCTGAATGCTCCTTTGCACGCATAGGCATGGTCAGCTGACCTACATTAAATCTATGTAAATGTGAAGTTGGATGTGTTATCTTATTCTATAAAATTGATTTTGGATTGTCACATATTGCCTCAGAATGACTAAGCCTCTAAAACAAATTATGCAAATGTAAATTAATGTAACTCCACTAACAGAACTGTGCTGATTTATACCTACAATGCTATGGCCTTAAAGCATTTTTTCCCTTGTTTTTTAAAGATGGTTAAGCTTCTGGCCTTCTCTCCAGACAGATTTGCATGAAATTACCTTTAAAGCATTAGATTATAAGGACTTGAGAAATCAGTTTAACTGTAGAACAGTGTGAAATTTCCATTACAATAGAGATAATGTAAACATTTTATAGCTATTTTCATTACACAGATAGGTGTGGTTCTTATATTGCTGTTTCCCCACGGGGGGAGGAAAAAGCTGCGTAAGTTTTTTAACTACAGAACTATGAACATGTGCAGTGAAATCAGTTGAGAGATTTGAAATCCATTTTTTCTTTTATCTTTAAACAAAGCAATTAAATTAAACACATGTACATTAATATAAAGCTGAAGTTACAATTATGATCATGAGAGTCTTTGAAATCAGTGGCAGAATTCCCATTCTGTAATGATGAAAGGCAACACTCGGGATAAAAAGTAGCAACAGGCGACTTGGCAAAAATCTCTGTTTTCCTCTTGGGACTCTAAGAGGAAGCAGCCTGAAAGTGTTATCACTCCACAGCAATGATGGATAAAAGGCACGCTTATGCTTGCAATAATATGATGAATGATTTTTCTTTTGGAAGTGTTGTCTTATAGAAAATTGTTGCTTATTGCTGCCCCATTCTTTCAGTCCTGGATTTTGGGTTGGGTTTGGGGTCTTTTTTTTTTTAATCCTCCATGAAAGATGTTCTGTAATTAATTTTTTTTTTGTTTTGAACTGTTGTGCTCGTTGGGGCGTTGATTTTTCTTTGGGAATTTGTAGCTTGTGAGATTTACAGCCTTGTTCTCTTGGATGGATCAAGCACTTTTGTCATTGCACAGAGTGCTACCTCCATATCCAAGACTTAGTCTTACTGGGAAGCTTGATCATGGCTACAGAAAAGAGATGGGAACTGTTTTCTGGCTTTCTAAAATACAAGGATCAAATCTGCTCCTAAATGTAGCTCTTTGCACTGACTACAGAGGGAGCCTGGTTTAACCCAGGTATCTTTAAAAGGCTAAAGCCAGGTGAGATGAGTTGAGTCCCACTATTAGCCTCACCTGTATCTCTCTGCGTATGCCAGAGGGAATCCATTTAGTTGAAAAGCAGACTGCTATGAAGTAGGGAACACAGTGGCTTGAGTGAGGGGACATTTCTGATCAGTTGATGTTTCTGTACTGAGATTTCCTGTAGGTTTCTTGCTAAGAATGTTCACTAAGATTGTAGCTGGTTGTAGCCAGACTGATGATGCAGAGGGGAATGTGGATAAAAGTGACACAGCACTGGATTTCTTGGCTTACTGCCAAGGGAAGAGCCTCAGCACCAGCCCTTTTTTTGTGGTGTTTGGGTGAGTCAAACTAGACCAGTTTGATTTATTATTTGTTGCAAATTAACATCTACTCTGTGGTACCACCTTAAGGTCTGACCAGGTCAGGAACTCAGTGCGCTAATCATAAACATAAAGCAAATGACTTTCCTTGGTTCAAAGTCTCATTAGAAATTTTCAACAAATTCTTTCTTTGTGTTCCAGCTCTCCAATGAGTGTTTACTGGCAGGAATGTTTAGGAAAGCTGTGAGTGTTTAGCACAGATGACGAATGCAGAACCATGAGTATTCCCACCAGCAGCCAACCTCTAGGAGTTAATTCATCAGGGAATAGAAGCATAACATTCCAGATGACCTGTATATACAGCTTGAATTACAAATACCAGCTAGTTACAGCAAATTGTTCACATTGCTCTGTCTGAACAGGGCAGGGAATACCCATGTGTAAACCACAGCCTGTTTGTGGACAGGCCAGGGTAAGAGGTAAAACCTAATCTATATTTTCCCTATTTTATTACTTGATTATTTATTCATCCTAGATCCAATAGAGAGAATGGCATTATTTCAGTGTCCTTGGACACTTGTTACTGGCTTTTTAGTATTAAAAGACACAAAGAAACTGGGCAAGAAGTTATAAAAGCCATAGGACAACAACTTGCTTTCTGTTTCCCTATCCAGGGAAGATAGTGAAACTTTTTGTGCATCATACAGAACATAACCCAAGGATTCTGCTAATTGTGACAGAGTAACCCTTGAGAAAACCCTTGAGTTTTCTGAACTCCAGAGTTAGGAAGGTTAAAGTTATGGTGAAGTTTTGCAGAACGTGCTGTGTTTGATCTGCTGTCTAGGGGAGTAGGAGCAGTGACAGAGATAGACACTGCTCTGCAGAGCCTGGTCCCTCAGCTTCCAACCACTTGAGAATTCATGTTCTCAGAAAGAATTGCAGCATCATATGTAGGTTCCAGGAGAGTAGGGTCTTTTAGGCAGTTAGTAGAGATTAGATGCATTTATATATGTAATTTATACATATATGCTTGTTTGTCTATTTCCTCTCCCCCGCTCAATCTTACTATACCTTTTCTAAGGTGTCTAGATTGCAGATCAAATCTTTGGATTGAATCTTGATCAGAATTTACAGTTTTGAACTTGTAGCCTAATGCCATTACCCCAGTTTTCCACCAGTCTTTTTGTAGAGTCAGAAAGAGTCCTGAAGAGCTAGAACAGACATTTATATGAGCTGTGTTTAGTGGAATGCATCTCTGAAGCAGTCCAAGGAGGATAGAATCATTCCATGATTGTATGAGCTGTTTTTGGTGGAGAGTACCTCTGTGGAGTAGTCCAAGGATGATTAATACTATTTTACCACAGATTGAAGTTAATTCTTCTGTGTGTATCATAGCTGACCAAATGAAATAGAGTCAGTCTGTGTAAGTCCAAGAAATTGTGTTGTAGAGCTTGGAAAGCTATGGAAGAACACATAGAAAAGTTCATGCCTTGGAGAAACCTAAAGTATTTCTCAAGCTCTTTCAAGCAGTTACAAACACTTCAGTCCTAGATGAATCTAGGCATAACCTATCAGTTTGAATGAAGATTTTAGGTTTTTACAACATGTTTAAAATCTCCACTGCTGAAAATCAGAAGATGGGTTTTCTACTAGAGCAGCCAATGTTAATATTTGTCTTTCTGTGGATGGTGAAATATTGCACATGTAAACAGTTCAGCTGAAAAGAAGTAGTTCCTCCATGTGGTCTTGGAATGTATGCTGCGAAACACTGCGGTGACGTGCCTCTGGAGCACATCATAGATGGTTTAGCGAGGCAGTGAATTTGGGTATTTAAATGCTTATTCCTCATCACTTACATCCTCATCACAAAGTGTTTTCTCTTTTTGATCTCTTGCATGGTACTCAGATACAAAACAGGACCTTTGTACATGAAGAGTGTACATGTACAAACCCACATGTGTGTGTATTAGCTTTTCTCTTTTACAGAAAGCCAAACTAGAGCACAATCTTATTCGAGTAATGATGGGCCAGTTTCTCTAAAAAACTTCAGAAATGTATACCTTGAAATAAGTATTGGATACATTAGAGAAGTCTCTAATTGGACTTTGAAATTGGAGGTATTGCTGTCTTTTTTTTTTTCTTTTTTTTTTCTTTTTTTTTTCTTTTTTTTTTCCCAGGACTGAGCATTTGAGTTTGAACTGTTAGTTCAAGAATTTGAAATTTGGGAATTTAGACTCTCATTCTCCCTCACTGTATGTGTTTACAGTTTTCCCTCTGGTTTGAGTTAATGAGAATGGCATATCACCATCCACAGAACTGTATTTTGTGAGGATTAAATCAGTAAGAAGGACCAGTTATTAGTTGTCACTTGAGTTAGTTTTCTATCTAGCCTCTGTTTCTGCCTACCCAGTAATTTCACACATTGAATTAGCAGTGGAAGTCTTGCTGCCCTGCAACACTAAGTGGTTGTACTTTCTGGCACAATGCTACAATGCAAGATCTGCTCTGTTTCTGACAACCCTGGGTAAAGTCAAATGTCATAATAAGCTGCCTAATGCCATGTCCAAGAAGGAATATACCACTATTTGACTTATTCAACATGACAGAAAAAATGGAGGAGTTAAGCATTTAAAGATAATTTTTGCACTCTCGTGAAAGAAGCACAGAGATCTGAATCTACTCGCTGAGAAACCTTGGGGATCATCTGCATGCTTGTGACTCATCCTGCTTGATATTAGACACTGTTTGTTTAAATTGCGCAACATACTGATCCCACCATGTACCGACTGTTTCCTCGTGTTATCCGTCTGGATCTGCTGTCATGCCTCTTCATGCATGCATATTGAACAGTGAAGCCAAGTGACACTAATTGCTAATTCCATCCTCTCGTTTGGCATGTCACTCCTATATTCTGGCTGTGGAAAAAAAAAATAGTGTTAATTTCAGCCCATACCTTGTCAGCATGTTTAATGTTGTGGGTAAGCCGTTTGCGCTGGAACTTGATTGGGAGAAATTTTGTCTCGTTTCCTTGCTGATCAGATGTAAACATTCTGCTTGCCTGCTATATTGAAAAAAACTTTTCTACCAGGGAGTAATAATCAGTCTTGATTCTCAGCTGTGTTCTCAGTACCAGGAGTGATAGGGGCTAGGAGGTACAGCTCAGTGCTGAGTAGGGGACTGTTGTCAAACCTCATGGCTCACAAGTGTCTAAAACTCAGACCAAGCCAAACCAAATTAAACCCCTGTGTCTAAAATGCCATTGAAGTTTCACTGCCTGGAATCCATTGCCAAGCTGTGTGGCGAGGGTTTAAGTGAGCAGGCCAAAAGACTCCCCTAGGAGCAAGAGGAACAGAAAGCCCACTGGAACTTGCATGCTTATGTTCAGCACTGACAAAGTCCAGGTCACATTGGCTCCAGTTGCTAAGGACCTATTTCAATATTCAAGTAGGCCAGTGCGTGTTTTTCTTTCCCTCTGCTTTGGAATAGAACCAAGCCTTGTGGAAAGCATTTTTCTCCCCTCTGAGTTTATGCTAGAAGTGTTACAATAATCCACATGCAATAAGGAAACATTATTGCATGAGAAACTACCCATGAAACAAAGTCTCGGAGGTATTGAAACTTGGTGGTGTTAGCATGGAGAATCCAGAAAGTAACACTTCTTTTGATGTGTGGTGTCCACTAATTAGAATAATTAGAATTTTATCTATTAAGGACATTGCATTTTCTTTGTGCTGGTGATAATACATTTAGTGTATCTTAAACAGATATTCTGCTGTGTAACAGGCAAGTGAGCTTTGTGTACTGTAATCCTTGACATAAATCAAATTGTACTCAGATTTTTTGAGTCACTTTGTAAGTGTTTTGTTGTATACTTTGTCAGATGAGAATGCAAAGTAGCAGGTTAATCCTCACTACATCAGAGAACAGGCATTCTTCAGTCTGCTGGAAATGTTTGGGATCTAAGTCCAGCTTGAACATAAGCGTGTGCTTGAAGTGAAGCCCTCCAAAAGCCAATCAGGTTTTGCCAAAATGATTTTAATTTTAAGTCCTCTGCTTCTGCATTGAACTGTTCCAGATAGCAAATGCAGCAATGTCTCCTTCAGATTACTCAGTCCAAGAGTGAAATTGTTTTCATGCCCAGAAAAAAATTCTTGATGTCTGGTCATTAGCATAGTTTGAAGCTGGAGCTGTTCTATACATACTTAGCATTTGGAGCAGTGTGTGGAGCCAGTTGGGGATGAGAACACAATGTACTTACAAAAAGAAATCTTTTTCTTAAGGAAATGGTAACTTAATTACTGGGAATTTCTTTCCCAAATCCCAAGTGTTCGTTCTTTCTTTTCTTTCTTTTCTTTCTTTTCTTTCTTTTCTTTCTTTTCTTTCTTTTCTTTCTTTTCTTTCTTTTCTTTCTTTTCTTTCTTTTCTTTCTTTTCTTTTCTTTCTTTTCTTTCTTTTCTTTCTTTTCTTTCTTTTCTTTCTTTTCTTTCTTTTCTTTCTTTTCTTTCTTTTCTTTCTTTTCTTTCTTTTCTTTCTTTTCTTTCTTTTCTTTCCTTTCTTTTCTTTCTTTTCTTTCTTTTCATATTAAAATTACAGTCTCTTTAAATCTTAGCATAAAAATATCTGGTTAATGTTAATATCAGTGAAATTTCTGACTTAAATATCAGTTATTTTTTTGCTTGGATGAGCAATTCTTGGTTAACTAAAAGGCTTCTGTCAGCTGCTACAATTTGTTTTAAAGTTGCTTGATACAGCAAGCTGATTAATATTTTCCTTGCTAAGGTAATTCTTAATTTTCTTTGCTGTTATATAAATGCAATATTGCTAATGTATTTATGTAATATGAATTGCATTTTGCAATAGAACAGATATGTGTGCAATGTGTAACTGCACAAATGTTTAATGATATCAAAATTCTTTTTGGCTTGGTTATATGAACAGTAAAAGAAAATCCCTCTTCATTGGCTTCACCTTGGTGAACCTGAGCTGAATTACAAGCCTGATGGTGAAGATGATGGCAATAACATTGAGGTTTAATATTAATTGGGTGGGGAAAATCTGACAATTGGAAAATTGGATCCACATGATAGGACTCCGGGTTGCTGTGATGGCCTTCTCAAGAGTTGTCCTGAAGCAGAAGGTCATTTTGGGGACCTGCCTTGCAGGCCGTAGGGCTCTTGCTGTCTCTGTGTCCCAAATATATACACAGTCCTTCCATGCTCTTCCTCAGGGAACATGCAAAGTGACCACCAGTTAGGGCAGAGTGGGCTTCCTGAAGAGCCCCTTCATAACTTCCAGGGGTGTGCAGACAGCCCAGCACAGGTATGATGGGGCTAAAGAAGCAGTTTAAATGCTTTATCTAGCTGTTGAGTTCACCCAGTAATAAAATATCCCCCTTGAAACCATTGTTCAAGAGCAACCTCCTTCCTCCCTGTGGATCCTGTATGACCAAGCTGTTGCCAATTCCTGGTGCTGAATACAGATGTTTTATCTCAATGAACCATTGCTTTAGGCGAGTGACAGCTGCAGATGTATTTGGCTTATCTTCAAAAAGAATATCAGGGATTCACTTCATCATAGAATCATTGAAGTTGGAAAATACCTTTAAGATCCTCGAGTCCCACCATTACCCAGCACTGCCAAGTCCAACACTAAAGCGTGCCTCTAGGTGCCACATCCTCACATCTTTTAATGGCCTCCACAGACTGTGATTGCACCACTAACCTGGGCAACCTGTTCCAGTGCTTGATAACCCTTTTAGTGAGATTAGCAGGGAAGTTTACCCATGTGAGGAACCTATGTTTTGGAATATTTCTCAGTTTGAAGTTTTTGGTCTCTGTTAGTGATTTGCCATGTGTTTGTCCCTTCACCACCTCGGTTTCCAATGAAGAGGTTAAACACACATCTGCCAGATATGATTTGAGCACTGCTGATACTGCTTTGATGAACTTTCAGGGGCTATTTAATCCCTGAGCTCTCTGATATTGTGACTTTCCAGGCTTACTCTTATGAGCTTCTAAAAATGTTTAAAGATTAATGGTCAGCAATGAAATTGCTACTTCCACAGAGCATTAAAGCAGCTGTGATACAATAGGATTGGAAATTGCCAGCAACTTAGTGTATATTGAATTTAGAGAAAGTAAATTGCTTCTTGTAAACTTTACTGCTGTGTAATTGTCTTACAACTTTTAACGAATGTCTCCTGAGAATGTAGAGTTGGGTTTTTTCCTTTTTCTGTGAGCTAAACTGAAACTTCTTGATAAATTGCACAATACTAGTTACATAAGGCAACAAAATCCTCTTTTTAAAAATTAATTTTATGTAAATAGTAGAAGTGTTGAAGAGGCTGTCGTTGCCTGCCATAAGAGTCAAAGAAATAAAATACAGAAATGCTACTCATACTCATCTGTCCAGGTTAATGCAGTTGGGCGACAATTCATTGAAAGACCATAGGACCCCTTGGCTCAGCTGAAGCACAGCTCTGTTCGTAGGTGGGTGCCCAAAAGCTGGGGTTTCTTTTTCACCAAAGAGACTTGCTCTGTGTTACGTGACTTTGCTGTTCTTATCTGCGGTCCCCCCACCCCACTGTTGTTTAATCGGAGGTTTTCAGGTGAGGGCACGTTACCATATCCATGAAAAATGTTTTGCTGCTGTGTGATTTGGTAGTCAGTCATTACCTTACTATCAGATAAAGCCTATCTGATTTGAGCATTTTATTCACTGTTGAATAAACATTTCTGATAATTTTTTTCTTTTTAATGGGAATAGCTGAAAGAGTAAAGCTCAGTTATTGCCCTTTGGAGGCATGCCAGTTTAAAAGGTACCATTTATTTCCTTGCAATTCTCCAGCAGGATGCAGGCTGAATTATTTTGTGAAATTTCAGGGCAATTCATAGCAGTTGCAGAGACACTTTGTTCTTCTCTTTGTCACTATGGTTGCTCTGGGCTTATCAAATGTGAGAAGCAGGTGTTACTGTGAGGGTCGATGTGGGCAAAATTAGGTCAGGTTTCTAATGCCTTTGAGCCAGGACTCTAGTCAAATCAGAGGAAATAAAAGGAAGTGGAAAGTATGTAGCACTGCTCTGCACATCACCTGGAAGCTCTGCTCTTCCACCTATTGCCATATAACTCCAGCCTGGTTTCCAGCTCTGCTCCTCCTGGTGAGCAACACCACACTTCTCATTGAATACTCCTGGTTTCATAGAAAAAATGGACTGACGTGTTCAGAGAAAGCCAGGAAAAGCAGCACCAGTGGCCCTAAATCCTTTAAGACACATCATTTACGTGGGTGAGTTTGCAGTCAGTTGGAGATGAGACCCAGTTGTAGAATCATGCTGGTGTTTGCCCTGTCTGAGAAGGGGCATTAGTCATGCAGGCTGGAGCTCGACAAGCAGGAGTTGATGGGAAGAGAGGTTTAAGCAGGATTTCCAAGCTGATACTGTGCATGGCCTTTTCTTCTCTCCTCCTCCTCATCTGCATCATCAAGGATGCAGTGATCTCTCTGCTCTCTGAAGAGTGAGGAGGAGGGAATGTGTGCAAACTGAGGCACCGAAGCAAATTGTTAGAAGCGTGCTTAGGCAT
Source organism: Motacilla alba alba (assembly GCF_015832195.1). Lineage (NCBI taxonomy): Eukaryota > Metazoa > Chordata > Aves > Passeriformes > Motacillidae > Motacilla > Motacilla alba. The sequence continues at coordinate 68,682,684 of NC_052017.1, read as the reverse complement.
GAGGGGACATTTTTTCATTAAAAAAAAAGCAAAGTGACAGTGTCAAATTTTATTTCTGATGGGAAAAAATCTATATGAAGAAAAGCTCTTTCATTCTGTTGAAGGAATGATTTGGAAATTTATTACTTTTTCTTCCTTTCTTTTTAAGATTTATTTCATGGGATTTGTACTTTTGCCTTTAGTTGGGAGGTTTTTTTGGGCTTTGGGGTTTCTTTTAATAACTGTGGCAAAAGAATTCAAGAGGAAAAAAATACAATTTTCCACTTTTCTTACATTTATTTATGTCTTTCCAACACCATTTTTCAGCAGGGGAAGGTGAAAAGAAGAGAAATTTTTTTTCTGCAATAGTTCCCTTCTTTCAAGTCTCCTCTTTTACCTACAGCTTTTTTAGCTTTTTAAATATGGAAAATCTTTAAAGGGGAAAACTTTCTCTTTCTGGTAGGGTTTGACAGAAAGCCTTTAGCAATCTTTGGCTGGAATGACAAATATCATCATATAGCCAATGTTTCTTTTTTTTATTTATCCACTGCAATTCTATCCGTGAGTCAGCCATTCTTTCAGCAGCATTGCATTAACAGATGTTGCCAGCTTTTTTGTGTTCATGGTAGAACTGCTCTCTTAATCTGATTTTCCTGGGACAATGCGCTAGTACAAGTATGGAGAGAAAGCAAATAGAAAAATGTTTCAAGTGAACAACTTCATCAATAATTGTAAAGGCTATAGTGTTAACTGCACACAGAGTCCATCCTTTATTATTTACTTCACAAACTCCCCCCAAGTTGCCTGGCTGTTTTAATTCAAGCCCCTTGTCTTAGCTGGACACAATAATCCATAACTTGCACCCCATCCAACATCTTCCAGTCTTGATTCCTGTACAAATTCTGGATAGTACCTGGAGTCTAATGCTTCCTTCTTTCATTCTCACAATCAAGCTGCAGTTCTTTTTTCTTTCTGCCTTTTTAGTGCTGGTATGATGCAATGAAGTGATAATTTCTCTAGCACAGTTAGAAGGTATGTGGAAACACGTATAACAAATCCATTACACAGGACTGGAGACAGGAGTGAAGTGTTGACAAAGGGCAAGGCTTCATGACAGTGTTTGTGTTAGCTCATTCTGCTGCTGGTAAAATTTAGTTTGCCATTTCAATAAACTGGGGCTGAATCCAGGTTAGTGATTGCAATCAGGTTGGCTGGCATTAATGCTGAACTATTGTCTTTAGAGAGATAGGCTGGGCTGATTGTTCCATGGGATGGTTAAATTCAGGTTGGATAAACAAAGAGCCCTAAGGCAAGACAAGAGTGCTTGTGTTCTTTACTTCCTTTTTCTTTTTTATGTTTTCCATAAACTGTTGCAGCAGGTTTTTTAGCATGTCGAATGTTCCCATTATGAAAAAATTCCTGAATGAAGCTACTGAAAAAAGAAGCACTATGCAAAGGACATGTCTTCAAAAGAGTAGCAATGGCTTTGCAGTTATTTATGCAAAGGTTCTTAGTGATATTTATCATAAAAAAATTTGAAATACTGTGAAATTTTTTGAATACATTAAAGATTCACACTAGAGGGTGGTGAACCCTCTTGCATTCTCAGTTGCACCTCTAGTTTTTCTGTACCCCAGTTTTCTTGTCTGCTGAAGGGGCTAATGTTATTTGTTAGCTTCTACAAAGTGATTTGAGGTTGTTGTGAGCACACCAAACACACCAAGAGCACTGATCCAGCTAAAAATCCAAAACCTAGAATCTGCTAAAATCACTCAATGAGATTTTTAAGACTGTATATAAAGGGGTGGTGAAATAACAAGAAAACAAGCCAGAAACAGGCTTGTTTTTACTCTGTGAGAGATTGCCTGCAAAATCTTTTCCTTAATTGCTGCTCTTCAATGAAAATATTTCCAATACGTTTGTCTTGGCAAACTCAGGAAGGTAGGAATGATGGTGATCTTACTCTTACAAATGGTTCTTTGAAAGGTGATGGATGTTCTACTGAGGGACAAATCAGATAGGAATCTGAAGTCACATGGTAGCTTTTCTTAGAGTAATGAAGTCTGCTTTTGCTAACATTTGGATGCTTGTGTAATTTGTCAGGTTGGGTTAAATGGATGTATCTGATCTCTAGCAGTGAAGAAGCACCTGCTCTGTGGTGACCAGAGGGTAATAGGGGCTCTCATCAGGTGAGAGGGGAGAGAGTGCTGGTGGGCAAGTGTCTTCCTGTGTCCTCCAACATCTGTAAACTCCAGGGCTCTCAAAGATAGTTTACACAGAAGTTGCATATACAAATGTTTTGGTTTTTTTTTCTTTTCCCCCATCAGCTCCTTTGAAAATCTTTGGAAGTATACCTATGAAGCTGATAATGCTGGCTTTCTGTTAGGACAGGTTTCCTTCTTTTCCTCTGCAGTTTAGCCTGTTCCAAGCTAGCAGTCTGTGTGTGTGTGTATATGTAGTTGTGTCTCCCAAAGATACAATTAAGTGTAAAATAGCTCCTTAAGTAAACAGCCCCCTGCTACAAAAGGCAGGTATGCCAGAGGTCAAAAGGGTCATCTCTTTGCTACATTTCCCCCCTCCTACTCCAGGCTGGAAATTTCCTGTGTGAGATTTGCCTACATATACATGTATATATACATAGTGTAGCTTATTTTTTATACATAGTGGGAGGTAAAAATACGTGCATACTTGTATATGTACATATATATGTGTTTGCTTATATACATCTGTATATATATGGCTTTTTGAGCTAAACTATAGGCACCCCTGGTAGATGCAAACCAAACCAAACAACTTCCCAGGCAGCCTTACAGGAATACAAAGTCTGTTACGTATTAAGTGGATGGAGTAGAAGAGGTCACAGTTTATTGTTTGCTCTTGGGTTGCTTGCTCAGTTTTGCCAGGGTGGAGGAGAGCAGTGGGGCAGAATTGAAGGTGAAGTAATGGTAGAAAAGGTCTCTGGTAGAACATGAATTAGGGGTGAGCACCTTGGAATAGGTCTGGGAGCATGGGAATTGTTTTTTGGTTGTTTTTTTTAGCAAAGGGATGTAAGCTTCTGGAGCATACCCTTCCTTCCACCTGTTCAGGATCCCAGTTCTGTGTACATTGGGCTGCTTGGAAGCATTTTGTTTCCCAGTGTCACTGGCAGCACATGTCACCATGTCAGTGAGTGCGTGGTGGCACACGGACCACGAGAACATCAAGGTCTCATGGTTACAGTGAGAACTGCTGCCTCTGTCCCTGCCCAAGCACAGAGATCCAGGCATTCATCTGTGGGTGCCGTGGCAAACACAAGGGTGTGTTTAATGCCAGACTAGCTGCTTGAGAGAGCCAAAGGATTTTGCTGGGGGAACTGGGCATGTGAAGAAATACCACTCTGGTATGTGCCCTCCACTCAATGCATCAGGAGGTTGTTTAGAAATACTGAAGGAGGGGAAGGAGAGTTGCTTAAATCTGTGCAACATCTATAGTTTATCTGATGTTACTTGGACAGCAGGGTCAGATAGAAAGACAAGAAAGCAAGAATGGTAAATTACTGAACTCTTTGCTATGCTGAAAAGAACATGAAAGGAGCTTGTAAACATCTGGGTAGGCATTTTTCTAAATATGAACGGCTTCAATGAGCTGTTATATATACCTGATACCTGAAGAATTTCATCAAACCCAGTAAAACTGGACTGCTCTGGCTGAGATCAGAGTTTAGCTCATTTGATGTGCCTGAGGTTTATCAGCTGACTAGCAGTCATCAGAGGGGTGTAAGGGAGGTGATCAGGTGAGCAACTGTGTGCACCCCTTCCCATTAGCACAGGACTCCTTTGCAAACATGTTTTACATAATTCCTGCATGTTCTAAACAAGATGGGAATGAGGCAGGGAAGCAGTGCTAGAAGTTGTGCTTTGTCCAGGGACTTGTAGTAATCATATTTTCCAATTCAACAGCTCAGGATAGAAGAGACAAGATATTTTCATTCCTGTGGTTGCACATGCATAGCCTTTCCTTTTAGGAAAGAGTAGGTAGGTAGTCTTTTTTTTTTTTTTTAATTGCCAGAGGTAATTGCTGGAGGTAGGAGATTTGTCTTGGCAGTTTAAGCCCTGTAGGAAGTAAAAATCCAACAGAAAATCCGAATTGCAAAGGTGGTTTTTCTCCCCTCTGTCCTGCCACCCCCTTGAACTTCATTTGTTATTAGGGGAAGCTGGGAAACCCCCTATTGCCTCTCCAAAAGGCAACATGCACTGTACACAGAGCACCTGCAAACCAAACAGCTTCTCTGCATTTAGGCTCAGGGGGTCACCTGTAGCCACAAGGTGATGAGGCAAAAGTACCCCCTCATCTCTGAGCTCTGTTGTTGGTGTTTCTCACTCCTCCAGTTTGATCTGATATCCTTACTGGAATGGATGCTACTAAAAGCCAGAAAAGTTGTCTTCTCTCTGCCCATTTTCAGTGCAGAATATTTCCAGTGATATCCCTTGAGTGAACAGGTCAGAGAGCATCTCTTTCGGGGTAAAAATGTGGCAAAACCTCTCTGATTTGTCAAGTTATATGGGAATGGTTAGCAAGGCTGGCACTTGTTAAGTAAGATGAGAGAGTTAAGTATGTGAGACTTCTCAACAGCAGTTTACTTCAAAACACAAATGTTTTTCTTTCAACATAACATCTGTGGTGGTGAAGAGGAAGACTAACCTGAATAAATCACTCTGAGTAGCACATAGCATCCCTTCTAAACTTTTACCAGTCAAAAACCCTGCTTTCATAAATTTAATGACATTCATTTTGAGTTATTCCTCATTTTCTGTGTAAATGAGAGAAGAATCAGAAGAACTTCCAGTAATATCTTACTAATTGAGTAGAAGGTAATAAAATACCATGGATAAATGCCTTCAATAGAATAAGAAATTGCTTCTTGGTCTGGCAGTATCAATAGCCTAGCAGCTGCCAGTGTCTGAAAGTTGTATCCAGGTACTTTTAGGATACAAACAAGAGAACATTTCAGTTTGAATTGGTGGACTGAGCCCCAGAACAACCTGAGGATACACTGGTCAGTTCTTGATTCCTTCAAATCCAGATCAGAACACCTTCTAGAAAACATGAGTTAGTTAAAAGCAAACTTTTAATAATAGTAGAAATAGAATGATTTGTGAGATACTGGAGATTGAAAGTAGTAATCTGGAAGGTTTTTTAGACATAAGGGCTATGCATCTGTGAATGAAATCCCAAGTCTTGGGCAGGCCAAAGCTAAACAAAATAAGAGGAAAATCATATTCAGCTTGAGAAGCAAAAAAACTGAATTGTGTTATGCACATTCTCACTTAAAATCTGTGAAGTTTCTGTTGCTTGTCTGGATCCAAGGCTATGGTGAGTAAAACATGCTCATTGTCGTATCTCGTACCATCCACTACATTCCCAGATCTTATTCAGGCAATTTGAAACCAGAGGTGTAGCATTGGATAAACAGCATATATCAAAGAGCAGGGAAAATTCTTCACAATGGCAGATACATTCTAGTTTAATATCAGACCAAATAATGGTTAGTGGCAAGATCAGCTCTCCCAGCTCCTTACAAAAACCAGGGTTGATAAGAGACCTCCACCCAGGGATTTTAAGCTGATCCTGGTTATTCAGAAAAGGACATGGATGGGAGACCATGTTAGAAGCCCTGGAGACTCTCCATCACTGCTGAGGGCTCCTTGCCCCTGCTGGTACTGAGGAGAGATGAGGACGTGCTTGTGCTTGCAAGTAGTCCCTCTTGATAGTGTTTGTTGCACACAGGGGGCTCCTGGAGTGGCAGGACTTCTGTGTACAGAAGGCTTTGATCCAGCCAGCACCCTTCCCTAATCACTGAGGCACTCACCTGTAAGCCTTTACCTTTCCCATGATACAACGTGCAGACAACTGCAAGGACATGCCAAATTCAATTTATTAGGAAGGAAAATTTTAAGCAGTGTACAGGAAAACACCATTGCTCCACATCAGAGAAATGTAAACAGAGAATAAGCTTCAAGGTTTTTTGGTATGGGAAGCCTGGAGATATGAAACATCCCTCAGTGACAACTACAAGTTGTTCATATGTAAGTGGGTTATTATAAGGCTGAAACGAGACTCCCGAGGCATCAAAATAACACCAAAAGCAATCTTGGAAAAGGTGGGAGTGGTGCTGTACACTCTCATCACTTTCACAAAAAACACATCTTCAAGGAATAGAATATATTAAAAATTGCTGAGCCTTTGGAAGGAAGCAAGCGCCTCAGGAGAAATTTTACAAATAGAGCTCACTTGACAAGACAAAGTTGACTCTCCCACTTGACCCAAACAGGATATCGCTATCTCAAATCATGTTACAGCAGCATGCTTTTCATAACCAACAATATTTGCAGCATACTTTTACATTTAGAGCTGTCCCAGTTGCTGCCTGTATGCTCATCACCATAGTCCTGCTTTAATTACTTGTGGTGTGGACTTTAATGGGATCTCACCTGTTTGTCCCTGTAGAGAATTTTGCCTGTGGCTTTCACTCAGGACACTTGAAAGATCCTTTGAATCTGCTTTTGGGAGCTTGGAGTTTTAATTGCTGTGCTTTGAGTGGATTTACTGGAGGGTGAAGAACTCCAGGTTTTAAAGGTGAAGGCATCCTCCACCTGCTTAAATTAAAATACAGAAGATGTGGTAACTCAGGAGCAATTAATTTCAATAATAATAATAATAATAATAACTAGTCATTTTAGAGTCAAATCTGGGGGGTTGTCTGCCTGTCAGATTGTGCAGCCATTCTTTGCTAGGTGCATTCTTCTTCATCTGCATTCTGATGCAGAGGCTCAACAGATTTTGCTCTAGCTTGGCTGACTAGCATGGAACTGAAAATTCGGTATCTCCTGTGGTGTCTTCTTTGAAACCCCAGCTATACATTTGCTCAGCTGTGCTGGTTGTGCCTTTTCCTCTCATGTTCTTGCCACAGTCTTGCCTTTCCCATATCTGAACAAGACAGAGTACTCTCATTGTATGATAATGTTTGTGTACTTTACCAGCTCCAGATTTTTATTTCCAACAGTAGAACCCCCATAATGGCAAACAGAGAGATTTCAGCTGTAAAAGTGAGATGTGTTTGATTTAACAACTCAGCTTACAGTTGAAATTAATTTAAGTGGAAGCTTTTCCTGCCTGCCTCTTGTCCTACCATTATCACACCTGTAAGCAGGAGAGTTTTTGCCTTCACTAGTGGTGGGTGGAGAATCTGACTCCCTTGCTCTCAGTAGGAAAAGGAGGGGTTTGCTTATCGCTTCACCCCATCTACAAAGTCTGGCCTGCTAATGTTGTTGCTTATGAACTCGAGTGTGAGAATGTATTTCACAGCTCATATAAGAGTTTGCTGCTTTGACTCTTGAGTTCTTGTGGCTGCTGGTGATGCAATCATCTTGGGAAGGTGCAGCTCCAGGCAGAGCAACTTTTTCTTTGAACTCCTCCTGCTACAGCTATTAAAAATAGGTCAGGGTAGAGAAAAAGTAGGTCTAGCTTTCAAAAATATATTAAGCTAATTTATCTCACATTTTAGACTGATACATGTTCAAGGCAGAAGCTTCAGAGCCAGTCTCACGAACAGTAACAATCTTACTCAAAACCAGTTGGATGTGCAAAATACTCTTTCATACAGTCAGTAGGAAGGGTAAAGAGTCTGATGTTTAATATTGCTATTTCCTTTTTTTTCATGTTTCACCTCCTCAACCCCCAAAAAAGAAAACAAGCCCAGAAAACCCACAAAACTCAAAACCTGAACGGCCTGACTGCCAGCTTCTACCTTTCTTTAATGAATTACTTTGTTCAATGATAAACTAAAAAAGAAATCACTCAATATCCAATCAAGATGATCAGGTAAGAGGAGATTTCAGAGCCATAAAGGCAAATTATCATAAGCTAAACCAATGCATAAAAATGGTAAATACTGGCTGAGAAATCAACTGTCTGGAGCCACTGTCTGAATGATATTAAGGATATTGACTAGCCAAAGGGAGGTATGGATAACTTCTGTGAGATTTGCACACGAGAAGAATTGAGATCTTTATGTTGGGCTGTACTTTTTCCCTGTGCCAGATCAGTGTTAAATAAATGAGCCCAGCTCAACTGATTTCATATGTGTTTGTGGAAGTAGTATCTTACTGTTTCTGTATGTTTTACATTGTCACAATCCAAAAGCCAAATACTTTGGAAAAGCATCTAAGAAATGGGATCTAGATACTTTTGTTATGAGGCTTGTAAAAAACATGTGAGTTCCCATTTCTGAGGAAGGTGCTTCAGGGTGGTGGAAGAGATTCCTGCTGTCTTCCACCTTGTTGTTTGCCCAAGCTAGTTAGAGTGAAAAAAAAAAAGACAACAAAATTTCTGTCATCTTAACTGCATTCAAACACTCTCCCTTATGTCCTTGTGTGTGCTTTTCCTGTGATGGGATCTACGACACAGAGGGAAGAAGGAGGTCATGTACTTTTGGATGGCTTTAGCTGTGTTATTTTGTGGCAGCTAGGGTAGCACTTCCCACAATCATGGATGAAAAGGAAGGGTCCATGAGGCCCTGACGAAAAGCTGGATGACCCCTCTTTTTTCCAGAGGAATAGAAAATAAAACCCCTGCAGTGTTCATAAACAGTAAATACAAGATTTCAGGGAATGGGATTGGCTCTTTGATTATCCTGGTGCTGATACAAAGTTACTCTATCATGCTTGGTGGGTTTGCCTCAGAATGAAGGAAGCAAGGAGGGTAGCCCAGTTCCGGGCCGTGTCAATATATCATTGGTGCTTTCATGAATCACTTTCAAACTTGGTGTTACATTTGGATGCACTCAGGTAACTTGCAAAGCAGCCCTCTACTTGACCATGTACTTTGAACTGGTAATAAAAATACATATTTAATAATTTCTAGTTTATCACACTATTTTCCTTTCTAAATTTACAGCAGTTAGTATAAAAAAACCAAACAAACAAAAGAAAAACTAGTCCAAACACCCCTTCGCCCTGTACAGCTACAGAACTTGTGTGGTTTTGGTAAGGATGTGTTTTGCTAGAAGCATAATCCAAAGGTACTTTCCAGAAATGTCGGCAGCTGTTTGACGCATTGCTTTAATTTGTTGTGGCCATTATGGTTGCTGTGATTTTCTCGAAGCTCCCAAGGGATGACCCTGACCTCTATTTGAGCATGGCCAGTTCAGGCATCTTTTTGGTAGGTCTGGCTGAATTAAACTTTCTGGCCCAAGGTAAAAGAACTAATGCCTGTCTGCTCCTGCCACCAAGCTGGGGAAGTGCCCTGAAGAAAATCCAGGCTGGCTGCCACTCCTTCTTTTGTATGATGAGAATCTGGGGAAAGTAACAACGGTTTCTGGGAGGCTGCTCTTTCCTCCATCACCCCTTCATGGTGGTAATTCTGCCCCCCCACTTCCTGCCCACGGCAGCAACCTTGGCTTTCCCAGACTGCAGCATAGACAGGAGCTGCCTTAAGCATCTTCCTTTATTACCTGGGCTGAGACAAAATGCTCACTAATCCTCACCACACCACAGATGTCTTGAAATTATTTAGACAGGTTGTTTTGCTTAGTGTGATTGTATCCTGCCCCAGAAGCTTTGGTATCCCCATGTCTTCTCTCTCACCTTGCAAGGGAAGCAAAGAGGACACTTGTGTAGTGACTATTCTGTGGAAGGAGATAAATGCAGGGATTTTTATTCTTTTTTCCAACTCCTGAATTGCCCCAAACCATCATTGCACCTTGGATGTCTGGGAAAGAGGGAAAGAGAGCTGAGACACAGGTTCCCTGCCAGTAATTATTTTACATAGCCTAAGCCGAGGAAAACTGGAAGGAGGGCAAGGCAGTACAGAGGAGGATCTCACTGAGGCAAAAACAAAATGCAGAAGCCAGAGCTTTGCTTGGAGGCAGCTGGCCCTTTAGCTGGCCTGCTGTAAGGTTGTCTCCAGATGAAAAGCAGTCTGTTGCTCTTCTCCTGTTCTGTTTGAGAAAAAGCAAGTGGTTGGATGGTGGATGGCATGGCAGGGGGCCCATTTCCACTTTAAAAATTAAAGAGTCCTGCCTGAGTCAGTCCAAGAACAGAAAAAGTATAACTTCTTCATCACATGTTTTCTGTGAAGGTTTGATTCTCTGGGGGCCTGTTTTCCATTTTCCAGGGACTTTCTTGCAAAAAATAAAATTATTAAACAGATCTGAACTTACTGGTTCTAAATTGAGCAGATCTCCCCTGGAATGAGTGGGTTGTTTACTGCTTTGCAGCCTGCAGAATTTGATCCAGCATTTGGACTCAGTTTGAAGAAAAAAACATCGAGAGAAGGAAAACAAACATGAATTGTAGAATCAATTTTGAGCTGAATTCTGTTCCCTAGTGATTTTTTTGCTTTGAGTGGATTGCAAACAAACAAGGAAATTTTCCTCATGCAAGAAGTTCTCACCCAGCACAACATCCGCTTACCCAGCTCCTCTCTCCTTCTGTTTCTGCAGAATCTCTTGTGTAGGATAGGAAAGAAGAAGCTGAACTGATACATGGTATGCTGGATACCAACAGAGCTTGACTGCCAGGCAGGTCTTTCAGAGCAATTCCACTCATCATCAGCTCTGAGATGGACAGATGATCTTGAGACACGTGGAGATCATGATTTCATAGTTTGGAAATGGGATTGGATCTTTATAGCACTTAGGTATTACAATTTGTTGAGTGCAATAAAGAAATGGCAGGTGAATAGAACAGAGTTGGGGAAAACAAAATTTACATAATCAAGCTAACACTAAGTTTTGCACAGAAAAGCTCTTCTTTGCACTGAAAATACAGATGAATGTGAGACTGCCTGAAATGGCTTGGTTTTGCTCTCATGACCACGAGAGTTAAAGTTCCCCATTAACCCAAGCAATCTAGAAAGTAGGAAGCAGATAATGGAACATTTCTGTCACCACTAAGGAGGGCTCCCATTAAATTGCTGGTAGGTCTTTGAAAAGGTCAGTCAAAGCTTAAGCAACCCCCTGTTGTTTGACAACATCAGAGCTCAAACTCTGTGATTCTGGAGAACTCTGCTCTTTGAAAGAGGGGGATGTTTAATTACCTTTTGAAAGCTGGCAGCAAGACAGGATGCAAGGATGTTTTCTTTCCTTTGTGTCAGTTGAACAACTTGCTATTTTGGGACATGAGAGCAACTAACCTACTGCACTAGAGGAGATTGTCCCTTCCTCTGGCCTGCTGCTGGGAGAAAAGCAAAGGCAAGGGGATATTAGTGAAGGTGAGCCTGCTGCAGGAAGGAAGCCTTGACACAAGAGTGTTTGTGGAAGGGGAGGCAGAAGATCCTGATGCCTTTCTTAATCTTGTATCAACGTGTCAATTCTGTTTGCCTTTAAATATATACTTATTCATTGGTCTTGTTTTGCAGGATGACATTGGTGCAGTTGCAGGAAATCAACTGCTGTCACTTTAATAAAATTTGCTTTCATCATCAAAGGCACTGGCAAACTGTTTGCAGGAGTTTTAATTTTCAATATTGTATTGCATCTGCTCCCTCCCAGGGGCACTCTTTCATAGTGCTGGTTTCATGTTCTTCAACTATATGTATAGTTTTTTCTTTCCAATGGTTTGGATTTGTGGCATCTAAACAAGCTAAACAGAAACTGTGCCTCAGGGAGAAACATCCTCTTAAGTAACTGAAAATAAACTTGGATGGCATGCCTTGTGTAACATACAAATTCAGCTGTGCACATGGTGGGAACAGAGCATTAGACATGGTACCTGCCACTGTAATGAGAACACAAAAATATGTGTAACATATGCTTGTGGTAAGCATAAAAGAGATGTAAGAGGAAAAGGGTATTTGATTTATGTATCTCCAGCTAAACCTGCCCAAGAGGCCAAGTATCCATAATTCTAATTTCATGTACAGTACATGAAGTAAAAACAAGTGCTTACTGTGCTAATTCTTCCTTCCAGCAGCATTCACAGGGGTTTGATGTTGGCTTGGTGGAAAGGCCTGGTTCCCCAGTGCTGAGGGGTTATAGCTAAATACAAATTCCAAAGATTTGTCTCACCCAGGACATGATGCCTGCTCAGCAGGCACACCAGTTCAGTGAACAGGGAAGAATTTGTTCACTTGCCCTACTGCCCCTTGGTAGCTGCTCAAATGCAGCCTTGTGCAGACTCAGTGGTCTTAGGAAATGGAGACCTGCCTGGCAATAGATGTTAATTCAGTAGATGTACAATATTTTTATCTTTGGTGGGATATAAACAACACCAGTATGGAAGAGTCACATCTAGGTTTGATGTAGGCATGGGTTTATTTCTTTATAATGGGCCAAATATATGTCATTCCTTTACTCTCTTCTTCAGCGATGTACTGGTTTTGCCTGGGCAAGAGTTCATTTTGTTCATAGTAGCTCGTGCGGTGTTCTGGTTTGGATTTGAAGTGAGAGGGGCTGAAAACACAGGGGTGTTCTAGTATTGCTGAACCATGCTTGCACAGCATCAGGGCCTTTTCTGCCCTGCCTTCTGCCCCAACAATAAGGAAGCTGGGAAAAGACACAGCCAGGACTGCTGACCCCACCTGACCAAAGGGAGATGCCAGTAGCACACAGCACCATGCCCAACAAGAAGGTCTTGCAGGAAAAGAAGAAAATGGGAGGCACATTTTGAGCTACGTCATTTGCTTTCCCATGTAATTGTTATGTGCAACAGAGCCCCGCTCTTCTGGAGATGGCTAATGGGCAGTAGTGAATTAATTTCTTATTTTGCTTTGCTTTGTGGACACAGCTTTTTCTTTCCCTAGTAAACTGTTTTTATCTCAACCCATGAGGTTTTGCCCTTTTACCCTTCTGATGCGCTTCCCCATTCCACAGTGGCTGTGTGGGGCTGAGCTGGGTTTAAACCACAAGAAGCTGGTTGACCACAGTGGTCACTGGCCTTTGCTAACCTTCTGGAGATCTATTTACACAGGTAGCCCAGAGCTCTTGTGCCTTCAGTAGCCGTTGTCTCTGGTGCTAATGGTTAGCTTTGCTGTGGGCAGGCAAAGCAAATGATTAAGGATTTAAGCAATAATAAGAGAGGTCAGCCATGCATCAGCTGTTCATCATCCTTCGCTGTACTGTACACATGCGATGACCAGTCTCAGGAGCCCCAGGCATGATAGGTCTTGGCAGGCTGGACATAGCCACACCTGAGCTTGGTCAGCTGGGCTCCAAGGGCAGCCTGGAAACCCCTGCCCAAACAGCTGCTCATTAGGCTTGGAGGTGCTGGGTGTTCTTATTGAAAACTGTTCTGCTGACGGTCATGTTGGCTGGTATGAAGGACTGGTGGTTGGGCGTTGTGTATCCCTGAACTGGAAATGTGGCATTTGCAATACTTGGGTGATTAGTTTTAATGCCACATATTAGGCAGAGGAATATTGGCTAAGACAGGTGAGTAGTGCTAATTACATGCTGAAAGAATGCTGCAATCCTAATAGGCGGAAGCAAGCATGTGTTATATCTCACATCTGTTGTTGCTGCTCAGTGCTAGTGCAGATTGATTCTTTCTGGTACTGTGCAACTTTGCAACTGTGACAATGCAGCTCTCTTCATGTCCTCTGCAAATGTCACTGACAACAAAAATAAAAATCTCAGCATCTGACTGTATATATTGGAATCCATATCAGGAGGTGGTGTAATTATCTAAGAGGAGTTGTCCTGCAGTATTTAAAACATTCTGTGTAACGCCTATTCTGGGTGTTACACACGAGTCTTCTGTAAATCCTCACCCATTTTCCTCATTAGCTCAAGCCTAGCTGAACAGGAAGGTTTGCATGTTGATTACCCTGTGAACAAGGATATAACCCTCGCCCCATCCTTGCTGGAAACTCTTACATTATAACTTGTTTCTGACAAAGTGAACGTGTAACAAAAGTATTTTTTGCTTTGCCATGCACACCAGCAATTTTGTGATGACCGTGTTTGACAACTAATTGGCTTCTTACCAAAAGTGAAAACAATAGACACCTATTTTCAGCTGGGAAAGCCACGCTCAGTATGTTCCCTGGCCAAGATAAAGCACTGAAGCAGCGTGACACAAAGTGCTCCAAGCTCCCTCCAAGGCTTTACTTTTTTTTGCAGATCTGCTGATGAACTTGCCTTTTTTTCTCCCAGGTCTCCTCTGTTCTAGGGCATTGACTATTCATTGAAAGTATGTTCTTCCTACAGTTAGGTATTTCTTTTGCATTAGAGCAAGTATCTAAGTGCATGTTGCTTCTTGTAGCTAAAGGAGGTGTGCTCATAGACTTGGTGAGAGGTTGGAGAGTCCTGGCATGATGAAAAAATGTTGTTAGCTAGACTGAAAATGAAACCTTAGAAAAATGTTTGACATGGCTCTAGTTATTGTTTCCTTGGTGCATACTATTGCTATGTTTAATATGTGGAAACTGGTGAGAATAAATCAGATTGCTAGACAGATTACTGATAGTTGAAATGCTAGCTGCTCTAACTGACAGAGGAATGGTAACATATGCCAGTGGCTAAAAGAGAACAGTCACTCAACCTTTGAACATTTGCAGAGATGTTTTCAAAATATACTTCTCAGACGTAACTAAAGTTGGGAAAGATTTTTCAAAATCTCTATTTGTGGAATAAAAATGTGTATGTTTATTCTAAGGTAGAATACTTTATAGTCTTCCATTTTACCTATTCTTTGTAAATGTGGCAATTTCTGTTAAACGCAGTCCAGGAAGGATGTTTAAGTACAGAAACCAAAAACAAAATCAAAGTGATTCCTGCTCCAAAGCATCTTTTGGAATACCTTGTATGTTTTTGAAGTTCAGTTTCTTTCGCAGTACAACAGCCCTGATAGTCATTTTTTCCCTTTTGTCCTTCCTTTTCCTTCATCTTCCCCAGTGGTAACAGCACACAAAGCAGATACTTTAAAATCTTCAAGCTCACAAGGTTCTAGGAGTATTCATAGACATGAGTCTCTTGGTGATATACCAGCATCTTTCTGAGGAAGGAGGCATAGCAGAAGAGAAGGAGCTGGATGGATCCCACTGCTGCTGGCTCCCTGGCAGGTGGGGAGAGCATGCACTGTCCCTGCATCCAGCTGTTTAGGACTGTTTATCTTGCACTCCTGATGTTTTGTTTAGTCAGTGATGATGTGTAAGTTTCAAATGGTTTTGACTTCCAGGTAGACAAAGTACATGAAGCAACCAGGAGTCCCAAACATTTGTTGCTGGCAGAATGCTAAATAAACAGTGGCAACACCTACCTGTGTAGGTGGCAATTAATCACATCAATCAACCAGATCAGCTAGCAAAGCTTTTTTTTTAACTTTTCTTCCCTTTTGTTCCTTGTCTCCTCTCACCTTCTTGTCTCCTTGTCTCTTGGTTGTTGCTCCTGCTGGCAGTAGAGCTGGGTTATGTAAACCCTGTGTCACCTCTTCTCTGCTGGCTGGACCATTTAATGCTCTCAGCCCAGTTTAGCAGGGGACTCTCAGCCTGCCTTTGAGCACAGATTTCTTCTCTTTCTGTATTTCTTAGACAACTGAGCCAAAACTTCAGCCTGTGGGCCCGTAGACTTATATGTGCTATACCCATTTGAACAACCCTCCTGAAAATTTTTGAACTCATTGTTTTAGCTAAATTTGATGGAGCAATAGAATTTTCAAAGTTCCTATGGATTTTCTAAATAAATGTGCAGAGAAAAAAGTAAGTTAGTCACAGGGAAAAGTGCCATTGCAAACTCTTCTTTTTTTTATTAGGCATCTGTAATGAACATGGAAGAAAGACTTTCTGAGACATGGAAAAACCATCCTTCAAAGCCTGGATAAGCACCAGTGGTAACTGCTTCTTGAGACACACAAGTCTTCAGTTTTGTTTTGTAGGTGTTTTTTTTTCCCTTTTTTTTTTAATAGAAATGGGATGGCAATTTTTTATCAAAGCTAAAAAGAAAAGCATTTTTTTCTTAAAATCAGAGGACTATTTTCCTAGTCCTCCAGCTTTTCTTTTTTTTTCAGGCTAGGTTTTAGGCAAAGACTTACCAATGTGAATTGTTAGAGATTGCAGGGACTGGTGCTTGCAGAATCCAAGCCAGTAAGTAAAGTGACTGTGGCAGCTGATAGAGAAGAAAAGATGACCCACTGGAGGAACTTTCAGTGTCTTTAAACTCCAGACTGTGGTTTTCCCAGAAGATGAAAATATTGAATAAAAATAATCCTTATTTCTTGGTGGATTGTTATTATAAAATGCCTGAAATTTTTATGCGGAGGGAATGATTAAATATATTAAAAAAAAAAAGCTCAAGACCAGGGCAGTGCCCAGTTTTCCTTTCCACATATGCTATTTCAGGTTCCTTCATTTTTTACCTCATAGTGAGATTCTAGGTCTGTTTTTTATCATAATGTCTATGCTGCCATTTTTTCTGGAGCTGAATTCAACCCATTACTGGAATCAAGAATGTGGCTGCATGTGATCTGGTGGGATCAACCTTTCCTCTAGCCCTGAATCCACTTGCATGTTTTACACCTCATGGAAGAGCAACGTAACAGGACTGACCTTTGAAGAAAAGAAAGTAAATAGTGAAAAAATGTCCTCCTGAAATTGTGCTCTCTTACACAAAGGAATGGCTGTGCCATGCTGGACTAAATTTTCTTCTATCCCTGAACCCTGTCTCCAAAGGTTTTAAATGTGGATGTCAAAGGAAATAGGGTATGGAGAGGGCAAGTAGCAGTGATGTGCTTCCACCCTCCTGTGATTTGTAGTTGTGAGATTTCTGAACCAGAGATTGTCTTTGTGCAATTATACAATGGTATGAAAAATTCCTGCTGTAAAGGAATATCTATTTGCATATAAAAAACTTAATTAATTATCCCTGCAATTCTCCTGCACTTGCCAGGGAAGAGCTGTTTTATCCTCCTGGTTGTGGTAATCAATTACCACATAATAGGCTAAGACATACGAGAACAAGAAAGAAAACATGCAGGAAACGTGCAGGTGGGAAATTTTTGCCACTGTCTGTATCAGGGCAGATAAAAATTTATTTCCACGCAGACTGCAAGTTTTGAGCAGTAGTATCTTGCATCTTTTGCATAAGCTTAGGCCAGTTTTACAGTCAGCCTGATTTGTGGGTACTCAGAGAATGTAAAACTGTGGCTTTATGTGGTCTTTGTGTGAAGCTGAAGGAAGTGAAGAGCTTCACTTGGTGGTTCAAGCACATAAGAACCTCATATTTAGGCTAGAAGGCTTGAGGTGCATGTTCCCACCCAGTGTGCAGCCAAGGGAGGGTTTCAGGCTACCCTGATCTTCATGTGGTTGGTAATACACAGGTTGTCTTGAGGGGTAGCAGAAATTGTTTCTCAGTAGCTCACAGGTTATTTTTGAAACTTAATCCATTTAATTTCTTTAATGGCTTAGGCAGAAAATTGACACTGCGGGACACTGTGGACTTGCAACACAGTATGCACTAGCTTTTAGTATATTAAATAGCTCATTTTAATTCTGTCCTAAAATGGAATCCTTTGCATCTTTCATGTCCATTACATAAGAAACAACCATAAACCATGACCTTAGTCCTTGACATTGGAAAGCATGTTGAATAAATATCTCTCTTCATTGTGGTCCTTGGCAATAACAGGTTTAATTTAGTGAATTTTGAGTTTAAGTTTATTCCTGTATAAGTTATAACAAAGGCTGCATGTTTCTCAAAGCTTAAAACTTCACTACAAGAAAAGAATTTCCTAGATTAGAATAGCTGATCGAAAGCATAGGAACCTCTTTGTCTATTGTATAGATTTTATAATAGATCCAGTTAATGCTCCAGGGACAGATAACATAGTCACATGAAGAGTGATGAAGTGAAAAAGACTAAAAGTATGACATTCCAGGTTTTCATTTCTTCAATGCTTGGTTAAAGTGTCAGTGGTTTTTCCAGTGATTTTTAAAATTTCAGTAATTTATTACTCCATATCAAATGGCAGTGGCTTAAGAATTCAACATATTTTAGACTCATTTTGCTAACCAGAGTGTAAGTTTAAAAAACCCAAACCCATGAACCAAAAAAAAAAAAAAAAAAAAACCAACCAAAAAAACCCCCAAAAAACCCCAAATAAAAAAACACTTGTGGAAGCCACTGTATTAAGAATTACTTCAATCACACAAGGGCGCAGCTGCTGTTTTGAAGGAGTATTGCATCCATGTTTGGTAAAACATTTGTTGTCTAGGAATTCATTATCAGCAAAATTTACAAAAGCACTTCCATGACAATGCTTTAGCAGATTTTGTCCAGCAACTCTGCAGTCTCCTCCATACTTTGAAACGGAAGGCTACCAGAGGCAGGCAGTGGCGACATTGGCCAGGTCAGCACACCTACTACGGAGTCCCTGACTTCCAGTTTCTTTCCAATACTTTGGGCTGTCATCCCACTTTGCTCTTCACATCTGTATACATCTTTAGGTCATTTGTAAACTGAAGAATTCAGAATCTCATGTCTGGAACACAGCACAGTGGGCTGCCATACTGCTGAACTAGCTTTTTTGATACCCTTTTTTCTCTCTCCAGATTAGATGACGTTGCTTCCACTAAAAGGTTGATTCACTTCAGTGATTGACAGGAAGGTGAACAAGAGATCTGAAAGCTTCAAGACAGAAATCCCTTTACTAAATCAGGCATGTTCTGCTTTTTACAAAATTAGGTCCTCCAGTTCTATCAGGGATTAACATTTTTGTAACTCAGAAGATGGTGTACAAAAAAAGAAATTTTTTATGGTGCTGTTAACAGCAAGCAGTGCCAAAATAGATTATGCCATTATTTGCTTAGAAGAAAAACACTTGAAATCTGACCTTAGTGAAGTATTTTTACTGTGTTCTACTGTTGAAACATAAGATCAGAACATAACTATATAAGTGGTAAAATGGATAGCATTTACATCTTTTACCAGTTAATTACTGCTTGTGAATTTTGTAACAATTTTTTCTCCCTTCAGTCAAATAATTCAGTGCATTTCCATGTCAGACTTTTGTCCACTGATCTAGCAGCAGTATTTCTATAGGATTATAAAAGTGTTTTACTGATGTTATAAGTTCTCCACTTCTTGCCAAGATGTAGGGCAGAAGTCTAATGCATATCTAGAGTCCCTTTAGGACAAATCATTTTTGAGTGATAAAACTCTACCAACCGCACAGGAGGAGCAAGGATCTCTCCAGTCTATCCATCTCTTTTTTTGCAGAGTTGTAGAGAATCCTGAAGTGCATTCAGAGGTCAAAAGGAGTGTGCCATTGCTGGAAAAAGAGAGGAGGTCCAAAGACAAGGGGCTTCATGATGCTGTGATTCTGTATAAACAGAAAGGTAAGCATCATCTTGGCATGACATTTGAGTTTTTGTGTTCCCTTCTTTATCCTTTTCTTTTCTAGAACAGAGAAGGAGAAATATGCCCTCAAACAGCGTAAAGCATATCTCCCTAAACTCCTTGTCTCCTGCCCACCATTTATTTCTTTCCTGCTTAAAATGCCCACACTTCTCTTCCTAGTGCATATTTATGTTTAGAGGGTGACATTTCATTGTGTCTTATGTTTAATAATTTTGTCTCTAAATGGATGCAAGATAATTTGTATAGGAACACACCTGTTTCTATTGGTTTGCTTTTTTTTTTTACATTAAAAAATCTGGGTATAAACAACTGTTTATACATTTTTGCATTGTTTTTGACATAAACAAATCAAAGTGTCATTCTCAAGTTACTTCAGTCCTTGATTTGAAAATGCCCCAGTGGACTTGCCTTCAGAATTTTTATTGCTCTCTTTCCCGTGTGACAGTCACTCATGCAAACAAGCTTTCTGTATTTTTCCAAGTTCCCTTGATCTTCAAGAAAGATGGAACAAGTAGTGGAGTAACCAGGAGTTAGTTTGTAATATTTGCAGATGAGGAGTAAATGAGGAATTTCTGGTACCTGATGTTTGAGAAGGAATTGTGAGAATTCATAAAGCAATGAATTCTGTGGTAGAAAGGAACTCTGGTTACATTTTGCAATGGGCACAAACTTCAAGCCTCGGTTTTATTATCTGCAACAGTTTTTGATCTAATTGCTGAGAAAATACAGGTAAGATTTCTAATGACACAAGCCCAAAGAAATATATCACTGAAATGAGAACATCAAAATTTCCGTTTAGTCTGAAATGCCACCCAAAGATGGTTTTCCAAAGACTTTCTGGTTCTCTCTTGGAAACCTTACAAGCTTTTGTTTCCCCTCGGGACTTCTAGAATTTCCCTGTTTAGACTGGAGGGTCTCTGAAGCAGAGGCTGTTTTGATAAACTGTGTGTACAGCACCTTACACAATGGACCTCTGATCACAGCCTGCATCTCCACGTTATGGCAATGCAAATAAATATATGAACAACTGTCCCTTGAACAGGAAGGAAAATAAAAATCAGATTCCCCAGAGAGTTGACGCATATATGGTAACCAGTCTCCTATCATAATAATGTTGTATATGTTGAAATCCAAGATTTAGTAGATGTTCAGCTTTCTTAGCATGGCAGAAGTACTCTCCCATTTTGTCTTATATCCTTGGGCAGAAGTTTTTTCTTGTTTGCTTTTTATCCTGTTTTGCCTGACACTAGGGGAGACTTTGTTTTAGTAACATTTGTAGCCATCACTTTGATCTGCAGCAGGAAAGCTCAAGATCGGCTTCTCTGCCCACAGGGAAACAGATGAGATCAGAATATGCCAGCTTTAAAAACCTCACTAGATTGGATCTAGAAGAAATAGTTCTTGTTCCTTAGTTAATTGCAAATTACATCTTTAACAAAAATGCTACGTTTTCTACACGATTATTCATTTGTGAAAACTGATTTCCATTTATTCCTGTCACACATGAGGTTCTTTGTTCTTTGTAAATAAAAGAAATATTGTAGTTTCCAAAATCTCATTTGCTGCAGGTTTCTGTGCTTGTATTGTTTTCTAATGTTCCTCTGTCATAGTGTTTGTTAGCAAAATTGTCACTCTTGACAGGTACTTCCAAAAATGTTTTGTTATAGGCCAGGGTAGTGAAATATCAGATTGGGTAGAAAAGGTTTCTTTGTTTCAGCAAGCGCTGTGCAACTGCATCAATGATTGTGACTAAGCTGATTTCAGACCAGATTCCCTCTTTCCTAAAAAGGGAGGAAGCGGGATTTATTCAAGGGAGAATCAAGGGGAGGAACACCAGAAGAGCAGCTGAAGGCTGTGCCAATTCTATCGGTGTGTCCTGCCACAGCACTTGTGGTGACTGGGCAGAGAAGTGCTGGCAGCTGTGCTTTGCCCTCAGTGTTTAGCCTTTGGAGCAAGGTATGCTCCATCTCCTGCACCAGGATTTTGCAGTCACAGGAAGGGCTCAAGTAAGGGTGTTTTTGTTACTCATTGAGTCTCCTGGTGGGTAAAAAAAGTCTGGGTGTAAGTCTGAATGTGCTAAACCACCAGGCTCTTTGGTGGTAGCTGCAAGTGACTGAATATTGCAGCACACCTTAAGAAAAAGACAACTGTGTGGCTTACTATAAAAACTGAATGTGCAAAACAGAGTGTGGTGGCTCAGCCATATCCCCTGTGCACCCATCTGTGTTCGGCTGGGCCTGCAAGGTGTTTCCCTGTTTCTACTTGTTTGCTCTGGAAATGGGGGGAAAAGTCTGTCCACATTCCTTCTCTGCTACACTTTGACTATTCAAGGCAGCCTGGAGTTTCACATGATCAACACAAATGGCTGGAGAAGGATCCTCCTCAGTGCCAGCTTTCCTCTTCCAGATTTTTCCTCCTTGCCTCTGCATGAGAAATGAGCATTTTACAGGAGTACAGAAAATTATATGGGCTATAAGGACTCAGCAGGTGCTGAGAAGAGTTTTACAGAAATACCTTTTTAAAGTTGAAAACAAATTTTCTTTGACCTTTTTAATGCCCTGTTTGTGCTTGTTTGCCATTGGTGTTCATGTTGGTGCAATTTGGGGCTGGGGGGTATAGGAGTGGTCATAGAATTATAATTAAATTGGAGTATTTGCAGCAAGGCTTTTCATTAGCACCAGAGAAGTGACTGACTATGAGAGAACCTTAAGGCATCACGAAAGCAAAAACAAAACAGTTATGTCCAGTCAGAACAACTCCAGTTGTGAATTTAGATTTTAACAATCCTTACAAAGTGTTCAGTCATTATTAACGAAATGATGTAATAATAATAATAATTTTGCTTGAATAAATATGAGAACTCTGGAGTAGGTGGCTGCCAACAGTAATATCGTCTCTTTTGTATTGTTCTTTCATCAAATTTTATCATATTGTGTATTAGCTGGTTACCAAGACAATCTATGATTATAAACAGAAGAGTTTCTTTATCCCATCATAGAAAAAAAAGGAAGTTATCCATAATTGTCATCACAGCTTATGGACTATATAATGTGAAATGGATTAAGCCCTCTAAGATAGTACCTTTCAGTCTTCTTTCCCCCAAAAGTATGTGCCAAACATTGAGATTTTTGTCATGCTGGGAAACTACAGAGCATACCCATGTGAGTTGTTCAGAAGAAGAAATGCATCACTTTTCTTTGAAAGAACATTTGTATTTGCTGGCAAACTTTGTCTTGAACAAACATTTTGAAACTTTGGTTTGGGCAGCCATTCAAGAATACCCCAAAATCTGTTCACTGGGAAAGATTCTTGTATTTGTGCAGCAGTTTCTGGACTAATACAGTCTCTCTCAAGAATGAGGGATTTATGAAGGTAGCTTTAAAAAAAAATCTGTCTCAAAACTCTAACAGTTCTAGTTCTAAAATCCAGAAAAAAAATAAGCCAGCTCTTAAGGAGTGTGCCTGGCAGGTACCAGCGAGTTAGTAGGTAGCATGACTTTCACATGAACTTCCTGTAGATAATTCAGCCTTACAGCAAATCCTATAATTCTCTCTTATCCATCTCAAATATTGCAATAATTGCAAATATGACTTGGGCATTTCATGAGGCATTAATCATCTTTATCAGATATTTGGCTTCAGAAATTATTTTGTAATGCTGTTTACTTTGTTACTCAGAGATGAGTTATTACAGAGCAGTAGTGTTAGCCATGGGAAAAGGCTGAAAGGAGGTGAAAGGCTTTATCCTTTGCATTCAGAAGCAATTGTAGAATGATTATGTGGCTAGGTGCGCACTTTCCAAGGCAGCTGTGCCTATTCCTTGCCATCAGACAGTAAATAACGGTTCCATGGTTTGTTGCTACATTTGGTTTTCCATCCAATTCTGCTTTCCACCAAAGTCAGGACACCTGCAAGGTGTAACTTCATTGGGAGAAGTAGCACCCATCAACCATAAGGAACCAAAAAAAAAGGAATGCAACTTATAACTTGGACTCTTGCATCCTGTGGTGTGTGCATATGCTGCTTATAAAAGGTGCTGAATCCAAATCCTGGCCTTGACTGCAGGTAGATGCAGTACAAATCCCAATTGTTCAAATCCCAACCTGGGTGTCTGCCCTGCTGCAACTGAGAGGTTGCTTAATTGAATTTAATGAGGTTGTCCATATGCAGCACAGTTGGCAGATAGTTGCAAGAAGCATCTGGTGAGCTCTCCTGAAATTCTGCTCCATAGGGGCTGAGTTTGTGTCACTGGCGGTGGGTCAGGCTACCACACAGCTTCTGTGTAGGAGGGTGTCACAAAACATTGTTTCCCTGGGGAAAACCAACCTAACCCTCTGCTCTTGAAACAAACTAGTTAGCCAATTTGGAAGAGCTGTCCAGACTTCTCCCCAGATATCTGGATTTAAATTTGCAGTTCAGCATGTTACACAGAGTTAATATCTCCTGCAACATGTGGGTGGAGTGTCCTCTGATTTTTGCTGTAATTGAGTAGATGGGCATATAGCAGCCCAGTTGTGTTTAGCATTACTTTTTACATAGAATTTATGGCTGAAATTTCCAGCAGTGAATTGACCTCTAGGAGGGTGTGGTTTGTCCTCCATAGCCACATAATCCCCCAGCAGTGTATGGAAGCCGTGAACTCGACAGGGAAGCAGAATCAGCTTCCTCAGCCTGAAATCCTTCCCTGCCCCTGCCCTGCTCTGGGTGAGTCTCTGAAAAATTAATTCCCCAGCAATTCCCCCCCCAGATGAAACTGGTACTAAAACATGTTAAAAATAAAAGGAGCCATTGTTCTAATCATCTGGAGATTAGTTATTAACGTATGTGATAGGTACAGGCCAGAAAACATGAGTGTTTTAATGTTGATGTGTGATTAAACTGTGAATATGAAGTGGGGTGAATTGGTTTTGCATTTTTTTTCTTCTTTCTTTTTTTTTTTTTTAAGAAATTTTATCTAATCTTATTTCAGAGTTTAAGAGCAGCCACAGGGAAATGAGAAGCATATAATCTGCAGTCCTGAATATTTTATCACCTTAAAATAGAGATGGCTGGTTTCTACAGGATTTTTTGGTTTCAGATTCAGGTGTCTTCAGACAAAGCATTTCTCATTTTCTCATTCCCTTTCTTTCTTGGTTTGTAATTAAAATAAAGTAAAATACATATATACAGCATTTTCACTGCTCTAACAGTTCTGTCTTGTTAAGAAAATGAAAACAACCTTGATGAATGAGCTTGGGAAATTGACAGACAAGGAAAAGCAAGGGTTGGTTTTGCTTATGGGCCATGAGCTGGCCCTGCAAATCTGAAATGAATTTGCAGTGCTTTTCTTACAGTGGGGCTTATAAAGCTTGGCTGATTCTTATAAAAAAATTCTTGCTCAGGGATCATGGAAGATAAAGTATGAAGAGAAGGTTCTTTATTTTAAGAAGTGTTATATTAAAGCATGAAACATCTGCAGTATCAAGAAGGCCCCTTCAGAATGATGGAATGGGGTCTGGGGCTGTGGGAAATTCCCCTGTCTTTCATCTTTGGAACCATCTTTTGTTGCTTAAGCTTGGGAGTGTGTCTTTCAGGATAATTCCAATCAGAGGGCAACTACTGGAGAATCATTATGATTTTAGTATATTGGCTGCATTAGTCTCTGTTACAGAGGACATGAGGCTTAGTTAGCAGCCTGGGAATACTTTTCTGTAAGAAACATCGTAGTTCTCATATCTACATGTGCCTAGTGTCCTGCATTCGGGGATGATGAAGTATTTTCTGCCTCTGAGAAGAGATAAAAGAATACCAAGCCCAGAGGGAAAGCAACATTCCAGAACCTGACTATGAGGGATAGTTGCAGAAAAAGGATGAAAAAGTGTGTCTACAAATAGGAGAGCTTCTAAAGGAAGAAAGACATGGAGCAAGAAACCTGCATATTGGAGAAAAGTAGATCACACAGAAAAAAGTTCAAAGAAGCCGATATGGAAACAGAGCACATGGATTCTGCTAGCAAAATGGAAAAAAAACTTTGTTTTTTCCCTCTGCATTTATGTATATATTAAAATATTTAGGACTAGGACAAAGTCTGTTACAGAAGATGATTGGGGTGGTGTTTGCTTGTTTATAGGAGCAGAGTAAAAGGCTGGAAGAAAGCAGAGAGAAAACAAGTGGGTGTAGTGGTGCCTCTCATTATTAGAAAAAAAGGAGTTTTTCATTCTCTTTCTTGCTGCTCCTCCATTTATGAATCATGTTGTATTTTTAGACTGTCTTGCATCCTTTGGCTTCTTCTTACCACATCTTGCCAGCCTATCAAATATTTGTATAAATTCTCAGTGCAATGTTGCTCAAATTTCAATCCCCTGAGAAACTTTTGCCAGTGATGATCACAAGCCAATTATCAAAACTAGAACCTTGCAAGACAGGTAATCATTCCAACATGAAAAAAAAATCTAGTTTTAAATTAAAAATCACTGCCCTACAGTATTCAGCCAAGAAAGGGCTTCATACCTGTAGATTTCATCAGTATATGATGTTTAAACAGAATTTAGGGTCCTATTTACCTTTATCACAAGGTTCATCACTTTGTGACAATTAATGTTGTAATCACATGCTAAGTTTTTATCCCTTATTTTATAAGTGAAATTGGGAATTACTGATAAATAAGTATTTCCATAAAATATTTTTTCTTTTGAAGTTTTCCAATTGCAAAGTTGAAATTGATATGTAAAATGGAACAAACATGGGCTGTTATAACAAAAATGGACATCAATTTAAGCCAATTTTGGTGAGGTTTATTTGCTCAGTATTTAAGCTGGAAACTTCTACACTTTCCATCTGGCTTCTTTCAACAGTTATGTGTTGTAGTAATCAAGTATTTTGACATCTGAAATTCTATGAAAATCCAATCCATTCCCAATTGGAGGAATAATACCAGCTATTTCATAAAACTTGAAAGGGTGATGTTTCCTTATGACAGCAGAATAGGAGGGAGAGAACCAACAGAGGAAAAATAAAGGAAATTTCTGCCCCCTCTTTGATGGAAAGTTCCACATGTTCATCTCTAGAAGAAGCAGAGCACAGGTAAACTGGACAGATTCTTATGTCATCTTGGAACATTTCTTGTTCCTATTCTCTGCTTTCAGAATTTGAAATTGTTCAGGCTCACTGTTCTGAAATGAACAGAAAAGTTATTTTAATGTGTGTTTATTACAAACTATGATTTTTTAATTTTTATTTTTGTTGTTTCTTGCCTTTTTAAATTCATTTTTCCTCAATGTTCTGATCCTTCCTTCTCAGAAACGTTTGGGGTTGGGGCACTCAATTAGTTATGAGAAGCAGCACTTGCCAAGAAGAGTCAGGTATTGCCCAAAGGTGGTAGCACTGATTCAGAAAGTGAGTCAGGATGCAAAAAGTCATTTTGTTGTTCGTCCTTTGGATGAAAAAGAAGTTTCAATGTTTAAATGCAGCTAGATACAATTAACATCATAGTGCCCTTGAGGTGCAAGTGACTAATCTCCGTTTCAAAGGACTCCAGACATCTTGCATGGTGTGAAGGGTGAAATAGGCATTACAGCACTAACAGTGGGGTTAACAGAGATGCTTACCACAAAAAGGCACATGAAAGTTACTGCTTCTCTTCCCCCTCCCTCCAGCCTCCTCCTGCATTGCAAACAAAACATGAAGGTCACCTGCAGAACATTGTGGCTGGGTTTGGGTTTGTTTGTTTGTTTGGGCTTTTAAATTATTATTTGTTTATTTGTTTTTCTGGATAGAAAAATTAAACAAGGAAGGAACATTGAGGGCAAAGGAGTTGAAATTCTTGGTTTCTGCCTGTTGCTGCTTTTGGTTTTTGAATCCCATTGGCAAAATTCCGAGGTCTGGCTCCTACTTCTAAGCTCATGGTGAGCCCAAGTGTCCTTTCCAATACATTCTGCTTAGTAAAAGCTAAATGTCAAAGAACAAAGCTGTAGTGGAACTAGTTGTTTCCTATTAATGAATTTTTTTTTATGTGTTGAGTCGCCATTACTAGCCACCATTACTTTTTTGCTTAATGTTTCTGATAATTTCTAAGATCCACCTTGGTAGGTTAGTTGAATTGTCTTACCCTGCTGCAGGTTAATTATGACTGGGGGTTATGGAATCAGTTGCCCAACAGAACTTCAAATGTGCAGTCACTGATGACTTTTAAAAGCCATCCTTTCATCTAAAAAGATTGAATAAATTAAAATGCCTTCTCCAGTTATTAACTGAATGCTGTCCTTAATTACCAAAATATTATTGTAAAACTGTTTTCCAAAAATAAAGTAAGATCTTGCTATCCAGTACAGTTTTACTAGGAAGTAGCCACACAGAGAGCCAGATACAGAGGGAGTGCTGATCTTTACTGGAGGAAAGATATTTTGTCAGCCCTTGTTACCACCACATTGCATGCTTGTTCAGTCCACATACACTTAAATACAGGACATCTTAATATCATTCTGTATTGGCCAGAGCTAGCAAGACAACTGTGAATGTGTCCAGAATATTTTGCTCATCCATTCTCTCCCTTATTCATTATGGAGCTGTGATTGACAAAACCAGGAGAATTTCCACTGGAGCCCACATGATAAAAGATGAATATGTGTTTTCCCCTGTATAGTGGTCCTGAGCATGTGCAAATATTTCCAAAGGAAGTCCTATGGACTGCTTGATCATCATTCCTAATCCTCTGTAAAGACACCTCTTCACTCTTTCCTTGAGGTGTTGGCATTTGTTGGCTTTCTACACGAGGACGCATGGACTGGAGATGGGCACTCTTCCAGGCATGGTTAGTTGTTTGGTGGTTTCTCTGGCCTGCAAACTCTTCTTTTCCTGTAGAATATGTGTAAACAGGTTATGTCCTGCTGTCAAAATGCAACAGCTTCCATGAGTAGCAAAGGCCCCCTTGCTTGTCCACAGCAGCCAGCATCTGTGCTGCAGAGGGGAGGGATGGACAACTGTGAGCTGGACCTGCCTCATGTCTTTTGGAACACTTATGTTGTTCTGGGCTGCTGAAGAGCCAGCTGTAGCAATGTTTTTTTCCTAACAGATCTGGCTTGTACATTTATGCTGTCCTTTTAGCTTAAAACACATTCTCAAGGCCAGGGTTTCTTAACTCTCAGCCTTTGCAAGACACAGTAGAGTTAACCAAGTACACATCCCACCCGCAGTGGATATGGCATGCACAAGGTGACTACAAAACCAACATTGGCCCAGGCTGTTTATCATCTTTTCTACAGTGTGATGTTTGCAATAGTTTGTATCAAATACAGGTGCAGAGTGGTTTCCTACTCCTGCTGTTAAAGGGATGGAAGCTCCTGGGTATCAGCATACGTGGTAAAGTCGGCATGAAGCACACTTGAAAAGCACCTTTGCTTTTGTCAGATTTCCATGACTGTGTGATTCTCTGTTCTGTACTAATGAAAGGCACCGTAAGCATGATGCCCAAAACTCTAAATATTGCGGTCTAGTGAAACAGCACAAGAAGCAGCAGTCAGTATAAGGTTGGCTCAAAATTATGAAAGATGTGAAAAATGGGAGAAGCTTGTTGTAGCACTGCTAAAGGAGCTTCTTCAAATGGAAAAAAAAAAAAAATACCCAGCACTGGTCAGAAAAGGCTGCAAATAGTTTGTAGAAAGAAATAAAACTCCCAAGAATTGCAGATTAGTAACTCCTGATTCAATCAAGTGTATTAGTCTGGCACGCAATGTTTAAGGGTTCACTGCTTATTTAAGGACCCATAATTCAAAAGTTTCAGTGTATGTATTGATGGGAATGGATGTGAGATGCTGTTCTTTAGGAACTGAAGATAAAAATATATTAAAGCTACCAACTATGAGTGGCAGAAGTTGTTCAGGGCTGTGTTTTTGGCTCCTGAAGAGGATTAAAATTCCATCACTTGATTCTGGTAAAGGTAAAATATCCCCACCCAGACTGGCTGGAGTCTTCCTCTGCTATATGTTCCTTAACATGATATAAACCCTCTACTACAGTTTAACCTAAACTCCTGGATTGAAGACACTTTTGCAAGCTGCTGTTTCATTGTACTCAGTGGTGCTGAAGACTGACTGTGTCTGTACAGGAAAGCTTTTGCATTTCTAGCTTCAGCCCATCAGGCCAGTAAATTTATGAGGAGAGGCGGTCCCAGCCTATCACAGATAATTGGAAAGCTTTCAAAAGCAATGGTCAGTGTCTAATTTTAGTGAACTCCTGACCTGGAGTTTTTGCTGAGGACATCACTCCATAGCCAACTGTCATGAGGTAAAGCACCTGGTTCATGTAATTTAGTACTTTTGACCATGCAATCTAACTCTTTCTGCTTTTTATCAGAAAATGATGCTAATGATTAGCCACAAAAATAATATAATTAAATAATACTAGAAGCACGTAGAGTTCTCAGTCTTCAGAGCAGTATCCTGCTAATGAAACTTCAGGTACTGCCCAACCAAAATTTCAATATATCTTGATTCTCCAGGGTTCATAAATAACCAGAATTGTTTATAGTCTTAAAGAAAAAAGGAAAAAAAACAAACAACAACAAAAAAAAAACATGGTAAAAGGCATGGAAAGGAAAGAACAAACAAAATGAAAAAGTCTATCTAGGAATTCAGGTCAGGGAACAGTACATATTAGGCCAAAGTCTAGGAAAGAGCAGGAAAGGAATTAAAGGATATAAGAGAAAGGAATGCAGAAAAAAAAAAAAAAAGGCTGAAATAGAAAAATAATGAGAAGGCTATGGACACCCAGAAGTACTTTTGTAGTTCTGAGTTTGAAAGATCATTTCTGGTGCTGACCATCAGCTGGATTTTTTGACACATCTGTTTTCTGAGAGAAGTGTTTTGTTCTAATTGCAGTCCTAATAACAATTTTTTCTGGCATGCCTGGCTCACCTTTCCTTTGCACTTTGGTTGAAATTATTAGCTACCCATGTGCCCTGAGGGTACGTTCAGTACATCAGTAATAAAGTCTACCATGCTCTTATATAGCCAAAGGATTAGATTAGATCCACAGCTTCTTCTGTCTGTTTCTCTGAATAATTTTACCCTAATATCTAAATCTTCTTTTCATATCAACAGTAGTCAAGAAACAGTAACCCTAGTAACATCTTCTAGCTCAATATTTTTTTTCCAGTATGAAAAGTTCTCAGCAAGTTGAAACACAGAAGAGGTGACTGTACAACAGAGCCCAAGGCTAACCTTTGTAGGCATGTGTTAGCTTAGTCATGGAGAGAGAGATTAGGAGTGAAAAAAAATGTAATTGGATGTGTTTTATTCTGTAATTTCATTTTGTTTTTAGAAGAAGGTTTCAGGCAAAATGATAATGACAGCAATTTATTCAATTTATCCAATGAAATACTTCTGATTGTATTAATAGACTGAAGTGATGTTTACATGTGTAGTTTTAGGTATAGTTCCCTATAGAGACAAGCTCTTTAGGTCAGTAGTTAATCTCCATCTAGATGCAGTCTACTGAGATAGACATTGCAAAAGCACAGGACTTGCATAATTGATAATTTGGACTGGAATTTCTTCAATAAACTGTCTTTTCCTTGGGATGACAAACTGGGACAGCCTCTTCTCTGGCAGACAGACAAGCTCTTGTTTGTCAAAACTGGTGTAACTTTTACACTTCTTACTCAAATAATGTTTTGGGAAATTTATCTGGTTAAATTAACTCTTTGGAATATTTTCAGGAAAAAATGTAATTGTGAATTTAAATTGATCTCCCCTTCTACCTAAACCAACAACAAAACAAAAAAAAAATAGTGAAACTGACTGAGGAAATAGAAATATTTTTAACCTGGGGCAATGATCATGCACTTTTCCCCCTGTCTTCCCTTCGGCTTACTAATTCAGAAACTTGCTGAGGTGTTTTGTTCCCCACATTATGAAAGAGGATACCTTTTCTTGAGTTTTATGATCTTTTAGGAAAAAGAAAATGTTATTTTCTGAACTCTAGCAGTCAGGGCACAAAACTTGTTTTCTGTATGTAGCAATGCAATGTATGTAAAGCATGCATGTCTTTCACAATGTAGCCCATTCTGGCTTGTGGCTAAAGTGTAGATACCTATCAGAGATGAGTTCGGGAAGAAACAGATTAGGAAATTTTATGCAGACTCACATTTTTTATTGGTTTATATGGGTTTTTTTCCTTGTTATGTTTAGTTATACTAAGTGAAGACATAGGTGTTCCATTAGTGGTTGGAAAGGAATAGCCCTGTTCCAACCACCTGTACAGATTTTCTAGGGTTTGACAGACTATTAGAGCTGTCTGTGTTTAGGTGAACCCCATAGAGAGTCTACATTTGCATAGGCAAATACCCATGCCAGTGGTACTTGCCCAACACCTCCCAGCTGTGTGCACAGGTGACCTGCCTGGCAGCTCCAGTGATCTGCTTGCTCGTGCTTACTTACATAGAGAATCCTGAGCAATGAAGTTCAGTGTCAGAGCTGATCCGTAAGAGTCCATGGAACTGCATGTGAACCCCAAAAAGCAGTTGGCAGGGAGCCAGACTGAAACCCTGCAGAGTCTCCCTGGGGTGTGGTGCCCTGTTGGCTTGCTGGAGCAGCTCTTTGGAACCTGTACTAACCTTACACCATACAGATGAAAAACCAGGATGCATAAACTTTGATGTCTGGAGCACCACACTTTCACATATGTTATTTCAAGTTGGACTTGCAAACCCAAATTACTGTGAAGGCAATAAATGGTTTTGGAGCAGATTGACCATATCTATCTATCTATCTATCTATGTATATATATATATATAAAACACTTCAATTCATGTTCCTAATGCAGCAGTGGAATATGTGGTCATTCATGCTGGCAGCTCACTGCCATTCTGCATGTGTAAATATAAAGGGAGGCAAAAGGAGTTTTCCTCAGCATTCTACCTTTATATCCATCCTTTCACACTTCCAGGGCTTTCAGCTTGTTTCTTTGGGGAGGAAATCATAGAGTCATAGAATGGTTTGAGTTGGAAAGGATCTTAAAAATCATCTAGTTCAAACCCCCCCCTGCCATGACCAGGGACACTTTTCAACTGGACCAAGTTGCTAAAGTCCCCATCTAACCTGGCCTCCAACACTGCCAGGGATGGGGCATCCACAGCTCCTCTGGGCAAATTGTCCAGTGCCTCACCACCCTCGCTGTAAATAATTTCTTCCTAAAATCTACCTTAAATCTTCCTACCCTCTTCCAGTTTACAGCCATTACTCCTTGGAAAAATCTAAGTGCTCATAGGCCAGAAGGAAGGAGCAGATGATGGGATGCTCCAAGCAAATCCCTTGCATCCTAGCATAGGTACAGACTCAACTAAATCTCCTTACAGCAGAAATACCTGTCACCTGCCGAGTAGAGATTCTTCTGCTTTGAGTCACTAAATATTATTGTCACAAATTTTATTCTAGTTATCAAGGCTCTTACAACCTCTCCAATTTCCTTTATGCTATTGATTTCTCTCAATATTCCCTTTCAGCACTGGATGCTCCCATATCTCCTGTATCTCCTTATCTGCATAATAATTCTGCTAATCCACCATATCTTCTCTAGTTTAAAACAGCAAGCTCCTCTATGCCACTATGTCTTACAGGACTTGACATAAATCTGCCACAATTCCAAGAAAATCAGTTCAGAGAGAAAGATTAAAAGTCATAGCCCCATTTTAACCAACCCAAGCTGCATTTTATGATATTTTCTATCTGCTTTTATGTATTTGCATACAACAGCAGTCAGACTTACAGGTCTGTAGGGGCTATCATATTCTACCTTTCACTTTTTTTTCTTGCTGTTCTCCTCTCATATGGTTTTGTTTTGTTTCCAACATAGACCAGAGTATGGTAGAGATATTTAAAAGAGGGAAAATCAGTAAGAACTCAAATCCTGCAGGAGTTCGTTATGTGAACTCCCAAACTATTCAGGAGGAGTTTGTTATAGAAACCCTTTATGAGATCAAGTTTGACATCAAGTCTACCAAACTAGTAATTGCACCAATGTGTTTCTCAGTGCAATAATAATTCACTATACAATGGCAACAAGGGTTTGTCTGTCCAAGTTTATTCTAAAAGCATACAATGTGGAGGGACTTAAAAGTTGGGGAATGCTTTTAGTTCTGATCTTGGTATCTCTAGGTTACCTTCTGTATCAACAAATTGGAAATAACGTACCTTTAATAGCTTACTATGCCAATATTATTAGAGAGTATAAAAAAAAAGTTTTAAAAAAAGTTAGGCAGGAGTTACTATAATTATCATCACTTAAGAGACTTCTATGGGACTTAGTACAGAAGTGTGTGTGAGAATGCTAAAAACAAAAATTTGTCTGCATTGTGGTGACCCAGCCAGCAGACGTGGCAAGACCTGAGGTGACAGTCTGGACTCTGTGGTAACAGCTCTGGCCCTGGTCATGGGAATACACACAACTTTGGCTTGAAGCAAAGTGCACAAGGATTTCTATATAACTTCATTGCAGTTGTTGATGCTGCAGCTCAAATCAGCATTTATTTGACTAAAGGATGTCTAGGATGATGAAATGATCTCTAATTACAATGTGCTGAAAGAGCTCCTGAAAAATTGTCTCCTTTCTGCTTTTAATTTAGCTGGAGGCATTTGAAAAGAAATCCAGGTGGTGGAAAAAATTTCTTAAGTCAGAGTAAAGGATTCATATGTATTCTTCAGGAAACTTCCATGTCTTTTTTGGAGTCTCAGGCCCTGTCACAGTACAGCCCAGCAATGTGCATTTGACCTCAAGGATATGATATATCTTAGTGAGATCAGAGGAGCATGCACACATTGCATCAGCTTTGATTGTATTTGAAGCCAGGCAGATCCAAGTGTTAGACTTTTGATTCAGTCATTTTAAATTGTGCATCAGGCAAACCCATAAAAGTTTGTCTTCTTTTAACTTCTCCCTGTTTGCCCACAAGGTAGCAATTCCTAGATAAATGCTATAATCAAGTTCCTTTTGCCCATACTATTATGTGTCTCTTCTGAGCAGTAGTATTTCAGTATGCACACCATAAAAACTGTATTGGATTATTTGCTCTGAGCCACAGCACATCACAAATGCACATGTAGTTTGTTTTCCTCTCTCACTTCAAGCTTGCTGCTACTGCTGGTGCTTGCCATTTTTCTTCTGACTTTTGTAGCTTCCAGTGCTCTCACTGTCCTCTTCACTGAGTCTTCTCTATTTCATGCTCTTTCCAGGCTAGTGCCAACGATACATGTAATACACTGATTATTTCCTCTGCTAGGTCATAAATTGCATTCACTTTCTTAGGATCCAACCCTGCAGTGTCCTCAACAGTGTTCAGACATGCAAGAGCATGCTGTAAGGAAAAACACACATTGGTTTGTACAGGGCTTTTTTAAATGATGAAAACAAACATCTGCATGGGTCCCTTGCCCTCTGGTCTATCAGGAATGGCCTTGAATGGTCAGCCATCACAGAGCTTGAGGGATGGGAGCAAAGTACCAGCTCCTCACTGTTCCCACCCAGAAGACAATTTTCCCCTTCAGTGCAGATCTCAAGGTACCCTGGTAGTGCTGAGCATGTCAGTCACTCCCCAAAAAGTCACTCCTGAGCTGCTTTCTCCATGGCTTAGCACCGAGCCTTTGAGAGCACAGCAAAAACGCTGCCCCAGGAGGCTCTGAAGTTGTGTTGGCACAGGCAGTATTGTGGAGGGAGCACTGGGGAGAAAGTGATTTGCTGAGCCAGAGGGTAGGAAGAGAGAAGGGGTTGGAGATGCAGGCCAATCCAGAAAAATGTGGGTACTTTCCACCTGAAAACTGGAATCTCACCAACAGATCCTTGGGTCTGCTTGGAGAGGATATTACCCTTTCTTGCTGCGGGGTTCTTTGGCTCCTAGGTCATTTCCAGAATTATTGCAAAGTAATATTCATGAGAACTAATCTGGGAGGTAAAAAACCATACCCCTTCAGCTGCATGTGTGACCCATGGTGAAGTTTAATCAGTTTTGTAAGGTATTTTTGTATCCTACTGTTTCAAATTAATAAAGCTTCAGATAAAAATTAGGCATTTAAATAGACCTTCTGAGTAGGTTTAGTTTTTTTTTTTTCCTCAATATTCCTTCTATTTAGCTTTTTGTGATAAATGGCCACTGTTTTGCCAAGCATTCAGTAGAGTTTTTAGTTATGCATTTTATGTATCTTTTTGGTTAATTATTAGCAGGCATTTCTGATATTTTCTGAGGGGTGGATGCTGACTTACTGCAATTGGACTTGGTGCCTGTGTGTATTTTGACATCCCATTTTACTTGCTTTTCTTTAGGAGAGTGGGACAGAAATCAAACCAAATAATACTGAGAACATTTTGAACAAGCTTGGATCCAGAGACAGAATGTGGTGCTTGGGTTGTCATTCTAAAAATGGGCCAACTGATCTTTTTCTAAGTTTTATTAAGTTCTTTTTACATAAAAATACATCAAATATAACTATTCATGTTATATAAAAATTAATTGGAACACATTACTTATTTTAAGCATAGAGACACATACCATTCAAGAGAATAACCCCATAAAATTCATATTTGCATCTGCTCTAGATGTCTGAATGATAATTTTTGCTCTGTGTAATCTCTCAAGCTGCTGTGCTCCGCACCTCTCCTGTGCAGGTTGTGTGATTTTAGTGAGCTCTTTTTGTTTGCCAAGACTGCAAAAGCTGATTAGAGAGGGAGGGGTCTGCCCTGCAAGGACACCAACAGGGATCTGATCCTGACAGTTCTGTGCAAGCCAATATGTAATGCTGGCCATTTTCTAGCAAAATATATTTTGCCTGTAAGTTTGGTAGTACACTTTGCATTTATGGTCTCTTAGTGTCTCTCACTTTACTTAGGGGAATATTCTGTTGAGTTCTTATGTTATTTTATTCCTATATATTTGCAGCAACTCTCAACCACTAATACTTTCTGAAAATAATTTGCAGGTTTGCTAGTTAGGTGCTGAACTTCAACCACTTTTGTGCTCTATGTATGAAGTATATCATTATAAGGCACTTTCTTGAAATGTCTTCTCTGAAATTTCAGACCGTGTTTAATCTTGCTCACACATCCAGCACTGTAATTTCAAGTTCAGCTTGCAGTTTATAACTTTGCAATCCTTTTTTTGAAGAGCTGCTAACCAATTATTCTCCAACCTATGAGTGAAGAGTTGCATATTTGTGCCAAAACCATAATACTTTGTTCTTCTGTCTACTAAATAAAATGCTGGTTTTGCAGAGCATTTCTCCAATTTTCCTACAGGCGTGCATATTAATAATAATAAAGTTGTGCCCCTAAATCAGC
Organism: Motacilla alba alba; assembly: GCF_015832195.1. Classification (NCBI taxonomy): domain Eukaryota; kingdom Metazoa; phylum Chordata; class Aves; order Passeriformes; family Motacillidae; genus Motacilla; species Motacilla alba. The sequence goes on along the minus strand of NC_052017.1, from coordinate 68,646,078 downwards.
CTCAACCAAGTAATTTAACAAAGGTCAGAGTTGGTTGTTTAAAATGTAGTCACAGGAGTCCAAAGAAGTGAAGATGGTAAAGAGGAGAGCTGTAATACAATAGCTAAAATCATGTTAGTTCAAGCTGTGAAAACATTAATCCTGAGAATAATTAATCCCTGGAATAATGTTTGTACTATTGTTGTACAGTTCTACAAGCAAGCATAAGAAATTATTATGTATTATTATGCCAATAAACACAATAATAATTCCTCTTTTGCTAATGATCTGAATATCCAGAATTAAATAATTTTGCAAATTAAGCGGTTTCACAAAATGACCTGCATGTATAATTATATTTTTATAGAGGTGCATACACATATACACTTTCTTTAAGAATTATGGACCTTTAGTCCCAGTAAACGTTTAATTAGGTTTGTTCCATAATTTCTGTTCTTCTTTGTATATGTATGTGATGCATACAATCAGTGGTTGGAAAAAAATTAGAAATCCCATTTGATCTTATATTCACATCACTTCTCATTACAGGAAGTGACAGTGAATGTGTTTAAAAGTGCTGATGTGATCACTGGAACGACTGCTACAAAGCAGCCTAATTCAGCTTTTCTAAGAAACCTGCATAAAATCTGGGTGTTTGTCGTATGCGTGACAGTTGAAGTCAGTACAGGTAATTTTGGAATTGTAAGAATTCTTCAGTAACATGCTCAAGGAAGCTTTGCACATTTTCTTTGTGTGTATTTTCATCTACAGTAGGCCAGCTGTTAAAAAATACAGTGCACAGAGAATACAAACACTAATGAGGAATATTAGACCAACTTGGCATGCTAATGTAATTCTCGCGGAAATTCCTCCCTTTCCTCTCCCCTCTTAATTTTTCAAGTACATCTTCTCATTATCTACCCTGATTACATGACTGCTGAGATACTATTAATTTCTTTTCTTTCCACAAGATTCCAAGATATTAAGGGTAGATAAAGATAATATTTTTCCATATGCATAGAACAACCCATAAAGCCATGTAATGTGCTTTCTGCATCAAGCCCTGTGTGACTGTTTGAACTGTACCATCTTTTCAGAAAGTAAATCAGCCTCAAGTTTAATCTGCAAGTGACGGCAAGTCTACTGCATCTATATTCAAGCTGACCCAGAAGTTAGATTCTGATATTAATTTCTTCATTCTCAGTTTCAAAATGCAAACTTGCCATTGTGCTTTTATTTTCTACAGCCTCTAATGTTAAAAAAAAAAAGTTTGCTACTGGAAATTTTTTAAAGTTTTCTTTAAGAGCTTGCTTTATCAATTTTAGCATTGTCAAGATGTTTCCACACTTTTGTAACTCAACAGAATAATATGGCTAGTAAATACACGTGAATCCATTAGTTTGCTTCATTTAAAAGGAAGGAAAAAAAGAATTAAATACGTAGTCATCTACCCTGCCCCATGTAGTCCAGTGTCAATGATCAGTCACAGTTCTGACCTCAAATTTTACTCCTCTCTTCTCAAGTAGTATCCCCTTAAAAGTAGTTATTACTTAATTTTGAAGCTCTGAATGCAAGCTCAGAGAATGTCTTGTAACAGCACCTGGGGTGAGCTCAAGTTATGCTCTGTGCTCTGATCCTTACTTATAAGCCACTGATACATTTGTGTATTGCCAGATCACTGCAAGATTCATCTGTGTTTGTGAAGAGAAGTCAAAACAGAGGCTATTAAATCAGAAAGTTTTATTAATTAGTAATTAAATTATTAAATGAACGGAGTAGGAAGAATTCTTTAATTCTGCATGGAACCTTTCTTTTAAAATACAGGATAGTTTCCTTACAGCAAAACCATAAGAAAAAAGTTTCAAAATAAATATGTGATAATTATCCTCCTAGACCTGCTTACATGTCAAAACCATTTTCTTCAGTGTTGCTTCATTGTTGAGGGTTAGTGTACTTCACCAGCAAGTGGCAGAACATGTCCTAAGCAGGGATTTTCCATTGCATGCCACAATTACAGACAATTGACATTTGATTATAATAACCAGAAAACTTTCATGAAATAAATGACACCTGAGTAAGCTTCATAACCATTTGCCTCACCCTCCCTTGGAATGCATCTGTGCTGTGTGAAGGCTAGGAACAGTTCTGGTGATTGCAAGCAGAATTATTAGAAGCCAGGGGAGCACAGAACATTTCCTGAGATAGGTTGCACTGGATAGCTTACATACCGCTTGTAGTGGATTTTAGAATTCTTTCCTTGTGTGTAGTTCTGAGTGCACTCCCAGGAACAAAATGGTAGTCTGTGCTGGAGATTATACACTTACATCCTAAAGTTTCTGTGTGTCCTGAGCTTGGTTCAAACCTGTCTTGCATTTTTACCAGCTCCCCGCTCCTGTCACTGAACACTAAGTAGAAGTGATGCTGCCAAATCCGAATTATTTTGTAGAGAAGTGCAGGAATTGTGCCACTTGTTTTTGGTGCCTATGGTTTGAGCAGCAGCAGCAGGGAAAGCTGCTGGCCTGTGTGAACTCGTCACTTTGTTATGTAACACTCTCCTGTAACTTTGCTTGCTTCATGACCACGTCCAGCGTTCAACTGCTGAGAGCCCACAAACAGTGTGCCAAGAGCGTGTGGGTTGCAGGTGTCTCTGGCTATGAGCAGTGATGTGTAAAACTGCAGTGCTGGAAAGCTCTGTAAAGGTATAACTCAGCAAGTGTAGTGGAACTCTGTTCCCATAGACTGAGAGTTTCTGCTTGAAAAGCCCATCAGCAAACACACTTCTGTCACCTACATAGTGAGTAATGTGAAAGAAAAGTTTTCTTCGTTCAAAAATCGAAAAATGATGACTGGAAAAACAGATTTTTTTTCCATCTTGATGCTAGCTGGAATGGGATATGCTACTGTCACATTATATATTGAGACATGTCTCCTACATCATTGCCCTTCAGGACCCTCAAAACTACTCTACTTGTCCATCCCTCCTTCACATTCACTTGCTTATCATCTGGATCCTACTCAGACTCAGGAGTACATCTAGAGTTGAGAAACCATCCTTCAACCCTTCCTGCTCTTCTTCCATTCTGAGGTGGAGGAGCAAACCCTGGCAACTGCAGCAGTTCTCTTGCATGTTGGCATCACAGAGGGAGCATGGGCAGTGTCAGTAAGATGTTTCACATACTTCATTGTTGCACAGTGTTGAGAACGCTTTTGCAGTGTAAATGGATGGTTTTTGTTATGTTCCTAAGAATCCCATAGTTTTTAGCCCATTCTCAGTTTTGCAATTTTTTAACAAATGTTATTAAACTGCGGAGTTGTTTTCCTCTTAAGTGTAGAGACTAACTTAACAGTTCTGACATCTGAACTTCAGAGAACCCTTAAGAACTCTTAATTGCTTAGCTTAAAAAGAAGCCAAGGCCCAGCACAGAACAGATGTATAGTAATAAACTTATCTCATAATGTCAAATGATTAAACAGTGGATTCTTTTTTACATTTAAATATACAAGACTTTCCATTAAGGGACTTTGTTGACTCTGATAACAGTTTCACAACCATTAAGTTTATTTCTACAGCTATTTGTTAAAAGCCAATAGGGAAAATAATAGAAACTAATTGAAAAGCAAAGCAAACAAAGCAGAGCCTAGAATGTTTCAGTTAATAAGCAATAGAGATTGTATTGATTTCATTTTATAAACAACATTAATCCTCAATAACAATTAAGTGTAGACAGGTTGCTTGTTTAAGTTATCAGATAAGATGGCCTACTCAGGTAGATATCTCGGGTAGTAATTTGAAAAGGATATGAGGATTCAAGAATCTATTGATCTATCCATCATGAGCCTGTGTCATGAGAAATGTTCTTGGCAAGGTGCAGTAGTTCTTAAAACCTCAAAGACTGGCAGTGCAAAATTCCTGCTGCTGGAAAACATTGAAAGCCTAAATGAAAATGGTACCGTTTCAAAAGTAGCTTTATGTATTTTCCCCAAATTATAGAGATGAATGAAGTGAGACATCAGATCTTGTGTGCTCTTTGTTCAAAGATAGCAGAAGTGAATATGTGTAGCCTCAAAGCAGGATCTGCATTCAAAACTCAGGGAAGCTTTGGTCCTGGGTATCCTCTGCTGGCAGAAAATTGCAAAAGCTATTCCAGAGACACTTCTACTCCCAAATAATGAGCAGAATATAACCCCTTCTAGACAGTGGCTTAGAACTCGAAGGAAGGCTGGAAAAGAATTATGTGAGTGCAAATCTCTAAAAATACAAAATAAAGCCTCTGGCATTTTACACAAAGCAATGTCATATTCACAGCTCAGGTGTTGACAGGTATTTATTTGCAGTTGCTCTGTGACTCTCTGTGCTTGGTGGTGAATGAGCACTTCTCAAAGCATGTTGGTGTAACTGGCTCTGGAGTAGCTCCTTTTGTTTACCTGATGGTGTGGCAGTGGCTGGGAAGAGCAGCAGGGCAGACTCCCTCTTTTAGTGTGGTGGGAAGTCCGGAGGCTTACTTTGTTTGCTGGTCCCTGCTGAAGACCTGGCTTTGGCCAAGTCAAACTAATCAGCAAATTGGTTCTTGTCTTGTGCTTAAACCACTTGTGTGTTTGTGAATAAGCTGCTCTCTTCAGCTCATGGTGGGCAAGACCCTATCCAGTGGCTTGCTATCCAAATGCCTAAGTGGCCAGTCTGTGTGGCAAGGTTGCTTAACAGGTGTGTGTTCAGTGCAGGGATCCATGGTCCTCCTCTGCCACAGGGAACTTCAATGTTGTGTCACATTAAATGTGATATTGAAGGTTGATCAAAGCTCCATCTGACCTGCTCTGGAACACTTCCAGGGATGGGGCATCCACAGCTCTTCTCTGGGTGACCTCTTGCAGTGTCTCCTCATCCTCACAGCTGTTCTGCTGAAATTGGGCTGAATTTTATGGACTAGTTCAAAATCCATTAGATTAAAAATGAAGGAAATTAAAATAAAGGAGATTGAATGTGATTCTATGATCTCATGTTAACAGCACGCATGGGAGAGAAGATACTTTGATGTCAGTTCCTGTTTTATGAAACATACAGCACAAAAGTGTGAAAGAGGCAGTAGAACAGGGACTGACACGCTGGTTTCCTTGATCCAGCTGAATGTCCAAGAGCACTCTCTCTGGCCAAGATAATATCTGTCTGTTCCAAGTAGTGTGGAATAACTTTCATATGAAAGAACATTGTTCCCAAACTGCCTTATGGGTTCTTCAGGGAATTAATTCAAATTCTTTTATGGTGAGAAGGAGAATGAAGCCCATTCCTCTGTGGATATGGGTGAGGTCACCGGTTCTGAGCCAGGAGTAACCTCCTCTGGCTGTATATTTTGAAAAACAGACTGTGCTCCTACCCCAAACTGCATCAGGGTCCTACTTAAGCACTAGGTTTTGAAATTCCTGCAGGGTGTCCTGTGTCCTATGAAAAAAGTAGGGTTTAAGACAAGGTCTTCTCAACAGCAGTTTCTCCTTTCTGAGCTGAAATGTTGTCTTTGGGATAAGGCTTATGACTCTGGAGAAATAAAATCAAATAAGACCATGCTAAAAGCTTGTACTTTTGCCTTCTTTGTTCAAGATAAGATGCATTGTACTGTATTCAAATCACATTTTACAGTGGAGCAGTACGCTGCATATACTGGTATTCCTGGTTTTTAATATAATAGAATGGGTTGGGTTGGGAGTGACACTAAAAATTGCCTAGTTTCAACCTCCCTGCAACATACAGGAACACCTGCCACTGGAACAGGCCTCTCAAAGTCCCATCCAGCCTGACCTTGAACGCTTCCAGGGAAGGGCATTCACAGTGTCTGTGAGCAACCTGTTTCAGTTTAAACCCATTACCTCTTGTCCCATCACTACAAGCCCTTGAAAAAAGTCCCATCTCTCCTGTAGGCCTTCTTTAGGTACTGCAGCACACAGCTTGATTGACAAACTTGCCAAGGGTGCCCTTGATCCCACCATCCATGTCACTGACAAAGACGTGGAACAGCACCAGTCCCAGTAGCAACCCCAAGGAACTCCAGTTGTCACAGGTCTCTGCTTGGACCAGGGAGCCCTTGAAAACAACTCCTTGAGCTTGTTCCTCATCTACCGAGTGGTGCATCTCACAAATCCTTGTGTCTCCAGTTTAGGGACAAGATTATCAGATAGGACAGTGTCAAATGCTTTGCTCAAGTCCAGGTAGATGATGTCTGTCACTCTACCCTTGTCCACCAGCACTGTAACCCCATCTTAGAAGGCCACCAAGTTTGTCAGGCTTGATCTGCTCTTAGCAAAGCTGGCTGTCACCAGCCATCTCCTTATTTTCCTTATGCCTCAGCATGGTTTCCAGGCAGATCTGCTCCATTATCTTGCCAGGTGCAGAGGTGAGGCTGACCAGCCTGTGGTTCCCTGGGTCTTTCATTTTTCTCTTTTGAAAAATAATGACAATGTTCCTCCTTTTCCTGTCAGTGGGAACTTCACTGGATTGCCATGGCATCTCAAATATGATGAGCAGTGGCTTAGCCACTTCCTTGGCCATTTCCTTCAAGAACTGTAGATGTATCTTGTCACAAGTCCCATGGACTTGTGCAACTTGAAGTTTATTAGATGCCCCCAAGTCTGATTTTCCAAGGTGGACAGTTTTTCCCTCTCCTAGTCCCTGCCTTTGGGTTCTACAATTTGGGCAGTGTGGCTGGATCACTTGCCTGTCAAGACTGAGGCCATCTCTGTATCCTGGGTAACCAGATCTTCTGTTTCCCTCTGCAGAGGGACGACATTTTCCCAAATCTTCCTTTTATGTACCTACAGAAGCTTTTCTTGTGGACCTTAATGTCCCTGGCTGAATTTAATTTTATCAGAGCTTTAGCTTTCCTTACATGATCCTGTACAATATCTCTGTATTGCTCCCATGCTATCTGTCCTTGAATTCACTCTTTATAGATGGAAGCATATATTTATATAATTAAATAAAAATTTCTATTATCATAATACAATTATATTGAAATATAAGAAGAAAAATAGGTATGATTAATTAAACAAATCAACAGACTGTTGTAAATAACAGATAACTGAGAGATAAACTAAAAAAATTGGCATAAATGAAAGCATTTACTCCAAGCAAATTTCTGTTAGTGATAAGAGTCTTTGGATATAGCAGAGGAGACTAAAAAATATGGTAGCAAAAAGGAACCAAAAAAACCTGCCTGTCTTCAGGCAGAAGCTTGCAGTTGCTTAAGGTAGAAATTTCCTGTTAACTTTTGTAGTCCTTGGAGAGTAGCCGACTGTCATCAATTCCTGGTCAATATTTGAGTAATGCTCCTTGGCAAGTCACACCATTTGCTATTTGCTCGATCAATGTATAATAGCCCAATGACTCAATATTATAAAACTCAATGACCTGTGAAACTTCAACATTTACATTTCTGTTAAAATCTCAAATAGTTCTTTATTAGTAGGAACTCAAGCTAAAATGCCAAAGAGATAAGCATGATGGCAATTATTAGCTACTTTTTTTAGTCATATTGAGACAAATTCTAGTGCTTTTACTAAAACTAAACGATATGAAATGAATGAAACTGCTCACATGGAAAGATAAAACTCATCATACATTTGAGGGATTAGAAGATGCAGAGGTCAGAATCTGTCCCAGGCAACCCACGTGATTTTATTTGGTTTACTCATCCTGTTTACTACGGCATGTTGTAACTGTACGCAAAATATTTACTGATTTTACTGTAGTGGGAGTCCAGTGTTTCACAGGAACTTTGCATGAAACACCATCAGTTATCTGGTTATCAAATGTCTGTGCAGTTTAGCAGGTTTTAGAGTGGTAAGTACATTAGCGGATAAAATCCTGACCCCATTGAAAACAAAGTAAATCTCCCAAGGGACCATACCTCAGACCTGGTGAGGAACCTTTCCATTTACAACCTCCTGAAGTCCTGCAGTTGCAGCCCATTTCCCATATCCTCCCTGGCTCCTGGCAGCACAGGAGCAGAGCAGGGGCAGAGAGGGCCAGGGCTGTTGCTGCTAGGCTGGGTGCTCACGCAGACACCGTGTCTCCGTGCAGGGCTGCCAGCCTCTGCAAACACATTTCTGCTGACCGGGCACTCCCTGCCTGTTCCCGTGCAAAGTCAAACCTGGAAACTTGAATTGCACTGTGGATGACTTACCTTGTTTAAAGCTACATGTTTGACTGTCCTGAAAGCATCTAAAACACTGAGGTGGGCCATGAAAGCATATCAGGATCTTGATCCTTGTGTGATTACAGCTCCAGTTAACACTCAGAGGTGAGTGAGATCAACACAGCAGTTCATTTCAGTGCAAGATCAAATGGGTGAAGCTAAACTATTTACTGTCAAACAGAATTTGTAGACACCAAAGAGCAGGTAAAACCAAGATGCAAGCAAATGTCTGCCTCTCATCTGCTGTAATTCACAATCTCTAAGCTCAGAGAGGTGCCGTGATGTTGTGAAGGTTCTGCATCAAAGATCGGTGCTGATTTGACCCCCTGGCTTGAGGTAGAAAGTTCACATACTTTAATACTTTAGTGTACCAGAGTTACATCTAGAGTGGTAATTCTGTGTTGAAAAAGCAGACTTACATGCATTAGGACATTGCCACAAACTGAAATGCCTCTTTTTTATTTCTTTCCACTTTCCTTCAAATACAGTGGATTGAATAATTGTCAACCAGCTAGCTCAGACATATTTGCCAGAATAACCATTTGGACAAACATTCTTATTTATTTTTCCTATTAAGAAAATGTCCATCAAGCCATCAGGACTGGGTTCAGTTGTGAAGTGAAATCACTAATAAGAAAAGAAGAAGCTCTTAGTAATAATCTGACCAAATTAAGGGTGAGAGCTGGTATAGGAAGTGCTCTGCTGACTTTTGAGGCACAGCACCTGGGATATTTAAGGAAAGATGAAGCTAGCAGTTGTGAGGTAGGGTGAGAGAAACTCTCTGCTGACCAAGGCTGTTTCCAAGGCAGGTCAATGGAGCACATGTAGGTACCCAAGTGTGCAGTCGTCACATCATGTGAAGTCCAGACTGGTGAGCCTCCATGTTTGCTCCCATACCTTACTCCCCAAACCCCTGTGGAACAGGAACAGTTGATATAGGAGGCATTTCAAATTTAACACATGAAAGAAAAATATTTTCTGGCTGCAGAAAGGAAAAGAAATATAAGATGTATGACTCTCCCAATATCTCTGAAGAGATTTTCTGACAATTTCGGCTGATTTCTGACAATTTCGACTGTGTTGGCTGTGGTATGGCACCTCTGTTCCAGCAGCCCTATGTGTCCCTGCCCTGGCACAGTGGGCTCTGTGTATCTTGCACTGTATGAATGCTCTGTAAACATACAATGTGTATGTAAGTGCAGGTTATTACACGCACTTACTACTTGAAGCAACTCAGAGCAGCTCTTGGGTCACTATTTGCATGAAGAATGTGTGTGGGTTTATCATTATGCAAAAGGTATCAGACACACCTGCTAGAACAAATGAAACATTTCTAGAAAAAACAAACCTGCCTTTTGCTGTATTGAATATCTGCAGTGTGTTCTCTTGCATATTACACCATTTCACCACACTGCAACGTCAATACTGCCTTGGGAAAGTGTGTGCCACCCCATTTCATTCAGCTCCTTAAACAAATGTTCAGGAAACAAATTAAATCTGAAGCAACATGAAACAGGATAAAGAGGGAAGAGAGAACACATCTAGCTAGGGAAAATATAAGGTCATGTCAACACAGTACAGTGCTGCACAGAGCCAACACATTAGTATTGCTAAGAAGTACTGTACCTTTGGATGTAACAACATGAGGAAACTTCTTCAACTACCTCCATATGACAGGTGTTTTCTTGTCAGAGCCTGGTGGCAATGCAGCTTGGCATTGTCACAGCAGTTCTCTGCCTCACATGGAGCTTGTGCTGTGTTTGTCCTGCCACATCTTTCTTTTAGATGTTTCAATAGCTCAGAGTTGTTTTTGATAGGAAGTAACATCTTGGGACTGCCTGTGAACCCGGGCTCTCTTGTCCAGGAGATGCAAGTGTCCCTGGCTCCCTGCTCCCTCTGAGGGCAGCCCTCAGCAGGCGTCCCCACTGAGCTTTGGAGCACTCTGACCTCATTCTGCACCAAGGAACATTCCATGCTTTTCTTTCTCCTTTTCACATCCATGAAAGGGGATTGTCCTATTCTAGGAGTAAAAACATGCTTTGGAGGCTAAAGTTCAGTTTACCCTGCCTACCTTTTTTACCCTTTTATTTATTCTGTTTGCTCTTTATTTAATGCAGTCTCACCCACAAAATGTGGGTCTATGAGGCTGTTGAGGCTTCTACAAAAGCTCTGTTAATTGTGCTATGTTGAATTTTTAAAAATTGATCTATAGATCATATATGCATAAAAAGAATGAACTCTTTAATGTAAGCAATGAAAAAGCCAAGTCATATAGGAGGCAAACCACAAATGTTGTTAATTATCCTAATTATTTGAAGCATGTGAACAAGAAACTGCTTTAACATTGAACAAGTAACAGCGACTATGAAATAAAAAGAACAGTGAAGCCATGAATACCAACTTATGGTAAGGTGCAGTAAATAGCAATGTGTTAAATATATTAATACCAGAGCTATACAGAGTCCTGGCTTTCCTTATTGTTCAGTTTGTTTTTGGGCACTACATTTGTGGTGCATGGATGAAAGAGGGTCTAATAATTGACATGAACATAAGAGATAATTTACTTGCAGTGTTTCTGTTGCAAAGGTAGGACTTAGCTCTGTATAACATTTGTGCATAACAGGTCTGAAATCTGTTTTCAGTGTTGTGGGAGAAATACATCTGCAGAGTCCTGAACCCATGAAAACAATCTCATATCTCTCAGTCAGTGCAACAGCGATGTGCTACATAGTCTTGGTTTACTCACCTGCATCACTTGCTATCTACTTAAGTGCACTTTGGCTTGGTTTAGTTTTGCTTCCCTGGGCCCCTGCACCCCCCCCCCCCCCCCCCATCTTAAACTGGATTTGTGCTCAGACCTTTGGTGGAGAGAGAAAGACTTGAGTATAGTTTCTCAGTTTATCACAAGGCTTTTTGCTCGTGTCAGGGGAGGAGAGTGAAGTAAGTGCCTTTATTCTTCATGTCAGGCTGATAAAATGTAACAGAAAGGGAGGGTGATGCCGCCAAGGTAAAGAAAAGACCGCAGACTTACTGCATGCATATATCCCCTTACACCTGCCCACAAACCATGACATATATTTAGTGAAATCATGCTTCAGTTTCCCAGGGGCATGAATGAATGAATACGCAGGGAAGCCAATAAACCAAGTGAATCTTTCAAGTCACTCCATTAAGGTCACCAATTTTGCAATTTTTGGCCAGTAGAGTGATCTCTCAAATGAATTTGTGCTTCTATTTAATTTATAAATACCAAGCCCAGGTCTTTCACCTGCTTTAGAGCATTTAAATAATCCTAAAGAATTGAGCATGATTCTTTGCATGTTTTGTACCATCAATTCTGGCAACCACCATCACTGCCAATATGTTTCTACATATGAAAATAATTAGTTGAATATCCATCCCCTTGTCTGAGAGGCAGTGTCATCTGCTCAGGAACTGGTTGGAAATACTACTGAAAGATGGTGATATTAGGAGAAACAACAAGAAGAAATATTAAGTGCTACAAAAAGAAATACTAGAGATTAACATAAGGAGAGATATTCAAGTGATACTGACAAATCATCAGTTCTTCTCTTCTTCTTTATATATTACAAAAGGAGGCTACCCAGTAAAATTCAAAGCCACAGAGTATGTCTTCTTTTCATATTGCGCTTTTGTGGCCTGGCAGATATCTCTTCTACTGAAGCATCTATCTAGGAAAGCAAATTAACTGTTCTTTTCTGTTTCTTGCCCCTCAAAGCAGGAGATAAAAGCAGCAGGTGCACACAGCTTAGCTAGCAGTTGGTGGTGTCAGTGCAGTGTGTTTGTCCCTGAGGTTCCTGCCTGTGACATTGCGCTGCCCACACAACCCTTCGATGAACGGTATTCTGGAATGTCCAGGAAAGTCTGCAAGAATCACCTTGACTTTGTGAGACTGTTTAATGATGACTACATCAGCCTACATGTCTCTGTAGAAAGCAAAAAAAAAAAAGGTGGAAAAAGGGAATCTTCCATTCTTCTTCCCTTGACATTCCAACAGAAGATACAAATAATGAAATATAGCTGAGTTCTTCCTTGCTTTTACTCAACAACATTAACTGCTTTCTAACAGCTAAGATAAGTCCATTATAAAGTTCATATCTCATTTATCTATCATAGATTTTTATGTACAGAGCCCTCAATGTCTAAATGTCTCTCAGCAACCATTTTCTTAAAATTAAATGTATGATCACTACAGGTTCACTCTGCACTTAGGAAGGTAGTAATGGGGCTAGGAAGTTCTGATGCAGTAATAGCCTCTGTTCAGATTACAAATAGTATTTTAGCTTTGCTTATAAATGAAGTAAAAGATTATATTGGGGCATCTTTGTGGATGCATCGCTAATTTGATGAGGGGTTGTTATATTTTTAACTATTCTGCTTATTCTCTTACACCACTTACCACCAGCTCTCCCTTAACAAATGTGATACATTTTCCAGTCCACACTTCATTTTGATTTTATCATAAACAGTCTCATTTACTAACAATATGTTAGCTGTTGTTTCTTGTCTATGAATTCGAGGGACAAACCAACGTGGTCACCTTTTTTCATCACATGATAGAAGGATTTCTTTCTTTGAGTCTTTCCATCTTCTCTCCAAATGATACCCTCCTACTTGCTCTTGATGGAAAATTCTGCATCACTATCTGAGGAAAGGGAAAATCCCAAGACATGTGTGCACACACACAAGTACCAGAAATACCTTTTCAACAATGCTCTCAGGCATCTATTCTTAATGCAGAGCACACAGGCTGAAATCATCCTCTCTTTTAGTCTTAATTACATCCCTTATGTAAGTGGAGCCAGCTGGGGCTTTTTTTTCCCCCAGCTTCTTCAATTCCTAGAAGGTTACTCTAGCACAGGGACTATCAGGTTACTGTTGACAAGGAGTTTACAGCTGTACTGAGAGAGGATAACATGCTATCAGTCATCTCATCTGTATCATCACATAAAAACTTGGTTTCTTTTTTTAATTTTTTTTTCATTTCTGATGTGCTGTTCTCCATCATCTGGGTGCTCTTGAAAGGAGAAACTTACTGGAAATTGCCAAGTTCTTATACTCAAAAAAAATTCCCTAATGGCTTAACTTTGGCAATGATGAGGAATGGGGGAGGAGAGTAGGGGTGAGGGGGCTTTTCTTCTGGCTGTGAGCCATCACCTGTGTGAAAAACATCCTCATGGTGCAGGGTGTTTACAGGAAAGTAATGCATCTTATATTCCAGTTCTTTATTATGCCAGTCATGTTGGAGGACTTCTTTTGAGCTGTGGTAGGAAATTTCTCTTTTTCTATTCAATAGAGTGTGGTTAGACAATTTGAAGAACTCTTGTCTCCCTTCCTCTATTTGAGCTCAAGTCTTCAATTAGATGTAATTGAAAAAGGTAGAGTAAATGGCAGGTGCCTGCCTCTTTGGAAGGCATAATTATGACTAGCTTGCAGACTTGGAATTTTGATGACTGAATAAATAAAGAAGACAGATGTGTTTGTGTACATACTGACATCAGTATTGACAGGATGACACAAGGACATTTGTAGCTCTGTAGTCTGTAGGACGAGGAGGAAAATGAGGGGTTTGGGCTGCTTTCCCACCCTCTTATTTAGAAAATGAGCATTTGTTCTCTCTTCATATCTGCAGATGAGGTGTGCTATCGTGAAGCAATAGCTATTTGTGCCTATGAAAGATAATAACAGTTGGAGTTAGGTCTTAGGCAGTGATTTGTGCTAGCTAGGGGGTTCCCATTCAACATATTCAAGAAAAGATCTTATTTTGTTTCTCCTTCCACTTTTACTCTTGTTTATCTTCTCTATCTTCTCAGCATTCTACAGGTAAGAAATTGCCTTGAGTCTGAATAGAAATTGGAATATAGTGTCAAGTAATCCTCTCTGCTAAACTCAAGGGTATTCTGGGAAAAAAAAAAAAAAAAAAAGCTGTGCAAAGGACTTCTTTAATCTCCTTCAAAAGCACTATCATAGCCACGTTGCTGTGTGGTAATCATAAAAAAAAATAAAATAAAAGGCAACCAAGGCAAATACTGCTTGGAGGGGAGCAATAGAATATTTGGGTAACCAAGCTCTTCACAAGGTCTTCATGCTCCCTCTGCCATGGCTTGCAGGTGGTGATACTGGGATAAACAAACCAGTTAAGAATAAGCTGTTATCTAATCTATAGCTTAATAAAATATTGGTGCTTCTAGGACATGAACTATCTTTTCGTCATATGTTGTTAATCTGCCTATCATTATTGTTTCTGATATCAAAAAATGTTCTCAAAACACTACTTAGTCAGCAGTCCTCTGTTTTTTCCCCATTGTCTTCTATGTTACAGATTAATGTAGTCATCTATTATGTCATTGTATTCTTTGCACGCAATCAGAGCAGGGTCACTGTTGAAAATGACTCACCATTTTTGAATTTGCAAAGGCTCAAAGTGAAAACTGTTTGGTATGTTCTTAACACACACCTTGAGCTAAGTTCAAGAATGATGTGTCAGTTTAGGATGATTTCTTTTTCATTTGATTCAGAGACTTCATAAATGGTCTGACTTTGCTAGGCCTACTCTGATGCCATGTGGAAGGAGTTCTACTTTGTTGTGTATCACCACTCTCTTCTCTTTCACTGATATGTTAACTTAAATAACAGTATGTTAAATAAAATAGTGTGATGATTATAGATGCCTTGGTGGTGCAGGGCTGAGAAATCTCAACATAAGACTTTTGAGACTTTTTCTCTATTGTAAATAGTTTCTCTTGAATAGTGTTTGAATAGGACTAAAAAAAGGGTTGTTAGGATTGCATAAGGAAATGGCTTGGCTCGTCTGTTTATTGCCAGGAATATGCTTCTATTGCTCTCCAGGGAATAATGGAAGAAAATAAAATAACTGAACTGAGTGTAAAATATCTAAGTGAATAAGACATAGAACCAGCTTTGAGCAGCGTCTCTTCGTACATTAGGCTACTACAAGGTTTTTTAGATTGTGAGTTTCTTTAATTCAGCTATTCCCCATTAGCTCACATTTCTTTTATGTTTCCCTCCTCTGTTCTGCTCACTGAAATAAATGACTTTGGTATCTAAGTATCTATGATGTTGTGTACTCAGGTCCTTCAAATATAAAATACTTTCATACTTCTTTTTCTTTCAATCGAAACAAAGGCTCTCATCAGTGAGACATCTGGGTTCTAATCTCTGTACCCGGTAGTGTGGACTCCTTTGTTGTGTTTTATAGACCTGCAAAGTCTCATCTGCCTTTACACGCTTGCACAATGTGCATTGTTTGCTCCCACAAAGCTATTTTGGCTTATGTTCTGTTACTAGCATAGATCTGTCATTCTTCCTCAAACAGCTTCCTCATGCCCTCTGACAGCTTTACACCAAGTGTAGAAAGTCCTGGAGTGTACCAGCATCCTGAGGTTTATTGTTGTGGAATTACAGAATCACAGAATCACAGAATAATGAGGTTGGAAGAGACCTCTAAGATCATCAAGTCCAACCTATCCCCTAACACCTCCACTAGACTATAGCACCAAGTGCCATGTCCAGTCTTTTTTTAAACACATCCAGAGATGGTGATTCTACCATCTCTCTGGGAAGACAATTCCAGTATTTTATTATTCTTTCTGTGAAAAATTTTTTCCTTATATCCAATCTGTACCTTCCCTGACGTAGCTTAAGACTGTGTCCTCATGTACTGTCACTTGCTGCCCAGTAGAAGAGACCGACCCCCACCTGTCTACAACCTCCCTTCAGGAAGCTGTAGAGAGCAATAAGGTCACCTCTAAGCCTCCTCTTCTCAAGGCTAAACAACCCCAGCTCCTTCAAACGTTCCTCATAGGGCTTGTGTTCCAAGCCCCTCACCAGCCTTGTTGCTCTCCTCTGGACACGCTCAAGCATCTCACTGTCCCTCCTAAACTGAGGGGCCAGAACTGGACACAATACTCAAGATGCGGTCTCACCAGCACCGAGTACAGGGGAAGAATGACCTCCCTGCTCCTGCTGGTCACACAATTCCTTACTGAGCTCACTTCTGCTTCTATTGCTTTGTTCTTGTACCTCATGGGTGTTTTCTGTCTGCATTCATTTTAACAAGTGCTGTGTTGGTGCTGCCTGCTCGGTGGGTATTACCCAGGTCATTGCTGTGAGAGCTTGGTTCTGCTCTTCACATGATAAAGCAACTACCTGTCCTATGTGCTGTGGAATAAAAACCTAGATGGGAGCATGTGCTTACAAAATTTCTGGCATTAATTCTTACTGGAAGCACTCCTCCTGCTGGAAACGCTACAGCTAATATATACCATTAATTTTTTACATAGGAAACAAGGAACCACTGCATTTAATAAAAGTAATTAATTTGCTGTCTGAGGTTATCTTCTTGCTTTTACTAGAAAGATCGTTGCTAGAGGAGCTTTTCCTAATGATATGACTGCATACATAGTAGCAACAAGGCATTTTTTATTTGTATCATTTATTCTTTCTTCTGTTTCCTTTCATAAATTAAAAGAAAGCAACTCTTCCAATTTGCAAATAAAGCCACCTCTGTGTCACAAACACAATAGCACAGTTCTCTTTGCCAATGGTTGTACCTCTTCACAACCCTTGCTGCTACCAGGACATCAGCTAAGCTTGTGATACAACTGTCTGAATCAAGGAAAATTGCAGTGTGATGATAAAAAGGACTGCAAGGAAGGAGGAAAAGGACAAGTTCTTATTCAATTCTTCTATTTAATTTAAAAATAATTTTTCCTAAGATTAAGAAAAATTCAACATTGGGTTTTTTCCTCCATTTAGTCTGGTTAAGGAGAGAAAAAAAGAAAATAGTTGCAAAAATAAAATTAGAAGTATTTAAAATATTAAGAATCGGGATAGAGCAGTCAATGCACATTCATCTGTTGGCTGGAAGTTACATTTGTAGACTGTTCTAGGGTCTAGCCATGTTGTACAATTTGTAGAGCTGGGGACTGTGAGAGAGATCTGCATGGGAGAGTTCACATAAGAAGGGAAACAAAACTAAGGTCTTATGCCACAATATGCATTCCAGCTGTTGTCCTGGATCTGAGAGTAAGAAGTCACTCACTTTCATGAACAATTCTGTATTTTTATGAAATATTATGTAATATTTTGAAGAAAAATATTCTTATGTCAAAAATATGTTAAAAGCTAAAAAAATAGCAGTCACTCTTTGCATAGCAAGGAATTTTGAATTTTCTGGAGTTTGAACAACTGTGAAGACACAGGTATATGAGCCACAGCTTAGGAAAGGGAGCAAAACTTTGGTAAAAAGATTGCAGCTGGGCTAAAAGATACATTCCTCTGGCCCTTGAATGTGGCATGTCCATTTGCTCTTCAAGTCCATTTTGGGCTGATGATGTGGGCTGTTGTGTAAGAGTGGAGTGCACGTGAGTACTGCTTGCTTCCCCAACAGATCTAGTCTGTATGCACTGATAACACACATCTGACCACAGACTCTGTGCCCAGAGATTAAGTTTCTGCCAGCAAAATCCCTCTTCTAGAGTGTTCATATAAAACACACCTCAAATGAACAGAAAATTTTCTTCAAAATTAGATGCATATATACAGAAACTATTTCGTTGTACCTCATCCGGAAGAAGTTAGGAAGTATTAAAAAATGAAAACTCATTACACAATACATTGGAATGAGGAACATTTAGAATTGTGCAACACGCACTGCAGTGAATGAGAATATCACAAACTGAATGTGATTGATATGACACAAATGATCATCAGTTTGAATGCAATTTGGAACCTTGCCAGTTACACTTTTGATTAAACACTTGATTCTGATGATGTTCTTATGCTGTACAAATATATCCCCTATCATATGATATAAACTAGGCATTGGTGTAGCTCATGTTACAAGAATGTGTCTCATGCTCCAATAATTACTTTAAATTGTCATGGGAGTTCAACATTTCCGTTGGAAGCTGGTGTTACAGTAGCTATTCTCTCGCAAGCAATTATAAAATTTTTCACCTGAAATATTTTTGTCTGTGTAGTGTTAAAACTACTGCAAAAGTAAGCATTTTCAGTGGGAAAAGTATATTAATCTTCTGATTAAAACAAACAAACAAACAACAAGCAAATAAACAGGAAAAGAGTGAGAGAAATGTTTTGATTGAATTACAAGTGAGTGGGAAAGGAAGTGGTCAGTACCTTCCTCCAAAATCCTGAACTGATGTGTCTGTGACATGTATACAAGCAGAGTGCCTCTAGTCACATTCAGGCACAAAGTCACTGGTTTTGCACAGAGACATTTCATATTTCTGGGCCATTTCTCACTTCACTGACTAACTACCCACTGCTGCATAATGGTCTGACTTAAAATAATGAATAGTTGTTTCTTCAAGCAAGGTTTTTAAATACCTGAAAATGTCATTGATATCTGATGTAGAGAGCATCTTTTATGTCCTTTGATTCACAGTGATGTTCTGCTTTTCTTACTTCTGGCATAGGCCTCCTACCTTTAAGGGTTAGTTTCTCATGTTTAGACAACAAACACATAATTAATAATCCATGAAAGATTCCTTTTCTGTTTCATGTGATCTGTTGAGTACACACACATATGCTTCAGTTGAAATTAACTCCGTAGAATAGGTAAATCACTCTTTAGATGTCTAATAAAGCTGTTACATCCTGAACCCAATTTCTATATTAAGACGTTTTGTGGGGTTGTTGTTCCCTCAGGTATTCTGCTGCATTGCTGCTCTTAGTCCTTGACAATCTCTGTCGAGATGCTTTCTTTCCCTCGCTAAGGGCGACACCTGGTAAGAGACCAGCTCATTGGCAGCTCCCATGCAGTACTATTTTTCTTTCAATATAGTTTCCCATCTCTTTGTTTCCTCTCAAGCTCACAGAAATTTCAGCTCTGGTATTTTCATTGTGCACTCTATTTTATTTCTGGGTTTGTTTTTTATTTTGTTTTATTTTATTTCCTGGAGTATTTTAACGAATTCTTAGGAGTTTTCTCTGCTTCAGCCATTGGCATAGCATAGCACTGCCCTGACAATGTGTCCACAGTCATTTCCTGTTCCAAGTACTGCTGTATCTCACATTATATCGCTATGCATAACTCTTGCCAGGAAAAAGGGGTCTTAAATTGATTTTTCACAGAAAAACACGGATATATTTATTTGGTTTGCTACTACAAATATTCTTTCTCTAGGTTGTGACCGGGTGAATTCCAGGCCCATTGAGGCCAATGGAAATCTGTCACTTGACTTCAGTGGAGACAGGATTTCCACCCAAATTTTTGCCTGTTTGGAGAATTAGAACTGACAGTGATTGCTGAAAAAAAACCCTGGAACAACACAGCAATGTAAAAAAATAATAATAACAAGATTCTGACACTTCTGGTAGTATCAAATAATGACTTTTCAGCACTGTGTGAAAGCAATTCAAACAACCAAGCTTTTTATTTTTGCTTGGCTTTTTTGTTTTATACCATTCCCTGTTGTTATTTGTGTGATGATAGGATCAAGGAGACTTAGCCACAGATAAGAACCTCAGTGTTGTATAAACTGAGAAAGAAAACAGAGCCTCCTTCAGGCTTGCCAAATAAGTGCTTACCAAGAGGTGAGGGAGCATGGGGAAACAGTACATCTACACTGATGGTTGTTGTATCTTGGGCTGTGGAGCAGCACCCTGGGAGTCTCTTTCCAGGTTTTCCTAGGTGTGATGGCAGAGGAGAGCTTTAGGAGGTGTTTTGAAGGACATAGAGTAGCTCTGTGCTGAGAATTCCAGATTTCACTTTCAAAACATGAAGAAAAGAGAAAGGGGTATGAAACATGAAGAAAACTGGTGGGGGATTATGAGTTGCTGCCTTTGAGAAGAACCGAAGTAAGGGAAAAACAAGCCTGGGAAGGGAAGGAAAAGCATCTGTGAAGTGCTAAGGGCAGTAACAGCAGGACTGGAGAGGCTGGGTGGCCTTTCCTCAGGACAGGAAGTTGTCTCAATTCACCTCTCCCTTCTGTTATTGTCCTCAACACATCTCTCTGGTGTTTCTAGAGTTGTTTGTATTCACAATCCAAAATTCAGAGTCTCAAATAACATAACTGTCCATATCCAGATACTTTTCTCCCACCATCAGCAGTACTTTTGGAACTGGATGCAACCCAGCTGGAAATAAGAGGAGGACAGATTTTCTTGAAGGATTTCTCATACGGACAGCTTTTAGCTGGGTTGGAAACATTTCAAAAGAAGTAAGTTTTCATTCTATTCCAGCATTTCTTCATCCAGTTAAAGCCAGGGAGTGCAATGATAATTTTAAAAGAGAAAGGGACTGAAGCCTAATTCAAAAACTACAGTAACTGACACAATAGAAATATGATTAGATTTTTTTTTAAGAGTAATGGAGTTTTCATAAAATCTATGACCTGAATGAAGACTCACGCAGGCCACTCATTTGCAAGCTGTGGCTCATCTCTATTTAATATACAAGGCTCCAAAACAGATCTCAGCCCCTAGGTATTTTTAAACTTTAGGGCTATTTGCAACCTGCATCTACACTGTGTTTTCTATATTTTGAGAGTATACAGCTAATCTAAAGTCAATACTCACTAAATGTACACCACAGTTTTGAAGCACAGAAGTACCTGAGAAAGGCAACTCTGGAGACCATCCTCTTGGTGAAACCAGGACTTGGAGACTGCCTGTACCTAGATACAGATGTTCTGCCCTCAGACACCATGCATGCAGCCCAGCCCCTGCCTTTATGACTGCTGAGTGGAGCCTGTACATCAATGTAGGTGTCTGAAACAGGGATTTGAATGCTGAGGCTTGTATCCCTCTGTGCTTGACTGACATGAGGCAGATCTCTCTTTTTCATCTCAAGTTCACTTTCTTCTCTTGAATCATGGTACACGTCTGCCTCTGCTCCTTCAGATTTTGATGTGCAGCAATATTTTTCCTAAACCCTTCTTATATGAGCACTTTGGTAGTGCAGACAATCTTTATTGGACCCTATATGTTTTTGACAGTGGTGGGAAGAGGAGCTAAATTTTGTTCTTGCGTGTGAACTTCGGTGTTATCGTGTATGTTCTTTTGACTGCTAACCATATTTCCTGCTGGCTTTGTTACCCACAGCAGTATGTAACTTTCCTTCCTTTGTCCCATTCAAACTCTTTAAAAAAGGAATCAATTCAGAAAGCAGCTATGGGTTGACATTTTCTAAATTTTCTCTTTTCCTCCTTTTTCCTTACCTCACTAGTAGATTCTTTCACTTTATGAGAATGATCAATTACTTATCTGTGCCATTCCATAGATGTTCAACATGTCTTCAGTTTCCCAGCATGAATATTCCTACTCTTTCTGACCATAGCACATCAAGTGTTTAAAAGGGGTGGTTCTGTGCTTGTGCAGCAGCTTGCTTGATATTACCATGGCTAGTACTGGACCAGGAACTGCTTTCCTGTCCGCCAAACTGGTTTTGTAACCATGGCTTTCATCCCAATTGTAATCAGTTTGAAACTTTCCCCTTGGGCTGTGGACTTACTTTGCTACTGTAACTACCAGGTAGATATGAAGACTTTTTCAAACAATGGTAATTTTTAATTGAAATTACCATATAAACTTTTTTACTTTTTTTTAAAAAACAAAATATTTTGTTGCTCTGGAAGCATTTTTCTTACTATTCTCTACATTGTGAAATTTATCTGAAGTGACTGTTTCCTGAACCCCCCCCCCCGCAAAAAAAAAAAAAAAAAAAAAAAAAAAAAAAAACAGCAAAAAACCAAATCAATAACTGGATTTTTTTTTTTCAAATTGATGTTTTCTGACTGGGGAAGTTGTGTGAAGAAATTCCCATGTGGCTTCTTTACAAGTTTATCAGTTTAGAATAGAGACACATTAGCTGCTTAAAGAAATTTAATTTCACTATTCAGTCAGAAGTAATACAGCTTTTATTTAAAGCATGATCCAACACATTGTAGTCAGACACTCTCTGCATTAAGTAGACTTCACACTCAGAAAAATCAGAACCATTGACAGCCATCAGTAGATCAGTAGCTTCATGTGGCATCTCTGTGGATCTCATAAAATTTTCTCAGTTTTCCAGCTGTTGAATATGAAGCCTGCTGAAGGTGGAGGCACTCTCCCAAGGACATGCTGTATGCCAGTGGTGACATCCTGAACAGTGGCAGCATCTCAACACTAGACTTTGGCTTTCAGACTATAGGCTCTGAATGCATTTATAAAAGAACTTTCTCCCATATGCACTTTCAACTGGCTGTGCCTAATGTTGACAACATCCTCAGTATCCCAACCCAGACCTGGAGTCTCTGCCTGAGCAGCTTAAGCCTTTAAAGCACAGTTCTCAGTCCCATGATTTCTTTTCATGGAGTAATGAATGGAGTAATAGCAGTTAAAACCCCAGCAACCCTATAGCTGTAACACAACCCACAGGCTGTTACACTCTCTCCATGGGGTCACATCCTGAACAGTTGTTCAAGCAAGAACACATTTCATGGTCTGTATTTCATCTAGACAAGGCTTTTAAACTTAGATTGGCTCCCACCAAATTTAGTTTGTTACCCCAGACTTTCCTTGAAGGCTGAAATGCATATGCCTGCACTATCAGCCTCGTTTAAATTTGCCTTGCAGATCATATGTTTGGTAGCTGGGAAAAAATAAATTTAGTTGTGCTTTTTCACAATGTGTGTCTGGCAAAGATAGTAAAGAGTTTATAGTCAATTTGAAATTCATAAGACTCCTATCAGTAAAAATATCAAATATTTTCAATTTGTGGCTTAAAATTGCAGCAGCCTTCTTTCCATCCTAGAGCTCCTGATGTCTCAAGCCATCAGTTGTCAGTTGTGACTGTATTTTGGTGTCAGAACTTGAACTGGTAACTTCCTTAAACAATTTAAATGTTATGCTTTCTGATATATAAGTAGTTCTGGGACATCTTTAATTCTTCCAGTGCTTCAACTTTTTACGCTGTCATTGTTCCATCAGGCCATGAACAACAAGTGATCTACTAATGAACAAACTTCCCAACACATCTTTCACTATTCTGAGCAATATTTTTATGTCTCCTTTGTCTATCAGAGGTAGAACTCAACTGAAACATCCCCCCCCCACCCCCCTTACACAGACTCTGTCTTGTTATTGTCAATCTAGCACACCTTTTCTTTTCAAATCATATCTTCCACTGGTTTTTCAATAGTCAAAAAATGCAGTCTATGTTGAGCTTGGTGCCTATTGTAGATCCAGGCAGTCTAAACCCTTGCATGTTCAGATGTAATTCTCGTGTCCTGAAATTAACCCAAATGCAGCTTGAGGAAATCCTGTCTTAGGAAGTGCTGCATGTGCCCAGAGTTGTTGGGCAGGGTCATGGTAAGCGCTAGCTGGCAAAATGTTTCAAGTTACAGGGACCATCTCTTGCTGGGTTCGAGCTTAAACAACCTTGCTGCCTTTTGCTCCCACTCTTTTGTCAGCTCTCAGTTTTCTCAGATAGGTCCACTGGGTTCTCCTATTTGGGTAAATCTGAGCAAGTTTTCAAGGTTTGTTTATGTGTCCTCTAGTGTTCTGCCACAGGATACCCACAAACTGGGTTCAGTTGCAGACAGGCTTTTTTTTTTTTTTTTCCCCTTCTATTTGTATTCTCTGTTCAAGAATTGCCATCTCTGAAATGTAATTTTTCTACTGGAGTAGAGCCAGCTTCATATTTTTGCCGTGTGATCTCACTTCTTGCTGTCTGGATTAATTGAAATCTGAAAATCTACCAGCTGCTTCAGAACCCACTGTTGTCAGAAGCAAGAAGAGATTCCGATCACTTCTTTTTCCTCTCAGATTCAAATACATTTTTGTACCTTTTCCAGTTCAGAAAAATCTCAGAAAGGCTCAGCCCCAGTTGAGCCTCTGGTGGTCATTTTCCTACCAGCAAATTGTCTTCTCCCTTTCATGTGTATAGGACTCAAAATCCAGTGAACATTAGGTGCTTAAATTAAAACATGGAACATATAAGCCCTTTATTCTGTGTCTGGTTCTATCTGCTCTCTGTAACAGGAGTTTGACAGAAGCTTGAAGAGACCCTCCTGGAAAACAAAAAACACAAAGACAAAAGCCCCAATAGGAAAAGGAATGGTTTAAGTGCCATTCACTAAGGCATGGAAATCAGTCCAACCATTGGTGGCATCTGTGGAGTAGAAATAGTTTGGAGATGTCATAAAAACCCCTGCAGTGGCAAGCCAGGAAGATGTGCAGTTAGCTGGGATGTATGGTGTCTCAGTTAAAATAGAGCCATGCTTTGGGAAAATGTATTTAAATAATCTTCATTGGAAACAGTGATCATCCTAGAGTGCTGCTGGGTCTTACCTAGTCCAGTGCATTGCCTGTCTCAATCCCACGGGGACACTCTCTGTAAGAAGCATCTTTAAAACTTACTGCAGAAGCTTAAGCCACAGAAGAACAGGAAGGACTGACTTGTTAGAGCCCGTGGACAGTCCAGTGTCAATGTGATCCAGCACTGAGTTCTCTTTGCTGCATCTTGGGACCAGGTTACCTCTTTGACCCAATCCACAAAAAGACCTGCCCTGTAAATTGTGTATCCTGCATAATCCTTAGGCTCTGAGGAGAAGAGAGGGGCTTTCTTTGCCTCTTTCCACCTTTGTACTTGTGTTGCTGTGGCTGTTTAACAATTACCTGTGAGTTGCTGCTTTGCATCCCACCTCCTGAATTTCGGATAGGGCCAGCTGCAGCCAGGAGTGAAATGTGGAAGAGAGGGAAGGCAGACTGGCATAAGAGGGCAAAAAAGCACTGTGTCTCAGCCCATTGTGTGTGAAAGGGAGGTCTCATATCCCTAATGGGAATTACTCTTTTGAACTCTCTCTGGGGTAAGAGCAGCAACATGCTAGCCATCAGATAAGAGATGGAGCAGCCCGATATCTGCTCCTGCACCAGCATCAGTCTCCCAGCAGCCACGTGAAATCTCCTACTGGAATTTTCACACATTTGCCCAGAAGAAACTGAAGATGATGTGCACAAGCTCTGTTGATTGCCACCACTAAAAGAGCTGTGGCAGCAAGCAAAATCTACTAACAGGCAGTTCACACTTAGTCTCCCCAGTTTGGAAGACCAAGGGATTGTGAGGATAACAGCTTGGGGAAAGCATCTTTCAAGAGTAACTCTTTGTGTATGACACACCACGCAGTTCATTTCTTCACATACATTCACTTTGACATTAACTTCATTGTCAAGTGCACAGTTACATACCTGTCTTGCAGGTGTCCTACCCCTGCCTACACATCACAGTGTAACAGGCAATCATATCCTTCCTGGGGTGTTAAAAATGAATTCTCTCATTTATTCGCTCTATGCATATTGCAAAAATCCTACCAATTGTGTCTCCTGGGGCAGACGCTTTTCTTTGGCTTGCATTGATGTGTTGCTAAAAGCCCAGTGTTGTTAACAAGATGGCAGGGAAAGGATTCATGAGATTCAGGTGTGCCCACTGTCTCCCTGCATTTCTTGCCATCCCAGGTCTGGAGAGGAATAGGCTGTGACAAGTAGAAAGGCCAGATCTCAAAGAAATGATAAGTGACAAAAGCCCAAGGATTAACATTTGGGAAAGTGATTCATTCATAACTGTATAAATGCTCTAGGATTTATTCCTGAATTTATATACCCATTTCTACATCATCTCTTAAATGGTTTGTAATTTTCCAGATAAAATCAAGAGAATGCTGAAGTTAACTGCCTACATGACTCTGGAATATGGACAGCTTTGGAGTCCAAGAGAGGAGTAGGTATTGGTTTCACAGGATTTTAAATTTATTGTGTCATGGGCCTTCCTAACCTGTGGAGTAAAATACAAAGTTTCGATCAAGTTAAGGGAGAAACAGCATTATTAAAAGCCTGCTTAGTTGTTTATTTCATTACTGAACTTCATTCCTACTTCTCTTTTAATTTGTTGATGTGATCTGTGTTTTGGTGGAGGATGCACCGTACGTGCTTTTCTGGCTGTAGGCACCTCACAGGCGCTCCAGCAAGCACATAGCTGTCATCCAAATGGGGTGTTTAAGACTGAGAGCAGAGTGCCGTGGGGCACAGGACAGAGCTTTTCCCCCAGGTTGATGAAAGGCCCACCCTTGGCTTCTGCTGGAATGCTGTAACGCTTCTGGAAACAAGAGCAGTGAAGATCAAAGGCAAAATAGTGCCAAAGAATGAAATTTAACAAAGATTCCTCACCCTGCCTAATTATCACATCACACTTTGAGTCAACATGCAAGGCTGCTGGTGCCAGCTGTGAAAAAGGCAATTAATAACTTTAAACCAAGGATAGCTTCAAACTCAAGAGGAGAAGCTGTGAAGAGCTATGTACAAGCGATAGACCCACTGTTTTCATCCCTTGATGAGATGCTGGTGAAGCATGTGCAGTGGAAAATGCCTTTGAGAGACTTTGAGGAACATGATAAAGTCTAGATGGATTTTAGAATGTCTCTGTCGTTCCTAAAAAGATAGGGATGGCATTTCAAGAGGATAAGGCAAGTACTGCTCATCATCCAGGCTGGTGTGCTGCACTGCAAGTGCTGTGGGGTGAGCAGCAAGCAGTTTGTGTTCTGCTGTCCTCAGGTGAACTTCCCAAAGAGAATGAGTTGTTTACTAACACTCCAAAAAGAATTTAAGTTGTTTGCAACTAGTCTGAAGCCGGTGCTTGTCTGGGTTCAAAATCCATCTCTGAGTGTGCACTGGGGTTGTCACAAGAGGGCACTTTCTTGGCACTGGATGGCTCTGACTCAGAGAGGAAGGCTATGGCTGGGGGAAGTCTGGGAGTCAGGGGTCTTCATCTTGGTGCCAGTCCTTGAAACACAATCTCTATTTCATGTTTTTACCACGAGTATAACCTGTTCCAGATACCTTGTGGTACCTTCTCACACCAAACACTGAGCTTTTGCTATCAGTGGCAGAAGGGCGTTCCCCAATACCTGAGGTATGGTCTGTGGAAAGCAGAATTTCATGATCAATTTTACTGCACATTAAGGACAAAAAATAAATGCCCAAGCATGTTTTATAAATACATCTAGGAAGAAATCTATGGTATTTCTGCAGTTGTTTCAAAGCCACCTTGTTTCAATTTGAGATTTTGCTATAAAATAAACCTTCTTAAAAGCTGCATGTCGTTATGTTTTGACTTAAAATTAAAGGAACATTGTAATTCCTTTTATTTTGCTAATATTCCAAAAATAAACATTTTTACTTATAAAGCTTTTAGGAAAATTCATTCCTGTTTACAGCCCCAGCACATGCACCGTGCTGGTTCCAATTCTGTCAGCCAAGCAGCTGTCCTGCCATTAACGCTCTTTAGCAGCTGTGCTCTTTCCACTACCTGGGGACCTGTTAGAAAGTGTTTACAGAGTTTCGTGTGGACAGGTGTCCCTGAAAAAGCCATGCTGCCTGCAGAGGAACGCAATAAGAGCGACCTCTCTCCAAGCACCCTCAGATATTTCAGATATTTTACTTCAGTAATAAAAGAGAAAAGCAAATTATGAAGGTGCTCCACCCACCTACCACTTAGATAATTAAAAGGAGGAAGTTGTTGTATAAGTTGTACCCTTGCAAAAGTGTCCCCTGGCACATTTGCTTCTCTTTGTTTCTACAGCCCTTCAGAAGCGAGCTGAAAAGGTTGTAATGAATGAACCAGTGCAGCAGTGATACTGTATGTCTCTGGCAGCTGCCTTTTGGTGCAGGCTAAAGCAACTGAAGTGTCTGCTTTCACACTCAGGTGCTTTGAAGACAGACACCACAGAGCATTCGCTCTCAACTTTGGAGACATAAACTGTCCTTTTGTTGGACAAATATTCTTTGTCATATCTAAACACAAAAATATTTTCACTTACGTTAAAATCAATTCAGTTGCAGAACTGGGTGTGATTGTGGTCTTGAGAAAAATATCTCAGGTTGTACCTCAGTGGTAACTGTGAACTGAATGTCAGCATTCATGAACGTGTTAGTCAGGCCAGCTCACCAAATTTTCGAATGTGCAGGATTTCCAGAAACAGCATAAAAAGAAGCTACCTGCCAACATTTTCATTTATCAAAGATCAAAGTTAGGTACCTCAAAAAAAGTCAGACACAGGCAATGCAGAACTGAGCTTGTTTGCTCACAGTCAGCGTGGCTTGCTGCTGTGCTATCGGCAAATTCTCCCTTTGATATTGGGAAAAGAAGCTGTGGGTTTTTTTGTTTGTTCCTTGGTATTACTGTAAATGTTTCAGAGCCCAGTGACGTCTGCAAGGATTCCTTGAGAGTGTGATGGGCATGAGTGAATCCATGTTGTAACACCTCTGTTAATGCTCAAGTGCATTGTGCATTGTGACTTGTACGCTTTGTGGTTGAAGGGTGTCATTGTGAGTGGTCTGGTAGAGGCTGCCAGGTACAAGCAAACTGGCAGAAAGCCTTCCAGTCAGGTTTGGCTACCTGCAGCTGAGCTAATAATGTTTTGCTGTGTCTGAGATAAGGAACAGTCTCTGAGGAAAGATTTTATCCCTACATGGTTCAAGTGCCTCATGGAAGTCCTTAGCCTCTGTAGAGATCTCCCCCAAACCTGAGGGTGACCCATTGTGTCTGACAAGCAGGAGGACAGATGTGCACATTGCCAGAGCCTTTCTGTGGAGGTGGATGTAGGGCATGTTGGTGACATGTCTGCACAAAACAGGCACCTGGGTGAGCTCCGAGACTGCTGATTTAGCAACCTCAGACCCCAGATGCAGCACTGCACTCTCAGATTCCTCAGCCATGAGGAGCACTTGTGTGGGAAACAGGGACTTTTGGTCCAGACCTCTGTCCTGGATCTGAGAGAGGTAAAATCCAGAAAACATAGATGACATTACTGGAAACAGTCCCTGGTTTCTGGTCTGTTAGGTAAGGGATCAGTAGAAACTTGTCTGGTGTTGTCTGGCTAGTCCACCTCAGATTTTTAACTTCTGGTATTTGAAAAAAAATTGTAAGTAACTATATATCTAACTGTCTAGCCCTCTCTGCTGGGAAAAAAAGAAACCAATGGAGAAGGACAGACTTGGCAGTCATCCAGGAATGGGAACTATCTTCTTATCTGCATAAGACATAGACCACAAAAATCTTGGTTGACAGCAGCCTCTGGATTTCAGACTTCTGCTCTGACTTAACCAACAAAATCCTAACCTTTATCTTATGGTTTAAGAAGGTAGTGTTGTACTTTTGCTGGTGCTGTACAACCTCCTCACTTCCAGTTTTCTGCCTGACAGCTCCTCTGAAGAGTTCCTCTCTTCTTGTCTGGCCTGTCCTGTTTCCATCAGCTTTTTTTCTGGTTGGCTACAGTTAGATCCTCCTTTTATGTATCTCTGGAGTTGGCATATGGCAATGCCAATCTTCCCTTCGCAGATGGTGGGTACAACAAATGGAACACAGAAATTCAGGGAGAATGGCAAAAATCATCACTTCACTTGCCTAGTGAGGCATCTGCAACTGGAAAAGGACTCACCTGGCACAGCATAAAGCCCCTTGGGCTAATTTGTTCTCCTTAACTTTACTTTTAGGGTTAAAAATTTTCAGTTAAAGAAAAATAAACAAAAGTGGCCAGAGCATTGCTCTCAGAGACGTGACCAAAGGGGTTTAGCCAGTAAAGGAAATAAGGCCAAGAGATTATCTTAAACTTCTTTCCTATTAAAACAATTCATTTCATATATTGCCACAATGCCACAACTTTATCTGAACTTCCTTTCAACCTCTATAAACATGTCCTTAAAATGAAAGCTGTGAATTAATATTTGAAAAATACAGTCTCTGTGTGACATTGGGCAACGATTTTTGGGTTGTAGTAGTAGTAGAACTTGCTTCAAAATGAAGCATTGCATTATCAGATCAAAGAGAATTTAGTTGGAAAATATGCCTAGTGTGTAAACCAGCTATAAAATTAATGTATTTTTTTTTTCTCTCTTTTAGTGAGCTTTGTTGCATAAAACTGTGGTTTGGAACTAACACTTACTCTGGGGCAAAGAATCTATTGAAAAAGTTTGAAGAACTCTATTGAATAGGATAGGTAAGAAAAACTATATTTTTTAATCTATGGTATACTGAAGTGAACTGTAAAATCTTCTGCTCGGGAATATCCCTTTTTGATACTCAGTCTCATTCTTTGGAAGGTGCAATGTTTTTTCAGAGAGTGATGAGAAAATAATGAATTGTGAGGCAAAATGCCTGTATTAGGCACCCACTCAGCAGAGTGACAAGAATTGGTGCTGTCATTCAGCAAGGACAGCATTGTTTTTCTACTGCTGGGATTATCTGCAGGAGGGCTCTGTGGGAGACTGTGAAAGAAGTTACAGAAGAGGAAGTTTCATATATGCATGACCCCAAAATGAATGAAGATAAATGAGATTGTGTATCTAGACTTTTTTTTTTTTTTGCATTAACATTTAAAGCTCTTAAATATGGATTCTTATATGATTCCTGCTACTATATTGTGAGCATGGGTAACGAGCATAGGTATACCTGCTGCATTAGCTGGAAAAAAGCATTCTGGAGAAACCATAGATGCAACAGAAAATTTAGGACTTGAGATCAAGGGAAGGACTATCAGGCCCCAGACCTTTCCCATGGCTTTTGCTCTCCACCTCTCAGCTTACTGCCCCTGTGTGGCTTCCTTCCCTTTCAAAGCTGTTTCATCACATTCCAAGCAGATTTGGCTGCATGGGCATAGGAAGGGTGTTTAAAGATTTTAAAATTGTTGCCTCATGATCTGTAGTCCAGTTTCTTGTACCATAAATGGGTATCAGCAAATCAGTGTGGGTGAGAAAGCACTTCAGTGTGTTTTGGGTTGGGAACAAGGGGCAGACCCAGGAAAGGCTTCCCAAGCCACCCAGGTGTTTGCAGAAGGGCTGTGCACCTATGCAGTCACTTGTGTTCCCAGACAGTGAAGTGTTTTGGGTGCCCTCCTTGATGTGCCATTAGGCAACAATTAGCCAGGAAGCAGAGTAAGAGTCGCTGCTTTTAAAAGACTTCCACAAGGCCTCACACCCAAGGCTCAGAGGGGCCAGGAAGAACCCTCAATGTGTGGCAGACATCCACGTACAGGGATGCTCAGGTGCACACAGGAGGATCTTGGCCAAACCCTGTGCTTGCAACAGCAAGCTCATCTTGTTTCCAAGTGAGGGCTGGGTCCCACGGGGGACCCCACACCTCCCACCCCACTCCCCCTTCTCCACCTGTGTGTTCTTTTGTTTCCTGAGGGGATTTTATTTCTTCCTTCCCCTGGCAACAGCTCCATGGCAGTTTTACCCTGCCAACAGCAGCAGGCAGCAAATGCTTTGTACACCTTGAAACAATTTCTTTTGCGGGCCACACTGTAGAATGAATCCGAGCAGCTGAGTTGCTCCATGCTGTAGGGGCATGGATCTGCCTAAATCCCATTGACCTCAGCAGGAGATGGTTAAATGTCTGGTTAGGGTTTTGGTGAAAGTTGTGAAAGGCACACAAGAGAATAGAGACCTAAAGAGTGGGGATTTGGTGGTGAATTCTGAACTCCTGTGTTTTTGAAGTTGAAAAAAATCACTTAAAACGCTAAGGTGAAAGTTGTTGGGTTTTTTTAGTTTTGTTTTGTATTTTTTGGCTTTGGGTTTTTTCTTTTTTTTTTTTTTTTTTCAATTGTACTTATTTTGAACACATGCTGATTCAGGAAAGACAGCTTGTGCCTTAGGAATCCCAGGTATCCAGAGGAGTAATTAGATCCCCGGAGTCAGTTTGGACAGCTCAGATGGCTCTTCTGGATGTCACCCCTCACTCAAAGGACAATTTAGTTGGTGAAAGCAGTCTGGGACAACTGTAAGACCCAAATTTTTCTGTGCACTGAAGTTTGCACTTGAACCTGAACAAACATAAAGAATGGAAACCAGGAACCAAGTAATAGTAATCCATGTTTTTTGCCTGTGTTATTGCACAGGACTGTGGCATGCAGTCACGGTGAGAGAGGAGGGAGATGCTACCAGCGTGATGGAAAAATCCTACAAACGGTAGGAAAACTTACAGGATAAAGGCCTTGAACTGAAACTTGACGTTTCAAATTTAAAATACTTGAATATAAGCTATAAAGAACAAGGTAGGGATAATTTCATCTTCAACCTTTATGTTTTACATACAATATTTAAAAGTGCTCTCAAGATATTTGTCCCAAATTCCCCATAGAAGGAAGCACCACAGCCTTGCCTCGCAGAAGCACTGAAAGAGTGTTGTTACTGTGCTGCTACACAGCTGCCTTTTCTGTGTCCCCATCATAACTGATCTCCAAACCTGCCTGCCTGCATGCCTGCCTGCCAGGCATTCCCCCCTGGAAGATGACGGTACCTTCATGCTGGTGCTTACCTGGAGAAGCTTGTTCTCATTTTCTGCTTATCTGCCAGAGCAGTGTGATCAGACATGCTATTTGAAAGGTGTTTTTGGGGTTTCTAAGCCTCATGAAACAAGGCAGAGGTTAACCCAGGCAACCACCAGGCTGTAGTTGAAAATTGGCCTGCCTTCAGAGGATAAAAGAGCAGTGGGAGGGTCTCTTTAGGCAAACAGCTATCTAGTGAATTGCTAAAAAAAAAAAAAAAAAAAGAAAAAAAAAAGAAAACAAAAAACCCTTGATCTTCAGGATGCAGAAAGAAGGAGCTTTCTGAACTTGGAGAAGGTTGGTAAACAGGAGGTTGACAGCCAAATGTTGGTGCCCCCCCACATCGAGGGAATGGGGACTGTGTTGCATGGATGCGTTCCAGTTGGAGGAGAGCTTTGCTATGAGGAGATGCTCTTGGGTCAGGTGAAGACAGCAGGATTCTTGCAAACCAGATGGGTAAGTCAGCTCCTCAGAGCTGGATTTCAAATGAAATCTGGGCCGGTTCATTATAGCAGGGTGGAACCAGGAATTTCCATGGCTTTGATCAAAATCCTACAAAAGTAATGGTTGCGGAGATGGCTTGCTTTGAAGTTTTGAATTTGAATTTTGAGAGAATCCAAAATGCAAACTGGAATAGGCTGAAATTTGTTTCAATAAAAACATTTGGGGAAAAAAAATAAATAAAAACCCAAACTATGAACTCTCATAAAAGTGAAGGTGTTTCTTAAATACTCTTTCAAACTTGATGGAAAATGTACATCATGTTTGGAATCATCTTGGTGAAAAGATGGTAACACTCTTAAAATGAAAAAACTGTAGTATTTTCACTGAAGAGAAGACTGAGTTTTACACATTATGTTTTCTCTCTTTTTTTAAAAAAATTATTTTAATTTCAGCAGAAAAAAAATATAATTCAGACTCTCCTGTGATAATGCAGTGTTTTGAGGAGCAAGGCTGGGAATTTTCTCCCTGTTTTTCAGCTTCCAAAAGTCTTGAAAAATATAAATAAGTTCTCATTTATTCCCTGAACCTTCCTTTGGGAAAATCTTTCAACCTTCCAAACATCTTTTTCTTCCATAAAAATTCTTTTGAGCCAGAATTCTAACTTGATAACAATCTCTAGTGCAAATGAAACATAAAATCACTTTGTACAAACACTGGTGATCAGAGACAGCTGACCTTAGCCCTACTCTGTTCCTTCTAGGGATTACTGTAATTGTGGTTATTGAGGAGGTAGGAGAAATATTTTAATGGAAGTCCAGATGTGATTTGCATCCATGTGTGTGTGTGTGTACATGAAAGTACTATATTTATATGTGTGTGTGTGTATATATAGGTACTATATATATGTGTGTGTGTGCGCTATATATATGTGTGTGTGTGTGTGTGTGTGTGTGTGTATAAATTGTTTTCCACATTACTGGGAACTCATATTGAGACAGTGACATTTGATTGCATCCTGTGAGATGAATAGTTTACGCATAGCTGAAGTACAGAGTCACTATTTAAGCTGTAAAATATTCTGGTTTGCGCCACTTTCATCTTGATAGACGTTAATGTAACTTTCTTTTGCCAAACTGAAGATAAACTGTTTGTCTTGCAGTCTCATTCCAAAATAGAGAAATTACTTAAGTGCCTCACCCCTAAAAGGAACAGTATGTGATGAAACAGAATATGCCTGAACTTATATTTAATTTTGCTGACAAATGTCTTTTGAGTGACTGACTGTTCCTCAGGTTCTTTTCCAGTCCTTTATTTTTATGAGTTTTTTTAAAACACTGATCTTTCCACAAACTGGTGACACAATGACATTTTAAGATTGGAATTCCTCAGAACACGTTTGATGAAATATATTTAACTAAAATATGCTGCTTCTTGGATGCCAAAACATTTTGCAGAGGTGCTGGTGTTGATGAATGGGGAGTTTTATGTATCCCAGGTTGAGTCTCTGGTTATGTCCGATCTGAAAACTCGATCTCTCTAACTCAGAAATAGATGTTTCAACACAATTCCACACCCTTCCATTTTAAATTTTTTTGTTTTCAGTTCAAGACCATACAAAAAAAGTTGGAAAACCTGCACAGTTTTGGAATGGACTTATTCCACCATCGCCCAGCCAGCTCTGCTCAATACCTTCTCTCCCGCAAATGACTTGTGCCAGGTTTCCAGAAGTGGGTGTGGGGCTACAGCTATAGGGTTTTTTTTTTTCCCAGAAGTCACCTGTCATCTCACTGTAGCTTGAGCTTCCACAGACTTCTTTTTTTCCACTGAGTCAGGCTGTGAGAGCAGACCACAAGCTCACACGCAGCCAGGGTTGTGACTCGGCTGGTTGGCTCCGGGTTGCTGTTCCAGCTGTCCGGGCTGGTTTCAGCAGGGCGACCACTGTGGGTACATTTTTAAACACAAACAAACAAACAGACCAAAAAAAGTTTACAAATGTTTGTCTTCAAATTCCTGCACAAGGGCAACTTAATTGAAACCCACACCTGGTTGAACAGGGTTAGGCTGTGCCAAAGAAAGCCTCTGTGCCTGTTTCATTTGAAACCAATGGAGGGGAAGATAGTTCGTTAAGTCTGCGGTTTCCAGAAATTTCTCTGATGTGGAGTTAAACTTCTCATGTTTTGAACTCTTGTTTTGTTAAATGAGTGCAATGTTAGTTGTACAGCCTGAATTTTAATGACTTGTTTCTTGGTTTAGAAGATGGAGTCACATTTTCAACCTTTGAGGCTGTGGTTGGAGATTAGGTAGATAAGTTAAAAGCCTGACCAACTCCCCTAATTAGGTTTTGGTTCTTGCAGTATATGCTGAACTTTACAGGTCATATTTCCACACACTGAACTCTCAGTCCATTTCCCAACACACCTTGAGCTTGGAGTAAAACTTGAAATTTCTTATCAGAAGTATTTTTTCTTTGGATTTCCTGGAAGTCCTGGACTTGACTCACAGAAAAATACTATTTTTTTTTCCTTTTCTTTTTTCCCAAAATTAATGCATCCTTTGAAATGGTGAATAGTTTTGAAAAGTAGCTCTCATGTGAGTCAAAATAATAACAGCAAATACTATGTTCTTTTTTGAAAAGCAGTAGACACTTCTATCACACTTCTTCCATAGAGGACCTTGTGTTGCCATTCTCAGAAATACACAAGGGGCAAATTTTCCAAGAGGTCATAACCATCCAACCATATCAGGAATCAAAAGTAAATAGTGCTTGGAGAGGTGCCCTTTGGAGAATGGAGAACTGGGATCTGTCTGACAGGCTGTGGGCTCCTGATCACCCCGGCCATTTGTGAAAATGGGACTTGGGGTGACCAAAGAGCCATAGAAAAAAGACCTGCACACCTTTGGGAGAGGCATCCTTGGGGAGGGTTTGTGCAGATGGTTTGACACTGGTAGCTGTAAAATTTAGTCTGGCAGATTGTATGGGTTTTAGCAAGTTTAAACTATTTGCATGTTCCACAGCTGGTGGGCAGGAATCAAAGAGGGGGATGTCACTGAGATGAATGCAGAACATTAAGGCAAAAACATCCAACTCCACTTTTCCAAGTAAGAATTTATCATTGTGCCTGGCTGTTACAGTGGGTGGTCTCTGTACTCCTAATATGATGTAGCTGTTAGAAAGGTATTTCCATCTCTCATAATTTTCTAGTGTTTACTTACCCTTGCTGTGACACTGCTATTGACTCTGAAGTTGTAATTATAACTAATAATTCAGTAATCCTGATGATGTATTGCAACAAATTGACCAACAATTAAATAGGAAACGGTATTGTGGCAGTCACCTGGGACTGCCGGGCATAAGACAACTTTAATTTGAGGTGACTAATCCCTTATCCTGCCTCCAGAGTGCAGAGGATTTTGAGTGCTAAATGCTAACATTTCTATTAATTTATATGATCTTAGGAAATGTCAGTTTGCTAATTGTTCAAATAAAGGAGTCTGCTTTTGCAGAAATAGCATCGTTTACAGAATATGGAGGAAAATAATTTCAGTGGCTGTTAGCTGCAGCTGAAACCA
Source organism: Motacilla alba alba (assembly GCF_015832195.1). Classification (NCBI taxonomy): domain Eukaryota; kingdom Metazoa; phylum Chordata; class Aves; order Passeriformes; family Motacillidae; genus Motacilla; species Motacilla alba. The sequence continues at coordinate 68,609,537 of NC_052017.1, read as the reverse complement.
CCAGCATCCTGAGTTGCCAAGATCAATCAGTTCTGTAGAGAGGGGAGGAAGTGCTTGCAGAAGTGTCTGGCTCCCCTACAGGCACTAAGTTGAAATTTCTTCTTCCTGTATTCACAAAATATTTTGAAATTACAAATATGCGTGTAGCAATTTAAGTTGGTTACCCAAAGAAGAACTATGCACATGAACTGGAAAGGAAAACTACCCTTTCCCACTCCATCATTCTGCAAGAATGATGTTTCTATTTTGGTAAAACATGTGGCATATGTCATTCTTTTTTTCAATATATTAGTGAGATGCAACATGACAAGCTCTTGAGATTTATAGGCTACTTGTAAAGGATCTTTAAACCACAAATTAGGAAAAGACAGTCCTTATATTCTGTGTCCAACCTCAAAATACATATACATTTGATTTAAAAAAATGTGCAGTTTCCAGAGGCAGAAATCAGATTGCAAAAAACACCACAGGAGAAATCATCAGATACCTACCTGTCTGTCATGTGGAGGGCTACCATTCCAGGTATCCCTGTGCTTTCCTCTACAGCACCTCTAATACAGGCACTACCATAATCCCTGTCTTCCTCTTGAACTGCATTCCCAAATGTAGCTCTGCTGCAAACCAGCCCCTCTGTGGTGGCTTCAGGGCAGTGGAAGAAATGCATTCAATTACATCCACAAACATAACCATGGAAAGTAAAATGGATTCAGCTTCTCCCATACCTTTCTTATCTTGCTTGTTTCCTAAGCTTTGGAACAGGAGCCTTGTTTAAACATGAGTTAGCATAACACCCTAATTTTAAATATGGACCTGTAGGCAGCAGTATAACATAAGTGTTAATGCAATAACTTTGAATGCAGACCTTAGCTGAACCCTAGAGCCATGGTGGTTCTGCAGTACAAATACAGGCATTCAGGGGTGATCCTTTGCTTGGATAAAATGCTTCCATTCAAAAGTAACGATAGTGTTTGAATTAATTAAGTTATAACTGAAGTTTTTCCATGATGCTATCTTAAAACAATAACCTAGCAGTGGTACCCACAGCCTAATCAAAATCAGGCTTTGTGGTTTTAGGTGATACACAAACACTTCTGTAGACCTGAGGTGAAAAATGTGGAGCATTTCTAAGGGAATTAAGAACCTCAAACTCACCTTCTGAAGTAATCTTGCTACTTAGGAGCAGCTTTTTCAAAGTGTTTATTGTCCCTTTCAACAGTAGCAAAGGGTAAATGATAAATAGAGAGCTGCAAGTCATGGGTAGGGATTTCAGCAAGCCTGAGGTACCAGTGCACACGTCTGCAGCTATTCACACCTATGAAAAAAAAAAAAAAAAAAAAAAAAAAAAAAAGAAGAAAGGAAGAGAATAAATACCACAAAGTCTAATCATGAACAGAGAAATGTGAAACAGAATACCTTTGGAGAACAAATTTCAAAGGTGTATTTTCCCCTCAAATTGTAAATAGGCTACCTGGGAGAGTTTATTATATGAGGTTAGTTACAACATTAACTTGATTCTAACAGGTATCTCTCTGTCTGCTTAGCTCTGTTGTTTAGCAAGCCCATAGTTAGGCTCCCAAGCCGCTGTTGAAAATTGTCTTTAGAGTTGCCCTGAAGCACCTGTGCTGTACCTGGGAAAGGAATGCACAAAGGAACAGAGCTGTTAAAAGCAAATAGTTATAACAAAATAGGTCTTTTTATGTTAAAAGAAATCATACCCCTTGTGTAGCATGCCTTCAAAATGTTAGAAGCATTTCTGTCTGAGGCATCCTGTGAAGTGAACAGAAGGCAGCAGGAGAGCTCCTTAAAGGCTCAGGCTCACTTTGAGCTTTCACTGGTAGAAATGGCTTTTGACTTCTGTCTTGTATAAACTAATTTAATGTCATTTGTTCTGGAAGGACATGTTGTCTCTTGATCTTATTTCTCACAGACACTTTTCTTTGTGTACCAGAGGGACAAGAAATCACACCATTTAAAAGAAAGAAGCAGCAAGGATTCTCCCTCTTGCAACAACACTTCAGCCACAGGAATTTCTGTAAGTGCTGTTTCACTTCTCCCCTCAGCTTCCCAGCATTGTCCTGCAGTTCAGACTGTCACTAGCACAACCACGTTGAGGTGAGATTTAATTAATCTGGTGGAATCAGGAAGAGGGATTGAGAATGGCTATGGTGTAAACTACACTTAAAAGAATTTTTTACTGTGTCTGAACCAAGCTTGAGTTAATCCTGAAGCTAATTTGAGATCAAAAGCACAGAGACTGTTTGAAATCTTATCTGAATCAGACTGCCAGATCATTTAAGGCAAACATTAAATAAGATTGCTTCAATTACTCCAATCAGTCAATCTTGGTAATTGAGATTGAGTTCTTCAGTTCAGAGACTGATCAACTACTGTTAGATTCAGGTAATAAATGGGGTAAATTAACTGGCATGTATTCCTTAATGCTGTAGTTGGGCTTCTGGAAAGAGCTCCTCCACATTTGGACCACACCATGGCACAGGCACAGCTTGGGTTCACGAGTCTGGGGCTATTGTCTCCAGCATAGAAAGGGCTCAGAGTCAGTGTTTGAGTTTTGACCTACCGTCAGTTTAGGCACAAAAAAATTCTCACCTTCCCAGGGGCACTGCCTTTCTTAGTAGACTTAGACCATTAGATAAAGCAATACTGTACAATGCTGTATCACTCTGTGAAAATTGAGTGGCCATAGGAGACGATCACTACAATATGAGATAATTATTTCAGTTTTAACTGAACCTATAGTACACTAAAGTTCTGGCTGAAATCCAGACAAAATCTGCTCATTTAAAAATGTACCTGTGTGTGAGGAGATTGGCTGTTTCATCTGCAGTGGTTTGTGTTAGAAGGTAGATAGCTCAGATGTCAGATATCAGGTTATATGAACAGAATTTTGCAGATCTTTCTCCCAGCAGAGCTTTTTTTTTCTTTTCTCTTTTCATTTTTTGGTTTTGGCTTGCAGTTCCCATGGTTTAGAGTTCAGGTTGGGCAGCTGGAACTCAAAACTGATAATGTGGGGCCAAGTTTCTGGTCTCTGCTTTCCGGTGCCTGCCCCAAGTAAGGTCCCTGGGTACGTCCCAGCTTCTCTTTCCAGACTGTAAAATGGCTGTCAAAGGGTTTGCCTGCCTCAAAAATGAGTTGAAGCCTCTGATCAACTGTACAGAGAAAAGGGCTTTTACTTCCCCCCCTGGTTTTAAGCTGTTTAGGACTTGTAACTCTTCCATATAGCTTTGATTTTGGTCATTCCCTTTCTTTTTTGGAGTAGGAAGAAAGTACAAAGTTGTTAAAAAAATAAATGCTTGTTTCATTAAAAAAAACCTTGTTGCTCTGAATTACTGATTACCAGCTCCCAAAACCATAAATTTGTGATTCAAACTAGAACCAGGCATAGGTATCTTCCTTTCCTTGCTATAAATGCAGCTATTTCTGTACCCAAAATGAGACTCAGAGTAAGGCAAACAGATTCCTCAGGCAGGGTCTGAATTCAGATAAAAGGCTGAGGCCCCGAGCCACCAAGTCACCTCCCATGTAAAGGAGGCCAGAGGAATCAATAACATATGTACTTTACAGCATGGCAGTAATAGTGGAATTTTATAGTGGCTTTCAGTTATAGCCTTGAAATTGATTTCTTTACCCTCTGTGTATTAAATATGCATAACACTTGCTGGGAGCAAACCCAGTGATGTGCATTAGATCCCAGCACATCAAACAAGCCCCAGTGTAATGTAGCCACCCATTTATTTTGGGTGCCTATGGTATATGGTAAGCTATGCAGCTCAAATATGCTTGCCTCTCTTTCCACATATACTTCACAAGTTCATAAGACATAGCTTTAATATTATTAGCATATTGTTATTTCAGAAAAAAAAAAAGGCAAATTCTTTGGTAAATATAATAAACATCTGGTTGTGACTGGGGAAGAGATTGCTATTTGAAGTCATTCTGAGAAGTTGATAATTCTTCTCCTGAAACCACCTACAAAATCCCCTCCCTCTTGTGCCCCAAGGTCTAAAAATAGGTATTTCTTTTCCCCTTTGATATCCTCACAATTTCTCTCAGGAAAGGTCTAGTACGAAACAGTGCTTAAGATCCAAGGGAAAAGTTCTTATCTATTGCCTCAAACTACAGCTTTTACCTGCTTAACACCTGTAGTTTGATTGATAACACTTTACAAGATGAGATAAAGACCCTAACTGCCATTAGCAATATTCACACCCTGGCAATCTGCTCAGAGAAATCTGTATTAATGTGTAGTATTGCCATTAGCAATATTCACACCCTGGCAATCTTTGCTCAGAGAAATGTGCATTAATGTTCTGTTATTACAGTAGTAGTTACTATTTTCACCTGCAAGCCGACTTATCGGGGTGTGCAAACTTCGCAGAGGACATGCAGTCCCAGCACAAATATGACCAAGCACATTCTTGTTTCATGATTAGATCTGTATGAAGATGAGGAGGCAGTGCCTGCAGTTGCCTTGTGTTGTGAAGCAGCTGTAGACAAACCTGTTGCTGTGACAACGTGAGATAGCAGTTGGGAGATTTGGCACACAAGCTCAGCCTGAAAATCTTCTCATTCCTGTCTGTGTCTTCTCAGATGTGACGTACAGCCTGGTGAGATCCTACATGGGTTTTCACACCAGCCTTCAGACACCTTTGGGAAATGGCAGATATTTTAGCAAAAGCACAACCTTGTACTTTGTTCTGCAGTTTTCTTAGTTCACAGCCCCAAATTTTGGAATGTCGTACTGGCTCAGAGATCCTGGTTTTTTCTGATCTAGCGTCTTGTGTTGTTACTGTTTTTGTTACTTTTGTTACTTTGTTTTCACAAAATAAGTGTATGCTGCAATGTAGTGGAGTAAATTATTTCTCCCAGGTGCCAGGTAGAACATCAGAGGTTCAAACTAGTAAAAAGAAGCAAAGGAAAAAAAAAAGAAGGCAAATCAGAAAGCAGGATCATCCTAGTGTCCCCGGGGGCTGTGCAGTAGCAGCAGTGGGAAAAGAAAATTTCATCATGGTGGATCTGGGAGAGAGGGATAGTCCAACCCAAAAGGACATCCAGAAGTTGAGGGCTATCACTGGGACTGCTGGCATTTAAGGGCAGTCATGCCAGATGAGGCTTAATAGCATTTACACCCACCAGTCTACAGGACAAGGCAAGGGAGGATCAGCTCCAGGTCCTCTGAGTGTGCCAGGTTTGTCTATACTTTGTCTATACTTAGGTCCTCTCCCAAGGCAGGGCTGCTCTCTGTGCCTCCATAGTGTAAAATTCCACCCTGACAAAAATCTTTTCAACCACTAGGGTTTTCCATAGAAGGACACCTCTCTCTGATCAGCTCCTGCATTTAGGTTATTAAATAAACAAGTATTCCTACTCAACCCAGGTAAAATGGCAGGCACCAGCTGGCTGGAGTTCCTTCTGTGGAAAAAGGCAGAGGTCTCCTTCCCATCACTCTTTTGCGTCACAAAAGAAACCCAAAAATACCTCTTCAGGGGACACAAAGACAGACAATGTTTGTAAAGCTCTTCCCAATCACTGGTTCTGTAGGGAAGTGTTTTAAGACTTTTTTTTGGTGTGTGATATTTTAAAATAATGACATCAATGATATTTGTAAATGACAGAAAGTGATGCCTTAAATACCTGCTCAAAAAGCAACTGTATTATGATCTCGTCAGCAGGATAGTTGTGCTTTCTAATTGTTCACTTCCATTGCAGAGAGTTGCTAATTAAAGATGTCATGTAGACCCACACAGGAAGGAAAGAATTTCACAAAATATCCTGTTTCCCACCCATCGGATGGGAATAGAGTGGGGGGTGAGAGAATGAATCAAAGGATGAGCACAAGAATATAAAGCTAAAGCTGCAATAGTGACAATAAGGGTTTGTTCTTTTCCACAGGAGCCTGTCCCAAGAAAGGATTCCTGATGGGACATTTCCTGTTCTCATTGCTGTCTTTCTCATGAGAATCCACTCTCAGACCCCATGCCTCCTTGTGGACTCTGACAGATGGTGGCATCCAACTGGACCCTGACTGAGCAAAGTAAGGAAGAGTCAGTGACATGAGACAATACTGGTGCTGCTGGAGTGTGAGGCATAATGCACAGCCAACACTCCTGTTACAAGAACTGCAACAAGAATAAAAAATACCTACATGATTGCTTGTGGCCATTCCAAATGAGAACAATGTAACAGATCTCAAGAATGCAAAGATGCTTCCAGAGATTTATTCCAATTTGCTTAATGCATGATAAATTATTCCTATGGGGTCCTGTTCCTGTGAAAAGATTTCTTGGGAAGTGTTAAGCATATCTGATGCTTATCAAGAATGCTTAGGAATAATCAAATATATTTGATACTCTGTATAATTGCCCTTGGAATAGATGTTCTGCCAGTGCTACTGTTGGTCTAAATTCCTACTCCCATCTGTCTTGAGGGTTTGAGAAAGCAATATTTGCTAAGTAGATAGGCTAAGGATGCTGTTCAGCTGTGCAGTGGCATGCTGTGCCTATGTAGTGGCACCCTGCATCTCTTATTGAGAAACTGGACACTTCCATTAGTAATTCATGCATTCTGGGCCTAGAAATCTCTGTCTAACTTGATACCTCTTGTAGAGGCCAGAAGAAACCTACCCAGACAACACCTGACCTATGGAAAACTTGAAGATTTTTTTTTAACTGTTGGGTGGCCTTTGGGAACGGGAATGAAATAAAACCAAAAAACTAAAACAAAAGCAAACCCCAAAACAAGTCAAACTAATTAACCAGGTATCTAATTCCAAGTTTCAGAAGTTCAGTAGACACCAATATGTGGAGAATATGACTGAGGCATAAAACCACTACAGAAAGCATGTGAGGCAGAAAGAACAGAGAAATTTGATAGGTCTGATACAAAATCTAAGATTAATTTCCCTACTCAACAGGACTCTGTTGGTTCTATAGAAATAATCTAAAAGCCACTGAGAAAAAGCATTACTTTTTCCCCAAAAACAACATTTCCACTTTTTGAAAGTACTTTTATTCCTTATAAGTTGGCAGAAACTTTAAGAAGAATTGATAAGAGAATGGCAGTGCTGTCCTTTTGACTGAGGAGTCTGGTACTCTTGTCCAGTCATGGTGATGTCTGCCTGGCTGAGAGCAGGGCTACCACATGAGTAATAAATGCAAAGCCAGAGTCCTGTCCTGACAGAAAGCACAGTCAGCGTTGCTCTGGAAAAGGCCTGAGACATAACCTTGGAATATTTGTTGTGAAATTTAATGTATGTTTGAATTCCTGCTTTTGTTATACTGATACTCTGTTCTTCTACATTTTATTAAGGGGTTTATGAATTACTAATCTTACTTTGTACCCTTTCTGGATAATTAATGCAGATGGTGGAAAATTGTGGGGAGGTGGATTTTTGAAGATATCATCACATGCTCAAGGTTCCAGTTTTGTCCCTAGTGACACTGTCCAGAAAGCTGTGGCCTTCACAGGAGCGAAGGCTTGGCCATGCACTTCTACAAAAACAGGTGTGAATTTTCTTTTATTTTTTGGGCCTCTAGTGGTCTGTTTGGAAGGAATTAATAAGTGCTATAAAATAAAGATTTTCTTTGGAATACAAAAAAATAAAATAATCAAAGCCAGTGTAGAACACAAACTTTCACAATTTTCTGTGGACCTGAGGTATTTAATACGCTCATTGCACGGTAGCAGCAACACAGTTTAGCTGGTTTAAATACAGTTAAATGCTCTCTATTTTATCTGAAAGAACAATCCCAGAAGAACTAAAAGGGAGAGAGCTTTCTCAGCAATTCCTTTTCCAGAATAACTCTCCTACCACTGTTGTTCAGGAATAGCTGTACACCTATCTGTGATAGCACCCACTGGAGACAAACCTGCATTGCCTGACACCAAAGGGAATTTCCTTATCGTATCTGAATTGCCCATCAAGATCATCTCAAAAGGGAAGAGAAATTGCCTACGGGTTGTGAGGTGACAGCAAGCATTACTAAAGGCAAGCCCAAGGGATTATGTGCCTCACTGAAAAAATTCACACTTCTAGTCTTATATTTGAGCATTTTCAGTTCCAAATCCTACTCAGGAAAGGTAGTTTAATGTCGTTTGTTTTTTCTCTTTTTTTTCCTTTTCCTTTTGACTAATTGTTACTTTTAACCTGAAATCACTGTTTATATCATTCAGTAGTTTATCACCAAGAACACCTGTGTGGGAACTGGAGGTGATAAGGAAATTTTCACTATATCACTGTTTTCTATTAGTAAGGTGTGAGCATGTATAGAAGTTGCTATCTGTCTCCTATCTAAGTAAGATAAGGGAATTATGAAGTGGGGTGTGTCCTACCCATGGTTAATTTGTAAAATCCCACCTGAAGAGATAAACACTCGGAAGCTGTAAATTAAATGCAAAAACAATGTTTCAAAAATGTTCACTAAGGGATTTTATCATTCAGTTTTGTTCCAGAGCAAATCTTGTATTATTTTCTTATTTCTATAAAACTTGTTAACAGCCATGCCACAGAAAGGTATTTACTTACATCACGCGTGGGAATTGTGTTTGGGCAGCTTCTGGGTGTTACACTGGATTAGTACTTGCAAGGATGTATGGTTGAATATAAATATAGGGACAATCCTTAATATAATAGAGTTGTTTGGGGCAAACAAATTTTGAGGGGTTGTGCTGAGCAAATACGAGGGTTCATCTCTGTAAGTTCACTGTAAGTGGAGAGGAAAGAGGATTTGTCCTTTGAAAATACTAATTTGAAAACATCCTGAGCTGAGAATGATACAAAGAATGAAGGGTAGACTTTGTGGACAGCACTGGCCTGGGAATCAGGATACCTGTCACATGTTTGCGCATCTTTTCCTTTCTCTCACAGATGAAAAGTGCCGAAATAGTGCTGGATTCAGAAGCCTCAATCCTTTTGTGGATCTGTTAATTTCCTTATTGTTTTTGAGTTCCCTGATAGAATACCAATGCCACTATGCTTCTCACTTCCTTTAGACTGAAAGCTTCTAAACTGCTCTTGCCCTGTGCATATTCCCGTGACAGTGTAAGATTGATCTGTCTCACTCAGACTGATGTAGTTGAGTGCCTGTAGTCAATCCTTCACACACAGAGCTGAAAAGCACAGAAACACTGTTGTCTAACCGGAGGCATTCTCCTACCTCCATGTTTAGTATGCAAATATGGAGTCTGGCTTTTCGATCTGTTGAATGCCTAAAGCATCTTACCTCTCTTTGAAGAGTTGATTTTGCTTATCTTACTTTTTTGAAACTTCTCAAATATCTGCTTTTCTCCAGCATACAAGACAAGAATTCTCCCTGGCATGATGCAGACCTCCTAGTGTACAAGCCCATCACTAGCTGGGCTTGGAAAACCTTGCCAGTCTTGCTCTGCATTGGTCAAGATTTATCATTGTAACTACATAGAGACTAGACAGAAATCATGTTTCCCGTGACACGAAACTACCAGGAGGTTTTTGTCTAGCCCAGAGATCTTGACTCTGCTTCCCTGATCAGCTCTATGTTGAAAAAGCCCTGCCATCCTGCTGCTTTTAAGGGTTCTTCTCACAGCTCACTTTGTTTCCAGTGTGACTCCCCGTCTTCTGGTACCAGGAGTGATGATCCTCCCTGAGTGAGCTTAGCTCTCTCTGCCCATGCCAGGCAGGCTCCATTGCTAGCAGCTGCTTTGCTACATGAAGGGAATTCAGTGTTGCTTCCATTGAACTGAAAGACTGAACTTGGCAAGTTCCTTGGCTTAATGAGGTCTGCAAACTGTCTTTGAATCCAAGACTCCCATGATGGTAATGGTTAGCACTTCTCAACACAGCAGTCTTTATATGGGGTAAAATATTCAAAAGTGCTTAAGTGAAGGTCAATAAGACTTAGCTATTAAAATAAATAAATAAATAAACCCCAGACCCATAATTAACAGATGTTTGTGGTCCTGCAATAAGTGAAAATATTTTAACAGCCTTTTGGTAGAAACCAAATGCTGAAGTAACCCTTTGGTTAAAAAGCAGCATAACTGTGTAGCCTGGTGGGAAGGGCTCCCTCACTGAGAATAAAGAAGCCTCTGGGTTTGGGGAACAGCTTACTACACAGACAGACCAAAACAGAGCCCAAAGGAGGGTGCTTGGAAGAGCTTCCACCTGCAGAGCTGCACCTTGGGGGAGCATCTTGTCTTCAGCAAGATAACCTGCTGCTTTTGAAGCAGCTGGTTCAGGCAGTGACACCTCGCCTCATTTCCCTGGGAACTACTTCCATGTCTGGGGCACCACAGAACAGGCAGCACAGAGAAAAGCTGCACAGCAGACTGGCTGCGTGGAAAGCCACAGCCTGGTGGTCCCCCTTAAGCTGAGGGATGATAAGTAGCATCTCCAGGGAATGGGGATGGCAGCTTCAAGGACCTCACGAAACCAAAGAATTTGTCCGCTGCATACTGAATCAGAATGGGGAGAACACTGTTTCTTCATCTATGAAATTTAGCCTTTTAATTTCCTTTGCTTTTACTATGTGTGTCCAAAAAACGAAGTGTTTCATTTTGGGGGTCAGAAGAAGTTTTTCAGTGCACATGAGGCTTTCCTCTTTTCATTTCATGGAAAAAATTAAGAACAGGGAAGAAAGGGAAGTTGCATCTGTTTAATGAAAGCTTCCAAAATGTTTTGAATTCAGCAGTTACAGTAAAAATAAATGCAATTATTTACACAGCTCTACTCACTTTTCACACAGAAGCAGTGAGATGATTCACAACTAAAGATTCTTTTTTAAAAAAACATTTATTTACACAGTGAAGTAGCAATATTGAGCATGGGAATATATGTTTTGGATTCAGGACCTGGGTTTGTGAGCATATATGATGAAAATCGAGTAAAAATCCCACTTAGATTTGAGTTCCTCCTCCTGGTAAAGCCTACAGCTTGTGCAGTCTATCTGATTGTTACTTGCTTTAGTAGTAATAACCTGGTGTAGGCTGGAATATAAGCTTTTCACAATAAACCTCAGCTCTGTTAATCTGACTGGCTTTGACCCAAGCATTAGACTGCTTTCTCCTGCAGGCTGTGGAGGTATGGTGCAAAATGAGAGAATCATTTGCCTTTAGGTTGAGCGAACGAAACCCAATTTATGGCAACAAAAACTTTGGAGGCTAACTTGCTGTCTCATTTATCCTTCTAAACGTAAATGAAAATCACATGTAGAATTTTATTAATAAAACAACTGTCACTTTTGGTTATTTTAAGCCTGAACTCTGCCAAATGCAAATACAATAAATAATTTTAGAGAGAAAACTGGGTAAGCCAGCCCAAAATCTGCTTTTGTATTTTTTTTATAGAGATGCCAAAACTGTTTGATCAGCATGGGAGAGCAATTTGTTGACTCATGAACCTAGCTCTCTCTGATTACTGCTTACATAGCACTTTGGAAAGGTTGGCCAAATACCTTCAAGTCAAGTACCTTGTTATTATGAACATGAGTGCCAGTAACAAAGGAAAAATAGCCTACATGTCATTGAATAATAAATCATGGAGGCAAATAAATGGCTTTTCTAAGAAATGCTCTATTTACATTTTGTCACGTGACGGGGCTTTGCTTATGCTCATAGACGTGATAACACTTGAAAGAATACTTCCTTTTCACTGCAGCATCTTGGCATCAATCATCTCAGGGCAACTGCATATTCTGGGATCTGTTTGCAATCAGGCAAACGAAGCAACAAGGGAGATTTAGTGGTAAGACCAATTGCGAGTGCTGGAGCTGTGAGGGTAAACATAGCTGGCCATACTCAGCGGTCACAAACTACCTCCCTCACACGAGCCTTTGGCATAATTACTCATGCAGAACAGGTATTCATCCACTCCAAGCACCACATAAATGAGGCCATGGTAAAGTTATGCAAAGGAAATATGTATCCAATCTGATAAGAAGTCCCTAATAATTGCTGGTATTTTCCATAATATTAGTTTAGGGCTAGAGCCACAAAAAAAGGTTTAGGCATGTAAGCTCTGCCTAACTGCCTTGTAGGCATTTGTGGCCAATATTTAGATCCTCAAAACCCCTGTTCAGCTACTGCCTAACCCTAGAGGCGTCTGAAGTCTGCAAGTGCCTATGTTCCTGCCAGTAAAATTCCTGAGGTGCCCAAAGGTCTGCTCCTGGGCATGCCTGGGACTGCCTCTGTTTTTTCTTTCTTCTTTTTTTTTTTTCTCTTCCCTTCCTGAGCTCAGTAAGCAGATACTCAGCTCATGTTTAACCCCTGATGGCATCCACCAATGGGAGTTCTGACAAATATCCTTTGAGAAGCCCCAATAGTCCCTTGGCCCCAAAAACGTCCCCCCCCCCCCCCCCCCACCAAAAAACCCACAACACCAAAAGTAGTGCAGCTGCTGGAAATAGTAGTTTAACCTCAGTCTAACCTCTCCACAGTGACAGGCCACCTGACATCAGGTCCTTTCTCTGCCAGAGAGGAGACATTCCCCCTTACTGCTGTGCTCCAAGCTAGAGGCCAGGATTGTTATCTGTTTAGGGCATCATGAGGGTTTCCCCAGATGAGGCTGATGCTGCTTTGCAGGTTGTAGACCTGCCTCTCTTGGCTGTGTGAGGGACATCCCTGGAGCTCTGCCCCAGCTGGCAAGTGTCCCTGTGCCCTGCTGTCCAGCCAGCAGTTCTGTTTCCCTGTCCCAGTTAACACCCTGGGGTGCCAGGCACTGTGCCAGCTTCAACAGGGAGGGCCTGGGAGCACTGCAACTTTCTGCCTCCAGCCTGGTGATCCAGGCATTTGGCAGCAGTCTCAGGCTGTGCTTCCGGATGGCCAAACCAGCCACCCCTGCTGCCAAGCGGGAGGCCCTTCTCCCTCACCCCACGGTCACAAGCCCTGCCCTCTCTTGTGGCAGTTCTGGCATCACTGGCCTCTGCTGAGGCAATTCAACTTCCTAAAATGCCAGAAAGGTTCCCCCCCACACCCTTGGCAGGTGTAGCCTTCTGCAGGTTTAGTGAGTTATGTCATCCGGTGAAGGGATCCAGCCACCCCGAGAGCTGGCTGGGAGAAAGCCTTGTGAGCAGCCCTGCCAGTGGGGATGAGCTGGTGCCAGCTCCAGGAAAGGCTTTCTTCAGGCATCCCAGAAAACTAACTAAGAAGCCTAACTTTAATTCTTTTTCAGAGAAGAAGATCAGTGCCTGATCTGCAAAATCAGCCTGTGACATCTTGTACAGGAGCAGATGTGCGCAAGTGGCTACTGTGGGTACCCTACTCCAAAAGAAGGTGGAGACCAACGTGAGACAGCTACTTTTTTACCAACAAGATACTTCTTCTAGAGTCTTTTGAACTGCTTTCAGATTAATCATATTAAAGCAGGTGTGGAAATGTGCTCCAGAGTAATATGAGTCAGGTGAATGGGATGGAGGCATTTGCCCCTTCCTGCTTCTCACCCTATCAAATGAGATCTTGGAGTTCAACAATAAAACAAATGCCACATGGGGCAAGTAGGAGAGTCAGCAGAAGGAAGGTGAGATAAAAAGTCGGAATATAGCTGGGGTTAAGAGGGAAAAGGATGAACTTGTGGCTTTCCTGGTGTTTTCTAGATTTAGCACCTCACTGCTTCACAGTAAGTGGCCACCTCCACTTCTTCAGTTAAAAAAAGCTAGAGACTCTCACAGAAATTTTATTTGTGTCCTTCCTGTTGGGCTTTTAGGAAGGAGACCTCAGCCTGGATGTAGCTGGGCACCAGCATTTAACAGGCCCAGATGGAGTGCAAATGACTCAGGTATGGAGCTGCAATTTGCCTTTCTCAAAGTGCTAGGACTCTCTTGGATTCAAGTTCTTGTGCGCAGGTAGGTGGCCACATTATTTCAAACCTGTCACTGATTCATCTTTTATTTTGGTGAAGAAGCAGCAGAAGAAATTTTTTCTGTGGCCATCCAGACTTGGATGGATTGTGCACGCACATACACCCACACACTTGCCTGTACAGTTTCCAGTTCTTGGATGTATTCTTTGACCATGGTTGTACTGGTAGGAGGTGAATCCACAACTTCCCAATGGGCAGCCCAATACATAGCAGAGGTTATGGTTGGACCAGAGTGTGGTTGATCTGGAACAGCCTTCCCAGGGCAGTGGTCACAACCAGCCTGACAGAGTTCAAGGTGCATTTGGACAATGCTCTCAGGCACACAGTGTGACTCTTGGGGTGTCCTGTGCAGGGCCAGGAGCTGGACTTCAATGATCCTCATGGGTCCCTTCCAACTCAGGCTATTGTAGGATTCTAAGGAACTGGGGCGTTTAGTGCTAGTTCAACTATGTGGCATCTCTTATTTGGTCTCAAAAATAAATATTTGATTCCTTTGACTTTTCAATATGTGGTCACTTCATATAGATATCGTGACTTGGTAGATATGCTACAGAACAGCAGGATAATGACCCCAACTTCTTTTCTGTCACGTGTATGTTTATCTTTTCTGTCAGTGTTGAGTACTGTACATATTGAGCCCTTCTGCATATCTGTGAATTCTTACAGCACCAAAGGCAGAGTCCTAACCACCTGGAGGGGCTTCCTGGTGGTATAGAATTGCAAAGCATTATTAACAAGCAGTGAGAAATATCCAGTGAGAGAACAACAACAAAAAAAGGTTTGTGTGGTGGGCTTAAAATGCATGGGATGCTTTTGCTCTGCTTTCTCCATATCTCACCTAATTTCAAGCATGGTGTAAACCATGTATTTTCTCAATTAAAGAATGAAATGCAGGTAAAATAAATAGTGTTGTCAGCTTCTGCTGTCTTAAAACAGCTTGAACTTGAGACATGTAGTGTAGGAGGTCTCTGGTGTTCCTGCTCTCTCCCCTGCTCTCAGCTTTGCTACTTGGTCTGTGAGAAAATGTGTCTTCCTGGTAGTGCCATATTAGAAAGGAGGGGTGAGTGTTTCCTGTCTAGTAGAGCTATCATCAAGTTTCAGTCCAAATAAAGCTGAAAGAGTCAGCAGATTGGGAGGCTTTTCTGGTGAGATTTGCTCTGTACATTTGTTTTTATAGTACTATAGTTGCCAATCAAAGAAGCAAGCAAGTCACTGCTTAATCCAATGCAGACTAAACAGCAAGGGGACTGGTTATGGGAATTTGCTTACAAAGAGATTTCCTGTTCTGTTTGGAGGTCAGTCCCAGTAAAAATAAGATAGTAGATGTATTTACTTGGTCCCTCGATATATAAGTGTATAAGTAATAATCCCAGGTTAGCATGTGAAGAACATGGGCAGGAATCTGAAAAGTACCCTCAGAGAGAGGCTTTTTCTTGATTGTATTGAGGGGGGACTCTTTCAAACTGACAATGCCTTAGTTTTGTCTTGGTTGCCTTAGTTTTCAGACCATAAAAAGGGTGTAGATTCTTGAAAGACAAATTATGGCAGGGTATTCTTTTGCAATCATACTGGCAAGTTTCTCATAGGGATGAACTAAACTGTTAGCATGTTTTACAACCTCATTTTCTTTTGGTTATCCTGAATTTTCATGTAAATGAGGGAGTAGTCACTCAAAAATCCAGTCTCCAGGCATAATTTTAGAAATTAGTTAGAATATCAAATTGCTTCATCTGATGCAATCACACTCTTCCAAATGGGAAAACTAGAGTAGGTTTGTCATTTGTGTTGCCTTGGGGAACTCTGGGATGTGTTTTATGCAATCACACTGCCATATTATGGTGAAGTTAGAAAGATGCTAAGGTCAAATTCAAAAACTTAAGACACCCCTGGGTAGCAGTGCCCCGTTCATAAAGAAGCACAGCCTGGAATTTTTTCCATGAGGCAGTGAGAGTTGGTTCCTTCCCTTACCCTCTGAAGAAGTAGTACTGAAGCTGCTTTTCCAAAGGGGCTTCAAATGAATATCCTCATTCTTCCTATACTGCATAATACAAGTTATGCAAGAACAGTCTCAAGGATGGTCAGATTGCATTACTGCTTGGAAAATTCCTCATTGGAAAATTAACCAGTGACAATTTCTATGCAAGTTAGCTGGTGCACTGGGAGGGGCTATTGCTGTCCAGCAGTGTGGTTCGTGAGTGATACAGTTGTTTGGCTGACTCACTCATAGGCCTTCCCATTTCTGCTGAGGAAGGGAGCAAAGACAGGTTTTTTCCACCGCCTACTCCTGGCTGTGGGTATGATAGTCCAGATGGGAATAGCATGGGCAAGAGCTACATATTAAGGGCTGGACAAAGCAGAAAGCTGCAGTTCTTGGTGACTGGAGGTGTTGGTAACTGCAGTTACTCCTGGCTATGAATTAACATAGAGGAAGGAGTTCACAGCACAGGTCAGTAAAGTCATAAGAACCACAATTACAGCCACTTCCCTATCAAAGCCCTTTTACTCTTCCTCTCATTTAGAAACAAATGTACCAGCAAGCATTTTTTAATTACTAGAGTCCAGTCAGAGTTCATCTAAGCCTACATCACTGGTGAACCTTTCTTTTTAGACGTGCTACAGGCATGAGCATGGCCCCTGCCAGTCCAGTCTGTTTCTGGCTGCTCTCTGGCCTTTTTGTTATGAAGCCTGATGAATTTTCCTTGTATTGAGTAATGTTTTTTGGCCCTTTTCCCCTGTATATCCCTCTCCCAGCAGATGTTCTATATTCATTCATCATGTATAGCCTATAAATTTCCTCCTACTCTTCTGACTGACTCTTGGTTGTTAAGCCAACAGATTCATCCTTATGCTTACCATGGTTTTGTTCCTTTAAATGTCTATTTGCTTTCAGAAGTGTACAGACACCTGTTTTTATCTCTGATGCATTTCCAGCCTTCACTTCCATATATCTAAATGGAAATGCTTGTGGAAAATCTGTAGTTTAGTTCTTAAGGTACAGACTTTTGATGAACGAATGCAGTTTACTGCAGTAAATGTAGTTGTTGCCTGTTGTGACACTAAAATTCCTTTCATATTTTGAGATGACTTCAATATTTCAAGATTCATACATTTAGGCTTAAGCTGGAATTGGGTTCTGTGAGGATTCTTCTTTAAGGATGAGGTGTGTGATGCTTGTAGCAGATCATTTCTTTCCCATATATATGTTTGGTTCTTTTTTTGCAACCTTGGCCAAAATCTTCATCTCTACTTCTGTGTGCACCAAATTGTTAAGCATGTGAGCTATATGTTATTATACTCACATTTTCTGTGAGTCTTCTGATGTAAAGTCAAATCATGTGATATTTGTGTTGTGTTCATCTACACTTTGTCTTAATAGTGACATGGATAGCAAAGCCAAACAGGAGCGTTAAGAGAAGGTGTCCTAGTTTGACAATGAGGTCTGTGCTGCATTTCTTTAACTGGCAGATTGAATCTTAATATCAAATTTTGCTCATATCAATTATCTTTGCTTGTATATGTTAACTTGGTCAGTAAGTGTCAATTTCTCCAGTTATTTGCTTTACTAAATCTTCCATTTCTTTATTTGGATATGAAATATAGTGCTTCATTGTTCTGGGTGTTAATCTTGTTGTCTAAATCAATCCCTTCTTATGACATTGATCCATTTGGCATCTCTTGAAAGCATTCTGCAGATTTCATAATCTCATTCATCCTTACTTTGAGTTCCCTCATTTGAGAACAATTACCGTTTTAGCCAAATGCTGTCATGTGAAAAGAGCTGTGACATGTCAATATTGATTGCTGGTGATGATTCTGATTGTACTAACTCAAATTCATTACTGTTTTCTGTTTGAAATTGCTGCATTTATGTTTTGTGGACCAGCTTGTTGCTATTAGCTTCCTTGGTGCTTCTTGGGTTGGCGGCATTTTTTTGAAGTTAGAGCTTCAATTTTTCCACATGTCAGTTAGAGTAATTTCCCATTTCCTCTATAAACCTAAATCCTGGAAAGTTGATTCAGATTTCCCTCTACAGCAAAGGTTGGCTAATCTGGTTGGTAGCAATTCTGCCCAGGGAGTTCCATGCATGGGTGTTATTGTTTGGCAGCATTTGTCTTCCAGCTAGGAACAGGGCACCTGCCCCACTTCCACCAGTTTTTCTAAATTCTGAGTCCACCCAGAACAGCTTGAAACTCAAGAGCAGGTAAAAATGCTAATTGCCCAGAGACATGGCTGGGACCTGCACCTAACTCTGAGCTGAGAGAATAGGGGCAGACCCACTTCTGCCTCTTACGCAGGTGGGGAAGGAAAACACAAAGGGCATGGGAGGCACCTGCCCCACCTGGAAGGGCAAGGAGAGGTTTCTGAGGGGACATTTAAGGGCTCTTAGCAGAGCCCAGTCCTCGTCAACTCTTTGGAACAAGAGTTGGCAGATGTGTCAGCCCCTCCCCATGAACAGTGCAGTCTCCCCAAGTGCCAGGCATCTCGCAGAGTGCTCTTTCCTTTAGTCCTCAATCTTTCCCTTTCTCTTCTACGGATGCTGTTAGTGTGCCCATTAAAAGGGCTGCTTTTTTTTAGTTCTCCTTCAATGCACAAAGTTGAATTTTGACTTCAGTAAAATACTATGCAAACTAATACTATGCAAACTAAAATACTATGCAAACTAATAATAAAACTGGAACCTCTGTACTCATTTTCCTCAATGTCTCTGCATCTCTACAGAAGTCTCCATGCACAGTCTCTACATCTTTACAGAATTTATTCTGCTTTATTCCATAAAGAACATTTTTACTTTCAATTTTTTGTGTGCTTGAAGTAGGAAAATATTTCATGCGACGTTTGGAAGCAAGAGTAGCTATGCAGTCTTTCATAAAAAAATGTCTTTTGACAATCTCCATAGGCTTTCTAATATATTTAATTTAAAATTATTTTGGATTCATTATATGGTTGCTACAAATTATAGCTGATACAGATCATGTGTTGTATTAAGTACTTGATCTCCCACAGAAATTCAGTTACTTTTTATTCACTGGCCTGTCCAAACAATGAATTAGTTCCTTTATTATCTGGATAACAATGGCCAGACAGAATGTATTTTATTTTATTCTTTTGAAGTACTTTTTTAAAAGCTTTCATTTCACTCTGAGGAGCTTTTTGTAAACTGGTAAAAATCTGAATATAATTAGGGAAATTAAAAAAATGTTAGTATTATCACTATTGTAGATTTTGTAACACATAGAACCAGAAACCTCAGTAGAACTCTGAAATTAAGGGAATATTAAAAACCAGTATGTTCTTCTGCATGTAATTTTGCATCGTTTCCTGAAATAAATCACAGTAAAAAGTGTCAAAAATGATGGCTTTGGCTACTAAAGAATATTAGCGAATGCTCATATTAAAAGTTTGGTTCTCTTGATCAGAGTTTGAGTTACACAGGGAAACATGTAGAAATGTATGCAGAAATAAATAAAAGGAACATTGTTATTTAAAATACGGTTATAGCAAGTCAGACTTGTAAACATGAATTCTCTGGTAATTTTCAGTCTCCAGGAGTGGGAAGATTCAATAACAGCAAAATAGATGTTTTAAATATGACCTATGTCTAAGTATAGAAAAAATGTGCCATGAAACATGCCACACTGTCAGTATCATAATGCCATAAATGAGCTGCCACTCAGCAAAGAAATATTTTGTGATGTACTATGTATCCTAATGTGCAGACAATGCAAATGACAAATAGGAGTTAATGAAATATGGATGTTGTCCTAGAACAAAATAGGATGCTAAAGGGCAACAGATTTTAGAACAGCTGTCCTGTGACACAGAGTTGTGAAATGAGATTGAGGGTTTTTTTCTGGTTTAGCTCAACAAAGTTTCAAAATTTCTCACTGTATTGTCAGAATATGTTCTGCTACGTATTTCTTGGCAAACTTTGTACATGTATGATCCCCAATCCTGCCTAGATGTTCTGAGACCTGCATTATCTTCCAGCTGAAAAGGGACAGTAAAAAGGTTGTTTCTCGACTTTTAAAGGGGAGAAATTAAAGGTGTGTAAAATAACAAGAGTTAGAATTTAAATCTAGTTCTCCTGTTTGGTCATTCATAACAGGAGGATTAGAGAACACAGCCATAAAAAGCAACAAGTTTGAACAGTTAGAAGACTTTGTGTTGTTCTTTTGAATAAAATACCAAAGTTACGTTTTGAAAATATAGCCCTATTAGGTTGTTTTACCATTGAACTGTGAGACAGAGCAGTCAGTGTACTCTTAGAGATGGTCCCACCACTTAAAAGCAAAATTAATGGGTTGGATATGTTATGAGTCAGACATTATCTGATGAGCTATTTGGATAGTGGAAAGGGCTTTAGTAATAATTTCTTTGAAGAAAGCCCCTGATCACTATGGATAAAGGTGCTGGAGGGAGGTAGTTGGGAAGAAAGTTGTGTGTGAGGCTCACCTCAACAGCCCCTCATCAGCTGGGGCAGTCTGGGCTAAAGCTGGGCATATCCCATCAGTTGTTGTGTGTGTCTGCCTCCACCTGCTTGTAAGTTGGCTAAATTTGCTGGAGGTGCATCAGGGGGCAACCCAAGTGTTCAGGGTCCCAGAAACCCTTACCAAACATGGCACTGAGACTGCCCAAAGAGCCCAGTGTGGTTCATGTTTCAGCTCGTGGTGTGGTAGGAAGTTTCTCAGAGAGAAATTACAAATCACTGAGGAAGAAAAAGGGAACAACTTTGCCTGCAGCAGCTTGTTCTGACTTCACAAGTCTTCAGGTCTTCTTTCCTCCCACTCGACCATCTGAAGTGGTGTGTCTGAATCCCCCTAACTGCATTGTTGTGGAAGCTCCCAGAAGGTGCATTTTGCAACATTTATGGTTCCTCCATAGACCTTAGTCCTTCCATGGAAAGAGCTCGGGCAGTCCAGCATTTGGAGTCCCATTTGGAGAAAATGTGCTGGTCAAACCACTTCAGAGAGACAGACAAGAAGGAAATTACGCAGAAGGTGCTACCATATCCACATGCAGGAGAAAATTGTTGTACCTCTTTAGCTCCCTTCAGTTTAGGGGGATAAAACTGCTGAACCACGCCTCAGACTTCTCGGAAAAATCCTAAAAACCTGAAAGGACAAACTTATTTATAAATCATTGGAACAAAATATATCACTAAACTAAAAGAAAAGATATAATAGTAGCCAGACATATTTTTAGCCAATCTATCTGTAGACTGTTTTCTAACCGCAGTGAAAATGTATCACATCTGCTTTAAGAGTTACATTTTTTCAATATAATAGTTCTTTCATTATTCATTTTTAAGCTGAAAAGATATATTATGAATGGAACAAAGGACTCCTACCACTATACTTTAACAGTACTCCATACAATTCACCTCTGGCTTGTTGTAAGAAACTTCTGCCTTGCTGTTACTTTATAGGTGTTATTTATTGTGAGGAATTACCCCTAATTTTAGGGAATAACTGTGGATGTAACCACAACATACAGAATTTTTTTGTGAAAATCTTCCTTTGTTTACTGTAGCATGACTCATACTAACCTCAGTTAATATGGGAAAAAAATCAGGACATTTTAGAATTCATATTTGGATTTAAGATCCAAGTTTAGTTCAGTGAAAGTTCGAACTTTTCCCTATTTTAAGAATTTATTTTAAAGTGACTGCTTTTGCTGCTTTTGATTGGAGCTATCAGTTTAAATACCTTTCAAAACTGTTAACCAATGTGATATGCTTTAAGTCACACAGTCAGAATCAGCACTGAGGGTGGCCCTGGATTGCTTTCTTCTGTTGACCTCTCTTCCTACCTGAGCTTTTAAACCTTTCTCCTGATGTTTGAACACTAATTGGTGACTATGCAGGCATTTTCACACTACAGAAGTCTAACAAAAAAGCAAAGAATGCTTTCTTAGGTTAGGCATTACTGGCTGACCTCGTACTCAAAAAAGAAACAAAGTGTGAATGTTATATGCTAGATACAGATATATGCATACAAAAATGGTAAATGCACCTTCTCACCCCTTCCTCGAGAAATGAAATGTTTCTCCATACATGAATACAAAAGCAAACAGAATCTCTTGCAGAAAGCAAATTACAATCTATTTTAATTTTATCACTGATCACAAAAACCATTTTAATACTCACAACTGCTAGTGCCTCCTTTTTTATCATGTTATTCTTTGTATCATGAAACAGTCCCAACCGTGTGGCCTTCGCAGGGCAGCCAGGATGAGGGAAGAGATGAGAATCTTGGCTCAATTTTTCAGAAGGCTGATTTATTATATTATGACATATATTATATTAAAAATGCTAAACTAAAACTATACTAAAAGAATAGAGAAAAAGGAATCATCAAAAGTTTAGACAAGAATAGAAAGGAATGAATAACAAAGTCTTGTGACTGACCAGAGTCTGACCCAGCTGCATCTTTGATTGGTTATTAAGTAGAAACACCTAACATGGACCAATCAAGGATGCACCTGTTGCATTCCACAGCAGCAGATAGTTATTGTTTACATTTGTTTCCTGAGGCTCCTCAGCTCCTCAGGAGAAGAAAATCCTGGCAAAAGGATTTTCATAAAATATGTCTGTGACACAACCCCTTCTCCAATCCCTTAGAAAGGATCATCACCTGCATTTACAGGTGGAGAAGTTGTGGCAGAAGCTGTGTTGGAGCAGAGCAGGACAGTGCCAGGAAGGTGTCCTGGCTGGGTGGCCCTTTCCTTCTACTCACCCAGAGCACATGGGCTTCCTTCACACACAACTGATTGTGTGTTCCTTAGAGCTGGGCTGTAACTCTAACAAGATTGCTGAAAAAGCCAAGTGTGCTTCCATAAATGGTATTTTGACCTTTATCACAACCTGCAGTTCTTGTGGGTGTGGTAAAGCTTCTTAAACACTTGGGCTTTGTTTCTGTTGCTAAATAAAATCTGTCCAAGGAGTGTGTTTGGGCACTGACTTCTGAGCATCTGTGCTGCCTGACTTTGAGTATGGTCCCTGGTTATTTTGACCTGTGCTATATGGTGCTTTCCAAGGCAATACCTACTCCTGGCACTGGGAAAGCAAGGAGCAGAAATCAGTTTCAATAGGGAATACAGAAAAGCCTGAGCCACATTTAAATGCCTTTTGCCAGGACAGACCTTTGGGGTTGAGCAGACTCTGCACCCTCCAACATCTCTGTGTGCTCATGAAACATGTGCATCAGGCTCACATGATCAAAGCACTGTTTTGGGGGGGCTGCACATTATTTCAGGCATCCCGCATGAAAAAAAAAACCAACAAAACCAACCAAAATTGTGTCTATGTCTTTGGGACACCATTGCACCATGCAAAGGACAAAGGTGGGGTGGTAGAAAGGACCAAGGCCAAATATTGCACATGCAGTCAGACTGGTCTTCAAGCCAGGAGTATTCCCTGGATCTGATTTATTTAGCAGTCTTGACATTTAGCATTAGAACTTACAAATAAGTTCTTCCTACTTTTAAGTTTTACTGTAGCTATTACTAATCCTTTTTTTATTTCTGATTTCTTTAGACTTAAAATCCCTCTGCATCATGCCAATAGACCTGCATAGAAATCTGGGGGAAAATTAACCAGATTTAATGTAAAACACCAATGGGAATTTCATTATTAAGTTATTGCAATATATCATTGTATTCAAATATTAAATATTTAATTAACATTTTTTCAAATATGTAAGTAATAACAAAGAGTCAAATTTAATTTCTCTTGAGCTGGGATGATAAAATTTTCAAACTATTTTCTAATTTTTCTCTCTTTAATTTTTTCTGGCATTGACAGTGCCTTGAAAATCTCAGTCCAGAAATATATTTAAACCTCAGGAAAGCATATAGCACTTTCATTCTCTTAACATGTAATTTCAAAATAACAATCTTCATTCATCATTCAGGCAAAACAAAGCTGCTCTGCCATTGATTTAAAGGTTGCAATGAATGTATATTGTCTGATAGAAAACTAGGAGTGCTGCAGATTTGAGGTTTCCTCCTATTAGCCAGAATGCACCTTGAGAAAAGCTGTTCCTGTGCTTGTGGAGTAGCTGCTGTTTCCAAAGTGGGAGGTGTTCATCTTCCTTCACCTTCTACCAAAAAGCGGAACTGCATCCAGCATGTAAATGTGCCAGCATCTTAGCCTGGTACATTCATAAATGCTCAGCAAGCACATGCACAGACTTGGTACTTATTGGAACCAATGAGTTACTCATGTGCATCTGAAGGTAATTGAGATTCTTTTCTGAGGGTTTGTTCTTTGGAGCCAAAAAGTTTTCTAAGTGATCTAATGGGACTTTGTAAAATAGGCTGGTGTTATAGAATTTTCTTGTCCTTTTGCCCAAAGTAGCCCTGTAACTTCCTGAAAAAAGTTTTCACCATTTGGAGTTTAAACCATGCGTTCTATTCCACTGCTGCACCAGAAATATGGGCTTGACTATTCAACCTTGTGGTGCCCACAACATCTGGTTAACGGAGCCTTAGAGCGAGCTGCAGATAACTGCTGGGGACTTCATAGACCTGGGCCCAAAGAAATGTTAAAAGCTGCCTGAACCAGCCGATTCAGGATATGCTTTGAGGTTTGGCATTTTCATAAAGAACATTTCATGAACACAAAGAAACTTTAATGGAAATGTTTGGGAAGCCTGAAATATACTTTAATCAACTGTAGAAATTTATAAGAGACTAGAAGTAAGTGAAAGTCTGGGTCATGCCACCAAAGATTCCAATTCTACACAGTTCAATCTTGAAATCCATCTGAGATAATGAAAAGCTGGTTATCTCTGGGGTAAACCTCCTGACATGAATCAGTGTATAAATTTCAGTTGTTTTGATTACTTTTAGTTGTTCTGATGGGGTCTCTGTTTCTTTTTTTTTTTAATTTGTTTTTGTTGTTGCTATTTCTATTAATTATTGTTTCAAAAAGAAACAAAAAAAACCTCAGACACATTAGTTCAGAAAAGCACAACACTAGATCTTTTTACTCTAAATCAGTTCAATGCTAATGTGTTTTACAGAAAGGAGCATGCTTAGGTCAAGACTGTTAAATCACATTAAGTATTAAAAGCAGTCTAATTCTACAATGAACAATACTAGCAATCACAGTTTAACATCTGCGGAATATGAATCAGAAATATTTTCTTTTTTTGCCAAAGAAAATGTGCAGGAAAATTAATTTCTCTTATGGAGGCCAGAATTTTGAAATGGGAAGCTAAATGGCAAACAGTTTCTTATTTTGAATTTTTTCTTTTAAATATGAACATTAAATAAGAGCAGGTAGAAAACAGTTTGAACATGTTTCAAAAACCTCTTAGCATGTCATCTGGCACAGCAGGTGTGTTCTTTGTTGATTGACTTTTTGAATGGGTCAACACCAAGTATCCTAAAGGTGGCAAGTTGAAAAAAGAAGACAGTGTTAAGGCTCTTTCTAATCTGTAATGCTGAAATTCTTTGCTTTGTAGCTTCATTTCAAGGCAAATATAAATATTTTTATAACAATGCAATTACCTACTGCAAAAACTCTGTATTTCTACCACAAGTTATTACATTTCCTACAAAAATTGTGGAGTAAAATCCTAGGGTTGCCGTTTTGCAGGACAGCACTGTTGCTGATTGTGCTGTTGCCTTCTGGCCACAAATTTTCAAAGGCTTGAAAAGTTTCAGCTTGGCAAACCCAGCCCAGGACATTTACACTCATTTCTCTGACCTGGCCTTTTTGTAAATGGCAAATTTATTTACGCACAGGAAAGGTGCTAGGGTAGATTAGGGGCTGTTTTCTGATTCCAATGTTTTTGTCTGCTATGATGTACTTCTACATTAAGCCCAGATGTTATGTAGTAGATTTAATATAAATAAAATAAATGTGTTTCAGCTTGCCCAGTATTGGATTCCCTCAGCTCTGTGCAGATGCCTTGGCATAGAGAGCAAAATCCTTTTTTGTGAAATGTGGTCACAATGGATGGGATTTGCAGAGGTAAAATTATGTTTAGTTTTATTCTGGTGACTCTGAAGTGTATCAGAGACTCCCATCAATTTCAGTGGAGGTAGAATAATTAGGTCAACACAGATGGTTTCTGATGGACTGATCTTAAAGCAGTGGCTGTTTTCTGTAACAGGTCTAGCCTTTCTGCCTTTGGTCAGCACTGGCTGTCACACTCCGAGTCACCTGTCAGCAGCCTAAAGGCTGCTTATTTTGAGTCATATTCTAGGATACTTATGAACAAAAAGTGCTGTACCCACTGCATTGCTTTGCTTATGTAATTTGTTAAAAAGAACCTGTGAGATAGTGGCTACTGCTCATAGGAACAAAACTTTCCTGAAGCCATTGCCCAGTAATACAGTTTGTTAGACTCTGTGTCCTCATTCATTCCTCTCCACTCTTGCTCAGTACTATTGTGTGTCTCGACCTCTTGGAAGTGTTTAAAAACAAGAGCAAAAGCAGTATTTCTTTGTGTTGTCTTCAAGCATGTCCCCAGACAATGAAAGGCATAAGTGAGCACCAAGGCCAGCAGCTTGATTGCTTTGTATGCCCAGAGTTTCCTGTGAATGAGTATGGGTCAAAAATTAAGCCTGTTCTGGAATTTAATATCATGAGGTTCAGATGCAAACATCACCCCTGAATAGCAAGAGTGCCATTACCTCCCAACAAGAATCAGACTTCAGCACTTATTCTCCATCCAGCAAACCAAAACTACATGTACTACCTTCCATCCTCATCAATAAGGTTCTCAAAATCAGGGCTACATTATGAGTAAATTTATTTTTTTTTTCTTCTAGCTGTGCTTTTGCTGTCCATAAACTGGGAAGCATCAAAGCTGCTCCTGGGTGTTTGTTAGGTTCCCTTCACACGAGCAGGGCAGCTCCTTTCACTCCCTTAGTGGGGGTTAGTGTTTTGAAAGCTGAAGACTATTAGGAGTTCTGGTTGTACATGACTGGCTTGTGTGATGCCTGTTTGTACAACATGTGGCTATAGAGTCAGCCAACTCCAGCTTGCCTAGAATGTTTTCCAGGCACAGATTATGAAGGCCAAAACAATTTCAGATTAAAAAAAAAATAGGCTAACCTACTTTATAGAGCCTTTTACACACCATGCTTTAGAGTTGCTCTCAATTCAGATTCTAATAATTTGAAACTTTGAAAAACATTGTGTGACAATCATGTGAGGGGCTCAAATGCATTGAGGTCTAGAGGCGCAGCTTAGAAAACTTGCCATTCTTTTTTTTTTTTTCCATTTCTAAGGTATCTTAATGTCTCTGACGGGGACTATTTTAAAATTCTTTTTCTTGCTACTCAAGATTTCCTTGAAACTTATGGGTCAGAAGAGCAATTTTTGGAGAGCCTGGAAATGTAATCATGAATATGTAAATGTAATCTAGAAGAATGGGCACATAAGACATGTTGCTATCTTAAATAAATCATGAGACAGACATTTTCACTGTGCCAGTTTGAGAAAAATGTTGAAATAATGAATGGACAGTATTATTGGTTTTTAAATTATTGTTTATCATTTTGATTAGGTGTTTACCTCTCTAGTTGCAGTTACTAAGGAGGATCCACTGAAGGTGTCTACTGTGTCCAGGGCTGCACAGGTGAAATATGCATCCTATATGGTAGTCTCTATTCTAACCATATGATTTAAGACATCTCTTCATGTTTTCCTAGAATACCTCTTAAAACCCATAGAGCTTCATAAAAACTTAACACTTCAGGAGCTATAACACAAAATTCTGAGCTTGTCAGGTCTCGGTGCTCTGTTTCTGCCAACAAAAATTTCTACCTACCAATGGTTTGTGAGCCACTGACTGTCTAAATAGTTATGGAAAATAACTTATTCAGTGCTACTTACCTGTTTCCATTTAAGGTCTAACCCCATTTAAGTTTCTAACCCTCTGTAACTATTCTTAGGCTTATGCTTGTTTTAATGTCAGCTCTCAAATAAGTAAGATCTAGGCAATTTGAATTAAAACAAACTGACTTTTTTTTTCTATTTACCTATACATAGGCCCCTAGTTTGTGTAAGTTCATACAAAATCAAATTGCTGCAGGGCCAACAACTTGCTGCCCAGTTCTTGTGCTGCAGAACTCCCCACAGTGACCCTTGCAAGCTCAGGTTTCCTGTGTTAACAGGGGCTGGGCAGGCAATTGCATTGTACCGTGTGAACTTTGCTCTGGCTGACTTCACCTGAAGAGGGCAGGGGCTCTTTCCTTCTGCCCCTTCCCCTCTCCACGGTAAATCTGTGCCTGTCAGTTGTTGATATAAAGTGCTGCGGGGTGTGTCATAGTGCCCCTCATGTAAGAAAGCATCAGAAAGGCCAGAGGGGATCTCTCCTGTTGCTGTTAATAATGCTGTTTACCTGTTCAGCAGTGCTGCAGAGAGATATTCAAAGTGCAAATCAGAGGAGCAGATGGCATTTGGGTATTGTTTTAGTTTATCTGGGTTCATATGGTTCCAGGTGTCTTTGCAAGATCATTCAGGGCCCGAGGCTGGGACACAGGATGTGGTGCCATGCCCCTCTTGGAGATGTGGGCTCTGCCTTCTGGGAGCTCAGCTTCAGCATCCACCATCAAAGCACTGTGGGATATGCTTGGCACTAGACACATCCAATTCCCAGCAAAGCACTTCAGCATGTGCTGAGGCATTGGGTGAACAGGGAAAGAATATTAAGATTTCAGATGGGGTTGTGGTTTTGTTTTGTTTTGTTTTTTTTTTAAATCAGGTTGGTTTTTTCTGCATACTTTGTTCAGCTTGAGCCTGAGAGATTTTTAGAGATGCTGAGCACTCACTGCAGGAAAATTGAATAGGAGCAGCAAATTCAGGATGCTTTCAAAAATAAGACCTTTCCCAGAAAACAGAAAAAAAGAACTGGCAATTATAGATGCTTGTGTCCTTAATGAATAAAACAGAAATTGGAAAAAAAGAATGTAGCAAACTCTGCTCCTAATGTACCAACAGGGTATCTCTGCTTTCAGCCAGACACAAATAAGCATAAGAGGATACAAATTTCCTTGAAGCTGACCTAGGACAGCAAAAGATTTATGATCATATTCATGAAAAGTGGGCTTGAATGAGCTTCCATGAGCCGAGTCATCCTTTGGACTTTACTCGGGCCCTGCTGAGTTCAGAGGAAATCTGACTGACTCTCATCAGGTCAGATTCTCCTCCTATTGATGCTGATGGCAGTTTTGCCTGGATATAACTGGGAGCAGGTTCAGAGTTATCACCTATAGGAAAACTCCCCCCCTCCCCTATGATATATACATATATATCGTAGTATAAATATAATATCCAGTGGTTTAATTTCAATATATATTTCCCAGGTCTCAAACAATACTCTTATACTATAAAGCCCTAATAAGAGACATATGTTTTTGTAAATATATAAATAAATTGCTGAAGTTACTCTTCAGTTGTGTTACATGGTTTTTCCTTTCTAGCACCCCACCTTTCCAAGAATTTTTCCCAAATAATTGAAAAGAAGGGTGAGGTACATACCGCCCCAAAAGCCTTTTGTCCATAATAGCACAGTGCTTTCCCACATTTCAGTGGCAACCAGGGGTCCCAGATGTTGAGTTGTACTGGATGCATTTCCCAAACATCATCTGGCTGCCTGGCAGAACCTCCCAACTTGTTGCACTGACAGCTGTTAAGTCCCTTGGGGGTGCTTCATGCTCCAGTAGCAGCGCGGCTTTGCTGTTTCTCTCAATAACCATGCTCTAATGGATGCTGCATGCCTTTGACCCTCGTAGTTTAGCTCTTGGTTGTTTTCTCCTTGGCTGTAGAAGTACAGATAGGTCTCCTGCTGGGATTCTTGAGCAGCAGTTTTAATGCATGAAACATTCCAGCAGTCACCATGTACATGCTGGAGTGCCCTCTTTGTTAGGGACCTTTGATTCAGCCCTATGAGCAGCATCTCTAAACACTAGTACCAGCTTGCTTTCCTAACATCCAGATTGTCTAGAGAGAGTCACCACTCCTTACTCCAGCCCTGAGCTGCCACCAGGCAGGGCTTCTTTGTCAGGATGTTGGGAAACAGAGGTCAGTCTGAAACGGGGCTTTTCTAGGAGGACTGACAACAGCAAAGGAAGGGAGGAAAGCAAGGCAGCAGCTTTTTAAAAAAATAAATCCAGACACAAGAGTGTATATATATTTGTATTAGTGTGTGCAGGCATTGCTGTCGTTGAACTGTGCACTTCTCCTACTTCATAAAAGCTTTGGGTCAGCTGAGCTGTTGCCTTGAGCAAAAAGGAAAGTAGAATTGGCTGAACTTTTCCACTTCAGACCTCGACTGGTTTTTTTATCTTTGAAAGCTTCAGAGGTGTGTTTGCAATTCCTCTTTCCTTCCTCGTCACCTCTTTTTCATAATGAGCTATAACGAGAGGTATTACTACAAGGAACAGAAGCACTTCTGGGTGTTGAAGGAAGGGTTAAGAGGACTGGGGTCTGAGGGGGAAGGTGTAAGGGAGTTGGAAGCAGAGCAGTGTGGAGAAGAGCCAACAGAACTCTCCAGTAGAAGAAAAACCTCATAATTTTTGCCAGTAGCAACTGATGTGTTTTGTGCCGTGTTTGGGAAGAGAGGCACACCGCAGGCAGCAGATAGGATGTGTTCCTCCCCAGCAGTGCTGCTGTGACCAAGCAATTAAAATAAAAAGAAAAACTTCCTTCTTCAACCGTTCAGCTGCCTCTGAACCCTGTTACAAACCCTGTGCACAGCAGTCTTGTTGAAATCTTGCTCTGGCACAAGTTTCTACACTGTCTTAAGTCCTCCAAGACTCCTAAAGTCTGCTTAATTTTATTTTAAAAATTCCTCAATTTTGAGCCATTTCTTATGCAGACAATGTTTCCCAAAAAGGTTTCAAAGCTTCTCATGAAACACATCCTTCTAAAAAGTATTGTGATCGTGTCCCTTGCCTTTGATGGAAAAAGGCAGTGTCTGTATGAAAAATAGCACTCTGATTTGGAACATATTTGAGTGAACCCACCTGCTGGTAATAATTGGCACAACCCCATTGAACTGGCTTTGTCACTTATAGGAAAATGCCATCTAGACCTTGGTTTCTCAACATTGCTACTACAATCAAAGATTTATGGCAGTGCTCCAAGGACATTACAGAGATTGTCTTGTCTGCTAGAACATGAGATGCCCAAATTTTCTGCCAGGGTCAAGAAACCTGAAGGTCATATTCTCCTCCTGGAAATTCACTGCCTTTATTTCTGCAGCTGTGTAGCACAAAAACATCTCCACACATATGTATGTGTCAAATGGGGAATGGCAATGGGAAGAAATCTGAATTTGCAAATATTGTATTCAGTCCACTGTAACTTTAACACAGTGTCAACCCCCCTCTTTAATCTACTTAGTGTGATTAGCTTTGAATTTATGTCCAGTCTTGGTCATAATGCAGGTCAATGCCTGGTCTATCTAATCCTACCTCTAGGATGGCTATTGCTACATTGATAGAATTATGGCTGTGATTTTTTCCCCAGTCTTCTGTTGATGAATTCTGGATATAGCAAGGTGTGACTCAAATTTAGATCACAACCATTTCTCCTGAGGAAGAGGCAGAAATATTTCTGAATTACATCATTTTATAAGCACTTACAGAGACAGAACTTTATAATCTGGAGGTCACCTTTTGTTGTCTCCAGCACTGACGTAAACAGTTCTAAAATAATTATATGACTGGTTTTCTAGTTAAGACAGAATAAAGGTATAAATGTGTTTTAGATAAATATGACATTATCCTGTACAAACAAGCTGTATAGCAAGCAATGTTTTGTTCAGACCAAGCAGTCATTGTAACTGAGAGCAGGAAAAAAGGTTGAATGTGGAAAAGTTCATTGTACTACAAGTGTGTTATTATATTTACAGAGCCATTGCATTTAATCATAAGAACAGTTTGTATCCCAGGAGGAGGGAATATGTAAGTGTTCTAAATTGTGGTCAAAATGTGCAAGTGAATTTTTTTTTCCACGTACAAGCAATTCTATGCCAGTCAGTCAGAAAATTAGCAAAAAAAATATTAATTTTTTTGCATTTAATTCATTTTTTTTTCAATTTGCTTGATTATCAGAGGCATTGTTTGTATTATTTTATTATTTTTTCTGATAAAAAAATTTTGGGAAAGAAATCCTTCTTCAAAAAACCCAATTATTTATGTAAGGCAAAAAATGTTTATGTTGGGGTATGTTTATAAGCTTATATTTTCTTTTCATGAAAAATAAAACCATCTGAATATTAATTAAAATAGCTTGATCATTAAAATCCTCTAATCATTACCACAGCCACTGGCCATGCTTCAGGAAAGTGTTTAAATACATGCTGGTTTGTATTTTTCTGTCTCAGGGACTTTCCTAGGTTCTAGTATGTGTGCATAAGCATTCTTCCCAGTTTCAGGTCCTCTCCTTGAGTTGGGATTGCCAAACCCTCATCTCCCTCCACACGCAGAAAAGCCCAGGATTTGTAATGCAGGCTCAGTAACAGTATGCAATTCTCATGTTCTGATTCTGCAACCCCTGACTCATGCACTGTAAGACTGAGATATTTTCCCATTATGCAAAGTTGCACGTTTAACTCGCTGTTGTTTTAACCCCCTGGAAGCTTGAGACTAAAGTCTGTTTCCTTGCTGCTGCAGAAGCTTTGCATTTCTATTGTGTGTGTGTCCCGGGTTGTTATTGTAGGGTTGTGATCTCGGGCTGTTTGGCTAGCTGTGTTCCTTTTTTAGTCTTAGTTCAGTGAAGCATTTGATCTCCAAAAAAGTGAGCTACATGTGAACCGAATTTTTAAAAAAAGCACAAATTTGGCACCTGGTATGACTATATCCATAATTTCTGGAATACTTTTTTGTCTTTCTATATCTGTAACTTCTGAATAACTTTCTGGATAATAAAGACACATTCCCCACACAATCAATTTGCTGGCTGGTGGGATTGCTTTGCTCTTGAAGTAGCAGCCTGAAATACATCTCTCATGGGGGTATGAAAAAAGCCCAAAAAAAGTAAAAAGCAAACCTTGCCGTGCTGTATCAGCACAAACTGAAACCTTTGCGAGTGGATACCGCAGGAGTAACACTTGCTAGCAGAATCGCTTCGTAGATGCAAAAGGAATAAAAAGGAGGCGTCAGTGCTCCGTGCAGGCAGCAGCCTGCGAAATACCTGCAGAACAGGGTACCAACTCCCCGGGGCTGGGGAGTGATTGTCACGGCCGCTCCCTGGGGCGCCCAGCGCGATTCGGGGAGGTCTCGGCTGACCCCTGGTGGCTGCCGGGCCCTCCTGCCCTCCCCTGCATCCCTGCGGCTGCTCTGGGAATCCGCTTCCACTTCCCCGCTCCATCATCTTCCGCAGGTTTAGATCTCAGGCTACCCCTGCATGAAAGGCGACTTAGAATCCTTGTGCAGCTTTTTCTTGTCCTGGTAGAATCATTGCTCGTTTCGTTTTGTTATTTTTTTAGTACTTTTTAAAAAATGGGTTTCTCTATACACAAAGAAAAATATTTAACGTTTAAAAGAAACTCGTGTCTCCAAGCTGTCACAGAAAAGGTAGCAATGCAACTACATGTCTGCTCTTAAGAATCCCTATTACATAAAATATATCTGCACCTTCTTTCAGGTTTTCTTGGAAAAAATAGAGCAGAAATGCATATTTATGGCCTTTCAGCACACCTAACCTTTTTGACTTTTCATACCCAAAGCTTTTCAGATTTTCAACAGGTATTGGGTTTGGGTTTTTTATAAGAGCACAAAAGAAACTCGGTCAGTGTAAACTATTCAACAGAAACTGATTTTTGAGAAGTAGAAATGAATGCAGGTTCATTGAATCAGACAGACACTTGGTGCCTGGAAAAGAAGGCAGAGCAGCAGTTACAGCAAGGAAGAACAAATGAAAACAGAAGAGGGGAAACGTAGAACAAAGTAAGATTACTAATACACCTTAATACCAAGATTTGTTCTATGGATATATTCTGTGCAATCCTAAAGAAAGGATCTTATTCTGGTTTTTGGAGGGTTTTCTTCTGAGTAAATCAGGAATGAATAGATGTTATACAGAGTTGGTATTATACAAATACTTCCAGATCCAGTCCTGACTTCATACACAGGACCTGAGCACATCTTTTGTGCGTGTAACACTTGGTTTCAGTTTCACAAACACTAGCTTCAGTGGATTTGCCTTATGATTTACATGATGTGTGGATAAATGAAAGAAGAATTAGGTCTTTTGTTTGGGTTTGATTTTAATAGAGAAAATCTGTAGAACTAAACTAAACCCAGTGGAATGGCAGACTTGCATTTATGTGTTCTGCAAAAAGCATCTCCCCATTCTTTTTTCTTTTTTTTTTTTTTTTAAATTTCCATTCAGGGTTGCCAAGATACATACAGTACGTGTAAGGAAGCCTTCTTCATCTGAATTAGCAGCACCAATTTTTTATGTCACAGTCTCCTATTTTTGAAGGGACTTGCTAAAAAGGAAATCCCACAATCTTGTCACACGTATCAAGATAAGTAACATTCCTACGGGATTCATTATCAAAGAGATCATTGCAGTTGTATTCTCACATTCTCATTTCTTCTTTCAATGTATTCCAAGCTCTTTTCCTTTTTTTCCCTGTCTGAAAGTGTTGTATATTTTTCATGAGACCTTTCTGACCAATTCCCACTAAATCAGAAGGGTGAACTGAATATGTCTGGCTATGTTACAACCTTCTCCTAGTGGGCCCTTTGCAAAATGTTTGCAGTCTTTGAAAAGAGGCCTCTGTACTTGTACCCACAGAGGTGTAAAACTGTTCATGAGAAGCAGCCAAAGCACAAAGCAGAGGTTAGAGGGTTTGATACAGTTTGTTTTGCCTTTTCAGTCATTCTTCATGCCCTCTTGACACGTCTCTTTATACCAAGTGCCTCTGCAGTAATGAACTCGACCAGTCATGTCACCTAAATGTAATCCACAATTTGGCACAAAAATAGATCACTGAAGTAGAAAGCTTTTTTATTGGAAGTTTTACCCATATTGGTTTTTTAATTGTTTTCTTAAGAGATGGAGGAAAGCTCTCTGTCCCTTCCAATGATGGAGTTTCATTGCCTTCTTGATAAATAATTCTTATGGAATAAGGATGAAACTGAGACCCTTTGGGTTCAGCTCTGCAGGTGTTCCAGCTGCTGGGTTCCAGCTTTGCCCCTGTAAAGTGGATAGGCTGCTATGGCAAGCATCTCTTATGGAATTTCATACTCACATTGCAGATGTGTGAAGGATATCTTTGGGCACAAAAAATCCCAGTTTTATGGCATCTGCCTATCCTATCAGTTTTGAAGAATTATGATCTTTGGTTTGTATTGCTATGAATTGATTTTCCTCTGTGAGGCAAGCTGAAGTCCATGAGTCATGCCTTCCATTAGGCTGCAGCCTGGGTGACATGGCTGGGAACACCAGGCCACTTCATAGCTGATGTAGACAAGGCTCTTTGCCTCAAGCAAGTCCAGAGCTGCATTTACAGGACAGTTGAGGAGTAGATGATTTGGCTGCACATAAGATGACCTCCAGATCCTTGCTGGGTTTTACCAAAAGTCTGATGCAGATATGGAGGGATGGACAGAATCAAAGATGACACAGATCTTTAATTTAAACAAGACTTCAAACAAAGTCTTCAAATAGCTGAACTTTTTTCATGTTTGCTCTTGTAAGCAGCAAAATGTCTTGGATCTTTAAAACAATTCAAATTCAACCATTATTCGGTGAGGATCTACATAGAAGAGTATGAGGAAGTCCAGCCTTGGCTGACTGAAGTGTTTACCTTCTGGCCTTAAAAAGTGTGAGAATTTGTGTGCTCCCTGGTGGCGTGTTGATGAACAAAGTTAATAGAATTTTTAATGTAAGATGCAACCACTGGTTCAAATCTACCACTGCTTTAAAATATGAAATAGATACTTGTCTCATAAAGCTAGAAATCTTTTTGTTGGTGAACATGGCAATTTACAGGTGTTAAATTAGCCACAAGGGAACTGCTTAGTCCCCTGATGCAACAGAAGTATTTTGAGACTTACCATGAAAAAATTATTAAAGCCATGCAATATAGAGAGTATAAAGTTCAAACAAGAATGGAGAGTGCAAAGTTATATCTGTATTTCTATGAAATTTCATAAAATGGGATTTTACACTACGTAATACAACCTACTGCTTCAACCAAAATAAGGAGCATAGTTTGATATTTTCATTAAATGCAAAGTATTTGTAGATACTGGTGGCAATTAGGTGTTGCAAATGTAGTCATCAGTTTGAAACTAAGCATATAAAATGGTATTTTAATAAAAAATACAGTCACCTTGGTACCTGAATCTACCCTTATTGTATTGCATGGCAGACACCCTTTGCATTCGACTGCAATCACAGGTTAACAAGAAGGGAAATTTCAAGGCATAGAATTAGCTACAGGAAAGTTCTCCCATTATTGAATGAATGCAATAAAGACACAGCAAAATTTACAAGGAAAAATTTAATAAAATATTGACTATAAAGACTACAACATTCTATGTCTGCTCCACAACTTATATCCAAAACTGTGAGTGTTCAAAAGTCCATGCAAATTGGACTTAATTTACTTTACTTCTATTTCCTTCTTCAGGAATATGAAGTGAGCACAATAATATTCCTTTATTTTATCTATAAATGGTTTCTTGTATAGGAGCTTATTAAAAAGGAGGCAGGGTTAGGCTGTCCAGGATGTTAGAGTGATTTTGTCTTGGCAGCTCAAGAAGAGGCTGAGTCCAAGGCCCTGACTGTTTGCTAGAGTCTTGCCAACAACATGGATTCCCCTGATCAGACTAAGAAATGGATGGACAGTGACAAGTGGACTCTTTCCCAGCTCTATTTTTGTCATTGCTGCCAACTGCCAGCTTTTGATATGATATTAATCTTTGGCTGTGTAGAGGGCTTTTGGAATTTACATGCCAAACTCTGCCATGGATCCCCAAGTTTCCCTGTTAAGTTTCCACATAAAAAAAAGTTACTTTCACTGCAAATATTTCTATTGTGAAAAAAGAGAGGAAAAAGAGTTGCTAGGGAGGCTGTGCCTTCTGTCTTTTTTTCCCAGGAAAAGCTCTTAAGGTGAAGGAGACACAAATGGCTGCTCTCCAGATGGTTTTTAAGAACATAAAGGTCCAAACCATAGACATGAGAAATAAGCTAATTTCTGTCACATCTCTTGGACCCATAATAAATTTATCCAGATGTAGTTTACTGATTGGTAGGGTATTGAATTTTCTATTGCATTGCATGGCTGTTTATGGAACTGGAAATGGTTGTGAAAAACCCCGTTTGCCAACTACCGTCTGTGCACAGAAATTCTCTTCAGTGTGCAGCTGTGGTGGAGTCTCCTCCTCAGGCTTTCCTAGCAGGGAATGCATCAGCACACCATACACCCCTTGAGCATCTGAAACGATACATGTAAAGAGCTAAAGATCCATCCAAGCTGTCTGTCACACATCCCAGCTAGATGGTGACGGGGTGGAGGGGAGCAACAGTCCCCCTCTCTCCGGCTCTGCAAAATCCCAGGTACCAGTGGGGGCATAGAGCAGAACAAAAGGGCAGCAGCACCAGCCCTGGGGTGGAACTGGGGTAACTTTATTCCATGGTAAAACTCCCCTCCCCAGGGTCCCAGGACCCCAAACTGGGGGCAGACAACAGCTCATAAACAAGGGGAGGGCTCAGGGGAGGACACAATCTTTAACTAATCAGAAGAAACACAAGGCGGGGAATACAATGCATAAACCAACAAAGGATTTCAAGGGAGAAAAACAGCTTCAGTGAACTAGTGGGGTTTGGAAGAATACAAAACTGACAGGAAATTTTCTAGGCAAAAGGTAGGTTTGGGGAGAGACTGGCATTTCATGGAAGGAGAAGTAAAGAAAGTTCTGGGGAAGGGGTATGGATAGGAGGGGTTTAGAACTTGGCAGGGAATAGCTTGGTAACAAACAAAAAACCAACCACCTAACTAAACTAAATAACAATAAAATAACAAGTCTAGTTTTAAAAAATTTTAAAATGCAAAATGGGAAGCCTGTGCCAATCTAAAAGCAAAAAAAGGACAGCATAAAGAAATTACAAAATTGCGAATCAAACAGTAATTATACTAATAAAACAAAAACCACACCACAACAGTTGTCCCAGAGAGGTCTGGACAGTGTTCCTACCGAAGGTTTACTCTGAGTTGCAGCTTTTCCCACGATCACAGTTTTCTGGAGAAATGGCCTATCAGGGCACCTGCACCTAGTTAATACCATCACAGGAAGAAACTTGCCAGCTTGAGATGGATAATGTGTTAGGGATCATGGTAACCCTTTGTCTGCCATGGGCCCAGATTTCAATGCTTTCTTCCAAAAAAACCCCCAAAAACCTTGGAAGTCAAAGGAAATTTCTGGCCCAAGGGAGGTGCTCTGTATGAAGTATTTTGCACAGTTTTACTTATGCAATAGTTTATAGATGAATGGGGGAATGACAGGGGCCAAGTATATTATTTATATGTAGTATGGTCCAACTGCTTCTCAACCTTATCTGCCATTTCTCTGCATCCTTGTTATCTTACTACCCATGGTGGTCCACAGTGAGTTCTCCTGTATCCTCAGACAGTAGACAAAGTGACTTTTAGTTACTTTAAAACCTGTGGTGTTGGTGTGCCAGCATTGTCAGTGACTCCAGCCGGTGATTGAACACAGCAGTATTTTTCCCTACATTTATGAAACATAAAGATATTTGTTTTGATTCCATCACTGTCACCTCATTAGGCACTAGGAAAGTTAGGTTATACATTGAATCAGTTTTGCACTTGGTTTTGTTTACTTTTCATAAATTAACATGGTAATTCACTGTAATAAAATTCTTTGTTTACACAAAGATATCAAAAGGCATCGTCCATTATTCTCCTTAATGTTACAGCTTTAGAATGTGCCGTGAAAAGCTCTGTTTATATTGCACTGGATGGAGCACTTACCACAGAGCGTCACATCCCAGATATGCTCTGCTGCTCTGCAGCAGAGAAATGCCAAATCATGAAGGAAAGAAAAAAGGATCTCACACAACTATAACCACCCCCAAAAAAATCACCTTCTCCATTAAAATGTCTCTCATCTCACTGAATTGATTATCCTAAACTCTGCCTACTTCCATTTGCATTCCTGTTTCTCAGCCTAGCAGGTAGCAACGAGATGCACTCCTAAAGCATGAGAAGGCTGAGTCCTATTACCTGCAGTGGTTACAATGGCTGTTCAAAGTCATTAGAGCAAGAGCCATCTCCAGTGAAGGCAGAATTTGGACAAACTGTCCACTTTTACCATTGCAAACAACTGATTCTCTGCCACGAAAGGCACAAAATGCTCTTCAGTCCCTCTGTGCCTTAACAAATTTTGAATTCAGGGTGCCCTTCCCTACTGATCGAAAGTGGTTTTGTTCTCTGAAGAGAAAATGGTTTGCACTGCCTCTGATTTCTGATGCTGCTTGGTGTTTGCAAACATGTTATTTCTTTCTGCTATGTAGGGTTTAAGGCTATAGAAGAAAATATTGTTCACTTCTCACATGTGGAAGTGAGTTACTGAGAGCAAAACAAAGCCTAGCTTAAGCTTCTGTTTCTTCTTTTCTTTCTCTTTCCTCTTTAAGGACTGTTTATGTTTGCATGACCTGCAGGGGAACTGGAAGTGCACTAGATGATCTAGCAAAGCACAAAACCTCCACAAATATGTGTGCTTTATTTTTTTGCCTCCTCTGAACTCTTTTGGGAAAAAAATAAGCAGGCAGAAAAAGGAAAGGATCTGATGGGTTAAAAATTCACTATTGTGCTTTACATCAGATAACATTCTGGCCTATATTTGCATCAGGCTCAGCTGATGTCACTGAATGGACAACACAAGGCAAATGAGATCCAGCCACGCTTTGCCACAGCATACAACAAAAGCGTCCACAAGAAGAGGTTTTCTTCTGAGCTTTCAACTTTGATTCTTTAAAAAACAGGAGGCATATTTTAAACCACCATTTTTATGGACAAAACTTTTCCAGAAGTCTTATGATCATGCATGGAATATATAGATTGAAAAATCTTGCAGGTTTAATTTTTGAGATTAAAGAATAAAAATTACAGCACTTAGAAATAGGCTAATAATTAAACATTTCATGTAAAACATTCAAAAATCTTGTATCTTAGATGGATGACATGATGACAAAGAGTAATTTTTACTAACTTCTGTATTATCATGCATTCAAGATAAGGCGCAATAAATTAGCTGTGTTCTGGAAATCCACAGCTTAGAGAAAGGCTTCTCACACTTTCCAGCATGTGGTTTGTGGAGCACTGGATGCAGGTCAGTTACTTGCTGGTGCTCCTCTCCCAAAACACAGGATTGTGTAATGCAGCACACAGGCTGTAATGCAGGATGGATCCAACCCCAATGATAGATAGAAGTGGGCACAGCAGATGTGGTGGGCTGACCTAGGTCCTGCAGAGGAGGTGTCACTGCAGCCACTGCAGTTGTGGTGCAGGCAAGCATTGAGCTGCAACAGGGAGGTTAATCACCAAAAACTTGTCTGAGATCTTCAGGCAAGTAAGGAAAAACATGGAGCAAGAAGTATTGGGATATTAGGGAGTAACAGTACCCAGGGAAAGCTCTCAGCACAGCAAAGTGTTAATTGGTTTGGCAACATCTTCATGTGGAAGAAGCCTTCCTACCCCATGGGTCATGTCCTCAGGCTGCTTAGAAGCACATTAGCAGCTGCCTGGGGCTGTCCTCCGCCATGCAGATAGTCCCTTGCCTCTCTCCCACTTCCGGAGAGACTCCTCTTGCCATGACAGCTTCTCATTGGACTTGATCCCAAATCCACACAGTTTATGGAAAGGTTTCTACGAAGGTCAACTTCTTTGATTTGAGTCAGTGCACAGAGGCACTCCTGAATTTTGGGAGTTCAGAGTGGGTCGCTGAGGCTCCATCACATGTTGAGGTGAGGAGGATGGGGACAGGCATGGCAATGCCTGTGAAGGGCCAGAGTGGCTTGAACTTGTTCTCTACCTTCCCCCTCCTGCATTTTAGGGATTTTTATGGGAAACACATTTGTAATGTATTCAATTGCATCTATGCAGTGGAGAATTAGATTGGCATAAAGGTAAACAACTAGCAAATTATTCATAACTCAAAATCTGCCCAATGTCTCTTTGTTCCAAAACTTTAGAAATTAGAGACTGCTCACCAGATGTTATAAAAGAAATTACTAATTTAACTGCTAAACTGCTAAAAGGCTCACTCTAGTAATATTTTCTTGCAGAAAATGTCTGTATCTTGTTAAATGTTTATTGAATACTGTAATTATATTACATTTGCTGTTAAACGATATTGACATTTTTGAATAAAAAGGGGGTTTTTTTGTGTGTGTGGTTTTTTTTTTTTAATCCAAGCAGGATCTATAACATGAACATCTGGTTACAACCTAATGTGTGGCATTGAAACAAAAAAAACCCTCCCCACCCTCAAAGAAAAAAGCCTTCTGCCAATGTTTTTCTCTGTGTATTATTTTTTCAAAGTAGCTCCGGCTTTTGTAGCACCAGCTATGATTAAGTACCAGGACTTTCTCACTATCAGCAAATGTTTAAAGGCAAGTAACCAGCAAGGCTTCAGCAAGCTGATGGCTGGTGGAATAAGGATATATTTAGCAATGAAACAGCTGTTTCTTGAGCAATAACCCAGCTGTTTGGCTTTGAAAATACCTGTTAGAGTTATTAATCATATTAAAAAGTAGAAAAAAATGCTCTGACTCTGGAAGGCATGAAACAGACATTTTAAATGCCTTTATTTTCCTTAATAAAAAAGGTGGCTTTGTCACTCTAGTGAGTGTAAAGGGGAAAAAAAAAAAGGGGGAGTGTGGTTTGGAATATTTTAGAAGTACACAGGTATTAAATTAGATGCACTTAATATTCCTGTCAGCTGCCAATCAAGTTTCCTATCATCATTTAATGGACTATGCTCTTGTAAAACTCTTGCAAAATGCTTTGTAGCACAGTGCTTTCCCTATTTGTTCCCTCCTCTAACTCTGTTGAATTACTGAGGAGGGTTCAGACGTGATGCTGACTAACTGCACTACTCTGCGTGTATTTAATTTTTCCCATTTCCTATTGGGTAATGGAGGACAGAAATTTGGCTCCCTTAGGCCTTGGGACCTATCCATAACTCAAAGAATGTGATTTCTACTGGAGGCTAAGGGTAAGGAATACGTATAGAATTCTACCATCTAACTGGAATGTTGGAGACAGACTTTCTTTCATAGGATTTCCCTGTCATGCAGTAGGTTTACCTGAGAGAACCAATTGCAGTGTGCTGGACCCAAACAGATGTGAGACACAACTCAAGTATTAAAATTGCAACTTTTGCTATTCATAAAGGTGTTTCTGGCTGGGAACATCTTCAAAAACAAAAGTTTTCTTGTATGTTTCTAGGACCCAATCCTGGCTGCTGTATATGCATAAAAAGTAATTCTAGTGGCTCAATTGTTATTCCAGGTGGTCCTACACTGCACAGCTGGAACCGCTGCAAGAAAGACCTATGTGTGTACAAAGCACATGTTCTTGGACAATGCATTAATTCACTAAAAAGTGGACAGATACATTTCTTTTGGCTAGGTTTTTGGATTTTCTGACTTAGGGTATTTGTGTTTTCTTTTCCTTTATGTCTTTTAAAGAAGAAGTAAATAGAATAAAACTCATATATGTTAAACATCACAGACTGAACTACTTTTTTCAGCTTGAACTGAATATAACAACAGTTTTAAAGCAGAATGCAGTATTTTGACCTGTTAAAATTATATGTTTCATTTACAGGAATCTGAATTGGAGAAGCTATACATTTTATTTATATAATCACTTTTTATAAAATCACCCATATGAACAGAAATGTATCTGTCAGTGATGCAAATAGCTCAGACTTCCATCAAAGATATAACTCATGCATTGACGTCTACATGGACTATCATAGCTAAAATCTGCTCCCATTTATCGTGGTTTACATTTTTTGTATTAAAAGTAATCTGCCTGCTGTACAGCAGAATGACTTGAGGGTCTGGCACCGTTCCCTCCCAGACTCGTGTGATACAGGATGAATGTGCACACTTTTGCCCTGGGGCTGGACATTCTCTTGCCTTACTGGATATAAGCTTACCTTTCTTCTTGCAATCCTGTGACTTCACCAGACTTGAGAAAGTTTTGGGAAGGAGACAAATAATTAGGAGACCACATAATGACCCCTTTTTTTGGCCACCCCCAGCATTAACCTGCTAATGACACTATGACATCCAGAAAATAAATCACCTCAGCAGCTAAGCATATGATAAAAATGTGTTTGGACTCAGTAAATATTATGCCAAGATATTGTGTCCACATACACAAACAGCTCACAGACTGACAAACTAG
The DNA here is from genome assembly GCF_015832195.1 of Motacilla alba alba. Classification (NCBI taxonomy): domain Eukaryota; kingdom Metazoa; phylum Chordata; class Aves; order Passeriformes; family Motacillidae; genus Motacilla; species Motacilla alba. Next base: position 68,566,262 of record NC_052017.1, on the reverse strand, counting down.
CACTAAGAGAATTTTTTATATAAATGGAATTATTCCTAGCTTGCAAAAGGTATTTTTGTTTTCAGGTTCTCCATTTCCCCCAGAACAACACCATGACCTAGCTTTCACTGCAAGAGTTTCTTTCAAATCAAATTGAGGACAAAACCTACATTGCAGGCAACCAAATGCTCACATTATTTCAGGTGTGTGAATGGGTCCAGTTTAAGCCTGGTCTTCATCAGGATCAGGATGCCAAAGGTTTATTCTGTAGTGATTTGCATATACTGGCATTACAATATATGCCTGAAGGCTAACAGAAGTGACCCAGGGAAAGAGATTCCATAGAAAAGGCAGCAGCCAGTGAGGACTGAAGCCTGTCTGCATCACTCAATGTGCTGCTCCACATCCCCTTGCAGGTTGTGTGGTTTCACCTGAGGCTGGGGGCCCCTGTGGCAGAGAGGTGAATGGGGCAGATGAGCTTTTGCAGTGGCTACTGGGTGCCCTGGTAGGATCAGTGTGTCTTCTGCTGCTTCTGGAAAGGGCCTTAACCTCAGAAATAGCAAAATTTGTCTCAAGGTTCCACCAGTAGCAACAGGCCTGACATGTTGGCTGTTTGTCCATTTTTTTTCTCTCTCTTAGAAGAATACGAAATGCTGATTATAATTTAACATTGTATATCATTATTAAATATTATAAAAACTACAGTACTATAATTACATTTATATTTTTACAAAGTATAATTATATTCATAAATACACACATGCTATAAATGTGTTTCTATATTTCTCAGAAAGATAAACAGAAAAATCTTGATAATATTATCCACCTAAAAAGGTTTTTAAAAAAAAGGAAAAGGAGCTAATTGCCTAAGTGTAATCCTTGAGAAAAAAAAATCATTGCTTGTTGTTTCTGAGCATTTTCAGCACTCTGGAGCAAATGTAGATGTCCATTTTTTTTGTGGAGATGATATGGTGTGAATTTTTTAAAAGTTCTCAAGAACACTTTAACCTGCCTAGTCATTGCTGAACAGCTATCCAAAGGGCCAAAGGAGAATTAAGACACTGGCCAAGATCTGAAACAAATCTGACTAACAGCCTGCCAGAGTTCCCAAAGGAGCCCTTCCCAAGTGCTGTTAACTCTTTCTCATTCATTGTATGGAAAACCACAGGTGTATATTGTCATTTTGATTGTTCCTCATGGGATGGATCCCAGAAACAGAGGGGAGTGTCTGTGCTCATCTCCCATCTTAAAGCAGGGTACTCTGCAATTGTCTCTCCACATGCCAGTCTATCAAGATACAAATGCTAAAAAATATTAAAAGCTAATGACATAATCAACATTTTATATCATCTGCAAAATGCCATCTTTTCCGATGGTAGGCATTCAAGAAAATAAACACTATATCAATACATGAAAAAAATTTGAAATTATTAGCTTCTCTGCAGTTCTAGCCATTTTTGTCCACACATTTCCAAGGTAATCACAATTGGCATTGTGATGATGATGATGATGATGATGATGATGATAATAATAATAATAATAATAATAATAATAATAATAATTTTGCAGAACTGCAGTATTTGTGCATTGATTTCTAATGCACAGCTTGTGCCATTACCTTCTTTTTCAGTCATTGTTGTCGGCTCACTGAGAGCACTGCTTCTACTGCCTAGCCTGGATTCGTGTCCTTGTGAAATATTTGTGATCACATCTCTGTTAATGACACTAGAATGAGAACAGAATAGTCTCCAAACAGTAAGCATTTATTTTTAAGACTGTTCTTATGTACCATTTATTAAATCCCTGCTTCTTCATCCAAATTCTAACATTTTATTAGTGTTTCTATTTATTTATTGACTTTTACAGAGCAAGGATACGAAGTTAGTTTTCAGGACACAAAGCTTTGTTTTATATACAGTTACTAAGTATAGCTGAATCCAAGGCAAAATATACTAGAAAGTAGAAGACGCCAACTGTTGGGAGCTTTTTTTTTGCTTGGATAGTTTTTATTCAGACATGTTTTTCTTTTCATGCAGAATTCAAACATGCTTGCTTGAGCAATGCCATCTGCAGGATTTGTAAAGACAGTGATTCTGTTCTTCCAGGTCTCCTTTTTTCGAAGACTTAAATCCATCCTGAATGTGTGTATCAACTAGCAAGATGTCTGTCTGCCTCCTAACTTCCCACTGCAGGTATAAAAGTACTGTCAAAAGCAGCCTGTCATGCATGAGACTGAGAAAAGAGGAAAAACAGTCCTGTCCCCTACAGCGTCTGGGGACAGCAATCCCCAAACTCGTCACAGTCAGGAATCATAAAGGGTGCTCCTCTTGAACAGTGCAGATGATAGACAGGTTGCATGCCTCTTTCCCCTAGTAAGCCTGAACAAGGCCATTGACTGTCACCTTGTAGTTCATCTCTTTCCACAGTTTAGCTTGATGCATTGTTAGGATGTTTTATTCCTTTTACCTGAAGAGTGATGGCATGTTCTAAATCTTGTCTATTTTTTCACCTATTTTAGTTTAATAAAAGACAATACCTCTCCACATCTGGCCTTGGTTTTACCCTTGGATCATCATTGCTACAACACTACTTATAAAAAGCAATGCATCTAAAAATAATATCCTTTTTAAAAAAAAAAAGTTTTATCAAGTACAAGTGAAATGTCAACATTTTCATAATCTATGAGTACCATGAGCAAAGGCAGGATGTAGAAATGCTGGTGGTCCACTCACTAATTGATTTAAAAGGCAATAAAGATAGATTGTTTCTTTTAAGTCTCTGCACTTGCTTTTCCTAACTCATAATCCCTGCTCTGCTCTACTCAGTGCTAATCTCTTTCACTGATAGTTCTGCATGGATCTCACTCCTTTAAAAGGCCCTTATAAAGCTTTGTATCTCCAAAACAGCTTTCTCTTAGTGCCTACGTGTTCTTGGAAGAATCTTTTTGTCATGTCATGCAAAGCAGAAAATTAAAGTCAATTTCCTCTTTCTCAGCCATTATGTCTGTGAGCTAGAAGGATATCAAGGCATGGATGATATATCATTAAGTGTATGAACATTGTAGTGTTAGAGAGAGAAAATGACACACAATTGTGGAAGTCAATGGAAAGACCACTGGGAGCCCAAAGAGGGCTAAGCTGTTTATCCATTTTCAGTTGTTTTGTATATGCTGTAGTTGAAGTACTGACAGATTATCTAAAGATAGAATTAAAATAAACTTTTGTTCCCTGGTTTAGGAACTTCAGGTGTGAACATTAAATCTGACCTAACATTAGTCCTGCCTCTGAAGGTTTAAATCATTCTGTGACTCTGTCATCTTTTTACACTGAAATGTCTTTTGCTGGTGAGTTATAAAAATTTATTCCATGAGTGAAATGTACATCACAAGGATTGGTTTTGTACAGAAGTCTATAGGATGGAGACCTGTGCACTAGCTTGATCAAATCTTGTTTTGCTATATTATTGTGCATACTTTGTATTGTAGAGCGTTTTTTTTTACATCTTGCAACCTTGCCAATTTATTTCTGCAGCTTTGAAACACCTCTTTTCTCTTGTTCCTTTTACTTCATGTTGTGTATGCATACACAAAATGAGCACCACTTGAATTCTTCCTTACTAACGTTATTTACACATAGAGAGCTACCCATCAGCTATGCTCCTTCTTTATAAAAACACAAATGCAGTCTTTAGGAAGCTAATGCTAAACCTCATTTCTTTCTTTCAAGGCTTGGAAGGACGCATTGGGAGCTTGTAAAGACAACTTTAAGTCAGTATCAACCTCATGTGAATATGTCATGAAGAGCTATCAGCTCTCAAACCATTATGCTTACTGCTTGTTCTCTAGTATTGCGAAGGTATGTTGACTAAAATACATGGAAAGCTATAAAAGTGCCTCTCACCTGATATTGTGATGTCCTCAGGCTCTTACATAAGAGGGTGACCTCATGGTTACAGCATGGGGCAGGATGACCTTTCTTCATTGCCTGCCCCTACACAAATTTTCTGCAGGGCTTCAAATAAGTCATGAGAACAGGTGGAACAGAACGGACAGTGTAGATTGTTGATCAGATGTCAGCATGTACAAACCTGCAAGGGTAAGAAATTAGAGAAAATTTTCTCTGCCTTGGACACCTGCTGTCCTTGCCTTGAAGTAATGGGATGTACTTTGTTGTTTCTAAATATATACTTAAATATTTCATGGTTATATAAGTATAGTAAATAAATGTTTTCTAGATTGCACTGCATAGGGGTCTTTCAATGAACTTCTATAGATAAACACATATGCCTTTTCCTTGTCTTTTCTCCTCCTCTCCTTCTTTTCAGGTTATACAGGAAGTTCTCAAGAATCAAACCAAATCAGTGTTTCACCATTGATAAAACGAGCCATGTTGTTATCAGATATTTACATAATTATTCATTGCTATTGCTCACATAAATATATACATGGTTGGGTTTTTTTTGCAATGCTTTCATAAATCTCCAGATGAGGTTGATTCCTTCTGCTGAGAGATTTAATTGTTCGTATATGTTTTCCATGGGAATGATGAAAGCCAGCTAGAATTAATGCTGAGTGAACTAGAGCAATCCTGGATTATGATGAATGGAAGTAGTGAGTGATGTAAGCAAAACATTACTGAGTTTGAAGCACCTATAATTAGAGGGTCATGATATTTCAATTGAAAGTTGCCATGTCAAACATGGGACAAATACAATACTTGTCTTTTACTCCTGAAAGCTTTTGAGCAAGAAATTAGTTAATCACAAAATGGCATGTGGTTATTACACAGCAAGCTTGCATAACTTTGTCAGAACAGGTCTCATTTACATCAGGAACTAATTAAACAAGTGAGAGCTAAAACATTGGGAAATGTTCCTTTGGATCTTGAGCTGATCCTGGATACACAAAGTGCTGAAATCACATTTAAAAAATTTAGTCTTGTCACTAATGAGGAGCTAAGCTCTTTTACTACAGCTTCTCATACCTGCTAGGCTCCTGGCTTAAATAAATCAGGAAACATTAATCTGGGTTCAGGTTGCTCCCTGGAAATTCCTTGTTTGACTCATTTAATTTGAATCAATAGCTCATTTTTTTATTTGTTTGCCCCATAGAAGATTTGGCTCAAAGACTACAGGGTGGTTACGTAAGGACCTGTCAGGAGGCAGCTGGAAAGCTTACCTCTAAGGATAGTATTTACAGAGATGATGACTGTACTTAAAAGGATGTGACCCGTATACAGGAAATCATGGAGATAAAGTAGCCCTGTTTTTCTAGTAAAACTCATTTCTAATGAAATCTAAGAGTTTCTGAGACGTAACTCAAAACTGAGTGTGAGCAAGAGGAGGTTGTAAAAGAGCATCACTTCTGGACAAGAAACCAAGCAGGTCAAAACAATGGGCTTTAATTAGAGGAGACAGAAAGTGGACAGAATACTGGATTTTGGAGGCAAGACATCAGAGGTGCAGATCTCTGCCTCTTGTACAAAGCAGCATGTATAATCAGACTCCTGGTGGCACACAGTGGACCTTAGGTTCACCTCAGTCCTCATTTCCTGAGGTTCTTTTGACACCACTGAAGTCTATTGAAGACAGTCTTCTCTGGCAGTATTTCAAGAGAGAAGGGATATTATGAAATGCAGCAAGAGCAGAGAAAAATAAATTATCATATGTAATGTCCTTTTAACATTGTGTATGTAGAGGGGGAGTGTGAGCATGTGCACACATGTAAGTAATCTGGATTTAAACTGATTTTTAAATTAAATTCTGTCAGATGTGCAAAATTAACAGAAAAAATATGTTTCTATTCTGCATTGTCCACATTTGGGTAAGCTTGACTGGTAATAGCTGTGAGTAAAAAGAAATAAGAGAAAAGCAATTCATAGTGGTGCTGCTGCTTTGGGAGAAAAAAATGGTCACCAGTTGCGGTGCTTCACACAGGCTTTGCTACATTTCTTTTCCTTTGCCTCTCTAAAGGGAAATAGATCAGGGCCAGCGCACTGTATATATTAGCAGGTTAACATACTGGGCTATACTTGCACTTTATTGTAAATGTTTTTGGTACTTCTTCTAAGTCTGTGTTTACCTTGGGTATTTTCTTAGTTCACACATGTGAAATAACAGCTGGGACTTGCCAAAATATAGCAGTCAAGTGCTGTACATGTAGTAGCTTTAAAACTAACACAGGTGTCCTAGATCCCTTACGCAGAATAAACAGAAGCACACGATCAAGAGTGTGTCTAACTCCTCTCTTCTGGAAATGACGTGTCTTGAAATGCTTGATCTGACAGTCATGGCCTCTCAAGAAAGAAGTATCACAGAGGTGAAATGCTGTTGATTTCTACAAACAATTCCACTGCCTTTATTTTTTTCATATAAATGCATTATCGTCATAATTTGGGTCTATCTTTTTCCACCCTTTTCTTTTTCAAAGGAAAGGCAAGTACATTTAATGAGCTCAGTTCACTCCTGGGTCACACCAGGGCAGAAGGACAAGACCTCCATTGCTGGAAAGACCACCCAAAGAGGAGGAAGCTGTGCTTGCCCAGGAGGGAGGTAAGACAAGAAGGTCCCAGCAATTTTCTTCCAGAGCCCAGGGCATGAGCACCAGCAGCCTCACGAGCAGAATCCGTGGGGCCCTGGCCATACAGAAGGGGTCTGTTTCTTTTCAGTGTGATCCCACCTCACTTCCTTTGTGCTGGAGAGGCTGTCTGTGAACAAAACAATACCATTGGATTGAGCTGCTCAGCGTTTTTATGGCTTCTATTGTTTTTGTCTCCATGATTTTACATTTCACTCCTCTTTCCACATCTGACAGAGAAATAAAATAGGATAGAGTACAGCAATGGTAGCTAATATACACAGAGGAGGAACTTGCCATGGGCTTGTCCAGCTGCAGGCAACTACAATTGTGAAAATAATCAAGAATCCCACTGATAATGCACAGCAGTCATGGAAATTTGGGACAAAATTCAGGGAGGATGGCATACACAAGTATCACATTCCCATGGGAACACTTGTGCCATCTTGTTGCCTGCATAAAGGACTGTAAGTAGACAAACAAGCTCAGGCACACACAAGAAAGAATAGCAGCAGGTTGCTTCTCCCAAAGAGGTTCTGCTTTGCAAAGATGCTCTTAGAGTAGCACTCAAAGTACTATAAGTGAAGACATTCACTTGGAAAGTTCAGTCAAAAGGAAGTTGCATTTTCCATAGTAATTCCATTGACCTACACATTCTCATGAAAGAATGTGATACTGTCTGTAAGAATAGAAATTAAGTCATTGGAAAAGGACCACTGACCCTCTGGAATTAATGTACTCAGTTTAAAAATCTGTGAGACTGGACAGAGGCTTCCAATATGACAAATATAACTAATTTTGCATCTGGAAAATGTATCTGCATTATTAGTTCTAGCATATAAATTCCTATGGGTTGCTCTAATTAAAATAAATGCTGAAAATTTATTTCTAATTACACCATGAAAATGTTTTTCATAAAGAGTACAAAAAAATTATCATGGTAACAGTTATTTGTGTAAATTTCCAATGCTAAAATACTTTTTTTCACTGCAGGGCTAATCTAAACTAAACTTCTGATGTTGCCCATAGTAGCACTTGGTCTCTGTGCCTGAAAAGTTGTCTGCTTTTTCCAGCTGGATCAGTTGATCTGATGAAAGATATTGCTTCTCCTTAGAGCTTACCTAGCTGGTTTTGTAGATATCATAAATCTTATAGAGTGTTTCATCCTGACCTTTCTGTAGAGGTAAAAGTGTCTTGGATTCAGATCTAGATTCCTGAATACTTTTCTTGTAGATAATGTGATACATTTAGTTTTCCACATTGTGCATGGCCAGCACAGGATTAGCATGGCATTAATTGATTGCAGGAGGATCAAGTAAGTGGATTAGAGCTGCTTCACAACCAAGAAAGTTGATGATCCTGAAAGTAAACTCCCTCAACTGGGGACATGAGATGAAGTAAAGAAAATTTAATGGACTGTTTTGAGAAATGGGAAAAGCCAGACTATGTCCTTTTTTCCCAGTATATTCCAGTTATCTCTTGGGATAACTATATTTTAATAGAATGCAAGCTTTCTTTTTAATATGATCCTTGAAATTTCTTTTAAGCCACCTAAAATGTCATGGCTTTTTCCTTCATCAATCAAAACATATTTTTTTTAACTGTGGGATGTTTGTTCAGTAGAGCTCGCTGTTTTTCTTTCATTGATTTTCTTTTTAACATGCAGTTGTTGAAAACTTAATTTTGAGTTTAGTCAGCTTTGTTCAAGATGCATTGCTATTCCAAGTAGAATTTGTGGTATGTTTTCTACAGTCTGGTGTAAGGGATGTAAGGCATGATGGATGATGTTTGGAATGGAAAGATGAATGAATACAGCCATTACCAAAGCTGCTCTCTTGATCTGAAAAGAGAAATCCATTTCTTTGTTATTTCTTGATAAGGAATTTACAGGAACACTGTGCTGAGTTTTGTGGGTTTTGTCTTTTAAAAACTTTGTGAATATAAAAACATATTAGAAGTGCTGGTGAAGGGAGCGTGTTCCTATTTCGACTTTATGGTAATTTATTAATCTTTCTATGCAAATTTGGCACATCTCCCCCTGGAAAATTTTTCTCCTATCAGTATTAGTGTTGCCCACCCAATGTTAGTAAAAAGCAGTGGTTATTCCTGCTTTTTTATTTCTGCCCAGAAAGATCCATTAAGTTCTCAGTCACAGTGTCAGGTTGGAGCAGACATGGAGACTGGCCAGGGTTCAAAACCCCCTGCCCAGAAGTGATGCAGCTCTATAACACCAAAATGGCAACACATGGGAATCTATACACACAGTTTATTTTCTTCATGTTCCCTCTCAGTTGTGTGGGTGTATTTGGTCATGAAAAGCATCATAATATTTGAGAATGGAAGATACCAATGAAGCAGTATCAACACCACATCCATTTGCATGCTTAATTTAAATACTGCAATTGTCCACCCTGTGACTTAATTAGCATGGCATAAAATCAGCATGAAAACTGCAAGTCTCTGCTGTAAAACAACTCAAATACATGATCTCTTCCACAGCAAATCCTTGTTATAAATTAGCTTGAATTGTCAGCCAGCATGAACCTGCGTAGCCCCCTATTCCAGATGTGGCTTTACACCAGCTGAGAATCTGACCCAAATGACTTTATGCTTCCTGTCCTAATGGTAAATGGTTCTTTACCACATGGCAAAGAAGCAATAACAGCCTTACAGGTAGGCAAAACATCAGGCCTCAGAGGTCCTGGAGGAAAAAAAAAATCTTTTCAAATAGTTTGAAGGCTAAAGCAGTCAAGAGACCCTCATTCAACAGTATAATTCTGAAAATTCAGTGACAAATAGGACAGTAAACTAACAGCTTCATTCTGAATTTCTGAGTGCAAGCAGATTTGACCTCCATACTCGCAGGTTAAGTTGTTAGCCAATAAGATTACCTTGCTGATAGCACAGAAATCTCCAAGGGAACAAGTTGTTTGCTCCGAGGGAACCACCACACAAACCCTGATGGGTCTCCCCCACACACACACCTCTCCTCTGTCATCCACACTCTCCTCCTCCTTTAACTTTCCTGGTACTCATTGCCTGTGGGGGATAGGAAGACATAAACTCTGCCTCTCAAACAAGGGGGTATCACAAAGACCTGAGACCTTCCCAGGGTGTGGCACCACTGGCTTGCCAGAGAAGCTTCTGACACAGTCACTGATTTTAGGAGGGTTCACTATTGCTCTCCAAGAAACAGATCTCTAACCTTTATAGTTAAACATAGAGAAAAAACAGAGAAAAACATTAAGTCTGAATTCCCAACAGATATTAAAAAAAAAAAAAAGGATAAAAGAAAGGGACTCCATTTTTTATGTTAAAGTGGTTTTTTTTGTTTATGCTCTTGTTTTCTCTCCAGCTGTGACTGAACCCAAGAGCTGCTGCCCTGTGAGCAAGAGGCAGCAGCTGGTGCCAGCAAGAGAAACTGGAGCGAGCTGGGCCTCTCCTTTCTCTCCTCTTCCCTCTGTCTATCCACACCTGCAGGCAGGGTATGGGGCAAGAAGCCCCCTTCCAGCCCCCCACAGCTGAAGTGTATCAGGCTAGAGAACTGGAGGAGGTCAACGTGGAGCTGCACATGCCAGCACCATGGGGACCATGGGAATGTGGCCATAAGGTCTTGGCTATGTGTCCTCAGACAGGAGAACATGCTGCTTCCCAGAAGTGCTTTTGTCCATGGTAAGCCCAATGCCCTCTTTCAGAAAAGGCTTTCAGACACATACCCCCAAAAAGGAAAAAGGAAGTTTTGAAAGGTGGGATCTGAGGAGAGGAAGTGACTCATGGGCTCAAAGAGAGATGGCCAGGGAGTGACAGCTGGCTGAGACAGCAGAAGCGATCCCCAACTGTGCCGAGTCGTGGGAATGGGGGTGAGGAAGGAGCCTAAGGCTGGGGAAGCTAAGGTTCAGGAACAGCAACAGTCCTACACTTGCCCCCTGGGCATAGGATTTCTAATGCATCCCACCACAGCTGGCTCTCAGGCTCACCAACGGGCCTGGCTGCACAATGCCTGGGCCGATGGTAGCCCCTGGCATGCCCACCCTGGGGTGGCCACCCTGCCTTCTCCACCTGCATGGGCACATCACCACTTATCATGGTACTCCAGCCCTGGATGCAGCCCTTCTGGGGATCATCCAAGCAGAGGAAGGGTGTCTGTAATTTGCACAAAGAACATGAGAGTTTTGCCCTCTTTTTCCATTTTGCAAAATAGCTATTTTTGTCACATTAAAGTGGTAAGAGCAGATGTAGATTGAGTTTTATGGGGTTTTATCAGAGATGTAATACAAGAGTCATGTTTGGGGGTTTTGCACTGGTCCCTTGCAGAAAGCTTTGTCTGGGTGGACTTAGTCTCCACTGATGCCCTTTTTTACCTGATACAGGCATGAGCATTTTTCCTTCGTCCTCTTCTGCACCTTCTAATCTGTGTGCCCTCTGGTAGAGTAAGTTTTCTCTCCTAATGAGGAAGCTCCAGCGGTCAGGTCTTTGTGAACACTAAACAAGGAATTTCCTGGCTTTCAAACAATTTCCCCCCTTAATGATGATGTTCTAATAATATCCTCTTTTTTTTAATTAACTGATCTCTACTTGATCCCTCATCTGCAGAGTACTCAAATAATAAACTGGCTGCAATTCTGTCCTGTGTCTCCTAAAAGGAAGTGAACCAGAGATAACATGATGTTACCTTTTGTTCCTTTTATTTATTTTTTATTTAAGCATCTTTAATGAGTTATACTATGGACCAAGTAAGGTAGATCAGATAGCTCATTTTACTGTTGAATTAGACCCTTTTTTTGTTGAGATCAGTAGTGTTACAGAACTCACTGGTGTAGTCAAGATGTGCACTGCAGGAATATTACAAATCCAAGTTTTACTGGCTTTTGCTCTGCGGCATTAACCAGTCTATTTGTAATATGCACGTAAACAGAACTGCATTATTAGTCAAGTACTTCAGGTGCGGTTTAAAGCAACTTCTTCCCCAGAGCACTACAGAGCTAAAACTGGGAAAGAACTATTTCCTCCACTGCTGAGGTCACAGCAGTGAAAGAAGTGGTAAGATTTGCTGTAATAGATGAAAATTATGCTCTATAGCAACATCTGTAAAAGCTGTGGGCAATTACATTCATGTGCACCTCCAGAACTAGGGTTGAAGTTTGGTTTGAAAAATTTTGCAATTAAAATTGTGACAATTCATCAAGAGAAAGATGTATACAGTATCACAGAATCACAGCATGGTTTGACTTGGAAAGGACCTTAAAGATCATCTAGTCTCAACACTGCTGCCATGGGCAGGGACACCTTCCACTAGACCAGTGTGCTCAAAGATGTTTTTCCTTCTATGCCCAAAATTAAAAAGAGTGTGGTAGAGCCTTTCCTGAGAGCTAATAAAGGTAAAGAATCGGTTCTTGGCTACAGCAAGTGGAGCTCATCTAATCTTCATTAATTTCATTTGGCTGTTCAAAGAAACATTGTTTTCATGTGTCAGGTCCTGCTATCAGATCTTATCCTTTGTCCATCTTCTTAGGCTTTTCTGCAAATTGAACTTTTAATTTTTCCCCATATCTATAAAACTAGGACATGCATCCTGAAAATACTGACCTGGAAAGGGGAAACAAATTTTATGCCATTTCCTGTATCGTCATGAAAAACTTCCTGGGCTTTTCCTAGGATCTACTCTTGTTTTAGTCAGATGCTTTTGAACCTTCTGGAAGAACCTTCATAGGAGGTAATTGCAGCAAGAAATCACAACTTAAACTGGACATTTTTAGCTTTCTCTGGTAAGAGTGGTCCAGTAAGCCCACTTGTACCATCTACATAGTTCCTTATTTATTTTGTTTTCAAGTCGAGGTAATGCTTAGCTGGATCAATCAGTGACCAGCTGATGAGAAGCCAAATCAGTAGGAAGTCATACACTATGTCAGTCTAGGTTTTGAAGTGCTTCTCTGTGATAGTCATGCAATCATGACACTGTGCTCCTCATCCTCTTATCCAAAGAATCAGCTTTTCCCCAGTGATTACCTTAGCCACCAGCGCTTATAAGGGAGTAAACAGTGGCACTCATGAGAAGCAGCCCTGAGGCCATCTCGTAAATAACCTCACTTACGGTTTTTGCACCTGATCATGTTAAACAGATGCAGCAAGGGAGCTCAAAAGTATATTCCTAAATGATTATGTATTGTATGGTATATGGCTGTCGGAACTCAGAATGTCCCACAGACATTCTCGGACATTCCAGACCCAGGTCAAAAGCATCTGAGACCCTGGCATGCAGCCAGAGACCCCTGTGGCTTTGAATCTGACCCATGGAACAGTTTACCAACTTTGCAGGAAGAACAAGAAGTCACAAAAGTTTAGATATTGTAGTAGAAGTAGTCACGAAGTGAAGGGTAGGATTTTTGAGTGCTGTACAGGGGGGTTTTAAGCCTTGTACGCAGGGGTCCAAGTTTTGTACATGGGGGTCAGGAGATCTAAGATGGAGGGATTTGGGTGTGCCCTGTCCTCTTTCTTTCTCCTTCCTAGCCTCCATGTCTTTGGTGATGTTGGCACTCACAGATTGGTCTAGAGTTGAAAGTCACCATTCAATATAGATAGTAGGTATTGGGGAAAAGGTATAAACATGTAGTACGTAATATATGATATAAAAGATGGCACCAGCCCCCTGGGAGGGCAGTGTGCCTTTGTCTGACCTGCTGAACGGGCCACAGCAGTTCAGGAGAAGAATCTTTTAGATAACCAACAATAAACTACCTTGAGAACAGACAACAGAAGACTACTGAGTCTTTCTTTGAAGGCACAGGTTGGAGGAGGGACTTTTCCATCTTTTGGGGTCACCCCAATCCGGGGGTGAAACCCCACATATGGCTGCCTAAATAATTTCATCCTCACCTCTAATGTGTATCTTTGGTATGCTCAGATTATTCTGGGTTGTATTCTTAATTGTCAGGACTAAATTTAAAATACTCTTCTAATATAGTTTTATGTGATTCATCCATCACTATCCAGAACTTTTGCATGTATGTGGATCTTGGTGAATGAGCAATTAGTTTATCGCTTTGAAACCCAAAGACAGCTTAATTCATACTCAATTTTTTTCACTGATGACTCCAACAGGCCTTTACTTATATTTATGAGAGGTTTTGGGCTCCCTCTGGTGGTTTTTGAAAATCAGAAAGCTTGAACAGAAAGTAAATCAAATAAACGATACTTATGTGCAGAAGAAGTTCTTATATTTTGCAGAAGAATGTATCCCTAATTCCTCCTCTGTCTTTTGCCACACTTATTTTTGACCTAGTTTTTTATAGAGGTCTTTTGCTACAGCGATTTATCCTGAGAGAGGAGAAAGGCATGGTGATATATCTGAGAGCAAGGTAAAGTAGGTAATTCTACTAGGGGGCTGTGCTTTCATTAATGGTTTCACAAACAAAGCCTGCATGTGTCTGTTAGTTTTTCACCTATTTCTTCTACTAGTTCTTCAGCTCCTGCACTGGATTTGAAATTAGTCCACAGCTATTTACTGTGGAAAAAAATATAATGAAATTATTTCATTCTTCATGGCTACTGTGAAAATTAGGTATACCATAAATGTAAAATCAGACCCCACTCTCAATTTTTCATTTTCTAAATTTAGCATTTATCCCTGGAGGCTGAAATGAAAACAAAAATAATAAAACGTTGACCTCAACAACAGGTTTCTCTTTCTCCCCATCCTCAAATACATGGGTATGCCTCTTGCTGATGAAAAGAGAACCTGTATAGAAATGTTCCAATGTAATGCACTGTTAATTACAAACATACAGAACACACAAGGTGAAAATTGCTTCTGATCATTCTCTGCTTCTGCCGAGGTCAGTGCTGCTTTGCAAACAACCTGGCAGTGGGCTAGGATTTCGGTGCAGGTGTATGCATGGGGGCTGTGGCCCAAAATCTGCAGCTGAGGTGCTCAAGTGCTGGTTGTGCATCTGCTGCATTACTGCTACAGGAGCGTGTGGGCGCCCAGATGACTGCCAGAGCACAGGAATGTCTCCAGGAGATCCCCCTCACCTTTTATTATCTAACTTTTTTTTTTTTTTTTTTTACTTTTTTTTACTTTTTTTTTTTTCTCTAGAGCAATTGTATGATGGTCTGGACAGGAAAGCAGGAAAGTACCTTTGATATCCAGGAGTCCAGAGGTATTGTGGTTATACTTCCTTTAGATTTCCCCGCCATCCTAAATAGAAGTGCTTTTTTTCTCCTTTCTTTTTTTTTTTTTTTCTAATTTTTTTTATTTTTCCCCGAATACTTGTAGGACAGGAAAGAAAGGATGAAGACATAAAATTAAGAAAGTTCTACCTGGGCAAAGGTATGTGGTTTTGTTCAAAAAACCTCTAAATTGGTGGGATTTTTTGGATGACTAACTTGATCCTTCTGTCCCATTTGCTTAAAATTCAGGAAACAAATTAGTTGCATTAAAATAACATGACTTCCACTTTTTTTATTTTGATTGTATTAAGCAGATATTATTGGATAATTTGGTCACTGGTCATAGGAAATTGCCATTTAACTTAATATTAGAGTCAAATTTGGAGTCAGAAGAAGGCTCCAAATCAGCCTGTGTCATGTAAAAGGGATGCACAAAATGCTGACCCCATGTCAAAAATGGAAATTTATCCCATTTTGTTCCATGGAACCAGGTTTTTTTACCCAAATGACTTAACTAAAAGTCCTGTTCAATTTTATGTATATAATTATATTTCTGAAATCAGCTGATAGATTCCATCAGGTGCTCCCCTTTTTCTCAGGGTGTTACAAGTATTACTTACCTATTACAATTAGGAAATATGGTTTTTGGTTTTTTGTGGGTTTTTTGTGGTTTTTAAAATTTCTTTTTATTAATAATAACTTGTTCCCCAGAAGGAATTTGTTCAGTGTTTAAAGTCTCTGTCCTGAGTGCCAGCAAAGGGCTCAGTCTTGCAAGCTCCCATCCAGCCAGGCGCTTAGGCATATCTTTAATCTCAAACATGGGTCTCATCCCCAGGACTTCACCAAATAGAAGCTAAAGACCCTGCAGATGTAACCCCCAAGCCTCCTCTCCATTGGTCTTCTGCAGAGCTTCCATAGATTTGTTATAGTAATATGGTAAGAATTAAGCCAATGGCATTTAAGGTATTGTTATAAAAATACTGCACAAAGATAATACATGCTGTATCATACAGTGTATCAGTTTTCAAACCAGGCAATGGAGTTTTCTGCAAGCTTGAGCTCCTTTGTTTTTTTCGTACAAAAGGGAACAGTCTTGTAGCATCTTACGTGGTTTTGATTATAGCATTTGTGATTCTTTAAATATTTATTCTTCAGCAGTTAAGAAACTTGGTGAAGGGGGACTTTATAAACGTTTATCGTGGATTGAGTGTTCATGTAAAAAAAAAAAAAAAAGAGGCGCTTTCTCCTTTAGGGAAGAAGTACCTTTTCATAAAATCTGTATCCTCTCTTCAGCAGAGCATCTTGTGCAGGACAATTATTAAGAATATATCCAGCCTTACACAGATATCCAAGTTTCTGTAAAAGTTGTCTAGACTCCCCAAAATGCATAAATTCTGCCCTGAATTGATGTCCATTCCACATGGCTGCCCACGGATCACTTCAGCAGCGTTAGATGTGTCGTTTGGCATTCACAGCATGCAGCCCTCCAGAAGACAGGCAAGTAAATGCTCCCTTCAGCACCTGAAAGATTTATTTGCTTTGGGGTGATTGGCAGCAGTATCATGTAAAGCACCACAGGGCAAATTCCATTTGATTAGATAATTATCACATATGACCAAACAATGTATCATTATGTGTGAACACAAATGCAAACTCCCCAAATTCCCTCCACTTCCTCCCTTGCTCTGTTAATTTCTCTTTCACAGGCAACTGACACAATTACTGACTTTAAACTAAAAAGGTTCCAGGGTAGGGATAGTACTCAGAATTTAAAATACTATGTGCTGATTAAAATTTTTCTACAGCTTATTTAAAACAGCTTCCCTGAGAAGAAGTGGAAAGTGCATCACTCAATGGACCCCAAGCAGTTTTCAGCAAGTTCAAACCCACAGAACATTTCCTAGGGAGAGGCAGGGACTGGAAAGGGATTGTTTCTGCCTCCTACTGCAAATAATTATAATGGGTCTCTTTCTGTGGCCCAGTTTTTCCAGGCTCTATCTGGGCAGATTTCCCAGTGACTTTAGTGCAATTAAAACTGTTAAAAAGACTTGCAGCATGGGCTTCCACTTCTCTGAGCAGTGAAAGACAATGAAAACGGTGTGCACCTCATAAATAAATATTATCAACCACTAAGTGGGTGCCCGGGGTCAGGGCACAGCTGGGCACCGCTGGCTGCTCACTGTGATATGGGATCATGCCTGCACTAGTGTAATGGTAGAAACATACCTGCTGATATTAAGATGGATAAACAGAAAAATCTAGGCTCCACAGATGCCAGTGAAAAACCCTCTATCTCTTCCCCACTTCAACTGGTGTTTTTGTGCTCCTGTGCCAGCCACCCTCAAGAAAGACAGCAGAGGTAGAACATGGGTCTGGGGTCTGGCTGAGGGGATGAGGGTCTCCTGTGATGCTGCAGTGCCACCCTCAGCTGACACTCGCAACATCAGTTGGATAGATTGAAATAGGAGGACACGTGTCAGGAAAGGTTGGCTGGATTCTTTAGCTGGACTGGTATTTCTCATTAAGTTTCTCTGCTTTATTAATTTTGTTCTTGTTTAAGGCACTTACTTTCAGGATGAAAGCCTGGCACAGCATCTTCTGTCATCAATGGGAACCCTTCCTCTGACTTGCAGAAAGAGAGGTAGTGTCTACAATTGTGATTTTCAGTTCTTTATTTTCTGAAGTGCTTTGTCCAACTCAGTCTTCAGATACCTTCCAAATACCACTTTGTCTACAAAGGCTGTGCTAAAGGAAAAGTGTTTGGTTCCTGATAGTGTGTGTATCTGCTTGATTGGGCAGTAATTCTGGATTCCAGGCATCTAAAAGTGGCATCACTCCACCTTGGTTGGTATCTTTTGCTGGGATTACTCCAAACAAGCTTGACCTGTTGAAATGTAATGTTTCTCATACTAGTTTCCCAAACTAGTGAGGCTGTTGCTATTTCAGGTGGCTTAAAAATATGTGCACAGTTTGTACTTTGAATGTTTAATAAGCTTAAAACATGAAATATATAATGCAGTTTGAACTTTCTAGTGTTGTTTCATCACCAAAAAAGCAAAGTCTTGGGGCTCAGCAATTGCCTTTGTCAGAATGTAAATTCCAGCATGTAATACCCAGGCTGTATGTTTCAGGAAATCAGTATTAACCTATTAGTATGCAGTTTTCCTTGGAGAAGAGCCATCTTCACACTGAGCCTGTATTCCTGCTTCAAACCTTCCTGTCACTGTTCCGTATCCACGACCCAGCCTAAGGCTGCCTTTGACGGTTCTCCAGCCATTTCCTGCATTCTGCACTAGCACTAATTGAAAATTTGGGTGGCCTTGCTTATTTATTTTCCTGGAATGTAGTGGGTTATATTTTCATGGCACTTTCTCAGCAGTGCAACGTTTCAATTTCAAAACCACTGCAATATGAGGAAAAGTAACCTCCAAAATTAAAAAAATAACAATAAAAAGCAGCATATCTTTGATTAATTTTTACAGTAGTTCTTTTGTAAAAATATATAATGGAAAAAGAATTCAATGTTGCTTTTGTCTTTCAAGATCAGAGGCAAGAGAAGCAATTTAAATACATGTACAAGATGATCACATGCAGACACAATGAGGCATGAAACTTTAAATGAACAGATGCCATGGAAATGAAAAGATAATATAAAGTGTGTTCTTTGCAAGTCTTGCAGAGTTCAATAGCTACATAATGTGTGTGGAGGGAAAGAGAAACAGCCCCCCTGCACTCTCTAGGAAAATTCCAACTATGTCTGGATGTGCCATTGGCACTAGCATTGTGCTTTGCCTCCCTGGATTTTTGCAGGAATGTAATTCCAAAGCAGGCAGGGTTAGTATGTTACTGTTACCTCCCTGCTTGGAAATGAACATGCTTGGGCATGAGTACCTGTTGCTAATTTCAAGTTTTGAGCAAAAAAATTCACCGATCCCTTGACAATATTTCAAGTCTGCGGAATTCTTTTCTCTTCATGCCTAATTGTTTTGTTTGATAGTGATTTTTACTGAGTGTGCAAAAATTAAAGTTTGGCATAATCCTGTTTGTTTTTTTCCTGATACACCAAGTGCAACTATTGAAGTCTTTTGGGAATTATGTTTTGTTCCCAGAATTCAGGCATAAGGAAATGTTTAACAATAAATATACAATTAAGGTGCTGATCTGTATCTCAGAAATTACTTGGAGGAAGAATGAATTGAAGATGGTGTCTGTTTTTACCTATAGGCACACATCTTTAGGATTCCCCAACTATTTAAATTCATAAATGTTCCAGAATGGAGATAAAACTGGATGCTGAAAGGAAAAGAAATCTGAAAAAACTAAATGTCTCTCCTATTTCTGAGTTTTCAGGATGCTATTTTGTGGGTTTATCTATAACTCTGACATTTGGAGACCTTTAAGTCAAGCACCAAACATTTCTTGCAATTCAGTGAAGTAACAAAATAAGCAGGGTGGGATTTTTTGTTTGATTGGTTTGTTGTGGTGTTTTGTTGTGGGATTTTATTTTGGGGATTTGTTGTTTGTTCTGTTTTGTTGTTGTTGGGGGTTTGGGGGGGTTTTGGTTTTTTAACAGAAGCAATCTCAAATCAAAATGTCAGCCCAAGCATTCCTTCATATTATCATTTCCTCCTTTCAAAAGTCAAGATCTCCCCACTGGGGAAGTTCAGATTTTAACTGGGCCTGTCCAGCCAGTTCTGAATCCTATTTTCAAATTCCCTTATGATATATTTCCCAGTGAAAAAGTTGATTTTGGCACTTAAAAAGTGCCCCAAGCTAAGGGTTGTGTAGCAATCGATAAAAGTGTATCTCACATGCACATATTGCACCTCGTTACAATTAACAGAGAGTTTTGTTTCAGCTGGATATTTCAAATTCCCTGAGGTGAATGGCCGAGAGAACTGGGATTGTTCTGCCTGGAAAAAAGAAAGCTTCAGGGTGACCTAATTGTAGCCTACCAGTACCTGAAGAGAACTTACAGGAAAGATGTGGCAACACTCTTTACAAGAGCATGTAGTGACAGGACAACAGGGAATGGATTCAAATTAAAAGCTTTAGATTAGATATTAGGAAAAAATTCTTTACAGTGGGAGTGGTGAGGCACTGGAACAGGTTGCCCAGGGAAGCTGTGGATGCCCCATCCCTGAAAGTGTTCAAGGCCAGATTGAATGGGGCTCCGTGCAACCTGGTCTAGTGGAAGATGTCCCTAGCCTTGGCAAGAGAGTTGAACTTAGGTGATATTTAAGGTCCCTTCCAACCCTAATCATTCCATGATTCTATGAAGAGCAGCACAAGTGAGTAATTGAGAACTTCACTTTTTTATTTATATCTGGTTAATTTTGCCTTGTAAGTTAGAGCAGTAATCAATTGGGAAAAATGGGTTGAAATGGAAGAAGACAGTGCTACTCCAGCCCCTGTCTCTCCTTCATGAAGGTTTCTCTACCTTGTTGAGGATACAGTCACCCCATCATCTTGGCATTTGGCACAACTGAGACGCAGCACAGAACAGGGAGGATCTTGTGGTGGGCATATGGGGCACTTTTAGCAGTGGGTTTTCTGCATATAGAGGTTGTATCTGTTATAGCACTGCACTGATTGTCACATTCATAAATGACCACTACTAACTCCTCTAATTCTGATTTTGTAATTTTTTTTCTGCAAATGCCTTTAGAGAAAACACCAGGATTTCTGTTAGATCACAACTGATGCTGTCTTTCACTGCAGCTGATAGCTTTGGGAAATGGACAAATAGAATGGAAACTACTCTAGCCAGTTTTCACATGCCATCCTTTTTTTCTGTGGTTAGAAATACATATACAATCAAAAAAAAAAATGTTTACTCCTGCTGCTTGCTCACAACTGAATCATGACGCAGGTACTAAGTGGGCAAATGTAACAATATCAGCATAGAATGCTAGCCAGTACATAGCAAGAGCAAACACAAGCCTGATGTCAAAACTTAAAAGATGCACAGAGCTAAAAGGCACCTTATGAATGTGCCTAGTACATCCTGCCTCTTAAGGAAAGACTGACCACAGCTCCAGGAATAGAATTGTTCCTGGAGATGCTTTAGCCACTTCCCAAAGGCTTCCAACGAACAAGGTTCGATGGATTCCCTAAACCATCTATACCAGTATTTCCTTGTCTTCAGTGCTACAGTTCTTCCAAATGCCTTTGCTATAGTGCTTCCTATTCATTGTCCTGTCCCTCCCAGACATGGAAAACTAACTCTTAACCACTGCAGTGCAACTTTTATCCAGCTTTCAGAAGTGGTCGATTATTTCCCACAAGCAGGATTTGGGTGTGCAAAACACTATTACTATTATTATTATCATTATTGTTGCTGTTATTATTAAATAATAGTAACATAGAAACAGGACAGAATATTAATTATAAATATATTCAAATATTGACCACATTTTGAAATGTATGTCCCAAAGAATAAAGTGAGTCAGGGTCTCAGGTATGAGCTGACCTGAATTAGGGACTGTATAAGGCTAAGTCCAACAGGCTACTTAACGTGCATGCATAATTTTAAGTATTTGAGTTCAGTTCTTTTGGTAAAGTGAATAATAGACCTGAAAGTGTTTTCAAGTTAATGGGAACTCATAAGTGCTTTCTTGGATCACAGCCCAAGAGCTCAGCACATTGCAGGGCTAAATACAGATTTAACAGTCTAAATTTAGGCCTCTGTGTTTTAAAACATTGGCTAACATTCTTCTCAGAAATTTCTGTGGAAATTGCTGAAGATCTGAAGTCAAGGCCAAACACCCCTTAGACTTCTGTGTCTAAGAATAAATGTCACTAAGAAACACTAAAGACTAGAACTGTAGTTCATTAAAATTAAATATTATCATGTGTTTAACAGGTTTCAGATGATCTAGTACCTTTGATCATACATTTAAGCCACAGATCAAGATTCACATTTGAATGTTAATTGCTTGTCTGAGATACTAAAATATTTTTTCTCTCTGAAAGGAGCTTAATAATTATATCTAACTGATGTAAAATTCAACCTCTTGCTAATAGCATAGTTGCAATATTCATCTGAATATAAATTATCTAAAAAGTTAAGTTTTGAAAAATTAATTATACTTGGCACAGTTGCATAGTTTATCTATCTACTTTTTACTATTCTCCTCACCTTCTTCTGAACCCTATTTTGTAATTTTCCTTTTCTTTTTCACCCTAAGAGACTTAGAGGTCAGTTGGTTTGAAGAAACAAAAGAGGAAAGAAGAGAGAGACAGATAGGGAGAATAATGAAGAAAGGAAAAAAAGTAAACAAGAAGATATTTAGTAATAGATGGAACCTTTATTTGTCATATTAAACACAAGAATTCCGGTATAATTTCCTTTAAAATAAATACAGTTTTGCAGAGACACTGAACGGGGCAAATTAGGAAAACAACTTGGTTCCATCAAAATGAGTTTAACTGATAATTAAATTATATTTTTTGTTACTCAGGTTGATTTTCACTAGGACACACTAGGAAGTGTTGGCTGCTAGTGAAGCAGAGATGTGCTCCCTTCCAGTGGAGTGGAACCTGGGGTGCTCAGGCAGCAATGAATGGTCCCATGGGTACAGTTCAGTTCCCAACAGGAGATCTGACCTCTGCACTCCCTCAACACAATTTCAGAAGTCTGAAAAAATATCTGATGAATAGCTTTTCCCTGCTTATTCACAAAGTATGGAAATTAAAGCAGTTATGCCAGAGTTTGTTCCTGTGGAAAACAGAAACAGAATCCCACCTGGAATTTGAAGGACAAAACCTGCCAAACAGCCTTTGAAGTGGGATATTTTTTTCCCTTTGAGAAAGAAAAGGGGCAAAATTTCAAGTTGGTTTTGATTTCAAATTCTCCCCATCCATTTTTTGACAATACCCACAGTACATAAAGGCTGGTCCAAAGAAGCATTTAAACTGATGCAACTTACTAGTGACACCCTTGACAGAGCTGTGGTATACAGCATTCAGTATTTTTAGCTGCACAAAGAAATTGAGTAATTTGTTTCATTGGTGCTGTTTAGAGAAACAATGCCTCTGGGTCAGTAGTGCACAGATTCCTTGGATAAGTCTTGAAAGGGAAGAATTAGGGTGGTGTTAGCCAAGAAAGTAAAAGAGTGTGAGAATTTTGTGTACTGTTGGAAATGGTTGAAAGTGCAAAAACTGTATTTTTTGTTTGATGTGGAAAAAGTGACTGTGCATGTTCTAGAAGAAAACTCAAAATATTGTTTGCATTAATTTATATGTTACTTCTCTTGAAGCATACCAGAAATCATCTGGGAGAAAACACTGATCGGTAAGTTGTTTCTTTCTCTCTCGCCTTTCAGCGAAGATAAATATATTTCACTTCATAATGAAAGTTTCTGGCTTAAGCTCCAGGATAATAGCCAAATGCTGCCAAGGTCAAAGAATTTATTTCTGTACCAATGTATTTAAAAAAAGAAATAGAGCCATAAGATTTAAGTAGATCAGTTCCTGAATGCTGGTTTGACAACAGAGATCCAGGTGATTTTCAGTCTAGGAGGAAGCAGAAAGCAGCTGGTCTTGGGAGCAAAATATAATGCAGGAAATGGAAATCTGCTTTGAAATTGAAATATCTATATGAATTTTAATAAAATCTGTGGGAACTTCTAGAAACCAACATCCACAGGGATATTAAATTGATGGTTCAGGAAATAAAGGGAAGTGGAACCAATGGGGTGAAGAAAAGTTGTGCAGTGATTTTGGATTTGTTAGAGCAGGCAAGGATGTGTTGGGCTTCTTGGCTCTGCTCCTGGTTCTACTGTCATGGCTTTGGCAGGTTACTGATCTCCAGTTCAGAAGACATGACATGGTCATGGAAGCAGCCCGCTTAATTTCAAATAGGCTTTAGATTATGTACACACAGGAAAATAGGAGGAGCTGGTGAGTTATAAATCAGATAGGTTCAGTTTGTGGCAATTATGAAGTAAACCATCTGTACACATTACAAGACAGACAAATAACAATGACTATGGATTTGCCAAGAACAAATCCTATTAAACCAATAAGACCTCATTTTAAAATAAGGTAATAGGTGTTACACAGAGGAGAGAAGTATTAAAAAGTCATATATCTTCATTTTAGTAAAGCTTAAGACAATGTTTCTTGTGAATAAGCAAAGACAATATGGTCCAAATTTAAAACCCCAGGGTGTCAGAATAGGCAGGACAATTTCTGAGGGTCTATTCTGTATCTGATACTCCTTATAAAACATCAAAAGAACGGAGTAGAGACTAAGCTTGATATATTTGAAGAGGACATGAAGAAGAGAGCATATGAAAGAGTGTTAGAGAACAGAATTAGAATTCAGACGGAATTTGTCAAATTATACCCCTGCTTATGAGGGATTTTTTAAAGAAAAACACAAAAGATGGTATTCAATAGGTGCAATAGACATAGCATCATCAGTTCCCCAGATACAGGATGGGGAAAAGTAAACAGGATTACAGTTGCCTGGAAAAAATGTAGAGTGAATCACAAGCTAAGCACGAGTCACCACTGTTGCGCTGTTGCAAAAAGGAAAATGCCACACAAATGGGATAGAAACAGGAAACAGCATGCAAAATAGGCAAAACAATTAGTTTGCTCTGGTACCCCATGGTACAGCTTAAATTTTAGTGTTTTGGGGTGGTTTTTCTTCAAGTTTTTCACCTGAATCATGCTTGGCTTGGGGAATTTTGTTTCCAGAAGGACATTGGGTGTCTGTAGAAGAGTGTAGGGGAGTTCAAGCTTCATTACCAGTCCAGACAACATTAAATATTAGGATATTAATGGGACTTTTTGCAATAATGAGGCAAAGAAGACACAGGGCCTTTAAATATGGAAAAGACTGCTACAGGGAGGAAGCAGAGTCTGTTCTCCAGGCCAGCAAAGACAGACCTTTCACAAATGGACTGAAATTGCAGTAGGGGACATATTTAGAGCATACATTAGAAAAAAAAAAAAAGACCTCTAGTGATAATCGTAGAGAAACACTAGGAAAAATTGCCTGAGGAGATGGCAAAAGCACCACACTGGGAAGCCTTTAAGAACAAGATTGAAAAAACAGTTATGTTACAACAAAAGAGTAGCTGATCCTGTCTTGGCTCATGGAAAATAACTGGAAAGGGTGATTTCTGAAGGTCATTTTCAACCTTATGCTGCTTAGCATTTCTCTGTTCCTCAGATTTCCCTGGTTACAATATTCACCTCACAAATTTAAACAGGAGCAGGAGAAGGTCTGGCTTGGAAGCCCACATGTCAAAAAAAAATTAGCCAATAGCTCTAAGCTTGAAGGCATTCAGAAAACAGTTCTGGAAAGGCACTTATACAGTGCAGAATCAAAGTTAATCCATACAGTTTGTCAAGAGAAAGTGAAGGAGTAAATCTGCTGGATTTCACAAACATCTTCAAAAGGAAGATATTTCTGTTAACAAGAAGCAGGCTTGCAATGGACAGATGCTGCAGCTAGATGAATTTACCTTTTCAAACAACATTTATATTTCTATCAGGGTTTTTTTACACATTAAGGTAGTGTGGTACATGTTAGTATAACCACTGAGAAATCTTCAAAAGTGCAATGATGGATTTGCCATTTCTCCAAAATAAATAAATAGCAAATTTTATTCTTTGAAATAAAATGAAGATGCTTTTTTTAAAAACAGCTACAGAAAGACCTTGGTGTGGGGATCGTGGGAGGAAATTCTACAGCTTTCAATATTCAGGTTAGACAAGATGATCATAATAATCCCTCTGGCTTTCAAATCTGTTTACCCAACTTTGTAGAGAGATGTAATGTTTACAGATCACTGTCAAATCTGCATAAATGGATCAGAAAAAAGGCATGAATGAGCAATTACTCTTGTGACCTCTATGAGGTATAACACTTACTATTTACCAGGTCATTACATTACAAATTGTCACTTCTTTCCTCAGTTTTAACTGCAGAGATTAATCTCTTTAACAGCATCTGGAGTTCCATAGAGTAATACATTTATATTAGCAGCATTATATATGACAGCAAATATATACTATATATTATGGTATATACATTATAAGTTATAGATATATGACATATATATATATTTAACCACACTAGTTTTCTTCCTTTTGTTCCAAAGAGATATGCGGGGGTGATGTTTCTTTTCTCCAGAGGGTCACATCTGCAGTCAGTCACTGTCAGCTTTGTTCTGGAGTCACTGAAGGGGTAGGTGATGGTCACTAAACATCAGCTGGGGAAACCACCCACAGCAGATTCAACAAAGTGCACCACACAGGAAGTTCTGCGTTGACAGTATTATCCAGGGGCCTATAGAACCTAAGATTCCTGGATGCTTCTTGTGGAAATAAGAGGATTTGCCTGTGTGGATGCCAGTGAAGAAAGTACACTTGCCTTTTATAAGGCTTCTGTTCTTGCAGAGTTTACCCTGGTTGTGCTGTTCTGACAAATTCCCAAGGACCACGATCTGCATAAAAATACTGCTGAGCAGCCTTTTAGAAATAGCAGCTTAAAATCTCCAAAGGCTAGGTGACATTTTCACAAGCAAAAGATCTGACACCTTGTCCTCACTTGGGGGGCTAACACTGGGGAGGTGGACTCTTCTCAAGTTCAGGTTCCCTCTTAATGATTCACCTATTTAGGGTCTTTTCACTTACAACAGAGGTGAGTATTCAATCAAATCTGCAATGGAACTGCAGTTTGGCACTGAAATTTATCACTTGAACTAAATCTAAAGTCATGGTTGTTTATGACAAAACCTTCTGGGTACGCAGTTCCCTTTGTGGACTCCCACAAAAGTCAACGGGCTTTTTGGGCACAGGTCTCCCCTCTCAGAGGGCACTGGGCTGGGACCCAGGTACGTAGTGTGTCGGGTGGGGCCTTCGGATCCCACCAACCTCTCAAAGAGCAGTTTTCTTTGGCACAGCTGACGACAGGCGTTCAATGAGAAAATTCAAACAAGCTGTCATGGAGGAAAAACATAATTTTGCAATGGGTGGCAAATGGTTGCACTTTTTTTTAATCTGATGCCAACTTTGCTTTTCTTGGAGAACCAAGGAGCTCATGTTCTGCATTGGATCTCAGCAGAAAAATACAGTTACTAGTTACAACTTTGGAAACAATTATAGAAAACATAGGCATCATCTGCTTTTGTTTTTCCCCAGAAAGATACTGTGTAATGTTTTACAAAGAGGAAAGAGTCAGGAGAGTATTGCTTATTCATGGTATGACATATTCCAGTCTACTAATTTAACCTGAGCAGCTTTAACCTATGAAAAAAAGTTAAGAAATTTGTGGGGTTTGGCCATAATGCTTTTCATGGTGCTTTAAGGTTTTATGCAAGGAAATTTGCAATTTGCTTTCCCATTAATGTCCTGCTTTGGGCTGGGTTGGCATAAACGAGGAATGGACTCTTCTTTTCTGTCTTTTTTTTTTTTTCTGCTTCCCAGTAAGATTTTGACTGAATTTGGTTTTTGCAACCAAATATCGAACAATACCAGCAAAAAATGAAAAAAGAGATCTCCTGGCTCTTTCGATAAGGAAAAGACCTTGTGTTCAGAATCCCCCCAGGCAGCCAATGTGTTTGGAAAGAAACATTTTTACTGATTTATCAGGAAAGGAGGATGGATTTGAGTCACCTGAGGCTGACAGCACTGCTTGAGTATTTGGGACTAGGCTTTTGCCCCCCATCCATCCTTCCGCACCTCCCCTCACAGAACCACTGAATGGTTGGGGTTGGAAGGGACCTCTGGAGACTGTCCGGTCCAACCCCCCTGCCAAGGCAGGGTCACCTGGAGCAGGTGACACAGGAATAGGTCCAGGTGAGTTTGGAATGTCTCCAGACAGGGAGACCCCATGACCTCCCTGGGTGGCCTCCCTTGCACCTCAGGCTGGGAGTCCCAACACTACTGCTGGGTGAGTTTCTGCCTGTAGGGACATAGGGACAGTGCTTGGGAGTGGTTTTATTATCATTTATTGCTGCTGTTCACAGAATCACAGAATCGGCCGAGCTGGAAGGGACCACAAGGATCACCGAGTCCAGCTCCTGGCCCTCACAGCACCGTCCCCAGTCACACCATGTGCCTGAGGGCACTGCCCAAACGCTTCTTGAGCTCTGTCAGGCTTGATGCTGTGACCACTTTCCCGGGGAGCCAGCTCCGGTGCCCAAACACCCTCTGGGTGAAAAACCTTTCCCTGATACCCAACCTAAACCTCCCCTGGCACACCTTCAGGCCGTTCCCCCGGGTCCTGTCATTGTTGCCCTTGCCGTAGTCAAGACTGTTATCATTAAGTTTGTATTTTTCTTTCGCCCCTCACCCACGGCAGAAGGAAGCCCCGCGCCCCCCGAAGCCCCTCAGCCCCCCCGCCCAGCGCCGGCTCCCGGGAGGCGGGGAAGGGGCGGGGTCTCCCTGAGGGGCGGGGTCTCTCCGGAGGGGTGCCCGCCTCGGTGGCTCGGCGCTCGCTCGATGCGCTCGGGCGGCGGCTGGCGGCGCCTGCCGGCGGCGGGCGCGGGGCGCTGCCGGGAGCGGGGCGGCCGCAGGTGCCGGATGCGAGCGGCGGCGGGCGGTGAGTGACCGGCCCCGGCCCCGGCCCCCGCCCCGGCCCCCCTCGGGCGCTGCGGGGCAGCTCCGGCCCTTTCCCTTTACCCCCCCCTCCCGCCTCCCCGGGGCGGAGGCCGTCCCCCTCTCTTCGGCCTCCCCCCGCCTTCCGCTCCCCGGGCGGGGTCCAGCGTCGCGTCCCCGCCCCGGCCCCGTGGGGACGGAAGTGTCGGCGATGGCTCTCGGGGCGCAGGGGGCGTCGCTGGGCTCCGGCCGTCTCCCCCCCGGTGACTTCCCGGCTGCAGCAGCAGCTCTTCCTCCTCCCCAGCCCCCTGCCGGGATGCTGGGCGCTGCCGGCAGGGCGGGGGGCTCCTGCCCCCTGCGGCTTCCCCCGGGGCACACGGTGTCCTGCTGGGTGATGCTCCCGTGCCAGGTCGGGCCCGGGCCGGGAAGCCCTTCCCAGCGCTGGTGGCGCCGTCCCTGCCAGCCAGGGCCCGGCAGCAGCAGCTCCGTGGCCTTTGCTTGTCTCACATGTCTGACAGCGGCCTGGGGCAGCGCCGGTGCCCGCACGGGCTGCGCCAGGGCTGTGCCAAGTCCCAGAGTCAGTTAGGTTGGAAAAGACTTCCGACATCATCCAGTCCGACCCATGTGAAATGATGGGGTTGTTCGGCTCAATGAAGTGTAGGTGTGCTGGGTGGGGGACGGAGGAAATAAGCAGGGTAGAGAGGTGAGTCAGAGCTGGTTACTTTGGACCAGGACTTGCTGAAAGGCTGGTTATTTGCAGGACTGATTTTATTTTTTTTGTTTTGTTTTTTTTTTCTTTTTTGTCTTCGCATTTAGTTGTGCCATCAAGTTTCAGTTACAGCTCCTCAAAATGACTAGGCAAGTGCAGTAGGAAAATAGCAGGAATGTGGGAGGAATTGAAATAACACGCTGGTTGAGAGATGGTTGCTTTCATCCATATCTGTATGGAGATTTTACACTTCTCTGAGAGTTGGTTTGTTTTTTTTTTCTTTAACTTCCTACCCAGTGCTACATTACTGCCTCATTTGGACTGCCTTGCAGTCTGTCCATGAGCTGGGTGACCAAACATCTTTCCTCCTTGCCTCTTCAATATCCTAATTAGGAACCTGAAAATGATCTCTTAGCAAGGTGGAGATGTCTGAAATTTGGGATGATCTTGTTTCCAGATGAGAGTTCTCCATTCTGTCCAGTTTTACTGGTTTTTTTTTTTAAATAATCTTCCTTCTGCAGTTTTGTCGCTTGTTGCAGGTTAGCAGCTTCTAGCCATAGATTCAAAAGCTGAGTCAAAAGCCAGTAGAATATTAAGCCATCCTAGGTCTGACAGAACATCAGATTAAACCTAAACTCCAAATTTTCATTGTTTAAAATGTAGTTAAAAATCTCACTTCAGTTTTCCAGGTTTTCTGATCATTCTTATAACAAGTAAACTGTCTCCTTTCTCCGTCAGTGATTTCTCTGCGTTTCACTGCTGTAATTTTTTTTGTTTTTGTTTTTGCTTTTGATGATTTGGTTTTGCTTATGATAAAGTTGTCAGAACCGTTAAAGGACTGTAAATAAACAAATTTGTGGCTTAGAAAAACAAGTCTGTTTTCTTCCTTTACATTTTGGTCACCTGAAGAAGGAATGCTCTGTAATTCTTACTTCCCTGTTTTTATTGTATCTTATCCCAGCTTGCACTGACCCAGCAATAAGCAGCAAGAGGCATGTCTTGTTGCTGATTTCTTTCCTATGGATAGCTTAGTTTACAGTTCTCATGGTTTATGCCCACTCCTTGGACAAGAGTGTTGTTATTTAGATGGAATTTCTGTTGTCTGCAACATCATTTAAAACAGATGCGATTATTTTCATTATACTGGTTGGACTTATCTCAGTGAAAATTATTTTAAGTTGTAATGGTAAGGGTGGTTTTCTTTATGGAAAACATATTTTAGGATGTGTCAGAGGTGAAGCAATTTAATTGAAAGATTGTTATCCATCAAACTTATGCTGGCTTTTTTTAAAAAATTATAAAGTTGTCTTGTGTTTTTCTTATCTTCATTCAATAAATGAAAATGTTTTTACAGACTTGATGCTTTGGGGTTGTTTTTAATGCTCTAATATTTTAGAGCTAAGTAGCAGTCTAGGTTAATGAAATTGCAAATGAACTTTAAAAAAATTAAAGTTCTAAGTCATGAACAGAAATCTAAAATTGTAGGATTTCTTGTGAGAGTGAACAAGGGTTTTATGCTAGCTGTCGAGGGCATTTGAGGGCACACCAGACAGTAAAGACATTAAAATCTGTAATTCACCCGTTGTTTTCCTGAGGTCCTATTAGAATGAAACTGTATCCCCTGATGCAGTCCATTCTTTATTAGGCTGCTCTTCCCAGAGAAGCTGGACTGAAGCAAAATAAGTAGGTTGACTAGAAAGGCAGAGGCCACTGACCTCGTTTATTAATCAAAACTTTCAGATATGTTATGTTGAACCATATTTAATCAATTTCTTTCAATGTAGTGATATGTTTAGCTGTAAATTTAGTAAGCCTTAATCACTATACTTGAAATTAGACATCAGTTTTGAGTTATTTTAATTCTGTTTATTCTGCGCTTTTCGGCTTTCCAACTTCACTTAAAAAAACCAAAAAAACAACCAAAAATTAAAAGAAAAAAGTATTTATCCTGATAGGATGATGACAGAAGACTGAATAGAAAAGGTGTTCTTAAAACATAGAAGCTGACAATTATGGAAAATATCCATGAAATAATACAGTTAGAGTTTTGTACACCAGGACAAAAGCTTGCGAAGCACATACAGACACTACCTGGGTGTATTTTGAATGCCTGTAGGTCACTATTTATTTATACAAACAGGCAAAGAAAACCTTCTGCAGGAGAAGTCAGAAGTACTTCATTTTACGGTCAGGGACTGGAGAATAGTACTCAGAGAACTGTAGATGTTTCAGGGAATTTATTTTCTGTGTGAGTTTTTCAGACAGAGTGGAACCTACTGCTATACTTGAAGCCAGCTGAATGTTCAAAATCCGAAAACAGCTGAATTAGTATCTTTTAGCAGAAGTCAGATGTTAGCTCTTCAGCTTAACTTTGACCTTCTGTCTTGGACCACCTACATTCTGTAAATCTGGGCTGTGCAACATTGTCTTTCAAATTACTTTTCCCGGGGGAGAAATATGGTGTTTGGTAATGGAGGGAATCTTGTTTGTAAAGGTGCTTGGAGGATGAGGGATGATGAGACAGCACATGCACAGCGCAGTCATGTCGGATTTATGTTTCATCTTTTGTGCTGAACATGAAAGCAGAGGTCTGTGTTTACAGCTTGCAAAGCATGAGTTCAAAAATCTGGCTGATAAAAATTTTTGTACTTTACCCTGAAAATTATTTCAGGGAATTTCAATCAGTATTTCAGTTCAAAAGCGTGTGGATTATTCTCCCAGTGTTGAAAGGTATAAAGAGAAGGGAAGGGCAGCAGGGAGAAAAAAATCATTTTTGTGATATCCTGGAGCAAAAAAACCCCCCAAATCTTCAAATCCCCCTGTAGCAACTTCCCTAGAAACCAAGTAATGACAGAAATGCTAGTAAATAATAATTTATTGTGTGATTGTTGTGTTACAGGCTTTACATAGGGAAAGGTAAGATACGTATTTACTATTTTAAACAACACCAGGTCATACACGCCACTCCTCTGGAGAAATTATGTACTTTTTGTATTATTTTGAAAGTATATAGTGATTTTTCTCTAAAAAGAATTTGGTCTGTGTAGCCTTTTCTTGACTACTGACATTACTAATCTGCAGAAAGTATGTTCAGCATTTTCATTAGAAAATACTGCGATTACGTCTGGTGATGAGTGTGAAAGCCCATGTTTCCTTTCTAATTTTGCTTGCTTTGTTTTTAAGGAAAACAAAGTTTCTGAGACACCAAGTTCTTAATGGGTTTGATTTTCACTTGATCTTAACAGAATGCAGATTCCCAGAGTTTCAGTTTTATTCTTGAAGACAGAGCTTAGGCTATATTGCGCAGAAACCAGTGGGGTCTCTGGCAGTGTAAAAGTGGCTGTGGATCAGATTTCAGTATAAATCAAGGATTTTTAGGTATATTTAGATTTGGTTTTTTTTTTCCTTTGACACTGTTGGTAACCCAAAAACAATGTACCCCATGTTTGGAAGTTCATCAAAAAGCCTGCATTAGTTAAAGATTAAGACTATTCTAAGTAAAAGTTCCTTTTTAAATAGCCACTTTTGTGTTGAGGACAAACTAAACTATTTTTTTTTAGATACTCATGAAATGTCTCAATTAAAAAAACAGTTACTTTCAGTTTTCTGTTTGAGAATTCTGTGAGTCCTGTGGCATTTCAAATCTCACAGTGGTTTTAACAGGTATACCTTGGTTCTCGCTGGAAAACTGCCCATGGATTTTTGGTAAAAAATTAAGAAGCTATGTATATAGCAGATGAGTTCTTTGCATGTTTCCTTAGCAGAGAAAGCAGGGGAGATTGTCTTTCCCGCAAGACAACCTCACTACTCTGTAAGTGTGGTCGCTCCGTACAGGACATGGGATTTTAGGCGGACGAGTGGAAATGAAGATTTGTAAGGCAGAGAGAGGCTTTTGTTAGAAAAATACCTGTGCACACAATCTGTCAGGGAAGTACTTGAGTGTGTGTTGGACCATGTGAATTGAGAAAAACGCTCTAGCTTGAGTACATCCCTGAGCAAAGGCCAGAAAGAGGGGCTGGGGAGAGATCATGAAAAATACTAGAATCTGAGTAACAGAAGTGTATGTCTCATCTTTTAAATATTTTTGAAACAAAAGGAACTGCTAAAATAGTCACACGGTAAGTGTGACTAAATAGTCAAGTGTCAGTGTTGCAGTCTTACATACAAGCATCCAAGTTAAAACTTCAACCATGTGAACTGTGTAATTACAGTGGTTATATAGTGTTTTTATAAAGAATATTGTATATAGTTACAGGGCTTAGAAAAAAAATCTGTGGTGTCTTGTTTCTTTTTTCTAGAAAAAAAATTCATCCCTTTGGGATTCATTTAGTTTATTTTTCTGAACTTCTGGATCTTTCTGAATGCATTTGCATAAACATATTTGAAAGATTTTGGTGCTTGAAGTATTGTTTTCGAATTTCTGCCTGTGAATAACATAAGATCGTAGGATAATGAGATATTACGATTTTTTACCATTTTCCTATTAGTTAAGTGATGTACAAAAAATTAATCATAACTTTGGAACAAAAGAGGGATGAATGGCTTAACTGGAAGAGAGCAGGATAATGACTTCTGGATGAAGCAAACATTGAGGAATGTTGGAGGTGGAAGCAGATGTAGGAAGATGTGCTTTGTGAGAATTTAGAAATTAATGGGAGATTTATGGCCATCTGTGATATGGTTTTGTATAAAGCTGAGTTGACTTTTTTATATATATGTTTATATATAGATGTTTAGGACTTTTCTTTACAATGTTGCTAGATTATAGTGATGTGTCACACAGTAAATACGGAAGCTTTTAACAAGTAGATGAATTAATTTCTGGGGAGTTGCAGTGTAATTTATAAGGAAAGTAGCGGAAATTTTTGGGAGAAACATCTGTGTTCAAACTTTCTTTAATTATATTTTCTTCTATGCTATTGACCTTTTTTAGGCAAGCCAGTGTGACCAAATATAGACATTCAGAACACTTAAATTGGTTTGACTTGAGTCTTGGTAATGAATCGGTGTTGTTACATTGAATATATCAGCAAAAGCGTTCATTCAAGAGCTGGTATAAACCAGAATATTGACCTAATTAATGAATTGGGGGAATAAATTCTTTTCGTTGTGAAGTTACAGAACTTGGAAGCTAACGCTTTTTTAAATTTATTTGGTAAGGTGAATTTTTTTTTTTTATATTTTTTTAATCAAGGTTTTCACAAACACAAATACATTTGTCCAAGTTTATAAGGCTGTTACTGACATTTGGATTATTGCAGTTTTGATGGTTTTGTTTGGTAGTGGCACTTGGAGATTGTCATTGTCACTTAGGTAAAAAGATTTTGAGCTGAGGTGAAAATGTGACTGTGGTTCTGGGCTGTCCAGATGTGTATGTATGAAATTAAATTAGTGGGCTGGTGAGCTTGATGGGGGAGGTATGTGTGTTCATGGTAGCAGAGCCGAGGGAAGGAAATCTTTTTTTAAACTAGACTCAGTGAAATAGATTTTATGAGTCCTCAAACATTTTATTCCGCTTTCTCTGCTTGAACAGGTGACATAATTGGCAGATGAAATTATTTCTGAGCTAAAAGAAACAAAGAACTCCCCCCCCCCCTTTTAAAAGTCTCTGTTCTTCTGTATTATATATAGGCTATTGTTGGTTTTAATCTATTTTTAGTGTTTTGCTATTTTTACTTCTTGCTGCTGATGAGTTACAAACTCAGTGTTATATGTTGGCTCATTAACTTCCTTCAGGTTGTTTATGGTATACGATGCTAACAAAACTTCATTTTACAATGGAATGTTTTTGCAGAAAATTCAGCGTTTTGATGTCATAATGTCATCTGTGTGGTTGATCTTTGTGGGGAATATCTCTCCTCTCTCCAAATAAATAACATCTCAGAACTCCTGATGTAAAAATAGATCAATATATAGGTATTGTTCACATTGTAATTGACAGGATGCTGTAATTTAAAATGTACAAGGAAATGGATTTATACTGGTCTAGATTTTTTTTTGACATGTGATAGATAGAAGGTTAATTAATGTTAAATGGGTGCTTTGTTAGCCCTTCATCAGCTACTAAACTAGTACAGGAGGAGTGCAAATCATTACTACAAAAGGCCAAGGCCAGTATGTTTTCTTAGTGAGCTTTATAGGTCTTTTTTCTTATCCCTTCCTTCTTTCCCTCCTTCCCAACCACACAGAACATAACCAGCTGTAATGATAGGAGGAGAGAGCAAGCAGCTTTTCTAAACACACACACACACACTCGCACTCCGGCCCCCCT
The DNA here is from genome assembly GCF_015832195.1 of Motacilla alba alba. NCBI lineage: Eukaryota > Metazoa > Chordata > Aves > Passeriformes > Motacillidae > Motacilla > Motacilla alba. The sequence goes on along the minus strand of NC_052017.1, from coordinate 68,531,003 downwards.
CTTCCCTCCTCATGCCTCAGCAGAGTGACAGCTTCTAGATGTTGCGTGCGAGTGAGTTCAGCTGGTGCTGTGTGGTCTGGGTGTGTGGTCTCCAGCTCAACCGAGAGGCTGCTAACAGGGTGGATGAGAGAGAGCAACACTGTTTACTTTAATTTATTTCGGATGCCGGAACTGTGCCCGGAGTTTCTCCCGAGCCGGGTTCCACCGTCAGCGGTGTCAATCCCTCGCAGCTGCAGCCCAGGCTGCGGCGGGCGGTGAGCCGCTCTGCCGAGGGCTCTCCCAGCATCTGCCCCGGGTCCGAGCCTTTTAATCCCTTGTGACTGAGAAATGTTAATGGCATCGCTGAGTGCTGTGATTATTTTGCTTTCACTCCGTCAAGATACATGGCCATGAGGATGTACCTTGCCGGGTTGAGGAAAGTGGGACCTCTGAGATACTGAAGGGAATCTGCAAAGATAGTTGCGGTGAAAGCAAAACTGCTGCACTCGTTCCTTGTCCACCCCAAAACTAAAATGTCTAGTGTACCCTTTGTGACTGATTGGAATGCTCAGGAGCCTTTTGAAAAAGCACAGGGTATCATATTATGCCGTTTAATACTGCAAGTCTTCTTTTTTGTTGTTTGCCCTCTCTGTCACAAAGCTTGCACATCTTCCCAAATTGGAACTGATTTTTGGCATGTAATGCTGTAGGTTAACATGTTTGTCAGTGTTAATATTGGCTTGAATCAACACGCCGGATATGACAGGGCAAGACAAATGAGGCTTTGTTTTTTCTATGTGACAGTGAAATTACCCACTTTTTTATGTTTGTTCATCTTTTCATTATAAGTAGCTTAGTGGTGTTATGAAGAGTTTCTTTCCCCCTAAATGTAAGGTTCGTGAGCGCTTCTTGTTTAAATTGACAAGTCTTCTTTTATTATTTAAATAAACATGCATAGATTCTTAATATCACTTGGAATTTCAGCATTGTTTAGCTTATTCACTTCCCAGTCTTTTCTGGCAGGCTTGCAGGAATGGACTTTATATTATTAATGCAGTGTTGAAGGCTGTGGCAATTCTAGGGCACTGAAGATCTCCAGAGGGGTTAATAAATGTCAGTTATTTTCACAGTGCTGCTTTTTGGATGCTTTTAATTCTTGGTTTATGTAGATTGTCTGTCTGAATTTATACTGTTGGGAAGATAAAGCACAGAAAAGGTTGTAGTGGTGTTTTCCATCATTTTGTAATGGTTTTGAGTACAAATATCCAGGAAACATTTTGCTTTGTCGTTCGTCTCGGGGTCATTTGCCATGTCCCTTCACTGACTTTGTCATAGTGTGTTGTACTCAGGAGACTCTCTGGGTTTTCTAGTGAAAACAAATTATTAGATTTATGAACTAGAAGCACAAGTTTGTGTAGTTTAAGGTTAAAAGGCCATCACCTACATTCTGGAATCTGAGTATTTATTGCTTGTTTAAAAAGGCATGTCATAATTTTTTTCATTTGGGAATTATTTAATGCTGTGATGTTAGTGTAACTCACTGTTTTCAGGTTGGTTTTCTTGTGGTTTTTTGTTTGGTTTTTTTAAGTAAACAACAACATCTGAGGCATACTGTAATTTGCACATGGGTGATGCTTTGCTGTTCCCGCCTCAACATTTTTTAAATTGTATTCTGTCACATATGTATGATTGAGAACAAATAAATATCTGATACCTGAAGGTTTAAATGCTTTCTTGTAACTTAGGCTTTCTCAGTGATGACAAATTGGGTTTTTTCTTCCCTCCATTCTTGACAGCTTTGATTCTCTTTGCTAGATGACCATGGCACTTGAATTGACCTTGAGTCTGCCTTCCTCCAAGAGAATCTTTTAAGTTCAGTGTCTGTGACAAAATATCACTGAAAACTTCATTTAAACTGAATTTTGAGTCACTGGAACCATCTTGCTATTTTGTTTCAGAAGTCAGAAATTCTGTTTTAAAACGCTTCAACTGCTAATTTTTCCCACTGGTGAAATTTGTTAGGTGGCAGCATGCTGTTACTCATCTTCCAGAGTTCCATGCCTTCAAGATGTTTGTAGTTTCCTTTGGGATTTGATATTACCAGCCAATTTAATATTCTTCAATCCTGAACTTTGGTTGTTCATGTATTTCTTATTTTGGTGGCACTTCCAGAGTGTAGTAAAATATAGAAAGTAGTTTGCTTTACAGAACAGGTATGGTAGCTCTTGGCATTTTACTTTGGATTTATTCTCTGTTTGCCATTGAAAGTTGAATGAGGAAACCTATGTAAGAACTCTCATTTCAAAACCATGTAAAACTGAAGGCTTACAAAACTAAAAAAAAAAAACAAAACCAAATAGATTTGTGCTTTCGCTTATGCTGGGGCATATTGCATTGCTTCATTATTTATTTTTAAGTGGGTTTTCTTAGGATAAAGATGGAAGATGTCCTCTCTTTAGCAAGCTTTTAATGCTCAAAATTGTCTGGATTTTTTTTTTAACCTGGCCTTTGTGAGAAGACAGTTTATTTGAGAAACCAGTGCAAAGACAAAGATGTTGTTTATGAAAGGCATTTTTCAAGAGAACTTTGTAATAGGTGAGAAACCTCTTTACAGAGGTTTTCTAACTCCTAGTGCTTTTATAACAAGAATTATGACAGAATAATAGAATAGTATGGGCAAGATCGTGGGAGCAGTCAATCAGGTATCCACATTAAATTGTTGGGGAGATACTGTGAGGAAGTTAGGTTAAAAAAAAGGGTGAAGAGAAATAAAGAGGGAGAGAGAGCACTCTGCTAATGTAGAAGATTGTCCATTATAAAAACAGTCTTGCTGAAACCTCTTCAGTGAGCCTGGCTCCCGAGAGGAAGGATCTTATATAGAAAACTGTCTTTCTGCACTCTCCTTGTCTGCATGAGAATCAGTCTTTCAGGAAGAGGGCTGTTTTAATAAAAACACTATTTTATGTGTAATAATGTATTTTGTAAAGAATGGATTTTGTCTTTAGGGAAAAATACAGAATTGCAACAAAAGCTCAGAATTAGGTGGTTGTCATGTTTTGTGAAATGAAAAAGTAATTTTTTGTCAGATTTGCCTTAAATATTTTAAAAGAAATTTAGGAACTTGCCACAGCAGTACGGTGGCTAGACTTCCCAGTAAGCACCTCAGTCATGTTAGCTGTGGACATCTGTCCTAAGAAGGAGAGGAAATACTATAAATGAATTGAAGGCTACCAGGCATTTGTTTGATATTAATAATAATGGCATATTACAAATAGTTCCACTCTTTGAAATAAATGAAAGCAATTGCTGTTTAAAAATAATAATCACAGAGCATCTCAGTGCTGTAGTGCTTTGAAATGTGTTGAGATTTACTGTGGTATTCTCATTCCAGAGAGGTATTTTAAAGCAATTCTGTAGTAAGCATGGAAATACTTTAGAAGAAATACTAGATCTCAGGAGGCTCAGCATTTTTATTACATTTATTTACCTCATCATGAAGGAGGATCTAGTGCCGATTTCTGAAATCCAGAAAAAGATGTTGTGATATTACTTTTGAGTTTTGGTATTGAAACAAGCCAATTACCTGTGTGCCTGGGTATTTTGAAGGCAACAATAGCTGCGATGTGAGGGAACTAAAACATTTGGGAGGGGGTCAACCAAACAATACCACACAAATATACCACAGTAGCTTCTATTTTACTTGTTTTTCTCAAGTTGTTTTCCTCTCCATATTACCTGATGTTCCTGAAGATGGCTTTTTTACGTCAGTGTTACTGATTAATTTTCCACATAAATATTTACAAAAAATTGCTCCAAAGTAAAAGAGGTGTTTTATAGTGACTAACTGGTATCTAGACACATGTTGCTTCCTGCAAAAGGTGGTTGTGTGCATGGAAGGACCTAACACCACTGTTGCTTTTACAGCTGTTGTGTATCCTTGAGCTCTGCTGAGGATCTGTGAGAAAAGCTGCAAAGACTACGTAGACAAGATTGTGAGGAATAGATGCAGTTTGTTCTCCTCCCTCTTGGTAAAATTAGGGACCTGATTCTTCTCTAGCATCATATTTCTATTGCAGTTTGTTCTCCTCCCTCTTGGTAAAATTAGGGACCTGATTCTTCTCTAGCATCATATTTCTATTGTGCTCCCCACTGTTTTGTTGGCCAGTGGTGTGGTGGTGTAGTTTTGAATGCAGCACAGATGAGAGGAAAGCTGGGCAAGCCTTCTGACTCCAGGATTAGGGGTGCTGACAGAACACGAAGTCTGTCTTTTTCACCTGTGGCGAGTATGTGGATCAATAGTTGTGCAGGTGATGTATCTGGACAAAAAGGCTTGGAATAGGCAAAGCGAGGTAAAAGGAATTACCAAGGTGTCTGGATTTGAAAGGAGGATGGAATAGTAACACCCCTCTCCCTCCCTGGTTGGACTTATGGGTAAGAAGTCAGAGGGACAATGGACAGGATAGGGGCAGAAACACTTTGTCTGCAAGATGAGGACCTGGCCTCAGTTTTGAGGTGAAGCAGGGACTGTCTCTGTGCAAGAGAGGAGGAGGAGAAGCCAGTTCAGTGAAAGAAATAGGAGTAGGCCTCTAGGACACAGCACAGCCTTCTCTTCCATAGCTGGAGATGACTGTCAGCTGATTTCTTTGTAATCTAGTGATACAGTTTTTTTCTTCAGTGCTGTTCTACCCTTATAGTCTGCATCTGTTGACTACATGCTTCATGTTGGCTTAATGTAAAATGTTCCGATAGTTTACATGTAAGACTATTAAGAGCACCTATATAACTTAATTCCTTTTTCATAAGTTGGTTGTTTGCAAAAAAAAACAGAGAAAGCAATGATTTATTAAATGCATTATGCAATTCTTAATGTCAAGAAGTATTATGAGGTTTGCCACAGAAAGATACAAAGCCAAACTAGATACGCATTGCTTGTGTTATCATGGGCCCTTACCAGCCTTACTTCATACACTGGACATGGCTCACACACTGCAACTTACTATGTTCTTGCTCGTTCAACATGAATTTACATCTCTTAATTGCACACTGTTCAGTGTGAAAAGTTCTCTGAAGATACTAATACTTCTGTTGTGTTCAGGGTATCTAAATGCCTTTTCTATATTAACGAGTTTTCAAAAGTAGCTTTTGAAATGAGTGATAGCATTCCTATTTTAAATATGTAAAACCAAGATAACGGACATTTGAAATCAGACGTATTTAGAGAATTGAGGTGGTTGTTTAGGACCTCAGTATTTCAGAGCATTATGCAGTATTCCCTATATTCAGGATGGATTTCACACTGACTTCAGGTGTGGCTGTGGGCTCTGAAGTTGGATCAGAACTCAAAGTTTTGTTATAGGTGACCTGCTATGGACCTTTGGTATGGACAGACAGAGACAGGAGATCCTGTTCTGAGGGTAGTATTTGATTACTTTTAGCATGAGATCTTCCTTCCAGTTCCTGCCTTGTCTATTTCCATCTTAATTTTCAGTGTGTGTTCCAGCTTTGGAATGTGAAGAATGAAATGAGCCGGTGGGAGCTTCTTTGATTCTTGTGTCAGATCTAGATAGTACCAGTGAAAAATATAGGGAGGCTGTGTAGAAGCATGGGGTCTCTTGGTATTGAAAGTATTTTGTATATGCAGAAGCAGCTGAAACAAGTGTGTCTTAATTCTAGTATTTCTTAACTGCAGGTACTTGGAAACTGCAGTTTTGCTGCTATTTATTATTAGAGATGGTTTAGAGAGTTTCTGGGTTTCATGGACTCGACCATTTGCAAATAAAAGTAGAAAATACATTTTGATTCAAAAAGCAGTAGCTAAGAGGAGCCTTATGAGGCTTGGCTTATATTCCACATCTTTACCAACTTGAACTTCCAAAACTGTTTACACTAAAGTGTTGTGTGTGTGTAACTGAGTAACTGAGGTTTTGGAATGATGATGGTATTAAATAAGAGCTGTAATTCAGGTTATACTGATCATATATATATATATATATATTATATATATATATACACTCAGCTTCTTATAGGTGTTTATAGCTTCAGAGCTACACAAACGAAACTACTAATAAAAAATAGGCATTTGTAATCAGTTGCATAGTAAACTAAATGTAGACCACATTACATGGATACCATGTGTGTATTTGAGCTACAGAGCTTATTAATGACAGAGCTAATTAAACTGCTCTGAGTTGACTCAGTTTCAGGTGCAAAGGAACACTCTTCTGGAAATGCTTTTTCAATAATTGTATGTACATTTTTGTTGATATGTTGGGGTATTGTTTGTTTTGTTGATGATCTCTGCTAGTGTAGTATTTGCAAGTCATGTTCCAATTTTCTCAGTGCATGTTACCATTGATGCTTTATACAACTAAGTGCTGAGTGCTTCCTCACATGGGACTGTCTATGTCAGTAGGTCTTATTTTGATGGAGAAGTTGTCCAAATATGTAATCATAGTCTATTACTTATCTTAGATTAACAGTTCTGAAATTTCTAAGGAATACAATAATAATTTTCAAATAGAAGTTGTAATAGACTAATTTGAATTCTGACATAAGTAATTTGAAGTCTGTGTATACATCTTCATTAGCATTCAGAAGGCTTAATATTTTTCTGAATACTTTTTCTTTCAGAAAGCTATATTTAACTTTTTTAAAAGTGCAGAGAAGGTATAATTTTTCTTTATTGTTTTATGACTCTGTCAAAAAAGACTTTGAGTGGTATTCCATATTTACATTTGTATTTCCCTACCATTTTAGCAGAACAGGTTGAAATTATTTTAATAATTTTTATGTAATTAATGGGGTTTTAATGTATTATTTCTTGATTAACAGATAAAAGCAGCTCAGATTGCAGTAACTGAATAGTCATCATGTCTCGAGCACGGCAGCCCCCACTTGTAACTGGTATCTCTCCCAATGAAGGCATTGCATGGACAAAAGTGACAATTAGAGGAGAAAATTTGGGTACTGGACCTACAGACCTCCTAGGTAAGTTGAAAAAACACCTTTTTGGTACTGCAGAAGGTAACATTTTGGATATGATTAGAGATAAATTTTTTGCATGATAGAATCTGTGTTGGATGTTATGAGGAATGCCCTTTACACTAATATGCACTTGAATGCATAAGTTCAGAGATCCTACCCAGTGTGTAACTAGCCAGACTGACTGTACCTTTTTAGATGAATCCTTAATGTGACTCAGAATCCTGTGCTGAACATGAAATGCTTTTTGCAGTGTACTAGAAGGTAGATGTAATGAGATGCTCCTTTGTTACTTTTCTCAGGAACTGAGAATTTCCTCTTTGAAATTTTCATGTCAAAAGTGTTTTTTCAGTGCAATCAGAAAGTCACTGGGGATTTCTCCCAAATTTGCCCTGAACCAGAACATTGTTATGCCTTGAATTAAAGTCAGTTTGTGTATCTGTAGCAGTTATGATAAAGCAGGTTCATTGATTTAGCTACACAATATGTGAAGAACCCTTTTCATTACTGTCTTGATTTTTAACACGGTAATTTCATTAGAATCATCGTAGCTCCTGTGCTGAAGGAGGGGACAGGATCTTTTCACTGATTCTCCTGGTCACAGACTTTGTACATTACTGCTCTGTTGCTTCCTTTTCAGGCTTCAATACCTTAGCTTATTTAATTTTTCTCCATGTATCCTTGGCCTTTCTTCTTGCTCTTCAGTGAATCTCTTTTACTTTCACTACCAGTTGTGGGTGGCACATCTTGGTTGTGTGCAGTGTTCAGGATGTGAATGCCCTATGGCATAACACTGTACTTTCACTTTTGTTTTGTATTTCGGCCGTAGAGTTCTGTTTTCTATGTAACTCATACTGAGAATCAAACTAATGTTTTTGTTGTTCTGCCTACTATAGTTCCATGATTAAATGCATAGGGATTAGTAGTCAGTTTGAGTCTGCCATCTATGAATTTAAGGTTTTGCCTGCATGCATCTTGTCTTTGTTCAGTGAATTTCAGCCATTGTGTTACACAATATCTACATTATAGTGCATCACTCAGTCTAATAAGTTCTGGCTTGCATTTTTCTGAGGTTTATGATCTTCACTCTCTGAATAAATGAATATCATCAGCAAACTTTATAACCTCTTTATCTTGTCATTTATAAGTGTACTGAACCCAAGTGATCTTGGCATATACCATGTGGAAACTTTCCTCAGTCAAAACACATCAAATACTGTAACCCTGTTTCTATGTTGCTGAGCTATTTATCCATTAAAGGTTCGTATCCTATAGCTGCATGATTTTCTTAAGCTTTTCAAGACGGACTCAGAAAAGGCTTCTGGAAATCCAAGTTAGCTATAACTACTGGAATTTCCCTTATTTTTTTGGTAAGTTATGCATATGTGTACTTCAGTAATCATGTTAGAGACAATTTGTCTAATTTGTTGTGGAATCACGACTCCTCTGAAGGCCATTGGAATTTTGTTTGGCTTTGCTAGAAAAAATATTTCGCTTCATGGCTGTAAACCAAAGTTCACAAATTCCATTCATGGCCACCACAATGAGCTTTATGGCCAAGCATAACCTACTACAGTTTTCCACTCCACTTCAGTTTGCTGTCTCTCAAAAGGAGAAATAGTATTTTCCTGAGCTGCTAGGTGAGGTTGTGGTACACTATAGAATTCATATTGAGAAATCTTCAAATAACTGATGATGTTAGGGGTGAGTATATTTCTGTGTATTTGTGTGGCTGATGTACTTCAATAGCCTTGTTAGTTCATTGGTGTGATCCTCTTAGAAATGATCAGTGCTATGTTCAGAAGCCGTCCTGAGCTGTACCTCTGTATTACAGCTGCTGATATTTCTTCTTATATTTCTTTCAGAGTAATATTTGTAACACAGCTGCTAATAATTTTATGCTTTGAGGTAAAAATAAATAATGCATTGCCTTATTTTCTGCTTGGTTCAGTTGTCAGCTTTCTCCAGTGAGTGACTAAGGCCTCAGGTAAAGATTTCGTTTAATGGTTAAATTAGTCATGTAGATATTCCCTGTTACTTTAATGGAAGTACTTGGAAGAGTGAGGCTTTGTAGGCATGAGAGTTAAGCGAGTTTGAGTGAGGTCTTAAAAAGTTTAAAAAGTTTGAGATGCATTAGTGTAAAATGAAAAGCAAGAAACTTTTTTTCTGTATATAAACACAGTATCACATAATAGAAGAACATTCTTTTGGTTTCATTTAAGAGAGAGCCTTCTAGTAATCTCTTAGTATCTTTGAAACCAAATGAATTTTTTTATTTGTAACTCTATAGCTCATGGTACAAAATGTCAGATCCAGGAGGTATCTGTAACATATGTGTTTTCATGGTTTAGCTTGTCTTTTAAGACATTTGTAGCTGTATTTTTTAGACATTGTAAAATTATCCATATATGAGCTTAACCAAAATCGGAAAGTCTCCATAAGCGTATTACTTATGCCTATTTATAGAAAGGCACATAAAAACTAGAAGCTGAGAATGATGTTCTCAGCAATCTTTATACCATGCAACAGATTCAAATTAAGTTTTACTTAAAGGGAAGTTTCCTATTTCTGGAGAAGGAAACGTGGTAACTGCTATCAAAACTTCTCCCCTGACATGCTTTTGTTTGTTTTAGAAATTGTGTTTCAATTCCATTCCATTTCATTCCATTTCAATATTCCATTACTGTTTCATGTGATATATAAAATGTTGATAGAGACTTAACTTCCTTTTGCATTTTTAAGATACAGGCAAAGGCCGTTTCCTGACATTTCAAAAGCATTGAACCTTGTATCTTGATATCTTGAGAGCTTTTGGAACCTCTGATGAGTAGACAATAATTGATACAAGGATCTTCATACAGTTACTATAGCTTAGTTCTGGATTTTAAAGTATTGCTCAATTGAACCATAAATTCAGAAAATACAGTGTGAAAACATCTTTATAAATTGTTTGGGCAAAGTATTTCAGTTAGTCTTAGTTCCTATCACAATCTTTTTTTTCCTTTAGAGAAGATGCTAGCATAAAACTGTAAGAGATGTAGTAATATAACAATATTATTGCCTATATGTATATGCATCCCAATATATGGGGTTTTTTCTTTCCACATGAAACTAAAACCTGACCTGATTAAAATTTTATGAGTAAATAAGGTATTTTTTTAAGTCTTTCTGTGTGTATATCCTATTTCATCCCACTCCCCCCCTTTTATTCAGAAAGACTATTTAAGAAACAAATGTACTGTCCTTTCTCAAGTAAAATTAATTTCAGTTGTAATAAGATTCAGTGCCTTTCCATTTTTAAAATTTTTGGATTTCATTTTCATGACAGTTTTTGGCAGAGAGTAATGCATTTTTATGTCTGACAGCCATGAAAACTGCCAAATTTCTCTGCTGTGTCATGTCAGAGACTTACGTTGTGGGAGAAAATAAGTGTGAAGCTTTGGTACTAAGCCACATATGCTGACCCTTTTCTGTCTCTAAGTATTTTCTAAATTGGTCAGAGCTTTCTAGAAATTAAAAACAAAAGTCAAGCCAACAGGGAAGGAACTGCTCTGCCTGACTAATTTATACTCCAGTACAGCCAACACACTAGTACAGCCTTGTTCTTTTGGACATAAGGCAAAATGTTTCTGGCTAAGGGTGTTATTTAAGAAGAACCTAATGAAGTTGTTCTCTAAATTGATGCTAGAGCAGTTTTTCAGGACAGCAGAAGTCCAGCTATGAATATGGAAATTGTTCTTCTAGATCTGAGAAAACAATCCATCTATTCCAGCATCCAGAGTCCTGATCTGACCAGAACCAATCAGTTGGTTGTGATTGGTTCATGATTGGTTTGATTGATCGGATCAATTTGATGTGAAATCTCAGGAAGCCTTGGACCTTACATTAAGATGCGCCTTGACTCTTAAGTCATGAGAGGTGTTCTTGAACACTGAAGCTTGTCAGTATCTTCCTATGAGAAAAGACCTTCTTGTATTTCAGTTTGTCATCCTTCTTGTGAAAAAGTGTAGAAGAGGGAATAGATGAGCATTACATGATTATTCTTTCATATAACAAGGGCAGTTTATTCATCAGAATCAATCTTGCATCGTGAATTTTTTACAGAAGAGGTTGGGATGGAATATTTGCCAATTAATACTACTTCAGCCAAAACAGCCTTCTGTGTCCACTGAAGTACTGCTAAACAAATAAGGTTGAAGAAACATTGTTCACTGTAAATATTTTACAGAGTCTTTTTTTTTTTTTTATTGTGCAAAGTCATATAGACTGAACTTGTGAAAATTTTGCTGTGTGCGGCTTTTAAGGGAAGTTTCACAGAAATGCAGTACTGAACAGCAGTTCTCCAGTGTCTTGCAAACAGAAAATCTATTGTTCTATGTGAAGTAAAAGTTGCAGTAGCCCAAAAGTGGTGGAAGAGATTAAATAAGTTTCAAACTGCACTGCTTGTATCTCGTGAATTGTCACTGGGACAAAAGACCTGAAGTCACCTAGGAAACATCTGAAAAATGTATTTGTGATTCCTTGACTGTAATTGACTGTAGGGGTCTGGTGAAGGGTTATATATTTATGTAAAATACATGTATTGTCATAAATGAATTTGTATTGCAGAATTTCAAAAGATACTTCTATTAACAGATTTTTTTTTCTTTTTACAGGTTTAACAATATGTGGGCACAACTGTCTCCTCACTGCAGAATGGATGTCTGCAAGTAAAATTGTGTGTCGAGTTGGACAGGCTAAAAATGACAAGGGAGACATTATTGTTACTACAAAGTCTGGTGGCAAAGGAACTTCAACTGTTTCCTTCAAACTGCTTAAACCTGAAAAAATAGGTATATTTCTTGTTCAAATCCTCATCTATTTTCTTTGCTAAGAAAATATATGACTGAATGCCTCTTTGTATAAAATGTATATTTGAAATGGATCCACCTCAGGACAATTTTCAGTTGTTTAGAAAATGCAGAATAAATCAATAAAATATCCATATCCATATATATATATATAGAGAGAGAGAGAAACTCAGGGTATAGGTAAAATTACTCCTTTCTCAATATCTTGATAAAATCCTCAGTGATGAATTAAAAGTAGCCCTTTATTTTTCTTTATGGAATAGCTCTAAACTTCTGAAATTTTAGAAAACTTAATAACATTTACTGTTAATAATTACAATACAATTACTGTTTAATAACTTAAACAGTAATTACTCTTAAGTGTACTAGATAAATACAAAATATTGACCAACTCATGAGCTTTACACCTAAATCCTGAGCTGACAGTTAATCCTTTAAAGAAAGTTGAATCCTCAGTGCCATTTCTTATTTGTAATTCAAACCATCCTGCAAGACAAAGTCTTAAGTATTTCTCATGAGATGCTTAACCATTGAAATTATTTTGCCAAGCAGTCTAGGACCTCTGCTTAACCTAGAATCCAGTCTAAATACCCTGTGGATTGAAAATGTTTCTCTCAGAACCCCTCATTGATGAGCTGCATAGTTATCTTTCCTAAAACAAGAGTTCCCACAAGAACTGTTTTAGATTTTTATTCTCAGCCCTTCAGTGACAGTTAAATAACATGTGGTTTCTCCCAAGCTGCACTATTATCTTAATAATAGAAAGGTGAAATGTGTAGGTGCAAATGTTATACAGTGGAGCTTTTGGTGATGAGAGAGGACAACTCATATCTGAAAATACGGGAAAATGTGAAATGTAAAATGGGAAATGTAAAATATGGGAGGATGCAGTAGTTTCTGGTGTTGCATCTGATGGGTCTGTTAAAGGAGGGCAAGGCCAAGGGTATGGCTGGCCCCATTTTCAGCTGAGATTCCAGGATGTATTGTGCCTCTCTTTTATGCATTGTCTGTGCTAAGGCACTGGAAGCAAAGTCAGTTCTGTGTCCTTGGAGTCATTTATCTTGGCATGTGGCCGAAGTTCAGTTACCTTTTGGATAGCAAATGGGACAGAAAAGGAATCTTCCCTAAAATATGCAAATGAGAAGACTTTCAGTTAATTGCTCTTTTGAAAGTAGCAGATAGCAAGGTTTGGACAGAAACCAAAATACTTGCAGGAATGAAAATACTAATACTTTGTGGTCAGGAAAAAGCTTCTAATGTACATGAAACTGTGCACTCTGCAAAAGGGTAATGTTTGATGCCCAGCCATGAATACCTTTTCAGCAGCTATAATAAAATAATTTAGCATAATTGCATCCAGGTTGTTTTGCCGTGTATCTTTCAATATATTACCTAGGCATGCATTTTATATTTATCGGGATTTTTCAAATTAATTCAGTATGTTAGAAGTTGATGGTGCTGGACTGCCCTTGTTGTTTTAAGGATCTGTGCTTTGTTTTCTCTAGGTATCTTGGATCAGTCTGCTGTCTGGGTGGATGAAATGAACTATTATGACATGCGCACTGACAGGAACAAAGGGATTCCCCCCTTGTCCTTACGTCCAGCTAATCCGCTTGGTATTGAGATAGACAAGTGAGTACCAAATGCCTTTAATCCACTTTTTTAGTGGTTTTCTCTATATGTGTCTTTGTGAATTCCAGGGAAGTTTAATGGTTTGCAGGGCAGGGAAAGATTTAAAAACACATACATCTATTAGCTGCTAGTGTTCTGTTTGATACTCTGAGTTGTTAGTGGGCATTGTATCCTGCTTCATAATCCTCTATTTTGGATCATCAATTAGAACTGTAGATAATCTAAAAGCCTCATATATTGAACCCCAGTGATGTTTAGATTTTAAGGATTGGTAAATAACCTAAGGCTTCGGATTTATACATTGTAGTTACGGAACACCTACTGTTGCATTTGAGTTTCATGGGGCTTTTAAGGATATTAGATTGCTATCTGTTGCTAAAATTGCATGGTAAAATGTGATTTATTATGCCAAATCAGCTAGTTTATTGTATTGAAATACTAATACTATTTGCCAGCACACAGTCTTCTTTACTTTTGTTCTTAAGTATGGTGGAATTTATGACATTTTTGTCTGAAATAGTAACTTCATAGTGAATGATAAATGGAATTAGGGGTTTTTAAATGGGACACTCTTCAAACCTGCCCAACTCTTAGAAATAGCATCAGGAATACTTCTCTCAATCAAGATGCCAGCTCTACCAAACAAAAGGCTATTTCAAATTAAATTATTTCTAAGGTCTTGTCTGCTGAATACTCTTGTTTGTGAGGGGGAGTGCATTGGAAAAAATCTGCGGTGTCCATTGTTAACTTGTTCTGATGAGAAAGCTGCACTTTCCCAAAATCCATATGAGATTTCTAGCAGATCCACACCACCTTCTAGCCTCTGGCTGCGCATTTCTTTCCTAGTTTGAATATACATTTTTCTTTATTTTCAAAGTACTAACCCAATTTTTTGTAATCGTCTGGAAATTTTATCTCTTTAAGTATTTTTCTTTGGTGTAACATCTGACAGGTAATTCTTTCATGTTCCTCAGTTTTCCAAACACTGACAAAACGTGGACCTTCATACTATGGATAGTATTCCAGCGTGTTACTAGAAGACTTTCTGTCACTCTTCCACTCTCCCTCCCCTTTTTGTAAATTAAAAACCCCATAACAATCCTTTTTACCACTGTGCTACACAGCAGCTAGCAGTGAGTGCTTTGTTAGCTGATTCTCTTGAGTCGCTACTTATAGTTAAGACATTGTCCATATGATAGATTAAGAATTATCGTATAGAAACTTAAACTGCATTAGTTTAGGATTTGCTTAATTTAGAATTATCTGTTTGGATGTTTGTTCAATAGAAAAGCAATCATGTTATATTTAAAATGTTTTTTCCTGAAAGCATTAGAAATTGTGTTACTGAAACCTGAAGTTTCATTTGAAAAGAAATAAATCAGAAACATGTAGATACAGCTAGGAAATAATCATTTGTAGAGGGAGGGAATTAGGAAATCTTTGGGCAAGAATATCAGGCCTAGTTCATTGTTCTTGATCTCCCAGGTTCATTGCAGGAGAAGCAGGAAGATTATGGCAAGCACCAGTTTGAGGGACATATCACTGAGTAGTAAAACAAGTAGTTGGGTGGAGGAATTGAGGAGTTACATTGTGCAGAGGGGAAAGAGAGGAAAAGCCTAGTCTGCCCTCGTGCTATGGTTGACAGCACAGTTCTGACTACAGATGAACATTCTGGGTTTGATTAACAAATGCCTTCTCAATGGAAAATCTTCCATAATTTTCTTGATAAATTGAAGGAATGTGAGGTTTATTTCTATAAAACATAGTTTAGCTAAACTCACAATTGCAAATACTTTAGATATGGAATGGGTCAGTATTGAGAAGTTGTACAAGGTAGTGAAAAAAGCAATTGTAAACTAAGGAAGAGAGTAAGTAAACAAGAAATTAGCAATAGCCGTTACTAGATATGGGAATATTTGTCACTAGAAGTGATAAAAATTGTTAGGATGCTTTAAAATAATATACATCCTAATATGATCCTGATAATACTGTGTATGCAGAAAGGATCTGCAACATTATGGATCTCTCTTTTATTCATACCTTTGGTTTCCCTAAATGTTTTCTTCAAACGTATGCAAATTGGGATGTATTTTAATTTTGAAGCTGGAGCATTTGGCATTGGTCTGACTTGTTGGGATTTACAACTCTTGCAGCCTGATGGCTGAGAAGGAAGGGAAAGAAGTGCCTTGTGTTGATTATGCAAACAGTGGTAAACAAAAGGAAATTAATTGAGAAGCTCAGGGAGAAAAGCAGTGAAAAACAGATGTGATAAAATGGAATAGGTATGAAGTATATAGGAGCACACTGAAGAGAAGGCAGAGGAAGGTGATTAGACTGCAGACTGCAAGAGAAAGAAGCCCTCCCTGTAGAAAGTGATTATCAGGCATTAGCAAATGATGCAGAAAAGACAAGCTGCAGCATGGGAATGATTTAGGGTTTTTTTGGAGGGATTTTGTTCTTTTGAGGTTTTTTTTAATATGGGTTATGCTTGGCTTTGAAGGTCCCTTTTGTGGCTTTTTAAAACATTTTTAAAGTACTTTGTCCAATTAAAAACTGTTTTAAAATTAATTGTAGCTTTTGAACCATTCAGGTGGATACATTCAAGGTGCTGCAAATGAGACCTTGAAATAAGAGAAGAAAGACCTTGTACATAATGAAAAGAAGCGCTTCAGTACAGCAGTTTGCTAAATTATTAGGCATGAACAGGGACAAAAAAAAAGTTATTCAGAATCAGTAGATAGAAGATTGGAGTTTAATTTGGAGTGACTGAGATTTGGTGAACCAAAGGTTTGAGCTATGAATTAAGGGAAATATGTGATAGTGGGTCTGACATTCTGTTAATAATTAGAATACTGCCTAAAGATGTATTGTAGGAGTAGCATATATATTCTCAAAATATGCACTGGAATTGTCCTTTCATATTCAAATGTTGCAAGGATGCAAAAAAGACAACAATGTACATACAGTCATCCTCCTGGCTGTTCTTTGAGGTAATCAAGATATTTTAAATGTTACATATACAGTCAAGATATTTCAAGTCCACGTGTATACATAATGTTCAGGCCATCATCTTTCAGCCTGTGGGTTTAGCAAATAGTAAGTATACGTATTTGCTGGCTGATAAGTTCTTCACATTTTTCAAGTATTAATTGCAGTTCCTGTGTCATATAACTAAGAATCTCACTTGCTAATAAAAAAAATTCATTATATTGTAATGAAACTTGAACTTGCTGGTCTGGGTGTTTTGGTGGTGGTGACCCTTGAAGTCACAAATGTATTTGCAGAAGAGTGTCTGCACACGTTTGTTCTTCTCCCTTCCTAGAAGTTGTTCATTCATCTTCTAAAACACAGAGCTGATCCAGTCAGATAAGAGGGTTTTGGCATTGATGTAACTTAGTGCCTATTGTATGTATGCTGTGAGATATTCAATTTCCACCAGAAAATAGGTATTTAAAATACTTAATTTTTGAATTCTGGTTTTTAATATTTAGTATGGGATAAAGACTGATACAAAGGCTTAGTGTCCTATCACTACCTTTATGCTCACTTTCAGTTCAGAGCAGGTCTGTGCCACCTTCCTCCCCAGGGAGTATTCCTGGCTGTGGTGTTATGAAGATGTAGCCAGGAATCCTTACAGAAACATTGAATCATAGAATAGAACCTCAGTATTGTTTTGGTTGAAGAAGATTTTCAAAGTCATTGAGTCTAACTTTTGACCAATCCCCATCTTGTCAACTGAACTGTATCCCCAAGTGCCACATTCAGCCATTTCTTGAACACCTCCAGGGGCAGTGACTCTACCACCTCCCCTGGGCAGCCCATTCCAATGCCTGATGATCATTTCAGGAAGAAATTCTTCCTGATGTCCAACCTGAACCTCTCCTGGCACAGCCTGAGGCTTTGTCCTTTTGTCCTGTTGCTGGTTCCCTGGGAGAAGAGGCCATCCCCCACCTGGCTACACCCTCCTCCCAGGCAGCTGTAGAGAGCGATAAGGTCACCCCTAAGCCTCCTTTTCTCCAGACTAAACACCCCCAGCTCCCTCAGCTGTGTCTCACAGAAGTTAGTCTCTAGACCCTTCACCAGCTCCGTTGTCCTTATTAGGATGTGCTCCACCACCTCAGTCTTCTTGAATCGAGGGGCCCAAACTGGACACAGCACTCAAGGTGTAGCCTCACCAGTGCTGAGTACAGGGGGACGGTCACTGCCCCGGTCCTGCTGGCCACACAAGTGCTGACACAGGCCAGGATGCCCTTGGCCTTCTTGCCCATATGGGCACACGCTGGGTCATGTTCAGCTGCTGTCAGCCAGCACCCCCAGGTTCTTTTCTGCCAGACAGCTTATAGCCACTGCCCCCAGCTTGTGGCTGCCTGGGGTTGTTGTGACATAAGCACGATTTAGCCTTGTGGAACCTCATACAGCTGGCTTCAGCCCATCAATCCAGCCTGTCCAGATCCTTCTGCAGAGTCTCCTTACTCTCCAGCAGATCAATACTCCTACCCAGCTTGTTGTCATCTGCAAACTTACTTAGAGTACACTTGATCTCATTGTCCAGATAATTGATAAAGATTAGTGACCATCCAGCAGCTGGAGGTAACTCCATTCACCACCACTCTCTAGGCATGGCCATTCAGTTTTCTATCCAGCAAAGAGTACACCTGTCCAAGCATTGGGTTGCCAGCTTCTCCAGGAGAAGTCTTAAACAGGTTGTGGGAAGAAAAACAAGTGTGCAGAGTAGTTGTCTCAGTATGAGAAATGGGGAACTTGGTGTGAAAATTCTGACCTTAGGTGCAATGTGGCAGTACTTTGATTTGTTTTAGCAGTTTAGAGCTGTTACTAAAACAGGTTGGTAACACAAGATCATTCAGGATTTTGTATAGTTCTGGGAGAGATTATGTCTCGTAGACACCGGTTAAATATGTTGATGGAAAATTTAGATCTACGTGATATTTGTGAATGAATTGCTTGTTCTGATGTACCACATCCTTCCTCCTCCTGCCTGACAAGTCCTTGTTTAACCAAGGGTTCCCTGACTCCTCTAACTACACTGTCAGGCTAAGAAAATTAATTCTCTGCAAAACAGTAACATCAGTCAGACCTAGTGGTGGTTAGAAAATTTTTGAATAGTGTTTGTTGTTTTGCATGTAGCAGAGGTCACTCTGGTGGATCCATCTCGTACATGAAAGCAAAGGCTGACATGCTAAGTACATTCCACATACTTCTATATCCACCCACTCAATACAGATGCTTCCCTCTTCCCACGCCAGCTTCCAAAACAGTTCATTCAGAAGGAAACAGATGATCTTACACTGCCACCTAATGGTAAACGTCAGCTTGCTACCACGAGATAGCAAAAGACTTTTTGGAGGCTGAGGTGTTTATTTTTAGAGGGCTTGTATGGAAATGCAGTAAATTTCATCATTGAATGTGATGGGCGTGTGGAAACTTGATGACAGAGATGCATGCAAAAAAAATTCTGAAAGCTGCAGAAGAGAGTTGCAAAGCTGCAGTATAGTCCTACCTTTATGATATTAAAAAATAAGGCAGCACTTACTGCTTGTAAGGTTGAGGAATCAGCTGCAGCTACCAGCCTATAATCTCTTACTAGATTTCTCTTACCACATTCTGCCAGTTCTAAAATACAGTTGCCACTTTGTTTTCATATTTCTAATGAACCCAATGCTATTAGGAAGGAATTTCCAGAGTACACCCTTGCCTTGTTGCTATTGGAGAGACCTTTGTTAACACCTTCTGATTTGTCGTGTTTAGTCTACACCAGTGTCCCTTAGACTGATCTTTTTGCATGCATTATTAACACAGTACAGCTGGTAAAAAGCCAGCTTCAAGGAGTCTGACTGGTACCAGACAGAGGGGAGAGTGTACAGCAGCTCTAGCTGGAGCTTGTTTATGCTAGTTGCTATTCAGAATCTGTGTTTATTTAAAGTTGCTCCTTTTGACCTTTTGTAAACTCCTGTGGAACTGAGCTTCAAATTACCTTTTGGTGTCTGTATCTTGCTTTGGAACATACCTTTAATCTGCAAATATTGTCATATATGCTGAAATTATTACTATAAGATTCTGAAGTTCTGGGAGCAAAACAAATTTTACAGAAAAAATACTACTCACTAAACTGTGTTCATTGTCAGGCTTTGTTAATTGGTATCTGTTGCATCCTGTTGCTCTTACTTGATTGTGACTGCTTGGAGGATGTGATTACCCATAGAGATTTCCAGCTAATCTCTGGAGAATATAAATGCTGTGTATGTAAATACAAGTTCTCTAGTAGAATTTGTAAGAGCCCATGTATCCTGTACTGTTAAATTAGGTTTATTGCTATTAGTCTATACAGAACTTGAAGTTTGGAGTAGTGCATGGAGGAACTTCTATTGATGGGCACTTGGGGTACAAGTGAACATCTCTTTTGAATCCAAAATAAATGTGCATGACCTTTACATGGAAGCAAGGACTGCTACATCTAATGTTGAATGACTCTATTAACTATACTCAACATGTGTTTGAGGGAAGTAAAAGTGTATTGTGGCTTGTAACCAAATGTGGTTTTATTATATTTCTCATTAATGTAACCACTGTGTGAAATCTCAATTTCTTTTGTGTTTAAAATTGTTGCTGAAGCATAAATAAGACTATTCTAAAATGATAACTATAGGTCTAGTACCAGATCTAGTTCTATTCTAGGTAAAATAGTGGGCCTAGCAGAAAGTACTAGTATACAAATCCAGTATGTGTATGTTTGTTGAAATTGTAGTGTAATACTTTGGATTGTCAAGGGTGGTAAACGTCACTCTTCTTTTTCTGAGGTTTTTCTGGATTCAATTTGTGGTTCCCAGTTTCTTTTACAGTGATTGTTTTTAAATAATTAAGTATTCTTCATTAAATGATTCTTGTATAATGAGAAAATCAACAGAGAAATGATTTACAGTTTAATTGCATGCCATCATGATCTAAGCTTTTGCTACTGGTTCATCTTCACCCTGTAATGTTGAAAAGAATAAACCAGAAATACTTTCTCAAGTCACAAATGGGCTTGTTTATAAGTAAACGGTAAGCAAGTTTTCATGAGAAAAACTTCCAAAAACTGACTTATTTAATTTACTAATGGAAGTTAATGAAACAAACTTGTGTGTATGTGGAGTCAGTCTCTTTTTGGATGCATCTGGCCAGACATTCTAGAAATACAGTTGCTTTCAGTTTGAGCATTTTAGTGTGTGCTTTGTTTTGAAGACAGCTGTAGCAAGTCTGTATGTAGCAAGCTGTAGAATATCTGTTAGTGGGAAAACTACTGGTAAAATGTATGATAAAAATAAGGGTACTAAACCATACAGTATAACATATTGTTAACATACCTCACACATTCACATTCATGTTTCTAGTCTGTTGTGACTATGTCGAAAATACATCTGCACAGATAAAAGCATTTTTAATTTATGATTCTACACAAGTACATCTGCTGGAAAAAAAACTCCTAATAACTTTTCAAGGCAGTCAAACATCAAACTGAAAAAAATTCCTTCTTTTGTGTCCCTCTGTCTGTAGACAAGATTTGTTTACAGTAATTGATTACGAGTCTACCTTGGTGTAAACATATATATATGTGTGTGTGTATATATATTTATATATATATGTGTGTGTGTGTCTGTGTCTATATGTATGTATGTATTAAAAAATACAATTTTTCCCCCTCGGAATTGTATAGCTCATCCATAAGCTTAAATTGTCACGCATATCCCTAATAAACTTGCAGTTAGGAGTAGCATTTGGTACTAGTATATTTGAGTGTGTGTGCTTTTTGTGTTATATCTGTCTCTTTTGGTTTTGGAGAATATACCTTGAAATTCTGAAAATATGAGCAAAATTCCTCTTCTGCATTGATTGCATTCACTTAAATAGTGCTTGCACAGAACATCCAAGTCTCCCCCGAAAACTCAAATTTGTTTTCTTGTTTTTGTTTTTTAGCATTAAAAATGCAGCTGTCCACAAAGATATCACCAAGTGTGGATGGAATATAAATGCTTTTTTGTACAGTTGTACTGTGTATCGCATGTGAAGTACTATCCTTCAAGTTCATGTTCCTACTGGGCATCTTTGACTAATTGGAGGGTAAAATAAAGTATCTAAAATTGACTTTAAATGAAGAATTAATTGAAACTTTCTTCTTACATCCATCAGCATTTTTTGCTTACTGTCATTCATTAAATTTAAGGTCATTGAAAGTCCTGAATCTCACTACTTATGTCTTAAAGTTTTATTTTAACATCATGACTTTTTCAATGAATACAGGCCTCATTTTTTCTTGCTGCAGTTGTATCTCACATTATTTTCCCTGTATCTCTACCTTTCATATCTGTCATCACTTTTCCTTGAATCTCATTTGGTTTTTTTCTGGTTTTTAAAACTATTGTTTCATGTCCCTGCTGTAATCAGGTGCTACTGATGAAAGACTTCTGTACCATGTCATTATGTACGTAGGTCCTTTGTACCTGCTTGTGCTAATGGCCATTTGGATATGAAAAGAAACTTCCAGGAAACAACTCCTCTCTATATAATTGTACTTTTTAATGTGCCTGCCTTTAGATTTCTTTCACTTAATCTGTTGTTTGCTTTTTGTAATAAAAACAGCTTTAACTATCTTGAAACATGTTTAGATTACAGAAAAACTAAAACTAACTAATCACTGCTTTTGTGTCCATTTAAATGGCTTTCCCTGTGTGTTAAATTTGATTCTTATAACTGACTCTGGATTGCTACTCCCATCCAAGTTTGCTCTCAAATGCCAAGAATGGCAAATTTTCATTTGCTTGCAGTTTATTTTGTATAGCAAAGCTCACCCTAACTTGAGAGCATCAGAGGGACTTCGTTGTCTTTTGAGTTGGATGTTGTGATCCAAAAATGAAATAGTAAATTTTTGGAATAGATGAGACTATTTCACTCAAAAAGGACACAAGTCCATCTAGTCCAACTGACTGACCCATTTAGGGCTGACCACAAGTGAATTTGTTTGCCACCATTAGTCTCTGAAGATGGGATGCAGCTGGTGGTGAAGACCTGAGGAGGGAGTGCACCTGGTGATATATTGAGTGCATGGTGGAATGAATATTGCCAAGTGTTGAGTGTGTGTCCAAACTGAGGGATGAAGGTTGTCGTCTTTTCATCAAAAAGTGCTTTAAATATTTTTATTACGGAGACTTAAAGTAAATGGAATAAATTTTCTGGATGAGTGTCTTAGAAACTACTTACAGTTTTAAAAATGCTGTTATAGAAAAACTGTTTTCACAAGGAATTGGCTCACATGGTTTCTTCATGCATTTGTAAGACTGAATAAAAACTTACAGAACCTGCTGGCTGCCTCTTCGGATAAGTCTGTTTTTCCTTTGTTTTGTGTATGGTGACAAATCAGTGTCACCACACACAGAAAGATCAGTGTGTTCTGTTTTGCAAAAGAATTACTTTAACTCAGTATTATGCTTCTTCCAGTGTTTGTACATAATGGAAATATATTCTGTGTGTCTCCCTTTCATGTTTCTGTGACTTCTGCTGCTCAGGAATCAATAGACAATAATTGTGTGAGATCATTTATAAGCTGCCAAACTTCTGATGTCCTGCCATTTTAAAGTTAAATAGAAGCATTTTATACAGACAAAATTTCTCTCTTATGTGTAATAGTGAAATCAAAATGGTAAAATTAGTTTTGCTAAGAATAGATTTCGGTCTCTCCCAGTCATGTTACATGTGTCTGTAGTAGCAGATTTAATTTCAAGGTGAGTTACAGGTTAACGTTCCCATCTTACTGGAAAATTATTTGGTGTTTGTTGTTAGTTTGGGTTTTTTTGTGAATGTTTTAATTGTAAACTGTTTACAAGGCTATGTTTCCCTGAAAAAAATGAATATTCATTTTTCAGGGGCAGATTTCCTCAAAAAGATTTAGAGTCACTGTTTCCTGGGATGAGCGCTGATTTCACCAGCGAAAACTTTTCTGCTGCCTGGTACCTGATTGAGAATCATTCAACAACAAGGTTTGTTGCTGTCATATAAGTAATTGTTTTAAATGCAAGTCACTGATGGTATTTCACTATGCAGTAGATGTGTCAATGGTGGTTTGCATTTACATCAAATAGTCACAGTTGTTTCTGGTGTGTCTGCTTGGCCTGAAACTTTAATCAACCAGTTTGCTTAATCTGCTTCTGAGAAAGACCTTGTTTTTAACTAGACCTAATTTATAATGGTTTGGTTTTTTTTTTTTATCCCCAACCTCCAATATCAGATAGAAGCTGTCTTTCTTCAAACTTCAGGAATCAAGAAGTTAGCATGAAGTTAGTTGAGTGGAAACTCCAGGTGTTAAGTCATGAACAGAGACACAGGTTATGGGCACTGAACAAATTACTAAAATTGTTAGTATCAATTAGATTGTAGTTAACACTTTTGGAAAATGCTAAAGTAGGGTCTTCGAGGTTAATCCCTTAAAATCTTGACAATTAGGATCTTTCTTTAGAAATACAGTTCATAGTATGTACTTTCATAAATGTATTATATAAAGATATTTTTGCATGTATAACTGAATTACACAACTTTTATCTCCTATATGTTCACATTATACTGGAAACCATTTTTAATAGAGAAGATGAGCTTCTGTTCTTGTTTTCAGCGAGATACTCCGATTGGTATTTAAAAGGGAAATATGACTTTACAAATTGTTTTAGTTTTGTTTCCTACTAGTAGAAGGCAACATGGGTTGCTTCTTGGTTTTGGGTGTAGGAAGATATTTGGTTTTTAAAGCTCCAGAAACTTTCCATTGCTCTGCTTGGGAATTACTTAAATTTCCTCTCAAAATGGTGGTACTTTAAGGGCCAGAACAGCAAGAGGACATGATTACCTAATACACATATAGTGACAGCATCTTTTGAAATCAAGTAACTAAGAGGAGTTATTCCACATTATTTCTGTCTGTCAGAATCTGATAACTTGGGGATCATCTAGTTTTTTTGAAAAATCAGGGCATAATAAAGTCATAAAGAGTAAACAGCTTTTTGATATAGGTCTTTGTAAAAAATTTTCTCTATGTTTGGCCCTTTGACTGTTTCCACTTTGTTGCTCATCCATGTGGGCACCAGTGACACTGCCCGGAGAGATGCAGAACAGATCACAAGTGATTGCAGACTGGGGACAACAGTGAAGAATGTGGGAGCTTAGGTATTCCCTTTGATTTATATGTGAAGGGAAAAGCTTCAGGTAGTAGGGATGCATCCTGTAGATTCACAGATGGCTATACCCCTGGTTTCAAAAGCAGCACTTTTTGCTTCTGTAGCTGGGTCCATGACTAAAGAAAAAAGACTGCTAGTGAAAAATGCAATTAATTTGAAAAAGTGGGGTGGGAGTGTGGGAGCGTCTTTGCCAACAGGTTTGCACTGTGGTGTCAAAAACTTCAAATTCAGCGTATCAGGGGATGGTGATAACAGCCTGCAGTTTAATGACGGGACAGAGTAGGATCTGTGGGTTGAGTGATTAATAATGCTGTAGGTAATTACAAAACTAGCTGGAAGTGTCTAACCTTAAGTGCCTTTACATACTCATGTGCTGTCTGAGAAACAAGTAAGAGACAAAACTTCATGTGGAATTAGAAAAACATACTACTGGAATAAAGTGGCATAGCTCATATACCTAGTATTTTGGGGTGGATAGCAAGAGGCCACCTGAAGAAGATACCTAAGAAAGAGGACGGAGACTTGACCTTCATGTGAAGAACAGCTGGAATAAATATATGGGCTCTGTTATGGAGCAGGATAGTTGAGATCTTGTTCAGTAGTCTGGAATGGGTGACATTGCAGTGCCATGAGGAAGTGAACAAAATCTTCTTTAAGCAACTTGGGGAAATTTCCAGAGAGCAGACCCTGGTATTTGTACAAGATTTTAACATCCTTCATATTTACAGGAGAGGCAGCAATCCCAGGAGGCTTGTGAGGAGTTCTGGGAATGACTTCTAACATAGCTGCAGTGTGGGCCTTCAGGGGTGCTACTCTTCTGAGTCTGATTCTTGCAGGCAAGGCAGGGGATGTGATAACCTGTGGCAGCTGTGGCTGTAGCAATTGTGGAATAGTTGAGTTCCAGACTCAAAGGGATGTGGGGAAGGCAAGCAGGAGATAACACACCTGGGATTGGAAAGCAGTCGTACAGAAGACAATCCAGTGTTTGTAAAAGTTAACTGTCTAGTGTAAATCATGTTCCGGGGTGTATCAGCACCAATGTCTTAGGTAAGATATGGAGATTATTCTGCTTGGCATTGTTAAAGCCGCAGTTGAAGGGCTCTGCCCACCTATGGCCACTGCTGTAAGAAAGATGTGAGAGCTGAGCCACAAGCTCAGGAGAGGATAAATATCGGTGGGTATACAGCTTGAATGAGTTAGATGCTTTTAGAAAAGAAAAAACATCTTTAAAACTTTGTCTAGTATCAGCTTAAGTATTTCATCCTTCTGCTGAAAAACTTCCATCGATTTGTGTCTTTGCATGTCAACAGTTTCAGGTAATTATCTCCTCCATCCAATGGCATAAAAAGTGTTAATTTGTACTTTTAAATGAAATCTAGAGTTTTTTGCATATTAACTCCATTTATATTGGTTTATAAAATCCAAATCTTAGAAGGTCCAGGAGCAGTGTAAAACTCAACAGGAATAAATGCTCAAAGGGTAGGGTAAATCCAATTATGTTTTGAATCTAACTATAAGTATCTCTTTAAATAAAGAAGCAGCAAAACTGTTTTGGTTGCTTTTCTTTTTTTCCCAATTCAACATGTGTAGTTTTAAAAATATTCTGGAATTGTATAAATACAATCCCATATAATTTGTGCTGTTTTTCGGGAAACACAGCAGTGGTTTAGTTCTTGTCCTCTACATAACCTTAGCTATTGGAAATGGCAAATGTGTGGTGCACTGACATTTTGGTTAGCTTATGTCTGTTTTTTCCTTGAAAGGTATTCTTTTTAAGAAATCAGTATAACATCCTTTTTATTAATTATTTTAATCCTTGCAATATCCTGTTAAATAAAAATAAACTATTTTGACCTGCTGTGAGATCATCAGGTCGCATGAAACAGTGATCATATGAAACAGTGCTTAAAAGGAGAACTGTACAGATTTTCATTATTTTGAAAATGCTGTTGGTGAGTTCTTCATGTATGCCCAAGTGGACCAATCCAGGTAATGAGTAATGTTATTTCTGTCCAGCAGATGGAAACAGAAAATTAGGCAAAATTTTGTGACATCATCAGTATAAAAAGAAAAATGCTTTTAAGTGCACCAGTGTGCTTTATCTCCCAGCAGGTGGTGATAGCCTTCTCATTGCCTGGGCTAAAATTTGGTTTGTTCTCCTAATGTGTCTTCTTGTACCAGCTCTTTTTAAAATGGGCAGACTATTGATGGAATTGTCTTATGTCTTAGTTTTCTACTTCCTTGATCCCTCTCCTCACAGAGGTGTAGTGCAGTTTTTTGTTTCCTGTTTTTTTTTTTTTTTGTATTAGGGAGATAGCTTTGGCTGGCAGCTAGGAAGAACAACTTTAAGGATGAAAATCATGTGTTGTATTGGTATTTCTGAGCTTGTTCATTGTGGTGTTTTTATAGTTAATCAAGTAATATAACTACTGAGGTCATAATAATCATCAGCAGCCCAAAAAAATTATATACAATTGCAGGTGCTTGCAAAATTAAAGATGTGAAATCAAATGTAAACTGGCAAAAATTAAGAAATATTAGGAAAATCAGATAAAAAACAAAGTTACCATACCAACAACAATGATGAGTTGGCAATTAATATTGCCCTATGAAGTGCCTTTCAAAAATATTTCAGCAGATAGCATATAAAAACCATACCTTAATAAAGCAGGAATCTGTTATCTGTTTAACTTTTTTTTTGCACTAATATTGTATTCAATTCTGAATTGTATGTCCAAACCAACATAAAAATATTGAATGAATTCAGAAACAAAAGCGAGAAAGGATTGTGAGTAAAGCTGCAGAATTTAACAAGTGTCATTATTAAAGAGACTTGTAACATCTCAGTTGTTAATCTACTGTGTACTTTGTTTAGTGAATTCTACTGACACCTATTTAATATAGTACAGATAGTTAGAAGAAACATCTTGACCAGGTTGTATTATGAAGAAATCTTTACCATCACAAGTGATAGGAGCCCTCCTATTTAGGGTTGAAACAAAAATACTGAGATCTTTGGACTAAGAATCAACTCTCATTATTGAAATGCACACTCATTAGCAATTCCTTTGCCCCTACTAGTTGTTCTGAAAGGAAGTGGCTTTATTTTCCAAGTAGTTTGTTCTGTTTATTTATTAGCTGACCTTATTGTTTAAATGTCATTGAGGTTTTCTTGTTTGTTTTCAGTTTTGATCAGCTCAAAACAGCTGTTGTGAATTTGAAGAAACAAGCCAATAAGAAAAATGAAGGGAGTCTAGCTTATGTGAAAGGAGGTCTCAGCACATTTTTTGAAGCACAAGATGCTCTGTCAGGTAAAGATGCTTTGCACTTACTAACTACAGTATAAAAGAAAATACCTATGTGCATATGTGGTTGAATTTAATACTAAAAATACTGTTTCTCATCACGGTCTGTACTAAAACTGTATAATGAGCCCAAAGTCTGTGCTGTGTTGGTCACAAGCTAGAACTGGTTAGCTGATTGATATGGTTTATTTGCAAAAGATGTCACCAACTTTATCTTACAGGAATTGAAGGCATTTGATCAATTTGCTTAGACCACAAATGCAAGAAAGAGAAGTTTATAACTGGAGTTAATATTAAGATGGCTTGCAAACTGTAGCAACAGAAAAGATTTGATTTTATGATGTCTTATTCGATAGTCAAATGGTAATATTTATATGAATATCCAGACACTTGTTCCTTTGGGAAATCAAAGCCTTTCTGTTCTGCTTGCCATCGAGTGAAGGCAGCACACTAGTGAGGTTGTCATAGTTGCCATTTATATGTGCATATGTTTACTGTATATAGACACACACAGACACACTCTTAAAGCATCAAATGTCTCGCAGGTCAAACCTCATTGTGGGCCACTGTAGTCCTGTCTAGTCAGGCTGTGGTCTGGGTAAGACAGCAACAGTGTCCAGGAAACCATCCCCAAGAGGTTTGTCATTTACCACTATGCTGATTATCTATCCTGGCCATTGACCCCTTTGGCCAAAAATCTAACAAGGTTCAGTAACAAAAATATTCAAGAATTTAGCAGAAAATCTGAAGAATGTGGTAGTACTCATAGGAAAAGACTCTAAGAAGAACCATTGCTTGGCATTGTTTCACCTAATTTTAAGCTGAGTTTTCATTAAATGCTAGGAAAAAATAATAGGCTTTCCTTGTAATTCTTACCCATCTTGAAAATACTGAAGTTCTGGGGTTTTTTTCTTAAATTGTCTCAAGCATAATCCCAAATAAGTATTCAAATGGAGCTTGTTTTTCACAACCAAATCTGCTTTGCATATGGAATATCACATATTACAAAAGACTGAGAGTTCTGTTTTCAAGAAGTTGCTACTGTGGAGAAAAAGTAGTGCTAATAGTATTACCTTGTAAGATTATTTTTTTGGATCAGCAAATACTAGTAGGATTTGAAAAAGATAAGGCAAACTGCAAATGTTTTGGGGTTTTAGAAAAGCTGAGCATAACTGAGTAATTTTCTTTTGTTCCACCTCTTAGTAGCATTTTGCCTTTGGAAACTGATTTTCTGATAAATGAGGAGGTCAACAAGCAAGTAGTAACGTGAGAAGTATTAATAAAATAATGGTAGGGAAAGCAACTTCATTTATTTTATTAACTACTATAGTCTCAATTGAAAAAAAAATATAAGCTGTAATATTGTTTTGCGTCTTTTACCTTTATCAGTTGTTTTCACTTAAAATCAGGGTTTATTAGTGCAGTCCTTTAGCTAAATTATGAACTTAAACTTGGGATGACTCAAGTGTTTCTCAATGTCACTTTTTTTGTGTGACCAAAATGACTTGGCTTTGTCTTGCCCTCAGTGATCTCCCTTTAGTGCTCAAAAGGAAGCAGACTTTCAGCTTACACAGTGAATTAAAGTGGTAAAATGGAAGAAGGGCCTTGATGCTCCTCTAAAAGAAAATTATAGACTTAAAGCCTCACTCTTATAAATCCAAAACTGTAACACTGAAGTTCAAAGGCAACATCAATATAATATTTAGTTTTTAAATTCTGAACCTAAATTCTTAATGAGGATGCAGTATGCATCACAGCTGCCTTCTGTAGCATTTTAGTACACATTCCTGTGTTGAAATGTCATCCTAAGTGCATGTGCAGAAGGATTTTTTCTTCTTTCTAGTCAATAAACCCACTCTTACTGCATATGAATTTCAGTTTTGAATGCAAAACTACGTATTTGCCTGTTCTTCCTGCTTATGCAGGATATTTTTGAAAGAGTATGGCTGGAAAAATTGTGTAACTTTTTAAAGACTTGAACTCGTGGTAGGTACAATCAGTTGTTAAGTTGGATGTTGCCTCCAGTAGCAAGAAGACAAAAAGGACTTCTTTGGTGCCATCATCCAGCCCTACTACCAGATGTCAAAGGTTTTTCCAGAACATTTGATCACTACAGTTTTCTCAAATGAAAGATGCTGAGAATTAGGAGTAAGCATTATTAGCATTGTTCTAGAAAAACAGCTCAGATGCAGATTTTAAAAAACCAACAGCAACAACCGAACAAAAACCCCCGAGCAAACAAACCCCCCATTAATTCTTCAGCATGCAGTTATGAAATTCAAGCTTTTTAACAGAAGAACATTAAATTAAAAGTATAATCTGGCTAGACAGTGATTGTGGAAGATGATGTGATGGCACTTTTCTGCCCTTGCACACCTAAGGGTGAATTTTTTTTGTCTTATTTTCTCCTTTAAAAAGTGCAAGTAGAATTTGTATGCATTTCAACAAAGCTGAAGTGAGTAGTAGTTTTTATTTGAAATCTGAACAATTATTTCAGCACAAACTCTTAGGGACATAGCCATTGTTCTGCAAACTTTTATTATTTGATGCTGAGCATACAACTGTCACAGATGAAAAGTGACTTAAGGGAAAACCCTTACTGAATACATTTTGTCTGTCTTCCAATATGATTTAAATATTCTGAGTTGATTCATTTTGGTTTAGATATTTTTTAACTCTCTTTCTTTAGGAAGATTTCTAAAATCTAATTTATTTTCTAAAGATGTGGTTTTTTTGAGGGCAAAAATTTAGACTCTCAGTATTCCCCTTCAGATATCGTAGAACACATCTTCTAACCCCAGTGGTTATGGTTCATAAACTGCAGGTCTGTTGCACTGTAGTTATAGAACAGAGCTACTTGTGAGCAATTATTTCTTTTAAGTCTCCCAAAATTAGTACAGGATATCTTTTCATAGGAGGATCACAGTAGAACACTTGCTTCTCCAGTTAATTCATACTCCTCTACACCTTTTATACATGCTTTTTAAAACTCATATGCATTTAACAATGTTTGTTTCAAATATGTTACCTTGATAAGGGAAACCCTGAATTACTGATTATTGTGCAGCTTTTTCATTAGTTAGAACCAGTAAGTTCTGTCTGATCTTATGTGTACTATCAGACTCTATTACACATTTAAATGACTATTAATATTTTCATAAATAAGCAATGGAAAGCATAAAAAGCAGTCCTTAGATGTTTATTGTATTTTGTGATTTAGAGGCTGTTTGCTAAGAAAATAAGAGCTCAAACAGAGCAGAACCCATCCTTGTTTGATTTAATTTATAGGAAAATAGAATAGCCTTATCAGATCCCCATGTCTCTCTGCCTGTTAGCTTGGCTGACAGTTTGACAGTGACTCTGCAGAGGAGATGTTCAACAGGAAGTTTGTTTCGTCAGCTGAAGGGAACTGTAAACTGAGCTGAGGGGAGCAGGGTTTATCTCAACTTGACCTACTTGTCAGTGTTGGGGAGTTCAGCTGGTTCATTTCCTGTAATTCTAATTGCAGCCTAGAAAGTAGCATTCCTAAAAGGGTGCCTGTTTATGTGTTTGTAGTTAAGACATATTTTACCGTCATGAGCAAATTGGGTCCCACACAGAAGTTGTTAGGAAAGTTAGCAAATTAATTTTCTTTCAGTATATTTTTTTTCTGAAGTGCTCTTTGCAATGAACCTAAGGTTGCAGTTTTTTCTTATTTAAATGACAGGAAAAAAATAGGGAAATGACTACTTCAGTCACTCACTTATACAAAAACATGTAAGTATGACATCTCTATTGGCAGGTAAAGAAGATGCTGTAATGGCTTTAAAACACAGATATCATGAGCAAATTTGAGGTTTAGATTTGGCTCTCTGGTTTGCCATGGCAACAGTTTTTTTGCAATTACAACTACAAACACATTTTTTGTGATTTTCGGGAAGAAGTCTGTACAAAAGAAGCACTCCTGGCTATTACAGCCCTGTTCCTTTTTTCCCTTTTCCACTCCTGTTCAATTATGTGGCCCGTGGGAATACCTGCATGATAGGGACCTTGGACTATAGTTGGCCTTTTGTCTACTACCTTTTTTAATACATAAGCTAGGATGGTGTGGCTGAAGTTACCTGGCTGAAATTATCCTAATCTGGCCAATGCCAGTTTTTTTATTTGGTTTTGGTTTTTTAATTCCTGTAGACTATTTTTACAGTTCATTCCCTAAGGCTCATTCTCGAATGAGCATGTTAGTGATCCAAGGTTGGATTCAGGCTGAATAAGTCTGTGCTGCTGCCATTATGTCTGTTAAATTCATTTTCTCCTGAAGTAAAACAAAAAATATCACCTGAGCTATATTCAATTCTGAGTCAGACTGGGAAATTGAGAAGCTAAAAACTGATGCTAGTCTGTTATAAATGTGTCCCTTCGCTTCAAACTTTTGAGGAATTTTGTTATATTTGAGTTTAAAGAGATTATATAGAGCCAGCACAATTTTTCATTAGTGATTCTGTTTGCAGACTAGATTGATGATTAATTTTGAAATGGTTTTCTTTTTTCCAATTAAATGCTAGTGCATGACTGTTTTTGCTTGGTAACGTGGGATTGGGATGGTATACCTGGTTTTGCTGTTGTCACATTGCTGTTTTGTAACACTTTTCACACTTTTGCTTTACTTTACTCTCATATATATTTTTTCAAATAGTATGGATTTTTGGTAAATCTATGAATTTGAGTAAATCAAATTCAAATATATGATTGCTACCTAAATGTTGTGCAGATTACTTGAAATGTCTGGAATAGCTCTGTTCTAATTCTCCGTGTGATGTGTGTCTATTATTGTTATCCTCCTCCTCCTACTTCAAGTGATAGAATATTCTCACCTCTTTTCAGGGTGAGAATAGTCTGCTGTTACAGCTAGTGATTTTAAAGATGATAATTTGTAGAGCATAAGAAAGAATAGGGCCATGGAAAGAAGCTGGCAAGAATAAAGAAATGATACTGCATGTATCAGGTACATATCTGAGAGCGTACCAGTCACTTCTGAGTAGCAGTTCCTCTGCAAATGTGTGCTCCATAGCAGGTGCAAGTTACATTATTTCAAGTTAAGAATTATGATCCTGCTTCCATGTAGTCATCGTGAAGCAATAGCTGATGTGCTCTCTGCTCACTGTCTAGCTTTTCAAGTGGATCCTCCTATCTGAAAACTTGAATCATTTTTGTGCTGCCCTTACAGGCAGAAACTGAATGAGAAAGATAAGTACTATCATTGCTTTGTATTTTTCCTTACATTTATAGGCCTTCTCAGCATTCAAAATTAAAAAATAGATGTGCTAAATTAGGCATTCTATAAATAGCCATGCTAAATTAAACTTAATTTAATTTTGCTTGTTGAAAACTTGTGTTCTGATATTTCAGCACTAGGTAACAAGAGAGACTTTAAAATGAGAAATGTATTCTGAGAGAAAGATGACCTGACAAAGGGGTGCCATTAAGTAAGTGGTGGTAGATAGTTTAGTCCTGGGTGAATGCTTCCTCTTCATGCAGTCCTTACGGTCAATTTTTGTACAGAACAATTGTTACCTTAATTCAGTTTTATAAAAGCAAAAGTTATCACAATTGATAAAAGGCTCAAACATTCCTTTGTTGCAGGTGCTAGCATGGTATTGTAGGGAGTTGGGTGGGGTTTTTTTGTCTCAAGCAAGAGAAAATTTAATTAGAAAATGTGGGAAACAGCAGCAATTTTAACAGGTCACAGTGAAAATTCTCTGCACAAGCTCTGCTTTTATGCTTGCTGCTCATGTATCTTCTTCATCAGTTACTGTTTTAGAGATCTGAGCTAATTACTGGCAGAATTTCTCCAAAGAGATGTAGTTTTGACAGCTTATAGTTACTATATGGCTGTCATATTTTACGAACTTGTTTTTTTTTCAGGTAGGTTAACTCTTTTGTTTGAATTTGAACAATAGTAAAGCGTGTAGAAAGAGAAGTACATTTTGCAGTAGCAATTTTCAAACAGCTAATTCTGCTGTTTTTTTGATTGCAAATGTGCAAAAAATTACCTATGATTAAATTTGATTAAATTAAATCCAGACTTACCGTGCAAGCCATAAAACCACCTTAATTTCATGCTACATTATTCCATTTTGATTTCCATACCACCTTTTAAATGCAACATTGAAAAGCAGCTTTTATTTTCACTATTTTTACCTTTCACAGATGCAGAAAGTTAGCACCAGTAAAGAGAGAATAGCATTTTCTGTACTGTTTAATTCTGAAGTGTTCTGGCAAAGGCCTGGATCCAATCCTGGAATTTTTAGGCAGAATAATAAGCCACATTTTCCTGTCTATTTCCAAGATATTTGCCCAGAGATATCAGACTTTCTTTAATGTAAGTCCATCTGAGAACAAGTTGTCTGGTCTCAAAATGTTTTTAGACTAAAATTTTTGGTGATTATATATCAATAAAGCCTCCCTTCAATTATCTTAAAATATCATGTTAATTCTGTCCATTTTCTTCAATTTTTTTGCTGTGTTGGGTAAACAAGCTTGAAGAAGTAAATGCTAGAGAAACAAAATGCAAAAAGGCAACTTAAGACAGAACTGCATTTAGTTCAATAGTTTGTCATTTTTACTGAGATTAATAATGTTAACCAAAACAAAGCTGAGTTTGCTATGCCAATACAAAAATATCTAGAATTCTCAAGGGGCACTGCAGGAATGACCAAACCAAGCTAGACTTAGCACTATTAACCAGTGGCCAAAGGAAAAAACTACTACTTCTTTTTTTATTTTTAAGATGTATTAGGAGCTCTTTTCATGGCATGCTGTCTTTATTGCTTTCCTCTTTATATGAAGCCCTGCAGTCCTGTTCAATCCATTCAGAGCAATTTTTACCTTACCTAGGGATGCTCTCCTCATCAATGACCTTATATTTTGCTAAAATTGCAAAAAATTTTTAATCTTTCAATAAAGGAAACAAAAGGCATTTTTATTCATGCATTAGGCATGAATCTTGGCTGTGTTCTGGTGTATTCTTCATTCCTCCATTACTGTTCTTTGGTGCCAGGTTCTTAGTTACCACATCAGATCTTCTTAAATACTTCTCTGAGTCGGCCTTGCACTTATTGTATTTTTCCCCTCCTGATTTCTGCATCTGACTAAAAGGATGTGATTTATTTCAAGTACTGTTTTCTTTAACCGTGATTCTATGAAAATGAGTAAGATTTTCAGATATGCCAAATGCATTTCTAGCCATCCTTTAATCAGAAAATGGTAGAACATGTTCATCTGTGTTGCTTTGAGCTGAGAGGCTGAGGAACTTTTGAGAATGCCACGCCTGGTGCCTATCTCAAAATACATTTTAAAAATATCTAATGAGGAAATCAAGTATGAAATTTGCAAATCAAAAACTGCATGATCCTGGCAAGTAAGGTTTAATTTACTAGATTCATGGTTACCATAAATCTAACAAAAAACCCTATAGCCTTTCTGAGATTAAATAAGATTGTTTTCAACACAAGTAGCAATTAATTAATTGCAGTTTATTTTAATACAAAGCCTGTATATTGCCTTATATTGCCAGATTAAACTTTGCATGTGTTCTGGTGTATTTAGTTGCAGTTAGAGGTTGCGAGTTTTGAACTTAGTTTCTTCACTATTATTAATCAGTATCTGCCTGCAGCTGTGAAATTTGCAAGCCTTTAAATATTCTGACTTAGCTGGGAAATGTGAACACTTACTGGCAAAGATGATACAAAATACAGTTAATTATCTGACTTTAGTTGAAGCATCCACATGTAGCCTTTCCTCATTTTTACTTATTGTATGCTTCTTACAGTAAAGCTTCTAAAAATAAGGAACAGATTCTGCTAGGTTTCCAACTGCTTTTCTGACTTGTATAGTTTGTAACAGGTAAATTCAGGGTAACTGGCAGTTCAAGAAAAATCCCATCTATACTTTACTTCAAGCCTTCAAAGGCCTAAAATTTTCTCCTTAGTCTTCTTACTGCAGCCAGTGACGAGTTGAGAGTAAGAAATTGCATTTGAAGGTAATCTTAAGTACTGGTAGTGTGGAAAGAATAGGATGTCTTTCCACCTTCCCTTGGCCATATGCACCTTTCCTTATACTGCAGTGCTGCAACTGAGGCAAGCTCAGTGATGAGTAAAGCAACATTTCTTCCTTAGTGAGTTAGTTTTGTACCAAATTATCTCCCTGCAGCTGCCCTGCAGCTGTGTGATCGTGAGATCCAGCAAAAAGAAGCACTTTGGGTACAGGAGAACAGGGGTTGTCCCAAACAGTATCATCCCACTATTAGATGGATTTAGTGCTTTAAGAGAAAAAAATAACTTGAGTATCTCTAGATTCTTTTCAAAGATGAGGTCTACAGATACTTTTCATGACTGCATATAGTTTCACTTGTCTCAGCTTCTAAATCAATGACTTTTTGTCTGGTCTCCATGGAAGGAACATGCACTTTCAAAATCATTTGATGCAGATGGAGTAAGTTCAGACTTTATTAGAAAGTATTTTTCACTGTGGAAACTTAAGACTTTTTTTCCTTTGTAACTCAGCCTTGGAACACAATGAATGTGCTCTCTATTGGTAAATCGGAATATAATGTGTAAAAATAACTACAGTAAACAAAGTAGCTTAAAAATGTAGAAGGAAATATAAAAAATTTATTGTGTGAACACAGAGTAATGTAAGTAGGTTTAGACTTTACAGAAGGTCCTAAAATACCTTATTTCAGACAATGATTCAAAAATGCCTTTTTTTTACACTCCTAGTTACATATGCTTAATATGCCTTTATCTGTACTCTGCAGTGCTTTCCACGTTTCTGAAACTCAACACTTTGGTTTATTTTTTTTTTCCCCACTGACATACTTTTCTCTGTCTGAAAGTGCATTTTGAATTGATTTAATAGAACCATTCTTCCTGGGTTTCCAACATCAAAATTTTCGAACTGAGATTCTTGAATACTGTTTTCCAGGTTGCTATGCACAATAGCTACCAATGTGAAAAGAAATTACTTTCTGCCTTCTAAAAGGAAGAGGAGAGAATAGTATATTGCTATTGTATGTTCTTTTCTGAACAAGATGAGAAAGAGAATTGCTTTGGGAAGATGTATTTTAACTTTCAGCAACTGGTTAAAGATCGCGATATTTTAATTTTAATATCATCATAATTTCTAAATAAGCTGCCTTCATAGTAAGAAGCTACATTTTAAGGAAGCTTCTTTTTGGAGGTTCTAACATAGTAGATAGTGCTCTTCCAAAACTTATGTACAGGAAAGAAGTCCTCATCATGTTTTACCTTTTGTTGCCAGTATGTATGCTTTGATAGAGGTTTCGATATTACAGTTCACTTTTGGAAATGCTTAAGTGTGCCCCCTTCAGAAGCTGCATAATATTGCATTGGTCAGCAGTTAATGATATGTAATTAATGGTTCCAAACTGCTTAATTTTAAAAACCTCTGAGGCAGTATGTAACTTAGATTTTTATCCACATCTATTTTTAAAGTATCTTTCAAAAGTATGTTTCATAGAATTACTTCAAAATATGTAAATTAAAATCATTACAGATTGATGTGATCCCAATAGTACTTGCAACATTTGGCTTTAAAATGT
This sequence comes from Motacilla alba alba, assembly GCF_015832195.1. Taxonomy (NCBI): domain Eukaryota; kingdom Metazoa; phylum Chordata; class Aves; order Passeriformes; family Motacillidae; genus Motacilla; species Motacilla alba. The sequence continues at coordinate 68,493,445 of NC_052017.1, read as the reverse complement.
CTGTTTACGTTGTGGTTGCTGTTCTGCTGAACTTGCTTTTCAGTATGTGAAGTTAATTGCACTACAATAATTGGCTGCCTCTGACTGAAAATGATATATAGAATTGGAATCATGTCAGTAGAGCCACTAATGCTTTTGTTATAAAATTGTAGAAGTGTTCGTGTTGGTAAGTGCTGTCCCCATTGTACACAAAATATGTGCAACAGCTAACAACACACCATCTTTTAAGATAGATCTCTGTCCTTAAAATGTGCAAGAATCTGTCAGTTTTAGTTAATTTCATTTAAGGGTTGATTGTCTTATGAAATATGGTGTCCTAATTACATTTTTTTGCCTTCTGATGACTTTAAGAATAAAAATAGAATTGCTCTTGTATTTTCATGAAAACAAGACTTCTTGTAATTCTTTGTCTAGGATTAAGGGATTAAAGGGTCAAATTTGTATGTTTGTGAATAATGTAATTTTCCTTCTTTTTTCCTTTTTTTTGTTTTAATTACACACTGACATTACTCGCCTGTCTCCTCTATCTCCCCCCATTGGAAATTTATTGTAGATTCAGGTCCACTGATGAGGGGAGAAGATGATGCATCTGACTCCATGTTCTCAGAAGGCTAATTTATTACTTTCTTATACTATATTATATTAAAGAATACTATACTATACTATACTAAAGAATACAGAAGGGATACTTACTGAATGCTAAAAAGATAATAATGAGAACTCGTGACTCTTTTCTGAGTCCTGACACAGCTTGGCCCTAATCAGCCAAGGAGTCAAAAGAACTCACACTGGAGTCCAATCAAGCAATCACATGTGGGTAAACAATCTCCAAACACATTCTAGATGAGCCTAACACTGGAGAAGCAAATGAGATAAGAATTGTTTTCCTTTCCTCTCTTGCTGCCTTTCAGCTTCCCAGAAGAAAAACTCTGGGCAAAGGAATTTTTTCAGAGAATGTGAACGCCACAAAAACTCCTCCTTTGTAAGAGACTGGAGACTATAAAGTGCCATCCTGTTTCAGAACAGCCACCCTCCCTCATTCCTTGCATTAGGACTGAGGCCCCAGGGTTCCTGTCCATGTTGGCTTGTTAGCTTACATTTACATGGCATGGGCAAATAGGGATGGCACTGGAGGGGAAACCAGTTTGCAATGGCATCTCTGTATGCATGGTATGTGCAGTTTATGGCAATATTTCAGACTGAATTCAGTTTGAATTTCAACCAGTGGATTGCATTCCAGGTATCTCTTTCAGCACATCAGAAGTAGCCTTGGAGTGCTTCTTCTAATGTTGTTTCACCTTAAAAGAATCCAGCTGAGGAGCTCAGGTTGCTCTGCCATACAAACTGGAGCAAGATAAACTGGAACAATTGAGAGGCTGCTTTCAGAACTGTGTCTGTGTTTTGAACTAAAATATATCATTACTTGCTTTTTTCAAAGCCCTAGGTATTGCTGTTTTCAAGGGTAGCTTAGCTTCACTCCATTCTACTGAGAACCAGCAGAAAGCAGTAGGAGGTTTTTTAAAGCCTCAAATATATCTAAAAAAATAGGAGTTGATGGCTATTTGATAGAGCAGATTTTACACGTTATCAGATTAAAAACTTGAAAGGGAAATCATATTTTATATGTGCTACATTTATACAGGAATAATGGTTTAAAAGAGAGAAATACTGATTTGTGCTGGTTATGCTGAACAGTAGAAGAGGGAAGGAGGGCTGTATGATAGAGGGGAAGTAGAAAAAAGGACTACCTACACTACATTCACTGCTCATATTTTCAGTGTAAGATAGTGTCATTAGGCTGTGCTGGTAAGTCTTCCCCTACCTGCGAAAGATATTAAACTATAGTAAAATAATAAATTAGTGCTGGCACTGTGCATTTCCAGCTCCATTAGTAATACCACACAGAAATAAGAGTTCAGGATTTTGGCATTTGAGGACAGGAGAAAAATAGCATCCTAAAAAAAAAAAGAAACCATAATTTAGAAAAAATAAACCTCCCCTCTGTTTTCCTGTTGTTTTGAGCAAAATTACCCAGAAACATTGTGATAACGGTTAATGCTTAAAGAAACTCTTGAATTGTATTTTTGGAGTGCCTTTTTATAGATTAAAAGAAGTGATGGGGGAGTGTTCTAGCACTTGATTTTGGGATCATCCAGATTCCCAGTGACTCCCTTTGTACCCTTACATTATTGGTCGTTTCTTTATTGTGACATCAGTGACTTACAAAGCAGAAGTATTATATGTTTAAATGGCACTTTGCAAAATACAATTTTTAATTAATATCTCTACAAGATGGCTAATTTAGATTATAATAACTAATAGATTATTCCATCTGTGTGTTTGTGGATTAATTTCCTTAAGCATTACTGTCTTGTTCAAGAAGATACAGGAAGTCTGTGTTAAAGTAATGGTTAAAATTCTGCTATGTCTGGCTCTGAGCCCTGTCTTCCACTAGGCTCTGCTGCCATGAAGCATGTTTGTATTTTTGTGTGCCTAAAAAGAAAAATAACACTTTATTTTTAAATTTAAAAATGTTTAAAAGTGTCACTTTGATGTAATGTGTTCCCACCTATTAAAATGTTCTGCATTTTAACTAGACTCTTTATTCTAGCAATCCATCAAAAACTGGAAGCGGATGGAACGGAAAAAGTAGAAGGATCCATGACGCAAAAACTGGAGAATGTACTGAACAGTAAGTTTTGTCCTTCCAGCAGCAACTATTTATGGACTTTGGACTTTCTAACAGGCTTTAATATTTTCCTAGGAATATTGTAGAAAGTAGAAAACAGTCTCTCATCCCTGCCCTGTTTGGTGATAGTGGTTCCAAGGTGTGATAATGCATCTTTTGAAATAAGTAGAAGTGGTTGCCGCGATTTTTGGTGGTGTTTGTGATAACAAAGCAAATAAATATCAAAATAAAGATGTTCTAAAGTGTTTACTTTATATTAATTTTGGTTGGCTCACGATTTTGAGTGGATGAGAAAAACAGAGGAACTACATGGATAGACGGAAGTGTAGAAGGATGAGTTGAGCTAAATACCAGGATTGTGAGATGTTCAAGTAAAGGCAGAAAAAACCCAGTTATAAGATATTTGCAGTAACAAGGCCTATTGACAGGATATTTGTCACCTAATGTGCTGGCATTTAGACTATTTGGCATGAGCATTTTTTTAGAAACCATGAAAAGCTGTCAGTACTTTGTTTTCTCTTTCTTTGTATTAGCTGTAAGGTTGCATTGAGAGAGATGGCTTGAATTTGCTGCAGTTTGGTATGTGTTTCTTCAGATCAAAAAAGTTCCTTTTTTTTTAATTCTGGGACTTCTGCCAAGATAATTTTACTTTGTTTCATTGTGATTTTTTTCACAGAGGAAGGGATGTTTCCCTTAGTGCTGTATCAATAAGCAGGAATGACATGCAGATAGCTGACTCAGTGTTGGAAAGTCTGACTGTGTTTTATGAAATCAAGAAAGTGACATGGAAGTTCACTGTTTTTCTTCTCTTGTATGAAGAAAGCAGTGACTGTATGTGTGTTTGTGTGGGGAGCACAAAGAAAGCAGGGGGTTTTGTGAACAGCTCTAGCCCTTTTCAGTCAGGATTCCTTGATGCTCACAATAGGTGTAGTTTGAACATTGTTATTCCCTCATCTTGATGCCTGAAGTGAAAAAAAACCAAACTGCAAAAAAAATTTAAAATCACTAAAAAAACACCACATAAAGCCTCACACCTCTGTATAAAGATTGCAGCATGTGTCTGTGTGCAGAATATTTGGTACATCTAGGTAGGAGAAAAAGAAGTATTTATTGAAATTTTCCAGTGCAATCCTCAGTGCTCTGTATTTAGGCCATGTCATGCTCCAAGCACAGATTCCTTGAAGTGCACTTTCCCTTGTACTAAATCACATGACAGATTTTAAATAAAAAAGCAAAAATTTAGGTGTATGAAATTTTCCTATAGACATTAATATAAGACAAATTTACCTATAATGTGTAATTACTGTTTTGTTTGATAAATGGTGGTTGAACTCTGTATGTAGACAATGCAAACTGTCTTTTTCAAGCTGGAATGGTAGAGGAACTTGTGCCAGACACTTCAGAGTGGTTTGGAGTTCAGCTCTGCTATGAAAAGAATTGGCTGCTTTTCCTCACGATGCTTTGCAAGTCATGATGGGTGGGAGGCAGGGAAGTAGGAATACAAGGATTTAAAAAGAGTAAATAATATTATGCAAAGTACTTTAGGATCAAAGCTTTGTTTCTTGCCTGACCATTGAAAAGCTTCCATAATCCATGAGTAGCAGGGACTGCTTTCAAAGATGACTTTAATTCTTTAGTTGTATGGTGCATTTTATGGACTGTAGGTGCATGTTTTGAGAGATAACTGCTGTTGTGTGAGCTTGGTTACAAACTCTTAAAAATGAGCATGTTTTCCACAGCATGCGAATGAATGTTAAGAGGGTTCCAAATTCTTGAATTGCAATGGCATGGGATAGTAAAAGAACAGTTTGGTGTTTTAGCTGAAATTATAGATGTTTGGAATTTTTGCTCGATTTAGTTCCTAAATGAGCTGTTAAATTTATTTTATTAAAAACATACAGTGCCTTATAATTAATTTAATGAAGAATTGTATATTAAAGGAGGTAAATCAAATTCCTTTATGTAGGGTTTTTGTCAGGCTCTAAGACAGACAACTGTTAAATAACTAGAGATTTATTTTGAAGTAAAAAAATTAATGCACTGTAGATGAATCATCCATTTTGAAAACATAATTAGCCAATATAAGAACTGAAACTTTATCCATCAGTAATCAAGAGATAAAGATTGTTATTGTAGAAAGGATTTGGAGGGATGAGGAGGGAAGAAATGTTAAAATATTGTAATTCTAAAAAGATAGACCTGTTTTGCATGAAGTACTGAATTTCATCAATACAATAATAAATAACTTGATATATTTCAATTTCTTATAAAACAGAAAAAGTACCCTTTAAAAAAAGTAGAATCATTTACCTGAATTGAGGATTTCGTAAAGAGATGAAAATAGAAATCTCTGTGATCTTCCTGCAGTTGTCAATTGCCTTTTAAAAAAGGTTTGCATTAAATTTAAAAAAAGCAAAACAAAAACAAAAAAAACCCCAACTTTGCAAATATAACTTCAATTCCCAGGTACAGCACATTGCTTCTGGGCTGTAAAAAGAATGGACAAGAAACATATGAATTCAAACAAACAAAATGTTATTTACTAGAAGGATTTACGAAACAATCATTTCTTATAACCTTGAGAAAAATCATACTTTTAACAGTGATCTGTATTTAAATGTGCAGGCTAACTGTTTTCATTGTGCATTTCTCCTTAATGGATTGAAGTATTCTATGCTGAATAGTATGTGGTGGAAATAGATGTCCTGACAAAACTTTTTTTACATCAAGGCTTCAAAATTTCAACAAAGTTTAAACATTATTTAGATATAACAATTATTTTACAAAGACTACTTTTAACATGAGCAGGCCACCCACAGTGTTGACTAGAGAAAATGGCATGCAAGCCACCCAGCGAGACTGATGTAATTTTTTTCATCTTTGCTTAAAGTATAGTCACTAGACCAGATAATGTAGAAACTTCTACACACAATGATCAAAAAGGCTAAAGCGGTTCCCCCCCCCTTTTTTTTTTTGTTTTGTTTTGGTTAATTAAAAGTAAGTCATAAGTTGAAAAATGCAAATATTCATATGCAGTGTAAGTCTTCTCTACTGTAAATGAAATTTTATTATTCTGTGTTAGGAAACAATCTTTATTAGAAAATAGAAGGCTTTTTAGTTTGGATAGAAAAGTTTTTAGGGTGATATTTAATGTATTTATTGAAGAGTATTCGTAGATAGTATAGAGACTTTAATACATGAAATTGTTGACTAAGACTTCATCCTGTGTGTGATGAAGCCAGTAAGAGTTTTAATGCAATGTGAAGACAATTTGTATTCATTCTGTTACAGGACCAGCTAGTTAGACTTTTTTACTCATGCCATTGTCTTTGTCTTGACCATCGGTACTTTTAAGTGGCTCAAATATTGTTAATAATTTTTAAGACTTGACTTGAAAGCATGAAAAAATGTTTGTTTGCAAAACCCAGTGATAACTTCAGAAGCTCTGACATTAATTACCAAAATGTAATTATACTTATTTTAAAAGTAAAGCTTTCTATGACTTTTTCTATATCCTGAGATGCCTAATTTGGTTGTAAAATGTACATCTGGAGCCAAAGCAAACTATAAAATATCTGCAGCAAAGCTAAGCATTTGAAATAGGAAAGAGTGATTGTTTTTAATCGCACAGGGGTCTTACCACATTAAAATGCTAAGTGGTTCACTTTGAAATAGAATTTCAGCAGTTGTAAAATGTTAACACAGTTGAACAAAAAAGTATGAAAATCAGCAATAATTACTCATTTGCTCTAAAACACCTTGAATAACTCATTAAAATTAAGAAAATCTGTTTGTGATTTCAACTGATTACTTACCCTACTTTTTCTTACTGTCACCCTTTTTTGAAATAGGAGCCAGTAACACAGCAGATACTTTATTTCAAGAAGTGCTGGGTCGCAAGGACAAAGCTGATTCAACGAGAAACGCGCTGAATGTTCTTCAGCGCTTTAAATTTCTTTTCAATCTTCCCTTAAACATTGAAAGAAATATCCAGAAGGTATAATACTTTAAAAATAATTTTCTGTTTGCTGAAAGTAGCCTTTTGACATTAGTCTTTTTCCTGACAAATGTAAATGCTTGGTTTTGTTTTTAAGGGCGATTATGATGTGGTTATTAATGACTACGAAAAAGCCAAGTCCCTCTTCGGAAAGACAGAGGTTCAAGTGTTCAAAAAATGTAAGACATGGGTTCTGTTATTTAATGGTTTAGGGGTTTTTTAGCTTAAAGGTTAAAAAGCACATAGAACAACAAAGAGCTTTATGTAGTTTTAATACAGATTTTCATCCATACAAATTATGGATTTATAGGAGCCAATTACTCTAAGCAATATATCTGGCAAGTGTTCTGAGTGAGGTATATACTACAAAATGTGGAATCATAGCCAATTTTATTTATTTATTTAGGCTTGGTATTACTGGACATAAAAAATATTACAGCAATTAAAATGTGACTTTGTGTATCTTTCTCACATATTGTTGAAAAGACTTGAAAGTCTAATTCTCTGGTTTTGTAAAACTGTCATGCATAATATGTTCAGATGTGATTTGTTATGAAATTATTTATATTGATTTCCATATTAACTCCAGAAGTATCTGATAGCCTAGGAAAATAATGCAATTTTCAGTTCATGACACTGCTTAAGGACAGATTGGATTTGTTCCTGCTCCCTATTCCTAGATTACGCTGAAGTTGAAACCAGAATTGAAGCTTTACGAGAACTTTTGTTGGATAAGCTGCTTGAAACTCCGTCAACGTTGCATGATCAGAAACGTTATATAAGGTAATCATTTGCCTAGTGCCTTCATCAGACATATGGTGTTAAATGTGTATTTAAATGTTTCCTAAGTAGGGTAGTGACTAGTTTATCTATGGTTTAAATACTGATTTCAAAGCTGTGAGTATTTTGAGACTTCATGATTATATAAATATGGCAATAGAATGGTACTGGATTGTTAATTGAAGGACTTAAAAACAGTTCTTGAATGAGAAAAATTTAATGCAGCATAATTGAGATTTGAATTTAATTTTTTTAATCTTTAAGGCATGTTGAGATTTTGTTGCATTTTCTAAACTGACATATTGCAAGCTGTGTTTGAAATGACCAGTCCTAGTCTGCATATCTGAAAATAGATTCCTTATTAACCTGTATTACACTTCAGCTTGACTTGACATTGAAATGGAATCATCCCGAGTCAGATGACAGGGAGGCTTTAATCCAGACTGTTCTGTTGTTTGAAAGTGATACTGGCTCTTTTACTGCTCCGACTAAACAGTGAAGTTCCTTTGTATTTCATGAATATGAACCAGTTGCCCAGTTTTCCTTAACATTTACAGATTGCCTGTTTTTCACAAAACTGATGTCTATTGTAGGGCTGCTGAGATGAGCTGATGTAGACTTCAGCCTTTCAGTCCTTGATGCCAGACTTTAGAGTGCTCTGGAACATTTGATGGCTTTATTTAAAAGACTTTTGAGATTTGGATGCTACCAAGGCTCCTAGTGTGTCTTGACAATCTCAGTGTTTTTATCAGTTCTTGTTAAAGAAGAAGCATACCAAATGTGCTGTGCAGGAAGCATTTGTAAAATTCAGACACCTGCACAAGGTGTCCGAGTGTTTTGTGTGTGCACCAGGCCCAAGTGCAGCGTTGGTGTCTTGGGTCCCTTTGCATCGTGTGAGTTTATGACTACAGTGACCTGTGTGCATTTATGTAGGGTGCTTCTCATTCTTCTGGGTGCTCCATAAATATTGCCTGTTCATTGGAATTGTTGTTTAAGATGAATAGTTCAGCGTTTTATGTCTGCGAAGGTGGCTATTCCTTTTCTCTGTGACACTTGAAAACTTTAAAGAGCAGCTGCTTAACCTAAGCCGGGTCTTAGGATCTTTTCTAAGGGTTCTTTGAAAGACTTACAGTTGTACATGTACTTGATTCTGTTTTTTTGTTTGAGGTTTCTTGTGGGGTTTTTTTGGTTGGTTGTGTTTTATTGATTCTTGCTTGAGTTTTTGGGGTTGGTCGTTTTGGTTGATTGTTTTTAAGGTGTTTTGTTTTCTAGCCACTTACCTTGAACTATTGAATCTTTAAAAATACCCCAGCCTATGTTAAAGCAGACTATGTTAATGTAACCAAATGTGTTCCACATGTAGAACTATAATAAAGAAGAGCAGAGAGTAGATGGATGTGAAATAATTTAGTTTTAATGAATCAACAGAATCCCAGCCTACAAAATTGTTAAATTAGTTTCGCTTCTCTAAATATACATAGGTATAATTGTGTAAATTTTCTGAAGGCAAGGTATGAAGAAAATTTTCTTCAGAGGACTTCAGCAAATATGAAACTAACAAAATCCAAATTGTAAAATTATTTTCATAAATCCTGCTATTTTTATGACGGTTTTTTCTTCCTTGATACACTCGTTTTGTATGTCTCTGAAGTTGAAGGCTGACCAAGACCTAAAATACTGTTGTTTTCTCCTTCAGGTTATAATTATGCTTCAATTCATATTTTCTCTCATTGTATTAGGGTATTCACACTGTTAATTATTTTATACTGTTCAGAAATAGTTTACCATAGCACTTAGCATCCAAGTCGATGTATGTATTTCAAGACCAGTTGTAATTCTTTTTTTAGTTTTGTGCCTAAGAAAAGACGAAAGTCCCCCATAACATTGAAAAGGACTTTACCTCATAATTTATAAATGTCACCTTGTCAAAATGGTTAGTTGTGTAATTTGCTCATCCATCCAACCAGTCCTACTTTGACAGTTTATTTTTTCTTCAAGTGCTGCAGATGTTCGTCAAAGAAGACAGAGTTCAACACAGTCCTAATTAACATTGGGTATTATTGTAGTAAAACAGCTTTTGTGAGGGAGTAAACATTCCCTGCACTGCTTAAGATAATTTATCAGTACAGGTCACCTTAAGCATCTTGACTTTTTTAATCTGTCCCAAGTCTCATTAATGCAAAAAACAGAGTGCCTCAAACAGTAGAGCAGCTACCACTTTTTGAAAATACTCTTTTGGAAGTCCTGTTGTCAGATAGTCTTGAGTGCCATAGATGAGAGTACATTCCTTTTGTGTTCTCTTTGAAATCACAACAGCTGGCTTCTAATACTCCTCTCCCCCTAAAGACAGTACTTTGCTTCTGCAATTTAGAAGCCACAATCCTTTTTGTTATCTCTCCCCCTTCTCATTTTTTCAGACTATGCTGGACTAAAACCCACCAAACCAAAATAAACAAAGAGACAGCCCAGGGGCTTAATTTACATACGTTTGTGCATGCATGTGCTAAAATTATTGAGCTGCCGGAAATTAATTCCTTTTCTAATTACTTGTTAAGATTACATGATGATACAATCATATAGTATCAGTAGGAAGAAAGATACTATATTTTATGTGCCTGAGATGCCATCACTGGTTTCCCTCAAATCTGAAGCACTAAACTGCAACCTTGCAGATAAAGAGTTTGGTTTCCTGTGTACTTTACTAGAGACACAACTGGAAATACATATTAATATGATGTTAAAGGGTTTTTTATCTACAAAATTTTTTGGTGAAATTTTGCCTCGCTAATTGAAGAAGGGCAAATGCAGAACTTCTGTTTGCAGTGGATGGGAGTGGATCTTAATACCTATTCTTGAATATTTAAAATTATGTAAAAAAAGCAAAAGTATTTCTTAGTGCATGTTTTGTCTGTTTTAATGAGGCCTTCAGTGTGTCAAGTCAGAACTGTGATTTTTGGACTGGATTTTACAGATATCTTTCTGATCTTCATGCGCCTGGGGACCCAGCTTGGCAGTGCATTGGTGCTCAACATCAGTGGATTCTGCAGCTCATGCACAACTGTAAGGAAAGCTATGTTAAAGAACAAAAAGGCAAGGATACATTTTTATTTTACCTTTATATATACGCATTGACATTTAGGAATTTGTCATTGCCTTTTATTTGATTCTAGTGGACAGAGGATATTTAAGGTTTTCCCCATCAATTTAGATAGCTTTTTACAAAGATGAATACTGACTTAATTTTTTTCTTTATTCTGTTATAAACACAAAACAGCAGTTGGAATTTTCTTTTTGATTAATTTATAACTTTTAAGCTCTTTACATGGGAAAAGCATTAAATTTCAATCATTTATCCATGGATTACTGTTCTCTTGAAACATTTCTTTCAGGTCATTCAAGTTTGGTTTGTTCTTTGAATCTGTTGATAAGATTATTTTGTCACAAGATATTCTCTTACTGTATGGATAGCCAGGACATTAGGGCACAGTGGAATAGTGCCTAATTCCTTGACATGTAGTGAATAATATTATGGAATCCTCTTCTTCTTTGTTTGTGTGCAGTTTCAAAATTCAGGTTGCACTGAATCTGCACAGACCTGTGAGCTGGACAAAGGGAATATTTAAGCAAAGTTATTGTTAGGACCAATATGAATGCATAGTTATATTCTGTCTTTGACAACGTTGCTCCTCAAAGGAAAGTGTAGGTATTGCTTGCAGGTGTGGCTGCAACTTAGCTACAAATTAACAAGATCTATCACATTGGCCTACATATAAAAAGCTTTCCAGCAGGTGGAAGGCTGCTGGCCTGACATTTCTAGTAGTAAATCTGAAAACTGGATTTTCAAATTAGGAAGTAGAAGCACTGCCTTGTTTCTTAAGAAGTCTTACAGAGTTTGCTGCCAGTTCTGAAATGAATAGGCATATTGGAATGTAGCATCCCTTGGCTTATAGGTAACTCCCATGTTTAGTGTTAGTGCATGCATATCCCAAGCCAAATAAGGTATTTTTTTCTGAGAAACCACAACAGTTTTACTGAGTTGGAGCTGCTGTAGAAATGTGCTGTAAATTTTCTGCAGAGGCTCTCTGTTGCACAGGTTGTGACATGAGGTGTGGAGTTCACAGGGTGCATCACTTGTGACAGCAGTGTCAGTAAGTTTTAGCTTAAAAGTGTACACGGACCATTGTTGTTCTACTACACGGCATGAAGTGCTGTGGAACTAGCTGGAATGCCACACTGTTTTCCAGGCATCTTGGTCAAAATTTAGAATGTTTCCAACCCCCCATCTTTTTTCCTTGTCAAAAGCCCTCATGAGGCACTGCCACCAGCCTCACAACATTAAATTATCAGGAGCAAAACTCACTTTGGAAAACAGTCATGATTAATAATTCTAAGCTTCCCTCTTCTCTCACTTAAAAAATTTTGTATGGCCATTTTCCAGCTTTTTAGCAAGACAGATAGAGACATGAGGATACTTAATGCTTGATAAGTTTTGTTTTAGTAGTCTATGTAATTTTGATATGCAGGCTCCAGCGAATGAGTGGAAAAAGTGTCAAAATTCCTGTATTTGTTTTGAAAAATCTCAACGTGTTTGGAGTTTTTCTTGCAACAAAACTGCTTACCTTAGCCATCATGTCTGAGGGGCCATTATGATATAGCTTTGTTTGACTCACAGAAAAGCGAAGTTAAATAACTTGAATGCCCAGTGAATACAAGTATCAATAGGTAATATTTTGTGCGTGTATGAAAGAAATGCTAACAGCTCATCAAATTCCAATAATTTTTTTTCCAGCCTTCTATGTGGTGATCCACTGATAATAGTTTTTTGTACAGATTTTAAAATACTCAAGATTCAATCCCAGCTGACTGAATTTCTCGCTTAGTATCTAGTAGGACAAAAGAGAATTGCTGAGCATGATTTTTACTTTCCACAGATGTTTCATTTTGGCATACACCAGGTAGGAGACGGAAAAAACTGCCAAGTAGAACAGTGCTGGTTATGATCAGAGGCACAGCATGCATTTTAATCTACTTTAATAGGTGTATGCTTTTCAAACAGGGAAGATGTGGAGATTTGCTCAGTTTGGTTATGCAAGACTGTGGGGTCTAATCAACTCAAACAAGTTAGAAATGTTATTTATATGTTCATAAATTCATAGGCCCTTTTTGAGATAAAATGATAATAAATTTTCAAACATTTAAGTTATCCACTTAACACATGCTACTAAAAAATATTTACTCTTTTGTTTATCGAGCATTTGGAGGAAAAGATGGGTCATAAGACTGGTATTCTGATGAAAAGTATAGGTTTCCATTTTCCATTGTTTCTAGCAGATGGCAGTTTTCATATTATGAATGCTGGAACAAGTAGACAGCAATTGTAGTTCCACCTTGGGCATACCAGCTATTTCTGGCTAGTCTTACCTTTGTCCTTTTGTGAACTGAATCTGTGGGTTCAAACTGATTGAGTCAAAACTTTTCAGCATAGTAAACTTAAGCCTCAGTAGCAGATTGTATCTATTTTTACATTTCTGCAAAATTTTTCACCTTTCAGCTGAGCTTTTGCCAAAGTATTTTGCTACTATTTTTTTAGTTTTGAAAGGAGAACTGTGCTCTGAGTCATTACACATGACTTTTACTACTTTGAATAGGTTTGGAATTAGACACTCTCTGCTTTTCTTACCTAGATATGGTTGGGGTTTTTTAAACCATTAGATATTCTGGACAGGATTTTTGCAGATGATTGTCAAACTGCAGATATTCTTAAAGAATTTATTTGCTGGCCATGATGTATTCAGGAAGGGAAGGCTTATGCTTTAATTATTTGTTAAACAAGCTAAAACACAATCCTAAGCAAATTCAAGAACTTACTTCAAATTTTGTCACTAGTATAAGTCAATGCTGTATTATATGGGACAAAATTGTTCCAGTTGTCTCCATACAACAAGAAGGCTGACCCATTAGTCATTACAACTGAAATAATTTAATTTTCTTATATAGAAATAGCATCTTCTTCTGTTGTCTGTAAGAGATTTTGTCTTATCCAGGACAATAGTAATGGCAGTCAGGAAAAATCCCCAATACTGACAAGAAGTCAGTCTAGTTTTCTACATCCTCTCTAGGGTCCTCACCTGATGATTGCGCTCTTGTTAATAACTTTGAAGGGTCTCCAAATTGAAGGACAAGAATGAACTAATTTAGATGCCAAGTTATTGGAATGTGTTATCAGATTTTTGTGTATTAAAGATATATTTATATACCTGTTTGTTTAACATTGATACCTAAGTATGTATTTTTGATCTAAGTGTGAATCCTTCACTACTATCACAAGAATTTTTTTTAAAAAACCTCTGGGCTTGTCTATTACCAGAGATGAACTCCATTTTGTAAGAAATACTCAGCAATTGGAATTATGTCCTAGATGTGCAAAGTATCATTTAGTCTCATATCATAGTGCAGTCTCTGATGCAACCTGAAAGAAGAAACCGTGGCAAGTTTACATGACTGTAATGATCTTGGAGTTATTTCTCATCTTTTATTTCAGGGGTCAGCAGAAATCCTGTGTGTTTCCAATACTGTCTGTTTCCAGTTAATCCAACTTGTGTTAATATTGTTTCCAAAAACAGAAAGAGCATATCGAGCTGTGCTAAGCTTTGTCAAATAATTGGCATTGTGACTTAAAAACCTGACAACTGCCAACAACAAATTGTTTATTTGAATCTTCCCTTTGATTTTAATAGACATTGATCATCTATTATAATCTGATCATTAGTCAATTGGTTTCATTTATTTCATTTTCTATTTATTTCATTATGGGTACAAGTAGGATGGGGAATTCTCTCAAGTCCTGTGTATAAAGTACTTCACAGCAGCATTTTGGAGTGTATTATTTCCCTTGAGGAATAACTCTGTATGTGGATGGATGCAGTGTTTCCCCTCAGTCTAAACAACCCTGTTGGTTTGCTGATTAATCTTGCATTATGTAGATTAATGTTTCATTATGTGCCAAGATATGGCTGTTGTTACTCACCCATCATTGCCTTTGGCCTATCTGTTTCTTGCTATAGCAGACCTTCCTCATTTACAAGGCAAAAATAAATGCAGGCATGGGATATTTGTGTTATGAGAAACGGCTTGACTCCAAGCCCACATGTTTTAAGGAGTGAGTGAAACTGCAGATAACAGCAAATCACAATTCCTCCTGTGCTGAAGTATAAGTAGCCAGGACAAAGAGACCAAACAGCATTGCCAAAGGCTTAGTGAGGCGGTACAGGGGATGCCTGAATCATTAAGCTCCCATGCTCCTGTCCTGTGTTAAGGCATTCTCCTGCTTCTCTGATGGTCAGATCCTTTCGTTAAAGGTGCAGCTCTTGATGTGGGACCCATGTGCATTAGAGCACCCAGTTGCCCAGAGCTCTAGCTCTGCTTATGTAGTAGTGCTTGTAAATATATGGATTTATTACATTAAATAGAGAACTTAAAATGCTATCTGCCTTACTCATGGAATAGGCAGTTGTGCTCCTTTGTTGTTTTTGAAACTTTTTTTTATGGTTATGAAGTGTCCCTGAAGCATCTAGATGAATTAGTGTTATCTATCTAGTCATATCTCACTGTTCTGTCCACTGAGAGGACTTCAAGTAGGTAACACCAGTTTGCTGCTGTTACTTAGTGTGTAGATATGTTAAGGAGATGCATGAGACAGAAAAAATGGAAAAAGAGTGTTTTTTCAAGCCATGAATATAAAGGTTACCATGGAAGAGCATATACTCACTCAAAAGAGTATGTATTAGATGTCTAGTAAGAAATATTTGAATGGTAAACTGAATTGTGCTGGTATTTTATGCTTTGTATTGGCTAAAGCCCAAATTGCTGCTTTTGACCTATGATCTTATGATTTGTAGACATCTAGGGACTTTCAGATCTGGTACCTGGATACTAAATGGTTTCCTTCAGTTAAGATTATGCATCTTTTTAAATTGCAACTATTCTTGGCAAATTATTATTAAATCATAATTGTAGTTTTTCACTATGGTTTATGCTTCCCAGATTTGTTGGAGTGCAGGAAACATGGAGAACATAATGACATAAAATGACATGAAAATAAATGTAAATAAATGAGGTTTAGTTTAAAATTTTCCTGAGGCACTGGGCAGATAGCCAAAAGGAGTTAGGCAATTGGATTCTTAATGCAAGTATAAGGGATAGAAGCTGTGGAGGTTAAGACTATTTTCTGTGTGGCCAGTGGTTATTTGCTTAGACTTTAATAGTGGATTAGTAGGTTTCATGGTCCTTTGAACTGAAGTGGATATGGACTGCCATCCAGTTATTAAACTGGCGGAGAAATCTTTAATTTCTTAACAGGTTGTTGCAAACTTTATCAAGTCTCACTCCTACAAATTCTTGTGAAAACCACTTTTGCCAATACCTCTGATGGTGATTCTTTGAGTGACCTAAATCACTCATCTGTGATGCAAATCTTTGAGATTTTATGTAATGTTATTGAAAATAAGCTACCTGTTAATAGCTAACCTGATTAGAAACTAAAGCTGTAAATGGAAACACTAACATGGTTGTAGTGTGACGTTTCTGCTGCCGTTTGGTTTGCAAAATATATAATACACAACTTATTAATGTTTGCAATGTGGAGCCAGCTCTCCAACAGGAGTATTGTAGTAGAGCCACTGTGTTTTTTGGGTTTTTTTATTATTATTATCTTTGTTTTTTAGTTCTTATTGCTGAAAAAAACTATAATTTTTGCAGCACTGAGTATGATGCTCCGCTCTCCAGATACTGTAAAAAATTCTGCAGGGTTTTTCTGTGCCAGAGTAACAGCAGCTGTACTTGGTGTGAAAGAGAGAAATGGATGCTTAGACCATGTTGCTCTTTTTTTCTGTGCCACACTGAGATTCTATTCACCTTGCAATGAATGATCCATCTTTGTTAGATCAGACAGGCCGGCAAGGCTTGTGTCAAAAGGGCCTTTTCAATTTGTTATCCTAGCAGCTGGTTCTCTTCCATTGCCTTTGCTTACTGTACATCTGGAAGAAGAATTCTTGCAGCTGGGAGCTATTTCATGTCTAAACCACATCCCCTGTCCATAGCAGAAATACTCTTTTGACAGCAGATGTCAAGCAAACCCTTAATGGGTTATTAATTAAAAAAAAAAAATAAGTGAGAGAGAATAAAAATTGATCAGTACAAAAATGGATAGCAGATTCATTTTCCTCTTTTACTACCTGTATTTGTAAGTTTGCTGTAGTTTAGAAATTTTAGCAGAATCCAGCATGTTCAGAAGGAGGCATTCTTATTTTATGTAATACTTTAAATGATATTGAAGTACTATAAAGAGAGTAACTATTGGGATTAAGAAGCAACACAAGTAACTTAAAACCAAAATTTTAAAGATTATTATGAATGAAGATAGATTGAAACTCTTCAGTGGCCAGAATTTTGCCTTTGTGTCTGCTCCAGTCTTCAGTACTTTCTCAGGAGAAGAAGTGAGTTTTTCCAAAAGTGCTGATGATCTTAATGTCTGCTGGAGCTAGTAAAATGAAGTAATCTTTATTTATCTGCTGAACTTGAGTGGTTGGCTCTTGTATCTGAATTTTTCGGTCTGAAGGGCTGACAATGAAGAAATCCTTAGGCTGTGAAATACTTAGAACACCACTAGAATAGGCCCAGTTACTGTTTTTGTAATCAACTGAAAAATGGTTTCATTATAAACTCATTTACAGTAATGAAGACTGGCCTTAAGATTTAAAAAAGCATTAATTTTTTAATATCTCCCCAAAACATTTTTTCTATCAATTTTCACCTTCCATGCTCATCTCTTTTACAGGAAAACAATCTGTTTTCTTCTTGATCACCATAAAATGTGAGGTGAGAAAGAAAAAGTACTTAAGAAAAAGAATAAAAGGCAGTTGTTCATCTGGTGAGCAGGTTAATTTTTCAGTAATTTCTCTTGCTTGCCTAATTTCTTGCCTAGACAAATGGAAATTCTCACTTCGGTGTCCTTGAAAGGAATCTTATCCTAGTTGTGTCGGTGCAGGCTCCAGGCACTGTGTGTTTGGTCAACAAGCAACAGTGGGTGGTCAGGCTGCAGCACAGGACAAGGGCCTGCTGTGCACAGGAAAAAGTGTTCAAAGGTGTTTAAGGCTGGTGAGGAAGTCTGCCGCCCTTCAGAGAGTCAGGAGGCTGTAGATCAGCCTTCCCTCGCTATTGTAGCCTGTGAGAAAATTCACTGCAAGATACATAACGGGTGGGAAAACACAGTAGCTGTATTCACCTGGTTGCACATCTTGTAGGGTCTTTTTTTTTTTTTTAATTAATCTTGCTCATATACATCATGTATGTGTTGTATGTACATGGTACGTGTTGTATATGAGCAAGTCTGTGTAATGACTGACATTTGACTTAACATGGAAAATCTCACTGAAAAATTACTTAATCTACGGTTGGTCACTTGTTAACAATTTTCTTTGTCCCTGAAGGAAGTACTGGCACAGTATAAATTTAGTATTACTGGTGATCCCCTGATCACCAGTAGCTTTTGTAAAAATCTTTACTGGAAGTCATGTAATTGGTGCACTGGGCTGGCAGAATTGCAGAGTGAATTGCTGAGGCTGGATTATCGAGGGAGGCAAGAGATGTGTGACTCCTTCAAGAAGCCTCTGCCTACCAGACGTCAGAGTGGGGAAAAAACCCAGGCAGTTGTGGAACAATGGATATTGCAGATCAATTTTTACACTCAGTTTGGTAAATAGTTTAGGAATATGAAGGTAAAGAAGCTTTTAAAATTTTAAATCATTGACTGGTTTGCATATCATGGAAAAATTTAGTTTAGGCAAATTTCATGTCAGTTGTCTTTTTAATGGAGGTTGTAACGCACTGCTTGCCAAGAGCTTGCAGGTAACAATCCAAAAAGTGGGGTCGAGATTTGTACTGTACTGTACTGTTTGTTTGGTACTGTAGGAACAGAAGTACCCTATATTATGATGAACCTGCATTTAGGGGTCAGTGCAGGTGGCTTTTGGTTTACAGAAAGTTAGAGAAATAATATCAAGAAGAACTGTACTTTTACTGTGTTCTTTAGATTCTTATCTTGGCGAGATCTTTCTGCACTAGAACAGAAGAGGAGTGAACAAAACCACTGAAATATTTTTATTTCACATAGCCTCTGAATGTGCACGTTCAAAATATCTGTGCACAAAAAGTTGGAACCCACTAAAATCCTTTCAAAAATAAAATTAAAGCAGTACTGAGATCCTTAAAACTTCATATTTGATCTTCTCATGATTATATAGTTGTAAATGTAATAAGCCATTAATAATACTTCTGTTTTGTCATTACTGCTGGGTAGAAGAGACTTGTAGTACTTTTTTTTCCTGCGTTTCCTTGGTTAAATATACACTTGGCACTGGAGTCTCTCACAGATAATGCTTTATGTAGATGCTGTATTTTGGAAAAAAGTACTTTCGTAGTTTCAAAGATGCAGTGTATTTTTTAAAAGTAAAGATCTGCCGGGAATATTTTTTCATGTTGTTTATATTTCTTGAAATCTGTTAGCACAGTAAAAGTTAATTTCTCAAAACTTTGAATTGTTGCTGTCCTGCATTCAGGATCTAGGAATGTAAAAATAGTACACAAATCAAATACTGAGTGGGCAGTAAATTAGTATTTGGTTAGTTTATTTGGGTTTATAAATATTATTGTCTGCAGTCCATACTACTATTAATTCATTGTATTGCTTTATGCTGCTAAATTTAAGCTGCTGGCTCCAGAGAAGGAACAAGTTGGGGTAGAAGAAAAATTGTTTGTGAGTTAGCTCTCACTGTTTTTTACAAGATTTATGTGTTAGTGTGCAGTCTTCATGCGCTATCTTCTGGTAGGGTGAGAGCAAGATGAGCTTTGCTAATGTAGTCCAGATGTTTATTAGTCCTGAGGGTATATGTGCAGTTGTAGTTCCCTGCTGCTGTGTTATACTTGCTGGTAATGCTAGACAACCAATTAAGAAATTAGTTCATGTTAAACTTTCTTTTCCTGGTACGCCAGCAAACTGATGATGTGGTTTTTCTGGTATAACAAGAGAGTATTCTTTACATGTTTTCTGTTACATGGTGAATATATAAACCATTTGGGCTGCGTAGGCTTAGTGCATCAGCAGCAATACAGTTACCTCAAGCAAGTGGTTTTAATTGAGCTAATTCACATTAAGGTGTTTTGGTAAGTGTCTGTTTTTCTTAATTCTGAGGTTTGATTGGTACTGTCGTATTTAGAGACCATCTGTTTGCAAGACATTCCTTATATTAACACGCTGTCTGAAATCTGAGAACTTAAATTCTATGCAGAGAGATCAGACGAAATTTTTTTTGTTGTATTTTTCGTGAAAATAACGCTGCTACACTCTTGACAGTGTTTTTTTTTATTTTTTAATAAAATATGTTTTAAGTAGTAATGCCTGAGACAATTTTTACTTAGCCTTCTTGACATACTTTCTTTTTTTTTCCAAATAAAATGGAAATTTGTTCACTCTCACTCAAATGTTCCTGAAATCCCAGGAATTATGTGAGACACTTAAATTTTCTCAGTCTTCTACAATTTTCTTTTTATTCAGAGTAGAATTTCTGTAAGATAATGATTCTTTTTTTTAATCTGAAGAGGAATTTGGTTTGGTTTTACTTAATTCTGTGAGATGGCTTGGTTGTTTTCCTGGATGCCGATTACTGCAGAGCTTTGGTTTTTTGCTTTCTCGTTATTGTGCATTTTTAGTTCTTTCAAAAGGAAAAATCTTTCCACAAATTCTTGTTCAAACTCTTGAACAAAATATACAGACTGTAGATCTTCTCTGTGGTGACAGTGGATAATACACTTAAATCACTGCAGCAGATTCTGTGTTTCTGAAAACTCATCAGTTTTAAAGCTTTCATAAAGATGAGTTGTGCTTAATAAGTGGTGTAGGAGTTATACAGTGAACGGAATCATAGCACAGCCTGAAGACAGGAAGGCTGAGTTCACTGAGTCAGTTAATACAGTGTGCCAATCACAATTGTGAACGATGTAGCAAATTGGATCTATTTACTTATGTGTCTTATACTATGAACACTAAGATGATGAGTGGAACAACTGACGGTTATTTTGGTAATGATAATGCTGCCGTGAAAGGCCATAGGAAATTTCTTTAAAAGCCTTAAAAGAATTATAAGAGAAAGAACTTCTTTCAAAATGAACTAAAACCCAATACTGTCACCTATTGGAAGTTTGTGATAAGTTTCACAGTACTTTATATTGCTCTTGAAGTCCCAACTGTTGAAGTAAAAGGATTAGGTGTATCTTTTCTGCCATGCTGTTCTGACACCCACATAAATGTGCTTTGAATAGTTTTTGCTTTGTGTTACTCCTGAATCTGAGTGTTTCAGTGTTACAGCTGGTGGTCGTCCTCTGTGACCTTCTTGTTATTTTAAGTGAATGTAGGTATCAATAGAAAAGAGCAACAGTATAAGCTCAAATGCTGGGACTCTCACTACAAAATTTAGGATTAATTGCCAGGGACGGTTTCATCTCAGTATAAGAAAATATTTTTTTGTATCGAGAACAATCAATCACTGAAGTAAGCTCCCCAGTGACATTGTAAAGCTGCAATCACTGGAGGTTTTCAACACTGAACCAGACAGAGTGCTAGATAATCTCACCCTGGCTCCCTTTCCCATGAAATGTTGGACTAAATGGTCTTCTGAGATCCTTTCCAACCTGGGATATTCTATAGTTCTGGGAATTTTGATTGATTTAAGTTTACTTGTTACAGCTCAGTTGAGCAATGGTGAAGTAGTTTTTGATGACTACTTTCAGAAATGTCTCTATAAGGTGAAATGCATAAAGCAGCAATTTAGACTTTTAAAAACTTATTAGTAGTGTCACAGTACATTAAAAATTATTATAGTCCTCTTATTCTTCCTATATGGTTGTTTTTCAAAATGCATGTTAGACTCCAAGTATCTACCTCCATCAGATTAGATCCTCTCTTAGACTTGTGAATAGTGACCTACATGTGGACAGGCAGCCAAAGTAAAAAATAATTGTTTGATACACTGGAAAATATTTTGTGGGTTTGTAGTTATGTATAAATAAGGACATTTACAAAGGAAATGTGCCATTAGTTCATCTGATTCCTTATTGGATGGATTCTCTCTACCTGAACTTCGTAGAGGCAAAACAGCTAAGTAATAATTGAACACTCTGCCTTTAACTGCTTCAGCTAGACACAAAAGAAACTTTTGTGAAAAGTGTGTTTAGGACAAACACCAGAAAAAAAAGCATGGGCGATGTCACTAATGGCATAAATACATTTTTATCCATGGCTTTCAAGCAACTTGGTAATTTACTTGTTAATTGTAGGGCATTAATTATAAACAGAGAAAGATACAGTCTAAAGAATGGCATTTTCCCCATGATACTTGTGGTTTTGACTTTGCTACAGGAGTCAGTAGTGGTGGTATTGAATAGCATTGGTACAGATGAACAAAGATTCTAAATAAAGCAAGATTAAGAACGTTTTTGTACGATAACATTTGTATCACTGAATTAAATTAGAATTCCACATGCAGCATGCACTTTCATGTCAACTGATGTGCAAAATTATTCTAACTTTTGGGTTTTTTCCCCTCTCCCCAGGCAATGCATTGCTCCACAGTCCCATGCTGGACCTGGACAGTGATGTGCGTCCATCACCCATCGGCCATCTCAGTCAAACTGCTTCACTGAAAAGGGGCAGCAGCTTTCAGTCTGGCCGTGATGATGGTAGGCATCTGTTCTACTTGAAAAAAAAGAGCTGCAGGCCCCACTGTCCACTGTGTGGTGTAGTCAAAAAGCCCAAACAACAACCCACATACTGTGTGTTTGTTTTGGATTGTTACAAAATACAATTCTTTCTTTTTATATACCATTGTTGCTTACTGAAGAAGTCCTCCATGTTTTCTGTAAGCAAAGAGCAGTTCATAAAATTCAAATTCAAGTTCAAAGTTTGCCTCTTAGAATGTAGTTAACGTAGTAAAAGTATTTTTTTTTTCTACAAGACCAGATCTTTCCTCTTGCATGCATGGCCACCTACTGCCTACTACATTTTGCTTGTTGTACCTTTTGTGTGTGTTTGCTAAGATGGTTCTCCTTGCAAATGCACCTTCTGTGACTTCACATATCTGGCTGTCTGATTCTTTAAACCCAAAAAGGGAAACAAAATGTTTGACTAAGCTCAAGCAGTCTGTCTATCCACAACCAGTTGAGGCCTTCTGTGTTATGTCATCAATACCCTTGTCCAAACAACTTCTTCTCAGGAATCTTTCAGTGGTGACACCACAGGAGACAGAAACCATGCTTTTCACAGAACAGATCATTACTTACTGAAATAGCCGTCTTACTCTTACCCTTGTCATTTCTCAGCCTAAAACCTTGCATGGAGGTGATTAATAAGTGTAACAAAGCAAAACACTAAATTGCTGGTTGTTTTTGAATGCCATCCTCTAACAATTTGAATACCATACTTAATGTAGCAAGCCCAACCCCAAATCCAGTTTATTTTTAAGTTGTTTGAATCCTTTTGCTTGAGCAGGGACTTAATTGCATATATGGCTGACAATTCCACTTCAGTTATTTTGCTTTTAAAGTCTTAGTTATGGATCTGTTACCTTTTACAAACTGAAAAAGGTGAAATTTCAGTAAGTTTTGCATATCCTGTAGACACCAATTTAAACCAAGATTCAAAGGAAAAGTGGAGAATTGGAGCACTTGAATAATCCATCCCAATAATAGGTGTCTCTGAGTTGAGTTCCTTGGTGCTTACGTGCACATGACCGCTGATAACTCTGCCATCCTTGTTCTTCTCTGAGTGGAGAGACAAAGCAAACCTACAATTTAGGATGCCTGTGCAAGAACTGCCATTCCAAATGTTCTGTGATGTGTTCTGTCTTCAGTTTGTTTGTGGATCTTTTTAGTTTTTGGTAAATTTAAGGAATGGCATCTCTGGGCTTTTTTTGTGACTTGGTGCATTGGTTTTGGTTTTTTTCTCCAATATGTTTGACAGTGATTGTCCAAGATATTGATTAAAGAAAATACTATGAATTCAGAACTGCAGTGTTCAAGTAACATTCAGCTCTTGCTTGAGCATATGTTCATGAGAATATGTAAACAAACAGTAGCTCTAGTTTCCTCTTTAGAATGGTATAGCAGAGATTATAATAAAATCAATGGAATAAAATACAGATTGGAGCTTTCTCTAGTAATAAATATCCTGAATTTATGCCCATAACCTTTTGATATGATGTGCAGTAGCTTATTCAAAGAGGTACCTGATCTCTGCAGGCTTGGGACTAAGCCTGAAATATGCTTCCTCAAAGGGAAAAAAATTTCATAGATGAAGTAAATCTTGCCAGTATGTTTCCAGTTACCAACAGACATCCCTGGTTATAACCTTGGATTGGTACTGGAGCTTTTGGAAAAGATGAAGTGGCTTCTCAAAGAAACTGAATTTTTTTCATTAGAAGCTGGGGTTTGTAGAAGTTCCAGAGCCTCTGCTGCTATAGCTCTGTTGGCACAGCTTCCTGACATAGTCACAGCTTGTTAATGAAAGTTTTTCTGCCACTGAGTTTAGACCAGTTCTCTGGCAGTCATAAGCCAAGCACGTGAAAGTATCTTATCTGTGTCCACACTACGAGCTTTTCTAGTAGAGCTTTGACATTTTCATGCCTCCTAAACACATATATCACTCTCAGCATAGTTGCACTTGAGTTATATCAGACCCTCTTTCCTAATATTTGGCTTCCATTATGATTTTATTTTCAAATACTAATTCAAAATGCCTAAACTTTTTGGCCGTGAGAAGAAATGGGTAGGGCAGATGTTCTATTCTCCAGTAAAGAAGTGGAGCAATACGTGATCCACACCTCAACAAATGGAAGCTGCTGAAGGCATGCTGTCCTTCAAGGAGATTCAAGACTGTCTACCAACACAATAAAATAGTGAGGCTCTGGTGAAGCCTACTAGTATGTAATGTTCTATTGGCCAGCTATTTTTGCCTAACTCATAAATTCCTGTTGTGTGTAGGCAACATTCTGTAGCAAAGTAGATATAAAAAGTACTATTTCATGCAATATTTTTCTGCATTTCCACAGTGTTACATAGGCTGATACCATATTCTTAAATGTATAATTTGTACAAGACCTGAGTTTATACATAAAAAACCACCACATCAACAAACATGTCATTTTAAAGTGTTTTAGGGGCTTTGGTGATTTGTTTTGGGGTTTTTCAAAAAATATATGATTTCTTTGTCCAAGTGTTCCAAAGCAGACTGTAGTTCCTGAATTGAAATACAAATCTCTTACCACTGTTGTGCTGATACCCTCTTTTGTTAAACCACTGTAATCATGAAGGTTTCAACAGAGAACATAAATGATTATGGAGGAGTATTTCACAAGGCTTCCTTTATTTTCTGTGTTAATGACTACATCTGCCTCTGTTCAGCTTTCTCTTTACCCCCTTTCACCCATTGCAGAGGAAACTGAAAAAAGTCATCTGTTGCCAAGATTTCATTTGAAACTTTTCTAATGTCTTGGTTACTTTCACGTTACCTTACATTTTAAAGTGGTTTGAAGACAGAAGACTGAATGGATTTTTAGGTGGATTGCCTTAGATATGCCCACAAGGGGAACTATTCTGTACATACTGTCTTAGTGCTGGCACCTTGTAAGCATACAAGAGGAGAAGAAAGAGTTTGTATGTGTACAGATTGTGTACACTTATTTGGACTAGGCTTTAATTTTTTTTATTTTTACCCAGAAGGTTTTATATATACTGTCTAGTCACTTGTGTAATACAGTGCAGCAGCAAGCTAGTAGTACATTCTTGTTATTTTTTAAAATGTTAATGTTGCTTTTTCCATCCCCTCTCCCCCTTTTAGCTTGGCGATACAAAGCTCCTCAGCAAGTTGTATTTGTTGAAAAGTTGACAAAACTTGTTGTAAGTCAGCTGCCCAACTTCTGGAAGCTCTGGGTTTCCTATGTGAATGGAAGTTTATTCAGTGAGGTATGGATTCTTCTATATAAAGGACTTATAAGTAACAAAGGTCTGTAATAATTATATTTGAAGTATTATATTTTACCGATAGACGTAACAACTTATTTTAGTAAGAGATTTTTCTTTTTAAAAGAACGTAAGCATACAGTGGATTTACTTTTAAATTCTGACAGTGGGGATTGTGTGTGTGGCTGTGGCTGTGTTCCAGTTGCTGGACTCAATAATATCTGAGTACTTTCACCTCTTACTCATAGCTGGCCCTTCACTGGTGATCTGAAGAATTAACACATTGCATGAAGGGTAGAGATATGTAAAAGGCAGAGTCATACAGAAAAAATACTGCTTCCTTTCTTTGGAAAAGGAGTACTCATTTCTTGAGTTTTAAGTATTTGGAATGAGGTTAGGTTCAAGACCAGAGTTGCAAAATAACCAAGGCACTGAGCAGAATTCACAGACACATTACAGGGAGTCTAGTCTGGAAGGTTAGTCAGCTGCAACCACCTGTGCTAGTACTCCTTCTTGCTCAGATGTTCTGATTTTTCCAAATCATCCCGATAATGCTAGAAGAAGGGGAAAAGCAAAAGTGATGATTTATGACACATGCTGGTTTTATATGCACATTCTTAACAGATTTTCAAAGGATACCTCTCAAAATTAATTTTTGATAAATTAATTAAATTGTGATATACTATGTTCTGCTGTGTTTAAATTCTGAAGTCATCACATCTCCCTACTATTCTTTGCAGCTTTACTAGGAAAAACAAAAGCCTTTGAAAAAGAACATTTGGAAGCTCCTGTTCTTATTTTCCAAATAATTTATCTGTCTATTGCTACTGTTTACAAATTAATATACTGTTTTCATATGATGATACTATAGCCCTTTACATGTTGAATGCAATGTACAGAGCATTATAGCTTCAGTGATATAGATGCTATGTGTGATCCTCATTTTACATGGTAAAAATCAAAAGAAAGATATGACATTTACATCTAATGTTCAGAGAAGGAAGTAAAACCAAGAATAAACCCTAGTACTGTTGACTTTCACAAAAATAATTTATTTCATAATGGAAATTACAACCTTTCTTTTTGACACCAGTATTGTTGAAAATTAAACTTTACAAATTCACCTGTTCAGTTTACTGTGATTTTTTTTTCTGTGTACGGTGAAATAGAAAGCAGTTTCTAGAGAAACAAAGACTTGAACTATAATCAAGGTTAAGAAATCCTGCTTATGAACATGACTGCAAGTGGAAAATGTAGTGATCTTCTGTCTTGCCTGAACAAAACATTGTTTCAATGTATTAAAAAAGCAGGAGAGGTCGTTTTGTTGTTAGTCTGTAAGGTACATATGCTCTTCTGTGTTTGGGCCTAATTCTGAACTTCTGAGAAATTAATCCCCGTGCATTTGATTTCTTCCACTCCTTTGGTCCTTACAGAAGCCCCCAGGTTCTTGGGGAGATAGGAGGGAATCCATTCCTCCTGTGTGCTCTGCATGACACAGTCAATTGAGGATGAGTGAGAGAAGGGGGTGGCATAAGCTGGAAGACTTCTAGAGCACCTAAGAATATCTGTCATCACAGTGCATCCAAGACTGAAAGTTTGTGTTTTGCTGTCAGAAACAGTACAAATTTTAATTGTCCATGAAGAAAATTATTTTACCATGTACATATCAAGGTACATATCAAGGACATTCAGGAAGCAAGGGAATTGTTACATTTTTTTAAGAAACATCCTATTAAAAATTGTATATAGGGTTATTTAAGTTAGCTTATTTAAGTCTTCAAGACATTTAAAAAATCTAGAAAGAAAATCTCCACATATGCATTTCAAGATGTATTTTATGTTGTTCAGTTTGTAGGGTTTTGGCAGGGAGGGGGTTCTTTTTAGCTCTGAAAGATTAGTTGTATGCCTTAAAATATTGTCAGTTAAGATGTGTGTGGTATTTCAACAGTTTGAAAAGTTGAGTTCTTTGAATCACTCTAGGTGAAGTCACAAATGTAACCGTTGATCTTACCACAAGATAGTTTTGGTCTGTCTGTGCAGGAAAGGTTTAAGATTGGTCTTCAGCAAAACCACTGAAAAAAACCAATTGTATCAAGGATCTATGAATTGCTCTGTTTAATCCAGCTGTAAACCAGTGTGAATTTAAAGTTGCTAGCTGAAGTTTCAAGGAATACAACTTATTTTCTTTATTAATGCTTTAGAAGAGAGAAGTGGGAGTTAAATGCAGCAATAATTTGAAGGTTGTTCTCCTTGTCTGAAATGGTATAATTCAGAGGTTTAACATACAAGAGTTTTATAGCTATGTATTTTCCAAAACTGTTAAGCAGTTGGATTTTTCTCTAATTTTTTTCACTTCGAATTATTTATTTTATTTTAAAAAATCTTAAATGCTTTAACTAAGGATTTTGAAAGGATAAGAAGGATTTTGAAAAACACAGCATTTGAAATTAATAATTTGAAAGTAAACTGATTGTCTTTGAGGACACTTCTGTCATGTTATTGCACTTCTTGTCCAGTAGATGTTGCTGTACAAACATAAAATAGGAGATTTTTTAAGTATGAAATTCGTCGTCTGCACTTCACCTAGGATTTGAAATAACTTTTTCAATGTAATTTACTCTACTGAGATCTCAGATCTCAATGCTCTTCACAGAAGGGTAGAACTACAAACAGGAAGACTATTAGTCAAATCATGTTTTTCTTCAACTGTAACTGTCTCATGCAAAGTGTACTCATGTTCCTCTGTTCTCAAAGAAGTGACAATAAAGGTGCTGCTTATTTTGCAGTCTCTTTTACAATTAGTTGAATTATTTAAAGAGCATTATAACAAAATACTGTTCCTAAACCAAACAAAAACCCTGCAACCCTCCCCCTCACATCATGCATTTCCAAATTGCCTTCCTTCCAAAATTTGACTCCCTCTTCACATTGATGTCTTTCCCTGGTCAGCTTCCATGCTAAAAAAATACAGCTTCTTCATGAAAACTTGATGCACAAATTGACTATGTATGTTTTAGATGTCTGTAACACTGCAGTGAGAAAACTTTAACCTCAGGAAGTTTTTACTGCTTGAGCTACTCTTACGCTTGTCTCTGACATTGTCTTAAGCACACATTTTTCCTCAGAGTTAAACGTAAGGGTACTTATCTACAGTAAGTTGAGTTTATTGAAGTGTTTGTAGTCTTTGCTTAGTGAAATGCCCTCAGTTCGTTTTTATAATTACATCATAAACTCATCGGTTTTCACTTCTTCACTTTGAAACCCCCTTTTTCAGAATTATTTTAACAGTGGTTATAAGATACTTACACTTTTCAATTTTCTCATTTTCACAAGACTGCTGAAAAATCTGGCCAAATGGAAAGATCGAAGAAAAATGCTAGGCAAAGACAAAATGATTTCAAGGTAAGTAGTTGGGGGAGATGTGATGGGGGAGAACACTAATTTCTTTCATTTGTTCCTCATGGCGAGATATTTTAGTGTCACCTTGAAAAATAAGATTTCCTAAATAATTTGTGTACCCTCATACCTCCTTTTCCTCACTTTTCTACCATATGGAGCCCCTGCAAATCTAACATTTCTAGCTGTTGTATATAGCAAGTACATGGCTGCTTAAGTATCTTGGAAGTGATTTTTCCTTGATTTTTCTTCCTTCTGATGCAGAAAATGATTCAGGAAGTGATGCACTCTCTGGTAAAACTTATACGTGGAGCCTTGCTTCCATTCAGCCTCAGAGAAGGAGAATTAAGACAGTATGGTGGCTGGGAGATGAAGTCTGAACTTTCTGGCCAGTGGCTAACACATGTTATCCAGACTGTAAGGTAAATGCATCTCTGGACCCATAAAATCTTTCACTTCTTGGAATATGTGTGCTTTAAGACAAAATGTTTTGTTCATTGTGTTAAATACCCTGAATTTTGAGAATGTTAACATTTTCAAAAATAGGATTGCAAGAAAAATTGCTTATGTCAGATTCAGGATTTTATGTGCAAGTGTAATTATCAATGTCTCATAGTATAGTCCTATTACATAATAATATATTCTTTTTTTTCCCATAATATCATCTGAAAAAGTTTGAACAAAATATTTGCCTGGCACAGCGTAGAGCATAGGCACTCAGTAAATTAAACATGTTTTAATTCTTTAGGGTATAAAGCACTTATTTGCTGCATTTGCTACACTTCTTCCTATCTTTGCCGAAATAGGTAAAAATATCATATTTTTCACTGTAGTTATTCTTAGATTACAATTTACTATTACAGTTGTTTAATGAAAGGTCATATTTCTGCTTATAATGTCATTCAGCTTATATTTTTTTTATAAAATTAATGACGTACATTTCATTAATTGCAAAATTACTCACTAATATACAAAATTTGCTTGCATTTTTTGGTGGGGTCTACAAGAATTGTCATTACCTTTTGAAAAGTAACTACTCCTTTTGAGTAATACCTGGGTATGATACTGTACTTTTTATCTTGGGTTTTCAAAGCAGGTAACAGGCAAAGCACAGATGAAGAAAAGAAAGGGGTATAATCGTGTATAGATATTCTTAGTGCAGAGGGGGTGATACACACCTGTTGTCAATTCTGTTTGACACTTTCTGTCATTCTGTTGTCACTTAAATTATCTGTACTCTAACCACATAGAAAAATATTTCCATGTGAAGTTTGTTATTCTGGCTGAGTTTTATGGGATGCCTTCAATTTAAGAAGGAAATGACTTGATGAAAAAATAGAAAGGAACAGCAGTGTTACCCTATTATGAGAAGCAAGCCATGAGTTTCACTCAAATTATAAAATTCTAGACTTTAGAACTTGCACATCTGTAATACTGGCTTGGAAATGTAAGCAGTGGTTCTCTGAAGGTTAGCTTTTATCCTGCCATCTGGGATAAGATTCAGGCTGAGGCTACAGACTACATGAAGACCCTCTTTCAGAGAATCTGCTTTTGCTTTCCGGGCACTACCCTTGTAATGAACAACTGAACTGAGAGCTGGGAAATCCTCTCTCCCTCCTACTCCTTTCCCCACCTTGTTTTCTTTGTGATGGCACTTGAGCAAAGTGGGCTAGACTTTACTGCAAAGTGATCAAATGTAGAGAATAAAAGGGGCATTTGGAGAAGAAGAATGGAACATGTCATCATAGAGTACTGATCAGTGGTGACCAGGTCAGGAGATTGTGCAAGTTCTGCAAGTAGGTTAATTTTCAGGCCCCCACACTTTGACAGTCTGACAAAATTCTTGTGACTCACTAGTGATGAAGGTGGGCTGTTCCCAAGAGGAGTCTACACATTGCCTAGGACCTTTATTTGTTGCAAAGTTATGTAATAGCTTAAGCATTATTTGCACAGTTCATAACTAGAAGTCATTGGGAAGCACATGATAGAATTTTGCTCTTTCCTGTCATCTCACAAATTATGTACTGTTTTCTGCTTGTATTTAAGAGTGACAGAACTCACAGCATTAGATAACAAGGAGTTGCTGTTACATCTGTGTGATCTTAATTTTTCTGCTCCTTTGTATGTCTCACACAGCGGATATCATGCATACATATTTGTGTGTATCACACAGGTGGTAGCACAGTCTTTCTCTTGTACCCCATCCTGGCATTTCCCAGTATGAGTAGGTTCCAGAGAATAAATTAGAGCTATGCAATCAAGTGAGCCATTGCTGATAAGATTTTTGTCTTACTATAAAGGTATGAAAGGTATTTGTTAGGGTGTATTACAAGAGAAAAAGGATGGGGGATTTGACAGCTGTGTGCTCAGTGGAATCAACTCTAAAGTACAGGGCTTCTGTGCAGTCTAAAGTAACTTATATTTCTCACAGATGGGTATTTACATTCTGTTTCCTGGTTGGCTGAGTTAGTACAGATTTTTGTAGTCTACTAATTCAGTGGTTGTGCTGGTAGGAGAGCAGCTTCATTAATGGTGGGAGTTCGGTGGTTTGTGTCCAATACCAGGGGTATGGCACTGGAGCCTAGAGGTGGATGATTGGAAATGTTCCACCTGTTTGCTTTGGGCCTTCCTATTCCTCCACTTTGGCACTTCCTATTACCTGTACTTTCCTCAGTATTAGCAGTAGGGCAGATGGCAGTGACTGCCTTTGAATTGTCCTTGCCTACATATCCAGGAGTTGGATAAAAGAAGTGAACATCCCTCTGTGTCCCTAAGTCTGAGTGCAGCTGCAGCATTTTAGATGAAAGGTGAAATGCTAATTCTTGCAAGTACTTGCTGTGTTACTATTTCTGAAGAAAAAAACAGAAATTCATGTCTCCATCCTCACCTGTAGTACCAGTGTTTTGTGCCTGGTTGGAAGCAAAACAGTGAATTAATTTACTCTGCCCATGGTGCAGTAGCTGTGTTTTGACTCCTTGAATATGTATATTCTTAGCAATCTGATGCATAGCCATATCACCATTTCTGGCAGCTTAATCGTAGTTTCTGTTTTCATGCAAGTAAAAAAATATCTCAGAAACCCGGTTGTGGATCTTGTATTTGACCTAGGCATTCATCTAAAAACAAAGCAAAGAAAAAAGTTGCTTCTGCTCTACAAGTTGCTTCTGCTCTTCTTGGATCATAGAACAGGAGATGAAGCAGGGAAGTGCAAGAAGACAGTAGAAAAAGGTGGCATGTTGCTGTGATGACATTTTTATAATCTTAGAGAAAAATAAATCTTCATTTGCAATCTTCTTATTTAAATAAATAATCTTCTCAGAATGGGATAAATAATTTTCAAAGATACACTGAGAATGGAGCTGTTGTATTTATATGTGCAGAAAATGTCTGAAAAATTCAATGTAGTCATATCAGCTTAAAAAACCTTCAGATTTACACTTCCACCTAACTTTATTTCTTTTCTAGGCTTAGTTCTGAGTCTCTTACTGCACTCGAGATACCCAATGACATGCTTCAGATCATCCAGGATCTTATTCTGGACCTTCGTGTACGTTGCATTATCGTGACCTTACAACACACAGCTGAAGGTAATAGAAGACTGCAAGTCCCCTTGCTCACTGTCATTCTTCGTGCCCCTAATTAGGCCAAGCCATGGTCTGATAGATAACTGTGTTTGTTACAGATGTTGTAGTGGCAGGGGACTCAGGACTCATCTGATTCTGTAGTCTCTCGCAAGGGTTACTCAAATACTTCATTTTTCTGCCAGAAATAAGTAATGAGTATTTTCTTCCCTCAGTCTAATAATAAGTAGAGTAGGTTAGACTTGTTTCTTTTGGGTTGAGATAGTTTTGCAATGCAAATGATTTATTTAATGATGCAGCTTTTCCGTGTTGGAAATACAATTTATTTTCTTTCTTGAGGTTTTCTATAACATGA
This sequence comes from Motacilla alba alba, assembly GCF_015832195.1. Classification (NCBI taxonomy): domain Eukaryota; kingdom Metazoa; phylum Chordata; class Aves; order Passeriformes; family Motacillidae; genus Motacilla; species Motacilla alba. The sequence goes on along the minus strand of NC_052017.1, from coordinate 68,460,581 downwards.
AGAATTAAATAAGCAGTATCCCACCCCAAAGGACACAAAAAAAAAAATTAAAAAAAAAAAAAAATCCACAGCCCTTTATGTTAGTTGTGTGGTTTCCAGGGCTTTTTACTAACATTGTAATCCCCAGGGTTTCCTGCTGTGTACACAACTTTTGCCATAAATGCCTGGATTGTGAAAGCCAGTAATACATTCTCTAAATCTAATATGATTCTATGCCATCAGAGGCCATTCTTCTTGCTCTCTTGTATTCAACTCTGAAACTTAAATTTCAATTAAGTAGATCTCCTAGAAATAAATGTCTCTCCTAAAATCGAGGCAGATTGATCTACTAATTCTTTTAGCAGGGCCATGGGGTTTTCTTTCTGAAAGACTACTTAGCCACAATGTTAAAAAAATTATGGCTTTTTAATATTACAACTTAGTCACTTTTAATCTTTTGCTTATGATTCTATGTAGGCTAAGAGTTTTACTCTAGGCTTAAGTATACCAAGCATGGGTGGCTATATCAAGCAAGTTTTAAACTTTTGGTGACAACAAATCATTAGTTATCTATGGTTTATTTGTTACAATATTGATATGAATTGCATTCTTGGCTCTTGCTTTATTAAAACCCATTTCACAATTAACTTTTTTTTTCTGCATTAATATCAAGTGAGCTGGGGTAAGAAGTTTATACATTGTCTTATCTCCTTAAAACTCTGTAAAGCATTTATCACTATTTCAGATTTCACATAAAGTATGAGAAAGTCTTTTTTGCTTTTCAGCCCTTAGCACAATTGAGTTCAGTTGTTTTTTCTTAATGGTGTAAGAGATTTTTTTCTTTTTAATTGTGACATGAGGATGACCTTACTGGACTGACTTATTCTTCTGTCCAGGAACTGTGAGGGAGTCCTCAGATGTCCTGCTGTTTCAAAGGAAGGAAGTATTTAGCTCTCAACAGTTTTCTTGACAGTCCTCAGTTTATCCAATGTCTGAGCTACCTACCTAGCTTCTCCAGCACAGTGCAGAGAGCTCCAGTATGTGACCGATGATGAAAAAATCTGTTGCTTTACTGGTTTTACCTACTTATTGCACCAAGGCAATAGCCCAGTTCTTTGTTCGCATGCAGAGTTTCTGCTCCGCATGTTCTGACTGCTGGGCACGCATTCCATGTGGGAAAAACTCTTATGGTAGTCTGCACTTTAGTTTTTAATACAAGCAGTTCATTCTTTTCTTTCTTGAATCAAAAGAAAGCAGATCCCTAGGGATGCTGCTAGGTGTTATTGGCTGGATAATATAGCTCTCTTTAGCCATAGCAGCAGCCTTCCTCAGCCACTGCTTCCACCCCTATCAGTGAAGCAGTTCTGTGTGTTGGCTGTAGCATCAAGCAGGAGGAAAGATTCCTGCTTGTGTCATAACTCTCATTCTGTACTGTTGCATTGCACGCCTTATCTGTGGGCCCCTTTTTTTTCTTCTTTGCCTACTAAAGAAAATTGTACTTCTGGAATATATTTAAGATAGTGGGGATTTTTTTTCTGCACATGACCAGGTTAATTGGGCCCTTGAAAAAACTTATTATTGGGGAACGAGTGAAAGTACAGGTAATAGATATTCTTATGGAGCTATGTAAATGTATCTCAGAAGTAGCTATATCTGCAATGTGTAAGTCAAAAAGGCTCCTCCTAGACTTGAATTTCACCTCGCTAATAACTGTGAAATATGAGTAAAGTGCTGATACAAACTTCAGTCTCACGTCTTGCTGCATGTTGTAAGTTGGTAAAAGCATTCAGATGTAGTTAAAATATTCATTAGAGCACTTTAGCTTTTCAAATACGATAAACCTGCCCACGCACAGGAGATTTTTTTTGTTGTCTTATGATAAACACCATGTACACACACTGGCCCTGAGAGGCAGTCTGTGTTCTTTCCCTCCTGTATGTGGTCGCTGGTCATAAAGGTCATGAAAGACAAATTATGTGAATGCCAGACTAGACAGGGAGTTTACATGAATGTATTTGACTGGAATCTGATGAGCAGTGAAATATGAGCAAGAAATTTTGGTGGGTTTTATATTTGTATTAGCTAAGAACAGAATGCAAAACTGAGCAGCCACAAAAACATGTAAAGGCTGACCAGTGCGATCTAAACCCTTAGAAGAATATCAATTGAATTAAGTAGGAAAGCGAACAGAGTCATTATTCTACACAATCCCTTAATGCCTTTTATCCTCATTGAGCCTATACTTCTGTGAGAGTTGCAGAGTATGACACTATAACTAAGCTTCTTAATTTAGCTACAGAAAGCACTAAGATTTTGAAGATAACTTTTAGCATGCATTAGTTATCCTCTTTTCTTGGATTTTTAGAAGAGATGGTAATTCACTGAAAATTTTATTCATTTAAAAGGGAGTTTCATGATATGCAGGCACTTCTGATAAGCAATTTCTGTGTGGGAAAACTGTATGTCAAAGCCCTGCAAACTGCACACAGGTCATCTTTGCTCTGTTTACACTTCAGTTAAGCCCAAAACACAGTGATGATGCACGATGCATGCCATCCATAGAAGAATTATGTTTTTATAGTGCATAAGTTTTGGATTCACATCTCAATAAATAGTTATATAATAAGCCTGTATAATTTAACACCTTCTGGATAGTGGGAGAGACTGCTTTTTGCATATGCGTTCATGTACTTTTGAAGAAAATCTAGCACAATGGATCCTTGACCCTGAGTGGGCACCCTGTGCCTCTTTTACAGTTCTAAATATGAGTTGTATGCTGTCCTTTCTGTCTTTGCTAAAATGCTAGGCAGTTTTTCTTTCCTTTTTAATTAAGAGCTAGAGCATAATAGGCTAGAGACTTGGATTCTTAGTTGAAGTATTTTATATTGTGATTAAAAATTTACAAAACAAAAACAAACCCAAAGCCTTTGCAATATTCCTTTAATTCTAAGCTTTCCAGTAAACGATGTGCTTCATGCAAGTCCTGCCATGTATCATAGATGTGCTTCTCTGTGGGGTGTCAGCAGCACGCCATGTGTGAGTTCCATTCTTAGTCATTTGAGAGTACTGAAGGCTTTGAAGCTTGTAGTGCTATTTGCTTGTATGCCTAGTCATTGCAGTTCCAGTGTCTGCTGTGGTTTCTTTTCAAGTTCAAGGAGTTTTTAATAATTAAAATTTATACCTTCTCTCCACACCCCCCCATCCCATGTTTCCCCTATTACTCTGTCCTACAGATATAAAGAGATTAGCTGAAAAGGAGGACTGGGTTGTTGACAATGAAGGTTTGACATCGTTGGTGGGTATACTTGGTGTCTTGTAGGCACTTCCATTGCTGAATTTTTTCTTTCTTTTGCATGTGTAATGAAAGTGATTTCTACATTCTCCAAAATTTAAATTACTTTGGACTTTATCTGTGTGTGCATAGTGTCTGTAGTTTTATTAAAATATGAAAATATGGGACACTAATTTTTTTTGTTAATTGTTTGAATGGTTACCTCTTTGAATGGTTTACTGAAGTAAAAAGTCATACTTGAGGTCACAAGTTCAGTTCACATCAAAATGCTTCATAACTTAGTAGGCACACTACCTTGGAATTGGTCTGTAGCTGAATAAATAGGTTACTTACATGTTATAATGAGAAATTGAACTGAAAAGCAACTAATTTAGGATATTGCCTACATGCAAACAACCAATGACTTGAAACCAAATTCAGATAAATTAGTGAGACGCTTTCTGGAAATAAACAGTAATGAGTAATGCCTAAAACACAGCAAGCGTGTTGTAGGTGTGACTTAAATACAATCTGCGAAAGCAGAAAAGGCCTGTGGGAGGGACAGTTCCTTTGTGTATGTTATCTAAGGGAATGCTCCACAGACTTTTTTAGTTCTTCTTATTTGCTTCTATAAATACGTGTTTGAAGTTGAGTAGGAGGACATTAAGCAGTCACAATATGCATACCGTAGGAAGGAGTGTTGTTGTCAATTGTAGTACTATAACCAGATTTACGGCTTCTGGTGTTGATTTCAGTTGCTGCTGCTATGGGCAAGTCCCTTAACTTTTCTGTTTTTCACTGTGTTTATCTGCTGAATGAAGGCAGGGGGAAGGTTCTTCCGCAGAGGTGTTGTTTCCTTATGCTTCTGCTGTAGCCTAACCCATCTTTATTAAAAAACTGCTCAGGTGATTTTTGTGCTTTGAAATCACCCATTCATTCCTTGTATACTGTACTTCACTAGATACCTTTTGAGGCCATGGTTGAAAGATGCCAAATTTTAATGGTGGAAGCTGACTGTGTTTTGCCATAGAGGGACTGTTTACCTACTAAAGTGTAGTTCATTGGGGTAATATTAGAACAAAGGTTAACCAGCATTAAAAAGGACCAGGCAGTCTCTTTGGGGACATTTCAGGCATGAGGTAGAAACTGTATTTTAAGTTTGTAGGAAAGGTTGAAGACTTCTCTAACATTTATATTCCAGGTAAAAGATACAGCGAGATACAGAACCAAGTTTTTTTCAACCTCATAATAGCCAAAGAATCATATATCTAAACAACTTTCCTGTCCTGAGATGGGATGTTTTATAGTGTGGAAGTGAAAACCCAAGAGCAGCACTTTACTGCTGGCATTCTTCTTTTAAGGGCTCCAGAAATACTAAATACAGATTGTCTTAGTGGCTTTTTCATTATTTTCATTTTGCCATGTGAGCATCAGTTTCCCGATCTACCTCCATCATTTACAGAAATAAAAGTTATTCCTAAGCCTAAAGTTGGTGGCATGCCATAAACTATCTACTGAATGAAAAGCAACTTTACAGGACTTAAAAACATTTTTGTCCACTTCTTTGACCCAAATCCAGTAAGATAAGTCTTGCTTTTCTGCAGCAGTGACTGCTTCATGTTGCCCTGCACAATAGGTTCATGCCCAATACCAGATGCATTAAAAAAATTGAATGTGGCTTATCAGAGAAGAGAGGAAGACGAGGAAAAAGTGACTACTGACTCTGCTGTGAACTTGTTTGCACTTTCAGGATGAAATTGATACATGTTATCCTGACACTCAAATGTCAGGTTTGGAAACCTGAAGGTAAAAACAGTCCCTCAAACCATTTTTTGTTCCATTTGAAACAAACTTCAGTCTAATTTTCTTAGAAACCTTTTGCTGAAATGCAGTGCAGAAATATTGGACATCTCTGGTGAAATTCTATTCCATCTTGGATCAAGGAGTGGAGGAGGGAGTGTGTCACCAGGCATCTGTAATGCTACGACAAAAAGCTCTAAATATCTTTCCTAAGCCTTTTATACGAGTCTGTTTGGTATAAAAGTCTCTTCTTTAGAAAAAAAAATGTACATTGATCTATGATAATAATTCTGTAGATAAGTTACATACAAAAGCACATCACTATGAAAGGATCCTCTGGTAATACATGAAGTGTGATTTCTTTTTTTTCCCCCTCCCACCCCTTATTTGGGATAATTTGGAAATAAAGAGCTTACTATACACCTTGTAAGTTTTTATCTATTTGTGTAGTATTTATTTAACATGCTTATCTACAGCTAACAACTCATTTGACTTTCAGCCATCCCAGTTTGAACAGTGCATTATTCGTTCCTTGCAATCTCTTAAAACTGTGCTGGACTGCAAACCTGGAGAAGCCAGTGTAAGTTTTGATTTTTGTTTTCCTTTTTGTTCTTCTTCTGAAACCCAGTAGTAATTTATGTGGAAAAAACTTTCAGAGAACGACCCAAGGGTATGACTTTCCTCTGCATTTGTTTCCCTTGTACACCTTTTCACTTGTGCTAGCTTTTAGATTTCCGATTGTGCTTCATTTGTTAAGGGTAATTTGTGTTTAGGGGGTGGATGGAACCTGTATTCAAATCCTTAAAGCTGTTCTTCTGGAAAAAAAATGCTACTCCTGTACTTTTCAGATAGCAGTAGGCATTACATCTAAAATAAAAAAGGGAGAGGCCATTCCTAGGAGTTACTCTTCACTGAAGTTTGGTCCAAATCACTTGAAGAACTTAAATTCAGTTTTTTGTCCCCATGTACACATTACCTTGCAGCCTTGATTGATTGAAACATTGATATTTCTTTCTAAGGGAGTCTAAAACTTTTCCAAACTCCCTTGGGGACCTATGTATAGATATTGTTTCTCTCTCCTTGTTTACATTAATCTTTCTGACTCGCTGGTCTTTTTTCTTGTTGAACATTATTCAAAAAAATCTGCAGTGAATTCACCTGCACCATGAATCCTTCTTTTTAGGACATGAAGACCTTGAAATATCCTGGGAGCTTTTGCTGCAATTCCATTAGCCAGCAATGACACATACCACGTGTGCTAGGATTTTCTTCCTTTTACTGTGTTATCTCCTCATGCTTATCAAACTGTTTACTGGGACTTGTATTGTCTCTCTCCCATTTTTAGGATGGAGAAAAATTGAAATTGATCCACAAGAAAACAGTGTCCCAGCAGCCATTCCTTTAATTGTGTCATCCCTTTAGGGACAAGTTACTCAAGTCTTCGTTGAAAATAAGGCCATGTAAAGTTGTTCTGCTGAAATAATATGCTTACATCCTCAGGTTTTCCAGCAGCAGAAAACACAGGAGGATGTGTGCCAACTAAGCATTGGGATCATGCAGGTATCTTGGTCACTTTGAAGTATGAAATTGTCAACACAAGTGACGATCAAAAATGTGTGCGTTGTACCTTACCCACCTCCCAAAAGGTAGCTTAAGTTGATGACTCTGTTATTCCTGTGGTACACTCAGGGATTCTGAGAAATATTTGACTTTAAAAGTAGGTAGAGCTGACTAGCTCAGTCCAGTGATGGCAAATCCTGACAGAGTAAGTGACATATTCAAGTATTTTACTGAATGTGATTGTTCAAGATTTTGCTGACAATGATGCTTCCTGAGCTGATGACATCTAACATCTATATACTGCAGTCAGAGGAGAAATGCTGGTTTTCATCAGCGGAGGATCTGGCTTTTAATTTCTGTAGCAGAAATCAGTGCTCTTTGTAACAATATCTGATTTTTTTTTTTGAAATTTGATAGTGGCATTCTTTAGGTTTTTGAACCATTTTAATAGTCTCCTCAAATAAGAAATGATGAGCCAAAGCAGCAAAAGGATTATAGTGAGGCTTCTGCAATTTTTACTAAACTGTTAACCATACTGATCAGCAGATTATCACTGCATAATTTTAAACATGCATCATGAAAATTACTTATCAAAGTTAAAAATTACTGTGTTTTCCTACAAGTACACTATGATGCATGCAAAATAGAAAATATGCATTCAAAAGCTGTAACTAAACGTTACTATATTTATGTAAGGTTTAAGACAAAACCAGGTGATGATGATTGCTTTTATTGAGTGTAGCAAAAGTGAATTTGAAAACGTTTTTTAGTTCTGGCAGAAAACGTAGATCTTGCTTTCTTATTTCCTAGGGCTTTATAGATTGTTTGGAACAACTGAGCACCAAACCTGATGGTGATATAGATACATCACAGTAAGTAAAAAGAAATAAGATTTATGTATAGTGTTCTGCAATTGTGTGTGCAAGTCTTACATTTCACTGGGGTTGTGGTTTTATCCCTTCTGTATTTCATATTTCTTGTGAATACTTTTGCCTCTGAGTAGTGATGCTTTGAAATAAGAGCAGGTACTTTTTATGTCAAAACATTGTGTGGCATCACGTAATAAAGATCATACAAGATAATTAGTATTACATTACTTATACCATTTTTTTCAGCGACACAAGTTATGTGCTGTTGAAGCAGATGTGTTGGTTTTGACATGACTTTACATGGAATCAGTTGTACTTGTCACTAAGTAATGTCCAGTCATGGTGAAACATCCCCTTCCTTTCTTTTCTTCCTTTCTATTTTTTCACTGATTGTATTGGTATTTCTGCTAAATTCGTGAAAGTTGTTTGCTCAATAAATTCTTATGAGCCATTTATTTTAGAGACCAAAGCAAGTCAGAGTAGCCTGAGCTTCCAGGAGTTACAAACGTTTGTGAAAAGCCAGAGACTTGGCAAATATAGCAAGGTGCATCAGAAAGGGCAAATTAACTCTGGTTTTAATGAAATTTCTTTTTCTTCCTATTCAGATGACCATTGGCTGGATAGGTGTAAAAACAAAATCTGTAGCAAAACAGAGAAATCAGAGAAAAGAAAAATGCTTTAGGAAGGAAAGGAAGGGTCTGTAGCTAGAATACTACTATCAGACCACCCAGCTCCTCCTGCAGACTTTGTGGGCATCTTGAAAAAACTGAACAACGTGGACTGCTTTGTTATCTGGTGTAAGGGGAGGTTTGAAACAGGATTGCATTTCATTTCTTTTGATTTGAATCCACCACGTATCAAATAATCTAAAGCACTGTACTTTTGTATATACTTACTTTTTAAACAATCTTCCTAGTCTTTCAGTTGATGTTTCATCTCCAGATTTGTTTGGAAGCATTCATGAAGAATCAAGTCTTTCTTCAGTAAGTTTGGCTTCTATATCTAAAAGTTGATGTGAAAATATTTCTCAAAGATACAGGAATGTGGCTCTTTTTTATTGTTGCAATATTTGTAAATATTGTTTATTTTGTTTTCTTTTTTTATAGAGAATAATTTTGTATTCTGTAGGCATTTCTCTTGTTGAAAGCACTGGCTTTTACGGTATCTTAGTGTACCATGGTAAGGTAACTCATGAAAGTGGTTTTTGAAAACAGGTCCTCAGAAACTAAAATGGCATCACAGAAATCAGTGAAAATAGCACTGGTGTTAAGTCAGCTGAGGATCTGACTTTTGATTTATCACCTTCTTTTAGATAAGAATCAGTCTGCTTATTAGTTACTTTTTGAAACCCACAAAGATACAGATGTTCAGTAATACTTCTTTCCCCCAGAAAATTTACTGAGAATAAGTATTGCTTATTTATTTGGCTTGTTTGATTTTGGATTTTTAGGAAGTTGGAAAATATTTTTAATACTCTTGACACTTTGGTTAATGTACTTTCTTCCATTTAAGCAGCTGATGAAAAAATGTAGGTTTTTCCTGCAAGAAACCTACTGAGAACCTCTTGTGAAATTAATATTCCTTAGTACAGATTTCAAATGTTGTCAGAAGCCCAGCTTTGCCTAATTTACAAGAGTAATAAGCATTTCTGCTACGATAAAGAATCACAGATTGCCAAGCTGGGGCAAGTTTTTGAATTGTAGACTGTAATAACTTTCTTTATATCATTTTATTCTTGCAACACACAGAATTGTTGACTTGGTATTCATTTTTGACTTGTGGTTTCTTCCTGTATGTCATGGGTATAAACACTTAAAAAAAATAGAAATAATTTTAGGCAATGTCTGGCTTCCATAGGTCCATGGTATTATTTTCTTATGTAAATCACAAGACATTTTGTCTTCTCTTTTTTGAATGATAACAGAGAAAGTGAATGATTGGAGTAAGATTGATCACTGTATTTTTTAAATTCTCATTTTTCAAATGGTTTGCATACTGTCTGATTATAACTTAAAGTAGAAGGCAACTCTCAGTCCTAGTCATCGTATTACTGAAATACAAAACTGTCAGGAGCTCTGGGTCTGAAAACCAATACCATTTTTAATCAGATCAGTGCTGTTATGGTGACTTTGCTGTCAAATAATTTTGTTTTCAAAATAATTCATATTTTCTCAGTTGATTTTTAACTTTCATCTGAGGTAGAAAAATAGTTTGAAATGAAAAGGAGGAGGGGGAAGAGGGAAGACCCAATCTATTTAAATAGTAGTTCTGTCTTGTTTGGTTCTTTCTTTGGAAGCTATATCTTATATCAAGATCAAGGAAAGGCAATTTTGGTATCTCAACTCCAAAACATATTTGACACTCTTGTAGTTTAAAAAATCATTGAAGAACAGATGTAAGTTATAACCACCTAGAATTTCTTCCAACTGCTGAAATTATATAATACAGTTCAGAACCTTCTAGTATTTTAGAGTTGGTGAGTTCATTTGTTCAGTACCTGCTTCCCTTCCTTTAGCCAGCTTCATGGGAAAGTGAAGATGATCTTCAGTTGATTTTGTGATGGTCATAATTCTTAGTATATTTCTTGAAACAAAGTAAAATCCAGAAACAGCTTCCTGGAAAGATGTCCAAACCTAATTTTTGTAGAGAAGTCTTAACCACAGTTCTGTATTAGTCATAACTATTCCAATGAATGCTCTGGATCATATAAGAGGACCTGTAAGAGGAACCATCATGTTCAATCATCATACCTGATAGTCATTCATTTCTCAGTAGTTTGTTGACAAAAGTATTTGTAAACCCTACTATATTTATGAGAATGTTTATTATGCACAGTCAGTCAGTGAAATATATACATTTACAGTGTTGGTTATGATGATACTTCTTTTTTCAACTGTTACGCTCTTTCTTCTCTTAATTTTTAGGAGCAGAGACTTTTAATTGCACTCAGTAACTGCCGTTACCTGGAGCGTCATACCTTCCTAAATATAGCTGAACACTTTGAGAAACATGGCTTCCAAGGGGTTGATAAAATAACTCAAGTAAGTGAGAGCACTGAATGAAGCATCATTGCTTGAAGATTTTTAATTGTTTTCCCTTCTGTGAAAAGAAGGTGCAAGTGTCCAAACTCCAGAATGACTCCTGGGTGAGCCTTCCACGAATAGGTGGGACTCCAGGCGTTGGATGGACATAACAACAACAAGGATATGGTTCTGTGTGTTCATACAGGGCTTAAGCAGCTGGTATAGAAAATGTGAGCTCTTGTTCAGGACTTGTGTATTCAATGGCAGAGCTTATCTGATTTCTTAGTAATGCTGTTTAATGTCACTGTGTTCTCTCAATGCAGAGAGTAAAAGATTGTTATCTCAGGAATATACTTGATAAATTATTTCATCTGGAAATCTGCATTACTGATAGCTCTTGTTCATAAACTAGTTCATGGTTTTTTTGTTGTGTTTTGGGGGGGGTTTTTTGTTGTTTTTTCTTTTTCAAAGAACGAAAATGTCAAAGTGGGTGGCAGTAGCTGTCTCATTTTCCTGCCTTTTTGTAAAGATTAATCACTTCTTATGAGAAATGTTGTGACTTAATCCTTAGGACCATAAAGCTAGTTTATTTACAGAAATATTTGTTGGTTGGAAGTAAAATGTTATCTTTTCCAGTATAGAGTACACTATTTCACTCAAACTGATTGTTCAACTATGTAGTACATCCTTAGTCCCGTTATGCCTGAATGTTGCTTGAATTTCTACAGCCTGAGTAGTTTTGAATAGCATTTGAAAGGGATTGCTATGATTTGTGGGGTTAGTACAATATAGAAAATTACTCTGGATATGGCCCTATTTTGCTACTGAGAGCTGAGCCCGGTACAGTTACAAGCAGCTAAGACATCTGTTATGTATGTGCTCAACACCCTGCCTTGCACAGCCACATCAAAGTATTGCCACTAAAAGTTTGGTACATTTATAAATTACCAAGTTCAGATGTTGAAAGGGCAGATTAATTTCCAATCTGCATTGAAAACTCTGACTGGTGCAATACTGCATGTATGGGACACATCAATGGGTCATGCCAGCTGGGAGGATTTGGATAATTAGATAGTCATCATAAGAGGGCAATTTTTGAGCCCTTTGTTAATTTTAAATGAAGATGGAAGCTCACAGATGTTTAGAGGGATGGGTTGATTGTTTCAGTTTTTTGTTCTGTCACCTAAACGTCTGAAAGTTTTAAATTTATTTAAATATTAGATTAAAAAATTGTAATAAAGAATTGGCTTTTTTTAAAATATTAGTTCTTATCTAAAAAGACTGAAACTAAATCATACTTTTAAATTTTGTCAGCTTTATAAATTTAATTTTAAAGTGAGTTTGGTAGTGTGTTTTAGTAAAAACCTATCTGTTCTTACACCAGACTTTTTTTTTTAAGTTGCCTTTGTTACTAGGGAAATCATTATTATCTAAATTATTATTATTATGAAGTACAAAAATGCTAAATGGTACCCAAGAACATCTCCTTATATCCTATATGAAAGTTATTTCAATATTTTTTTCTTAGCGTGCCAAATACAAAATTGCATAAAGCAGCCAAACATTATGCTGTGCTTTTAGCACTTGCTACCTTGGCACATATTCATGACTCTTGTACTTCTCTGTGGAGTTCTTTAATTCAACTTATTATCAGTTTAGTCATTTAGGAAGTAGAAAAAAAATGTATTTCATAAAATTCATCCAACTTATTGATTAAGCTTCTGAATAAAGTTGTTTCCACAGTTCTGATAATTAGATAACCTTAAAGGGTAGAGGCTCAAAATGGCTTTATGCAAAAATTGAAAACTTTAGGCACAGGGATGTTCATAGCAGAAAGGCAACAATGTGAGAATTGTCTATTTTTGTAAACATTTAGCCCACTTGAGGATCAGGTCCATGGGTATACACAGTGGATGTTAAGGACTTCAGCTCTGCTTCCTTCCCCCAATCCTGGGCTCAAAATTACTTTCAGATTAATTGTTCATTCTTTCTTGCAATCTTTCCACAAACTGAAAAACCAGGTTACCTCTATCTTAATTGTGTATTGAACTTGAAAGAGGTTGAAGAGAACTTGTATGAAACAAAAAAAAAAAACCTGGATTGAATGTGCAGGTGATCTTCTGTACTGAATGACTGCAAAAGTGGAAGGTTGAATTACTTAATTCTAAAACTCTTTGCTGAGGAACACTGAAGCAGTTGTTTCACAGGTTCTTTGAATGGGTGCATATTTGCAGGGACTTTGCACTCAAACTTACTTTTCCCACTAGTTCAAAGCTAGATAGGAATGGTCTAAGGGTTGTTATTCTCCATAATCATGAGAAATTGAAGTGAGAAATGTCTTGAAGCAATGTGTTAGAGGAAAAAAGAGACATATATATCTGTACCTTTTTTAATGTGTTCTTCTATTTAAAAATAGGCAGTCAGGTATCAGGAAAAGAGGAAGAAAATAGCCTTGATCTTCTTATGCCTTATAGAGAACTTTCCTTTGGGATAGAGATCCTCTTGTGACAAATCAAAGAAGGTTCATCACCTAGAAAAGCAGGAAAGTCATGGTGTGTCCTCTTTCTGAGCACCAGCTTCACCATCCCAACTTTCCTAACATCACCTTTGCCCTCAATAACAGCTGTTTTCCCTTACACTTGTGATCTCCTTCCTGAAAGCTTCTCTGCTTCTGTTCCTGACTCAGATATTGCAGTCCCTTTTCTCTTTTTTTAACAGTGTAGGCATACCAGAGTAGAGCACAATTTAGAGACATCCCTCTAGTGAATAAGATTCAACCCTTATTCTACAGTTTGCAGTGTTAAATCCTTAGAAAGGGATGATAAAGGAGTCTTTTCTTTCTCTTTCTGAAATCCCAGTCTGATCTAAAGACCTGCTTTTAAAGCAGAACTCATTTTTAAACCCCTTTACTCTGGAAACTATTATTCATACATACATATTTGTGTGTGTAGTGTATGTGTCTTTTCCCCTAATTGTTGAGGGAAATGAGCACTAGTTTAAAAGCTTTATTTTTGTGTTGCGTAAGCTCTTATTTGTAAAGGTAAATACATTTCAGCAGAAGTCACGTGAGATTTTGATCTTAATTTTCATTTCATTTTATTTGCATTTAGCATCCATTACCATGGTTAGATACTAGTGTTCTGCTTCAACATTTTGTGATATGCATTGTGTTATAGAATCATTGAAGAAGCTGTAATTACAGGGAGTACCTTTGTTTAATAAAAAGCCTTGTATAAAATTTAAAGTTGTTCCGATACAGTGAACACACTGTCCATATCCCCTTAGCTTTCAGTGTGGCTAAGTTGTGTGAATTTCAAAGAAGTGCATGGAGAGCTGTTAAAGAGAAGAGTTCTACAGATGCTAATGAGCTGCAGCTTTTGCTTCTGTTGTACAGACACTTGTTGAAGTAGAGAGGGAAAGTCCATAGGTTCAATTTCAGAAGACAGAGGCTTCTAAATAAATAATGTATTTTTTAATATAGTGAGAAATTGTAAAATTTAAATTGATAAATCTAAACTATTATACAAAAATCTTCATGTTCAAGGATTGAAGTTTTTATGGGTATATTTTAAAGCATTCACAAAATTCAGTTGTTTACTTTGCAAGATAAAGACCTTCTGACATGCAGGAAAAAAAATCATGCCAGTAGACGGTTACTGAATGATCTGCCTGCTTAGGCATTCCTTGTATTTTTCATGAAAATGTCTACTGCTGAACACAATCAGGAAAAAAAAAATTATACTGGGTAGGATGGACAGATAATATGGAAGTTCTGAAGTTTTTGTATACATAATTATGAATTGAAATATGTCAGTAATTGCTGCTTTTTTCTGAAATTAAAGAAGATGTTATTTTTTGGGTATGTGATTAAATTCTTTTAGTTATTGACTGTTTACTATGTTCTTTCTCTTTCCTTTTTTTTTCTTGTTTAATTTTTTAGGTTAGTATGGAATCCTTGAAAGAGCTGGATCAAAGACTGTTTGAAATGTACATTGAATTCAAGGCAGATCCAATAGTTGGGTCATTAGAACCTGGCATTTATGCGGGATATTTTGATTGGAAAGATTGTCTCATTCCAACAGGTAAATATCTGCTTATTAAACTCAAATTATTTTAACAGTGATTGATAGGAGCTAAAATATACTGTGCAATTAAAAACTTTTTTCTAGTCCATGTTTTTAACTTTTGACATGTTCTCATTATGAGTTCTTTCTCACAGACTTTACTTAATTTCTAAATAATTTTTCAAATACCCCCAAATTATTAAAGCTGCTTTCATTATTGATAATCTCTTTAATACTTGTTTTTTGTGATTATTTTGCTTCATTGCTTGTATATAATAGAAAGAATTATAAAAGCCAACTTTGCTATTTTCTTATGAAATTCACTGAGGCAGTTTGGGATATTTTCCAATAGAATCTGGCTACTTTGATAATAGATGTAATTACAGTTCTCAAAAGGTAAAATTATGAGAAAATGCATATTATAACAGTAGTTAGCAAAGAACGTTAAACCATCGAAGGGCAGGTATAAGGTGTTTAAAATGACTGAGATGTTACTCAGTACTTAAATACTTTAATGTCCTCTGTTTTGAGGGGGCATAATATGTAAATGAGTCTGCCTTTTTCTTTTTTTTTGCAGTAGTGAATACTGTGCACACTTAGGTCCTTTGAATACGTAACTTGTCCTATGCAAAATTGATACATTTGGATTCCTTGTCACATAAATGCCTGGTTATACCAAGTAGAAATCAGTTGCAGTGACATAGTACATGGCATTTTGAAGGTGATCTTGTCCTAATCAATTTGTACATTCTTGTTTTGATTTTTTTCATGGTGTTGTATGTGGCAGACTTAGTAAAAATTCTGTGGTACTTAAAAATTGGATATGGAGGTAATTACAAGGGACACACTGGTAATCTGTGAATCAAGAGCTGCAGGTGCTTGTTTGCTCAAAAGCAAAAGGATCTTAGAGTTTATTACTTTAGATAAAAGTGTGTCTTCCATCTCTTGTTAATACTTTTGCGCTCCGAATATACGCTGTGATACGACATACTGAGGAAATAACTTAGATACTCATTTTGCACATTCAAAAGCCTTTCTGAATGATACATAACTTGTCATCATAATTGAAGTATATTTTCACTTGGCACATTTGCATTCCCACCAGCTAACCAAGACCAAGACGTTGTGTCAGCTTTTTGTATGCTCATTTCTTGATCTAGTGCATTGGCATCTACTTTCTAGGCTCACATTGCCTTTGGGATAATTCTACATCTTTTCTTTGTTTAAAGGGAATATTGCATTTCTAAAAAAGGAAGCCTCAGCCTTCTTGTTGTCCAATTTATTTTTGGTTTAATGTACTTTCTCTGTAACTTTGTGGCAAAAATTGAAGTGAAGACAGTGAATATTAGAGACACCTTTTCGGGTTGCATATCATAGTGTTGGCCAATTCAAAATAGTAGGAAAGTTGTTTGGGTTTTTTTATTAATCCCCAAGCTAGACATGTTAAAAAGGAACATATAGACACTACTTTTGTGCTTTACCACCTTGATGATTAATTACCTTTCCAATTAATTAACCTCTGATAAATGTTAACTCTGTTGACTACTGGTACGGAAGTGTCATGATTTAACATGAACCAGCAACTAAGCATCACACAGCTGCTCTCTCACTCCTCTCCTGCCCTGTTGGAATGAGGGAAAAAATCAGAAGGGTAAAAGTAAAAAAACAGATGTGTTGAGATAAGGACAGTTTAATAATTGAAATAAAATAATAAATTTTAATGAAAAGGAAAATAACAAAGAGATAAATAAACCACAAGGAAGAAGAAAGAAAAACAAGTGATGCAAATGAAAAATAGTCACTCACCACCAACTGACCAATGCCCAGCCTGCCCCCAGCCAGCTTTCCCCCTGGTTTACATACTGAGCATGATGTCATATGGTATGGAATATCCTTTGGCCAGTCAGGGAAAGCTGCCCAGCTGTGTCTCTTCCCAGATTCTCATGGATCTCCCCCCCGCCCAGCTCACTGGCAGGGCAGCATGAGAAACTGAAGTCCCTGACTTAGTGTAAGCATTGCTCAGCCGCAGCTGAGTCATGGATGTGTTTCAACATTATTCTCATAGTAAATCCTATATAAGCTACTAGGAAGAAGATTGACCCTATCTCAACCAAAACCCAGACAAAGAGTAGCTTTGAGGACCTTCAGTTTATTTGATTATAGCAGTGGTTCATTGACCCTGGAAATATTTGGTGCTCTGAAGATAAAATTAGTAAGTGATTAATAGCTAACCTCTTCATGAAGGTAGAGGAACTTCATAATTGAAAAGGACTGGATTAAAAAAAAGCCTCTTTGTGGGGCAAATGAGAATCAGATTTTTTCCAGTATTCAATCAAAAAAAGAAAAAAAGATCACCCAAGAGCCATATAATTGATTTTTTTCACTAAACTGGTACTCACAAACAACTCTAAATTGTACAGTAAGATTTTAATTGGGAAAATATATGTAATCTAAACAATGCAGTTAATACTGCAGTAGACATGCTATCTTTTTTATTTTCCTTCTAGGAAAGCCCAAAACAAACAAAGCTCTATGTTACACTTAATCTCCAACAGCATTGAAAATACCTACTTTATTAAACTGAAATACCTTACACATGATGAGGAGTGGTTCTAACTTGAGTCAAACACATTGTTCACTCAAGGCTGTGTTAAACAGTGACGTATTGATTTGTTAAGAAAAAATCGTATCTTGGAAATTATTATCTGTTTTCAGTAATGTTTATGCCTGCAAACTGTAAAGATTTGATTTGTTTCATTTTCCTGGTTGTGATTTTGACTTTCAAAGTCTTAATTTTTAAAAAAATAAGAAAAAAGTATGGCAAGGCAAACTATTTAGGCCTCCATTGTGTTCCTGAGTGGTGCTATCAGTGATGTGTGGTGTTGTATCCTTACTGGATGATTGCCAGGACATCAGCATTTGGTATGAAGTTTTTTTTATGTGCTGTTTCTGCATCGGCTTTCAAATAGTTCTAATGATGATAGTAAAAAGGCAAATTTTGACAAGAACAGATTTTTTTCTGAAGGGAAGGAAGAGGTCAAAATATGTAAAAGGTAAGGAAAAGGTAAATTACTTCCCTGATTCAGTCTGAAACTTTGAAGTCATCTGGCCGTTGAAAATCTGACCTGAACTAGGGGCATGTTGATGCCATGATGCATCTTTTGTAAAGGACATTTTTGAAAATGTGCGTATGAAAATACTCATGATTTGGTTAGGAATAAAATGAAGAATTTCCTGGTGGTGAATTTCCTGTTCAGTCCAGAGCTTCAAGACTTCAGCTGTTTCTGAACAGTTCTCTGCAGAGGCCACCTGATCTGGACTATTGGAAGTAATGCTTTTGGGTAAATGGAATTATTCAGGAGGAGGATGCTAATGCTGAGGTAGGAAATAATGTAACTGCAAGAGAGGGAGAGAGTGGAACGAAAAGCTTGTGATGAAGACTGGTATCAAGCAAGGAATGGAGGTGAAGCAAGCTGGGAAACCAGGACTGGATGAGCAAGTTAAAAACATAAATTAGGGTAGAATTTAGAAATTAAATTAAATAGAATTAATCCATCTTTATTTAGAAATATAAATGGATTGCACAGGATTATTCAAACAAGAGACGGGTTTGAAGTGCAAAAAAAATTGACAGAAAAATCTGATACTCACTAGACAAGTGAGCTTACCAGAGGCTGCTGTGTAATTTGAGAAATCCCCTCAGTCTTACACTTTCATCCTCTAGGGATAACAGCCTATTAATATTATTGATTACTTTCTTTGCACAGCTTACAGAAGTTATGTATGAATTACTGTATGCTTGGAGTACACTACAGGCAATGCTATATATAGGCAATACCACTGGGTAGCACAGCAATTACCTAAATGTTTTGCCTAGACAGTGTTATCAACATTTTTTCTTTCTGAGAGTCAGAGCTTCAAAAGTCAAGGTGTATATCATCAGGAAAATGGATTAAATCCACATGAATTTCCTGTACAGAAATTTCATGTATTTCTTTGCCAATATTGTTGCTGAGCCATGTAGACCAATGCAGTAAGAGAATTTTCTGTTTTCCAGTCTGGTTTTTGGTTTGTTTGCTTTTCCATATCAGTAAAAGTCATGCACAAAGAAAAACTTCACAAATGCAATAATTTATAATTCCATCTTTAAATAATATTTTTCCCACATGAATGCACTTGACTTGCTTCATATAATGACAGCTGATTTGGAAATACAGCCGGTTTTTGTACTAAGTGGAACTGATGCAGGCAAAAATCTATCCTGAGCTGTTACAGAATTTGAGAAGTGAGTGAAGCATAATCTGGGTGGGGAAAAATGGTGCAGGTAGGTTTCTGTCCACAGAGTTTGCTATGTCATGTAAATAACTCACTTAAGTGTTTTTCTCTTTTTATTTAAACTGTCTTCTTTGAATCCTGTCTGTTGAAGCATTCATGGTTAAGTGGACTAGCTAAAGTCTTGTAAGTTATAGAACATTCAGAAAAATCTTATCCAAAAACCTTGACACTGTTTATCATTGGCAGCTCTGCGGGCATATGGCTGTAAGTATGGGGACAATAATTTCTTGCATCATAAAATTCATAGGAAAATCCAAGAGTGAGAAGAACTGTATTAAATGAACAGTTCTGAAGAAGAATTTTGAATAAAATTAAGAAGCCTGCCTTTTGAGCAAGCTTTGAAAAATAAATACTATTCAAGTGTGGTACCCTGCTTCTGTCAGTGTGGAAGAAGCTTATGCCTTGCTCGTTTAAGCAATTGTCCTGTAATTATCGGATATTTCCTAATACATATGCTTTTTGTTAGTTTTAAATATAAAAAAGGATAAATTGTTTGCGTGGGGCAAATTTTCATTTAGCCTATGTACTAAAACATTTACTGTTTAGTTTTTCAATATGCATGTGCTTTTCAGTAAGAAAGATCTGAATGTCAGAACTTGTGCACAAAGTGATTTTATGCTTGGCTCTTTATTTTGATCTAAGGTGTGACTGCTGGTGTTAGAAGGCAGTTTTATTAACTTAATTAGATTTATTGTTAATAAATAACTCATTCAAGTTTTCACTTTAATTTCAATGTAGACTTCTGAGTCTTTACAAGACAGACTTCAATGTTAACATGCAGCAGCAGTGAAATCAAGTTTAGTTCTTTTCTCTTGTTTGAAACATTGTTCTGATTTATTCTACATTATTAACATAATTAAAAGAGATGAAAGGAACAATAGGAAACATAGTGTTAATCAGTTGCCAAGTATGTATTTAGATTGTTTTTTGTGTGTACTGGTCAATGTGATAGTTTAACATACAAGGGGTTTTTTGTTCCTATTCATACATCTCTGTTTTGGTAGTAAATTGTGTTTTGTTGTGGGTTTTTTATTTCTAGTTTAAAAACTATGAGTTACATCTTTGTTGTGTAACAAAATTAGGCAGCTTTTTTGTTTATATTTTTGCATGATTTTTTATATTAAAAAATTGATCTTTTTGACATGCAAGGCTATAGACATTTGGAGAGTGAATGAGGTGGTTGCTCTGAATTTGGATGGAAAATATTTCTGTGTATTAATGTTTGTGTAATATAAGCAAAGGTAGTTGTAATATGTGGGCTTTTAGTCTTTTAGAAAGTTAATGTGAGCTTTTGCATGCAAATAGCAAATTACTTTTCATAATATGGCAAGTCTGATTATTATTTAATTTGTTTACATATGCAACTACTGTATTAATTTCTGTAAGACAGTAGTCTGTGAGGATTTATTTACCACACAAAAGGTTGATGCTCATTTATTTCTCTGAACAATTCCGATAACGGTGATATCTCTTTATAACTTGCTTTTGAAATGCTGGCTGCTGTGCAATCTAGCCAGCATTCACTCAGAGTTCACAAGCATACAGATTTTCAGCTGCTATTCTAACAGTCTTTTTTAAATATGTGTCTTCTGTGTTTCACTTGTGTTGTCAGATATTGGGGGGGGTTTAGTATTTAAAATTTCACATTGCTTTGAAAGTTTCAGGTGATTTTGCACTTTCAACTGAAAGGTGATTGTGGTTTTTAGATATTCATTCTGTACTTGGCATAAATTGAATATAGTCAAGTTATATCTGAATTTCTTCTTTAGTGTGTTAAGAGATCATTGTTTGAAACATTTCAAATATATGAAATGCCACTATCACAGTAAAAGATTAAGTGCGTCACATCTGCTAAATCAGAGTTTTTATACTTGTCACATCTTTTATCTTATTTTTCTAATTTAATAATCTAATAAAAAACTTCTAATGGCAATAGCCTGATGAAAAGGTACTCAACAGTTAAAAATTAAATATCAAAAGGCATATTTAATTTGTAGTTACGCAGCGACATACTTGTCAACCCTAACTTTTCTTCTTTTGTTTAATTTAGGGCACTAGCACCCTGCTTACGTGAAAGATGACAAGTGCATTTACATCTTAAAAACATTTGGATATAGTACAAATCATTTTCTTTCTTTCCTTTTTTTTGTTAAAAATAAGCAATTACTTTTTGACTGAAATGTGCAAAATAGTTTTGTTTGAAATCTCTGTAACCCTTTAGATTTCTCCTAACCATTTAAAAGGATGGCTTCAGAATTATCTTACTCACATCAAGTAGATGATTTTGAACTCCAACAGTCCTCAAATTGTTGAAGTCCTGTCTTCAGGAATTGTCTGAATTTTTATGCTTTAGTACGGCCAAATACTGATTCCTGCATTTTGATGCAGGGATATGATGTGCCATGTATGTGAACAGGAAGAAAACGATGTTTTGCAGGTCCATTGCATATAATGTTAAGGGAAAAAAGTCTTCTGTACTGGCAAATGAAGATGGTAAAGGACTTGTCAGTTTGGGGGTTTTTGTTACAAAATGCTAGTAGTTTGTTTGTGACACAAGAGGGTTCTTATACCCAGCAGTCTTGAAATAGTCCAGTTAAAATGTGCTGGTTTTCATTCAAGCTAACTGCTCTTACAATATACATTAGTAAATTGATGTTTTGTGCTTCTGGTAAGGAAATACCAACTATATAATGATGAAATTTGTATTAGGATGAGTTTAATTCACTCATCCTTAAATGACCCATTCAATCAGCAAGTGTGACAATCCATGCGTTGAATGACTACAGTTCTTGCTTTTGTTTTACTACACACAATTCTTCACAGAGTAGAATCACTTACCAAAATTGTAACATCAGAGGCCCTCATATTGTAGCCTTGCCATTTTTCCTAAAAAATTAATTTTCTGCTTGAAACATAAGCACAAATTTCAGTGCACGTTTCAAAATACTTTCATTTGTGTAATTTCATTTTAACCTGAAATTTTTCTTCAATTTCACTTTGAGGCATTTAGGTTTCATTCTATTTCTCATTTCCCACAAGATTGTATTGTAATATTATATACGTATCTGAATTTAAAATTTTAAGGATTATGGTAGCTGATGAAATGGAATGCCCATTGTCCTTCCAAAAGATGGCAACAGAAGAAGGCAATGGCCCTATCAGATTCCTGTAGTTTCTGCCAACACGTTACCTTTGATTTCTGACTATTATAGAAATCCCATTAGAAACCATCCTGGAGAGACATCACATTTTTCAGTTCCTACTTTCTACACACTGAGTTGCACTTGTATGTTTACTTTATTAGATATCTTCTTGTGCTTTTCCAGCTTCTTGCATGCAAGGTTTTCTGCTGCTAATTGTGATTCAAGTTTTTGTTGGCTGGTCTCAGCAGCCTCTAGACTCCACATTTATAAGCATTCAGTAGAGTTTATCTGCATCTTATCTGGTTTATACCTTATGCTTCCTCTTGCTTTTCACATGTCCTCCCTCACTCAGTTCTGATTTATGGCATTTTCTGCTATCAAGCCTACCAGTAGTTGTTTACTAGGCTGCTATCCATCATTCTTCCAGCTTCTCTTTGGCTTTACCTGTCAAACTTCTTGCTAGGATAGGATACCTTGTAGCATTTGTGTCTGTGTGTCTGTGCCTTGCTAAAAACTTCTAAAATGAAGTCTTGCTGAGATTCCTTGGTCAGATGGCAGCTTAGTCTTGTAGCTTGAGAATTGTCTGCTCAAGTACCTGTTCTAACTGATGGTATGACAAGTCACTCTAATATCTGCATGAGATTACAATTACTGCAGCTTCAGAGGATGTACTTATCAGGCATGTCTGACAAGTCAGAAGTCTCTTGTTGTAGGAAGTTGTATGATACATGTCATCAGTTCAGCATTTTCTTGTTTATACAGTCAGCCTCTGTCATGTGAGGACATGTGTTAATGTCACTAACCTTTGTTTTGTTTTGGTTTTGATTTTGTTACAAGGAGACCTAAATTTTTTAGCCCCTCAAGCATCCTTTTTGAGAAACACTTAAGATCTTCTAATATCATTTAGTATTTTTGACTGTCTTTGATAATAGGATCTAATCTCTGCATTCTCAAAGCAGAAAGCCAATTGGAGATTGGAATCAATGATAATGCATAGAGGAGAAAGGGCAAGGATTTTTCCCCCCCTTTTCCAGCACTCCTTATTTACAAGCACAAACGAGGGTATATCCACACAAGTTTTGTACTGTCTCAGCCTTTTCAATGAAACAAAAGTAGTAATAAATTGTGTCATCAACAAAACAGTACTCCATTATCTAGCTTGTTGGCATAGTGAATGCTTTCATGTTTATGTTGCATTTGATAGGCACAAATGGCATCTTTATGTTTCCTGTCTGATTTACTGAATTCTTCGGGTGCCCCAATGTTATGGAATGATGCAGTTTTGGAGCACAGGCAGGTTGGGTATGCAAGTTAGATAACTGAGCAGAAATGAATGAATGGAAGTGTGTGAGAGGAAGGACTCAATGGGGTTGGTTCAGATGGGTTTGGAAGCCAGAACTGAAGACTAGGGAGGTGAGGGAGGTATGAGAAGATCATAGGCAAAAAAGCTTAGAATTCCAAGTCGATAGTCGCTATTACTACTACTTGGTTTTATTTCATTACTAGTTGAGTTATAAGCCAAAATAAATTCAAAACTTGGCTGTGAATGAGGTGTTTGAGTGAGCTGTGTTAGACTGCTCCTTCAATTGTTACTCTTAGAAACCTGATTTTTTATTTTCTTGGTAATGCTCAAGGTAGTTTCTGTGGCACTGTTTAACAAACTGATGTGTAATGAAACTAGTAGAGTGGTGAAAGTAAGTCACATGTAAAGTTACCTGTAGTCCCAAACTATGGTATCAGATCTCTTCTGGAGTTCCTAGTTAGGCTTTTTTGCTTGGATTTATTCTCTTCCTTCAAAGATTTATTTCTACAGATATGCTAATTGTAGGCACTTTTCTCTTTCTCAGAATATGCAACTGGGTAGTGTTAGCTGCTAAAGGGTCTTGTGACTGTTCTCTTCTTCTAGCCAGAACTGTTTCCGAGTCCCTCTGGCAATCTTTACCCAGATCTTATTGGGGTCATCATCACGGTTTCAGAAGGCAGTGTGCATGGGAACACTATGAGATCAAGAAGCATTTACAGGTTATGATTAATATTTGTGAAACTTATTTGTGTTGTTGTTACCTATTCATAGGTGAATGTGGCTCCCATTTAAGGTTGATCTGTAGGAGAGGTTGGTTTGCTGGTGTTTGTAGCTAAGTTATAGTCCTCTAGCTCAAATTATAAAGGATCAGGAATTTGTGTGTGATATTTAGATGGAAAGTCCCAAGTTAAAATTTTGGTATTGGTCCAAATAAACTCAGCTTTGTCAAAATTACCAGACTTTTCTGTTCATGGAGCTGCCTATGTAGTTCCTATAATTCACAGTGTTCTGCTTAGAGAATGGTTTTGTCTTGTTAACCTTTAGCATGTAGGTGCTCTTTAGAAACAATCCAT
This sequence comes from Motacilla alba alba, assembly GCF_015832195.1. NCBI lineage: Eukaryota > Metazoa > Chordata > Aves > Passeriformes > Motacillidae > Motacilla > Motacilla alba. Next base: position 68,436,161 of record NC_052017.1, on the reverse strand, counting down.
AACAGTGAGTGATCTCTCCTGATAAAGGTGCTTGGTGTTTTGTGGTGGAGATTTTTCAAGGGCCATATAAAATACGGCATTATACTACCTTCTGTGCAGATGCAGACAGTCATCCTAAAACGTCTTGAATTTGCCCCAGGCAGCACAGCAGAGGGGGTCCAATAAACTTGATGCCTTTGGTGAGCCCACTGGTCAGTTCACATTCTCAGTTATGAAGTTTTGCATAAGGGGTCTATGGTCAAGCATAAAATAATACTGATTTCAAGATAAAGGAAGAATAGTAAAAAACTATAACTTTCTAAATGCTGAATGTATGCAGTAGTTAAGGATGCTGTTGTTTTTAACATTTTAAAAGCACTGATGAAAATAGTCTCCAAAATGAACATTGCAACTGGCCAGACTTTCAGGGTCCTACTAGGGCAGTGGGGAAAAGTTGTCTCCTCGGTACTTCATAACACTTTCTGCCCAAGGGTGTGTGCGTGTTTTTAAGTTAAAAATTCTAGTGCAACAAAAAGCCTCAGCTTTCTGTATACAAAACTTCTATACAAAATTCAGCCTGGAGCATATTCTCTCAGTAGCCAAGTTATCAAGCCCTTGAACTCTTACTTTTTAAGTGGGAAAATATGATCAGCTTCTAACAGTACAGCAGATCCATTGTAATAAAAAACATTTCATTAGCTTAAAATTTCTTTACACAACGAATAGCAATTTAAATTTAATGAAACACTTAAACTTTATTGATGTGTGGATGAAATTAGTGTTGGGCTTGTTCAGCAGTTGAAGTAATTCAAAAATATTAAAAGCCTTTACTTTGAACTGTGAAAAGTCTTAAGCTTTCCAGTTATTGTGGGTCACTCCTGAGTCAAGATAGCTTCCAAATGTTGATTTTGGATTAAATAATTTTTAAGAATCTATTGTTCAGGTCATGCAGAAACATTCTTCATTTCAAATCCATGCCCTTTTCAAAATGCTATAGGGATTCAGTAAAGCTTGGAAGTGAAAAACAGTGAAATAGTAACACTGGAAGTCAGTGCGAGTTCTCACCTTCACACTAATAAATAGGATTAATATGTGAGCTCATCGAATACTGTATGTTTCCTACAACAATTTTCTCTCATTTTCTCGTTTTTCATAGTGGACTAGAAGACAGCAAGGTGCGGTGGGGTTTTTTGTTTTGGTTGTTTGGGTTTGGTTGGGTGCTTTTGTTGTTGGGGTTTTGGTTGATTTTCTTTTTCTGTAGTAGCATCTCTAAAAGCTGCTGTTATCTGGTTCCAACTATTTGAGCAGACAGATAAGTAAAGCTATACATGAAATTCAACTTAGGACATTTTTTTGCCATAAATTTAAGGTATACTCTTGTGAGTAATTATTCCTGATATGCTGATCTATGTACATGTGACTGCAGTACATGTTGCAGGTTTTAAATATGTACAGTGGTAAAAGTAAGAGCTGGCTGAAAGGCAAAATGGTGATTACCCCTTCTAGGTCATCCCAAATAACCAAGCCTAACAAAAACAGACAAACAACAACTAGATTTTGCCATAGAAATCAAATTTGAGAATTTGGTGAAATGAAGGAGAGCACAACCTCCTACCACATTTTCCAAAGAATCCACTAAATCTGATCAAAGTCCCTTTCTTCAGTCAGCTTTTTCCCATGACTCGATACTTCCATCCTGCCTACTAAATACTGCTCCCTATTAGTGTTTGTAAGTTGATACAGTGGCTTTGATTTGGTTGCCAATTTGCTGGATTTAGTTACTAAATACAAATAAAAATTTCATATATTTTCATGCATTTCATGTACAATTGGTACACAAAGCAATTTGGAAGAAAGTATGTAAAAATATTAAGAACTGGTTCTGTGCTTTTTTTCAGTCTGGTGACTGCTTGCATTTTTTGAGTTAAGAACACTCACAGACCTTAGCAGAATCAGGTTCCAGAAGTATTGGGATTTTTATGTTATGCATTGCCACGTGCTTGTTATCATTATGGATTTGTATAACTCAATAGAAATAGCAACTTTGAAAAAAATCATCAATGTTAAGAACAAAACATACTGTAAAACCATGAAGATTGTGCATCTTAGTGCTGCTCGTAAGCTTTTTCTCAAAGCACCACTTTTGAAGTTGCTTACTTAAAAAAAAAAGTCTTTTAAAAGATCTATACTTTCTTTTGCCAATTTTTCCTTTTCTTTTACTTACCCAAGTATATCTGTTGTAAGTCACTCTAATAAATGCAGGACATGTTTCACAGGTAATTAAAATTTTTTCAGTAACTTGAAGGTTAGAGACATGCAGAGCAAAACTGGGCACTAAAATTATTAGTGTCTGTATTGTTCCAAACACTTTATTTGTGAAATTAGTCTCTTTTGGATCAGTTGACTTCAGTTTTCTCATTTCTTATGATAATAATATTTGAGTGACAACCAAAGTAAATTCATAAACATAGTATATCTCTAAGCCCATTCTTCATTTATGAAATTGCTGTCATTTTGCATTTGACAGGCTATTATTACAGTACCAGTGACTTAAGGAATTATGAGAAGAACATACAGTTTCCTGAGTGAGTCTGTGTTTTGAAAGGTTTTAATAATTTTAGGTTTTATAAAATCATGAAAGGACACCTTCAGGGTGCCTTAAAATTGATGTGTTTGAAAGAAATAGATGAATATTCTTGCCGACTATGCTTGGTTTGTGTTAATGAAAGGAAATACTGCTTGAGATTTTTTGATTCAACTATTCTCAGTTTTGATAGAGATGTTGGTTTTTAGTCTACTTTACAATTAAAGGAGTAACTGGCTTTTCCTGTTGAATTGGTCATCCTGTATCTTTATGGGGTGAACACAGCTACACTCTTTTATCTGTGGAACACCTTTTTAAATTGGCATTCTTGTCATTACATAAGTTTTCCTGTGTGGGGACCCCTGAGGGCAGTCTGAAGGGGTTTGTCTGTGTTGCTGGCTTTGACCCCCACTGACACCATGGTACATGTGACTTCACTTGTGTAAAGTGAGAGAGGTCTGGGAGTGGCAAGGACCCCAAGTGTGATGAGTTACCACACTCAGACTTTTTGGAAGCCTAAGTCAAAGTTGTCAAGGGGTACAACTGTTTGGGTTTTTTTCTTAAGAGGCTCACTTGTGAAGAATTTGGAAAATAAATGGCAAACAGGTTACAGTACTGGAAATTATGTGAGTGCCAGGCTTCAGAGGTATGTAGGCAGTAGTTTTACAAGATGATGATGCTCTTCATTTGTGTACTGCTGACCAGCTGGTCTATTTCACAATTTCTCAATTATTGTTAAATCTGAAAAAAAATAGGAGGACAGCTTTTAAGCAGCAGAGCAGTTTATTGGTCAGCATAATCTAACTTTATTTCATGAAAAAACTGTTGATGCACACAGCTATTTGAAAATATGTCCAATACATAGCAAATATTTATATACGCCTTGTAGTCTGTTCCCTCTTAGGTGCAATATTGTGTTTTGCCTCAGTGTTTCTTTCACCTACAAACTTTGGAAACTTAAGAATGTTCTGTGACCAGGAAAGAGCCATTAAATTTCCACTCTGCTACATTTCCTGGACACACACAGAAGGATCACAGTCCTATCTTATAAATTGCTAAAATCAGTAGGAACCTAGTCATACCAGGGACGTGTGCCCTGTTTTTAGCACACTGGTTTTACCTGTTGGCTATAAGTAGAGTCTGCTTTATTGAAAAAACATCATTTAGCTCTAAAATTATTCTTATAGTGGAAATGTACTGATAGATACATACTTAGATACATAATGCTATGACCTTTACATGCTGAAAATCAATGGGGGAAGAGGGAAGAAATTGGTTAAAAATTTTTCTTCTGGAAAATGAAGCAGCATTCTACAGCAAATGGATTGCTGGTAGATAAAGTTCAGGTAATACTGAGTCATCCTTAGATGTATTCATTTTTCGTGTCAAGAAGGAGTGTTTGTTATAGCTGAGTGTCTCATGCATAAATTTCATTCTTCAGAACCTGGGATTTTTTTTACATTCAGGAAGAAAAATGAGTTTGGTTTAGATGTTATGTTTTAGTTGGGTGAAATGTCTTTTCTTGCAGTGCAATTTTTTTTTTCATCTTCCTCAAACCACCTACTTTAATATCTAATAGTTGTAATTAATTTCTACTGTTGGGTTTTCCCTTCAGTCAAACATATACCCACTTTATTCAACAACAACAAAAAAAAAGACTCAACATCCCCAAACCTGTTAATGCTGAAGTAGAAATGGTAAGGTTTTTTTCTAAGTAATGCCAAATCTATAGAGCAGCACACTGTTGGCTGTGAAGTGTTTATATTCTTGTTCTGACACCAGGTGCTTTTATGGGTTACAGCCACACATGGGTGCTTACAGTTGTAGAGCACTGTAAAGGCTGTAACTCTGCCAGACCATGTTGTTCTTCTTTAAATGACAACAACAAAAAGACAAATTTCTGTGGTTCATGTATCTCAAGAACTGGGTTCATCTAATGATCATCAATGCATTTCTTTACCAGTGGGGAGTGAGTTGAAACCAGTGTATGCTTAGATGGAGAGGTATGAATGGCTGTAACCTCTGAAGTAGGTTATTTTTTTACATTAGTGCATTGAAATTCTTGGTTTAGGGGGTTTGGGGCTTTTTTGTTTGTTGTTATTTCACCATTTACATTCTTTGTTACCTGATTAGTGGGTTGAAATTTAACTGATTATGCAATAATTTGAATAATTTGAGAGTCTTCATGGTTCAGTTCTAAGCATGATATGCAGCATCTTTTGCTCAAGACCTTCATGTCTGCATTGGCAAAATGCCCTTTATGCTTTTTTACTGTGTTTAAAGGAAGAAGTGAAAATAAATCCATCTCTGAACAAAATCCTTGCAAGAACATGCATACATATCAAATTGGCCTTCATCTACCTGCTCTTCTTTTAAATATTTGATGCTAGCAAACACCTCTCCTTCCTGAGTGAAGCCCTGTTGGGTTTTTCATTTTCTGTTGTAGTCTTTGACAATTACAGATTTTGCTCCTTCTTAACAATAAAGGAAACTGTATTCTATCCTATCCCAGAAGCAGTGGAGTTTAATATCTATAAGGAAAGCAGCAATATTGGGTAGACCTCTTCAGCAGTCCCTCAGATCATTCTGTCGTTTGAATGGGGTAGCAGAAAGTTCAGAAGAGCCTCAGCAGCTTCAATTTTAAAGATATCTCAGTTTGGGCTATGCAGGAAGGCACAGAACCAGTATTATTCTCTTGGTATTTTCCTCTTGTAGACTGAAGTTAATGCATAGACAGAGGTATTAATCAAAGTATTGGCAATCTTTAGAGCTCCTGCTACTCCAAGGCAGCTGAAGCACAGAAACTTTCAGGTTCTTTGAATGTCATGGCATAATTTCAATTGATTGAATTAAAGGAGTTCAAAAACTACAGGTAACATAAGTCTGAAAAGCCTTCACATTTTAATATTTTTAGAAATTAGTGTTGTAGCTACGTGTGTCAGGTCCTTCAAATGACATTCACTCTGTTAGGTCAACACACTACCATGGCTGAAAATAAGTGCAAGGTGACTAATTCAATGATGTAGCATTCGGGCCTTCAGATCTCAAAATATTTAGAAAGGTTGTGACTTTGTGTGATCAGCCTCTTCCCTTGCTTCAGAACTGTTGTTTTGTAAAAGTACTTTGCCACATCAGTTACCAGTAATTTCTTCATCAATTTTCAATTATTGATAGCTATTTTTTAGGTCACTATTAGTTCTTGGGACTTTTTCTCAGATTCCTAAGGCATTCTATATTTATAATTACCATGATCTGTGCAGACAAGAATTTCAAGAAAACATTGATCTGATTCACAGTTTAATTAGTATGGAGCTAGTAAGAACAATAGATTTATCAAAACATTTTCAGTTTTACTGAGAAAAACCTGCTAATGAACTATTTATAGCGCACTTGTATCTATTTTTGTCAGTAGTCTAAGGACTGACTTAGGACAAATGGGTTAAAAAACAGGAAATGTGGTTAAATAAGTGGGTAATCTCTCCAGAGAGTTTCCAGTTTGCCTACACGTTCACATTTTCTTCTTAATGTGCTTTCAAAACAACATTAAGTACAGTACCTTGAAATCCATCTCCGTTTAAAGGAGGGAATGTTTCCAGCAATAGCAGGAAGTGGCCTAGTGAGAAATTTCACATTCTTGTTTAAATTGAAATAAGATTCTGGAGTCCCTGTTTTTAAGTGGGTTTTGTTTCTTTAATGACAATGGAGCAGTTGTGTGACATTTAACTTGGCTCAGATGTATCGTATGGATCCATAAAATTCTGTGAATGCTGTAATTATATCTTTCATTCTAGAATGGTTTTAAATAATTGCTTTCCTCTAAGTTACCTTTTTCTTATATATAATATTTATTTGTTATGGTATTTTTGGTATTATCTGTATTTGTTTGTTAATATACTATGCACATATTTTAAAAAACATTTATAATCGTGTTTGAAGGTTGTAAAAACCTTCAAGCATGATTATAAAAATTGTGTAAAATGATTGTAAAAATAATGTTATTAATCAGACTGCATAAATCTTACTGTGAAGTAAGGAATTTACTGAACATGATAATGTCCATTTAATTCTTTAGAATTAAGAGGTGCTGTCTGTATTTCTTTGGGCAAACAGAAGTAATAAGTAAATGAAAGCCATTATTTGCACTACTTATTATTTGGTTTTTGACAGCTACTAATTATTAACTTTTTTAAAATCAACTTGAAAAATACTAGTGAGTCAAAACAAGGAGGGAGTATAATAAACAAATAAGGCCACTTAGGTGGTGGTAAAGGTTGTGACCTGGTGGATCTCCTGTATTTTGAGAGCTACTGCCAGATAGCTTCTGCTCTTAGCATCCTGCAAGCAATTTTCTGGAAATGTTTTTATCCAGGGCAAACAACAAAGCAAATGTATTTTTAGTAATTAGGAAGAAACAAGCAGGCTTGTCTAGCTGCGTTAATTTAGAAAACAGGCCACTGGTAGTACCGTTAGCTGAAGCTGATTTCCTAACAACTGTCTTTTAAGGGAGAAACCTTTGTGCTGCTGTAAAGGTGAGCTGCTTTGTTATGTCCATGGGGAAATTCCAAGTCACGTCTCTACTTTTTTTAATATATATATTTTTTTAGACTCTGTGGGGTGTCAGGTTAGATGATATCGCTGTGTGGGTGGGGGCACTTCAGTAAAATAGCATGCAATACTCATGTACCAGTGCTGTAGTTCATGGAAGGCTTATGCATGCAAACAAGTTAGGTTTCTGTCTATTCCTATAGGTTGGGGAACTGTCTTGCAAGGTGTAGGCTGCTTGGAAATTAAAAGACTGCTTTTTCTAAATGGAGTATCACATTTACTGTAGTAATTGCAAATAGTTGCTAGCTTTCAAAATAATTTTCCAGAAACATTAAACAATTTAGGGCCTTTTCTAATGAGGCAAATATAGTTTGCTGTTCTGGGAATATACAAGGTTAAACAGACTATCAGTCACATTAAACTTTCCCTGATTATAAATATTAGATTTCTGAATAGTTTTGAGGGCCAACACCTTTTTCGAATGCATTTAATGCAGCCTTAGGCATGCTGTGCTGTTGGTCCTTGTAGATAGATGTCAGCCTTTTTCATGTCATCCTGGGCACTTCATTCCAAATCAAGTTAAGTGCTCTGAAAAATTCAAGTAATAAGTTTATTCCTTCATGTAAGGAATATTCCTTCATAAATACCTTCCCAGTACTAAGATAATGTAAACTGATTTTTGCTATATGTACTTCACAATTCAGTACCCTGAGTCTCTGAAATATTTTACATGTAAGGTACATTATAAGTCATGTTTTTTTGGAATTCTGCAGCCTAAAAATAAAAAATATTTTGGTGTTCATTTGAATTTTCACTTTTAGTCTGTGCTGCTTCCTGTTCATTTCTTGGGATAAGGTAGTTGATAGATCTTTGCATGCACTGGAGGTGTCGGGCAGTGATCCGTAAGTATGGGAAGCCTGGAGTTATCTGTAGATCTTGTAAATTAAAATTTTTCTACCAAGACACATCTGCACAGTTAACCTTTTTTAAAAATTGTTCCAGCAGCTTTTGCATGGAGCAGTGCTGACTGCCCTACTGACCTGCTGTGACCTCAGACAGTGTTTTACTCTGTAGAGCCTCTTCCCCCTCCCACCCATTCTGCCTTATCTGTGTAAATGTTTGGGGTTTGGAAAGAGATTACTTGATTTTAGCTGGAAGCTATTGTTTAGGTTAGATTGGAAAGTGAAATTCTGTGGTGTGTGTGGGTCAGCTTGGTTTATCAGGAGGCATCCATCTAAGCTTGAAATTCCCACATGGACTGCACAGGCAGGATGGGGCTCACTCGGTGTGTTGCAGAGCACAGTCTGCCTTTTCAAGAGCGGCAGAAATACAAATTATTGTCTGTCATTCCAAAAGGAATCCTGCTAGTCCCTAGCACTGTTTCTGTAACAGGAGTTGCATTGGGGAAGAATGTGACCCCACTAGAAATTGTGCCAGGATAATTTTAGTTAAAGCAGGCATCAAATACTGCTATTGCAGCTGCAATGCAGCCAGAACCTAGAGGAAACTTAACAGTTAAAATCAGACTGTTTAAAGAAGTTACATCCACATGGCTTTGGATACCATTCATTAGTTTCTTTTTTAATGTGCACTACGCAGCACTGATTAACGACTTGCAGTAGATGTGTGCAGCTTTTTTTTTCCAACAGTTTCACATAGCAGATTAAAAACTTACAGAAGACCTGCAGGAGCTTAACTGACATACAGTTCAGAACACTTTGTGTGTGACTTGCTGTAAAGTTTGGCATGATATATCTGAAGCTTAGAAATTAACATTTCCAGTACCATTTTGCTTAAATTTGGCAGTAGGATGTAATGTAACTAAAAGGAAAATATATCAAAAAAAATTAAAAGTCAGTTCCTTCATTAGAACAGAGCAGATTAAGTAATTTTTTGCATTCACTCTCCTCTAGCAAATGAAATGTCCAGGAACAGGCAATTATTGTTGTTCTGCAGCTAGGTATGAAAAATATTAATCTCTTTGGATCACCAAATTCTGTACATTATTATTTTTTTGGAAAGTTTTCATTAAAAACTAAACAGGAAAAAGGTTTCAGACTGATTGACTGTTACTGGCGTAACCCACCAAACAGAACAATAAATTGTAAAAACTATTGCGTACAATTGGATGTGTCTTAAAATGCAAAATTTCAGACTCCCAGGCATCAGTTTTCCTATCTCTACCAAGTCATGCTCAAGCCTCAAGGCCAACAAATTTAGTGCTCTCTTTTCAGAAGCATTAAGAAACCAGCAGCGGTTGCTTGCCCAGTTAAGTATTGACCTCCTACAGAATGGTCTCAGAATGCTCTCTGTTGTTCCCTAAATTGGTGGCTCTGTGCCTCCCCAACACTCATTTCTGAGCTTAGGTTTCTAATAAGTCAGTCAACTCAGTCATGAAACAGGACTGGTAGCTTAGTCAACGTATCAAGAGCTGTTCAGTCTTCTCTGCTTTATTAAAAAAAAAAAAAAGTGGCAGCTGTCAAACTGTAGAATTTCCTGTGGATGGCATTTCTAGCTTCTCCAGAAAGGAGCAGTAGCTTTCAGTATTCTTGCATGATTTCTCTTTAAATAAATTTGCCTTTTTTTTTTTTTTTTTTTTATTGATCCTTCATATCCTCTCATCCTCGTGTCTGGTTCACTGCTAATAAACAGAAGTACCTGCTGATATCACCTGCTTTTTCTAAACAGTAATGTGCATTTATCCTCTCCTCCTCCTTTTTGCACAAGAGGCAAGCTAAAAGGCTCGTTTGGGGAGAGGCAGCAGCAAGCTTGGATTCACAGCTGCCCATCTCAAATGAGGTTCCAATCTCACAAAAGTTAAAAGTGTGTCAAACCCCGTCTGCCTGGGTTAATATTTCCTGTGTGTTTCAGTTGTCCTCACTGAACTTGAGCTCACTCTTTGAACTTGAGTCTGCAGAAGGCTTAAAAAATGTTTGAAGCTCATATCATCCTTCACACTATTAATTTACTGTAGAAGGACTGGGAACATTTGAAGACCCAAGTTAGCTTCTGTCACAGAAAAAGCAGCCAGATAAGTTCTGTTTTACTCTGTGTGCAACCTTTGCTCTTTTCTTGCATGCAAGTTTTTGTAGCCTCTCTGTGTTTTAGAATTACACATGTGGTATTGGAGTCCCAGCTCTTTCATGCTTATTCAGTCACTTTGGGGGTTTCATAGTATAACGATGTAATATAAGTACTTGGGGGAAACATATCTCTGAGAACTAACTACAAGTGGGACAACTGGTGGCACTACACCATCTGAAATCTCCTGAATGACTCCTGTATTGGCAAGCTGAAAGTTTGGTTTCTGTTACTCCTCAGAACCACAAACCTTTTTCCCTTCTGCTTTTCCCATCATTCACACAGTCATCCATGCTACAGCTTTACCATGTTGCTAAAATTGCTTTGAAATGTAGACTGACACATTTAAGTTGTAAACAAAACAAAACAAACAAAAAAAAAAAGAATAAAATTAATTGGTGGTGTAAACTGGAGATTAATGGATAATTTTGTTATATGTTTCTCTGGTAAAAAGTACTGTGGAGAGTCCAAAATTGGAAGATGCTATTTTAAAGTTTCTGTCAGCCATTGTGACAGTTGATGGCTGAAATTGTCCTTCATTTTTGTTTCTTAAGTCTTCCCATTCATTTTTCTTTAGAGCAATGCTGGGGCTTTGTTAGTGGCAGCTAGAATTCCAGCAAGTCAGTCTTCGGTATTAAGAATAGAGTGGGAGTGGAATGCATTTATGTTGTAACAGAATAATAACATTTTCCTCAGAGAAATTGCAAGGGCTTGTTGAGACTTTCTATAACACATTTCTGTCAGAAGCAGTGGAAAGGCATTGTATTTGTCCTTCAATATGCTAAATAAGAGGTATTTTAGACTTAAGAATGTTATGTTTCACTTGATTAGCCTAATAGTTGCAATCTACAGTTACATGGTGCATTAGCTTTCAGTGCTGTATAATAGGACTGGCAGCATGGTGTCCCAAAAACTGTAATTGCGTGGGCTGCTGAACAGTTGTAGAGAAAGCTGCACAAAAATTCTATTCTAGACAGAATTTTTTCATTTTGAAATGAATTTCACAACAAATTCACAGTTGGATGCCACTGCTTGTATTTCCAGTGAATCATATTCCAGAAAAGTAATACTTCACTTCAGCAAAGCCTGCCACAAACAGTACAGTGATATAAATCAGAAATGGGATATTTTTTAATTGTAACTTTTCAAAATATAGTACAGTTATTAACTATGCCTGCAGGTCCTGACATTCTGATATGTTTGGCTTTGTCTCCACAGCCAAAAATTAAATCCTTCACAAATAAGACAAAAGGAAAGGCTGGGGGGAAATACCCTTTTTACTTATATTCTATTTGTGGTAGGAAAATGACCCCCCCAACAGCAATGATTGTCATAAACCCACATCTTTGATAGCTTAGTTAGAGCAAACCTTTACACAGTGACCTTTAATTTCCAGCCTAAGTTCTCTGATGGCCAGTTCATTTATAACTTCCTTTCTTTCTTTCTTGTGCCTATGTTATTCTTCACGTTGCACAGTTCTCCCTTCTTTCCCTGTCTGGTTCCACTAACTGGCATTTTTGGAGTGCAATTGCATGTTCTTTCTGTCTGTGGCTTGTTTAGCTTACCAAGACAAGGTCTTCCAGGTTATTAAATGCTGCAATTAAGGCAACTGCAGTTTCATATACATAGACTGTCTCTAAACTGCACAGCTTTGCACAGTTTGTGCTGAATTATTTGCTCTTAAATTGTAAAACCTGTCGAAGAAACTGAGGAAATATTTGTGCTGGTACTGAGCTCCCTGATCCAGCAGTCATTGCAGGACTGAGCCTATGAAAGGTCAGGAACACGTAATTATTTCTTGCAATCCCAGTAGCACTTACCTCCTTTAAGTTCTTAGCTCACCTATTCGTCCTTGTGCATGGTACAAGGATGGAAGATAAAATATGTCTGTTTATGCCCTTTTGCTGAGGCTTAAGTTAACAATTTTATCATGCAGCTGGGATAGGCTAACAATATGCAATATAAAACTACTCTCACTTCATTTTTACCATAGGTTCCATCTCCATTCCATTTACTGAATTGATTCTGCGCTCTGACATAAATGACCATTATGCTGAGAAGCATCAGGCAATGGTGTTCAACACCTGGCGCTAATGTTGCTGATACTAGTATATCATGCTTTTAGAAATTAACAGTACTTAGGTAGTTATACCAGTGGTGGCAACTTGGTAACTAACTCTTCATGAAAAATGTTATGGAAAGTTTCTGCAGATACAGTGATAGGCAGCTTTTACTAGCATAGTCAAAAACTGGGTGCTTGCAGCAGCAGACAGAATTAGCAGCTCCTACCCTGAGCCAAGTTGCACGAATGTGTGAGAAGAGGTTCGCTGCCTTGGGGGTTTAGGTGGGATAGGTGGGAAATGAGGATTCTTCCTTGGAACCACATCACCCTCTTACACAATCCACTTCGGTCTCTATCCACTCCAGCTTTTCACTCACCTCCTGATAACACTTCTTCCCAGCTCAATGTGCTGGCTGCCTCTGCAGGAGACATAACGTTTGACATGGCAGCCCCCTCTCTGTATTTTCCTTACTGCTCCCCAGCAGTAGCAGGGTTTGAGTGAGATACTTCCTTAGGGAACACTCAGTTGGGCCAAAGAAATGCTGCTTAGGTCACAACTGAAATTTTGATTGGCTAAGGAACAATCCATGGCAGTGCTCAGGTATCCCTAGAGAAGGGAGACTGTCAGACTCTTAATCTTGTGCAGTATTTGAGCAAAAGTAAAATCAAAAGTTTCCACATGAAAGATCCTGCTGTCACAAGATGAGGCTGGGAGGCAGCCAAAAGCTGAATACCACATAGGTTTGCAGACTAAAACAGCACTTTGTACTCTGAGGTTAACTGCAAACCAGCTCCCAAATTCACCCAGTACCTCTTGATGTGATATGCATACCATTGTTTAGTGTCTGGTCAAGTTGTATTTGTTTCTGGGGTGTGATAGAAATTTTGACCTCTGTGATATGAAGTATGCGGAGGATTTAAACAGGGGCAGAGTGAAGTAAAAGAAGGGAAACAGTACAAGAGGAAAAAGGAAGGGGGTGTTGCATTTCCACATATACCTGTGATCTTTTGGTGTGGTTCGAGTATTGGTGTGTAACATTCTAGCTTTGTTTTGCAAGGTTACAGGGCAGGAGAAAAAAGTCAGTTTCATAAAATTTCTGGTGTTGCTTTATTCCTCCCTCACTTCCTTGCTAAGATGAAAGAAATTTTAAGTTTGCAAGCTGTTATACGGTACTATTTGACTTGTCTTTGGGTTAATTTAAACAGAAAAAAACAACTGAGATTTTCAAGGGGAAGAATAATGATGTAAAGAGAAAAGGCACTAGAGATGTTTTGGAATACATGGAGAAAGGCTTGTATTTTTCTGACGTCCAGGCTGCATCCCATTGCACATCCTAGATCCTTGTTCCTCGTGCAAGATAGTCCTCTGCTGTCAAGGACAGGTCATCCTTGTGTCCTGCTTTTATAAAACTTTTATCCCTAATTGTCTAACAAAGAAAAAGTGTCACCTTCTTAGATCCTGAGGCAAGTTCTGGCATCAGTGGTTAAAGATGGGAGCATGACTGAGGTGGCAGTAGTAAGATACCACTCGTTTCACAGAGTAGCTCATTTTGATGATCTCAGACAACCCTTTTTAAAGCTGCTTTTTGTAGCAGGACTAAGTTTCTGCATCAGTGTTATCTAAGGAAAGGTGGAGCAAGTAGGAAGAACTGATTAAAGGTTCACTTTGTAATTTTTATAGCATTAGCTGTAATCACACTGTGATCTCTGAGCTGTGTGGTCTCACCAGTCTTTGTCCATGATTCTTGTATTTTACTGTTGATGGAATATATTGAAGGAGGGATGGGGTCATTGCACTTTCTCTGACTCGTGGTAGACTAATCAAAATCAGAAGTTGAGGTCATGTGGATCACTAACCCTCTGTCGTGACTTTGTACTTACAGCATTTATACATTCTTTAATGAGTTGAATGCTTTCTAATTTTCCTTTGCCTACAGAGTGAATTGGCCATAAAAACAAGAGAGGCAACTTTAGATTTTTGCCTATTTTAAACCTATATGACTGGAGTACAGGCTGGGAAAGTTACAGAATTACAGCAGCAGAATGATGCTGCTGGATGTTCTGTTCAGAATTCACTTCTTAGTGTAAATTGACAAGTGTTTCATGAGCTTAGCAAGAAAATGCTTATTTGACTTCTCCACTTTACCCAAAAGGAAATTTCTACTAAGGCATGACCTCTCCTATAAACTGCCATGAGTAATATATTCTGAACCGCTTTCAGATAAACAAGAGACCTCGCTATTCCTGTCTATAATAATTCACAGATAGAGAAGCTGATAAAGTAGTAAGATCTTGAAGACTGTTATACAAACAAAACCTCTTGACTTTGTTCTTTAGAACTTATCAAACTGTGGTGCATGTTCTGTGCTATGGTGTGTGTATTCTAGCAAAGCATCCAGAATGTATTTTTAATAATACTATTTTTTTATTAAATTGCAAAGTTGGTGAAATTATCTTGCTAGAGAAGAATACTAAAACAGGAACCTACTGGCTTTTTTTAACCTTCTGCTGTAAGGAAATGTGCCTTTCTCCATTTGATTTGAAAAAGGAAATAGTCTGGTGGTGTGGCTATGGAACTTTCTCTTTCTGCCTCTGATTGCAAAAGTAATAGTAAAAAATGAAAATAAAAAGTACAGTATTGAACAGCAGAATATTATGGTGGTGTTGAGACAACAGAATGAAAGTAATTATTTTGCTTCTCTTGTTTCAGGTGTCAGAAACTACTTGAAAGAAGCATTAGTGAATATCATTGCTGTGCATGCAGAGGTGAGGAGAAACTTCAGATTATTTCATGCTTACATTCATATGATTTCAGTGTACTTTTGCTGGTAAATCTGGTTTTTTTTTTATTGAAGTGTCTTCATATAGATGTGTTTTAGATTAGGTTTAGCCAACCTGTTAGGCAACTGATAACTTTTTTTATGGGCAGAAGGAGATGAGTAGTTCCTGTTTATCCTCTCTAACACTCCATTACACCTTTTTGTCTACATTATCTGATAAAGAGGAAAGCCAAATGCTAAAGTAAAATTCTCCCTTTCCATGCAGATAATATATAGATATATAGCTAGTTATGATGCTCTCTTTCTCTGATTACCTTTATTTTCCAAAACATCTGTAAATTAACTTCTGTTTCACCTTGAAGGAAATGTTCAACACATGCCACTCAGAGTGAAAAGCCAGTATATGTCAGTCTTCTACATACAATGGAAATAGGAAAGCTAAACACAGAAAGTTTTATAGTCTTAGTAAGCACAAATACTGCTTGAAATACCTAAGTAGGTAATGGCTACCTAGGCTAGGGAGTGCATGTTAAAACATTGCTTATAACATAATAAGCTCACAGGGGCTGCAATTATTTAGCCTTTTGGATTGTATGCAGGAATTTTCTATGGTTCTTTAAGTTAGAGCCTGTTTTACATAATCACTCCTAATCCTCAAGAATGTTAACAGATTACTGTTGCTCCTGGTAGAAGCATTGGTAGTAATATTACTCTCACCTTCCAAAATACCACAAGTATGGCTGCTCTACCTTTTCCCTGTAATTAAAATATAATGAGATTCACTTGAGGCTTTTACTTATCTTATTCCTTCTTAAATTACAAGGATTCGTACATATTAAAATATTTTCAGGAACTTCAAATTTGACTTGCAGTATTTTTTTTATACTATTTTAGTGTTAAATTATAGCAGAAGCATTTCCACAGAAACATTGTGATTTTACCAAATGCTTCCAAATGAGGGAATAAAAAACACTAAAAACATATACCAACATGATATCAAATTTAATAATGTTTTTCAGTGTAGTGAAAATTTATTAGAATGGAAATTAGAAGTTCTGCTCTAAAAAAATCCAAGTAATTAGTGACTTATTGTGCTAGGCTTGTAAATATGCATACTTAAAATGCTGCAGCAGAAAGGTGCATTGCTGTGCTGTCTTCATTGAGACTGATACTGATTCTGGCCTAAATAGCATTGCCTCATAAATTTCTAGATGTGAAATATACAGGAATATGAGAACATGTGTCAAGACGAAACTCCCATTTCCACTGGTGAAATTCTGTTAAGCTGGGTCAGGTTTAAGTTTAGTTGGCAAGGCAGCAAGTTTCTGTATTTCGAAACAGCAAAAACTAACTATCAGATGAACATCAAGGATAGATTGAAGTGAAAAGAAAATTGTTTCTTTACCTTTGAATACAAATTTAGCTGAAATCAAAATAAGGGCTTCTTATTGCAAATTTGTGATGATTCACCCTTGCTGACAATTATTTTTCCTGGATTCTGTAAAGTAACTTCAAGAGTACTCATTGCAGGCAGAAATATTCTCTTCTCAGTAGAAGATCTTTGGGCATGTTCCTGGTATGTTTGTGTTGAATTGATCAGCAGTGTTTGGTGCTGAATAGGATGACCTCTTTCCAGCACTGGTAACAGCTGGTAGCTGACATTTATAGGGTTAGTGTGCTTGGCCTGTGGTGCAGACCTGCCTTTTGGAATGATCAGCTTTATGGGATGCCTACTACACAATTCTTTATTTAAATCACTGAAAACTCTTTCTTTTTTTTTTCCTTGTTGATTTTTATGCATATGTATATCTAATATCTTCTGTCGGTTACTAAATTTCCTTGTCAGACGTGGGATCTAAACTTTGTGTAAAAGCAAAGGTATTCCAGCAAAACAATCCACTACTTAATTCTTTAGAATTTTTCAAAGCAGAAACTGGGGAAATGTTTCAAAACTTTCTACATCTCATTTTCCTTCTTGTACCACTCCAGTCACATACTTAAGCTTACATACACCACTCTAGCTTTATGTGTCATCTTCTCTCCCAGCCCTGTGCAGTTTAATGCAGCTTTATCATCACCTTTAAGCTTTGACACAAGTTTGGGGTGTCTAACCTATAATCTCAGTTCCTCCTATATTCCAACCTCTTGGCCTGCATTTTCCCAAATTCTGTATAGAAAAATCATACTTTCTTTTTTTTTTTAAATCCACAACAATTTCTCACTTCTGTAAAACTCCCCTTAAGGAAGATTGGTCTCTTCATACTTTGCAGCAAGCATAGATTTAATAACTTTGTGTTGCAGTTACTATTCTGAATGTGCAACTTTTAAAAGTTATACAAATAAGTGGTTAAAGTGGTTAAAATAATTATTAAATGGGAAAACCAATAAGGTTTAAATTTTTTTGCCAGGGAAGTAATAAATGGCAGCAGTGGCAGAATCCAAATGAAAATCTGTTGACACCCTCATGCTCGCACAGGCTGTCAAATGTTTATCTCTGCAATAGAGAATAACGACACTAGCCACTCAACAGTGGTCAAATATAAAGGAGTCTAGAAGAAACAGCAAAATATATGGGCAAAAAGTGGCTGAATGTGTAACTGTCAGTCAGATACATAAGTCTGAATTAAAGGTGTTATAAAGAAGACAGCAGTCTGTCTACAGCCATCTGACTATCTGCATCCATCAACCAAAAGCACATACTTTGAAGTTTAGCTGCTTTTTGGTATAGCAAGAAGGTTATCACAAATCACATAGCCAAATTTGCTGTTAACAGAGGGGATTGGTCAAAGCACAGGGCAAGCATCAAAAGACATCCTCCATATTCTACTTTCTTTTGAATTGTTAGTATATTGATAAAAATGAAGGAGACCTGTCAGTCAAAGAGGTTTATGTTTTTTTATTGAAATGTTAGTATTGAAAATATTTCTGTTAATGCCGGTGTTGTGCTGATGGTTCTTCTTTCATTAAACTTAGGTGTTTACCATTTCCAAAGACTTAGTTCCTCGGGTAATGTCAAGGGTTGTAGAAGCAGTCTCTGAAGAACTGAGTCGACTGATGCAGTGTGTTTCATCCTTCAGCAAAAATGGAGCTTTACAGGTACCTGAATACTTTGTGCTGTCAAACATCTGAATCTAGAAAACTGAGAATAACAGACAGAGGTATAATCTGAGTATTCAATTTAATGTAGCAGTGAAAGCAAGGAGATAAAAAGGATTAGTTTACAACCTATTTCAGATATATGGATGAATACCCTTTGGGATACTGGTTCTTGGGTTTATATATTTTAGGGTTATCTTTGTGTTATCATTAAAAAGGCTACCTGTATTCTATGAGATAAAAAGCATCATAATGGTATCTCTTTGAAATGTTGTCAAATACTGTCTTTGGCCTGACATAAAAAATCACTTTAAAAGAAAAAAACAATGTAGTGATATTTTGAGATTTAAAAATCTCTATAACAAGATGCAGTAGGATCTTGTAAGGCTTTGCAGGATTAGTCACTTGTTTGTTTTACTCTCTCTACAATACCATGTTGTTGTAACATGGGCAGAATAGCTTTGCTGTCTTTATTTACAGCTAGATTGGTAGTTGTACTTGGTATTGGGTAAGCTTTAAAGGACTCTAAGAAAAACACCTTTTTATAAAAAATCCCTTTGAGTCAGATTGCTATGGCTGTAACAGAAAAAGAGCAAACTCCCTGTTTTCATTGTACATGACAGCATTCTTGTATTATGATGGGAAAATAATATCCAGTGGCAAGCCTTGTTTTCCAATTGCTGCTAGTAATGGCATTGGACAGAGAATTAGTATAGGAAGATCACAGCCAAGTAAGATTGACTCCGTATTTAAACCAAATCCATGAATAACAACAAAGCTATGCCTATATCCCTTTTGTCTGGTTAAACAACCCACTGTAAGGACTTGCTGCCTAAGTCTGTAATTGAAAGGCTTTTCTCTCCTTACTGTAAGTTTGTCACTCATGGTCATTTTCTGTTCCTCTGAACATGGAAAATCCTGTCTGACAGCAGCAGCGTGAGAGTCATCTAAGCCTTGCTAGGCTGAACAAAAACTTGTCATTCAAGCCTCACTCTGTATTCCCACGTCCCATGACCACAGTTTTGCCCTTCCCCCAGGTTTACTTAGGCTGTGGTACTTGAGAGTGGGGTACTGGTACCTCCTAAAATGTCGAAAATACTCCAGAACCTTAGGCATAGGACTTCAAAAAGTCCACAACTCCTGAGCTTGGAGCACTGTACAAAAAGAGGTAAAATATTGTGCATTGAGAAAAGCATTTCTGATGAGTATCAAATTTGTGGTGGCTATGTTATATTTTGTGCCAGAAAGTTCTGGCTCTAAAAAAAGCATAAATTTTACCGGTCTTCCTACCTAGAGGAGGGATGAGGGAGATACCTAAAAGCCAAAGGCTTTCATTAGGTGTGGAATTAGTTGTCTGTGTTGCATTGTTTAAAGTTTTGTTTTGAAATATTAATGTTGTGTGTAAATGTAGATCTGTTACTGTAATGTCTGACTGGATTAAATTTCATATTTATGCTTAAAAGAACAGAATGTTAATTTTAATGAAGTTCACTTTGTATTTTTAAGTGAAATTATTTCATGGTCCCTTGCAGAATGTTTCTATTTCATATAAAAGTTTTGATGATAATGCTTGCTTTTCAAAGACCAATGGATGATCTGTGCAGTTTGTTTAATCTATGAGTTCAGTCTCTTCCACAGTGTTTGCCTAAGTTAAAATTGATACCTGGGCACACACTACAGTGCAGGAATAAAATCCCCAAGCTCTTGTGCCCGCCAGGTGACACAAAAGAAACAAAGTACAATCATTCTGCTTCCTCATCTGATGGAAAAAATTAATTCACCAGAAAAACCAAGCGCAAAATGTGTATTGGCAGATTTTTGTCCTTTTGTGTTTCCTTTCTCCCTGGCTAAGCAGTGCTGTGAGAAGTTAAGCTCACTGTATTTAATTTTTAAAAAAAGAAAAAAAAAGTTGCATCTATCTTTCTATCACAGTACAGAAAAGGTGAAACAGAATAGAAGATTCATTACTGTTATTAAGAGATAAACCAGTGTTTTTTGACTGTGACACATGTAAACAGTTTGACTTGAATCAAAAGTATGAAACTGTTCCTTTGAGCAGTCTCCTGACAGAGTAGCATGGCAACAAAGAATACAGGAAATAAACTGTTAAAAGCCAAGACTGCTTACAAGGGCAGCGTGCAATAGTATTTGCCTCTCAAAAAGGTGAAGTTTTGGGATACTTGTATCCACTTGGTGAAAGGACATTGTATCACTGTTTCAATATTTGTATTTCTGTCTTTAGGCAAAACTTGAAATCTGTGCATTGAGGGATACGGTGGCCATATACCTAACACCTGAAAGCAAGTAAGATGTGCTATAATGTCACTTTTTGCAGTGTAATGGAATCCTTGGTAAACATGCGAAAACACATAATGTAAATTTAGAATGAAGGAATTTTGCTTCAAATAGAATATACAAAAAACAGATGCCTAGCAAGATTTTATCAGTTGAAAGAAAATAGGGGTTTTTTGTTGTTTTTTACTTGGACTTTTAGACACACACTAATATTTGCCACCAAAAACAAATTGTAAAACTCTTAACAGCAGTACAGCTGGTGAGGATAATTATGCTAAAGTGAGACACAAGCAGATCTTGATGAGTTTTATCCAGTTTTTCACAGCAGTCTCATAAAACATAACCTTCCAGATTGATCAGAGGGTCTACAGATCCAGATACTGGCAGAGTCCTCTTATGGGGATATGGAGAGTTAGGGTTCTCCATAGGCTTATATAATACCCTGCTCATTCTCCACACACCATATCAGGGAAAGGGAATTCAGCTTCACACTGTCTCCTAGAGTCAACGCCTTCAAAAGGCTTTCAGCAATTGATCATTTCTCACTGAGGCAAGACCAAAGATGAATAGCGTGGGGGACACTCGCACACATTAATATAAAGGGAGGAGGAAAAGCATTAGCACCATCAATGGTTGATGCAGCCAAGGCATGTAAAAAACAGGCTATGATGGCTCTCAGCAGTTTTGAGTCAAGCTGATTGAAATTTCTAGGTGATTATGGTGGGGATTGGATACGGGCAGATTCATTCATTATTTTAAATACCTTCACTTCTTTTAAGATTGGCATTATATGTCCCTGCAGGTGGTAGTTTGATCATCTTACCTAATCAACAGTTTTGTAGGAGACATTGCAGTCTTAATGTGTCTTCATAGAGTCACACATAGTGTCCACTGGTGTCACTGCATTCCAATTCAAAGTACTCACTTCCCTATTCTGATAGTGACAAAGGCCTTTAAAAGTAAAACTACTAAAAGAAAACTTCTTGGCACTGGCTCAGGTTGGATAAAATCGAAATTATATTGTCTGTAATAGGGCAAAGTATAGTGAACCCTGAAAACCAGAGCTTCATAGAGGTTTTCTTTTTTATTGCTGGACTTGTAACTAGTAGTAGTTGCCATAAGTCACCACAATAATCTTTTGCTGACAAGATTCTACCTATCTGTGCAGGTCCTGCATTGTTACCTCATTTCTGTTCATCTCCTGTAGCCCAGAGCAGGATGGGAACCCTGTCTTTGGAGTTACTCAACACTTAACTGGATAATGGCCCAAAGAAACTACCTCTAACCTTGAAATCGGCCGTGCTTTGAGATCAGGGTTGGACCTAAATTCCCTTCCAACCTAAAATATTCTATGACTCTATGTTACCTCAATGCAAACCCACTGTAATACTTTTTGTAGACACCCTTGTGTAAGGCAGAATGCAGTGTGGTCTACTAAACACAGAGAGACAAAATCAATGTTTTATCTGTTCTTCATACACTGATGGTCACCTAGTTTTAGGCAGAAGGCAGGCTGGCCACTACTTGTTAATTTTTGAACAGTCCAGGATGTGACAGTCTTCCATGAGCTGCTGATTAAACATTTCCTGTTGATGTCTGATGTACATCACATTAGGAATGTCAAGATACATGCTTGACCCCATGACTAATTTTTGTTCAATTTGCATATGGAAGTCAGGTCTCAGGTAAATATTTTGTCAATTTATTGAAAAAAAGGATGGATAAAATATAGCATCTCTCTGTAGGATTTCTAGAAAGTGTAAATGCTAAGTCTTTTTCTAGCAGAATATTGGTATTTTTGTTTTCCTTACAGATCAAGCTTTAAGCAAGCTTTGGAAGCCTTGCCTCAGCTCTCAAGTGGAACTGACAGAAAGTGAGTACAATGCACCCTCTTGTTTCCTTTATAGTCTTTGGAGCCATTGCTTTTACTTTTGTAAGAAAACTTTGTTATAAAAGGGTTAATTTCCACTGTATTTGACCCTTCTGAATTACAGAGCAGAAGCCTTTTTGGACAGACTTAAGAGTAAGCTCAGTCCTTGCCTTGTTCATGGCCTATTTAATTCCCCAGAACAGCCAATGGCTTTGTGTCATATCCTGCTTGCCCGTCCTAGTCTTATCAGTTCAGAGTAGCTTTGTATTTTTCTTGAAGTATCATCTATTTTAGCCTTCCTTGTTAATCTTACGGTTTCTGTGAGTTCCATTGTATTATTTTACTGAATTTAGTAGCAATTAAGAAAATGGCCAAGAGCAAAGTTCAGGCTTTTGCAAGCTGATGTATGGGGAACTCATAAAATCGGCGTGTTTCCTTTCAAAAACAAATAAGGAGGGTTTGTGGCTCTTTCTTAACATCAGCAGGAGGAATTTTGGGTTCTTTCTTTTCCACCACAACGACCTTTGACAAACAGGTTGCTTTGCTGTGTCCAGCCTGGTATTTGATAGTCTATTTTACAACCACAGCATAATAAAGAGTAGAACTAGGACAGATTTCTAATGAGTAGAGTAGTGTAAGTATAGATGGTTTGAACTAGAGATTGGTTTCATTGTACTTTCCTTCATCAAATCAGTTTGCACTTAACAGTCAGAATTTAGAATATTTTGTAGACACATAGACTGTGCAGTTCATGGTCTGTGGTATGTGCTTTCTTCCAGATGTCCTCTGTCTATGTAGTCAAACCTGCTCTTTGCTAGCCACAACAAATCTCAAGATACCTCCTCATCTTACTTAGGTCCTATACTTTATTAAAGTTAGAAATCAGTTTAGATTAAGGAGAGATCTTTTAACTCAAATTTTCCAAAACACCTGTAGAAATTTTTTTTTCACTTAGTCTCAAGCATCTGAGCTTCATGAGACAAATGAGAATCAAGAACTGCATCATTATTACATCTGCCTCAGTGTTTTGAGCCCCAGACAGTGCAGAACTTGTTCTGTTTCCCACGTCACTACATGGCAATTGTCATAGTTCCAAGCAGCTCAGTGTAATCTACATGTATTTGTGTAAAATAACACATTTGTGCTCAAACTGAGAGCTGTTTGTGTGTGTTCATTCACAGTCACTACTATGATGCTAAATTATTACTGTGGACATGATCCTTTTCCAGAGGAACCGCTGAGGAAGCAGATATTGATTTTTTGGTTAAAATTGCTATTCTTGGGCTGGTTTGGTTTTTTTAACATACAGTATACTTTTTGTTGTTGTTACTGGCTGTTCAATATCTGCCCTAAATGGATTGCTTTTGAAATAGGGCAGAAAGTTGAGAGATCACATTATTCCCTAGATTAAGGAGAAAATAAAACACCCAGCCAAGACTGTAAAACAACTTAAAGCATCTCCAGTGTTACAATCAATATTTTCTACAACAGGCCCATCAACACCATTGCTCCTACACCTATAGTTTGTGGATTATAATAAATACTATCCACTGCACCAGGTACTTTCTTGACAGCTGGGTAGATGTAAATCATTTGCTGTTATAGCCCCAAATGAACTCATACACAGTTTATATGTTAGGGACAAAACAACATGATTGTGGTGAATTAATGTTTCTCCTAGAACAGTCATAATATCTCCTATCTTTCAGTCCTAATACTTAAGAGAAATCTACAAATACCTTCCAAAGACAAGGCTGAGAACCCAAATTTGCAATTCAGCTACACAAGAAAAACAGACAGCGTACCTGAAGTCACAGACAGAATAATCAAAACTTGCAGTTATTGTTCCCTTTCCAGAATCTTCTAAAGTTGTAACTGTTTTCCCTTTACAGGTTACTAGAAGAGCTGCTAAACAAATTCAAAAGCAGCATGCACTTGCAGCTGACCTGTTTCCAAGCTTCTTCATCAGCCATGGTGAAAACATAGACAACAACACTCTCCAGACAAATGTGCTTAAGTTGTACATTTTTTATGGACTATTTCAATTCCTTTGAACACCCTAAAAAAAGTAAAAAGAATTCCACTGGAAAATAATTGAGATACAACTTTCTCAATAATGTTATGGGATGTCCTGCTGAGTGAGACTTGTGTTCCTACATACTTTGATAAAATGGTTTTCTGTCTACTGTATTTCACTCTGTGGAGGGAATTAAGTCAATTTTGTTTACATACACTTGTTCATGAAGAAATATTCATCACTGTTCTGCAGTCTCAGTTTCACTTGTTAAAAATACATTGAAATGTATTTTTAGCAAATGTCAGGTTAAATTTGAGTTATTACTCATTTTGTT
Source organism: Motacilla alba alba (assembly GCF_015832195.1). Classification (NCBI taxonomy): domain Eukaryota; kingdom Metazoa; phylum Chordata; class Aves; order Passeriformes; family Motacillidae; genus Motacilla; species Motacilla alba. The sequence goes on along the minus strand of NC_052017.1, from coordinate 68,411,518 downwards.
CAGTGTATCAATCTTAATTTCTAGGTGTAGAGTGATACTGAAGTGACTGGAAGACACAAATTCTATAAACTATTGAAATGTAATAAGCATTGCCCCCTAGAGCTGACTAATAAATGTCCAGATACCATATTAAGTACACTGCTTCTTTTACATTTAAAAATGGTAACTTTTTTTTTTCTTTTCTCATCTACAGTTTTGGTGTTTGTAAGTCTGATTTCTTCAGGGCTTTTATTATCTTACCTATTTTTAATTAAACATGTTGCTGTCTTTCATGTTTCTCCCTTCTATTCAAGTACTGATGGTAACCTTCACATCTGAAATCTGCTTTCATTGGAAATTATCAGAAAAGCACTCCAAGTTTATAAGATTAGTAGAAAAATGTCCAGGTAAAATATTCTTTGGTGTTAAGGAGTAGAAGAGTTAATAGTTTCTCACATAGTAAGGAGGAGCACAAATACATCATTTGTTTTGCTTCTTCCTTCTTACTCTTCTTGTCTTTCCTTGCTCTTACAGGCTTACTACGACTGTCTTCCTCTTGTTAATCAGTCCTCTTTTCCTCTTTTCCCCACTAGTTAATGGATTTGTATGGGGGGAAATAGGGATTCAGGAGAGAAGAACAGTTTTGCTGCCATTGTTTTGGGGGGTAACAAATGGGTTTAATTTTATAACTGATATCATGGCTTGGAATTAAATAATGCAGTCATAATATATTCTTTCTGTAATTACAGTCATTTTGGGTAAATCATTTCAGGAATAGTGCATAGTTTTCAAACAATTTCTTAATGTCAGCTCATTTATTCTACCAGTTCAATTATGTGCTTTAAAAATGGAGCGTACAATTCCTATAAAATGTAATTTTGGAGGAAGTTTGATGTACACATTGTAACACTTGTTAAAAGGTTTTATGTAAGTAGTAGCAGCATGTTAAGTGGAAGTGTGAGACTTCAAATATATGTTATTATCATTAAGCACCTGGAGCAATGTTGTTTTGTTAAGTGTTGTCCATTCTGCAGTGGTCATAGTCTCAACTGCTGATATTAACTGAAATCGTCATCCAGTTCTGTAAAAATACACTATTCTGTTCACTTCAGAATAATAAAATATTAATAAATACGGTCAAAAGCTCTTCTTGAATTCCTCACTTTCCAAGAAATACTATTTCTTTGAATTTTGCCAGTCTACAATTTCTGTATTTGTATTGGACATGTTCTAAGTATTGAAAACCTATTCTGTTGTCTGTCCTGTCTTAATAGAAATTCAGACATCTCTTTATTGTAAGTTCATTCTCTTACTTATCTTCTACTGCAGCAGCTTGTTGCTTGTCTTTAAAACCTGAAGTCAGACTTTCGTGTAGGTGCTTCTCTGAAGTAACTTACACTTCAGAACATCTCGTTGATGGCAGCGAGAATAATGTGTAATCGATCAAAGCATTCCTTGAATCCCATCTGATGTGAATAAATGTTCACAGTCAAGTCAGAGCACTGCTTTTGAATAAACCCACTTTGTGGATTAAGGAAGTCAGTGAGCATCATGCTGCAACAGGAGGTATTGGAATCCCTTTGCGTGGAAGGGATTGGGACTGCTGAGGCTTCATAGCCAATGTAAAGCAGGCTGCAGTTCCTCTGAAAAGAACATTACAAAAAACAAGAAGTGGTCGGTGTGGGTTTTGCAATAAAAAACTGTTAGAAGATACAAATGAGTTTGAAAAGGGTTGTTGAAAGTGGGAAAAGACAAGGAGACCACACCAGAATACACCATCAGTTACAGCTTGCAGAGAAGAGATGCAGCAAGGAAATCAAAGTAACAGAAGTGAAAGGCTCTGACATTTAAAGCAAGGTAAATGCTGAAAACAGTGCAAGGGAAAATAAAGTGAATTATTGCATGAACTTTGAACCTCTAGAAAGATCTAAAATTGATACAAACTGGAAAAAAAAGTCACTGAAATAAAAGCCTAGAGTGCTTTATTTCTTACATAAGTGAAAAATATAGAAAGCAATAAGGCTGTAAAATATATCTGACTTAAAGTAAGACTTACAGGAAAATTCAACCATAATATGCTGTGTTGAGATATTCAGCCTCTGGAGATGTTGAGGCATTCTTCTATTACTGTATTTTGACCTTTCTTTTGAATAGTCATGAGTAGTTCAAGAGGTAGAGAAAATTAAAAAACAAATGCTGCATTGATGTAATTAGGGAACAACACAGGAAAAGAAGTTTTAATCCCCCTGTAAAGTGGTGGGGAAAAAATACATAAATATAGGGAAAAGTCATTACATATCTGGGGGTTAACTTAATGGAATAACTCAAATAAGTAGCATGAAAGAATGAAGAAATCCCCTTCCTTCTCACTCACAAAAGGTTTTTTAATTGACATTCTTTGGAAATCATTTATGAAATGTGCTCATAGTGTGTCATTGTCCAAGTTTAACATCTTCCTATAGCTTTTTAAAAGCCACTTGGTTTATTAGTATAGAAAGAACCACAGTCCTGCTACTTTTCATGCCTGTGCTGAATTTTAAGGATAAGACTAGGCATGAGATGACTGATGATCAGGCAGGTTGAGTTCTGTGTGCTAAACCCCTTGCATCTTCCCAGGACTCTGAGCAGTTTAATTTCACTGTATGGCAACAGAGGAGGAAATAAGAAGCAGTTGTGCATTGCAGGGGGCTTTTGGCTGCTCCGTAATATGTTGGCCTTGTAAAACAGGTCCAGTCTCTCAACCTTTGCCAAAGCTCTTGCATCTCCCTGAAGAGAGAGTACTTTATGGTGAAGGTGAGATTTTGTTTTGTTTTGTTCTCTACCCAGGCAGCCTTTCAAAATCTAGAACCTTAAAAAACGTTTCTGAAACACTAGCATGTTTCCCTGCTCTATTGGTAAGTAGTGAGATACAGATAGAATAGGCCTATGTACGTTCAGGGGAAAAAAAATAAGAATTGATTGTTGATATAATGGCAATATTCTAAAAAATCATGATAGAAGAATTTCATGGAGCTCTTTCACTGCTGAGCCTGAGAAGCAACAAATCCCTCACCTGCAAAAGTCTAATACTTAGCTAAGCAATGCCCTAGGAAATTTACCTTAAAAGTATTCACAAACACAACTCCTTTTTAACATTGCATGTTTTAAAATCCAACTCCTTTTTAATGTTGAAGGTACTGATAGGCATTTTCTGTTTCTAATCTAAGAGAAGGTATAAGATTGTGGTTTCTTAGATACAGTTTTGGCCCCATGAAGAAGGAAACTTAAAGAATCTTTTGCCATGGTTACCATGATCATCGGAGACAGTCCTGCACAGGGGATTTATACTTCCAAACCTCCTGCCAGACCACATTTAAGTCAACTCCAGACTGCAGCCTTGGATATGCCCAGCTAAAATACTCTTAGCTGTTTTTTTCCTGAGAATATTAAATATTGATTGTATCAGTGGATGCAAATACTGATCTTTGTATCCAAACAGATTTCTGGACTCATTTGTAATGAGGGTGTTTACATGTTTTACACACTATAAACATAACTGCTATTTTGCTCTTATCATTGCATAATATCTATGAAAATTAGAAGGAAAAGATCTTTAACCTCATCAGAACACACTGAAACTGAAAATTTAATGCAGTGCCCCAGCTGAAGCCTGAGATTCAGAATTCACATCTGGATCTTTAACCTTGTAAAGCTCTGGTTCCCTGGATCTGATCGATGAAGTGCATCTTATCCAGGGATAGAAGGAGAGACTCCTGAGGATATCTAGCATCTGCAATCTGCTTCTGGTTCTTAGGAGCTGAACTTCCTGTACAGCACTTAAAACTTTAGCATTAGTCAGGAGTTAGTAATAGACAGACTACTGTCAAAACAAGCCACAGCACATGCATTATTTAACTAGTAAGATGCAAATATAATTTGAATTAGTCAGCCTTCCAGACAGGTTGAAATATTTGGGAATTTGTTTAACGTGGTAATAGACTTCAACTAGGACTTTGGTCCTTTGGCATTTCTGGTTTAGCTGTGTAAATGGGGGAGTTCTGGGTGACTATGCTCATCTGAAAATAAAAAAAAATAAAAATTGTAACTGGTAAATTCCTTTAAAAGATTTTTAGGAAATAATTTGGTGTGCTAACCATTCAAAGATAAAAGCATCCTTCGTTACATTCCAGCCTGTCCATGGAGTGATAGAGAGATGGTCCAATTTACCTGCCATGGCCTCATTAGCAGTTCTCCTGTTTTTCTGTCTCAAACATTAGTACAAAGTGTGCATACATGAGTTTGCCATAGCTAGAAATGCTTCTGCAGAGCTAACACAGGACACTTTGCTTCTTTCAACATCCTTAAAGAGAGCCATATAAAAGGGAGCTAGATGGTTAATTATAGGCAAAAATAATTTTGCACAAGCTGTGTTACGTGTTAAGAGTGTTTTGGCTTCATGTTGTTGACAGGCTGTTTTCTGACTTAGCATCACTTACTAGAGTTCTTTTGGCATGAAATGAAAGACAAAACTGGGAGTAACAGAGGACACAGTTTCATAAGGGAACACGATAGCCATTTCTGTCTTCACCTTTTTAAGTTCTGGTTTTATACAGTGCTGCCAAGGGTTAAAGAGGAGATATGTGCAATTCAGTTCCATTTCTCTTGTGCTCTTTTGAGCTGCAGAGGTCTAAAGGCTTGTCTTTAACAAAGGTATTAAGAGAGTGGGTCCAAAATGGTATATTTATTTCAGAACAAGGTGTTTACCATGTAGATTATATACTCCTTTCAGTATTACGTGACAACCCAAGGGGGCTTTCCTTTGGACAATCATCAGTGCAACCTTGAAGTCTTTTAAAACAAAGTGCCTTGGTGAGTAACTTAAATGCCACAGTTTGTGGCATCTATCACTGCACAGAACAGTTTTTGGAGCAGCTGCATCGACAGATCTGAAGGATTTTTTGGGGGAGCAAAGTGGGGGACTGGGTGGGCTTTTTTGTTGTACTTAATCATCCCAGAAGACAATTGTATTCCTTTCCTCTCACAACCCCACTATTTAAAGGCTTGTAGTAGGTTTTGTACAACTGTTCTGCAAGCAGCCCTCCTTGAGCTCAAGACCAAGTAAGGGATATCTTCAGCCAAATTCCTTTTGAATTGGAAAATTTAAACAACTTGAGGAAAAAGGAGTAAGACAATGGAAAGTGGAATCCAGCCTTATTTGTAACAGATGCTATTAACACATGCTCCGTTTTATAGCCTATTCTGGCAGCCTTTCACCTCTTTCTTGTGAAAAAAAAAACTTTTAATATTAAAAGTTCATTGCCAGTCCCAGGCAAAAGTGCAGAAATAAAAAGGGCTGATGGTCTCAATATAGCTCATGAAAAATGCATTAAATACCAGTTAAGGATTAAGAATTATCTTTTCACTCATTTTATCTTTTCCTTTATTCCTGAAATGGGGTGCAGGTAGGGGAAAGGAAAGCTTTTCTGCATGCTTCCGTGCTTTGATGACACCTGTGTGGTGAAATTACTGCAGTTCTGATGTGACTGCAGATAACCAGGGGGCTCAGCGTAAACTCAAACCTGAAGCCTAGTGTACCCAGTTATTTCTAAATACACAGCGATCTAGAAACAACCATGAGAGTCTTCATTTTGGTGGCACAGGTTTTTGTGCTGCAGTACTAATGCAGCAACATTTTTGCAGCCACAGATTCTGTTTTGACCAAGTGGAGCACATGCCTTGCTTTTCTTGGTTCATAAGCAGATTTTTAGCACAGAATGTCAAATCAGATAATTTATAAAGTAAAATTAGCGAAATGAGACAGTTTTTCTCACTGCTCATTACTCATTTTTTCTGATAAATTTCACTCATTTTAACTAGATTGTACTTCTGCTCACAGAGGGGCTTCCCGTTCCAGCTTATCTTTTTAGATATTCAGCAGATAATTCAAATTCAAAATGTGAACGGTGACACTTATTTTTAGAACCTGACAGAAAGACAGGCAGACATAGGTTCGAAAATAAGTTAGGAGAGATCAGAGAACTCTGAACCATTTGGGTAAAAAATGTTGGTAGACACCTGTTCTAGCTGTCTTTGGTACAGCCTGCACAGGAAAGGGAATCTCCGTCGCCGTCTCTTCAGACATCTCCACCTACTCATGCTGGAGAACAGGAGAATGTGATATCATGGTACAGAAGGTGAGATGATTCTTTGTAATAACTAAAAGTGCTACAAAACTGAATAGAATGAACTCCAGCAAAATTTTCTGTCTCACAAGGATAAAACCTACTCTACAATTTGAAATTTCCAAAATGAGCAGCTCAACTGGACTAGTTCAGATACCATCTCTGAGGAAGACGTCTCTTGCAGGCACGTTTTATCCTTGTGCTGCAGCGCTGCCCAGGTTGACCTTTTTGGGTCATTATTTAAGCGTAGAGTCAAATGGGAAAACTGATTTCTAGCTCTTGTAGTCAGTTTGAGCTTTACAAACCCAGGTGGTTCATGGATTAGCTCATGGGCAAAACAAGCAGTTTTTCTCAGGGTCCCATATGGGTGAATGTTGAAACTCTTTCTAAACCCTGATAAACTCCACTCTCTGGGCACCCTGTGTGCCAGTGCCAATATGTTCTCTATGTGTGTGGTTTTCTGCTCCTGAGAGTACTCATTGCATAGACCCACCTGAGTTGTGTTAATCCATACTTCAGTCGTGCCTCGTGAATGTACCTGGGGACACATCCCATAGCAAATCAGGACTTGTGTGTCAACTTTTCCAGTATCAATCCCATTGTTTTTTGCACCCAGCTTCACAAGCAGATATTGCCACCTAAGATGAGATGAAGGCTGCTGTAGGTTGCACTATGGTAAGGAGTCCCAGTTCCCATGGTTTAAGCTGTGCAGGAAGGAACTAGTGGACAAGAAGCTCCAGCAATATCCACTCACAGCCCAGAAAGCCTACCATGTTCTGGGTGCACCCAAAGCAGCGTGGCCAGCAGAGCAGGGGAGGGAATTCTGCCCCTCTGCTCTGCTCTGCTCTGCTCTGCTGAGATCCCACCTGCAGTGCTGCATCCAGCTCTGGGGCCCTCAACACAAGAAAGACATGAACATGTTAGAGCAAATCCAGAGAGGGACTATCAAGATGATCAGAGGGCTCCTCTGAGAGCACCTCTCCTATGAAGACAGGCTCAGATAGTTGGAGTTGTTCAGCCTGGAGGAAAGAAGGCTCTGGGGACACCATCTAGCACCTTGCAGTACCTAAAGTTGGCCTGCAAGAGAGCTGAATATTTTACAAGGAGGTATAGTGGTAGAACAAGGGGGGATGGCTTAAAAATTAATGAGGAGAGGTTTTGATTAGATATTAAGAAGAAAGTCTTTACTATGAGGGTGGTTAGACAGTGGAAGAGGTTGCCCAGAGAGGTTTTGGATGCTCCATCCCTGGAAGTGTTCAAGGCCAGGTTGGATTGGGCTTTGACCAACCTGGTCTAGTGAAAACTGTCCCTGACCATGGCAGGGGGCCTGGAACTAGATGAGACCTAAGATCTCTTCCAGTCTAAACATTCTAAGGTTGAGTCCACGAATTCAAGATTTCTTTGGTCTGAAAAAAGGAGCCAAGTGGTGTTTTGTTGCTGAAAGTGAGAACATGTGAAGGACATGTGAAGATCAACGTCTCAGTTTCAAAGACTGATGAAGTGTTGCAACTAAGGACTGTTTAAATATGAACTTCTGACTTCTTCTAACAACTTGTGTAGGTGCCTCTTCATGCAGCCGATATGCTCTTGAGGCACACTTGTGCTTTTCTTATGATGTTCAGAGTAGATTCTGCTATGGGACTGAGGAACTGCAAAGCTGGAAACAGCTGGCTCGGGGGAGTGTGAGGCTGCTGCATCACTCCCCTGGCCAAGCACTCCACCTTTGCCTCAAATTCATCATCTGTGGCATCAGATCACTGAGCAGATTATTGCCAAACACAAGGGCTGGAACAAGGAAGAGACAAAGAATGCATGGTCTAGGGCCGAAGAGTCAAAAGCAGCCCTGCTTGAGGTGGGACAATGTGCCCAGGGTTCCCCTCCTGACAGGAGATCAGCCTTGGTGCCTCCCCTGTGGCCACATGCATTGATGCAAGAGCAGAGACATGAACCTGAAGTCCTCCTGGAGCAGTCATGGTACATCTGGGTGGCTCATACATGACAAGCCATGCTTGATGCTACAGTGAAGGCAGAGGTGCTCTCACTCCTCTGCCACCCTCACACACAATCTATGAACATACTGAAAAGTCAATTTACAAATCCAGCGTAGGGTCTTGTGGCACTCTCTGACACCTTTGATCTCTGACTCCAAGTGCAATTTGCAGGGATGAACACCAGAACTTGTGAAAGCCAACAGACACCACCTTTTGGCTTCGACAGCCCCCAAACCATGTGCCTGGCACTGTCTTTAGTAGCAGAGCTGTCCCACCAGGTGTGCCACCACATCCCCAGGAGCTGTGGAGCCAGAAGGTGACTCACCTCCAGCAGCCAGCGAGTCAGTCCCAGTGGCAGGGATGGAAGTGAGACACTCAAAGCCCTGGGCCTCTGCTCTACCCAGCACACTGCACCCTCCAGGGTTTCCTGCCTGTGGTGAATTGTGTCAGGTTTTAAGACAGGTTTAAAAGCAAAAAACAAAAGAAAGAAAAAATAAAAGCCCCCAAAAACAAGCAAACAAACAAACAAACAGTAAAACCAACTCAGTTCTCATGAATGAAAAACTACTGAGTCTTCAAAAGCTTTCTCAGCCTTTCGGGGAGCAGCACGTCACTCAAATAACTGAAGAAACGTTGTGGGTTTCCTCTATTTTCTTATGACCTTCAGTCTGACTAGCGAGCTTTTACCAATGATAGTGAGTGATAAACACTCCCTGATAAAAATGGATCCACCTTTCTGGGGAGCCTTTTTATCAGGTTGACCACTTTGGGAAAAACAGCTCACAGATTCTGGTCTAAGCTGACTACACCATTGTGCTACAGATATGAAGAGCGAGTCAGGCACACACCCCCTCTCCCCCATACACACCTATACTTAAGAAAAGTAAAATTGATACACTAGGGGTGTAATAATCAGACTTGTACATGACACGGTCAGCCACGACTGACCACATGGTGGTAAACACTCATCTAGAAATAGGTGTCTGAGGCTTGCTGGGAGGTGTTATCTGTATTCATAGTGTCACATTCTCTCTAATGGAGTGTTTTTCTCATCAGCCAGATCCAAAATGAAGTGTCCTTGCAAGATCAGTCTGGTTGCTTTACGCATGTTATTAACTTTTTTTTGTTTTTTGTTTCAGCTTATACAAATATGAGTGAATCTCACTAAATGACTCTCCTTTGAAAGTGGCCAATGGCCAATTTGCCATCAAACATCCTTCCGGTGCTTTTATCATGCTGCAGAGAGCAGGGAGGAGAACAAAGACACAGTAGGCTGGTGGAGCATCATCTGAAATGACTCAGACCACAAAGTGTGGGCTCTTTGGAATGATGCTCCAAGTGTTTATTTCCTTCTATTCTTCATCTTGTTGGGGTGTTTTTGTGTTTTCTTCCCACTTCTCATATCTGCATTTTGTTTGGGTTTACCTCTATTCAGTTACTCATATTCCAATAAAACCCGGCTGCTGCCATTTTGTCAGAGTCTTGGGGCTGGTTGGTCCTTTTGGTGTTTGTGTTTCATGTGTTTTGCTTGGACTTTTATAGGGAAAAGATTTTTTTATATATTTGATTTATTGGAAGGAGATGTTACCTGAAGGGGATTTTGCAGTGGCAATATATTTCCTTTCCTAAAAAATTTACACTTTTCACCAATGTAAATTTCAGCTTAACTTCAATGTAACAAAGGTTTTCTCTGTGGCAAAACAGAATGTTTTACACATCTTGTTATATCACATCTGAAATTGTGCCATTTTGGCCCTGGGAAAGAAGAGGCTGTGTGGTGGGAGCAACACCAGCAGGAGTTAAGGGTGAGCAAAGGTTCAGTCTCCTCAGACCTGTCCATTAGTAGATCTACCCCTGCTCACAGACACAAATACACATCCTTTTGCTTTTATGTTGGTCCCACAGGATGAAAACTGAAGCTAGGACTGCTCTAAAAGGCACAATGCCTTCCTGAGCGTGAGGAGGAGTAAGTGCTCCAGCTTCACGGGACATCGTCTGCCCTTCCTGCATACCTGGTGGAAGATTCCACTGAAGCATCCCTGCAGCTCTTACCACCTGCACAAGACTGCACCAAGATGGTTTTTCATCTGCTGTACTGCCCTGCTCTTCCCAACAGCCATATAGATGAGGGGCAAGTGGTTGACTTACCAGGCTTTTAATTTTTCTGTGGAGCTTTTGCCCCAGCAATGCTTTGTGGCGGTGAATCCATGGGTTAGAAAGAGTGAGCAAGTTTGGGGGTTTTTACAAGCTTTAGCTCCTGTGCTCATGTGCCATTCAGATTATTATACTAACCCACGCAACAGTTCATCATTCCCAGTTGTATTGCTTTTTCCTTGTTGGGGAGAGTTTTGCTGCTCATTGAGTTATCAAGTACCTCTAAGTGTACTGAGGTGCCTCCATTCCCATATGGAGCCTTCCCTTATGAGTATCAGCTGTTCCCAGGCACAGTCACAGTGGCCTTGGCTCACACTCTCCAATACACACCCGCAGCCTCCTCACTGTCTCATGTGCCCAGAGGGCCGTGCAGGTCAGGCTGCATTTCTGGAGACATTGGTGTGTGGAATTCCAGGGAATGGGACTCCTTAGCACTTCCCACCCTTCCTGGTGGCACTCTAGGGCAGTAGGGGAAAGAGGGGCTAGGACACAAAGGGAGTTCAGTGAAGCGACAGAGAGAGTGAAGACTCCGAGACAAGTGATGGAGATGAGTCAGAAAGCATAAGGAAGAGTGAGCTAGCCAGCAGCACTCAGGGCAAGTGCAGGTCATACCTGCGAGCAGTCCAGGGACACCTTCCCCCACTCTGGTTTGGGGAACCAGAACCCTTTGGTGTCCAAGTGGGGTGATGACGCCCAGGCAGTCAAGCCTTTGCCCAGGATGTCAGGAGGATGGTGCACTGGCTGGGATTGTAGCCCCGTGGTGTGACAGGGGACACAGCCCTCCTGCAGCCTCTACCTCCCCAGATGTCCAACAGGCCCTGAGGAGAAGCAGAGGTAGACAAGGTTTGATTCTGAATCTGGGGACAAGCAACAAAGAGAGTGACAAGCCTTTTCCTGGGGCTGACCAGAACCTCCTCAAATGCCCCGCTGGTCTTGGTCTCTGCCTGGCCAGGCCGACCAGGACAGGAGGGGTGACCCTTTTCACCCCCCAGCAAGTTCAGAGATAACGACAAAAGGCTTACAAATATATTTCATGGAAGCCAACTCAGAATAAAAAGCAACCCATCATTTCAGGAAACCTCATTTTTCATTTGTAAAACACTTTCATTCAGAATAAAGGGAGGTGGGGGGGAGAAGCAAAGCAGGGTGCTGCTTCTTCCCAACCATAGCAAATATACTGTTCAGCAATTTCAGTCTTTGAAAAATGCAAAACTGGGACACAAGGAAATCCAGCAGTTGCCTCTTGCTTCTCAGTTACAGTTGCTTGTAATTTTGGTCTAAAATATCCCAGGTTGGAGTCTGCCCCAGTCTACTTTCTTTGCCTGGAAATTTTAAGTACTTGCTGATCATTTAGCGGGAAGAAAATATACTCTTTCTCCCCTGCTCCATGCTTCAAGAAATTTGGTGACCTTTTCCTCATGTCCCCAGGCTTTGGAAAAAGGACTTGAAATGTGGCAGGACTTTGGCTTGGGTGTCAGGAATGTGCTGCTTGCTTGCAAAAAACCTCCATCCAAATTTTGCCAAGTTATAAACCTCTGAAGAAATAAATCATCCTGCTCACAGCACTCCCTAGAGCTGGACAGCTAAAAAACTCCTCCCTAGCTTTATTCCACACCCAGGGTCCCCCATGAGCCCCCCTGGGGTCTGCACCGGAGCCCCCCTGCAGGGAACTTCGTGTTGCAGCTCCAGGGAGCAGGTCTTGGTGGGGTCTCAGCCAGGAGGAAGCTCCCACCACAGCAGGCACCAACAGTGCTGGCAGCAGCAGCCTGAGCCCTGCAGCTGCTGGGGACAAGGCAGGAGCTGGGGGTGGAGGGGAGGGCAGACATGGCTTGGGGTGGGATGAGGGATGAGAGAGGGAGAGAGAAGTTGTGCCATGGTGGTGATGGGAAAGGGAAGTGCCTGGAGCACATTGGGACATACTGGGTGAGCACCAATCTTAAGGATGGCAATCCAGAGTACCTCTGGGAGGTCTAGCATCAGGCTGCAGCCAAAAAGGGTTCAGTGAAAGGGACTCCCATCTTGTTGCTGTCCCTTCCAGTTCTGTCTCCTTAAGCTAAGGGAACCACATACCCAGGCACACATACCCAGGCACACAAACACTGCCCAGACAAGTCAAATGCTGACATCCTTTAATTTTGCCCATGTGGCCTTCATAATATTCTCCTCTGTCTGGATAATACTGTAAGTGAAGTGCAAAATAGGAATAAAAGAAAAACCAACCCAAAGCAAAGAAGCAGTGTGAGATTTTTGTGATTGAAGATATTTCCTTTGAGAGTTCAAGGCGAGGTACTTTCATCAACAGGCTTTGTAAACAAGCAGGATTGTAAGTGATGAGGGGGTTTGTAAACAAAGGGTTGACTTTTTGAGAAGCTGAACACCCACCACTTCAGACAGTGCTACAGCGGCGACCAGCACCTGTGAATCATGGGCCATGAGGCTTTTCTGTATTCTGAGACCTGTGCCAAAACCATCCCTTATCCCTGCTATTCTTCCCTAGCTTTCCAAAGAGACCTTTCATGAGCTGTGCTTTCATTCTTCAACTCTTTTTAGCCTCCTTTTGCACTCACAGAGTTAGCTAGCCCTGGGAGGACATGGTGGGTAATCACTCCAGTCAATCCCAATCCTTAGTCAGAATTCTGGCATTTCCTTCTCAATTAGGATAATGGATGCAATTGCTCACAAAAATAGGTTGCTGGGGCTTGGGGTTGGTTGGTTTTGTTTTTGATAGGTATTGATGGTTGCTCTGTCCAGTCAAAAGCAAGATGTAGGCCTATGAAGGCCCTGGGCCTACACCAGCCTCTCACCGCCTCCACAGAGCCACGAGGCACCATCCCACCATTGCTCCAGCTGGCTCCTTGGAGTCCTTGGGAAAGGGACAGGTTGTGAATTGATGCCACAAGTCCCCCACCAACGCCTCATCTCTGTACACTGCCTTGAGACCTTGACTGTCAACGCAGGGCTGGAAAAGCCTCCTGCCGGCCCTGTCTGCAGCTGTGGGAATCCTTCATTTCTCACCTGCCTGTGAGCAAGGACAAACAGGGAGCAGCCTCAGCTCCTGGAAATGCTCCTTTCACCCCCAGCTAGGACAGCACTACCTGGGCAAGGGCAAAATCTGAGAGATGAGCTCATGAGGGAGTTACGGGGCCTTCCTGGAGCTGGGCAGCCCAAAGGCTCCTTGCAGCAGCCCTGAGTACCCAGGGCAGGTGCCAGTCTCATGGCCAAGACTGTAAAGGGCTCCATGGTGTGATTTCTAGGTCTTGTAAGCATATGATTCCATTCAAAAAATGCTGTCCTTATTTTTAATTTTTTTTCCACTATCAAAACTGTCATATTTTTCTTATCAACCCTCTCATTATATCACTTTTTCAAGTGATATAATGAGAGGTGCCAGGGGAGGGATCTAGTTAGTAATGTTTCCATTCTTCTGCCACTTGCCCCATTGACTTAGACAGGAAACTTCTGAGGGCAAGAAATGTCATTTATTAGAAGCTACTGCAGCTGCCAATCTCATTTTGGTTTGGTGTCCAGACAGTAAAGCAGAAGAGAGCATTAGTAAAAATTGAGCAATCAAATGCCTGAAAGTTCTTGCTTGATGGTCTCAAGCTCACCTTCACATGAGGTGAAATCAAATCTGTAAGTTTTTTTGAGTGGTTTTTTTTTTTTGGGGTTGGGTTTTTTGGTTCTGTTTTGATTTTGACTCCAACATAAAGAGGACCTGATTTGTGTTTGTGTCTTCTGCATACACGTGTGTGCTGATTGTGCCTGTTTCTAGTAATGGAGGTAGGGAAACTTCATATAGGATGTGCTGCTTTTTCAGAAGTTACACTGTTAGTGCTGGAAAAAGGAAAATCAGGTTGATTCTTAAAGTGACCAGTATAGAAAGATGTCCCTTGCTTTTAAATTCCCTAACTCCAAGTAGGGTAGCCTCAGTGTTTAAAAGGAGATAAACATTTCTATTTATCTCTGCTTATAATCACGTGGGCCAAGGACTTCTGTCTGTGTGAATCTTTTCTAGGAAAATACTTCAGACTGCTCTATTGAGCTCTCTTCTGGCTGTTACAAATCCCTGTTTATGTTGCCATGGCTTTATAAAAATGACAGGAGAAGAAGAAGCCAGCCCCCCATTTATGTGTGCTCTGAATTGCTGTCATAAACAGAGGCCTGGATTCATCTGTTTGGGAATCCTTGAAGTGAAAGCAGCACCAGCTCCCATCACCACGCTGTGTGCTGGGAAAGGGCAGCAGGAACACTGCGGCTCCTTGAGACATTTGGTTGGTGGATCTGGGGATCTTCTGAGTTTCAGATAAGCTGGGAGGCCTACTGCTGCCTCCAGCACCAGCGTTCCTGGAGGTAAGGTCAATCCACCATTGCTCTCTTTCCTTCCCTCTGAGCACAGGTTTTGGGCTAACACGCTTCCTGGCATCAGATACCTCCCTTGAAAATAATAAACCAGGAATAATCCATGTTCTGCATCATCCTGCATTGCAGGGAAAAAACCCTCTTAGTTTTGCAGCTTGGCTATATTTCTTTTAAAAATTGGGGGGTTGGGGAGGAGGGAAAGAAAAAAAACAGCAACAGGAAGGGAAACACTAATAAAAATGTTCTTGATCTATCCCTGGGAAGAAAGAAGACCCCTCACTTTCATTTAAGGTGAGATAAGCCCCAGACACCCCCCCCCACCAACCATGTGGAGGATGAAGTCTGCTCTCCAATATGGCCTTTGCAGAGGGAACCCCACATCCAGGAGGAAAACAGCAGCTCCACCTTGGCCAGCAGAACTCAGCTGTGCCTGCACTCCCTGCACACGCTTCAGAGCTGCAATTCATACAGCAACTGCTCAAGTAAAAACAGGAGAAATGGAGACTATATATAAAAGAGCTGGAGCAAAGGCAAGTACTGGATTCTGCTTCTGAGTAAGTCTCCTGTTTTTAGAAGAAGCCAAGCTTTGCACGCCCAGCCCCTGAGCGACTCAGCCCCGCTGTGCTGCCACGAGCGCCTGCAGTGGGGCCCCAGCCTGCAAGGACCAGCTTTCCCTCCAGGCCCTGCCTCGCTGCCTGAGCACCCAAAACCACACTCCAGCTGCATCACACAGACAAACCCTGGCTCCTGGAGAGCCTTCCCCTCTGCTGGGCTTTCTCTCAGCACCTACGGAGCACAGCTCTGGAGAGCCGGGAGTACTCCCAGCAGGCTGAGGGCTGAGCCTTGAAGTCACTGATTTTGGCAGAGGTGAAGAGGTGTCCTCCTCACCAGTGAGCCTCTGCTGCACTGATTTCAAGCCTCCTTTGCTCATCCCTGGCTGCTGCTTCCAGGGACAGCAGTGTCTGGGCATCTCAGTATCTCTGCTGAGTCACCTGCACCCATGCATGGCACAGGTGTCATGAGCACCTGAGCACGCAGGTGACTGGGGAAACCGGACTGGGCCAGGCCCCCACTCCTGATTTCAAACTTTCTTACTGGTGTGAAGTACTTTTGAATGGCTTCCTTTTGCTATTATTTTATTTTATTTTATTTTATTTTATTTTATTTTATTTTATTTTATTTTAATTGTTTCTTGGAGACATTTTCCCCCAAGAAAAATCTTAATATCTTAATGAAATCTTTCTTTTCCCCATCCCTTGCTGAATTAAAAAAATCTCCAAACTAGACAACAAAAAAAAAGCCCAAATTCCAAATGTCACAAAACTCCCTGTTTCTTTTGCAAAACAGAATTCTTATTGTCCCACAGCCCCAACTTATTGACAGGCAGAGGCAAAGCAGACAGACCTGTGGCAGCAGTGGGAAAGAAAAAAAAAGCAAACAAGAAAGAAAAAACACAAACACTTCCACTTGGGATGCAGCTCAATTCCCGAGGTGCTGCTGCTGTGAGCATTGACTAGGCTGCAATGAGGTGCTGGAGAGTGTGCTGTCAGAGACTTTCCCATCATGCAGGACAAGGGCTTTCCACATGCCATGGGGCTGGAGAGGAGTCTAACATGGGGCAGGGCCACACAAACACCATGGAGTTTGTTTTGCTGCCTGTCAAAGCCAAACCAGCACAGGCAGTGACAATGGAGCTGTTGCAAAAAAATGAACACCAGGGAGCCACCTTGCCTCCCTCCTCAGCCAGTGCTTCTGAATTATAGGGAGGCAGAAGTACTAAGTGAGAATAAACAAGCAATGGGGAAGGAAGAGTAGGAGGCAGCTCCATTCAAACTGGGTAAGAGAAAAAACAACTTAAAAAAAAAAAAATCACTGGTGTGAAGTTCCTGATGCCAACCACAGAACAAAAGGAACTACCCTTAGGTCTAAGTAAATGTGGTCAAGTAGCTGCTCTCTCTTCCGGCGGGCTCCCAACAGCAATAAGGGTTTTACCTGCAGGTGAAGCATCCTGGTCCCTCCTGACAGTGCCCAGCCCATGCAATCCCCGTTACTGAGCAGCAGGAGCTGCCCTTCTCAGGAGCAGCTGAAAATGAAAACTATTCCAGACAGACAAAACATCCAGTACCATCAGCTGTGGACATGGTTTGAGAACACAGGGCTGCAAAGCCCTGGAACGGCAGGAGCTGTGTGGTGTGGACATGTGCATCACACAGCCATGTCCTTGCTAGCTTTGCTTGGGGCACATTCTTGGGTTATACTGTCGTGAGGGTTTTTAATGTCCTGGAGAGATTTTGGGCACACATCTGGTGGCATTAAGGCATCTCTGATTGCACAGGAGACCCTTTGCCTCTTTTCTCACTGTTTTCCTGGAGATGCCCCTGTGGCTGGTGGTAGAGGACAGGACACCCTTGAAGGCTCTGTCTTCCAAGGCACCCAGCATGGCAAGGATAGTTGTGCTCTACGAGATGCCAGCAAGTGTGTGCTGGCCCTCTGTGCATTGTAAGATGTGCTATAGCAATGCTACTTCTTGGCTGCATTTGTCATATTCACCCTGCCACCTTCTCCCAGACTTTATAGTGTGACACCACACAGAGCTCCCAGCTGGAGCCAGCAGTGCTTAGTGACAGAGAAATGCCACTATGCCAGAGAGCTTGTAGTCTGATTTGAACCAAGATGAGACGCAGACAAAAAACTCACCACAGCCAGCATGGGAACATCAGTATGGGCTAGAGGTAATGCCAGTCCAAGTCTGAGCTTTTCCAGATTTACGCTGTTCTGTACATCTTTGAAATGACAGAGCTAAGTTCAGAGCATATCCTCTCTGTTTCCATTGACAAAATATATTAGCTGGTGCAGGAGGGGGAGAATCTACACACTTACTTTACTTTTGCTGTTATGTATTTGAGGAGAAACAAGACCTATTAGAAGGCTGAGCCTGAATTAGTACGAGGAGTTTGGTGCCAGCCAGGGCTGGCAGACTTCAAGTCAGAGTAAGAGCTGTGAGTAGGAGAGCAGCACTGCAGAGGAATCCTGCTCATATCTGGCATATCCCTGCCAGAAATGAAAGGCATCACAAACTTGGGAGCCCAGAAACTGTCCCTCTCTGTGCTGCACCTCAGTTCTGGCTCTCTTGCAAGACACTGACTGAAAGACTGAGCCATTGAAAGGCTGGAATTACTTACTTATGGGCAATTTTCTTTTAAAGTGAGTTTTGATACAGAAATATTTTCTCCTCATGCAAAGTCATCTGAGGTGGCTAGGAGGGAATGAACATCCTATAGGCTGTCCTGTAGGATGGAGCACCCAGAATCAGTACAGGTGGCCTTTTTATCTTTGTAAAGATGAAAGATGAACTCAGACAGGCAGAGACAGAGGAAGGTGCTATTAGACACTTTTGGGTTATCATGCCTGACACAGCCATCAGGCAGAGACTGATTCACTTCTGGAAAAATGCTACACCGCAGGCAGACTGCTGGGCCCTTGGCTGCAAAGTGGGCCTGCGACTGCTGCAAGTACAAAGTGAATCAGCCATGCCATGGGCAGACTTTTTCTAGGTACAAACCTCCAGCTGACAGTAGGCAGTGGGAGCCTGGCTGTGAGAGAGAGAGAGAGTGAAAGCAGCTCAGCACTCCCTGCAGCCAGACCTCCATCTCCTACCTGCCCTATGCACAGCCCTGGTGTCTTTTGCTCTCTTTCAGCCACAGCAATTTTGGGTACCTGCCCCTCGCACTCACGGGCACTTTGCAGCGAGCTCAGGGCTGCCTGTGTGCCGTGGCAACTCGGCACCTTTCCCGTGGAGGCCCCCCATCTATTCTTGTAAAGGAACTGATTCAAGTAAACTCTGACTCTATATTCCCACCTTTACTTGACAAACAGAACAGGGAAATGCCATTAACACGCAAGCCTTCCTCAAACCACCTTGTTTTCGCTAGTCACTCGCTGCCAGTCACAGTGGAAACAACACCACTTCCTCCCACATGCTGTCAGTGCCTAGACTGTAGTTATTTGCTTTTAATTGAATTAGCCAGCCCATTGCTTTTTTGCTATCCTATACAAAGCGCTAAGTTCTGCAAACACCTTGCTGGAGTGACTAAATCAGATGGTGAGATAATTATTTCCACCACATCAGTTGCTTCAGTTCCAAATTGGCCATCAAAACACAGGCTGTGAGGTTCATGGGATGTCCTCAGCAGCTAGGAAACACCACAGATCCACTCCCAAATAACTGAAGTAATCTCTGTTTTTTTAAAACATAGACTTTTCTCTCAGGGGTTACAGCCCACAAAGTCAGTGGAGTCAGGATTGTGAGCCTCTACCCCAGCTTTGTCCTTCTCCCCTTCTTAGATTGTGTTTCACCAACACCTCAATTTCTACTAAAATAATACTTATTCTGTTGTTGTTACTGCTGTCATTAACACAATTTCACTCAGTTCACAATATTCCTCGCAGAGAAAAGAAAACCTTTGCTTTGATCATCAGCATAAGAAGTGATAAACGGCACATTTGCTTTATGTAAAACTTAAAACTCATCTCCTTCCAGTGCCTTTAAAAGCAAATCTGAATGATTTCTCACAAATAAGCACAGGACTGTCTTGGGGGTGGACGAATGGCTTTGGGTAGCCTTTAATAATGGGTTTACTCTGGACCCACCCCAGACTTTTATTTGCCCCTTAGCAAACCTCACCAGGTGTTTCCCCACTCACTCTGGGGGCAGGTTAACTTTCCCTCTGGCCCAGCAGAAGACCTCGTCCCATGAATCCTTCTGAAGCATCAGGTAAGTGACCTTTGCCTGGTGCATTTAGCCTCTCCCCTCCACCCATGGGATGGGGGAAAGGAACAGTGGCTCCCCCAGCCCAGCCTACAGAGAGAATGCAAGGGGCTGGGGGGGAGATGGAGACAATAGCTGTGCAAGGCTTGGCTGCATGCTCATGGAAAGGGAAGGACATCTCTGCTGGACTGTGTGATCCAGAGCAATCCCATGCATTCTGGGAACATAGCACTTCCTTGCACCTGTGCAGCTCACAGCAGCACCTTCTTGCTGGGAGCGTGGTCACGGCAATGGCAGTCCAAGGTGCTGGGCTTTCCAGAAAAGAAGCGTCGACTAGCAATGGCAGCCTATGCTTTTTCATAATTGGCAATAAAATCAATTATTAATTGAACTATTTATTTGCTACTTAAAATCAACTTTCTTTAAACCCATGGCAGTCTTGACGAGATTCCCTGGTGGGCTGCACAGGAACTGCTGTCTTTGTTCCAAAAGTAATACTCTTCACTTTCTACTTCCAAACATGGAGCTGGAGACTGCTGGGCAGGAGCACATGGGTGTCTGTGGGGAGATACTTACCTGAAGCCAAGGAAGCTTAGCTTGACTTTGTTGAGGAACTGAGGAAATATTCAACATCCCACTTTCACTAAGGCTTCACCACATCAGGACCACTTGCTAACTTTCACTCCTCTTAAAAACGTTCTTCAGGGTATGCTCTGCTCCTTATCTGATCTCTGGGCTCTCAGTTCCTTCTCTATGGCCACCTTTGTCTCTCCCTCAGCATCATCTTCTTGTCTCTCCACCTGGCCTTGCTGTGACCTTGGCTATATCACTGGCTGTGGCTTTGCTGCTTTTTTCAGCCTCTCCTTGTCCCTTTGCACAAAGATCCATCAGGTCCTCTCCAACAGCTCTGAGTCTCCTGATTTTATCTCTCTCTAGCACTGGGTTCACTCTGGCTCACTCTATCCCAGCTCATGAGCTACTTTTACCCCATTCTCCAAGTGTGGATGAAAGCCTCCTGGCAAGGCCTTCCAATAACCCTCTCCTCCAGCTCCTCGGGACCCAGCCACACACCTCTAAACACAACTCCTCGAATTGACTCCTCTAAACACAACCAGATCCTTACTTCTGACCATCATCATTCTCCATCGTCTTCTTCTTTCCTGGCCTCCCTTCCTGCTGCTTGCCAGAGCACCTGTGGCTGCAGCATCCCTCTTGCTGTGCTGCCTTCTGCTCCTTTTCTCTCTCCAAGGTCTTCCTCAAGCTTCCTCCCCTAATCCGAGCACAACTCATTACTCTGTATTCCTCAAACTCCCCCCAGCCCTCCACTTACACCCACACTTAGCAGCCCCACTGTCACCTTTCCTCATGGCCAAGGCCCCACCGCTGCCCCTTGGGGCGCCCTTTCATTCCCTTTTTCCTCCTCCATGCTCCCCTAGGATGGTCTCCAGTCTCTGTCTTCTGGCCCACTCCCTTATGGTATCCCTCTCTCAACTCTCACTGAGCTCTTCTAGACCTGCCCTCATAACAGCTCCCATACCCCCCACATCCCCCCATAACTGACTCCGTTTGGCCACAAGCAGCATACCTCTATACCTGTCCACCTCTTTTCCCAGCCAAATTTAGCTTGTCCTTCTTTTTTCTTTCTTTTTTTTTTTTTTTTTTTTTGAGGGGAAGATCTGTCTTTCTACACTGATTTTTATTTTTACAATTTTTTTATGCCTTTCCTGCTCCCCATGTCTGCACGTGCTGCCTTATTTCTGAGAACTCGCTGACTTCTCCTCGTGGCCAAAACCCACTTCTCTACTTCAGACTCTTGCAAAAGGCAGAACGTACTAAATGGCCCTAATGAACCCCAGCCATACCTGCAACTGAACTGTCCTCAAACCCCTGTCCTTCTCCACACTTTGTCCTTGCATTCACCGGGTTCATGCCTGCAGCCACTGTCCTCTGCCTCCTCTGTCCAAAGATGCAGAGTTTTTCCTGGGAAAGACACCTTTTGGCTGGCATGGTAGAGAGCAGTGCTGATGTTCCTTGCATCCTGCTACACTAATTTCAGTACTATCCCACCCACAGGGATGTGCCAGAGGGGCTGGAAGAAGAGGCTGCACATGAGCATTCACCTTCCCCTGCCCACAGTCAGCCTATCACCCAAGCTGGTGGCCAGGGGAAAGGGCTGTTAGTGCCAGGAGCTACAGCCTTCATCCTGGGAACACCTGGCATGTGAAAGGAGGAGAAATGGGTTTATTGGGCCCTTGGGGTATGTGCTTTGTTTTCCACAAGACCTTACAGGTAAGGTGGAGTTCTGAAGCAGAAGAATTAGCCTGCAGTGCAGTGTTGGGGGCTTAAAAAAGCACAAGGCATCAGTGGACACTCCTCCCCTGCTGGAGTCTGAAAAATTAGGTGCCTAATATGTGTTGAGAGCCTGCAGCAGATGCTGATTCGCACTTGATCTTTTTTCCTCTCCCCGGCCCAGTATTTTCACAAAATGTTTAGGGTGTCATTAGCACCTCCTTCACACGGGAATAAACCCTGCCAATTGTGTAAAAGATTATTGAAGAAGGGTGAGGGTGGCTTGCTAGCTGCACACACACACACACACACACACACACACACGCACACACACACACACACACACACACAGACACACACTCTCTCTCTTTATGCAATATCTACATGTTTTACCTAATGACTCCGGCTTTGATATAAAATTTGCAATCAAAAAATGTAATTAACCTTCGCAATATCAAATGAAGCCAGGCCAAATAACTCTGCCAGGTATCTGCAGCTAGCAGGCTGCAGGATGGTAAGCAGCACAGAAGTCATGCTGCAACTTCCTGCACTCATCCTCCCCGCGCTCCCCTGCGTGCTGGAGCACCCCCAGCACTGCCTCCCAGAAATGAACTCATTCATTTCCAGAAAACGCCGCACCGTCCCCCTCCCTGCGGCTGCGACCCCGGGTGCCCGGGGCGCCTTTGGCTTTTGCGGGGGTGCAGGTGCCTCCAGAGCACAGATCCAGCCCGCTCCACGTGGCCAGCTCCCTGGAGAGCGGCAGCACGGGGATGTGCGTGCCGGGGAGCCGGGACGGGCTGGCCAGTCGGGCGGCGGTGTCCCCTCCGGAGCAGATAGGTGGTGCAGGTTGGAGCGGCTCCCTCGGCACACGCAGCCTATCACAGCTCCAGGCTTTCAACTTCCTTCTTGCGGTTTGCGTCGCCTCGATTTATTCATTTCCTTGTAATTCGCAGATAGACATCGATGCTATATTTAAACGGTGCCTGTAACTGTGTGGGGATTGCAGGTAAGCCATTTTATTTGTAGAGTGATGGTTTTAAAGGAAAGCGAGACTTCAGAGTCATCTTCCAGGCTGGCGCTGTCTGCGGGTACGGGTGACCTGCATCCACGCCCTGTGACACCAGGCAAGCCCCGTCCCTGGCCCGCGGCACCAGGGACAGGCAACTCCCAGCTCCTCCAGCTTCCTGCCACCACCGCCGAGAGGACCCTTCTGCCTGTGTCCCACACAGACAGCTGCACAAAGCTCAGCAACCAAACCAGCTAATTAGTTCAAATAATAAGATTTTTAAGATGGTACAATTAAAACTTCCAGGATTCCGTTATATTGGGGGTGGGAGAAGCTCAAGAAGAAAACACTGTGTTTCATTTTAAAGGGTGAAAAGAATTTGCAATATTCCCATGCAAACATCTGTCATTTATTTCACCACTATCCTTGGAAAGTCCATGTTAAGCAAGGGAACACAGGATGGTAATCGATGTTAAAAACCTCAGAGCGGCCAATTCCGCTCTGATGGATGGAGGGTCACCAACCAGTTTGGGAAAAGATCAGACAAAGGGTGAGGGCACCAAGAACTCTTCAGACACAGTCTGGGTTTTTTAGCTGAGTTGTGAAAACCCCGTTGCTCTAAACAGCTCTGACCTTTCCTATTTCTTGGAGACTGACGTCTCCACAGTAGATGAGGTCACTCACCCTGTTTTTGAAGCCTCTCTCTCACTACTCCTTGCATGGGTTTTTTTCTGTGGGAGGGGACAGTCATGAAGAGGACTAAACCCCTTGATCATGTGTGGAAAAAGGAAATGAAAATGAGCTATTGGAGATGTATCAAGGCCTGACCCATAACTTTAGTTTCTGAGGATATAAAGTAATGAAACCCAGAAGTTTGAAAATAAAAAAGTAGGATATCTAGCTCTAAAAGCAATTTTATAGGAGGCTATATACTCTGTGCTAGAAACTAGAAATGCTCAGCCTTTGCTTTTATTAGACAGTTATGAATGGCTCTGACAGGAGCATGAGAAGCCATTGATTCAATCACCTTGAGAAACTGCAGTTGGAATGTGGTGCCTTGGGTGGAGAGAAGCTGCACACCAGCTTCCTACAAGAAAGCCTAGCTTAAATGATCTCCATGATTATATTCCGCTGATCAGTTCATGGGCTTGAGGGTCAGAATCACAACTGGGAAGACAGAAGAACATCCTACTCACAACTACAGGAATTGTGGTGCTGTCTGAAAACTAACCTTCAAAGGTTGTACCCCGTCCTGCTTGGCATGCTCAACTAAGAGGCACTGTCTGCCTTTAGATCTTGCTGCCAGTGTAGAAGAAAACTGATAGAGGACCCAAGACAGAGTCAAAAGGGTTAGCTAGACCACAACAAGGTACCTAGCAATGCACATTACTAGATGGCTGCAACTACAAGGAAAAAAGGAAATTTCTTGATGACCATTTGCTGAGGCATATTACTCCAGGAAGGGAAGGCATGAGACTGAATAAGATAAATAGTCCCTGATATACGAGTAGGACTTATCCATGGACAATGACAGCCTAATGCATTTTGGAGACACACAGCAGAAGTGCTTGAACCTGAAAGCATCTGACCACTGCCTGTCCTGCGCTGGCCATTCCCAGGTCAGAGAGAATCTGCATCTTGCAAACCTGAGGAAATCAGGGCTCTCCATCTGCCTGATCCAGATTTAAACATCTTCATGAAGGAAGTGAGAAGGAGCAAGATAAACCATACGGTGAGGATGGGATGAAATGTGCTTCATGCACACACTGCACTTGCACTGACATAGCAGGAGAGCTTGGAAAGCATATTTCAGGTAAGATGCGAGTGTCTGCTCTAACCTCACCATGTCAACATGGATATTCACAGAACTTGCTCTGGGAGGTGGTTTCATTGATACTCCATGGCCATAATTTCTGCCTGGCTAGGAAAGGTAAGCAGGACAACCAGAGCCCATAATTTTTTTGATTTCAGACGTTCCTAGAGAAAGAATTCAGAAGCTGGTCTCAAAATCAAAACACAGGAAGCCTAAGGGTCAGAGATGAAAACACTTCCCAGAAATATGGAGGGAATGCATTAGCTGTGGTTTGTGAAAAGTCACCTGGATCTGTCTATTATCTTAGCTTAAAAGACACATTTTTTTGCATAATTCATGACCTGTCTTTTGAAGGGAGCAGGAAAGGATAGCTGAAGCCTGGAAGACTGATCTGAGAGAAGTACCCAGCACAACAGGCCTCTGCTGGCAGCACTGTAAGCTGGCGTGGCAGGAGGCTGCCAGCTGCCTGCAGAGACATGCAGGAGGCAGCCGTGCTGTGCAGAAAAAATAAAAATGCATTTGCAAAATGAAGTCCTGTGTTTCATTGCCATTGTTTACCAGACACTACTCCTATCTAAGAGATGAAAATCTGGACTGGGCTCTTCACACCCTTGATAATTACCTTTTCGTGGAACATCACCCTGGGCAGAACCACTCAGACATCAGCTGTCCAGTCAGCCTCTGCTAGGGCCAAGCAGAACAACAAATCCAACTGTGGTGTTGCATTTTAGTTAAATGGTATGCTCTGTCTCACCCCTCGAAAATGCACGGCTTACTCCAAGCTGTGATCCCCCCCTGCAGTATCACGTATCCGTAATCCCATTGTCCCGAGTCTTATTCCGCACCCACTTTGAATCTCCCTCTTAAGCTGTGCGGAGAGGACCAGACTCTCTCTTGGTCTTTTTTCTCCCTAGGCTCTCCCTCTCTCCCCCTGCCTCCCCCTTCCCCCTCAGAAACCATGCTGCTCCCTGAGGTGGGACCCCCAATAAACCCTCATCTAATCAGCACCCTCAGAAGCCGTGTGGAGTCTCCTTGCCTGCCTGCTGCTACCAGCGAACACACAGCTTAGGGGGCCCCTGGGGACTCCCCGGGGGCCCCCTCAAACAAACTGCAACATCCAACCCCAGAAGCAAGTCATCTAGCCTGCTTTTCAGTTTCTACTTGGTCACAGGTGATTGCCTTTTCCTATTGCCAGTTGCCAAAAGAACGACGACAACCCATCCAGTCAGTGTGTTCGTAAGTTATTTAACATCTATCGCTACAAGAGTCTTATTCTGAGACACCGAAGTTAGCTCCTCCTTCACTGTCATTTCAGTCAGGGCATGGAGCATTCTACAGGCATTGGGCCAGCTGGCTCCTGAAGCCCAGCAGTGGAGCTGGTTGTGGGTCACAGTGGATGTGACCGCTCCTCTGGGATGCAACAAGGATGTGCTCACCTGACTACACACTTGAAATTTAAGTGCTGGAATGGCTGCACACAGCTACCTCACAACTACCCTGAGTCACAAGGACCTGCTGATATCTCTTCAGAGCCAACCAAACTCATAACCATCAAATCAAAAATCAGTAGCTCTCAGCCTACTACCAGCCAGATCAGAGTTCAGATAAAAACCACTCTGTCAATCTTTATTATCTTTCCATCCAAGTTCATCTAAATTTGACACACAGTTCTGCCTGGGAAAGGAGATACGATTGTTTCAATCTGCTTGGCCTTTCTGGTGAGTGCTCTTTCTCTTTCTCTCTTCCCTCCTCCTTCCTCCCCCCTGCCTCTCGACAAGTACACACAGACAGTGATCTGAGAGCGTGCAAGAGAAAATGCTTTACTTTTTCCTGAAAGCCCTGTGCCGAGGGTGGTGTTTCCCCACCTCCACGCTGCTGACAAACGCTGATGTAAACACCATGAATATGCCCGTCTAAAAGGCCACAGGGGTTTTCACGTGAATCCTGCGTTTTTTCCACAAAACCCATTACACTGTACTTCAGCTTAAAATATATCTCCTTGTTTCTGGTTAACCTACAACCCCTCTAAGGCTAATACAGTTTACAGACAAACTACTCAGCAGAACCAAATTTGGAATATAGGTGCTTCTCTGCTACAAAATCCTTTCAAGAAACGGTTGCAACTGTGGCTGTATTAAAATCAAAAAAACCAATACTGACACAAAAAAAACGTTTGAAACAAAACCAAACAGCTATGCCTTCAGTGTTGACAGGAGTAAAACATGTCATTTACAACGCCACCGAAAACATAACAGGAAGGAAGCAGACCTCAGAAACTATAAACAGAATTTAACAGAGGTAGGAAGTACCTCAAATGCTTTCATGTAGTGACTGTAAAAAAGATACTAAAAGGAGAAAATGTTTCCAGGTTTTTTTCTTGTTTGCTTTTTGGTTTTTCCCCACTTTAGGTATTCATAGTTATTTTGAACAGTAAGAAATGGCTACAAAAGTAAAAGCAGCTTTAAGTTGCAAAACAATTTATGGTACAAATAACAGCTTGATTTTCCTTCCACTCACCCCCCCTGCACCATTCCTCCAAGCAAGTTGGGTTTGGCCAGAAATTAGATGGTTCTCCTCTCATTCTTCTCCCTCCCTGCCTCCCTCCCCGCTTCTCCACAGCTGCTGGCTGTAAATTATGCTACTTCAAGGAAAATCATGAAAAGCACATTCCAAAGCCAGAAATTATAATGCACCTTGATAGTCAATAGGAGTCTGCAGAAAAAGATAAAATACTCTCCTCCCTTCTTCAGACACTTTACAGATCTCGTGACTGTATTATTTCACACCTTGCTTGCTCTGTAAGCTCCTGCACCCAAAAACCCTTCAGGACCCTGATTTCCAACAAAGAGGGGCTACCTGGTGAACTCCCTCCCATTTGCAACTTCACTACTTTGGTTCACTTTACCATCCTCCTTTTTACCCTTTCCTAGCTTTACTCACTTTAAAGTGCACTGGAAACTCTAACAACCAGGAACTAAGTGGCAGTCAGAAGATCCCAACATGCTGGACTGGGCAGCATGAGAGTACCAGCCTAGTCCCCAGCCCAAGAAGCCCTGGAGGGGCAGGAGCAGAGCATGGCAGCACCAGATCCCCAACTGCAGGGGCTCTGCTGCACTGTCCATGGACCTGGAAACCAACAGCTGAAGGGGAACCTCCCTATTTTCCCTTTTTCTGCTACCTGTGGCTAATATTGCAGACATTTCCGTAAACAAAAATCCTTACCTTTTGACCTTTCTCTGCACTTTTGGCTCAGAGCAGAGTTCCCCATAGACAGCCAGCAGCACTGCCCAGGTTCACAGTGCAGAACCACATGCGTTAGATTTGTCCCACTACTGAAAACAACACATACGCACTGAGTTGGTAGGGAAATAGAACTTTATTCCAAGACGTGAGCTGAAACAATGAGCAAATGAAGCAACAACCACTAGAAAAAAAGTGAAAAACACATCAAATATTTGTATTGTACCAGTTAAGTTTGAACACAGAGTCCCTTTCAGTAAAATGTATGCGCAGGACAAAAGCACGTGCGAATCTCAGATGGTCACCTAGAGCATTGCTTTTAATGTCTAAGAAAGAGGTCTCCCCTACAAAAATCTTTAAGCCAGGAAAAAAAACCCCTCAAGTAACAAAGTAGAAATGATCTGTTCGTTCTGCTTGGCACTGTGGAGAAGGAGGGGGATAATATATCCCAAAAGAGTATGCATCTTTAAGATGTATAAATTCAAAGTCCCTAACACAAGTCTGCTGCCAGACCAAGTACCGTTTTTTCTTCCTCATTTAGGAAGTCAAGTGAAGTATGTCTGCTAAGCACAGGGGGATCATGTTCTGGAGTGAAAGCTGCTAAGACCACATGGTCTGCCTGCCAGCAAGGAAACTTCACTGAACACACACACCCATCAGACCTCTCTGTCTTTCTCACAGCACCTTACCACTGAAAGCTGCAAACTGCATGAAATTCTGCAAACATTCAAACAAGTATTTCCTTGACTGCCTTAGTACAGAAGGCTAAATGCTGCTCTCCTTGAGCTCTCCCTTCACATTCATTTCAGTACCACTGGAAGAAAGCTGCAAGTGCACACAGACAGCAGAGTTGGCTCTGTGTAAGTCCCGGGTTGTGGTTATTTTAACCTGGCTTATGTATGTGACATCAAAAAGGGGTAGCTGGACCATTTATGTGCTATTTGCAAGGTCTGCAAACTTAATTCTAATGCATACATACATACATACATACGTACATATCTATGTGTATGTATAATGCATGCATAGTAGCTTACAATTATAAGAAAAATGCAATTTATTTATAAACCTGCTCTTTGGGACTCCAGAATTTTAGTGGTTAATCCACTAAATTCAAGGGTAATATGAGTTGAACGGTCACTCTTCTTAACACAGTACTATAAATGCATTACTTTAGAAAATGCTATCTTGGAGGCTAATCCAATAACAACAATGGCAGCAACAAAAGTAATTGTCAGGACAAGTGCCAGTCAGGCATTAAAAAAATACGTCTCTGAAGAATTGCATTGTTTTCAAAAAATACACTGAAATATTCTATACAAGAATATAGGCATCACACTTATGAATCTAAATTTATAACCACGTACATGTATTAGCTATTCTCAATAAACCGTCTACATTTGCTACCCAGCTACAGTAGCTACAGTTTCAAATTGGGAACACCGCAAATTTATGTACTTTCCCTGAGATCAGTAATCCAAAATAAATAGCCCTGCAAAGGTAACAGTGTAAACTCTGGATTTAAGTCTTCGGTAAGGATCAGTCCTCAAAAGCCAAGAACATTAAGCAAACGTAAACACAGCAATCATTTTGTCAGTTTCCAGTTAATTCTCAGCAACAGTGGAACCCCACGTGAGACATAGCATCCAAATGTTGAAGACCCATCAATTTTATTGTACAATACAGTTGTCCTAGTTGCTCACTTTCCTATCATTGTACCCCTGAACACAACCAGCTGGGATTGTGGATGTCCAAATCGTGACCCAGATCTGCTCTTCCACTCTGCACAATCTTTACAGTGCCTTTAAAACCACTCCTTCTGAGTTTCTTACTCTTGAATAGAGGAATGGCGAATAGATCTGTGATAATCCTCTGGACTAGTCACAAGTTCTGGTAAATCATAGCCTCTCAGCAGATGTCCACTGTTTTGTTGAGCAAAGTAATACAGCTGCCTGGCAAACACTGGTTCAACCTTAAGAACAGACAAAGTATTAATCAGACATGTGACAAAACTTCACGCTCCTCATCTTAGTTATTCAGGGTGGTTTTAATTTAAAAACAAGTTGGGGCAGAAAAATTCTGCCTACCAGAATGGGAATACAATTTCAGTGGTTTCACTAATCTCTGTTTTAAACTAGGTCTTGCATAGCTCTGCTGCCAAGTGTCTCACTACCTGCACACACTCCTTACCTTCACCACCTTCATTATAAGGGACCGTAGCAGTGACACAAATGATGTATCAAAAATTGCAGTCTCTTAGCCAGCCTCAGGCTGTGAGCAATGCCCACAGGACACATATGCCCACCGCCACTCCAAGTGTTTAAACACAGGTTGAACATGCCAAAATTCTTGTCTGCACTGCAAAGTACTTTGAGGACTTCACTTGAAATGCTGGAGTCCTCAGGTAGGCTGAGATGTGTCACCAAATGACTGTGTCTGAAGTTAGATTTCAACCTAACATTTTATATTACTTTTGTTTCTGTTCATTCAAGCTCTGATGAGAAATTTGTTCAACCACCAAGTAGGATTTTTATGAGTTAACACTGCCTTCACTTCTGTCCCTTCAGAAACCACCACTCCCTCTCAGGGCTTTGGGCTCTGACTGTAAATATTTGAGCTGTACATGAGAACAAACATCTGAAGCTCTCCTTACTCTCAGTGAAGGACAAGCTGGATGACCCTTGTCCACAACCCTCTCCTGCTGGTCAGCCAATCCCTCCATATTAAAAGACACAGGCACTGTTTTGGAGCAAATAAATGCTAAGGTGGAGATGGGAAGGCAGTGGGACAGGTGCCCCAGGCAGCTTTCAGTGCACAATTGATGGTAGAGTCCCACCAGCCCACAAGCCAGGACAGATCAAGAGGATGAGCAGACTGAGAAATTGGCAAAGGGGAAGCAAAGGTCTGGAAAGAGCAGGAGGTAGAGGCTCACAGAGAAGATACCAGGACAAGAGATGGATAAGGGGGCTGGAGGGAGGATGCGATGAAGCAGGGATGGAAGGCTGGAAAGCCAAAAAAAGAATGGGAAAAAGTTGAAGGAGAGTCAGGGATGGGCAACTAGTCATTGCACAGCTCAGGATGGATTTGTGAGCTTCTCAACTTCCACCCCAGAGATCTGCCAGGCAGCAGTGTGGCAGCACAAAAACTACACAGCTAAGCAGAGGCCACAGCTTATGGCAGAAATCTGACTTGGCACCCATCCTGCTACTGAAGGGGCTTTTGAAAAATTTAAAAGAGACACCAGTTTTCTTCTCAAGGATGCAGTTAAGTGAAGCCCTGCCACTAATGTGAGCACTACTACCTCTCTTGTGGTTTTATGGGCCAATACAACCAATTCAGAAAGTATCTGGTCTCAGTCTCCACCATCACCCTCTCTCAGAGAACATCCCGAAACAGCAGCTTTGAGTGTGTGTGAATTGAGGTCAGCCAGCCCATGAGCCTGACAGCTACTGAACCCTGAAGCTGCACAGGCAGCCCCTGCATCCCATCAAGGGCTGAGGCCCTTGAGATGCAGCCTGGGATTCTGGGGCATCTTCAGGTGCAGTGGGTGTAAAAGCACCATATCCTGCAGTGGCCAGGCAGCCCAAGCAGCTGCACAAGTGGACTGCTAGCAGTAACAGCACAGCCCAGCATTTCCAGGTACATTCCAGCTTTAGATGGGATTTGCAACAGATCACAAAATGCTCTGTAGAGAGGGAAAATCAGGTGCTCTGCCCTAATGAGGGCTTCCAGTCAGTCCCTGGTAGATCTGGGGATTAAACCTTGCTCTGGAAAGTGCTGCATCTTCAACAATTTACTACCTCACTCATAATCTACATGAGGCACAATAGCCTGACTGGCAGATTCATATCCTCCAAGGAGTGTGCTTGTTTAGGTAAGGCAGAAATCCTACTTACATGGGCTGTAATTAGTTTCCTCTGCCTCTGTGGATCTGGAAATTCCTCCCCAAAGCACAGAGCGACCTGATATCTCGGCAGCTGACGTCCATGGTGAGCAAAGGCTTGCAGCTCTGGGAAGAGAGAAAGTACCGTGCTGTGGAATAATCAGGGGAGATAGGCAAGCACCACACAGCTACTCACTCACTCCCACCACCAGCATGGGAGAGAAAAACAGAATGGCAAAAGGCAAAAAAAAATTGTGGGTTAAGATAGACAGTTTAATGGGTAAAAAGAAACAAACAAAGAAGACAAAACAAAGAAAAACAAGTGATGGAAAAAGCAATCACTCATGACTGGCTGATCTACACACAGCCAGCGCCCAACCAACAGCAACCTCTGGCAAATTCCCCCATGCCTTGTTTTACTGCAGAACACAAGGTCATATAGAATGGAATATCCCTCAGCTGGGACTGTTGAAGCCCTGACTGTACCCCCTCCCGGACTCTTGTCCACCCCAGACTGCAGCCTGTGAGGGCAGAGTGAGACAAGGAGAAAGCCTTGACATTGTGCTTGCACTGTTCAACATCAGCTGAATTGTCCCCGTGTTATCAACACTGTTTAGGTCACAAATCCAAACTACAGCACCACAAGGACTGCTATGATGAAAATTAACCCTGCTCCAGTCAAAACCAGTACAGGCCAGTAAGACAGACTTTGTGAATGACCTTGGAGCACAGTGGAGAAGATAAAGTAACTCCAGAGGTTGATGAGAGAGGTCAGCAAAAAGACAAAAGGTAAGCAAACTCCACTGAGTTTGGAGATCAGGAGGAGCTGGTTACAACACTCTGACTTTTTGGTTCTTACTTTGTCTCACAATTAATTTCATATGCACAAGCCAAGATATCTTCCAGTTTTTACTTCTATGGGACTCTGGCAGCAGAACCCCTGGAGCAGACGCTACTGGTACCATTCAAGGGAACCATTCAAGCAGATGCACAAGAGCAGCACTGTAATGGCTTGGTAGTGCCAGAGATACAAAATACTGCCAGGCACAAAAATCAGCCACAGCCAGACTGTGACAGAGGTAAGGTCACTGTCACACTGAAGTAAGGAAGGGGAAAGGGCTCTACTTCAGCCATGTACCGAGCCAGCAAAAGAGCCTTCAGTGTCTTTTGTGCCCCTGCACTCTCTTTGCTAACCCACAACCTTGTGCAAAGTGAAATGATGAAATATTATTCTAATAGTCAGTGTCCCCTATGAAGTGTAGCAGGGGAGGCCTTTATAAGGTACTTCCACTCAGACCAAAATCTCCAGTGTTGTGGACCAAATGTTGCTGTTTTGACACTGCACTTCCATCCAGAAAAGAGAAAATTCAATCTAACACAATATCCTTGCTAAAGTGTGCGTTAAGTGCTGTGTTTCTACACAGCTGATAGGTAGATATTCCATTTCAATTTATAACCCTGTCCATGCTTTTTGGAAAAAGCTGCAATTAATATTAAAGCCAATGTATTATAATGAAGTACCCTCCTTGCTAGAAAGGGAAAGGAGAGCCTTTGAACTTGACATGACAAATGCATCTTTTCCCAAAATACACCCTTGCCATTCCTATTCTAACTGCAAGCTTTTCAGACCAAGGTGTGGATTCAGTGGCTATCACAAAAGCATCCCAACCCTGGCTTGGACTACTACTCTTACTGAGAGGGCCAGTAAAACAAGTAAAACAATGGGCAGCTCACTTAAAACATGGAGTAAAATGTAGCTTTCCCCAAAGTCTCCCCAAAAAACCCTGAAACGTGCCATGAGCTTTCTGGGGATAAGGCAAGAAAGAAGAGATATTTTCCATGGGACTCTACTTCCCTCTGTGCTGCTACAGGACAAAGAAGGAGGATCCACCCAAGGCTAATCCAGCTCATGTGCAACTTCTTTCAACTTCCTCTTTCCCTTGTTTTACTTGGCCTCAGCAATTCTCCAAATCCTGAGTACCAGTGGAGTGCCCATAGCACAGACCTGGAGAAGAAAGCCCTTTCTTTCCCACCACCAGGATAATCATGGTTTGAGTTCAGCCCTGCGCTTCTCCAAAACCTTCCACTCGCTCTGTCTTCCCTTCCAGGCCCAAGTGCACCATCCAACACCAAAGGGCTCCCATGTGCCTCCCCAAACCTTTCCCACCTCCTGATCCTCCTGCTCCAGCTGCCACTCCTTCTGTCCCACCAACTGTTCTCTGGCTGCCACCCTCACGCTCCAAGCTCTCTTCCTCTGTTCTTCCCCTCTCCAGCCAGCCCAATTTACAACAATTACAATGCATCTATCTCTCTCCACAGAGACCATTCTCCTGGTTTCTGATTGACTGCCCTATTTCAGCTTGCTCAGCTGCAGAGGCTTCTCAGCACAGGCCCCAATTCTCCAGTGCAGTTTGCATTGTAGGGTTCAGCTCCTCAGTGGTTTCCCAAGAGCTGTGGCTGGTTCATAGCAGTTCTGCATCTGTCCCTTTCTCTGCTGCTCATGATTCCCTCTCCTGGCAGAGAACATCTGCCTCTCTTCCCAGGGGAGTCCCAGTTTCCCAGCATAGGGGAATCCCTGAGCTGGCTTGCAGGCT
The DNA here is from genome assembly GCF_015832195.1 of Motacilla alba alba. NCBI lineage: Eukaryota > Metazoa > Chordata > Aves > Passeriformes > Motacillidae > Motacilla > Motacilla alba. The sequence goes on along the minus strand of NC_052017.1, from coordinate 68,377,284 downwards.
GGAACCTCAGCACATTGAATTAACACAGCAGATGTGTCAGGCCCATGGCAAGTCACTTCCAAACTTCACTGAGCATCATCACATGCAAAAACTCACTTTGCACACGCCACAGACTGTGACTGCAACCACACACTTGGGTTTGCACAGGCACTGGTGCATAAGTAATTTAGGAGGGGTGAAAAATAACTATTGCTTGAGCTTATCTTTGGGGTTAGGTGTCTAAAAAGAGATGTCCTGTCAACCATTTGGAAGAACCCAGATCACATCTAAAAAACCACCTGAGAAAAGGGAAAGGGATTTCCAAAACCATCACCAGGCGCAGAATTATACATTTTTAAATTAGCATGTGATTGAAGCCCAACCCAATGCCTGACCTCAAATTCCCCTTTCTAACTGTCAATTCTCACATCTATATAAGATTTCTCTCTTTAAATGCAATTTTTTCTTGGCCGTTTCTCTAGGACAGCGTATCAACCTTGGAATATAAAGTATGCTAAAACTGATGATTTGGATTTCATTTGCTGGGTTTTTTTTAAATTTTGCAAGGCATTATTCCCCTGAGAGTGTCATGCCAGTGCTGGTGCCCTGTTCTAGTAATGAAACATACCAAACCATAGCAACTTAGTTCACCTCTAAGTGATGCCAGAAATATCCAGAAAGGACCAATATCTATTCCTGCTGCCCAAGCCGTCCTCTGGGACAATGACCATCTCCCACCACTTCCTCTGACTGGACAGCTCTCCTCTCTCTTACTGTGCAGGTGTGCTGGGAAGTGGGGTTGAAGCTTTGTCCCTTCCCTTCATGGGCTGTCCTAAAGCACTCCCCTGCTCCCTCTGCACTGCCTTGTGCAAAATGAGAGCTTTCCAGAGAGCTCTGGTGAGATACGCACCTCTTTGCTCAGAATATTAGGCAGTCCTGAAATTCCAGAGTTTGTGAAACCCTTTTGAATTCCTAGATATCCTTTAGACACTGGCACAGACTGAAAAGAAGGCTTGCTACTGAAATTTGTATACTCTGGGCAAGACCTCAGGCTCTCTCTGGGTCAGGCTGAGAGGAGTGCAGGTGCAGACCACAGACCTATCCAGGACTTAGATTAGTAAATCCAAGATGAGGATCCAGTTTTCTGTGTCAATTTATGGAAAAACGATTTTGCTATGTTCCTCCTTATGCTTCATATAGAAATGAGAGAGATTGGGTGTCACCAGCTGAGCCTCAGTTGACTCCTGCTGGTCTGTGCAGGGGCATTATATGTGCAGAGAGCAGAAATTTATAGAATTACTCAGGATTCAAGCACCCCTTGCCTGCATTTGCCCAGAAGTATCAAGGGGCAATTCTCACTTAAATAAAAAGAACACTCCCATAAGGCTGATTTGGACTGTGCCCAGGTGACATTTCCAAAAGGGTATCAAAGCCATAGTGGGAATTACCTTCTAAAAAGCGCTGAGTATCAAAGAGCTTGCACGTTTGGTCCCGCTCCAGCTTGTTGGGTCGGTCACTGCAGAGCGCCATTGGCCCATCCCAGTAGATCCTGCTTTGGCAAAGTCTCTTAGCGTAGAGGCCATCAGGTGCCATCCATAGAATTACTCCTCGTTCCAGGTGGCTCAGTAGTTTCTCTATGTTCTTCCTCTGGCCATTATCCTCTGGATAAGGGAAGATAACTTGGTCCAGGCTGCTGACCTCGTAGCTTTGGCCGTGGGATATCCTACAGCCTTCAGGACTGGAAGTTGTCACCTCCTTCACCAGTATTTCACGGTAGTATAAGCAGATGTGGAGTCGGCAGTCTACAAGGAGAAACAAACAGGCAAACGAAAACAATCACTGTGATAAATTAGTATGGATGTTTAATGTTTCAGATCTGTGCTAAGCCCAAGAGACAAGTTTGCATAAGATTTCTGAGCCCAGTGGTCAGCGCCACTCAGAAGGTCGTATTAGTTAAAAAAATAAAAAGAATATAAATACTAAATTTTTTGGGGCACAGTAGCATTAATGCTCTCTCATTAAAAGGGCTACTGATGCGTGGGAATTTGGTAGGAACTAAAATCCCACCAAGTTCACATTTCCATTTAAAAAGAAAAATCTGCACAGAAAAAGTTGATGTTGGTCACATTTTCCAAGTTCACGTCACAATTAAACCCACCGGCTCAGAACACTTCCTCAGATTTAACAAGGAAGTAGCTGTGTTTCCCCCCAGACTTTGCATAGAAAAGGCTTCTGCACAGGGGACCTGCAAACTGCACTCAGCTGCCTGGAGAGAAGCAACTGCTGGCTCCAGCTCCAATAGGGCTGTACCCAAAATCCCCTGCCTTGCTTTCAAATGGCCATTTGGTCCAGCTGGCTGACTCCTACGAATTCACACAGCACTGAATATATATATATATATATATATGTGAATATATATATGTGTATATATATATATATATATATATATATATAGTACATAGATGTGTGTACAATGTATGTTCACATACACACACAAGGACACACACATCTACACACCCACACTGACCCTGACTCAGGGCAGAACAATCCCACTTAAGAAACCCACCAAGCAGCACTTTACAGGTCTATCCATTATTTCCCTGAAAAGCACAACCCCACGCCTTTTCCCAGAATTACTTAGAAAGTTCTCCAGCACCCAGACATCTGCAAACCTGGCTGAAATAACTTCCCTTTTCTTTCCTGAATGTATTTTTTTCCCCCCATCAGGAATAACAAAGCAGAGCAAAGCCAGATGGCACCAAAAGGAGCACTTCAAGGTAACCAGGTTAACACCAGTTTTGGGGGGGGGGGGGGGGGTGGTGGCTCCTCCCAAATGAAAACCTGAGCCTTAAGTCACTGACACTCCTAAACTGCCAAACGCCCCTGGGAAGGCCTGATTTGGTGTCTCACCAAAGCAACCCAGCACTAACACCACAAGCCAGCAAAGCACTTCCATAAGTTTTAACCACCTCCATCCCTTGGAGCTGGGGCTGGAAGTGCTTAAGTAGCCTGGAAAACAGACTTACAACCATACAGCCAAATTCATTCATTCATTAAAAAGGATTCACTTTCTTTTTTTTTTTTCTTCTTTAATTTGAAAGAAGAGATGGTGCCTGGGCAAGTCAGAAGTGGGAGTCTCTTGTCAGGCTCCCCAGAAGTCCGGGGGGTTATGGACCTTACCTGACAGAGCGAGGGCTTCACCAGACCTTATGCTTGGCTCAATCGGGATGCCAGGAGTCTGGGACTCAGGAGGAGCACAAGCATAAAAGGTTCCTGTCACCTGACAACCTGTTTTCACAAACAAAAGTCAGTGACAGAGGCCTAAATCCTAAAGAAAAAGCTAGGGCAGAGATCACAGCAATGCAAAAGTGAGTTTTCCTGGGCCCCAACAGGAACTCTCTCTCTTTCCCCTTCTTCTTAAAAAGGTCCTATTTCCTAATTCCTCTGGGTAGGCCAACTCTACCAATCACTCCAGATGTTACCTGGACTATATTTTCAATTGGGTCTGCATGAAATAGTCCCTTAGTGTTTCTATATTCCTCCTAGTCCTTTTCCTTAGTTAACATGTTATTCCATTAAAGAAATAATTTACATTTTTAACTAGACTACAGTGCTCTTAAAAGTCACCTGCATGAAACAATTCATATTTCCAAAAAACTTTACTAATGAAGGGTATAACAATAAAGCTGGGATTAACACTGTTTAAATGTAGGTGAAGAAATATGTGCAGCAGAAGACTATTAGGGTTTTATTAGCAAAACTACTATTTAGAACTACTAAACTGTTCCAACAAATGCCTTTGAGTAAGTGGATTATACCATGGACAACTGATGTTTTTCCTCTGCTTCTTAATAGCAATAAAAGTCTTTGGAGGATGATGCAAGTGACTTGCAGACAAGAAAGCATTACCTTTCCCAGTGGCAAAACTCACCACAATCAGGACCTGGAGTAACTGGGATAAAAAACACCCACATCTCTTGATGCATTTTATAGCCCAGTGAGAAACACAGTATCAACCACTAACAACAGCCTACAAATTCAGCAAAGGATCCAAAGGATCCAAACGTGTGCAAGTGCTGCAGAAGATGTACTTCAGGGCAGAGCTCATTCTGATACCTTGATTTTTTTTTTTTATTAGCAAATAACTCAACTAAAGATCAAAACATTCTGCCTAGTAATTCCAATATACTGCCAGCAAAAGTTCCAGTGCACTGAGTATTTACTTTTTAGCAGATCCAAAGACTTCTCTGCATCAAAACCGGGAGAGAGCTGTCCTCTGAAAATATAGCACCTACTCCAAGATCCTTTCTTGCTTCCCATCCTTTCCTGCCCTTCAGAACCAGGTGGTTCTCATCACAAAGCAAATGCCTGCATCCTCAGGTGAGTTACCCTGCAAGGGTCTACAGCACACAGTTCCCTTTCTCTTATGTTTTATTCCCTGCAAGCTTCAGCACTGCCAATTTTCACAATTTGGACTTTTTCCTACAGATGCAAAGCTTTGAAAGCCATGACTGTGTTAGGCTCTGGTACTGCGAGATTTTTGGGGAAGGAAACATTCCTTTATTCTGCTTCTGCTGTACCAGCCCCAAGAGAGTCTCAATCCATGACAAGTTGTCCCACTGCCACAGCACTAAAATAAAGTAATAATTTCAGCTTTCCCCTAGGGAGAATAATGTCAGTCTAAACCACAAGGCTGGAGGGAAAACCTCACTGGTGTGTGCCTCAAAAAGTCCAAAATCAGAGAAAAAAGCTAAAGAACATATGTTCCCATTTGGGGTTTTTGTGAGGGCTGGTTGCCTTCTTTATTGCTCAGGGCTTTTGAGACAGCTGAGGACTTTTGGGGGCTGATTTCTATCAATGCAGAGAACGGCACAGCCCACACACCACACATACAGTGGCAGCGGATGCAAGAGCCAGGACAAAGGTGGGTCCCTTTCAAGGGAAGCCAGCACTCCTGTACATCCACATCGGCTAATTCCGATCAAAGCCACAAATAATAAGCCTGATGAATCTGGGGTTTCTCCAGGCGACCAGCCTCAGCAACCAGTCCTGAGCAGGGGTGCCTTACCATTTTCACAGCCGGGCCCTTGCCAGTGATGACCGCGAGCGGCGAAGGGGATGCTGGTGCACTGGTACGGAATGTCAGGATGCGGCTGCTCCGGGGCAAACTCCCTCCAGTTCCGTTCATGGGGCACCATGTAGTTCGGTACCTATTCAATTTAATGAGGTATTCTTTCAGTAGGCAGCTGTCAGAACTAATGCTATGCATTGCATCAGCTTTCTCATCTCAGCTCCTTGATTTTCCCTGCCAAAGCCCATGGAGGTCTGAGCTGTGCCCAGGCTACGCGGATGGCACTTGGCCACCACCACCAATGAGGCTTTCAAATGAGTTTCTCACCACTGGTGTAAATAATAAGAGGAGTGGAATAACAAAAGGCAGTCAAAGCACTGCTGGTAAATGTCTGCTTGAAAGAGCAAGGCTTCATTGGGTGCTCGCATTCTGGCACCAAGAGAATGGCAGTGCACTAGGAACTGCTGTCCAACAGAAAAGAGCTATTACTCTGGGATAAACAACACCAAGGGAAATCAACTGCCCTGTGGCCTCATCTGACATTAGAAAAGTTGCTTCTCAATTTCTCAGTTCTCATAATGAAGTTTCTTCACAGGGAGAACCTGAGAGCCCCACAAGCAAGGACAGACAATTGTGCTGCTCAGCGTAGAGGCACCAATGAAAACACTCAACTAATGCCATACCTGGGATGGTAGTGCAGTGTAAGGAGATGTTATTGGAAAGGGATGGTTCATCATCAATGGCTGTTCCTCCATGCTGATCTGTTTTGCACCTGTGCTCACCAGAGGGATGAAAATAAATTACGTCAACCAGATCTTAAGGAAATCCAAAATCCGCACAATAAAGACAAATCCATACAACCTGCCACTGAACAGAGAGAGGACCAAAATGCCTTCCAGTGCCCACTTGGGACTGGATTCCCTGGCCCCCCTTGTCCTGCTGGGTTCTGCAGTGCCCCACAGCACAGTGTGTCCCCTAGTGCACAATGATGCCAAGCCTTTGCCTCTCACAAGCCCTGCCTGGCACTGGGGCCTTCCTGGAGAGCAGGCATGGCCCCACCCCTGCCCTGGAGGCTGCAGGCTGGGCATCCCTCACTTCCAGCTCTTTCCACCCAAGGCAGTTACCTACTGTCTGCCCCAAAATTGCTCTTCCCTGTATTCAGAACCTAGATCCAGCATGCAATTTTTTTTTTTTTTTTTTTTTTTGCCTGTCCCTTGAGCCGCCTGCTTGGCTCTCACTACACAGAACTGGCAGGGAGGCTCCAGCTAAAAGAGCAATTCCTCCAGTGATGTGCAGGCGCCTGTCTGCATCTTCCTGCAGGGGCTCCCTTTCAGTGCTCCAACTCAAACGCCAGCAGTCCTCCCGCAGACCCAGCCTCTCAAGTCACCAGAACAAGCTGCTCTTGAGCCCTCATTTTGGTCCCTTAAAAGACTTAAAAAGGCTGCAGGGTCATTCCAGAAAAGCACACTTCAGTCCTCATATGCTTGCAACGAGACATATTCACATTCTGTTACACAGGGAATTTGAGATGCTTTACCTTTTTTGGCTCCTTCTGGCACTATTCTGTACACTTTATAGGGATCTGAGATGTCCAGCTGGCTTCTCTCCACCAGTTCTTCAAAGTCATTGCTCTTGTTCAAAGCACACCTTAATCTTGTCTTCCAGGTAGGGGGATCTGGTTTATCAATGCCCTCTCTGAACTTTCCTTTAAAAAGAGCCCAGGCCTGGAAACATTTCACATAATCAAAAGAGCAGGAAAATGGGAAAAAAAAAAAAAGGAAAAAAGAATCAAGTACAAGGCACAATGCTTGAAACAGCATATGTGTGTGTGCTTACATGTGCATGAATTGTTCATGAATTTACTCCCTGCATGTTTAGGCTAAAAAATAGCAGCATGGTAAGGTACAAAAAAACAGTTCAGTGGGCATAAGAAAGGAGAATGAATGTGGAAACAGATGTGCTGTGGTTCCAGAAGCATTTAGCTCCACGCAGAGAACTGGAGAAGGGTGGGCTGTCCCGCAAACACAGGGACACCAGGGCACAGCCAGCTCCACCAGCCAGGCAGTGTCCATCAGCAGCCAACCAGCAGAACCAGCCTGCAGAGGCAGGTGGCAAGGATGGGATGGTGAGGGGCATTCCTCCTGCCCTACCAGTGTTCCGCAATCCCAAGCCCAGGCTGAGCCTTACCTTGAAGAGGGCGGCGTCCTCCTCCCGGTTGTAGTCCTGCTTGCCAGCGTGCTTCCAGGGGATGCGGAAGATGCTCTTCTCGTCGTTCTCCCACACCAGCCCGGGGTACTTGCCGCTGTCTATCTGGTCGATCAGCCACTGGCGGAGTTTCCCATTGCCACAGCTCACTGAGTTCATCCCGCACTCGCCCGGCTCCAAGTTCATGCCACTCGTGTCAGAGGTTGGGCAGGGGGTTTTGGGGTGCCCCACCAAGCTGACCTCTCCACTCACGTCCAAGCACCGGCTCTCTGGGAGGCTGCTGAGGAGGGGCAAATGGGCAGGATGTGGGAAGAGGCCAACCCACAGGTTAAGCTCTGGGCTAAGTCCGCACCAGCGGTGCCCAGTCCCTGATGCCACATGCACCGCACCAAACAGCAGCCATGGTGCACAGTGGGGCCCTGGGGGCCTCGGGAAACACGGTACAGAGCCTCAGGAAACCAGGCACAGCCCCCCACGGCCCTCCCCAGGCACTGCCTGTGCTGCAGACTTTGACAGACTTCCCCCTGTCCCGATACTGTTATGCATGAACAGACATCGCTTGTTGAAATTTTTATTGTGACTTAAGGCACAGCTCCCTTGTCCTGCTGAGAGTTCAACTGGCAGTTTACTTTTCAATCAAACAAGGAAAAAAATTGCATTGAAATAGACTTGCATACGATGGTGCACGTATGTGCTATCAGACATATCACACACATGATTTGGAGGGCTTCACACGCAGCTACAGTTTATATGGCATCTATCTATAACACCAAAGTAGCTTTCACAAGCTCACTTCAGCGAGACACACTTGAACATGTGATGTCCTATACATATCTACCCCTCCAACTGCTCCCAGCACGCACACATAGCAACATTCAAATCTATACACTGCATATACCTAAAAGTGGAAAGACAGCAGCCCACAGAGCCCGGCATAAGGGCACTTATGTCCCCAGGGACGTGGGAGCTTGCAGCCCACCACACAGAGCCCTAGAGCTGCAGGCAGAGGCGCAGGCGCGCACGGACAGCGGCGCGGCTCCGCAGGGATGGGCACCCGCAGGGAAGGTGCGAACTCCAGGACACCGGCACCAGAGACGGGGACCTGGCGTCTGGTTTGTCTCACCGATCAGGAAAATGCTTGAATGCCCGAAATCTCAGTTTGGTGGGTTCCCACTCTCTATTACATCTAACAAAATTAAGCGATTCCTCACCCAGGAATCTTTGCCTCTACCCACGGAGAGCCTTTCCGAGACCCTTGCCAGACAGGCGCACACTACTGAGGGCAGCCGGGTAGCACCGCTCCGCGCCCCTTACGCGCCTCCGCAGGAGCAGCATCCCCCCGGACACCAAACCCGGTTCCCCGGCATCTCCCTTGCACACGGTGCGTCTGGGGGAATGGGGCGCGTTCGGGACCTCGGCTCCCCAGCGCGCAGCCCATAGGAGCCCGTGCGAAGACCCCAAAAAAGTCACTTCCCCCCTTTCACTGTGCACGAAGCGGATCCCTCCCCCACATTCCCGCGACCCTCCCGAGGGTGGCGGGAACCGGCCGGGCTGGGGGCCGGTGCGCGCCTTCACCTCAGGAGCAGATAACGGGGGGAGTGTTATTTCTTTTGCTTTAAATTAAGAAAAAAAATATAATTGGGGGAGGGGGACGGAATAAAAGGTAAAAAAAGAGAAAGGAAAAAAAAAGGGCAAAGGGCTCGCTCAGGTGCCGACAAGGAGCCACAGGAGAAGTGCCCACCGCGGGACACCGAGGCGCCCGCACCGCCCACCCCGCCTCCCTGCCCGGCCCGCCGGGTGCCGCGGCGGAGCGCTGTGCCCGCCGGGGGCTGGGGGTCCCGGGGGGCTCGGCCGCCCCTCGCTTACCTCTGTCGCGGCGCTGGGAGCGGGCAGGGGCCGCCGGCTGCCGGGCGGCTGCTAAGACGGGGCGCGGAGCGACTGGGCCGACGGCACCGGGAAGTTTCTTTATATGATGGAGGGCGTCGTGCCGGGCGGGGGGGGAGGCGGGCCCGGAGGTGGAGCCGGCGGAGGGGAGGCGAGCTGGAAAACATCTGAGGCAGTGACACATACCCATTGCTGGTAAACACGGTGAGGGCGGGAGGGCGTGCAGCCCGGCGCCCTCCGCGTCCCCGCTGGGTTGGGTTTTTTAAAATCTTTACAGACAGACGCACATACATAAATAGCCCAGGGAAACTCCTACCAGTGAGAGCCGGGCGGCTTTTACTGTAAAGACCCAGCTCGCTACACCCACCAGAATCGTCCTAGACGGCGCCGGCCGGCCCCCCGGGATGCTCGGGGAGACGCGGGGGCATCCGCCCACCAGCCCACGCCGTGCCCGGGGTCGCTACCCCCCGCCGGCACCCTCTGCGACCCAGCCCCTCTTTGCTCGGGCCACAGAGCCGGGATCGCGGAGTGGAATGAGACATACACCCGCCTCCTTTCACCCCCACCAGGGCTCGGGCTCTCCCCGCCCAGCCTACTGCGTGTTTTGCAGCCCAAAAGGTGTGAGCTAGGGGGCAAAGTGGGGGGCACCAGCGGCGCCGGTCCTGGTGGCAGCGAACCCCGACGGGGCGGCAGCCGCCGGAGCAGGGACAGCCACCAGCTCCGGCCGGGAGCGGCTCCCTCCCCGCTGAGCCCAGGGGATGCTGCCTCCGCAAAGCCCATCTTGAGGCGCCAGGGCTGGAGCCCACTGGCTCTCCTGCCTTCAGAGCCTCCTGCCCTAACGTGGTGGGGAGCTGGTAGATGAAGGAGCGAGCTCCGGGCTTGCATGAAAGTCTCTCTTGCCGCCTTTCGGGTTTCAAGCACGTGTGTGGTGCCACGACACTCTGGTTTTGGTCTGTTCTAACGTCCCCAGCGCACATCCATCCACATCCTCTCTGCTGCAACGTCTCAGGTGACAGAATCTGTCACCGCGCTGCGCCGGAGGTTTAGGATATTAATTGCAAATCTTCAACGCCATCTTCTGAAATTTAAATGTAATTATCGCTGCGTTCGGAGGGAGAATTGAGAAGTGCAGGCGTTTTCAGGTATTGGGTTTGTAACACACCATCCATCCTCCAAAAAAAAGCATTGGCAGGGCCAGTATGAAATCCTTTCAGCCATGAGCCAAGGCACCTTTGGAACACTGGAATACCTCTTTGATATTGGAGGTGACCGCTACCATAAATCAAGACAAGTAACCACAGCTTTACCAAAAGGCATCTGAAAGACTTCCTAGAAATCCAATTGCAGTTTGTAGGGTTAAGACTGTGTGGTACTCAGGGTGCCAGATGTAATTTCACCAAGTATAAAATCATCTTGAAATATATCACTGTAAAAGGAGCGCTTCTCATGTCTTCTCTTTTGTGGTTTTTAAACCAGCAAATCTGGGACCAAGGTGATACATGCAGATTGGATCTGCACTAGGTCAAACCCTTAATGAGAAAAATAAAAACCTTCTTTCTCAAACACTGGAAAATATTTTTTTAAAAAATAGTAGCTCTTGTCCAAAGAAATCCATGTATAGATGGAGAGGTAGGTAAGTAGCATGTTAAGAGAAGATAAAGTCACTCATAAAATCCCCCGAGAGTACCTATGTAGGAAATTACCTGGCTGGGTGGTTGGTTGCTTTGTGCAACTAGAACTCTATTAGAAAACTGTCTCCAGTTGCCTAAATGCTAGAGGAGATGATTAAAGCCAGACCCCTACATGCACACTCGTCCTTTGCAAATCAGTCTTCTCATGAGTAAGACATTCTAATCTCATTAGCTTTGCTGACTTCATTACTCAGTGTTTCTGGACATCACCCATTTCCATTTAGGATGGCAAAAATATGTAGGACCACCATTTTGGTCTGCAAAGTAGAAAGCTCTGACCAATAACTCAGCTGTGGTGTCTTCATTAAATGCTGCATCACTGGGTGCTTTTTGCATATCCTAAGAGACTATTGCTCCCTAACCAGCCTTGCTAGTAACACGAACACTCCAGCACCTCACAGCCTGTTCATCCATTTCTGGTGTTTTCCACACCACTGCGAGTGCCTGACTCTTCAAACCTTAGTGAAAAGCCCTGCTGCCTTCATGGAAGTTTTCTGAGTTAATGACTGAAGTCCTCTTGTGAAAATGCTCTTGCTGCTGTTTAACCACGGCAGTCACTGCCGGGCCCCCTGTTTTTCACACTCTTAAGGTCACACTGACTAAAGGCATGCCAGGAAAAGTGACTGTTTCTTTTCAACAGTCTCTAACAAGCCCTCAGTGCACAAAAAGATGGCTTCTGCTTTCACCAAACCCCTCTGAAGTCCCAACTGACTCACCTGGGAATTGCACACAAGGTACAAAAGCAAAGAGAGACAGACGTCATGTCAAAGCAGCTGCCAAGGGCTCTCTGAAGTGGGTCCCTGCAGAAAGGGGCAGTGCAGAGCCATGGAGGACACATATTAAATGCTCTTGCTCCCAGCAGTTTACTCCTCCTTTCCTTCAGGAAGATTTCCCTTCCTTTCTGAGTACAAAGGCTCTCCTGTCTCCCTAAAATACCACTGGGTGAACTCAGTCCTAAAGCCAAACAGGGACCTGTTGTCCCCTGTATGCCTGGGACAATAAGTCTGGCAGCAGAGACCTTTTGAGGACTGTGGCTTGTTCAGGGGCTCTCTCTGCACCAGAGACCGTGAAATCCCCTCGGGCATCAGCACGGGGGAGTTCCACGGTGCAGAAGAGGAACCTGCAGAGGGGAGTGAGGGGCACCCACTCCGTGGCGCTCCTCTGCCCTGGCTGCCCTGGCATTCCATCTGCGCGTGGCTCTGCTGGGAGTTTGCTCATGGGGGCAGCTCCCGGTGCTCAGTAAAGGTCTGGCCCTCTGCACTCTGGCTGCAGCCCAGAGCAGACCCACCAGTGAGCAGGAGCGTGGCAGCAAGCGAGCTCCTTCCCCAGCTCTCCTCTCAAGTGAACACCCTGACCAGGGCTCTTCAGAAACCAAGCAAACCTTGGGTTGAAGCCCTTTGACAAATAACATTGGTAAAGCATTTTTGGGAGTGCATTAAGCCCCTAAAAGTATTTTTTGAAAGCCTGCAGCTACCTGTCTATACCTTTAGGTGTCCCAAAACCTGTTCCCCAAGATGGAGGTTGCTGGTGGCACAGGTTTCTACCGTGGGGTTTTCATCCCTCAGAAGTCCTTGCCAACCCCTGGTTGCAAGTCTCTGTGGAATGATGTCCTCCACTGCCCAAAGCAGCGGCACAACTCAGACCCAAACAGGGGCACTGTTAAAGCCTCCCAACACCACGCTTCAGTCAACAGCCCTGAGGCATGAGGTTGAGTTCAGAAATCATTCGTACATCAGAAATATGTATGTGGATGTAATTGAATGAATTCAGAGGCACTGTGGAAATTCGGGGCAGATTTCTGATTACTTTGGTTTATTCCAGCAAAGCACCTGCTCTGTAAGCAGTCTAACATGGCTCAAACAAAAGCAACAATTTTATTGTTTCTGCATCTTCTTATTATTCTGCATCTTCTATTGTAGCAACTTCAATTTCTGTCATAAGATCTGCCTTCTCGTTTTGGAAGGGTATTTGCAGTTCCTCCATTTAAAATAGTGACTCCTAAAACAGTATTAGTCGGTCATATATTTTCCATAATACTTATTGCAGAGACATTTTAAACTACTAGAAACAAAGCAAACTGGCAAGCATAGCTATGTCTTTCAAACAGAAGAGTCTCACAGCCCAGTTGACATTATTTTAGGTGGATTTGGTGGATGTTTTGTTTTTTTTTCTGATACTTCCCCTCTGCTTCATAGCCAAGAATATTTCAAACCAATTCCCATTAGGCTGCTTTCATGTCTCTGTACATCAGCCTGTGCATGGGACTGAAAGAGCCCTTCACCACCTGTCCTCATTCCTAAATCATTATAGAATCATGGATTCAGTTACGTTGGAAAAGCCCTTTAAAATCAGTAACTGTTAACCTAGCACTGGCCAAGTCCACTGCAAGATAAGACAATACATGAACTGCAAAATCTATTTTTTAGAGAAAAACCTGCAAATCAGCATCACATTAAAATGCTATTCTGTGGCTTTCCTTTGGGGAGAAAAAGTTGGCAAGCACACCCAACCAGTGTGGCACACAAGTAGTGTGGTGCCCTTCCCCAGTGCCCAGATGTCAGGCCAAGAGCTTGGAAACCATGGGTTCACACTTTCACCTCTGAAAACCAGCAGCAAAATTTTTATGGACTTCCTGCTCCTCAAGGAAGCTCAAGCAAAGAGGCTCCTTGCTTCCTGATTGAACCATCTACCCACCTCCCCAAAGCATTTCAACCTTTGGTATTCCAGCTACTTTCATCAGCAAGCAGCAGTAATGAATCTAAAGAAGGAAAAAGAAGAAGAAGAAGAAGAAAACTATAGGAAAAGAAAAAAAATAAGTGTTTTCAAATTAAAACAAAAAAAAAAAAAAAGGAAAGCATCTAATGCAGGCCAGGAGCTGTTGAGAGCAACCTCTCCCTGAACTCAGATAATCTGAGACTTCCATCTCTGCAGGGCAGCTACCAAGGACTGCCTGGGACTGCTGGCATGGAGGCACGGGAATCATGATCCTCTGCCAGAGATGTGAGGCACAGCGTGGCCATGTGTCCCCTATTCCCTGGAGTAACAGGTCCAGCTCACTGTCACCTGGGAACCTGTGCTACCCTTCATCCAGTGGAAGAGGCAAATCCAAATTATAGGATTTATCTTTTTTTTTCATTTCCAACCTCCTTTATTTGCAATAAAAAGATGGGGTGACAGGTAGGAGCTTCAGGCCAACAGCCCATCTGACCAAATTTCTTCAACTATGTTGTGTCCTCAGAGTATTTCCCATAAAGGCAGTTTACAGACTGCACTCAAAGCCATCCCAAATATGAAGGGCACTGACAAAAAAGCACTTACTGCAATTTGATTGCAGAAGTAAGGCCAGACTAGGGATGGATTCTCACCATAGTGGAGAAGTGGGACTGCTCCAGAGGTGGTAGCTGATCTAAATGTGATTTATTACAGCAAATAACAAGATAAAGACTGAATTCCTGCCTTGGAAACATTCCATGTTTGGAGTCCATTTCCAAACTGTGGGACACACAAGGAGAGGGACAGGCTGATTGTTGTGGGACATATAGAGAGCTGGTGACAGGGGTGCTGCCACCTGTGCATCTTGCTCACTGTCTTAAATACATTCCTCCAACAAGGAAGGAGTTTCCAGGGAATTGGGGAGCACTGAGCACTGTGTGGCTGACACATTGTTTGATTCCTGGCACATTCCGAGCTTGTCAAGTCTGTGGCTGGATGACACTCCAAGTGCTGGACACCCTGGGACGCTGTGAGAGCCCCATGCCCTGGGGGAGGAAGGCTGCATATACAACCACTTTAAATACCTCAACCAACTGTTGCCAGCTTTCATACCAGCAAATGTAAGCAATGTGCTTGGGTTCCTTTTTGTCTGAGTTCAAACCCACATAATTTTCTGGGTTCAAAAGATCAGCTTGGTTTTGTATACTTTGGGGCTGAGGTTCCACTTCCAAGGAAGTGAGCTGCAAGGAGCCCTGTTAAAAAAGAAAATTACTTGGAGAGGGGAGGGATTAGGGTGGCACAGCAAGAAAACTCATTAAAAACTAAGCACTGAATATTAAAAAACCCACAAGATATATACTGTATATGTGTCATCCATCCTGCTTCTGCTGCCTACTACAATTGTCCATTAAATTTAAAACTACCTGGAGTTTCTGTCCTTTTGAACTGGAGCATCTTTCTGAAAAGCAGTCCAAAGCCGGAATTAAAATTATAGAGAAAGGAACTCAGGTGGAAAGGAGCTTTCAGAAGTTCCCCAAAAGTCATCGATGTGGGTGCCACTAGGATTTCCCTGCTTTGAGGAAACTGGGAGGATTGCCTGTGGCACACTTGGGGCAGAAACGACACTGTGGAAGGAGCTTCACCATTTCAAGCATAATTCGGTTTCATCCTGTCTTGATTAGCGAGGGGTAAATCCCCAGCCCTGATTTACTGAACAGATGGTGATGACATGCAGATCGTTGTGAGAAGGAGGTGGTGATGGTCTAACAGTTTGTTACATTCTTCTTTCTGATAGACAAAAGAGGAACCCAGAGCCCCAAAGGAAAAATACTTACTGAGCAAGGAGAGCTATAACCTAAAGTATTTAAAGAAAAAGAAAAACCCATTTAGCTATTGCTCTTCTTTAGGCAGCAACAAAAATATCATGCCTTCATTTTCTGTTGAGGGCAGACCTGGCTCATCATTCACAGCGGCGCAATGTGAGTTTGGCTGTGATCTACAGGGAATGAGCAATCAAGCCCTAAATGAATGTGCAGTGGTATTTCACTTTGAAAAGAAGCAGGTCGGCCCTATTAGATGTGCAGGAGAATGATTTAAAAGGAAACAGGACTTTGTAAACAAGGATTTTGGTGGAGGGCGAGAACGGGTGGCAGCAAGTCAGAATTTCTCCTGCTATCAGTGATCAGTCTAGCACATACATAAACTGGGGAAGGCGTTCTAAAAGTTTTCAAAAACATGTAACAGCAAATCCAACCAGAAATCACTTTACAGCACAATACCAGATGAACCACTGGATGCTCAGTGGTTTCAGCTCTAGCCCTTGGATCAGCAGGCCCCACAAAGCCCTCCACTGGCCAGCTCTCCTGGGCAGGGGCTTTAATGCAAGATCCTGCAGGGGGAAATTCATCCTTCTGCAGTCCTGTGTCAAGTGGGACGTTTGTGTTACAGTCCTCCTTGTCAGGTACCTCCATAAATGAAAGGGAATGAGAGCATGGAGAGTGCTTGACAAGCTTGAAGTAACCCCTCTCTCCTGGGATGTCAGCATCTTTCAGCCTAAAGCAGCTTTGGCAGCTTTTTCTCATCCTGGGTGATGCAGGATAAACCCACTAAACGTGAGGGGAAATTCATAAGAGCTGAAATGTTGTCAGAAGACAGGAGGAAACTCCACAGCATTGTGACACAGTGGACACTTCGGAATAAGAGATTTGGCTGCTTTTGGAAATGTCTCCCAGAACAACAAATATGTGAAATTAGAGTAAGGATACACTATTACATCTCCTCCCTCCTTGTTCCACCCCAGATCACAGCAGCTTTTGGTATCACTGGAAAGGGAAGGGCCATGGCAAGTGTAGCGCTGTATCCACAACAAATCGGTGGAACAGCACCTGGGATCACCAAGGGCAGATTTGCAAAGGTAGAGGGGGAAGTTCTCAATGTCAGTGAACTGCTGCTTTACTTCCAGTGGCATGGGAAATACTCCCCTTATTAGACACATTGCCTGCATGGCTTTATTTCACTCTATCTCAGAAAAATTCAGAATATTCTCTTAACTTTGCCTGGCAGTTGATGCAGGCCCACGATGCCTTCTGAGGACTGAACAGCTGCAGTGACTGTTGACAGCTGATGCTGCCTGGATGGCCTCTTTCATTGACTTTTGTACCAAGTTGCTCTCTTTTAGAGGTGAAAAAGAAGAGATCTTTGCATGCATGGCTACTCATGGTTAGCATGAACAGGAAGGATGCTCTGAAGGGTGACTTACTAGCATGGGGGAATGCTTCCCTTTTGAAGCAAAATATTTTTTTTTCACATTGTCAGTGATGAAAGCTTAGCCACACACACTTCTGCTGAAGGTAGCTGCATGCTAGAAAACACCAAGAAATTCCCTCACCCACTCAGCATTACTCATTTTGTTACATAATTCTTTTTTTTTCTTTCCCTTTTGCTGTGGATTGGGTCATTAAATACACTGCCCCTTAAAAAACCCAGCTGTCTGTTACGCTTGTTTATGGCAAATGCAATTTCAGCTGTGACTGAGTGGGAAGGCATCATGGGCTACTGGTCCCAGCAAGATGATATGAACACCTTGTCGCTGCTTTTATTGCAGCACCTCAGGCCCATCATGGGACAGGTCACCCCTGGATATTGAGACCTGCCAGCCTTACAAAGGCCTTCAAAATCCCCTTGCAGTGCTCCCCAGCTCTTGCTGTCCCGGACACAAGTCACTGGCTGCTGTAAGAAGCATATTGTCAAGTGTGCTACATTGTTTTAAAGTTTTTTCTAACCCTTTTCTTTAAATCCTGTTACATCTCTCTATTGCTACTTGAGTCTTTCCCCCACACTGGTACTGCAGCTGGCTGCCTTTAGAAAGGCGGGGGGGGGGGGGGGGGGGGGATTAAAATAAATAAATTAATGACCATTTGGTGGCCTTAAACTGCTACTCCTCCTGTCACTGAACTGGGGAGAAGTTCCCCCTCTTTGTTGACTGGGAACAAAGTGTCCAGGCCACGAGCTGCCCATTGCACAGGGACAGACAGTCCCAGTGCTGCCAGTGCAAGGGGCTGCCTGCTGCTACACTGTCCCAGTAGCTGTGAATTATGAGGTTTCCCTCCACAGCTGCAAGGCAATGACTTTTAAAAAGACTTTTTTAAAAGGACAGACAGAGCAGCATTTAAGGGGATGCAAATAAAATTCCCTGCTGACACAGTAAAGCTTCTTGAGTAACAGTAAATGCTCCACATAAAATGGCAGATGTATTTGGTTTCTGAGGCATCTCTGGGGCAAGGACTTTACTGCCACAGTTACTTCCAAGTCAGCACAGCACTGACAGCACCATATGACTGACAGCAGTCCCAGGACACAGCTTCAGTGATGTTGTTCCCAATCCATCTGAACTCCAGCCTAGACCGATATCCATTTAATGTGCAATGTACAACAGAGACCAATGCCTAGGTAGTCCAGTCACCCCATGCCAGGGATAGGTGTGTGCTTCCACATCAGGCAGTCAGATAAAGTCCTGTCATGTAGATTCTGGGAAAGCTCCAAGACTGGTGTTTATTTTTCATAAGGCAAATGAGGAACATATAATATAGTACTGGAGAAGCAGCAGGACAGGCTGTCCTCATTAGGGAAAAAAAAGTGTTTGACAGGGAACTCAAGAACATCATTATTGCTGCCCAAGGCTCATTTGGAAATCCATATTAAAAGGGCTCTGCTTGGGACCAATTCTTTCCTCTTCCCTCAAAGGTCCCCCGGAATCAAGTTCTCATAATTTTGACACTCGCCAGAAGATCAAATAGGATTCTTTTAGCAACTCTCAGTCTATAAATTTACACTTCAAAATACTAACTCACATTTTCAGAGCAGAGAAGCCATTCAAAGAAGGTCACAGATGCCTCCAGTGCCTTGGGGTGAGGACAGTTGTTGGTGCCACTAAACAGCACAAGCAAAGGATCTGATGTTATACCTGCAGAACTGAGAAAAACTGTTCACCTCAGTGCACTTCCATGAAGCTCCTCAGAGCTTAAGGGAGAAGAGGTTGTTGGTTTCTTTCACCTCTCTACATGGGCAGGAGTTTAAAATAAAAAATATCAGTACCAAGTGGATCTGCTCAGAACATCAGAAGTCAGCATGGGCTCATGTAGCCTAAGCCTCTAAGTACTAAATCTTACCCTGGAATCACAGAGTACCAGTCTGGAAGGGACCTCAAGTCTCATCTGGTACAACCTTTCTTGGCAAAAGCATGGTCTAGAGAAGATGGCCCAGCACCCTGTCCAGCTGATTCTTGAAAGCATCCAGTGTTGGGGAATCCACCACTTGGCCGGGGAGATTATTCCAATGCTTGATTCTTCTCATTGGGAAACATTTCCCTCTTGTGACCAGTAGTAATCTCCCCAAGAGTAACCTATACCCATTACCCCTCATATTTTCCACATGACTCCTCTTAAAAGGGGGTCTCCATCTTCCTTGTAGCCACCCTATAAATACTGGGACATGATTTTAAAGTCCTCTCTGAGCCTTCTTTTCTCAAGCTGTTTGTCCACCAAGACCAACCCTGGGTCGGGGTAGATCTCAATCTGTGATACAGTCTTGGATTATGTTTTCCGAGATACAAGATATTACACTTGTCCTTCATAAGGTTCTTGTTCACTTGTTCTTTCAATCTATCCAGCAGGGTGGCTCTCCCTTCCAGTATCCACATCCTCTCTCAGTTTGGTATCATCACCAAATTTCATCAGGGTATCCTTGATCTCATCATTCAGATCACTGATGAGGATATTGAACAGCATTGGGCCCAATTTTCTCTACCAATGCATTCATGCTCCTTCCTCATATTCCTGTTCCACAATATTGGAATGGTGCTCTAACCATTGGCCTGTCAAGTGCAGCTCACTGGCAGCTAGTTTGTGTATTCACTCTGGACTAAAACCATCAGTTTGGTCATGTTTTCATTATTGGGTTCTGGGGGACTTTTTGGTACATTGAGATAAAATAGTCAATGTAATTCTCCGAGTAAGTGTCCTTTTCCTTTCACCTTTCTGATTACATACAATATTAGCCATCTTTTCTGCCCTCTCATTAATTCCAGAACAAAACCTTTACTCTACCTCATGTGTCTTTCTCAGGAAACTTACACAGTTCCTGGAAGTTCCTCCAATTTTTCCTTCCAGCTCCCACAAGTGCCACTATTTGCTTGTAGTTTTTCCCTTGTAATAAAGCAGCAGGAAACCAACAGACCAAAATCAGAGCCTGACTTGGCTTTCCTCTAAAAATGTCATTTTGCTTTTCTCCTTACCTTCACTAAGCTAGAGCACTATAAACCCCCTTAAGATCAGCCTGTCTGTTACGACTGTTCACTTCAGGGGCTTAACAAGTGTGCACCATGGCTGCCCAACACACCTACAGTGACAGAAACTGAGAGTCACTGATGCAAAGCTCTAGAAGACTGTAGGAAAGAGAAATTTGATGACAGCCCAAAGTCCTACAATGACTACGAGCTTTTCTATTCTACTAAATGTTACGTGTTATGTTTAAAGATGATCCAGTAGATACCTGCATAACTCAAACTAATCTCTCGTTCATTGTTCCTGCTATCAGATGTCAGGATACATCACCTTGCTGGAAGATCTTTTGAAACCCTAACTTTGGGCTATACTCTGTCAGTAGTCTTGTCTAAATAAATAAATAATGCCTTTCTAGAGAAGATCTTTAGAATCTCTTCCCACATCTAGATATTACTGACAGGTGGAAAGGAACATTTATCACAGCAGAGGTCTTCCTTTTTGTGACTGCCATGACTCCGCTCCAGGAATGACTGTGTACCTGCAGGGCCTGGCTAAAGTCATCCCTGAAACGTGAAGCTGCTGTTCCATGAAGCTGCAGCAACATGCGACAGACCACAAATATTGATCACCCTGCTTTGAAGGATGGCCAAAAAGCAAAACTGCCAAAAGCATCATTGACTTCTGAAAATGTGCATTAAAGGCTTATCTTAGGGTTGCACTCAAATGTTTAAAGCTTCCCCTGCAGGTGGTCAGGCTAATCCTCTCCCAGACTGAACCAGTGCACAATCAGCTCCCAGCTCCCTAGGGTATGGCTCATGCAGTTTGCCAGTAAGCCGCGGCGTGGGCCTGTCCCAGCTCATCAGCCCTCTGGGAAGCCAGGGCATGCTGTGTCTCAGCTGGCATGCACAGCTGGCAGCCCTCCTCTCTGTGCAGGTTTCACTCAAGGTGATGGAGACACGACCCTATTTATTACCATCTCCCAGGAGAATGCAGCCATTTCACACAACTCCATTGTTGAGTATTTCCTTCAGGCATCCTCTTGGCATCTTCTATTGAAATGGGGTTGTGTCATTCCATAGTGTGTCATTCCATCCCTTCTCAAAAAAAGTACCCAGCTGCAGCCTAGCACTACTTACAGAAGGCTCCTTCTTGCTGTAATTGCAACCTCTTGTTTAAAATATCCACTGCCCATCTGCCCTCCCTCTCCCAGCAAGCACACAGGTGGAAATTCTCTTGCTCAGAGGTTCACAATACTTCATGAAATATTAAATTAGAATATGGCTGGTTTAAAACAGCTACTAATGCCTTTCTTCTACAGCCCACAAAGCATTCTTGTAACCAAAGCCACAAGAAAGGAGGTATTTTTAAATGAGCTGTGCGGATTGATTCACCGATTACTGTCTCTTCCTCCCCTTTATTGTTTCCCATCAGAGCTAGCAAATCACACTCAGAGCACTCACCAAACCATGCTCTCCCTACTCTTACCTCTGGTATTTCCACAGCCTGGTCCCCACACATGTTATTTTCAGCTAGGTAAATAATCTATTAGTTTCTAATCACCCTAATATACATTCCCGTAATTAAAAGTGGATTAAACTGTTAGGCTTTCTTAAACAAGTGATCATCACAGAATCCAGCAACCACCTCCATTCAGTCTTGAAGGGAGGAAGGAAATCCTGGAGGGACTAATAGGATCCTAATTACCCAGCTTAGTGCTCGAGGCAGCCCTGGAGTGGACAAGGAGACTGGCCATCAGTAGAGAGACAGGGGCTTCTCCAATACATAGTTTGCATCTACTCCAGCTGGAAATTTAAGGATTTTTTTTTTTAAACTGGGGTGCCCACAGCAAGCACTGCAAGTTCCCCAACCCTGCAAGAAGTTCAATGTGTTTCCAGCCACCGAGGCTCCCTGATCACTCAGTCTGAGTCCCCACACACTGACCTTCCTTCAGAAATTACCTGAGAGGTGGCACTGACGGCATCTCACAGAATGCAATGCACTCAAAAGAAAAACAGCTAAGTCAAGGGGGAGTCCCTTCCTCTGCTGCCTGGAGTTTCCAAGCTGTCTTTGGAAATTAATCAAATTCATGTCTTCCACGAAGCAGTCCAAAAGTAGCAGCAGCAGCTTGGCCAGGGAGACACTGATTTTGTTCTTCCTCCAGTTCTCATCTGCCAGAACAGCCTTTTTTAGATGTATTCACCATATGCACTTTCTTTCCAGAAGAAGAAAATCAGGACAACACTTTTTTTTTTTTCTATCACCATAGCCATATACCCAAAGTACTGTGGAGAATCCCTTTTTTTTTTTTTTCAGCTTGCAGACATTTTCCTGGAGTACATGGAAGGTATCAGCACATGCCTCAGGAGCTCTAACCACGTTATCCTTAGCTATTCCAATGTTTTAATTTTTTGCCATGTGTTATTCCTCCTTGCCTGCCTGCTCCCCCCATCATTCTTGAAATCACAAGCATATTACATACCCCAAACATTTAATTTTTACCTGTGATTTTATGTCCAACCAATGTACCAGAGGGATTAATTTCACCTAGGACAGTCACAACCAGAATTGCTCTGGGCCTCTTTCTCTTCACTCCATTTTTTTTTCTCATTTAGAAATTAAGACAGCTGCACTTTATTGTTCATGTTGAAATACAGCAAACGGTTCCTGGGGGAGTAAGATCTCAAATTTTCTCCCATCTGCATCCAACCATCACCCTGCACACCTTCATTTGTGGGTGGGATGAAGGTGTTGAGACCTCCACAGCTCCTTGCCCTGCCTCAGGATCTCTCTGTTACAAACATATTTTACCACCCCTGAGATGGAGGGCAGGTGCCTCATTTGACAATACACAACCAACATTGATGCAGTGCTTTTCATGCAGGGGCATCGCAAAGCTGTACCAGGGAAAGTTGTAGCTGCTTCCCCATTTTACTGGGAAATGAAGCAAACCAGACTGAAATAACTTGCATAATCATATGGTAGGAGATGTATGGTAGGAGATTTGGTAACAGAATCCTAAATGCTGCTCAGTCCAGCATTTTATGGATTGGACAAAGGTGAGGGACTCAGTATGCCTTCTTGGTATCAAAACCACAAGTCCTTTGTTTCAAAAAGGATTATGGAAACTCAGAAGCCTGTCTTACTGCAACACTGGTGCTCTTGCCACCCTTTCTATGCCATGAATGCAATTTGTGCATTATCAGGGAGGTATAATTCTAAAGGAGAGAAGCCCAGCTAGAAATATGTGAGATCTCCCAAGGGAAACATTGATGTATGGTGACCAACCCAGGGAAATGCAGATCAACTCTAAAAGAAAAGAAAATATTGTAAAGTATGTAAGACTCTTTCAGTGACAGCAGAGTTAGAGTGCATTTCCAATTAATTACTATATTACATTAATACCCACTGGTGGTTATACCTTTTCCCATTCATCCTCCAGACTTATTACTGATGGCTAATTTCATACAGCCTTACCCAGCTGAGAAATGAAAGAGGTACACTTGCACAGCCTGTAAAAAATATGTGCAAAAATAAGAATTTTTTGTTTGTTTTTTTTCTCTTTTCTTCACTTCTTTTGAGACATTGAAGGATTTTATAAGCTGTTTAGCTGGGAAAGTCACATGCTGCAGACTTAACTTACAAAGACTTCCAAAATGTAATCCTTGGAAAAATTCAGAGTGAGCATGCATATACACAGCCATAATTCTGACACCTTTAACATATACTTCCTCTAAACACAGGACAGAGTTTTCCCTACTTAGCAACTTTCAACTAAGTCCCATCTTGCCTTAAAATGTAAGGGAGAGGATCAAGTAAAATGTTTGCAATTAGTAGTAACCTGCACAGGATGCAGGTCCACCAATGAACATTGCTTTTTGGCATAGAAATCAGAAATAAAATATCCCTTTTGAATGTTTTTAATGAGAGGCTCAACACTCTCATGGATCAGTGTTACTTATCCAGTGCAGTACAAGAGCCAGAAGGTCACAGAAGATGACAACATCCAACAAAAGGCACATCAGGTTTTGGAGAAAACCACCCCAACCCATAGCAGGACAGATACACAGACAGCCAAAGTGTACTTGCTAATACAATTAAGTAAATCAGCAACCTTATAACAAGAGCATTTATTAACATAAATACAGACTTATAGGAAACAAATTGTTTGCAAGCCACATACTGGCACTTACCCTGACTCAAGAAGTCTGGCATAAATACTAGTTATTTAAAAACAAACAAACAAACAAACAAAAAACCAAACCAAACAAAAAACCCAAACAAACCCACACACAGAAAACAAAGGTAAAAGGATGTAAGGAGGAGAAGAAATGCAATAAATTGTAACAAAAATCGCATTCACTGCCGTATTCGCTGACAAATTAAATAAAAACTCACTTGCTTCCAGGGAAAGAAGGGGAAAAAAGAGAATCAGAACTCAGACTTTCAAAGAGTCCATTTGTAAATGTTTCCTCCCAGGTCTAACACTGTGTGGCCAATGCCTGTATGAATAATAACCAATCAAGCAAACAACCTAAGAACACTTCACATTTCAAGTAGCTTCAGTATATTGGTTCTGACCTCTCTACCCATAGTTCAATAAATAATGGAGGATACAAACCTGCACATTGATAATTGTCTCATCTAAAATGGAAACTGGGCTCAGGTCTGGCTGGAAATCCAGGTCACCTCTTGCTCACACTTCACTAATGCCCATTCCTAATATTTACACTAGAAACTAAATGGAAAACTAAAGGAAGTCACCTCTAGTGACTACAGGAAGTGACCTGTAGCTATTCACAAGCTACTCAGTTTTGGTAAAACACAGCTGGCACAATTCACTAGAGCTAAGCACACATTCAAATATATAAAGAAGAATTTGTTCCTTGGCTGAGGGCAGAATAATAATATTGCACAGAACAGCTAATGTAGCAGTGAAATAGTTAAGCACAGGAGCTGGGCCATATGGAAACCAAGACCCACATTTAAAGCTCTGCTGGGAACAAAGTGTGAAATTAGCTGTTTCTGTCACGTGCCTTGTGTCTCCAGGGGTGCCTACAGAAACATTGCACAGTGCAACATCATTTCCTCATGCTAGTATTTTCTACAGACCATCATCATTTTCCCTCTGCCAATGCAATCTCCTTGAGGAGGTGGAAGGACTCTCATAATTTCCTGGCAAAGCCAAAACCCCTTATCAGGCTATAAGCACATCTAAGGACATGCAGGTTTGCCCTCTACATCCCTCAGCTGACTGCATGGTAGGACAGGACTCCAGGAATTAGATCAAAACTGCCACTTTCCAGAACTCACAACAGTTCCACATAACCCTGGAGGGAACGAGATACACAGTCAGGAACACCACTACAGCACTACGGTTCCAGCACACTTTTTGCATGTGATTTGGTTAAAAATTACCCTTGAAAAGTACTAAGTAGTCAAAAGGAAGATTAAGCAGTAAAGCATTTTTCATTTGGAAACTGCTGTTTTCCTTTAGGCAGAGGAGAAGCCTTCTCTAAAGCTTATGAGGTTTCCCTAGATCAGAAGGGATTATTTAAGCATGTTTTCTGTCTCATCAGTGTTGTAGCACATACATTTAAGACACTTCTGTGGATAAGAGATGGGAGAAAGAAAGTAATGCCACTACTAATTCAAGTGTCACCTAGCAGGCTGTACTGAATTCAAAGTCTCTTCACAGAAAGACATGAAGAGGACTGAAACACACATTAATAAAATCCGAGTCATCCCATTTACACTGAAGATGAATTATGTATAATGAAATGTATTTGAACAAGATGCATCTATCACTTTCAGAGCTATCTACAGACACATCTACTTTATTCTAGTGGAGGGTATTACTGATTAGTTGAATGCCCAAGATTCCTTAGGAATCACACATTCCCAATAGTATATAAAATAACAAGTGCTGGGAGAGGAAGGAGAGGGAAAAAAGAGAAGACTCAGAACTCACTGTGCCTGAGCATCTAATTCTGCCTTCATGATAAGGGAGTCCCTCTGCAAAAACAGTTCAGCCTTCAGCAATGATTGAAGTGGCCATGCGATCTGGCTATGATCTGACTGATTATAATCTCAGGTTGGTGGGCTTTTTGGTTTAGGTTTGGAATTTTTTTTCCCGATTGCCCAAATGTCAGAAATGCTCTCTAAGCAGAGGTAGTGTCAAACCAGAAATTCAGTGAGTTATCTGTGGGAATTTGAACGGGGCATTTCCTCCCTTACACCCTAAGTTTTTTCATGTTTTCCCCTGAGAATCATCTGCCACTTACATCAGCTTCCTCTGACAGACCACTACTGAGAGCCTTGAACGCTGGCAGCCTGAAAACTAGGTAAGTTTTACAGCTGGTTAAGCCCCAAATCAGTGTGCAATGGAAAAGAAGGTATTTTGAAATAATAAAAAACATAGGATTCACCACATACCCTGTTCAATGATGGGCCAGCAACAATCAGTAAGACAGAAACATGCAAGATTCTCCTGGGAGATTATCAAAAGGTGCTTGTGCTGAAGATTCTTGAACTCACCTGGAAGTAGCTGGTGAAAAGAGGGGTAGTTTCAAGAAGTCTGTGTGCAGGAGGAAAAAGTAATCAAAACACCAAAATTAGTTAGTCTTGTACTCTTACTGTACCTGCAGGGATACAAACAGCAAGTAGAAACCTTCTGGACACTATCATTGATTTCAAGAAATACAAAAGCAGATCAGGTGTTAACATTTAATTTTATTTATAAAAAAATTGTAGAACATATTAAATACAAACATTTGGAAAAAGCAATCAAGGCTTCGCTAAGATGGCCAAGGAAGAGGAAGACAGAATCAAGAAGCTTACCAGATTTAGAATTTTTAAACTAGTGAAATAATTGCTATCATTTTTCACTGACATCTTTATAGGTGGTGGCCATTACAGCAACCAAAGTTATTATCCCTTTTAAAAAACAGATATGATTTGCCATATCTTCCCATTCAACCACAAAATGTAAGGAAGCAACTTTTTCCAGGTTAAAAAACTTAGTAATAAATACTATTGATGCATTTACCCATTACCTACATTCTAAAACACTAGACATTTGCTTATAATCACACATGGATATCAAGTTTAGCCCCCCAAAAAAATCGATTATACATTTCAAATCTGAATATCCAATAAGGTGTTATAAACTTTATACATTTTCCAGTGAACATCAAAATGAGGACAGTGTTTTGAAGTACAGAAACAAAATAACTGAATGCATCATCTACACTACAAAGGCCAACTACTAAGAGGTGAATTGGGTCTAGTCATGTTCCAGATAGCTGGAAAGTCCTACAAATTGCCACTGAAAGGCTGGTTGGAAGACAAATCATGTCACATTCTCAGTCTGCATTAGCTCCTCTCCCTCTCTAAAAGGCTAAAGGTGAGAACTGAAGCTCTTTCTTCTGCACCTGTGGTAATTAGGGAGCAAACCATCATTCTGTTCTCTACATGGACAAACCAGATTCAAATTTTTTTAGGCTGCTGTTGCTCCTATACTGCTCTTACCTGCAGTATGCAGTACACAAAGACCACTACACAAGATGTTGAAGGTGAAGACTGCAGAAAATACCTCTTCTGCCTTTCAAAAAGAGAGAAGCACTTCCACTCACTGACAATATAGCATTTGCTCCGTCTTCCCAGCTTACCCTGTATCTGCCTTGGAGCTGCAGCATAACGCACACTGATGTTGGCTATATGGCCTTAAAGCCAAACTCAGTTCCAAAAAAAATCCTGTTCAAGGGACTGACTCTTTGGAGATAACCAAACTATTTAAAAAAAAACAGTGCAGATTAATCTTGGACACATGAAAATTAACAGATATCTCACATTCTGCCTTGTACGTGTCAGAACAGTAAAAGAACTGCCAACTTACCAGCACCCACAGCGTTACTACTGAAAGGACAAGAGTGCCAGGAGTTTTATAGGATACATAACGTTGGCAGCCAGCTACAAGAAGGACTGGCTGGATACCTGCATGACCATAGGCAAATACTTCTGACAAAGCTGCCCTTTCGGGATGGGCTGACGCTGCCCTACGTATCCTATCATGAGTAGAGGGTTGAACAAATGGACCCGAATCCTGAACGTGTGTCAGACCCTGTTACCGAGGAAAACGTTTTCCAATTATTACATCTACCCTCAGAGCACAGAAGGGACTGCCAACGTGGACACTGCTGGGCTGGAATTGTTAACCAGACTATTATTTGGAGATCAACATCTTCAGAACAGCTAAATACCTCTCTTACCAGGCAATCACAGAGCAACTGCTGGATATACCAAACAGGCAGCAGTTTATTTAGCTGCAAGCTTGAAAACAAGGTCAGTTCCAGCACTTTTCCCAAATCCAGCAACATCCCTTACTGCAACAAAGATATGATTATCCTGCTCTCATCGTGCTCAGTACACTTCAAGCACTTAGTGCAATGAGAACCCTGATGCAGGCTTGACCTCAGATGAAACGGACAGGTCAGTTCCACCCCATTCCCTTTTTTCCTTTTAGGCAATTATTGATATGCACGACCCGTATTTCACAAGCCATAACAAGCCAGTATTTTTTTAAGATACTTAACAACAGATATTTAACAGCCAGAGTTTACTTGGCCCAAAAGCCTTGCTCCAATCCAAAGAATTCACTGCCACCTGCAAGCAGGAAATCACAGGTAGAGGAGTCTTGTGACAGAATGGGAGGCCAGAGTACCGAAGAAATTGAAAGAGACACAATTTGGATACTATTTAGTATGCTGATTGCTTTTCAGAGCTCAGCTTTTAGCATGATACACACCACACTTGAACAAATGAAGGATTTGGTTTTAGTTTTCTATCTTGGCTGTTTGGATGGTATTTTTTATTTTCTAGAATCTTCAAGAAAAGTAGGCCTTTCATACTCCAAGTCAAAGACAAGAAATCATGATCTTGGCATCGGGGCCACTCCACATTACACCATCAGAAATCAATACACTGCCCAGCATCCCTACTGACATGTTTGAAGTTACACTCTTACAAGCTGCTTCAGTCAGGCAATGGCTCCATTCCAGAAAAACACAGCGTTACCAAGAGCGCAGTATGGCCCCTAGTTTCAGCCTAGTTTAAAATATATTGTACAAATGCATTCCCATAAATCTGATCACAGCAAAATATATAGTGGTGTTTAAATGGCAGGAAAGTTGAATTCCAACAACTCAATCTTTAAACCAGTGAGAAATATGGGCAATTTTAAAATAAAACAATAAACTTCTCAAATACAGACATTTTGAAATATACATGCACACGCACTCTCGCACACACACGCACCCACTTACTTCACTCAGTGTTAGATTAAGATTACACAAGGCAATTTTCAAGGTTGCATTTACAACCACAATGACAAGAACAGCATTTTTGAGGTAGCTGAAGTCAAAGAGCAAACCACAGCACAAGCAAAGAAACAGGTGCTCGCACTCACACCGAGCCCACTCTTTGGAGACGCGTTATCGTGTGCGCAGGGGCGTGTGCTGAAGAGGCACGTGTTCCGTGGGGAATGAAGTTCAGTGGCTCTGGAGACATGATAAACTATTCTCCAGAAAAGCTTATGTTGGGAGACCAGATGCAAAGTCAAGGGACCACGGCTTAAATCACTGCACACCAGCTGAGCTGTGGTAACAGCCTGGGTGCTCTTGGTCTGTGGCAGCTCTGCCAACAGCTCAGTCTCACGGGCACTGAAGCAAAGACAACTGTGGCGGTTGAAGGTGTTATTACTCAGAGCTGTCTGTCCCACTTCTCTCCTAGATGCCACTGCTGGGGGAAAGGTACTTGGGCCCCTGTCTCATCTGCTCCAGCTTTCAGCCTGCACTCAAGTTCACACCCACCTCCACGCTATTACCTGCCAATGGACTGTGAACAGGAGCAGCAGAGACACAGACTTGAGCTCCCTTCCTCAGGTGCAGTAACACCTTGGCCACACTAAGAGTGCAGAGATGCCAAACTGCCACAGCTTGAATCACCAGACTTCATCTCTCCAAGCCCTTTTTGCTAGCCTACAACAAGAGGAGTTGAGCTAACCTCACAGCAAATGCCAGGCAATGAGGGCAGAAGGGGACATAACTGTGGCTGGCAGATAGACTGCCTCAGCCACAGAAACTGGATCCTGTCTCTGAGCATAAACAGAGCTTGATCCTGCCCGAATTACCAAACTGTGTGAAACACACTCATACACACACACACATAATGTCATCAAGAAGCTTTCTATAAATCAACAGTTTGCATGGTTTACTGCTGAAAGTCTTGAAGATGGGATGGAAAACATGGCAAGATGTTTTGCAAAAGTAGAAAGAAAAAAAAAAATCGACCTCTTGCAACTAGGTCTCTGTTGTGTAGTTGCTGTATGAGAGTGATGGCACAGATGAGAAGTTGTTATTCCACTGCCTTCCTCCAGTAGTCTGATGCAACTCTGCCTGCTCTTTGTATTTGCTCAGAAGATTTTTGGCTTCTTGCAGATCCTGAGAAGAGTTTTCCCCATATTCTTCTTTCAGCCACTGCCTGAACTGAGAAATTGAGAACACATATACAAAATGATGTAACAGTAACATGAAATGGATGGAGAAGTAATTGTTCTTCCTGTCCTACAGAATTTCAACAACCTTTAGGATCATATATAGTTTAAAGAAAAGCAGTGCAAATATTGCATGTCCTTCAACAGCAGCACAGAATGCACAGCACAGGGACACATATTTGAAATCACTGAGACCTTTTACATCTCCTGAAATGACACATCTGTGGAACAGCTTGGCTGACTGGAGTAATACAGAGTAAGGAACACCTGCTGGGAAAGGACATCCTGGACTTAAAAATCTCCCTGTTCCTGATGCATACACAAAATGATAAGAGGAATTAGCACGGAAGCCAATATGATCGGCCAACTTGTCCAGGTCACAACAGGCTGCAAAAAGGTTGAAGATCAGAAAGTGAACCACTCTTACAGGTTTTTTTATCTTGAGCTCACAAACACCAGTAGTAAAAAATGTAGTGTGGATATTCTAATAGGTGTCTTCTAGGAAGAAACAGTCTATGAGTTTTACAAGCTATAGAACAGGACCCCATACGTCACTGATATGAATGACTGAATTTGGTACATGGTAACATATGTACCAGGCCCAGCTGATGGTCAGTCCAGCTCTGTATCCGCTTTGAGAGTAACCAGATATAAATGATGAGGAAAGAATCAAGCAACAGCAGGGCAATAATGCTGAGACCTTCTCCCTGGCCAGTTCCTCAGCTTACAGCAATTTTCAGCTCAGGTGCTCTCAGAGGCTAAGGCAGTATCTTTGTGTCTGATAACACAAATTAATTATTTTGTCGTAAGATCTCATTTTAAATCCACATGTTTTTAGCCATAAGATACCTGTATTCCAACAAGCTCCATAAGTACATATTATATAAATCCCCCGCTCCTTTTCCTTGATTTGGACCTGCCAACAGATAACTCTGTCTCATAGGAAAGAGTAGAAATTTCACAAGTTCACTTTTTCTATCCACTCAGCTCTGACACTTCTTTGCTTGCTGGAGAATTTGAGTCCAGCTGAGGACAATTTCAGCTGAGGAACTGTCCAATTCCTGACAATTTTGTTGAGCTCAACTGCAGAAGCAGCTAGTAAACACAGCTGTTTAGTAAACTCTAGTAAACTCCAACTGTTGTGTCCCAAAGGGGATAATATTAATTTTCCAGACCTTAACCTTCATAGCTTTGTTCTGTTTGGGGCTCATGAAATAGCTTGATCCATAAAGGTCATTTACTAGGATACTGGGAGACAAGACCTCAACACAGATACTTGCTCTCATTCCTTAAAGAGGTCCTCAGGCAAATCTGAAGCCTCAGGCTACCATATGGATGTCTGGAACAGGTGCAAACTGTGTCGTGACCTTAGTGACTAAACCTCATCCTTTAAGACCAAGATCTAGCGGACAACATTCCAGAGAGGCCACAGGATACCACCACCCTTTAGCGGAACAGCAAAACACCAAATGCTGCTGAAATCTGAAAAAAGTTCACGCCCTTGGCAGATGGCATCATTCCATCGAAATCAGGTGTGTAAACAGACACCTGCTGAGGATGTGGTTGCTCTTAAGAGACAGTAAGAAACTAAGCCCAGCCAGTGAATACAGGTGGATACTTCTTTTTGCAACCTACTGCCTCCCCCTCAGTGAATAAAGACAGAATGCACAGTCCACGATGGATGAAAAAAGAGATTCGTTACTGTCTTTATCAGGCTATTTGCATACAGCCTTAATTGTCATTGCTGTTAGACCAAACCAATTAGAGTAGAAATGACTGTAAGGGAGGAAGGAGACAAGTCTGGAAAGTCCCTCTCTGAATTTTGTCTCTTAAAAATCAGTTATTCTACCATTTACACCAGTTCCAAATGATCCAGGAAACATTCAGTTAAATATTAAAAAAAACGCAAATATTTACAGTTGCTAACTGCATCATGCAAAACAAATGGTCATTTCTAAACTGTGAGCTTTCTGCAGCACAATGACAGGGATGGAATAAAAAAAAAACAACATCCTTTGTCTCATGCATTTTGCTTTCCGACTTTGGTTCACCTCTGTTGTTGTTATTTTTAATAAGCACAACAGGCACAAAAGCCCACACAACAACAACAACAACATGCTGAGCAATGGAAAATGGAAGGGACAGCCACAGTAGGTTGGTAACATAAGTGGAAGTCACCAATCACCCACAGGGTGCAGGTCTTTTGCGTAGGATGGGTTTTTTTTGGAGTAAGAAACTAATTCTTGTTTTATGAAACCCCTTTAGCAATCCTACCCTTTCATTGATTCTCCTAGTCCTGCAAAACCTTCAAAAGGCTAATAAGAGATAAAAGGATCCCATCTGAGGCTGCCCTAAAGATCAGAAAATTTATCAAGTCTTAGCCACAGAAGGTGGGAGGGGGGGGTCATAACACACAAATCATGAGGGCTTAGTTTAACTCCTGGACATGAAAGATTTGTGATGATGATTTCTTTCCTGCTTACTATTCCAAATGAATGTGTTGGGGGGAAACTCACTACTTTTATACAACTGGTAGTTACAGGTTGGCCTTTCACCTATGTTCTGAGAACTCACCCTTTGCCTTTTATCCCTCTAAAGGTGTTAATCTCCAACTGTGTCTTAGCTCACATGAAGCAACCACCAGATTGACAGCACAGTTTGGCAGGAGGTGTTTAGATGCTGTGCCTAATCCGTTCTCCCATCCAGCATGCCCTGATACCTTCAGATCTATCTGTATCTCCTTCGTGGAACTGGCTGGGCTAAGAAGCCATGCCCTCAAAGCAAAAATGGGGAGTCAGATAAACCACACAGACCACAAAATAATGAGAAGTAGCCCACGATCTGACTTGGAGTTGTGTTTCACAGCTCTTTTTTGTAGTTCATTTACCTGATCAACATCATGTTTTTCGAATTCCTGTAGCTGTCTCTGGAAGCCCATGTTTGGATTTGCACAGGACCTCGCCGCGCGGACAACAGACAGCGCATCTTCCCAGCCAAAGTCTGTGATGGTCATGATGTAGGCAACCACTAGTGTGACACTCCTGGAGACACCTGCAAGGCTGCATGGAAAAGGGGGTGCAATACACTGAAGCAGTGCTGTACTTCACCTGTCACAACTAAAAGCATTGCTTCTCAAACATCACAAACTGCCGTGTTGCTTGCCATGAGGAAGAAATATTATAATATTTGAGTTAAATGGTTTTGGTGCAACTTTTTCAAATGCAGTAGAAAAAAAATCTCCATGATCAAGAAAGTGGGTTTTGAGTGGTAACTCATATGAGGCTGAAAAGGAAGAAAGAAGTATGAAGTAGTCACAAAAGAAGGGGACAGTGCACACATTCTAAGTTAGATTTGGGTTTTAAAAAGGCAGAAGTAAGTCACCCACTTTCTTTCTTCTGTTTATAAAGATCAGAGCAGTGAAATAAGACTGTTTCCTCTCCACCATGAATACAGGCTGCAATTTCATGGGGCCAAAATGAACTTTAACTGAACCAATAAGAGGTACATATGTCTGGTTGCTTGAGTTCCTCTTTCTACTATCGACTGCATTGTGCAGCTTAAACTCTCAGGACTCCAGTTTCCCCAGATGAAAAGCTGGGATAGAGTAAGAATCATTCATTATGTCTGGTTGGACAACACTGGACAAACTCAGAATCATTTCTATTTTGAGAGTATAAAGAATGTGTTAGAGTTATATTTACCACAGTAAAAGTAGAGTTACCAGACTCTTTCACCATTTTATGTTTCTGAATACTTCACAAATTTAAGTTTTTTAAAACTCTATCAGTATTTATACTACTTATTACTGTTTTCCATCCACCAAGACTGACCAAATGGCTCATGCATAGCCCTGTCATGAGTCAATAGCAAAGTGAGGATTTATACTCAGGGCCTGTGTATGAGTCCAGTGTTCAAATCATGAGATGACTCTGATTCCAGATATAGACTCAGATATGTCCTTTGGACATACAGCACAAAGACCACAACCAATAGCAGAGAGCAAGAAAAAACCCAGGGTGGGATTTCCTTTTCTATTCTTTACAGTCCCAGGACCATCTCTCCAATCAGGGTCTTGCTATTAACAAATGCAACATTTGAATACTTCAGCAGTTTAAAAAAAGAAAGAGGGGGAAAAAATCAATTTCTGTTCAGACAGGTTTTTTAACAACTCTGAAGTCCCCAAAACAGCTGTTAGAGAAACTAATCAAATTATTAGGATTGTGGAAATCACATTTAGAAATACAGTGAATAAAATGATGAGAAATAAATAGTATGTCTTCAGCCAACACATTCCTAGTCAATCCTACAAAAATATTTGATAAGAGAAGGTCAAGAAGAATTTCTTGGGCTCCTTTCATCTCCAAGCAGCTGCCCACCCCAGAGACTTGGAAGTCCTAGCAAAAGGCTTTAATAGCATTTGCAAATCTCCTGGGGCTTTTTGAATAAAGGGGTCGAATCAGTGCAAGAGGATTTTGCTGCAGAGGAGAGATGACCACTAATTTATTAAAATTATGAACATCCAAATCAAGGTAGAGAAACCCTTAAAAAGTTTTTTAGCGAGCAGTATACATACCAGTGAACTAAGCAGCCTTCACCTGTGAGCCGGCACTCATGGATAAATTTGATGCTCTCTCTGAAATGCCTTGCTCTGAAAACAAAAGCAGAAGGAGGATAAAGAAAGTGCTGCATTTAGTAAAATCACTACTTAGAAAGAAAGAAATATATCCGAAAGCTCACCTCACGCTGTTTCTAGAATTTAGAACTGAATACAGGTCTTACAAAGTAAAAGTTATTGTCTGCCAGTGAAACACAGATCTCACTGGTGTAAGTTATTTGCCCCTCTATCCAAGTAAGAGACTGGTATTTTAGGCACTACAGTGTGATAAACTTTATTCTGATGACTGTCGTCCGTATTTCGGTTTGTGTTTGATTCTTAAAAGCATGTGACTTGACCTCAGATATCCTTGTGTGCTCAGATATCAGGTGGAACTCGGCACAACTACACAAGCAGTTCTCCAGATATAATGTCTCTCACAAAGAGACACTACCTGCTACCCAAACTTATGCTTAACTTTAATTCTACCTCCTCCTTCAAGCCATGTGCTAGGGCATGTCTAAACATTGGCTATGTGAAATCACTCCCTTTTGTGTCTGCTATGAAAAAATTCTCAATTCAAGCCCTATTTTCTTTAGTTCCTTCCAGTCTTCTCCTTTCAGACAGCAGTACCCCTTCTGCCCATATTCAGGGTGTCAGCCTACAGCCTGCCTGTTTTAAAGCAGCAGAGGAGAAAACCTAGAGAAGATTCCGTTCACAAACTTCAGGGTTTATAATATCGTTATCCTTTACACATGCCCTTTTCACTTTAAGTGGGGCACAATGAAGGATAGCAAGCAGGCAGCTGTCATCATCTGAGTGAATATGCAGCACTGCCTCTTTGCATCCCAGTTCCAAGTTGCACACCCTGCCTTTCTGACTGCAAAGCCTTTGGCGCTGCCTGCAGTTTACCACAGTTGCAAGTAGCACCTCTTAGCTCAGAAGAGCCGGAGTTCATGGTGGCCTTTGAGTGCCTGGCAATTCAAGCTCACAAGCAGTAGCAGTGTAGGCAACACAGGCAGAGGAAAGAGGTTCTTAGGGGGCAGTCATTGCCAGGCCTGCTGGCAAGGTCAAACCTGAAAGCACACTGCGCTCAACACCCATGAAACACAACGTCCTGTATTCAAGATGTTTCCCCTTTCTGGGTGAATATTATACCACAAGGGTAAAAGAAAAAGAACCTCAGCCCAGCACCAGCAGCCACACAAAAATCAGGAATACCCACATAAAAGGAAGCTTCCCTTCCTGCCTAACAGTGCAGCTGCTGATACTGTAAACACTCCTGTCTTGAAGGACAACGCTGATGCAACAGAGTGTC
Organism: Motacilla alba alba; assembly: GCF_015832195.1. Lineage (NCBI taxonomy): Eukaryota > Metazoa > Chordata > Aves > Passeriformes > Motacillidae > Motacilla > Motacilla alba. The sequence goes on along the minus strand of NC_052017.1, from coordinate 68,341,000 downwards.
ACTGCCTGCAGAACTTGCAAAGGCAAGGATATCTAACTGGAATAAACAAAAAGAAGACCCCAAGCACGGGACTTCCTCTCCAATGCAGTTCCTGCATCACTGGATACAACATGGAAAACACAGCTAGAGAAGACCTGAGCAGCTTATTTGGAAAATCTCAAGGCACAATGCACTCCCAAGCCTTAGGACAGCAGGGCAACTGAGGCTTTTATGTTTCTCAAGGAACTGATGAAGCATGTGGGATAAGTGAAGACAGAGCTTACTAATGCACGTGTACTTGGACTGCCACGCCAAACCACTGTCACTGGCTGAGTTCTAACAAATCATGGTGCTCAGATCTGCCAGGGGAGCACAAGAGGTTTTACATAAACAAACTTAGAGGACAAATGAGATCTCTGGCTATGTGTGCAAGAGGCTTTGCTATTGCACAATGAAGAGCTTAGCTGAGATTGAAAGCATTCACTCAGATGCACCTTGGTTAGGTCTGTATTATCTGACCTGAGCTTCTCATCTTTTCTTTTTTTTCTCTAGAAAATCTGGCCAGGAGGGCAGCTTCACGCACCAGTGAATTTGTTTCAATGGTGTCACACAAGTTTTGGTAAGACACTTTCCACACTGGTTTGAAAAATATCTGTGGCTGTGCATAACACCCTTGCAAGGTACTAAACATCGTGAACTCCATTCATCCAGTTTTCTTCACCCTTCCTCACTGCTGATGCTCAGTCTGCTGATGTGCTTTCACATGTGTTTACAGGCATTCATGAAAACGAGAAGAGAAATAGTCACATCTAGAATTAGTGCTGCGCTATAGCACGCTGGCCCCTCCTCACCTTGAGCCAGAAAATAGGAGGTACGTACTCCTCCACAGCCCCATGGCATCAGCGTCTCTTCTGGAGCAGCAGACACAGTTGCCTAAACTCATTTTCGAGGTTATGGTAACATCACATTTAGATGAAAACTAAGATTGAGGACCAGTTAGCTGTGTGGCAAATGCCAGACACAAAGAAGAATGGTAAGTCTTACACTAACCACAGAACAGTTGACTATCATCTCTAACAGGAAAGCACTTGACAAATGCGTTGATTTGCAGCCCATTTGTTGGACTTCAGGACAATTTATTACATGATTATCTGGCTCTTGCATCTCCCAGCTGAAAGCTGGGTCCTGAACTGCATCATCTTTACAGTGGGAAAACACCACAGGAAGAACCACCAGTACAATGCCCCCACCAGTATGCTGCAGAAGTTATCTAAACTTAGGCATTAGAACGCTGTATAATTCAAAACCAGACCAAGAGCAGAGTTATGATACTAGAGCTGTGTTTTCATTCGCTGCTAGTTAGACTTCTACAAAGATTTACAAAGGTTAAAAAGACAGCATCCAAATCAGATACGACGAAGCATCTTGATGTTTCTTTCCTTTGGTGATGTAAAAGAAAAAAAATCTACCAAAATTTTCTCCTCTAAATAGGTCATCTGGCTTCTGCATTATCACCACTAACCACCTGACTGTTGGAGGTTAATTCCTTAGAAGCAGGCAGCCAAAGACAATTAACTGGAACAGGGTAGGAAGGGAAGATTTTATTTCTATAGAGATAACTTTTTAGTGATGACTTCTATAGAGGATGACATTTCTGGAGCAGTTACTGGCCCAAGGTAAAATTCTCACAGACCAGGGAAAATGTTGATTTAACATCTAGGAAGTACCTTGAGTATGAAAAGCGATTGCTTTCTCCCTATGCTTGCTAGGGGCAGAACAGGGGAGTAAAATAAAGCTTTTGAGACACTTTAGTGAACACCCTCATGCTAACAGGGGAATCCCTGCTGTATTTCCCTGGCAAGTCATCCCTCTGAGGAAAAGAACTCCACTAAACAAGTTTTCTAGGAGTAAATGTGCATCATACACAAAAGAAACCAGAGGTTTCCTTCAGAAAAACTGAGTGCATTAAGAGCTCACAGTCCCAAAATTCAGTGGGTAAAAGGCTTCCAGTTGGTCCTTGCTGTTGGGAAACAGATAAGAGAGCAGAATGCACCCTGTCAGTTGTGCCTTTCAACCACTGCTAAGAGAACACAAGGACCTGCAATACAGGATGCTGCTTGCTGTGTTGTTTTTTTCTCCCTGGAAAGAAACCAACATAATCCCTCTTCAAGAAGAAGAGGGGAGACATGCAAAGATGTTGCAGAGGGACCAATTCCCTTCCTGTTCCCTAGCTATCCCTCCCTCCACAGTGGGCACAGGCAGTATGGTTAACCACTCCTAGATAAGACTACCTCCAGTCCTCACAGGCTGAACAAAAATAAGTTCCTCTTTCTTTCAGAAGACTGCATGTGCAAAGCAAGCGATGGTGCTATTTGTGAGCATCATGATTTGATTTTACTTGAAGGCCTGGACTGTATAAAGTAAAAGAAGAAAAATCAGTTACTCATCAAGTTTTATTTTAAGTGATAGAATGTATCAGTATTAGAAGTAATGACGTTTGCTTGCAACCACCTGATACCAAAGCAAGTATTTTAGATGCCTGCAGCGTAACAGAAACAATACTCATGCAAATATTCTATCTTCTTACTGAAGCCTTAAGAGCCTTGGTACTGCGCCAGACAGCTCGAGCACAGGAGCTGGCTTTTCAATATAAAAACTCCTTGATACCTAACAGTGAGGGAATTGTACATTGATTAATGTTCATCATAAATGCCATCCTTTCTCTTTCCATTTCCAAATTTATCTCTATTAACAAAGGAAGTAAATTTAGAAAATGTTGTCAAAAATGCTAAACACTTCAAAATGCCAATGAACAATTAATGACAAGTGAATGTTTTCCTCTTATCTCATATTAGCTTTGCTTCCCAAAATTATATTTCTTTCAATGTATTTGTTTTTATTCTAAATATTAAGGCCATGGAAGTTGTCCATGACAAAGACATTAGCTCTGCCTTCTCATTACAGACCCCAAATTTACGGGATTAGGGTGTTTTTTATTGCGGATGGGGTGTGGTGCTTTTTTTTTTCCCTTCCCCTAAAATCATGACATAAATGCAGATTGAAAAGGCAAGTCATCACACATCAAGTGCCACACTGGAATCTTTCTAGAGTATGAGAAACACATGCTCTAAAAATATCGCCCAAAAGCATGAGCCAGAAAATTGCTGTGATACAAGAGAAAAGCAGTGCTGCACTTCCTTCCGTACCTACCAGGCCTCTTTCCACTACTTGTTTCTCTACCAGAACTTGGTAGCAGGATGTGGCTGAAACCCCTCTCATCTCTCCCCAACATAAAGAGTAAGCTCTAGAAAAAAGAGCTGGTCACCATCCAAGTTCTTTTGTTTTGATTTCTCTTTGGAATCAAGACTTGCCATGCTCAATTAAAACCAGAGGTAAATCAATTAGCATTATGTGAACTTTTGCAGAGATGAGAAAGAGCAAGGCTTGGATACCCTAGCTGCAGTATCTATGTCCTCAAGGTGAGAGTCACTGCAGGGCAGAAAACTCCCTGCCACGCCAGCTTGTACTAAGAGCAGCAGGGACTTCTGAGGCAGGTTCAAGAAGTCCCCAGCAGATTGTCACAGGGGTAGTTTGCATACAGGGATTTTGTTTTGAAGGCCCACTGTGAGCAATTTATTTCAACCTTTGAGGCACCAGGTTTCAAACCTCTTTCAAATATTTTGTTTTGTTAATGGCTGCAGTTGGCACTAAAAAAAATAAAATTAAATTAAAAAAAAAAAAAGAGGAACCAAACACAAAGATTTACAAACACAATGGCTAGAATAAACTGTGACTGAGTTAGGCCCAGACTCACTAAGGAATTCCTGAAGTTTAAGACCACAAATCAAGAGTGTTTACATACTGAGACTCCTCCAAACACACACAAAAAGCAGGGTGAAATGAAGTGTTACTGTGTTTTCTTAACGGATTAGACCCCACATTTATGTAAAACTCATTAGAGATCAGAATCAGAGCTTTCAGCAAATTTTAAAATAGGCGTCACGGTACCATGGGATTTCTGGGGTTTTGTGATTTACTTTTAAAAACACTTACAAGTTCTGCGAGGGTGAGTCAGCAGCAGGAATGCACAGATACTTCATTCCCTGTGTAAAGAAGCAAAAAGGTATGAGAAGAAAAGATTCAAGTTAAATACATTCATCCATCACAGCACAAGTTCTGCTCGACACTGGTGGAATATTAATGATTTTGAGGAAGCAACATCATCATTCAGACAAGCAGAGATCATGTCTATACAGATTTTAAAACACTTGCACCAACATATAGCTTAGTCATGCTTCTCCCAAGGGTCAATAGTGAGCTTCTAAAAAAAAGCAGCATCTTTACTAAAAAGATCTAAACTCCTTTCTAAAAACACAGTTGTTCTTATATTTCTAGGAAAATGAAGCTGCATCTTCTCCTGCCCTTCCCTTTCTCTGAACAGATGTTACAACCTGAAATTGTGATATGCGGTTTCTTTTAAATCACACAATCATTTTTCTTTACGCAGTTGATAAACCAAACAAAATGTATTCCAAAGAAGAAACATGTTTGTTGTATGGATTTTGTTTTTTTTATTTTTGGAAATCTTTAAGAAGGACAACCATAAAACTCATACTTTTCTTCCACAAAATTAGCCTCTCTTTCTTAGTCAGCTATCATAGTAAGCAACAAGATCAAGTAGGGAAGTTAGATAACCATTTCTGATGCATTAAAAATGTTACTGGATATATTTAAAACAACATATGTACAATCCTACACTACTGCTTTGCATTGTCAATGCTCATTTCAACTGTCATTTTATTTTCAAAGGTTTTTTTGCTCCTATGACTGTTAAGAAATGGAACACTTCTGAAAGCACATTTAGGTGACTTCTCAAATAGGACTTCCAAGAATACAATCTGCAGCTCAGACACACAAAAACTACATTATTCATGAGAACTCTAATGAATTATCTCAGATGCTGAGTTATGAATTCTTCAGATGCACTTGTAAAAACAAGTATTCAAGCAAAAGGGCCATTATAAAATGCACCTAAATGTATCCTTTTGTAATGATGTACACTCCTGTAATAATCCCACATGTTCAACACCACACGTGGAAAGTTGCATAATTATGTACAAGAGATCCTTTGACAACAAGGTGGAACACAATCTGCACCTACCAGGCATTTTATTTGCCAGCTGGGGAAAGAAGAGGAATTTTCACTGCTCAAGTGTGTGGCTACCTAAGGCAGCACTATCTACAACCCCTTTGATTTGCTGGCTCAGAAACCCCTCCATATTTCCCCTGCACATACTTTGTTTCTCCATTTGCCATTGCACAAAGAGCAAGCCCTTTTACAAGAGATCCTGACCCCAGCATCATGACACACCTCTGCCAGGTGCACAAACTTCACCATTATGTCAGAGAGATTGTGGGAAACAACCAGAAACAGTCAGAAACATTGTGGGAAGCCAGGAGGGCTCCACAGCCAAAAGCTGATCCAAAACAACTTGTACAGACACAGTAATTTAGAAAGAGTGCAGCAGCAATACCTATATTGATAGGCTGCTGAGCCAAGGATAATTAATTATATTGACAGATTAATTACGATAATGAGCATTTGTATGACACATCTGAGAGGATTATGTTGGACACTAGTATCCCTTCAAGTGAGCCACTCCAGTAGAATGAGGGCCTGAGACCCGAAAGTAAATTTACATGCTATTCTTTGCCCATCACCTCTAGCAACTCCATACCATTGAAAAATTGAAAATTGAGGGCAGGAGATGGGTTAGCTCTGGAGTACAGTGCATGCCAGAAGGTTCGCTCCTCCAGCACGCACTGATGCAAGTGGTTCCGCAGATTTCAGAAGCCATGGCACATGCTGAGTGCTTTTCACAGGCTGAGTGCAGAGGGGCTTTCAGATCGTGTTCACTCTAAAAGCAGAAGTAGCACCCAGCACAAATTTAAGACCTGCAATGTTCCTTTTTTTGTCATGGCTGGTTAGTTCCAACTACTGCAAGCACGCATGAAACCAGCCTATGAGAGACCACACATGGTCCCAAATGGCTCATGCAAAGCCTGATCCTGGACATCTTCAGCACTTACAACTTCCAGTGAAGCCCACAGCACACCTTTCATTACTGGACTTGCAAATGCTCAGCATCAGCCTGTTAGCTTTATTAATAAATCTTTTCAGAAAGGAGATGGTGTAAGTTACTGGAATTTGGTATTTTGACTGATGTATATCACCTGTGTTTTTGGAAGGCTGTGGTGATGGACTCCTCCCTGTGAGGAAATAATCACACACTCAACTCAGAAATAGTTAGAGGTGGGATTTCAAAAGTACTGGGCAGTGACCTAACCCATCTCCCACAAAAATCAACAGTGAAACTCTCAGCAACTTCGAGCCAAACACAGTTTGGCCAGAGTTGGTAACTCCTGAGGATCCCACCCTACCATCTAGTTTTGCTTCTCTTGGTTGAAATAATAATTATAATAATAGGATCAAATACCATTCATCGTAATTGGATACTTGAAATACAACATCACCACAAGATTGTATGAGTCAGGTACACATGAGATTCGGGATTTTTTGTGTAGATATTCCTATGTTGATTGCTGGAATTAGATTTTCCTCACACATACTGTACAGACTTTCTTTTGTTTTAAACATATCAGCAATAGGAAGACAATTGCTGAGCCCTGCTGTTTGTGACTCTTTTTGGAAAAAAAACTACCCAGGATCATAATATTTGTATATCTGTGCCCCAAGACACTACTGTCTTTCCTGTGCACAAAGCCTGCGGGTAGCGTCAAAGAACTGTCCCCAAAGGGATCTTTCAAGCAGAAAAGTTTTGACAAGCAAACAAACAGCTACCTACGACATTTAGTGTAGGGTACTAGCATGCAAGAAAGACAGAAACCCCACTATTTTCTTACCTAGAAGTTTGTTTGCCATTCTCAAACTGCAAAGCATAAAATGTTAGGTGGCAACAATCATTGGAACAATGACTATAACAGAGTAAGCTAAATCAAAGACTGTTAAAACCAGCTTCTTGTGAAAATTTCAACAGGCTCCAAATTTGTCCTAGTCAGCGGTTTCATTAAATAAACCCGAATCCAGTTGCAGATGCAATATCCCAGTTGAACCAATATGACTTATTAATAAAGATGGAAAGACAAATACAAAATTTATGTCAACCATATGGAAGTCTTTATTTACATCTTTTTAAATTAAGGACACTTTGTTCCCTAAGAATGACAATTCTGTAAAATTATTTAGTGAAGGAAGGACAGAACAATTCAAAACAAGTATTGTGCCAACTTCACCTACACACACTAAATTAGGTGCAACAGAGCACCTACTCATTTCAAGGCATGGTTTTTATTGGAAACAAAGGGAAAAGCCTGCAAAGCCTAAAAACTGATGACAAGAGAAACACCATTTAAAATCCTATACAAAGTAATACATCCCCTTTATTTATTGCATATTCTTGCATATATATTGTTATTCAAAAATTTCTTCAGCTGACAGCTATGTCAGTCATGCTTTATCTCTCCAAACACACTTTTCCTCAGAGTACCAAATTAAAATCTATTGATCCAGCCTTTTTAATTACACAGAATTTATGTATTTTATTAGGTAATATAACATCCCAAACATATGGAATGGCTACAGACCCAAGCTCCTAGGGCAATGAGATGCTGAACACAGCATTTTTCTGCTTATCTCGATTCACAACTACTTTCCACTTGTTACTTTGAAATCACTGCTCACTTTCCTTTCTCCCTCAATCACCTTTACCACCAAACACCCCTACCTTCCAACACAGACACCCCCCAGAATTTTTGCTTATTACTTACATGGTGAGCCTAACTGATGCCCACATCAAATAAAAGCTGTGCTTCCATTTCTTTTGGTCATTTAACGTGTTATCATTGTCCCAAAAAAATCAGTAAAATAAAATATAATTTACTTTTTTGTTTTCTGTTTCAGCAGAGTAACCACCAAAACTAGATTTCTCTTGTAGGCCCTGAAACTGAGTGCTGCAGTTAAACCGATACAGTGAGAGCTAACAAAACTATGGCAAGTATTCAGATTTCAAGATTGTCAAAGCTGAAACAAGGGAGAGTAAAGTAAAATTTCTAAAATTCACTGTTATTTGAGAAACAACAACACTTTCATCACAGATTCTGGAATTAATAAGCCAGTTCTACTGCAGTGACTATCAAGCGATTAAACCAGATTTCAGGTGCATACATACATATGCAGAAGCTTTACACTACACTCAATAAGGTATTAATGGAATTCTGTCAATATTCAAATTCCTAATTATTTTAGAGGTTGATCTACTAAGGTCGGAAACAGAACAGTTATGTCACATTTGGAAAAGTCAGTAAGACTAAAGAACAAGACTTTCCCAATATCATTAGCTTTTAAAAAAGATAATTACATCTTTGCTATTAAATCCAGTATTTCATTCAGTGCTAAGGAACACAGAAGTCCAGTATAGAGAAAACTCTGTTTCTATTCGACTTAAACAGAATCTTATTTTAAAAACTCCGAATTAATTTTAACTAAACTCGTAAAAACTGGCATTTGGGTTTTTTTGGAAGAACTTGTAGAATTTTGCAGTAGCAGAATGACATATCTCTAAGTGCCAAATGTCAATTAATGGGTCAATGACTGAAAACAGGACCTTTGCAGAGCACACGCAAATTCAATTGTACAATACCAAGAATGATTTCGGCTCTGAACAGGATAAAGTGCAAAAAGTACTGCAAGACAAATGCAGCACCTATACAGATGGCTGCTCCTTTGCAATGATCGAAGATATTCTGAAGTCAATGAGAATGATAATCAGTTTGATTACATCTTAACCATACTAATATGTTTTATATGTGAAAGGAAACTGTCCAGTGATTCTTACATAAAATGAGCACTCACAAAACAGCTTGCATGAGAATAAGAAGGACTAAAAGTGCCAGTCATTATTTCATATTCAGTGGGTTTTCCAAGTAATGTTTTTACAGACATTTTTCAGAATATCATCTTTGCCACTGCTGTACATACATTTCTGAGGTTCTAGTTGGCACTGGAAGGCTGAATCTAGAGTATCAGATTTTAAAAGTTGAGGAGAGGGGGAAAGAACTTCAAAATACAAAATTTCTGCTCTCCAAGGGCAAAGAGTAGGGGGAAGGGTCTGTAAAAAGAAGTTCAAAAAGAGCAGTATTGTATTTTTGGCATTAAAGATCTCTATTTAAATTTATGTAAAGATACCATCAACAATTTCCAAGAATTTTTTTTTTAAACATAAAACCCTAGACTTATATTTGTGAACCGAGATGCAAATAGAAAACCTCCAGCACCTGGCAAGTTCTTTCAGGTTAGTCAAAAACCATGTGTTAATTTGAGTCGTCACATCAACAGATGAGGACAGGAGGACTTATTTTTGTTTAGGGACATTTCAGCAAAAAAGCTAAAGTGGGAAACAGCCGGCACAAAGCTTCCTCAAGCCAAACCAATGAGAGTTTATAAAGGGTTTAGTCCAGTAATGCACTGAACTGAACCTGCTAAACTGAAAACCATTCAACCGTTTGTTTGTCCTTTCAGTTACTTTCTGTAGCAATCACCATTAGTGCTGATTTTATTAATGACTCATAGAAAATGCATTTGTGTTTCAGCCAGGGATAACTACTGATTGACTTTAGCGAACAACACACTCAGGTTTGGCTTTAAAAAATATCATAAACAAAATTGCAATTACATGAACAATATGAACAGCAGCAAATGGGATGTTTCTGCAATGGAATTCATACATTTCATTCTTGCTCTCAGGAATAATACAATGTCAGAGTTTTTTACAACGCTGGTTCATAGTTTTCTTAGGAAGTAGTCTCAGTGACACTTCTGAAAAGCTCCTTAAGGCTGGAATGTGCCAATCACAAATAGAAAGTATCCTGTTAAAACCCTCCTTCCCCATCTCTCCTCTCTAAAATTACAGGAGGAAAACGTTGAAAATTTAAGGATTTTGTTTTAATTGCACAGATATGTGGTTATTATTTCTAATTCTAACCCTGAATTCTCATTCTAACCTTTCTCATGAAAGAATGCAGAGTGGGAGAAAACACTAATGACTTTGTATTAAATTGTGGTTTATCTCCTTCAGGACACACAAAGAGTATTTACAGGACTTCAGCTGAGAGGACTTTGTTAGTCTGCCTTGACTACATTTATTCAAGCTCCCAGGCACGTCAGGGCATATCTGAGCACTACCAACCACACTTATCCCTGAACCCTCAAGGGGGTCCCTGAGTGCTAAAATAAAACAATATATCACAACTGCCTCTTTCTTTAAGGGAATGCTGGAACATGATCACTAGACCTCTGGAATAAGCTCACTTTACTTTTTTACAAGGGCACATAGTGACAGGACAAAGGGCAATGGGTTCAATCTGAGAGAGAGGAAGTTTAGATTAGATACCAGAAATAAATTCGTTACTGCGAGGGTGATGAGACTCTAGAGCAGGTTACCCAGAGAAGTTATGGATTCGCCATCCCTGGAAATGTTTGAGGCCAGATTGGATGGTCTAGTGGAAAGTGCTCCTGCCCATCCACAGCAGGGTGGTTGGAACTAGATGATCTTTAAGGTCCCTTTCAACCCAAACCATTCTATGATTCTGTGATTAGAAGCGTGGGTAAACACATTCCATATAGTGTCCTCTGCAGAGGCAGGTCAGAGCACTTGTCCTGTTCTGGTTAACACCACAACCAAGCAATTAGAAACACCAGACATCTACTGGTCTCAACATCCCTCACGCAAAGAGCTCACCATTGAAAGCTCCAAGCAGTCCTCATTCTCTCCTCCCTGCCACCTACCATGACAGGAATGTGCTTCCCTTGACACAGCTCGCGTGTGATGAGCAAGTCAAACTATGAACTAATTTAGTACATCACCAGAGCAGCCTCTGCCAGGGGTACCCCCTCATGAAGGCCTGGCCTGACACACTTTAAAAGCTGCTTTATGGAAGTCTGTTAGTGGCTTCTTAGTGGGCTACTGGGGTAATATTTGAAAAATTAGTCAGAACTCCCAACTTCACAAGCAGAATCAGTGCCCCAGGCAGGGCATTACTTCAAACTAGAATCATCTGGTGCCGCTACACCTGAAAGAAAAATGGTAGCTGTTTTGCTCAGCATGGTCTTCTGAAACATCTCATGAGGGGAAACCTTTACCATGAAAAGACAGCGAAACATCGCAGAGGAAAGTTAAGGTTTTTTGTTAGAAGAAGTGCTTGTCCACTTTCTCTTGAAGTTAACACAATGGCTGAAAACCAACAGCTTCTAACACTGGTGATATATGAGTTTAGTGCTACGGATGGAAATGCAACAGTCCAACTTGACTAAATTATTAATTTGTAGAGCTGGTCTTTATACAACAGCCATGACCTTTCTATATGATATTAGCACTCTGATTTTGAAGGCTGTCGTGCCATCTCCCTCTTTAACAGTTCCTATAAGTGTTTGGGTTGGATCTCAATGACAACAGAGCCTGCACATGTTGCCCAGGGATACCCAGCAGGGCCTTCAATTGTCATGTCATCAAGATGCAATTTTCATACATGAAAGGCCTTTTACAGTTCAAGACTTCTGCATGCTATCCAATATTGCAATACACTTTTAACAGATTGGCTGTTTTCACTTCCTGAGCAGCATCTCTCCAGAATAAACATATGTTGATGTTTTGTTAAAAAAAAGAAAATTACAGCTGATTGGTTTCCCAGTACTTCCCTTTTTAGTTAGTTCATGTTAAGCAGTGATATGCCTTTGAGTCCAGACAAATGCTTTTGGACTACTATCTGTGTGAGGACAGTCCTCAGACAGCGAAGGAGGAACAGATCAAGGGCAGCCCTGCCTAGAAGGACATGGGGGTGCTGGAGGATGAGAAGCTCAACACAGCCCAGCCATGTGCACTCAGTGGCCAGAAAGCCAACAGCATCCTGGGCTGCATCCAAAGCAGCATGGCCAGCAGGGCAAGGGAAAGCATTCTGCCCCTTTGCTCTGCTCTGCTGAGACCCCACTTGGAACACTGCATCCAGCTCTAGGGCCACAACACAAGGAGCACAGGAGCACACTTTCCTGCTGGAAAGGAGGGCTACTGAGATGTTTAAAGGGATGGAGCACCTCTCCTAGAAGGCTAAGGGAATTGGGATTGTTCAGCTGGTAAAGAGAAAGCTTTGGGGTATCCTAATTGTGGCCTTCTAGTCCATGAAGGGAGCCTACAAGAAAAAAGGAGAGGGACTTTTTACAAGAGCATGTATTGATAGGACAAGGGAAAATTACTTCAAACTGAAAGAGAGTAGGTTTAGATTAGATGCTAGGAATAAATTCTTTACTGTGAAGGTAAGACACTGAAACAGGTTGCCCAGAGAAGCTGTGGATGCCCCATCCCTGGAAGTGTACATGGCCAGGCTGGACAGCGCTCTGAGCGACCCGGTGTAGTGGAAGGTGTCCCAGTCCACAGATGGGGGCTGGGAGGAGATGGTCTCTAAATTCCCTTCTAACCTAAGCCATTTTCTGAATCTATGACTACAAAACAAATCACTAAAGCAGCTTTCAGCACTTCCAAAGTTGTCAGCTGGGGAAAGTGGGGGCATAAAAAAAGGACCTTTTTTTTTCTTTTTTTTAAGGGTAATTCCTGTTATACATACACATAAAAATATTAAGTCAATCCAGAAAGTGCAGCCATGAGAGAAAGAAGTTTCCCCAAACTTGTAATGGAAGGAAAGAATTAGAAAACTTGAAGGAGGTAAGGCCAAAATTATCACATTAAGTGCTAACTGCAAATATTATAGGTGTCTATAGTCAGAACCTAAATAGCTGCAAAAATGCAATCCACAAACTGTGCTAACCAGATTACTTGCATTGTGCCAGAGCTGCCAGTTCAGTTCTTCTAAAATAGCTGACTTTGCTTTCTCGAAAAAACACACATATATCGTCTAAAGATCACAGGTAAACATGCAAGATTATCAAGCTCAGCTAAAACTGCATTAAGACTTACAACAAACAGCCAGGCTTGAAAAATATGAAGCAAGATTCCATATGTTAATGCAAGCTGGTATGAATCCATTATCCATACCAGGTCTTCAGGCTATGACCATTTGATCTTATAAACATTTCTCAGTTTTTGATAGGTGTTCAGTCGTTTAGCTCCTCACTTTCTTCCAAAGGTCTGAATTTAGCAGCCAGTTGTACACTTTATATTTCATTCATAATCTTGACTCAGCACTTCCTCTTGTGATTTCCCCAGATACAAGCTTCTCATCTTAATACCTTATAAAACAGGTATATCACAGCATTCAGCAGTCATTAATCTGGTGCAGAGAAATTATACATCTTCTCCACAGCATCCTTATTTTTCCACAACTTCTATTCCTCACACTTACTGGTTCAGTTCCAGTTACAGCATTTTTTCCATTGCCTGTATTCTATTAATGCATTTGACTGTCTACTCAGGAAGTATGAAAGATTTTTCTAAAAGATCATCACAGAGCTTTTTAACTGTTGTTCCCTTTCAGACTAAGTCTTTGAAACCCTATTTCTATTAGGATAAAAATTTTAGAATTTGAAAGGAAGAAAGTATTTAAAATTCTTTATAAGGCAACCTGTCTGAGAAGTTCTTTATTTCCAAAGACACATTTCATTTAAGTTGTGCTGGCTGCATAAGCTGATAGACTTAGGCAAAAGAGATTATAAAATCATAGATTGTGCCAAGTTGTAAGAGACCAGTCAGGATCATTCAGTTCACCTCCCAGCCCTGCACAGGACACCCCAAGAGTTACACCATGTTCCCTTAGAGTGTTGTCCAAACACTTCTTGAACTCTGACAGGTTTGGTACTGTGCCCACTTCCCTGGGGATTCTGTTCCAGTGCCCAACTACCCTCTGGGTGAAAAAGTTTTTCCTGAAAACGAACCTAAACCTACCCTGAATCAGCTTCATGCTGTTTCCTTAAGTCCTGGTCATGAGAGTGAAGAGATCAGTACTTGCACCTCTACTTCCCCTCGTGAGGATGCTGAGGACCACATTGAGGTCTCCCCAGAATCTCCTCTTCTCCAGGCTGAACAGAACAAGTGACCTCAGCTATTCCTCAGAAGGCTTTCCCTCAATGCCCTTCTTTGAACACTCTCCAATAGCTCAGTGTCTTTTTTATATTGTGGTGCACAAAACCACACACAGTAGTTCAGTCAGCAACTAGCTTTTCTCTGCCTTCCCCAGCCCTCCACCCACCCACCATATCAACACTTATTTAGGTAGTCAAATTCAGGAAAAAAGAGGGGAAAACCACTGCTCTGGAGACAGCATGTACCAGATTGAGACGATATTGTTAATGGCACCAGAATACAAAGGAAAAACAGGTAACTGTCCTCTTAGGGTGCTCTGGCTAACTCTGCAGAATGAGGGGGAAAAATCAACATACTGAAAATAAAAACCAAACAAATATTCTGAAGCCACAGAAAACAAAGAAAGAAAACTGACATGCATACAGAGGCAGCACACATGCAAAAAGCTAATCTTAATGCAGTTCCTCATTAACTGAGTGAACAGCTGAGAGCTTGTGGCAGGGGACAGTACAGGCATGCCCACATGAACTCTTGTTGATTTAAAATCTACATTACTGTGATTGTTAACAATGTCTACCAGATGAGTGCAGCATCAAAGCTTCCTGTGACACAACAGGAGTCAATCTGACAATAATAATGCTATAAATAAATTAATGCCAAAGGACTCCACAATCACAGGCAACTGGTAAAGGGATTCATACATTTACTAGATCAAACCTCTGGTGCAGGTCAAGAGCAGCAGCAAAATTACTGGTAACTGACAAATGTGTGGTGGACTGTGAGAAAGAAGCTGCTGGTTTCAGTCCATTTCCTGACTGATGGACAGGTGTCTGCAATGCTCACAACAGTCACCACAACTGGCACCTCAAAGTGTCTCAGACAGACCGTAGACTGTGAAATGCTCTGGCTCTAAAATGCAAAGCTTAAAGACTGCTATAACCCAACCTTACCTGAATCAATTTCCACACAAAAATGGAGCATATGAGAAAATCCACCTTTATCTCTAGAAATATATTCCAGCAATTACTAACCCGCACACTCAAAGTCTTGCTTACTTCCAGTCTGCATCTGAGACACGTCATTTGCCAGCCACAATGACATGCAGTCCTGATGTGGACTTTCCACACGGGGATCCACAGAATGCCTATCCATCCCTGCCTCTCTTTGGGGTTGACACCTCTCTGGGACGGGGTCTGAGCACCTGTTTGACAAGAACAGCTCAGTACTCCTCCCTCTCCCAGGACTCACGCTGTCCTCCTTCCTGCTTTACAAACAGCAACCACTGCCCAATGCAGCACAGGAAGCATTCTTCCTTCTACCAGCATTTAAACCTGTGGTTGTGGGCAGGAATGATGAGAGAATGAATAAGAATGCTTGTAAATTCAGCTTCTTGGACATGACTGCCCACCACAGCCTACACTTTCCAGAATGAGATACAGCTGTTTTGAAGCTGCTGCACAATCCACATCAACAGTCTATTTAGTTTGGGCTCAGATTCATCTCCATGAAAGCCCCAGAAGAGTGGTAAACACCTGGAAAATCCAGAGACAAACACCTCAATGGACCTGCAGCCTTCTTTTTCTGTTAAGATTATCAAGATTTACCTTTACATACCTTAATTCAAGCAACTGGAACAAAAATTTTTCTCATCTGCAAATGTGCTGAGGGTGCACTCGATCCCTCTGTCTATGTCACTGATGAACACATTATACAGCAGTGGTTCCAATACAGACCCCTGAGGGGCACCACTCATGACTGGTTTCCATCTGGACATTGAACTACTGACCCTCTGGATGTGACCATAAAACCAATTCTTCATCCACTAGACAGTCCAGCCATCACATTCATCTCTCCAATTTAGAGAAGGATGTTGCAGGGTACCATGTCAAAGGCCTTACAGAAGTCCAGACACAAGACAACCTCTGTTGGATGGATCCTACAGGTCACTGCCAGACATACTATTATCTAAAGCACATTTGGAGACATGTTCCCCCATCTACCTTTCACTGTCTCATATTCTGAATAAAAATTTTAAAACCTAAACTAATGGAGAAATAGAATAGAAAAAGCAGGGGGCAAGAAACCTAATTATTCTCCTCTGTTCATGGCTCTTATGTGGATTTATAAAACATCTGTGAGTGTCCCATGGGCAGCCATCCAAAGTGCTCTGGAGGAAAAAACTTGATTCACCAAGGCTGCTGCCCCTGTGCATCTGAAGGAGCACACATGGTGCTGCTGGACACCGCTCTCACTCATTACATCTGAAATAACAAACCTCGTTCCGTACTGCAGGCACACCTTTCTCTTGGACATGCTACCTGCTACCCATAGGGTTTTGCAAGTGATAGATATTTGTACACAGGGTTTTCCATGATAGATACTTTTATCACAGGAGCTATAAACATGCATCTTTAAACTACAAAATTCTCACCAAATTGGTTAAGATCCTGTATACTAACGGTGCGCTTCGTTGGAACAACAGCCTTAGAATGCTCGCTGAATATACTTCAAACTCAGTTTTATTAGAGGAAAAACTTCTTTGAAACAGTTTATACAAAAAGAACTAAAGGGAAATATGGCAAGATAGTTCAGGCCAAATTTTAGCAATTTTTTTCCAGTGTAAATCACTTGAAGTCTTACAAACAATTCTGTGTCATGCACTTAATGCAAACTAGCCATGTCTAAAGAACATGGAAGAAGTCTTTGACTCCAACTAATTTTATACTTACTTTTTCCTGTTATTCCAGCTTGAAAGTACTCATGACTTCCTAAACTTTGATTATGAGCCACCATGAATCAGACATCCATAAGGGTTTGTAAATGGTGATTGAGATAATGTCCAAAACCAAATTTCTATAAGAAAACTTTCTTTTTAAGTATATCTCAGTAGGCACATGTGACCTAAACCAATATAATACTTGGTTGTGAAACTCTTCAATCATTTTCTAATAGCTTACTAACTTACGAGGAACTGAAGCAACCTATACCCAAAACCGAAGTCACACAGGAAAGCACTTTTTAAAAGGAAATGTGAGAATTTCAAACAACCAGGTAAATACAGTCTGTAACATCACAGAGAGGGACAATGCCTTGAGTTACTACAGTAGAAAACAGTTTTACAATCTGTAGCAAGTTGGTGTTCACTGCATAAACTGATGTTTGTTTCCATTTCTCCAGTATTGCATTCTTGACTATGAAAGACAAAGAGAAATTGGACATTTTCATTCTCTACCCACAAGACCCACTGTGTATAGAATCAGTACTTCTGATACACCACTTTAAGTGCTCCACTCAGGGGTATTATTGCATCAAAACAGTGATGAAACTTCAAAATCTGACAAGCAAGATGTGGTTAATTTGTGACTTCTGAGAGCTAAAGTATGCATCCATATTCTTTGTTCCATCCAGGGGCAGAAAAGACCAAATTCTCTTTGATAAAAGCTACTAAAACAGTACTGGCTTTTCAATGCCTAAAAACACTTACCTTCCTTAATATGCACAGAAAGCTTTGTCTAATGAATTATTTGTATAATTTCCTACAGATTCCTACATCTCCTACACGACTAGGGAATACTGGAGATAAAATATTCTTAGTTAAAGACAAAGGCAACTACTGCAGAAGCAAAGGCAGCTTTTTACAGGTGATCAGTATTCACATAAATGCAAACACATGAAACAGGGAATCTCAAGGAAAATATTTTCCCTTATCACTGCAATTGCATGTTGAGAAGTCTGAATAACATCAGATGATTTCTGAACACAAAAGTAATCACTTTCCACGAGTGAAATTTGGGGAGAAAGGTGGTGAGTGATACACACAGGGAAAACATTCCTATTTGATTTCAGCGGACGTGAGAACAATCCCCATGCACAATGTGGACACACAAGCTGTAAACAAACCCACCTAAAACCTGGCACGGATGTAAATAACAAAGGAAGCAACCAAACCTAACAGAAGTTTTCTAGGCTCTTGTTCCTAAACAGAAGCATTCACTGCAAACAATCACTGCAGTAAGACCATGACTGATAAAGTAATCAAAATTAGCTCAGCTCCCAAACAAATGGAATTTGAAATCCTTACACTACTTTAGGAACTGGGGAGGAGTTTTAAAGGAGCTATACTGCATGCAGAGAAAATTGAAGGCACAGTTGGAAGCAGGGGGTGATTAAAACAAGTCCATCCTCAACCAGTCGTGTTTTTCATGTGTTTGTTCATGTGCCACTATTACTTTTGAGACACTGCTGTGGACCAGATTGGGAAGAGAGCTGGGTAAACACAATCCTTCATGTCTTTTGTGGTGATAACTAGAGGAAGAAATGGTGACCTGGTTATATTTAAACCACAAAAGCTCCCAGTTCTATTTACCGTGCAGCCTCACAAACAGATGCATCACCACAAGCAAGGAGGTGGGGTGTGGGCTGCCAATACCACCACCACCACCACCAGCAGAAGCACTGGCCTAAGGCTGCAGCTGATCTGTACCATAATCAGTCTTTCGAGTTTTCTAATCATGATAAAACAAAACAAAATTCCATTCATTTGAAAGACCAGCACCCTAGAGGCAACATGACACCTCCTTTACTCAGCACAATGTTTATCTCTTTGACTTAAAGCACTCTTGGAAGTCAGTCTGTTTCAGACTTAACAAGCATCAGGCACAACACAAGTCAAATGGACAGCGTAACAAAGTCAACAGCTAAAGCACATTTTACTTTATGAAGCACATTTACAAATCTGCTTCAGCACATTTATAAATTCAAGGTCAACCAAGAGTTCACCATTATCTTGATATTGGGGTTTACTGTGACTGCTGGGAACACCTCTTGTTTGGCTTACCTATTGACTTGCCTGGGAGAAGTGGAAATTCTGTAGTTTAAGGACTGAAATCACTGGAGATATTTTGCATGAAGAAAAAGAAAAGCAGACATTCCCAGAGGTATATGAGGGCTAACACCAACAACTGCCTTACCCACATTTTTGAAGGAATAAACAAATATTAGAGGATAATATCTCCTGACATAAATCAAATAGCCAGATTTTAAGATGCAGCAAAGCCCAGGCAGACTCCCCTCCAAGGTAAGCTGGTGTAAAGAAGAAATCATAGCATTCCAACAAAGCAGACCTGTATCCTGTTCCCAGCTCCTTCCCTGCTCAAGATAATACAGTAAATACAGGTCTTCAGATGAGTTTCCCTTCAGTAAAATGGGAATAATACTTTATGTAAAGTTTTGGAGATGGCCTGCTATTTTAGATCTATTATGTGAGGATCACTGGTTCCTCCCACACTCCAAGCCTAAATAAGGCAATTTCACATAGAAATGGACTGCAAACCCATCTGCCATAAAGATACAAGGAAGGAGCCAGAGTACACAGAAGGGTTAGTACTGGGGAAGGAATGTTGTTTATGTGATGCTTAAACTACACACAGAAGGAAACTTACCTTTACTATTAAAATTATAACATAATCCCATTATTGTGTTATACAGATTGCCAGTGTAGTTCTATTCCCTTGTCTGTTACATTTCTTGTTGTTGTAACGGCAGGAACAACAAAACCTGTGGCTGGATCTCAAAACTACAGCTTTCAAGAAAATCAGTCTTAAAACATCAATTGCACAGAACAAAAAATTAACCCCAAGATGACTGTGACAGTCAACTGCAAAGGAAGGATTTACTGTGGAGTCCCCCACAACTCTTACCTCAAGCATAGGGCGGGCACTGTCATGGATTGAGAGAATGTGCGTAATGTTATTCTTACTCAATTGCTCTACATCTCGGGCATCTGTGATAGAGGGAAAAAAGGAAGATAATTTTTTTAATCTCTTGAAATAGCATTTCCATTGTGCATGTTGAAAAGTTACTTATTGTTGATACATTTCTTTTTGAAGCTGCATGAAGTCAGGCAAAACCTCAAATGCAGCTGTTCTAGAACACCATCATCAGAGTGGGTAATGGGAAGACACACTTCTAACTCCAAAACAAATTATATACTATATAAAGACCAAGCTTAAGTGACTCAGGAATGTGTTCTCAAGTCAGAAGTTTCATGTATTTTGCATCTGAAATGTAAGTCTGTGCATGCCTGTGTGCAGGTGATGGCCATCTGAACCCGCACTCAGAGCTGTACAAGAAGTATCTGACCTCCTCTCTACCCACAAATCCCCCTTCAGGGAATACATTTTCACTGGGGAAACAGACCCTGTGATATCCAGGTCTGAGAAGGGAAGCCAACCAGATCACTTGAATTAAGGTCTCTGTAGACAAGCCAAGACAATAACAAGATTCTTACTTTCTGTGAACCAGCAGAGAAAAATGTGCATTTAGCCAATACAAATGATAATTTTAAGTCTAAAGAGAGACAGGTGATAAAGACATCGAATGTATGAAAAAGCAAAATACTACAGCAAGGAACTGCAGTTTTGAAAAGGTGGTTCCTAGACCTGTAACCAAGGGGTTTCAGACATTCAAAACTGGAAAGAAAACTGAGGTGACTGAAAATTTGATGCTAGATATGGCAACACCATAGGCTTGATTCTATGAGGAAAAAAAGGGTAAAACAGACTATCTGTCATCAGTAAGCAACTTTCCCCATACTAAACTATCAGCATGTCAAAAAACGACCTGAAAGAACCACTAATACAGGTAAAAGTTAGCTTGTGCCCATCTACTTTTGACCTTTTTACTTGAAAATGGCACAGCACACCATGGTAAGTACAGCAGTGGTTTTGTGATGGGAACACCTGCCTTCGAAACCTGCCCATACAATCTTTTCACATTAGCCTGGTTGCACACAAAAAGAGAGCACTGACCACAAAGGTTTCAAAACGGCTCTCTCTAGGTACAAAAATAATAGCATCACCTGTACGTTCTTTATGTACATGCAAGAGTTCAATTAGCATCTCTTGGGTTGTCTTATCCACCTGCTATAAAGTTTCAATGCTTTTTCTACATCACAAAGAAGAGCTGGACATTTAATTATACTGCCCCATAGACAGGATCCAAGTGAGCACAGTAACAAGCAATGAAATTTAAACCTAATCCAATTATGAAAGCTTCTCTACAGCTAATAAAATTAAGAAAAGAGTTAAAACTGCAAGGATTTTATTCACTACTGCTCAAGCCTGCATGATCAACACAGATGCCTAATCCTTCAAGAGAGAATTAGCACAAATTGTGTCTGAAACAGAATTAAAGCCTAGCTCCACAGAACAAATAAAATTTCCTAAAAATCTCAGAGAAAACATTTCAAAGGAGAAATACTAATGCTTGCCAGGCGACGTCCTCTAATCCACCTGACCTTCAGATTTTTTTAACAGTTTGTAGGACAGTCTCAATTCCTTAGGGAATGCCTAAGCAGGAACGATTTGGAAGCCCAGAAACCTAAGTGCCCCTAAAAATCACTGTTTTCTGTCTTACCAAGACGAAGGGCAGACTTCAGAGCCTGCTGGCTGGAACTCGTGGTGTTAAGGTACACCTAGCACAATGAGACTCCAATCTCTAATTATCAGTATGACCTATGTGGTAAGAAATGTCTTGCCACACAAGGCAAACTGCTTTAAAAGAAGGTATGATCCAAATTAAATGCTGACTGCTTTGAACCAGTTTGAAAGGCTTAATGGACATAGCACAACTCAAAGTGACTGAAATACCTTAGTTCTTCAGTTAACAGAGACTCTGGATAAAGGAATTTCAGCAAATCAAAACTATACACTGAGATTTCAGATATCCCTAGAAACAAGCTGGAAATGGCCATCTCAGACCTACATCACTGGGTAGCCAGCAAGTCCTTAATATTTTGGGAAATAAGCATTCAATTCACTAAAGCAGAGGAGACAAAGCTTCCCAGCTACTATCTGGATTTGAATTTTAAACAGCTTACAAAAGAAATTCCCCTGGTTCCCCAGCACCTGCTTTAAGTCTCTACAGATACTACTGATAAGGCTATTTAAACGGCAGTACAAATAAGATATCCTGTCTCATACCATAAATAACAAAAAAAAATTCAGAAGTTATGTAAAGAACCACCAAAAACCAAAAGAACCACCACCACCACAGCAATTCTAATTTCTTTGCTGTAGCACAATGCTGTACAAGCACATCCCAGCTCACATTTTGAAATCACAGTGTGAAACACTCCATTTTCAAATGTTAGGATTAAACCTACTATTAGAGCCCCCTCCTGTGCATCCCCTAAAGGGTGCCTCAAATGCGGTATTATTCTTCAACAACAGCTTACCTAGCATTCTGTTTAATACAGAAAAATGCTTCTCAGCCTAATGCAGATCTGGACTTTTGAGTAAAGCCTTTGGGAAATTCTCTCTTCACACAAAATGACACAATTCACACAGGGGAAGTCTTCCTCTCTCCCTCCCACATTTAGCCTTTTTTCCCTCCGTTTCATACTATCACTCCACGTTCAACCTCTATTCGTGCAGAGAGCTGCAAACACTTATACACAAAAGTAAGGCCAAAGTCATCAAAATGGGACCAGGGCCTCAGAATTTGTCTCCCTGCAGCTCTGGGAAGCCTTACTATGTGCTGGGGAGAAAATCACCAAGCGCAGTGGGCTTCCATCCCCGTCAGCAAAAGAGAGACACAGCTCCAACCACTGCAGTTAAAGCACATCAATGACTGAACAACTCCAATACTCCAAATGTACCTACAACCATGCTCTCTTACTTCAGTGTTTTAGTGCCTCCACAGAAATGCAAGGTGAGGGATAAGGACTTCCTCTCAGACAAGGCAAGTGAGTCCAGCATGTACATGAGTATTAAGTCTCAATCTGCAGATGTATAGAGACAACTTCATCATCAAATCTTTTTGTTTTTATTATATAAGGCAAATTTTTGTCTACACTTTCTCTTCTGCTTTGGAGAGAGCTAGATATAGAGACAGCCACCTAAAGAAGAATATCCTATGCAGTGGTTCAGAGCACTAAGAGCTATTACTGAGAATGGTTTCCCATCAGGAGAGCTTTGTTCCTGAATCCAGTTATGTGCAGTTACAGACACACACACAATCTGTGTTCATGAACAAAACCTCCACCTCTCCTGTCTCCACTTCATGCTTTGTTCTAAAATATATTTTGTCCCATCCTCTCAGAAGAACCTTTTTGAGGAGCAAGAAGGGTGGGGAAAAGAGGTCAGTACTCTGTTTAATGGAGTACCAATAGTCTTCCTTCAAAAGGTGAAGCTGAAAAAGGTAATGGTATTTCCATCTTCTCCTGTTTTCAGTATCTGATATAAAGCCTTAGGAAATGGAACTTAAAAAATAGTAAGCAGATGAGAACAGGAATTAACTGACTTTAGAAACACAGCAGAACTACTTGGTGGGCATTGCCTTTTTATACACTTAGTAATGGGAAGGGCAGAAATTTCCCCAAGACTCTCCAGACCATCCACAGCAACACTGGACTCTTTGGGGAAATTAAACCTCATATTGTGGTTTTCCCCTTCAAATTAAAAAGCCCCCAAATATTCCATGGAAAAAACCTTGAATGATTACAAACAAGGAAGAACACAAGTGCTTGAATATTCAAGGTAGAAACACTCTTGAGTGTCTGGTTTCTGCTACTGCCACACCTCTTGGTTTGGAAGCAAACAGAACATCCACTAAGAATCTCTCATCAGAAGAAACAGATTTTGTTTTCCATTTGTGCAGAGAATCAGGCTGTCCTGTCAGTCCCTTAAGGAACAAAGCAACCATTTTTGTTGTGAGCACAGGTGAGTTTCAAGGGCCATCGGGTTTCCAGTGCAGAAGACAAGTGGACAAGCAGTCCCACAATGAATTCTTTGTCTTTTGAGAGGACTGCATTTCATCTGTAAGGTACAAACGAAACAAAACAAATTTTCTCCAAAACCAGAGGCAGAAAGAGGAGTTAACTTCCTCTTTCTTTTTCCCTCTTAGCCCTCTACTCTGCCATTTGCAAAGAAATAACTACTCCTTCACTTTCACAGAAAAATCCCAAGTGCTGTTTCCTTCTGGGCTTTCAGACCAGACTAAGTCTTGTATTTTATATGGACATCTATGGTTCTTCTTGAATTTTTCTGCCCTCTAGCTGTGCAATCTCAAATATAACCTCTCAGGAGCATACCACACTTTTCATGTGCTACTGATGAGCTGAATCATGCTTATAGAGCCTGTAAGATAGCACTTGAACACATGCCAAGATCTGTGCTCATTCAGGAAAGGTTTCCAGAGACATACTCAAGCTCTGTCGACTTAGGGGGATTTCAGGAGATACTTCAGTGCTTTCCATAATCAGCACTACATGTAACTTTCTACCCTAAAAACCATTAAGGTGATTATTAAAGCCCCTCTCAAGTCTATGTGCTTAGCTTAGAGGTTTGTGCAGCACCAAACAAAGCAGAAGCAGCAAGCTCAGCTCCCATTTTTGCCACAGGTTCATTTCACAAGCTGTTTCTGGGCCTCAGTTTATCTCCCAGTCAAATGCAGAATTTGCACTACTCTGTCACAGACTGCATTTAAGTTTACTAGGCCTAAAAGCAGAAATATAGCTGAATGGTGAATAATAATTCCCCAATCAGAGCAATTCCTGAATGCCTTCTCCAGACAAAGCCCTCCAGAATTAGTGTTTAACATCTCAAATATCCTACTTTCACTCAGCAGAAAGGCACCCATCTAGAAGAACTGTGCCTTTTCCCAGCCTGCCAGTGTTCCCAGAGGTCTCCCATGCAGCAGCGAGGCAGGAGTGTGAGTAGGATGGTACATTGATTTAGTTCTGGAAACTGCATGCCCAGGCTCCCTGAGGAGCCACTGGGGAAAACTATCCTCCAGAGGGCAGATCAGAGCGATTTACAGACATTCCCCTGACTCAGCTTCAGGAGAAGCTCCCTCTTTTCCACCCCAGCTCAGGGACTCAGACAGTGCCTCGAATTCTCAGCCCTGTGTCTGGGCAAGATGCACAACACCAGGGATTCAGAGTTTCCTCCTCTTACTGACAAGATGCAACTTTATCCAATTTCAAGCTATCAATCTTAAGCCGAAGAATGGGAGACTGATCAAAAATGCATTACAGGAAATAATTTTGTAAATCCCTCCCTTCATGAGTAGCTAGTCATTTCAGCTGCCTAAATCAGGATACTCTGACCAATCCCAACTGCACATGCTGCTGAGTATTTCTCAGTCAGTGATCCCCTTCGTGGCAGTCTCAACACTCACCAGTCACTTTTTAAAAAAGCCTCACAAAGCAGAATACGCCCCAAGAACATCAGGATCAAACTCCTCCATAAAAATACACTGGTAATTAACCAACAACCTGTTCCTAAATGGGATGACTTCACCGCACAGAGAGCTTGCTGCAACTGCTCCCAAGCAGTGAGGCAAGGGGATGCTGAGGGACAAGGAATGCAGGAAAGGGTAACAATTGTAAAAGCACACTCTCGTATTAGTGAAGTACTTTAACACTTATCTTTTCTTCACCAGGTATGGTAGCTTATCTGAGATTATAGCAGGTACTTGTGAGGGTAGAATGTAATGATTAAATGCAATATAAGCAAAGGTCACAGCAGTAAATAAACGGACATTTTGTTTGTGTTTTTAATCAATTTTAAAAAACAGACTCCATAAAACAAACAGAGGGGTTAAATTTAACTCATCCTCTCTTTTCCGGAGGTAAGCAGAAGCATTACACCCTCTGCTTCGTTTTCAGCAGGTTCCCATTAACACTCCCCAGCCACAGCAGCTCCACCTGCACGCCTCTGCTCTCCGCGCGGGCGTGACCTGCCCTGCCATTCCAGGGCCGCTCCCAAGGCACACCGAGAGACACAGGGCCACAGGCCTGGCGTGGGCAGAGATGCTGACTCACTCTGCAACCCTGGCCAAGTCCCCTGCTCTGAGAACAGAGCTGCACCAGCAAACAGATGCTCCCACCGAGTTTCACTCCCCTGGGCAAGGGCTTACCAACGGGATGGCCGTGGTGAGAGGGACTGACTGGGAGCCACGTTACCAGAGCCCATCCTGCCCACCCTACCTGAAACCTGAAGGACTCCATGATCAAACATCTTCCCAATTCCACCCCTTGCCTGAATTACTTCAGGAAGAGAAAAGAAAACAAAAAGAGGAAGCAACATGGCTGTGATCAAGTTTTAATTTTGTCATCAGACCATGCAGTGGTCCATCCAAAGGGCTTTCAAAACTATCCTCTTGGCCTTATTTTCTTTTTTTCTCCTATATTTTTCTTTTTTCTTCTTTCATTATCAGCATGAAATCACCTCTATCCTCTCATTTTCCTTACCATGGCACAATTAATTCCCTCACACAGTAGCCATTGTACTTGTGTTTATGGTGTGGCAAAAGGCAGTTTTTAACCTCACATGTACCTCCAGGCTGCCTTCCAAACTTATCTTAGCTCCATGTCCCAAGGGGCAGCAAGCACTGGATCCAAAGTATGGGTCAGCAGATCCAGAAGCAGGTAAATCAGGCAAAAACCACTGAACTCACAGGTTTTGGGATGGGAAGGCATGGAAGGAAGAGTGGGCATGAGGCAGAGAGAAGGTGCAGCACCATCTAAATTCAGTGTAGATGTTGCCAGCCTTAACAGACTGGGTGTGGTATCAGACAGCCCAGGAAGGACAGGATATCTATTGCAGGAGCTCCTGTGAGCCCTACTTTGCTGTTTTACCCGAGCATAGGAAATATGGAGTCTACATCTATCAAAACAACTGTACATGCACAACTGGTTTACTTCTGAGTAGGGAGAGTCAGCCAGAACTGCTGCTAAGAGTGTTTTGAGAACAGGTCATTTATTTGGATGTCTGCATAAGGTTTCCTGTGATTTCTAAACGTGTCTGTTTTTCTGTACACAAAAAATAAACCTCATGCATGAAGGAAAAAAAAATCCATAGAAACTTACATCTGCAACAGAGACAGTGTGAGTATCAGTGGTCAGGCTGCAACCAGCAGACATATCAGTCTCACAAGCGGTGACAACAGAACTCTTTAGCAGTTGTTATAAATAACCAAAATAATGAAAGCAATGAGCCAGAGGTATAGTAAGCCTTTACTTATAAGGAGGACTTGCAATAAGCCTTACAAAGAATCTGCCTGGCTCACAGGCTTCCTTGCCAAGCACGGGAATCGTTTAAGGCAGGGCAATGTTTGGGAATTCCAGCTGAAGCATGCTCCAAGGAGATGGTATTCATTTTACTTTTCTCAAAGTACTTGCAGCACAGCACACAGACCAGAGAGTAAACGAGTTCTTCTTTAAGTGCTACCAGTTGAATCCAGACATGAAGCAAGATGGGGCTAAAAAGCTATAGAGATACCAGAGAATTCTGAGTGCCTGCAAAACAACACCTTAAGACCCATGCTAAGTAATCCTAGAGATAATAATAAAACTAATCTTACCTTTAAAGTTGCCAATGAACAAGCCAGGCAGAATCTGTGAGAAAGAAATATAGTATCAAATATAGATATCTTGTGGTAAGACAATTTGACAAAGTTCAATTTGCATACAGGATGGAACATACTACTTTAGCAGACTATTGTGAAATGCAATCTAAAACATGCTGACAACTTTTGCAACCTTCTCAAACCAGATAGCTCTAGGCATGCTGAGCTTTGACAGCATTCCTTGGCAGATGGGGGTTATTAATCGTGAGGATTCTTTCACTTAATGGAGGCTCTCCAAGGACAGCAAATGTAGTTTACAAATTACAAAGCAGCCTCACAACACAGCCCTCCCCTGCCCCCCGCAGCAGGGTAACAGCTACCCTCATGGAACTAATGATGAAACTTCACACAGCAAAGGTGATTTGCCTAAAGTTGCTAAGGAAGCTGGACAAAGCCCTGCAAAATGACATCCTTTGAGGCTTTTGAAGTGCAAAGCCATGCAGGTCAGGGCTACAGCACTGTGGAGCTCTTAAAGGAAATCACTGCAAAAAGTGACCTGTGTGCTCACATAGCAAGGGAACTGCTGAAAGTCTGAGAAATGCATGTTTCTCTCCCAGATCTACCCCTTCACCCCACACTCTCGGATGCCTGCATAGGTGTCAGTTACAGGACGTTCTTTAACTTCACTTCAGCCTCTTTCCATAACAAGCACCAGGTACTAGGTACTTGGGGAGTATCAAGGAGTTTCAAGGTCTGCCCAAGGACCAGCATGTGCTTAAGGGCACGTGCATGCACAGACACAGAGGCAGGTGACACTGTAGTGCTACCCCTCCTACTCTCTCATAACCCTCCCAAACTTGGGAACAGCAGTACAGACAGCAAAAAATTGCCAGGCACACCGAACAACTGGCCAAGATTTTTGTTCTCTGCCACCTGAAGTCCCTGACCCACACCCACATCCTTTGAGGAGATCAGAACTGTGGCAGTGAAACCATACGATCCATTTTTCTTCAGTCCATGCATAGCACACCACCAGTACAGATATATCAGCACTGACTTAGCGACACCCCAGTGACACCACAACAGCAGCAACAGCCTCTCAGGCACAGCTATTTAAAGGGAAAACTCCACCCATTTAGGAAAGTCATGAAGGACTTTTCATCAGGGATCATTGCCACAGACTCGGTTTCACTGCAGCCTTCCTGCTGAAAGGTGACCCAGCTCACCATACACAGGTTAGCAGGGCCAGCAGAAGAGCCTGTAAAACAGCTTCTGACCTGCCCTAACTTCACGGCTTTCATCTGGTCAAAGCATCATGTTCGCTGTTATTTATCAAGCCTTGCGGGAAACAGTAAGGCTGCAGCATCTCCTGCACTCCTTGCAGCTTTGGTTTGTGCTAACATTCCTCCCTTTAGGCTTTGCTGGGCAATCACTCTGCCTGCTGTGTCACACCAGCTCGGAACACAGGGCTCAACTCCCCCTCCAATAAAAAAGACAGCTTCTCCAGGACCCTTGCTGTACCTTACTGCTTGTAGACCCTTGCTTGAAAATTAAGGGCTGATTGACAGCACTGGTTCATCAAGAAAACAGTTCTTTAGTCTTGTACAACCAGGCACCTGTACATTTTGCAAAGACAAGCTCAGACAGCTTTCTCCCTTTCCCTTCCCTCTTCATTTGTACAAATTCAACATTCTTACAAAGACAGCAAAAATGCCCAGGGCAGTTTCCAGAGCCAGAGTTTCGTGTAGGGTAAAGAAGCTTTACAACATCCTGCTGGCTCCGTCCACGGGGACAAGACTCATGGTTTCAAGGGACAATTCAGTATTTCAAGCACTCTCTATGACACTGCCAGGAGTGCAGCTCTAATGCTGCATCCTAGGTTAGGAAAAAGAAGCCAGTAGCTGTTCCAGAGAGGACAGTACTCAAGAGTCACTGCCAAAGAGGATAAATTCTGCAGACAAAATCATGTTCTAAAGCAAAAGGGACTCAAGTTATGAATGAATTTCACTAACAAGATCATTCCAGTGAGCACCCTCAACTTCAGTATAAAAAAAAACCGAAAAAAAGCTTTCTGGTAAATAGCTGTCTGGTATTTCCTATCTGCAGCACAAATCTTCCATCACACCACTCCCACTGAAGACTATAGCATTTTATACTCCTAGAGATTATTTCTGCATCAAATGTGCATTCTCAAGAGAGAATAAAAGCCTAATTTCAATTCACAGTCATTAAACTTTGACATTAGAAATCAAGATAGTGAGAAACACTGGGGGGGTTGCAGGAACGAGGTTTCTTGTTGGCAAAGGAGGAAAAATCCAGAAGTCTGCACTTGTGCATCAGGAAGCAATGCTGTATGATAGACAGGTAATTAGGACACCGTGCAACCAAGGACAGATGTTATCCCTGTTGTACTAGTCATTCTGGAAGCAAGAAACATTACTATGGGTGAAAGCTACCTGAAAAGAAGTGAATCTTCATGTCATGCTGACTAATACTTCAGCACTCAACTATGGCTGGGAACTTTCAGCTGTGTCATCTCACACTGCCTTCAGTAACTGCAACTCCGCGCTGTGCAAAATGAAGGCTGATGGCAGCTAGGGGCGTGTGAGAGAGAAGGGGTGGGAGTCAGAAGAGTAGAAAAATAACGTGGTTGTTTTTGTGAACTCCTCAACCACTGCTATATGAATAAAAACAGTAGCCTCTTTATATGATCCGAAACATTCAGAAAATGACCACAGACCAAGTAACCGATGTAGAAGAATACACAACCAAGGGACAAGGACACCAACGTCTGCCCTAGTTTGTACCGCACATGAGAGCAGCTCACGTTCTCCACATTGCACAAAGACCGAGCCCTGGAACAGACAGTAGTTGCTAATGCTTCTGTCAGTCCTCTCTGACAACACGCCTCTCTGGAAAATGGCTTAAAGGGCTACTTTGCTGCTGTTTCCTCTACCAACAAATGCTTATAATAAAGCATCTAACTCCTTGCCTAACACTGCTTCTGGTTGTGTTAGTACTGATGGGCGCTCTGGAGAAGTCCATGGGGCTTTCTTAGAGATGTCGGGGCACTGCAAAAGGAGAAGACAAGCCTACCTTTGTCCAGTAGTACACGAGACTGGCACACATCAGCAAGGGGCATTTGCTGCTCACATGAACTGGCACAGCTTCTCTGACTTCCATAAAATTAGCGACCTCAGCTGTAACTAGCCACATTGGGTTAAATTTCTTATTAATCCGCTCCTACAACAAACAGGGCTTATCTGCTCTTTTTGTAGAGATAATGCTCGAATCTTCTGAAGAGTTTACATGAATAATTGTCAGTTAACTTTAACAGCACTAAACAACTAAACCCCAGGAAGAGCTCTTCACCAAGATCCTGTTCACAGATAGTCAAATCTTGTCACCATCTCAGCCGCTAGACTTCAGCTCCTGGAAAACATCTTTCTACATTTCAACCACAGACTTCAACTTGAACTTTGAATACAAGTCAAAGTTAGACATTAACCATGAACACAAATCAGACTGCTGAGACAATTTCCTAAGTCAGACTCCATTACTCATTCTGTAAAATATACATCTTAAAAATACAAGAAAAAACACTGAAGTACTGAAAATTAATACTAGGCAGGTCAATGCACATTCACAACCTGATTCTCCTTCTCCGAACAGAATAAAAAAGGTATCTATGAACAAATGCTTTCAGTTTAATTCAGGAAATGTCAGAAGGCTTGGATGGGCATTAGAAAAAAAAACTAGGCCAGGCTAATTTTACACAGAAAATTAGCAAAGACAAACCTCACCTAAAAAGAATGCCAGGCCTCCAGCCCTTATCACTCTAATGGCCACATAAAGTCACGTGCAATTGCTATTTGCTATGAAATACATCAGTATAATGGGACAGAAAAATAAAGAGGGGACCATGCCATTGAGAAAGGATCAGCATCCAGAGGCTGCAGCAGTCCCTGGAGCTCTTTCTTACCACACCCTTTCCAGGCCATCATTAATCCTCTTCCCTTGGCAGATATACAAAGGGACTCTTAAAATGAAATAATCCATCATCAAATAAGCTGGTTATTTTTTCCTACCATCCGTATACAGCTCTACCACAAGAAACACACTTCAGTAGGAAACTAAGGCAATTTGTATTGACTGACTCCACTGAGTCAAGCAAATACCACCGCCATCTGTGCTCATGGCTCCATGCTTTCCCTTGCCCCTCCAGCTTCACCGACTCACGAGATCAGGAGGAAGAGATGATCCAGGGCTGCAATCAGAAGGTGGCAAGTTCCAGACCAACATGTGGGACCCCTACAAATATAAACCCTGATGGCCAGTACCCAACATGACTGTAGCCTCCTTAAAGGAGCCAGCCCTTCCCAAACTGCTGAACAGATCAACCTCTTGGATACAGCTATAAGAAAGGAGAGAAAAATTCAAGTAGTGTTAT
Source organism: Motacilla alba alba (assembly GCF_015832195.1). Lineage (NCBI taxonomy): Eukaryota > Metazoa > Chordata > Aves > Passeriformes > Motacillidae > Motacilla > Motacilla alba. The sequence goes on along the minus strand of NC_052017.1, from coordinate 68,309,113 downwards.
GCTTGTCCTGAAAGCACCAGGTGGTACATGTCAGGGCAACATTTAACAGAATTAAAATGACCAAACTGGCCAGTCACAGATTGCCAATTCCTACCCACACAGTACCACAATAAAATGTAATACAGCTTCAAAGGGCTGAGAGTTGTCCTTTTGGTTTGTTTTTTTTTTCTCCCCAGACAGCAACTTAAGCACCCCATATTGCATCCCTCTAATTACTCTGATAATTTCAAGCATTCCAAGAAAAATACTACACATATACCAGAACCCTCAAAGGAGTTTCTCTAGCTGTATTTCTTCCTAACTGGCCATTCCTAGAAGGCTAACATCAATGAGTGGCTAATATCACAGCATTATTCCCAGACTTTGAAAGTAAAAAGTGAGAAAAGGACCAAGGGAGGTTCTACCTCCTACACACTAACTCGATTCCTCAGCAGCCAGATCTTTTCCCTGCCGAAGGTTTTCTATTTCAATGTCCCATAGGATGGAAAAGCTTCCCCTTCCAGGTGGCACAGTAAGCACTCTGGATGTTCATCAATCTGACTTCCAGGGGCAAGGATGTTAGACTGGGACAAAATGTGAGGAGCTATTTCTAGCTGTTCTCCTCTGCTTTGTCAGAGGCCACACAGCAATGCTACTCCGAAAGCACTCAAAGCAGGATGTAAGACAGAGGAGATGACTCAACTTCTGTTCCTGATAGTAAGCTATATATAAAAGGCTAGTTACCACCACACTTTCAAACCTGGGTTTCAAACAGAGGTGGAGATACTGAGAAAAATCACAGTGGCCCCTAGGTAACCACCATGACATGCCAGGGGAATCGGGGCGTACAATAAGCCCCCTACTGCCAAAAGGCCAACACCCTTTGCAAAACAGATCCATCTTCCTTCCTCTTCCTCGCTGCGATCTCCACAGGGGCCGAGCGCTTTCCTGTCCCACCGGCACCGGGCGGGCCCAGCCTTCCAGCGACAGCCGGTGTCCAGCGGCTGCTCCGCGCCTCGGGAGCGGAGCGCGCTGTGCCCAAGTGACCCGATTCGGTGCCGCGCTCGCTGACACCGCACGCCCCGGCTCCTGCCGCGCGTCAGGGAGTGCCGGCTCCGCTCCACGGCAGCCCCCGGGGCTGGGGGACACAGAGAGGGCACTGAAGCCCGGCGCCGGGGACACGGCGGCCCTCGCCGACCGCCGGGAACTCCCTTCGCCCGGGAAGGGGAAGCCCAGGCACATCACCGAAACCAGGGCCCCCCTCTCGCTCGCCCGCCCTGCGCCTGGGGAGGAGAGGACGGCGCGCCCCGAGGGAGCGGCGCGGCCGCGGTCTCCATCCCTCCGCCCTCACCCCGAGGCGGGGGACCCCCAAAACCGAAGGGAAAAGCCCTCTCGCCCTGCCCTTTGTTCCTGGACCGGGTGCCCGCGGCGCAGGGGCGAGACAAAGGCGGGGGCGCCGCGGCACCCCGCCCGCCCCGAGGCGGGAGGGACAGCCGCCCCCGGCTCCGCTGCGCTGGCCCGCGCACATGCACTCGCGCACGGCGACATCGACGAGCGGGGTTACCTTGTTCATCCCATTCCCCATGGCTTAAGCGACCCGCACGCCAGCACCGCGGGAGAAGCCGTCGGCCGCTGCTGCCAGCGGCGGGTCGGCGTTCATGGGATAGTGCTTGCCGAGGGGGGACTGGGGACGGGCTAATTGCTAATTAAGGGCGGCCGCTGCTCGCCGCTGTCGGACAGGGCGAGGCTCATCCCTCTCGCCCTGGCCGCGGCCGTCGCCCTCCTGGATGCCGGGCGGCTGGGGGCGGGTTTCCGCTCGGCCGCCCCCGGGAGCGGCGAGAGCCGCGGGGCCGCGCTGCCAGGAACCACCTCCCGCCGCCGCCGCCGCCACCGCCCCACGCGCGGTGCGGCCCCCGCGGGCCGCCCTGGGGCTTGTAGTCCGCGCCGCCGCGCCGCGCCGCCGCCGCCCGCCCCAAGGAACTACGCGTCCCAGCGACCCCCGCGCCGCAGACCTGCCCCACCTGCCGCGGCCGGCGGCGCCCGGCGGGCGTTCCGGGGAGGATGAATAAGCGCTGGCCGCGGCGGCTCTGGCTGCGGTCGCTCCTCGGCGCGGATCGCCCGCCGCCAGTGCGCCCAGGAAGGGCAGGGCTGCGGCATGCGGTGCGGGAGCGGGCAGGTGCTGCCCGCCAGCCTCTGCCATCCCGAAACCCGTTTGGTTCCGGCTATGAAAGGACTCTGGCAGGAGGCACCAGGCCTTGGGCACCGGGGGCTGCTGCCGCAGCTGCCCGCTCCCAGCCCGTGCCGCTCCGGTGTGCCGCTGCCCACCCGTGAAGCTGAGCCTCGCCCGGCCGCCTGTGCCCTGTAAGGGCACCTACGGTGGCTCCTGCTCTGTCATCCCAACCACGCTGCGGGCAAGATGGGATCGCAGGTAGACAAAGGACATTCGTGTTCTTAACTCAAACAGATGGACACACAAGAGAGAGTAAATAATTTGAAGCAAACATCGCAAGATCATAGTGACTGAGATGGGGAGACACCTCTGGAGGCTGCCTGCTCCAACCATCTTCCTCGAGCAGGGAAAGACGCTTTTTGCTGAGCCGTGGCAGGCGTGGCTTCAAAGCCATGCTCACTACTTCCACCCTCATGCTTTGCTCCCTAACGCACAGCTAAGCGTGACATGATAGAGTCACATCCCCCTACCCATGGGGATGTGTTTTTTCGAGGTGTGGTGATGGGGGTCTGGTGGAAATTTTATCCCAAGAATTAATTTGATAGGGGATACACAGGGTTCAAATATGCAGGGACAGGATACTACTGGATAAGGTCTCTCCCAATTAACCAGTGCAGTAACACTACCTAAAAAACCTGAAATCCTTAGTGGCTCAAGTGTAAGACAAAGGAGGATGCTGCTGTGTGGCCGTCATCAGATTCCCTGTACATTTATACCTGTGTCAGTGGTAGATGTTTGTAAAAAGTGAAGATGTCATGTTTTTGGGCACACCTTGGTAGGACTGGGCAGGTCAGGGGTGTCTGCAGTCCAGCACAGTCCAGTGAAAGGGTGAAAGATGGAGAACATGGTAAAGCCAATAGGCTGCCAGGCCAGGTATGAAATAAGGGATTGATGAACTCTAATGGATAGATTAGTGATAGGGGAGTCTTACCTAGTGTCAGTGGTTGCCAATACAAGCAAACTCCAAGGGAACAATTTCACAACCTCCAGTTGCAATCAAACATTGGCATTCTCATGCTGCCCTTGACAGCACCTCTGTTCCCCTTTCCTTAGGCAACCTTTGACACCTGTCTGACCCAAGACCAAACTAATTCAGAGAATGAGCCCTGTAGAAAGCTGAAGAATCACAAACCCATTCCCTGTGGGGTCAGACCAGTGCACACAGAGACAGGGATCAGGGCCAGCCTGATCAAGAACTGATGCTGTTCCCACAGAAGCCAATGGCACGCCTGAAAGCCAGCAGAAGTTGAGTTTGGGTACATAAAAAGATGGAAAACCATTTCTGAATTTCTCCTTCCCTGAGGCTCCACAGAGTTTGGGGGCTGTATCGTGTCATCATCAGCCTCAAAAACATCAGAGCAGTCTCTGTAAAGCCAGGAAGAATAGCCATCAGATTTAATGTGTTGCCCCTTCTCCCTCCCTACTGCTGAAAAGCACAGCAGTGAGCTTTATCTCAGATATCGGCTTTAATATTTCATTGGCAAAGCTCTCCAAGATGTAATTTACTTTATTCTCATGCCACACAAAATATGAATGGGGTCCAAACAGTATGAATCACAGCTTACCATAATAACTGCTAAACACATTGTATCCCCAAAGTGAAAGTTGTCAAAGACTCTGGCAAGAAGGATAAAAAGTAAAAATATCCATAATAACTGCAGGGATCTGTGTTGTGCTGGTCCAGGATAACTGGGAGACATTGTGGTCAATTTTCTGGAAGCCTGGGTTTGTCAGTTTACTTCCCCATAACTCAGTTCCTTTATCTGAAAAACTTGAATAACAATATTTCTGACGTTTTTTCAAAGAGCCCTGGAAAAGTACTGTGCATGGGGAGTTAATATGAAATTATTATATTAGGCAATACAGATGCAAGTAATACAAGTATATCTAACTTAGTATCTGACATTTTTCTAAATAGGAAGTGTTAAACATCCTCATTCTTCTGTATGGGAAGGGTGATCCTCTGTTTTAGTTTCAAGTTTTGTGACTCTCTTCAGGATGCTTACTTCAGCCTGTACTGTTTTCCCATATTAAACTTTTATTGCATGCATGCAGTGTTCTTCAGTGAAAGAACAAAAATTAGAGTGGAAGAATATAACATACCAAAATTGAAAAGCAGTGAGAGGAAATCCACTTCTTTCGTAAACCTTGTGTATAGTATATCCTTTGCCTCTCCACAGATCTACAAGGGGGAATCCTGATACTGTTGCCAGACCTGCCTCTCTTACCCAGTTATTCCAAAAAGTGATTGTTTTAGTTCTTCAGACAATTGTTTAATAAAATACCGCAGAATGCATTTATGGGGGCAGGTCTTCTGTAAGCCTAAATCCTCATAACGTGTTTATTCATTGTCACTTCTCAAGATTCATTGTTACTTCTCTTATTCCTTGGGCTTAGTATCTGCATGGTTCTTACTATTTTGAAAGTTCATTCTAAAAAGCAAGCTATCCTGAGATGACTGGACTGAATAAATGATCTCAGAAACCAGCAAAAAGCTCTGTCTGAATCTCATAGTCTTCAGTCAGTATCCCTGAAAAGAGATCACTTTAGCATTGCCTGTAATCCCACAAATCCAGGGATTTTCCTACTTCTTTGTGATATGAGGATCATAAGTAGAGTAATCCCCACTTCTTGACTTCACACACAAATTATCTGGCAATGTCAAGTCTTCAACAGCAGTGACCGTTTTCTAGGCAATTGCCTGAAAACTACAACCAACCAAACTGATAATGAAACTGAACCTTCTTAAAAATTCGATAAAACTTCTGCTTTGACTGTATGTTGAGCTTACTATGTTAAGTAAGTAAATACTCTCTGCTTCTTATCTTCTGATCTCACTTTCTCTAAACCCTAAGGTCTCATGCAGCCATAGGCAGAAGGCATGTCAGCTATCTGTGATCTGTCAGGAACTGATAAGACCTGGGCTGGGTTCCTGGGAAGCAGCGTCACAACTTAGTTCTCAGAGGTGGCAAGAAGGGAGATAAAAAGGATGGTTGGTCAGAAATAGCCAGTGAGATGGTTTTCCTCTGAAACAAGAATTTTATAGAAAAGAACTGTTTCATCAGAAATAAATAGCAAAACTTTAACATTCATAAATAGCACTGGGTTTGTTTTCTAACTGTGCTGAGAGGGAGATCAATGGTAGGGAAAGATCTTGGAGGACTCAAGCCCTTCCTTTTATTATCTCTACTTGGTAATAAACATTGCCGAAGCATTTCAAAAGCTGTTTTCTCTGGATAGAAGAGATAACACCTTGATTTGCTGCCATGTAGCCTCAGACCAAAGTTCATTAATCGTTTGATAAATTCACTGTCTTAAGGCGAAATTTGGCTTTTGCTGTATCTCTGTGAATCTGCAATAGCTTCATCAAAATCAATGATTTTTGCAGCAAGCTTTAAGTCCTGAAAATGAGGGGAATTACCACTGTGGTTTACTTCAGTGAAAATCAGCCTTCAGGAAGCTGCTCTCAACAGGCAGAGTAGCTGGAAGAGTGTACTAGTACTCCTCTTGCTTCCCCTTTCCATTAATGGGTAATATCAGCAGCTTATAGAGTGTGTCAGGATATGAGGGCTGAGCCAGCAGATGAGGCCAAGGTGGCACAAAGAAGGACTTTGCAGAAGGCAGGGCTTAAAAAAAAAAAAAGGGGGAACCAACAATTCAGACAGAAGGAACAATGCCAGAGAATGGCTGCGAGAAGCATGTAGGATAATTTAGATGTAGGTTAGCTGCCATGGCAACCATGTACCAAATTACTCCACTTCTGTGTCTCTAAACCTACCAGCAGCTAATTTTGTTTGTATGTACTTCAGGCTTTAAAGCAAATTAAACCACCTTAAAATTCATGAGGGGTTGCAAATGATGTGCAGATACTGGAACTGCTGTGGGATGCTTGGTTTAAACATTTAGAAAATAGAGATAGAGAAAAGAATAGCCCTTGAAAATTCTGATTTCAGTAAGTGGCTAAAAAATACATAATTTATTTAACAGTCATAGCGGGCAGTTTTAACCTTGCATTTGTACTGCTTTGCCTTGACATGATTGGTATTTATCAGGTCAACCTGATACTTTTACCTCAAATGAGTTTATAAGAAAGAAAATGGTTTTAGCAGCAGCTCTGTTTATTTTTCACTGCAGGAAACTGCCATGTTATAGAAAGAAAAAGACATTTTCTTTTACTCCAGGATTCCTTGTAAAATCTTAGATCCCTAAGGAATAGAAACAAGGCTATCAAAGAGCATGCTGCAAGGCACATGCATATTATTAGTTACTAAGAATAGTCCATTGCTGAGTGTGAGTGAAAATATCCAAATGCATTCCCTTGATAAGTTAAGCATGTATTCCTCTCTCTGGGCACGCGTCAAAGTGTCCTCAAATGGAAAAATAATGTTATAATAGCCTAACCTCTGCTTCCAGGCCATGTACATACAATCCTAGAGAAACACAACAGAGCCTTCACAACACCTCAATGGAGGAGGCCCACAGACCATTATAGCCATTGGACTCCTCTTGCAGGGTCCATGGAAACTCTTCAGAGGAGAAAGAGGTCAGGTTTTTTGATCTTCCCACTGAAACTCAGTGAACATCATTGAGATTTTCAGCCATTAGTTGAGAGGCATTAGGGCTTGACCCCCCAAAATCAGCAGAAATCTTTGAATCAAGTGCAACAAAAAGCTGTGGTCAATGCCAGGAGATAATTCCCTGTCCCTCCATCATCACATGATACTCACTGTACAGTGTGGTATTCAGTAATCAGGGCCTGCCTCCAGGCAAAATGCTGGACAGAGATCTTTATTTTGATGGAATGTTCCCAATAGCCTCTCCTTAATAGGATTTGTCTTAAGATCTGCTTTTGAAAAATTGAAAACAATCTCAATTCTGTTTTGTTTTCTTGGCCAAAATTTGAGATAATAGCCCTTAAATACCACATATGAAAAACTAATACAAACAGTTATAAGACCACATTCTCCAAGAACATTTAGTTACCCTGTGAGGCCCTTGCACTGTTGCTTTTTTGGCTCACTCTTGGTACAAGAGTGTTTTCATGGAGCATTAAGTATTTGATTTTTCTTGCAGGGTTTCCACTTGATTTCACTATTTTAGCTGGTTGCAGCTATCTGTGTGAGAAGAGTTGCTCCAAAGTTGCTTCCAAGCTACATGGTTACCTAAAAATTCTGGCTTCAGTGCGTCTGTGATTCAGCATGTCCAGGACACTTCATTGTGCTGTCTGGGAGTGGTTTGTAGCACAGCTGGGAACAAGAGATGAGTGGGAAGCAGAGCACAGAGCATGTTTACAGCTAAGAAACGTGCTTCTTGGAGTGTGTAGGTGTAAACCCTCTAGATGTTCTTAGGTTAAGCAACAAACTCAGTGCCCCTTTCCTTCCTGCTTTCTGCAAGTTAAAGTTAAAAATGTGTTTTCTCTCCAAGTATATGGCCACCTGAGACACCCTGTATCAGTATGATTGCAGCTGCTCTCAGCAATGGTTAAATACCTTTGTGGATGTGAATCATGTCAAGCTCAGGAAGCAGTAACAATGCCAGGACTTCAAATTCTGCTGTTGGAAAAATCCCTGTTCTTCTATCATCATCCCCTGCTGAGCGCTGTGTCTCCTGAGGAAAGTATCCACTGCTGACAGACCGTCCCACTGATGCGACCCAGTTAAGTACAGATGGACACCTGATGCTGATATGTAAACCTGTGCTCCACTGCACATGGTGTAAATTCAGGGTCATTAAGCAAAAGATATTTTCAGATATTATAATATCCAATATGCCTTGTCTGGCATTACAGGCACAGTCATCAGTAAAGCTGTGTCACCGAAGCATTACTAGTCTGGAATGGCTACTGTTTGCTTTCAGGTTGGCAGTTCATTGGTCTTCTTTTCAATCAGTGCCTCCTTCCAAGAGAAAAACTCCTGGAACTGCTGATACTCTCTTCTCTGCTTACACTCTGCTCTCTAAGCCAATGTCTGTCTCTTTTTGCATCTACCAAACCCCTTGCAGTTGCAGGAGATATTGGTACATCTGTCTCTGAACTCTTCAGGTCTTACTGTCATGTTTATTGTGGTATTTTGGACTGTCATCAACCCTGTGCTAAAGCACCAGAACACCCAGTAATCTTCTAAACTGGTAAGGGTTAATTCAGGGTCTCCTTGTGGTCTCTTCTGAGGTTTTTTTGTTTGTTCTGGGGCTTTGGTCCTTTGTCTGGAACTTGAGACGTTGGTTCTCAGGTTGTGTACCTCCATGGTTTCACTTTCCTTTGTGACTCCAGGTTAGATGTAGTCTCTCGAACTGTTCCTTCGACATAAGGGTATAAGAGCAGCTGTTCTAGGCCATAGCAAAGATCCATCCAGCTCCATCTTCTCTCAGCAGTGGCAAGTAGTGGATACCTATGACAAACAGGGTGAGTACAGAAGGTTCCTTCCTCTTTTATATCTTCCAGTTTCTGGCAACCAGCAGGTCAAGTTTGTGAGCCAAGGGCACACCCAGTCCCTGGACTGAATGTTAAGCTGGTGTTTTTGTGGTGACATTTACTGTGACTGCAAGAGCTCTTTCTTGAGTGACAACTGATTATTCAGAAGCAGTTAATTGAGCTGCATTTATTAGGGCTGTATTTTTCTCATATGCACTCTTTTGTATTTATCAGCATTGTATTTTTGTGCCATTTTACTACCCAGTCAGTTGATAATGTGAGATCCCTGTGTTACTTTCTCAGGCAGATTTCAGTTTTGACTGTTGGAAACAGCTTTGTATCATTAGCCACTTTGGCTATCCACCATCTTTTTCCAGCCCATTTGTGGATGTGTTGGACAATGCAGGATCTGTCTTGATCTCCTGTGCTTGCCTTTTTGAAAATTCCTTTAACTGATGATCAGAAGCTCCCACCTTTATTTTTCATCCTCTAATCCATTACTAATTCACAAAATGATCTTCCTTCAAATGAAGGCTTTTTAATGAGCCTTCTGAGGTTTGGGGAATCCTCTGAAAAAAATTTCTGAAAAATGCTATTACACAAATGCTGGGGGAAATTGGAGTGCTGGAAAGCAAGAATATGTATTTGCCTTTGGGACCAGAAAGGTTTCAGTCTTCTTATATTTAAACTTCCCCTTAACCTGAGAAAATGGTGTAGTCTTCCAGAGCACTACTTGTGAAAAGGCAGCATATTTCCACTGAATCCATCTGGCAATGCTGATAACATGGGCTGAATGTTCAGCTTATTAGTAGAATTACAAAGGTGGTTTTTTTTCATTTACTAATTTCTTTGAACCCAGTTTTGTAAGCAAGAATACTTTTGTGTCTTCATAGTGAACAATTGTACTCTGTTCAGAAGGAGTCAAACCCACTGGAAGGGAATGCCATACTCAAACTCCAGTTAGACTTGGGTGGGGTTAATGCAAGTTTATACTGAAGTCCATGAAGACACAGCCAGGGTTTGCATTTTTACTGCCTGGCAGGAACAGCTTATGCTGCCAGTGAAGTCAGAGTAGCTTAGTCACTGATTTCAGTAGGAAAAGGAGCACCATTTGTCATACAAGATACACTTGACCTATCTTTTTGTAAATAGTGAAAGAAGACGTTTCAGGAAATTTCACAGTGTCTTTTTTCATTTGATTATTATTCCACCTGCTTTGATGGTGACTTTATTTGTCATCTGTCAGAAAATGAAACTTAATATCCGAATAGAGCTATAATGCATGTACATGGGCTTGTATTTAGGAGTGGTGCCAACACTGAGTAATTTTAATATATCATATGGTTGATAATATCTGAACAATATTCTACAATAAGTCACTATAGAAATGAAGGTAGGTTTCCTGTGTGGCTTACAATATTATACTAAAATACAAAAGAAACCTGACTGGGTTTCAGTTATGAAATAATAGATACTGAGCCATTTTCAGATTTGCTCCATATTGCCAAAGGGTTTAAACAGGTGTGTTTCACAAAGTTTGCGAAACAAAAGCTCACCTCAAAGTAAATCAACATTAGGAAGCAAAACCAGTGCTGAGTGATAGTGCTTAAAAACTGAGAAACAAGAGTGGTTTTAAACAGCAACTGAAAAGATGCTTTGATGTTTTTAAAGCACTCCCCTATAGTCTAAAATAATTTTAGAGTTTTCTGTGATTATGTCCAAGGCACTGCTTCTTATATCAGGCTAGTTCTGTAGTTTGGATTATGCCCGTCAAATATTCACTTTTTTATTGTAATATGAGCACGTCAGCAATTTTTGAAGATTAAAAAAACATGCTTATGAACCTAACTGCTAAAACCCACTATTTTTTATCTAGAGCATGTGTGCTAATGGGAGAAAAGTGCAATAAACCTAAAAGCCTTGTTAACTTCACTTGACCAGCAGTTATGCTTATGGTTTGTAGAAACAGGCAAACTCCTTCGCAGTGAATGAAAGGGTAGGCCAAATATTGTTTGCTGAATTCAAGTGACATCTGTAATCAACACCTTAACTTGATGACAGCTGAGAAAGCACCATTCCCTTGCACTGTGGGCTGAACACCTCCCATTGCCGCAGAACGACAGGTGGCCTCCCTCTGGAACACAAGGCTCAGCAGTAGCACAGGCAGGAGTATTTGGGTCAAAGACTGCTAGCAGAGGCAGAGGTGGATAATGTGACCTGAGGAGAAATTAAGAAAATCTTAACAATTCTGTCTGATTTTACATAAGTCCCTAAAACCTTTAATTCATTTGAATTCACTGAAGGCAAATGGCTTCATGCCTTTAAGTGTACAGAAACCTTATGATAGCAGGGCTTGCATTGTGTAGCTCTCTGACATGACTTAGGAAGATAAGACATGAACAATGGGGAGTTATTAACATGAATAATTTTCCATGCAAATTGGAAGCACCGCAGAACAATGAGGTGGCTCTGGCTTAATGGCATCAGGTTTTCTGCAGAGTTGAGCATAAAATATCACAGTAGGAAAGAAATAATGGAGTCAAAAGCTGCTAGAATAAAACTGCTTTGAAAAATTACCTCAGGCAGGTGGACTACAAGATCCCTTTTCCTGGAAGTGTTTCCAGAGATTCGGTGCCCAGAAAATATGCCTGGGCATATAAAAAAACCCCACAGCTTTTCCAAACCTGAAGAAGTTTACAAATACAATGTATGAATCCAAACATCTTCACTAGATTCACCTTCATTCCACACCTTGGGGTCACCAATCAAATATGTTGTATCCTTCAATATAGGAAACAGAAAGCAACATGAGAAAGATAAGCAAGTTAACTTTTCTCCATGTCTCTTTGTGTGTTGTTGTATTGAGGAGAAAGGATGTAGGAAGGGGGAGGGCTGGTGGAAAATGAAAGCTACATGTTCCTTGGGGTAAATAGTTGCTGGTCTGATTGTCCCAAGACTATATCTCTGTTATATGTGATACAGGTCTCAGCTGAGCAGCAGAGCTGATGCTAGTCCGGGTGGCAATATCTTATGGTTGAAGCGGTATGGCAACATCTCTAGTTGAAACACCAGTCTCAAGAAGTTCAAGGGAAAAAGTGTTCTCACAAAAGATAACAGCTGTTCCACTCCCTGCCTGTTCTGTCCCGTCCTTGCTGAAGCCTCCTCCACTTACACGCACCTGACACCCGTGGGAGTGATCTGACTGAAGTGTTTCCATTTGACATTTTGGTGGACAGCCTATGGAGCATCAGGATGCTCTCTGAAACAAGCAGACCTCTTTTGATTTATTCATTCCAACAGTGGGTATAATTTTAGAGCACAAATGACAGGAAATAATTTTTTGCGCAGTTCATCAGGAAATAGAACAGGGCAAAGCACCAACTGTTGAGGAACAGGAGCTATGACATGCTGCCCATGCTGCATACTCAGTGCCTCTCTGACTGTAAAAGGAATTCAAAATATAATGTTCATAAAAAGGGTTGATTTTATTGAGTCAAATCAAACTATTGTATGACTGTGTGTTCAAAAACTGCCAATGTAGTTTAGGTTCTCTTGGAAACCAAAAGGTGACAATCAGCCAGCTCCAGTCCATCAAGTGCAACACTGACTGAAATCAGCAGAGCTGTATCACTTGCCCCTAAGTCTGAAAGGTTTCCAACAAATTGCTGACGTAGAAGAGATCACTCAGCCATTTCTAGTACTAGGGAAGGAGGGAGGGAGAGATGGAAGGAATTATACCCTTAGAACAAGATTGCTGTATGTCTGTGTTTGGGAAGTCTACACTGCTACTGCCTTTGTGAGCCTTTCTGTGGTTACAGGCAGGATTTCAGTCTCTGTGCACCTTCTGGTGCACTTGGCAGTCTGGCACCTTCAATGCATACTTGATTATCTACTGAAAGTCTTGATGCTAATTTTTAAAATTAAGAAGCTATTTTCCTCTGCCCATGTGAAATGAGAAAGTGTAAATTTGTTTGCATGTCAATTTCTGTTGCAGTAATGAATCATCACTCAATACAACAGCTTTTGTATTTTGTACACAGGTTTTCTGCCTATGTGGAAGAAAGAGTACCTTGTTTCTGCAGTCTGATAGCATAAATTCAGCCAGATCTCTAAAGTTTGTGATGGCTTCTTTCCTTCTTGAAACTTTTCTTCAGAGTATTATATTATGTCCCTTAATAGATTCTATGCAAACCCACCACTTTCAGAGCGGCCGAAATAAAATGTGACACAAAGGGAGTGCTCCTGTGTACATTGAGTCAAGGCATTAAAGTCCTTGCTTCCAAAGCCTGAACTTTTTCATGCAGAACTGAATCAAGTATCACCTCCTTTAGTTAGTCACCTAGCTGCACAGAGGTAAAATCAGGGGAAAATCCCTTCTTCAGCACAAGTGATGATGACAGCTGCTCCTACAGAAGGTGGAATTCTTCCATGGTGACTTCAGAAGAGTGTCATATTTAAAGTGGCCTTTGGCTCTTCTTGGCTTTAAACACAGATCTCTTTTTAGTGAGCCTTCAGTGATCCTCTTGTGATGTTCGTTTGGTGGCTGACCAGCGAGAAGGTTGCTATTTCAGCAAAAATGCAGGAGAAATGGTGACAGCTGCATGGGGCAGCAGCAAAATCAGAAGCACTACACTTCTTGAAAATGAAAGACAGGCTTTGAAGCTACTTCAAGATTAAGAAACAGAAGAAAACTATCCAGTTCCTGAGACCAGGATGCAGCCTTAGCTGCATCCAAACATCAGCTTGACTGGAGTCTCACCTCACAATCACACTCACTGGCACATTGGCAATGAAGCCTAGATGCACAGCCTTGTGAGGAGCTAATGTACACTCCAGCAGGTAATCTAAACTTAGACAAGGTGCATGTCCCTCCCTAGGACCTGAAATTTTACTCAGCAGTTGAAAAAACATCCAGGATGCTGTTTACTTGTAGGCCTGATACATGCTTTGCTTGCTTGTTGTGTGCCTATGACATTGAAGCTATTGTTCCATTATTTTGTGGCCCCCTGAGACACTCTTTTTATAATACAATAGTTCTGCCTTGCCTTGGCTGTCACAGTGCCTGTGACATGGAGGTGAGAAAACTGAGCTGATCTAGCACCTATACAAGTACATGGCCTTACTAGCTGTGCAATGTAACTCTCAGTCTCAAATTTTGTTACTTATGCATTTTTTCCATCACAGTTAATATTTTGAGTGGTTTCAATTGTCATCTAAAACATCAAAACCGCAAAGTGTCAGCCTAACTCTGCTTTCAACAAATCAACAGTATTTTTATTGACCTTGAGTTTGGGTGATGGCTGTGCACTATAAAGCATTTCATCTTGTATTGGGCCAAAAAGAACCTCCAAAAGAAGACCTGCTCCTGAAAGCATTTGGCTAATTAAATCTTTCTTTTTAATTCTGTCTCTGCTTCCCCAGAATATTTTAAACATTGGGAAAAGTATCTGACTATGAACATATCAGACAAATGGGGACAAAAACCTGGTTTAGAAATGTGGACAGGTCAACCATTGAAAGCAAGAACATCTGCAAAATCACGTAAGAATTAACTATCTGTCTACCAATTAAAATAAAATTTAACTTTTCTTATTCCTAGTGCTCATAGGAGCCTTTTCTAAAAGTCTCAACTCTTTTGGTGCCATACTTCAAGGACTTGTACAAAATTGCTTTTGACCTGCCATTTCTGAAACTTCATTCACCGACAACTTCTGGCACTTTGTCCTAATGCTGAAATCATCCTTTTAAAATTAATGATTGTACCATTATCCAACATCCTACACAGTCTTCTAGAGTTTCATGCCTGGTCATAGGGAGGGTGGTTAAGCACTCAAACAGGTGCCCAGAGAGATTGTGTGCAGCCAAAATCTAACTGGGCAAGGCCTGAGCAACCTGATCTATCTGTGACATGCTCCCTGGTTTGAGCAGGAGCTTGGACTACGTGACCTCCAGAGATTCCTTCCAACTTCAAGTAAGTCTTGGACTCAATGATTCTGCTTCTTTTTCCCATGTACCACCCACTGCTATGGGAGATCTCACACAAAAATGCAGCTATTGTAGTTCTCCCCTGCTAGCCTTGGCCTTTCACAATTGTTTTTCCCTAATAAATACCCTGCTTCAGTGTTTTCACATGGTGTCTAGCCATCAGTTTAAAGAAAACACAGACAGAACTTCAAGCCTTTCTTCCAAAATCCTTCAAGTTTAGTCTCAATGTTAGGTACCATCTTTTTCTTATCCAGCTTTTTGAAGCTACAAATTCGACCGTATCTAAACATTGTCGTTCCTTTTTACATCAAATCTCTTACACTCATCCCTCCCTTTCAGTAATGAAGGGCCCAAGATAGGGTTCCAGAGATGTGAGCTTTATATTAGTATTACATCTACTTCTGTACATCATTTTGTGGGAGTTATTTGGTTGGTTTTTTTCTGCACTTTTTGATGACTCACTTGAGATATTCTACAGTTTCACAGATTTTTTTTTCTGCTTTCCATTTGTTTTTTCTTTTATTAAAAGACTTAATCTTTTAATTGTCTTAATCAGACAATTTTGAAAAAGGTAATTTCTGAAAACTGAAATTAAGATGAACACCATGGTCTTAGCTCTCCTTCTAGTTCTCATGTCGTATCTTTACTATTGGATGACAGGAAGGGTGGTTGCAAAGATAGTGAATTTAAGATTCATAACACTTGGTGTTGTTTCCTGCATTTCAGTAAGTCCACAGTGCAGAGCTTCATATGAATTAGCAGTGCTTCAGTTGAAATACATGAAGACTTTGAGACATCTAATTCACATTTTGAAAGCAGAGTTCTTTATTTTAACCTACCTTTGGTATCTGTTTACCTATTGAAGACTAAAGGGTAAACATAACCTAAAGCTAAAGCTGCACCTCAGAAAAATGGGGATAACACTGTTTCCACCCTCTTAACCTTCTTCTGGGTATGACAATTTTAACCTCTTTCCAGCAAGGAATATATTTTAAAATATGTTTCCAAGGAATAACTGGATATTCACTCTTTTGAATAAGTGAAGAGATTAAAAAAAAAGCCCCCAAAATCACTCCAAACAACAAAACACCACCATCAGGTTGTACTGCTTCAGCTTTTAAAGGGCAGCCCTTTAAGAAATGCATCTTTTCCTATGCTGCAGCCTTTAAGAAGAGATTCCACTTTCTAAGAAAATCAGTGAGAGTAACTTCTGTAATTTCATCTTGGTCCTGTAAGTTAGGCTAGGAAATGCAGCTGAAACTAAAATCTTCCATGTAGTTTCTGTTTTCTGAGAGTATTTTTGAATATCAGGTGACATATGTGGGTGGGGGAACTTCAAGATTAGCTTTAATCAAATCTCAGCTTTTGCAGGAACTTCCCAAAGCCTTTCTCACCCTTTTCTCCTGACTGAAACATTTTGCTAGTTTTGGGTGCATTCCAATTAGAACCTAAAATATTTTATTACGGTTTGCTGTCTTGCGATGTTCCAAGTACTCCCAAGTTTCATTTCACCATTCAGATCTATCCCTTTAGCCTTCTATTGTGAAGCTAGCCCTAAAATATTACCTCTGTGTCTGAGATACAGACCACAATCAAACAAATCTGGTGATTTCCAGAAGACTTTTAGTCTGAATAAGGAAGATAAAAAATTGATCTTCCATCACAGGCAATGAAGACAGAATTAACAGGACTGAAGAAAACTGAACCATAGAGAATACAGCTTCTTGATACCATTTTGGAAATAAAAGATGAAAGGTAGTTTCCCTATCTCTCCCTATGAGAAATACCACTCATTCAGTTGTGGTCAGCAGAAGAACCTTCTAATACAAGAGTGTAGGTTCATAAAGTGAGAGTTGAAGAGTAAACAAATAATCCAGAACAAAGCAAATGCTTTTAACCATCTTTCTCGCATGGAAAAAAAAAAAAAAAGTTAATAAAAGAAAAAGGCAAATGTTAGTTAGAGCTGGAACTTGTGATCAGAAAGAACATACTTGGGATAAGAAATTTATTTCACACAAAAAAGGCCCAGCAGGAAAAACTATTAAAATGAGTCCTTACAGCTATTTAGTGTGTAATTTAATAGGTCTCTTTTCTGGCTGAGAACTTTTAGGATATCATAGAAGATGTACTAAATCATACCAGAAGTCATCAGTTTCTTTCCAGTGATAACTGGTTAAATACACTGTGATTTTCCTCCTCGCTTTAGCTTGCCTTCAAGTGCTCATGCCTTTTCTTTGGCTTTCTCCTTCTTCTCACCTCACAAGTATTAATTTTTTATCTGCTTTCCTCATTTAACATCTTGTCTTGCCATCATGATCCTTTCCTATTCCAGCTCCTGGTCTCTTTTGCAGACAAGCTTTTCTTGTCTGCCTGTTTCTCCTCCCAACAAAAATAACCTTGATTATATTCTATTCTTAATTCTGCTACTTCTACAGACTTTTTGCTCTCATTTCTGTTGGAATAAGATTCATTAGGAAGCAGATAAATACAATTTTTATCAATAAGGCAAAATGCCTAAAATTCACATACACATTGCCAATATTCACATACAGGATATTGACAGAAATGTGAGCAGCATATTTTTCTCCTTGAAATCAGTGCAATGGAAACAAAGCTTTTCCTGTTGATTTTAAAAATGTATTTTTTTCTGAACTCCATAAATTATTTCTAGTTGTTACTTTCCAACAGCTGTGTTATTTTCCCCTTTTTTTCACTAGGTACCATTATTACTTTGGGTTTGTTTTGATTAGTTTACATTGCATTGGTGAGGTTTTCATGCTGGGTGGAGTTTGTTTTTTTCCAAATAATCTACTCAGTTTTTCTTCCTTACCACATTTTCATTTCTTTCAAGTAATTCATCCTGCACTACCAGTGTTCTCCCTGAACTTACTAGAGCTATTTCTTGCAGGCTTGATACTTGAAACATGGAAGAACTTTATTTTAGAATTATTTTGTAACATGGTCTCTACTTAGCAAATGCACCTAACCCATGATTTTGGATACTCCAGGTATGTTGCACATGGCTCCTGTAAGCACACTGTCTAGAGCTGGCTTTTTTAATTACATCTCAGGCCTCCACCAGTTCAGTTCCTGTCAATTGAGTTCAACTAAACTGTTTTCATCATAGTCTCTAGTGGCTTCTTACCTGCAGTTTACAGTTCTAGCACTGCAGGTTTCCAGTTCTTGGTCTGCTGATTGTTCTTGGCACAACCACATAATTTCTGAAAATTTCACACTCATTGGCTTCAGGGTCTCCATTCTCTCCTGATTCTCCTCCACCCTCTATAACAGCTCACAAAGCTCTTTGGAGGTATCTTCATTTCACCTCAGCACTGCAAGGAGGATGGGGTGTTCTATCAAACCCTGGGTTTGGTTTCCTTCTCTTCTCCTGCCCCTTACCTCTGAATAATCACTTCCCTGGTTCACTTAACAGCTTCATACTCATCACTTACAGATCCACATTTCCACTCTAGCCATGAATCATTTTAGCCAGGCTAACAACTCAGCCTATCTTTCCCAACAGCTCACTCTGACTATATAATCATCAGTGGAAGCTTAATATGGTTAATTGCTCTCCCCCAATAATTGCTTTTCCTGGCTTTGACAACATAGTCTTGCACCTCACAAGTGTTTTAGCAAAGACAAACTTGCTACAGTAAGATATTTTATTTCATCTCATTTTTTTGAGACACCTCTTATACTTGCTTTTTTAAATCATGTGAGATTTAACCCAACCAGTTTTCTGTTTGTAGGACACATCACAGTCTAGACCCTCATCTAGTGACTGCATGTTTCCTATTGAAATGCTGAGTAGTAGAGGTCCTTTCAAATATCTTGTTACACCTGTCACATTTTGAGATCTACACCTTTGCTTTTTTCTTTTATCTTGCTGATGTGTGCCTTCATGTTTCCCTGTAAAACGCTCCATTACAACACATGTGAGTCCCAATTATGCTAACAGGGAAAAATTAAGTTCCATCTTCCTTACCAGACTGTGTTCCACTGTTATGCTTTTGGGTTACTCTTAGATTATAAGCTCCAAGATGAAAGAACCACCTTGACAGCAAAGGGGATTATGGTACCTAAATAAAAATAATATTTTTATAGAAATATATGCAAATTAATTACGTCTTGTCCTTGTATTATTGTATGGTTTTGTATAGAGTTCCTAAATACTATAATCCTTCTGTAAATTACACATTTTCCAAATAAAATTTACTTCTAAAGTACTCTAGGCACTTTGCAAATAACTGTGTATCAAGTTATTTAGTTTAATCTTATTTACTTGCTAGAGCAGATGCATCCCATATTTCACCACAGTCAAGTATAATGACTCCATAGAACATGTATGCTCAGTCTGGAAACTCTGGGAATCAATAAGCAATTAATAAATACAGTACAAATTAAGAGCTCTGATGAGCTCCCTAACACTTACACCTGAGCAGATTTATTTTAGAATACCTTTTTTTATAAATCAGCATCCAATGCATTGCAGGACAATGTCTAGATATGCCACTATTGGGATATGATATGAGTGCCAAGTGAAGAGACAATGCTGTTGCATAAGCAGAAAAATAAAAGCTTTTTGCATACAGGGATTTATATAAACAGTGAAGATTCTTGATCTATAAATGAAATTTTATAACAGCGTAATTGGAAAGAACTGTCACAGAGGAATATCCTAAAATTGCCAGAAAATAAAAATGTGAATTGGCAACTAAAGAACATTTATAAATATACCATGTAACCGCTTTACTATACAGAAACATATGTAAAAAATTTAGGAAAATGTGGCAATGATAGAAATAGCTTAAGGAAATAGAAATTCTGCATATTCTGAAAACTTCATCAGAAGCATAAGTAATTTGACTTTTAGATTTTTTCTGAATTTAATGAGTTTGCTTTCATTAAATGCTGTATGGCATGATATATTTAGTGTAACACTACACTCTGCTGAGTGACATACCTGATTTAAGGAGGTGCCAAGGTAAGGAAAATAAAAGAAACCTGTGCTTTTCATCTTTCAGGGAAGTTCTTACAGGATCCAAAATTGATGAACATTTTTATCAACATTTGATTATTTCTTAATACATCTTCTGCTGTCATCTACCTTGTAGTTTTTGTAAGATGGGAAAGAAACAGCACTGTGCTTTTTCTAGTCCTTCATCTATAGTAAGTTCAAACCACTAACGTTTCCATTATCGTTCATCTCAAAAATTACATTTTGGTCTAAAGACCCTGTGAAAGAAATAGAAAAACTTCCTTTGGTTTGGATAGGTTGAAAATTACTTCTTTTTCTGAGTTGTTATCACAGAACAAATTGTTTAAATGAAGGCAAAATTTTATATAAATTTTCACCCTATACACAGCAGGGGATTATGTCCACAGTTAACTTGACCCAGTGATCTGAAGTCATAAGCAAACCTGGAAAAAAATTCGGAAATAATTTCTAGATATATTCACAAGCAGCTGAGCTACAGAGCCTGGTTTCTGTCACACTGTACCTGCCTGTGTATTGACCCACGTACAGATACAGATATCTTCCCTGCATAATGTCTCACCAGTCTGTGACCCAATCTGGTACATGAAATTCCTAAATCCCTACTAGTAAACCTAAGCTTTATTTTTAATTCTGCAAATATCAGAGGCTTCTTTCCTCTACTTTCATCTGATGAAATCTCAACATGTTCACTCAGCTTTTCCCCACTGCTTTATGAGGCAAAAATTCCCATCACTTTCTGCAATGTGCTTTCACCAGCTTTCCAAAGTTGTTATTTCCAGGCAGTGGGACCAAGATGCGATCTTGTTTCACAGGTCTACAGGTCTTCCAAGTTCAGTTACATCTACTGGTGTGCACCGAAGATTGGCTACAGAGATGCCTTAATTTCTCTGAAGCAATTTCTAGGCCTTTTACACCCCTCTCACCCCTTGTCCAGCTGCCTGGGACTCCCCCAGCTGTGGCTGAATGTGGATTTCCCCCTAAATGGGGAAGTTCCCCAAAAGAGACAGGATTCACAGAGAAATAAGTGCAAGTCTCCAGTTGTACTGAGTATCGAAAAGATTCCCCTAGGGACTAACAGAGGGACAATTATTTTCTTCTGATGAACTACCTCCTCTCTTAATTTTGTGCTCACCCTTCAGAAAGAAGGGAAAAAAACAACACAAAAAGCAAAAACTGAAAATTAAGTGCAAGAATCTCGATAGTCTAGTAGACATGCACAGTCAGAAGTGGAAGCAGAGATAAAGAGGATCATGCACGCAGATATGGCATTTCTGCCTAATACTGGTTTTGAGAAAATGGCCTGGACCGCTGGGAGCTTGACCTCAATAAAGGCTGAGGACCACAATCTGCTCTATCATATTTGAGAAGCATTGAGAAGCTCTATCACATTTGAGAGAGGAGAGATGAAACTCTCAGGAAAGCTGGAACAGGGACAGTTGGCCCAGGTAACAACTTTCATATCCAGCCCAAGATATTTCTGGAGGAAGTAACTCAGAACAAGAGGGCAGGATAGGCCAGTCCAGCTGACCTTGGAAGGGGTCTGGCTGTGTCTGCAGGTCCATTTTTGTTGCTAATGATGCTCCTTTTGTGAAAATACTGCCCTGTTGCTTAGCCTGATTACAACACATGAATCCAGTCTTACTTCTGAAGAATCAATAGGAGTTTGATATCATTGAGATCATGAAAATTTAGATCCATGCTGCACCAGACATTGTCCTACTGCATTTAGTTTAACCTCACTGAAATATGGATGACGGCAGAAGAAAATCACTTCATTTGGTGTAAATTTTTCTCTAATATTTACTACTTTGAAACTTCCCCTTTTTGTTCCACTTTATACTGTGTTCTGTCCTCGCAATTCACGCACTTTCTATTCTCCATATTCTTCTCCTTTCATTTTGGTTTAATGATTCAGTCGCATCTTCTTTGGGGTCAAGAACAGCTTCACATGGTAAATGTGTGAAACGTGGGGGCATTTACAGGAACTTGGAAGCATTTCTATAAACATTCCTATCAAAAAAGGAACATTTTAAAACAGAATTTGGGGTAGGGGTTTTGGGTTTTTTTTCAGATGAAGTAGTTTTATAGAGTGTCTTCAGTGGTTTCCCTTTGTAGAAAGAAAGAAACTAAAAATAATCATTATTAAAGCTTAATGGTAAGACCTGAATAGTTTCAGAATGAGCTTTAATTACCTCATTGCTTTTTGTGTCTGATAGTGACATCTTTTGTTTACACTGAAGTAGTGCAACCAATATTCTTTACTCTGCATTCTTGCTTTGAAGAGTAAACTTTGTAGCTGTACTTCAGTGGACATACATTACATAGTATGAATTCTTTCACCCATAATTCCAGTTTTGCCTTTTCTCTTGTGTCAGTGGTGAAATGAAGATTCAAACACTGAAATTAATAACTGACATATTCTGTATCTGAATCAGATCCTGAAGCTTCCAACTTGACATCCCACTTCCTTTCTTGTCTCTACACTGCATCTTGAGAAGAAAAATTTCCACTAGATCCTTATACCACAGATACTAATCCATGTCAAGTCATTACTTTCTCCCCCTATTTTAAGAAGGCATGACTGAGAAAGAGCCACGGGGGGGAAAAACTGTATTAATAGTTTCCTGTGGGTGTCTGTCAATATATCCTGTCATAGTCTAAATCAAGGACTGAATTTTAGATGATGAATACAAAAATTAAAGAAATTTAAAATTAATAACATGAATCTCAATAACCCAATTTTAATATTCTCTTCTTTTGCATGTACCGATATTTTAATAGTAATTTCATTACCAAAGAAAAAATTATCTTTAATCAATCATGAAACCAAAAATCCTAGAAGGTAAAAATGCTTGTCAGAGTAAAACACTTGTTTTGCTATTTTACACTAAGAAACATTTTTATTTTTATAAATCACAGTAAAGCAGTAAAATGAGTATCAGTTAGAGACTGAACATTACTTTACCCACTTTACCAGTCTTGCCTGGAGATATTTGGGTCCATATTATGCTCTCCTTCTCTGCAGATTGACAAAATAAGCAGTGAACAAACAATATAATGGAATATTTAGACCCATGGCAAAGAAATATGACTCTTCTATGAAGTAGTGCAGCAAGATCAATGTGCAGGTGTTCATGTCAAGCCTTTTCAACTCTAATCTGTTTGTTATCCTTCTCCTAGAGTCTTGCTCCATTGCGGATTTGAGCACACCAAAAAACCTTCACCTCTGGGGTGAAAAAACACCCCAGATCCAGGTGGCGATCATGCCACATGGCCATGCCTTAGTTTACATCAGTGAAAGACCCAAGTCAAGTTCTGCAAGAGCCATCAGAATGCACCTCTTGGTTAGCCTGACACGCACCCTGGGCCTGCTGTTGCCATACCAGTCTTTAGTACATAACTTATTTCAAACTGCTAGGCAGCAAGTTAGAGCACTAAATGCCAAGGCAAGAGTAAATGCTGCATGGTTTTATTCAAATATGCTTACATTATATCTTCAAATAACTCTGCCATGTGTGGCACAGTTATGGGTGAAACCAGTAGCTGCCTCTCGTCTAATAACCCTCGTCAAAACCCCTCAATAGATTTGACTCTTCTGCCCCATCTGCTGCTCTGTTATCCCCTGTACAAATCACCCTGTTCTAAGGGCCAGCTCCCAGAGGCCTCTGGTTCTCCATTCATGATGTTCTCCAGAAGGCTTTTGCCAGTTGTCACCAAGAAACAATAATTTATTTTGAGACTTCAGACAGGCGAACCTTTCTTTCACCAGCCACGATGTGTTTCTTACTCCTGGAAACCAGTAGCTGTGTCGCAAATGAAGAGTCTGCCAGTTTTTTTGCCACTTGAACTCAAGTGCAAAACCAGATGAAACAGGCATCATCTCCACTTCCCTCAGAGGCCACACTGGACCTGTCAACCAGACCGTGCAAAGCATTTGTACCCACACAAAAAGAGTGGAAAATCTCTACAGTGCTGTCCTAGGTTACAAAAAAGGACCCCCTTGCAACTGTATGTGCAACTCTGCCCTGCTCTGAAAACTCTTCTGAGTGGGAGTAGTGAGATGAAGCAGAAAGCTGGCTTAGCTCCTGAGAGTGCCAGATGGCAGAGAAAGCTTGTGATGAGATGCGAGGCACAGAGAACAGCTTTCCGGGACGGCAAAGTTCCAGAAACTACCATCAGGAAAACAAGCCTGTGGGAAAAGCAAGTCACAGTCTTTTCCAACCAAAATTAGCCTCACGTTAGGTATTATTGAACTTCAGTCTCTTGTTGTCCTGAAATACTGAAGAGAATGACCAACTACCAGATACAGATGGAGGTGACCAAGCAGCTTACATTTTCCAAAATCTTTGACATACTCTAAATGCCTTTCCTTCATGCCCAAGCCAAACATCTTCTAAAGAAATTCCATTAGCACTCTAGGGTTCATACAAACTGTTTTCTATTGATACAAACATCGGTTCATCTACTTGTTATAGAAGAACCACAGTGATTTTCAAATCACTTCAGATTGGGAAATGCACAAGATAATGACAGCTATTTAAAGAAACACCACACGATTTCTACATACCAACCAGGAAGCAGATCCCCCTAGCACACAGAATGAAAACAAAACCTTCCACAGCAGGGCCTCTTGTATTTTCTTTGCTGTCATCAGTTTGTTGACTGGTCCCTGAGAAACTTCCCTTTATAACATTGCATTTTGCTGTCATTCTATTATCGCTCATTAAAAACCTGGAGGAAAGCACAAAATTATTAAAGGTGATCTCAAATTTGTGGCACTTGCAAGATATCCAAAGCTGTTTTGCCATAGACTTACTCTGAATAGTGCTGGGCAACTTGTTTCATCATTGTGTCAAGCCTAATGCCGGAACAATTTCTTTTTCACCTGAGTACAGTAATAGCAAATACTGTTCCAGTGGAGTAATTCGAATATCATAAAACAAACATAAAATTTTGTTTGTAACCTTTAATTTGCTCTTCAAAAGGTGAGGGGAAGAGTGGTTGCCCTGCCCTGGGGGCTGAGTGCTAACATTTAGGTTTTCTATCATTAATAACCTCATTGTGACCTGTGAGCTGCAGGGAGCATACACAGCACCTTTATCATCCTTGCTACCTATTGCCTCTCACTTGCAGAGGATGTGGGTGCTGTGGGTTACCAGAAAATGTTGGTAGAAATGTTGGTTCCTCTTGCTTGAGAGCACAGTTCACAGCAAAACCAACTGTTCATGAGCAATTCCATACCACAGCCTCGGATCTCATTCATACCTGCATGGGAGTTATCAAGCACAGGGCTGGGACCTGCACAGGAGTGCTCTTGTCTCTGAGGCAATCTCCCTTCTGGAACAATGAGCTGAAAACACTGTTCTACTGCCCTGTGAAATGTTGTATTGCACTAGACACGGTTTTACAGTGAAGGAGTGAAAACACATCGGGGATCTTCTGTCAGTTTTGGTAAATGTTGGCTGTAAAAGTCAATGTGGTAGTCAACTCAAATGGTTAGTTACAGATTCCCATTTAAATCAACCCGAAATAAAACTGAAGTGCACTTTCATTCAGAACTTTTTTCTCTGGCCACCTGAATGCCATCATTCAGCACATTAAATATTATTTATCATCTTCCTGTATATTTGGCAAACCATTAGATCCCTGATAAAGAATGGAACTTCATAAACCTGAGATTATTACTTTCAGCTTTGCCAGGAAACTCCTAAATGTACATAACAAATTTACCTTACTGTATATTTGCAATATTACAAAAAAAAAAAAAACCACTGGTTATTGAGTCTCCCAAGTGACCTCCATGAAATTAAATTTTCTAATAATGTGAGGGAGGGAAAAGATATGTTTAGAAAGGAAACAGTGTAAGCTCTACAAATAAAAAACTGAAGAACTGCAGTTCTAGATGGAGGAAAAACCCTCTCTGTAAAAAGCATTTGGGAGTCCATCAAGCAGCCAGAAAAGGTCCAAGGTCACAGAAAGAGTAGGAAGGCATTGATTTCAGTTCAAGTTTTTAAAATTTTATATGCAGTCAGTGTATCAAGATTTTTGATCTTTTGGAAAATATTCATTATATAAATTTAGTTAAAATGGCTACCTCATCTTTGCTGCATTTCCTAATAGAAAATTTTTAGAAAAAAAATCTACTTTGGAAGAAAAAATATAATTCTGTGCTTTTGTGCAGGCCTTATACTCAGTCCTTTACTTTTTATTACATATGAGAGTACACGCTTTTCATGTAAGTACAGGCATATGCACATACATGTAGTGACTAAAAGGAAAAGAAGTTCACCAAAAATTAGGCCAAATTTATGTGGCTGGAGAGATGTGCTGGTTTTAATCTTACATACTACAGCAGTGGAGACTTGGGTATGAAACTGTGCCAGGCACACACCTGAAGCAGCAAGGTAAGAGGTGCCTTCTGTAACATCTGTAATATTCTTAATTTGGAATACTACACAGGAAGACTGGGAGGCATAATGATTTTCCTGGAGCCAATATGCTAAAGGGCAAATTTTTTCACATGCCAAACAAGAGGTGGGTCTAGATTTGCTTCACCATCCAGTGGGGACTTCCCTTGATGAGAAAATCATGAGTATATCATGAGTTTCTCTGTCTTAGTGATTTTCCAGGCAGGTCTGAGAGGGACTAGAGTAGCATCTACAAATCCAACTCTTGATATTAAATTGAATTAATTACAGAAAGTTCAATAAAAATTTCTTAGCACACTGCATTTGTGTAAAAAAAAAACCAACAAAACAACAAAAACTAAACAATCACCCATCAAAGGCAGCCCATCTGTACACCACTATCTTGTTTCTGATCTGTCTTTGACGTCAAGATTCAGCTTCTTATGGTGAGCACAGAAGTAATTGGCAGAAGTTCAATTTGTGTACATATCAGCAAGACAGTATAACTTCATGCAAAACATCAGCAGCCGACTTCCTCCTAGTAACAGTCACAAGTTGAACTCAAGAAAGATCAAGAGGAAATCATACTGGTTTAACTTTTTAAAAGGACACTTAGAAAATTCACTAGAAGACAGTGTTAGCCTTTAATAAAGAGACATGATGAGATTTTAGGATCTTTTTTGGTTTTTTTTTAAATTTGGTTTCAAAGTAAATTATTGGAGTTTTGGTTTAGGCTTCATCTCATGTTTATCTCCTCACACACTATAGAATTCCTTCAAACCACAAATCAATGTCTTAAGATATGAGCCTTTTATCTTTTCCCTTATCTTCTCAGAACTCAGCCATTCCAACCAAGAAGGCCCATGTTTCAAGGCAGCGAGACTTCACACTCATGAGTAAACTAGAGATTTGCTGTTATTAGGAAATAGCTCTGTATTCAGAGCAAAGTTCTTCTAAAGCAATAGAACAAGAAGGCAGTAAAATTGATACAAGACAGCATGATTTTTTGAGGTGAAATTATGGATCTTGGCCTTTTCTCAGGAATTTAGATTAAAATCACAATACAAGTGTGGTCAATTCACTGCCTGTTGGAAAAGGCGACACAGAATTCCATTGCTGGGACCATGCTGGGCGCAAGGAGCACCTGCAGGGAATATATGAATAGTAAAATCTGAACTCTACAGCATCACTCAATTTCTGAAGAATTAAAAGGAAAGATGTTATGCATATGGTTCAGGAAGGATATTGAAGTATCCAGTTTTGTCTTGTTCAAAGCCCTGAAAAGCAAGTCAAGAGATTGAGGAAGGGATGGGTATACTCAGAGAGGCAGCAACCATCAGGGAAACAGCAGCAGTTGCTTCCACCATTCTTCTGTTGCATCAGGAGCATCTGAAGGTTTTCCTAAGCTCCACCATATTTCGTTTTCCAGTTCTTCCATCTTTGTCTACCTCTAACCAGCCTTGACATCCTTGGGCTAGTACTGGCACTGGGCCGCTCCTAGCCAGCATGTTGGTAAGTCACCACAGGGAACATTGTGGCACTACTCTTGTGTGAGGCAGCCTGGGCCACCAAAAAGGGAAAGGTTTTCTAAACAGGCGTGGAAATGAAACAGTGCCCAGTTACAAAGAAATGAAGGCTCAAACAGATCCTGGAGAAAGGGAGGCCCACAGGCCTGGTGGTGCTTTTGTTACTCATAATGTAATTTCATTATGTATGTGGTCCCTTTGCTTTCTCTCACAATTTCCTTTTCAAGAGCTGGTACAATACACCTGCTAAGACACCACACTACTGTTATACTGGGATCAGCTTCTACATGGCTGACAGACAGCTCAGGATCTGGCCTTTTTTTAATCCCTGCATGCAGCCTTCACCATTTTTGTTGCATTTTCTAAGTGAGCTCAAAGCCTATTCTCTTCAGAGCCCTTCAGCATAACCCTCAGCAAGGCAAATACAAAGTCAAACAAATTTCAAAGTATTCTGCAGGACTTAGACACCTCCACAGCAGTCCAACAGAGGAAGGAAGGAAGGAAGGACAGGACTTTTAAACAACTTCTCCTTTTTCACAAGCTCTTCCTGCAAGAGCTCTTACAAGCCAGCATTGTAAGTGAGAAGCTGCAGAATCAGGCTGCAGGTTGATGCAATCAATTCACTTCACAGGACTTTCATTCACAGGGTTCAGTATTGAGGCGGGTATTTTGAAAAACTTTTTTTCTGAGTAGTTACAACCTGCCTGGTAGTTACATGGAAAAGACACTATAGAACAGACCTGATCTCGACTCCTCAATAACAGCTCCTCCATAAAAGTGTTGACTGACAGAGATTGAGAGATGTCTGTTTTGTAATAGAGACAACTGCCAAAATCCTAATATTATTTATTAAGAATATTAAATTGCAGTGTTCCATGGATCAAAGCCTACAGAGGCACCTGCTGGGGAAGTACAT
This sequence comes from Motacilla alba alba, assembly GCF_015832195.1. Classification (NCBI taxonomy): domain Eukaryota; kingdom Metazoa; phylum Chordata; class Aves; order Passeriformes; family Motacillidae; genus Motacilla; species Motacilla alba. The sequence goes on along the minus strand of NC_052017.1, from coordinate 68,280,659 downwards.
CCACTGAAGTTCTGTCACTAGGTTCCTCTTAGATTTAACAACAGTAGCAGTTCAAGTCCCAAGAAATTAAGCTCATCCTTCAGTCTTTCACATTACAAATATAAGATAAAGATGTGAGACTTTTTCTGAATATGGCTTCATTTCCAAGGTAGAGTTCTGGAATACAGACACAGAGATATAACTTCATTAAAAACTGGGTTAAAATCTTTTGGCTTCACTTTTATAGAGGAGGTGGCTGTAATTGCAGCCGTGCTTAGGCTGTCTGCAGTAACTGTTAGCTATTCTAATTAATGCTAATCCAATGCTGTATAAGTACTTCTGACATTAAAAACTACCAGTGAAATTTAAGATATTTATGCAGGTAACAGAAATGGCATCTTGGACTGCATAGATTGGCTTTATAAACACAGGTTATCAAGTAATAAAAGCTGACATTACATACTGAGGGAACTCAGCTGAGTGCTTAAACTTGGTACCCCACAGATGTTAAGATTAAGTGAAGACTTCTACCCAGTTTAGGATGAGCCTTTCTGTTGACAAAAAAATTTATTTCTTTTATTATCAATAGTGAAGATTTACATCCAAGACTCACAGCCCTATCTTCATGCAAGTTATTTAGTTTTGATTCTGGATCCTACAGAAGACTTGTCCTTGGTTTTCATGCTGATAGCTGGTTTCCTGTTAGTCCTGTACACCGTCTGAATGCAGCAAAGGTTGCTCTATTTGGAAAATCACATGCAGAAGGAAACAAAGGCTCACTTTCTCTTCTTTCACATTGCATGACATCATTTACATACAATCATTTCTCTCCACACACCCACATTTTTAATTTAAGAACCAGTTTGGCACATGATCCTGCACAGTCCTGGGCTCTGGGAAAAACAGAGTTAATCTTTAAAGCCCAAAGTCCAAATTTGCACAAGCTGCAGCTCAACCCTTGGCTCTGCATGTGTCTTTCTAACTCTAGGGGAAGCCAGAGGAAGCCTTCCTGAGCAGCACCCCTTACACATGGCAGCACATGATTTCTGCATTTTTCAGATGCTGCTGGCTCTGAGCCAGCTCTCCCTTTACACAACATGTCCTGTAGCACGGAGGGGTTAGTATGTCATGTAAGACACCTTCAGCCTAAAACTATTCATCTACACAGCCCTCACCTCTACATTCTGAAGGGGGTCAGGGAAAAATTATGCGGTCTAGACATCTGACTAGACCACTGCCATTTCCTCCTCATCACACAGAGTCTTCACCCCAAGAAAAGATCTCAGCAGGGTTTAAAGGAAAGTGAACAGTATAAATGTTCCATACAGCTGCTGAGTAGGATGGTGTGGATAAAAGATTTTTAGCAAGGTGCTCACACACACAGATCCTGGAGGCATACACAAGCATGCAGTCCAACATCTGCTTGAAGCAAATGTTATTTTCATAATCTTTTATATGAATCCCAGCATGTAATTGTAAGCAGGCAGTTTTCCAAAATACAATTGTGTTGTGCAAGTGAGAAAGCAAATAATAGATGCTATGTACTACACAAAGAACTATCACAGTGTCATTGTTCTCTAGAGACCTTTCAACATAGTGAAAGAAAGGTTTTAGGTTTTATGCTGCTCCAGGATGGCAAGTCAAGCAAGGAGGCTGGATATGACAATCAAAATGAAATTGAAATTTGTCTTTGAGAAAAAGGCTTTCCAGAAGCAGTGTCATGGGGAGAGGACATGGGCATTAGAAAGTCAAGTATCAGCCCTCATCAGAAACCGTAAGAAGAGCTTTAGGAGCATTACCTGCCAGGTCCATGCAAATAGAGATTAGTCACTACAGCATAAGGAATGAAACCATTACAATTAGTGAACAGTGAAGGCAATACATTCACACAGCCTTAATCCAAGTCATGGCCCAGCACATGTAAGGCTCAGCAGAAGCCTGGCATGTTTCCAGCAGGTCTGAAAACACCACTGTGCTTCAGAACATATTGCTGGGGAGAATTGTTTGACTAAATGCCTCTGCAGCAAAACCACTGACACCTACGAGATTATGCAAGCAGCTCAATGTTTGTTCTATGATGTTGTTAGAGCAATGCTCAGAGAAATTTAAGTGTGATCCATAAACCATCAGGTTATGTATTCAATCATATCCAAATCTGCCTGTACTGCAACAGATGAAGTAAAAAGTTTGAAGTCTGCCATGAAACAGAGATGTTTGAAATGGAGCAGTGTATGCACATCTTGGTTAAAGATTTTGGTAGAAAAAGAAGGGAAGAAATCAGTTTCTGTTAGTCCCAGACTAAATGTTCCTGTTCAAATCCTATTATATCACTAATAAAGCAGATGACTAGTTATCCACAGAGGTTTCTAATTTCTTATTATTTTTTTAAACTCAATTCTATGACTCATTTACACAGCCCAGGAACATGTAGTGCATGTTCTTGTTCTCATTTCTCTCATATTTCTGTTTATATTTTCCTATCCTTTCTTACAGTTAAAGCAACCTTGGTTGAAGAGATAACCCTATTACATGGCAGCAAGGCCTCCTAAGATCAGCTCTAAACCACCATCATAATTTACAGCTCTGCTGTGGAGCAACTTTCGGTCACAGCAACGGTATTCTTGAGCAGAGTGCATCCAAGCTTCATCACCCTTGGCCCCTTTTCAAGCAGCGGGCAGAATGCTGTCAGCCTTCATGTCACTTGTGGGCTGTGATTCCCCAGAGAAAGAGCAGCAGCAGGGGAGACGCCCTTCCTTCCCTCACTCTCCTGGAACACTCATCTTGGGCGCTAGCTGACCTTTTGAAATAAGCATTCATGATAACCAGCATTTTCATAACCTTGGCCTTAAAGCCCTTCTTTCAAAATAGCTTTTTTTTTTCTGAGAGCTCAACCCAAGCTTGCTCCCATGAGTGCCTATTGCCAAGGGTTCTCTAAGGAATATGCTGATACAGCGGCTGAGTGGCCCTTTGGTGCTCCCATCCCATCTGTTTCAAGATAGGCATCAAAAAATCAAGATAAATGAACTTGAGTGAATGACTGTTCTAAACAAGAGTCTATGCTACTTCCCCATGGCCAAGGAGATTGTCAGTAGAAAAAATGAATTGTTCTTACTTCCCAGACTTGTATATATTCCCCTGACTGTCCTACCTCTAAACCACAATAATTTTTCATATTTGTGTATTTATTATCACAAACACTAATGCACACTTTTCCAGGAACAATTGTGCTATCATTTCAGTAGTTCAAGAACGGGAAGAAATTACACATACCTTGCTATGCTATCTTCCCACGAGGTAAACCTGCAGGAGTGCGGGATTCTGTTATGGGACAAAGCAATTAAAAGGGAGAAAAAAAGGCTATGATGCCTCTTTATCCAAAAATGTATGGAGAATCCTTTAGGTTGATCATTTGAGTTTGCAGAGAGACGAGAAGGAAAGGAATTTATCTCTCTTTCAATTTTTTACTTGGGGTTTTGCTGCAAGCTTTGACTGCTGGTACCTTACTTGTCAGGTTGAGCCCCTGAACCACAGAAATTAATCCCCGAACAAACTATTTTGGCTTGTGAGGTGATGTGAACACAGGATGCTAGATGACAATAGGCCACAGAAAAGGTCAAAAAACCCAATGGGGGAAGCAATGCACATGTTGAGTGCTGTGAGAGTAGCTGCACGGATAACTGAATTTGGGGGATTTCTCAGCTCTGCTCATTGCTCTTGGGGTTTGCAATACTGCAGGTAGCAAAGAAAGGGGGAGGGGAAGGGGCTGGGCAGCACAGATGTGCGGCAAGGAAGTAATTCTCAAATGTCAGGGCTCTATGTCAGCAGTGTTGGATCTGCACTACTAGCTAGGGTGCTGCAGGTAAGTAACTTTGTGCTCATGCCTTTTGCGTAGGAGGTCTGGGAGCAAGCGGGGATACCCCACAGCAACATGAAAAAAAAAGAAGTATGCATATATCTGTATGACTAATCCCCCTTAGTGCCTGGGACAGACCTTTCTGAGCCATACACAAGTCTTTGCCAGCTCTTTCATGCAGACCAAGCTAGAAGAAATCTAAAGCAATGAGGCACACTGAGTTGTGTGAATTCTAGTTCATACTACAGCAACAAACTTAGTATTTCTCAAACCAGAACTCCCAAAACACAAGGAAATAATTGAATTAACAACAGCTTGCATGAATATGTAATTTTGCATCTCTCTAACCTCCACTCAGTCAATTGCCAAAACATTGTATTGGTCGTTCTGTAGAACTGTAACATCTACCCTTCAGGGCAGCTTACCAAGCTGGCTTCTGCAGTGTACTGGAGGAACACCTCCTTATGTGGGAATGCCTTCCTCCTTTCCCTGCATAGGGAAGAGGCATATATGGTACTGGTTACATTTCTGTGAAGATCACCCTTGCACACCTCTGATGACTGGGATCCCGAGGGGGTGGTAGTAGCTATCAGATATGGTAACGCTCCAGCCCGGCAAAGGCTTACATTGTATATTAATGTTATAAACCTACTAGTTATCTGAGAGAATCACAGACCATAAGCAGCCCAGGGCAGTGCTCAGGCCCTGACCTGGCAGGGGCTAAGAAGTTGGGATGCAAGCAGTCATTTTCCAGAGGGCCACAACCAAACCCCAGCTGCTCTCCAGGGCAGCCCTTTGCTGGTGGCAGCCAGCACGGGGTCCATTGACAGAGAGAGAAGAGCCAACATGGACATCCTGGCAAAGAGGCTTCAGGCTTGTGAGTGACAGGGCCGCAGAAAGACAGATTATCTGCAGCTAGCCAACAGTAATGCAAAAGCAAGTAATATCGGGAATATGTCTTGAATCATCTGCTTCCCCACATTTTGGTACATCCCAGGGGGCCAACTACCAACAGGCCTCCACTCCCATACACAGAAGCTGGCACATTTATTTTCCCAAGCATGCACGTGCTGATTATTTTATTTTTCCCCTTTTACATTATAGCCCAATGATTAAGACTGGAATTGAAACCCTGTCCCCCTGGAGAGAATTTTATCACAGGTTTCGCACTTCAGGGCACCTCAGCCACGAAACGGTAGAAGAGCAGGAGGTGAGGACAGGGGGAAGTCAGAGCACCTCCGTGCTGGAGAGACTCCCACCTGCAGAAGAGAGCTCAGGCTCTTGCACAGCACGGCTATGGCCTGTGGGCTGGCCCTGGTAGTGCAGAGAGGAGTTTGGATCCCAGCTCTGGCACCGGGGATTTTTCCCTGTGTTTCACGCTGCACAATCATTTCCTATAAAATTTCAGGTCAAATCCTAAGTCAGAAAGTTTTCTCCTGGTGGATTTTGAGCATAACAGATTGGCCAGCACACAGTTTAAAGGGCTGAAGTTTTGTCCATAGGTAGATTGGAGGTGGTTGTATCTTTTTGTCAAGTCTCTCAGCATCTAAGCATCAGTTTGCCTATCCATCAAACAGAAATCATTACCCTTCCTTTGTATCAAGTACTATGATAACAACATTTGTTTTATGAGTAAACTGTTAAATGTACAGGTGAAACCCAAGGTATCTGTATTCTTTGTCTGACATATAAAATAGACCAAGAAAGTATGGTGGAAGCAACAAAATAGCTGCTCAGCAGACACACACCTGGCAAACACAAGAAAGATTTTTATTCATTCCCTATTTGATTTGCAACTACCCGGACAAGGGAAACAACACGCCGGTATGGGGGTGGATCTGCTGCTCCGCGCATCTCAAGTAGTTTAAAGCATCTCATGGTGCCGTTCTCAGCTCTCCAGCACCCCCAGCTGGGCTTCGGCAGGGCCAGCGCCGTCCTGCTCGCAGGCTCAGTTAATTGGTGTCAGGGCACTAAAGAAAATGAGACGTTGCTTTGCTCCTACTGAAGCCTTAGACAGTCTGGCTTTGGTGGAAATCCAGAGGGGCCTCCCCACCCCGAATTATGGCCTCTCCATAACATTATTCTTTTGAGCTCTGGCTAAATAGCTGGATTTGTTTTGAAGCCAGTTGTCACTGAGCTGCACATTATTTCCAGTGCCGTGTTGTTAATCCTGAGCCCGGGCAGGGCACTGTGTGATAAAACAATTTTCCTTTGATGACTCTTTTACCAGGATGGCTAGTGCTCGGCTCATGGGATGGTGTGTTCCTGTACAGGACTTGATCCAATATCACAGCATGATTCCAAGTCAATGAAAGGCTGAACATTGGAAAGCAATCACTAAGTTACTGTCATGGGTACGTCCCATACCAAACTGCCATGATGAGGTCATGGCACACTGAGCAAGTGGGTGCTCCCTCTTCATTTCCCTGCCTTTTCTCCCCATGGGGTTTGCAGGTGCACAGAGTCACCTGTCAGCAGATGTTTCAGACTAGTATTTTAGCATTTGAGAGAAACCTGTAAAAATTCCTTTGGAAAGAATATCTAAAATTAGTTGCTTCTGAAATACATAATGCCACACTTGTCACTAGACTCAGCAGAGGCAGCACCTTATGTACATTCTGCTACCTCTCTATGGTTGATCAGCTGTATAGGATTGTTATCCCCCACCGTAAGAGACTCCAGGCAACAGATGGGCTTCTTTCCAGCATCACTTTTCAAATCCAAAGAAGCATCAGCTTGAATATGGAAACAGAATGCCAACATGATGCATGGGCTTTTCACCATAATAGACAAATGTAAATCTTACATCAGGGATAGAAAGCAATTTTGATGTGCAATGACTATTGAAACAGGTCTCCCAAGTTTTTGTTTCATATAAGGGATGAATTGTTAGCATAGAAAATCTACTTAGTCCCTTCTTCACCTCTCTCCTGAAAAAGAGATTTAAAACTGTGTTTCAAACTTGTTCAAAGTCAGATAGGTAGAGCTGTAGAATATTAGCATATTTTAAAATACCTTCTCAGAAAACTATGCTCAGATGTATTCAAGTTTTTTAATATCATAGCTGATGCATTGTCATTCTCAGTTCAAATACTCCATAAAGTACCTTACCCTGAAATTAAACTGCTTATTTATTGCCTCTTTAAATACCAGTTAATATTAATTTCACTCTATATTTACATTAAATATTCCACAAGTAATTGAGGGAGAGTGCAGACACTACCTATGGCCTTTTGCTATCACAAATAGGGCAAAGAAAGATAGTCACATTATGCAAAGAATCTCATTATTCAGATGAAAAGACAAATCTGCGATATGCTGTGCTTTACAGATGAACACTGAATTCATAGTCAGATTTGAAACTTCAGCCTATCTTCAAAAGAGCATCTCAGGCCAGACGCCTCAATCAAAAATTACAGAAGGGATTAAAAATTTGAAAGTAACAGATCTGTATTTGACTGAACTAGTCCTCTTACACCCTGGCAAAGATCTGCTAGCAAAAGCTGCAATTCAGTTTCAAACAGATAAAGCCTTAGATATATATTTGATTTATATAATTTCATAGTGTTAAATATTTAACATCACAAAGTTTAAAAATAAGCTAAACAACTGATAAGAGATGTTTTCTGGGACACTATCCCCGTTCCTGGTTTGCTTTTGATTTAGAGACTGTATTATAGACTTAAACCCAGAGGTTACCATTTTCAGTTTCTGTAACTCATCACCATACAGACAGGCTGAGAAGAAAACAGGTCACAGTGAGAGGCTGTTAGTCCCACAGCCAGCCTTCCTTCCTTCCTTCCTTCCTTCCTTCCTTCCTTCCTTCCTTCCTTCCTTCCTTCCTTCCTTCCTTCCTTCCTTCCTTCCTTCCTTCCTTCCTTCCTTCCTTCCTTCCTTCCTTCCTTCCTTCCTTCCTTCCTTCCTTCCTTCCTTCCTTCCTTCCTTCCTTCCTGTTGCACAAGCCCATCAACCTTTCTGCTCTAAGGAGAAAGATCAATACAAGAGTGACTGTCATCTCTATTACATGACAAAACAAGCCTAGGAATAGCTATGGGGTTATTGTGACGTGTATGGGGGGAAAGACCTATCTTCTGTTGGATATTATTTCTCAGTTTCTCCTTTTTTCTTACTTTTCAGTGCAGAACCACAGTACTCACTGCTTAGAACTGTTCCCCCAGTAGCTGTGTTCTCTGCAGAAGTCATGGAAGACTAATCCTAAAGAGGATTTCTCCCACACTAACGGTTGGTTAGCATCGTTTTTCCTTGCTGTTTATTATCACTGGTAGCAAAGGCTCTTAAAACATTTTGTCTGGGGCGGAATTTGCATTAGGGATTAAATGCTTGTCCGTGGCGGAGACTTCACTTCTGCTGTAAAGGTAAACCCTGGCACTGGGCGCTAGAGGGCACAACAAATAGATACACAGTATCTTAAAACATTGGTATACTGTAAACGTCATATCAATCCTAGGAAAAGGCGTAAGAATAGTTCCTGTGCGGTTATATCCTAATATATTTAATTTATCCTAATTAATTTATTTTTAAGATGACCATCCCTTGCACTCTAACCCACAGTATGCAATTTGTATAGATGAAAACGCACACATACACACACAAATACAGTATTAGCATTTCCACACGAGTTTATACAACAGCTATTGTGCATCACAACATTGTGTCCTGTGCCATCTGATAAAGTGAAAGGGAGAAACTTTCATCTAGTTCAATTGCTGAAGAAATTTGTGTTTATGACTGAACTCTTTGTTGCCTTGAAGCAAGAAACCTGTCTGTGTCAGAGTAGTTTAGATGGAAGTGCTGAGCTCTCCTCTCCTGGATCCAATCACAGTGGGAATGGTTCAGAGCTGCACCAGGGTTCAGGCTGGACATTAGGAAGCATTTCTTTACCAATTATTCAGTGTTGTTTCCCTCTAATCCTCTCCAAGGGATTTATGAACAAGAACCTGGGTTACCCTCACCTTCTGCAATGCATCACTACAGCACTCATCTGCTGTTTCATGTTAAAAGTTTCAGCAATTCTTGACATAAAGACTGGAGCTTTTCTGTTCCAAGGTCATCCCAGTGCCGAAGTAATAAAATGATGACCACTTTCTCTCTTTTCCTTCACCGAACCATAAAGTATTTTTCTGCAGTGAAACAGTTTCAGCAAGAACTGATGATGTATCCATGCCAGAATAAACAACTTGCAATTGATGTGGGGGTCATTCTTTAAGAATGAGTGTTTTGTTCCCCTCAAGCTGAAGACAGAATTAAATCCAACTCAGAAACTTTCTAAATAAATAGACCAATAAGCAAATACTGCAGCTATTAAAAAAACCTATTTCCAATCTTCTTTGCTATGTGCCCCATGCCTGCCCCAAGAAAATCGACAGAAAATCAATTTTTATCAAGTTTCTTGATTAGATTTTTGGGGAATAAAAGTTATTCATCTTCTTTAGAGGGTTTGGGGCTACAAATCAAGAGTAGAAGTATTTTAGATACTAGTAGGGAAGTGTACCTACAATATGTTTGAAGAATAGTATTTAAGCTACAAACCTGTGCCAAATTCCTCCAATAGGTAAGTCGTTCATAGAGCAGATGGGTTGTTTCTAACCTCTATGAGAACTAAGACCAGCACAGTGCTCTGAATGCTGCTCAGGAGGTTAGACAAGTGAAAGTTATTTTTAGTCTCTGTGAACCTTAAGAGTTGCTTATGGGAGACAAAACAACTGGATTGGCCTCACTTTTAAAATAAAGGGCTTTGAGCTGACTATCACCACACAGGAGTAAAATCTTCTAATTATGACAGATAGTTCCACGCACTCATCAGCTCAGCACTCCATAGCAGGCAAAAAAGCACAAATTTTACATCAGGGATTATAGGGACCGCAGAGCAGAAAACCATCAGACTATTTGGTATATGCAAGGCATGTCCACAGTGTGAAAACTATGCGTAGAGCTGGTTCCCTCACTTCAAGAAATGATACAGTAAAACTGGAAAGGGGCAGAGAAGAGCACTGGGAAGGATTGAAAGTACAAAGCGGTTTCTGAAAATAGTTCGCCACCGAAGAACAGTCCAGGAAAGACGTGGTTCAGCCGGCACACGCTGCAAGTCCACAAAATCACCAGCGGACAAGGGAGTAGAGCACGGACTGCCCCTTCACTGCCACTCACAGTACAAGAACTGCAACTGGGGGGTGTCAAATGAAACCAGATGCAGAGGGAAAAGAAGCCGGAGCCGTGGCTGCGGGCGGCGCCGATCCTGAACCCGCCCCGCGCTGGCGCTGCCCTAGGGCTGGCCCGGCCGGGCCGCCGGGAAGAGTTGGACTCGGTGATCCTTGTGGGTCCCTTCCAGTTCAGGATATTCAGTGATTTTATGAAGAGCCGCTCCCAGCCCCGCCGCAGGTGTGCTCCGGGCCCCGGGGAGCAGGTAAGGGCAGCCCGGCTTGCGCTGGGCAGGGGCACCGGGGCCGTGCTGGAGCCGCTTTCCAGAGGGCGGCACGGGACCGGGAGCGGCGCCGTGCGCCCGGCGATTCCCCTCGCACCTGGTCCTGATGTTCCTCACCAGCAAATCTCTCACTTGAGTTCTCAGGCAGTACCAGATTATCAAGAGTGAAGCTCCCCAGCAATGGCAGGTAAGAGCAAATGCGGGTGAAAACGCTGCTCGCTCCAGGGTGGCCGCTGGGCACCTCAGGGATGGGGCCTCTGCCGTGTTTAGTTGAGACACTGAGGTCTTACATTTCCAAACGACTGAATTAACCTCAGTAACTGATGCCTTGTAAAACTCCAGTCTCTCTAAACACTCTGCCCAAGCGCCCTCAGCTCCATCAAAAGGGAAAAAATCTGGCAGCTTTGCAGAATCAAACTGAGCACTTTGGGGAGCTTGTCCATCTCCAGACACTCCCTAGAGCCCCCTGTTTGCTGGGAGCTGGTAGGAACAGCAAAGAGGCAACTGCTTCTTATATTCTAGAATAACATATAGAGAGGAGTTTAAAAAGTTTGTACACGTGTTGAATTTATGATAACATTTGACCTGCAATTTTTAATTGTCTTTTTTGCATAGCTCTTGTTTCATGGACACTGTGCACCCTCGTGAAATAACTGCCCCATATAATTTACGTTAAAAATGAGTTGTTTCATTAAATATTCAGTTCAGTTTCTACTAGTTTTCCGTGACACCATAAACTTGTCTGTCACTTGGCACGTGTTTTTCTGGGCTGAAGCCATGCACCAGAGAAACTGAACTCAGGAGATGCCTGAATTTCTGCCTTGGCAGTCAGGAAACAGGAGCTGAATGTTTTGCAGACCTGGTCATCTTCAATACTCCCGGTAAATTTTGCTCTCTGGTTATCTATAAACAATGGCTATGGCAAAGAAAATATTTCCTCTTTCCTTGTTGACTCACTAGGAGGGCCAGTGTTTTGCTGATGCTGGGCAGTGTGACCTGCTATGGGACAGCCCCTCTGTCCACTGAGTTCCACCTAGGAAAGCCCAGTGTAGCACAGGATTGCTGGGCTGGGCACATGCAGCAGTCAGGGCCTCAGGAGTCACTCAGTGCTGCTGAGCAGGAGTCAAATGCTGCCACTGTCACTCTGCTTTCACTGCTTCTGTGTCCTTGGGAAAAGACACTACAGAAAGAGCGGGGAATGAGCCCCAACTCTACAAACTGTTCTGCACCTGCCTCCTAGACTGCAATGATCTCCTGGTTTTCTTTCTGCCTCCAGGGAAAAAAGTCCTGATAGTTTATGCACATCAAGAGCCCAAGTCCTTCAATGGATCTTTGCTGAAGATTGCTGTGGAAGAGCTGACCAAGCAGGGCTGCACTGTCACCGTGTCTGATTTATACGCCATGCAGTTTGAGCCCAGAGCAACAAGGAATGACATTGTTGGTGAGCCCAGCCAAAATATGCCTCTCTCAAAAACCAGTGACTTGTAAGCCCCCCTTTCAGGTACCAGAAAGCTGAAAAAAGTCTCCCTGAAATCTTCCCCATGCTGAACAACCCCAGCTCTCAGTCTCTCTTGATAGGACAGCTGCTCCAGCCCTCAGATCATCAAGAGATTAATGAGAAACTTATTTCATTAATAAGAAACTTATTCATGACCAGACATCTGCATTTCTAAAGTCCACTCCTGAACATGAACTTTGTAGCACAGGGAGACTACCGACAGGAAGAAACACATTAGCACGTGTCCATAATCAGCCTCTAAAGTCCATTTCTCATGGAGGGGAAGTGCCTTCAGATACCACTCTGGGACTTGCTGGAGTTGAGTTCACGAGGCTACAACTGCCCCTGTCTTCTGCTAGAGACTGCTGACCTGCTCATGGAATCAGTAGAGCTGGCCAATACTGGTTCCCCATCCCTTGGTGAATCTCCCAGTTTTAGAGGCTGGAAAGCGACTCCATAGTGCTTACAAGTGCAGGATGGCCTCAGTAAGCCCTAGGGCAGAGGCAGAACAATTAACAACATTCTCTTACATTTTCCACCTGCATCCCCAGAGTCCTGAGGCAAGCCTGGGTCCTCACATTGCACTTCCTGTGTTGCTACAGGAAAGTGAAGCTTCAGAACTCTGAGATCCTACATTCCCCTCTCCTTTTTAAAATCAAGTCACCATCAGCTGGGATGATGCTGAATATCCAACACAGACAAGAAAGTGGGGAAAATGGAAAGCAGTAACTCAGTTCAGAACTGTGAATGGCAACCTGCATTCAGCTCTTATCTGGCACTGATACTGCACAGGGAGCAAGGAGTGACTGTTCATTTCCACCCACAGGTCACCTGCACAACTCAGAAGCGTTCAATTATGGTGTGGAAACCTGGGAAGCTTACAAGAGAGGAGGTTTGTCCAAAGACCTGGTTGAAGAGCAGAAGAAAGTGCAGGAAGCAGACCTGCTGATTTTTCAGGTCATTATTTTAAACAGAATTCAGTTGTGATGTCAACTTTAGGTAATGGTACAGTAAAAACTACAGATCCGTAGTACAATTATCTGGGTCATTATTACAGCAAATCCAGTAACTGAGTAGCACAATGATGCAGGTTGAAACAACAGCAACGCCAGGAACACCCCAACACTGGGCCAGACTTTCTGATGGATGCACAAAGACATATGTGACCATGGATGTCAGGTAGGCTGGCAGAAAGCAGAGGAAGGTTTATATCCTGGTCAAGGAGCTGGAGGCAGCCAGTGGAGTCAGGGAATTGGGCTTTCCCAAGTAGACTCTTCTCATTTGTTGCTGATTTGCAGAAACACTACTGGGAATTGATTAGGGAACTTAAGAGTCCACGTCCATTCTCCACTGTGCCAGCTCTTTCCCCTGTGTCTACAAATCACAAAGTACTTTGAAGGGAAGTAGCAGCCTTACATTTCTTTGTGTTCCCCCATTGGCCTTAGACATGGCTTGGTGGCATAATGTCAGCAGGCTTTGAAAATAAGTCTTTCCTATGATCTCCTGGCATTTGTCACCAGACTGTCACATCAGAACTCATCACCAGATGTCAATCCTGCTGATAAGATATTCGACTCTTTTGCATTTCAGCCATAGGAGACATGATTCTGTACAGTCTTAAATCTGAATTAAATGGCACCCTCCTACTTCATCCTATTCCATCTTTATTCTGCATGGAAACCCTTGTGTGCCCCACAGTGCTGGTGTGCTGTAGGTGCTCAGGTCTGGCCCTGAGGTTACCACAAACAGAAAGCACTTCAGCTTCTTTTGCCAGGCATAATTACTACCTCTGCTAACAGAGAGCTGGAGAAGGTACAGGATCTGAGCAGGTTCAGAGGACAGGATTTGTCCTGTACAACAGGCCTAAGGGTGGCCCAGACTCTCTGTGCTAACCAGGTAATTTTCTCTTTGCCCAGTTTCCCTTGTTTTGGTTCAACATGCCTGCAATCTTGAAGGGCTGGATGGACAGAGTCTTGGTCCGAGGCTTTGCTTACGATTTGTCCAAGGTTTATGATGGTGGTTTGCTCCAGGTATGTTTTTGGAATTGTTTTATTAAGGTCAAGGCTTGCACCATGTTCTATGGGGCCTTGTTCATTCTTTTCCATTGCAGTTGCTTAGAGGTCTCACTTTACGCTTCCCTGAAATAATGCTTTGGTTATATGTTGAGTGATTTTCTGGGTTGTTCACACTGTCTGGAGGGTAAGAAAATAAGGAGACTGCAGCATTTCCAAAAGATTTAAATGATTTCCTATAGATCTTTATTGGCCTGCTATGTGGGGTTTATCATTTATTAGGAGTATCAGTGTGTACTGTGGTAGCATACAGTTTGCAAACAGTTTAAATCAATTCACTTCCAATAATTACTGTCTTCCCACCACTATAGGACTTCTCTTATCACTGACACACCAGGTGTCAAAGTCCTGTTCTGGGATTAGATGTCAAAGGTTGGAGTTGAACTATAAAACTTAATCAGAGATCTGAAATACTTGGAGTATGAGCCTCTGTTGCAACTATTTACTTTGAACCTTTTCCTCTCTGTAGCTTTTAATTTGGCAAGAGCAGTATCTCTAGATGTCAAGTCATCCATTTTTAACTCCCCACAGCACTGGGAATATCCCTGGAAAATTCTATCCCACTATCTCTCATAGATCTTATTTGGTAACAAATGCAGCATCAAAAAGCAATCAATATTAGTTTCACATTTATTTCACTGCACGTTAATCTGTTAGTTCAGATGTTCTTACCGGTTTCAAACATTTCAGTTTCTTTAAATTTCAGAAATGGCTGCCTTGCTGACAGAAATAGGCATAATCCCCAATGATCACAGCTTCAGATGGAGTACAGTCTCAGGACATTTGGGATACTGCACTGGAAAAATGTCAGTTCGATTACAGAAGCTAAAACTGAGATGAGAGAAGCTGAGCACATGGCTAATAACATAATCACAGGAGCAGAAGAAACATGGTGGTTAAGCAAGCCCAAGTTTGAAGGGGGACTTAAGCAAAAAATTTCTGCAGTCAGAGAGGACAGGAATAGAGATTTTCACAGTAATGGAGGGCTTTCCAGCTACAGTTTTCCAAATCTTACATGAGAAGAAAAAGGATCAGCCCTCCTTCACATAAGGGTGTCAGGCACATAATTGGTTTTCTTTTTAACCCATCTCTGCCCAAAGACCAGACACTAAGTCCATTGATGGAATTGTATGACATTAATCTTTGCCTCAGAACTGCCAGTCCTTGGAACATCTGGGAAGGAAGTGGGCACCCACTCCTCTAGAAATTCATGCTGTCCAGGTTCCCCCAAATATCTTTGTAACTATACAGCCACTGTTCTATAAACATGTCTAACTCAAGCACCACTTTCCTAATTCTAGGACAAATTATCCTTGTTTTCTTTCACTACGGGAGGAAGCAAAGAGAAGTATGCAATCAGGGGTGATATTCGCTATCTCCTATGGCCCATGCAGGTACAATATATGAATATTTGGTTACTGTTTGCTTTAATTTTTACTATTACATCTATTTATAAACAATTTTTATTGATTATTTTATACAAAACATAATAAGAAATAATTAAGTTGCCTGTTCCAAGCATCTGCAGGTTATAAAGTGGGCTCTAAAATCCTGAGATTACTTCATAAATCCATGGAATTTAAAATTTGTTTTGTCCCCCTTCCTTCAGCTTGCAATCTGAGGAAAGCTTCTGCTGTCAGCTCTTCCAGTGTCTCTGGTGTTACAGGATTTCCTTTGGCTCTAGTGTGCAGGGTTTCTGTTCCCCGTGGTTACCCAATTCGTGAAGGATGCCATGATCTCCTCCCCATTGCAGTTACCAGCTCCTCACCCCTGAGGAGCTGTCCAGCTGCACAGCTCACAAGTAAATGTGACAAAAACATGAAACACAACTCAGAATTCAGAAACACACAGAGAGAAAATGGCAAGATGAACTTCCACAGGCACCAGTCTTCATACAGGATCATATGGCTAAGCCAGAGGCAAAAGCTTAAAAACCAAAACAAACCAAAACAAAAAAAAAATATATCCAAGAAACCAACATGGAAGTAGATGTGAAAACACACTGCAGTTCAGGAACAATCTGAGGAGGTTCAAACCAGACAATGAACTTTAGACTGTCCCTTATCCTTGCAAATTGAACAGCATACAGTATCCAGAGAGGGCAGTCCTATGTGTTTAACAGCAATTTACTTCCCTTCTCCTGATAAATGCACAGATTAAGAGACCTGGACTGATATCAGATCAGAGAAACAGAACAGATTTGAATCTTCCATGTTCTTCAAATGAAAGTAAGAGTTAGGAGTATGTATTTCCTGAGGCATTTCTTTCTTTTTTTTTTTTTTTGTTTTAATCCAGCATGGAATCATGCACTTCTGTGGTGTCAAAGTCCTTGAACCTCACATCTGTTATGCTCCAGAGAATGTCTCTGAGGAGAAGAGGAAGGAGATGCTGGCTGCCTGGACCCAGCGTCTGAAGACTCTTTGGAAGGAAGAACCCATAGACTGCTCTCCTGAGTGGTATTTCAAGTAGAGTTCAGGTGCAAGACTACAGAGAAGATTTTCTTTTTCTCCATTCTTTTTGATGCTCTGTCTAAATACCTGAACACTAATCTCCTAATTCAAATCTGTTTTAAGAACCTTGAATACTACATCTAGCAGTTTAACTGACAACATAGCATTTGTCTTCACTGATTCCCAAGGGATTCCCTTCAAGGATGGGCGTGAAACTCTTTGTGTTGTTCTCCTTGTTCACATAAACGGTGTCATCCTGCTTCCTTGTGCTTGATAACACACGTGATATTTCATGGCAGATGATACCACGGCTGCTTGTGAAACAGTATGTGGCCAAGTTTATTTTAACACTATTTTTCCTTTGCCAGGGAATATCTTGCCCATATCCAACTTGTCATTTAAAAGCCATTTGCCATTTGTTGTGAGAGGTCCACACTTGCACCTTGGAGCAACAAAACCAGGTCATAAGTAGTGTTGCAAAAGGATGTACCATTGCAAAGCGTCTTAAACAGCTGGAAAGCCTTGTGGGCAGGCCTAGGCTTTTAGACATATTTAAAAAGCAATTTTAAAGCCATAACTGATACCAGAAAAGGGGGGAAAAAAGCAGATTTCGTATATTGGTATGTGCATGAATTGCCTTCCTTTGTAGACTACAACTTCCATTTGTGAAGAATGCAGCTTCCTAAAATCCAAGAGGCTTCTCTATTTTGATTACCCTTTGTAGAAACAAAATGCAATCCTGTTGTTTTCCTGCCCTCTCACACCAGTCACGTGTTCCTGTTTGCTCCCATATGAAGTGAAGGGCCATGTCCAGCAGTGACATTTCCCAGGAAGCAGAGCTGCCCCAAGCTGTTGCTGATGTCTGCTGTGGGGCATGTGAGCCAAAGTTTTCAGGTTCCACAAGGGTGCTGCTGTTGCAATGCTTTGGAAGCCATCAACTTTGCAGTGTCAGTGGGTGGTGAGCCAAGGGTTATTGTCCTTGTCCTGATGTTCCTGCAGTGTGTGCTCTGCAGGGCATTATGCTGGGTTGCACATGTGTTCTGACACATGCCTTTCCAAAACTGGGGAGAATTTTACCACATAGAAAACCAACAGAGACTCATCTGTGGTTAGTAAGGAGACAGAAAAGAAGTGGCAGTATTGCTGTCTTAGCAGCACTGGAAATGTTACAGCCATTCTGAACTGAAAAATAATTGTCCTTCTAAATCACATTATGCTAAAAGTCAAATGTCACCCTGCCAAACCAGCACTGATTTCATTATAATAAAACTAGAATTAGGTGAGTAACTTGTAGCTGCACTTCAGGCTGGGGAAAAGGGTGTAAAGGAACATGCTTTTCCACATTTAGTCTGGGGATTTGTTTTTTGTTGCTGGTGGTCCTGCTCTCCCACGGATGTCTAGGCAGTGGTCTGATCTTTTTCTCTGACAATTTTTTTCCGGAAATCATGACAGTATTTCTTTTATTTGGTGTTCTGAAATGGCAGGTCAAACATACTTGCAACTGCAGAACAATAGAGGAAAACAAAGAGATACCCATTGGACCTATGTTACCAAGAAGCCTCTTAGCCTAGAGAAACCAAGACTGATGTTTTGCAGTAAGGTGCCTTCAATCCAGGTTTCAAAAAACCTGTCATTTAAAGCCAGGTGTAGTTCATTCTGTGGTTTAAAATTGGGTTCCTGAAACAACATCACTGAGGTGAGCTGCCCACTTACAGAGGAATATATTTTGTAATAAATTATTCATCAAAAGTTTGTGCTGAAGAGAGAAACAGCCAATAACTAATACCATGCACAATGCAAGTACTACTTCTTTTCTTTTTTTTTTTTTTTTAATAAAAATTCTACTGTGTTATTTGGGATCTTAAAGCCTAAAGAGGCTATATTCTCCAGAAGAGATGCAAAGAATTTAAGCTGTGCTGGATAATTGTCTCATCATTCTAAGACTATTTAAATGCTCAGTTTCATGCAGCTTGAATACACAGGAATTCTGATATGTTTGAAAAACTCAGGAAGAAGACAAAAGACCAGCTTCTTCCCTAGGACTGTGGAGCCAAAATACCCCATTAGCTTTCTCTGTACTGACCTTGATGAAATGAGAAAGCATTTTGTTGACATACAACAGAGAGAATAAACCAAGACCTAACCATCTTGTCCACATCACAGATTGCCAAAACTGCAAATACAGTTGTACCCCAGTGAAACATACAGAGCAAAGGTGGTTCTTCACTGGATTTCAATAAGAATCCAAGAGAAAATTAAATCCTCTCAATGTACTCTACACATACACCCTTGTATTTCTGCCATCTGTTGCTAGGCCACAGCTCAGCATCTCTGGGAAATGTCAGGTAGTGCTCTTTTGAACTTCAGTGCAGTGAAAAGTTGTGGCTGCAGTCAGTCACCAACCACAGTGGTTCCAAAGGCCGTTGGAGCCTCCCATTCTGCATTCATACTCCCCAGGGGAATGCAACCCTTCTCCACAAGCATCAGTTCTGTTAATTGCTGCAGTTTCTCCCACCTCAGCCCTCTGAAGGTTTAGAGAAACACAGTATGAGTTTTGGTGCACAGATGATGCAAAATTAGCTAAGATCACAACTTCTTTCTCTAAAATCAGCTCTACAGCATAATATTCATGGCTGTTGGACAGCGGGGGGATCAATCAGACCAGATAATGCTTTACTTTTAGATTAAAAGGTACATTACAGAAAGATTATAGACAAGAATTTCCTTGGAGTTTTGCCCACCGATCATCCCCTTCATCAGAGTTCTGGACAGTGTATAGAGCCTAGAATTAATATTCCAGCATTGAGTCATCTCCAGAGCTAGAAACCTCCTGTGTGAGAGAATGCTCATCCTTGCTGGGCCAGGCAGAGTGTTAAGCCAGGGACAGCCAGAGAATGATTATGCTCAGGTCCCTATTGAACTTGAAATTCATCAGAGAAATGGAGAGGGAAAAGTCTCTAAAGAGATACCTGCCAGCAAACTACAGGAGGAGAGGAAGTAGACTTAATAATTAAACCTTTGTTGGCAAAGTTTACTACTACTATACAGCCCTTAAAGTTAATACCAGGAAAACAGATACAAAGTCACCTTCCCATTATGGCACAAGCTTATTGTGATTGGATTTTTAGTTAAGATTAAGGAAAGAGGTAAGCATTCCAGGTGGTCTTGGTCTAGCACTGTGGAGATTTGATGCTTTTTATTCATCAGTCCCTACAATTTTTCCAATGGTGCAATGAAACCTGCAAATTTCACACACAGCCATTTTCATCCTGCTGGCAAAAAAAGCCAGCTACATGTCAAAGGTGTGACCTCTAAGCACTTGCAGATAGATGCCCTGTCTTTGCCTAGTACATGCTGGTAAAACCACACTGAATGAGACATATACATTTCAAACCAAGCAATTTTTATAAATTCAGCCATCTCTCTTCCTGCCTTCAGGCCCATAAATAATGCAAAGCTCAAAATTAGCAAAACCAAACCAAAAGAAAGCTCAGCAGTCAAATGCTATCAAAAGTTCCTGTAATGTTTTGGATTGCAGGAGAAGATAGAAACTGAACAATTGGCCCACCAGAGATACCAAATCTGTAATTGCATTTGCTTTATTTACCTGACAAATGTCCCAGACTCTCTGGACTGCAGGTTCACTAACACTCTCCTTGTGATGCCTCACAGTGTGGATGGACACAAAATTGCTGCATTTAAACTACAATGAGCTCAGTGGGACAATTCAGCATTTGAGTCCTGAGTCTCCTCTTTATGGTAAGGGTGATCAGCCCTTGAATTGGGAGCTGTCAGAGCATTAAACTCCTGTTCTCTCAATACCAGCTGATCCAGAATGAATGGAAAACAGGAATGTGCTGGTCCTGCATCAATTCCACTCGTTCCACTGTCAACTTTGTTTGCCCAGGGGAAACGATTGCACTCAGGTTTTTGGTTTTTGTTTGTGGTGGGTTTTTTTTCCCCAAGGTCTCGGAATGAAGCTGTTTATTCATTTTGCCCATCACAGGGCAGTTTTGACACTCAGAGAGAAAACTTCATCTTGAAAGTGATCACCAAAGCTGTCCTATCTCTCCAAACCCACAGCCGCCCACATCCTTCTGGGTCCCACCTGTCTTTCCCGTGAGACATCTTCCAGAAAGATGGAAGGGAGGAGCCCCTGCTCCCGGCAGATGCACGTGTGGGCCAGCACAAGGCACAAAGCAAACAGTGCCACCCCTGGAAGAGCAGATGAGGGTAGATGGAAGGTTTAGGAGCGCCCATACTGCATTGCTGGGAGAAATGAAGGATGAGCTCTGTACTTGGAGAAGAGCAGAAACCCAGCAGAATAAAAATAATATCCCGGAATGATGTAGGCGTCTCACGCTGTCACAGCGGCGGGGGCGCGCTCCCGGCGCGGCCTCCAGCGGATCCGGAGCCGCGGGCGGTGCCGATCCCGATCCCGCCCTGCGCTGGCGCTGCCCCAGGGCCCGGGAAGGGCGGGCAGCGGGGCCGCCGGGACGGGCCGCTCCCAGCCCCGCCGCAGTTGTGCTCCGGGACCCGGGGAGCAGGTAAGGGCAGCCCGGCTTGCGCTGGGGCCGGGGCGCCGGGGGCTGTTCCGAAGCCGCTTTCCAGAGGGGCAGCACGGGACCGGGAGCGGCGCCATGCACCCGGCGCAGCCCCGGGCCGAGGCGGCCGTGCCGCGGCCGCCCAGCGCCGGTCCGTCGGCCGGAGGAGAATTCCTGCTCCAGGGCCCGGGCCGAGGGCCGGGAGCTTCCCTCCCGCTCCGGCGGGCCGCGCTTGGCCAGTGCCCGGCTGTGCTGAGTGCCCGTAGTCACACTACGGCACAGCTCCCGCTATTCCCCTCGCACCTGGTCCTGGTGTTCCTCACCAGCTAATCTCTCACTTGAGTTCTTAGGCAGTACCAGATTATCAAGAGTGAAGCTCCCCAGCGCTCCCCAGCAATGGCAGGTAAGAGCAAATCCGAGTGAAAACGCTGCTTGCTCCAGGGTGGCCGCTGGGCACCTCAGGGATGGGGCCTCTGGGCCTTTGGGACACTTAGGTCTTACTTTTCCAAACGACTGAATTTACCTCAGTAATTGATGGAAAACTCCAATCTCTCCAAACCCTGTGCCCAAGTGCCTCCAGCTCCACCGAAATGGAAACAAATCAGCATTTTTGCAGAATCAAGCTGAGCACCTTTTGGAGCATGTGATAGCGTCCAGTCACTGAGTTTCATTTGTTGAGATCTGGCAGGAACAGCAAAGTTGTAACTGCTCCTGAAATTCCAGAGTACGGTCTGGAGCAGGGATTTAAAGAGTTTATAGACACACTGAATTTATGATAGCATTTGACCTGCAAGTTTTAATTGTCTTTTTTGCATAGCTCTTGTTTCATGGACACTATGTACCCACATCCAGAAACTGTGCTGCATAGAAACTGAGTTCAGGAGATGCCTGAGTTTTTGTGTTGGCAGTCAGGAAACAGGAGCTGCATGTTTTGCACACCCTGTCATTTTCAATAGTTCCTGTAAATTTCCCTCTCTGGTTATCTATAAACAACAACAACCCCATATAAAATCTTTCTTTTGTTTCACTGATGAGTGATTTTTAAGAGAATTATTAAGATTGTAGGGCCTATGCTCAATAAAACTTTGAGCACACCATGGAGCTCTTTGAGCAGAGCCTTGTTACACGCCTCTAAGATATTCCATCCCTACACACCTGCTTGGCTTAACTTGACTCAGCTTAACTTGAATCCACTTTGACAAGAGTTTGAGATACACATGACAATCTAATCTCTGAGGAAAAAAAACCTTATTGCTCTCTACAGAAGTTACTGTGATTGTGCTGAAGTGGGACAGGACCATCTTTAAAGTCTACCCCAGTGTTGTAACTTGCACAGTACTGAAATGAAAGATCAGGAGGGGATCCACCACGGCGGCAGGCAGGTGTTCTGATTTCTAAGAAGTTGTTTCCTTGACACTTTCGGGCAATCTATCTGGCACTGCTTTTTGGGTGGTAGTGGAATCAGGCCAGAAGAAATGTTGTCTCAAGAGAAAGGGCTGGGTTTTGCTGATGCTGGGCAGTGTGACCTGCTATGGGATAGCCCCTCTGTCCACTGAGTTCCACCTAGGAAAGCCCAGTGTAGCACAGGATTGCTGGGCTGGGCACATGCAGCAGTCAGGGCCTCAGGAGTCACTCAGTGCTGCTGAGCAGGAGTCAAATGCTGCCACTGTCACTCTGCTTTCACTGCTTCTGTGTCCTTGGGAAAAGACACTACAGAAAGAGCGGGGAACGAGCCCCAACTCTACAAACTGTTCTGCACCTGCCTCCTAGACTGCAATGATCTCCTGGTTTTCTTTCTGCCTCCAGGGAAAAAAGTCCTGATAGTCTATGCACATCAAGAGCCCAAGTCCTTCAATGGATCTTTGCTGAAGATTGCTGTGGAAGAGCTGACCAAGCAGGGCTGCAGTGTCACCGTGTCTGATTTATACACCATGCAGTTTGAGCCCAGAGCAACAAGGAATGACATTGTTGGTGAGCCCAGCCAAAATATGCCTCTCTCAAAAACCAGTGACTTGTAAGCCCCCCTTTCAGGTATCAGAAAGCTGAAAAAAGTCTCCCTGAAATCTTCCCCATGCTGAACAACCCCAGCTCTAAGTCTCTCTTGATAGGACAGCTGCTCCAGCCCTCAGATCATCAAGAGATTAATGAGAAACTTATTTCATTAATAAGAAACTTACTCATGACCAGACATCTGCATTTCTAAAGTCCACTCCTGAACATGAACTTTGTAGCACAGGGAGACTACCGACAGGAAGAAACACATTAGCACGTGTCCATAATCAGCCTCTAAAGTCCATTTCTCATGGAGGGGAAGTGCCTTCAGATACCACTCTGGGACTTGCTGGAGTTGAGTTCACGAGGCTACAACTGCCCCTGTCTTCTGCTAGAGACTGCTGACCTGCTCATGGAATCAGTAGAGCTGGCCAATACTGGTTCCCCATCCCTTGGTGAATCTCCCAGTTTTAGAGGCTGGAAAGCGACTCCATAGTGCTTACAAGTGCAGGATGGCCTCAGTAAGCCCTAGGGCAGAGGCAGAGCAATTAACAACATTCTCTTACATTTTCCACCTGCATCCCCAGAGTCCTGAGGCAAGCCTGGGTCCTCACCTTGCACTTCCTGTGTTGCTACAGGAAAGTGAAGCTTCAGAACTCTGAGATCCTACATTCCCCTCTCCTTTTTAAAATCAAGTCACCATCAGCTGGGATGATGCTGAATATTCAACACAGACAAGAAAGTGGGGAAAATGGAAAGCAGTAACTCAGTTCAGAACTGTGAATGGCAACCTGCATTCAGCTCTTATCTGGCACTGATACTGCACAGGGAGCAAGGAGTGACTGTTCATTTCCACCCACAGGTCACCTGCACAACTCAGAAGCGTTCAATTATGGTGTGGAAACCTGGGAAGCTTACAAGAGAGGAGGTTTGTCCAAAGACCTGGTTGAAGAGCAGAAGAAAGTGCAGGAAGCAGACCTGCTGATTTTTCAGGTCATTATTTTAAACAGAATTCAGTTGTGATGTCAACTTCAGGTAATGGTACAGTAAAAACTACAGATCCGTAGTACAATTATCTGGGTCATTATTACAGCAAATCCAGTAACTGAGTAGCACAATGATGCAGGTTGAAACAACAGCAACGCCAGGAACACCCCAACACTGGGCTAGACTTTCTGATGGATGCACAAAGACATATGTGACCATGGATGTCAGGTAGGCTGGCAGAAAGCAGAGGAAGGTTTATATCCTGGTCAAGGAGCTGGAGGCAGCCAGTGGAGTCAGGGAATTGGGCTTTCCCAAGTAGACTCTTCTCATTTGTTGCCGATTTGCATAAACACTATTGAGAATTGACTACGGAACTTAAGAGTCTATGTCCATTCTCCACTGTGCCAGCTCTTTCCCCTGTGTCTACAAATCACAAAGTACTGTGAAGGGAAGTAGCAGCCTTACATTTCTTTGTGTCCCTGTTGGCCTTAGACATCTATATGTATATTCCTCTGTCCAAAGTTAGATTAAATTTAGGATGGGGCCATATCTCAATTAAGCATTTCACTGTAAGTCCATCATAATTTTCACACTATCACTTCCCAGATACGAACAGTAAGACATGCCCTGAAGAAAGCGGTTGCCTTCTACTTTCCATGTGTAAAATGCTATGAAGAGTTGAGTGTGTTCTGGTGCAGAAAATAAAAAAGATCTTTAAAAAGCTTCTAAAGGACTTCATGAAAGAATTAAAAATTTGTTACAGACTAAACTCACCACTTGTAGTTACTGTGGTGGTTGCCCAGTTTCCATTTTTTTTTCACGGTATATTGGGCCAAATGTGGTTACATGTTTATAGAATTTCTTCCTCTGTGTGCAGTGTGTACAAAGGTTTAGGGGTAGTGATGCAGCCTAGTATAAGAAAGAAGGGTGGCCCAGACTCTCTGTGCTAACCAGGTAATTTTCTCTTTGCCCAGTTTCCCTTGTTTTGGTTCAACATGCCTGCTATCCTGAAGGGCTGGATGGACAGAGTCTTGGTCCAAGGCTTTGCTTACGATTTGTCCAAGGTTTATGATGGTGGTTTGCTCCAGGTATGTTTTTGTAATTGTTTTATTATGGTCAAGGCTTGCACCATGTTCTATGGGGCCTTGTTCATTCTTTTCCATTGCAATTGCTTAGAGCTCTCATTTTACATTATGTTGAAGTAATGTATCAGCCCTGCTTCACACAAGGTGTCCGACACATAATTCCTTTTCTTTAACCTGTCTCTTCCCAAAGACAGTCCACTGTCTAATTGTATGATATCAATCTTTGTCCCAGAACTGCCCCTTCATGTAAGGTCTGGGAAAGAAGTCACTCTCTCCCCTAGAAATCCATGCTGTTCAGTTTTACCTGAATATCTCTTGAACCGTTCAGGCACTCTTCTTTACATATGTCTTAATTAACCATGACTTTCTTAATTCTAGGACAAATTATCCCTCTTTTCTTTCACCACGGGAGGAGGCCCGGAGATGTATTCAAAAGAAGGTATTGGTGGTGATATTCGCTATGTCCTGTGGCCCATGCAGGTATAATATATGAACGTTTTGGTTGTTGTCTACATAATTTTTTATTATTGCAGCTATTTCTAATAATTGTTTTATTGAGGTTTTTAAAATATAAAATATAATCATTAATAATCATGTTGTCAGTTCCAAGGATCTGCAGGTTGTAAACTGTCACCTAAAATCCTAGGACTACTTTAAAAGTCCACTGACTTTTAAAATTTTTTTGTCCCCCTTCCTCTATATTAGAATGTAGAGAAAGCTGTCAACCTTTTCAGTTTCCCTGCTGTTACAGGGTTTCCTTTAGCTCAGCCATGCAGGATTTCTGTTGCCCGTGGTTTCCCAATTCAGGTAGGAAGGGAGCCACACATTACCCTGGCAGTAACAGTCAACACACAAAAGTTAGCATTCCTCTTCTAATTGCTACTCTTTTTTCAGAAGTACCCGGCATGGTTTGGGAAATACAGGTGGTAAGGCAAGTTTAGCCAGCTTCTTCTTGATACAATACAGGAGATGAGCTAAAATTCCATGGTCTCCTCCCCACGCAGTTACCAGCTGCCTGCTCCTGTGGAGCTGTCCAACTGCAGGGCTCACAGCTCAACATGGCAAAAACGTGAAACACAACTCTAAATTCAGAAACACAGAGAGGGAAAATGGCAAGTCGAGCTGATTCCGAAGGCAGTAGCCTTCCTACAGGAACCTTTGGCTAAGCCAGAGGCAAAAGGCTAAAAAATACCCATCTTAGAAGTAGATGTGGAACACTGCAGTTAGAGACCAATCTGAGGAGTTGCAAACTGAACAGCTCCTGTGATCCTTGCAAAATGATCAGCAAACAGCTGCCAAAGAGTACAATTCTGTGGGAATAAGAGCAGTTAAAAATAAATTCCCCAGAGCAGAATAAATGAAGTTGCCCTTATCTTTCAGTATCTTGTATGCCATTCTGCTGAATGACTTCAGTAGTGACTGCCTGGATAGGTAGTGAACTTCTGCAATTTATTTTCCTTCTCCTGATAAATGCACAGATTAAGAGAACTGGACTGATATCAGATCAGAGAAACAGAACAGATTTGAATCTTCCATGTTCTTCAAATGAAAGTAAGAGTTAGGAGTATGTATTTCCTGAGGCATTTCTTTCTTTCTTTTTTTTTTGTTTTAATCCAGCATGGAATCATGCACTTCTGTGGTGTCAAAGTCCTTGAACCTCACATCTGTTATGCTCCAGAGAATGTCTCTGAGGAGAAGAGGAAGGAGATGCTGGCTGCCTGGACCCAGCGTCTGAAGACTCTTTGGAAGGAAGAGCCCATAGACTGCTCTCCTGAGTGGTATTTCAAGTAGAGTTCAGGTGCAAGACTACAGAGAAGATTTTCTTTTTCTCCATTCTTTTTGATGCTCTGTCTAAATACCTGAACACTAATCTCCTAATTCAAATCTATTTTAAGAACCTTGAATACTACATCTAGCAGTTTAACTGACAACATAGCATTTGTCTTCACTGATTCCCAAGGGATTCCCTTCAAGGATGGGCGTGAAACTCTTTGTGTTGTTCTCCTTGTTCACATAAACGGTGTCATCCTGCTTCCTTGTGCTTGATAACACACGTGATATTTCATGGCAGATGATACCATTGCTGCTTGTGAAACAGTATGTGGCCAAGTTTATTTTAACGCTATTTTTCCTTTGCCAGGGAATATCTTGCCCATATCCAACATGTCATTTAAAAGCCATTTGCCATTTGTTGTGAGAGGTCCATACTTGCACCGTGGAGCAACAAAACCAGGTCATGAGTAATGTTGCAAAAGCATGTACCATTGCAAAGCGTCTTAAACAGCTGGAAAGCCTTGTGGGCAGGCCTAGGCTTCTCCAGATCCAACCTATATAGCAATATTAAAGGTATGACAGAGACTAGAAAAGGGAAAAATTAAAGATGAATGTAGTGGTATGTGCATGAATTGCCTTCCTTTGTAGACTACATCTCCCATTTGTAGAGTATGCATCTTCCCAAAGTAGAAAGGAAAAGGAATTCTGCCTGTTGCCTGCTCCCTCACACCAGTCAGTGTTGGTGTTTGGGTCTGGAGGGTGTTTGCTTCCCCTCCAGCATCAGCATCAATGGGCATCCTTGGAGATCTCCAGCACCAGCAGTTAGTGAGGCAGAGAACTAACCTGAAAACCTGCAGGTGCACTGTCAGTCTGTCTATGGGTCAGGATCTATGGGACAAATTAATTGTCGGGCTCTTAATTGCCAGGATTTTTACCTGGAACTGTAGCAGGCTTATTTTTGTGCTTTAGAGTTGTTAACCCTGTTTGTGCATATGGCAAGGGGTGGGTTTCTCACTTAGCTACCAAATTTCTTGCTTTAACCAGCTCACCTAACTGATGCCTTTGCACTTTGGTGTTGTCATATATGTATATATATAGCAGGAGTTTCATACTATCATCTCTTTATCATAAAAGTTTCGTACCTTTTCGGTGTTTTCTGGTGAGCAGCTCCTCTGAGCACACCCTTTCTCCCTCGCCACGTAGCCGACTGACACCAATTCCCTTCCCGCTTCGGAGCATGTTCTCTTAATTAACCAACCCACTCTTTTATAGCTCCTGTTCTTATTAATTACAGCTGCGGCCTGTTGAAGTCAGGCCTCCTCCTCATTTTCGATAATTGGCCGGGCTGCAACTCCTTAGGGGTAGGATTACTTTCTATACTATCTCTATTCTATTCCCCCGCATTTTGGTATTAAAAGTATGTGACTTCTGTAAGAACCCATCCCCTGAGTCACTGTCAAATGACACCTACGCCTCTGCATCTGCCATACCTGCTTTGTGGCAGTTTTGTCACACCTCCGCCTTAGCATTCCTTGGGGACTAATTGGATAATAAACATGCTGAGCCCCGGCTCTGGAAGCTCAGTGTAAGCTGATACACCAGACTGGGAAATGCCACCACAGGGAAAGGGTCAGTGTTCCTGTTTGCTCCCATATGAAGTGAAGGGCCGTGTCCAGCAGTGACATTTCCCAGGAAGCAGAGCTGCCCCAAGCAGTTGCAGATGTCTGCTGTGGGGCATGTGAGCCAAAGTCTTTAGGCTGCAGAAGGAGGAAATTTGCTTTGGCTCAACAGTTCTTTTATAGGAAAAGGAAAGTGAAAGGCAATAAGGAAGAAAGTGTTACACATCTAAGTTGTGGGGAAAGCAGATTCACGCCTTAAAGACTTAAGGAGAATAACTTAAAGTTACTGAGAGAAATCTGAGGACAAATTTTAAAATTGCATAGAAGAGAAATCATCCTTCTATTCACTGTGTTTGATTAGCAGACTATTCAGGAAAGAAGGAAATTGAGGTGAAAGCAGAATTTGCAACTGTCAAACCAACATTACTGCTTTGGGTCAATTGCAGAGCTTAGTGGGGTTAACTATTAGATGAAGAATGCAAGACTCACCTGTATTTTGAGGATACTGTGCTTGCCACTCTCTGGCAGACACATGCCAGTTCCCGCACATGGTTGCACTAAGTTTTAATAAGATGGCTGATATTTTAGTACAAAGTATGTGAATGGTTGAGATTAATGCAAGTTCAGTTACAGTTAAAAGAAAACTAATAGGCTTATTAAATTCTCATTAATGCTAAAATTTAAGATTTCTGCTCAGATAAATTCATTACTGAGAAAAGCACTAAAAATGTACCAATCTTTTTGTCCATTTCAAGATAATCTTTCCTTCTCCTCAATCAGAACTAAGACTTTCACTGTAAATTCAGATTACATTTCTGGATTGGTTTTTTTTCCCCATTCATTTAATGAAGGAATGTCATAACAGGCAACACTGACCTCTAAGCACATACAAATAAATTACAATTTCTTTCTTTGTGTAGTGCTTGTTGGCAAATCACCACAGAATGAGACTGACATGTTTTTAACCAAGCAATTCTTATAAATTCAGCCATCTCTCTTCCTGCCTTTAGACCACATCTTTGGCCCCATTCACAATGCAAAGCTAAACAGCAGAGGAACCAAACCAGACAAAGCAACCAATCAAAGAAAGAAGAAAACCCCTCAGAAGTCAAATGTTATCAAAAGATTTCCGTAATGTTTGGGTTTGCAAAAGACCAAAACTGAATAATTTGCCCACCAGAGATTCCATATCTGTAATTGCATTTGCTTTAATTACCTGACAAATGTCCCAGACTCTCTGGACTGCAGGTTCAATAACACTCTCCTTGTGATGCCTCACAGTGTGGATGGACACAAAATTGCTGCATTTAAACTGCAATGAGCTCAGTGGGACAATTCAGCATTTGAGTCCTGAGTCTCCTCTTTATGGTAAGGGTGATCAGCCCTTGAACTGGGAGCTGTCAGAGCATTAAACTCCTGTTCTCTCAATACCAGCTGATCCAGAATGAATGGAAAACAGGAATGTGCTGGTCCTGCATCAGTTCCACTCGTTCCACTGTCAACTTCTATTTTTCTTCTTTTTCTTTTCTTTTTTTTTTTTTTTTTTTTGCAAAATCTTAGAAAGGAGCTGTTTATTCATTTTGCCCATCACAGGGCAGTTTTGACACTCAGAGAGAAAACTTCATCTTCAAAGTGATCACCAAGGCTGTCCTATCTCTCCAAACCCACAGCTGCCCGCATCCTTTTGTGTCCCACCTGTCTTTCCCGTGACACACCTTCCAGAAAGATGGAAGGGAGGAGCCCCTGCTCCCGGCAGATGCACGTGTGGGCCAGCACAAGGCACAAAGCAGACAGTGCCATCCCTGGAAGAGCAGATGAGGGTAGATGGAAGGTTTAGGAGCTCCCATACTGCATTGCTGACCATCAAAGGAAGAAATTAAAAACATAATTGTGGGCTGCTACTGTCCAACCATGTTGATATGCTACTGCTCTTCTGTCATTGCCACTTGAAAGCACCATAGGGAATGCAACAGTTCTCCAGAAAGGGAAAGATCACAGTAAAGACATTAGACACTCATCATCACCATTCTTTCACAGATGAATGGCAAAGGGATGGCCCTTATGTAAAGAAGCTGTATTAAGTACACACCTGGCATCCAGAGGAGGCTGAACTGAGTGGTTTATGGCAATTCTTTTGGTTATGTATTCCTGCAACTGTCCGCGGGACTGTTATATGTGATAGTAACTCTGTTCACAAACAAACTCCAACTTCAGGCATTCCTGAAAAAAAAAAAAATCCCCACATATCCAGCGCCAAATCTTCCACAGACAAAGGCATTTCCAACATGCCTTGAACTCCCAACCTGCTCTCAGTCTCAACCATATTGCCATGTTTTCAAGGCTCATAATGCCCAAAGAACTCTGGCAATGACAGGGTCATGGTGTGGCACTGATCACACTGCCCACACAGCTCGACAGATGACAGTTACGATGTGGCACACATCACAGCCCCCAAAGAGATGGAGCAGGGACAAACTCAGGGTGTGTCACCAATTATAGTGCCCAGAGAGCAGAGGCAGGGA
Source organism: Motacilla alba alba (assembly GCF_015832195.1). Lineage (NCBI taxonomy): Eukaryota > Metazoa > Chordata > Aves > Passeriformes > Motacillidae > Motacilla > Motacilla alba. The sequence goes on along the minus strand of NC_052017.1, from coordinate 68,249,843 downwards.
CAGATTCTCTGGTGGCACTGATTGCAGTGCCCCGAGGGCTGGAGCAGCGACAGAGTCACCATGTGGCACAGATCATAGTTTCCAAGGACCTCAAGTGACAGAGTTACTGTGTGGCACTGATCTCAGCCCCCAAAGAGATGGAGCAACAGTAGAGTCAAGGTGTGGCATCAATCTTAGTGCCCAGAGAGATGAGGCAGTGAGAGGGCCACAGTGTGGCAGCGACTGGAGTGCCCAAAGAGCTCAGGAAGCAAAAAAGTCACTGGGAACTATCATAGTGCCCAGAGAGCAGAGGCAGGGACAGATTCTCTGGTGGCACGGATAGCAGTGGCCAGGGGGCCGGAGCAGCGACAGAGTCACCATGTGGCACAGATCGTAGTGCTCAGGGACCTCAAGTGACAGAGCTATCGTCTGGCACTGATCTCAGCCCCCAAAGAGATGGAGCAACAGTAGAGTCAAGGTGTGGCATCAATCTTAGTGCCCAGAGAGCTGAGGCAGTGAGAGGGCCACAGTGTGGGAGCGACTGGAGTGCCCAGAGAGCTCAGGAAGCAAAAAAGTCGCTTCTTGGGAATTATCATAGTGGCCAGAGAGCTGAGGCAGTGACAGGGTCAGGGTCTCACACCGATCCTGTTGCATAGGGAGTTTGAGCAGTGCCGCAGTCACCGTGTGGCACTGATTGCAGTGCCCAGAGAGGTCAAGCAGTGACAGAGCCACGGTGTGGCACCGATTGCAGCCCCCAAAGTGATGGAGCAGCGGCAAAGTCAGGGTGTGACACCAATTGTAGTGCTCAGAGAGCTGAGGCAGTGATAGAACCATCGTGTGGCACTAATCGCAGTGCTCAGAGAGCTCAGGCACGGACAGATTCTCTACCGGCACCAATCGCAGTGCTCAGAGAGTTCAGGCAGTCACAAAAGAACGGTGTGGCTCCGATTGCAGTGTCCAGAGAGCTCAGGCAGTCACAAAGGCACAGTGTGGCACTGATCGCAGTGCTCAGAGAGCTCAGGAGTGACAGAGGCGCCATCTGGCAACGATCCTATTGCATAGAGATCTCGAGCAGTGCCACAGTCATCGTGTGGCACTGATCATAATCCCCAGAGAGTTCAGGGAGTCACAAAGGCACGGAGTGGCATCCATCGCAGTGCTCAGAGAGCTCAGGCAGTGATAGATTCTCTGGCGGCACCGATGGCAGTGCTCAGAGAGCTCAGGCACAGACAGATTCTCTGGTGGCACCGATGGCAGTGCTCAGAGATTTCAGTCAGCGTTAAAGGCACGGTGTGGTATCTATTGCTGTGCTCAGAGTTCAGGCTGTGAATGTGGCATCCATCGCAGTGCTCAGAAAGCTCGGGCAGTGATCGAACCACCATGAGGCACCGATCACAGTGCTCAGAGAGCTCAGGCAGTGACAGAGTCAGTGTCTGGCAAAGATCCTATTGCATAGAGACCTTGAGCAGTGCCACAGTCACCATATGAGATGGTTGTTCCCAGAGAGTTCAGGCAGTCACAAAGGCACGATGTGGTTCCGATCGCAGTGCTCAGATAGCTCAGGTGTGAGAGGTTCTCTGGCAGCACCGATCGCAGTACTCAGAGAGTTCAGGCAGTGACAAAGGTACATTGTGGCATCCATCACAGTGCTCAGAGAGCTCAAGAAGGGACAGATTCTCTGGTGGCAGGGATAGCAGTGGCCAGGGGGCCGGAGCAGTGACAGAGTCACCATGTGGCACAGATCGTAGTGCCCTGGGACCTTAACTAACAGAGTTATGGTGTGGCACTGATCTGACCGCACAGATAGCTCAACAGGTGACAGAGTTACAGTGTGGCACTGATCACAGCCCCCAAAGAGATGAAGCAACAGTAGAGTCAAGGTGTGGCATCAATCTTAGTGCCCAGAGAGCTGAGGCGGTGAGAGGGCCACAGTGTGGGAGTGACTGGAGTCAGGCAGTCACAAAGGCACAGTGACTGGCACGGTGTGACACCGATTGCAGTGCTCAGAGAGCTCAGGAGTGACAAAGGAATGGTGTGGCATCCATCGCAGTGCTCAGAGAGCTCAAGAAGGGACAGATTCTTTACCAGCACCAATCACAGTGCTCAGAGAGTTCAGGCAGTCACAAAAGCACACAGTGGTATCTATCACAGTGCTCAGAGAGCTCAGGCACGGACAGATTTCTCTGGCAGCACCGATGGCAGTGCTCAGAGATCTCAGGCACAGACAGATTCTCTGGTGGCACCGATGGCAGTGCTCAGAGATTTCAGTCAGCATTAAAGGCACGGTGTGGTATCTATTACTGTGCTCAGAGTTCAGGCTGTGAGAAAGGCACAATGTGGTATCCATCACAGTGCTCAGAAAGCTCAGGCAGTGATCGAACCATGAGGCACCGATCACAGTGCTCAGAGAGCTCAGGCAGTGACAGAGTCACTGTTTGGCAACGATCATATTGAATAGAGACCTTGAGCAGTGCCACAGTCACCATATGAGATGGTTGTTCCCAGAGAGTTCAGGCAGTCACAAAGGCACGATGTGGTTCCGATCGCAGTGCTCAGAAAGCTCAGGTGTGAGAGGTTCTCTGGCAGCACCGATCACAGTGCTCAGAGAGTTCAGGCAGTGACAAAGGTACATTGTGGCATCCATCACAGTGCTCAGAGAGCTCAAGAAGGGACAGATTCTCTGGTGGCACGGATAGCAGTGGCCAGGGGGCCGGAGCAGTGACAGAGTCACCATGTGGCACAGATCGTAGTGCCCAGGGACCTCAAGTGACAGAGTTACTGTGTGGCACTGATCACAGCCCCCAAAGAGATGGAGCAACAGTAGAGTCAAGGTGTGGCATCAATCTTAGTGCCCAGAGAGCTGAGGCAGTGAGAGGGCCACAGTGTGGGAGCGACTGGAGTGCCCAGAGAGCTCAGGAAGCAAAAAAGTCACTTCTTGGGAATTATCATAGTGGCCAGAGAGCTGAGGCAGTGACAGGGTCAGGGTCTCACACCGATCCTGTTGCATAGGGAGTTCGAGCAGTGCCGCAGTCACCGTGTGGCACTGATTGCAGTGCCCAGAGAGGTCAAGCAGTGACAGAGCCACGGTGTGGCACCGATTGCAGCCCCCAAAGTGATGGAGCAGCGGCAAAGTCAGGGTGTGACACCAATTGTAGTGCTCAGAGAGCTGAGGCAGTGATAGAACCATCGTGTGGCACTAATCGCAGTGCTCAGAGAGCTCAGGCACGGACAGATTCTTTACCGGCACCAATCGCAGTGCTCAGAGAGCTCAGGCACGGACAGATTCTCTACCGGCACCAATCGCAGTGCTCAGAGAGTTCAGGCAGTCACAAAAGAACGGTGTGGCTCCGATTGCAGTGTCCAGAGAGCTCAGGCAGTCACAAAGGCACAGTGTGGCACTGATCGCAGTGCTCAGAGAGCTCAGGAGTGACAGAGGCGCCATCTGGCAACGATCCTATTGCATAGAGATCTCGAGCAGTGCCACAGTCATCGTGTGGCTCTGATCATAATCCCCAGAGAGTTCAGGGAGTCACAAAGGCACGGAGTGGCATCCATCGCAGTGCTCAGAGAGCTCAGGCAGTGATAGATTCTCTGGCGGCACCGATGGCAGTGCTCAGAGAGCTCAGGCACAGACAGATTCTCTGGTGGCACCGATGGCAGTGCTCAGAGATTTCAGTCAGCGTTAAAGGCACGGTGTGGTATCTATTGCTGTGCTCAGAGTTCAGGCTGTGAATGTGGCATCCATCGCAGTGCTCAGAAAGCTCGGGCAGTGATCGAACCACCATGAGGCACCGATCGCAGTGCTCAGAGAGCTCAGGCAGTGACAGAGTCAGTGTCTGGCAAAGATCCTATTGCATAGAGACCTTGAGCAGTGCCACAGTCACCATATGAGATGGTTGTTCCCAGAGAGTTCAGGCAGTCACAAAGGCACGATGTGGTTCCGATCGCAGTGCTCAGATAGCTCAGGTGTGAGAGGTTCTCTGGCAGCACCGATCGCAGTACTCAGAGAGTTCAGGCAGTGACAAAGGTACATTGTGGCATCCATCACAGTGCTCAGAGAGCTCAAGAAGGGACAGATTCTCTGGTGGCAGGGATAGCAGTGGCCAGGGGGCCGGAGCAGTGACAGAGTCACCATGTGGCACAGATCGTAGTGCCCTGGGACCTTAACTAACAGAGTTATGGTGTGGCACTGATCTGACCGCACAGATAGCTCAACAGGTGACAGAGTTACAGTGTGGCACTGATCACAGCCCCCAAAGAGATGAAGCAACAGTAGAGTCAAGGTGTGGCATCAATCTTAGTGCCCAGAGAGCTGAGGCGGTGAGAGGGCCACAGTGTGGGAGTGACTGGAGTCAGGCAGTCACAAAGGCACAGTGACTGGCACGGTGTGACACCGATTGCAGTGCTCAGAGAGCTCAGGAGTGACAAAGGAATGGTGTGGCATCCATCGCAGTGCTCAGAGAGCTCAAGAAGGGACAGATTCTTTACCAGCACCAATCACAGTGCTCAGAGAGTTCAGGCAGTCACAAAAGCACACAGTGGTATCTATCACAGTGCTCAGAGAGCTCAGGCACGGACAGATTTCTCTGGCAGCACCGATGGCAGTGCTCAGAGATCTCAGGCACGGACAGATTCTCTGGTGGCACCAGTCGCAGTACTCAGAGATTTCAGTCAGCATTAAAGGCGCGGTGTGGTATCTATTACTGTGCTCAGAGTTCAGGCTGTGAGAAAGGCACAATGTGGCATCCATCACAGTGCTCAGAAAGCTCAGGCAGTGATCGAACCATGAGGCACCGATCACAGTGCTCAGAGAGCTTAGGCAGTGACAGAGTCACTGTTTGGCAACGATCATATTGAATAGAGACCTTGAGCAGTGCCACAGTCACCGTGTGGCTGAGATAGTTGTTCCCAGAGAGTTCAGGCAGTCACAAAGGCACGATGTGGTTCCGATCGCAGTGCTCAGAAAGCTCAGGTGTGAGAGGTTCTCTGGCAGCACCGATCACAGTGCTCAGAGAGTTCAGGCAGTGACAAAGGTACATTGTGGCATCCATCACAGCGCTCAGAGAGCTCAAGAAGGGACAGATTCTCTGGTGGCACGGATAGCAGTGGCCAGGGGGCCGGAGCAGTGACAGAGTCACCATGTGGCACAGATCGTAGTGCCCAGGGACCTCAAGTGACAGAGTTACTGTGTGGCACTGATCACAGCCCCCAAAGAGATGGAGCAACAGTAGAGTCAAGGTGTGGCATCAATCTTAGTGCCCAGAGAGCTGAGGCAGTGAGAGGGCCACAGTGTGGGAGCGACTGGAGTGCCCAGAGAGCTCAGGAAGCAAAAAAGTCACTTCTTGGGAATTATCATAGTGGCCAGAGAGCTGAGGCAGTGACAGGGTCAGGGTCTCACACCGATCCTGTTGCATAGGGAGTTCGAGCAGTGCCGCAGTCACCGTGTGGCACTGATTGCAGTGCCCAGAGAGGTCAAGCAGTGACAGAGCCACGGTGTGGCACCGATTGCAGCCCCCAAAGTGATGGAGCAGCGGCAAAGTCAGGGTGTGACACCAATTGTAGTGCTCAGAGAGCTGAGGCAGTGATAGAACCATCGTGTGGCACTAATCGCAGTGCTCAGAGAGCTCAGGCACGGACAGATTCTTTACCGGCACCAATCGCAGTGCTCAGAGAGTTCAGGCAGTCACAAAAGAACGGTGTGGCTCCGATTGCAGTGTCCAGAGAGCTCAGGCAGTCACAAAGGCACAGTGTGGCACTGATCGCAGTGCTCAGAGAGCTCAGGAGTGACAGAGGCGCCATCTGGCAACGATCCTATTGCATAGAGATCTCGAGCAGTGCCACAGTCATCGTGTGGCTCTGATCATAATCCCCAGAGAGTTCAGGGAGTCACAAAGGCACGGAGTGGCATCCATCGCAGTGCTCAGAGAGCTCAGGCAGTGATAGATTCTCTGGCGGCACCGATGGCAGTGCTCAGAGAGCTCAGGCACAGACAGATTCTCTGGTGGCACCGATGGCAGTGCTCAGAGATTTCAGTCAGCGTTAAAGGCACGGTGTGGTATCTATTGCTGTGCTCAGAGTTCAGGCTGTGAATGTGGCATCCATCGCAGTGCTCAGAAAGCTCGGGCAGTGATCGAACCACCATGAGGCACCGATCGCAGTGCTCAGAGAGCTCAGGCAGTGACAGAGTCAGTGTCTGGCAAAGATCCTATTGCATAGAGACCTTGAGCAGTGCCACAGTCACCATATGAGATGGTTGTTCCCAGAGAGTTCAGGCAGTCACAAAGGCACGATGTGGTTCCGATCGCAGTGCTCAGATAGCTCAGGTGTGAGAGGTTCTCTGGCAGCACCGATCGCAGTACTCAGAGAGTTCAGGCAGTGACAAAGGTACATTGTGGCATCCATCACAGTGCTCAGAGAGCTCAAGAAGGGACAGATTCTCTGGTGGCAGGGATAGCAGTGGCCAGGGGGCCGGAGCAGTGACAGAGTCACCATGTGGCACAGATCGTAGTGCCCTGGGACCTTAACTAACAGAGTTATGGTGTGGCACTGATCTGACCGCACAGATAGCTCAACAGGTGACAGAGTTACAGTGTGGCACTGATCACAGCCCCCAAAGAGATGAAGCAACAGTAGAGTCAAGGTGTGGCATCAATCTTAGTGCCCAGAGAGCTGAGGCGGTGAGAGGGCCACAGTGTGGGAGTGACTGGAGTCAGGCAGTCACAAAGGCACAGTGACTGGCACGGTGTGACACCGATTGCAGTGCTCAGAGAGCTCAGGAGTGACAAAGGAATGGTGTGGCATCCATCGCAGTGCTCAGAGAGCTCAAGAAGGGACAGATTCTTTACCAGCACCAATCACAGTGCTCAGAGAGTTCAGGCAGTCACAAAAGCACACAGTGGTATCTATCACAGTGCTCAGAGAGCTCAGGCACGGACAGATTTCTCTGGCAGCACCGATGGCAGTGCTCAGAGATCTCAGGCACGGACAGATTCTCTGGTGGCACCAGTCGCAGTACTCAGAGATTTCAGTCAGCATTAAAGGCGCGGTGTGGTATCTATTGCTGTGCTCAGAGTTCAGGCTGTGAGAAAGGCACAATGTGGCATCCATCACAGTGCTCAGAAAGCTCAGGCAGTGATCGAACCATGAGGCACCGATCACAGTGCTCAGAGAGCTTAGGCAGTGACAGAGTCACTGTTTGGCAACGATCATATTGAATAGAGACCTTGAGCAGTGCCACAGTCACCGTGTGGCTGAGATAGTTGTTCCCAGAGAGTTCAGGCAGTCACAAAGGCACGATGTGGTTCCGATCGCAGTGCTCAGAAAGCTCAGGTGTGAGAGGTTCTCTGGCAGCACCGATCACAGTGCTCAGAGAGTTCAGGCAGTGACAAAGGTACATTGTGGCATCCATCACAGCGCTCAGAGAGCTCAAGAAGGGACAGATTCTCTGGTGGCACGGATAGCAGTGGCCAGGGGGCCGGAGCAGCGACAGAGTCACCATGTGGCACAGATCGTAGTGCCCAGGGACCTCAAGTGACAGAGCTATCGTCTGGCACTGATCTCAGCCCCCAAAGAGATGGAGCAACAGTAGAGTCAAGGTGTGGCATCAATCTTAGTGCCCAGAGAGCTGAGGCAGTGAGAGGGCCACAGTGTGGGAGCGACTGGAGTGCCCAGAGAGCTCAGGAAGCAAAAAAGTCACTTCTTGGGAATTATCATAGTGGCCAGAGAGCTGAGGCAGTGACAGGGTCAGGGTCTCACACCGATCCTGTTGCATAGGGAGTTCGAGCAGTGCCGCAGTCACCGTGTGGCACTGATTGCAGTGCCCAGAGAGGTCAAGCAGTGACAGAGCCACGGTGTGGCACCGATTGCAGCCCCCAAAGTGATGGAGCAGCGGCAAAGTCAGGGTGTGACACCAATTGTAGTGCTCAGGGAGCTGAGGCAGTGATGGAGCCATCGTGTGGCACTAATCGCAGTGCTCAGAGAGCTCAGGCACGGACAGATTCTCTGGTGGCATGGATAGCAGTGGCCAGGGGGCTGGAGCAGCGACATATGTGGCACAGATTGTAGTGCCCAGGGACCTCACGTAACAGAGTCCTGGTGTGGCACTGATCGGACCACCCAGATAGCTCGACAGGTGACAGAGCTACAGCATCTCAGCCCCCAAAGTGATGAAGCAGCAGCAGAGTCAAGGTGTGGCATCAATCTTAGTGCCCAGAGAGCTGAGGCGGTGAGAGGGCCACAGTGTGACAGCGACTGGAGTGCACAGAGAGCTCGGGAAGCGACAAAGTCGCTTCTTGGGAATTATCATAGTAGCCCGAGAGCTGAGGCAGAGATCGAACCACCTTGTGCCACAGATCGCAGTGCTCGGAGAGTTCAGACAGTGACAAAGGCACGATGTGGCACCGATCGCAGTGCTCAGGGAGCTCAGGCGGTGACTCAGTCACTGGGCGGCACCCGCCCCCTACAAGCCGCCTCCCCCTCTCCGGGTCTGAGGCGTATTTAAGGGGCGGTGGGCGCGAGCCCCATTGCCAGCGGCGCCCCGGGAAGCGGCAGGATTCTCAGAGGCCAGAACACGGTAAGCCAGGAGCGCTAGAGCGGGAGATGCGCAGCGTTCTTAGAGCTCAGGCAGAGACAGAGTCACGGTGTGGCATCGATCTCAGTGCCCAGAAAGCTCGAGCAGCGACAGAACTACCGTGTGGCGTCGATTGTGCCCAGAGGGCTGAGGCAGTGACAGAGTCAGGGTGTGCCACCGATCCGATTGCACAGAGAGCTCGAGCTAGTGCCACAGTCACCGTGTGCCACCGATCACAGCGCCTAGAGGGGTCACAGTCTACAGAACCACCGTGCGGCACATATTGCAGTGCCCAGATAGCTCGATAGGCGACGGGGCCAGGGTGTTGTACCGATCGTAGTTCCCATTGAGCTCGACAGGTGACAGTCACGGCGTAGCCACGATCGCGGTGCCCGGAGAGCTCAGGCAGTGACAGATAGTCTGCCGGCACCAATAGTAGTGCCTAGAGAGCTGGAGCAGCGACAGAGTCACTGTGCCCACAGCTCGACAGGTATTAGATCCACGGTGTGGCACGGATCATAATGCCCAGGGACCTCGAGCAGTGACAGAGTCACGGCGTGGCACCGATTGTAGTGCCCAGATAGCTCAACAGGTGACAGAGACACGGTGTGGCACTGATTGAACTGCCTAGATAGCTCGACAAGTGACAGAGTTACGGTGTGGCACCCATTGCAGTCCCCAAAGAGATGGAGCAGCAGCAGATTCAAGGTGTGGCATCAATCTTAGTGCCCAATGAGCTGAGGCAGTGAGAGGGCCACAGTGTGGGAGCGACTGGAGTGCCCAGAGAGCTCGGGAAGCGACAAAGTCGCTTCTTGGGAATTATCATAGCGGCCAGAGAGCTGAGGCAGAGATCGAACCACCACCGTGTAGCAGCGAGCGCAGCGCTCAGCGAGTTCGAGCAGTGACTCAGTCCCTGGGCGGCGCCCGCGCCGCTCAGTGCCTTCCGAGCCGCCTTCGCTCCGCCTCCCCCGGAACGAGGCATTACTTAGTGGCTTAGGGGGCGAACCCCACTGCCGGCGGCGCCCCGGGAAGCTGTAGGGGCCTCCGAGGCCAGAGCGCGGTAGGGCAGGAGCGCCGGAGCGGGGGCAGCTGGAGGGGGCCGCGCTGCTGCACCGAAACCGAAACCGCGGTGGCGACCCCGCGAAGGGGGGTGCGAAGGCGTCGCCACCGCGTGATCCGGAGGTCTGACGGGTTCCGAGGTGAGATGGCTCGGCGTCGGTGAAGCGCTCCGTCGCATCCCGCACCACCGTGGAGGGGCTCCCGGGCACGGGGAACGGGAAGCGCTGGGTGGGGGAGCGGGGCGTACGAGAGGAGGCGGCCGCGGCGGCAGGAAGCCGCCGGGAGGAGAAGGGCGATATGGCAAGTCGGCCAACGAGGAACTAGGCCAGAGCAGCCCTGCGTTAGGGCTTCCCGGCTCCCCGGCGAGGAGACCCCTCTGGGTGCGGCGAGGCCGCGCCGGGGCTGAGCGGGAGCACCCAGCAGCGCCTGCGGCTCCCGTGTCCGACAGCTACGGCCCGGCGAGGCGCCGCAGCCGAGACAGCCTTTTCCGATTCCCGTACGGAATCACTTTTGTGACCAGAACCGACTATAGCACCTTTGCACGGGTACTGGCTACTGCACAGATCCCATCCTTTCCTCTTCCCACGCTGCCTCTGCTCCTGTGAAAACTTGTGTTGCCTAATACCTTTGTTTCACTTGTATTGGCTTCTCCTCCCCTTCCCGCAGGATCCTTTCTGTAATCTGCTGACGATCTGACACAGATATTTTCTTTGCTATTTCCAAGCGGAAAAAAGAAAAAAAAACCTTTTCCTTAGTGAAAAGATGCATCAGCTGAAGAATCTGAGCAGAAGGGAAAGGTTTAGATGGAGTGGGTTATGACATTTACAGCAAAAGATCTGAAATATCCTGTTTTGAAACATCATTGACACAGGCAATATTTTTGTTATCAGCTGTAGCACCCCTTCTGTTTGTCTCCTGTTGGTCTTTTGGGTATACCAGCTTTGGCTTCTGTTCTTTATTCCTTCCCATTACTGACTGATAACTCCGTGGCTACGAATTTTGCTACTTGTAAAGGTGCTAATTTTCTCCAATTAAAGTTTGTAGCACCTCTTAAGAAGTTAGCTGCTGGGAGCATCATTAGACTACAAAGGCATTACAGATGTGTAACTACATCAGATCAGTTACAAATCGTTAGAACTGAGCAAAGCACTTTTGAACAGTGATTAGGAATATGACATGATGACCTAATGTACAGGTTATAATTCTCGTGAATTTACATGCCCTTTGGGTGTTAAAGGAGAGGACATAACCATGGTGTTAAAAAGGAAAATGCCACAAAGACACTTAGCGCAGTTCTGTCCTCTTCTAAAGAACACCAGTCATACTGCTGGACAGAAATTCCTCTCTTCTAGCAACTGGTATTAAAAATTTTCATAACACATGTTGGTACTTGGTATATATGAACCCAACTGAATACAAATGTTCAGAATAGTATATGGAAAAAACTGCTCTATAATTAATCAAGTACACAGATAACAGCTACTTCACAGAACATAAATTAACCACTAGAAGTATGCATAGCTTCTGTAAGGGTTGGCTAAATTAAGCTACAAAATTTCTATTCTCTTAACCACAGATACATAATTCATGAATTGGTGTGTCCTTAGTACCTAGGATACATATAAATTACCCTGTATTTCAATAAGAAGCAGTAAGGTTGGAGTGAACCTGAGTCTTTGAGGTTCTGTCCTTGTTTTTTTATAATTTGACATTTCAAGCTATCATAAGCCAATATCTCACGTTAAATAGCATACCAGAATAAGTAGTCTTTGCTTTAAAGCCTAGCTAGACATTGTTTTTCTGTGATCTTCATTCTAAAAAAAAAAAAAAAAAAAAAATCCAAAACTCTGGGTTTGAAATAAGTCATTAGATCAGACAGCTTCTATTCAGAGTACCTCATTACTTAATAAGAACATCAAAAAAAGCAGTAGTATCTTACCATGCCCAAGGGGGAAGGTTCCCGCCCATCTAGTAAGAAAATTCCCTCTTCTTGAATGTTAGCAACCTCACTTCAACAGACACGTTATGATTTTAGAAGTTATTACTTCTTTTGAATTTCCAAAACTTTTGGTCATAATGACTACATGTGGCTTAGTAGGAAGGAACAGGTAATTAACATTGTAAATAGGAACAAGGTTCTGCATTTGTTGCAGTTTTGGGCAGTGATTTTTTTTGCCAGGTTATATGGTATTGAATGCCAGTCCCAAGCTGTCGGTGGTATTAATGCAACTTTAGAGATTCACAATTCAAAAATTAACATCTACTTTGCATTCACAAGAAAAGCACATGCAGTCTTATAATTACTGTCTAGCTGCATGATTTCTGTTAGCATGGAAAAATTAACATACATAAGTGACTTCAAACTTACTCTTGGAAGGGAGACCCAGATAAAGAAGCAAGATGTTAGTTTATGCCATGTTTGACTCTGATGACTGAATTTAGGCGCTTGTACATGTGACATCCACCCCATCTGCACAAAAGTCAGTGTGACCATGCCAACAAATCCAGAGAACCATCACCAGAAACTTCCAGGGAGATGAAAGCTCAGCTATGAAAGCAGCAATGGCACTGCTATGAGTCACTTATTACCTGCTATTTCATTGGCTGTAAAGGGATTTAAAAAACAAAACAAAAAAAACCCCAAAACAAACAAACCAACCTCACAAAAAAACCAAAAATAACCACCAAAAAACCCCCCTACCACAACAAACAAAATAAGAACAATTTCCTCTAATCATTATTAGGCATAGCAGGACTTACCTTCTTACTAAATGAATGCAGCCATATCCTCAGGCCTGTGCTCATAATGCAGGCTAGCACTGCAGCAAAACAAAGCCTGCATCTTTTTGAAGTCCGTAAAGCCAAAGCAGAAAACTCTGAAGAGAAGACACTGCTCTGGGTGTAGCGAGGTTGTTCCCTATCTGTGCTACAACAACCTGTAGAGTCTCTATATGTACTTCGAAAAGAAAGCTCTTGCTCTATCTCTTCTACAGGCACAATTCATTTATTTTTTAAAAAATTAACTTATTCTTCTCTGTTTTGGTTTGTCAGTATTGAACTGACCAGACTATTTCCAACTCAGCACTGAAATGTCTGTCTTCCCTCAGGTACCTACACCGTAGATTCCAGGCTCCCCAAAGAGGCTGTGGTAATGAGGCAGTCAAAACCAGGCTGCAGCTCATGTTCACAACAACATTAAGCAATCCTTTCAATTAGAGATTGGATGATACAAGTGCACAGTAGTTTACAGGCGTTAGCAGCCATTTGTTGGTCTGGAAAAACTTGGGAGTCCCTTTGCTACACAATTTAGAGCTCTTAGTTACCCAAAGGAGCCAATCTTCTGTTGCTGGTAGTGGCACTTAGACATGGTGCCTTTCTCCCTGCTGCATCTATCTGTGTCTGTCTTGTAGTTATCCAAGATGAGTGGAAAATGAACACTCCTGCCAGTCTCTTGGACTTTGTCTTTTCTCAGCAAATGCTTTCTTTACCTGGTGTAAGGTGCTTAAGTTAAAAACTTAGTGAGAGAGGAAAAAGCAGAACTTGTTTGCTTGCACCAGTGCTAGCAAAGCAGCTTGCTGGCATGTGCTGAAGGCAGGGGCTGTCTAGCCTGGGAAACATATTAGGCAAGAGAGTACTGCAGCCTTATCAAAGGATTAAAATTATTCTGGCATCCACTTGTGTTTACTTACCCATTACTTATCTGTTACTTACCCATTTTGCAGGATCCCCCAAACTCTCTTTTTGTCTGGATGCACTTAGGAGTTACTACAAGCATTCATAATTTCTTTGTTCCTCTTCTTTTTAATGGGCAGAGAAGTTGCCATACATATTCCTTCCTAGCACTTGTCACCTTGAGATCATGTGCAAATAAGTTTCCCATAGAAGCTGAGTCCCTCATTTCACCCTCCATTCAGTTGTTTGGTTTAAGCTCTAAGCAAACCCTTTAGACCTAGGTTTGCAAAGATTCCCAAAGGTAGCTTAGGGTTATGTAGGAATCTGGGCACCTGACAGGCCCATGTTCAGGCAATTCATAAAACAAGATAGCTATTAGAATCATTAGGCACTACCTGCCTTTGGGACCATGGCTCTTGGTTTTTCTGGGATCTGGATTTTGCACATATGAAGTGTAGGGACAGTACCAATCTACTGCATATTGTATGGACAAAAACTATCAACAGCACTTTGAGATCCTCAGGTGAAGTAATGATTTTACATCAACTGAATATAACTGTAGTGGGTTGACAGGATTAATCTTTAGGTCTGATTCTGTGAGAATCGCTGCATTTTTGAGCATTGCTCAGTTTCCAACTGAGCATTCATAAGGGTCATGAGAGTTCATGTTTCTGTCCCACTCCTTCAGTGTACATTTATTTAGTGGACCAGCTGAATGCTTTCAATGACACTTCATTTTCCCTCCTTTATACTGCAGGTCCAGAAGCACGAGGGTGCTTGATTTTGTTTTAATTGCTAAGCCACAAAGACTGCAGCCATGTCTCTGGAAGACATCCACATGAACACCAAGGATTTGCATGAAAAAAAGCAACTAGATGCTGGAGGATTTGGAACAATTTCTTTATGCTTTCACAAGAAACATGGATATGTAGTATTAAAAAAAGTGTATACAGGACCACAGCGCACTGAGTAAGTTATAGATCACAGTTCTGATTTTTCACTTCAGTTGGTCTAAGTCCTTTAAATTCAATTAAGACAAACCTAAATGGAGTGTAATAATTTCAGGTCTTTGGCTTCTGGAGATATTTTATGTGAGGAAAAGAAAACAATACTAACAACTGTCCTGCAAATTTTCTTTTTCTTTCCCTCTTGAGACAACTTTTTTAGTTTAACTCATCATTCCAGTGAAGTTCCTGGTTTTTGTTACAAGGTGAGAACTATCATGAATTGTTAAGAATCAAGAGGACTCTTGCACACTTAAGGAAATGTAGGAATTCAGTGGCCACACGATATTTTCAAACTTGCAGATATGTTTTCAATGAAATTATCCACCTGTAGATATCCACTAGGAACTAAATGCACATAAATTATCAGCAGGACTCCAACCTCACGTGTGTTAATACCATGAATGTAACCCTGTCTCCCTTGAGAAAGAGCAGAGTGAGCCAAGTCCACTGATTTAATTCAAAGATTGAATTAGCTGTTGATTTCAGTGGATTCAGGTCACGTGTCAGCTCTACTACCTCACAGCCATAAGAATCCTAAAACTCTCCCATGAGTCATCCACTAGAGAGAGACAAAATTCCATGTTTTTCCTACTTTGAGTTTGAAAAATAAATTAACTGAGTTTTTATTTTGCTGGTAGAAAGCAAATTAAGAGACTGTAGTAGTTTGCAGCCTGCAATAACAGTTTGGGATGACCACAGTTAGAATGGACGAGCCTGCCTAGTGTATTTTTGGGTTTGTGCTTTTATTTTTTCATTACACAGGCTCATAATTTTGTTATTTCTTAAAATATTGAACCTTAAGTCTTTAGCAAATTTTTTAACTGAGCCTAATGCAAACAAAACGACCAGTTTCTTCTCTAGTAATACAGAGGAACACAGATGGAGAAAGCAGTTTCCTTTTAAGTCAGAGGGTAGGAAAGCATTAGGAAGCAGTATAGTTTCAATGTTTTCTTACATCCTTCCATCTGATGACTAGAACAGGAACAATAATAAAAAAACCACCCCATCTATTCATTATATAATGGATACTATCCTTTTTCAAGACCCTTAGTGAGGTCCCAGCTATGTACCTATGATTATTGATGGGTTGTACAGAAGCCGAGGTTAAATTACTGGTTACTGTTACTGTTAAACCAGTAATTGTTAGGGAATGCTGTCATCATTTAGTATGCGCGTGGCTCCCTTGTAACAAATCTGTTTTGAACATGAAGCCCTTTGGAAACAAGACCTCTATAAGTTTCCTGTACAAGAAGTAGTGGAGTGGATGATCCTTCTTGTTCCAAGGCTCTTTCAGCTCTGCCCAGATCTCACCCCAGTTAAAAGATTTGGACATCCACAGCTACCTACAAAAAGAATGCTTATGCAGTTTCTGAGAAGCAGGCCTTAAAATCAGACTGAGCAGACAGTCTCTCTTTAAAGCATTTGAGCAGAATCTTAGAGAATATAACCTGGTATGAACAAATCAGTATCAATTAAAAATCAGCTGAAGGTATGGTTAATCTTGCAGGGGTTCTAGGGATGTTGACATTTTTGGCCATGGTTTTCAACATGAATCAGTGTGATTTTCATCCCTTTGTTCTTCCCGGGCTGGCACCTAAATTCAGTGTAATTTTTGTTTTACAGGTACAATGTTTCCCTTCTTGAAGAAGGAAGGATTATGCGCAGACTGCAGCATGACCGTGTGGTAAAGCTGCTCGGCGTCATTTTGGAAGACGGAAACTACTCACTTGTGATGGAGTACGTGGACCGGGGCAACATGATGAAAGTGCTACAGAATGTGAGCAGTCAATTACTTCATCCCTTAGGGTTGGTGAGGTTTAAAGGGACAGGATGTTACTGCCATAGCCAGAGAATGGAGTCTTTAATTTCTTACTCTTTGTATTAAAAAGCCAGTGGCAGCACTGCCTTCTCTAGAGACAGCAGACAACGACAATGGCTTTCTTGTCCATCACAGAGGAGCAGACCAAGTACAAATTAAAAAGTTCTAGAAGGGCTGTAGAGATACGTGGAGAATTTGCTAAATATGTAGTAAATACTTATAAACATGGAGTGACTGTAGGATTATTTTAATTCCAAAATTTCAATCCAAGAAGGACCTTAGAGCCATAGAATATCCCTAGTTGGAAGGGACCTTGAAAGATCATCAAGTCCAAGTTGCACAGGACAACCCCAAAAATCACAACCACCCTCTGGGTGAAGAATCTTCCTCTAATATCCAACCTAAACCTCACCTAATCCAGCTTCATGCCATTCCAACATCACTGACCACCAGAGACAAGAGATCAGTGCTGGTCCCTCTGCTTCCCATCATGAGGAAGCTGGTAGACCATGATGAGGTATTCCATCAGTCTCCTCCAGGCTGAACAGACCAGGTGACCTCAGCCCTTCCTCATATGGCTTCCCCCCAGATTTTTTACCATCTTTGTGCCTTCCTTTGGAGCCTCTCTAACGGCTTTACATCCTTCTTAAATTGTGGCCAAAACTGCACGCAGTATTCAAGGTCAGGCCATACAAGCGTGGAGAAGAGTGCGACAATCACCTCCCTCAACCTCCTGGTGATGCATGTTTTCCTTACCGTAGCTTAAGCAGAGATACCCTTGGGACTGAGGAACTTTTTTTAAAGACTGAGTTTTAATTTGATTGTTGTAGTTGCATTTTTTAATGGATGTCACTTCTTCTTCTTTCTTTTAGGTCTCACTACCTTTGTCAGTGAGAGGGCGTTTCGTGCTGGAAATCACAGAAGGAATGCTTTATTTGCATGAACAAGGCTTTGTACACAAAGACCTAAAACCAGAAAACATCCTTGTGGACAGAGACTTCCAC
Organism: Motacilla alba alba; assembly: GCF_015832195.1. Taxonomy (NCBI): domain Eukaryota; kingdom Metazoa; phylum Chordata; class Aves; order Passeriformes; family Motacillidae; genus Motacilla; species Motacilla alba. The sequence goes on along the minus strand of NC_052017.1, from coordinate 68,232,734 downwards.
ATTAAGGTATTTGTTAGAATGTGAATGGAGAAGGTTGGTGATTTGGGTTGAAGAACCCACCACAGCCATGCTGGTTAGAGTTCCTAACTTGGTGGAATTGGTAGATGAATGCATTTGTGGTTTAGTGAGTTGTCACTGAGAGAGTGTTCCCTGGATCACTGATACAACCTCGGAGTCTGAGATTTGCATTATTTCACAGTATTCCTCCAAACTGTGAAAAAACAATCACTGAGGGCATTAAAAAAATAATGTTGGTGAGAATTAACAAGCTGTAAATAATATAACAATTAGAAAGATGAAAAAAAATGTTAATATGGAGTTTGAAACAAAATAGAATGTTTTATGGATGATGTCTTTTGTCCTTTATTGCTGTAATTTCTCCTCCTGCCTTCACTTCCTTTTTTTATTCCTTTCTTTCTTTCTTCTGTTATCTTCTCCTCTTTTATATCCCTCTTTTCCCTTAGTCATCATTTTAAAATGACATCCAGGAGCTACAAAAAAACCCCATCAGGACGCTACTTCAAAGAATGGTTTATAAGCCTATTCCAAAGCCCTTCTATTAACTTTAGTGAGGCTTTGGATCAAGACACATAAATAGAGAGGCTACTGCGGAATAAACCTGAGGGGAATTTGCAGCAGTCCTCATCAAATATCCTGTCTCTAGTCAAGGTGAGTTGTTGAAATAATGACCCCATTACAGTTTGAAACTATAGATTTCTGTGAAGAGAACTCTGTCATTTTCTATTTCTCACACATAAATTAGTAAGTAGTTCTTCAGCAAGGTTAATATAGTAGCAGGTACAGTATGAGCAGCTTGCAGATAAGAATTACAAATTTATTTCTTTTCCAGAAATAAAAACCCCATCATGATCTGCTTTAAATGTAAATTGTATGGGGAGTTGGGTTTCAGCTTGCTTATACAGACAGGACCAAACTAGACTATCATCTCATTTCATGACAAACTGATCTGGAACGCAGCATCAAATTCAGAATCAGATACAACTTCCTTAAGTAGCTTGATCAAAAATATAATTTAAGGCAGCTGTTGTATTAGCTATCTGCTTGAATATGTCTAACATTGTCATTAATTAGAAAGGGAAATAGTTGTTCCAGGAAATGGTATATGTAGAAAGATTTGTCATATCCTTCTCTATCACTACACCTTCTCGCATTTGTAGACATGAACCTGGACTCCTACTTCCTCAACAGAATGTTGCCTAGATTTTCCTCTGAATACACAACCTCTAAACGTAGCCCAAGGCTTCAGAAATTCAAGAGGAACAATAAGCTAGTTAGAGGCAATAAGAGAGAAAAGCGAGTTAGAAGTGAGGCAAGGTGTCATCTCGCTTTTATCTGAAGTAATTGAGTTACACAACTCTGTTTGACAGCTTCCTGTGGCCAAGAGAGACAGGCCCATTTTCTTTCAGTTTTCCTCTCCTGTTGACCTCCTGTTCCCTTGTGTTAGCACTGGTGCTAATGTTGAACAGCCTGTCTTGATTTAGGAAGCCAAACCAGCAGATTACCATTTACCTTGTTGGCGGTGCTATCCTTCTGTTGGGGAGCACTTGGTTCAGCAAGCTGCTTGACTTGCACTAGGTCTTCCCAGGTAAGTGTCAGTCCTGGAACAAGAGGAGCAGAGGGAGCACATAATTTGAAACAGGGAGAGAGGAGGGAAGGATTACTTTCTTCATCACCAGCCATTAGTCTAGTTGCAAAACTGCACCCTAAAGTTTCAATAATATCACATTGTCAAGCACACAGTACCCAGATATCTCTGCTTTAACCTATTCCATGCTATTCTTTTCCATGTCTCTTTGTCATACATCTCACATCATTTTAGATCCTCTTCTTTCCCTCTTCTGAAGGAGGATCTAAGGTGGTTGAGTTAAATGGAATCTGAATGGAAAGGGCAATGAGAGAGGAGGTGTATCTGCCCATCTCATAGATTGATTCTAGGTTTGAATCTTAGATTCTTCTGAATCTTAGAATCTTCTCCTAAGAATCTTCTGTTCTCCTATGAGTGCTGCAAGCCGACCTCACATAAGACTGCCAATATGAGTGAAACCAAATTTCTTCAATCCTCACATTGTGCAAGTGTTCCACAATTAATAATAAAAGTTCAGCCTAATGGCTCCCAATTGGCAGTGATACTTTATTTAGAACAAAAACCAAACCAACCAACCAACCAAAGAAAAACAAGAAAAAAAATCAGTTTGTTTTTCTTAAGTTGTATTTTTTCACTATTTAATTTTTAGATAAGTTATTATATTAGTATTAAGGCTTGATAAAATTGAGCACTGAATGCAATACTTGTTTATCTCGTCTTCATTACAGTGCTAGCTCTGATGTGTCTCATTTTTCAGATTGCAGATCTTGGCGTTGCCTGCTTTAAGAGCTGGAGTAGGCTGACCCAAGAAGAAACTGTCCGACAGAAGCAAATGAAGAGCGCTTACCAGAACAATGCTGGGACTCTTTTCTATATGGCCCCAGAGCATTTACGTTGTGTTAATGCTAAACCAGTAGAGAAATCAGATGTTTACAGCTTTGGCATTGTGATCTGGGCAATTTTTGCTAACAAAGAGCCATATGAAAGTACGTTATTTCCCAAAGGATGCTATCAGAAAAATAAGTTACAAATATTAAGTATTTAATGTTATAAAATTGAGATTAGTAGATTGCATCACCTGTGGCCTAGAATAGCACTGGTTTGGCACCTCATGGCCAGTCAGAGGAATTAGTTGCATCATTCCTGACTTAGAAGCATGGACAAGAACATCCAAATGAAATGCCGCCATAAGCTGAATGTGCTCACATCTACATGGTGTGGGCACAAACCAGACTTGGTGGCAGAAATTAGGCAAACCTCAGGTGGGCCAGGATGGAAACTTTGATGGACACTATTTCCTGAGGTAGACTAGTTACACGTGGAAATGAGAATGATCTCACAGTAGTTACTGATTCTCAGCTGTGTGGTGCTGATTTCTCAACATGTACCAATGGGCTTATGTAAAACTATAGGAGCCCACTGTGGAATTACAGAGTAGCATGTTTATAATTTGGAATGAATTTTTTGCTATTTCAATGGCTAAATGTTTCCTGTGTGGCCATCTTTGTGTTCATATCTAGTGCAGAGCTGATGCACCTGAGAAGCAGGTTCTAGAGAGGTACATCTGTCACCCTTACTTACACTGCACGTGTCTTACATATAAAAGTAAATCCATTAATCTTAAAATAAATCTCTACTCCATGGAAGTCAGGGCAGTGGATTCAAATATAAAAGATTTGTAGCTGTAACCTGGACCTCTTTGAAATCATGTTTTACGTACCCACAAACATACAGGGAGCTTCTTAATTGTTTCTTTTACCTATGGAAAGGTAGCAAAACCCATGAGCATAACCTGATACGAAATTTTATTTTTCAGATGGTATAAATGAAACCCAGATTTGCTTTGGCATCATGAATGGAAACAGACCAGACGTAAAGGAGATCAGTGATAAATGTCCAGTGGAAGTTATTGACTTAATGGAGCAATGCTGGCATCAAGATTCAGAGAAACGTCCAACCTTTGCAGGTAAGGCATTACTTTAGGATTTGTATTTGTTTGTGTCCATTGATAGCTTATAATGCAGCAAAGCAAACCTGAGTATTTTCCTCTTGAAATAAGGTGGGGTTTTTTTTGAAAACTGAAATAGCCATGCACATGTTCTGTAAAGCATGCTCTCTATACTATGACCAAAAATGGGATCTGATCCAGCATTTATAGGTTTGAGAAATCCTAGTAAGTGAATCCTAGTAAGACACTTTATCCCTGATAATTTCTTTTCAGCATAGTATAATCTCATTGCTGAAATTTACATAAAAACTTACATCAAGGGATATAGTATATCTTGACCATAACTGAGAAAATATCCTATTCAAAATACTTTCGATTCAAAAGCTAGTTTGAATCCTTCCATAAACAACATGCCTGATTTTGACAGCTAATCATCCTTTCATATGGTCAGATGGCAAAACACTTCCAATCAGTAGAAGTCTTGGCTGAATGGTCTGGGAAGGAGGCTAAGAGCAAATAAGTAAAAATTCTATATCGCATTGTCTCTTTTTTCTGCCTCAATAGAGAGTGCCAAAAAAACCGAAAAAACCCCAACAACCCAGAAAAACCCAAAACAACAAAAAGAGGAAAAAAAAAAACCCAACCCACAATAAAGACCCCAACAAATAACAGGAAAATGAGGTTTGTATTTAGACAGGGGCACCAACAGCTTCTTGTACAGCAGGCATGCACTTGAATACTCAGAGGAAATATGTATCCCATGAGGAACCCACCTACTATCTCCATATTAAACACATATAATCTGCTGCTAATAGATTAAGTTTATGCTTGTATCGGATCTTCGCTTCTAATTTTCTCATATGCAAGTAAAGGAAAGATGCTCTCAGCTACTGATCATAGCAATAAAAAGCAATACAACAACAACAAATCCCTAGGAGTCATCCTGTTCTTGTTACTGTTTGAGACTAAATGTACAATGTGAGCAAATTACAAATGTATGTATACCTTTCTTGTATCTTAGAAGTCTTCATTCTTCATTCATTTCCATCAAGATTCTAAACAGTACAAGTCACTTTTACTTTGCTTTGAAAACCATTTTCAATTAGTTCTTTTATTTTTTGCAGAAATCAGTGAAAGATACAAGCCATTTTACTATGAAGAACTAGGAAAAAATATTGAAGAAGATCTAAAGAATTTAAAAGTGAGTAGCTTTCTAAGCATTTTAAGGTTCCCCACATCCCTTCTTCCCAGCCCCAGTTATGGCCAGATTCTGCCACTTCAACACTGATCATGCTTGACTGATATGATATTCTGCTGTGATAAAATAGCTGGATTTGCGAATGAGGGCAGAGCAGTGCATGTCATTTATCTAAACCTTCAGCAGGTTTTCAACACTCTCTCCCAAACTATTCTTGTATCCAAGTTCAGATGTTGCTGTCTGGATGAGTAGATGAAAACAAGCTGGATGGTGAGTCCCAGAGGAGAGCAGGTGATGAGTCCTACTTCACCCGTAGGCCAAAAGCAGCTGCAGGAGTGCAGGGGGCTGGGACCTGACCTGGTTTACTCCTCTGTCAGTGACCTGACAGAAGTGATGAACACACATAAGGTGTGCACTAAACTAGAAGGACTAGTCAAGACAGACACAAGGACAAGGCTCATAGCTGCAGGCTGGAGGAATGTAGTGACAGAAACCTTGTGAAATTCAGAAAGCACAAGAGGAATGTGTTGCACCTGGGGTTAAATTACCCCTGGCTTCAGGGGCTGCTTAGCCAGGGAGCAGCACTGCTGAGAAGAACCTCAGGGTGGTGGAGAGCAGCGACCTGGGCACCAGCCACAGCCTGCCTGGCACCAGCAGTGTCACAGGCAGCAGATCTGCTCAGACCCTGTTAGTCCTAACAGGAGATGGGAATTCAGCCCAGACATGCAACGGCTTTGGAAGACAAAGAAATAGCAACCTGCCCCTATGTGTGAGGAGTCTGAGAAACAGAGCCAAGCTCTTCACAGCAGCACATTGTACGAGGACCAAAGAAAAAAGACAAAAACGGAAACAAGAGAGACTCAAACTTGGATGTAAGAGTGAAATGAAAAAAACCCAAAACTTTTCCCTCTGAGGAGAGCAGAGCAGTGGCACAAGTTACCTGAGGAGGTTGTCAAGTCACCATCATTGGAGATTTTTAAACCTGACTGCACAAAGCTCTGAGCTACCAATTGTGATCCCACAAGTGGCCCTGCTTTGAGCAGGAGGTGGGCCCAAGGTCTGTTTCCACCTGAGGGGCATTCTGTGATGATATTTTGCAAAAGCTCCTCATACATCCACTAAGTCTTACTCATTAAATACAATGTTATTCCTATAAATTCAAAAGTGGCAGAATCTGATTTAAAGTAACTTCATAAATTCTTGGTAATTTTTGCCCTGCCTTCAGGCTGTGTCTAATGAGTCTCAGCCTGCTTGAGACCAGGAAGCTATTCCACAGTAATATGAACAGGAAAAAGTTAAATTCAGATCATTTTCCTGGGTGTCCAAGTTGGTTTCTCTTACTTTTCTGGCTGTAAGTTGAAAAACTGTGATTAAAAGAATAATTTCCTGACTGAAAATAAGATAATCAGAAGTTCTTGAACAACTGGGCTGGTAATGGAGCCTTTTTATCACAGATATTATGAATTTAATCACTTGACTGTATAGAATTCACTCACAGACAATACAGATAGTATTCTTAACTAAGAAAAAAAACCAAACCAAAACAGAACAAACTTCCTTGTGAAACCATTCTTTCACTTTTTTTTTTTTTTTTAAGTGCTTCCTTTTCACCAAGTCTTCAATTGTGGAAATAAAAATTACTCATTTCATGTGATTTTTATGAAGCACCAGTAACTGTTAAAAAAAGCAACAGAGTTTTGCAAAGTGAAATTGATGAAACAGATTTCTAGGACTGATTCGATCAAACTCCCAGTATGAACTGTATAGATGTCCAATTTATGACAGCGACCCCAAATCAGGACCATGGCAAATTTTACTACATGCATTAGCTCTCTGCAGGTGCACCTCTCATATCATAGGGACAAAATTACTATTTAGGAAACGGGGCTGTGAGTTTATTACTTTCTCAGGAAGGAAAGCATCCATTACAATCCGGGCACAGATTGTGAAGAGTGGATCCAGTGCAAGTCACTATGTGAATTACAAGTACAGCTTCAGTAGCATGGCTTAGAGAGTTTGGGCATAGCCTCCCTGCTGCATGCCCAGCAATCATGGAAGCCTCCTAACTAAAAGGATCACAGAATCACAGAATGGTTGAGGATGGAAGGGACCAGAAGTCATTTGGTTCAACCCCCCTGTTCAAACAATTCCATTACTCAAGTAAAATCTATGGAGCTATGGTTGTAACATGCGTTAGAATGTTACCTTTTGCTTTTGGAGGGAAGTAGATTTTTTGGGAAGAGATAGGTAGGAATTGTTTGGTTTTAATCTGTGAAAGTACTTACTGGATTTAATTTTTAAAAAAAAACACTAACTCAAACTCCACTTTTGGAAATTATGAGTAAGCAGCACTTGAGGAAGTTGAGAAATAATTTTTCCAGGATAATAAAAAATTACTTCCAGCAAAGCCTGAATAATGGGAACATCGAAAGAGTAGAACAGGAGTAGATTTTGCCTTCACTCTAGTTATGTGAGGATGAGGGTTATAGAAAGAAAATTGCACTGCTTCTTTCTGAAAATTTACTCCAAACTCCTTATTTCTACTAACCTGCGTTAAAGTCAATGTGCCTATACCTGAATGTTAACTATTTCTCACCTCTTCTTGCCTGTTGATGAATGAGCTTATTAAATATAGATCCCCAGATCAGGATGCATGTTTTCTACCTTTACCTTAGCAGCATCCCTTCACTGAAATTGCTGGCCAAAAGTCTGGCTATTAAATACAAGTCAGACAATCCAGAGCCACTCTGGATTAAGGTCACATTCATGTAGGAAAAGGTATTGTTTGGCCAAGTCAGAGTATTATATACTGCTGTTATACTGCAGTCCTCCCACCCTTCATTGAAGAAAAGATTCTGCCCACCTGTAGCAAAGCAATGGGTATTTCCTGTCAGGCTGTGCACTCTGAAGGAGTATGGGATCTTTTCCCAGAGATTGTTTCAGCCAGGTCACTTCACAGTGAAGCTGTGCTGCTTCATACCCTACAGGTACTCCCTTTGTTTAAGCTTTTGCCTATAATTTGATCATTTGATCTTTCTCACATGCAGAAAATGTGGCCTGATTCAAACGAACTGCAGCATAGCATGGAGTCCCTTCAAATAGATGCTGTACCAGAAGACAGCAGCACTGGTCAAGTAGGTAAGTCACTAGCACATAATTATTCTGTGTATTTGCCAAAGATAAAGTTATGTACAAAGCAAGTAACCTTACCATTAAGGGTTATTAAGAGACTCAATTATTCAGCACCTCAGAAAGAATTGTTATCACTGAGATCTTACTTGCTCCCAGAAGTTACACTTAAAATTTCCATCTCCTTTTACACTTATATGCTTTCCTCTTCCATGCCAAAAATTTTGTTCAACATTAAGTTTTACAGTGGTCGCTTTGATAATTACTTTTCATACTTACCTTTCTTCTCATCTTTTTAGTCATGCCAACTTCTTGATTTGTTAGCTTTAATTTCATTAAGACTGTTCTTTTTCCCCCTCCATCCTTTCTTATGAATGCTCTGAACATGACCAAGATACATAATTGTAAATTATTCCTTTGTTTAGGACTTTGCTCTCTAAGGAATCTGAGGAACACTAGTAGACAGGGGTTTTTTTCTGTCATACTTTCAGCAAATCTTGGATGAGTTGTATGTTTTGCAATTTGATAGAGCTGGCTCTCTAATATGTGATAATATATCTAATATGATATAGTTAGAGTTTTGTAGTAGTGTATCTGGAATTCTCTTACCAAAGTTTAATGTCAAGAGACACAGGATCTCACTTGCAACACTGATTTACAAGAAATAATTTAAAAATCCAGTAGAAACAAAATTCTGCTGAGTTATCTAAGACATGATTAAATTAGTAATGTTAAATTGTATCATGCAACTAATAAATCTTCCCCAAAGCCTGGTTTCCCACACTGTTCCTCAGTAGAACTGATGGGCTTAGGGCAGCCCCACTGCTCTGTTTTTAAGTGACTGTAGCTACATTTCCTGCGCCGAAAGAATCAGGTATGACTGCTGCAGTTTGCAGATGCTCTCATGTTTTAAGTACAAAAAACTTTGTTGTGAATCTCCAGTACAGAAAGATGCAGTCTTGGCCAGACTGTCAGTCAAAGGCAGGGGTTTTTCTTGAGTCAATGGACATCACTCAGACAGTGGTAGTGAAAGGCATCCCACAGAATTTGTTCATACATCTCAAGCTTGCCTTGGAGAGCAGATGCCATATAGTTTATGCTAATACTGAATTGCTAAGAGCTGTCACTTTGCATGGGGTTATTTTGTATTAGCCTCCCACTCCCTCTCTAGCAGTGGTAGCAAAATAAGCAGAGCAAGTCTGACTGAAAGTGTTCTAATATAGAGCCATCCAAAGGAACTAGTTTTGGTCCTGCCTGATATGGGCTGAAATAATCTAATTTGGAGGGGAACCCAGTTCACTACCATTATATGAGCTAAATAGAAGCACATACGTACACTTTATTCCAGTTTTACAGTGCTCTGTAAGTGTCCCTTGCTTCAAGCAATGTATATTTTCTAGAAAAGTATGAAGCTTTCAGAACTTTAGGAAATCATCTGTAGTCCTACCCTTAAAAAAATAATGGCAAGTAGTAACAAACATACTTTTACGTTTCTTATTCAGTCTCAGAATGCTACAGCATCATACAGATTATAACTCCATCTAGCTCAATTCTGAAGTAGAGCTTCCTTTGATACTGAGAATTAGGTTGAAAGGTATAGATGACACAGAGTATTTTATCTGGTAGACATTACTTGTAAAAATGTAATCTTTGGAAGAATATTCATCATGACGTAGCCATACAGGACAATTTACATAATCATTTTAAATAAGAATTACACATGTTATTACAGTGGCATTATTTTCCATGCTGTTACACCTCAGTTTTGCACTGATCAAACTCCAGTTAATGCCAGAGGAGACACACCAGTAAATCACATCCTACAAATGCCTCTAGGAATGTTTGTTTCAATGGTTGAAAACTTGATATCAATACAAGCAAAGTACACAGTGAATTCTCACACTACTCAAGATAGTGAGATTTTAACACTGATAGCTTAAGCAAACCTGTACTTCCTAGATAAAAATCTGTTCTACTTGTCAGCAAAGCTGTGTTTTACTTTATAGAATGTCTTATGCTGGAAGCAATGTTTTCTTGAAACCTTTTAGATATACAATAATAATAAAGTAGGTTAATAGATCTTACTGTCATTGCAACAAGTTAAATACTTGCATTTGAATGTTTTCAAACATTTTATGTTCTTCCCTTTCAGATCAGCCTAATTCTCTACACAGCTCTCAGGGTCCCATGACCAGTGAGGTTAATGAAGCCCTGTTTGCTGCCTCCCCTGAGAACCAGCCCGTTGAGAGCTGTGAGACCTCATTTGCACCTCCTGATAATCTGGAAAGAAAACTTCAGCATGAATACAACTACCACGCCTTTGGGAGCCGGATGGATAAAGCAGTTCCAGCTGTGCTATACAGCCCTGAAATGATAGAGGAGGAAAGGAGAAGGAGAGTTTCCTGCGATCCGTTTGCAAAGCCATCTCCTCCTTCTCAACTGAGTGAACTGTATCCAAGAGCTGAAAAAACAGGATCAAACACTAATCCATATTTCTGGCCAGCTGCAACAACACCAATGTGGGGAAATTTAGAGGTCTTTTATGGCCCCAATCCCAACAGTCTTTCAACAGGAAACCTGGTGGATGCCTATGGATTGCATTCAGCCAATAACTTTAGCCTAAGTAAACCTCCTGTGCCAGAATCTGGACAAAACCTGAGGTCACCGACCAATGTAAACTGGTTTTCGAAGAATTCAGACACAGATACAGGTGCGATTCCTCCTTCTCCAACAGCTATGTTTCTGAAAACACACTTTTCCTCTATTCAATGAAGTGGCTGAGAGAGTTTTGTAGCTCAGGGAACAGCCTTCTTATTGCAGGCTGATCTGTATTATAGGAAGGGTGAATTTTTTTCATTAAGTTCTCTTTGTTGACTCAAAGTTAAAACCCTCTAGCTTTGACTTCATTATGCTGCTTTCACTGATGTCAGGCTGCCAATTTCAAATGAACCACTTCTAAAGCATCAGTGTAACAGAAGAGTATGAGACCCAACAAGCTGACTCTACCAGCCAAGGAAGAGCAGACAGCAAGTACTGCTAAAGCAGCTCCCAAAACCAGGAGCTGCTACCAGTCATTCTAGGAGAGCTGAGGAGAACTTTGACTCTCAAAACTGTAACATTCATACCACAGGTTCTACTCATGCAGAAACAACACTTGTAGCATTTCAGAAAATAGATGGGTATTTTTTAGCTTGGCTTGCAGCAAGCTGAGAGACTCCCAAACCTAGGGAGCCAGCAAGGAGCCAAGGCTTGTAACTGGTTTCTCCAGAGAGCTCTGCCTGGTGCTGACAGAGAACTTCTGTTGGTGTTTGCTGGTAAGCCATGGAGTAGAAAGGTATGGAGACACAGAAGGAAGAGAATATTGGGCATTAACAGAACATATAAATAAGGGATGACTGAAGACCTACAAGATACAGCTTTGAGGAACTAGAGACAGTATGAGATGCCTGCTCCTAGTCTTGGATATTTTTAGCATGGTGTTATTTTTCAGATCATCTCTCAAGAAAATGAAGGATGCCTAGCTTTTTACAAGCAGAATGCCATAAAGGTGTTTTTCTGTTAAATTATTTATGCAGAGGCTGTGATTAGTTGTTTATGTGAGTTTATTTACTGAAATGAATCCAAGGGCTGTCATGTCAGAAAGGCAGGCATTAGAATTTTCAACATTACTAATAAAGGAAAATCTTCTGTTTGAAAGAGATAAAGAAAACATATATTATAGGAAGGCTGTGTGAAATAGTGTAGCAGATACCAGACTGAGGTGCACAAGAGCTGCATTTCAGTTCCTTACTGACTTGTTGGGTGACTGTAACCCATCTGCTCTTGCTGTCCCCAGTATGAGGTGCAGAGCTCATCTATGAGCATCTAAAAACTCACACTTGGGAATTTGGAATTTGCTGGTTTGAATACCTCATGCATGCAGCTTGGTCTGTAATTGCAGTGTGCAGTGATTCCACACTTCCAGGTATTCCTACATCCACATGGAAGCCCATTGTCCTCACTGAGATCCAAGGATGGTTAAGGTTATTAATAACTCAGCAAAACCTCACTAAGATCATTGCTTAAACTAGAGTTATTCAACGAGACACAATGCTGCTAATTAAAAAGCTTCTCATCTCTGTATTTAAGAGCACTGTATATTCACATTGTTACAAATATGGCAGCCATTGTTAAGTATATCTACTTTTCCATTTACATAATGCTTTTGGCATTTCTTTGTTTTTTTCTCTTTCTACAGGTTACAGGGATTCCCCTTCTTTCACAAGGGGAACGTTTGCATACTCTCCTAGTGCACCCAGAGTAAGCCCAGGTAAGTGCTGTGGCCTTCATTTGCCCGGTAGCCAACAGGCTGTGCATTACATCCTTACCAGGAAAGCAAAATACTTCAGGAACTTGAAATAATTTCTGTTATTGCTTAATACCTCTAATTATAGCTGAAGTTTTCAGTATCAATAGGTCAAACTTAGTCCTGTCTCTATCAGGACCTAAACATACCATTAAATGTGTATTTGATAAATCAAGGACAACATACTCTTTAATGTAAGAACTTTAAAAATATGAGACCATTGTAAGATCCCCTGTACACCTAAACTAGTCACTTCCTTAGACAAAACTTCAAGTTGCTGTCTGTCTGCCCAGCTCTGGAACCACACACACATTTGGGACACACTGTCCTATCTTGCTCTACATTTTAATACAAATTTCTAGCTACAGGCTTCATGCTGATCAGCCTTTGCTGGGGCACAGGTCTCTACAGTTCTACTGGCTTGAACCCCTAAAATCATGTAATATCCTTCAGGAGTTACTAATATATTCTCCTTTAAGGTTGTGTTGCTTGGGGCACTCTGAATTCTTTAATTAACCCTTTCAAAGGTTTGTCCAGTTTCGAAGTGGTCTACACTACAAAGAAAACTTGAAAGAGCAGGTTTCTGTCTTCTTGACTCTGCACCCCTTAAATGATGGCCCAAACCTGAGAAGATGCAAAGTGTAAAGGCTTGGGAAAGGAGATTTATAAGCACAGAAAGTTTTCCTGTTAATACTGCAATATTGACAAAGTATGTGTATACATTTTCATATGTTATGCTAAATTCATTTTGTTGCCAGATAAGGACATAGCAAACACGAGGTTTCTTTATATTTTTAACTACAAATATGATGTGTTTCCTGAGTCCTGTGGCTCTTAAAAAAAAATACAGGAATCATAATGTTATGAGTAGAAGTAATAATGTTATGAGACATGATGAAATGCATTCCTTTTTTGCAACTTCATTAATCTAATCATGCATACATATATTTCTGACTTGCAGTCCTAGGTTAATTATTAAGTATATTATTAATTACATATTAAGTATATTAATTTATATTAAGTATACTTAGATTTTCATACATGTTTCATTCATATTTCATTCATATTTCACATTGTAATTGAGTGTGTAGCAAGGATGTAACCATGATTCTGGGTTTTTAAATACAGAGCTTGGTGTCTCGTTTTAAGTGTAGTTAAAGTATACTTCAGTTTTAGATCCAGGTTGTGAGATTGACCATTTAAGCTAGAGTTAGAATGCTTAGTGAATAATTATTCAAGCAGAGTTCAGAAAATACTGTCAAGAGAACAGAAAACTGACATCACCTAAAATGAATAGTGACTTAGCTTCATGCTGCATGTGGAAATCAGACAACAGTAAACCAAAGATCAAATTATGTGTTTTACTAATAATATTTTATGAGCAACGTGAAATGATTTGCTGTAGTCCCACAGAACTCAGAAGTCATAACTGTAAGCCTGAACTTACATCTATGAAAAGTAAAGCTGAGAGGCAGAAGTGAGGCTTTAAAATTTAAACAACAAGAGCATTCTAGTCAAAGCTGACCTCCTGAAGCTGTTAGGCAGCAGAAAGCAAGATTGCTACTATGCATTCCCAAGGCACAGAGGACATTATTTACAGTCTAGTAACTATCACCGTGGTTATGGCACTCTGTCATAAAATAGACTGGGCTTTCACTAAAGTACACTTGTGTCACACTGCATAGTGAAAATACACTCACACCACAGTTGCCAGTAAATGGTTACTCCTGCATCAAGTGCAATTAATATCACTCCCCTTATTAGTGGAGCTTTTCCCTCCTTTTGTTACTTCTTGACATTTGAACCTTATGCTGTTGTTTGTAAATTTGTACAGACGATTCAATCAAGTACAACATAACTAACAGCTCTGGAATTCAAATTGGATCCTACAATCACATGAAAATTGAAGAGCAGAATCCGCATGTCAGCACTTGTTCTGTTGCTATGGAAGAAATTTATACTCATTATGAAGCAGAGGGTGTATTTGGTAAGAGAAATATCTCCCTAGTTTTCATGTATTCACCCCATATAATTACCTGAGAACCATTTGGTTTGGAATGTATAAAACACTCACACTGGCAGAAGCAAGGCTAGGATTGGAGATCCTCACCTGACTTCTAGTTTAAATTGTAGAATATCCTGAGTTGGAATGGACCCATGCAGATCACAGAGTCCAGTGCCTGACACGACACAAGGAAAAGTAAAAGTTAAACCGTGTAAGCAAGAGCCCAACAACTTCATTCAGATAAAAGTTTGACAATTTCAAAATGTACTTTATTTTCATTGGTCAATACTGAATTAAACTGTCTCTGTGTATTCCTAAGTAACATTTGTGTCTCAGAATATAAAACATATACAACTCTTTAAGAACCCTAGAAAGGTTTTTTTCAATCTTGCAGGTTTAAGTGACAGCCTATGATAGCTTCAGATCAAAGAGCAAATCCAGCAACTGACCCATGAATACACGTGTTCTGTCTGGACATTTCTTGCCTGCCATCACTGGATTATGCTGCCTCCATGAAATCCACTTCTGATTGCATCACTAAAATTCTGTCTCTAGATATTACCAATAAGTATTTGGGGGAGGACGAGAGAGAGAGAGAGAAAGGAACAAAAGAACTATTGAAAGATGCAATTTTCTTATACTCCTCTTCTTTTTGCAGACAATACTACTGTCCTGACAGAAAAGCATTTGAATCTAGTGAGAGAAAAGCTGGCTAAGCAGTGGAAGCACTGTGCTCGGAAACTGGGCTTCGGTGATCCTGAGATTGATGAAATTGATCATGACTACGAACGAGATGGACTAAAAGAAAAAGTTTACCAAATGCTGCTCAAGTGGGTAATGAGGGAAGGTGCCAAAGGTGCTACAGTTGGAAAACTTGCCAAGGCCCTCTTTGGCTGCCAAAGACTGGATCTCCTTAGTAGTTTGATGCAAATTCAAGAAGAATAAGTCTACTGAGAACAGACTTTTCGGAGCTCTCCTTTTTGCACAGACTTTTTGGAACATATTTTTTTACCAACCAACCTCCAATAAATCACAAAGTTCATGTCACAATATTTTGTCTTCCAAAGGATAAAAAAAAAAAGCACCTTCCTTCCAAATGGAGCAATTGTCCAAAGACAACAACAACAAAATGCAAGACAAATATCAATTCAAGGAGAATGCGTTACACAAAATTTCTACATTCTAATCTTGAAATATGTTGGTAGTCTTGTTTCATTCCGAAGATTGACCTACTGATTGAAAAACTTGTATAGAAACCAAATTCAACCCTTACATTTTGCCAAAAGTGCCAATATTATCATGCCAAGTATTTGACTGGTCGAAGTCAATTCTACTTTTCAAATATTTTTATAATTTTTATTAAATATAGATGTATAGAATTATGCAAAACAGCAGCATAAATAAAAGCAAAACCTATTTCTGGCTTTAAAAGTCTGTAATTGATATTTTATAGTAATAATGTTGCATTCAATTTTTAGATTGGTAGAAAAGATTTTTCAGGGTAAGAGTCTCATCTGCTTTATGAAATACTGAAAAAATAAGTTACATCAGTATGCAATCCAAATTAAAATCTCAAGAATACAAGAGTTTTGGGAAGGGAAAGGTCCCTTACTACCTTTTGACTGAAGACCCATTCTGCTACCTGCTCTGGAGGCTCAGTGTCACTACATTCTGAATCTCTTAGGCTGCATTTATATTAGTTGGTCAAATGTGTCTGGAAATGTTACTAGATGCTGAGGTTAAGTGGTCATGCTGCAGCCTGCTGCCAGAATAGCACATTCTTTAAACCTCCAAAATGTTGTGCAAAGACTATTTCACAATACTCAGGTTGTTTCTGCGGAGCACAGGAACAGCTCTATAGTTTAGGTGATGGTATCCCAGTGCCGGGAAATGTTCCTTGTCACTCTGACTTCCTAATATTGACATAATCTCAGTGTGCAGTAGCTATGAAAGAAGAATTACTGCAAGTTTTTCGTCCAAAGAATTACACCAAATTCTTCTTATGAGGGACAACGCCTCCTGTTCCATCAGATTTACAGATATTTCAAGCAGATGTTTTGGAGCAGGTAATAGTTTAAGCTGTACATAGAGCCTAGGTGTTCATAACTATTCATTTTAATTGTCAAAAAAAAAAAAAAGCTAATAACTTAATGGAGTGAAGTTAGAATGGATTTCTGCTCCTTGATACAGCACCCACCATTTCAGTAGAAGCAAAATGAAACTGTAGTCAAAGCATCACCATATTTGTCATCTTTAAACCTACTTAAAATTTATTGCATTGCCTCACAGTTTTGACTTAGCAACATGCTAAATTTTCTTTAAACTCTTGAGTACTATATAAGGATGTGGTTTATCTGTCTAATATAATAAGCATACACTTCCCAGAATAAGAAAAATTATTCTTTAAGCAAATAGAGAGATGGGGTATAGGGTGTTTTCTCTATGTCAGTCCACAGAGCTACAGCCAGCAGTTACTGTGTTAGTTCATTAAACAGATCCCTGAACAGATCACAAAGTCCATTTATGTTCTGTTAATGCTGGTTGCACTGTATTGCTACATCAATTCCTGAGCCCTCATTGAGTTTTAAAGTCTCCCATATCTACAGTCTTTATTTAAACAATATGCAATTTTTCAGTCATAAGATCTTTGTCTTATTTGGTACACAGAACGAATGGTGATCATTTAATGGGCCTACATTAAATGCTTCATTTATTCTTTATTAAAGCAAATCCAGACCTTTCTGAAACAAGAACAGCAATGTGGAGCACAAACATGAAGCATTTTAGAACAAGACTTAGGCATGGGGCAGTCCTAGATCTTTAATGCAGGACGTGGGAGATGAAGGTCATTTTAGCTTTGATGCTTGTCAAGTCCAGTTCTAGACTAGTGCTCATAGTTCATGCGACATTGTAGATGGTATAGAACACAACTGAATTCACCTAGAGACAAACTCCTTCACTACAGCCCTTGCAGAACTCAATCATAGAGAGGATTCAGCTTCCTGGGCAGAAAGGCTAAAATACTACAAGTCCTTTAGCATATTGTGGAAAAACACCTAATAGGACACAATGCCTGAAAGCAGCAGCCAGGCATGCCAAATTAGAATACATATTCAATAATAAGGATGATGAACTACTGGGATAAACTACCTAGGGAGTCTGTGGATCTTATTATCTCTTAATTAAGACTGGTCTTGTTTCTTAAGATATAGCTATAATTGAAATTAAAGCTATAAATGTCAATACAAGGTTAACTAGGTGAAATGTAAAAGCAAATGGTATACAAGAGGTCCAAGGAAAAGTTAGTGCTCTCCTTGACCTAAAAATTTACAGAAACATTAAGTATGGAAGAGAGAGAAGCTAATACTAACTTATTGGATTGCTCATTTCATCTACCACCCCATATGCCTCTCTCACTGCTCAACAAAAACAAGGGAAGAAATTAAGGATGGAGCTGATTTTTGAAAAGCAACCTTTCATGAGAGATAAAAAATGCAGGAAAATAATGGGGACGAGGATGAAAGAGAGTGATGTATTATGGCATAGATGTGATACCTTTCATGGCAAAACGAAGGAGAGAAAGGACAGAAGAGTAATTTCACATCAAACTGGCAAGCTATCAGCCTCAAGGGCAGAGGCAGCAGTAAAGAAGCAGCCTTACAGAGATTTTTCATAAGACTGGTGAGGTGCAAGACAGGGAGGAAAAGGCTGTGGGTTGCAGCAGCAGCCCTCTTCGTGGTCTGTCCTTGGAGAACAGGAGGTGAACTCATCCAGTTATGCACAAGGACATTATGTTTTCCCATTTTAGGAGAGTAAGTGCTTGGAGACTTTAGATCAAATACAACTCAAGTACAACCCTTGCCCAGTAGCTACCCTCATCACAGGGCACGCAATCTGTGCTGAAACTCTTAAATGCAGAGAGGACTGAGTCCATGTAATTCAGAGCAATTAATTTGTTTCATTTTATTACTATGCCACCACTAACAGTGTATAAGCAGCTAAAGAATATGAGGAATTTTTACTCGTTCCAAAATAGTTACTAAATAATGCCAATTAATAATGCTGCATTAAAAACTCAGACATTGTTGCAATTATTTGATATGTGACCTCTGAACTGAGCTGGCAGCTTACAGCTCCTCTTCCTCAGAGGCCAGTTTGCAAGGAGAAGCCACACTCAGCACTTAACTTCTGACTAATCTGACAGCTTTAAGTAAACTATGCCACTTTTCTCAGATGGATTTTTCAGCACTGTTCAATAACAAATGAAAACCATCTTTCAGCATGGAGGCACATAGGAAACTGAGCATGTTTCAGAGGCTCAGGGAAACTCAGCCACGTAAACGGTGAGAAGGAGCTACAGGGAAACAAAGTAGGAAGGATCATCCAGTACAAGCAGGGACACATTACAGCTAAATAGCACTTGGGAGAGCTTTCTTCATGGGATCCTGGTGTCCTCCAAGCATTTTTTCCCACCCCTTCCTCATTGCAGTCTCTACAGGCTACAGAAAGTGCTCCTTGCAGCATGCTAGGTTTCCCTTCTAGCATACCAATTAGCAATAGGAGTCAGCCGACCATGCTCATTTGTTCCTCAACACACAAGAGCAGCTAGTGAAAGTGCAGCCCCTTAATACAGCCCCTGGGGAAAAGGGAAGGGGGAAGGCAGGATAAGAACAAGCTCTAGGCTGTAGAGACTAGAAGGGATCTTTGTGCTGGAGGAAGTATTGCCTATGAGTGAAACAAAGCAGACCAGAGTTCTGACTTATGCTGGGTTTCCCCCTCCTATACAACACTTTAAGTAGGTCACTTCCTTTCTCTTTAGCACAGTTTCCTCATCTCTTTGGTACAGACACTAACTTCTTCCAGGACTAAGATGTGATCTGATAATAAGCATTGTATCATATAGAGCTCAGAGAGATGCTTGATAAGAGCTGCTTGAATACAAAAACCCACACTAATTTCCTTAATAAACCAGTAATACTGCTGGATTTTGAATGATGGGTTGCAACTCCTGTGCACCCCACACACCTCTCTCTCATTAGCTGAGAAACCTAAATGCAGCACTGGAAAGGATGTCTTGGTCACAAAGTTCATCAAAATAGATTCACATAATCCCTTGTATAAACAAATCAAGAACTATCTTTTAAGTGTTACTCTTGCCTTCTCCAAGGGACAAGCTGTTTCTTCCTTCATAGCAGAGTATCTGAAGTCATTTCAAGTCTCTGTGTCTAGAATGTCCTAAATATGATCAGAAATTATACCAAGATCATGCTTGGATTTACAAAATGGAGATTACATCCAACTTTGAAATTACAAAACCACCTCCCATTGAAGTGGCCAAATGCAGGTGTGTCAGATTTATAATGGAGTTATTCATGAACATACAAAAGATAGGCAGACACTGCTTAAGTTGACAGACATTATCCTTTGTTAGCAAAGGAAAACTACAGGCAAGCAAAGAAAATCACTACATACTGTGTTTTAGTTTCTTAATCGGTCTGAAATGTTCTTTGAGCCAAGGTATCTGGCATCTCTTTCTACGATCTGTTCTGCTTATGACAAAGCATCCTTTCCTTTGTGCTTGGTTAATATTCTAACTAAATAGGCCTCCTGCTACAAAACCGCATACTGCCACTCTCCACGCTTCACAGCTTCAAAAATCATGCCACATTCAGTCTTTCTTGTTAGGAAGGTCAATACCAAATCACAGATATATCAGTATTTTCACATCTTTGTTCTGAATTTGGCAATTCCCCACACCCCAAATCTTACCTCTTTGTGGAGCTGAAGCAACAAGATTTTTCTCCTAAGGTGAAAACACAACAATTAACATCCAAGAGGCACAAAAGCCCAAGCAACAAAACAGTCCTGAAATAGCAGGATATTTCACCTCATGGAAGCAGCTAAAATAAATTAGGCAAAAATAATCAGTCAGTGTGTTCACAGACTCAGGAAGCAATGTCTGCAACAGTACCTTGATCATGGGAGACCCCAACAAGTCACAGAGATGGCTGTAACACAACTGGAGCAGGGACAGGGACTAACTGCACTGTGCTGAGCTGAAATTAGGCTCCAGGACCCATGAGCCAGGGTCAGGGAGAGACCCCAGCTGAGGCTGATCGTGGCCATTAAAGCCAGTTAGTGCCCCGATGGCCCTGACAAATGAGCTCCTTCTTGAAAACTCCAGAGTTAAATCCCTGCTAATGCTGATGATTCCAGTGTCTTGTATGGGACCACAGATCCTGATAGGAGAATCCCATGTGTGAGTGAAAATAATGCCTCTTCAGAATTGGAATTAGTCTTTCTGCCTGATGATCCAGCAGGTCTCAAGGGACCCACTATGTCAATAACTGACTAGGTCTTTTCTAGATTTTCTACAACCTGCAGAAATTAAAAAATAGTAGATACATATTTTCTATCCAGCCATGAATCAGAAGACTCCTCCTTGCAATTTAACAGGCATACTGAAAATCTCACTGTTCTGCAGTTTTGTCCCTTACAAGAAGTTGTGAAAAACTCTTCCTCTGGTGTTCAGGTCTATAAGGAACAAATCCATGCATCACCAACATTGCAGCCTGGCTGCAGGGACTGGTTTGTCAGAGGTGACAAAGTGCCACTGTGCAGCAGTGATGCCCTGCAGAGAATTACCTGGATATGTGGGAAGCCCTGCCAGTAGTACATGACCACAGTGAAGAGATGGTGCAACACTAAGGGGGTCAAAAAATGACAGGGTGGTTAAAAGGCAAATCTGTCCTCAGGAACACATCACCTGCAGAGCAATGCTACCTCTTCTAAACATCTACTTTTCCTTTTTTTCCTTTTTTTTTTTTCTTCTCTATGCAATGGCCAGAAACAGGTAGCTTCCAGCCTGAACCATCAGAAGTAATTGGACAAAAAAAATATTTTATGGGAGTGGTCAGGAAAACAAGTGCTCCAGTTGTTCTCAACTCTTTCATGTGTGTAAAAGCAAGCCAAGAAGCAAAAAGCTTTGAGCAGCCTGTGTCTGGGGTGCTCAAAGCTTTTCCTCTCCTTTCAGCCAATAATTTATGAAAACATATTTGAGGAAATAGTTGAACTGAAATAGTGTATTCTCCCAAGTGCCCATCATTATGTGCAAATCTGCTTTACTAAGAAAACTGGATTTTCTGGTGAACTGAGTGGGCTGAACACAGTTTGAATCTGTGAGTTTACACTGTTTGTCCTCAGATCATCCACCACCTGCATTCAGCCTTGGCAGAGTCCTGCTTTCACAGCCCTACCTGGGGCCATTTCCCTGTGGGCCCAGACAGCAACTCTCCTTGAGCTGCTCCCCTCACAATGCCAGTGATTCAACACACACACAGACAAGGGTCTTTTGCCAATGCCATTTCTGCCCAACTGCCACACTATTTGTCTCTCTTCAGACAGGACACTCACTGCCTGTGGAAGGGGTTGCATGGTCCAGGCACTTGGGAGAGGAACGGCCACTTTACAGGCCTCCTCTGCTCCAGAGCTGTGATTGCAGCTGGAGATGACGCACAGCGCAACAGTTCGACTGCAAAAGCCTTTTCTACAGAGGCACCTCCCAATTTCTGTCACACTGACAATGTAGTTAACCTACCTAAAACTTTCCCAGATCTAGGTGGTACATAAATCTCCCCATCTCCTTTTCTCTTATCTGGGAAGGGCATTTGGATTTACCTTTCTACCCTTCCCCCACCCTGACACTGTATGACAAACCCTTTCTACTTCATCCTTCAGCGCACATTCTGAGAATTTGTTATGTTTCCTTCAGCTTTAGTAAGTAGTTGATATGGACAAAGAAAAGATTGAAAGGCATTTTAACCAGCATTAAAATGGATACAAATTGGAGACCTTCCCTCTGAAATCTCATAGTAACACATGAGATAGGAACCCCTTTTGATTCACAGAAAATGCGGAATTCAGGAAAAAAAAAATTACATTTTTACAGCAGTAGACCAAGCTACTTCTTTGTCCTAAACACAGAATAGTTAGCCATCCCCTCTAGTCATTTTCCACCAGAAAGAAACTTAGCCAGTGAGACTCACAACAAAGATGAGCCTCTGAAAGTAGCCTAAGAACCGAGGAAACTGCAGGGGCTTGTAAATGTCACCAGGCAAGAGCGAAGACAGCTTGTCCTGATGAAGGATTGTTTGTAATTATCCATACTAAAGACCTTAATCTTAAATGGTTTGATCTGCTCAGGGGATAAACCGAAGCAGTATGCTTACACAGTTGAGTTAATCTCTTTATGCACTGGGATTTGTTATGACTGCCATTCGTCTCTAAGACTTGTTAGTTCCATGCACACATATGGCAATGGAGTGGGAAGGCTGACAAGTATTCACTCTCAGGGCAGTCACTGAGCTTCTGCTGGGCTGGAATACATAACACTGACCTGTCCTGAGGAAACTCCTGCCTCATCCAGGTATAAGGCAGGAGACCTTTAACTCTAGGCCTGTTTCCAGCTTTGTATGAGCTCTGAAGCTTTCTGCTATTTTCCTCTCTACCTTCTCCACCATCACCCTGGCTGGCTGTGACTCAGACTCATCCATTCTCCTCCATGCTTGGAAAAGACAACAAGGAACACAGCTGGACACCAATGAAAGCGGTTGATCCCCTTGGTGTTTTCTGTGCAAATTGTGAGAAGGCGCAGAGGAAAGCCAGGCCAAGTGCTGCGTTAAACGAAAGCAGCCAGGCTGCTCCAGAAGCGGCCAGCCCTGACCAGCACGGGCACTTGCCAGGGCAAAGCCCTTTGCCAGGGGCTCCCCACAAGCAGGCCTACAAATAACATTGGTGAGGCAGGGTTAATGATTCCTGCCACGGGCCTGGGAATGCCTGGACTCTGAGACGCTGAAGGCACGGCCGTCGGGGAGGCTACACTATCCTGAGCTGCCCTCAGTGTCCCAGCTGCCCAGGGAGCCGCTCTCCAGGCAGACCTGGAGCCACAGACGACCCCGTGTGCTCTGTGTTCTCACAGTCCGTGGAGCTTCCGCATCACGGGCAGTGCTGAGGGGCAGTTCATGGCTACATCTCCCATTATCTCCCAGGGCTGGGAACTCTACTCCCGGCAGACACCCCGGGCGCTGCCGTGTCTCCGTTCGTCTCCGCCTCCTGAAGAGGAGGGAGGCGCTCACAGCGCCCCGCTCCCCGCCACGCCGACGGTGCAGCCAAGCACCTGCGCGGCGCTGGGCGCTGCTCTACTCTTGGACGCGGCTGCAGAGGGCAAAGCCCTCAACCCTCGCCTCCTGCTCTCAAGCGGGGGCAGCACTATCCCTTCCCCTGGCTCCAAGGCGGGATCAGGAGCCGGGAAAACCACCCGAGAGGAATGACCCACAGACCCCCTCCAGCGCCGCAGCTCCCCGCCGGGCGACCAATCAGCGCCGCGGCGGGGCGGGACCGCAGCCCAGAAGCCAAACCCTTCCAGTTTTGCGCTGAGTGACAGCGGCGGCCACCAATCAGAGCGCGGACAACGCAACGCCCCTCTCCCGGCGCAAAGCTCTGGAGCTGGTCCCGCCTCCCGCCCGGCGGGGAGGGCACGGGAGGGGAGGGGAGGCGGGCCGGGAGGCGGGCCGGGAGGCGGGCCGGCCCCGCGGGGCAGGGCGCGGGAAGGGAGGCGGGCCGGCCCCCCCCGTCTCCTTCCCTCCCCGCCGGGCCGGCCTCGCTGGGTGCAATGTTTTGCCGGAGCGCGGGCCGGGTCCTCCGGGCTCTGGCGCTGCTGCAGTTGCAGCCGCCCGCCCGGGCAGCGCCGCTCACGCCCCAGGGACAGGCCGCCTGCTACGGGTAAAATCCACAGCCGCCTCCTTCTCCCTTTCCCCAGCTCCCTCCTCCCTTCCCGCGGCTTGAGGAAGGGGATATTTGTCAGGCAGGCGGCGGGAGGAACGAAGCGTGTTAGCAGAGGGGGTGGTGCGTCGGATCGGGAGGGCGGAGGTGACAAAGCGGGGACTCGGGCAGCGTCCTGAGGAGCCTGCTCCTGCTTTCCCTGCGCCGCAAGGATCCGCGCCAGGTCCCCGCAGGGCAGGACGTGCCGCTGGCCACCTGCTGCTGGTAAGGGGCTCCCTGGAGGTCGCCGAGGTCGCCAAGAGAGCGCGTGTATCTAATCTATATCATACTGCTTATTCCGCTGAGGAAAACTGACATAGTACCATAATTTTTTCCCTGCACAGATAAAGAGCAGGTCGTATTGTAGCACAGCTGGAGCAGGGGTAGTTCCCAGATTAAGCTGCGCTCTTTCAGAGTACGAGGTGAAGCACAAGATCTGCCTACTCTGCATCTGTGCTGCCTTGGTAAACATAGGCAGTATGTATCCAGTGCTCCTCCAAGAGTTGTACACCTTAACATTACTAATTCGAAATTCCAGGGTGGGTTTTTTGTTTTGTTTTACCAGAGTTTCCAATTCTATCAACCAACAAAAAAAACCATTCTTTATGAAAACTTAACAGAAGTGAAGTCATCCTGCTGACAAGCAAACTGATGAAGTGATTTCAAACTCACAGAAATTTGGTATTGGGAGGACTAAGTATGCCTTAGGTGTTGCCTGTTCCAATACAATTTCTCAATAAAAAACCCAACTCATTTGTTGTTAGTCCAAAAAATATTGAAAATACCCTCTATGTGAAACTTCTGGGTTTCAGTGGACTTCACACCGAGGCATGATCCAAGAATGGAAAAGCATCACAGATTCAGCAAAATTCCCAAGGCCCTGATGTTAATAATTAATCCTAAAAACATAGAACTATGTGGGGGAAAAAAATCTGAATCAGGAAAGCAGAATATGTAACTCCGTCTATTAAACTGTACATTGCTAACCTGTTTCTAAAAAAGGAACAAGATACTGTTTCTGTTTTGTTAGGAACTGAAAGTGGGTTTGGCAATTATTAATCATAAGCAAAAAAACCCCATCACATAATTCTTAAAATTTTATAACAGCAATGTGCTGATATACAGTGGTGAAAACAATAGTAAAATACCTGTTGAAATTAATGACAAACCAAAGGGTGGCATATGAAAAATAATAAAAAAAAAAACTTATAAAGAAAAAAAGTCAGTTTTCAAAAAGGGGCTAAGGCAGCCATATGAATGCTACATACAGAATTTTAATTGTGAGATGTAATAAACCACATCAAATGTGATACATGGACTATAAGGAAGTTTAGCATTACAGCCAAACCGTCATTTGGATCACATTAGCACACCAATTCAGCAAAACCCACCAAAGTCATAATTACACAATGAATTTCTTTGAGCTGTACTCATGCCACAGATCTGCATTTGTACTCCAGTTCTCAAATTGGATCTGCACATAAAGAGCTGATACTATTCTGCACAGTCACAGCTTTTATTGAGACATGTGGCACGATGGGTTACATAGACCCAAGATTTTATATAAAATCAAAATTGGCTTTGTGTTGAACAGGTTCTATGGTTTAACTGCCACCTATGTATTGGGAACCTGAGTTTGCAAACTATTGTTCATTTTTCTTATGGAAAGGGTTTAAATTAGTGGGATTGTTTTTATCTCTAACCCACCACTTTCAACTCTATGTGTACTGTAAGTAGTTCAGACTTTCTATATTAAAATTAAATTGTTAATGAATTGCCCAGTGCATATTGTGGAATATAGATTGTTATATCTAAGACTGAAAATCAACATGTGTCTATGTGAACATGAAATTCAGAGTGATTGAACTCATAGGGCATGCATATTTAATCCAGGTAAAATTATGGCTACTCAATAGGTAACCAAATGGCAAGAATTTTATCATATTAGCTGTAAACAAAATGAATTAGGCTGTTGAAAAGATGTTTTGCAACCATTAGGGCACAAATTTGCCTGGGAGAACAGATGTAGTGGTTTATATTGTTAAGAAGATACTTTCAATCTGTTCTACTTCTCACTAGGGGTTTGTATCTGGGCATGGTTTCTT
This sequence comes from Motacilla alba alba, assembly GCF_015832195.1. Taxonomy (NCBI): domain Eukaryota; kingdom Metazoa; phylum Chordata; class Aves; order Passeriformes; family Motacillidae; genus Motacilla; species Motacilla alba. The sequence continues at coordinate 68,206,579 of NC_052017.1, read as the reverse complement.
GGGTCACTTATTTGCATTTACACATATGTCTTGCTTTGTACTGAAGATTAGTGTACGGGTTTAAGTGTTGGGGCTGAGAGATGGCCTGTGCAGTCAGTTTCTGTGGTGAATTTTTAGTGGGTGCATTTATTGCTCGTGTGGTATTTTCCAATTAAGCATTATCTCCTGGTGAGATTACACTGACAGAAGTATTATTATCACATTCTTCTTCTCTGCTCTCATCTCAGTGCAAAGTGGCTTTCATTGCAGACCCTGTGGTTCTTGAGGAACAGCAACAATAGATTGTGGTTTCTCTGGCAGATGAAGAGGCTCAGTTTAGTAATAGCAAGGTGAACACCAGCCACTTTGAAAGTTGTGCTGTGACAGAATGAGGTTTCTCCTCTCTAATGTATTTATTTCAGTGTTTCTCTAGCCATGTAAAGCTGCCTCTGTATTTTCCTGGTTGCACCATCAAGACTATTTTCCCACCCCCAAGCCTTTAGCCTAGGTATGAATGATACATGGTGGTCACAACTGAATAATTCTCTGCTCCCAAGAACCTTTTTTTAGTCTTCTATGCACCCATGAAAGGCAAACAACCCATTAAAATCTCACAGTAATGTCATTAATATTTAGGAAAAGTAATTATTCTGTATTCCTGGAGTGACCAGGTAGTAATTAAAATTACCTCTCTGAATGTTTTCCTATTTCTCTCCTTTTTCCCTATCCTTAGTACTTCAATAACATCTGCCAAAATCCAAGTGAATGGAGTCCACCTGCATTATCAGCAAACAGGAGAAGGAAGCCATGCAGTTCTTCTGCTTCCAGGAATGCTAGGTTTGGAGATTTTATCTTGTCTTTGTAGAGCAACCACTTCTTTATCCATTTTGTCTCCAGCAAGAATGCACAAAACTATTTTGTAATGTATTCAACACCTGATTATGGAGCATTGCCATTAAAAAAAAAAATGCTACACTTAAAACAGGAGGGAAAATGCAGAGTTGTTGCCATCAGTTAACAGTTTTTAGAAGATTTCATTTAACTTACCCGGCAACTTTTATACAATGTCTTGACTTACCTAGTGGTCACTTGCACTTTTGGATTTAACTGTGCAAAGGTGCTGTCCAGGACAGGTGGCAAATAGCTACACAAGGTGGAAAATAGCAGAAGGAGGGGGAAAAATCAGGTCAGCTATATTTGTTACACAGACTGAATTATGCATTCCTCTTTACAGGCTGGACGGATTCCAACTGAATTTATAGGCATAATGTAACCCTACAGTTTATTGTGAAAAAAATTCACTGTTAAAATTTATTTTTTGTTTAAAGATGTGTTTTCACATTTTGTTTATTCAGGGCAACATCATTAAGATTCTCAGTGGTTTTTTGAGATGGACAACAGGTTCAGCTAGCTAAGTGGTGTCTGAACTTTGAAAACACTGTTTTTGATAACAACCTTTTAAAATTAACACAGCCTATTTTTTCTGGGTTCTTGCACTTCTAAAGGATCCATCAGACTTACCAACAGTTCATGGCAGGCTGTCAGTAGGACTGTTACTGTGCTCAGAGTTGGGCAAATGCTTAATTGAATTGCTGGATAAGATAATAAAATGTCAAGCACTGAAGAGCAGGAAACATTTGTTCTTGGCAGCAGCATTTTCAAGTCTTCATGGAGTGGTTTTTTCTTTCAAAGAATTCTCAAGGGGAAGGTGGAAAAAAATAATACTAGTCATCCTTCAAGTATTTCAAAATATGAAAAATATGTTTCAATCTATTGATTTTAAACAGCTTTTTAGACTAGCAATACTATTGCCAATGCAAAGTCTTTAAACAGAAATAATGTATTTCTTCAGTTGTGAGCAATATTATTATTATTGATGATTATTTATTATTATGCATACATTGCTGTCATCATAGCAGGCTATATAAAGCCTCTTTTATAACTTAGACCTGTTGAGGTTATCTGAGGACTGATTTGTCCAAGTAAACAGAAAAAAAACCCTTTTAAATGGCTTTAAACGGTCTTTTTAATACAGCAACAGATAACAAATTTCATATTTCAGCGCATCAAACTTGAACAAGTTTTAATCAAATAGCATTTGATACTATTACCACATGACCACAACACAAACTGCAGTCTTACCTTCATGCTAGGTTACCTTCATTCATAGACAGCTCAGTGCAATAGACAGGAGTACTTCATTTTTAAATCCTTTGAAGGTCTGAGTAATTAATAAAAGAAATGGTTCTGCATCAGAAAAAAAGGCTGTATTTGGCTTATTTTTACATACTAGAAAAATAAAATTATATAATTTTATGCTTCTGTGTCACCACAGTCTCCGCAGGCAACAAAGTATTTAAAGATCAGCTTTAAGCACCAGTAGAGATGCTTTAGCAAATAATAACTGTCTGGCACAGTGCTTTTCACTTACAAATTTGTAGGAAATTATTCCTGCCCTCTCAGTTTCACCTGTATTGCCCAGATAATATGGGCAATTAAATGCCTATATTTAAATAAAAATCCCTACTCAGGTAACTCAGTTTAAGATGCTGTATTTAATCATATGTGAGAATGCTGTTCTTGGTAACCTTTCATACCTACCAGAAAGGGTTTGCTCTGAACATACTGCAGATGCTTCCAAAGATTTTAGTTTTTGCACATCCTGTCTAAGAGTTGCAATGAATAGTTACAATTAAAGAGTATTTCACTTGTTGGATAATCTCTTATTTGGAATAAAGTTACAAGATTTCCCCACTTTCCCTTTAGAGTATATCTACTATGTTTGCAGTATGGTGGTTAATAAAATTGAAAAATTATAATGTTTCAGGAAGTGGTCAAACTGATTTTGGACCGCAGCTTAAGTCTATGAATAAGCAACTTTTCACAGTTGTTGCTTGGGATCCTCGGGGTTATGGAAAATCCATTCCTCCATCTCGAGACTTTCCTCCAGATTTCTTTGAGAGGGATGCAAAAGATGCTGTGGATCTTATGCAGGTAAATCTGTTATGAGGTTTTAATATTCTTTTAAGTTGTTTTCCTTAAATATTGAGAAGGCAGAATGTTGTTTCCAACAGGCAGCAGTTTATGGAAAGATCATACAAATGAAGGCTTAAAAGGGAACATATACACACTATTCCAGAATTTTTTTTAATTCCACCTATTCTGCAAGATGCATAGAGGTTCAGCAGTAGGTATTAATATAGAGCAATATACTTTTATTCTAAGACCCTGCCCTAAGAGGTTTGCAGCCAAGAACCGTATAAGTTTAGTTAAATGTGTGTATAAGAAACAAAATCTGTGCGAAGTAATTTAATTGAAGGGATTACCATACTGAAGGGCTCTTAGAAAATTTTCTATCAAATAGAATCTTGGCATTTTGCCTTGAGTGGCCCATTTTAAGCAACATTTGATTCTAAAAATTAACTTGGTGCTTTGCATTTTACAGCATATTACTGAAGTAATTTTTGTGGGAAATCAAAGGCTTCCTGTGACCATACCAAATCTTACTAATTAATACAGCTATTGTGGTTATAAAGAATATGGCCTAAAGCTGTTATTATTTCTCCTTCTTGCAGAATTTTTTATTCAAATCTGTGTTTCTGTGTTCCTCTTTTATTCTGTCCTATAACTGCTGACGCTATTTTCTGGTTTAGCTTTAACTAATATTCTGGCTTTTTATATTAAGATATACAGTCTCTTTGTTCATGGTAAGAAAGTTGTCAGAGCATTAAAATTCCAAAACTATGAGGCAAGATTCAGACAGCCAGTCCAACTGTGTTTCTGTAATAAACAATAACCTGGCTGAAAACCCTTCTGAATCTGGAAATGTGGCCTTCCAGGTGGATTCTGCATAGCAAAACAAAGTAAGTCTGACAGCAGAATCGGGATTAAGACACAGATCTGCCCTCTAACCATAAAAGCCATCTCTCTGTGCTTTAAATCTTCAATTTCTTCTGCTACACTAGCAAAGAAAATAAAGATGCTGCCATGAATAGGTGACAAACTTGCAGTCTAAATGGTTGTCCCCCTTTCTTGTCTCTGATTAAATACTAATAAATGCAAAATATTGAACAGAGCTTTCCCCAAAGGCAACGTAACCATGTAGCTTCCAGCCAAAAGGGACAGCAGCCTACCAGTCTCTAGAGCTGCCAAAGAAAATGAGGCATAGCATCCTGTTTTTTTGAAGATGTTTCTCAATATAAGCATAAAATAACAACTTACTAAAGTGTTTCCAAGTGTGGGTGACTAGCTTCTATTTTGGGATATTATAAAGGATAGCACAAATCCCAAGGAATCATTCTGGAAATCAAAACTATGATTTCCAGAATATAATGATTTATATACATCATCCAGTCTACAATCACCCAAAAAAGACATCCATATGGGTGAGCCTTCAGAACCTTTTTTCTAGTCTCCTTCAGATTGTGGTGTCTCTGCTGGAGATGTGAGTGATACAAGGTTTCTGTGAAATAACAAAAGCTGAAATTCTGCAGAGTATTTAGGACCTTTATGCAGAAGATTCTGTTCTGTATCTCCGTTTGTGTTCTGTGAAGGAGTTTACTTGGAATAAAAGGAGTATAATGCACCTGAGTCCACTTTGCTGCCCTCCAGCCCCATGTCTAATGGTGGCAAAATCAATAGCACTAAAACAATCATTAGGGAAATAATTAGTGTTGATATTTAAGAAGTTCTTACTCTTCAGAGCTACTGTCCTAGCAAAAGGATGGGCTTGGGCTTCTGTATGTTTTTGTAGGTCAACGGCAACTTTTGCTTGTGCTACACTCCCTGTGATGCAGTGAAAGCATACATGCAGTGCAGAGTGATGTTGTATTTCAGCTCACTGTTGGATTGCATTTCACATAGGCCTGGATGGAGGAGGTGACTTCAAAAGAAATTTTTTTCACTCACTGAGTAGAGGCAGCACATAATCACCCACAAAACTGTGCTGTGCAATCAGCTTTCAGGTTATTGCCCATCTTAGGTTAGCGACCTGTACTGTAAGTAGTTAAAAATTAGAGCAAGCAAAAGTGCACACCTTATCCAGCACATCTGTTACATCACATTGTTTTTCTGAAGCCTGCAAAGAATAAATTAAATTCCTCCTGCTGGAAAGGCATCCTGAGATACCCTAAAGAATGCATCAAGATAAAGGCTAGTAAACACGAGAAATACTGGAGGCAAATAGATCTCAAATAACCTGGCATGAAGAACAAAAATTTAATCAGCTATTCCACCCATCAGCCAGGTTTGAGCTCCATCATTTGTTATTGGCAGTAGGGGAACAGTAGCAACATCAAAAATTTAACCTTTACAAGCACTGCTGCCAACCCCCAAAATCTGCCAAGATACCAGGAGCCCTTGAGCAGCACAATAGTGAAAGTTGGACTAAGATGAACTACCTCTTCATCAGACCTGGGCAAACTTCTGATCAGCTGCAAAAATTGTTCAAAGTTCTCTTTTCTTGCTATGAGCTCTTACTTTACATGTCACTTTCTTTCACCTTATTTCTTTTCTTAGTAGTTACAACTTTGCAGAGTGAAATCTAAAATCAGTGAGAACTGCAGTGGGCAGAATATTGAGGATAAAGCCAAAACCAGAAAAGCCTTATAGGGATCAGAAATCTGATAAATATGGAGTTGCTTAGTAAAGTTGTGCCTCACTTGAGCATGAAACTTCTTTTTCTCCCTCTGTAGTTGTTTCTCTCATTGCCTGCATTTTTGCTTTCTTCTGTCACAACAAAGCAGGCCTGGACTTCCGACATCACCAAGCACCAAAGCAACTCATTCAACTAACTTGTTATTTTTCCTGCAAAAATACAATATCCTCCTTAAGTACATCTAAAAGGCAAGGCTGTAATTTCTGCAGAACAAAAGCAAAAAACACTGTGAAATAATATTTTCTTGTGAATGAGTTCACAAACCGCAGTTCCTTAAATGCAAAACTTCAAGTATTGCTTAACCATTGAACCATTGGTTAACCATCATCCCTCTACAACCTTCAGATGAGTGCCTTTACCTTCCCCACTCTTTCTCCACTGAACATAACACACACAAAATCCTCTCTCCTGTGACTGCCAGTACTCCCTATGACATATAGTGATTTATGAAGAAACAGGTTTTCAAATTCTGGTAGAAAACATTATCACAGAATCACAGAACATGCTGAGTTGGAAGGGACCCATCAGGATCATCGAGTACAACTCCTGGCCCTGTGCATGACACCCCAAGAGTCACACCATGTGCCTGAGAGCACTGTCCAAACACTTCTTGCGCTCTGTCAGGCTTGGTGCTGTGACCACTTCCCTGCGGAGCATGTTCCAGTGCCCAACCACCCTCTGGGTCAAGAACCTTTTCCTGATATCCAGCCTAAACCTCCCCCAACGCAGCTTCATGCCATTCCCTTGGCTCCTGTCACTGGTCAGAATGAATTAAGGTCTTGGTTGTCATATTTTTTTGCCCTAAGCCTTTCTTTTGAAGAAAGAGGAATTTAGTTATTAATGTTTCAAATCACAACTGACCGTGAAGTAACATTTCAAACATACACTTACAAGCTTCAGAAAATGTGAATAAGCAACTAAAATTTGATACAATCCTTTAGAAAATACTTTAAGCATTTTTGGTGATTACCAAAAAGCAGATTTTTTTTTTTTTTTTTTTTAGCTCAGATGGCATCAGTAAACCAGATCACTGGCTTCCATTTTTCAAGTCTTACACTTTTCTTAAGTTTAGCTTAATCTTGGATTGCTTACCATCCACACTATGATAGTCTTTGCCAACTTCACACCAAGAGAATCCATGGATTTTTCATGTCATCAGGCTCTCTGAAAAGTCTTTACTCTCCATTTTAAATCAGCTTTTCTTTTTTTGGAGGTCTTTTAAAATGCAGCAAGAATCTAATAGGACTACTGCCTGTTTCTTTAAAGTGTTATAGAAAATTGAAATGGCAGGTGTAATTTCTTGTTTTCTAAATTTGACTTTTTAAAAAGCATTTTATATATAGCAAGAAAATTATGTTTTCTAATTATAAAAGGTAACTATAGTTCAACTATATGTGGTGTTGTGCCTATATGTGGTGTTCAACTATATGTGGTGTTGTGCCTAAAACATTACAGTTAATTTTCAAGAAAGATTTAACATTTGGCTGTAAAGCCAGCTGATGATTTGCATATAACTTTCTTGAATCAAGGCGCTGAAGTTTAAGAAGTTCTCCTTGCTGGGGTGGAGTGATGGTGGAATTACAGCTCTCATTGCTGCTGCAAAGTACCCAAATCTTATCCATAAGTTGGTTGTCTGGGGAGCAAATGCCAGCGTTACTCAAGAGGATGTGAGAATTTACAATGGTATGTAAATGAATTATTTTACTTTCTACTTGACCCAAGGATCTTAGTCACGTGACAGCTAAGTGAAGACAGAGCTGAGGACACAACAAACCTAAAGAGACAGGACACAAAATTCACTGCATTGCAAGGTATAGATTAAAGTTATAGTGAGAAGCTCTCTAACAATTACTCTAAGGGTAATATAATAGATTTTTTAACAAGTCCTTACCAACTTAGCCCAATAAAAAGCAGAAGTTACAATAGCTTATCAGCAGTTTTCAGAAAGCCAAAGTTTTGTAGTTATAACAAATTTCTAAAAATAAATTCCAAATAATGCTATCAAACCCCAGGTTTGATTTCTTATCTCACACCTTGCCCAACCTTTTTGAAACCAGGTCCACAGATAATTACTGGGCTAGCTCATTACAGCTTTTGCCTCTAGGGGCTATATAATATAGACAGTAAGAAAACAAGTTCATAACTTACCTTTTAAGTTCAGGAAGTAAATTAATCATTCAAGTAAATGTCCCAAGGTGTCTTTACCATTTGCATTCCTTCAGAGTTAATTATTATCATTAGAAAACCTTTGCAAAGTAAAGAAATACGGAATTTCTGATCCTTATTCCACACACGTGAAATAGAGTCTGAGATCACTGCTTACGATAAAGAAAAATAGGAAGAAATGGCTGGTGAACTCAGAAAGGGGCTGTATTTCCTGTTGAACATAGAAATGAAAAGAGTTAACCATGTCAGCTCTCAACAAATGTAACCCAGTATAGTTTCATTTTAGTGACTGGAGTTTGATTTATACTAGCTGTGAAATCTCTCTGGCTTCAGCAAAATTACAAGTGTATATATTGTACATCTCTATTTACTTATACTAGAACTAAAAGTGGTAGTAGCAGTAGTAATATATTTTTTAGTTCAGAAAGCAAAATGCTTTTTAGCTCTGTAAAATGCTTCATTTCTTTACATGTTTTTATAGTTATGAATTTTTTGTTGTATAACTATGAAATGCCCATCTCTTCCCTGCACAACAAACTAAAATGTAAGAGAAAAATTTTAAAAACCCCAAAACAACAACAAAAACCACCCTATTTATATGGAGCACCCACTGCAATATTGGCCTTTGTGCTTTGTGAATTGTTGCTTTCAACATCTCTCCCTGGCTGATAGAGCTCAGAGAGTAGCAGCACAAGTCTTCTACAACTGGCTCATCAGTGCATGTCAGCTGCATTGGAAGGTTTGGCAGGAGAGAAAGGTGTTGATTTGGTATCTGTGTCCTTTCAGCATTGGCTTCTCCCTTCTCTTTTTAAATTAATGCCAGCCACAAGGATAAAACAGTAGATTCTATATGGGAAATTATTGTTCAGTAGAACTAGCCTGGGGTGAGCAGACTCATTTCCAATCAGATGCTGTTATAAAATACTTTCAGTCACTGCTACCTTTGTCATTTGGCTGGACAGGTTCTCTTTGTTAATTAACACCTCACTCCTTTCTTCCCTTAATTCCCTTTTGAAACCAATTAAAACCTTTGCTAGTGGCATATTTTGCAGTTTGATGATTCAGTACTGTACTGTTCTCTGCTGAGCCAACTTTGTTTCAGATTTTGTCAGTACAAAGCTGTACAGCTGGAATATAGTTTAGTGAAAATAATCCTTTTGAATACCTAGTTTGTGAGCAGTACCGAAAATTTTAGAGGAAAAAAAATAGAAAAATCTGATAAATAAATACCTAAAATGTCAGATTATTTGTACAGTTTTAGCCAGCCTGCCATGAGTCACAGATCTCTACTGAGTCACTTGTTTTTGTGTAAAACTATGGCAAATGTACCATGATGTCAGCTTGCTGGAATGCCTCAGTAAGAGCTTCCTTCCTCTGAGAGTTGGTAGGAGCCATGGAAGAACTTCCATCCATGAGTTGATGCAAAAGGGTAGAGGATATGAAAAAGAACTGCCAGGTGTAGAACACTGTTGTGAAACAGTCACATTTTTATACACCAGGTAGCCCTTGAACTTCTCTTTTGAAAGCCTTCCAGAAAGAACCATCAGAAGTTTTAGGACTGAGTCCTTTGAACATTATGTTTTTTCTGTTTTCCCTTGTGACCATAATAATAAGATGTTCCTCTGCAACTGAGAAGACCACAACAGAGGTTGTACAACAGTCTTTTTTACACTCTTTCCATACTATGAATTATTTGAAAAATTCATTGCAGTCTGGTTTTATAACTTCCCCATATTAGGTGTGGTTTGTATCTTTCTGCTGGAAAGGACATAACACATTTCAACTTTATTTTATGTAGGCATCCGAGATGTTTCAAAATGGAGTGAAAAGGTCAAGAAACCACTGGAAGAGCTGTATGGACATAAGTACTTTGCAGAAACCTGTGAGGCTTGGGTAGATGGAATATCACGCTTTGCTGAAAGTTCAGATGGTAAGGCTTTCACAATGTTGAACTGAGGCAATTATAGTAGCAGGCAGTTCTGGATAAAAAATAATCTAACAATACTTCTAGCAGCCAGTAAAAGAAGGACTCTGCATATGGCCTTAAAAGTTGGGTCTGACTCACACTCAGGAATAACACAATTACCCTGTATATGGTTCACACAACCAGAAAGGTATGGGAGGAAAACATTTCTGAAAAACATTAGCTGATGAGGCTCTCCTCTTGTTCCACCACAAAACAGCACTATTAAGTCATTGTTTTTGTACAGACTAAATAGGAAGGATTCTGCTCAATCAGAATCTTTCTCTTCTCTTCTGTCTCTGTGTCAAAGGATTATCTCCCTGTGACATAGTTAAGATATACCAAAAGTAAGGCATGCTCTTTCCACTTTTTGCAAAACAGAGCTGAAGAACTCTTTCAAACCTTGTAGCATGCGAGTTAAAAAAGAAGGGACTTCAGATTTTGAGAACTGAGAATTGAAAAAAACACATTTTAAAAACACTATTGAAGCAGCTCAGGTGTTTAAAAATAAAACAAAAACAAAACTACACAATATAATTTTTTTTTCCCTGAAGATTTCTGCAATTACTCTTCATAGACCTTTTCAGCCAAGGATATTATGAATAATAATCTGAGATTCTATTTGGATTCAGAGGGAGTTTGCTTTTAATTTGCTTTTAAAAAAAAGTAATACATAATGTATAAAAAAAGGGAATTTGTAACTCTTATACACATTTTCCTGTAGCTCTCACAATGAAAGACAGAAGGTAATGTACATTAACAGGCAGCAGGTACTAGAAGGAAAATGTTCCTTCATGTCATATTTTTTCCATAAATTTTTGTGTAGTATCAACACAGGACTAGGATTTCTCCCAGTAAAGTGATGTAACAAATTAGGTTCCAATTTTACTTCAGCTTTTCTAGAATCTCCTTTAAATTATTTTTTCTGAAGTGCAAAGCCCAGGCTGGTGAATCTCTGGCTGTGACATCCCTTTACTGCCTGCACATGCCTCAGACACTGAGATGAAGTGACTGTGAAAAAGAACCCACCAAGAAACATGTAACAAGGAGCTGAATTACCTGGATGCTGAAACTGGGTCAGATATTGGGAGAAGCCTAATGTTTGCTGCAAGAGATGAGCAGCTATCAGACTGCAGGTTTTTTTCCAGGGAAAAACCAGTTTTCCAACTTAGATTACAAATAGGCCACCTTGCAATTAAACTTACAACACTGCAACAAAGGCACAGATACGATAGATACAAGAAAAGGTGTTAATAACACCCATCAGAGATAAAAAGTGGACAGCAAACCCAATGCTGGTCAAAAACTCAAGCTCTTTTTAAAACTATTTTCCCTGAATGAGACAGCTTTTAGGGTAAAATACCATAAGAAATGAACTTTTAGAAGGAGCTAACAATTAATGAAACTGAGTGAGTTGCATAAAGTTGCAACATCCAAGATTCTTCTTGCTGTTCCATGCTTGTAGAGTAAATACAATTTAATGGTTTTAGTATAATACAGTATTAGGACTGAAAACTAGGAAATAATAGTATGACTGCCAACTGTGTTCCTAGATAAATAACCTAAATTTACTTGGAGCTTGTTCTGAAAAATAGTCAACATTTCTGCAGGTGTTAGAGGACTAGGGGTAAAATATTCTAAATTAAAATATTTAACCAGTAGAACTGCAAACAAAGGCTGCATAAATAAGCAAACAATTGGAAAAACTGTGAAACAGCCTCTGACTTTAGAGCATGTATAAGCATTAATCTTACATTAATCTTGGTAGCTGCAAGGTGACAACTGCAAATAGACAAAGTTATCCCAAAGAAAAATGGAAAATGAAGCCCATCAAGGATGTTTTGCCCAAAGATTGCCTTGCAAGAACGTGGGAAGTTAGGCAGTGAGTTTGGAAACTGGGTTACTAAGAAATGAGGAAAAAAGGGGAGAAAATTCAGAAAAGTCTCTAAGTAAAACCATTAAAATTACTTCTAATGAGATTAATGACTAGAAAGCAAAATTATCAATGGGCAGGGAAAATAACTTTTGAATAGCTTTAGTACAATTAATATCAAATGAATTTATGCATTTGTACTGGGTTTGCATGGCCAGGTTTTGGTACCGGGGGGTTGCAGGGTGCCTAGAAGCTTCCTCCATGTCTGGCAGAGCCAATGCCAGCCTGCTCCAAGATGGACATAGCACTGGCCAAGGCCAAGCCAAGCAGTGATGACAGTAACACCTCTGTAAAAACCTATTTAAGGAGGGAAAAAAAGTTACTGCACAGATGTTACTGCAGCCAGAGAAGAGCGGAGTGAGAATATGTGAGAGGAACAACTATGCAGCCACCAAAGTCAGTGAAGAAGGAAGGGAAGGAGGTGCTGCAGGTGCTTGACCTGAGATTTTTCTACAGCCCATGGTGCAGACTCTGGTGAGGCAGCTGTGCCCCTGCAGCCCATGGAGGTCCACAGGGATGTAGGGATCCACCCGCAGCTCTTGGAGGAGCCCACACCAGAGCAGGTGTATGGCCAAGAGAGGGCTGTGTACCTGTGGGAAATCCATGCTGGAGCAGGCTCCTGCTGGGACCTGCACACCCATGGAGAGAGGAGCCCACACTGGAGTAGGTTTCCTGGTAGGACTTGTGACCCAGTGGGGGACTTATGCTGGAGCAGGCTGTGCCTGAAGGACTGTACCCTGTGGAAAGATGACTCACCTTGCAGCAGTTTGTGGGCAACCATTGTTTGTGGGATGGAATCATGCTGGAGAAGTTCATGGAGAACTGTTTTCTGTGGGAGGGACCCCACAGACTCCCTGAGCAGCAGCAGGAACAACCTGTCATGAACTGACCACAACCCCCACTCCCCATCTCCCTGCACCGCAGAGGGACAGGAGGTAGAAACCCAGGAAGAAGCTTTTAAGTTTTATTTTACTTCTCATTATCTTGCTCAGATTTTGTTAGTAATAAATTCAGTTATTATCCCCGAGCTGGATCTGTTTTGCCCATGATGGTATTCAGTGAATGCTTTCTCCTGCTCCTTATCTCAACTAGGGAATCTTTCATTCTGTTTTCTCTCTCCTCTCCACTTGTGGAGGGGAATGATGGAGAGGCTTAGGTAGCTGCTTGGCATCTGGCTGGGGTCAATCCATTAGAACATTGCAGACAGCAATGGGCCTGGGAGGTGCAACAGGTATAAGTACAGCCTAAGTTAATTTGTTCCAAAAAAGTAGCAAATCTTGTAACCTGACAGCTGCTGTATCAAAATGCAGCTTGACATGAGTGCCATAAAACTCAAAGGCTGAAAAGAACAAAGCTGGGAATGAGATTCATGTGTTGGCTTTGAAGAGTCAAAGGGAGCCTGGGGGAATTGTGGAACAGAAATACTTCATTCTCTGTATCCTTTTGTGCTAGTATCCATTAACGGAGTAAATTGGAGTGAAGTAAGATTTTGGAGAAAGAAATGTTAATTATAGTCCTGCTTACATAGTTCTGTAGATTAATCACACACAGTCCACAAGGAGAGGCAATAGCTAGAACCCAATGGAGTTCAGAGCCCTTTATGGAAGCAGTTTCATCTTTCATACAATTTTAAACCAAAGTGTGACCTTCGTTTGTTTTCTCCCTAGGTAATATCTGCCAACAGTTGCTGCCAGATATTAAATGTCCCACATTTATAATTCATGGTGAGAAGGACCCTTTGGTCCCACAAGCTCATGCAGAATACATTCATAAGCACATCAAAGGCTCTCGGTAAGTTAAATGATAGAATTTTTATAAACCATTGTTGAAGGAATGAAGTAGTTCAAACTCACTCAAAGTTAAAAAAAAAAAAAAAAAGTATTTGGACAAGTTGTCTCTGCCACTCAGAGAGCTATTCTGAACTTCCCTAGCAAGTTACAATGCAAATAGGGCAGCTGGACTTTTCTTGAAATATAAAAAGTACAGTATTTTAATAAGCTCCTTCCTAAAACCCTCTGAGAGAAACCAAGTAGGTTCTTTTTCCTCTTTCCACTACACAAACAGTACTACTACTCCCTAAGCTTTATCAAAGTAAGCAAAGTTGTTATGACCATTGCATTCCTTTTGCTGTGAGAGACCTCATTTCTGTCCCATTCAGTAGAACAGGGAATTTAGATACTATGAATGGAGAGAGATTCCCAGCTATTAGAGAGAGAAACACCATTTACTTCAGTTTGCTCTGCCCTAATAATGTGAACAACCTCAGCGATTCTGTTTCCAGCTGTCCTATGAATTTTCAATGTTCTTAAGAAAAGCAGAATGAGGAAAAAAATGTACAGGTCTGCTCAGAAACATTACTATATAAACAAGAAAAATCTGCTTCATGTGTGTTGTGGTTTAACCCCAGATGGCAACTCAGTACTACTCACTCCCTCACTCATGGGATCAGGGACAGAATCAGATGAGTAGAAAAGGAAAAAAAAACCCAACAAAACCTCATGCATTGAGATAAAGACAGATTAATAGCTAAAGCAAAAGCCACACATCCCAGCAAAGTAAAACAAGGACTTGACTCACTGCTCCCACAGGCAGGCTGGTGTTCAGACATCCCCAGGAAAGGCAGGCTCTATCACACATAGTAGTTACTTGGGAAGACAAGTGTCATCCCTCCAAACATCCCCCTTCCTTCTTTCCCCAGCTCTGTATGCTCAGCACGATGCCATATGGCATGGAATATTCCTTTGGTCAGTTGGGGTCAGCTGTCCCAGCTCTGTCCCCTCCCAACTCCTTGTGCACCCCCAGTCTCCTCCCTAGTAGGGCACTACAAGAAGCAGAAAAGGCCTTGATGCTGTGCAAGCCCTGCTCAGCAATAACAGAAACATTTCTGTGTTATCAACACTGTTTTCAGCACAAATCTAAAACACAGCCCCGTAACAGCTACTGTAAAGAAAATTGACTTTATCCCAGCCAAAAACCAGCAGAACCTGAAAATTCCAGAAACACTTCCTATAAAAAGCTGTGATTTTACCAGCTGAATTCTCTTCATGAATTTGCATACAAATGCAAGCATTCTATTATTACTTAACTACAGACTGTGATGATTAGCACTGGAGAACAGGAGTAGTGAGGGGGAAAAAAATAATTTTTATGAATGCAAAGTGTAGGGAACTACGCTTTGTGTGTTTTGCTGGTGTCATCTCAGTGCAAAAATTAATGATATCTCAAAGTCAGCCCTGCTGATCATAGTAATGCATTCTGCTACAGGAATGATGAGAACAAGAGATCTTCCTAACAATCACATGCAGATGATTTATTTCATGTCTGCTGGTTTGTTACTCCTACATGCCCTGTTCAGAACAGCTATCATCCTGCTTGGTTTCACTGAGCTCCAAAATACTCCAGTTGCTGACTAAGGCAAATTATCCCAAGAAAATAGACAAGAATCTGATAGCTTCTCATTGGAAGACAAGTCAAAGAGGAAACGCTGTTAGAAATTGCCATCCAATAAAATATAAAACAATGATTCTTTGCATGTCTCAGTGCTGAAGTACTCCCCTGTATGCTTGTTAGAAAAGAAACCAGACTAATGGTGTTCTCAGAAATTAGTGCTTGGGCACATGGTCCTATTCTTCCCTGGTTGCATTGGAAATGCCATTTTCCATTGTGAAGCAGAAAGAAAAGCTTATATTCACTATGTTTTCAGTAACACATGCTTCTACCATCAGTTTTTCTTGCCTTGATTTTTATCTAGTAATAAAGTAGAAAAATCTTCTCCTGATGTGTAAATACATTGCTGGTTTCTCTCATGGTGAAAGAGTGTGCCACCATTCTGCATTTGCATGGTATGGCTGGAGTTTGGTAGCATTACAATAGTCAGAAACATTAACAGCAACAGGAAATAGCATACACAGTTCTTTAGTTTGTGCTTACCTTTCAAGAAACAGATGTCATGAAATTCAGATGGAATTCACTAGACAAGCTGGGTGCCTTCACATGCTGCTGCTCTTTTCCCAAAACAAAACAGCACTTGTCACCACCAAAAGGAGGTTGATCCCTCTTGCTATAGTTGGACTTGGACAGGAAGGCCACATAGTATCAGTCAAAAGGGTTTCAGGTCTATAGGAACTGCTTAGTATGTGGTAGAAAAAAACAATCTAAAGAATTCCCCACCTCCATATAAAGAAGTGTACATCATTGATGTATAAATTTTGTCTCAGAAAGCAAAAGTAAGTAGAATTTTAGGCATGTCAGACTCATATTCATATTATAAAAATTTAACCTTATTCACAGATCCTACTTCTAAGCTTTTGGTATAGCCAGAGAAGTTCTGACTTCCATTTTTATTTTAATGGATGAATGGTTTTAGTTTTGGATTGTCTTTTTGCAGTAAGATTAGACAAAGTACAAATACTAACCAAGTTTGGGTAATGACAAGAACTCTACAATTCACTGCCCGGCACAACTACTGTTCTCTGAAAGAGGCAAAAGTGCTCAGGTACTTTACATAGCTTTCAAAGATGCATCTTACATAAGTTTTGGAACTTATTTTCTCTGAAGATCACCCGAAAGATTTCTAGAAACTTGGTCTAGGTCACAAAAATTTGATTTAGGCTTATTTTATCCTCCCCAGAGTGGGACAAGTAGTATGCTTGCTGTTCTGTTGCTGTGGGTCACATTCCAACCACATACATAAGGACAGTACTTAAAATAAGAGTTACTACAATTCCTTACTGGGTAACCAAGAGCAAGGAAAATGCAACAAGTACTTTAATTACCTAGTCACAGAATAAAACGTATAATCAGTGGGTGTTTTTTTTCCTCTTTTAAGGTTGCTTCTGATGCCAGAAGGAAAGCATAATTTACACCTGCGTTTTGCAAAGGACTTCAACAGAGAAGTGGAAAATTTCCTACGCTGACATGAACTGTAAAACAGGTCAGAGGTGCTTAGCCTTTGCCTTGTTTAGGAATTTTGGTTGGAATTTCCATTTGCAATGGAGTTATAGGTAGGTTTGAGTCATGTACGAAAAACATTAAACATATGTGCATGAGAAGCATATGTCTTAAGAACACAAGCCCCAGCAATCAGAGCATACCACTGTAGTGCAAGATTTCTGACATGTCTTTAAACTTACTTGTAGCCACCCAGGCTGAACAGCTGTTCCATGTCCAGTAGAGGTGTTAAGAAAGACAGAAACCATGACCTTAAATACATGCCTTTATGTGCTCTTAATATTAAAGAACAAAAAACATTGTATGAATTAGGATTCGGAACTGTTACATTGAGAAATCTGGCAAAGTCACAAAAAGCTGAGAGGATAATTGGGTACATAGTTTCTAGAAAACATGCTTCACCACCACTATCAGAAGTCATTCGGATGCATGCCCACTTTACACAAGTCCCTTTGATACCAGGCGGCTTAAGCCTCATCCTCCTCTCCTTCCTCTTCAAACTCGCCCTGCTCATCAGCAGTGGCATCCTGGTATTGCTGGTATTCGGAGACCAGGTCGTTCATGTTGCTCTCGGCCTCCGTGAACTCCATTTCATCCATGCCCTCGCCGGTGTACCAGTGCAAGAAGGCCTTGCGGCGGAACATGGCCGTGAACTGCTCCGAGATCCTCTTGAAGAGCTCCTGGATGGCCGTGCTGTTGCCGATGAAGGTGGCCGACATCTTGAGGCCGCGCGGGGGGATGTCGCAGACGGCCGTCTTGACGTTGTTGGGGATCCACTCCACAAAGTAGCTGCTGTTCTTGTTCTGCACGTTGAGCATCTGCTCGTCCACCTCCTTCATGGACATGCGGCCCCGGAAGATGGCGGCCACCGTCAGGTAGCGGCCGTGGCGGGGGTCGCAGGCGGCCATCATGTTCTTGGAGTCGAACATCTGCTGCGTCAGCTCGGGCACCGTCAGGGCGCGGTACTGCTGGCTGCCGCGGCTGGTCAGCGGGGCGAAGCCCGGCATGAAGAAGTGCAGCCGCGGGAAAGGCACCATGTTGACCGCCAGCTTGCGCAGGTCGGCGTTCAGCTGGCCGGGGAAGCGAAGGCAGGTGGTCACGCCGCTCATGGTGGCCGACACCAGGTGGTTGAGGTCCCCGTAGGTGGGAGTGGTCAGCTTCAGGGTGCGGAAGCAAATGTCGTACAGGGCCTCGTTGTCGATGCAGTAGGTCTCGTCCGTGTTCTCCACCAGCTGGTGCACGGAGAGGGTGGCGTTGTAGGGCTCCACCACCGTGTCCGACACCTTGGGCGACGGCATCACGCTGAAGGTGTTCATGATGCGGTCTGGGTACTCCTCACGGATCTTGCTGATCAGCAGGGTGCCCATGCCAGAGCCCGTGCCTCCGCCCAGCGAGTGGGTCAGCTGGAAGCCCTGGAGGCAGTCACAGCTCTCCGACTCCTTCCTCACCACGTCCAGCACAGAGTCCACCAGCTCGGCGCCTTCCGTGTAGTGCCCCTTGGCCCAGTTGTTGCCAGCCCCGCTCTGACCTGCGGGGCAGACCACAAGCCAGGCGCCACATTAGCGCCCCGGGGACAAACACAGGTGATGCCACTGCCCCTTCCCTATGGGCCCCTCCCCTCTCTTCCATCCCTGCTCTGCTATGGGGATTCAGGTTCCCCAGGGTCGCTTGCATCCTCGCCCCAAGTCTTTTCTGCGCGTGGAGCTCTGGGAACTCCTCCATGCCACAAGCACTCACCAAAGACAAAGTTGTCGGGACGGAAGATCTGTCCAAAGGGGCCGGAGCGCACGGAGTCCATGGTGCCGGGTTCCAGGTCCACGAGGATGGCACGGGGGACATACTTGTTACCTGTGGGGGGAACCAGCAGCAGCATTACAGCCCTGCAGCAGGCAGCCAGTGTCACAGGAGCCCTGCTGTGCTCCCTTCCACCTCCCTGCATTTCTCTGGAGAGTCACTGTCACAATCAAGACTACCGTGTTATTAGAGCCTTTCTGAGAACAAAGGTCTCTTAGAGGAATCACTGGCAGATGACAGCCCTTGTTCAGGGATATTTCCAGCCTCAGTGAACTGTCATGGCTGCCCCACTTATTTGAGGATATCTGAGCAAGCAGGCACTTACCAGCAGCTTCATTGTAGTAGACGTTGATCCTCTCCAGCTGCAGCTCACTGTCCCCGTGGTAGCTGCCCGTGGGATCAATGCCATGCTCATCGCTGATGACCTCCCAGAACTAAAGGAATTTTTTGAAAAATGGCAATTAGCCATTTCCAGCGCCAGTGGAAACAGCTGGCCAGTGCCAATCACACACCCCCGGTGCAGCCCATGCATTCCGCGGCCCTGACCACTCCCTTGCATGGCAGAGCAGCTGCCGGGTGGGAAGGTGAGTCAGTGCACAAGGGCTTCGCTGGCCGCAGCAGCTGAACTAGCAGAAGGCTGACGAGCAGCCATAGCACTGAAATGCAAGTTAATTCCTTTGTAGCTTGTATCCAAAGGGTAACCATCTCTGGCTATATCAATTTGGCGTCCTCCCATTGTCTAGCATTGACTTCAGACCCTGTAGCCAGTACAAGATGGCAACACCTGCACACGTTTATTGGTGACGGTGTGTGGCCCTGGAACACCTCCCGTTGCCTCCCTCGGCAGCTGGCGCCGTGGCCGCAGAGGGGCGAGGCAGCGCGGGATGGCCGCGGCTGCCTGCGGGAAGGCCGGGCACAGCGGACGGGATCGCGGGCATATCCCTGCCCCGCCCAGCCCCGCGGGAGCTCAGAGCGACAGGGACGGAACCACAGGGGCAGGAGCCACGACGCTTCAGCAAACCCCGGCTCGTTTTTCATTTCGGGAAGCACCACCCGTGGGTGCGACCTGTGGGAGCGCCCCGCTTCCGCGCCCGTCCGTACCTTGGCGCCAATCTGGTTGCCGCACTGCCCGGCCTGGATGTGCACGATCTCACGCATGGTGCCGGTCTCCGGAGCTGCTGCTGCTGCTGCTGTTACCGCCTCCTTCGCCGCCGCTCCCGCACTCGCAGCTGCGGCGGCCGCGCCCCTCGCTGCCCCTTAAATCGGGCGCCGCGCCCCGCCCCGCCGGTGACGTGCGGCGGGATGGCGGGGCGCGGGGCGGGCCCGGGCCCGGGCATTGTCTCCCGCGCCCCGGTCGGGCTCCGCGTCCGGGTCTGGTCCGGTCTGGGAGGGGCAGGCTGCGACCTCCTCCGCATGCTGAACGCCGCTGGCTTGGGGTGCCGGGGGAGCTTCGCCTTCGGTCGTCGGGGAAAAGGCCGGCGTCGGATACGACGTGGCTTATCTTGGAGTAAAAAAGGGAGAAAGAAAATAAAACCGCCTAACTCGTCTTTGCACACCTGCTGGAACTCGTGCTCTTGCTTCCTTCGCCTCTGCTGCGCCACAGCAGCAAAGCACATGCTGCTAGGTTTTATTAGTACCCTCAAGCCTGTATTTCGAGCTCAGGCCTGCTTAATCATGTTTGAAGCACAAACATAATTTTTCCATAGCTTGGGCACCTGAAACAAGCAGAGATTGTGCGGTGATGTTAAAGCCTACAGCCACTTTCAAGCACGACACTCTGTTTTAGATAGTGCTGCCAAACATGTATTCAATAGGCTCTAAATCCAGGAACACAGAGGGCTGACATGAGATTTTACGCTGCTGCTAAAGAATGGCTTTTTCTGGGAATTGTCCAGCAGTGATAGCAGTTTAACACACACAGGAATGGAATATGTTTCTTTTTTGAAAGTGTAGTTATCTTATGTTATCTTATTTGTTATCAGACACCTGCCACCCCTCATTTTGGAAAATTTTGAATCCTGCTAGTAGCATCTTTGCTTGATCTCTCATAGAAAAAGAAAAAAATAATAATAAAAAAAAAAAAAACTGAGAAAAGTACATGGTGGATGACCAAGGGAGGAGGGACAGTTCAAGGACAATAAGGAGAATATAATTGAACGAACTGCGATACACACTTGTATCTGCACTGCTTCCAAGGAGAGAAACAAATTTCAGCAGGGTCTGTAATTGATTGTGCAGAAACTATTGAAATTGATTGTAAAATAGTACTTAATTCACAGCTCTAATTTTTGTTTCAGAAGTGAAAGTAGCTTTGCCACCCATCTGGCCACCCTGTTGGGGGCAGCTTTACACTAGCACCAGGGAAGGGAGATGACAGCCCACAATGACGCAAGGAGTAGGCTGGTAAAGGGGAAGCAAAACAATGTGCCTTGTATTCAGCATA
This sequence comes from Motacilla alba alba, assembly GCF_015832195.1. Classification (NCBI taxonomy): domain Eukaryota; kingdom Metazoa; phylum Chordata; class Aves; order Passeriformes; family Motacillidae; genus Motacilla; species Motacilla alba. Next base: position 68,185,695 of record NC_052017.1, on the reverse strand, counting down.
ATGGAACTGGATAGAGTTCACCTTAAGCACAACATTAAAGTGCCAAGGGGACAGCTTGGTAATGCAAGCTGTAAAACTTTGCCAAGTATCAACAGGCTCAGCATAGTTAACATGGTTTATTTTGTGAAGGCTTTTGAACTGTCTCCTATAACATCCCTGTAGGCTAGTCGACGAGGTATGGCCTAGATAAATGGACAGTGAGATGAAGTGAAAACTGGCTGAACTGCCAAGCTGAAGGGCTTGACATCAGCAACACAAAATTCATGTTGAAGCCAGCCACTGGGGCTGTACTCCAGTGGCTGATCCTTGGCCAACACCATTTAACTGCTTCATTAGTGAGTTTAATGGCAAGAGAGTGCACCCTCAGCAAGTCTGCTGAGGATACAAAACTGGGAGGAGGGTCTAACACACATGGGGATTGTGCTGCTAATGCAAAGTGACCACAGTAGGCTGGAGAAATGGAGAAATGGATGGCTGACAGGAACCTCATGCAGTTTCACAAAGGGAAGTGCAAAGTCCTGTACGTGGAAAGGAACAACCCACTGAACCAGTACATGCTGGGGACCACACATATGGAAAGGAGCTTGGCCAAAAACAGCCTGGAGATCCTGGTGGACACCAAGCTGAACATGACTAAACAGTGTGTCCTAACAACAAGGGTTGTCCAGCAGCATCCTTGTTTAAGGAGGATTCTTACCAGCAGGTCATGGAAGGGGATAAGCTGTGGTGAGATGCATCTAGAGTTTTACATCCAATTCTGGGCTCTCTAATATAAGAGAGATGGCCATTTTTGAGTGAGTCCAATGAAAGGCCATGAAGGCTGATAAGGAAGTGGAGCATCGGTCACACACAGTGACTGAGAGCTGGGACCAATTTTCCTAGAGGAGGCTCAGGGGATTCTTATCAGTGTGTATAAATACTTGATGAGAAGCAGTAAAAAAGACGGAGCCAGGCTCCTCTCAGAGGTGTGCAGTGACAGGAAGAGAGGCAGTGGACATGTCTGAGCAACACATGATATCACATGGTATCAGTGGACAAAGACTGAAATACAGAAATCTGAACATAAAAAAAAAAAAAAGAAACAAAACCAAAATCAAAATAATTTTTCTCTGGTACAGGTTGCCCAGAGAGATTGTGGTGTGTCCAGTCTTTGAGATAGTCAGAACGCTAGTGGGAACAACCCTGATTAACCTGTTCTAGCTGACCTTGTCAGGCAAAATAAAGGAGTAGACTAAATGATCCCAGAGGTTCTGTCCAACCTCCACAATTGTGTGGTTGTATGAAAGGGAAAGTAAGGAGTGGGAGGCTGTGTGTGATCAGCAACACCAAACTGACAGTTTAGTCATCTCAGTTTCTCACTACAGTATAACATTAAATCGCAATTATAACACTTTCAAAACAAGAAGATTTTTGCAAAGGTCAAGTAATAATTGATGTGGGAAATCATTACCACTATCAAGAATAAAGTCAGAATGATCAGAATAGTTTACATAATACTCAGGTTAGCTATGCTTAACACAATACAAATCAGTGCACAATGTCACCAGTTTCACTCTTTTTTTTTCTTTTTTTTTTCTTTTTCTTTAACAGCAGGAAATACTAGTGGCTAAAGAACTACTATATCTTTGCCTGGAATTTGGCTGCTGTGACCTTGAAAAAGTGCTTTGGCTGTATTTTCAAAAGTAGCTCTCAGTTTGCTCCAGTGAATTGACTTTCTTATCAACTGTAGCTCATTTTCTTCCCTAGTGCAGAAACCTCTCAGCTGCTGTGAAATGTCATGAGCACGGATTGGCTTAAGCTTTGCAACACAGGGAATTAAGTGTGGTGTTATTCCATGTGGCTTTTGCAATCACAAAATATTCAGGACTGTGCTGGCACTGAGATATTTTCACCAAATTCTTTAGGAGTTTGTGTTCTTTATAGCCCAGCTGTCGTCAGTATTTTCCTTTGACATATTTCAGCAACACTTAATCACAGGCAGCCTTTGTTATTGTTCACACCACTTAGGCATATACATTTGTACTTGCTCTAGGCATAACCCACCTTTTGGGCAGCAGCAGGCGGTTACATCCTCTAACTACTAGTGGGACTGCAACACAACTGCATCTCTGGCATCTCTGAGAGATCCACACAGACACTCAAGAGCTTTTTGGGTGCCAGAATATTCCTGGCAATCCACAAAGTCCTGGCTTGAAGCATTATGATTCTTCTCTTGACACCTGGACATTCACTGTGATTTCGTCTTCCCACTTGCACTCAGTGACCTCCTTTAGAGTTATTCCACTAAGAATTCTTTTATTAGGAAACTAGTTCTTAGATACTGTAGTACCAGTCTCTTTGTAGATTCCCACCGTTTCTTTCAGGGTGGGGATATAGCTCCAGGTTTTATTCTGAGTACCTAAAGGGAAGTGCATGTTTATGCATTCAAATTCCTTCATCTTCAGCAATGCTGAGCATCCATGAACACACAGCGAACCAAACTAAATGTCAACCACTTGAATGTCAATTCAGAGCCTTTGCTTATGGCAAACACTTTAACAAATCTTAGCTATCAAGGATACTTAGATATGGGAGTTCCCTATTGTTTTGGTGTTTTTTAATAAAGCTCTATAAATTCTAAGTTGTCAGAATTGCAAATGAAAGCCAAAATTCTGTTCATACAAAGGCAGGGTTTGTGCTCAGGAACACCCATGGACCCCTCAGCAGCTGAGACTATGCCACAGCCTCCTCCCTGCCTATCCAGTTTCCAAGGCAACAGTGGAGCCTGGTGATGGATGCACAAGGGAGGCAACAGGGATCCCACAACATTTTCATGTCTGTCTGTGATTTCCCATTGTTTGAGAAAGAATCACAAGTGTACAGTTAGGAAAGCTTCTCAGGCACACAAAATGTCTGCCCACGGCTTTACTCTCAGTCATTTGTGATGGGTGATCTCATGTGTTGCTCAGATATGCATATCAGAGACTACATGGCTTTTTGAGTCTGTCTGTTGGTACTCAAATGAGCAGGCTCTGTTTGTTACCTTACTGTTTGCCTTCTACTGGGTAACTATGACATTCCCAGCTGATCAGAACTGTATGAGGCCACCTTTGGAACATGATGCTTAATCATTTGCAATATGCATTAAGATAGAAGAATATTCTGCCAACAAGAGGATGGAATGATTGTGAAAGTGATTTTAATGCTAATAATAAAATACCTAAAAGGGAAATCTATTTTTATTTCAATATTACAACTCACTGCAGGCATTAGAAGCTATTAAATACAACAACGCTGAATGTAATTTTATGAATGAGCAAAAGCAGTTTCATTGTAGAGCCCTCTGAACTTGTGTTTATTATACCTCAGGGTCTGTGTGTTTGGCCAAGAATAAAAGAGGAGAGAGGATAAGAGTGTGAGAGAAAATCACATTACTGAGCAATTTAGGACACAGTCAATTCTGAAACAACCCATGCACCTTTAGAGGGGAGAACAGCTTCTCAGTGAATCTAATATTTCTTCCCACCATATGGTTCCTCTTGTGAATTTAGATTATAACCTCTGAGAGTCAGGCATTTCTGTGCATGTGCTCATACAGGACACAGCAAACAGAACCCTGCTTCTCTGGCTTCCGAAGTTACCATAATAAACATGATCACACATCACAAAACAATTCCAAAAAGGGGAAAATGCGGTGATCATCATCAGGCAGCGATTTACTGAGAAGAAAAGCAAAACAATGCAGCCTCTCATTATTTCCTCTTGGCACACCAGATGTGATGGGGTAGCAGCCAGATGGCTCCTGCCCCCATCCAGGCTACATCTACCTTTTTTAGACTGCTCAGTAGATGAAACACATCTGATATCCCTAAAAAATGGGTCCTCCAGTGAAAAGATGACTAAGATTCCAGCACCAATATAAATGAAATGCTGATAGCATGTTTTCCAGGGCAGTTCCCTTCCTGCACGTCATCGAGAACAAGGTACAGATAGAGACTTTGATCTGCTAGTTACTGTTTCTTTTGTTCCTTAGCCTCCTTGCTGTCTTGCAATGTGATAGTTACTTGTAACTCAAACTTGACACTGGGCAAACTCTGAACTACATCTTGTGAGGTCTGCTAAGAGATGCAGTAGTTTGTGGTGGGATTCAATGTACATTGTTTAAAAGTGCCAGGGTTCTCTGCAGGAGAGTTCAGGGTCATGTTGCACTAGGTGTCTGAATCACCCAAATACTTTGTTTTGCTTTTTTCTGCTTCCAGCTGCCCACTTTTCCCTCCTTCTTTGCACACGTTCTCCCTCTGGCACACCACCTAACTGAAGAAAAACCTTCTTCCACCACCTCAATTTTCTGTCCTTAACTGTGAAGCTAAGGAAAAGGAGAAGGCTGGTGAAAAGGTCAGACATGTCCTGAAGCTGGTAGAGGAAATGACACAGAGGTAACACCTGAAGAGGGGCAAGGAGAATAGAACCATCATTTTTTAGCAGCTGGAGGATACTGAATCAGCCCCACCTATGGAAGTGGCAGTTTTCTCAATGCCAATAAAATCTCTAATCCCTGCCTGCTAGGGTGGAGCTGGAAAATTCTTGGCTGAAATTTCAAAAAAAAAACAGCCACAAAAATAATTTATTAATTATAAGACCAGCATTAGGCTGGATGCAGAGAAGCTGCTGTAAGAAGTCAGTGCTTGAATTTCATTAAGTGTGTGTAAACCTTGTCATGAGACCATTTGAATTTTGCTTGAAACTCCTGTTTAATTATTCACTATGGAGATAGGCAGTATCTATTACATTCAAGGAAAATGTGAAAACATTTTTCACTGCAAAACAACACAGAACCTTTTACTGAATAAGCTACACAGCTTCTGCCAGGGAAGCCACTTCACTTCAGCCACTCTGGCACAAGTGTGGTTTTTTCACATTCTGCTTAAACTGAACTTTTTTTTTTTTTTTTTTTTTTTTTTTGCAGTGATAGAGGCATTCTTGCCAGAAACAAACAAACAAGAAAAAACCCAAAAACAACAACAAAAAAAACCCCAAAAAACTATGCCTTAAGCTTTCCAAGGAGGCCTAGTGAGAAAAATAACCTGATTATAAAGGATGACATGATGACATGTGGATAAATTGAGACCAGTTGGAAAATCTCTACACTAGAAGAATCAAATGTTAATAAACAAGAATTTAACAGAGTTAACTTGACTTCTTCCCTTACAAATGGAATTCTGCCCGTAAGGGAAAAATGACTTTGAGTGGGAAGGAGGGAATGACCTACTCTTAAATTATTTCCTTTTTTACCTAGATACTGTAAACAGATAGCCTTCTTATGTACACATTTCAAAGAGACACAATTTTTCTTTCTGGCGGATTCACAAATAAAATATTGAAAATAGGAGTGAAGCTAGGAGCAGGAAAACAGTTAATTTCTTGTTAAACTTCCCAGGGAGAGGAGTTGTCACCTGCACTGTGTCCTTTGCTGGCAGAATGTCTGGGGATAGGCAGGCTCTCACAGAGAACCCCACGCCCTCCCTCTGCCTCAGTTTCCATTGCTCAGAGGGCTCCAGCTGGACAACTGTCCAGAAGATTCAGGGCCAAGAAATGTCTTTTTCCAAAATGCATCATGTTCCTGAGGCACTTTCCTGTGACCAAATGCTTGGATTTTGAATTTTCTTGTAGGCAAGCTAAAGATAAGACCCATTTAAAGGGGAATATCTGAGAACAAATTGTCTGCTCTTTCCCATTTTAATAAATAACAAACAGACCAGGACGGTTGATTGCTAAAGTATCAAAAGGCAGGTGCTTAGTGTGAATGGATTTTGGATTGGAAGGTGAAAAATTATTAATTTTTTTTCCTTTTTATGCTCCTTCTCTGTAGAGGTTTATTTTTAGCTGAAGAAAGGGGGAGAAAAATAATCTTTACTCAGATTACCCCAGGCACATATAAAGCATCAAAAGTGTCACAAGCTTTGTTCTGTGGAAATGTAGAAGCAGCTGAAAAAACAAATGGGAAGATTGAGAAGGGGATTATTTGTAAGCGAAAGACAGTGCCTTCCCTACAATGAACAGGCTTGAAGGAATAATGTTACCTATGACTCCTGTGCAGGCTACCATTTCTGAAACATATTTGTTCATGATGCTTTGATGTGGAGAGGAAAAGCAGAATAACATCCTTGGGGAGAAAAGTTGTGTATCAAATAATAGGGGATAGTCACATGATTTCTCCAGAGAAAATTTTACCTCCTCATAGCTACTACAGCAAAGAAAAATATTAGGCTTCATTAAACAGAAAGCAGTAGTTAAAGCACCTCCCACTGTGAGGCAGAATCTAATATAGATTAACAGCCCTTCTTTAAAAACAAAATAGTAATAAAACAATGAGATGTGAGGGCCTGGGTTTGGGTTCTTTGGGTTGGAAAGAGGGAGGTATTCGGAAAGTGATTTCAGTGGAACAACCATGTAACTTGCCCTGCTGAAAGCCATTACTGGATTTCAGCCTGATCTTACACATAACTTGGCTATGGGGATTCCAGGGAGGGCAAAGGATAAAGGAAACAAAAAGAGAACTCTTTCTAATGCAGGGAGTATTGTTAGAGGCCCCAGCTTTTTCAAGCGAGGCAAGAAAACTTGTCCCTCTTGCACCACTTTGCCAGAGTTGCTCCAGGCACCAGAGCTGTGCTTTGCAGTAGTGCATGGCACCACCATCCCATAAGGACTCTGTCAGTCAATCATGATTTCTTTAAGCCCATAGAACTTGCATATATAGAAAAACCTACTAGCACCACACACTTTTAAGCTAAGTAGCACATGATATCATCATCCATGAGCGGATTTTCCTGCACAGATTAGAGGTTTGCCCTGTTTTTGCGGGGTATTCACTGGAAAGAAAACCCAAGCATCTGGATTATCTTATTTCTTCAGGCTTTAAATCCTATTGCTACTTTGGTTTATTCTGTTCATCACCTCATACCTTCTGGAAGGATACACCTGTCAATAGAATGGGCCTCTGGTTTGATTCTTAGTCAATCTTGTCATGCCATTTTATACTTAATGCAACCCAATTTTTGATTTATATAGGCACTTCATGTGCCTCTTGGGAAAAGGAGAGTCATTATTGCTCCCACTTGAAAGACTGGAAAACATCTGTTGGAAAACAGATGTAAGCTTACAATCCCATTACAAGTTTTGAAATATCAGACAACATACTGGATTATATTTCCACAACACTGTTGCTACAATGGTTTAGACTGAGGTTCAAGAAGTAACCAGGGAAGGGAAATTAGGAGAGAGGGCATTCCAGTACTACCATGACTCCTGACATTTCTATTCCAATTAAACCTGCATGCTGCCTCGTTGTTTTTACAACGTTATTTATCTTTACCCTCTTGCACTTAACAGCCAAGCACTGATAGTTTGCCTTGGTCAAGACACTCTACTAACATGCTTAAAAATTCTACACATTTAACAGAGGGAATTAAAAAAAAAAAAATAAAGAGATTGTTCCCATCCACAACACCATCAGCTCTAATTGTCAACAGAGGAGAATACTTCCCTTCAGGCCACAACTGATCTATTGAAATGAGAATAAATTGCTTTATACTATTAACTTGTATCTCAACACAAATCAGTCATTATAAGTGGCTTAATCTGCAGACCACTAGATTTGTATTATCTATCCCCATTTCTTCCAAACAGGATGCCTCATGCAAGACCTTTAGCCCTAAATGTATTGTTCATAACATGGACAAATACAAATTTTCATCCAGGAGAGGTTAAGGCAGTCAGATAACCTCACCTGAAATCCTTCCAGTGGTTTTGCATTTTTTGTGAAACAGAAATATTGCAACCACAAAGACACCTCTTTGTTGTTTGGCATATAGCAGTCAGCTCCAGTTTTTATAATGAAAGGTCTGCTGGGCAATAAATACAGCTAAAGATCAAAGATAGACAAAAATAGGTACTGCGGTCCCAGATCCAGAATGAGACTATGAGACTCAACCTCCCTTATATTTGACTTACTGTTCCTACCAAGCTTTGAACCTTCCCTTCAAATTTTTCACTATCCCCTTTTTCTATATTTCTCAACTCCTACTGAAATTATGCCTTTATTTTTAATTTTTAATGCTTATGATTGGTAGATAAGACATGTAGAATTTATGAAAGGACATGTTGCTTTATAGAGTATTTCTATTTCTGGGCTTTCGTCTGCTAGGGAAAAAAAAAAAAAAAAAAAAAAAGCCAGACTACAAACAACAGCGAGCCATGTAGGATGGTGTCCTACTTTCTAGTAAGGGAGCTGTAGTGAAATGTGTCACTTGGGTAGCTATATTTAAGGATTAGCTAGAGACAGAGTGTAATTACACTAAGAATTAGATGCTAGACATGTTGAATACTAGTGAAAACTGCTACAGTGTCACAGCTGAAAGGAAGATCTTTACTATCAAAGACCAAAGTCTTCTCATTTAGTGAAACTGTTTGGATTCGTTTGCTGACTCAAAGCTATATGATCAACAATTTCAAGTGCAACCCAGCTAGGTAATTTCAAGGCAAGGTTACTGTAGCAACCAGATACCATGTTATTTCCCCAAAGGGCCTGAGGCAGCATGTATTAACTCAGTTACTAAAACAACCTCAATTTGTCTAATGTTTAATCCTAGAACAGCTCAAGTGGTAAGAAATACAAGTACTGTTGTAGGTGTACATGGCTGTATTTGTTTACTGACAGACCAGGCAATTTAAGAGCTTCTCACTCCTCTGTACACCAGAAACCAAACCTACAGATGAGAGAAAAGCTTTAGCAAGTGCCTGTTGTCCTGCACACACCAGCGTAGCCAGGCCCATCAGCAAAGAACAGCGTACATTCAGAGCAGAGTCCACAGGCAGAGGACTCAAAACAGGCAAGATATTAGTTATGCACAGCAGCTCCCTTTTAATTCTTTATTCCAGTAATGCCTTGCAAGCATTTCAGCAAAGGACCACAATAGAGGCTGCACACATGTGAATACCAGCTCTTTCAGAGCAGGAAGGACTGCAGTAATTGTAGCATTGGTAGCAGTTCTCTTAGCAACACATTTTTTTTTAGTGCAGGACCACTCCTCTAAGTGGTGTTTGCATGAACTAAGGACTAAGTAGGACTTACATATTGGGCAACTGCTAAACTCCACAAGGGATTTCACTCTTGTTCTGTGGGAGGATTAGGGTCTATGAAACTTTGCTAACTGCTGTTATCAACATTGTAGATTAATTCAGGGTTCTTGCATCCTATAAGAACATAGGAACATTAATCCCCCCTCCCTCACTGTAAAGAACCAACACTTACCTTTGCAAAGACGCACTGCAGGGTGCAGGTGCACTGCTCTGCCCTGCCTGGATAGAGGTTCATCTCCTGCTGCAGGGACCAGGAGCAAACAATTGCCCTGTAAACATGTAACTTGGAGACAGCTGTTGTCAGGGGATCTACAGGTGACTAAGATTGCATGGTATGCTCTGGTACCATATGGTACCTTTGAGCCTAGAAATCTGCCCATCACCTCCTATTTCCTAAAGGGAACTGATTGCCCTGTAGAATCAATCTCTTTACAGTTAAGGGCAGGTTAGTGGCTATTTTTGGGAAACACAAATTTTATTCTTGAAGAGAAAAAGCCTGGGTTTTACTTGAGCTCTCAAGTTGCCTACTAGTACAAACCTATGCTTCTCTGCATAGAATTTTTGTATTTAGAGAGTTGGGGGGAAGATAAGCGAGCTCAGCATCAGGTCAAATCCCAGTCAGCCACCCATAGGCCTGTACTATAGTCCCTGGAACAAGTTAAATAGGCTGCTGAATGGCAGTAGGGAAGCCTGCAGCTATCCTGTCAAATCAGTTTTGACAGCCTGTAATGTGGAACTCAATACCTTCTCTCTGACCTCTCTACCATGTATGTCCATAAAGAGGAAATGCCCGATTCAAGTGCAGCGACTTATTCTTAACAGATAAAGCATCTTTTGCCTCGACAATTAGCTAAGTTGTTAAACACAGGAGTTTCTATAAATTACCAGGCATCTTGAGCTGAGCTACTACAGTTTCTATGTGCTGCTAAATTCACAGCCTGAGAATTCTTGTTTCATTGAGCTTAACCTCTCACTGAGGTTCAGAAATAAACTGAGAAGCGAAGCTACAGAAAACTACACAAGAGGTACTTGCTTAATCTAGAGAGAAATAAAGTAGAGGAGACAGTTTAGGACACAAAAAGCCTTTATGTTTGAGAAGTTAACCATTTCAACAGAAGACTCTGAAGTATTTTGCAACTACTGTTACATTGGACAGTCAAGGATACAAAACTGCTGACAGAAGCAACAGTGGAGAGCACCAAATTAAAAAATGCATGCTTCAGCACAACTGCACAGATTCCTTCTCTCAATGAATACTTGCCTGCTCAGACTATACTTAACTCCTACCCATCTCAACTTTATGCCTCATCCTCCTCTCCTTCCTCTTCAAACTCGCCCTGCTCATCAGCAGTGGCATCCTGGTATTGCTGGTATTCGGAGACCAGGTCGTTCATGTTGCTCTCGGCCTCCGTGAACTCCATTTCATCCATGCCCTCGCCGGTGTACCAGTGCAAGAAGGCCTTGCGGCGGAACATGGCCGTGAACTGCTCCGAGATCCTCTTGAAGAGCTCCTGGATGGCCGTGCTGTTGCCAATGAAGGTGGCCGACATCTTGAGGCCGCGCGGGGGGATGTCGCAGACGGCCGTCTTGACGTTGTTGGGGATCCACTCTACAAAGTAGCTGCTGTTCTTGTTCTGCACGTTGAGCATCTGCTCGTCCACCTCCTTCATGGACATGCGGCCCCGGAAGATGGCGGCCACCGTCAGGTAGCGGCCGTGGCGGGGGTCGCAGGCGGCCATCATGTTCTTGGAGTCGAACATCTGCTGCGTCAGCTCGGGCACCGTCAGGGCGCGGTACTGCTGGCTGCCGCGGCTGGTCAGCGGGGCGAAGCCCGGCATGAAGAAGTGCAGCCGCGGGAAAGGCACCATGTTGACCGCCAGCTTGCGCAGGTCGGCGTTCAGCTGGCCGGGGAAGCGAAGGCAGGTGGTCACGCCGCTCATGGTGGCCGACACCAGGTGGTTGAGGTCCCCGTAGGTGGGAGTGGTCAGCTTCAGGGTGCGGAAGCAAATGTCGTACAGGGCCTCGTTGTCGATGCAGTAGGTCTCGTCCGTGTTCTCCACCAGCTGGTGCACGGAGAGGGTGGCGTTGTAGGGCTCCACCACCGTGTCCGACACCTTGGGCGACGGCATCACGCTGAAGGTGTTCATGATGCGGTCTGGGTACTCCTCACGGATCTTGCTGATCAGCAGGGTGCCCATGCCAGAGCCCGTGCCTCCGCCCAGAGAGTGGGTCAGCTGGAAGCCCTGGAGGCAGTCACAGCTCTCCGACTCCTTCCTCACCACGTCCAGCACAGAGTCCACCAGCTCGGCGCCTTCCGTGTAGTGCCCCTTGGCCCAGTTGTTGCCAGCCCCGCTCTGACCTGCAGGGCAGACCACAAGCCAGGCGCCACATTAGCGCCCCGGGGGCAAACACAGGTGATGCCACCGCACCTTCCCTATGGGCCCCTCCCCTCTCTTCCATCCCTGCTCTGCTATGGGGATTCAGGCTCCCCAGGGTCGCTTGCATCCTCGCCCCAAGTCTTTTCTGTGCATGGAGCTCTGGGAACTCCTCCATGCCACAGGCACTCACCAAAGACAAAGTTGTCAGGACGGAAGATCTGTCCAAAGGGGCCGGAGCGCACGGAGTCCATGGTGCCGGGTTCCAGGTCCACGAGGATGGCACGGGGGACATACTTGTTACCTGTGGGGGGAACCAGCAGCAGCATTACAGCCCTGCAGCAGGCAGCCAGTGTCACGGGAGCCCTGCTGTGCTCCCTTCCGCTTCCCCATGAGTTGCTGCTGGGGTTATGGTGGGTGTGGGAATTTGGAAAGATCTTGGGATGGGAAAACAAAGCAGCCAATTAAGCCGTGCTGGGGCGTCACCCACTGCGGGGAGGGCTGGGGCACCCCTGCCTGCACACCCTGTGCCCCCTCCCCCGGGGGAGCTCATTACAGAGGAGCATTACCGGTGGCTTCATTGTAGTAGACGTTGATCCTCTCCAGCTGCAGGTCGCTGTCCCCGTGGTAGCTGCCCGTGGGGTCGATGCCGTGCTCGTCACTGATGACCTCCCAGAACTGCGGGGACAGACGGGTGGTCAGTGCCGCCACGCCCCTTTCTCGCCCCCCGGCCAAATCCCCGCCACGTGGCGCGCGGGGATTCGCCGCGCGTGGGTGCGGCCCCCCGGCCAGACCGAGCCGCTACCGCGCCCTGCACACCCCCCCACCGACGGGAGGGGTGTGGCACCGCCTCGGCGCCCCTTCCCCCGCCCGCCCGGGACCCCTGCAGCCCGCGAGGGGCTGACGGACGGCAGCTGATGCCCCCTCCCTGCTCTTCTTCCCCAAGGCGTGCCGCGCCCACGGCGCGGAAGCCTTACCGCGCTTCCCTCTAAGGTGGAACACCCGGTAACCGTCCCGCGCGAACCCTCCCAGGGACGAGCGAGCCCGATGGTGCCCCGTAGCGGGAAGCCGCGGTCTCTCCCTCCCGGCAGCGCTCTCGCCGCGACACGCGGAGCCCGGCTGAGCGGGCACCGCCCCACGCGCGGAATCCCCGGCGGACGAGCGGGTTGCCGGTCCGTACCTTGGCGCCAATCTGGTTGCCGCACTGCCCGGCTTGGATGTGCACGATCTCACGCATGGTGCCGGTCTCTTAAGGCGTCACCCCGCTACTCCTGCCGCCTTCACCGCCTGCTCCGCCCGCTCCCGCACTCGCCGCTGCGGCGGCCGCGCCCCTCGCCACCCCTTAAATCGGGCGCCGCGCCCCGCCCCGCCGGTGACATCATGCGGGAACGGCGCGCGGCCAGTGAGCGCGAGGGGGTGGCGCGGCCCCGGGCATTGTGTCCCCCGCGGGGGGCGTGGCCGGGCGCGGAGGGCGTGGCCGGGGCGTGGCCGGCGGGAGCGGTCGGGGCGCGCCGCCGCCGCCCCGGCTCGGCGCTGACAGCGGGGACAAAGGCGCCGAGCGCCGCGACGGGGCGGCCGAGCCGGGCCGGGCCGGGCCGCCCACGTTTGAACTGCGGAACCTCCCTGCGGCCGCCGTCCCACCCTTCGCCCTCCCGCGGCCGCTGCCGCCGCAGCCTTTTGTTTCCCGTGAAGCGCAACCTTCCTTGCCGCAGCAGCGGGCGTTGCCGTCGGGGGGGTGGGAGGGGGAACCCCGCGGCTGCCCCCGCCCCCCCGCCGGTGTCTCCGTTCACACGGTGCCGGCGGGAGACTCCCTCCCCCGTGGAGGCACCGTGCACCCGGCGGCATCGCCAGGCGCCCGTGGTTGCCCCCCGTGTGCCTGCACAAGCCCGCACCTGCGGTCAGGAGCCCCGCGCCCTGACCCGGTTTATCCACCCTCGGCACGACGCGGGTGGGCTTCCCTCCAGCACGGGCTGTGCGGTGATCCTGTTCGCCAACCCTGCCTGCCCTCGAGCGGTCCCCGCCTGCCTCGCCTCGGTGCCCAGCTCGGCTTCTCTTTCTATGCCTAAAAAGGTCGGATTTGGTCCGAAGCTGAGCCAGGAGCCGCTCTCCAGACAAGCGCCCTGCTCCGCGCTGTGCCCCGTCCGGCCGCAGCCACCAGCGAGCCGCAAGCAGACAATAGAGCGGGGGCTGCTGCACAGGGCCGGGGGCTTGAGGGGGGTGGCTCCCTCAGCTCTGCAGCAAGCGGGCCTCGCTCTTCGTTGCGGATTTACAGATGCTGAAGGATGAAGAAAGGAAGGGTGGGGGGAGGAGCAGGAGAGGGTTGAACATGTGGTCCCCAGAGATTTCTTGTCCCTCACTTTATTTTAGAGCAGCCCAGTATGTCACCGCGGGCATTACAGCGGTGGCGGGGCGGGGGACGCGGCAGCGGTCAGGGCACGGCACTTGCCCGCGCCGCCGGAGGAGGAGGAGGTCGCGGGGAGGAAGAGCACGGGCAGGGCAGCACGGTTCCCGCCGTGCCCGGTGCTATTCGGGGCGGTCAGCCCGGCGTGGCGGCTCCTCCTCGGCATCGCCTGGTTCTCACCACGGTCTCGGTGTGCGTGTGCAGCGGAGGGAGGGTGCGGCTCACTCGGGAGGCTGCTCCGAGCCACGGATTGCCCAGGCAGGCTCCCCGTAGCCAGTGCCGGGCGGGACTCCACTAAACCCCGTTTTAGTGACCCACTGGATGTAGACTACTTCATCTATTCTACACTTCAGCTACTCTAGAGGTGCAGATTAAAGCACATCACCATTTTCAACCCATATTTCTTCAATATATTTATTCTTCCTTCTCCCTCCTTTGTTCTAAACACGTGCCGATGTCCCTAATCTCCCTAACCTGGTTTATGCAGATCGATAACCTTGCCTATGGATTACTCCAGATCTGATTTTACCTTCTTCCAAGGCAATCTTCAGCACAATCCGGTTTCCTCTGATTGATATGCCAACGCATCCACACCTTTCTTTTGTTTGCCTTACGGCGAGAAGGCATCCCATCTCCAAAAGGCATGCTAGAAAATACAGCCTCACGTTCCTCTCTCTAGCAGTGATTTTGAGAAAAATTAATCCAATCATTTGCAGTCCCTGTGAAATCTGTTTTTACTGGCCTAAGCCAGGAACAATTTAATTATTTGGTTGACTACGCTTCACAAACAATGTGTAGTTGTAATTCCAAGTGAACTTTTTTTTTTTTTTTTTTTTTGTGGCATGCTAGCTGCATAATCAACATCCTCATCTATAATTATTTGTTCAAGAATAGCTTGCAGATTAGCAGCTCCAGGGGACCACTGACCGCTTCAGGTAATGATTCAAATTAATGCCAGCCTTTCCCATGGCTGCGGCTGGTGTGCTCCTGAAAACCCTGTCACAGCAAAACTTGGTGACAGCAGAGCTGGTGCAAAATACAGGTGCTCTGACTCTTTGCTACTATTATTTCCAAGTATCCTGCGTGTTGTACACTGCAGATTAGTTTTTTTACGAGGAGAATAACAGGCATTTCGGTGTGAAGGGGAGTAGCTGATTTTACACATCCTCCATACCTACGCTAAGCTCATTCCTAACAGCTTGAGGCTTCAAAGGAAGCCATTTTAAAATCCAATTCAGGGAAAACAGATTATTAACAGTGGAGGAAAGAAACCTACCCCAACATCTTTGCCTTAAAATAAACTAATACACCTCTTTGAAGCAGGGGGGATTCAAGTGAATCTACTGTATAGAACTTGTTGAGACTGTAGGAAAAATAGGTGAAATGTTTATTTTTAAAATAAATAGCTGCTTTTCAGAGGGATGAGAGAGGAAACCCAGGTCTAGCTTTTGTGCAGCCCCTAGACCAGCCTTCTTAGAGGTGAATGCAGCCGTTCAAATCACTTCAGGAGACTTCAGACAAAGTCCATTTTAATTCTAAGGTGAGTGTTTGGGACGGAGGGTTCCTCAGAGGTTCGGCACAGCTTGTTGTGACTTACTTGCAGGGAAATGAAGGGTACGGCTGTTGGCTGTCTGTGCCTCTCTGCCTCCTCTCTGGATCTGCCTCACACTGCTGTGTCTGTCAGCACAGCCCCTGCCCCAGCCCCGGGGCCGGCCCTGGCTGGGCTCCTCCATCCCCATCTCCCCGGCAACCGCCCCCCCGCCCGGCAGAAAAAAAGAAAAGGAACAACAAAAAAAAGAGCCTGCATCATTTTCACTCGCCAGGCTGATTTCCCAGGGTGTAAAAGCACTGTGGGTAGGGGACTGCGGAAACGGCTGCAGGGCGGATGAAATGTCAGCTTGCAAGGTTGTTCACAGTCGTTCTCGATATTAAAGAGGAGGAATAAGACAATCACAGTCAAGACTTCCTTTAATGAAACTCAGAGGATCAACCCAGTTTTATCTAACATGTGCTCTCCACACTCCCTTTTGCGGTTCCCATCCTCCTACTACAAGGTTGGGTGTGATCACCATCAGAGCCTCTGTCTTACGCTGCTGAAGGTGGCACTGATTAAAGAAAGTCCTGGTTTCCTTGCTAGATGCAGAAGGTTGCAAAAGCCAGCTAACAAAAGCCCAAGGGAAAGACTTAGTCATTTTAATTTATAATAGAAAATACGTGCCTTTGTGGGATGTACTGCAGCATAGTTTGTGGGTCATTAGAACATTTTTTCTAAAAAGAAATTTGGACCAGTCCCATGGCTTATCATCACATTTCATGGAGATCCCACTCCTTGCCTGTGGCTTCTCAAAAGGATGGAAATTCTTTACAGACCTTGACGTTATGCCCAGACCTCCAAGAGAAGCACCTAGACCTTCTGTATATTGAGGGAAAGGATGCTGTATTATACAAAAATTTAGAAGTTTGGACTCTCATGAGTTGAGGTCTTAGACCATAGACCAAGCTGGACATCTAGGGTGGCTCACTAGGTCATTCAGGGCAAACCAATATTTTGCTCCTCAGTGTGAATCATTGTTACTCGGCAGAAGGTCAGTGAGCCGTGGGCTGGGAAGACCCCTGGGTCTTCCCCTGGGAAAGGACAAGGCTGGTAGTAGCCACAGCTGTGTGCTGTGACCCTCATTACTCTTGCTCCCAACAAAACCCCTGACTGTAACATAGCCCAACTGCACTGCCTGGACCCAAACTCCTGAGAAAATTGCTAAGCTGTGGGGAAGCTAGCAGCACAGCCCCTGCCTAACAAGAAAAGTTACAAATGCAGGCAGAGAGAAGATTATAGGAACATGACCATCAGTGGCTGAAGGACAGGGTAGAATCAACACCAGCATGGAAAGCTGTGAGGCCCTAAAGGAAGAAAGCAGAGAGGCAGCAGAATACTGCAATGCATCAACACCGAGGGTGCGTTCATGGCAGCAGCAAAGTCCACCCCTCCTCCCTCTGCCTGCAGCTGCCTGGCCAGCACACCAGAGTCTGTCTCTGCCCATCAGTGCAATGCTTAAACCCCACAGCTCATCAAGGCCAAGCTGCCTTCAGGCCTCAGTACCCAGGGTTAATGCCAATGTGTCCCAATGAGACACGCACAGGGTGATCCAGGACTGGACAGTGCGGGGTGGTTACACTGTCAGCAGTGGCCCCATACCATCCTGTCTGCTGGGTGGGCTCTGGTCACCCAACAAGCCCAGTGGGTGAGGTCTGGGCCATGGTCCTGCTGTATTCACAGCCCCTATGTCCCCCCAGGCAGCCCCCCAGGGGAGCAGGGTCACCCCTACAGTCCTGCCACGCTTGCCAGTGGGGCCCAGGGCCAGGGCAGCTGCCTTGTAGCCCCTGCCAGTGATGTCCATCCTGGGCCATCCCTGGCCTCATCCCTGCTGAGGCCAGGAACTTCTGGTGCATCCTCCCCACAATGGGCTTCAGCCAGATCGCAAGATAATTTTTTTCTCTTTTACTGCTGCTACAAGTCATTATTCCTAGCAAATAGTTAAAACTCTGTGACTGTTTAATTTTTTTCTGAGATCACCTGCATGCTCACCAGTTCCTCTTTATTACAGAATGTAAGGATTGCTTTCACAAAATAAAAACTGGAGCAAGGCTGTCAGCCAGAACCCCACTCAGTACTCTCAGAAAGGAAACCCCCCAGCCTCAGCTGAAGGACTCTCACTGCAGCACTTTGTCAGCAAAAAATTACAGCAGTAAGAAGCCCCAAAGGAACCTCTAAAGCACAATATGTGTCACTATGCACATGAAACACCTTTCATGTGCATAGTGACACATATTGTGCACTTAGTTTCCCATAGCACATAATGGACCCGTGTCAGTGTTATTTCCTGGTTCATCTTGCTCACAGTAAGGCTGATGGGTATGTCCCCATATAAGGGAATTATATTATTAATAATAATAATTCAAGCATCTATAAACTCTTCAAGATTCTATAATACATGGGAATATAAACTACAGAAGTGCAAAAGAGAGATGAAAAATGGTTTCTCTAATTAGGATATAACTAAATGACGAGAAGCAAAGAGCAGGTAAGAAGAGGCAAAGGGCAGTTTGCTTACTACTGGGTGAGAGTGCTGATGAGAAATTGATCTGCTCTCTAATAAATCTGCTTGCCTGGCCCCAAACGTGGCAAGATGTTGAATGGACACTGGGGTCCCTGAACCAATGATGGGAAAGCATTTTGATTCCTGTGTGCTCTGCTTGCCAGGCATAAATATTAATAAGGTTCCAGCCTCAGTACTGTTGCTGATGCAGCTGTTTCTACATTCATGTGGAACAAATTCAGTAAATGCAAAAGAGCAAGGCATGAAAGAAAATACTCACTTGTTTGTCTGAGTTATTCTTGAAATCTGGTCTTGTTCTTTTCTTTCATAAGCAGGATTTTTTGTGTGTGTGTGTGTGTATGTATGATAGGGCTCAAGTAAAATGGGACAAATTTGCACAATTTGAGGATCTTGTTGCAAATAGCAGTGTCAGAGGCTAGAAACACTGGCAAGACCCTCATTTGCAGCCGTCAGGTCAGGATATGGAACCGCAGCACTACGGGCGCCACATGCCCAGCAAATACTCCTTTTTTGTTTCGACTCTCCTCGGTTAAAAAAAATTTCTTTCCACCCCAACGACTCATCCTTGAAACCCCGATAGCAACAGCTGCCCTGCATCAGTACTAAGTCTAATTTCTACTGAATCCGTTGCCTCCCTCGACCAGGTCGGATTTGGTATGTTAGGGAAGCAGGAGCCTTTGTAACCGGTTTGAACAAAGAAAATTTTTTCAAGGTCTTCTGCCACCACCCTGCTCTCTCCTCCCTGCAGTTACATTGCGGCTGGCAGCGCTGCTTGCTGTACGAAAGAGTGTGCTTGTCAACTCGTTAACACTTTCTTTTTGCCTTTGCTAAAGGCATGATCGTGCAAATTAAACGTAAAGACCTTATCAAGCAGCTGCGTTGGCCTCTCAGGTGCCTCTGATCAGCATTTTCAGAAGAGTGGAAAGAAAAGAAATATGATTTTGAAGGCTGAAAAAGACTGGTCCCCAGATCACTCATACGTGTATTAAATATCTCTCTAACTGGCAAAGAAAATGACTGAGCGATGTCTCTCTCTCCCCGGCACCAGCTGCCGGCCCGTGCTGGGCTGGAGGGAGATGATCTGGGAGTGAGGAGCTCGCAGCTGACAAAAGCAGGGTTTGGGGGAGCTGCGCAGGGCTGCCTGTGCTGTCAGCGCAGCAGCACAGCCGTGCTCCTCATGGCGGGATTTACACAAAGGCTTTGATCCTCTGGTTCATTCAAGCTGGAAGCATCCTCACCAAGACAGCACCGTTTCCATCCCTTCCTTCCCCTTGTGCTTTAAGGAATCCCTGCGCTGGAGCTGCAGTGATGAGGGAAAGGCAGCAAAATTGGGGTGTGGTGACAGAGGACAACAGCGCCAGTACTGACATTGTCACTCGGGAGCATCCGTGTAGGTGATTGATAGGCGCTTGTAGGGGAGCATCGACCTGTAGCAACCTGTCCGCAGAGTTGCCCGGGGTTTGTGGGCTGAGGTCTCAGCTTGGCACACGTGGGGATGCAGGTAAGTGAGCAAACCATCCAGCACTACCTCTGAGCACACACTGCAGCATTTTACACAATGGCTAAGTGAGGTTCATTATTACAAGGTTTATCTTCTGCTCTCAGGAGCAGGTATTTTTTCAATTGATTTGTGTAGAGGCTGGCTCTGATTCTGAAAGCATTAAGAAAAGCTATCACTTCCAAATGGCATGAATTCCTTTGTCCTGCTCTCTCCTCCCATTTTCCCATTTATGGGTCTTCACAGGATTCAGGTATACTTTTCACCAATTTGTGTTTGCCTCATGAGAAACATTTAACTTCATGTACACAAATCTTTCAATCCTAAGGAAGGTGACCATCCACCCCAGAACACTGTAATTGCAGCAACAGTGCCTGGCACCAGCTTTTTCAAACACAAAAGCAGAAAAGGGAGATAATTTCTCATGCTTTCTGAGAGGCAGCAGAGAAGCATATTTTTCAGCTACTGTTCAAGGGTGGGACACAGACTTTTTGAAGATGCAGTTTCAGCCTCTCAGGACTATACTTTGAAAATGCAGTGAAGGGACCGTTAACATTTTCCTAGGGTGATGTGTTCTGACAGCCAAACGATTCTGTCTGTTCTGTTGTCATGCAAATAGGAAACACCCCCATCTTTGGCTACTAGTGTGAATTATTATTTTAAAGGTTTTTTAACTCAGGAATTTGGAAACAGGTCACTGAAGAGATGTTTGGGAAAGCTATATCCTGTGTAATCACCAATAACATCAGATACACAGATGAGGTGTCAAACAGTAGCCGTTTGACATACTTGTGCTAGGAAATAAAACACACACCAGATCTAAATCGTGATTTTCAAGAACTGTACTAGGAACTTGGAGATCTTGGCCAAAGCAGCCATATCCTTATGGATCATGTGACATTTGCTGCTCTCTAGTAATGTACAAACTATTGTTTGAGATATTTACTCTTTCTGCTGAAACACTGTGTTCAACAGAGCAGGAAGGAAAAACCAAGAGAAAAAAACTGGATTGAGCTGAGGAACTTGTGAGTGAAGACTGGGAGGCTGCTAAGGGACAATGTCAGGTCTGTTAGCTTCCTGCCTTGCCCAGGGAAGAGGATGGAAAATAATCAAAGCTGGTTTTGTACAGCTAGTTTTGCTTGCTTGCAAATGGAAAAATGAAAAGGCCATGGCATCACTTTAAAAAGTAATGAAAGAGTGTGGCTGTTTGGAGAACCAGACTGAGAGGCAGGCCCCTGCTGGCATGCTGGAGAATGGGACAAGCCATACGCAGGCACGTCCAGTTGGACCTGCAGGTAAAGGAAAATGGAAAATGGAAATCCTGGCATCAGCAGAAGGAAAGTACCCAGAGGGGTAGGGAAGAGACCAGAAGTGCAGCAAGTTCCGTAACCATGGCAACAGCAAACTATCTGTCAAAAAAAGGAATTTCATTCCACTCCCAAAGCAGCCTGAATCTCGGTCAAACCTTTGTTTATGTGGCTGCCAGTGCTGCATGTTGAATCAGTAATTTCCATGGCTATGAACGTGACTCTCTGTCACGTTCAGCCTGAGCAGACAAGTGAGCTCTTGAGTCTGCAGCAGACTGATGTTCCCTCTGGTTCAAGAACACTACATACTCTCTGGCC
This sequence comes from Motacilla alba alba, assembly GCF_015832195.1. Taxonomy (NCBI): domain Eukaryota; kingdom Metazoa; phylum Chordata; class Aves; order Passeriformes; family Motacillidae; genus Motacilla; species Motacilla alba. The sequence continues at coordinate 68,164,564 of NC_052017.1, read as the reverse complement.
TGGACTTGCACTGGTCTAGGTGATGTAGGGACAGAAAAATATCAGGATCCACCAGGTGTGTTGTATGTCACATAAGATGTAGGGATTGAATTGAGCAATATAAAGGAAAATGTTTTTCAGTACTATCTCTGGGGTTTTTTTCCTTCCCTTCTCAGCCTTTCAAAAGTCAGTTCCATTACCCTTCCACACCTGTGCCCTTCCCTGTCAGGTCACAGGTGTGTAATAACCCATTGCTCCTGCAGATCTCACTACAGCTGCTGACACCTAGGTAGGGGAGTTGGTGTTGGTAAGATTCTTTGGGATTCTCCCCCATGAAGTGGTCTATTTGCACACAAAATATGATTTCCAGTTGACTGCATAAACCTCTTGTCCCCAAGGGGAGCAATGAGTCACTCCGTGTTAGTGCCTCCCGTCCAGCAGCTACGAAACCACACGTCTCAAATGCTCCAGCAGATCTAAGGCAAGGTCCTCCAATGACTCATATGACAATGAAAGGAAACTGTCTGATTTGATAACAGCAGAAATTTAGTCTGGGCTCACAAAGGTCCTTACAGGCTGTGTGTCACACGGAGTTGTGTTCAGCTGCAGGGAGATAGGCAACAATTATTGTACTCTTCTAGTCTGCAGAGGAGTGAAATAAAGCAGGGTAGAAGGGATTTGCAGGAGGCCACTGGGTCAGTCGGACACAAAACCTAACAGACACGATTTCTAATCAAACACATTGTGCAGAGGATCCCAACTGACAGAGAATTGCTGTGCCACCTGCATTCCAGGCTTCATCCCACATGTATGGAAATCCTAACAGCTGAGGTTACAAACCCCAGAAAAAACCTAAAACCCATTACCTTAAGTCTTTTGAAAATCAGGAACTTAATTTCCTTGTAGCAATGCCTGCCTAGGTACCAACATGTATGATGAGGAGGTATTGTAGCAGTTCTGCTAACACTGTCATAGCAGCTACCGCAGATGTGGAATTGGTTGTACATCTATATTTTGCATCTGCTTACTAGTGTTTTTCAGAGAGGGCTGGCTTTGATAGTGCTTTGAATTGCAAGATTCATAGCATGAACTTGGGGTAGTCCCCTGGCAGATCTCTTAAACTGATTTTCATACAATTTCACAAGTCTGATTCCTCCATTTTCTGCAACTTTTTGAGAAGTTCCAGCCTGGATTCTCTTTCCATCTCTTTTTCTGAGACTCAGGCCGATCAACACTTGACAAAGTGTTTTGAGTCCTCAGGTTACGCCTATGGCCATAGTTAGATGATTCAGGAGCAACTTCTATCACATCTAGCCAACAACCCATGCCAGGATTCCAGCAAAAGGTTTTGACCAGTTTGATTCCCCAGACTGACTCATCATTACATTAGATGAGCATGAGAAAGAAGGACTGGGCCAGCCCCACTTTAAACTGGTTTAGATGGCCACAGCCTCACAACCATGGTAGCACTAAAGTGTAAACTGAGATACTTCTCCCTTTCTTGCTTGCCTCATACTGCCCTCCCTGAGGACAGCACAAGTTTTTGAGCAGTGGGACAGCAATCTACATCAGAGGATGGATCCAGCTGAGAAAAAACATTCAATGACAGAAAAAAAAAAAAAAGTAGTAATTTTTCCAGATCCTCAGGCTCCTTGATGTAGAGGAAGATAAAAGAGCCCCCTCAACCATCAATGCCGCTGATGGAAGTCTACATACAATGAGCATCCAAGCCTCAAAGAAAGTAGATCCTTGGAAGCCTGGGACTGCAGCACAGCTACCACAGCAGCAGCCTGGTGTCATGGAGCCTTAGCAGAGCAGCTGGAAGGTTTTGCTTGGCTTTATCAAGAGTAATTTACTCCTCTGCCGAAGGATGGCAAATGAAGAAAACTAGAACATCCTAGGCATCAACAGGAGGTTCCCTGACACACACTAATGGTTACATGACTTCTCACATGTCAGATTCCCTTTTTATTCATGCAGGAGCCAAAGCACAGAATACATTTTGGAATCAGAAAGAATTGCTGCTCTCAGTGCTTTATGGGTCACTCCGTGTTAGTGCCTCCCCCCACTGTGCTTTAATGGGTTAACTGTGCTTTATGGGTCGTGACTCCACAGTTACCAGGAAGAAGACTTACTCCTCACTTAAAACTGTACTGGAGAGGGGGATGATGGTCAGTAAAAATCACGGTTTAGGATCTAGTGACTCTCATGGGCAGCCTAACTTTTGGATAAGAACAAGGCAGGTAGAAGTACATACCTTTAAATCACCCCTCTCGGAGCTTGGAGCTCACCTGAGCAAGAATATATGTGCATCCATATAAACAGGCAGTGCTTTTGCCAAGCTGTGTTTGCTTTATTGTTATTTTTCTCTTCAGTGTGTCACTACACCTGAGGCTCATTGCAGCCTCCTACCTGACAAACAAGGCAGACTTATGGGTGCTGCTTTCAAGGCCACGGGAAAAAAAAGATGAGCATTTTAAAGGAAATGTAAGAGGTTCTGTACATAGATAGAGTGCTTTCCCCTCTTATTTTTTAGGGATTCTCATGAACTTGCAATTCTGTAATAAGGAAATTCATTTCACACTTGATGGTCTGGTTCTGCACAGCTCTACTCACACACCTGCACTGCAAATAAAAATGCTTAACCAGCATTTTAGTCGTTAGATGAATGTTTTTCCCTTTCTGAGCTTAAACAAGGATTTAGCACGATTTACAGAGAGCAGCTGTATTGCACAGAAAAGCACTGAATACATGGAACTGCTAACGTGCAGACGGGCTCTGTGACTTACTTTTAGAGGTCTGCAGGGTTTAGGATAAGGGAAGTTGCAGGCACTTTGGAGAAGACTCCTGGTGAGAAAAGGAACAGATCACAGCAGGATGAAATAGGGGCAGTTCCCTGTAGGGAGAAGCAAGTCAGGAGACAGCCTCAGAAGCAACACCAGATGTGGAAAGACTACTGAAGAAAACTCTTACTTCAGTCCAGCAGATGACTTTAATAAAGGTTCAGCACACAAGGAGCCCCGAACTTCTACTTTGTGGGAAGACACACTGAGCTGGGACTTTGTTAGAACAGATTCTGCACTGGGACTCTGTTGCAGAAGCCAACTCTGACCCAGCATAGCAAAGAAACCGGCTCTGAACACTTAGAGAAGGATTTGCCTGCGTGAATAAATCTGTCTGCAAATCTGTGCAATGCCTTACCTTTCACCCTTACCTCCTTTCAAATCATTGGAAACTAGGCAAGAGAGGTTCCTTCTCGCTCAAAAGAGAGACCTGAAGCAGCTCAGGTGAACTGTGCCCTAATATTTCCTCTTCTCTCCACTGATGAAACAAGCCAGGGCCAAATTCCTCCATTACCTGCAGGTGTCTAACCACAGGAATCTCACCACCACCACCTGTGTGGCTCCCAGCAGACATTTATCCTGTTGCTAGAATTTTATTTCTGCAATGCTCCTGGCTCCTGGCTGTTTTAGCTGGCAGGCCTGCCTACCCAGCTGCAGAGTGAACCTGCAGCTGCAATAAGCAGAGTGCATGCAGCCAACACTCTCTCCCTTCCAAGGTGGCTTTTGTCACCTATTTGCCTGTTTTCACAGCGGCCACAGGCAAAGTGTCAGTTTGCAACAGGCTGTGGGGACAGGTTTTTGAGCCCCAACACAATTCTCAGCTTCTGCAGTAGGGAGAGCTTGTGGGAGGCCAGCCCACATCGAGGGAAAGAGTCGGGACTGGCTGTAGAGTGGGAGGCATGCAGGACCAGCACAAGCTCGATGCATTTTCAGCAGCAAGGCAGGGGATAGACATAGTGGGGGGCCGACACCATACATCCCATAATGCTTTGTGCAAGAAACAAGTGACAAATGTAGGGCAGGGGGGGTGGTGTGCGACCCCCCCCCCCCCCCCCCCCCCCCCCCTCCAAGCTGATCCTGTGCCATGGGATGTCGGGGTATGGCAGCTGAGCCGGGCTTAGCTGCCTCCCGGGATTTAGTGTCAGTGCGGCAGCATGGGCAGAAATTAGCACAGGGCTGAGGATTTTCTTTTGGCAGATGCCAGGAGAACTGGAGCGGCTCAGGGAAGAAAAGTGCTGAAGGGTTCCTTCCCCTCCACCCATTTCTTCAATGGAAAATGAAATCTTACATTTAGAAATGGAAATTTTGATTTCCAGCGGTATGTAAGAAACCAGAGGCAGAGGAAATGCTGATTAAAAAGCCAGTCTGTAACCTTAACGTGTTTGCTCGTTGTGCAGCGATGATTGCCCTGCCGGTGGCGGGAAGATACATGTTTCCAATTGTAAAGGGCCCACGGTCACCGGGGAGCCGACAATATTCTTATCAGCAACAGACGGTACAGTTACTGAAAATCCTCTCCAGTAATGACCGACTTTTCCGAGCTGAGGCAGCAAGTGTGATGAGCACAGAATTCACACGCAAAGTAGGGCTTTTAATTATTCACGGCTCCATATTCTCCAGAGCTATGCAAACCCGAATCACTTGCTTTGTAGATCCCCGATGCCGAAAACCTCCACAGCTGAATGAAGCCAAGGTCACTGTGACCTTCCTCCCCCTTCCCGAGGCTGCACAGCCCTACGCTATCCCTTTCCTTCTCGTCTGAAAGCCCGGGGCTCCTCTCGGGTGACTCCCCGGAGCCATCGGTGTGCCAGGCGCTCGTCCCCGCGCCGGGGTTCACCTGCCACCTAGCGGGGCTTCCCCATCCCTGCGGCTGCCTCCGCTTTTTCCCTCTCCCGGGCGGGCAGCGCGGCAAAGCCCGGGGAGGCGTGAGCCGCGGGAAGCCGCGCACGGAGCGGGCGCTCACCGGGACTGCGGGTGCGTTCCCACACGGGGGGTGCGCACCGGCGGGGTGCCTGCGCATCGGGGGGGGGGGGGGGGGGGGGGGGGGGGGGGTTGGGGTGGGGGTGTCTTTTGGGGATGGGAGGGGAATAGTGGGAAATGGAGGGGGTGTGCACCGACCGGGAGGAGTGCAAGTTCAGGGGGTAGGGGCACGGAGGGGGCGCGCTCCCGGGCGGCTGTGCCCGGGCGTGCGTGTTCGTGCCGGCGGGGTCTGTGCACGGACGGAGGGGAGGCTCGGGGAGGGGCGTGTACGGAGCGGGGTGCGGGCACCAGGGTGCGTGTCCGTGTGGGGGGTATTCCTCGGGGGAGTGGGAAGCGTGCAAGCCCCCAGAGCCGGACGGGGCGGGCAGGGCCGGTGCTGGGGGCGGCGCCTCCCGGCGGGGCGGGCGCGGCGGAGCGGAGCGGAGCGAGCGCCGCCTTCCCGGGGCCGCGGGGCGGGCCGGGCTCGGCCTCCCGCTCGGGCCTTGCGTGCTCGGGCCTGGCCGCGCCGGGAGAAGCGGCCATGGAGGCGGCGGGCGGCGGCGGAGCGGCGGGCGGCATCGCCCTGCACGACTTCAGCGGGCAGCTGGGCGAGCAGCGGGTGCACTTCCACGCCATGCGGCTGCGGGACTCGCTCTTCCTCTGGGTGGGCGCCGCGCCCGCCCTGGCCAGCCTGGCCGTCGCCATGTGCAGCCCCCGTGTGAGTGTCGCCGCCGGGGTCCCGCCCGCCCCCCGGAGCCCCGCGGCGCTGGGGGACGGCCCCGCCGCCTCCACCCCGCGCCGCCGGGACTAAGCCGTGCCCTGTGCTGTGCTCCGCTTGCAGGACAGCATCCCGGTGGCCGCCTCGCTCCTGGGGGACCCCTCGGACACCGCCTCCTCCTGCCTGGCGCAGCGCTTGGGTAGGTGCGGGGGCGCGCTGCGGGGAGCCGCCTCCCGCCGGGAACGCGCGGGTCGGGACCGGGCCGTGCCTCTCTGGTGGCCCTGAGCCGCCAGCCCGGGCCGGGTGCGTGCAGAGGGATGCGGTGCGCGCTGCCCCGGCCGCAGAGCCTGCAGTGCTGCGGGTTGCGGCAGCTTCCATGCAATCCACCGATTCACTTTTATTTTCTCGTCCGTGTACGAGTCTGCGGCGCCTGAGTCAGCGGCCTTGGGCACGCTGTGCACTACCAGAAGTGAATTATTTGATATCCTTATCCTGGCTTTGGGTGCAGGGCGGGGGCAGCACATGCTGCGCCTGTCGAGTGGGGTTTCAAGTGATCTCCTCTCTAGCTGTGACACTGCTGTGCTGGTGGGCAAGGTGGCTGTCGTGCTAGGCACGTGCATTTTACCTGAAGATGAAGCCAACCCTCATCACATCTTGCACCTTTTAGCCCCCACATTCCAAGAAGTTCTGGCTTGGGAAGCCCAGGGTTGTCTCACAGATGCCTGGGCTTGATCTGATTGACCCAAATGGGCACCGCTCGGATGCTTCCTTTTCCATCAAGTGCAGTGTGCTACAGCTACTGCAGTAGCTGAAATCCTGAACCTTAAAGACAGCTTGCAAACTCCCATGTCCATACTAAAAAGATGAAAAATACACGGCCTAGTACATCCTAGCACCTTCACAGCTCTGACAGCTGTGTCATGCTGGTTGCTCATCATCACCCACCAGTGGCTGATGCAGCTCCAAGCTACTGATGTGCTTGTTCCCAAGTTTTAAAAGCAACATGCTGAGCTGCTCAGTCTCACCTTACTTCCTCTGTTTCAGATGGAAAGGCCACAGAATTATTAATGATCTGTGTGCTGATCTCCATTTCAGATAGTATGTCCTGAGTTTGTATTGTCAGGCACTTTCATGAGTCTACAACACCTTCTTCTCCATGGCCTCATATAAACTAGGGTTGCTCACAAGACTAATCTTTGAAAAATGGTGTTAGTATCTTTTCTTTTTCACAATAACTTTATGAATGAGACTGTTTTAGTTGACCCTGGTGGCACAGTTTTCTCTACACACTGAGTTCAGTCCATTCCACCTCAAGTAATAATTTTATGGGGTACCATATAACACAGCTTTATGTGTAATTAGTGTCTTATCCTTAGGAAGTCAGTAAAAATGTAGTCAGAGAGGATTTATTTGGGATAAAGTGTAATAGCTTATTCCACTTTCCATTTGGTCTCCTTGTCACTCATTTCTTCTGAATCTTGCTCTAATCTTCTGTGTAGCATTGCAGCCCAGCTGACAGCTCTAAGTTATCTTAGTGATTGCCATACTCCTTTTGTTTGTTTGGTTGGTTTTTTTGGTACATGTGCTTGCTATCTCTCCTAAAGGATTTATTACATGTTTCGTAGCTGAAGTTCATAATAACTTGCCATTTCTTCCATTAGCTCTTTCAGTGTTCTAGGACAGAGGCTGCTTGAGTCACCTGACTTTTCTCATAGTGAGTTGTCTCAATTTTGCTGCCTTTTTTTCTTATTTGTTTTTTTTTTTTTTTTTTTTCTTAAGGTGCTTTTATTATTTGCATTCCTAATTTCCCATACTTTGTTACTGAGAACTGATACTGTTGCTTGGTACTGGTCTATAGGTTACTCTTTATCCTTGCACTATAATGCACCTCCCTATTTTCTTTTTCTTTGAGCGCTCTAGGTGCCTTGTTATTTCATCTTAAATTTCTCAGCCAGTTGTGGCCCAGCTAGGCTTTTGGTCCACATTCCTCTGGATCCATGACATCTATCCACTGGGTTGCAGGTTTCCTTGCCAGTCAGCTCCTTTCATATTATTTTTGTATACTGTTCTTGCTTGTGTGATCCTGGTTAAGGTATATTATTTTGAGAAAGATTTGTAGACCTTTTGCACCTTTGGCTCAAAGGGGAAAGTCAATCATACACTTATGGCTTTGAATAGTTATGTGCTTGCTCTTTACCTGAGCTTCAGGGAAAAGAAATACATCTTTTTGAAATCTCATACCATCGTCTTTAGCCTGGCTTTTGAAAGTCCAGCAATTTAGGTCAACTCATGGTCACTTAGTCCAAATTTATTTATTTATTTATCTATTTTTTAATTTATTTATCCCAAGACCAGTGGATCTGCAAGATCATCAACAAACGTCCCTTATCTTTGTTTCACAAAGTGCTTGGTAAGGAAATCTGTGCTCCACCTCAGTTAGAAATGCCTACCCAGCTTTGCTGTTGTTGGTGTTTAGTTTCTCTCTGGGAATTTAAATCCCTGTTACTCCCACACAAGTTGTAAAAGCAGAGATGCTATTCACAGCCAAATCTGACTTGTAGTTGTACTTCCAAGGTAGCCTTTTTAACCATGACATGTGGTAACCTTCAGGCAGGCAGTTTTTCTCCACTTTCCTCCCCCCACCATGATTGTCACCCTTTTTTCTGTGCAGTTTCTTGTCTCCACAGGCACTAGCAGGAGCAGCATGTGGTGCCATTTGCACATAACTATTTCTATTTCTTACGCGTGCCAGTCGCATTCCATCATCTGCCATGTGTTCCTGCAATGCCAGGTTTCCTGCCCTGGAGCAGGAGTTTCAGTGCTGCTGTGCATCACAGTGCACTCATTCTCCTTGTGTTTTCTGGATAGTTTGGTAGGGGTCCTAGCCACAACAGCTGCATTTCGTGTGTTGGCTCTATCTCCTTCCTTATCTCTGATTTTTTTTTTCTGTTGCTGAAGACACATGTACTTCATTCTCATTCCTCTTCCTACATAAATCTGTCTATATCTGCTTGTATGAGGTGCAGGGACTGTTTCCCACCACCCTGCCTGATTGCTTTGGCACAAGATGTCCCTCACTAGTCAATAGACCCAAATTCTAAGAGTGTTTCCTGTAGAACACTGTAGGCCAATTCTTGAGGAAGTCCTTGTCCATTAGTGCCTCCCTCATGTGCATATCCTGAAATCACAGTGCTTTGGGCTGCAGTACTGATTAGTGCCATGTCTTCAATCTTCCTTTTGTAGGGACTGGCAGACTCTTGGTGAAAATCACCTCAACCTTTTTTTTGAGTATTTCTCACCTGGGCACTTGTCACTTTCATCACCTCTTTTCCAGCATAAATAGTCTACAAAATCATGTCTAACATTTGTCCCGCCTCTTCTGCTCCTGCTGGGCTCCTCTTCAAGCTTTGGTTTGGGCCTTTGCTCTGTACATGAAGTTGTAGAAGCAGATCTGTGCTGCTGTAGTTTCTCCTGGCACTCAGCACATCCCGGGCGATGGCTGTCAAGGATGTTTTTCCTCCACTTTGAAGAGCCAGTGGAACAGAGGTTATTAACCAGACTGCATGGGAGGCAGACCTGCTGGAGGGCTTTTTAGGTGAGCCTTGTCCTTTTCAGTTTTCTGCTTTACTCTGAAGCTGCAGATGGTCTTCCACAGAGGCATGAGATCTGTCCTCTTTTGTCCTTTCCGCAGGAGTGCACATGTCCGACTGAATCCTCAGGAAGCAGGGACAGAAAAGGTCCCCCTGCCCCTCAGAGCTGGGCCAGAACCCTGGGAGCAGAGGTCCTTGGCACAGGCAGCCCAGAGGGACTCCCAGATTCACACTGTTCCTGGGAATTGGAGCAGCATCCCAGAGACTCTATAGGCAAACATAATTAACAAGTTGCGTTTTGACACTGCAGTGCACTCCTATAGTTTTGTTAGCTAGGATAACAGCGTTAATTAGTTCAGAATTAGCATTGCATTCATTTAGGGCATGATGATGAAGCACTAGTGCTTACAAAACATGCTGCTTTGTACCACAAAAATTTCCTGCCAGGTGCTGATTTTTGCAATCAGAGCACCACGCTGCATTATATCAGCATTTTGTAGTGCCAAGCATTAAAAGGCAAATGAATCCTTGCATTTCAGAAGCAGCTCTGCTTACGGAGTTAGGAAGCTGGTAACCTGTTAGGATAGAAAATAATAAAAAAATCATTTGCATAACCAAAATGCCTTTAAGGAGGTAACTACATATATATGTATGTATAGGTTTCTGTATTTAACTATTTAGTTTCTTATTTAGAAAGGATTAAAATCTTAGAAGTCCGAGTTTCTCTATTTTGAAGTGTTAAAAATTCAGATGACATTTTTGAATATTCAGCAGAACAGTCTGATGTGTGTCTGGGGTCATTAGCTCCCAGCTCATTCTTGGACAAGAATATCTCGTGACCTAAATACTATTTCTTGTCTTCTATTTTATACAACTCAATTTAAATTTAGTGCCTATTTTTCCTGTATGGTGCTTACATTTTTCAAAACATTTAGCTTCAGTAATATATAAGGAGAGCCACAAATTTGCTATATTACCATGGTAAAATCTAAGTAGGATGGCATTTTATTTATAAAACACTTCTTGGTGTTATCTCTTCTACTCTGATAATTAAGTGTTCTTGTCCCACTGGACAGTTTTTTTGTCACTGTTAATTAGCTCTGTCATGGAAGGCAGCCCTTAATTTTGCAGCACCTCTCTCTAGGTACTTATCATTACAGTAGCCTGGAACTTGTGCTTGGCTTCATCATGTTCAGCAAAGGCTCTCCAGCCTCTTGGGGCATTCATGGACCCTGTATGAAAAAAGGTTAATGGAAACAAAATTGATAGCAAGCTTAGACAGAACTGGTGCATAGCTTTTTGGGGCCTTTTAAGGCTTATGAACCTTTTAAGGTTCATTTAAAAAACAGAATTAATTTGGGCCCAATGACTTTCTTGAGCACTTTCCCTCTAATGTTTTACAAACTCTGAATTTCAGTGCTAAGAGTCCATTACAGTCTGTGGTGTCACTTACAATGTAAGATAGTTAAGATGTGTCCAAAAGTCCACTACAAGCTCTGCAAGGCTCTCCAGTGGCTCGTGGTGTCTTGTGTCAGGTCAAAAACTAGTTGACAGTCACCAGTCTTATATTGTTCACTTCTGTGATGTGTAAAATCTTGCCCAGCTCCCCAGTGGTGAGAGACTTGTTCTGCTTTTCATTTATAACTGCACCCAGCACAGCAAGAGTGGAGAACATCTTAGAAATCTGCATGATGTGGCTTTTTTAGAGGCTTGCTCAAGTACCATAATCACTTTTATACAAGAATAAACTCTGACTGACTACTCTGTTTTGTGTTTTAGCCAGCAAGACCAAAAAGCAGATATTTGTCAGCTACAATCTTCAAAACACAGACAGCAATTTCACCTTACTCATAGAAAACAGGATCAAAGAAGAAATGACAGCTTTTCCAGACAAGTTCTGATTGTACATCATTGTAAAAGAAGATAGTTTTGTTTCAGGAAAACTTACTGCAATTTTCACACTGACATTAAGTTAGTACATTTCTTTTGTATTATTTCAATTGAATTTGTGGTTATTAAATATTAAATACACTTGACTAGGTTTTTTTTTTTTTTTTCAAATGGAATTTGAATTTTCAAAGCAATTTTTTTTTTGCTACCCTGCCAAGTAGGATAGCAAATGGATGCTGCAATGGATGATCATGATTGATAAAGTGCACGTGGTGTATGGCCTCTACACAGTACTGGGATCTGATGGCAAATCGGTTCCAAATGCTATCTGTACAAATAGTCTACTGTGTACTAGCACTGAACATAGTGTAGCAGCTTTTAGCATTCAAATAAAGAAACCCCACCTTTTTGTATGGTGAAGCTGTGACATGAGTGTTACATTTGTCCTTTTAGCCCCTCTTGGTTGTAGTACTGGTGCTAAACAATGGATTTCCTCCCAGCCCTTGGGCATTCAGAATGTGAGAAGGATTTCACAAAGGGGTATTTATGCATCCCTGAGGACTACATAGAAGGAAAAAGCACAAGCCATGTTCTGGAGCAATAGATAAACCTGTCAGGCTGCTAGAAGAGCATCACATGTAAATTGAGCATATACATAAAATCAGAGAGGTCTACCACCATGACCACCAGTGAAAAGCCATCCTGCTGCTACATCTCTGGGCTTATTTTCAGGTAGGATGGGTATCTTTACTAAGGCAGATCCATTGGCTGTTTTGTTTAATGAGATAGCAGCCAGAAGTTAACTATCCAGGTTTGCCAGGGTTTTGATGTTTGTTTTTTTTTTTTTTCTTTCGTTCCGAGTTTAGCCCTGACTCAAGTTCAAGCACCAGCTTCTGATACAAACCAAAACTACTAAACTACTGGTGCTGCTTCTAGACAACTGCCCTAAGCACCTACAGAAGAGTGATGGATTTACCTTGCTGTGGTGCCACAATCAGCAATTAAAAAGTGTAACTGAGAGGCTGCTGCTGTAGAAGGCACAGCTGCTGAGCCTCTTGTCCAAAAGGGTTTGAACACCCAGTGGGCTTCAATGTCTCAGATTTGGTGTGGGTGCAGAGGGCCCCTCCTTACCTGTGGGAACAGCTACCTGTCCTTGGCTGCAGTTCAAGATCAGAATAGCAAAAAGCAACTGTTGAAGGGTATTTTCTTTTTAATTTACACCACAAGGAAACAGAGTCAACTATGCTTCCGTAATTGACTGTAAAGGATAATTACTTGCAAATCAATGTGCTATTTTAATTAGCCTGATTTACAAACAGCTCATTCAGTTTGTAGAGCAGGGTAGGGCTATTTGCTGAGGCATCAGCTGCTGTTGGGTATTTGAGAAGTCACTGCAAGGGAGCCAGACCAGGGAGAGCAAACTGATGGGACAACATCATTTTATTCTGTACATTTACATACAAAGTTCTTCTCAGTAGGTACAACAGATGTAACATCATGCAGACATTTAGCTTGTAAGACTGTTTTCAGTACTTGATTTAAGCTTGTGCTATGAGGAAGCACCACCAGACTATTCATGATCAAAACATACAGTAACACGATTCTTTAAAACTTCATCAGAAACTGAAATGGGGAGGGAGATCTCGCCCACTAGACAAAACACACCTTACTCCTTTCCCAAAACATTTTACACAATACATTTAAAATGAGGTTTGTAATTTCATTTTTTTTCTTAAAAAATAATAAAAAAAAAGTTACAGTGGGGGAGATCATCCCTCCACTCAATAGTGTTGTCTTATGTGCCAGCTACAGGCGCAACTTGACTTGACATTCACAGAGTTCAGTTAATGGCACTTCTGCTTCCAATTTGGTGACCAATCAAGTGTTTGTCTCCAGGAAGTGGCAACAGTTAAGTAAAATACTTCCACTAAAAACGACAACAACAAAAAAAGCCTGCTCAGTGAAACCCAAAAGTAAATCACACAACCCCCTTTCAGAGTGGCCACAAAACACTTGCAAACAGGTGTTATCTGTTTGCAGTGTGTCTGGCAACAAAAGCAGTACTGAAATCTTACAAGGGGGACAAAACCCCCAAGATCAAGCATAATGTCACTTCACATTTTTGTTTGAACTTACGAAGATGGAGAAAGCCCTTAAATGGTAAACCCAAAGAAAAATCTACTGATGGGCTTAGAGGTTACTGAAGGATCACAGAAAAAGGCCAAAAATGGACAAGACAGCTTGGACTGCTTCCCCTGCTGTGGTGGCCAGAAAGAGCCGCCTGAGAAAAGCCTTTCCTGGTGATGGCTGCAGAGGAGACATGGCCGAGGAGCCAATGGTGCAGCAGGCTGGGACCCCAGCAGAGAGCCCTGTCCCGCTGCGGGACTAGACAAGGCAGGGCAAGCATCCCCACACTTCCTTTCTGCCCTGCTGCATCACCTGGTACTTGGCTCCTCCACACAAGACAGGTTTAGTGAAAGCTTTCCAACTCCATGAGCATGTGTGGAAGAACATAATCATCACAGAAGTGTTCATGTTTTCAGGAAAAGGAGCAAAACTAGAACTGCCAAGGCAGGAAGTTAGTTTTTGCTTTATTGTCGTGACAGAGGCAGAGGGCCAGACTGACTAGAGAAGCTGGGGGTCCCTTCATTGCAGATCAGTACCGACTACCTGGTTTCAAGCAAGAAAGCAGCAGATCAAATCAACTTCATAAGATTCTTTTCTTAACAAAAAAAAAAAAAAATCGCTGCATGTTCCTGTCACCTAATGTATTCACTATCTAAATGTTGATATGTTTAAACAAGTATTCTTTTCCCTGTGCCTGTCATCGGAGAGCAGCCACCAGAATAGGAAACGATAAAGCGCTGTGGACAGCAGCGGTGAGCTCACCAGGAGCACTGACAGTGCTGGAAGCAGCCGGGTTCACAGGCCTGTGGATGGTCTGCAAGAGCTGTACCGCAGCTTGAGCACACGGGCCACGAAGAAGTCCACGAAGGAAGGAGCCACTGGCTCCGCAGCACGATGGACGGCAGGGTGCTGCTTTCTGCCTCTGTGCTCGCACCTTCTCCTCTCTCAGGCCCTTTCTCTCTTCCCTGGAGCCTTGTTTTGCTTCTTCAGCTTTTTGTTGTGAACCCATTTCTTTCGTCCCCGAATGTGTGTGGCTTGCAACAAGCATCTCACATCGAAGGCAAAAGGTATTGCACAAATTTGGCGTGTGAATACTGCACGAGTGGGGAAGGGCTGGGTTCTTTCCTCAGGTGAACACAGACTGCAAAGGTCTCGGCACAGAACAAAAAGAAGCAGCCGCACTCAAGCCTGACAATAAAACTTGAGTGTAAGGAAGATCAGGCTCTTGCTGTCACAGCAAGTTTAACAAAGGTGATAAAAACCAGCAGTGTAACTCTGGGCGAAACTACCATCAACTGGTCCAGTGTTTCTTACCAGGCTCAAGAAGAACCCAAATGTCCACATCATCCTCTGTAAAAATTAGCAGCTTTAGGACAACATTGTTACTCTGAACGCAACCGCCTCTGTTGCTTCTGCAGGTCTGCCTGTCCCCTTGCATCCATCAGCATCTGAGGCTGTGCTACCTTACTGCATGGCCTGCCGGGGAGCATGGATCTCTGATTTATTGGGAACTGTAAGAGGACATTGGCAGCCTAATGGAGGATGGAAATTGTTAGGTACAGTAGTTAATCGACAATATATACAGGAAGGGAGGAAGAGGGAGGGAAGGGAGTAGAGGAGAGTGCAGATGAGCACTTCTCCTGCATATGAATGCAAGATGTACATCAAACAAAGTGGCATCATACGGACAGTCAGTACAACATTGACATCCTGCTGCTCTGCTTGAACGTCTGCACTACCGAGCAATCACAAATGGATGGCCTGAGTGAGAAAGGAGAAGAGGGAGGGAGAGAGGGGAGAGTTAACTACAATGCAAGAAAGCTTTTTACAGAGTCCTTGCATTGAAATAGATCCTCACGATATTCTCTTGAGTGAGAACCGAAAGCCAATGGCCTAAGGAAATAATTTGGGGGCTGGAGGAGAGAAGTCAAGTGGCCACTGTCAAAGTGCCATCAGCACAGCAGGAGGTAAACTGGATGTTCACTTTGTGTAGAATTAATCAAATTTAAGTAAACTTTTTTCCTCAACTAAAATCTTACAAGAGCAGTCAGGAAAGTGGGGAAATAAGGGTGAGTTCATTGTATATTCTTGGGTCAGAACCAGAGCACATCTCTAAGAGCCCAAGACAGCTCAGTAAGTCATTATTCACAGGCTATCAATTAATTCCTTTCCAACAGTCATTTAAGTGGTTTTCCCACTTAAATTGAAAACCCAAATTCTGGTTCTAAAAACACTTAAGACAATAAATACCAGGACACTCATTTCCCAGGAGCAGATATCCCAGCTATGCTGCCTTTTGGAATAAAGGTATAGATCATTGCCCATGCTCCTTACTATTTATCATTGCTGGTCTATGCTTTTTTCCTGGAGCAGTCAAAGGTCCTGGGCCTCCTGATAATTATAACCATTCTAGGCAAAACTCATTTTTGCATCATTAGTCAAATAATTTGCATCATCTACATTACAATTAAGGACCAGTGGCAACCACCTAAAATAGATTAATATATTCTTAAAATGCAGAAAGCTGATTCTCATTGAAAAATCAGCTTGTTGGGGTAGGATTTTCTCCAATGCATTCAATGAAAACAAAAAAGGACTAATTTAGAAAGTAACTTTTAAGTGCACATGGGCTATAAACACAAATATAAGCTGCCTAAAATGCAGTCAGAGTTTGAGTCACAACAGGTTTTGCTTTGCTTTTTCTTCTTTTTTTCCCCCTGTTTTTTAGTGTATACAAACACAGCAGGCAATCTGGGCACTTGGACTTTCTAGACAGGCAGAAGAATGTTGCACAAGTCTAAGTCAATTCAACTTTGCAGTGAATCCCTCTTTCCTTTAAAGAAACACAAAAACAAAACAGAAAACAACACTCCCCCTCCCCCCATGGTTTCTTTCTTGGAATGGCTGCACCTCTTAAAAGATGGCTTCATTTTTGTGATCTATGAAGGGAAAAGGAAATAAAGTGCTTCTTGAGAATAAATCAAAATAAATATACATATTTAATGGCAGGAAAAAAAGAGTTCTGAAGGGCTACTGCCAGCCAGGTCTTTTCTCAAATGAGTCTTTTCCCCCAAAACTTTTCAAAAGTAATCTGCACAACTGTTGAAGATGCCAAAATTTGCTTTAGTAGCAGAGTTGAATTCCTCTAAGTTTGTGTCTGCTCCATCACTGGTTTGTAAAATCTGTGCAAAACACCTTTGCCCGAAGTGCAACTCCTCCCGCACAACAGCGTCAAATAAAATACAAAAGGAAGAGAAGAAATATAAGAAGGGAAAATAAAATAATTAAAAAAAAAAAGGAGAAGGAAAAAAATCCACCCAGTTACATCTACTTCATCCCGTTGGCAGTGGTGTTCTCCGAGATGCCGTCACTCACAGCTGCTGAGTCATGGAGGCCAGAGTAATCCTTGAGTTCAGAGTTTGTCAGGAGCAGGGGCTGCTCCCCCTTCTTGTGCGGCAGGAGGGGCTGCCGGGTGTAATGTTCCCCATCCGGGATGTTCTCGGGCAGGTGCTGGTTCTTGCTCTCAGGCAGCAGCAGGATGCAGATGATGCAGATGAGTGTGCAGCAGGCGAAGATGACGTGGTGGAGGAAGTAACCTTTCTGGTTGTGGAGCTCCATGATGGGGGCGGTCAGGCGGCCGAAGCCCGCGCTGGCCAGCACCAGCCCCAGCCCGCCACCCCTGCAAACACAAGCAGAGGGGGAAATGATTACACCCAAGGATCATTTCACACCCATTTAACTGCCCCCACATAAGAAGATAAACTTATCTTTACCATGTGGGTGTGTAGACACCACACTAAAGTACTCCCAGTTCCAAGTATGCCCACATTCAGTGAGGGAAAACCAGATTTTGCTTAGCGTGCCACCCTTCTCCACTTAGACAAGACACACCAAGGAGCAGTAAGTGCAGAAGTCAATTTTGGCTGCCTCTAAAGTATCTGGCACCATTCAGCAGTGGAGGCAGGAGATTAGACTTTACAAGTTACTGCCTTGATCCATTATACCAAACACTGAGTGCTGGAATATTTTCTACATAAAATCATGTTATGGCTGGAACTTCTCAACACACTGGAGATGTAACAAAATGAATAATTTTCAGAAAAAAAAAAAGTGAAAACAAAAGAAGTGAAAAACAGACTCTTTCCCCAGCTAGAGGCACAGAAGCTGCTTGTGAAAGGCCAGTTCAGTGCTGTCTCCTGATGCTTGGCTATGCAAGCAAACTCTCTTGCAATTCCTTGTCTTGCTCATCAGCATCTCTCCAGAGCCTGGCGCAGGAGGCCTGGCACACCTCACAGTCCTGGGGCTGTCTCTGCTGGGTGCACCCACACAGAAGTGGCACTGCAGGTGTTTCTTTGGGGCAGGCCATACCCTCCCCTGCTGTGACACAACTGAGGTCTCCTGCCAGCAGAGTGTCGTCCTTAAATGACTCATTTTAACAAAATCTGTGAGAGTGGCAGCTCCTGCTTCATTTTCCAAAGACTGCTGCCTGCAGAGGGAGACCTCTCTGTGAGTTTAATCCTTGGCACCCTGCTTCCCCACCAAGCCTGTGAGGGCAACACACTTCCTACTCTTCCTCTGGGAGATGCCATCCATTCCCAAACCCTCTGCAGATCAGAGGGGTTCAGTACCTGGCCCAAGGCAGAACTGTTACTATCAACAAAAATTGGCCCTTACAGAAGACGGCTTGCAGAAGGCAAATGGACTGCTTTATGTCAAATATTTGGCATAAAACCAGATTCCTTGACTATTAAGCACCCTGGAAATCACTGTACAAATAAACCTACAAATGCCAAATTCACTCAGCCAACCACAGTGTTAAAGCTAATCTTCACTCAATCCTTTCCAAAATCCACTGCTGCTTACTTGACAGCTGAAGGACAGCAAACATGGGCTTCAAAAGATGCTCTTGGGACACTGACTGGATCAAAAATTCACATATGTATCTTCCAGTTCTTCAGACTCAGCAGAGCATCTTTCACAGACAGCAGTGACTTCCCCAAATGCTGCAAAAGCCCTTATTAAAAACTCGCCAGCTTTCCGATGGCAATTTAGAAACCCAGCTGAATGCAACTATTGTGCAACTGGCCTCCCTGCAACTTCATTAATACACTCACATGAGTAATTGACACAACCAGTCCCAAATGCATGGCAGATCTCTCTCCAAGCTGGCTCTGGAGCAACAAAAGCCCGGCTCATTTACATCAGTGATTGCAATGGCTAAATTGTATCTCAACCCCCCTGAGAAGGACCTGAGGTGAGTTTTAAATGCTGCTGGAGAAGGACATCAAGCAAGCTGAAAGAAAACGGGAAAAGGCAACAACAAAGAAGGCTCTGTCATTTATGGGTCAAGTGGCTTCAGATTTACAGGGGGGGAAAAAGTTTTTTCATATGACGTCAGTAATTAGAGTAGGCATTACTTTTTCCAGTGCCATCAAAACCTGGCAGAGGAAGGCTTGAAAGTACATTTCAGTGTGCGTCTTAAAAGGGCTTTCTTTAAGGTTTAGCTACATTGCAGATGTGAAATGTGAAGGAAAAAAAAAAGAGAAAATTGAAAGTAAAGGAATTTCTTGTTGTTTCCATGCACATCAGGAAAACAGCTATAGGGCAACAGAGGCAGCACGGTCATGATTCACACTGTTTTTGCAGGTGACAAGGGGCAGCAGGTGGAAAAGAAATACATTCTGAGTGCTTTGGGGCATTGCTCCTCCTCAGCACAAGGAATTCCACGGCAGGGGCCAGTGTCTGTATTTCAAACACTCTCCAGATGCAGAGTGGAGCCTGGAGAGGGAGCGTGAGGGCTGCTGGCACCCACAGGGAGTCCCAGCTTCCTCCCTTGCACTTCTGCCTGCCAGTGGCTGCTTTGGGGGGGCTTTCCTACAGCATGGCCCCATGGACGATCAATCAGGACCACTTTCCCAAAGCCTGCTTCCCCACTGACAGTGGGGAGGCATGGTTTGCATGAGGTTTATGGTCCTAAAGTGGGCAAATTGCAAAATTCAGAATTCTGTCCTCAGAAAGGTCCTGCTTGTTCATGGAGTTGAATTTCCTTGCTTTCTACCTCCATGTTTTGCCAGAGAGCAGCAAGACATCCTCACTGACATTCTAAGGGAAGGGTCTTGTCCTTCTCAGCACTCAGGAGAGCAGAGGATTGTTACTCCTGTCTTCAGACAGCCATGTGGTCAACACACAACGTGGCTCAGAGTACAAGTGAGCCAGAGAAATGCCCAGGAGAAAGGTGGCTTTGGGAGAATACCTGCAGAGCAGCCTCCTGCACAAAGCAGGGCCAGCACTGAAATCAGACCATATTTTCCAGCTCAGCCACTTCTCAATGTCAGTCCCTGAAAACCTCCACAGCTTTTCCCTGCCTGTACATAAGGGATATTTTGTGCACTCAGTCCTAGACCAGAGATTCAAGTAATACACCAGCACACCCTTGGATCATGGAGTAATACACCAGCACACCCATGGGAATCATGGAGCAAGCACCACCTCTGAGGAGCCAGGACTTATTCAGGTCCCAGTAAAGCCCTGCATCCCACTGTATTGAGGAATGCATTCAGTGCAGGTAGCTGGGTGGGCAAGGTGTGGTGTCAGCTGCAGAGCCCTGGGGGTGGGACCCCAAGATGAGAGGCTGTGAACTGGTGCAGAGCCTCTGTGTGAATGTGACTGAGCCGAGTGGCTCCTGGGTGGTCAGAAAGGAAAGTTTCCTCAACAACTGGAAATTTGGCTTGAGGCACCTGTTGATGGGAAAAAACCCTAATTCAGCCATTGCTGCCCGCTCTTGGGGTGCGTGGGCACAAAAGCAGGACACTGAGAGAAAAAGCCAGAACCATCTTCCACTTGATAGTAACTGAGAATGTGGAGGATGAGGAGAGGACATGCTGTATTTTGTTCAGCCTATTCCCATTTAGTAGACACAGAGGCTGTAGTGTGAAGATTATTCCATGTGGATTATCAGTGACACTTGGTGCTTTAATTCAGCATTTGCATGGAGGTGTGCACTGAAGTCCCGGGCACAAAGAAGGGTAGCTCCTGATGAAGCCCTCCTGTCTACTGCCAGGAAACTGGAGTGCAGTGCACAGATCCCAAGGACCCCTCTGTGTGGAATGCTCATGTTGCTGGAGCAGGTGTCACCTCTTGGTGACCAAAATCTGGCTGCTCTCCTCCTGGAACTGTTCATCTCAACACAACAGCAGGAGAGATGGATGGGTGCTGTGGGTTTGCTTTCATGCCACTGCTACCCCAGGTAATGGCAGTGCTATTTTCTGCTCTCAGGGATTTGCAGACAATGGATTTGATCAGGGAAAGCCCAGAGAAAGTCACAGTGCTCTCGTTGCCTTCCTTTTCCTTAAGGTTCCTTGAGATCCACCAAAAGCATATTAGCATCATACAATGGTTTGGGTTGGAAGGGACCTTAAAGATCATTTAGTTCCAACTCCCAAAGGCTATCCAGGGTAGCATTTTGGAAAGCAGGTTTTGAGGGAGTAGCCAGATCCCAGCAAAAGGCAAGACAGAAGGCAGCTTAAGCACACTGCTGTATGAGACAGATTTATGCACTGTCCTGAGTTACCTCTCCTAATTACAATCCTGAGGGGATCTTATTGTGGTGGTAGGATCACAAAGCAGTGCAGAGAGTCATCGTTTCTATAAATGAACAGGGACCCTGAGGCATATCTAGCTGTTGTCACTCGTCTGGTGTCACCCAGCAGAGTCACGGGAAGCAGAATTTTGGCTCCCAGCCAGGATTTTTTCCCCCTCCCTGTAGCAACATAAGTGATTTAAGGGGAAAAAAAAGCTTGCTAAGTTCAGACTGCACATCTGACCCTACTTGGCAGATTCTCTTCTGGCTGACATGGTCAATTCGTTATCTGTGTGTCTTTCAAACAGAGCCAAGGAGAAAATTAAAAAGGCATAAAAACACCAAACTGATTGACACCCACATAAATAAATAGCTGTTAGTGTTTCAGGCTGCTGTATAATCTCACTCCTCACAATGCCGTTTCCTGTGGAATTAATGTTATCCATAAAATACATTCACAAATTTAGATAGCCTGAAAAAAAAAGACCATGGAGCAAGGAGACTCTGGCTACTCAGACGACAGTTTTGCAATAATACTTTTGCAAAGTAGTTGAAAAGGCACGTAATTTGGAGGGGACAAAAAAAAAAAAAAAAGTATCCTCTTTCCTCCACTCTCTCTCCCTCCCACCCATATGACCTACATTCCTGGGAAATTCAGTGAAATCAGAGCAAACTTCTGAATTGCTGTGGCATTGCTGAAAGCATAATCCAGAACACAGAAGCACAACCTTTGTGCTGTGAAAGATAACAGTGCATGTTATCAAAATGGTACAAACCCCTGACCATACAAAGATGTGTTATGGGGAACTCTCCAACAAAGATAATTTGTCTGATTTCTCCTATTTCCCAGGATGAAAGTGCTCCTCTTTAGAAAAACTTTGAGCCTCTGCTAAGATAGGTCTGTATGTGAAGAGAAAGACAGCTTGATCTGCAATAAAGGCAGAGAGGCAGGCTCACAGAGGACTTCTATGCACCAAAAGCATTTACACCACATGTTTCAACACCTTCCTTCCACTGAAGCACCCCTGCAGCTGTCCTGGTTAACCTGCCCTATGGAGGCAGGGATTGCTGGCACCTATGCCCTCCTCTGCACTGTCCTGGAATTCCTCCTTTAATATCAAGATGCAGGCTCACCCGATTGCCGCTTGAACAAATCCCGCAGAGTTGGTGAAGCAATGACAATGTTCAACCACACAAACTGCTTCAGCTGAGTATTTAAGACCCTACCAAGCTGGAATTCATGTGCTGCCAGGCCTGCTGATCATCACCACGATGGGACACAAGGTGGAGCCATGGAAAACAAAGCCTCTCTATACACAGACACGAATTTACTTGCACAGACTGACTGCAGCCACTGCAAAAAGCAGCCCCCAAGTTGCTGTGAGGTCTCCAATTACGTGGGGCTTCCCCTCCCATACAATGTGTTAAGTTACACAGCCCATTATCAATTAAATAAGGATAATTTTGTCCCCAGCTTTTGAGGGGGGCTCCAAAGTCTCACCTGATTACTGTGGGTGTGATTTCAGCACAGAAGAACACGCTGAGGCTTCCAACAGCATGCGAAGAAAACATACCCACGATGGAAAATGCAACAGAGAATTTGTCTTTGACACTGTCACTCATACCTGGCAAGAAAAGTGTATTTATCAAAAGAAAGAATGAGGTCAAACTTCTAAGGAAGAAAACAATCAATGAAGTTTATATTATTCTTCTCCCTCAACAGGAATTTGAGTAATTTTGTAATACTAATTTAAAACTGGTATTTTGTAATACTATTTTAAAACTGGTATTTATAAAATCTATTCCCCAAGCACCTGAGATACAAACACACATGGAAAAAACCCATTATGTCATGCCAAAAATGGCAGTGATCTCTGATTTTTTATGCTCAGATACCATAGAAAAGGTAAAACCCATGAAAAAACAAAATCTTTGGCCAGTCTTTTAAGCACCAGCCTCTTTCCTCTCGTGTTTGACAAGTGGAGGCAGGCAGTGTTCCTCAAGCTGCCAAATATCCTGTACAGTGGGGCTTGGGCACTGGAGAGGCTTCCAGGACAAGAGAGGAAAGAACTAGAAGTGCTCCTATCTCTGTGCTAAGCCTCTGCATGTGATCAGTCTGCAACCTCTGTTGTAACTCCCAGCTTGACAACTCTGGGCAAGAGCAGCCGATGCCAAGGACGGCGAGGCACTCCTTAAGTTAGGGCTGCTTGCTCAATCCTTTCACAGCTGGATGGCAGCAAGGTTTCCAGGAGCAAACAGTGTCTATCAAGCACTTGCAGAAACCCCAGTAAATCTAAACAAAGCTCAAGGAAACTGTCTCTGGCCATGATGACAGTTCATCTCTCACTGGATCCCTGCTCTGGGATCTCTGACCAGGGTTGTACAAGCTCACGTGGCCTGTCCTGGCCAGCGAGGAGGCCACATCACTCACAGACACTATTGCACCATACAAGGGGAACACATCATGCCTGACAGGAGCACTGGGGAAAGGACTGGAACTTTGCAGCCAGTGCTCCCTCACCTTTCTACACACACATCCCAAGACATGCCCGAAGAAAGAACTGCTGTGTGCAGTCCCAAGCAGGCATACTGTCTGGCTTGGATCCACTGAAAATTAACACCTGCTTTTGTTCTTGCTGAACGTATCAGCTGTCAGGAGAGCAAAAGGTATTTGGGAGCTCTTTGGTTACATCTTCTGAGATGTGCTACAGCCTGCTCAGGGCTAATCTCTTTCTGCAACACACCCCAGGGCTGGGGGAGAGAGCAAATTCTGCCAGCTGATGAGGATGTGGGCACAGCACCTTGCAAACCACGGGTCTCTGGCCGCTCTTGCATAGCGGGTGAGGCTACACCACTGACCCCCTCAGGGAGTCAGGGCTGCTCAGCAGAACAGACCTTGGAAAAGCTGGGCAAGGACAGGTCCATTAAATCTGATACACAAAGGTACATTTTGTTCCCCTGTAGTTTGTTACTGCATTGCTCTTACAGTACTTCAGCTTGGGAAAGTATGTTTTAAGGTGTTTAACTCCCCTTAGTTAAAGAGTTCTTAAGGTGTTTTAGTCCCCTTTTCTATTCTGGAAAAAAAAAAAAAAGAAAATCTGAGATTCTTGAGCTGGGAATGTTGCTTCTCAGAAGGAGACTTTCTGAGAAAGCCTTACCCTGCATGTGAAACCTTGGGGCACGTCTGCACCCTCTCTTGACATGCAGCCTATGTGGAGGGGATGCTACATGAAGAGGCTGCGCATAGATGAGCAGGCCTGCCTATGAGTGGGGTCTCAAGGCACTGCACAGAAGTGGACATTCCCCCTTCACCCCCTTTGTGGCAGCAGCTCTGCTCTGGGTGCTTTGGCCCAGGCTTTTTAGATCTACCTGTTCCTGGGGGAGTGCTTCCCACATGATGCAGATTTGTCTGTAAATCATACCTGAGTCTGGAAGTTGACTGTATTTTCCAATCACTGGATCCAAGACCATGGAAGTCAGAGAAAGAAAAAAAAAAAAAGAGAAGAGAGAAAAACCAAGAACATACAGTTTTTATATGTTTACTTATCTGAAAAAAAAGGGTAAATCCCACATGCCATCCTAGCCCCACCCTCTGACTCCCAATTCCTTCCCGTGCCAAACCGGTCACATCTTTCCCTGGCCACCAGACAGGACATGCTGTTTCCAGGCACATCTCAGCTGGAGGACAGCATGCTAATGAGACAGTGATAACAAACCAGCAGTAAAGCATATTTAAAAGCCCCAGAATTACCACTGGGATTAACACAAAGGCCTCTTTGTTGTTAATGAAGGGGGAGAAGAGAAAATGCCCTCCTGCTGCTGCCCTGAGGGAATGGCCAACAGAAGCTTGGGTTAGAGAGCAAAATCTGGGCATCAGTACTGTCAGACTGGTGGGAGACCTATTCCTCTCCAAAAACATGAGCTGATGGTCCAAGTGTCACACTAGCCACCAATCCTAACACACAGGAGCACATGGCAGCACTGGGCAGCAAGGGGAAGGGCATCAGCACAAGCTGGGCACAGCTCTGCTGGTCATCTCCCACTCTGATTCTGTGACTTTCCAGGTGACACTCCAGAGCTCAGATGAGGCGTCAAACAAGGAGAGCTTCGAAGTCTGCTGCTGGTTTGTGGCTGGTGGAGAACACCCCTCTCTCTGTCTCTCACCATTCTCAAATTCTGATTTAATTTTCTGATTACACCCAAATTATGCTAAATTAAAACATGCAAGATGCTGTGACAGATTTCATAATAAACAGGGTCACTGCTTCTCTCCAAACAATGTCTAGTTCTTCTGAGGAAGAGGTGGCCATGGTCAAGAGTGGGAAGAACTGCTCTGAAGTTTGAGGCTGCCTTTCTCTCCTCACAAAGAAAAGAGTGAAGTTAGAAAGGCTGACAAGGGCACTGCATCGAAAGTGCCAGTGTAGCACAAATCACCTAAAGCCATGCCTGATCTTAGTTCTGGCAACTTGGCTCACAAAACCACCTGAACCTGTTATGGAAAATGCTGTAATAAGTCCTACAGGGTGTGGCCTCCCACCTCCCTTATCAATTTTTTTTAAAAAATGCAACCAGATTTTTGTGGCTCTGGAGCAGACCAAGGGCTCTGACACACTTTCTCTCAACTAAGCAAGCGTGTATTTATTGCCTCGTCAGCCTCAACATGCTTAAAATAAAAATTAAAATGTGCAAATTCAGTGTAGAGAGACCCTGATGGACACCCTCAGAAGAACATGGAGTTTTGGGAGGTTGCACACAGACACAGTGTAAATCTGCATGTGCATGGCTCAGTCCATCAACAGACATGGTGAGGTGCAGCCACGGGGCTTCCTCCCACTCTCAGCTGGGATTGCTGGACATGGTAAATATGGGCTCAAAGGGAATGTAAATATCTGTGCCGAGCTGGGAGCAAACACACACGATGCTGGAGTTTCCTCCATGTCATGAAAGAGGTTCCCTGTTTCCCTCCTACACTCCCACAAATAGCTTGTTTGCTAAAGGCGAACTTAGTAAATGCCTCCAGGAAACAGAGTCTGTAAATATGAACAATTCCTGTTGGCTCAGAGCTGCCCTCAGTATGCAAGAATGTGAAAGCCTTCCATCCTCAATGCAAAAAGCTCTTTCTTATTCAGGCCCTTAATTATTTCTAAATTTAGAAATTAAAACCAGCAAGAGCCAGTGTTCTGGTGTTCGTCTCATATCCAGTTTGTCCAAAGTAAGTCTCAACCCTCTTCCCCCTTCCTTGGGGTAGGGTTTTATGGGACAGGGGTCTAGTGATTACACACTGTGAGTATGGCAAAGCACATCCCACATTCCCTTTGCTTCAACACCTCTCTGATTCATCAAGTTCAACCTCCTTAACCAACAAAAAATGAAGAGAATGAAATAAAATTGAAAAAGGAAGGGGAGTATTTCTATAGCAGTTTTAATAGCAGCTCAAAAGGGCCAGACAAAAGTTACTGCCTGCAAAGGAAGAGGTGGGACACTCTCACTTTTTGCAGGAACAACCGTTTGAAATGCTGTGTCACTTCCCAGAATCATGTGTACACATTCACATGGACTATACACACACAGTGTGTTAAAAGCGGGGTCTTTCAGCTGCACGATTTCTGTGCTACCTTTTTATTACTTGCTCATAGCAAGGTGCTAAGAGCAGGCAGAGGACATACACCTACTGCTCTTAGCTTGGTTTAGAGGCCACTTGAGAAGCAGACTTGAGTGGGAAAGTTTTCCCTTCCCAATCTCGATACAGCTCTTACCCTGGCGGATGTTTCACTAAAATAAAATTGAAAGCGTTTCTTGTTTCCTTGTTTGTTTTCTTGGTGAAAACCGGATACAGCACCAAAGCTCAATAAGCTTCACCATGGGAATCATCCAGAATACAATGCCTTTTGTTAATGAGCCTGAGAAACAAGTGTTTGGGGAAACCTTCAAACAAATTCAGATTCTAAAACTATGCAGGTGTATCACATGACAAATCTGGGAAAGGCAAAGGAAATGCTAGCATTTCCGTGTCCCTTATTTGCATGGGAAGCTTGCGTGGTCCTGAAAAGCTCTAATCTCCAACTTACAGTTGAGAAGGCCCAGCTGCAGAAGTGATGCCAGAGCTGTAAGTATCATGAAGAGCAGGAGTCCTCCTCTCCTCCCCAGGAACCCGACCACAGGGCACATGGCCAGGCAGGATGCCAGCGCAATCCCAGCCATGGTGTAGTAGTCCGCATAGAAGTTGTGGGTAATCGCCATCTTCGCTTCGTGCCCCATCATACTTTTTGCAAAACAATGGTGTATGCCATAACCAGTCAGCCTGGAGGAAACAGGAGAGGGCAAGAGAGGCCATTGCTGAGAGGGCAGAACACATACTGCAATGTTATTCAGTGTGGGGAGGCATTAAGGCAGGAATAAAACACCTTAAGTTAAGAAACTTATCTCTGGGTGCTACTGTGAAAACAAGCATTGATAAAAAGAAGAAAAAAATCTCCATTCAACCAAATATTTGCTGACTTTATTAATATAGCTGCTGCTCATGGTATGATCAAGGCATGGGGAAACTTTAGAAGAACTCCTAGGTAGTGTGTGGTAGGTTTTCCCAGTGTATTTGAGAAATCCCATTCCAAGAGGAGCACATCTCTCTGTTCCCAGTGCACCTGCTGACAGTACAGAGCCAGCACTGCTACGACAAAGCAGCCTCTGTGCTTGGACAGCAAAACACCAGGAACTCCCACCTGCCTGTGGCATTTGGTCATACTGAATACAAGCATTACACCTCACTTCCCAAGCTAGCCTGTTAAAACTGAAAGCCCCTGAGAAAGGAGTATTTGAAGTTGTACGTGCTGCAATGATTATTACAATTATGAAACAATAAGATTTAATTCAGTCTACACATTTACACTGCCTTCATAGCAATGTGTCTCCTCCTCTTTAAAAATTTTCTTTGAGATGCCACTGATCAACATCTTACCATCACATTTCACACATCTTTCTCCTGTCTCACCCTGTGCCTCCAAAAAATAGAAAAGAAAAAAAAGGAAGAAAGAGAAGGGGGATGAAGGTACAAAAGTCTGATGAGAAGCCCCAGCTTCACCCCTGATGTGGTACAAAATAGTAGCAGGGGTGCAACAGGAGAGGTCAATGCTCTCAACTGCACCCATCACAGCTCAAGTACCTCTGCCAGGAAGAACCTCCTGTCCCTGGCACTTATGCAAGACAAATCTCCTGGCACAAATGAACAGTGCCTGAGAGAGTGGGAGGCACAGATCCAGGTCTCAAAAAAAAAAAAAAAAAGGCACTGATTACACTGATACACTTCTGTACTTCTGAAGTTCAGGAATTTGAAGCTCTATCAGTATAAACTGGGTATCAAAATAAGCATAGAAACAGCTGTAAGGACATGCAGACCCTGAGTGCATGACAGGCCATGGCCTGAGGAGCTTTTCTTGCAAACTTGTGAATCAATGATCTAGCTGAAAACCCCACCCTCAATACCAAACACCTTGACCCTGATAAAAACCTAATACAAGTGCTTCCTGTTACACAAAATTGACATTTGCATTGAATAACTAGATTATAGCTGACTCTTACCATAAGAGAAATATTTATCAGCAAAACAGTAGTAATAAAAAGGGCAGAGTTAACTAGCTTTTCTTCTGTCTTTCTCTTCTATGCATGCAAATACAGTTGCAGAAGTTACTATTGAGACCATGACCTATAAAGTAAATTATTTAATCATTTGAACTTGCTTCCCAGCCTGTTCCCTAAGAATTACTCTATTCTCTTCACTTGGTGAGCAGCTCAGAATAGTTACTTTTAAAACTAAATCCTTGTCTTCCTTAATTTCTTTTTGTTCCCTGCAAAAAACACCTTCTCCAAGAACTAAAAATTTAGCACAGCCCTGTCTACAGGAATAACAGAAGTAAAATTAATTTTTTTTTTCCACCCCTAAAAACAAACATGAAATCTATTTCCTCAGATGTACGCCTGCTTCATGCTCTGCTTGGATGCAAACAGCCTTCATGTGCTAATGCCAGAAATTATTTTTTGGACTACCTAGACCTGATTTAAGGAATTTCCAAATATGCAAATTAATGTGGGTGAGGGAGGAGGGGAGAATTCCCCACGTAAACAGTTTTCACAAATGCATTTAACACTGTCTATTAAATGTACTGGGTGAGCTTAAGAAGAAAGCACTCTTTCAGAACAGAGGTTGTCCCTCACTGGTGGGTGGAAGAGAGACACAAAACTCATAAAACCAGAGTTGATTCTGCAACCAATAACACTGGAGACTGATCCCTAAAATCTGTGTGCTTCTGGGTGACTATTTGCCCAGCATGGGGACTGTCTGCTCTGGGTGATGACCGATTCATGAGCTGGCTAACAGGAGTGAGGGCTGCAGAGTAGTGCCCTGAAGTGAGGAAGAAAAAGCCACGAGAGAGCTTCCTACTTTGAAACCCTGCAGAGAAAGAGGATTCCCAGCCTTCTCCAGCCCCACCTCCCATTTGAAAAGAAAACCATGAAAAATTCAAACGGGCATTTTATAAGATGGAAAAATTAGAAAATGCACTGCTGGTGCCCTTCCAGAATTTGCAAGCCAATGTATTTCCTCTTCACAAGGCATCAGTTCTGGACAGAAGATCTCAGAACCTGTAACCTGCAAAACCCTCAGGCTGAATCTTGTTTTTGCCCACATGAGCATGTCCAATCTGAAGCCTTAGGAGGCAAGCATCACATTGTCCTGTTGGAGACTGCACATTCTCCCTGTGACCCCCTGCACATAATTGGGGAGTGCTGAGGCACTTTGTAATCTGCCTTTAAAGACCCACCAAGCACAGCTGTTATACGAGGGAGCAGCTTGTATTTACTGGCAAGCAACATCTTCCTCTGCACCACAGCCCTATCAGATGTAAACAACTTGAACCTGTACTCCTGGGGCATGAATGGTTTCAGAACTCCCACCTGGGATGCCAAGCAGATGTCTGCATGCATGAGCACCTATCAGCACGTGGCCACACGGGACCACCGGTGACAGCAACACAATTGCAGCACGGCGCCTGAGAAGATGTGGTTCTGCTGCCTGAAACAGCCAGTGAGCTCCCCCACGTTTGCCACAAAAAATGAGGTTCCCTGCAACAGCTGGTGTTGTTCCAGGATCATTTATCAGAGATGTTGGTGTAGGGTCCCACAGTAGGAAATAGTGGAGCTCCCTCATCATTTCCCATTGCTGCTCCAATCCACTGACCACACAACTATTCAAACAAAGAGACTGGACTTACGAGTTCACACACAACACTACGATGTTTTTCCACAGGTTCCTCGTTCCCACCACTTTAACAATGCAGACTTTCTTCGGTCTCCTGGTGATTTCCTTTTCCAGCTCTGAAACAAACCAAATCAGAATTATCATTTCAATGAGGAGAATGAGAAGATTTACTTGTGAACTAAAATATTCTGAGGGATGTTCTGGAGAGCAGAACACTATTGATTACATTTACAGGAGCTATAAAAATGCTGAACTACCTGCCTAAAGTCCAGCACAGGTTCCTCCTTTTCTTCCAGGCTTCCCTTCATCTTCTTGGGGAAAAAGAACTAAGAATTCCTCCATACTCCAAACCTCCTCCCAGTTAAAAATGTGTATGTAAAGTGGGAGCAGTATAGAGCTTGACCCCAACAAGCAGGATAGCAAATTTCCTGAAGATCTTCAGGATTCTGTTAATTTTTAGAACCCTCTACAGGGAGCACTGCACTCGTGCAGCTACAGGCTCTGCTCCCATTGTGCAATGCATACCTAAAAAGCCATGGAAAGGACTGGAGCTCAAACTCATTTTTCATGGGTCATCTTTTGAAGTTTGTTCAAATGCAAGGCTCAGAATGCAGTGGCTAGGACATTATGTCAGCTCATCCATCTTCCACTCCACTCCCTTTTCAAATATTTAAATTTTTTCTGATGGATGTTCTCAACGTTAAGACATTTCCTTAAAGAAATATCATTGGGCATCAGCAGCTGTGGTGTCTTTGCATTTCAGAACTAAATCCCCACCACATTCTTCTGTTCTGGGCAGCTGCAGGTGAACTTTTCTTTGCAATGCTGAAATAACACTCAAGCCTTACAAACGTTGCCTCTGATACCCTTGTTGGCATGGGACAATAATGAAGGGCACTGCTTATTTCCCAATTATCATTGAGTTGGAGCTTGAACACCTACCTAAGCGTGCCAAAGCAGCCACTGTTTCCGAGCTACCAGATCAGTGGGCAACAAGTCCAATAAAAGCAGGAGAAGCTGTAGCTATAAAGAAGCATCACAAAAATAATGCCCACCGAGAGCACAGACTAGGTCTGTTTTCTGGGGTAAAGGCTTTCACTGTTGCTTTCTAGCCTGTGTGTTTAAAGGCAGCAGTGTGGCCCTGTTGTGAAGGGTGCATGAGTTCTCTTCGTGCATATGCAATGAGCTCGGGTGTCCTCAGTTGCCCACACTGGCCTGGCCTGCCCTGACCTCTGCCTTACTCTGCTGAATAGCAACTTCCTAAAGAGATGCAAGACAGGAGAAAATAAAAGCAAATTGGGGGCGGGGGGGGGGGGGGGGGGGGGGGGGGGGGGGGTGTAAAAAAAAAAAAAAAGCCACCTGAATTTACAAACGAAACAAAAACCAGCTATTATTTGAAAAGCGCATCAGAAAAATAAAAAAATCAAGCAAACACTATTTTCATGCAAATACTTGATCTATTAACTGCTCACAGGTCACTCCTGGTCTTCTCTCTAGAGTAATTACTGGGAAGGCTTCTGACAAAAGCAGCAAAGTGTATTTTACATTAGTGATTGTGTTTAGGCAGAACATTGCTATACTGCTTTCCTAACAACCTGATAATGGCCATTTCTCCCCAGAATCTATGCAGCATGAAGCACACAAAAGCAAAAAAACTCAGGTGGAGTAGAAGAAAAAATCAGTTAAATTAATATTTATATTACAGAAACCCTCTTCAGGCTCGGCAGAGGATCGGGGCCATATTAAAATATAAGCAATAATATAATTGGAGCGTAATCTTAAAGAACAAGGTCAAAACCATTTTTATAGCAAGATTCTAGCAAGGAATAAGTGGGAACAAAATAATTCAGAACAATGGAAGCAGTAAGATAAAACATAATTGTAAAGGCCATGATTGAGCCAAGGCCAAACTTTCTACAGCAAAAAAAAGTCAAAGCAAACACTAGAAGAAGCACAAGGGTTTTGAAAGGCTGTTGGTGGGTGTTTACTATTTCAGCTGAAGGGCAACAGTGAAAATCACTACCCAAACAACACATATCGCGCAGATTTCATGCAGACAAAAAGGTTCACTCAAACTAAGAATGACCAGATCTGGCCTATAAAGTAAAACATCTCATCCTCTGTCAGCAGAAGATACATATGCCATATTCTTCAGATTTTCCTAATCTGATAGGGTTTTTTGTTTGTTTGTTTCTCAGAGAAATTTTTATTTTTTTTCTTTCAAGACAGAGCGTAGACGTACTTGTAAATACATGCTGTGTAGAGCCACAACTTAATAAAATCAAGAGAAGCAATTATCAACTGGGCTACACTTTTCTTTGCAACCAAATGTTATTTTGCCCTCCACTCCTGCTTTGTTCATATATCAGGGCTTCCTATAATCCATATGTTCTTTGTTTATTGTCATGCTTCCTTCTCACCTGCACTCAGGCCCCCTCCTCTTAACCTTTCTCATCAATCAGTGCTTCTGATCTAGTTCCCACCAGTGTTTTTCACTGAGCTGCTGTTCTGCCCTCAAGTAAAGGCTCACTTGGTTGTGTGAACTGTCAAACAGCTCTTGTGTCAGCTGCAGTGAGGATCACACATGGCAGGGGAGCTCACCAATTCTCTACCCTACTCATGCAGCAGTCTTTCTGCAGTGGACCCTTAATTTGCTTTCATGGGGTTATACTCCATGGACACATCACAGCATTATACAAAAATGTCTAAATTCCAGATGTAACAGCATTACAAGCATTAAAAAAAAAAAGGAAAAAAAAAAAAGGAGGGGGTGAAAAAAAGGAAAAAAGACGAGGGAAAAAAAGAATCTGGTCTCAAACTTACACCAAAGAATGCAAACAGAACCTGGCTTTTTATTGACAGCCTTGTGATTCTACCAGCTATTTATGCCTCCACCCCTCTACGATGTTGTTAAAGCTCCAAATCTAAGTCACCTGTTTCAGATGAATGACTTGTCTCCAGGTCTCCAACACAATCCATCTTTCTGATGGCTTTCTCCCTCCTTTGCTTCTATGAATACTAGTGAGATATTCACCAAAAATCCCCCCTGCACTGCAAAATTAATGACCTGCAATAATCAAAATATCATTCCAATAGGAACAAAAGAGCTATAGGACTTGCAAAAAAGTCATCAGCTACAGAAATGGCTCTCACATAAGTGACCTGCTGTCTGGGAGCCTGCCTGCATGAAAGGACCTGCTCTGACTGACTTTGATGAGCATCAGGAGAGTGGCAGCTCTCAGGCTGACTTCATAGGTCAAAGTTAAAATATTACAAGTAAAGCCAAAGCCTATTAAACCTTATGAAAGCAAACTATTTCTCTCCCAGGACTAACACCAGAAAAGCTCCCTGTACCCCCAACTTACTTTTTGATTCTACACTGAAGTCACCAGTACAGAGGAATTAGCATTAAATGTTTCAGTTTTGATTTACCCAAAGGGAGAGTGTGGAACATAAAAATATTTCTACCCCTTTATTCAGTGGCCCCTAATAAGATTTCCCATACTCCAGAGCCCACACACACTCTAGGCTTCCTATTCAGGGACTCAGTAGGAAAACTGTCAACAGGCTAACTCTTTACATCTCAGTGGAAATTAGAACTATTACTGGCAGATTTTAAAAGTCTCATGGGAAGGGGAACCCTACCAGCTCCCAGCTTGCAAAGCTGCTGAATCTCAAGAGACCCTCTGCATTTCAGGAGCATGCCTTTCAAAATCAGAAAGTATCTTTAGAGCCTTCAGATGAAGCCACCCATCTCTGCATCACTTGGCATAGACAAAACAGACAAAAGCCCAAATCAAGTCACAGAAAAATTATGTCCAAAATGACAAGTGTCCTGTAGTGATGGACTTCTGCTGGATTTTTCTGGCTGCTAAACGATACTGTCAGTAGCTCTTTGAACATGAAAAGATCTATGGAAGCCTAGCACAGAGACTCAATCAATCCCTGGAGCATGACAGCTCTGCAGCAGGAGGTGGACCAGTCTGAAACACAGAGGTTAAGCAATCTATTCTCAGGCAGGCAGAGTTGCTGGTACAAAGGTTTATTTATACCTTGTGATACTTTTGTCCAGCTCTCAAGCCGTATACAGAAATTATGAGGTAGGTAAAATACTGACTGATGGGCAGAGAGCGATAAGGGATAGAAAAATAGAAATCATGAGTGGATGGCAGGACATTAGCAGTGGCATGACTCATTTCATTAAAAAAAACCCCACCAAACTTGTTTAATAATCTGAGTACGGAGCTTGGCAAAAATCTCAGAAA
This sequence comes from Motacilla alba alba, assembly GCF_015832195.1. Taxonomy (NCBI): domain Eukaryota; kingdom Metazoa; phylum Chordata; class Aves; order Passeriformes; family Motacillidae; genus Motacilla; species Motacilla alba. Next base: position 68,130,364 of record NC_052017.1, on the reverse strand, counting down.
GGTACCAGTAAGGTGTGCCGTGACAAAGTGAGGCACTACCTTACTATCAAAGGTAAGTACAATGCAAATGGGCTGTCAGAGGAACTGGGTGAGCTTGAGCTCCAGCATGTGGCAAAAGCAAGTGAAAACATGAAATACAATGCAAAATTCCCAGTGATTAAGGGGAAATGTTCCTGGTGTAAGATAAGCAAACCTGTGTTGGACTTGGTTATGTACTACTTGAACACAAGAGACTATATGGCACCAGTTTAATGCAGCCATAAGGTATTTGCAATTCAGACAATGAAATACTGGAATTCTTTTACAATTCTGGTCATCAATATTTAAGAAACTAAAGCTCCGGCAAGCCAGACTATTGTATTTATAAAAGGAGAGGAGATAGAGAACTTCATCTCAGTACAGGAATATGACTGCTCTCTTCTCATATAGCATGAGGAAAAAGAGATTTAAGATAGGTACAGACAGGACCAAATGGTTAAAGGAAAAAAGAACAAACCCAGACAGCTATAGCGTATTTGAATTGAATGCTGAAAAGTACCTGCAGTACAAGAGGAATATGAAGACTGGAATGGCTTTCTAACCAAAGCACCGGACATAAATACTAACAGCATTTAAAATGAACCTCCTTTCCGGAGAGCAACTCTGTAACCCTAGGAGAGTAACAGCTAAGAACTGATTGCAATGATTTATTTCAATCCTCTGTTTCTAATTACATTTTAAAAAGATTGAAAAGTCAGACATAAGGCTGCTGTTGCAATCTTCAGTTGCTCGTGTGCATTATGATACAGCATTTAGATGATCACACGTTAGTTTTTCCCCCAGAATGTTCACTGCAGTCATCCAAGAGGCAGGTATTAAAGACATCTCTGCCTTTCCCATTCAATATGTACCCCTCAGCCTCATTATCCAAACTTCCCAGTGAGTACAAAAAATCATAGATTTCCTTAGAGACATTCCTACAGTGCTGTCAGAATATATATGTACTTCATAAATGCAAATCTCTTGTACCACCTTCTTGTAAGAGTAACAGCAAACATTACTCCTGTTTTGTAAGCAGGGAGATAAAATAGAGAGGACTTGTGTCCAGAATGAGAAAAAAAATGCAGCAATACCCCTTGAAGGTGTTGATATAAATGCTCCCATCTTTCTGCAAATCAAGCCCCAGAATTACACACTAGAGACAGACACTGAATAAATTGTCATTAGTGACAGCACTGAAAGGGCCTGATTCCAGGGAAATCTCCATCATTGTACAAGAACATCCCTGACAGACCCAGAGAATGAGTACAGCTCTCCAGGAGGTATTATGCTTCATTTCCCCAACACTGTCCTTTTTCCTTCTGCAAGCCTCTGCCTCATTCACTACACACCTTCCAAATTCTGCAACAAATGAGGAACAGACAACAGCTTCATTCCCACATCATCGTCCATCCTATGCACTGATTCGTCCATCCTATGCCCTGTGGAAAAAATAGGTTGTAATCATGTTATTAAAGGCTGTGTCACCATGCCTTCATGCCAGGAGGCCAAGCAGGGGTTGCCCAGGCAACCTGACTTCTTGAATTTCCCAGAGCATGACTTGTCAATGCTTTCTAGCACCATCAGTGTTAAAAAAAACCCCAACAACACACAAAGAGCACCTCCAATGTCCTTGTGTGGAGCTGTGGCCATCAGGAAGTTGCAGGTACCCACACATGCATTGCTGCTCTTTGTTGTGGGAGCTATGGAGGGAACCTCAGCAAGCTGAGCAAGCGAGTTGGGCAGCAGGGAGGGGTGAAGCAAACATTTTAGGAGTGGATTTTGCAAAAGAAGAGTTCTAAGAATGAATCCTTGGGCTTGACAGCTTGCTCTGGAAGGAGGGGGAAGCGTATGATTGCAGCCTCTTTGGTCTCCATGCTCTAGCTCTCCTCTGTTCTTCCTCTACAGAATGTTCTTCCTCCATTGCTTTCCCCCAGTCCCTTGTTTCCCTTGCCTAAGTCCCCTCCAACTATCTTTATTCTTTGGTCCCATAATTTTTACAGTCTCTTATTTCCTCTCTTCTCTGGCCACTGGTCCCCTCTTACTGCTCTTCCACTTGATTCTCAAGGTCTCCCTCCTACCCTTCACATCCACATCCAGACTCACCAGTCCTCTCCCCTCTGGTGCCCGTGGCCTGGGGAAATGCCAGCAGCACCAGGGCTTGCTGCCAGCCCTCTGCACATGGTTCCTGGCCTGTAAAGCTGGCTCCTCTGGGAGCATAGGTAGCACTGTGCACAAAGAGCCAGTGTGCCAGCGGGGCACAAATCAACAGGCTGGAGTTCAGCCATCGAGAATCTGCAGAGGACTCAACTAGTGAGAAAGAATCACTCAAACTGAAATAGAGGTTGACAGCCCCCTCTTCTTTCTTTTTTTTTTCCCTTTAAATTTTCTAGCATATTTGGATCTTCCCAGTGGCATCAAAAGGCACATTCTCAGTAGGCACGCTCTCACCCTTTTCCCCCTGATCCCTCCAAAACCTGATACTGTCAGATATCACTGCTACCTTTGCTAAGGATACAGTCAGGGCTCTCCTTTTCCATTACTGTAGACCCAGCCAGTAGAAGAGGACCTAACTGACCAGTTTTGCTCTAGTTAATCACTATCATGTACAGCACATCCTGAAAGAATTGCACAAACTCCACCAGTTCCTGCTACTGGACAATAGGGGCCCAGCAGAAGAAACCCAGACCCTCCTGAAACTGATGTAACATATAAGAGGACAACAAAATCACTGGCTGGGTATATTTTTTTAATTTTGAGATAGAAATCTCTGTGGGTGACACACAGCCTTCAAGCAGCACACTGAACTGTTCTAACTACATTTTCCACATTTACCTGACCACCCTCTGGGAGCTGCATGAAGCATTTAAGTTTAGCACCATTAAACACCCAAGAAACAGGATCTGGCAAAGGAGGACATGTGGCAGGTTTGTACCTCACTATCACAGGGAATCACCTGTATTATGGAACCAGGAAACTTGCATTTCTTCTCCAGATAATACATTCTTTATCTATCACAAGCTTTTCACAAGCTTTAACCAGTAGTGTAGTGATGGGTGCGATGGTCTGAGGATATGAGTAAAGCTTTATAGGGAAAGAGACTGACTTTCAGACTTAGGCATTTTCACCCTTCCCTCTGCTATTTACCCCAGTGGAAATGGAAAATGCATATAATTACAGAGATTCAAGCTTCATGCTTCGGAAAAAAAAATGTACATAGCAAAACAAAACAGAAAAATAGCTTATGTTTAAAGAAAAGTGATGGCAGCATGTTGTTTCAGCAGCAAGAAAGGTGAAAGAGAATTTTTTTTCTTCAAAGGGAAAACTCCCTGAAAAACCACAGCTTTCCTAACTGCAATCCACACACATCCACACACAGAGTACTTATCACCACTGTACCCCCTGCATCTTGTCCATGTTTGTACCCTGCATGCTAAAGTACTGGCATCTATTTGGGTGCTTTACCTTTGCTGTCCACCTTTTGTAATTACATCAATATTATTTCTCTAAGCTTAGAAGGGAATTTTGGGAAGGAACAGCTATAACTTCTCTGCCCACAGGACCACTGCTGGTTTGTGTTTCCATCCAGAGAGCAAAATGGGAACTTTGTTTTTTTCAAAGCTGGCCAAGCAGTTGTTTTCATGTTAAGGAACACCTGTAATGTCTCCCCACACAGGGGAAGCCAAAGAGAACTGCCCAGGGGTGGGTTTCCATGGAAGCATCACGTGTGACACTTGGGTAGCTGCTGATACAGCGGTGTCTCAGGTGGAGCATCTCCCAGGACACCCAAACAAGGCAGGGCTGGGTGCTGGTGCAGCCAAGGTCACCTTGCAGCAGACAATCTGTTCCAGACAAGAAATAGACCCTTTAACCCCACACAAAGAAAGAGAATGCATTCCATAAAAATAATGAAAGCCACCTGAAGTGTAAACACAACCTTTAAAAGGTGTAAGGATGCTTGGTGCTTTAGGATTTCCATTTCCCCTGAACACTCTTTTCTCCTGTTTGTTAAACAATCTTCATACTTCCTTATAATTTATGACACTAAGGTCAAAATTACTGTCCCATAGCTGCACTGAATTGTATGTTTGCTTCTCATTCTACAGGGAAACAAGTAAGAGATGAAGTTGCTGGAGAAACTGGTAGTGAAAAACCTGTACTGAATTAATATTATCAAAATATTTTAATTTGTTCATGATTGAAGCTGACTTTTTTGGGTAGTGCTTTGAAACATATGTCAACAAAATTCAGCAAGCCTGTTTTAAAAATGGACATTTCAATACACAGTTGAATAAAAAAAAAATCCTTGATGCAAAAACAGATTTAAACTTTTTATTTTCTAAAAGAGGGCAAAGTTTAAAGCTAACTGGTGAAATTTTGAGTCAAAACATACTAGGGATAATTTAACCAGCTCTAATTCACCTATGTTTCTTAAACATTTAAGAAGAAAATGCAACCACATAAACCCAAAAATCTCATTATAAAGGCAAATTATTCCTGCCCAAAATCACAAGATACACCAAGCACTCCAAAATAAAGCCACTTAAAGTTGCTAAGGAAAAAGGTCCCTTTATGCAGCAAACATCCGCCCTGGGACAGGCTATTGAAGATAAGGGCAGTGTAAATGTACAACACTCTAGACTGCTACCAACACCCCTTGTCTCACTTTAATTTGTTTCCCATGTAAGCACACTCCTATTCCATCTTGCTGGCTGGGCATTGCCCATCAGCTGCCCACCCTCATTTTCTCCTGGCAGGGGTTGTTATGGCAGCTGCTGGACTTTTCAGCTGCAGCTGGATCACTATCTGGATTTTTAGTTGTTGCCTTTAGAGACATCTCCCAGGAGAACACTGGCAACCACTCCAACCCAAAGACTGTCAAAAACAGCAGATAAGTTTTGCTTCCTTTCCCCCCCTTGCCACCTGACACATGGGCCACCTTCCCATGGAGCAGAAGCCCTACAGATGGTTAGTGGCACTCTCCACTACAGGCAGTGTAGCCAATGGATGAGCAAAAACCTTCAGAAGGCAGTGGAAATGGTGTAATTCTTCAGAAAGGAATATCAGCCTGCTCACTGCTCGGAGAGCAATTCAAAATTAAATTTTCTTGCATCCCAGAATACTTTGTCCTCTTGAACACTGCTTATTTTTACTATTGGACTCACATCAAGTGCCAAAATAGGCATATGTGAAACTCCTGTAACTCCTGTAATGATCTGTTATATTGGATACACTAATTTGATTGGTATGTATGAGCAAAATTACAGTGGGATTTTCAGCTGGAAGGGACTGCAAGTGTGCAGTTTATCATTTAAATGCATCGGGAGTAATTCAGTCAGAGGAGGCTGTTACAACAATGCAGTGAGGAATAATCAACAGCAATACAATGGCCCCTCACTAGAGCAAAACAGTTTCCAGCCCTTTCAGATGGAAAACAAAGAATAAAACAAATCACAAAACAAAAATCCCTCCACACAGATAGGAAAGCTCAACAATGGAATAAAGGGAAAACAAGGGATATCTGCATAGGGCTCAATGGCACCCTTTCTCCCAGACAAGTACCAGTTTTTTACCCATTCCATGCTAGAGCAGCTATGGGCATGTTATTGCAGCACACAAGAGCAGAGAAAGGGTTCCTCCTCCTTCCTGACCCACTGCAAGATACAAGCTTGATCACACTCTTAATTCAAGAATCCTACTGTCTTCCTGTCCTCACTCAGACCATCAACACCCCCATACACTCAGAATGAGAGAGGTGGTCCTTCCTTCAGTAGTTTGTACTTAATCTTATTTCATTTTTTTTTATACTGCTCCTCTCTTACTCTTCCTACAGAAATGCAGCTTCCTCCCAGGGCTGCATCAGAAAAGACTTTAAGTGTGGGGCTGCAGAAAGAGTTTAAAGAGAAAAAGTTAGGGAAGAAATAACAAAAAACCCCAGCAATGTCATCATCAACAAGGAGGCAGAAATTACCATGTTCTGAATAATTTATAAATTGCAAATTTATAAATTTGCTGTACTGACAACTGCTATATCTAAATGTATTTGCAGTCAGAGGATCCATAGTATCAAGGCATGCAATAACATTGTTTTTCCACATGAAAGGGAGTCCTCTCCTTAAACAAGAGCGTACTCCTACCATGAAACTGTTGAGAAAAGTAATCAGTCACAAATAATAGTCATAAAGCCATTTTGAAATTTAGCATTCCTCCATGGGCAATATCATTATACATGGCTTAAATATATCCCTCCAGCACACAGTTGTGTCTTTATTATTTTCCTTAAAGGAAACACAGGTAATTAGTTTTTTCTTTCCCCTAAGATATGTTTTATTTCATCTGCAAATTCAAGAAGCCAACTGACAAAAGCCAAGTTTAGGAATTGGTTGGGAAACTCCAAGGCCAATTGCTGGCTCAGGGACCCATCATTTCTCAAGATCCATAATTTATTCCGAGGAAGACTTGCAAAAATGCAAAAATGTGGGGGGATAACAACAGGTTAACGACAGCTCTCACATCCCTAATGCTTTTCAAAACTTTACCAGAAAAATAGTATTTACACTGCAAAGCCATGTTGTGTGATGCAGATCCAGGAACTGTAACCCCAGACACACAATTACATGCAAGCTAGCTAACTAGCACCAGTGTGCTGACTGCACCAAAAATCACACCAATGACCTGGGAATGCATACCAGACATCCTGAACTGGGCTTTCCATCCCTCACTGATGGAGACTGCTTTTATTCATTAGGCACTGATGTTAATGGTGACAGTTTTCTAATCCTGAACAGGATTAAACCTGTTCCAGTGCTGACTGATGTCTTTAACACTGACTGATGGAAACTGCAGTTACCCCAGAGACCTTCAACAAGGATCAGACAAGTACAGAAGCATCACTTCTACCCACTGGCAGAGACACTGGCCGAAGTTCCCCCGCAGCCCCTGGGGTCAGAGCAGGTAGTGTTGGAAAAGCAGGGGAAATGTTTCCACCATTTTCTGACAAGTGGGTAGTCTGATACAGATTGCAAATGACAGTGCAAAATGGGTGTTTATGGGCAGAATCAAGCCTGTGAAAAGAAAAAGGGGAGCCTGAACCAAATCTGACAGGTGCACTAGGGAGAAAAAGATCAAGAAGCTCTTTGCCTTTGTTGTAATTAGACAAACACACATACACACACGCACAGAGTCTCTTCTGCACAGCAATCTACAAGACAGTATCTTGGCTTTTTCAGTGACAATTTTGGTGATGAGGGGAGCCAGCTCTTTCAAAAAGCATCAGTAGACCAAGGAATTGATACTTCAGACTCTCAAGCAAAAACTGCACCCTACTACTGTCACTTGCAGCAACCCTCCATCCCTAAAGCAGCATCACTCAGAGGATGCAGGAGAGGAAAGCAAAACAGCTCTTGGAGCAAAGGTTTAAAGAGAAACTCTAATGTGGTTTAAGTTTCCCATGAGGCTGGCACTTTAGAATAGGGGGTTTGAGTGCTGCTGCTTCTCCAAACCAACAGAGTAAGTGTTGGGTGATGGGCAGGATCCCAGCAAGCAGCTTCCTTAAAACACAGTTTCCAGAGGCACACAGAGCTGAAGGCGCACTCTTGTAGCCATGGTAAAATTCTTCAAGAGATGTCTCTAAAGACACACGGCACTGCAAGACAAGACTATAATTACTAGGACTGTTCAACAGGCCATGTAGTTTTTAACAGAGTGCTGGAGTTTGGAATGGATTTTCAAGAGCAGAATGAATGAACGAATGAATGAATGAGATGATTTACAGGCAATAAATGGATAATTTAATTCTGGGCAGTGATGCCACGTGCAGCTTTTAGAGAAGAGCTGGGGGATTTGCAGTTGTCTGTCCAACTCACCAGGCACCACTCCTTTGATGTCGCTTTCTGTGTTCATCCTGTTCTTGTGCGTGAACTGAAGGATCAGTTCCTTGGATGCCTCAAACTGTTGTGTAGCCATCAGCCACCGAAGAGACTCTGGGAAAATACTTTAAAGAGGGAAAACAGGTTAGGGCTGCTTCCAATTTTCTGTCAGAGGACAAACTGGTAGAGTTTTAGCTGCACATTTAACCACTCAGAAGCTACATAATTATTTCAAAATACAGAACAATAACTTATGAAACAAAAGAGAGGGAAAACAGATTCAGAATGTGCCAATTTATGATATTTTCTTTTATCCTGTTTCACTAATCATAGAGCAAGTATCCTATCACATGGAAATACGACACATTGGAATTTTATAACATATTATGGGTGCTCTCTCCATTAATATAACTTGAAAGAAATGAGAGGAAGAGGCAGCGCTGTCTGCAATAGACATTTGATGCCAAAAAGGGAGCGAATAAGATGAGCAGTTCACACATGGTAATTCAGACCAAAGAAAGAAAACAGCTGACAGAAGTTATTTGGGTTCTCTTTTAAAGACAGATGAAAGAGAAGAATTACTTCTTAGGATGATAAGCTTCCCTGACTAAAGATAATATTTTGTTAGTTGCCTTAAAAACATATATATGCATACAGTTTAAAAAGTCCATTTTCCGTCCAATTGTTTCTTACAAGTGCTGATATTAACTAGATTAATGAGCTTAACTGGTCACTCTCCCTTTTTTTCCCAAATGAGTTAATTTTTATACAAAAGAGATACATAGCTCTTAGAACAAACCCCAAAAACCTCCCATACTTCTACAGACATGAAAACTTTCAGATCTCACTTGGTTTTTTTTCATGACTACTCTTCCAAAAGACCATACTAAAAACAAATTCAACAGCTACTTTTAACTTCAAATACGTAATAAACCCTCAAATTTCCTTCACAAAGCACTGATCTTTGCTGTGGATGCTGCCCAGTTCTCATCCTTCTAAGCAGTCAACTGCAGCATTATTGTACTATCTCTTAGGGCTGATACAATTTGGAAGACACCTTAGCAAAGCCTCCAACTGAGACACAGTAAGTATTTTTGGAAGAAAAAGTAAAAAGGAGAGAAATCAGGCAGACTGCAATCTAAATGATATCAGCCAATAAAAATATATAACAACTGTGATGATAGCCATTCAGTTTGACAGCTTATTTACTACTCCTCACGCTGCACAGATGATTTGGCACATCTTCCAGCAGAAAGTCTTGTAAAGAAGAAGCATTTTTTAAAAGTACTAAGAACTTTTTGAATGCAAAATCTCTGCATGCTTGGCCCTGGTGAGGGTACAGCCTCAGCCACCAGCCTG